>NC_090930.1:725516208-727916208 GCF_040938575.1 Ambystoma mexicanum
TACGCTCCTCCACTCTGAGCCAATGCAAGGCTATTCTCTCTGCAGTAACATGATCTCTTTTCTTCAGATTTTTTACCAGCCTAACCGCGTTGTTCTGAAGCACCTGACAACTAGAAACATGCCATAGTCAAGTCTTGATAGTATAATGGCCCTGGCTACGGTGGCCATATTACCCTCATTAAGAAACGGCCTAATGGCTTTCATGAGCCTTAAGTAATATGCCGTATTTTTTGTAGGTAGCTAGTCTGGGCATGAGAATCCACCTGTGAGTTGACCATTATTCCCAGGGTCTTCACTTTCTGGACCACCTGGATAGTGGCATTCTTGATTTTAAACGATTTATACTCAGCCCCCAAGTTCGCTAGCTGATGACTTGATCCAAACAGCATCAGCTCGGTTTTAGAGTCGTTCAGACACATCCAGTTTGTCTGCATCCAATCGTCGATTATCTTATAAACCCTGGCTATTATTTCACTGTCTGAATCATAGTGGCTGCCACCCAGTTCCAGAATGAGTTGGGTGTTGTCTGCGTAATTAGTAAACGACACCCCCGCATTCACCAGTAGACTGCACAATGTGCGCATGTATATGTTAAACAACATGGGGGACAGATTGGCCCCTTGTGGGACTCCGAATAAGATGTCATACGGATCGGAAAAACTACTGCCCCAATGTACTCTTGCTTGGCGATCCGAGAGGAAAGACAAGAGCCAATCAATGGCTCCTTCCGAGCACCCCACATTCTCTCTAAGCGCCTTGATAAGAAGGCGATGATCCACCAGATCGAATGCAGCACTTAGATCCAAAAGCATAAGTACTCCCAACTTGCTTTAATCCATTAAGCTGAGCATCTGGTTCTGCAGGTCCAGCATGGCAGTTTCCGTACTATGGGATGCTCTAAATCCAGATTGTTTCTCCAGCAGTTTCTCCAGCAGTTCGGAACACACGTTGGCTGCTGACCCCCTCTGTCGCCATACCAGTGGCAGCGTGCTAAATCCAGATTGTTGTTGATGCAGGATCTCCTCATTCTCAACAAACTGCTGCAGTTGTTGTGTAGCTACCTTGTCCAATAACTTAAGAACAAAGTTCGAATTAGTTATTGGACGGAGATTCCCAGGGTCTTTAGGATCCAGACCTGCTTTTTTAACTAGAGGGGTAATAGTAACTTTCTTAAGATCTCTAGGCACTATGCCCTCTTGAAAAGATGAGTTCACTACTTTTCTGTAGAATAGGAGCGAAGATGTCTTTATGTTGTAGAATGATTTTTGGAGGCAGGATATTTTCTGCACAAGTGGTTGGCTTCGTGTTATTCAGTACCTCTAACATCTCTGACTCTGAGATGGAGCTAAATTTAAAAGACTGCTCTCTGGCAGAATTATCTGTTACTAAAGGGCAGGTTTCTAGATTAGCAGAGGATCTAGCTTTGATAATATTCTGTCTTGCTTTTTCTGTTTTTGCTTGGAAGGCATTTAAAACCATATTACAATCCTCCTCAGATGGCGTAAATGGAGGGATGAGAGAGTCAGGCTTTTCAATATTCTTCAGAATATCAAAAAGCTTGCTTGTCTTGTTTTCTGCAAGCTCAATTTCAGAATTGAAAAAGTCGGCCTTTGCTGATTTAATCTTATCTCTATATTCCTTGTCCTTTTTTTCCAGATAATTTTGCTCTCCGCGGCTTTGTCTGAAATCCATTTCCTTTCTAAGGTCCGTTTTTCCCTCTTCAAAGAATGAAGCTCTGGAGTAAACCATTTTTGGCTGTTGTTATTTTTCCTAATTAATTTCGAGGTAAGCGGAGCTTCTGCCTCCACTAATTCAGTGAGATGCTTATTATATTTATCCAGGAGGATAATGCAGGAATCCTGATCCTGAAAAGAACCCGCTATTTTATCCGTGCAGGCTTTAAGGAGTAGCACATTCAAATTTTTAAAATCTCTCTTGGCTACTTTGATGTGGGGGTTTGGTATATATACATAGTGTGGTAGTTTTAAGTTAGCTGATATCATGTGGTGATCACTCCAAATGCAAGGGGATGTTCTGCAGTTTAGTAATGATATGTTGTGACCGTGACAGTGGTAGTCGCATCGCTCCCCACAGGGAAAAGCTCTAAAGGGGCCCTGCTAAAGCTCCAGGGTGGCTGGCGGCGGGGGTGTCCTGGCCTTGGGTGCCTGTCTCACGTCTGGGTTGACTGTCCCCAAGCCTGACGGTGATCGTGGGGAGCCCTGTTCCTCTCTGGAGGGTAAAGCTCTAATGTGGCGGGCAAAGCTCTAAGGTAGCCCGGGCCAGAGCTCCAGGGTGGCTGGGGCTGCTGCCCCCACTGGCCTTGGGTGCCAGCCTTGTGCGTGTGGGTGGAGTCCCCAAGCCTTGCGGTAGTTGCGGGGATCCCTGGAAGGAGAAGCTCTAAATGGGCCCTGTTAAAGCTCCAGGATGGCTGGGGGGGTGCTGGTCCCCCCAAGCACCCAGCCTTGGGTACCTGTCTCACATGTGGGGCGACTGTCCCTCCCCTGAGGGATAAGCTCCAGGGTGGATCCAAAACCTCTTACGTGGAGGGGGGGGGAGAAAAACTCTAAGGTGGCCTTGCCAGAGCTCGAGGATGACGATTGGTGCTGGCCCATGCCTTTGGGCACCTGCCGGTGCCCTGTCCTTTGTCAGGTGGGGGGGCCAAAGGCCCTTCCCACCCAGGCCCATTGTAATGCTTTGACCTACCAGATGGCCGCTCTCCGAGCCCGGCCATCTGGTTATTGGCCAGAGGAATGTCTGCAAGGACCAGGCGGCTTGGCTGCTCTGGAAGTTCTGATGGGCGTCAGTTTAAAATGTTTCTCCAGTTGGGTCTATAAGGAGCCCGACACTTTTGCCGAGAGGTCCGACTCTGTCACTCTGGGTACACAGATGACAAAACGTAGTCTCCTTCCTCCGGATTACTATAGACTGGGTGAGAGGGACCTGTCTGCGCTCCTCTTGGTTCTCGTTGCCCAACCCGGGCTCTATGGTGAAAACCCAGGCCAGCCGGGGGGCGTGCCCCACGCAATGCCCCAGCAGAGACTGGCCTGCTGGGGGTGCTCTTCCGAGCACTCCGTGGGATCGATTTGGTACACTTGGTCTGTCTAGGGTTGGACTGCTTGGCCATCCTCGGCTGTTTCAAGCAATTTGCTTCCACCCGCCTTGGGACCGTGTCAAGGGTTTGCTTCCCTCGGGGAGGGCCCCCTCGTGTGGGCAGCTCTAGAGCGAAGGCTAAGCAGCCTGGCAACTCCCCAGTGGTCAGATCAAACGGGATCCCCTCGCAAGCCACGACACGGCCCCTCCTCCACCAAGCACGTTTCTCCAGCAGTTCAGAACACACGTTGGCTGCTGACCCCCTCTGTCGCCATACCAGTGGCAGCGTGCTGGCAAACCCCCCCCTACCGGTTCAAGTTGTGCCTGGCCTCTCCCACCCACCCTGTGGCATGGCTGAGCAGGCCCGGCCGCCGGCATCCGCGTGACCAACCTGTCCACCCGACACGCACACGACTAGGGATGCTCTTTGGTGCTCGGGTCTTGCAGACAGCCCCAGAGGGTGCGAAGGTTGGCTCTGAGGCAGTCGCGCGGCTCCCCCCGTTGCCACCCTCCATCAGGTGCGGCTACCTCATTGATCCTGCCAATAGCATATGCGTTTCTGAAAGATTAAGCCATGCAGTGTAAGTACAAACGACTGGTACAGTGAAACTGCAAATGGCTCATTAAATCAGTTATGGTTCCATTGATCGCGCCATCTGTTACTTGGATAACTGGTAATTCTAGAGCTAATACATGTCGACGAGCGCGGACCTCCTGGGATGCATGCATTTATCAGACCAAGACCAATCCGGGCTCGCCCGGCCGCTTTGGTGACTCTAAATAACCTCATGCCGATCGCACATCCACGTGACCGCGACGATGCATTCAGATCAACTTTCGATGGTACTTTGGTGACCATGGGCAATGGGGAATTGGGGTTTGATTCTGGAAAGGGAGCCTGAGAAATGGCTACCACATCAAGGAATGCAGCAGGCGCCGAAATTACCCAATCCCGACTCCGGGAGTAAGTGACGAAAAATAACAGTACATGACTCTTTCGAGGCACTGTAATTGGAATGAGTACAATTTTTAAATCCTTTAACGAGTACCCATTGGTGGGCAAGTCTGGTGCCAGCAGCCACAGTAATTCCAGCTCCAATAGCATATATTAAAGTTGCTGCAGTTAAAAAGCTTGTAGTTGGATCTTGGGATTGAGCTGGCGGTCCGCCGTGAGGCGAGCTACCACTGCCTCTCCCAGCCCCTGCCTGAACGTCCTGGGGGTCTGAAGCGTTTATTTTGAAAAAAGTACAGTGTTCAAAGCAGGCTGGTCGCCTGAATACTTAAACTAGGAATAATGGAATAAGACACTGGTTCTATTTTGTTGTTTTTCGGAACTGGGGCCATGATTAAGAGGGACGGCCGGGGGCATTCGTATTGTGCCGCTAGAGGTGACATTCTTGGACCAGTGCAAGACGAACCAAAGTGAAAGCATTAGCCAATAATGTTTTCATTAATCGACTGTTGTTTTTGGTTGTTGGTCTTCAGGTCTGCCACTCTGCCAAATTCCCCTAGGAGTGCTGTTAACTTCCCGAGGGAAGTGTCCATGACTGTTAGCACGACTAGGAGGTCGTTGGCAAAGGCCATTGCCTTATGGTCTTCCCCACCGAATGTAATCCCTTTTATTCCCCTCTCCTGTCTAATTCTAGCTAGGAAGGGTTCGAGAAAGTTTGCGTACAGGAATGGTGACATGGGCAGCCCTGCTTAGTACCCCTAGTGATCCTTATCGCCTGGGAGACATGCCTATTGATAGCCAGCCTGATAAGTGGTGCTCCATAGTTGACTTTGACCAGGTGGACAAGGCCCGGACCAAACCCCATAACCATCATGGTAGCAAACAAGAATGACCATTTGACTCAGTCAAATGCCTTCTCTGCATCTAGTGCTAACACTCCCTGCCCTCAGGACTGCCCTGTTTGACTTCTCTATCAGGTGGGATATTCGCCTAATGTTGACAAACGTTTGTCGCCCCTTGACAAAGCCTGCTTGATCCGGGTGGATCAGGTCAGTTATTACTTTATCCATTCTAGATGTTAGAATTTTTTGTAAAGATTTTGGCATCAAGGTTTATTAGGGCAGTAGGGCGGTAGGAGCTACAGAGGGTTTGTTTCTTGTTTGGTTTAGGGAAGAGGATTACCTTGGCCTCCTCCATGGACTGGGAGATGCGGCCCTTTTCGGAGAAGGAGTTGAACAGGGATGTCATTAACGGGACTAATGTGGTATGGAATGCTTTATAGAATGTGGCGGGGTACCCGTCCGGGCCTAGGGCTTTATTTGGTTGTAGCGATTGGATCGCTGCACGCACCTCGTCTTAGGTAATCGTCCCTTCTAAAGCGTCATGCTGGCTCTGTTCTAATCTTTTTAGCCAGCAAGATTTTAAGAAGGCCTTTTGGAGGTCACTCTCCGGTGCCTCCGCAGAGTAGAGGCTTGTATAGAACTCTGTGAACGCCTGAAGGATCTCTTCTGTACGTGTGGTTTCCTGTCCCTGCACCATCTGAATGTGGCGTATTGTACCTGCCGCCTCCTTCTGCTTAACCTACCTGGCTAAGAGCCGGCCTGTCTTGTTTGCCTGGAGGTAATACTTCTGCCTCAAGAATCGGAGCGATTTTACTGCTTGTTTAGCTAGAAGAATATTGATTTGCCCTTTGATATGCCTATACTCCCTCCTGATCATTACCCGCACTATCGGTCTCCATTACCCCTGTTCTAGGTCCACCTGAAGGGCCTTCTCCTGTTTGGCTCGAGATGCCTGCTTTGCTATGAGCATCCCCCACATGGTTGCCTTAAAGGCGTCCCATACTAGATGTTCCTGCACCTCCGGGGTCTTATTTTCCCCAAAGAAGTTGCGGATGGACTTGTGTATCTCGTCGCAAATTACTGCATCTCTCAGCAGATGTCAGGGGAACCGCCACTTCCAGAGGTCCCCCCCCCTCCCATTGGATTTGTAGCTGCAGGGGAGTGTGGTCGGGCATGGCTATGGTTTCCCTTTCTATGATCCATACTTGGTAAAGCATTGTCTCCGAAACCAATATGTAATCAATTCTTGAGAATGTTCGGTGCACATGTGAGTAGTAAATATACCCCATTGGAGTCCCCTTTTAGTTCATGCCCTGTATCTGCTAATGCCATTCTGTTATGCTAGCCTGTAGTTTACTAGATGGGCCTTCAGATGTGGGTGTCCTGTCTGCGCTTCTGCCCGTGGATGGGCGCCACACCAAGTTAAAATCCCGTCAGTATTAGCTGGCTTGTTGTTAATTGGTTTAGCTTCTCCAAAACCCTCTGCAAGTATTCGTCCTGCCCGGAGTTGGGGGCGTACACTGTGGCGATTGTGAGAGGCCACCCCCCATTGTAGCTGGACGAAGAGGAATCTACCTTCCTTGTCGACTTTTGTGCCTATTATTTCGACGTCAGGTAGGTGTCTAAACGCTATGAGGACCCCTCAAGATTTGCTCTTGTCGTTGGCCTGCAGAACCTGGGGTTATCCTCAACTTCATTCTGTATCTGTCTTGCTTAGGGATATCGGTCCCCTGGAGCGTCACAATGTCGGGCTTGGTATCCTGGAGGAGGTTCTCCAGTTTCTGTCTCTTTAGTCGGTGTGTTTAGTCCTCTAACATTGAGTTTTAGTATTTGGATCCCTACCCATACCCCGTTAAGTTCTGAGAGTAACCATGCATGTCGAAACGATCCCCCTCCGGCTGGACTCGGCTCAACTTCCCCAGGCCGTAACATCGCCCACTCCGGCTGGACTCGGCTCAACTTCCCCAGGCCGTAACATCGCCCCCTCCGGCTGGACTCCGCTCAACTTCCCCAAGCCGTAACGTCGACCTAGGTTGCTGGATCTCGTTCCCATCCCAGAGAATAACTGTGCGGGGAGACACATTCCATTTCCAAGATCCGTCACCCCCCAGCCCCTCCGTCTCCCAGAGCCGGCCCTTAGGCTGACATTCCCTGTGTAACCCCACCGGGTCTTAACCCTTGTCTCGTGATCCCCCCCCCCTGCTGCTGTTAAGTGGACAGCCTATTCAGCCTGGGGCTTCGGTTGCTATCCCCCCCCGGACCCCGCAATTGTTTGTGTCTCGGCTCTGACCTCTCTACTCTTCTTCACTCCCATGGCTTCTCTTGGTGGCTTTCATGTTCTGGCCTCCTATTAGGTCCTCCCCCTGCATCCCCTTCTTCTTCAATATTCAGAATCTTGGGTTCCTCATCCAACGTTGTGATGAGGTGTTGGCACCCTTCCCACTTGAAGACCATTCCAAAGGGGAATGTCCACCTGGATCTTATCTGGGCTTTGGTAAGGGCTTTGGTCACCGGGCCCATTTGCCTCCTCATTGTTAGTATGGATTTGGCCAGGTCCTGGAAAAGTTCTGACGGCACTGTTCACTTTTATCAGGGTTGCTTTCCTCGCTGCTTGGAGGATCCATTTGGTTCGGTTGTATCGCTGTAAAGCCATCGCCACTTCTCTTGGCCTGGCCCCGGGTTGTTCTCGCTGCGGACCTTCTATCTGAGAATTTCTCCCGCAGCCATGCCCAGCAAATCTTTGAACACGTGCTGCATTGTTTCCCTGAGGTCGGCATCGCTCACACTTTCTGGCAGCCCCTTCACCCTGATGTTGGACCTTCCCGAGCGGTTCTCCAAGTCCTTGGCTTGGAGCTCCAGGTTGTGTCGCTACCGCCTGCTGCTTCGCTAATACATCTATCTTCCGGGTGTTTTAAGTGAGTTCTTGAATTGCGTTTCATTTGTATCAATTCAACTGTCGCCTTTGATTTCCTGCAGGGATTGTGCAAGTTCTGTGTGTATTAGGCTTAATTGTGTGTGAAGGGTAGCAGTCATTTGGTCACTGATGCCTTAAAGCACTGTTGCAGCCCCTTGCTCGTGACCTCTTGCCCCTGTGGTAGCGTCAGGGGTTCCTCCAACTGCTGCCTTTCTGTCACCGATGGATCCTCTTCCTCCGGGGCTTCCCCCTCATTTCTCCATAACTTTTGGAGGGTACCTTCTGTTTTCTTGAGATCTTGGCCCTTGAGGGGCCTTTTTTGGCCTCCTTGGCCTTGTTGCACAACATTCCCTGCTGATGGCGAGTGCCTGCCTGCACCTTACTGTAGGGGGCTTCTTCCCAGGCCTCTGAGGTTCTTCTTGACCCCGGGGTATTGGCCAGTTGTTCTGTAGGAAGGGGATGCTTTTCTCTCCCTCCTGTGCGCAGCGGGGGTCTAGCTCCCCTTTAGAGCCTAGGTTGGTTGCCCCCTGGGGGCGGTGGGGCTAATACGCTCAAAGGTGAAAGTGGTTATGGTCGCAGTGTCACACTGGCCTGGAGTCCAGGAGCTTCTTGAATTTCTTCCCGGGGGGCCCCCGTGCTCCCACCACTCCTAAGCCTCTAAGTATGTTCTTGAACCCATGGAGGTTCCTTCTCGGTTAATCTTGCATGGCAGGGTTAGTTTTCATAAGGGTGGGTGGTGGAGCGAAGCAGCGCTCTCCTGCAGAGTCAAATGCTGAGGGTTGGGGGCACGTGCCGTCCCCACCCCTCGCCCCCGGGTTCCTTCCCTGGCCGTTAGCAGGGGGGATGCTGCAGGAGACTTAGTGCTTTCACCCTTCTATTACTGCAGTTTGCCTCTGATGTTGCTGAATGGTATGGGCATGGGCCTTTGTCGGGGTCCGGGTATGCTGCGGGTCTCCTGCCATAGGGGGGTCCCCTTCCAAGTGTAGGTTATGGTGCACTGGGGCAGATGCTTTCATAAACCTCCATGTCCGTTGTTTGGGAGGGGAGCGTCTTGCGTGCGCCTGCTTCATGGCTGCGAACTCCCTTTTCTCCATTTCTGGCACAAACTGGCTACTTCTTATGGCACCTTCAGGTCCTGCAGAAATCTGCAGCCAGAGTAGCCACTTATACACCTAGTTGTGCTCACATTACTCCATGTGTGCACCATCTTCATTGGCTACCCATGGCCAAGCCCATTCAGGTCAAGGGCTAATGTCTAGTACATCATGCCTTTTATGGAACTGGGGCAGAATATCTACAGGCCAAATTCTGTTTGTACATTTGTGCTCGGCCACTCCGCTTTGAATGCCTGATATTAAATACTGACAAAACTGCCTTGTACATATAAATCCATTATACATCCATATAAAAGTGCTGTGTGCAAATGCGTCATAAAGTCAAAGCAGAACCATATTACTTCAAGGCAAATCGTAACTATTGGAAATGCCTGATTAAAGTGCAAAGAGTATAACAGATTCAAAAAGTGCCAGGTGCGCTTGAGAAAAGAGTCAAGTGTTTCTGAGTTCCTTCCACTCTAATCACATTTTTAATTTTAGGCAGTGTGAGTTGCTTTTCATGTTATTTTAGATCACTGTCCTATAAATCCATAGTTCGAGTGACATTTTTAACTTGGAAATGTTCTGAGGCATTTAGTTGTCTATAGTTTACCTGTACTTGTTCACATTACAGCACCATTATGAAAAGCAAATAATGTATAGATCGATAATTGCGTTACAAACCTCTGGCACTGTGTATCATCGTGCCCCTGCTGAAGGTGTTTTGTCGTGATATCTGTTGAGTCCTTACAGGAAATATTGTGACAAAAGATTGTGAACATTTGCAATAATAAAGTTTACTTTTTCTTTTATCCAATTCTTGCAACGACTCATGTGCAGTTATGAGAACTGTTTTTCCATAAATGTTTCACTATTCGGCTTCTTTTTCCTTCCAATCCCCCAGGTAAAACAGGTTCACTTCATATGGCTCCACCAATTTGATCTTTGGTTTACACATGTATATGTATTATTTGTTGCTTTACAGTGTAAGCACTTGTCATAATAAAAACCCTTAATTACCCAATTGTCTATTTCTTTAAGCTAATGTGTTATTTGTTTTTAACCTCTTAACTGCCAATGCCTCCCACCCCCCCGCGTGCCAAGCCCTTTTTTGGTGGTTTCGGTATGTCGCCATTCAATCCCTTGTAATGCTTTATTTACATGTGATATCTCGCTCAAATTTGGCCCCCTTTCTTCCCACATGTAGGTGATCATAACGCCACCTACGAATCCTAGTTTGATGTATGGGGGTGAGAGAAAATAACCGAAAACGGAGCACATTTCGTGTTTTTTCAGACAATGCCAATAAAATAATGTACAAAGAAGCCTGTGGGTGTTTCCTTGTAAGAGCTAGGAACAAATGATTTGCTGTGCTGAATTTGCCATTTTCCAGGCTTTCAAGAACAGGTTGAGTGAAAACCAAAAAAATAAGGTTACCATCAATTTTGTGAGAGCTATGCGAGTTTACCCCTTCCTCCCCCCCCCCCCAATAGTCCATGCGTGGACGGAATGGAAGAGGAGGGTAGGAAAGCTGAAAGTGAAGACCAAGGCATACATTTCTGAAAAGTAGACAAAATTCCAAGTTTAGGAAAAGTGATTTGCGCAGGTGAAGCAACATCTATGTAGGGAAAATGCCCATAGTTTGGGGAAATATTTGAAAAATGACAGTTAAAAAAGGTATGTGCTGGACATGGTTGGACCTGTAAGGTAATGGCTTCTATGAATATTGAGAAAAGCAGTGCCCCGCTACATTCCCCTGACTTTTCCAGTTAGGAATTTGCATGTACCATAAGCCAAAAACGGAGCCATAGTACACAGGAATTTTATGCTGACGGCCTAAACAGACATACTTAGCATGTGTAAATAAGGAAAATAAATGTGAGGAATGGCAAGCATACCATTTTTGAAAGAGCACAGGCAGCCCTTTTGAAGGGTAGGTGACATGAGCAGGTTACAAAAGCATACAGTGCTTAAATCGGCAACTACATGTAGTTCACATTTGGGTAATTAAAGGGTTGTGTAACAAAGTGCAATAGTAAATGTATGAAAATGTTAAACCAAGAGAAAACAACAAATGTCCTACCATCCTACATACACACACATGTCCTGACGAAAACTGTACCTCATGTGTCAGTGCAACTACCTGGGTGCAAATGGAAAAGGCTAAACCACTGGTAACCCAAGTGTTTCAGGAGAGCAGACTCCCGTAGGAACCCACAGAGGTCTGACTTGTGCCAATTGCCCTAGAACTTATTACCCAAAAGCCCGGCAAAGTCTGAACTTTAGGGAAAATAAACACAATTTTCAGACATTTCCAACCTGGAAACTACTGAAACATACCGCCAACACATGGCCTACCTTCCCAAAGGTGTCTGGATGAAAACAGTACCTCGTGTGGGTGTACCTACCTGGGTGAAAAAGTGTTCACCATCCCCCAAGTCCAACGGCAGTCCCAAGGAGCACCAGCAGGGTCTCCATCCGTTCCCTGAGGGGAAATTCAGTAATGCTGCCTAGCCAGAGCTCCAGGATGGTCTGGGGTGATGTCCCCGACCTTGGATGACTACCATGTGGGTCCACCATCCCCAAGTGCAGCAGGACTCCCAGGGAACCCGGCAGGTTCCCCGACCTTTCCCAGAGGGAGAAGCTGTAAATCAGGCCAGCCAGAACTCCAGGATAGTTTGTTCCTGGCCTTGGGCAGCTGTCTCCCATATGGAGTGACCATGTCCAAGTGCAGCGGCTGTCCCAGGGAGCCCTGAAAGGGTCCCCTACCCTGAGGGAGTGGCACCCTTCTGGGGCTTCCTGGAACCGCTGCTGGGCTGCGGGATGGTCAACCCACATGGGAGACAGCCGCCCAAGGCCGGGCACTTTACCTGCAACCATCTTGGAGCTCTGGCTGGCCTATGTTAGAGCTTTCCCCCACCAGGGAGCCCCGGCAGTGTGCCTAAACCTCCACGAAGGGAAAAGCTGTAATGTAGCCCAGCCAAAACTCAAGGACGGCTGGAGATGATGTCCCTGGCCTTCGGCATCTGTCTCCCATGTGAGTCCACCATCCCCAAGTGCAGTGGCAGCGACCTACCCCAAAATCTGACATTTAAAAAAATTGGTACAAAACATTTGGAAAAAATGCAACTACTTCAGGTTCAATTTCAACACATAGATCTATAATTATGCCAACGGCTAAGATATTTCACACTTTGGTCCAATTAAATGGTTATAATAAATCTTGAACATGATAAATATGTAAGAACCATGAACTGATAACTCAAGTAATAAAATAAATGAAAATAAGGCCTACTTTAACAATATAAATACTTTCATGGAATATAAATGACTTAAAATATGAAACTGTCAATGAAAAGAGTTACATATTGAGTACAACAATGAACTGAGTGACAGCATAAAAAAGGAGAGAACTGTGACCATGTTTCTAGGTGGACATATGGGAATGGAGCTACGAGACCCTGGAGGGGCCTGTACTTTCAGAAAGATAATAGCCAGTATATAAGGTATTCCCAAGGTGTCTACCCTATCCACTTTATCCTTTGCCAGGTATCAGTCTGTAATTCAAGACCTGGTAGAGTTTTGAAGAATGAACAACTCTGCATTAGAAGGTCAAAAGATTTGTGGGTATCATCTTTGATCCCACTAAAAGTACATTTGAATACACAGTCTGCAGGATGGACTGTGGAAAAGACCTACTTGAGCTTGGGTATGCAATGAAGTTGGCATATGAGGAGGTTCAAGGTTGGCAGAGTTATTGTGCAGCTGCCTGCAGGAGATACCATGATGGGGTCAGGCAGCTACCATGACAGCGCTGCTTGACTTCAAGTTGGCAGCTGACAATTTATAACTGATACGAATCCCTAGATCTGAAGATGGCGAGTTACTCAGAAGAGCCAATCACTTTGTCACATACACACAAGGAGTTGGGCACATTAATTAACACCTTTCCTTTTCCAGTATAAAAAGGGGCAGGACTATACAGGGAGGCTTTGGTAGAAGGCCTGGTATGGGAGTTTGGAAACAAGCGTTGCAGTAAAGAGCGGAGTAAAAGAGGAAGAAGGAAGACGAAGGGAGTTGAAGGAGAGTAAGACTTGAGGTGGATGGGAGAGGAAGGTGAAGATGCGTCAAAGGAAGGGAAAGGGGAGAGCAGCGTGAAAAGGGGAAAACTAGCAAGGGGGAAAAGCAGAGATGGAAGGTGAGACACAAGAGAAAGGAAGAAATTACTTGGAGAACAGTTTAAAAGGTACAGACAAAATCGGTGTAGGAAGAGGGCCACCGATGGAGGAACATTTTTGGAAAGGTACTGAGAAAGAAAAGGAAGGTGGAGGAAGGAAGAAGTGCAGAAGGTGGACCCTGAAAATAAGGTAAATGGTGTGGACGAAAGCCTGTGTCCATTAAGTATTATGCTAGCTTGTGCCTTGTTGTACATCTTAACCTAATACCTAGCCCATCAAAAGTAGAGAGGGGTATTGGAAAGATGAGGAGGGGTGCAGTACCCTGGGTAAACACACTTGACCGTGGTTTACTCTCAACACCAAGCTGAGTGGGCCTCTCTTCGGTTTCTGGCCCTGCCGATGCATCACATCATCAGTTTCTGGCCCCTGGAAGGGCCTATCTTTGTCTTCAAGCCCAGGAGTGCCAGCGCATCTTCAAGCCCGGGACAGACAAATGGTCTTTCTGGCCAGGAGAGCAAACAAATATTCATGCCCAATAGGGCCAATGCGTCGTCAATCCGAGGAGGATCAACCTATGCTCATATAGAGCACTAGAGGGGGACTAACTGAACCATTCCCACTTGGCAATACAACTCTAGTTGAGTAATATTAGAATACGGAAAGTGGCCATGGGATTAAAGTCCTCTAGAAGAAAGGGGGACTCCTTACAGTGTTAGGAATGTCAGCAGAGGGAATCTTATGGGTGTGGAATGTGAACAGAGAACACTAGAAGAGAATGCAAGGCAAGTCGTATGGTGGTTGGTGTAAGGGTGAGGACAGAGAGAGTTGTTACAGCATAAAGATGAACTTAAAAGAAATGAAGTCACACATACTGGCTGTGTTCTGGTTCAATTCCTTAACTGGTGATGAGTTGCGGCAATGACAAAGAGCCTGCACTTGCCATTGAGTGTGGTTGCACTGGCTGAACAGGTACAGGGTTAGTTGCACAGTCAAAAAGGTGGCTCAGTGGGACTCTCCAGGCATGTATTGGGGATTATCTGGGCTGTGCGTGAGCCTATGAGGACACACGAAGCACCCTAGCAGCATAGCCGTGCATGCAGACGACAGAACACGTGATCCAAGGACGCATCGTCCGGTGTTGCAAGTTGTTACCTGCCAATTTTAGACATGATAAGGAGTTGACATGTCTGTTGCTTAGCTATGTAACAAGCTGAAGGCCTTCACTGCGGGCACTGCGCTCCGTGCTGTGCCTGTCCCACGTGCACTGTAGCGACCGAAAGAAACACTTGCACACATAAAGAAGGGAGCATGCCGTAGCACAATTGGCTGGTACTCTGAGAGGTGTTTTTTCATTGCACCTTAAAAGGGAGATTACAGACATTTGTCCCTGTGAACAAGGTGACAAATACCAAGAGCACAACAATAGGGAAGCAACAGAAACGAATTCAAAGATTATGGGAAATAAACCAGGCACTGGGTTATTCCTAGGTTATTAAATAGAAAGAAAGATTCCAGAAGTATATGTTAGCAGTATATGGTCCTAATTATTTGAGTAAAAAGAAAGAGGCGCTGTTTCTTTGTCGAGGTCGGGCTGGACAACAATTTTTTAAAACAAGCTGAATGCATCAAGATGGGCAACCAGCTTGATGTATGCATAGCCAAGATGGACAAGCATTACGAGGGAAGGGGAATAACATTTTGGCTTGTTATCAATTTTCCATCAGACAACAGAAATGTTGTGAGACCATTGAGGAGTTTGTTACAGCACTGTGAGGGTTGGCTATAAAGTGTTGTTTTGAACATTATCAGAAAGAGGACATTCGGGACAAGTTGATGATCAACAGGAGATCAATTGGTCCCCTTGTCTAATGGGAACTAGCCCACTCACACTGAAGCAGCTATTTCCCATTAGAGAAACGGCCCTCTGGCCTGGAGAGGCAGAAAAGTCGGAGGGCCGTTTCTCTAATGGGAAATAGCTGCTTCAGTGTGAGTGGGCTAGTTCCCATTAGACAAGAGGACCTTTCTGCCTTTCCAGGTCGGAGGGCCGTTTCTGTAATGGGAAATAGCTGCTTCAGTGTGAGTGGGCTAGTTCCCATTAGCCGAGAGGACCTTTCTGCCTTTCCAGGTCGGAGCGCCGTTTCTCTAATGGGAAATAGCTGCTTCAGTGTGAGTGGGCTAGTTCCCATTAGCCGAGAGGACCTTTCTGCCTTTCCAGGTCGGAGGGCCCTTTCTCTAATGGGAAATAGCTGCTTCAGTGTGAGTGGGCTAGTTCCCATTAGCCGAGAGGACCTTTCTGCCTTTCCAGGTCGGAGGGTCGTTTCTCTAATGGGAAATAGCTGCTTCAGTGTGAGTGGGCTAGTTCCCATTAGCCGAGAGGACCTTTCTGCCTTTCCAGGTCGGAGGGCCGTTTCTCTAATGGGAAATAGCTGCTTCAGTGTGAGTGGGCTAGTTCCCATTAGCCGAGAGGACCTTTCTGCCTTTCCAGGTCGGAGGGCCCTTTCTCTAATGGGAAATAGCTGCTTCAGTGTGAGTGGGCTAGTTCCCATTAGCCGAGAGGACCTTTCTGCCTTTCCAGGTCGGAGGGCCCTTTCTCTAATGGGAAATAGCTGCTTCAGTGTGAATGGGCTAGTTCCCATTAGCCGAGAGGACCTTTCTGCCTTTCCAGGTCGGAGGGCCCTTTCTCTAATGGCAAATAGCTGCTTCAGTGTGAGTGGGCTAGTTCCCATTAGCCTAGAGCAGAGGTCGCCAAACAGTCGATCGCGGGCGACTAGTAGCTCGCCTGAGCCTTTTCAGTCGCCTGCGCTGAAGATACCGAAAAATAAACATTTATCCTAAATTATATTATTTAATGGTGATTTTTGGAGCCATGTTCCGTGTTCAGGATCAGAACCCTAGTTGGCCCAATTGCAGGCAGAGAGCTTGGCTACTGTGCCACTTGGAACTGCTTGTAAATCACTGACAAATGTCAGTATCACGTTATGCTTCTGCCGGCCGCCTGTAGTACCACAGTTGGCCTGTCCACGACAGTCTTTCTTAAGCAAGCTGCTCTTGTTTGCCAGAGATGTTGGAGGGGCTGGGGCAGGATCAGGATCATTGTGACCACGCAATGAAAATATCACAGTAGCACTGCTGCTCGCCTGGAAATGTTCAAAATAATATTTTAAAAAATGGTGCAATTTCTTTCCAAATTCCACACCGTACATTTCCACTTTAAATCACTTCCATGACACAAGTACACCCACTTTTAGTACATTAAGCAATCCATAGACACGCTGTACAGTAGAAGCCTACCAGGGTAGTTCAGCAGGTTGACAGACCGATGCTGAGATGTTATATATTCAAAACTACAGGTTGTTAATCGTATGACTTTTTGCAATGCATTATAAACAAAGTGCTATACAATGTGTTTGGCCAGGGTATGGGTGGGCTGGTTGCTTGCTTATATTCAGGGCTGAGGTGAGGGATATTTCTGCCCCTGTGAAAATCAAAAGTTGGCACCCATGAACCCACAGTTTAATTTCCTAAAAACTGCTGTCAGCATAACAGAAGCATTTGTGATTAACCAGTTTGACAAGCATATAACATCTTTAATATAACTTGTGCTAAAACACAGAGGGGCACACAAATAATAATGATGTGTTATTTATATAGCGCCTTAATCCAAAGCGCTTTACAGAGCACATATTTACATGCAAAATCACCCAACTGAAATTGGTACGTGTATCGACCTCAGAAGGATGAAAGGCTGAGTTGGCCTTGCTGGGATTTTAACCTACGACCTGCAGATCACGTTCAGATAGCAGCAGCGAGCGCTCAACCCGCTAAGCTATCTTACCGGCAAATAACAGAGTATGTGTGGTGTCTGACAAAAAAAAACATTTCAAAGAAAACTTTTGAACGCAAGCAACATTTTTCAATTTGGAAATTACTTTTTTTTTATTTGGAAAATAATAGTGTGCCTAGCATGTAGAAAGCCTGCATAAAACGCAAAGGAAGGGGCACAAAAATTACAGGATATTTGTATGGTAGTCCAACAAATATCTGTCTTTTTGAGACAGCTACTAATAAATAATAATGCAACAAAGAGGTTTTTGAAGTTCTTAATATATTCGTGAAGGCATAGGTTATTCCATCTGTTTATAGAGGGGAAATAATCAAGCCCAAAAAATATTGGTAAAAATTCAGAGGCTTATAAATATCCCCACCCCGATATCGTCCGCTAGTAGCTCTCCACTGTTGGCATCCACTACAAGTAGCTCTAGCTAACGTAAAGGTTGGAGACCCCTGGCCTAGAGGACCTTTCTGCCTTTCCCGGTCGGAAGACCCTTTCTCTAATGGGAAATAGCTGCTTCAGTGTGAGTGGGTAAGTTCCCATTAGCCTAGAGGACCTTTCTGCCTTTCCAGGTCGGAGGGCCCTTTCTCTAATGGGAAATAGCTGCTTCAGTGTGAGTGGGCTAGTTCCCATTAGCCGAGAGGACCTTTCTGCCTTTCCTTTCTGCCTTTCCAGGTCGGAGGGCCCTTTCTCTAATGGGAAATAGCTGCTTCAGTGTGAGTGGGCTAGTTCCCATTAGCCGAGAGGACCTTTCTGCCTTTCCAGGTCGGAGGGCCCTTTCTCTAATGGGAAATACCTGCTTCAGTGTGAGCGGGCTAGTTCCCATTAGACGAGAGGACCTTTCTGCCTTTCCAGGTCAGAGGGCACTTTCTCTAATGGCAAATAGCTGCTTCAGTGTGAGTGGGCTAGTTTCCACTATTATGCAGGACTTGGCCACTAGGGGCAAAAAGGGCCATTTTTCTAATGGGAACTAGCCTTCTCAGTGTGAGTAGGCTAGTTCCCATTATTATGCAGGACTTGGCCACTAGGGCCACTTCTCTAATGGGAAATAGCAGGACTTGGCCACTAGGGGCAAAAAGGGCCATTTCTCTAATGGGAACTAGCCTTCTCTGTGTGAGTGGGCTAGTTCCCATTATTTTGCAGGACTTGGCCACTAGGGGAGCAAAAAGGGCCATTTTGTCTAATGGGAACTAGCTTTCTCAGTGTGAGTAGGCTAGTTCGCATTATTATGCAGGACTTGGCCACTAGGGGAGCAAAAAGGGCCATTTCTCTAATGGGAACTAGCCTTCTCAGTTTGAGTAGGCTAGTTCCCATTATTATGCAGGACTTGGCCACTAGGGGCAAAAGGGCCATTTCTCTAATGGGAACTAGCCTTCTCTGTGTGAGTGGGCTAGTTCCCATTATTATGCAGGACTTGGCCACTAGGGGCAAAAGGGCCATTTCTCTAATGGGAACTAGCTCACTCACACTGAAGCAGCTATTTCCCATCTGAGAAATGGCCCTAACAACCGATGGTCCGTTTCTCGGATGGGAACTAGTATCAACCCTTTGCAAAGGAGGAATCGCTCCCACAACGCCCTGCCTTTCAGCTCGTCGTGCAAAAATGATGATGACGTGAACGTTGAAACCCACGTGAGTCGGACAGCACACGTGATGAAGCGGACGTTGAAACCCACGGTGCTACAGAGCGGCCCACGTGATGAAGTGGGGACGGGGCCGTGTATGGTCCGTTTCTCGAATGGGAACTAGACATTACCCTTCAGGAAAGGCGCATGTCTAGTTTCGAGGCAGCATCAGGTGAGTGTATGCGATCCAGCCCTTGTATTGAATTTTATATGCATTTCTTTTAGCATCCATCAACTTAGAGGTTCTCACCCCTTTGTTATTATTAAGAGGAGCCCTTTTGCAACCTCTAGGAATGCACGTTGAAGCTGTAATTACTTGTATTGTACTCATCACATTTTGAAATTAAATATTGTAAGTACGTGATTTTATAAACATCTGGTTTTGAAATTACATGGGGCACCCTGTTGTTGGCATAAACACAGTAGCTGCTCCGAAGCTCATTTACGGTACGGTTCAGGCTCTGCAATGCCTGCAGAGGCAGTAACTGCTTTGCAGCTACTACACAGACCACGCTCTGGTGTAAGTGACTACATATCTAATAATACCTGCACAGGCCAATGCTCGCAGACACAGTAACTGATGTGCAGCCGCTGCACAGACCCTGCTCTCGTGTAAGTGACTGCATATCTAATAACCTGGGCATTTGTCCATTAGCTATGCCATTTGTATCAACCATTTCTCATTTTGCAAGCCCCTTTCCTTTCCCCTCCAGTAAGGTGCTTCATGAGACATTTCTCTTGTTTTGGCATAACAAGGCCGCAGATTTATTTTTACATATACATAACCACTGCAAACAGGTATTAAAAATTAGTTCCAAAAGGTGTGGCGACTGCTCCTCGTCCTGCTTCCCCCTTTACCTCCATATTGCTTGCAGGCACAACTCCCCCAAGGCCTTCGAGTCTGAGAAACCGCCTGCCCCTGCAGGTCTTTGCGGACTGGGGGAGCGCCGTTTGTTGGGGGGAAGTTTGAGCCCCAATTGCTACCGCCAGACACCCCCGCCGTTTAGGCTCCCAGGAGGCGCTGTCTAGAATGGGCGAAGCCCCTTCCGGTTTAGCAATGGCTCATTCGGAGTCTTTGTCTTATCATAGGTTGCCACAACCCGCCTGGTCATCCTGCGACAACGACGTCCAGGTTTCCTCATAACTGTAGGGTGGGAGGGTGGGAAAACGAAATCCTCCGATTTTGGCGGGCGCCCGGCTGCTGGACGAGCTGCAAGTGTTCCTGTGCCGGGCGCCCGCCGCTTATGTAGCCCCAGCTCCTCCTTCTTCCTTTGTTGCCCTTCGCGGGCTTTTGTGGGCTTTTGGCGCCCTCTCCTCTGCTCACCTTGCCGCCCTCTCCCCTGCCCCTGTGGGGGGAGGGGCGAGAGAGCGGAAGGAGGAAGGCCCCTGCCCCGGTTATCGGGGTGCCTCCTCCATTCTCTTTGTTCACCCGTTCGTCACCTTCATAACCTGGGCATTTGTCCATTAGCTATGCCATTTGTATCAACCATTTCTCATTTTGCAAGCCCCTTTCCTTTCCCCTCCAGTAAGGTGCTTCATGAGACATTTCTCTTGTTTTGGCATAACAAGGCCGCAGATTTATTTTTACATATACATAACCACTGCAAACAGGTATTAAAAATTAGTTCCAAAAGGTGTGGCGACTGCTCCTCGTCCTGCTTCCCCCTTTACCTCCATATTGCTTGCAGGCACAACTCCCCCAAGGCCTTCGAGTCTGAGAAACCGCCTGCCCCTGCAGGTCTTTGCGGACTGGGGGAGCGCCGTTTGTTGGGGGGAAGTTTGAGCCCCAATTGCTACCGCCAGACACCCCCGCCGTTTAGGCTCCCAGGAGGCGCTGTCTAGAATGGGCGAAGCCCCTTCCGGTTTAGCAATGGCTCATTCGGAGTCTTTGTCTTATCATAGGTTGCCACAACCCGCCACGCCAAAGGTGGGTTACCGCCCACCGTGGCTCCCCCTTTTCCTAGTTTGTAGCTCTAGAAGTTCCGTGTACACCTTGCTGCCCGGTGCCCGTCCTTCTATCCTTCTTTGACCAGGGATGTCACCTTAGCCAGTTGTGCCTGATCCTGGGGTACCTCAGTCCCACCCCACATTTCCATCCTCCTTGACCTGCTCTCGCACCACCGGCTCCTGGTTCTACCACTGCTTTGAAGCCAACTGCCTCCTTCTCTTCCAACCATCTCCTTACTAGGCCCAACTCTCCCAACCTCCGTGCCTGGTAACACCCTGCCCCTGCAGGTGTTTTAGGGGTGTGAGAGCGCCATTTGTTCGAGGAGGCTGAGCCCTCGTTGCCGACACCAGACGCCCCTGCCGTTTTTAGGCTCCCAAGAGGCGCTGGTCCGCTTCCGTTCCTTGCATTATCCAACCATCCCCTTCGTGGACACAACTCTCTCCACCCTCCGTGCCTGATACCTCCCTGCCCTTACAGCTGTTTTCGGGCTGAGAGAAAGCCATTTGTTCGAGGAAGCGGAGCCCTCGTTGCCACCACCAGACGCCCCTGCCGTGTTAGGCTCCCAAGAGGCGCTGGTCCAACTCCCGAGTAGTGGAGTCTATACACAAAGCTACTGTACGTACTGACTTGTCTTTTGGCTCAAAACTTATCCCCCTTTTGCTACATACTAGTAATGTTATATTGATTCCATTGAACTGACCCCTGTGCGTCAGCCCAATAAATTGCGATGTGTATTAGTAACTTTCCTGGCCACTTTCTGCAGCCCAATGGATAGCCTGAGCCCTCTCCCCCGCATCGCTGCCCTTGCAACTACCAGGCCCTGCAGTGATGAGGTACCCCACCATGACCCAACCTGGACAACCTGTTTTGTAGGGTATGCCCTCTTGTGCATCAGCCACTGACCTGCGTGCCCCAGCAACCTTCACCCCTGGCCAATTCATACTGGTGTTATCTTTGTTCCAACCTAACTGACCCGTGCACACAATCCCCAATAAATTGCGATGTGTCTCCATCGTGGCCACCTCAGCAGCCCAATGGATAGCCTGAGCCATCTCCCACGCTTTGGTGCCCTTGCAACTACCAGGTCATGCCGTGATAAGGTACCCCACCCTGCCCCCAACCTGGACCTCCTGCCTTGCAGGGTATGCCATCTTGTGCATCCACCTCGGTGTCCCCCTGGTCAACTAAAATATACCCTATACCGAGACCACCAGTTTCTGCCCAAGTATGACCGCCTACAAAGGTATCCATCTACCTCCGTGCCCTTATCGTGCTATCCCGCGGGAGGGACCAGTGACTCACTACGCGCAGCAGTGCCCCCCCCACGCAACAGTACCCGGGGCTGTCCCCCCAATCGCCTGGCCATATGCCCCCCTGCCGTAAAGCCAAGGCGATCAACCCAGGAGATATCCCCGCACCCATCTCTCAAACCCAACAGTTGTGGGCTGTGTATACGCCTAAGGGGTACGCCAGGCACCCTCCCCTGGCCATGCACCCTTCTTGCACCTGCTACCATCGATGGCTAGTAAATACCCCAATATTCCATGGCCTTGTGCATACACCTGTTACCATCAATGTACAGTAATACCACGGGAAACCATATCCCATGGCCATGCACTTACACCATGTTTGCACCTACTAACCTCAATGGTCAGAAAATCCCTATTCGTAGCAAGTATTCCCCATTATTCGTGTGGACATTACTGGAAAACAACTGATTACTTTTGTTTTTTGAAAAACCAATCCCATGCCTGTGTAATGAAAGAAAATGTCTTCACTGTAAAGCCGCCATTTTTCCATTTCCAAACAATAGAGAGCACCTTGACCAATGCGTAGCAGCTGCATGGAATCCGCCTTACTTAGAAATGCGCATGGCAAATGCCTAAACGCATTCTGGGACTTAGTCTAGTAGGTATACAAGGCACTAAACCCCGGCCAGGGGCATGACTGCGTCTGGCATACATTACTTTACCGAATAAAAGCCAATCTGATACCAATCCTGTGCCCAACTACCATTCCCATAATGCACCCAAATGGGCTCAAAACATTAGACGCAAACTCCTAAACACGGCCACTGGCCCCATTTCATTTCAGCCCGCACGCATTGCAGCAGTTCTTTAAAGCTGTGCCCATACCTGGACCTCACTTGTAAAGGCACCGCATTGCCACACCAACCTTAGGGGTTATCCGTTCCTTATGCAATCATGGCCTCCAACCATACCAGCGAACACTGCGCCTATACCATACTGTGCCTTGCCCCTTGACCCTAGGCGAACCCTCTTAAGTGAAAAGCTGGCCCTGTTTCGTCCCAAATGCACATCACACCTGCTTATACAGCTGTAAGTAGTGAACTGACCAGTTATATTACAACCACAATATCTTCGTTCCTCCCCTGAGCTACGCCGTTGCATGCGTCAGATCTTTCCTTTCCGTACCGACAGTTTAAATAGTTCCCAAGGAGGCGTTTGACAGTAACATGTGTCGTAAGTTGTGCAATTTAACGACTACCGTACAGTAACTGGTCAACACTCCACGGCGCACAGTGAAGTAACACACCATAGTAGCTTCTACGCCTTGTCACTTTCTTGACGCCCTCCCGTGCCTGCAATACTAAACCAGTTGACCTCAACTACTACTGCCCGCACAACCGTAATGGAAGAAGTCATGCCCGCCTTTCTAGAGCCTCTTAATAATTGTGTATGAACTATGTTAGGTTACTCCTACCGTGCTCAATACCCAGAGGCTTCTATGCGCGGACGAACCTGGAGTGCTTTGTACCGTCCTGCTCCCAAGGTGAGCACGTTACCCCTTGAGCTATCCTCCTCCTTATAAAGTAAGAATGCTGCCTTAAAAACCCGATTGCCCCGAACCACCGCCGGATTAGGCGAACAGTTTCTTATCCATTAGGCCACCGGGACCACTCGTGTGTGCCAACCCACCCAGTGCTGTGCTAACAGAAACCACCTGCCTGATCTGCATGTTGCGGACAACCTCAGCTCCCAACTTCAACTTTCCCCAAAATGTGCCACCTGGGTGGGCATTAGACCGGTACCCACGTCCGACCCCTAAGGTGCCATATGTAATTTACTCCGCAAGTTCTGCTGCAGCGCTTATTAATGTGCGAATCGGACCACTACTCCCACAATTCTTCCTTAGTTGTATACTCCTACTTAGTTCCACAACGATTGCCCTAACGCAGCTTAGCCCGACTGAGCTGTTGGACTGGACACCCTGCATCAAAAGCACCTAAAACCTTAACCCCTGCCGCAATTCCCATAAGATCGACCGCCGACCAGCTCCCTTATTGTCGTTTAATACGAGCGCGTACCCCGGAGGGACATACCCCGGGAGTGACGTAGACCCAGCGCGGAGATGTCGTGACCCAAAACCAAGCCCGAGTGCAAGAATGACACCCCCCTCCCTTCCCTCCGGACACAATTCCAAACACAATACATGAAACTGGTGACCACTAGCACCATGACAGGCTATTCACAATGCGCCCAATACCCAGATGTCTCCAAGGGCGACCCAGGGACCGAACCCGTGTTGCTCCGTGTCTTCTTGTCTCCAAGTCGAGCACGCCGCCGCTGAGCCATCCTCCCGGCAAAAATTTGTAACCCCTTCTCAGAACGCTCTCAGAATTTTGAAGCCGGAGCAGTGGCGCGAACCCCCAACCCATCAGGTACAAGGCACGACACTCACTGACTGTGCCACAGAGACCGATCTAACATTTAGGTTTGCCTGTGTTGCAGCACAAAAAATCAATCGGGCTCGCCGCCACACGACCCCACCAGGACCCACACCATGAAGAGGCCATCCAAACCGCCGACGCTGCACCTGGAAACACAACAACGGGTAACTCGAGTAATGAGGACAGCCCGCTTCTGCTCCATGTGCCCGCGCAGAAAACACACTTTGGCACCCATCCCGCGCTACGAACCCCCCGGTATCCGAGCGCCTCCCATCACTATCCACGGTGTGTGGCGCTCATTTATCGACCTCGGGAGGATGAACGGCCGAGTTTGGCCCCGCCGGGATTCGAACCTGCGCTAGCAGACTCTGCACCGGTGTCAAAGCGAGCGTTCTACTCGCTGCGCCACTTTAAACAGATACTTTAAACCGCGTTTCTTCCCGAGTGGAAGTTCACATTGCCAAACTCATCAGCCCAGGGGCTATGTACCGAGGAGACCGCCCGTCACGGAGCCAACCCCATATGCGCCCGCCGCCGCACCAAAAGCGCTAAAACTTAAACCCCATTCTCCCATTAATCCGGAAGCGCACCCAGCTACCTCCGAAGCGACAACGGCGCGCATATGGCGCTATATCCACCCCGATCCTTACCCGAAGCACACTCCCCGCCGAAACACCATCCACTCCTTCGCTGGAAATCTCCCCGCTGGAACACCTCACTGGCCATCGCCCCAACATCGTCACTCCTCGTCCCTCTGTGTCGAAAAAAGCACTCTTGCAGCCACAGCATCGCGGGATCACAGACTCCCAAACAGCAACAACGAAGTCCTCCACTGGAAAACGAAATCCTCCGATTTTGGCGGGCGCCCGGCTGCTGGACGAGCTGCAAGTGTTCCTGTGCCGGGCGCCCGCCGCTTATGTAGCCCCAGCTCCTCCTTCTTCCTTTGTTGCCCTTCGCGGGCTTTTGTGGGCTTTTGGCGCCCTCTCCTCTGCTCACCTTGCCGCCCTCTCCCCTGCCCCTGTGGGGGAGAGCGCAAGGAGGAAGGCCCCTGCCCCGGTTATCGGGGTGCCTCCTCCATTCTCTTTGTTCACCCGTTCGTCACCTTCATAATACCTGCACAGGCCAATGCTTGCAGACGCAGTAACTGCTGTGCAGCTGCTACAAAGACCCTGTACATATATACTAGTACCTGCACAGGCCAATGCTCGCAGACGCAGTAACTGCTGTGCAGCTGCTACACAGACCCTGCTCTGGTGTAAGTGACTATATATATAATACCTGCGCCAGCTACTGCTTGCAGACGCAGTAACTGCTGTGCAGCTACTACACAGACCCTGCTCGGGTGCAAATGACTACATATATAATTATAGCTGCGCAGGATAATGCCCACAGAGGCAGTAACTGCTGTGCAGCTACTACACACATCCTGCTCTGTTGTAAATGACTACATATATAATACTTGCACAGGCTAATGCTCGCAGAGGCAGTAACTGCTGTGCGGCTACTGCACAGACCCTGTACATATATTATAGTACCAGTGCAGGCTAATGCTCACAGACGCAGTAACTGCTCTGCAGCTACTACACAGACCGTGCTCTGGTGTAAGTGAAGACATATATAATACCTGCACAGGCTAATGCTCGCAGAGGCAGTAACTGCTGTGCGGCTACTGCACAGACTCTGTACATATATTATAGTACCAGCGCAGGCTAATGCTCACAGACGCAGTAACTGCTGTGCTGCTTCTACACAGACCGTGCTCTGGTGTAACTGACTACATATATAATAATACCTGCGCAGGCTAATGCCTGATAAAAGGCAGTAACTGCTGTGCAGCTACTACACAGACCCTGCTCTGGTGTAAGTGATTTTCACAAAGTGTTTGTGTAGGGGTGATGGAGTTCTTTCTATGAATTGTTTGCCGATTCTTGTGGCGTAGTAGTTCTTTTGTTGTTGCTTTGAGGACTGCTGCTTTGTACAATTTGAGTTGTCTTTGGTATTTTATTTAGTCTTGTCTGGTGTATTGTTCTCTCCATTTTGTTTCCATTTTGCGTTTTTTTTTTTGTTTTTTTTTTCACTTCTGTGAACCATTTTGCTGCCAGTTTTTTTTTGGTTGTGTTGCTTTGAATGTTTTAGCTGGTGCTAATTGGTCAATGGCTTTGGTGATCCAATTATTGAGTGTGTCTTCTGTTGTATCTATGTTTGTATCGGTGGGATCTCTTTCACCTAGGTTTACGTGGTGGGTTGATAGCATGGCGGCCTCGTCCGCTAGTTTTGTTGCAAAGTTGGGGTTGGAAGAAGATGGTCTGTAGATCAGTAGGAATACTATGTTGGATTGGTCGTTGCGTTCTATCTTGATTAGGAGGGATTCATAGTCTTCTGCGTTTGGTTGTGATGATTCGAGATGCCCGGGTGTGTTTTTTGTGTATAATTCCGATTCCACCTCCTCTTCGGTTTTCTCTGTTGGCGTGTGTTAATTTAGAATTGTCGGGTATTGCTTCGTTCGCGATGGTGTTATATTTGTCTGATAGCCAGGTTTCTGTAAGGAAGAGCACGTCTGTGCCTCCTTCGCTTAGGAGGTCATTGGTTTCTGTTGAGTGTTTTGCCATGGATCTAATGTTGAGGAGGCTGCCGTGTAGTTTGCTGGATTTCCCTTTTGGGTTATTGTTAGTATTGCTTGTTCTGACCAGTCTGTTGTTGGTTGGGTTTCCGTTCCAGGTGGGTTTTTCCCGGTTGAGTCTTTTGGGTGGGGTGGTTCTTTGTTGGTCAGTCTCTTTGTTGAGTAGACCGATAAGGTTTATGGCGGGGTTGGTTCGTTTCCAGGTGGTAAATAGGGTTGCTACCCCTCTGTTGTTCCAGTCTTGGTGATATAGGGGGTGCAGAGTGAGTGTGATTGTTTCCAATGTGTTCCTTGTTCTGGTTGGGGTATTGTCCATGGTGGAGACCGGGTTGGGATGGTTTATTAGTTGTCATCCGTTTGGTGTCCTGGTTGGGTCTGTATTTGTGAAGCTTGTTGGCTGTTGGTTCATTGTTGCTGTGCTGTTTTTGTTTACCACCTTGTCGTATGTGGACAGGTAGCGAGCATTGTAGTCTGTCTTTGCTCTGTTATTTGTATGTCTCCTTGGGCCATCTCAGATGTTTGTCGAGTTTTTTGGGGTTGTGGGATCATGCTGGTCCGTGCCTTCCCGAGTGGTTTGGGATTTCTTATTATTTCTGTTGTCTTTTCTGGCTTCTTTGTCTTTCTTGTGGTGAGGCTTGATGCGTGGGTTGTGTTCCTTAGTGGGCGTCCTCTTTCGATTGGTGTTTTTCATGGTCTTTTGGGTTTAGTATTTGCTGTTTGTGTTTTGTTGTTGCTTGTATATGGTGGGTAGTTGATGGGATTTTGTGGTTCCGTTTGTTTATTGCTTCTTTCTTTTGTGGATCCTTTTCTTTTGATTTCTTTTATCCTGGAGGTACTTTTCGTTATGGTTGTTGAATATTTGATTTTGCGCAAAGCAAACATGAATATTGTGTGAAGGAGTGCATGTGAATACTGGCATATATTCGTGCAGTCATGTTAAGGAGAATTCTCATTTCTGTGATAATTCCCTTCAACCTTAGAGACCCCCAGCTCTTTTGCTGGACTGTAGGACTTTTTCATTTTAACCCTGGGGTGAGTGAGACCCTTTTCCCACTGCATCATGTGTTTTGACCTTTGGATTATGTCTTTTCACTGTTTTGGGAGTCTGACAAACTCCATATGCATCTACTTTTTGTATGGTGACACACATCAACTTCAGTGCAGTGTCACTGAGAAATCCTTTAGATTTCTCATAAGGTTTAAAATGCCTTTTCTTATGTGAACTACTGTTCCCAAGCATAGTAAAGTGAAAAGGACTTTACTTACCTTTTCTCTTTGTGGGTCCAGCACACACCATCTTATGTGGAGTGCTGGGGAGTTACCTAGTAGCCCCTTAGCCTACATTCTGTTGTAACATTTGTATGTTGCCCTCCCTACTTTTAAATGACTAGTGGTAGTGGTTTAATTTTTCCTACCATTGTGTTTTTCTACCGCAGGCTGAACCCTCAGCTGCAGTATAGTACCCAGGGGTAACCATTTTATCAAAACGCCCCCTGTCTTCTTTTTTTGCTATTTTCTGTTTGTGAGGTCTTTCTTGGGTTTTACTCTGTGCGTCAAACAGATTGAAGTCCTTTGTTTGTCTTGCCGTTGGCACACTTCAGCCTTGAGTCACGCCTCTGGCTCCAGTTTGTCTGGATGTGAGGGAGGGTCCTGAAACTCCCCTGTCCTTTGTCTCTAGGAATGCCTGAATGCAACCAGTCCTGAATGGCTGGCTGGCTGTCCTTTTAAGACAGCGACCCTGATGTGTGATTGACAGCCTAGGCTGTGCATGATTGGGAGAAACCTGCTTAAAAGTCGAGGATTTTGGGACTAGAGGCAGAGTCGACCACTGGGAGAAACACCCGACGAAGAAACCGTGAACGAAGCTTGCTGCATCCTTCTGGACCTTTGAATTTCCCGGTGAAGCCCTGCTGCTGTGCTGAAACTCCCTTTTCAGACAGAGAAGCTCCGGAATGGACTTCTCCCATTGGGTTAATGGGACCAACTAACCCATAGACAAACTCCACTGGACCATCTTCCCTGTCTGGCTGTACTTCTTCATTGCTGCAAGAACCAAGTGCTAGGGGTCGAGTTATCCGTAGTCGAGTGAAACGTCTGAAATCCCGCTAGAAGCTCCAGGAGTCTCCTATGGATCCTCCAGAAGCAGGACGACCAGAGCTAGAGTCCCCTCATCAGACCCAAGGAGTGAAGGAAGCCCAACCGGTACCAGAGATCCGCAACAAAGCTGTTTACTAAGCGCTGAAACCCGTGAAGTGCCGCAGAACCGAAAAGAGCCCGTAGCCGCCAACGACCTCCGAAGTACCACCGCCGGAGCCCTATAGATGTCCTCCCTCTTGTCCTCACAAGGCTCAGGAATACGGGGTCTGCAACGCTGTAGTTGGACAGAAGCCAGCTGGACCACTCTTCTTCAAAGCAGAGATACTGTTTAGACTTAGGGTACTTACCTCACTGTCTTGTAGCCTTGCTTTTCTCAGTTGGGAATTGCAGTGGCTTACTTTTAGAGTTGATTCCAACTGTGTTTTCACAGCTTGCGACCCTACAAGTGATTTTCTAACAAACGCTCTAACATTGTGCAAGACATTTGATTCTAAGAAGTGCCTCAGCTCCATAGACTGTTTCAAATTGACCTTGGCTGTCCTGGGTCTCCCTGCAGACTCTTCTAGCCCACTGACTTTGATATGGTTTGTCCCTCATAGGTGGTAACTTGTTTTAGACTGTTACTGCTGGGAAAGGCATGTCTAGATTTCATTGGAAGATTTATTTGTCCTCACATATACTTAGAACCTGTTTAACCTTTTTCATTCCTTAAACCTTTCCTTTCTGCAACCTCAGAATCTGCAAAGTATAACTAGTGTGATCTATAAATGCCATTATTGTCCTTGTGATTGAAGTCAACCCACGGTGTAGCAATTGTGTATGAAGCATATCCAAAGATTATCCACTAACTTGCTTTAATTCTGAAAAGTAATTTTAAAGTATATTTATATTGTTACATGAATTGCCTTTCTAAAGAACACTTGTTTAAAAAATGATGTTAATTAAATAAATAACTATTTATTACTGAAACCGTGAGTGTAAGTGTTACTTGGCTACTTGTATTTACAGATTTCATTTGTACAGCTCTACAGCTCACAGTAATCCCTCTTCAGATAGGCCTGGCTGCTCAGTCACACTGCCATCATGTGTAGTTCAGACCTATACCAAAAGTTGGGCTTACCTAATACCAAGCAGATTAGTGTTGTGTAGTCTCACACAGTGGGACAACACCAATTCTTACCTAACAAGTCAGCATGGAAATGTATTGATTGTGAGGGTGCTGGGTTCCGGCTTTTGACTGGGATGGAAAAGGATTCTCACCCAGGGGGTGCATGCTATGTTTAGGCCTCTTTCTTCCACTTTGGCCCAACATAGTCTCTCAGGCTTTATCCATGCCACATTGGGGATTGTGAGGGTGATGGGTGCCTGCTTTTGACTGGGATGGCAAAGGATTCTCATGGGTGCATGCTATGTTTAGGCCTCTGGCTTCTACCTTGGCCCAACATAGTCTCAAGCTTTACACTTGCCACAGTCGGGGATCATTCAGCATAAGTGCAACTAAGCAAAAGCAGAATGACAATCTGTATTGGTCCGTATATCATCCTACAAACTCTGATGTTCTGAAGTAATCAGTATGTCATCCTCAAATCATCAAGAACAAACATGTTTCATGGCAATGCTCTTGAAGTAATCATCACGTTATCCCAGAATCATCCCCAAATCATCAGGGACAAACGTGCAATCTCTTGAAGTGATCAGTAGGTCATCCTAAAAGCATCAGGAACAAAGAGTTTTCTAAAATGGGGATAATGTTAGCATATTCATTAAGTCATCCTAAGCTCATCCCCAAATCATCATCCACCATTCAGAGATATTTGCTGATGACTTTAACTGCGTGATGACGTCTGATGATGTGGGAATGACTTCTAGTGTAGTTCGATGATCATCAGATGACCCCAGGATGGTCTCTAAAGTCATCCTTTCAGACCAGGGCTGATAGGTGAAAATGCTCTGCTTTCGTGGGACGCAGAGAGCCCTGTTCTAGTAGTGGGATTGGGAGGCAGAGATGGCCTTGTCTCTTCTGAAAGTGGAAGAGCACTCAAAATGTAGACCTCTTTTATAGGCTGGTATGGCCGAGGGAGAATCGGCAGAGCGGAATTTGGCTGACTTTGAACCCCTAATGGCAATGTAGGGAAAGCCACTGATTGCGAAATCTACAACTTCTCTGTGGACCCGTTTGACACATGGGAAAGTGGGTGGGGCAAAATGATCAGCTCCTTGGGTTGTCGCCTTTGGAATATGTTACCAATCCTTAGTCACAACTCTCCCACTGTGAACAGGCACAGCGTCAAGACAAAAAGACATCTGCTCTTCTTCTTTAAAAAAAAAAAATATTTCTTGAATCTCTAAGACCGATAAAACACTGCTGTATCCTGCGGAGGCCTGAACTGTTTAATATGTTTTATGTTGAATATGTTTTAAATCTAATGTACGTGATTGTATTTCTCTAGTGCCTTGAAACTGGTTTTGCTGGTAAAAAGTTTGCACTTATTTATTTCTATCGCTGAGCTTCATTAGACATGAACTCTGTGAGCTGATACCACTTTTCCCAGATACTGAGTTCAGTTAATTCGCTGTAGCTTCTTTGCTTCTACCATTTGTTATTTGCAATTCTCTCAAAGGTGCATTTTAGAGGTTGTCTCCCCTAACATTCCAACACTTTGCCCTCTACCCCTCCCATGCATTGATACTGCTCTGAATGTAACAAGATCTGTGAATTACCTTTTTACTGCAGCCATCTTTTCCATCCCATACCCCTCTCCTCTTCGGGTGCCACACTGTAATCTTGATGTATATAAAAAACAATTTGAATACTTGTCAGTATTTAGAATTTGGCGTTCTGTAGACCCCTACTAAAAACCCATATGCCAGCCACTAGATCAGTAAGAACCGACTAAATGTCACTCTCCTCTAGTTCTGCAAACAAAACAAATGGGGCGCTGATTTATATGAGTCAGCAGTGCCTATGCTAATGGTATGTGAATTTACTCCTTGTGTACCCCAGGCATGTGCCATGAAAGCACCTATGGATGCTACAAGGACTCTTGAATGCCGCCTGGATGTTGGCTGAGGGGTGGCAGCGTTTTTCCAGTTGCGGGTGATTGGCTCCTTTCTGGTTTTCTTTCTTTGAGCATTCTGGTGAGGCATTTCAAGCGGCCTGCAGTGCACACGTTGTTATTGGGAGAGTCCTATGTGTAACTTGCCTGTTGCATGGGTAATGTCAACCGTTTTTATTTTAGCGCTTGCATACTACTGCACAATTTCGGGTAATGGATAAAATGTTTCCGTTCTTTTTCACGCGCAAACATATACGCTTGTTTTCTTTTTAGCAACTGTTTTACCAATGGCGTGATTAAATCAGTCTAGTATAGAGTGGAGTGGTCCCTAAAGTCTTTAATTGTGGCAAAACCAGTTGATTGTTGTGGTCGTAGACCAATGAAAATTGATTTCAACAGCTTTGAGTTGTTGCCGGTAGCGTGCCCTTCATTTAAAGTGACATTTAAATAATTTCCACATATATAAATCCGTTAAAAACTTCTTTGCGGGGGGGGGGGGGGGGGGAAGTGTTTGGATTTTTTTCCCTGAATCGTTAATTATTTTATGATGAGAGATGATTGATATTTTTGTTGATCGGGCATGATGGATACTAGCCTTCAGTAACCAAGTTGGCCACAGAGCCCGGCTTGACGTGGAAAGTTGGCGCCATTCCCCGACTGATGAATGGACAAATTGTCTCTCTGCTAAGTATATGACCGGCACCGCCTCGAATTTGTAGGAAAAAAAACACCTTTAATAGAAATTAGAGGTGTGTCGGCAGGCCATGCTTTCACCTGGGAAGATTACATACTTCCACTGGCCGTGCAGGGATATAATCTATCGAGCTGGATAAACAGGTTTTGCAGTCTAATATGCGATCTGCTGTGGGAGCCATAGGGATGATGATGCTACATATTCAAATCCCAGGGCACCTTCAAATCGATTGCCGTCCGCTCTGGCTACGAAAGACATGAGGAATGTTAATCAGTATTGACCAAAAGGAAGGGTGCGAGCTGTTGTCACATTATTTATTTTTCTCTTTATTTATTACATGCAGAACACAATGTAAAAAAAGAGAGGAAAAGATATACCATATAAATGAAACGTAGCCCTTTCTCAAATTACCTACATTGTACAATTAAGAAAAAAGAATTGCAAAGCAAAAATCGAGTGGAATAAAATATAAATCAACACATATATTTTAACTTTGTAGAGGTATATAGCGTCAGTGTATTTATGTTCCTAAAACTACTACAAAATGTATATATAGAACAAACCTAGGATTACCATTGCTAGATTAAGGTGGAGGTTCCGGTGGAATAGATATGATGGCTAATAGGTGCCACACTACATCTGTTGACAAAGTATTGCTATGAGCGGCCGTGCGCGTTATAAATAACATTAACATAACAGAGTGTAGCTGAGGGAGGAGGGACACACAGCATGCAGGTGCTCCCCCACTCCACCGACATGCCATGAGTTATCTGCTGAGACAAAGTGCCTCCCAACCACACCGAAAAACTTCATATAACCCCTTAAATACGCATGGAGGGATATGTATGCTTATCCTAACAGGACTCAAAATTGCTGGGAGTTATTTAGCTCCTGTGTGAGTAGTATACGAGAGCCTGGTTGACTTGACACAAACAGCTACCAGAAGTTAACTTTGGCTCCCCAAGCCAACTGGTGCTATGAAGATTCCCCAAATATGTAAGTTTGGGAATGTGTGTACATGAGTATTAGGACACATCCAGGAAACATTTAAAGCATAATTGGTCATGTATAATTGACGAAGTTATAGTTTGCACCTTTTTGTGGTGGTTCCATTAGTGGAGCACTATATAACAACTCGTGGTTCCTGCTTACTGAGTGATGCCAAATACTCGGGTGCTGCTTTTAGCTCCCGCTAGTCAAATCCTTATTTGGATCCCTGATACTAGTTTTGGTGGGCACTGAAAAAAGAGCCAGTTGACCTGGATAAGCCAGGGCAACCGACTCACCTGTGAAGTGGCATCTCCAGAACAATGATTCCATATGGTGGCCACCCTAATTGGATCATTTGATCAGAAGTCCACGACTAAGGATGCCAGGGTTTGTGCATTCACTGAAAAGACACTATTAAACCAATGGGACCATTGAGAAAAGGTCCTGGGAATCCCCACCAATGAGATGAAAACTTGAGAGGAATGAGACGGGGAAGTGACGCAAGTGAAAAGCAAAACTTGTTGTGACTTGAAAGAGTCTGTTTCTGCCCAGATAATGTTGTGAGGTGAAGGCTCTCATCTTGCTTAGGCATGACCAGGGTGGAGGAAGGCCCAAGCTATCCCATGCTGATTGTGGGGGTCTGAGGCCTAAAACCAGCAGATGGGAAGCTTTAGTACAGAAGAGCCTCACTAGGAATATACCCTTACTATTGTAAACCCCAATTCATCAGTTCTCCTCTACTCCCACAAAATTCACAGAAGAGGAAAAGCACCTCTAAGGGTGAGACATGGTATTCCCCCGTCTCTGACACTAAATTACCCTCCCTTACCTCAGCCTTCATGGGCTACTTGCATTCAGGCCCGACTTTTCACTGCAAGTCCCCACCAAGTACTGAGAAGAGTGTTCATGAGGGGCGGAATTCACTGACGGGCCCATAGGTCAGCGCTCACCCTCTAGAACTTGCAAGACAAGATAGCTGCACCATGTGAGGAATGGGGGTGCAGGATTCACTTACTCCAACACGACTCAATAAGGAGGACTCAGTAAGTTGGCAAAGGGAAGTCCGTTTAATGGTAAGTACATCAAACAGAGAAACAAATGGAAATCAGCAGCATTGCGATCACCTATCTCGCTCCGACTTCCTCGAACTTCAGTTGAACAGCAATTTTTATAAGCAATATTCGTCATCATTGACATCTAACGCTACAAAAACTCGACATGCAATATAATTGGTTAGGAAAGGTAACTTAAGTATAGGTGCACTATCTCTATATGATAATAGGGCATGCAGATTGGATAACTCTTATCGAGTGGGCGTCTACGCCCATCCCACTACATCACACGTGATTGACGTCATCTCAAGTACGACGTTTCATTGGTTCTACTATCTATAGGACTCCAGATAACTTGGTCCATTGTGATTGAGCAGGTTACACCCCTAGATATAAATTCCCATTTTAATTAGCAGAATGGACACCTAAGGGCCTGGTGTACCAAGTTTCACCCTGCCTACCTTCCATCAATCAGTATCTTAGGGCTATGTGTCAATTTGTTGGCTGGGTTTGGCCTCGGGACTGTAGCCTCTTATCGGGCAAAGTTATGGCATCCTGGGTTCTGGGTGACATCAGGTGATGGTACCTCTTCACGCCTGGCTGGTCACGTGTCTGTTCACCCTGAATTTGCTTCAGTTTCCAGCTTTTATTGTATTTAATTCTGCTTCGGCCCTGCCACCTGCCTGGGCCTCTCTTATCTTGACCTTCACGGGCGAGCTGGTATGCTCTGAAGTTTGGTTCTTGCGAGCTGACGCTCTCCTCCCTTTCCCTGGGTGACCTTGATTTCCCCGGCATGAGCAGCTTTCTGTTGAGTTTCGATTCCGCTCTTCCTCTCGGTTCTGGCTGGGTTGTGAAACTTGGCCTGTCAGGCCTCTGACAGACTGGGTACATTTCTGCTTTTACAAAATGGAGTTGCACTTGTATAATGTGCCTTCTTGTAGATATATGGTTGGCGCATGCCGCTCTATCTTCTACTAAGCATTGCAAGCAGTATCGTTTTCTTAGCATCTTGCGTTCCAAGCCTATTTACACACGTTTAGCAGGTCAGTTGCTTCCATCTTGTCTCGTGGCACCGTTTTCTTGCGTTTTAACATTCTCTTCTCTGTGGCATTACATTTAATTTCGCAATTACTTGTACTGCTGTGTTATCTTCGATAGTGGCTTTTGTTCATTCACGAGTCTGTTCAGGCCCTTGTCATTTCCACTGGCCTTCCATTAGGGCTCTTGGGGTCTCTTTGTGGACCGTATGTAGGCACTCCTCATTTCGTGTTGGCGGCAGGTATGGCTGTCTGATAGGGTACTGTGCTGCCCAGGGTTGTCTGGTTATAGGCGCTTCAACAGATACGGATCTTCTAACGTACACTGGGCAGAGTCCCAGTGCAACTCTCTGTTGGTTAATTTGCTTTTCATACGTCACGTGCCTTGGCGAGTACCATCGTGGTAGCTCTAAATGAGGGGCAGGGGTGCAGGTCATGTCTGGGACCTCCTTTACAAGAGGAAGAAGCAACTAGGAGTAATGCACACTTCTTATCGCAAACACCACTCTACTACTGAGATGAAAAAGAGTTGCATGAAAGCATCCCGTACTGAAGGTCAGGCATGTCCCATTGATTGGGTTCAATATGGTGAGGCAAGACAAATCAACAGCTTACACCTGAAGCCCCGTAATAGGACTCTGGTGTGCAAAGGCAGGAATCACCAGCCACTGAGAAGAGGCAAACTGCAGTGTTGGGAAGAGACTCGGAAGTCTGAATACTGGCATCGATCCGGGAGGACCTCCAGCTGGTGGGTGCAGGATCGGGAGCCTTCGAACTGGAAGGTGGGACGCTGGAGCGGCCAAACTGATGAGAGAGACGCCGTCTGTGACAAGACCTAGAGGAAGCTGGAGTTGCAAAGCCAGTTGGGAACTGTATAGGCGGTACGCTTTTATTGTGAAGCAAGAAGCCACGAAGAGAGATCGGGACGTGCCCGGTGAACGTGGCGGTCTGACTTCCCGCTACGGAGAGGTGACCCGGAGCAGCAGGAACCGCTACCGTGGAGACGTGAGTAGCGGATGAGTGTCGGAGAACACAGGACGACCAGAGCGCTCCCAGGGGACTGCAGGCAAGTAATGGTCCAAGTGAATGTGAATTCTGTTGAATACCGAACTGAATGGAAATTATTATTTGAGCAAGACCACATTATATTGAATATCGAACGGACTCGAAACTGCTATTTGAGTATATTGAACACTGAACTGCTGAATGGAAAGTGCTATTTGTAATAAGATTGTGAAATATTGAATACCGAACAAACATTTGACGTTAAACAGACATATTGAATGTCAAGCTTTATGTGAGTAGCACTGTGAGCAAAAGGAAAGCATATGGAAAATTGAACAGTCACTTGAGTATTCTAACTACCAATGTGAGAAATACTCATAAATCTGTGGGAAGATAAAAACTGATGCAGCAAAGTGTTACATTAACTAAAGAGAATACAAGGGTGAGAAGTCAAATGCCTGAGACGGAAGAGCCTGTGAAGGGACCAAACAAGGCTAAGGGAACTTATGGTTGTCCGACTTGTAGTGGGTGGACCATGTGTTGTCCGACAACTATGCAGAGGCCAAAGAGTTCCCTAATGTGATGATCGCAAACATTATGATTCAAGCCAAGGCGAAGCCTAGGGTTCCTGGTTGCGTGACCTGTATTGGGCGTACTGTGTGGCCTGACAACTGCACTTAGACCAGAGAGCCCCAAATGATGACAAACAAAGGATATTGAAAATGAGCCACAAAGAACTGTGAATCAGTTGGTAAAGCAAGCCAAGAGGTGGGTCAAGTTGGCCTGTTGTATCTCGTATGGAACATTGAACAGATGTAATCAGTGTAAGTGCTGCAGTGAAGTCTTGGAGAAGGGGAACCCTGAGAGTGAAAAAACTGTGGAAGGGGAACCTCAGGATCTCCTTTTTGTGTGATCGGTACTGCATTGAACTTGGGGAAGGGAACCTCAAGATCTGGTGGCACATTGTTGTGGCAATCAGCTATTGTAAAGGTGTTGATCTTGAGATAGGGTACCCAAGAAGAACCTTTAAGCTAAGATCAGCTGATACTTTTCTTTTGAACACTATTTTGTTGGTTAAGAAAAACCCCAATACTGTTATTTCTAGATTTGAGGGCAAGCATAGGTTTTTGACACATACAGACTTTTGATTTGAACTTACAGACACATACTTCCCTTCATTTTCTTTAGGCAGGAGAAATCCCTACCTTAGCTATATGGCAAGGTAGGCCTTACACCATCCTTACTTTAAAATAAAAACATTCTTTGAAACTTGAAATCTGCTGTCTGTGTCATCTCTTGATACCATGCTTGTCTCACAAGGCTGAGGGCGGCCATCAAAAAGGTGTCTGTTTGAGAATGGACAGTTGTTTCTGCTTGACCTCAGAGACATAGATATATATATATGAGAGATTTGGAAACATTGTGTGCATTTTTAAGAGACAAGGTTGAAAATTGTTAGGACCTGCAACGTATTTAGCTAAGGGTGGCCTGGTTGGCTTTAAGCCAAGCACTACCAGGAGCTACTTGTGACTCCCCAGGCAAATGGTGATATACAAACATAGCTATTTAATGTTAACTGGGTAGGTTTGGGATGGGAATGTGTATAAAAGTGAATAAAGGACACACCTAAGAGACATTTTAAAGCATATTGGATAAAATATAATGGAGAAAGAGTTTGCATCTTACGCATACGTTGGATTTGCTGTGCGCTGTGTACTAGCTCCTGGTTCCCCAGACCTAGCTCCTTCCTAACTGGTGATGCTGATAGCCAAGAGCTACTTTTTGGCCCTGGTCAACAAAGCCTAATTTCGACCACTGTCTGTGAGTGACCGAGTTTGTGTGTGTGTTTGTATATATGTGTGTGCGCGCGCACACGCAAAAAATAGCTTGAATTTGATTGAGTGACTTTTGGCTGCTGAATGTGAATACAAAAGGCCATGTGGGGTGTTTGCCAGTTTATATACATATTTGTGTGCATGAAAGTGACGACTAAGAAATATATTGAGCACATGTCCTAGAACTAATTTTCAATTTAATTGTCTAATTTTATATAAGCTTATTTGAAGTTTTAAACGTTTTAATGACAAGGACTGTATATTTGTATATATGTTTTTTTAAGTTTGAAAATATGCACTTTAATACAATTTTAAAACAAGTAATTTTGTAGTGACAAGGAAGACAGTTATTTGGGTACCAGTGTCGGAGAAGTGAATTAAAGCGAAAAAAATGACATATGTTTGGGGGCGACAGCATCATGAAAGTAGGGTTACACATTCTAAGCTACTAGCCAGTCATAAAAAGTAACTTGCCAACCCAATTTTACTGCTAGACACAGTACACCATGCTTACACGCTAAGAGTCAATTGCCACTAGCCAATGGCGAGTGCCAATTTTGCACCTTGATTAAAGGGTCAAGGATAACCTATTTTAGGGATATCACCATCAGAAAAACCTTTTTAAAGGAGAAATTGTGACAGATACCTGGGCACTAGCATCATGAATGATATTGTTGGTGGCAATTGTAAGGAAGGCATGGTATCAAAGAGTAAGAGATACACAAGTGATCACAGTTCAAGGGTGTTTATTGAACTTCAGTTGGGTTTGAAAAACGCCTATCTAATCCTAAATCTAAAGATGGGAACAAGCTACGACCATTGAATAATTATAACAACAGTCCTAGTCGAGTCTGTCAAAATAAAAGGGCCTATACTAATAAACATATTGCCAGTCCTTACTTCTAAATACAAATAGTGTAGGGAAACGAGGTTGTGCAAAAGAAAAGTGTTCAAGAGATATGTCGGGATAGTCCCACGTTTTCAGCACGGGACAAGGCGGCACACTCGAGCTTATCAGACTCTCTGGCTTCTCTAGCACAAGGATGCAGTTCAAAACCTCAACATCAGGGCCTTTTGTGCCAGCGTCTCTTTGCCATTCAGTCTCTTATTTCAGAGGGCCTAATGCAACACGACAAACATCAAAGTTCCTTTCTTCTTAGGATTTCACATATACAACTTCTCGGGTGATTTACTGTTCATCCTGGGTCCCCTTCCGCCTGGCTCAGACCCACTTTAACACAAAACCTTCAATTGCCTCTCTCAGCTGGGCTCTGATCAAATTTATCTACTTTTCCAAACTTTCTCTACTTCATCAAAATCGAAGACCTCCAAATGTGCGCATGATTTTGCTTGATCCGGCGAGGACCACTTTGATTCACAATTACTCATTCTCTTCTTGATATAACCTTTTTCTCACTTTCACTTTTGCCACTTCTCAGCTGGATACCTTACAGAGACCCTTCGATTGGGTACCCATGCGGTGCCAGACCACTATGTCGAGGGCATTGTATCTTGCTTTTAACTCTTAATCACTCATCAGCAGTTCAACTTTACTTGCGTCTCTTATCACACGTGTTTTAACCATGTTCGTTCCAGTGCTCGCCATACAGTGTTGCTGCTTGCAACCTTGGCTTCAACACAGACTGGTCTTGTATCGGTCTCTTCAACTCACCGGCTGTGTTGATTTCACGGATGCTGCTTTGTTCTTGGAGCTAAGGACGGTACCACGGCGGCTGGTGCTGTTTCCCGCTTTGATTATTGATGCGGGAGGGCCCCGGATATCTCCCACACACAATGCAGCCTTGCTTTCGATTCTCAGCGTTTCTGAAAAGTAACGATTCCTTGTCTCAAAGGTGAAGGGAACTTCCCTCTTTGCAATCCCCTTCTGTTTTGCCATCTTTCTTCTCTCGTTCGGCTGCCGTCTCAAAACTGCTGTTTCCTCTTGTGCTTTGCCTCGCTCAGTGTGTGCTCTCGTGCACGCCTTTATCCTTGTGGATAAGCTTAATGGAAGTCAGGTGTGTGTGATGGTCAGTAATTGCCTAACCTCGCCTGACCATTGTATTGGGATTTGTCAGGTATACTGCTCGGGTGTTGTCTGTTTTCTCTCATAGTGGGCCATCCGTGTGAAAGTGTTCATGTTGTAAAAGGGAGGGGGGGTTAGAGTTCCTAAATATCCTACCTGGTAGGATGGGGTAAAGTTGTTGTAGGGAAGGGGATACTGCGTCTCATCATCCGGTGTCCCACTCCCCGAAGACCCCCACACTCAGGTGATCCTCCCGCACTGGTCCTCCCCGAGGAACTGGAACCAAAAGTGATGGCCGCGTCCTGGCCAACTGGATGATAGATCCCCAGGGACTAGTGGGTGAGACACCTTCTGGTTTCTCCCACAATGCAGACTTCTATTGTAGACGGAGGCATCATGTACTGTATGGTGGTATGCTGGCATATGTTTGAGACTGGGGCAACGTGAGCATATATTTGGCCATAGCCACTATGAGCAAGTGTTTTTGAAAGCCCTGCAAACGTATATTTGGGCAGAACCAGAATGAGGAAATGCTTTACAGGACCATATTGGCATGCATTTGGCCAAAGCTAGTGTTAGGAAAAAAAGCATTACAGCACCATGATTGCATATATTGTGGGCAGAAGTATCATGAAGCAAGCCAACATGACTCTGGAAAAGAGAAGTGGTGGGTGCAGGGTAGGAAAATGTCCTGAAACTATACTATTAGTTTTATTCATTATTTATTTTCATGTAATCTGGAGGGGAATAAGCATGAGGTGGCTGCAGATGTCTGCACACACTTCAAGTTCATCATGCAGGCAAGTAGGGTTGAATATAAAGAAATCAACTCACCTTATAGGTGTTGAATATATGGATAACTCCAAGCTCTGCCACTAAATGGTGGCTTTCTGGAAGTCTCATGGTATACTTTCTAGAAATCCATTTAGTTCCTAAGCCTATGTTGAAAAATTAAGAGGGTATGACATGTTTTGCCTGAACCAAATTAACAAGGGGGGTCCTGGGAGTCCCTCTGCCAGACATTAGTCCTGGTTACGAGAGACTTACCCAGAGTCTTTAGCTCACTATCTTTCACAGAGAAGAAATATCCCAAACATATCAGTCTTTGTCCTGCCCTGGGGCAGTCCAGCACCGAAATGCTAGGCAACTCTCCTCTGAACAAGAGTACCAACAGAAACCCCAGACACGTGTTTCGGTCTGGTTGGACCTCATCAGTAGGGTGGATCTGTGCCTCTCTAAGAATAGTGAGCAAGGGGTCCACGTCTGGATTCCCCTAGTAACTTAGGGTGAGACCCAAAGCTACTTAAATATGCAAATTAACAAGGGGGGTCCTGGGAGTCCCTCTGCCAGACATTAGTCCTGGTTACGAGAGACTTACCCAGAGTCTTTAGCTCACTATCTTTCACAGAGAAGAAATATCCCAAACATATCAGTCTTTGTCCTGCCCTGGGGCAGTCCAGCACCGAAATGCTAGGCAACTCTCCTCTGAACAAGAGTACCAACAGAAACCCCAGACACGTGTTTCGGTCTGGTTGGACCTCATCAGTAGGGTGGATCTGTGCCTCTCTAAGAATAGTGAGCAAGGGGTCCACGTCTGGATTCCCCTAGTAACTTAGGGTGAGACCCAAAGCTACTTAAATATGCAAATTAACAAGGGGGGTCCTGGGAGTCCCTCTGCCAGACATTAGTCCTGGTTACGAGAGACTTACCCAGAGTCTTTAGCTCACTATCTTTCACAGAGAAGAAATATCCCAAACATATCAGTCTTTGTCCTGCCCTGGGGCAGTCCAGCACCGAAATGCTAGGCAACTCTCCTCTGAACAAGAGTACCAACAGAAACCCCAGACACGTGTTTCGGTCTGGTTGGACCTCATCAGTAGGGTGGATCTGTGCCTCTCTAAGAATAGTGAGCAAGGGGTCCACGTCTGGATTCCCCTAGTAACTTAGGGTGAGACCCAAAGCTACTTAAATATGCAAATTAACAAGGGGGGTCCTGGGAGTCCCTCTGCCAGACATTAGTCCTGGTTACGAGAGACTTACCCAGAGTCTTTAGCTCACTATCTTTCACAGAGAAGAAATATCCCAAACATATCAGTCTTTGTCCTGCCCTGGGGCAGTCCAGCACCGAAATGCTAGGCAACTCTCCTCTGAACAAGAGTACCAACAGAAACCCCAGACACGTGTTTCGGTCTGGTTGGACCTCATCAGTAGGGTGGATCTGTGCCTCTCTAAGAATAGTGAGCAAGGGGTCCACGTCTGGATTCCCCTAGTAACTTAGGGTGAGACCCAAAGCTACTTAAATATGCAAATTAACAAGGGGGGTCCTGGGAGTCCCTCTGCCAGACATTAGTCCTGGTTACGAGAGACTTACCCAGAGTCTTTAGCTCACTATCTTTCACAGAGAAGAAATATCCCAAACATATCAGTCTTTGTCCTGCCCTGGGGCAGTCCAGCACCGAAATGCTAGGCAACTCTCCTCTGAACAAGAGTACCAACAGAAACCCCAGACACGTGTTTCGGTCTGGTTGGACCTCATCAGTAGGGTGGATCTGTGCCTCTCTAAGAATAGTGAGCAAGGGGTCCACGTCTGGATTCCCCTAGTAACTTAGGGTGAGACCCAAAGCTACTTAAATATGCAAATTAACAAGGGGGGTCCTGGGAGTCCCTCTGCCAGACATTAGTCCTGGTTACGAGAGACTTACCCAGAGTCTTTAGCTCACTATCTTTCACAGAGAAGAAATATCCCAAACATATCAGTCTTTGTCCTGCCCTGGGGCAGTCCAGCACCGAAATGCTAGGCAACTCTCCTCTGAACAAGAGTACCAACAGAAACCCCAGACACGTGTTTCGGTCTGGTTGGACCTCATCAGTAGGGTGGATCTGTGCCTCTCTAAGAATAGTGAGCAAGGGGTCCACGTCTGGATTCCCCTAGTAACTTAGGGTGAGACCCAAAGCTACTTAAATATGCAAATTAACAAGGGGGGTCCTGGGAGTCCCTCTGCCAGACATTAGTCCTGGTTACGAGAGACTTACCCAGAGTCTTTAGCTCACTATCTTTCACAGTGAAGAAATATCCCAAACATATCAGTCTTTGTCCTGCCCTGGGGCAGTCCAGCACCGAAATGCTAGGCAACTCTCCTCTGAACAAGAGTACCAACAGAAACCCCAGACACGTGTTTCGGTCTGGTTGGACCTCATCAGTAGGGTGGATCTGTGCCTCTCTAAGAATAGTGAGCAAGGGGTCCACGTCTGGATTCCCCTAGTAACTTAGGGTGAGACCCAAAGCTACTTAAATATGCAAATTAACAAGGGGGGTCCTGGGAGTCCCTCTGCCAGACATTAGTCCTGGTTACGAGAGACTTACCCAGAGTCTTTAGCTCACTATCTTTCACAGAGAAGAAATATCCCAAACATATCAGTCTTTGTCCTGCCCTGGGGCAGTCCAGCACCGAAATGCTAGGCAACCAAACCGAACCAAACCCACTCATCGGAGTACTTGGCGGTGTCAATAGTTCTGCTTGCACCCCCTCTGTGGCTGGACTATGGTACACTCACTGTACATATTTCTTTTGCAGGTGGATGGAATTGATCTTGTCCATTAAAAAATGTGTTAGCCCTGGGACTACTACTCTACGACTGTGCAGTTTGTCTCTACCCAATCTGCCCATGCGAGAGCATAGCGGTAGCAAAAGCTCCTCGCAGCACTCAATTGTGTGGCTGGTTTATGGCAAACCCTTCATAGTTATTTATCTCTGAGGTTGATCTGGATGTCCAGAAAACCTCAGAAATGTGGTCCTTCAGGTAAGATAAATGCGTAAAATTCGAAAGATCCTGTTTAGTAGTTTGAGTACAGTGATGCTCTGGTAAAAGTACTAACTGATTAAATCGAATAACTACAACTGCAGAAGTAGCAATGATGGGAGATCCAGTAAAGCAAAGGCCTTGAAAGTTAGTGAAAAAACTTATTTAAGTGACAGTTAAATTGACTCTGCTAAACCCAGCAAAAACTGTTAAATTCTGGTGCAAACAGTAACTTTAGTTGAAGTGCTCTTGGTTTGCAGGATTATCACAACGCAACCCCAGATATTATACACTTGGAAGCTATGTACCTTAATTCGGAGTCTACCGTTGTGCAGTACATGAGCACACTGATGACATTGCTTACAACCAACTGGAGCCCACTGATGTCATAGATGGCATCACTGGTAGTGCAGATTACATCTGGAAAAAGAGATGCAACGTTTAAATAAACCACTGTTGCATTCAATAAATAAATGAATGAATGTCATAAGAATGTGTCATAGGAGCACGTGTTGTGGAGTGTGGCAAGATGTTATTTTTAGGAGTGCGTGTTGTAGGAGCACATGTCGCAGAAGCACTTGCCTTAGGTGCCCATTTCCTAGGTGCATTTGTCAAAGAAGGATGTCATGTAGGAGCGTATGGTAAGAGGGTATGTTGTAGCATTGCGTGGTGTACATGTTCTGAGCACATTTCGTATGAAAAATGCACATTTACTGTGGGCATGCATCAAATATATAGCCTGTGTCGTTGGAGTGCATGTTGTAGTAGCGCCCGTTGAGGAAGCATGTGCCAGTTCCATAGCAGCGCATGCCCTAGAAGCTCATGTGGTAGGAATGTGGTAAGAAGGTGTGGTAGGAGCACGATGTAGCATATGTCCTAGGAGCTTGGGTTGTAGAATCTTGTGCAATAAGAGCTTGTCCACATGAGCAGTTGTCGTAGGAGTGTGTCTCGAAAGAGTGTGTGTCATAGGATCGCTTGTTGTGGGACCACGTGTCATACGAGCGGGTGTAGCAGGGCGTGTCGTAGGAGCACATGTGGCAGGAGCATGTCTTGTGAGTGTCGTAGGCACGTGCATTGTAACAGTGTTGTAGGACCATGTGTCGTAGGCACGCAAGTCATAGGAGTATGGTAAGGTGTCATAGGAGCATATGTTGTAGGAGCAAGTGTTGTAGGCGTGCTTGTCATAGGACCATGTCTCGTGAGATTGTACCAAAGGAGTGCGTGCTGTTGGAGCACGTCATGTAAGAGTACGTCATGTGAGAGAGAGTCATAGGAGCATGTGTCTTTGGTGCATGCGTAGCAAGAGTGTGTGATGTAGGCTCATGTGTTGTAGAAGCGCATGTTGTAGCATATGTTGCAGGGTAGTGGGTCATAGGAGCTTGTCGTAAGCATGTGTGTGGTAAGAGGGCGTGTCATAGGAGCGCATGTCGGAGGAGCATGTCTCGGAAGATTGTGTCATAGGAGTGCTTGTAGGACCATGTGTCGTAGGAGTCCATGTTGTAGCATGCGTGGCAGGAGTGTGTATGTCATAGTAATGTGTTTCGTAGGCGCTTGTGGCATTTCAGGTTGAATTCCCTCTGAACTGGAAGGTGCCTGTAGAAAAAGGTGACTGCAAGAAGACAACCCCCCGCACCACCAAGCAATCTCACCGTTATGGTGAAAACCAAGGGGAGTAGTTGCCCCACATGAACGCTTGGCCCTTCCATTTGCCAGCATTTTCAGGAACAGCAGAGACCATGCTAGTATCAAAGAACACAGGTAGGTACTTGGGAATCTGCTTCAGACTGGGCAGGCAAACAGGAAGCAGACAGACCAGGGAAGGTAGGCATGAGCAAGACAAAGAGAAGTACAGAACCAGCATGCAGCTCCAGGCTGGCGAGACACAAGATGAACAAGGGAAAAACTAGGAGACAAGCAGGTCAGGACTGGTGAGGCACAAGATGTACTAGGAAAGAACAGGAGATGGTATGGGCACAGGAACAAGCCCGCGGAAAGCAAACGCATCCCTAAAAGCTACAAGATGCTCTGAGCTTTTGTGCTGTGGGTTTAAATACCCTGCCAGCCCCGGAACGAGACAGGAGCTTCTCTGTGTCAGTTGCTAAGGCTACAGAGAACACTCTTCCTTCTGCGCATGCACGGATCCAGTCCTCTGTGCATGCGCAGTGCTGACGTGATTGCTGCACCCACTGCAGCCCCCAAGTGCCTATAGACCACCGCTACTCCCATTGTGGACTGCCCGGTCTGGCCTTCCGGAACATCCCTGCCTGTGAACCGCTGGGCTCCGCTGCCAGGAGCCACCAACCCAGTTCTCTGCATCATACATCCTCCATGCTGTTAAGTATTGTGCGGGCCGGCACATGGCATGTAGGAGTGTGTCATAGGAGCGTGCATAGTAAAAGTGTGTTATTTGTGTGTATATATACAGCATTTTTATCTCACACATGTACGTAGAACCTTTCATGTGACAGTTCATACATATAGGAGGCATACAATTCATGAGCAGAATAAAGTAACATTTTATATTTAAGTAAAATCTAACTTGGATGTACGTCTTCAATGCATACAAGAGGCATATATGTCTTTCACAGTACTACTTGATTTAATGTGTATGAACTGTAAACAGAGGCGTATGAGTTTTACAGTTCATACATTCCACAATTGAAATCTCCTCAAAACTGACATCTAGGTTATCCCTGACGTTTGAGTTTTCAGACGATGCAATGTTATGAACTGTGACACTCATGCGTTCTTAGCACAGATTGTATGAAAGATTCAGTTTGTACTTAAATGTGCATGAAATGTAGATAGAGGCCTATGAGTTTTACACTTCATTCATTATGCAATAACATCTTAACTGGCATGAAAGTCCGCTCTGGCTTTCATAATGTGCTTTGACTCCCTGTTCAATCCCAAAAAATAAAAACCCTTCTTCTGTTTTCCCTGAGTTGGTGGAATTATTCGAGCCATCAGTGGCCTTTTACCTCCTGATCAGAGGAAGACGCAGTTCTCACACAACAGCTGGCTGCAGGCACAACCGCAGACACTGCAAGAACGACATCCTGAATATCCAGAGGGTGCCAATGCTATCCGACTCCTTTCAAGCCTCACCATGCAACATGTTATGAGGCTAAAGACAAATTGGCAAATATCAGATACCAGAGAGAGAATATTAATGGCATAGTGAGTGCATTAATAAGTTCTTTAGAAATTGTCCAGCCGAAGGCATGAGACAAATTGGAGAAGAGACCATTCCCATAATAGTTCCCTCAGCCTCATGGTTATCAAAGGGGCTGGTAAAAAATCAAACGGATGGGACTTGCCCAGAGGAAGCAGAGGTGCTGAACTCTGCTTGCTGGTTGGAAAGGGAACCAGTTGCCTTTAAGGGGGCAGGTGGAGAGGCAGAAGCATTGCCAAATTTCCGGTAGGCACAGTGCAACAGGGAAGTGTCTCCCATTGAAAACAGAAACAACCGTTTGTTTATATTGGAGAGTCTCAAGTCTGGGCTTTTCACTAGCAACCTGGAGGAAACAGAGTGAGAGGGAAAGAGATCTCTAGCAGCAGGGTGACATTTACCACCTACAGAGAACCCCATTGCTTCTGGGGAGGAAAGACTTGTCTGGGTTAAGAGTATCTACCTTACCTTGCCAACAGGGGAGGAGTAGGACCCTGATTGAAGGGCACCAGACCAGTTGAGGTGTGAACAGGAATATATCCTTTAATGAATCTCAAATGAGACCGACAAGAGGAGATCAAGTTCATATGGACTCTGTGAAAGCAAGATTCTGAATTTTGGAGAAACTTTGGTACAGCAAGTACTCATTTAATCCATTACTGCAGAGAAGCCTCTTTTAGAATGGGGCTATCCATTCTTAGAGTAGGACTTTGAGATGCTTTTGTTGGCCTGGATTACTGACATTTTTGTTGTAGAATCGGGTTAGACAGGAGTCTTAAAGCACTCATTGAGACTAAGTTTTACTCTTCTTTTGGTCACATTTCTCAGACTCCTCCTTTGGATTGACTAAAGTGTTCCTGGAGGGACAAGGACTTATTGAGAGTAGGTTTGGGATTTTCGTTGGGTGGAAATGCATTCCCAGATGGAGAGCACCTAGTGTATCCCACATTTTGTGATGTCTCTTTCACCACCCCTTTTTTATTTATTTATTTTTTGTGGAAAAAGCCCTTTTGGATTGTAGATTATCCCCTAACTCCAGCAGGTGTAGGCCTTCCCCATTCTAATACTGAATTCTACACAAAATTGCTGTTGGAAGAGATATTTTGTGCTGCACTGTATCATTACTCTGGGTGTGTACGAATATTAAGACATTGTTTTAGAGATTTAGTTTGGAGAGCTATGGTAGGAAAGATGGGCAACAGCTGATCATTCTCAAAAGTTCTAAGAATTTCGTCCTCTAGCTCTCACTCCAACTGCGTCTGGTTCAGGAAAAACCCATTAAACGTATGGGACTGTGTGAGACTTACACCCCAGTGGAACTTGCATCCGAATTCGTTTCTGCATATGGCCGTGTGATTGTTGAAAGACCTATAATCGCACAGATGGGTGCAAATTTGAGCGACGCATGCCATCTCAAACAGTGCCGGTCCGCTGCTGTCAGTGTGGCCAGCATCACTTGTCCATCAGAATCCTACGGTGCGTTTTCTTACACTCTGGTGTGCAAACGGGAACATTTGTTATGCTTTGGTCTCTGCTTACAGCAACAGTGAGATTAGTAGCTCATGTAGCCCATCACATGCCCACACAATGAATGAGTACCAGATCCCAGCAGACAGTGACAAAACGTCACTGAGTGCACAAGGACTGCAAAGTAACCTCAGATCTTGGTTTCAGAGAATTACCTGCTTTCTGTTGGAAGTCAATTCTTTTTTCTGCTTGCTTATGCAATGTTTGCTAACAATAAGTACAGTTTTCATTGAATATGGACTCTAATCGAGGGAGGAGGTACTCTATGCCCCCACTCTAAAGTCGGAGCTTGGTACCTTCACTGGTTTGAGTTGTAGACAAGCACCATTACCACATCTCAACGAGGCATACTGCATGCGCTCTTGCCATAGGATTGTCATAGGCACAACAGCCATTTTTCTGTCACCAAAGATTGTCTTTTTTGATGTGTAACGCTATCGATGTGCTTGTGTAACACGGTCAATGTGCCAGCTTTCTTAGACCATAATACTGGGATCGTCCTCCCCTGGTTTGTGTTGGCGGATGGGCAGAGTAAAGGTGTTCGTGTCTGTCACTGAACGTTGCAGGTGCTGCAGAAGAGGCTAGTAGATGCACGACATTCCAGTCTGCTCTTCCTGATGGATCCGCATTTCCTTCTTAAAGCTTTTGCTGCTGGAAGCCTCCATTAGACATGTTGAAATGAGCCAATGCCCACGAGGATGATGCATTGGAGTACTTAAAAATCATTTGCCTCTCTGTTCGAGCAAGGCAAGTGTACTAGAGGGTCCAGCATACACAGTTCATGTCAGATAGTTATCCCCTCTTCACCGACATATGGCAGGGTCTGCATTGGGTCATAGTGCCCTTTGCTAATGTAGTGTACACCCAAGCCCGATGGGAATGGTGAAGCCTTTCATGAAGTGTGATGCCTGTGCGTGGCAGAGTCATGTTAGTAGACTGATGGGTGGAACTGGCTGGAAGCTGCACCTCTGAGGGAGAGTTACACCGTTGGAAGGATGGGACAACTGCTTTTTCTGGAGAGCCATACCTTTACCTAGCTTTGCCCAATGGGGAAGGGGCTTCTGAGTTGAAATGAGTTAAGTTTCTTAGTTAACTGCCAACCTAACTAAGGAGATGGCAACCTGAAGGGGATTGAAACAGGGGTGTCCTCTGGTACCTATTCTATATAACTTTTTCATTAATGACATGAAAGAGGTGTTCCCCATGGATTAATGGCTGCTCTGTGGGCCACCTCCTATATGCAGACGATCTGGAGCTGTTGGACAGGACTCCACCGGGCCTCCAAAGAAAGCTGGACGGCCTACAGGCTTGCGTGGACAGGACTTGGCAAAAAATGTACATCGGGAAATCTGAGATTCTGGAGATCAAAAATCCACAAGCAAAGACAGCAAAAACCTTTGCATGGTCCCTGGGGAAACAACAGAATAAGACCAATAAAATCAACAAAGTACCTAGGTTAAGAATTCGCTCGGATGTCGTGAGAAGCCCTGGATCGCTAGTCTGCATACAAAAACGAATGAATTAACAGCCCAAGGATTGGTAATTGGGAGAAAGTTCGGCAAATTTTCGCTTCAACCCATAATTAACTTTTATAATGAGAAGGTGGTCCCTACCTTGACGTACGCTGGCGAAGCTGGCCTGAGACTTCCCCGGGATGGGAAACATAGGAAAAACTTGAAAGTATATTTTGGAAGTGGGTATAAAGCCATCCCGATGGCCGCAATCTGACACAAACTGGGCCTGCACTCACTACATGCGCGAATTACATGGAGATCCTTGGCCACCTTCCATAAACTAATGGCTACTTGTCCCCCGCAGTACCAAATCATCAAAATCAAAGATGAGGGGATGACTTTCTGGCCATTGATCCAATGGAGGGATAAATGCGTGGAAATCTTGGAAAATCTAAATACCTCTGTAGAAACTCTATGTACCAACCCGAAGAGGGTAAAGATAGTCCTTATGTCGGCCGACTGGTCAGAAACTGAAGCTAAACACTGTGTCTGTCAGATTCCAAGGTAGAACTCAACTTGTACCCGTAGTGTAGCCGTTGAGTTCTTTTTACCAATGTAACCCTCTGAACGCACAAGGTAGATTACAGAGGGATCAATTAGTCAAAAGATGGGGAACACCACACGAAGACCAAGCACTGCAGGGGGAAAAAAGGAATGATTACTTGATGAAGCCAGGCAATAAGTCAAGACAATAACAATGGAACAAGAACGTAACACTAACCAGGGATATGTCTCTTTATACCAGATAGATCTTCTCTAACTTGATAACTGGACCGAGATGTGATCTATAATACATAGGAAACCAAATGAGCCAAGAATAAATTGAGAAGCCAAAAGAATGGAATAACTAGGAACAATACTTAACACTTCTTGGGTTGGGGGTATCTTTAGCTTCACAAGACACCCAGTGTATCCTAACCCGATGGCACAAGGACACCTGGACGGAGGATGGCAGTCAGTAATCCAAAACTATCCCGCCGGCATGAGTACGCCTAACGACCTTAGAGCTGTTTGTGGACAGTCTCAAGTTCAGCGCTCTTAGATAATACACTGGGTGTAACAAACTCCCCAACAGACAATTCAGTAGTGTTCCCAATCCAATCGCCGAAGAATAACGGCAAGATGGCACAATGTTCCAGGAGGAAATCTGGTTCAGTACACTGGTAAGCAATCCGAGTTGAATCGGCAGGCAAGAGGAGTCCGGAGAGCAAGCTGGTTCGGTGCACGGGTAGGCAAGCGGAGTTGAAATGGCAGGCAAGAGGAGTCAGGAGAGCAAGCTGGTTCGGTAAACGGGTAAGTAAGCAGATTGGAATCAGCAGACAAAAGAATAACCAAAGGACAGTCCGAGTCAACAGGCAATTAGAAGGTGAGGGTACAAGATCAAAAGGTTTCAAAGAAAGTAGGACGAGACAACGGAGAGCTGTGATTCATTCAAAATCAGAAGCGGCGAGATGAAGAACCCGGAAGTCTATATAGGTTGCCATGGAACCCACATCCCCTCTCTCAAGATTACGCTATGTATGGAGAGCGTAATGGCCGCCACATTCACCACGGCAACTGATGTCCGCTGTTCCTAAGGAAACGCTTATGGCGGGGACTTAAAGGTACAGCAGGCAAATGCCGATTTAATGTATCTTTGTTCTTTATACCGTGTCTACCTGGTTTCACTAATGATGGACCAGTTAACACAGAAGGGATTCTGACCGTGTCAAGGTTGCATACCCTATCCAAAACACTTTCCGGGCTCCCGAACATCACCCCAGAGTATTTGAAGCAATCGCCTAACCCAAGAACTAGAGACCTTGTTCTGAGATTTCGTCTGAATGTGTTGAGTACGAAGGATGTTCTGTTTTATGTATGGCTTAGTAAAGGATAACAAGTGCCTGGTTTTGCAGTCTACAAGAAGAGTCTCTGCAACATTTGACATTCTTTTACCAGGAACTGAGGTCGGAAAGAACAATCCTCTGTGACAAATTGAAGAAGAGCCAGGGCCTCAATGCTGAATTTGTGGTGGGAAACTCTTTATGGGGGTCTAGCACATGGGCATCGAGGGCTCTGGGGGTGTTTTTGGTGGTGAAGTTCCTTTTTTTTAGGTTATAAATGTGAGGTTATAACATTAGATTAATTTTATTTTGAGAAGGGCATTGAGGAAACTGTGGAAAAGCCAGGAGATGTTTTCCATACGGGACAATGGTTCAAAGGAGGGCCGAAAAGAAGTGGAAAGATGTTAGGCCCTCTTGGGGTTGTGTGACCTGAACGGGTGAACGGGGAGTTTTAAACTATGGTTAATAATGGACAAGATGTGTTGTGTCTCATCTCTTGGCTAAGGTAATGGTAATGAAATGGAAAGCAAACATTTTTATTTTATGCTTAATAAAAAATAAAATATAGTTGCATTTTAAATTTAGACAATTTTTTGAATCATCACTGAGCAAATAGTTAATTAAGCAAAGATGAACATCTCTTGTCTTTTTTCAATGTTTTATTTTGTTTGACGTTCATAGTGCAATTTTTTATAAAAGCTCCATACCTAAAGAAAATGAACTATTGATGGGTACTCATAGCACTACAGCAACACTTATTTCACAATTATTCTGTTAATTTTATTGTTTTTAATTTCCAAATTACACAGAAGGTAGCATTACAATTCCAACGTGTAATGTTCCTTATGCTCTACTGGCAGTCACTGTGTAGTAGCTAGAAATCCCATCTGAGTGGGTAACATTTGGTCAAATCCTCTGGGTAGAAATGACACAGTGTTGCGGCACAAACGGTTAGATCAATGGTCCCCATTCTTATTGCACACAGATGGGCTGATGTAGATCTTGGGAAGCTCATCTCACTGAGTCGCACTTCTATGTCCCCAACCTTCTTGACAGTCACAGCAGTTTGCATACCGTCCCCTCCTACCAGGGGGACTCCTGATCTCACTCATTTGCCTTCCCACTCATGTGGAGTAGTGAACATTCGGGGGTGTTGTGTAGTGACCAGCAGAAGGAGGGTCATGGCAAGCTGAGAGTAAGCAGTGCCTTTATGGCTTCAACAGGCAGGATCAGCTCTTCCCCAGACTGTTAGCCCCCTTCCCCTTTCAGGGTTCCTGAGAGCATGAATGATGAAAGTACAGTCTGAGGTGGCTACCTAACTCCTGGGGGCTGGCACCACCACCACCACCACCACCACCACCATGGGAGACAGCAGGAGCACTGGGGCACTAAAGGGATGACTTGGTGTTGGCCTTTAGCCCACAGTCCAAACTTGGTGGCCACCAAGAAGCAGTAGCGGAGGCAGCTTTTGGTGCCAGTGGGAGGATGGGGGGGGGGGCTCACTGGGCACCGGGAGGGAGGACGAGGGGGTGGCTGCTTCTCCCGCTCCACCACTGCCGAGAAGTTGGAGAACTCGGCCCAACCCTTTAGTGATCATCCACTGCACCCCAGAAAGTCCTTATGGGGTTAGTGCATATGGGAGGGTGTGTGCCACACACTAGTGAAGCAGCTGCAGGGAAAGACAGCAACCCCAACAAACAGACACCAAAGGCAGGGGCATCACCCACTTGCGTCCCCCTCCATCTCAAGCTTGCAGCCTGTCTGCTTACAATTAGTTGTTGGATGTGCACCAATAACCTTTTAAAATGAGACCCTCCAAAACAGAGGTCCTGCTAATGGGGGACACTCGTGAACATGTGGCTTTTAGACGTCTTGCCCTCCCATGTTACATTGTTATCTTGCATTTGTATGGCGCCTCTTGCCGTAGGTTTTGGCATTGAAGCGCTTTGACTTAATGAGAGGTAAAGGAGGAGTCTGATGGAACATTCACTTGTGTTCGGGAAGAGCAAAGTCGGGTAGATGGTTGGGATGAGAGTGAGGGATAGATAAGATGCTTAGAAAGTCATGAGAAAGAAAAGGTGGAGGGAATTTGTGCACAATTGGACCGAATTTACGGTGGAGGTATGTCTGGAATGTACTCACTGCTTGGTGAACCTGGGCATGCGTTGTGCGTAAAGGAGCTAAAAGAACATGGCGCCTGTGCGCGGCCATTTTGGACATTTACTTCAATTACCGCTATGAAAGGCTACGATTTCATGGGCTCAGTAAGCAAACGTGAATTTTGCAACGGTTGCAAGGTCACATAATGTCCGATGAGCTAACTGTTGAGGATAGCTGTGTATTGTCCACTGGGGAGTCGGAGGTCTGCAGATGCAGTGATAAGAGTTGTTGGGAATGAAGGCGAGGGAGAGAAGCTGGAATTTACCACTCTTTGCTCCCCATGCTTGCCGTCTGCCCTTTGGCCGAGGGCAGTCTGATAACCATGAAGAGGCGGGGAACACCCCATAAAGAGGACAGGTATGCCTCATGGAAAACTGGGAGTTGGACCCTGGGTGGTGCAGTCTCGCTGAGAGGGTGGACCTCCGCTGCAGACCCCTTTAGCACGAGTTAGCTCTCTGCCTACATGCTCTTGGACTAAGCAGTGTTGTGGTGGCCGAGGTGAAGGTATCTTTTGCAATCATACTAATGGTGATGCTTTTTTTATGTTTATGTATAATCGACTATATGTTATGTTTTAGTTGTGTGTGCACGTATATTGTGTGTGAACGGGCCTTTAAATGAGCCATTTTTCTTATTATTGGTCTGTGTGATTCATTGCCTCCCTGAGTCCAAGAACGTTTTTGGGTCTCTTTACGTGGCCGAAAAATCAAAACATTTGGCACTGTGAGCAGGGTATTTGTGTTGACATTGATGCCAAAGAACCCTGTCAATTTAATACATTTGAAGTGTTGGACTCAGAGAGGCAATATTTTGTGGATATTTGAAGAGGAAAGTTGGTGTGTTTTGAGGTATTGACGATGGGGATGTGAAACATTCATTGATACCATGAGTTCCCTATTTAGGAAAAAATTAAGCTCTGCAGGTGGAGACTTTCCTGAAGTGACCATCCCAGGGTGGACCAAAGGTCTATATGTCAGTCAGTCAGTCAAACAAGTTCATTCGGTTGTATAAAGCAACCATTAAACGACAGGTAAACACAATTATTACACTGATTCAAATTACAAAATCTTAAAATTACACTTCCATAAAAATAGAATCATAGAACATTGCTAAAAGCAGCATACAAATACAGTTAGCGATTGGACGGTTGCCTCGTCATGAACTACATTAAAAGATATTTTAGTGATGATTCATACAAAAAAAACAGTACAGAATACTTTAACCCATTACGAGTGCTATAAAAATGTTTTCCTTACAGACCCTCACCACCTTGCAGTTTCAGAATACGATTTCTAAAATACATCGCTCTTTTCAGGAACGTCAAAAGAGCCCATGCGGTGTAAACTGTTTCGGCGCTCAAGAGGAACACAAGAGCAGCCCTGTGTGTGCGGATCATCGATTTCTTAAGGGCAGGAATAAGGGACACTTTACGTATACCTGCATACCCTATACAGAAGAATAACAAATGAGAGAGATCCTCTCTACCGTGTCCACAAACCGGGCAACCCGCTGAGTCGGGAAAACCCTTCCATTTATGAGTGTTGCCTTGCAGCCGAAGGCAATCAAACCGTGCCCTCGTAATCAATCACCTGTCATTTTTAAACGTGCTCCAAAGCAAGTAAGGTTGGATTCCAGTTAGGCAGCTAATGCTTGAGTGAAATTCACCATTACTATGGCCACGTTCTAGCAAAATTCTTTTACTTACTATGAGTTCACCCAGCATGGTTTTGTAGACAAACCCCTCACTTTTGGACAAAATAGTATCAGGCGGAAAAAGGGCGCCTAAATTGGCTTCACCCAGAGTTGAAAAGACATATGCTAGCCAGGGAATTTTTTTCCAGCCACATTTACCTAGCACAGTACGAATAATAGTATGGCACAAGGAAGCATGCTCATTAGCCCACAGCCTGACCCAAAATAAAAGAGGGGCCAACGCCCACTTGTCTTCCCAAAGCTCCACACCCAACTCCCTATGGACGGCTATTCCAGATACACTGGACGGGAGCCCAAGCAGGTTTTTAAAGAATTTGCTCTCCTTACTCTGGATTTCCGCTGCATTCTGGAAACCCCAGATAGCTGCACCGTACAAAGTGGAAGCCGCAGTTTGGGTACCATAGATCTTAAGGATCACATCCAAAGACCGGCCCCTACACTTCAACATAAATCTAAAGATTCCGCCAATCTGTTGACTCATCTTAACAGATTGTTTGGCCACGTGGTCTTTACCATTTAAGGCCTCCGAAAAACATATTCCAAGGTAATCAAAAGTCCTAACTCGGGGGATGATTTCATCTACACATAGCATGGGTTTCATGGGCACAGGACGTTTTCTACCAACGCACGCCATTACTGCAGCTTTCTTAGAGTTAATTTTTAAGCCCAAATTATCCATGAACCTTGAGTAAGCATTAATCAATATCTGTAGGGCCCTAGGTGTTCTTGCGAGAAGGACAGTATCATCAGCATAGGCCAATACTGGGAACCTCCTTCCTCCCAAAACTAGAAAATCAGCCAATACTCCAATCAGGTCCTGTGAAAGGCCATTAATGTAGAGGCAGAAGCAAATGGGGGCCGGTACACAACCCTGCCTCACACCACACCCCACCTGAAAGCAAGCCGTGCAGTGCCCCCAAGAGCCACTGCGAACACAGGCCTCATTATTCGTATGGAGGTCAACCAAAGCCTGTAAGATTTCCCCTGGGCACCCTAAGGACCCAAGCACTTCCCAGAGCTTAGCTCTATCCACTTTATCAAAGGCGGTGCTTAGGCCCATAAAAGCTAGATAGACAGCCTCGCCCCGACAAAACACAGAATTAGCCACCAGCAAATACAAATTGAGACTCTGTTCTGTGGTGCCCACTCCAGGGCGAAACCCATATTGGATGTCAGAAAGAACTGACTGTTCCCCAAGCCAGGATTCTATTCGGGCCAGCAGAATTCTCCCAAAAATTTTAAACGATGAGTCTAGTAGGGAAATTGGCCTGTATGCACCGGGGCTAAACATGTCTCCCTTTTTAAAAATAGGGAATATTATTGCCCTCTTCCACGGGGAAGGATATTTCCTCGATTGTAGACAAGCATTAAATGCCACAGTCAGAAGCGGGGCCCACAAATCAACTGGGTCCTGGAACAGATCTGAGGGTATCATACCCGGGCCAGGGGCGCGGTTATGTGCTTGAAGCCTGATTGCCTTAGCAATCTCCTCCACCTCAAACGTCAGGCAGGGGCCACTAAAGTCTGACTCGACCTCTGAATGTTCAGATCCAAATAGGCTACCAAAATGCGCCATCCATGCCCCTTCTTCCACATGGGTGCCACTCCCCACGTTGGACCAACATCCCTCCGGGCCACTTTTTATAAATGCTCAAAAAGCCTTCTGGTCCCTCTTCATGGCGGCATTCAAAAAACCTTCCCAGGCTGCCTGTTCTATCTCCATTTTCCTTCTCTTTAACTCCTGTTGGTAGATTTTCCTGTCTTGTGCAATCTTCAATCTACAACTAGTTGGGTCCTTAAGAGTTCTCAACAGCGATTTCTTTGCATTTTTGCAGGCCTCATCAAACCATCCTCTCTTAGATACATTACCATTGGACTTAATAGTTTTAGAGAATTTTGATGTTAGTGCAGCCAATAGTTCTACAAATTTCTCTACAATTACATGTGCAGATTGATGATTGCCCAATATGTCCAGCACAAGCAAATTATTCTCCTTTAAGGAAAAATAGTGTAGCCCCTCCTCTAAGATGGTACCCCATTTTAATTCTTCTGGAACCCGAGGGTACTCCCTGCCGAGGGCTAGGGGCTATGGCCAGAGATTCCCGTTCCCCCAACAAACCCTTAAGAGTAAGACAGATGGGCAAATGGTCGCTATGGGTATCCGCCTGCAACTCAAAGCTCACCCCACGTTCCCAGAGGTTTACTGAGATGCAAAAGTAATCAATAGTTGAACAGCCTTGGTGATTCTTAAACGTTCCCTCCCCTGGGATGTCTGGAGCCTTTCGGCCATTAACAATACGGAACCCCCATTCCAGCAACCAGGAGTTAAACTGAAGACCCTTCGGGCAAACTCTCGCATCTCTTATACATCTAGGCGGGATGTTCTCTGCCTGATCCTCAAGGGGGTCAAGAGCGCCCAGGTCCCCCCCCCCCCCCCATTTTTAGATTGAAATCCCCACCCCAGATACAGGAGGTGAACCTCCTACCTTCCTTGGACAACAGGTTCTCAATGAACCTTTTGACCTTGGACAGTCTCTCCAAATCAGAAAAGTGAGGGCTATTATAGAAGTTGATGATGCAGATTACCTTCCCCATCCTAGTTGTTAGAGACGCAACCTGCAAAAAGTCCAGCCCTGTTGGGATCAGCTCAATCCCACATTCCAGAGCACCCTTAATCAAAATACACAAACCACCAAAGAGTCTTCCTCTCGGTTTTTTGTTGGCAGGAATATCAAACGAAATAAAACCATCTAAGTGTGGGGGTTCTAGAGCCCAAGTTTCTTGAAGTAGGACTATAGAGTTAGCTTGAAGAAGTTCCCTCACTGGACCCAGCTTTAATTTCCTCGTTGCGCCTGCTATATTCCAAGAAAGCAGGCGCAATTGCAGATTGTCTATGGCCAAACTCCTGTGGAATACTAGAGGGGTCGACACCATTGCCCCGGCCTCGGTTACAGCCTCTTGTCAGTCCACATCCTCACAGGACGTCAAAATCTCGAAATGGTTTTCCAGAGGCAAGGGTACTGGAACGTTGTTTACCGGGGCATTACGCTGACCCTTACTGGAAACGGTTGTACTCCAACCGGCCAGGGGGCTATTGATCGGTAACATTCTAACCAGATTAATATTAGGATTTCCAAAACCTCCATCTTGCCTACTTCCTGACATTAGGGTCGGCAACTTCCTTCCCCCGCCAGGGATATAGAAATAATCCAGAGGGAGTAATTTACTGGGCAATTTGGTACCATTGGGCTTAAGGCCCCGGGCTAGGTTGGCATTCAGAAGATAATCCGTGATCTGAGCATCAGAAAAGGTGATTACCACACAGTCTCCCCTCAGATTCTTAGGTCTGTTTCCCACCCATCCCACACGCCTAGCCATACGAATCATTTTGGGATCGATCTTAGGTCCCATCAGATTCGAGTTGGCCCAGTGCGAGGCCTTGTTAATCAGGGAAGGAGTGGATTCAAAACTTCCCGTTGGCAACCCGGGCAGACCAGTAATGATCCCCACAAAGGGGACCGCTTCCGGGGGTAGGTTCAGGATTGTATTAGTTCCTAACCCACTCCCCAGCCCCTTTTTCACTTAATGTTTTTTCATGTTCGTCACTCTCCCTGTCCCTCACAGGCCCATTTGGCCTCTTTTTGGCCCCTGGTATATCGTCCTGATCTTCAATGATCACCACCTCCTGATAGCACCCTTGAGGAGGTATGTCCTTCTTACCCTTAAAAGCGGTTTCCCTATATAAGGTGGTGGTTGGTGGACACTTACACCGCCAGTCCTCTAAGCCCCTTTCCTCAACAATAACGGCCAGGTCAGACAGTTTAAGAGATATAGCCCTAATGGAGTCATCCATAATAGCCAAGGTGGTTAAAACCCCCTTTAAAGAGTTTAACATCAACTGTAATGGCTTAAGCTTCTCCTCCAATAAGGCCTCCAACCATTCTTTATCGCTCTCACTGGCGGCGGAACAGTCTAGTAACCCAGATTCCCTTTCTGCCAAAATCCTGCCATTAATACTGGGTGCCCCCTCCACGGGGTGCGTAGGTTGCGACAGTAAATGAGGAAGCGTCACCATACCAGGGACAGTCGCATCTCCCCTAGACATATCACCCCTATCAACAACCCCCTGTCCCTGCATATCCGCCAAACCCAGTCCCTCACCCCGGGGGACAACCTCTCTGGAGGCAGGTTCAACCGCATTCATACAGTTAACTATTTTGTTTGCCATGGCATCCATATAAAAATCCAACGATCTTTGGGATGGGGTTACACCAATTTTCGGTAGGGTTTTAGCTTTAATTGCTGCTTTAGGGGGTTTAGTGATTTAGGTAGAAGTGACATTTTTAGGTTTTTTCGCCCTTTTACTAACAACTCCAACCCCAACCCCAACCCCTCCCTCTCCAGCTTTTCTCTTCCCCATAAAATTAAATACTTGAATGGGTAAAATTAAGCGGGAAACAAAAAACCGGACAAGCCAGTATAAGCCAAAAGTAAGGCAACGGTTGGAGATGAGGGGGAGAGAAAAAAGGAAACTTGCAGCCCCCTCATACTCTCTTCAGAATTAAGCACTAAATACTATACAATATAAAATAATATTACACTCTTATAAAAAAACCCATATAAGATATGTAAATATAAGAATGGATTAAATACAGCAAATATTATACAATAATAAAACCATGAGATAAAAAATGAGATCGTACTAGCTAGAGCACGGGGCTTCACAATCCCCTAACCATAAATAAATAATTAATAAGTATGAGGGAGGTGGGTGGTAAGAGAACCATAAACGGGTAGGGGCATGTAAGGACCACCCTTACGAGAGTCAATGGCAGTCAATGGCAGGCGGTTATAACCCAACTTTTACTTCCTCCTCCGAGTCAAAGTCAGAGATAAAAGAGGTTTCCAGAACTATAAGTAAACCGATCCAAGGCCCAGGGGCTCAAAGGTGCACTGAACAAAAGTCACAGGGGCTGGAGGGCGGGGAACGCCCGACAGCTCGAGGAGCTGCAGTAGTCCGTCTCTCCCCCCGCCCCTCCAGCAAACCTTAAATAAAGGACGAGTAGAGTCACAGAATTGGCGGCAGATACCAATAGCAAACACCATACTTTGCGTGCGTGCAGGTTTGATGAAGTAAAACCGTGGGCAGAGGGCTGAAGTCAGCAAGACAGTCCAGGGCAGCGCAGGCAGCAAAAGTAGACTGCTCCCCCATAAAATTCCACAAAGGACACCAAGGACTCTGCGGACTCCGCGCTTCCGGGGGTTTTTGTGCCTGTAAGCCCGCCTCCTCCTCGCCGGGCAGAAAAGTTAACCCCTTGCAGGGACGCTCACAGGGGAACTCGCAAGCAGAGCTTCCCAAACACCAAGGACTCTGCGGACTCCGCGCGCTCCGCGCTTCCGGGGGTTTTTGTGCCTGTAAGCCCGCCTCCTCCTCGCCGGGCAGAAAAGTTAACCCCTTGCAGGGACGCTCACAGGGGAACTCGCAAGCAGAGCTTCCCAAACACCAAGGACTCTGCGGACTCTATATGACAAAGTGGCACAAACCTGGGCATGTGGTGCAGGTCTGAGTGAGACCTGGGGACACAAGTATAGGAGAGGCGAGTCCGGCCGAATTGATGGGCTGCCTACAACAGGTGCCTGTGGAAAAAGTGAAAGAATGTTTGGCTTTAGGTAGAAGAGGTTGGATTCTGTTAGATTCATTCCGAAAGGTGCATCAACAGAACGTGGAATTGCAGGCGAGTTTTTTGAGATTGGGAGCGGAGAAACAGATTGCATTAATGCAGCAGCTCCAAATTAAGTTGTATCATAAGGTGGATAAATATCAAGCGGTAGCCGAGCGAGCTGCTGTAAGGGTTGCGGGATAGAAATATCGAAAGAGAAGTGGGAGGGTGAATTCCTTCAAAGTAGCAACCATGGTTGCTTCTGCAGGGGTTGATTGGGACCCCGACCAATGGGATGGAGATGTATTTGACAGTACTAGTACAGAGAGTGGTTCAGAGCAGGAGCTATCGTCCAGAGTCTGGTCGAAAGGCGGTAACAGCTAAACCAGTGAGGAGGGCTGGTGGACTTGCAACGCTAGAGGATTATTCCCAGCAAGAGGTTGGGGCAATCATTAGCCGATTGAAACAAAGGGCTGGTGAGTCAACCCCTCAATCCTCCCTCCCTTTGGGGGGAAGGTTGAGGGGGGAGGAGGAGGTATGCGAGGGGAGCAGAAGGGAGCAAAAAATGAAGGGGAATATGTTCTGATCTGTTTGCCTCTCAGCCATCAGATGTGGGATTTAGGTTAATTGTATCATTGCTGCTCCTCTGTACTGGTGGCAGTCTGGTTTAATTTGTGTGATTAAACTAGGTCACAGAAATAGGTTACCTCACCAGCACGCATATTGCCATGTGCCAGGTAGTTCTGGGTAGGAGGAGGAAGAAAGTGAAGTCCAGTGGTGCTGGCTGTTCTGATTCCTAGACATCAAGCAGCTGTGGGTTTCCAGCTGCTTTTGATTCTTTAGTATAAGCCCTGAAAACTCAAGCAAAGTGTGTGAAGACGAGAAAGAGTTGTTGGTACCCTTTATCAGGAGACGTTCTAATTATAGGTCGCGGCTTCCAGAAATGTTGATTGTGGGCTGAGAATCCCGGCCAAATGATACTGCTAACTGACGTTTAATTGTCTCCCTCTCAGAGCTGTTCTGGCAATGGGATCCAGCCAATCCGTCTTGCCCATTAAGTAATGCCCCTCTGGAGGATTTGACACACTTTTTGTTGTTTTGTAGAGCTAAGGTCTACGATTCTGAAGCCAGTATTGTGGGAATGGGCTTCACACAGTTTAGACCTGCTTTATTTTTTGTGCTGTTGCCTGACTCTACTCAAGTGGGTTGGGCCCTTTTTATTTTTTGTTAGGGGGGGGTGCGTTATACAAAATGACACTTTCAATAACCTGAAAGCGTGTTTTTCTCTTGAGACAGGCATTTTATGAATGCCATGAATTGTGTTTTTATGTGCTGGTGTTTTTATGGAATTTCTTTTGTATTTCCGAAATAAACCTATAATGGAATGATTCTTCGCCATTGACTTCACTGGTTGGGGCTGATGGGAGCCCAAAACGTCTAAAGAGCCAAAGTTTGCAGACTTCTGACATAGTTATCTGTGGGTAGGTAGTGGTCAGACGCCTGTGGAGACGTGGAAGAAAAAAATAATGGGGCTCACTTTATTTCATCTATCCTATGGAGAAAACATCAAATCAATTTTTTGATGGCCGTCACTATTCATTACAAAATCATTATTATTTTGGTATGCCTACATACACCATGTTGTATATGGTTGCTGGCATGATATTTTCTAACTATTTTCTAACTATGAACCTCTGAATATACATCATTCCCTTAAGGAAAAAGAGCATCAGACAAAAAAAACACTTGATACACAATTCAAGGTTTGATGATTTATTGCCCGTGCTGAGCGAAATAGTGAGCGGTTTCCTATTATTACAGGGCCAGACTCTCCTTGCCTTATTAATTACCCTTTCCCTCCTCCCAGATATAAGTGCACCGATACCCGAGGGAAAAACGGTGGAATTTTTGCATACAGTATTTTTACCCTTGCAGTAAATTAGTGATACCGAGGATCCCAACGGCAACGGGATGTCCTTTCTCTTGCCCCCTTTAAACATCTATAGGAGCTTCTGGGTGTGCCCTGCAGCTTAAATATAGCAACTGTACTCCTCAACCCCATAACATTGCACGCTCGCCTCGGAAGTAAGTCCATGCTGAGCAACAAAGGTTCAATCCGCGGATCTGCGATTAGAAACCTCTGGGTATTGAGCGCTTTATAAATAACCAATTACAATTCATTCCAACCCAGAGTCCCACCAAAAACCCCAGCAGCCGCATCTTTTGCAGCCAAAGGTCAATTCTGTGCATTTCACATCCAATCCAACAGGTTGAATAAACCAGTCTCCCCATTCGGATTGTAAGTAGGAGGCAAAAATGTGCACATTCACATCTACGAAGATCACTGCACTTGCTGGTGGACACCACCAATTACTCCCGCTGCCATGTCATTTCTCAAGCCAAAGGACGAACACAAAACCAAACTGCACAAATGAAGGAAAGAAAACTGGTTCAAATGAAAGCTGACCCTGGAAATAAACATAACCATTAATAAAAATAAGATTAAAACTTAGTGGTGCGAAAAAATAAATCCCCAACCAGGAAAAAAAACTGTTTTCTCAAATCAAGCCCATTAAGTAAAAAACAAAACAACCGAGTAGGTTTTCCCGTACATCTATTAGCAATAGTATAAAAGGAAGGTTTCCTCAACATAAAAACTAGCCTAACTAAAATAAACACTAGAAAGATTTCCCTAGACGGAAATGAAAGAAATCAAAAATAAATGTAACGTTGCTCAGGCCCACTCTGCCTCCCTACTGCCCAACTAATCGCACAAAGGAAACTGAAGTTAGTTGGCTGTTTTTATAAATGGTGGAATTGTTCACACCTAAAACTCGAATCAGTCTAAATGCTCAAAACGTTCTGCCACCCAATTTAGCAGTGGGCCATGTAAATTCAGCCGAATTAACCATTCCATCTCACAGATCTGGTAGCCCCATTCCAGACACACCCTTATGTTTTGTCAGTTACCTTTTCAATCAATAATGCAGCTGTCTTGGCACACATTCTAATCACTTTGTGTTTGCACAGAATCTCCATATGAGCACATATAATAGATGTGAAAATCCATTTGAGCCAAGTAACGCATTTCAGAATGCCACCGAGTAGCCATCACTGTAAGTTCACCTCCAGTTCTGAGCCACAACAGCAAGGCATTGTGGGTATGCAAATTAGCTCAAATGCAAACCCTTTTCTCTAGGAAAAGACTGCAGTGTTACTTTATACATAGCTTAATCAATAAACCCACCATAATGATCTTGGTGTTGTGAAAACATGGCCAAATGCTCCAACCACAAGGCTGCCAGGACTATACTGCACCGATAATCCCTAATAAGGGTGAAACCAGTTATGTAGTAATACTGGCAGCCTTGCAAATGTCTGTCTTGGGTTGATAAAGATATGTATAAAGTAGCACTGACCTACAGGATCATTAATTTTCAACAATTGATGTGTGTTATCATGTCTGTCTACAGAACCCCTGCCGCCTGCGGGTACATGTATCTCCAAATATTTAAGCATGCAGTGCTCCAGCACCACACAAAAACCCCCACCGCCGATTTCTCTCTCCCCCTTCCAATGTAGAAAAAATACTGCAAATCTCTTAGTTGGTACACAAGGTACTTTATTATATTCCCTGATGACAGAGTGAAAAGAAAAGCAGCAAAGGTAATATGCTTTTCGCTACCCAAACGTAGCTTATTCACATAAACATTTCACAGCAAGTTGTCAGCCTCTTTATCTCTTTGGTTGCCTCAGTCCTTTGTGTTGGTACCAAAGTATGTTGAGCACCCTACATGGGGAAAACATGTCGTCCATTTTAATCAATGTTAATTTCCCCAGTGCTCTGTATTATTAAACAGAAACGGTATCATTTGGATATACTTCAAATTGTATAAAGGATAAATCCTGGATCTTATTTCACCACTCCGAACAACCTATTCATTAGAGAACAGATATTTAGATGTTCCTGTCACCAGTATAGACCCAAAACATCACAATGCAGCAATGCACATTTGCAACAATAGATGTCAAAACCATGATACGTTCTTAATATCGAGATAAAAGAAATTCATGATTGTCTATAAAAAAACATGTCTTTAAAGTGCACAGCGCTGTAAACCTGAAATGGACAATAAAATAATCGTCCATGTGCAAAACTTGCAAAGTTGATTTAAAAAATGCACGTGACTCTGGTTACTGCAACTTAAGAAATAAAGCGCAAGATGCTGAACAATAAAAGATCTCTTCATGAACAGTACATGCCATTTAAATAATTCTTACTTTCCATAAAGACAAGCGCACTGGTAATCCCAACATTTAGCACACAGGTTAAACAAATCCTTTTACACTTGTATATACACCATTGTTCGATTAAAAGTCATTTCCATAACAGACCTCATACACAGCATCCTCTAAATTGTGTCCCAATTGCTTCAGGTGAATGTCGAAATATTTAAGTGGAATCTCCATACATCTCTTTCTCCCTTTAATTGTCTGGACATGAAAGTACAGCAAGTTCACACCCACAAGGGCGTGTGTTGAGGCAGAACACTGAAGTCGTAGAAATACATGATGTAATACCACAAATAATTCCAGAATTGGAGAAAAACATTTCCTTTGTTCCAGCCCATTTAACATGTTATGTTAAGAGGCATTTATTCTGAGCCCATCAACATCTTAGTGGTTTTACAGAGCTGATGCTTAGTCTTTCAAAAGTAATAATGGAGAAAATACATTTCATTTTCTACAAATGGCCAAAAATGACAAATCTGTTGTGGGTCACTGCTCAAACAAAAAAGGCAGGAGGCATTCCCTTGCTCCTAGTAGATCTATTCATTTATGTGTATATAAATTGTAACAGTAGAAATTGGTCTTTTACTTTGAAACATTACCCTTCGTTTAATGATAGTCGCACCCATTTAGACCATGATCAAGATGCCTTTCTATCTTCCAAATAAGCTTCATTCATTCTACAGGACGCATTATGCTTGGTATGGCCCTCAGACTGAGTTAAAGGCTCGATTGCAGCAACAGTGTTTAGAGGTTTACAGGCTCATAACGCTTGATAAGAGTATGCTGCCTATAAACCAGTTTTAATTTCCCAAGCTCTTTTTTGAGAGAGCAAATCAAATCTAAATTAATAAATGGTAGATGAAAATCATGTCTTTTTGTGATTTTATTATAGGCAGGGTAGCATGCTCTAATTCCTGGGGTTAATTCCCACTCCACATTTTGGTATTTGCATTAACATGAGTATGCACAGGCCTGTTATTACATTAACCTGACTGGGCAGTCCGGGGGATTTGCCTGCAAGTATGTTCTGGCTTGCCATTAACCTTGTAATTTGGCATTCTGAACAATGTGCAGGCTAAACTGCTTTGTACAGTCCACGGATTGTCCATTAAGAAGATTTTGTTAACATTCCAATGGTTAGGATTAAGCTTCAAAGTTGCATCTATAATCACAAATTATAGTCCCTGTAGACCGAGTTAAAAGCCTGAGCACAGCAAGTAGATTTAATATGGTTTATGGGCCCTTAACCCGTTGTGTGGCCTGATGCTGGGGTCTATAATGCTATTTTAATCCGTGTCAAAAGGCATAATATAGTGGTTTGGAATCTGCTTGGGCAGTTGCGTAGAACTGGCTGTGCATTATCCTTCCTTTTACATGACTTTGTGGGTGGTTGCATTGAATTGGCTACAGCTTGCTCTTATGTTACCAATGTCAGACGTTTGTATTCTCGTAAGCGACCACACATGGGACCTTGATGACGAGGTGAGCGTTGTGGGCTCTGGCACTGAAGGGTTAGCAGGCCTGGAGCATAGTGTTTGTAATTAACAGGGAGCGCAAGGTGGGTGACATTCATTGTGGACACCAGACATTTTGGGCAATACCAACTCGCATAGCCTGCAGATTGTCCAATGGGCGAACTTCCTCCAACCTTCCAAAGGTTGCCATAAAAAAGTAAATACTCCCAGGGAAATCAGCCCTATCTTTAAAAGATTTTTACTAAGCTGGGGTCCCATTGCAGTTCGAAGAATGTAAATCGAAATGTTCGATAACGGAGCAAGAGTGATTTCGTTACGTCCAGATTAGACACTGGCTCACGAACGGATCGGTCAGGGAGGCAGCTGGCAGGGGGTCCACATGCCTAGAAATCTTGATGCGGGAGGGGTTACCGAGACACAGGGTGGCAAGGTTGAATCTGTTGTTGGATGGGGCCAAACTCAGGGACAACTTGCCATATGTCCAGATAGGAACAAGATCTGGGGATGGCCATCACGGAGGAAGATTGGGGTCAAATCTGGCGCCCAGCGCTTAAGAGTTTTAAGTGCAGAGCCATTAATGAATCGGCATATAAGATATGTTTCAGGTGGTATATGACTCCACACAGGTTACATTCAATGAAACCCGAGATTTCTCCCTTGTGCTGGTACGATTGTGGACAGGTGGGGAGCCTGGGTCACATATGGTGGACCTGCCCAAAGGCGCAAACTTACTGGAAGGAAATGCTGAGCCATATCAAAGATATCCTGGGGATTCAGCTACCACTCAACCCGGCTGTGGTCCTTTTGGGAGCTGTGGCGAAGGACTTATGCACTGCAAGCGGGGCTCAAGCCACCCTCATCACACATATGCTAGCTGCAGTTAGGATCACTTTTGGCCCATGGCTGTAAACAGAGCAGGGCCCAATTGGATCCATGTTGTGGGTAAGAATGTGGGGTATTATGGCAGTGGAAAAGGTTTGTGCTTTGGCGCATGGCACTTATCAAATGTTTGTGGCAGTGTGGCTTCCATTTCATGAAAACGTATCATCCAGAGAGTAGAACTACTTCAGACCTGTATTGTTGAGGAATGTCTCGGTTCTTTGACGGGGGGGGGGGTGGGGGATATGGAGTTGCAGGGTCTTGGATCAGAATGAAAGCCCATGATGGATAATTCATGTTAGACGGGACTCTAGGTTGGACCACCAACAATATTTTTGGTTAGTTGATTGTTACGGGGGAGGAAGGGAGAGGGGGAGAGGGGAGGTTGGGAAGTTTATTTTATGGAAAAGGTGTGATCTAAGACAACTGTTATGTCAGTCATGATCCGATGAATCTTGACTGTAAGCCATATTGCTTGTCTGGTGAACGCCTAAAAAAATAAATATTCCCGGAAAGAGACATTCCTTAACTTCATGTCTTCAGTTAGTGGCCCACTGTTAAGCTTTCACTTGTGAATGATGGCACGCTACACAAATAGACCCACAGTATCCATAGTTGCTATTCTTTGTTTCCTTCAGAATAAATCTATATAACCTCACAAGGAGAGCCTTTACAACTCATTCTAGTGTTTACCTTAAATTCAAATCTTTACATGAAGGATGTCGGCCTGCAGACATTCTTTTCTTGACTTGACCTCGTTTCACTTCAATGTTTCCCAAACAGTTTTCAATAAACTGCAAGAATCCGCTCCTCTCTGTGAAAAACCTGAAGGTGTCTCACCCGCTAGTCCCCGGGGATCTGTCATCCAGGTAGTCTGGACACAGCCATCGCTTTTGGATCCAATTGCTGAGGGTGGACCAGTGCGGGTGGATCGCCTGAGGGAGGGGTATTAGGGGAGTGGAATTGGGGCACCGGATGGCGAGAGGTCATATCCCCTTCCCTGGAACACCTTTGCCCCACCCTACCAGGTATGATACTTAGGAACTCAACCCATGCCCCCTTTCCCAACACAAACACTTTCTGACAGACTGCTCACTGTGAAAGAAAACGGACTAACACCCGAGCCGTATACCTGACATGTCCCAACACAATGGTCAGGCAGGGTCAGGCAATCACTGACCATTACACACACCTGACTTCATCACACTTCCCCACACGGATAAAACGCAGAGCATGAAAGCACACTCTGAACAAAACAAAGTACATGAGGAAGCAACGGTTCCTAGATGGCAGTTTAATACAATGCGAAAGACGGCAAAACCGAAGAGGGTTGCAAGGAGGGAAGTGCCCTTGACCTTTTCACCGAAAGATAGTTACTGTCAGGAACCTTGGAAGATAGGAAACGTGAGACCAGGAATCAAAGCTGAAGAACGCTGCATTGTGTGTCAGAGGTACCCACAGCTCTCCGGCGTCGATAGTCAAGGCGGGTAGAATAACTTTCCTGCTGTGGTACTGGCCTTGGCTCTTACAACAGAGCAACATTGTATAATAAAAACTGAAGAGAACAGTGTAAGAAGGGTATGTGGCAAGCGATGCAAATGCAATTAATACGCGGATGAGTGATTGAACTTTAAAGCCGAGAGACAATGCGGTAGACAGTGGTCCAGCACCACATGGGTGCTCATTGGAAACTCTCGGTTAGGTATCTGAAGTGATAAAGATTTGTGAAAACGAAGTTGTCCTGCAACGAGTCAAGCAAAACCTTGTGCACATTTGAAAGTCTTCGATAGTTGATGAAATCTTATAGGAAGTTGATCCGAGCCCAGCAGAGGGAGGTCAGCTAAAGCTTTTGGTTCAAGCAAGTTTGTGTGAAGTTATGAACTCAGTGTTTTAACAGAATCTGAGCCCGACCGAGGTGGATCCAAGATCTCAGCCCGACTGAGGGGGATGCGGGGTGAACCGTGAGTCACCTGAAAATGAATACCCTACACAGAAGTAGATGCATGAACAATGAACGAACATTGTGGTGAAAGGATCTAAGTCCGGCCGAGGGGGATCCAAGGTGAATAGCAAATCACCTAAGAACTTAAATATTTGTGATAATTCTGAAAGAGGAAAAGAACTTCTTGTTTGTCGCATCAGGCCCTCTGAATGAAAATACTTTGAAAGGTAAAGAGATTGGGGCACGGAATGCCCTGATGCTAATGATTGAACTGTATCCTCGTGCTAGAGAAGCCAAAGACTGTGCTAGGATTCAGTGTACCACCATGTCCCGTGCTGAAAACATGGGACAGGGAGGCCAACGGCCTGAGTATCCTGACATATAATTTTGTGAACACTTCTTTTTCCCCCCGTAACATTTTTTCCCCCACTATTTGTATTTAGAGGTAAGGATTTTCAATAGGTTTATTAGTATAGGCCCTTTTATTTTGACAAGACACTACAAGGACTATGTTGTTATTATTTGATGGTCGTAGCTTGCTCCCATCTGTAGATTTAGGATTAGATGGGCGTTTTTCAAACCCTTTTTTGAAGTTCAATAAAAACCTTGAACTGTGGTCACTTGTGTCTGTCTTAATGTTGATAACATGCCTCCCTTACATCTCACAAAGCATATTGTTGTTTAAACCACATTCGAACTTTATCATCAAACAAGGTGCAAAAGAAAACGCTATCGGGTTTTTCCAGGCCACGTAGTACTCTCCCAACAGCATCCATAGGGTACATATCGGTAAACATGTAAGAAAAAGTGATCCATTTTACAGGGGCATGTTTTCATTGACCTAATAGCCTTGTCCATTTCGTCATGTTCTCGTGGACTCTAGCGAGTAATTTGATTCAGCCTGACGTCGGCTGTCTTCACAGCCCAAAAGCTTTATGGCACATGTGGTTAATGTGTAACAAAGTTCACAGCCCCGGGTTAAACACTACTTCATGCTTTCAAATGATTGCAGTTTTTGTTTCCGATCTTGAAACCTCTCCTAATAGCATTGGTCAACTTTATCCAATATTTCTCCCTTGTTATTAACTTTGCCATAGTTTCACCCTTCCTTCTCGATACATTGACCCTTTTAATTGCTGTCCATTTAAAGCCATTTCCTTTGTGCATGTATTTCCCAAAATGTCTTGTCAGTCACTTTAAGGGACGTTATCCATACGTATTCTAGATTTATGCCCACTCCTTCTGCTAGCAACGTGCCTGGTTGTGCAACCCAGATAAATTGGGTTGCCTGGGCATATATTATGCAATAAATCAAATTGGTTGTCTGGCAGTTCAACATGGACCGTCGTTTTCATTCAATCCTTTTATACTAAAAGTCCTTTTCTTCTTCTGTAGCAGCACTTGCCAGACAATGTCTGCATAGGCAATGGCACCATTTTGGAGGAAACGCCCAAGAATGAGTGAGTGTTTCAGAACCGGAAATTCGGTTTTAAGAAGGGCCCCAGTTTCCAAAAGAAAGATGGTAAATGCTGAAATTACTATTGAGTTTTTCTGTGTTCTAGAGAATTGTGGTATACATTGAGGCTGCAAAAAATAGTAATTTTGATTTGTCTGTTGCATTGTCACAGCTACAGAGTTAGCCTTCATGAAGATGATGGTATTATCTGCAGATAAGCATGTGCGTCTTGAACGCCTGTGATTCAGGCGTGACCATGAGTGCCTTATCTCCACCCCTTGCAAGGCTTTGACAATTGACCACTGGTCATCAGTCATTCATGTCTGAAACACCCTAAGCCGACTCCCACCGCTAGGAAAATTCAGGCCTAGACAATGGTGCGGTCAGCATGATTAAACACATAGTCAGCGAATGAAGACTCTTGACACACTCGGATAACACTCTTGACTCGTTGCACTAAACATACACTGACAAAGAGTTATCATTTTATGGTGTTTAATATCCCTTATTATTGGAGCGTTTTTATCTTTATTAAACAAGCAAGTGCAAAAGCAGCTATAACATCATCAAGCCTATGAACAAGATTATCATGTAAGCGAAGAGCATGTTGAGTATTCAAATAATACAACAAGTGATGTTTAGTTAAAAAAAACACATGAAACACATTTCTCTACACATCTATATTCTCTATGCAACAGGGAATCTAAATGGCTCCTTCTGAGGTTGACAGACATCTGCTTCTGTGGATCTGGCTGGGTCTCTCTCTCTCTCTCTTCCCCCTCCCCCCTCCAGCGCCTCTGGCTTCTAAGTGCATGGAAGTCTGCTGGACTCTCGCGTGTAACTAATTGTCTTCATGCTGGGGCCACATATGTTTTTGTATCGGTACAAATGGCTGACCTGCACATGTGGATTTGTAATATCTGCTTCTTCAACAGTAAATGGTAGCGTGTCCCTTTTCTTTATCAGAAGTACATTATTTTCAACATTATAGAATCACGTTCTTCTACAAGCTATATCAAAAAGCGTTCTGTGTCCGAGGTGAAATCATCTTAACTTATACCAAGCGCATCTCACTGTAAACGGTGACACAGGTTTGTACATGTGAAAAGTGACCATTGCAAATGTTTCGTTAAATGGCTACTTCCTGTGTTCTGTGTATCCACTAACAATCAGCCATGTAAAGCAAAAAACGTACTGAACCCCTCTGGTTTGAGAGCCGACTGGTTGAGATAGGAAACACACCATTTCCCTGTTCTTAGCTAAGCTGGCGAACGTACAAATGGTTGCTTACTGAGACCCTGTCCCTCACATGTTTGGTTACAGAGCTGAGGTAATGCAATTTAACAGTGCACACGTTGTATGTGATGTGAAAGTTTTTCATAACGTGTTTGCCCCATTTTAACAGTGTAAAGGTTGTATGGGCTATTAAAGCTGTCCTAAATAATAGTTTCTGATGCATGTTATGTGCTTGACCGCCTTTTACGTTCACGTCCCTCTTCCCCATCCCATTACTTACTTGTGAGGTGTATCCCACCTCGATTCTCAGAAACCCCTGTTCAATTTCTACTTCCTTTCCACATGCTCTGCCCCTCCCACAGGGAGTTCAATACCCCCATTGTCCCAGCATGCTGCAGTTTGAAATCTTGCTTCTGCAGGGATTGACCCTGGAAGGCGGCAAGGCCGCTTTCTGCTCTATATTCTTCTCCCCAGTGTTTGGAGGGGTGCCAAAAGTTATTCCCCCAGTGAGTACCTCCTAGCGGTACCCTGCCATACAGCGGAAATCTCCTGGTGGCGCTGTAGGGCGAGTAGCCAGTGGTTGAGCATGAGACACATGAGTTCGGGTGCATGTCTTAGCCTGGGGGGGTGCTATGCAAATTCAACCTCCTCTATGGATGAGGATCATTAGGGGAAATATTTGGATGAAGAGGCATTGGCTTCTGTCCCGATAAAGTATTAAGCTACATGGGATTCTGGCCCCCCCCATACCCCCCTCTCATCTTGTAGACCAACAGGAGTATAACCAAGCATACCCTTGAACTGGGGTTAGCCCGGAATTTTTTTTCTTTTTTTTTTTAACCTTTCATTTATGAAACACTTGGTGAACTGACAGCAGGACAGCAACAATCGGAACAATAGAAGAGCATACTGTTACAGCAAAGGAGCATTGCAGCAGCACACCGCACTCAGTAATACATGTCATTACATACAACATATCTTCCCAGGACTCCTAGACATTATTTCGGATGCAGAATTCCTCATAAGAAAATATCAAAAGTCCTGCCATACATTCTTTGGACGACACTTAGCTGGCAACAAAGACAAATACATTTCTTCCGTATCATTCTCCCACATGTCATCATGTAGTCAGTCTACATGAGTAGGTGGCCAACTTCAGGATCAACATAGCTAAATGGTTCTTAGCGAGCAGCAGCCCCAAATTCAGAAACCAACGCTTAATTACATCTTACCCATACCCCTGCTTCCCGAAGTGAAAGATGAGATTTTAAAGGAGTGGCTGTTACCAGAGAAGGTGGTTGTGCTAAGATTTTTAACCAAATTATATCCCTTGAAAAAGAAAAGAAATGGATACTATTCTTCCCAGCCTGATGGTCAGGTCTTCTATGACCCTTGAGGAAGCCATCGGAGACGCCACAGGAAAAGAAAGTGTATGGTGTTTTAAAGGGAGTCTTATGGGGGTGCACTTTTGGTGCTGAGGGCGGCTTCTCATTCTTTCAGATCTGGGTCGTCTGCCCACAAACGGTTTGTTCGTGGGTGGTGTTAGAATATAATAATATTTATCTTTCTTAGCCCTAAACTAAACCCTTTTTCATGATCAAAATCCCATTCTTTTAGTAATATTTAAAATGGGGTCGCATTTGCCAGTCATTGAGTAGAAACAAAATAGAAATGTGTTCATGGCTTCCTCTGTCAGTCATTGCAAGAAAAGGCTGGGTCCGTGAAGAGGTTAACTGGCCTTCACCAATACGCCTAGGTTAAATAACATTTAAGGACAGGTCCTCCTATTATGCGATGTAGGTTAGGCTGTTCAACTATGTCCCTATTCTCTTCTCTAAATACTATGTAAAAACTGACTGCACCAAGCAGAGGTTAGTTACACGTTTCCGCCCTTCCACTTTGTTAAACGCACAAAAGTTATCTTTTTAAGGTTGTGCAAATAGGGTGGCCATTGTTGGAATGGAGGGCAAGCGGATTCTGTATTTAAGGCCTCAAACATAAGTCACCATCCGTGAACTGGCAGAAAGAGTTTGTCATTAAAGTCCTAAGTAAAGTGGAAACTCGCAATATAACAACATCTGTTGAATATGCAATTTGTTCTGTCTTCTGGGGATTAGGTACATTATTATGTATGTAGTCTGAACATATTTGTGTTATCGCTTGCAAATGAATAACAAAAGACCTATGCTGATGCAGTCTCCGTTTTCTTTCCGTGTACTATTCAGGCACTTCACTTCTCCACTCTCCATGAAATACTGGTCGTGGATGAACCTGAAGTCCGCTCAGTTGTATGATATGCGCAAAATAAATCTTACCTGCAATTTTGAAACTCTGTCTCGGATACTCTACTTTGTTTCAATTATAGCGCTTAGAAGTCTCAGCGGACTGCCTGCCGTCTAACTGCTCAGGGTACCCGTTTTGACCGTTCATTAAAAACGGGGGCCCAAGCAATTTGTCCCCCACCGCCAATGTCAAGGATGCGGGGGACACCCCCACAACTCCCGCTCTTCATGTTTGGTATTTTCAGATTCAAATTGATTGCACAAATTCGAAATAATGGTAGTGACCGAATTCGGTCAAATCTACCATTCGTTCACGTTTCTTCGATCAATTTGGGCATTACCATTCTTTGTAGACGGCCAAGACTACCCTAGGAGGTCTATAAGGTTCTTTCTCTAGCCATTCATGACAGTACCAGACCATAGCCGGTTGTAACAGGATGTCGGGCATGCTATATGGTGTTACCCTGGAGGAAAAGGTGCACAGGATCTTCAAGGCGGATAAGCACAACTATTAATTAAGGAAGAAGTCACATCCAGGACATTCTTTTCATATAGAAGGAATGGAAAGCAGCTTTCACCGTCGTCCTCACAGCGAAGTCCTGGTGTAGAGAAGTAGAAATTGTCTCAAAAAAAGAACAGGAAAGCTATTTTATCTCAAAGAACTTTGAAGTCCTGAGGCCAGGAAAGTCAGGCCGGCTGCTCGGTTTTTCAAGAACTGCGCAAGATATCTACGGATATCTGGGTCAACAGGTTGGTCCTATGGCAATTTCGGATCGAGTTCAGTTCCATGCCAACCCACTTGGGTCTCATCAGTCTTCCACTTCGCAGTGGTGTAAACAAGAAGAGGGCCATGTTAAAGGCAGTTCAGGAACTATTCAAGAAGAAATCCACCAGTAAAATCTCCAAGCATGGAAAAGTACCAGAGTTCTATGCAATTGTGTTCTTGCTGCCAATGCCTATGGGGAAGTTGAGATTTATTCTGACTTGAAAGATCTGAAACACTTTGTATTGAATAAAGGTTTCAAGACTGCGTGCCTACAGAGGGTGTTTCCTTTGATCCAGAACAGTGAGTGTAGTGTCCTTGCATGTCATGTGTGGGACACTTATTTTCACATCTTGAATTGGAAGGACCATCAGCAGGCCTATGGTTTGTTGTGGCAAGAATAATTTTCAGTTTAGGGCACTTCTGTTTGGAATCAATTTGGGACGCAGATTTTTAGTAAGGTGCTGGGGCTGGTGGGCTCCACTAAAAAGGGATCCAAGTTTTGCCCTTTTTGGACGACTAGCTGCTCAAAGCAACATCTCAGGAGCAGTTATTGTAATATGTATAGGTGATTTGAAGGATTCTAGAATAATCTGTTTGCTTTCTGATAAACAGAAGTCACATCTTCTGTCCTCTCAAGATCTCCAGTTAATCGGATCAAGGGTTTGGACAGCAATACAGAACATTTTCATACCAGAAAAGCTGCCAACCAGCAGGCAGTCCTCTGGGCTCTGCTATCCAAGCAACAACCATGAATTCCTTCAGGCATAGGGGCACATGGCAACATGCGTCTACCTTGTCCCATTGGTATGTCTGCACTGCACTTGAGACCATTTTTGTCCCATCTCCAAAGTAAAAGGAGGGAAGATTCACAAGATTTCTAGAAACTCATTCCAGAATCATCTGGGCTGACATCCAGTCTACACTGGTGGCACTAGAAGGACAATCTGTTAAGGGGAATTCTTCTGAGACCGCTATATCATTCTTGCTACCAACGCCAGTAAAATGGGGATGGGGAGTGGTGGTGGAAGGTCCGAGGCATCAGGAAAGATTGGTGGATTGCGAAGCAGCCCATCCTAACAACTGGAGTGATTTTGGCAGCAGCTCTAAGGGCCCTGAAATTATTCTCTCCTGTGTTGCAAGATGAATACAGTGACTCTTTAGACGGACAGTGTTGGCAAATATGAACTGACAAGGAGGAACATGCACTGTACTCTTGGAACAGTTGGCCCTCGAATTAAGGGACTGAGCAAAGTCGTATCTGTTATCCATCACGGCGGTGCATATAAAAGGCAAGAACAATCGGTAATTGGACAAACTAAAAAAAGTGTTTTCCCATCTGCAGTGTGGGAGTTACATCAGGAGAACTTCCTCACCATATCCAGAAAGTTTGGGACACCAGCATTGCATCTCTGCCTCCCAGCTGAATGCGAAAAACTCCCAGATCCTGCTCGAGATTCCCATGCCAGGAGCTTGGGCAGTGGATGCCATTTATTTTATTAAAAATTGTCTTGGAGTGCCCTACAAGGTTGAAAAGTTAAAAAGGTATGAGGTGAAACAAAAGTTACAAGTTTTCAGGATAGGCTAGGAAGATTAGGAAAGACCAGTGCGGCAGGGGAGTTGAGGCGGTTGGATTACGCGTGGGGAAAATAGTATGTTTGGAGGCTGTTTTGGAAAGTGGTGATGAAGGGTGCAGTACAGATATGAAGTTGTAGGTTGTTCAATGCTCTGGCTGTCCACTGGATGAGTGTTTGTTGTTGCTTGCGAGTTAGTTTGCGGAGTGAAGAATGCTGGGTAGCGTGCCTGGTGTTTGTATGGGTGATAGGTTTCAGTTTGTCGTGAAGGTAAGATGGGGTTTTGAGGTGAGCACTTTGAATACAATGCAAAGTCCTTTGAAGACCATTCTCTAGAGTATGGAGAGCCAGTGGAGCTGGGGCTGAGATGACACTGTTTGGTTGGGTTGGTGGAAGATGAGTACCACCACTGCATTTTGTATGGCTTGAAGGGGGCAAGGGTGCTGTTGGGGAGTCCATTGAAGAGAGCATTACCATACTCAAGCTTTGGCTAAATCATTGCCTGGACTGCGGTTCAAAGTCGTCGGGTGGAAGAATGTGTCTTATTTTGCGCAAGAGATGTAGTTGTAGATTACATGTTTTGGTGACAACAGCTATGTGGTGTGGGAAGGAAAGATGGGGGCTGATAATGAAGCCAAGGGATTTGACAGGTGTGGAGAGGCATGTGTGTGGGTTGTCTTTGGCAAGTTCTTTGATCCAAAGGGTTAAGTAGGGTTTGTGTAAATGGAATGGGGGGGGGTATTCTGTTTTGAAAGGGTTGAAATTGAGTAAGTGGGTGCCAATTTAGGGGCGATGGTGGAGAGACTGCTTTTGGGAGTGTGGAGTTGTGAAGGGGGTGATATTTGAAAGTCGCGTATTATCTGTGTACTGGTGGAAATTGATTTTGTGTTTGTGAAGGGTCTGTCTGAGGGGTTCTACCTATATATTAGAAAGGAGTGGAAACTAGGAGGAACCCTGCTTGACTGGGGTGGGATTGTATCGATAAGGGTGCGTGGAATTAAAGTGCGTTCTGTTAGTAAGGAAGGAGGTGAACCATTTGAGGATGGTGCCTTAGAGATTCATTCGGTGGGATAGGATATTGAGGAAAATGGTGTGGTCGAAGGCTGCAAAGGGGATGAAGTATGAGTAGGGGTGTGTCCTTTGTCTGTGATGATGTGGCGGTCTTCGAAGATGTGAAATATAGTGGTCTTGGTGCTGTGTCCTGCTCGAAAGCCAGATCTGAAGGAGTTGAGGAGGTGGTTTGTGGTGATGTGTTGTTGCAGTTGGGTTGTGATGAAGTGTTCAATTGTTCTGGCAAGGTTTGGCAGGATAGTGTTGGCCTGTTGGATTTCGGTGAGCATGGGGGGGATGGATGGTTTTTTGAAGACTGGATATTTGTCCAGTTTTGTGTGCGCAAAGAATATTACCATGTGCGAGACGACTGATGTTGAGCCAGTGCGGAGCAACATTGGTGATGCAATTGGATGCGGCTTGAGGTGGGTATGGGTCATCCAGTTAGTGGGAAGGTTTTGTTTCGGCAGTGAGGATGTCTGTCAATAGGGTGGAAGGTATGCCAGGTGTATGGAGTGTTTGTGAGAGGGGGCGGGAGTGGGACAGCAGACAGACTGGCTAGTCTGAGGTTGCATATTTTAGAGTTGAAGTAGTCCATGAAGGGGGTTGCATGCTGAAGTGGACGGTGGTTTGAAACGTGTCTGTGTAAAATTGGTGATGGATTGGAGTTCCTGGAGGCACTGGGTGGCTTTGGCCTTGTGTATGCCTGTTTAATATTTTTTGCAGCAGTGTTTGAGGGATTCCATGGTGGCGGGCACTGATTCTTTAGCCAGGCTCTTACTAGGTGTCTAGCTTTCCGCTTGATGGAGAGGAGGAAACTGTTGAACCATGGTGTATGGTGGTGGTTTCAGACTTTTGGATTTATGGGCAGTATTATGTTGAGTGTCTGTGTGATGATTGTTTTGTAATTGTTATGGAGAATGTAGGGATGTGTGTTGGGGGGAGGATGCTGGTATGAGTGGTGCTAAGGCTGTCTGTGTGATTTGTTTGGTTTGTCTGGCTGGGAGTGAGGGGTGATAGTTGGGGGATTTAGAGGGATTCAAATGAAGTTATGATGAGCAGGTGCCAAAACCAGTTCCTGTGTGTCGGGCATCGCCCAGTAGGCATGAGCTTCTGCTGAGGAACCAGGAGTGAGTACACAGCACACCGCATAGATATCTTGCCCAGGAGAGGCAAAAATTGTGCCCGTTATGTATGATCCATCATATGTAAAAGTATCCTAGATGTGCCCTAATTCTTCATGTCAAATGTGCATGTTTGTAAGGTACCAGTTTGCCTGGGGAGTCAAAAGTAGGCCCTGGTACCTGTTGTTTTTAAGCTAACCAGGCTCTCTCAGGGTACAAGCAGGAGCTAAATAACTCCCAGCAATTTCTAAACCTGGCATCTCGTGTGGTAGTGTCAGCGGGAAGGGGGATTGCAAAGTGGTCAGACCACAACACCCAGATACTCTTTTTCTACAGAGACATGATTTTTGCTTGAAATCAAAAGGTCCAGTGTTTTGCCAGCTATACGATGAGTTGTGTGAGGTCACAGGGGTGAGTGGAGTGAGGAAACTGGTTACCATATGATTGCTGTCTGAATGGGAACAGCCAAGTTTGAAATCTCCAAGCAAAGCTTTGGTTGTTAATTTTGAATCAGTCCAGTCAGTGTGGAAGTAATGTTTGTGTTCTGAGGGGCGGTAAATTGGGTGGATGCATGTGAGGGGCGGGGGGTGTGATGGAGGGTAGCAAGTTAGATGGAGAGCTTCAAAGAAAGTGTATGGGGGTGTAAGGTAGCCAAGTGTGAGTGTCTGTAAATGGTTCCAATGTTTGTCTGGGCGGTCTCTGTGGTGGATGCAATAGTGTGTGGGAAGCATGCCACTGATAGTTGGTGTGTGGTGCGGTTTGAACCATGTTGCTGTTAGAAAGAGAATGTGTGCTAATTAGCTCATTGATTTAATGTTCGTGCAGGTGCAAAGTGGTATTTGAGCAGAATTCAGGTGTATGTGATTACTTTTCTCATTGGAATGCTGTGTTGAAGTTCAATTTGAGTGTTTGTGAGCTTTTGTATGTTTGCGGCATTCCATGGCAAACTGGGACAAAGAATGAAACTGAGAAAAAAATTGGCATCAATTCTTAGCTCTGAACACCCGGGTGAATGGCTACACTTGGGAAGCGTGTATATTTTCAAAGTAACCCGGAGATAATTCAACAGAAGACAGAGATGAACATGAAATGAAGAGGCAGTGCTCTTTTCAGTCTCCGAAGCAGCAGCAGAATCACAGCATATAGGTTGGTAAGGAGCGGTTGATAAGTTGTGGAGGGAGCTTCAAAACTGCAAAATTGTGATGGCTTTTAAGGAGGGGGTAGGGGGTTAAATCGAACACTACCTGTAAATGAGAGAATGCTTACCATCCAGTGACTGAAGCGTCTATTTTATGCCTTTCCTCTGCTTTCGCTGCTTTTGGAAGTTGTGATTGATATTTGGGACTCCGCAGTGGAAGTCATCCTGATAGCCACGTTTAGAGCTGCAGTACTTGGTGTGCTCTGATTCTAGAGATGGCTACCTCCGTGGGGTATCTCCTCCAGAACCATCAGTATCCTGTCAAAAGGTACCAAGAAGGGAATGGTGGGGGATTTTCGAAAGCCAGTTTTGGGGGCCTGGAAATGTAGAGGCAGGGGCTTCAGCTCCAGGGATTGCCTGTAGAATTACCACAAGCATTCAAGAATTATGAAAGTCATTCCACACTCGGAAATCATGATGCAGGGTTTGAAATTGAGGTGAGCTGGGATACATTTAGCTCCTGCTTGTAGCCTAGGAGAGCCTGGTTAGCTTGAAAACAACTATTAGGCACTACATGTGGCTCTCCAGGCCAATTGGTTCCTTTACAAACATGCATATGTAACATTAACAGTGAATATTTTAGAATGCTTATAAACAATAATTAGGACACATCTACTACACATTTAAACATAATGAATCATGCATAAGAGACAAAAAGTGAAAGCATGCCTCTTATGTGGAAGTTAGATTTGCGGTGCGCTGGGTACTCGCTCCTGGTTCCATAGCGATAGCTCCTCCCTACTGGGTGATGCCTGCCACCCAGGAGAAGGTTTTAGCTCTGTTCATTTAATCTTATTTTGGAACCCTGTGATTGGAATTTGAGTTATTTTCAGACACACATTTCGAGGGGATTTGTTCCTCCGACGTATTCCACATCTATGACAGGTAATCGGCACAGCAGTGCTGCTTCGGAATATTTTTCTGCGTCCTGCGTCAATGACATCGATATGCTGTCCTCGAGGGCCTCCGTCGAGCCGACGTCACCGGATGTTATAAGTAGGACGCACGACACCAGTAGCCTCAGTTCTGTTTTTTCCACGAACGTGTTTGCTTCGGAGATCTCGGCGCGTCTTGGTTCTTCTGATAATTCTATCGGTTCTTCAAACTTGGTTATTTGTGAAGATATCATGTCTTCATCGTCTTCTACTGCGCGGTCGGGATTCAAGAAGTGTCAGGACTGCGGTTCCAAGATGTCACTTACAGACCCGCACAACGTCTGCCTCTGGTGCCTCGGCGAGGACCACGCCACCGATGACTGTGACGATTGCCAGTCTTTGACGTCGAAGGCCTTGCGGGAGCGGAAGAAGCTATCTGTAGGTAGGGTTTCCAAACCACGAAAGTCGAAATCAGATGGACTTTCGACCGACGATTCGAGAGGCGACTCTGCGTGTCAGCGTAAATCCAGGGGGTCTCAGTCCTGGAGTGGTTCCCGCCATTCCTCTGCCTCCTCCAGGCACTCGCAGAAGCGCCGTCACCGGTCGCCTTCCTCGTCCGAGGACTCCGCCAGACGGCGGGTTGCTTGTCCCAACAAGCATTCCTCTCCTGCGGAATGGGACGCGTTTCGTAAGGAGATGATGGCGATTTTCGAATCGCAGGGCTCTGTTCCGTCCGCGCCTTCGCGAGAAGCCGGCAGGGCACGCGCTAGCATCACCGCTCGCACGCCTTCAGGCTCGGGCGGTCGGCGCGATCATCCAGAGCCGTCGAGGTCCCGATCGGACAAGGTGGATCGCTCTAGCCATGCCCACTCCAGGTCCCGGTCCTCGATGCCCTCGAGACTGTCGATGCCATCGGCGCCATGTCCGTCGAGGGACTCTCTCGAGGCTCCGCCACCGAGGAAGTCATCAGCGCCGAGGCCGTCGAAGGACGCGCTTGGGGCACCGCCCTCGAGGCCTGTGTCGAAGCCATTGGTGCCACACTCAACGCCGATTCCCTCAATGCTTTTTGTGGAGGCTTTACCGGAGGTACCCAGTGCATCGGTGGAAACTGAGGAGGCCCTGAAGAAGTCAGTGAGGCCTGTATTTGATCCTTTTTCTGTGCCCTCATCCAGGGATTTATTCCAGCCTCTGGATCACATCTCTGAGGTGGATGAAGGGTCTGATGAAGGGTCTGATTAAGGTTTGGTTCCTGATGAGGTTACTGACGAACTCTTGTCTGGTCATAGCCAGTTGGAAGACCTGTGTCAGTCTTTGCACAACGCCAGTGGTCTGGACACCTTTCCGGAAGTTGAGTTCGGTAGGCCTGAGCCTGGCACGCACGCCGAGTCTTCATACCGGCGTCTCATGTCGAGCGTGGCGGGGTACCTGGGGTGGTCTGCGCCACCAGTGGATTTTCTGCAGGATGACCTGATGGATATCCTTGACCAGGGTCCACCCACCGACGCGGTGCTGCCATTTCATATGGCTTTACAGAGAAGGGTGGCAGCGGCTTGGACTGCTCCGGAGAGTCTCCCTGCAGTGAGCAAGTCGTTGCCGAAAAAATACCGTCCAGCCAGTAGCGACCCCTGCTACTTGACTACGGAACCCACTCCGGAGAGTTTGGTGGTGCAGGCGGCCACGGCCCCCGCAAAGCAGGCGTCGTACCCTACCATCCCTCCGGATAGGGATGACAAACGTTTTGATGGCTGGGCGAAGAAAGTGTTTTCTTCAGAGGGTACGGCTTTACAGGCAGCCAACTCCGTGTGTGCCTTAGCACGTTTCACTCACACTCTGTGGAATTGTGTGTCCTTGGCGGCTGAACATATTCCCGAAGGGGAGGAACGGGATGGTTTTCTTGCCCTCGTTCAGGATGGCAAGGATGCCATATGTGAATCCGTTCAGTCGGGTCTGGACATGGCAGACTGTGTCAGCCGGTCCATGGCGGCGAGCACCGTGATGCGCAGATTTGCGTGGTTGCGGAAGTCGGGGTTTGCTCCTGACGTACAAGCCCGGCTTCTCAACATGCCCTTTGATGGTGTACATCTTTTTGGCAGCAAGGCTGACGAGAGCCTTGAGAGGTTGCAGACCTCCAAAGCTGCAGCAAAGTCACTGAGCGCTACAGTCCATCAACCTCCGCCTTTTCGTCCTAGGGGACAGCAATGGAGGGGAGGTTCCTTTTGATACTACTCTTAATTTGGTAGATCGAGGGGAGCTGCAAGTCAAAGGGGCCACGTAGGAGTACCAGAGTTGGAAAACAAGGTACTCGAGTTGCCAAGGCTGCTCGGGCAGTTGCCTCTTTGCCCTCAGGCACTGCCGCAGCCGCTTCAGCTCAGTCATGAGGCCATGTCCCATGGTTTGCCGGTTGGGGGAAGGCTGGCGCAGCATCTTGTAGAATGGCGTGCCATTACTTCAGATGTGTGGGTTCTGGAGATCATAGCCCATGGCTACTGTCTTCCTTTCCGGCAGAGGCCTCACGACAATGCACCAGGTAATCTCTCTTTGAAGAGTCCGGATCCGCTCCTTGCGCACCTGCTGGAGAAAGGCGCCATAGAACTGGTGCCTGTAGCGGAGAGGAACAAGGGTTGCTATTTCCCCATATTTTTTGATTCCGAAAAAAGACTGGGGATTGAGACCCATCATGGACTCGCGTGGTTTGAACAAGCTCCTCAGGAAGGACAAGTTCAAGATGGTTACTCTTTCTGAAGTCCTCCAGGCCCTTCAACTTCAGGACTGGTTGGTGTCTCTCGACCTCAAGGACGCTTACTTTCATGTGCCAATTCATCCCAAGCACAAGAAGTACCTGAGGTTCCCGGTTTTTCGACTCGCATTTTCAGTTTCGGGTCCTGCCGTTCGGATTGACCTCCGCCCCGAGGATCTTCACCAAGCTCATGGTGGTGGCAGCGTATCTCAGGAAAGGGGGATTCACGTCTACCCCTACCTGGACAATTGGTTGATCAGGGCACATTCTCCCGAGCAAGTCCTGGATCATCTGTCAGTCACCTGCCACTCCCTTCACAAGCCGGGCTTCTCCCTAAACTTAAAGAAGTCCCACTTGACACCTACCCAGCGGCTCCAGTACATCGGAGCAATGCTCGACACATCCCGGGGGCAGTGTTCGCCTCCCCAGGTGAGGGCTCATCACATTCTGCAGATGGTGCACAAGTTTCAACATGCCCAGAGTCTCCCGGCGTTCGAGTTCTTGAGGTTGCTCGGCCTCATGGCATCCTGCATTCTTCTGGTGCCAGAGGCCAGGTTGTGGATGAGATCTCTGCAATGGGCTCTCAAGCTGCAGTGGTCGCAGTCCTCCGGCAGGATGTCGGACCCTGTTCAGGTGCCGCCCTCAGTCGCCCAGGATCTTCTGTGGTGGGCCGTCGAAGGCAATCTGATGAAGGGGGCTCCATTTTGGCTACCCTGGCCGGAGGTAATGATTGTGACCGACGCGTCCCTCACGGGATGGGGAGCTCATGCCAATGAGTTGACAGTCAGTGGTCGTTGGTCTCCGTTGGAGTCCAGACCCCATATCAATCTGTTGGAGCTGAGGGCCATCAGGCTAGCCCTGAAGGCTTTTCCGACGTCTATGCGGGGGAAGAGTGTCCTGATTCTGACGGACAATACAGTGGCCATGCACTACCTCAACAAAAAGGGGGGGCAGGGTCTCCCCCTCTGTGCAGAGAGGTGATGCAGCTCTGATTCTGGGCCATCCAGCAGGAAATTTCGATCTCGGCAGTTAATCTGGCCGGAGACGGAAACGTGGCGGCGGACGCTCTGAGCAGGCAGAGCATGGCCTCTCACGAGTGGGAGCTGGCTCAGGAGATTCTCCTGGAGATCTTCGCCTTTTGGGGACCCCACAAGTGGATCTCTTCGCCACCAGTGTCAACCGGAAGTGCAAAAGATTCTGCTTGCGGGTATTTCCTCCAAGAGGAGCCTTAGGGGATGCGTTCATAGTGGAGTGGTCCTTCCCACTGCTGTACGGGTTTCCTCCAGTCCCCGTCATTCCGCAAGTGTTGCAGAGGTTACGGAGGTTCGGTTCCTGAATGATCCTCATTGCTCCGGCATGGGCCAGGAGAACGTGGTACCCGGACCTTCTCTACATGTCCATCTGCCCTCCATGCCGTCTTCCCTACCGAGACAATCTGCTCATCACGGGAGGGGGGTCAGGTTCTCCATCCAGAGGTCAAGTCCCTTAACCTTCATGCTTGGCTTCTGAAAGGTTGAGGTATAAGGATTGGGACCTCCCTGAAGACGTGATGGAGGTGTTGCTTTCATCCAGAAGGCCCGCAACAAAGTCCCTGTGCCGTTGGAGAAAGTTCTGCGACTGTTGCAGGGTTAAGAATGTGGATCCTTTGTCATATGCCATTCCTGTGGTTCTGTCTTTTTTGCTTTCGTTCGCCCACAAGGGCCTGCAAGCGGGTACCATTAAAGGTTAACTGGTGGCGCTGTCCATATTTAAGCACTCGTCTGAGGAGTGTTCTTATTTTAAGATTCCTTTGATTTCTCAGTTTCTGAAAGGGCTCACTAATGTGTTCCCACCGTCGCCTTTCCAGGTGCCCGGTTGGGATTTGAACCTGGTCCTAAAATTCCTAATGGGAGCTCCGTTTGAGCCTTTACATTCTTGTCCTTTGAGACTGTTGCCCTTTAAAACTGTTTTTTTAGTTGTGGTTACTTCCACTCGCAGAGTGAGTGAGTTGCAGGCACTATCCACCAAGCCACCCTTCACGGTGTTCCACAAGGACAGGGTTGTCATTAGGGTTCGTCCTTCTTTTCTTCCGAAGGTTGTGTCGGAATTTCATTTAAGCCAGAAGGTTATTCTTCCGGCGTTCTATTTTCCTCCGCATCCTGGTAAGGAAGAGGAGAGGCTCCATAGGTTGGATCCTAGGAGAGCGTTAAGCTTCTACATCTTACGCATGTCCCGGGTCAGAGTGGACGATCAGCTCTTTGTTGGGTACGCTGGAAGGCGTTTGGGTCAAGCTGTTACTAAGCAGACCTTGTCCAAATGTATTATCTTTACCATCTCGGAATTCTACCGTCTGGCGGGTAAGGACCCTCCAGTAGGCTTGAGGGCCCATTCTACTAGGGGTGTGGCTGCCTCCACTGCTCTGCAGAGGGGTGTTCCCATTCGTAACATTTGTGAAGCAGCCACATGGGCCTCTATCCATACTTTTGTAAAACATTACTCCCTGGACTCTAACCCTGGGCAAGACTTAGCCTTTGGTAAGGCGGTCCTCTATTCTGCAATTTGATTGGGCATTCTAAATTTTTAATTCTTTTCCCACCTCCATACGTTGGTACTGCTTTGGGAGTCTGTCATAGATGTGGAATACCTTGCAGGAACAAATCCCCTCAAAGAACAAGTTACTTTCTTACCTGGTAACGTTCTTTTGATGGGATGTTCAGACGGCGTATTCCACATCGTACCCTCCCAGCCTGCCCCTCTACAGAATTTCTTATGCGATTTTCCGCAAGGCTTTCTGTAGTCATTCTGGCAAAAGATTGGTGCCACACGTTCTGGGAAAAAACTACAAATGAGGCTACGGGTGTCGTGCGTCCTACTTACAACATCCGATGACATCGGCTTGACGGACGCCCTCGAGGACAGCGTATCGACGCAGGACACAGACGCCAAAACATTTTCCGAAACAGCACAGCTGTGGTGCTTACCTGTCATAGATGTGGAATACGTTGTTGAAATCATCCCATCGAAAGAACGTTACCATGTAAGAAAGTAACTTGTTCTTCTAGCCCTAGTAGGTGGGATTCCAAAATGTAATACACTTCCTTCAACATGGGTTGACATGGGGCTAGCTGTGTTTACCTTATTGGCTCAATGGGCAGCTCTTAGTGCATTAAGGGAATGCTGGGAAAAGTCTCTGAATGTTAACTTTGTGATCTGAGTTTTTTCTTTAGGCCCATCCAGCTCTGGATTTAGTATATCTCACAAGTGAGTACTGAGACAAGGACGAGGGACTGGTGCTACTGCCTGGATGATGTACAAGTAATCTTCGTTCCTAGTCTTGCTCTTCCCTGTCACAATATTTAAATTCCACCTCTTCTGCCCTGCCTGGGTGGAGTGAGCCCAAGGATTGGCCATTAACTGCAACATGCTGGGCCACTGGGGGTCGCCCATCCCTCCCACCTGGAGTAGAGCAAGGCAAAAGGAAGTAGAAATTGAAGTATTCCTTAGGATCGAGGTAGGTTACCTCTCAAGTAAGTAATGGGATGTGGAAAAGGGACTGGGTGTAATAAAGATTATGGTCCAGTCATACAGGCAGGTTCGAGTCCTCGCGTATCAGTTGTGGAGCAGTTAGCAGAATATTTATTGTTGTGGAAGGTCACACCAGGTGCACCTCCTGCACATGCTGTAATTGGCCAGCGGATTGGATGATATGATCCAATAAGGGGAGAGGGATGGCCTATGTCTGAAAGGCACAAGGAGGGAGGACCTTGCCCAGGCAGATGATATTGCAAAGAAGAGGATTATCCCCAGGCCAGCTGTTTCTCTTTTGCTAGACTGGAAGTTAACACGTGGAGACAACGGTATCTGGTCATTGCATCCAATCCAAAGCATTGACAGACCATACCATTGAAAAAAATGCATAAAAAAAAACATCGAATGCATTTTTTTAAATGGTAAAGGGTTTATTTTAGTAAAAATGTGTTTCAAAAAGGGGGTTGGGGGGGAACACCCCATTTAAAAAAAAAAAAATGCATTCAATGTTTTTTTTTTTTTCCCCCATGCCTTTTTTGTCAATGGTATGGTTGTCGATGGTTTGGCTGTTGATGGAATCACTAGGAACCGGAGACAACAGCAGATCACTCCCAATCAGCAATGTATTTGTTTACATGAAGTTCAAGTTACTATTCTACACAGGATATATATATTTTCCCTTTGTTTTCTGAAGGTGTTGTGCTGAAGCAGGACAATTGCCTTGAAAATTATTACCGATTCTTTGAAAAAGGAACACAACAGGAAAACTATCTCTAGGTAAATAGAAACACCTTTTCCATTAATTGCTTTGCGTGGACCTGCATAACCACATCTACTTGTTTTCCCCTGAGCAGACTTGGAAATACTTCAACTATGCAGCTTTTTGTGTAAAGCGCGAGATCTCCCAGCAAACGTTTAGTGCCTTGGATACACATTCAGGCCATCTTTGAACACAAGGAAGTAACTGCAGCACACACAGGAGTTTGGGAAGGGATGGTGTTTGCAGCTGATTTCCAAAAGAAGCTTAGCACTGGCTTAGGAAGGGGCCCGTTTTTACAACGCTAGTGGAATTCCCAAAGGGTTGCTGGCATTGTGAGGAGGGCAGGGGAGTTAGTAGAGAAATTGCGAAATTTGAATCCCAACCACATTTCAAAGTGTTATCAGAGCCATGCAGGCTCCCACATGTAGACTAGGGCATTTCGTTCAATAAGCTTTCTCTCAGTTAATTAGGGAGGTGGCTGATTAAACTCATTCCCACTGTAGAGCTGGAATTGTAGGAACATTGAAGTAAAGTGGAATATTAACAGCATGATATGATGGTGCTCGGGACTGATCATTCTTGCCGGTTGCATGCACATGGCAATTATGAGGGCAAAAACTGCTGAAACATGAAGGGCACTACAGTCTTATAACTAGCGACTAGGGTTGACATTGCGTTCTGGAACAAACTCCTTTTGGTATGCGTGACAGCCAGCAGTCTTCTTCATGCCAGTGAAATGCCATAGTCGGTAGCATCAGATGGTGACGTTTAAGGACCTAGTCGAATGTAGCCATTTTATATAGCCTGTTGGTATATGAAAACCTGTGGATGTTAATTTCTGCCTGACGGTAAAAAAGAAATATTCTTAATAAAACACAAACAATAAACCTCTTGCGATATAGTTTAATAGTCAGTACTGCTACTATAAGCGCTACTCCCAAATTTCAACGATTCACTCACAAGTTAATCAGAAATCTGTGAATGCAAACCAGTACCTAATCCCAACATTAAGTTTAGAAGAATAGATAAGATGCAGAATGAGAGAAAGAAAAAGAAAGGGGGGTGATATAAGGACCCTTTTAAATATCTCACCAAACCGAACTAATCCTGTTTAAAGTTTGTTAAGCTCACAACAAATATTCTCAGAATCATCAAGTTTTCCTTGCCGAGAGAAGAACCATATCTTGCAGCCAATCCTCAGAATATCAGCCTCCTATTGCTCTTCCAATATTTTAATATTTGTTTCTTGGCCACTAGGAGTGTCCTACACAACTGCTTCACTTTAGCCGCACAAATATGCATTTGCAAAGGCAACAGACTTAATTATTTTGTGAAGAACCCGATTTCCAATAACCCACTTTTTCCAGTGCACAGTACGTTTTGAAGCTGCGTTCCTCCTTGATGAAGCCTCCCCAGATAAGAGGTATTTCTCACCCATTTCAATATTCCCCTTTTTCCACTCCCGGAACATTTGCTTAACAGTTAGTGGAGTGGTTGTAATAGGCACGTTTTGTTTCATAGCAGGCGTTCTAGTGGGATGGGGTTACGCCTTTCAGTTTTTAAAAAGTTCTTTCTCTTTTATTTTACCGCTCTTCATTGTTATGTTTAGCTGCACTTGGATTCTTTGTAATTTATATAGGGGTACATGAACATGCAGTCTTGTTTAAGTGGTTTCTTTGTATTAGACACTAATACAACTTGGCTTGATGTGTAATTTTCATGATATCCTTTAGGGATCCTATTTCACTCGTGCTGCCTAAAAAGCCCTGTGTTGAATTGGTTTTGGTAAAGTGCATGCTTGCAGTGATTTTATTTGGCGATTGTCCACCAACCTAAATTGTTATGTTTGAAGCTGCATTTGTTGATATTTTGGCACAACTGCAAATTGCATTGAACATCTGCCCCAAATATAAATATCACTGGGCATGTGAAATTGTGGTTTGACATGCTGTGAAATGTCATGACCCTGAAGGTACTGGCCAATATGACTTTTCTTGCCCTCTTATCTTTTTCTGACTACCTATTCCCTTGATTTTCTTCTCTGCTCTCCACACCTGCCCCATATATATATATATATAAATATATATATATATATTTGTTTGCCTCGTCCTCGCAGATGATTAAATAATTGAAAGCTTTTATTATTTCTCGGTAAGGTTTTAAAGCACAATCCTGAGAATCAGCATCTCTGGAATTATTCGCTCTAACTTCCATGCGTTAATAACACCCCCGCAACCTCTGTATTATTCTAAAAGGAGCGGGGGCACCCCTGCAACCCCCGGACCCATAAAACTCTAATATTATCCCCACTAAAAATATCACCTACGGCTGTTCCCGACGACCATATATATATATATATATATACGGCAATATTTTTGATGGGGATAATATTACCTGATACCCTCTGGTGGCAGTCACTTGACCTGGAATAGCAACTTTTCTTTAGATATGGCTAAGTATTGGACTATGCTGCAAAACTTTTGGAAAAGTTCTTTTGGTAGCGATGGGTAATTAGGAACGGAGTCATTCACCTTAGTAGCCACTTGTGTGTTTGTTATCTTCTGAAAATGAGACTCTGGATTCATCCCTTTAGCAGATGAGCTGGTTTCTCGACTCGTATCATTAAACAGTGCTTTCCAGTAGGCAACCGTACTTATCCGTCATTATGATAATGTGCTTTGGTGGCGGTTTTGTAACTAGTGTTTTGTAGTAGCGGATGGTAGTTTGTGAACACTCATTTTATTAGTTTGTATCTTCAGCTTTTGACATTGTCAATCGTCAGCTGTTATTCAACTGCCTTCCCCAGATGGATGTCCATGGGCTGGCTTTAAAGAGTATGGCTTTGTTTCTTAAAGATCGTTCTTAAAATATCCCTTCTGCCATAGCAATCACTTATGCACACATTCACTTTTGGAACACCAGAAGAATGGGTTATTTTGCCGTTATTGTTTAGTGTACATGTTAATGCTCTTACCCAGTTTAGTCTTTGGATCTCAGATTATTTACACATTCTTATGGTATGAAAATCATCCTTTAATTACATCATGGTCTGAATTTATTTCATGATTGCAAACCTCCGATCTTGTCTTTCTGCTCTTAACAGCAGGATGTTTCAAAGCTGACTCGAGATCCACCGCAGCAATACAGAGATTCAGGCCCCTCATCCCAGGTCTGATGAGGGATGTCCTGACTTCTGGCCATATGGTGTAGGCCTTTGCTCAAGTCTGATCACACAGCAACAGAACACTGTTGACTGCAAACTAATCTTGTGATGCACATCTGCATCGCCTCATAACTGCAAATGCAATGTGGGAAACCCTTGAAGCCATGGCTCAGAGTGCTTATGACGTGCTGACTTTATCGAAGACTTATGTGGCCATTTCTAATGAGCCGTCAGATTCTCCTGATTGTCGTTGTCAATCTACAGGGAAGCTGCATTTTACTCCCTAAAGGCCGGCAAATGCTCAACAAAAGTAAGGAATACAAATCCCCCCAACAGAAAATCAGAAACAATGGACACATGAGGGTGCCCATGCTTCACCCATACATCTCCATGTATATGTTCGAATCACTAGCCAGCAGAACAAAGGCACAGGAAGGTAATTCAAACAGAAATGGGGTTCTTCTATTGCGCTACATGCAGGAAGCCAAGCCTCTAAGCATGGGACCGGGATTCAAACCTGTGCTGCTCAGCATTGTCATTCTTCCAAGACCAGCAAGTTGCCTCTGAGCTATCATCCTGGTACTTTATTATTATTACTGTTAGTTCGAAGAGGATCTTTTAGATAAAACTGCATCTTTTAATATGACTGAATAACAAGGTTCAAAGAAGTACGTTTGAGAAAACAATATCAAAAGTAGAGATAAAATCTACTTTTGACTTTCCTAAAAAAGATACCATGTGGGAATAGGAATCATGATGTTTTTTTTTTTTAACTCCCTAAAATCATTTTACTGAATTGCACTAAACATAGAGTAACATTCTCAGACTTCCAAATCTGAAGGCTTGGCCCCACTAGTGGACCGAGAGAGTGAGGATGGCAAGAAAATGTACTAATTTCTTTACAAAACATCTAGCAGTTTATTTTCATAGATCACAATTATTTTGTGGTCCAACACAAAAATAGGCTTTTTGTTAAAAAACGTTGTTTGTGTATATATACATAACAATTCATATTCCCCTAACTCGACTCCATCAGACATACTCACTAATACTACTCCACAGTACATTCACAAACGGTCTTGTGAACATATATGACCATACAGCAACAAAATTGTTTAAAAAATGATCTACACCCCTTGATGAAAGTTGGTGCCTCACTTCTATATGTATGGAGTTCACAAACATCATCTAAGAAGTACACATTTAAAACCTAATTACCACCCATGGTCTTGCCATCCTCATTTCTTTCAAATCAAAGCACAAACACTTGTTTATGTAACACATCAGTTGTTACATGCATTTTACTCACCTCCAACTCAATTCTTGGAGGAGGTTCAAGACTATGGACCAAATCCGAAATGCTTGCGCAACCTGATCACTTTTCGCCGGAGCCTATCAAGCAGAGGCAGAAGGAAAGGAGAATTGCAATCCTAACCTACCTCTACACATCTTGCATCAATTCCCACAGTATTCAGTAACCAGTTGCCACAAGAAGGAAGTAACAATACTCACTCTCTTTTGGCGTGCACTCCACCAAGGAAACAAGGGGGAAGGGGGGCTCTTTTCCTGTAATTGAACGCCCTAGAAACAACTATCCACAGTTATACATTTCCCACACAGCTAAACATTTCATATGGGTCACATTTTTTGTGCTCACTCTCCCATGCCTTACCCACTGGTATTGTCACTCCTCAGTGGCGGGGGGGTTCAGAGTAATTATAGGATCCTATGTCGTGATCCTCTCACTCATATTTCACAAGAAATGTTCAATCTCTGTGGTGCAGTCTCTCACCTGCAAGAACACATAGGGGAGGTCTGGTGAATGTTTAGCCATTCTAAATCTTTTGAAGTTATACAAATTTTGTGCCCCAATACTTAGCGGCACCCCCCATGTATTGTCTGATTTGCATGAGTCACCTTAGTCGTGGACCCTACGGTTCTGTGTGGGCTAGAATTCAATTACTCGTCCATTACTACATGCCAGTAAACACGGGGGCCGTAACTACATTGCATTCTGCAGTTCCCCTCTCTGGTATACACGCTGTAACCACCATTCAGAACCAAAATATTAGTTATGGGCGCCCCTTTATGAGAACGAACATGGCAAGAATGTCCTGTTGTATGGGATGGTACCCACTCTAGAGTCCGCAGCCACATTTTAGCTCTCTGTACATTTCACAGATGGAAAATACCCATTTGCATATCAGCCTTTGTCCCGCCCACATGATATGCAAATGGATATTTCCCATCTGTGAAAGGAATTGCCATAGCATTTTGGTGCTGGACTGCCCATGTGGGTGGGACAAAGACTTATATGCAAATGGATATTTCCCATCTGTGAAAGGTACTGGGAGCTAAAGTGCGGCTGCAGACTCCCAAGTGGGTGCCTTTCCATAGAACAGGTCAATGGGCCAGGTTCGTTCTTGAAGAGGGGCGCCTATGGACTATTTTTTTTTTTTTACCATTCAGCTCCGTATTTAATGAATGGGATGCCCTCGTTTAGGAGCTGTAATCCAATTCAATCTTCACCCTTCACCTATCCCTTTTTGGTGTATACAAAGACTGTAACCGCAGTGTATCCTGTGCGTCCCGTATTTACTATGTATACCGGGGTCATAACATCCTGAGTTTTAGCCGCATAACTTTACAATGTTTTGTTAGTCCCTGACTTGTCTTGTGCTCTCTGCTCGGCGTGCGTTCTCACTTTGGGCGATTCCATTGCCGCCCGGGAGGAAACAGTGTTTCATCCATCCTTCATAGACACAGAAACAGAACCGCCGAACGCAGCGCAGCATAGCTTTGGTGTCACCGTTTTTATAATTCACAGTCTACTAATCATATTCTCAGAAGTTTATAGTACCTGGATGAGAGCTTTCAAATAAAATTGTGGATTACATCCCTTTGACTGCTCCGCACACAAGGCAGGAATTTTTCATTGTTTAAGGGATTTAGGTTTAGTCATCCTAAGTTTCCTAGGGTCATCCAGATGTGGACCCCTTGCTCACTGTGCTCAGAGAGGCACAGCTCCACCTCACTGATGAGGCCCAACAAGGCTGAAACGCGTGTATGGGGTTGCTGTTGGTACTCTTGTTCAGAAGGGAATTGCCATAGCATTTTGGTGCTGGACTGCCCATGTGGGTGGGACAAAGACTTATATGCAAATGGATATTTCCCATCTGTGAAAGGTACTGGGAGCTAAAGTGCGGCTGCAGACTCCCAAGTGGGTGCCTTTCCATAGAACAGGTCAATGGGCCAGGTTCGTTCTTGAAGAGGGGCGCCTATGGACTATTTTTTTTTTTTTACCATTCAGCTCCGTATTTAATGAATGGGATGCCCTCGTTTAGGAGCTGTAATCCAATTCAATCTTCACCCTTCACCTATCCCTTTTTGGTGTATACAAAGACTGTAACCGCAGTGTATCCTGTGCGTCCCGTATTTTTTCTATGTATACCGGGGTCATAACATCCTGAGTTTTAGCCGCATAACTTTACAATGTTTTGTTAGTCCCTGACTTGTCTTGTGCTCTCTGCTCGGCGTGCGTTCTCACTTTGGGCGATTCCATTGCCGCCCGGGAGGAAACAGTGTTTCATCCATCCTTCATAGACACAGAAACAGAACCGCCGAACGCAGCGCAGCATAGCTTTGGTGTCACCGTTTTTATAATTCACAGTCTACTAATCATATTCTCAGAAGTTTATAGTACCTGGATGAGAGCTTTCAAATAAAATTGTGGATTACATCCCTTTGACTGCTCCGCACACAAGGCAGGAATTTCTGGAAATTGTGCTCCCAACGTATCAACCCATCATATAGAAGTGAATCCCTTGCGGAATAGTCGTGGGGACAGACCGCCTGTTATGGTAATCTGTTCTCTTGGAACAGTTGGGGACCTCTTGTCTGCTATGCGAAAATAGAATATTCTAGCAAATGGTACACAAGCTTATGGGACATGTAGTCCCACGCCCACAAGTTTCAAATCATGCCTATTATGGTAGTGGCATATTAAGGGACATGGTCCTATTGTTGACCATAGTCTCACATATGTAATGGGGGTCCCAGAAAGGGTTGCCCCTCCATGTACTTCGAGATATCCATGATAAATGAGGGATTCTGCATCTAATCGTCCCATGATGGTGGAGGATCTTATCACCGAGAAGTTCTGCACAATATTTCACGCAAAGGGATTTATTGACCTATATCTGTTTTCACCCTGCGTATATCAAATTGTTCCACTCTATGGTGATGTTTAACCCATGTTTCACCGTATCAAGAGTAAATCCACTTTTGCTCCATTTTGTGGAGCAATGCAGCCGAATTGCTTCTGCGCGCTTATGAATACAGCAGAATATTCATTGCTGGGGGGGGATTTTGGAGACTGGATCTTTCCCAGCATCGTTGAGGGAAGCAGTGATCACCTTTCTTTTGAAGACTGGCAGACTCCCTTTGGATCATGCTGTATTTGTAGTGTAACGCGCCCTTTTCTCTCGCATACCTCAGAAGCATGTCACAATCTCTATAATTTAAGATCTTGGCTATGATTGTTCTGGGTGGAGCTATGGGTCTTGGTCTAGGCGCGAGTTAGCTATGCACCCGTTATGCAGTGAGAGATCGGGGGAGCCCAGCACGGTCTTAAAAAGATCCTCCACAAACGCTCCATATTTCCTTGTCACTCTGTCTCAGGGACCCCCACTATGTGCATGTTCTTTTGCCTGGAGCACGATTCCAAGTCATCACATTTTGCTTGAACTGCCACAAGGTCTTTACCCAGTGCAAGGATTGTCATCTTCATTTTCAAGACATCATCTTCAGCATGCCCTATTCTCACCTGTGCCTCAGTGACACGGGTGCTTTCTTCCTCCAGATTGGTTTTAGGGGAATGTACACTAGCATTAATCAGCCAACCTGGTATGATAGACGCAATGGGCTCTTTCATGCTGTGGCATATTAGCTGTAGGTTAGGAGTGGGGCCGCAGCAGCCTACAAGCCCTCATTCACATCCACGTGTGACAGCTGACCCAGAGGGTGGTGCCCAGCAGAGGTGTCCATACTGCCATGTTTCTTGCATCCACTCCTCGCCATGCTGTAATGCTGCTCCAATATCCAGGCTTGGCACTACTGCCCCTCCCCAGTCAAATGATGAGGGCTACCTCCTAGTGCCATGCACACCCCCTCTAAATGGGCAAGATGCTTCTTTACCCCATAGGGCAAAGGCTGACCATTCATTGTGATTAGCTTTATATCCTTTAGAGTCCTGTAGGACCCGGACAGAATTTAGTACCCCCTGATCAAAAGATACTGATTGTGGAAATTATTTCATCCCTTTTGCCAGTGGTATTTTCCTGCCACTTAACAAATGTAACTGAATCTGGGCCGTAGGCGTGTTTCATCTTAGCTGCAGACGTGTCAGCTGAGTACTGTACACAGCGTTCATGTAATTGGGAATTACCCATTCTTCTCTTCAAGGGAAGAAACCAGTGAACACCACTCCAGAGACAACAAAGGAAAGGGTTTCTAGAGTGACCCAGAGACGACAAAGGGAGTTGTGAGAAACCTGAGGGTATTCTCCCAGGTCGACCTCAAGAATCCCTTTTTCAGGTGGCCAGGGAAGGGCTGGCGCTCTCGTATAGCAACCCTGGGGGTGGACGAGTGAGGGAGAATCACCTGGGTAGGGGAGCCCAGGGTTGTGCTCTGGGAAATGCCTAGGTGAGACACGATACTATACTGGAGAAAGGGTCGAGAAAGGCGAGGTCCCTGAGGCTTTTATGGGCTGTAGTAAATCGACCTCCCTTCCCCCCGATAAACTTCCCTTTTGAGAATCCACCATCCCCTCCGCCTCTGCTGAATCCATTACACATGTTGTTGTAGTCAGAAACCATCTTTCTCAGAATCCTTGTTTTCCTGCTCCCTATCAAATACTCCCAATCATTCTTCTTCCCCTCCCTCTGATTATTATTTCCTACACTCCCAACCTTCTCAAATAAAATACTACAGTTCCCACAATCCCCCTTGTTTATTTCAAGATAGTAATCCTGGTCATTCCCATCTGTTTCATAAATACTATCAATCTCACCCTTCTAAGTTTATCAACCCCCCCTGGTATAAAAGCTATCATTCCTAACACCTTTTCCCATCCTACCACGCAGTACATTTAGAAACTCTACCTCTCCCCTTTTCCGACACCAACACTTTCTCCTGATGTAGAAAACCACAGACTAGACTAACCCTAAACCGGTTTACCTGACATGCCCCAACCCAAGGGTCAAGCAAAGTCAGGCAATTGACCTGAATCACACACACACACACCAGACGGCTCTTTCCTTTCCCCACAGGGATAAAAGGTGGAGCAAGAGAGCACAGTTTGAGCAAGGCACACCGTACAACGAGACAGCTATCCAGGCCCAGCAGGTCAGGAGGAGGAGAAAGGCGGCGAATATCGAGAGGCTGACCAGGAGGGGTACGACCTTGCCCTTTTCGACGCAGACCAGCAAAATCTCCACAGAGGGAATCGGAAGACCGAGGACAATAGCTCAAGTGTGCTGCAACAGATGTCAATGGTACATTGAAGCCATAGTGAACCTCTATAGTGGAGCGAGGCTGAAAATAAAGAGGGGGCAGCGCCTGGAACAGGGGGACCCAAGGGTGAAGAATCCTCACCACAACTAAAACCAGAAACGAACTTTCAGTTGAATCTGAAAGGAACTTTTATATGTAGTTTTGTTTGTGGAACTATCAGCCCTCGGAAGTAGGAAACTCAACCATTGAAGGCCCTGATATCGGTAAGGACTGTATTGGGTGCTTGCCAGGAAGAATGGGATCCAGGGATGAGCCATTATTCACCTAATAGAGAGTCCTATTGAACCCGGTAGAGGGAGGCTGAGATTCGAGAAGGTTCTGCGCCCAGAAGAGGGGGACCCAGGGTTTGAGACAGACTCCCAACGAACTTTCATGTGGTTAAACAAACTTGTTTTACTATCTGAAATACGTTAGGCCCTCGAAGGCAAGTGACTTTCAAGAGAAAAGAGACTTGGCCGTTGGCGGTCCCGAGAGCTGAAAGTGGAACTGTAGTCTCATGCTGGGGAAGCTCAAGCGTGTGCTGTGCTCCAAGATCTCACTTAACCCTGTGCTCAAAATGTGGGGAAGGGAGACCCAAGCCACCGCATCCTTGCATATTATTTGAGAACACTTCTTTCTTTTCTTGAAAACCATCCCACACTCCTTTGTGGTGCTAGTGTAAGGTTTGGCAATAGGTTTCTCTTTCAGGCCCCTTTTATTTGACACAACCCTACTAGGACTGCCTTATTTTCATTTGATGGTCGACGCTTGCTCCTATCTTAGATCTAGGTTTAGATTAGGCATTTTTCCAACCTGCATACAGTTTAATAAACACCCTTGAACTGTGATCACTTGTGTCTGTCTTTACTGTTGCCACCATGGGTTCCTTACAGAGGATTTGTGTTGATGACCCAGAGAGAAATAAACAACAAACCTATTAAACCTTTAAACCAAAAAGAAAAAAACACTTTGCAAAACTTCTCCTATTAAACCTGGGTATCCTGTTTGAAAGCGAGACTCTGTATTGTGTGCTTTTTAGAGCAAATGGCAGGGTGATATAACGCTTGCGGTGGAAGCAGCCACGGATACTTACCCCGTTGTCGAAGCGGGTTCCTGCTCCTCCTCAGCAGCTTGAAAATATCCAAGGTCAATAAGGCACCAGCTGTCGGGTGAATTACAAACATCATGGTTTTTTGCTTTCGAAGGGGTTGGTGGAAGAAGGGTGCCACTGAAGTAAATGAACACGAACACCCGTCTGATCCTCAGAAATATGCACGCAGATTTTCATCTGTCTTATATTCCTCAAAACTGAATGTCATTTATGGCAAACATCCAGTAACGAGCAAATAATCTGTACATATTCTTCTGTTATCTTTGCTTTTGGTCCTTAGCACCGTCTAGATGCAGCCTCAAGGTTTGCAGTAAATCAGTTGCTGCATGCGTTTTACTACATAGTTGTAGGTTTACGTAGGATTGCTCTCAGTAAACAAATGACCTCAACTTGTTGATGGAGACAATCCTTTCTGCGTTCTCTTCCTTGTCAAACACAGCCGGCCATTTGTCAAACAATGCTGGCCTTTCATGCTTACTTCACCCCAAGGTTTGTTATCTGTGAAACTCCAGTCAGTCGCAGCGCAAATATTTCCTAACTTGAGTGTATTTCACCAGTTGTAACAGTGAGCTAAAAATGGCTCACTTCTGCTCTAAGGGTGAAGGCATAAAGGCTCCTGACAACTGTATTGAGTTTCCCTACAGGAATTAATTTCTTCTCAGTGCTGTAGAATTTTACTCCAATTCAATTAATTTCCTTTAATAATCCATAATGGTCTCCAAACTTTCCACGATAAATTGGGCAAATATTTTGCTCATAATATTCAAAAGGGCAATGTGCCTATATTTGCAGGATAGGGGTTCTATTACCCTTTTTAAAAATAGGTATAATATAAGGAGACTTCCAGGATGTGGGCATCTTTCTCTGACTCACCACTTGTAGGAATAGTCGATGTATAACATCCATCTTCATAGATGTTATGGTTAGATTCAACAAACCATCCAGACCAGCGGCTCTGACCATATTTAGCTTCACGATAAGTTCTGTGATGGTACTGTGAAGGCATCATGAAGCACGACACAGACAAGAGACTTATATTTCAAACTAAAGAACTTAATTCAATCAAATGTCAGGATGGTTGACAGCCTATCTTGCCCTCTGCTCAGGAGGATAGCTCAGGGGCAATGTGCTCGCCTTGGAAGCAAGACGATACGGAGCAACACAGGTTCGATCGCCGGGTACGCTTAGAAACCTCTGGGTATTAAGCGCCTTATAAATAACCTATCATATCATATCATATATCACGCTAAGGTGGGATTTCCCTTTTGTTAAATAGTTCCATTGGTAAGTCTGTCTGTGTCCACAACCTATACTTTCCCTTACCATTTAGACTAACAATGTGTAGGAATGTTAATAACCAAAGAAGCAAAGTTCAATACAGCGCTCAGTTTTATTTCCCCAAGTTTAATATAGTCCCGCAAACATCTCAAGATCACATCTCTCTCTCGAGCTCCAAGCAACATAGTAACAGATAATCCTCGGCGTTCCCTGACACATACTCCTGTGGACCAAGGTGGTTCTTGGCACTTGCTCTTGTGCACCAAGGTATTTCTACTTAATGTCTTTAGGTGGGCCTCCTGTCCTCGTATAGAACGTCTCACTCTTTTTGGCTTCCTCTTTGTCACCCTCTGGGGTTGTACTTCAATATTCTTATTGGGTTTCACATGTAAATTGCTTAAAGGTTTTAAAGTGTTTTGCAGATGAATTGCTCTCAATTCAAATGTTCCTTGTGTTACACAAGGTTTAGTTTCATTCTGAAAAGGCCACCCTTGTGTATTCGAAAATTCATTCTTGTTTTTGAAGTACAAATATAAGTTTGGAATGCACTCTTGTAAATTAAATATGTTTGCTTCAGTTCGGTATTCAAAAATGCACTTTTGTTGTTAAATGTAGGCTTACTTTCAGTTCAGTATTTAAAATGCACTTTGGTGTTCAACTGTAAGTTGACTTGCAGTTATAATTCAAAATACATGGACCAGCAATTGCCTGTGGTCCGTTTCGGAGCTCCCTGGTGTCTGCGTGTCCCTCCGACACTCACCAGCAGTCTGATTCATCTCCCAGCGGTTCCTGCTGTCTCCGCTCTGCTTCTGGAGCCGGGAACTCTGCCGTTGTGAGCTCTGCTCTCCTGCTGGATACTTCTTGCTCCCGTTCTCCTTGTGCTTTCCAGTGGACGTGGACATCGTCCTCTCTAATCCTGGTCGGCTGGCGACCTGGTTTGGCGTCCAGTCCCACCACGGCCGCTCCCTCTAAGAGCGGGTCCCTGATGGTCTCTACTACGCCGGCCTCCCTCCTTCTCCCGCTTCTGGAGATTCTGGACCTTCTCCCGGTTCTCCCGCTCCTCTGTTGGGTGTTCCCTGTCCCTCAATTTATGTACCTGCAGCCTTCTAATAGGCTGCAGATGTGCATGGTCAATTAGATTTGCCTGACCCTACTTAGGAAGAGATGCCTGACTTTCTCAATGCTCTGGATGCAGCTTCCTCGTTCTAGTACCAAGTGGTGAAAATGTGCGGTGTTCATACCTTTTTTAGTTTCCTCTTCCTTGTCCCAGTACTGTCATATGTTACACTAGCTGTCCCCGGCCACGCGTTGCTGTGGCTCAGTCTGGTTAAATGGAAAAGAAAGAAAAGAGAATGTGCACGTTTCTAAGATGTTTGTTTGTTTGTTTGTTTGTTTATTATTTATAGCGCGCGCCAGACACGAGGGTAACCGGGCGCGTTGTTCAAGGATACTTTAAACTTTACAGGTTACGCATGTTTACAAGTAGTGGTTATACGTCGTAGAAGTTACATAATGCAGGACAGTAAGGAGAATATACATTGTGCATAATATATACATATAACATAATATATACAGGAAATATGCAGTAGGAAGATAGAGAGTATATAACTATGTACATAGTACGTTTGTAGAACAGTGGTTATATTGGTGTAGGGCAGGACTATTGGTCATTTTCTTTGATCCAATTGATACAGTTAGATCTGAAGAGAGCGTAGGATTGGGTAGATCTCAGGCCAGGCGGGAGGGAGTTCCAAAGCTGGGCAGCTTTGACCGGGAAGCTGTTTCCTCCGGCCGTACTTAGTTTAAATGGGGGTATCACTAACTGGTTAGAGTATGCTTCTCTGGTGGGTCTAGTGGAGATTTTTCTGTTGAATCTAGCAACTAGGTATTTGGGTGCTAGATGGTTGATACTTTTGAAAGTTAGAGAAGCTGTCTTGAGTTTGATTTTGTCCGCTGTGGAGAGCCAGTTGGATTGTCTTCTAGCCTCTGAAATATGCTCCCTTCTTGGAATTCCTAAGGCAGCTCTAAGAGCATTGTTCTGTAGTGTTTGAATCTTATGCAGCGTATGTTTATTGGCCCCTATATATAGTGCGTTGCAATAGTCCAATTTCGACAGCACTAATGCTCGAGCAAGGGTTAGGCAGTTGGCAGTGGATAGGTATGGTTTTGCGGCTCTAATCAACTTGCAGGTATATGCGGTGCTGGATGCCATTGCGCTCACCTGTTTGGTTAGGGAGGGGTGGGAATCAAGGTAAAACCCTAATGTTTTTACCTCTTTTGCCACCTTGATAGTGTTACCGTCTATGACGAAGGAGGAGTATTCTTCTTTTAATCTATTGATGTTTTGTGTGTTCCCCAGTATGATGAGTTCCGTTTTGTCATCATTCAGGCATAGTCCGTGTGTGGCCATCCATGCCTGAATGATGAGATAAATCTTGTTCACCAAGGCCAAATCTTGTTCATAATCCCCTGAAAGTGGTAAGAGAATCTGAGTGTCATCCGCATAGTTAGTGTAGGTGACACCCAGATTATCCAGATCATCAAACAAGGGCTTTGTGAAGATGTTGTACATAGTGGGGGAGACACAAGAACCTTGTGGGACTCCACATGTGATGGATACAGGGTCAGCAGCAGCAGAAGTAGAGAAGACTCTCATAGTTCTACCGGTTAGGAATGATTTGATCCATGCGATGGCATGTGTGGAGAAATGGGCAGCTGTTTCTAGGTGGGTGCAGAGCACATCATGATCCACCAGGTCGAAGGCTGCAGAGAGGTCCAGTAAGAGGAGTAGGGCCATCTTTCCGGAGTCTCTCAGCTCATCGACCTGAATTTTAAGATCGATGAGCGCGGTTTCAGTTCCGTGCTGAGGTCTGAAGCCTGATTGTCTTGTGCCTAAAAGGTGGTGCAGCTCCAGGTGTTTTTGGATCTGCAGGTAGGCTACCCTGTCTAGGATTTTTAACAAGAAGGGTACCGTTGTGATGGGCCTGTAGTTAGTCGGGATGGATGGGTCCAATGTTTGTTTTTTTAGGAGGGGGAGGACCCAAGATTGCTTGAGGTTATCTGGTACAGTGCCTGATGCAAAGGAGGCATTAATAAGTTTAGAAATGAATGGGGAGAGGTCTCTGGCCGCGTCTTTTATTAGTTGGGCTGGGCATAGGTCGCCTCGGCAATTGGATGGCTTGAGTGAAAGTATTATCTTTTCGGTTTCAAGTGTAGTTACTTTCGAGAAGTTAAATTTATGGTCTAGTTTAGTGCTGATTGGTGGTTTGCCTCTTAGGTTAGTTGAGGGTGGAATATTCTGTTTCTTTATCTCAATTTTTGTTTGGAGTGTGGCAATTTTGTCGTTTAGTGCTTTTTGGATGTTCGAGCACCATATTTTGTTTTTGTCACAGTTATCATGGACAGGAATAGGGTTTTCTAGTTCCTTTAGTATAAGGAATAGTTCTTTCGTTCCAGATTTGGCCTGCAGTATTCTGTTGTTGAAATTCTCTCTTTTTGCTTTCTTTATTTCATTTTTGTAAATCTTGGAGGCATTGATGAGTGTAATTTTATTTGTCTCTGTTTGGGTTAGTCGCCAAGCAGATTCGCATTTACGTTTTTCAAGTCTTAGAAATTTGAGGTGAGGAGTGAACCAGGTATTTAGGTGGGCTCTGGGCTTACTCTTTCTCAGTTTCAGTGGGGCAATAGTATCTAAAGCTGTAGCCATGGAAGAGTTGAATTCGTTTACTAGTGAAGAGGTGTCCAATAAGTCAGGTAGAGAGTTTAGTCTGGGGAGGATGAGTGGTAGCAGTTTTTCTGTAGTTATAAGTTTTTTGTTTCTGGTTGGCAAGGGGGGAGCCAGAGCAGTTTCAATGGGTAGGGCCAAGTTAACATTTAGGAGGAAAGTTATCAGTGCATGATCAGTCCAGATTTGTGGAGTGATATCGACAATCGTTGTATTGCAGTTATAGTCAGCAACCCAGTCAAGTATACGGCCTTTTTCGTGTGTTGGTTGTAGGATTTTTTGGGAGAAGCCTAGTTCTGAGATGACATTAGTGACATTAGTTGTTTGCAGGTCTTTAGGGTCATTGTAGCCTAGGTTTAGGTCTCCCAGAAGGATGGCTTGGGATGAAGTTTTTAGGTTGTTTGAGAGGATCGTGGAAATGTCCTCCTCGAACGTGCCAATAGGGCCTGGTGGTCTATAGATAAGGTGAATAGTAATAGTTTGAGAGGGAGATGCGAGGAGTTTAGCCGTTAATGATTCGCAGGAATTAGTCGTTGAACTTGATTCAGTTTTTAGGGTGAGATTATTTTTAGCAATGATAGTTTATTTTCACAATGCTTGTGGGTATACAATGTTTTGTTGTTGTTGCATTGTCTGTGCAGATATAGAGATTGTCTGGTTTGCTGACTGTAGAACACGCAACATATAATTGTCCGTGTGAGAAGCAATCCGTATCTAGATCTAAACCGCACAATTCTAACGATTGGCCTTGAGGTTTGTTGATGGTGATAGCAAACACAAGTTGGCATGAATTGAGCTGTTACGATTTCTGCGCCGAACAACGTCATTTGGAAGCATGAGTTGTATTTCCTGATGTTAGGTAGGAAATGCTTTGATTCAGCGGTATATCCGGCAAGCAAAGTTTTTAATGGCTCTGGTGTTTCTCCAAGTTGAGGCAGTTTAATTTTCCCGTCGGCACAACACATCCCTTTTGTTTCTCCATAAAATTTCAGAGCCTTGCAATAAGGACACACTTCAGTCATGGTGCCGATGAGAACATGCCGGCTCAAACTATAATTATCAGCTGGGTTGTACCGGAATGCAAGGCGATTGTAATCGCGTGATTGCTGAGCACAGACTCGTGTTTGACGCTGAGCTGCTGTTTCTCGTTGATGTCTTTCAGCCACTCTTTTATTTATATAGATTAGGGAAAATGAGGAAAACGGGCTTACAGAAGCCCATAAAGGTCGGGTTAGGGTCAGGTGGTCTGTTGGTAGGAAAGAGGGGAGATACCTTGTCTCTCCCAAGGACATCCCACTTTTTCTTACTCTCTTTCTAGGCTTTTGATATTTGTCTTTTCTCCTAATTTTATTTTGATCAATGGTAATAGGATAACAGTAAGTCACAACAGTCTCTGGGACTATGGTTTCCTCATGGAGTGGAAAGGGAAAATACTGTGTCTTAACTGAGGACATTTCCTTCCCTTTTCCCAAGATCCCTCCACCCTGGTGATCCTCCCTTACTTGTCCACCCCCAGGGTCAGGATCCAAAAGCAATCGCCTTTCCCGGGCCACCTGTGCAGAGGATCCAAGGGGGTAAGATGTGAGGACTCGCTCATGTTTCCCTCAGTACCTATGGATATATTCAACAACCAATCTTCTGAATATGTTCTCTCAGGTTTTTTAACCTGGATATTGGCTGTGATTGTACATGTTAGCAAAAAAAGATTCATGTTTCCTCTGGCATACCAGTTAACTGTAGTAAGGCTTGACTATGACCAACGGTCCCGAGAAGACTTCCTTTAAGCCAATATTTTTAACATCACCTCACTATTGCTTCCTGTTTGTAACTCTCTGGGTTTTTAACCCGTACCAATATTGCTGAAGTATTCTTTTTCATACCCATAAAGTCAATAGAATTACCCCTGGGAATGAATGGAGTGATCACCTTAGCGCCCCTTTTTTGGTCTGCACCTGTCTGTCCAAAACATGAAGTATGTTCTGTTGTTTTCGAGAAAGCAAGTTTTGCAATACATTTATATCGCCGCCCAGTATGACAGAACCGTGACCTGTCTCACAATACTACTTTTGAAGTATATAATTTAGCATATCCAAAAAGCTATCTGAGTTGCAAGCTACTAGCCAGCCATAAGAAGTCACTTGCCACCTCAATTCTATACATGCAAACACCACACTATTTCTTACTATCCATGAGCCAATTGTCACTAGCCAATGGCTAGTGTGAGTGCTAATTTTGTGCCTTGAATTATAACCATCACATAAAGCGTTTTTTCGAAGCCTCATTTACGCAATTATCCAGCACTAACATTCCATATGTGCTCCTTAAGAAATCAAGAATCCTCTAGTGTTCCATGAAACAATTGTTATTCCACTGTTTTTAAATGGGCCCCTTAATGTTTTTTAGAGTCTGATAATTGACTCTCTCGACCCCTTGCACGCTCCTCAAAGTTGCAGATAGCAACAACCAGTCCTCTACCTGCTTTTCTTTTTAGACAGGACCTTGATGAGTTTGCCTGCAACCTGTTTTCGTGATAACAATAATGATCCATCCCTTTGTTTTCAATCTCTTAATAGGCTAAGAGGCACTTCCCAATATATGTTCCCTTATCTCATGTTCCCTATAGTATACATACATCGTCACTATGTGGAGTCCGTTGATATCTCATAGTACAGAAAAAGAAATGCATCTGCCTCCAACAATATGAGGTTATATGTGTTAGGGAGAATTCTCATAAATGTGCTAATTCCCTACACCTTAGAGACCCCCAGCAATTTTTGAGGACTTGATTTTTTACCTGAAAAGAGTGTGAGCCTTTTTTCCCACTCTTTCATGCATTTTGATGTGTGTTTTACACTTGTGTTCTTTGATTATGGAGTTTTAAATAACTCCTTAGGCATCATCTTTTCATGTGTGTTACACAGCACCCTCAGTGCAGTGACATAGGGATGTCTTTTAGACTTCCCCAAGGTTTAAATTCCTTCTCTGAGATAAACTACTGTTTCCCAGAGAATGTGAAGTGATTGACTTTACTAGTCTTTCCAAATTCCTAGACCCAGCACACACCATCTTACAATGGAGTGCTAGAGGGGTTACATAGTATCCCCTGTGTCCAAATACTCATGTAGCACTCAAATGCTACCCTTTCCTATTGAAAAGGCTGGTGGCAGTGGTTTTACAACAAACTACCATGATTTTTCCCGACCGCGTACACCAGTAGCCATGTTTTTCAAGATGACGCCTTAAGCCCCTTTGTTTAAACGGGTCATGGTCTTCTTTTTTCGCTGTTTCATTTTGGGAAGGTCCTTCTAGAGTTTGTCTCTGCGACAAACCAGGTTTGGTCCCTTTTTTCGAGTTCCTTTTGCTGGCTTCAGGACTGAAGACCGCCTCTGGTGCCGGAGTGTCTGGGTTGGGCAGGAAGTGAGGGAGGTGCCTGAAACTCCCTATGCTTAGGAGACCCAAATGCGCTCTGGTGTGATTGGCTAGGTGAGTGACAGCTAGGCTGGAATGAAAGGGAGAGAACTGTTTAAAAGGCGAGTCTCTTGGACTGGAAAGCAGAGTCGACCACTGGAACGAAAGAACCGAAGAAGAGCTGGAAGAGGACGGCTGCTGCAACTCCTGGACCGTTGGTTTGCCCGGTGAAGCCCTGCTGCATGTCCGAATTGCCAAGTTCATCTCGACAGAGAAGCCCCTTCAAGGACGACTTCTCTCTGTGAGTTGGTGGGACCAATCGACTCCTAAGCCACCTGGATACCATTCGCAAAGCTGGTTAGGATTAACCAGGGAGAGGGACACTAGATTGTGTGCTTGAATCTACAGCTACTGGAACTGAAGTGACTGTGAACCACTGTGATTGAAAGTTCTCTGTGTAATGGTTTGTACTGCTCACATACACTCTTGAGATCAGCCTGGCTGCTCAGACTTATACCAAAGGTTGGTTTGGCTTACACCTGTAGTCCTTATTGTGTGTGGTGGTCCCAGAGGGTACTGCATGCAATTCTGCCTGATCAATATGTGATCGTTGAGTGGAGATGTAAGAGGGCCAAGCCATTTCTCTGCTCATCCAGGAGTTTGACTAAGTCAATCAGCCTCATCACGAGTTGGGTGTTAATCGAATTAGTGTTACCGCCTTGAGCCATGGCGCAAATAGCACCGCAACACAAGTATGCGGGCACGCGCACATGGCCCGGCAGTAACGCTAATTGCGCTCGACGCAAACAGCGCCGGGATGTGGCCTACCGCCCAAAAAAAAAGCAGAAATTGCGCTACTGCGATCAGTGCATGGTATTCGCGTGCACTATTAGCGGGCGGTAATATCGCTGGGCAGGAAACGCATCACCGCCGGAACACGTAAGACTGCGGCAGCCATCTTGGAAATCACAATCCCTTTAAAACACGAGCTCCTGGCAGCCATCCACACTTCCTGAACATCAAAAATGTCACAGGAGAGGACAAGGGGCTAGGCAGCCCAAATTCGGCTCAGGAAACCTAAGTTTACAGAGGCTGAATTTAATGCACTGGTGGATGATGTTGTGGCCCACCATGCAGCGCTGTACGGGGCAAGGCAAAAAATGACCTCTTCCCAGCGGTGTGCCCAGATCTGGCTGGCTGTGAGCCAGAAGGTGTTGCCAGTTGGGCGCGCCCCCCCGGGACGTGGGAGATTGTCATAAAAGATGGAGTGACGCGTGTGTCTGGGGAATGCTAGCGCAGCATTGCCCGGACAGCAGGCCACAGGGGGAGGCTCACCACCACAGCTTGACCCGACGCCCTGGGTGGAACGCTGCAGCACCGTAATCGACTTATAGAGGGAGTTGGAGGAGCCAAGTCTGGCACTGGTACCCCGGAGGGAGGTGAGCTTAACGACCCGCCCACCTTCAAAATGCAATGACAAAAGCCCACCACAGCATCCCCCAGTGGGAAATACCCATGAGCCAGGCATTGACTGGGGGCAGTGCGTGGGAGCCACCACAGGCACCTACAGCAGCACCCATGTGCCAGTTCACCTAGGCCACCCCTGTGAGGCAGAGCAGTGGGGAGGGCAGCCAAGGGACACATCCAAGCGCCATGCACCACACACCCATGGCGGGTATACAGCAATGCCCCATTGGCTGGCAGTGACAAGTAAACCCCCCCCAACCCCCAAACTGATCACCATGTGCAACATTCCAGCTGGTCATGGGGATCAGGAGGATGTGAGACAAGCAACGGCTATGTCAGCAATGTACCTCTGCCATGCCACCAAAGCAAATTCACATCCCCCAAATCACCCCTCCCCCAGCATGTGTCCCTATCTCTGCAATCCACTACCAGATGCAAGCAGCCTAGGCCTGTGCATGAGTCCAACAGCCCCATGCCACACCCCTCAACCTCTAATGACTGCCATGCATGCCAAAATATATGACAGAATGTGTCCTAACGCCATTCCCTACAGGCACACAGGCATCACCTGAGGCATTGGGAGAGGAGGATGCAGCGGGGCTGTCTACACGTGGGCCCTCCCGTGCCACCACCCTGCAAAGGGGCCGTCAGGCAATGCCCAGGCACAAGATGCACCCCACCAGTCACTGCCGCAGCAGGAGCACACCCACTGCCCAAGGCCAGCCCACCAGGGGCACACCAGTGGCTAGCGTGGAAAGCACCTTGCCTGACAGTGAGGACAAGAACCCCAATAACTGGCACCCAGGAAGGAGGGGCGAGCAGCCCCCACAGAGATAGCCAGCATTTGGTCGCAGCCCTGACACAAGGCCGCAGACCGTGCCAGCCATCACACACCCCACCCGAGAGCCCAGTTTGGTAGACTGATTGCAGCCTAAGCCCACAGAGCTAGACACAGCACTGATGCACACACACCCCCCAGAGCCAGATACCAACACTAGTTCTGTGGGTCCCCAGCCAGAAGGCCCACCATGCAACGTTCCAGCTGCCCACCTCAGCCGACTGCCACCTTGGGTGCTGTAATGGAGCGCCTCAATTCCACACGGAGGGCCTTTCCACTGCCCACAACGATCATGTGCAGGCCATCAGAGCGGCCACGAAGAGGATGACATGGGACAATGGGTGACCAGGGCTGTAGTGGAAGCGTGCACAGCCTCCATGACTGGGTTTGGCCAGAGTGGGCAGGAGCTTTTTGAGGGGCTCTCTGCCTTCGCGGAGTAGATGAGGCAAAGTAATGCCCTTCACCACCAGCAGCTGCATATGGCAACCTCAGTTGCCTCATCCTCCACCACCCCAATGGAGGAATCCCAACAGGGAACACCTAGTCGGAGGTCCCAGCGCCAGCTAGGCTAACGCTCCCTGTAGGCTAGGGCTCAGGGGGAAAGAGGGCATGGCCTTCATGATCGCCATGCACTCTGTTGGCCTGAGTGTGCTCCATATGGACATGCCGTTTGGTGGGGGGAGCAAGGTAGTGTGTTGGGGTGTTGGTGATGGGTGGGGTTAGGGGCATGGGGTTAGAAAAAGACACATTACAGCCTGTTGAGCTCAAATAAATGCAAGGACAATCATGATTGTGTACCTGTGCTCTTTATGCAATATGTGCTGGTTGTGTTCTGGGTCAGGTCCCCGTGCTAAAAGTGATTATCTATCGGTGCCTGTCGGGTCAGGCCGCCTTACCTCACTTCATCCCTGTGTGTGCCTGCTCTGGTTCCGGCCACATGGTCGTCATCTTCATCTTCCCCTGGGTTTTGCTTGTGTAAGGAAGGCAAGGTAAGACGGACGCAAGTGACCACAGGGTGTTTATTAAACTTTATTAAGGGTGTGATAAACGCCTATCTAAACCTAAATCTACAGATGGGAGCAAGCTACAACCATCAAATAATAATAATGCAGTCCTAGTTGAATCTCGTCAAAATAAAAAGGGCCTATACAAAAAAACCTATTGCCAATCCTTACCGCTAAATACAAATAGCGTGGGATAGTGTTCATGAAAAATAAAGAAGTGTTCACTCGAGCATAACACACTCTGACTTCTTCGCAGGAGGGCACAGTTCCATTACCAACATCAGGGCCTTCTGTGCCCAAGTCTCTTACGTTATCAAAGTCTCTTGATTCAGAGGGCCTGATGTACCAAAACAAACACAAAGTTCCTTTACAAATACTCTAGTGGGGTGAGTCACTCTTCACCCTGAATCCCCCTTAGCCGGGCTCAGATCTTCTTTTTTTTTTTTTTTTTTTTAACTTTGTTTATTTTAAATCAAGGCAGAATGATAAATACAGACATTATATGCAAGGGTTATCTCAGCAAGGTGACCCCCAGTCTCTAGACCCCCCCTGTGTCTTCTCTCTCTATCCTCCTCCCTGGGTTATCAGTCCCACAGGCTCTGCGAGCGGGCTCCTCCCGCCCGGGCGGTCCGGCTGGAGGCTCAGCGGTCAGGAGTCTTCCTCCGGGCTCGCCTGGTTCGTCAAGATCCAGAGGGCTCTGGCGGGCCTATAGGTCAGGGCGGGGAAGCGCTGGTCGAATTCCAGGACTGGGGCCCAGATGTTCTGAAAGCGGTGTAGCATCCCCGCTCGTGCTGCCGTTACCTTCTCCGCTATCGGAATGTCCCATACTTTGGTCCACCATTGGGCAATGTGGGGGCCTTCCGGGGATTTCCAGGTTCGGGCCACCACCGTTTTCCCTGCCAGTAGGCAGTGAGTCAATAGTTTCGCTCTGGGTCCGGAGCACGGGTAGATCCCGGGAATTGGAGCTCCTAACAGGATCGGTTCCGGTTTCGAGGGAATCATTGTTCCGGTAATCAGCGAAATAGACTCTAGACAAGCTTTCCAGAATGGTCGGATCTTCGGGCAGTCCCACCACATATGGAAGAAAGAGCCTGGGAGGCCGCATCCTCTCCAGCAAGCGTGGTCTATCTGGGGGTTCATATGGTGGAGTCTGAGGGGCGAATAGTACCATCGCAGCATGATTTTGTATGCGCATTCTCTGTTGGTGATGCAGGTGGATGCGGTATGTGTTCGGGTCCATATGTCCACCCAGGTTTGATCCTCTATCGGGTGTCCCAGGTCCGCTTCCCATTGGCCCATACATCGGGTTCTTGTGGTTAGGAAGTCGCTTAAGAAGCGTCTGTAGAGGGTGGATACGCTGCCGCGAGTCGGAAGGTCTCCTAGGGTGAGTTCCAGGGCAGTGGGAGGACGGGTCGCTGCTTGCAAGGTTTGGGGGTGTGAGCACCAGTGGCGTAGTTGGATGTAAGTAAATCTGTCACATTCCCGAAGTTGGAACTTCTCCTTACATTGGGCAAAAGTGAGCGGTTTCTCCCCTGTATACAGCTGGTCTATGGTTTCTAGCCCACCTTTGGTCCAATTTTGGAAATTGCGGGGATGCATGCCCGGTGCGAACATTGGGTTGAGAAAGACCGGGGAGTATGGGCTCAGTCCTCTTGGCACTCCCTTTCGTTTCAGCGCCCAGTCCCAAGTGCTAAGGGTGTGTTTGGTCGACAGCAGGAGCTCTCCCCCATGGGACATGAGGGGGGGCGGGATGTGTGGCAGAAATCGCAGAGGCAGGGGGGTCCGCGACTGTTCCAGCTCCACCCATCTCGGGCGGTCTGTCGTATTTTGCCAGGCCTGGACCCGGGCCAGTTGGGCTGCCACTCTGTAGGCCTGAAGGTCTGGAACCCCCAGTACCCCCAGTTTGGGACTCCCCAACATAGTTCTGAGAGGGATTCTCGCTTTCTTACCTCTCCAGATAAAGTTCAGCATTTTCCTCTGGATCCCTCGGAGAATCGGAGTGGGGATTGCCACTGGCAGTGAGGCGCATATGTACAAAAATCTCGGGAGAAGGTTCATCTTGCATGCCGTGATGCGTCCAAGCAGCGAAATCTCCTGGGTCCCCCATCGCTTCAAGTCGCCCTCCAGTTCCTTGAGAAATCGGGGAAAATTGGATTTGTACGTCTCTTTTGGATCAGCCGGAATGTAAACCCCCAAATAGGGGATGGCGTTCCTTTCCCATACTATCGGGCACATCCTAGTCAGCGGTTCTCGCTCTGCTGGGGTGAGGCCAATGCCCAAGGCGGAAGATTTATCGAAGTTTATGGTGAGGCCCGAGACTTCGCCATAGCTGGTGATTTCGCGAATCGCATGTTCAAGCGATGAGGGGGCCTCCGAGATCGTAAGTAAAATGTCATCCGCATATAGGGCAAGTTTATGATGTGAAGGGCCGCTTGTTATGCCCTTGATTTGGTCATTCCGCCTAATTTTTTGTGCGAAGGGCTCCATGGTGAGTGCAAAAAGTAAGGGCGACAGCGGACAGCCCTGTCGAGTCCCGCATGACAAGGGGATTGGAGCCGAGAAGTGGCCGTTGATCCTCAGGCTTGTTGTAGGTCGATCATAGTTGGCCAGCACCATCGTTCGGAACGCCGGTCCGAAGCCGAAGGCCCCTAAAGTGTGTCCCATAAACGTCCAATCCACCCTATCAAACGCCTTAGCTGCATCGAGGGCCACCAGGATTAGTTTTTGGGAGTTCCGGGAGGCGAGGTCCACCAGGTTCAGGGTTCTCCGGATATTATCGCCTGCGGTCCGGTGCCGGATAAACCCAGCCTGGTCTGGATGAATGATGTTCGGCAGGATGCGATTCAAGCGGGTCGCAAAAATTTTCGAGTAAATGTTCGCATCTATGTTCAAGAGTGCGATGGGTCTATAAGAAGTTATGCTTCTTGGGTCTTTTCCAGGTTTGGGCAGAAGGATGGTGGTCGATTCCTGCATCGATGGGGTCACCGTCCCCGTTTCCCTGAAGGAGTTGAATAGGGTGGTGAGATGGGGGGTCAGTTGCGACCTGAATAGCTTGTAGAACCTGGTTGAGAAGCCATCCGGGCCAGGGGCCCGTGTTTTGAGAGATTTGATGGCGTCCTCAATTTCCTCCCCCGTGATGGGCTCCTCCAGTTCATCTCTCATTGCGTCGGAGAGCTGGGGCACCTCTGCCTGCCGAAGGTATTCCTTCTGTTGTGCTGGGTTTCGTGGGGTTGCCTTCACGGTTTGGGCCAAGTGCTCAATCGCGAGGCGTTGCTTCTCGGGTTCTGAGTATAGTATGACCCCGTTGGTGTCTCGCAGGCCCATGATCGCGATGCTGCGTCTCTGCTTGGCTAATTTGGCCACCAGGAACCTGTTCGCTTTGTTGCCCTTCGCATAATACGACTGTTTGACCTTCGCCATTAGTTGGGCGGTTTGTTCCGCGTAATGGGCTTCCAGTCTTTTCCGTGCCGTGCGAATGGCCCGTTGTGTTCTGGGGGACCAGCCTTTCTCCTTGTGGAGTGCCTCGACCTCTCTCAATTCAAGCTCCAGGGCCGTCCGGGTTCGTCGTCTATCTCGATGGTAGGCCGCACCCTGGGCTATCAGGGAGCCCCTGATTACTGCCTTCATGGCGTCCCAGTTGTTTGCTAATGAGGTGTCTGAGGCCGGGTTTTCCATAAAGAAGTTCTTTATTTCCGTTGCGATCTTGTCTCTGGTGGCCATGTCGTTGAGGATTGGGTCGTATAGCATCCATTTGCGCGGGGTGGTGGGGTCAGGGTTCTGAACCCGAAGCTCCAGGAGCACTGGGGCGTGGTCGGAGATCGCTCTTGTGCCGATAGTGACCTTCTTAACTGAAGGGAACGTGTGAGGAGAAATCAGGAATAGGTCAATCCTTGAGAAGGTGCGGTGGACATACGAGTAAAAGGAGAAGTCCTTATCATCAGGGTGAAACACCCGCCATGAGTCTATTATCTCCAGGGTCCTAAAGAGACGAAGGAGGCTGAGTGCTTGGGCGAAGTCGCCTGGGGTCGGGGGGTGTGATCGGTCTTTAGTGGGGTCAGGGACCCCGTTGAAGTCCCCACCGACGATCGTTTGGCCCTCCACGAAGTTGGCGAGCGATGTGCCCAAGGCGTCATAAAAATGTGATTGTCCAGAGTTGGGGGCGTATACTGAAACGGGGGTGTACAAGTCTCCCAACAGGAGACATTTGATCGCTATAAATCGGCCTTCTGGGCATGTCTTTGTTTCCAGAATCTGTGGGTTCAAGTCTTTCCTGAAGAGAATCGCCGTGCCTCCTTTTTTGCTTGTGCCGGAGGCAAAGAATTGAAGCGGAAATAGCCGAGACCGAAGGCGGGATACATCAGCGGGCAACAGATGGGTCTCTTGAAGCATGGCAATCGCGGCCTCCTCGTCGCGGAGTTTTAATAGAATTGCCTTTCGCTTGTTGGGAGAATTCAAGCCATTAACATTCAGGGAGAGGATCCGAAGCGACTGAAAGTCCTCCGAAGGCTCACTCTCCGTTCCCTGCGTTAGGGGGGGGGTGGGGTGGAGGTTCAACTGCCATGACTGATGGAAGCACTCACAAAATCATTCTGCACTTGAGGTTTTAACGCGAAATCCCAACGGGGGATCGCAACTTTAACAGGGCGGTAGACCGACTTTGTCAGTACGGTCGTACCTAAGGCCAACAGGGCCAATTGTCCCATACTGTGGGTTCCCAAGGAACAGAAGATGGAAAGTATCCTTGGGGTGGGTATGAGCCATGGGAATGCCCCGCCGTCGTCGTGTACTTAAAAGAGGTTGGCAAGTAGGTAGCGGGTTCTAATTCAGACGAGCATATCTGTGTCCCGGCTAGCTCGTTGACGGAGCCTGGGACCGTGGAGGCGTCCACGTTCATCACTTCTTGTTGTTTCGTTGTATCGACGACCAAGGCGTGCGTTTAGGGGAGCGGTCCAGGGTTCTCAGTCCCCTCTAAGAGTGGCGTGGGAGGGTCCCGGGGAGCGGTCGAATTTCTCCGCGTCTTCCAGGTGGCTGATTCGGCGTAGGGTGCCATTATATGTGAATTGAAGAGCTGTCGGGAACAGCCATCTGTAACGGATCTGTTGCTCCTGGAGGAATAATGTCAGAGGCCGAAGTGCTCTTCTTTTCTGGAGCGTGAGTGCCGAAAGGTCCTGGTAAATTTGAAGAGGGGTGCCCTGGAAAGTGATCTCTTCATCTTGGCGGCCGATCGCTGATATCGCTTCTTTCGTTGTAAAGAAGTGGACCCTAGTGATCACGTCTGGAAGGGGGTCCGAATCTGTCCCGCGGCGCTGGCGAAGCCTGTGGGTGCGGTCCAATATGAGCCGAGATTTGTCCAGATCTGGAAGTAGAGCCTCGAAGAAATTTGCCACGTAGTCCGCTAGCTTGTTATCGGGGACGGAGGATGGATGCCCCGGATGCGGAGATTATTGCGCCGGGTCCTATTTTCGAGATCTTCCTGTTTAAATTCCATGATCTCGCATTTGTGATGCATTTGTGATGCATTTGTGATGCAGGGAATCGATCGATTTTTGCATTTCCCCCAGAGCGGTGGTGTGCTCCTGGGCATGATCTTCGATCTCTCCAAACCTCTGCTCGAGTTCTGTGACTCTCTGATCTGTTTGGTCAACTTTGGTGGCGAGTTCCGAGAGGCAAGCGCGGAACTCAGATTTGATGTCCGCCATGAAGGCTATTAGGTCTCCTTTAGTGGCAAGCTCGGCCCTGTCCTCTTGCTGCTTCTGTGGGGTCAGTTTGGGAGGTTCCTGTTTCTTGGGTTTCTCTGTAGCCGTAAACATAGCGGAGATATCCGTGCCTTTGCTCACTTTTGTTTGTCTCGACATGTTGCTCACGCCAAACAGTTCCAGTCGGGAGACTAGCGGCAAGGCCCAGGACGGTGGGAGATGGCAGCTGGAGAACTCCGTCACCCTGGCCTCCGCTCCGGGTCAGGTGTAGGTGGGTGGGCAGGGGCGCCCCAGGAAGGGTGGAACGGGGAGAAGGACTTTGGTAGGGCTGATCCAAGATGGCCGCAGTGGTCCCGACTTGATCTGCAAAGTAGGGAGAGGAGTGGGGACCTGCTCTCGGTAGCAACCCAGGAGGAATCAAGGCTGCCCAACCGAAATCAGGGGATTCTATATTAGGTACCGCTCCCCCTCTCCGGTTCTTCTGCCTCCCAAGGTCCCGCTACCGACAGATGCGGAGTGTGCTGCTGAGCCCCGGTATGGCGGCCATCTTAGTTTCGTCCGTCGGGTACGGGAGAGAAGTTCAGCTTCAAATTTCTAGTAGAACGCCGCCACGGTCGAAGACGGTGTTTAGCCAGGTTATGCCATGTCGGTTCCGGTTGCTGTAGATGGCATTAGCGACACGAAACCCCGCCTAGAACCGCCAGATTTCGGCGGCGGCGGTGGCGGACATCCCACGGGCAGCCTCAGAGGAGCGACCACATCGATGGCGCTCCAAGCCACGCCCCGCTCAGATCTTTTTTTATACCACAATCTTTAGCTTGGATCCCCCTCTTCTGTGCTCGGATTCTCTTCTCCACTGGTTATAGAATATCTTTTCTCTGGTGTCTCATCTCGGATCCCCATCAGCTGGGCTCAGATCCCTTTTTCACAATTAGTCTCCCTCAGCTGGGCTCGGATCAATTGCAGTTCGTATGAGCTATCAAAGACTTTCGAATGTGCACAGGATTTAGCTTGACCCATTGCAGGACCACTTTGATTTCACAGTTCACAATTTTACACTCTCATTTGGATATCTAACAGAGACCTTTGAATGAGCACCCACGTGGTGCCGGACCATTCTGTGTATGGTATCGATCAGTCACTCCTTGGATATTCTAATATATTCGCGTTGCTCTTCACATACGCCTCACACTGAGTTCTTTGCAGATTTCTTCATACAGTGTTGCTCCTTGCAACCTTGGTTCTAGCACAGACCCGTCTGCTATCCTCCTTGACTCACTGGCTGTGCTGACTTTACTGCTGCAGCTTTAGTGTAGTAGCCACGTATAGCACCACAGCAGCAATCGCTCCTCACCGCCTCGGCTATCGATGCGGCTGAGCCCTGCGTTTCTTCGACACACATGCACCTGTAACGCTCACCTGGTTCCCACGGGGGCGCTGGTCTAATCTGGATTGCTGTGGCCTCTTCTAGCGTGATGCGCAGGACCCGGAACACCGATTGGACAGGACCTCCAAATCGTGCTTGCCTGGCCCGTAGGAATATCCTTCTGCAGATGAGAAAGGGGATTAACAGTCTGCAGAATGGTGTGCTAGCTCTCCCCTTTCCCCCTTCCCCCTGTGTTCCTCTCTAACTTCCTCCAAACCCCGGTTTAAGCTCACCTTATGGTTTGGAAGGATGAACTCTCCATCCTGCTTCTGGTGCAGGGGCGCGTGTTCGTCCAGTTACTTCACTGGTTTTCAGAATGGCGTTGGCAAAATCCACTTGACTTTCCTGAGCGATGCGCCGTAAGTATGAAAGTTCAAAGTTCAAGTGAGGCCCCCTTTATGTTGTCTTTCTAACCTGTGATCTGTCCTTTATTTCAGGTGCAGAATGAAGGCGATGCGTCGAGGGGTTAAACTGCCGAGGTGAGTAGTGATGAGGGCGATCCCTCTAAATGTCCTTATCATTCCCCAGAAATGTCTCTTGTCCTTTCCCCATAGGGGCCGGGGTACCGTACCTGCCAACGGGGCGGTGCCGACCCGAAATGTGGAAGAAAAGCCGGTAAGCATTATGGCTGTTAATCAGGCTTTCCTTCTGTGTTCCTTCTGCTCACCTTTTGTTTCTTCCTCTCTCCCCTAGGTGCAGAGATGTGGCGTCTGATGCTGACAGCCGCGATGGAGCCGGGAGATGTCTCGAGGACAGGTGAGTGAAGCGTGGCGCTGCAGCGAGCAACGCAATTCTTTTAAATGGAAGTCTTTCTTCAGGGATGCTGGCGAGAAGATTCCGGATGCAGGTAAGAAGTTTGAAATAGTCCTTGGTTTTCACCTTTCTCTTCTCTTCCTTCCTTGCAGGTCTTCCAGGTTTGAGGCGGGTGTGGCTGGAGTCCAGGAGCAGACACGGTGAGCGTTAAGCTGCAGGAAGCAGAACAACGCGAAGCATGAGCTGCTGCCTGGGCGTGGCTTAAATAGCCCCAAAGAAGTCCCAGGTATGTATCCTTCCCCAACTAGGTATGTATCCTTCCCTGGCCACGCCCGAGTGAAAAAATAGTCCCTATGAAAAAATAGTCCCTTTCAGGTCTCAGGGAGGCCTGAAGCGTGCAGCATGGTCTGCATTAGCTAAGTGCACAAAACACCTCCCTTTATGAGCCTGGTGCCTATGGCGCCAGGACTGATGTCCAACATGAGCCTGGCGCCAAAGGCGCCAGGACTGAGTCCAAAGAGCCCCTATAAGGGGCCGTTGGGCTTTTACCCGAGGGCATGATGCCTGCTTCCGGGGGTGCTGGGCCTGGCCTGGTGCTCCGGGGGTAGGCATCATGACAGCACCTTTCTTCAGCTTCAATTCCCGGTCTTTTGTTTCCAATTCTCGTGGACTTGTGAAAGTAGTGGTTTTCCACCGAAAAGGCCAAGGGCAATTCCCTCCCTGCCACCCTTTCTGGTCTTGCCGTATTTCTCCTCGTATTAAAATGCAGTACACATTCCTCCTGAGTAAAATGTTGTGGAGCATTGCACACACCAGTACGATTTTCCCTACTTTGTCTGGTGCATAAATCAGTGTCCCTTCAGTGCGATCTAGACACCAGAGTCGTGCCTTTAGTAGTCCGAAGGTGTGTTCTATGCATATGATTGTCCGGCTGTGGGCATGGTTGTAGGAGTGGTCATTGGGTGTTCGTGGGTCATGCGCAGGGGTCATCAGCCACGGTTATCTGGAGTCACCTGCATGGGGTGGAATACCGACATCAGTCATTTGTCTCATGCATGGCTCTGCAGTCTCAATGCATTTGGCCATTGTAAGCCGTAGGCATTCTTGTGTGCATCCGGACCATGCAGTGTGTATGTGTGATGGGTTTGCATCCTTTGCATATCATGTCATGCATTACATGTCCTGTACAAGCAGCCTGTGTTGTTGTGGGGGCTGTTGTGTGACGATTGACTGCACATGGGAAGACTGCTGTGGCACGGGTGGACATGCTGTTGGGTGCTGCTGTGTGGATCTGCGCTGCAGCACATTCAAGGTGTATTGTGGTTGATGTGGTCTGATGTGCCATTGTGTTGGCAGTGGTGTGTGTGTCTAGGTGTGGTAGACCTGTGTATTCACCCTTGGATGCACCCAGTTGATGGTGCAGGTGCTGCACGGGTGCTGCCAGTGCCTCCTCTTGACATGCAATGCTTCCTGTGCCCCCTCCCTTTTTTTTACTTGTGCTTCGACATGCATTTGCCGCTGGGTTTGTACTCACCCCCACTTTCACGTCACTATCGGGTCTGTTGTCCTCTGTAACTCTCCATGGATCCCTGCAATGTGCTGTTGCGTAGTACCATGGAGTCGTGGGTGGGTCCAGAGTAACGAGCACAGCACTCTGTAATGATAAGGTCGGGGCCACAGGTCACCTGCACATTCATGGAGTGTTTGCAGTTTCTGTATACTGCCTCATGGGCCTTGGGTGCCACCAATGCAACATGGGCGCAGTCGATGGCTGCTATCACTTTGGGCAGTTGTGCTGTGGCATAACAGTGGGCCTGGGTGGTGGGCAGTGCGATGTGATGGTTAACATGGCGTAGAAGGGCATCCAGCACCTGGCCAAGGACTGCGCTGAATATTGACTCTGCCATGCAATGCATCATGGCCACGGAGTGCTGGAAAGTGCCCGCCCCAAAGAACTGCGGGATTGCCACCAGCTTCACCAGTGGGGGCACGGCTGTGCAGATGTTAATCCGGCTCCCAATTTCGTCATGTGTTGTGGCCAGCAGCTCGGTGATGGCCTCCCTGTCCAGGCGGTACTCCGTTACCAACTGGGTGTCACTGAGGGCCCAGGGTGATGGCCTGACCCTGGGGATGCGTGCTCGCCTTGGTGGGGCTGCTTTCCTCCTCCTCACTCCACCTCCGCCTCGCCCCGTTCTCCCTGTGCCTTGGCCTGGTTGTCCTGCATCAGAAAGGCCAGGTGAGTCTGAGCAGCTGCCTGTCCCAGCCTGAATCAAATAATGGCAGCATGGTGTTGCAAACAGTGTTTGGGGTATGGGTGGGGCTTATGTAGCCCTCTGGTGTGCATTGTGTTCACCTGTGGCTTGATTCCTGGCACCTGGGTTAATTTACATCAAGGTGAAGGCTGGAGGTAATTCTCTGCTGTATTAGCGCCGGCTTTCTCTGCTAATAGCACAGAGAATGCACTTGTGATACTGTTTGTAACTGCGCTTTGTGTTGGCACTATTAGCGCCGGCTATAATAGCGCCCGCTGTAATAGCACCGGTACGTTTTGGGTCCGGCGGTATTTGCGCCTACTCTTGATCCAGTGGAGTGGTGTTGGCAACGCTAATACAGTTACCGCCGGATTTAAGGGCTACCGCCCAGCTTGTGATGAGTCCCAATATCTTTTGATTGCACAAATCGTAGGGCAGGTATATTATAGAAAAGATTTAGTAATCTGGCACGATTTAAAATAACTTTAAAGCCAAATTTGCCAAAAAAGAAACTCCAGAACTAAACATTTTGAAGGATTTGTGTTCAAACTTGGTGCATTTTCTGACCTGGCACAAACTCCACCATTTGCAACATTTTGCTGATTCCCGATACCATGTCAGCCAACAGGGAACTTTCCTCTCAAGATTCGACTATCAATTTTTGGTCTTCATAATTCAACTCTTCAAGAAAGGTTGAGTCCTCCTTGGACCGCTCTTCTGTCTGTGGCGCTTCGACAATTGTCATTTCCTCATTACGGTTTTGCACCCACCTCGAGGATTTTTTGATTTGGATAACGTTTCCTGTGACAATTTAGTGTCCCCCTCACCCCCCAAAACATTTTGCAGTTTTTCCATTTTTAGGTTTGTTAAGATGGATACATCAAAACAATATTGCTCTTTCAGACCCACATTTTGTAGTTCTTTTAAAAGTACAAAGCAAAAACGGTTACTGGTTGCATCTAAAGAGAAATTGTTTTCAGCAACTTTTAAAAAAATTAAATAGGTGTGTGATAGTCGACTGGTAATCTGAGACTTCTATAAACATCAAGACAAAATGTCTGTGCAAGTATGTTGAGTTATGGTTTTAAATATCAATGGGAAAGGACCCATCCATGTCGGTATGCAAGTCATTATCTAGTTGATGTGTGGAAATGCCTTTACTGACAACATTGGTAGCTGCATAAGCAAAAACCATCCTCCTGTGTCTTTGCGTTTTTTCTCGCCCAGTTTTTTATCAATATACAAATGGCTGAACTACGTTATCCAGATTTGTTCAGAGATCACATTAGTTTGTAACTTTCTCTGGGTCGCTCAGATTTTGTCATGACACATATTTGAAAGCAGACCTCTGAATTTTGTTACTTAAAAAAAAAAAAAAAGCCAGTTTTTATATTTCTGTAAAAGCTTACACTTGGAATAGTTATAAAAAGGCCCAATAAAGACAACTGGATATCACTAATGCTCGAGGCAGAGCCATTTCCTATTAGGCCAGGGAGGTGAGGCCGCTACACGATAGTCTCCCTGGGGGTGGTATAATGGGGGAGGCACTCCCGCTCCAGGGATAAGGACAACCATCTAGTGTACCGCCCTTATGAGAACATCACAACATCTCATACTTTAGCCTCCCCTCCCTTTACTCGCCTCTTTGTAGACAGTAGGCCTATGCCTTAGGGTTCTGGAAAAAACTGAGACGAAGAACAATAAGAATGTCGGTGTAATCAAAGTACTGGGACGAGTTGGCCCCGCGGAGCAATGAAGATGAAACACCTGAATGAGATGAAGGACTTATGCAATGGGCCCAGACACTGCTGTCAACATTGTATAAAAATCATCAATGGACTACACACTGTGACTCTGGCCGCTGCGGAAGACTGAAGGTGCGCTGTGCATCGAACGTGGGACATACAAACCTGCGTCACCGATCCAGAGGGAGAGTGCTCCAAGTCAGCTGCGTCTGATGATCGGAGGGTCTGCAGGATTAGACCGGTGCCCAGCAGTATCAAGAGGAGGTCGGAGCACCAATGGCAGTCTGGAATGCCGTCACATAGCCGCAGGGAAATGCCTGCTGTCCCAGGAAGCTCTGGTGATGAGCCGAACACCCCACAAAGGTAAACGGTGGCACGGGAGACTCGCAGGGACTCGCACCGGCTTACCAAGAGGGCGCATTTAGTTGTCCATAGGACCCTTTGCAACCATAACGCTGGGTGGCACGGCAGGGGCAGGAAGCCTACGCACCCTCTCTTCCTCATTGTGGTGTTGTGGACTGAAGTTCGTTGGCTATCAGGGAAGGGTCGAGGTTCCTACATAAAGAGCACTTGAGAGGGAGAGTCGATTACAATAGTGGTGGTGGGGATAAACCCACTGACTGAGAAAGCAAGTTCAGGGACCCAAAGCGAGACAGTAGTATAAGTCATCTACCTTGTGGCAGTACTAGGCAGGGAAATGAACCAAGTGGACAATTGCAAAGCAGAGGAGAAGCCAGGTGTGAGCAGCCAGATGTAAGGTAACCAAGACCGTTCCTCATCAGTTATACGACATTTGGTTTGTGTACTGCTCACCACGTAGAGACCGTCAAGAAAATTCATTAGATTTTATTTTGCATTCAATAACCAAGGGAGGAAACTCCTTTGTTAAAACTCGAGTTTACCCCTGCTGACTGAAAAACATATGCCACTTTGTTTCCAGGGGATACATCTTTTAAAGTCCCATTTCTGTCATGAAATAGGTCAAAACCCATTACTCCCAAACTAACTACCTGTGAAAGCAGAAGGTGTACAATTGAGTTTGAGTTAAACTGCATTAGAACAGATTAAATATTTACCACGTTATAAAAATGTTCTAAATCATAAGTATTAACCAGCCTTAATGATGGCATCTGATAAGCAATAGACGCAACCTGTTGACCTCAATGCTGGCATGTATTGTTGATGAGGCCCACATTGCTTTTTTCCGGACACAACCAGCATGTAAAAAATTACCTTTGGTACTGTTGATTACTCTTCGTCCAAATAGTGTTCCCAAAGTGGTGAATTGTCTTCATCGTTCTAAGCAATTCTATACAGCACACACATTATTCAGTGGCAAGAATCATCAATGTTAAATGAAGGTCCTTTTATAAAAACGATCATTTCTTTTTAGTGAATAAAAAGTGATCAAGATGTCGGGGGGGAGGGGTGGGAGCTAGGGGAGGGAGGTGAGTGGGGACGGAAGGGGGGGACGGTTTTTGCTCTTCTGTTTTACTTGTTGCAAAACTCAATAAATAAAGTTTTCAAAAAAAAGTGATCAAGATATATTTTCAGAGACAATCCAATCCGTATCGTAATTGCATAACATCATATATGTACACATTAGTGCACAAAATACACATTGAAATGCTTTTTCGATGAAGTAAATAAGTTATTTCACTCAATGTCATACAAATGTCATATGATTTGATTTGAGTTTTCTTTCAATTCATCTAAAACCGAAATTGGAATGTGTGTGTGATCATTGTGGCTTTATGCAGAAACACCTTTATTTTGACAAAAATGCCAACCGAATGAGGCTTTTCGGTAATAATGTTTAGGCAGTCATCTTCAAGGCATAATAATTTTGGCATGTCTGGATTGGTTTGGAGCACACGTATTCTGACATATATTGAGTATCCATTCCATATTCGAAACTGACAGTTTGGATGTAACTCTGCAACCACATTTTCTCACTTGATATTAAACTGTGCTGTAAACGGAAACACTCCAGTGAAATTGTTTCCTGCACCTGTTGGTGACCTGGCATCTATTCGAGTTCTTCATGGGCTCCTCTATAGAACCAATTGTAAGTTGTACGGCTTTTTACCCATTTTTATTTAAATATGTTAAATTGTGTCCTCTAGAATATGCCTTTGCAATCCATTATTTAAATGTTCTTGGGGTGGCGGGCACTGGCCGTTCCTTTGCACAGCCTTCCAAAGTGTTAGTCTGCCTCTGGTGCCATCATAGAAGGGGAGTATCCTATGCAAGTCCAATTTGGGCCCACCTTTTTGAGTTATAGGGCCTAAACTTTTCCAATGAAGCAATCCCCTTAACCTTTTGCTTTTCCTTGACTGGTTCACCAAACATTTCCCATAGTGAATCCTAATCCAAATCCTCACTATGGTCGCATCTGTTTGTGCTCCTGTGGGAATTTAAGCTTCTAATGCTCCAGTTAGTAGCGTGGGCTCTGGACAGTGGTGTCGGTGATAATTGGCTGCCATTTGCCTTTTACTTATGGAGGGAGCAGTAGCTTGTTCCCTGGCACAGACCCGTAGATGGTGCTCTTGCATTGGGGTTATCCTGCTCACAACGTAGACCATTATCATAGGGGCATTATGCAGAACCACTTACGTAGAAGGAGTTCCCCAGCTAAACTTGATTTCCGTGAATGAAATAAATGGCACGGACACGTTGTCAATCACAGGGACTAGTCCAGGAAAAAGAGAAGCCAATCCAAAACGGATGATGACCATGAAGAGAAACTCTCATACAGTAGTCTGCCCAAGATCACACTCTTACAGTGAAGCACTGATATGATCTGTAGATTGCAGCCTTCTCAAGACTAGAGGGGAACCATGTCCAGCAGGCACAGATGGGCTAGAAGCTTCTTCGACCCCCTATGTTAACAGACTATGCCTTGCTGCTTGCCTTGCATAGTTTGACACCGACATCACAGGCCCAGCATCACATGCAGTGGCACCAAAGTCGACCTTCATGCATGGGAGTTGTCTTTGTAGCCACGACAATTGTTACTGCCAGACCAGAAATGGTTTCTGCCTCATGGGACCTTTTTACACTATTCAGAAAGTTTTTAGAACTTCTGGTTGCTTTTCCGTAACCGCAAGAGCAGACATTATTAGCTTTTAGCCATTATTATTGAAAATCTTTATTCGCCTTAGAATAAACTTTGCTTGGGAACGTTCTAACCCAAACATATCATCCTTGCTGCTTGGAGGCATTAGTGGGCTTTGAACTCACCCAGTGACTGTAATTTGTAGGACCGTAATTGACTAAAGACATTGAACTAAACATTTTCAGTTATTTAGCTGTAAACGTCGTCAGCATTTTTGCTGTACAGTAAGATAAATATATATGGACCAATATATTGTGTGGCCATTACCGGATTGATAAGAAGTGGCATGCTGTAGTTTTAACCACTCTCCTTCCCTTCTGTCCTGAGGGATTAGCCTTGTCTGCTCTACCACCTTTACCACTAGGAGAGTCAGCTGTATTTGAGAGCAACACTGAAGCCAAGCTGTAATTTGGTCTTTTCCACACCCTGATCCAAGGGCTGATGCAAACTCTCCACACCCCAAACGTGTACATCTAGTTCGACTGTAATAAGATCACAAACAACCTCCGCCTTGCTTTGGCCCCATTGTGTAGCATCAGTTGGGTGTTGGCATACAACAAACTCGTGACTCACCCACATCGGGTATGAAAGGTTGCCAAGATGCAATGGTTAAGGTTCTGTTTAAAACCTTTCATTCCGCACGTCTGATTTTGGAAAATGTGAAACATTGTCGACGGAAAACATTGTAATTAGCTAAAAACTTTTTTTGTCAAAACTACAAATATGGGAACATTGGTTTATGCTCCATTAATTCCAGTTTTTTTTATTGTTTTCCCAAATGGTGGCTTTTAAAATACAAGCGTTTATCAAATTCAGTAGGAAAAGTTTGTCAGTGCGTCATCTGTTAAATTACGGTGTGCATAAGTGGTTGTTTGAGGATTTACAGCATAAAAGCAAAAATCTTAATTCACCTGATGACATTTTTGCAAGATTAAATACACCGCCACTGGGCCTGTTAATTTGGTAATGGTGGTGAGTCAGAGCTATGGGTGTGTGTGTGTGTGTGTGTGTGTAGAGGAAAGGAAGGGAGTAGGGCTTCAGCCCATACTTTGGTGACCCTGATTCTAAAGTGCCAGCATATTGCATCAAAAGTCAGATTCTTCTAGATAGATGTGAATATTGTGAATTGGCTTTATTTACATTGAATTGCCTTGTTCCTTATTGTTCTGTAGTGCCTTTTTTCATATCGAGCTTTTCCTAGCAGGCATCTGAGATCTGGCTGCTTCTAGTTTCAGACGTTTGCTAATAATGTAAGACCAGTACATAAAGGCACAGGATGAAAAAATGACATCAGTGACTTCTCTCAAATCAAATGGAGTATAGGACATGTGCACAGCAGAATGTTCATTATGCTCTTGAGAACAGTTATACATATATAAGGAGAAACTGTAAAGGCTGAAAAGGAACCCAAGGTGACCTAAACAACTGTAACGCACAACCATAAAAGTCAGGAGAAATATAATTCCATTACCTTTTTTTACATTTTATAATTTATTTATTCACTTGAACAATGCTACGTACATTTCGTGTTGGAGTAAGAAAGAACATAAACACGTGGAACAAGACCAGGAAGCGCACATGGATGTATGCACTGGTGTACTGGTCAGCTCTACACATAGACATATGCCACAGTCACCCATCCCCCCCAGAAAGCATGTAGCTCGGGACACACCCAGGCCAGATGTGAATGCAATCTGTGTGTAGTCCTTTGAATTGTAATATGCAGAATCTGCAGTTGATGGCTACACTAACCGTTTGTTTACACATATCTTGCCAGTCATTGTCAGAAACCATCAATCCCAATTCATCCTTCTATTTTCGAATGGATTGTGTCCTCCAACGTATTCCTCATCTATGACATGTAATTTCCACAGCTGTGCTGCTTCGGAAATTTATTCGGCAGAGGGCACCCTGCGTCGCTGGCGTCGGGTCGATGTCCCTCGAAGTCTGTCGGGTGACGTCATCAGATGTTATAAGTAGCACGCACGGCGCCGTAGCTTCAGTTCCGTTTTTTCCACAAACGTGTTAGCTTGTAAAATTTGGCGCGACTCGTGGTTACTGTATCATGTCTTCTTTTTCTACGCTGACGACCCTGCGGTCTGGCTCCAAGAAATGTCAGCACTGCAGCTCCAAGAGGTCGATTACAGATCCGCATAGAATTTGTCTGTGGAGCCTGGGCAAGGACCACGCGACGTATGACTGCTTGATGTGCCAGTTGTTGACTGCCAAGGCCTTGCGGGAACATAAGGGGATATTGAAGGTAGGAAGGGTGTCCCAGCCCCGTAAATCTAAGTCGGCTGGTATTTCGACCGACTTGTCGAGAGGAGACTCTCCTCGTTGGAAGAAGTCCAAGCGCTCCAGGTCCTGCAGTGGTTTGCGCCACTTGTCCTCTTTGTTGAGACAGTCCAGGAAGCAACGTCAGTGTTCGCCTTCCTCGTCCTCTTCGGCCAACGCCTCTTCGAAAAAGGTGACTTGCCCCACCAAATCCTCGACCCTGGAGGAGTCAGATGCTTTCCGGGGGCAGATGTTAAAGATATTTTCAATCCCAAGGCACAGTTCCGTCCATGCCTTCGGACAAAGCCGGCAGGGAATGGTCTCGGCCGGATGCTCACATGCCTTCGGGCCCGGGTGCTTGGCGTGATAAACACCGGGAGCCTTCGAGGCCCGCTCGGACAAGGTATCTGGTGTTCACCAGAGACGTGCCAGGTGCAGGTTGCGGTCTTGGTCTCCGGCAAAACCGTCGAAACCTGTGAAGTCCTTGATGCCCTTGAAGGTGTCAACGCCATCGGCACCATGCCCATTGGGTGCGCATGTCGGGTCTTTGCCCCCGCTCAGGTCCTTGAAGCCGTCGGCGCCATTGTCAACGCTGATGCCATCGACGCCATGTGGGCTGAATTTACCGGTGGAGGTACCTGTGACTGTGGACCCACCAAGGAAGGCTACTTCTAAGTCTGTGAAGACTGTTACTGATAAGTGGTGTACTCCTCTCCCAAGGAAGGACTTCTTTAAGTCTCTCCAGGACATTTATGAGGACGAAGAAAGGTCCGAGGAGGATGTTGTGCCTTTTGATCTTCCATATGGGACTCCTGGTGTTCTGGAGTGCCTCATTTCTGAAGAGTTGGATGGAGTATCTGTGTCAGTTCTTGCATGATGCCAGTGGCCTTGACACTTCTCCTTCGATTGAATTTGGAAGCCCGGATCCGGAGGATCATGCCGACTATCTTACAGATATTCTGGATCAGGGTCCGTCCACTGACCCGGTGTTGCCATTTCATATGGCATTGCAAAAGAGGGTGGCTGCTACTTGGAACACCCCGGAGAGTTTTCCGGCAGTGAACAAGTTGTTGACAAAGAAATGCCACCCATCCTGTAGAGACCCCAGCTACCTGTCCACACACCCCACTCCGGAGAGTTTGGTGGTTCAGGCGGCTATGGCCACCTCGAAGCAGGCAGCGTACCTTACCATCCCTCCTGATGGGGATGATAAGAGCATGGATTGATGGGCACAAAAGGTATTTTCTGCTGGGAGTATGGCGTTGAAGTCGGCCAACTGCACCTGTGCCTTAGCGAAGTATTTGTGCACCCTGTGGAATTGCATCTCTTTAGCAGCTGAGCATATTCCCGAAGGGGAAGAAAAGGATGGCTTTCTAGCTATTGAGAAGGATGGCAAGGATGCTATGTGTGAATCCCTTCTGTCTGGGTTGGACACTGCGGATAGTGTCAGCAGGTCCAAGGCCACGAGCACCGTCGTGATACGCAGATTTGCGTGGTTGCGGTAGTCTGGGTTTGCACCCGACGTGCAGGCTCGTCTTCTCAACATGCCCTTTGACGGGCCGCATCTGTTTGGCAGCAAGGCGGACGAGAGCCTTGAGAGGTTGCAGACCTCCAAAGCAGCTGCCAAATCTTGGAAGGGCGAGAGGGATGGCCAGTCAGAGGGGCCAACGTAAGTTTCCTCGTGGTGGACGAGGTAGAGGTTCCAAGGCCGCTCAAGCAGCAGCCTCTTTACCATCAGGCGCAGCCGCTTCAAAAACCGCTCTGAGGCCTTTTCTCATTGTGCACCGGTAGGGGGCAGGCTGTCTCAACATAGAGTGGCGAGTCATCACTTCAAATGCGTGGGCCCTGGAAACAATAGCCCACGGCTACTGCCTTCCTTTTCTTAGACAGCCTCACAACAATCCACCGGGGAAGCATTCTTTGAGGGTTCCGGATTCGCTCCTTGTGCAGGAGATTTTGACCCTGCTAGAGAAAGGTCCTATAGAACCAGTGCCTCTGGCGGAGAGGAACAAGGGTTGATATTCCCTGTATTTTTTGATTCCCAAGAAGGACGGAGGACTGAGACCCATCTTGGACTTGAGATACTTGAACAAGTTCCTCAGGAAGGACAAGTTCAAGATGGTCACTCTTTCTCAGATCCTTGAAGCCCTCCAACTTCAGGATTGGTTGGTGTCATTGGACCTGCAGGATGCTTATTTTCATGTGCCGATCCATCTCAAGCACAGAAAATACCTGAGGTTCACAGTTGGCGGCTCGCAGTATCAGTTTCGAGTCCTGCCATTCCTGTTGCCCTCTGCCCTGAGGGTCCTCACCAAGCTCATGGTGGGGGTGGCAGCGTATCTCAGGAGAGGGGGGATTCACGTCTACCCCTACCTGGACGATAGGCTGATCAGGGCGCGTTCTCCCGAACAAGCCTTGGATCATCTCAGCGTCACCTGCCACTCCCTTAACAAACTGGGCTTCTCCCTCAATTTCAAGAAGTCGCATATGACACCTTCCCAACAGCTCCAGTACATCAGGGCTGTGTTAGACACGTCCTTGGGGATGTGCTCGCCACCCAAGGTGAGGGCTCAACACATTCTCCAGATGGTCTCCAAGTTTCAACAAGCCCAGACTCTTCCGCATTCTTAAGGTTGCTCTGCCTCATGGCATCCTGCATTTTTCTGGTGCCAGAGTCCCGGCTGAGAATGCGATCCCTTCAATGGGCTCTCCGGACTCCATTGTCCCAGTTCTCAGGCAAGATGTTGGATCTCCTTCATGTTCCTGTTAGGGTCTCCCAGGATCTTCTGTGATGGGCTAGCGAGAGAAATCTCATGAAGGGGGAGCCTTTTTGGCAACCGTGGCCGGAGGTAACGGTAGTTACAGACACTTCCCTCATGGTGTGGAGGGGGGGGGGGCTCATGCCAACGATCTGACCATCAGCGGTCGTTGGTCTCCATCGGTGTCCAAACTACACATCAATCTTTTGGAGCTGAGAGTAATCGGGCTAGCACTGAAGGCTTTCCTGCCGTCTGTACAGGGAAAGAATGTCCTGATAATGATGGACAACGCTGTGGCCATGCATTACCTCAACAAGAGAGGTAGTGTATTCCTCTGCGCAGGGAGGCAATGCAGGTCTGGTTCTGGGCAATTCAAGAAGGAAACTCCCTAACGCGGGTACATCTGGCCGGAGAGGAGAACATGGCGGCGGAAGCTCTGAGCAGGCAGAGTGCAGTCTCCGAGTGGGAACTAGCTCAGGAAGTCCTTCAAGAGATCTTTGCCCTTTGGGGAACCCTGCAGGTAGACCTGTTCGCGACCGGTGCCAACCGGAAGTGCAAAAGGCACTGCTTAAGGGAATTTTCTCAGAGAGGAGCTCTAGGAGACGCGTTTGTTGTGGATTGTTTGTTCCCGCTTCTGTATGCGTTTCCTCCGATCCCCGTCATTCCTCAAGTTCTCAGGAGGTATGACGGTTCGGGACCCACATGATCGACATTGCTCTGGTTTGGGCCAGGAGAGCATGGTAGCCGGATCTTCTAGACCTGTTCATCTGTCCTCCAATAATTCTTCCCCAAAGAGAGGATCTTCTCTTGCGAGAGGAAGGTCGGGTTCTCCATCCAGAGGTCAAGACTCTCAACCTTCCTGCATGGTTTCTGAACGGTTCAGATATAAGAATTGGGACCTCTCTGATAACCTGCTGGAGGTGTTGCTTTCGGCCAGACGGCCAGGAACAAAGTCCCTGTACCGTTGCCGTTGGTGTACATTTTACGACTGGTGCAGAGGAAAGCGTGTTGATCCTTTTCAGTGCTCAGTTCCGGAGGTTCTCTCCTTCTTACTTTCTTTGGCCCACAGGAGTCTTCAGGTGGGAACCATTAAAGATTACCGGGCAGCGCTTTCTGTCTTTTAGCGCTCGTCCGTGGAATGGTCCTATTTTAAGATTCCACTGATCACTCAGTTCCTAAAAGGGCTCACATATGTGTTCCCACCGTCCCCTTTTCAGGTGCCGGTATAGGACCTTAATTTGGTCTTAAAATTTCTGATGGGCACTCCGTTTGAACCTTTACATTCTTGTCCGTTGAGATTGGTGACATTTAAAACTGTTTTCTTGGTTGCAGTTACCTCTTCTCGTAGAGTGAGCAAGTTGCAGGTACTTTCTTCTAAGACACCCTTTACTTTGTTCCACAAAGACGGTGTAGAGGAGGTCCCAAATACAGCCCGCACTCCAACAGTCCATTTTGAAGTACCGGGAATGTTCACACCAAAATATGTGACTTATGATGAGCAAATAAACCAGCAGAGAGCCGCAGTAGGGCTCTGTCCAGTACCCATCAGAAGAATGATGCCGATTGAAGTACCAATACCAGGGAAACCATGGACAGGAAGGTATTTATTGATCCAACCTATGGAGTCTCTCCTCATCCGGGGAGCACCACCTTCTGACTTAAATTAAATTCTGACAAGACCTTAGATAGGAAGGACGGTCTGGCTTGTTGAAAAGGTTCCCCTGTTTCACTAAACTAGGGTGGCCTCCTAAACCTCTTCCCACCAGGTCAGAGTTTAGAAATCCATCTTAACAATGGCAGAGAGCGTCTCCTAGCCAGCATTGGAAGGTTCTAGTTTGCTAGGTTGCCCCTAGGCTTAGATTGCTTAACCTATACCAATGCTTCCAACATTCTTGCTGTAGGCGGGTCACCTCCTGTGCTTCTAGGGACCTTCCTCCTGTCTGTGTTATGGCTTCCAACCTGCCCTCCACTTCCTGTATGTCCCGTAAAATCACATTTTGAATGCCCTTTGATTTCGATATGGCTACTCCTCTTACCACCACCTTAAAGGCCTCCCACAGCGTACCTGCTGATTTCACACTGCCTCTGTAATACTGAAAAAATTCTTTCACCTCCTCCCTTAGATGTTCCCGGAACCCTGTAATCTGAGTGCTTCCACCCTAAGTCTCCAAGTTGGAATCCTAGCTTGGGGTGGGAGGGCCTGCCACGTGACCACCAGAGGCGTGTGTTCTGAGAGGACTCTCGCTTTGTATTCAGGACGTTATTAACTCCCCTGATAGTTCTTCCCCCGCAACCATATAATCTAACCTTGTGTAGAGATTTGTGGAAGCAGTATAATGAGAATATACTCGATCTTGCTGGTGCATTGTCCTCCATGCGTCATCCAACTTGAATGCATGCAGCAATGTGTTTAGGGCTTTCGCTGCAGGGGCCAGATGAGCAAACTTACTCTCCGACCTGTCTATTGCTGGGTCTAGCGTACAATTAAAATCTATTCCCCATATTAGCGCTCCATCCTTATACGGACCTATTTTAGCATACAAGGATCGGGAATATGCAGCTGTGTTGTGGTTTGGAGCATAAGTGTTCATGGCATATATTACTCTATTTTCCACCTTTCCCCGTAGTATAATCATCCTTCCATCTGCATCCAAGTAGGTCTGGTGGACCTTGAACGGAACTGTCGGTGCTACCCATATCAGCACCCCTCCCGGCATATGCTGAGTATGTAGACCCTAAGGTCACCCCTCTCCATTTCTGTGCCAAAGTCTCCTGTCTGTCTTTGGTCAGGTGTGTTTCTTGCAGGAGAGCTATATTCATTCAATTTTTTGGCGTCTCATATATGCCATTATTCTGTTTAGCTTAATGTAACTATTCAAACCACTAACATTCCAGGTTGCTATCTTCAGTTCACCCATCTACTTCAAGCCATTCCGCCTCCACCCTCCCTTTGTCACTTCTTCCCCCTGTCTGCTGTGTGTCTCTTGCTCCTATTCCGGCCCTAGTGCCGGTATTCGGAGTGCAGCAGCAGGATACTGAACTACTAGTATCCTACTTAATCTAATCAGGGTGATAGTGTAATCCCTGGCGCCGTCTAAAGCAAAGCAGCGCTGGTGCTTCCTGCATTTAGCTAATTGTGAATTAGTGTTCAATATTCTGGCTCGGATGTTTATGTCTGATCATTACTCAATGGCCACAGAACGGTTCAAATGTACATTATGTAAGCAATGCCGGTTCACTTATCACTTCCGTTTCTCGACTGGTCGTCTTTCTCCGATGGAAAGTTCAGCGTGTCCATCCATTTGTGCACATCATCCGCAGTCTCGAGAAAAGCTTGGTTTTTATGTACGACCGTCATATTTGCCGGGTATTTCAACATGTATTTCAGATCAGCTGCACGTAACCTCCTCTTGACTGCCCCATAGTTCATCCTCTGCTTTTGCACCAAGAAAGTATAATACGGGTATGCGTAATGGTTGCTGACGCTCTGCTTATCGTTCCACCTTTCTGAAACTTTCCCTGTCCTTATAGTTCAATATCTTGGCAATGATCGGTCGAGACGGGGCACCAGCTGGCGCTTTTCTTGTTAGGGCCCTGTGCGCCCTTTCAACAGTGAACCCCTGGGTGAGTGACTCAGCTCTTATCTCTTGCAACAACATGTTTTCGATGAAATTTGTCGGGTTTGAGCCTTCTTCTCCTTCCGGCAGTCTGACAATACGCACATTATTTCTACGTGCCCGACCTTCCGCTTCTTCAGCTTTATTCTCCAGATTCTGCACCTGTTGTTGCAGTATGGCGACCTACTTAGAGTTTTCGTTGCAGCTGCTTGTGTTAGCCTTCACCTCCTTCTCCAGTATCCCTGTGCTTACTGTCAATGCTCTGACTTCCTGTCTCAAGAGATTCACATCATTACTGATAGCATCAATTTTAAAGTCCAGTGATGACTTCAACTCTGCTATGGCCTCTAGGATCTGCTGGTCACTGCGCCTGTGGGCCTCCTCTCTGCGTGCTTCCTGCCCTGTTGTTTTTTCGTCGTCCGTTGTTTGCGCTGATTTGGCAAATGCACCCATTGATGACTGTTTCACTTTGGTTTTGCTTGGCTTAGATGCCATTGTAGTGTCCACTTGCTTCACGCCCCCCCTCTCACGCTACCACTGGTGCCTTACACTGTCTGTTCTGCTTTGGTGGAGTGTTGGGCAGCGTATCTGTTTGCCGTATTTGGTCAGCTCCCTGTGTTTGTGAGATCCTCCTGTATCTAATGCGAGCATACCGGTCTGTTTAGTCCTCCGCTGTGCACTCTTACTGGCACCGCTCTTGGAACTGCCCCAATTCTTATCTCAGTGCTGTTTGTGAGTTACCGGCTGCCCCGCAGTCACCACCATGTCCTACTTTGCGTTTTATCCTTTGAGTACCCCTTACCTTGGCTCCAATCAATGTGTGCTCCTTCTGAGTCTAGGATATTTTATATTGGGGGAGAGCCCGTATTCTGCAGTCTGTACTTGGTCTCTTTTCTTTCTCCCAGGGGCAGTCAATCACTCTATGGGTCCCTTGCAGTCGGGCACCGCCAGCGGGCGGTGTCTTTCCCATGTTCCAGCTCTTCTGAATGACCTATTGCAATAGTTCCTTGTGAAGGGCCAGGAGCGCTCTGAGTACTGATATATCTCTTGCTGCTTCGTTGTCCAAGGACTGTGTACCATTCATAGCCTGTTGCAGGGTCCTGTAGCTATGATTGATCTAGCCTCCGCCCCTAGCCGCTCTAAGCACCCCGTCTCACTCTTTTGCTGTTCCGAACCCTCTGAAATCACCTGCGCTTATCCTTTGCCGGCTCACTCTTATGTTTTTTTAATTTCCCAGTCTTAATGTTTTTACACCAGGCCGTGTAAACCTGGCTCAGAGCACTCTGCTCTTCTGTTTGTGTTGTCTTGGCTTTGTTTGCTGTTTGGGACGGGCTGCTCTCCTTTCGCTAGATCCCTGCTGTGGCATCCATCCATGTAATTGGCCCTCCCTCTGTGTGTGAGGATTACCGTGGTCACAAGGCTGATACTCAGAGTGTACACCTAGTGTATTTCACCCTTGCATGGCCTTATCCTTCTTGAGGCTGTCTGACGCAGTGTTACATTTTCCTTTTGCCACACAGCGCGTGCAAATCCAACACACTCACTGCAGTAGTCCATTTCATAGGCTTGTCGCGCTCAGCTTGTGCCTTTATTTCATTTGCTACTGTAGCTCCACACGAACCTTATGTAACTATTGTGGCCTTCCTCAGTGGGTTTCCCACTGCAGCTGTATCCCGTCTCCGCTTACGGGTGCCTTTCGGAGAAATGCCTTTCAGCTGTATAGTTCCTCATTGCCGTCACCATTCACAACCTGCTGCAGTGGGGCGACTGCTTTGTGTATATTTCTTCAGTTGTGCCCTTTATTCGGGTAGTCTGCCCTGGCTTCCGGGCCACTTTCAGTGTACTTGTTTAATGTCCTTTGTATATCCCTCTGTGCAGGCTCTCCGGTATACGTGTCGTGTCTCCTTGGTCTCCCTGCTTGCCCCTGATAATTCTGCTCCGATGCCCAGCTTCTTTTTTGTCTCTTGCTGGGCCTCGTGTACACCAGCGCTGTGTTGAACCATAAGTCTGCCTTCTACTCCTTTTCGGTACTACAGTACTAGCCATCTGGAGTCTCCTCCTGTTTCATCAGTGTTGCAGCCGCTCATCATTCTCTACTGTGGACTGTGTTCCGGCGGTCAATTCCTTTGTTCTCCCACATCACCATTTTGTTTCGCTCGCTGGCGGGATGCCTTGCCACTGCTCCAACTCGCAATACACAGATCCTGCAGTGATTCACTTTGAAATACTGATCACGTTGTTCCTTGCATGTTCATGCATCCGCAGTTACAAATCCTTGTTTTACAGCCCTTTCAGTCCATAACCTTTTCTCAGAATCAGTAAGGATCAGCAGGAGCTCCACAGGATTGTAACCTATCTCATGGCTGTAGCCACGCCACCCTGCCCCCATGTGTTTAATTTACAGAATACATTCCATTCAAGGGAAGCTGATGCTGAGTGCCTTGGCGGTTTGGGAGTGAATACGAGGAAGTAGACTGGTTCCTGGCTGCAAGTTGCTGAACAACAGGCACTTGCTTGGGGGATGGTCCGGGCAGTTTGCTGTCAGGTGGTTGGCTTTGCGGTGCCAGCGACAGTGGACTGGGTACGCCGTTGTACATTTTATCATCACATGATAGAAATTGATTCTCCTCTGCTGCTTTCTCATCCTGCTTATGTTTTGCCAATTGAGAATAAAGTGGAGTTTAAAAAAAAAGAAATAAGAAAACGTTATTCTCAGAATCTTATTTGGGTTTTTTAGTTTCTTGTTTGAATCCTGACATTCCCCTTATTTTAGAGGCATTGTGCCTGCTCAATTCCTCTTTGCACCAATCAAAATAAGTACCCCATTGTTTTGGACAGATTTGACCCTTTTTAGTTTCAAGCTTGCACTTCATATTTAATATTCTGTCAACATTAAAAGTACCCTCCAGCGGGAATTAGTTATGGCGATTCTCCCGCGTTAAGACCTGCCATTCCTGTGGATACCTTGGATGTTCTGTAGTGTACATGTATGCTCGGTGTCCTGTGGCAGTATTAAGAACTCTTTGGACTGACCTATCCCTTTTGGTCTGACTATTCTTGCTAGCTGTGCCTCTGCTCACCTTAATATTAAGCTGTTTAGATCGTTTTTGTCTTCCGCCACTCTATCCACATAAATACACACAAAAGGATAACACCACTTTCACGCTGCCCAGAGTGTGAAAAATGTGAGATAAGAAAATGGAAAACCTTTTCTAAGTGGGCAGAGGAAAGTTCCTCATATGTATTTGAAGTCTCTACAGCATTCTTTTCATCCCTTCTGCATCTGCAAAGTCATGGTGTTTCTTTTGGGTCAGCCCTGCTTCCTATTCACTCTGCCATGGTGTGTCCTCTGTGGAGCTGGAAGTCAAGGTAGTTGCAGACCATGATCACTTTATACGCACTGATTCACACAACCATGTTGTCTGGCCCTGGTCGGCTCATCCTTACTGCCTGCTGGGAGCCAACCCATTTTGACTTAATGTCTGACATAAATCACACTATTCGGCTATCTGCATTTAACTCACTGTGAACCTTCCTAGAAGTCATGTAATATGTTCCAATACTGAGCACATGTGCGTTTCTTCTTAAAAATAGGACCAGACAGGACCCTTACAAGTTAGGTTATAGATTTAGAAGAAAACTGACCAAATGCCGCCTTCAGTGTCTGTTCTTTCCAATTCATTAAATTGGTCTGCGATGTGACCCAAAAGAAAATACCACTTAGGGTATATCTACCCCGACAACCCCCATTGGAGTTTTGAGGCCAAGTCCTTACCTGTCAGATATGGAGCTCTAGGGTTTCGGAGGGAGACTGTCAACAAGCTAGTCATGTTCAAGGCAGCAATGGTCTGGGTTGTGGCACAAACTGTGGAAGAATAAACGGGCTCACAAGATATATTTTTTTAATAGTAGCAAGGAACAAAGTCAGTTTATTGCAGTGCAATAAGAAAACCAGTAGCATGTCCCTCCCTAAACGTTCAGCAGCACCCTAACCTTCACCACCCAAATCACGTTATTTTATTTTAAAAAATATGCTGACAAGAGGGTAACCTTCTAAAAATAGGACTTTGTGTGGCTTTGAATGGTCCTGGGAATGCACCAGTCTCGCTTAAGGAGTAGCTCTAACTAGTCCTTTGTTTCTTTATTAGTTTGTCATGTTTCCATGCACCTTCTACACCCAATCACAAACCTTTTTGAAGTGTTTAGACTCGGCGGTAGACTTTGGGTATACCTGCCGCCGTTCTCCTATCCTGGGCAGTCAGTAACTGTCCATTGTTCCATGTGCTGGAGAGATCTATGACACATATCTGGGGAACCCTCGGTCAACACGGTCACGGTGATTGTAGTTAAGCGTTGGAACCATCATCATTTCTGAATATTTTGGGGTTACACAATTGTTTTTAGAACACTGTGCCTCATCCTGTGAATGTGGCTAAAAATAAAACACTTGAGTGGGACAGTGTCCGTATTTGAGGTGAACGGGCTGAGTCCTACCGTAAGTTACTGAGAATTGGGGACAAATGGTGACTTACACCTTTCCCCCTCACCCAGAGCTGTGAGTGCTCATTTAACCTCACTCCCTCATTCACTCACTCCAAACTGCTTCGATTTATGCAGTAGTATTGAGGCCATCCATCAAGGGTAATTTGCGTTGCTCCTGCATGTCGTGCTTTGCTTGTTTACAATGGACTGTGCAGTCAAGACTGACATTTTCACCTGCTAAGAAATATTTTGCACCTTTTAACGGAAGCAGTCTTTTCTTCTGTCTCTACACACAGATTAATTTGTAGTGTGAACACCCCCCCCCCCCATTTCACCCCCGCCTTCCTCCTCCATCTTTTGCTCCCCTTCCGTTAAGAGGTCTACTATTTGGTTTCCCTAATAGCATTCATACATCTAATATGCATTTACTGGCCGTAAGACGAGGCATTATAAAGAATTAATTGGCACAAATGTATGATTTGTGGGCTATAACGCCAAGACAAGTCTTCAACCCCATTCGCAGAGAAGATGGTAATGGGGGAGAGGGGTTTGAAGGTAACTTGTACAGAATATTTGCGGGTCACAGGGATCGAAATTAAGCTTGGATTAGCCAGGAGCTAAAAGCAGTTCCTTTGTATCCAGCATTAACCAGGGACCAGGGTCTACCACTGGGGAACCAGGAGCTAGCACATGGAATTCTGCAAATCTAACTTCTACATAAAATGCAAAGCTGTCGTGTCCATTATTTATGACCTCTTGTGCTTTAAATGGTTGCATAGTTTTGTATAGACTATGAATTTCACACTGTGCATTTGGGCTAGAGATGTACTTGTTAGGCATCAGTTGTCTTGGGGTGCCAAAACTAGCTCATGGTGTCAAGCTAACCAGGCCCTTCTTGGCTACAAGCTCCTGCTTGTAGCTCCTGCTAAATAGCTCCTAGCTCCCCTCAATTTCCTACCCTGGGGTTAGTATATTTACAATAAAGCAAAAGGTAGAACTCTGTATTTTTCTACAGCACTTACCTTTCTTTCTGCTTGCCCTAGATTACTGACAGCCTGAAAGTTAAAGTGGCTTACCACACAAGGGGGTATTTAACTCTCAAGGAATTGAATTTACAGAAAAATAGCCATGTGGCTACATTCTTACTTGCTGTCAACACATGCAACACTCAGCATGTTAAATCACAGAAAAGTGACATTCCAAAATGTAGGATTTTAAGTCGCCTGAGTGCAAAAAGTATAGATTTTACAAATAAAAGTTACCATTTTAGGAGTTACTCATCTAATATAGTGACGGCTCCTGGCCTTTGGCCTGTGCTCAGGGAATTACAGGGACCCCTTGGGGAAGAATGCATTTCCACCTACCAGTTTACCATACAAATCCGAAATGCACTTGCTGGGTATTAGACCCAATACTCAGAAGGGTCAATTGGCATCAATAGGATTTGGGGGCTGCAATGCCAATGACCAGGATTCAGTTTCAGAGAAAATGGTGGAGGGTAATTTGGAGGAAACAGTGTTAGCATTTCCCGTCTTTTATCCAATATGGGCCCTGCATGAGTTTGATATGGGGGTACATTTCTGTTTTAAAATATCCCAAGATTAATAACCTGGACTGAAAAATTAAGCCGTGGAGATAAAGATAACTCATTTTAAATTGAAAGTAGCAAAGTAGCGTAAGCAGTAAAAAAAAATGCAATTTCCAGTAAAATGGCGAAATGTCCTATTTTACCTTTTCTTTTCTCTAAAGGAATAATTGGTGCAAACATACATATTTGCCCCAATTATTTCAGTAGTAGGAGGAGGAGCCCCACCATTCCACCGCTAGCTAACTTCATCACCTCCTTATACTCCTACATATGTCCCCTTTCCTCCATCCTGAATTGCATCCCTCGCTAGGGACGTTAACAGGCCCTTTTTCACCAGAAAGATAACACTTTCCCTTTAAATTTGTAGATGTCGGGGTGCGGCCCTGCAAGCATGTGCTCCCCTAGCCACGTCCACCGGCGCCACACCTCAGTCCTCTTTTTCCCTCGACGGGAGCGGGCCACTTTCACCAGCACTCCTGGCTGAGGCCTCAAGCCTCTTAATTCCATGCACTTTCCCTAATTTTTTGCTTCTTCTCATTTTCGGGTTTTGGGAACACCGTCCACCTGTGCCTGGCTGTGGCTGGCTTCAGCAGGTGCCCGTCGTGCAATGTTTACTTTCCCATCTCGGATACGCATGCGCTCTACTTCTGGTGCCTTGGGGAAGACCATGGATGGGAAAGCTGCTCAGCATGCAATGCTCTCACGCCCCGGTCCCTCAGAAACCGGCTTGCGCAGTGGAATTAGTTGTTCTCTAGGACTCTGCTGGAGAGCAATTAATGAATACGTACGCAGGAAGACCAAGAAGGTAAGCATACTCTCCTTAAAAGCACCCAGCACGGGCGACTCCTTCCTGGGGAAGCCTGCTGACGGGAGGGGTCAGTCTGTCCCTTGCACCGGCAGCAAGGACACTGAGGCTCTTGTAGCTACCTGCTTTAATGGGCGAGAGTTCTAAGAGCCCTACCGGTCCTGCCATCGAGGAACCTACTAGCTCTGGTACCGGGACATATCCCGAGGGACTCGGCTCTGTTACCGGGCACAATGCCAGAGGGGGCGCCTACACGCATCGCAGACAGCACTACTGTCTCGATGGCTGGGGGCCAACGGACTACCAGCCCCACGTCTGAGGTGCAGGGTGAGGCAGAGCTGATGCGTTCAGGCATGCAGGCCGAGCCCAGGCCTGTGTTGTCCACGGTTCCACATGCAGAAGGCATGGACAAAATGCACTCTTGTTCAGAAGAGAATTGCCAGGCATTTCGGTGCTGGACTGCCCTTAAGCAGGACAAAGACTGATATGAGGTGGAAATTTCTCTTCTGTGAAAGGATGGTGAGCTAAAGACTCTGGTTGAGACTCTAACCCGGGATATAGGCTGGTAGTGGAGAAACTCCCAGAAAACCCCTGTTTTTGCATATTAAGTAGCTTTGGGTTTTCACCCTTAGTTATTAGGGTAATCCAGACGTGGAACCCTCATAAACTGTTCTTAGAGAGGCAAAGCTCCACCTTACTGACGAGGCTCAACAAAGCCGAAACACTTGTTCTCCAGCATGGGGTCTGGCATGGATTCACATGCTCATGAATATTCCCCGTCGTCAGGCTGGGAATCCTCGGTAAAGAAAAAACCAGTATCAGTTTCGTTTCTGATCTGTCTTTCGTAGTAATAACCAATCACTGATCTCTGCGTCATACTGACCACAGCCAATGACTGCCCTCTACCTAAGCCCCGCCTCTGGCAGCCATCTTCAGATTTTTACCGCACGTTCATGTGTTGGGATCCTCGTGCTATTGCTCTCGAGCGTTAGTGCTATTTTTTTTCACGTTTTTTCTCAAAAACTTTGTTTTTTCGGTCAAAAGAGCCTCAAGCTCCACCGACTCTCCATCCGATCAACGGGGACCCGTGTCGGATTCGTCTGCGCCCCTCAAGGGTGAAGATTTCGTTGAGCTACGCTTTTGGAGGACTCCAGAAGTTTCTCAGGCCCGGTCATGGCCCAGGAGAAGGGAAGCTCGACGCCCGGAAAGCTGTTCAGGGTCTGCCCTGGATGCCAGCTGCAGAACGTCTTCAAGGAGGACGAACACTCTTTTTGTCTTTACTGCCTACATGAGGACAAGACGCACGTGGAGAAGGACTGTGCGTTTTGCGGCAACATGTCGGAGCGGACCATGAAGGACCGCCATCAACGTCTCGCCAACTGGCTAGAAGGGAAGAGCCCGTCCGGCGAGAAGAAGAGGAAGAAATCGGAGCGGTCTACTAAGACCTTTGAGGACGCCCTGGCGACGGGGGTCCAACATAAGGCCAAGCACCGCGAGTCCGCTGGCACCGGGAGCGCCGAACGGTCGGGCTCTACGGGCGCCAGGCAGGGCGCACCCTCCCCGGCACCATCAACCACGAGCCAACGCTCTGGGTCGGGTAAGAGGAAGGCCGAGCACCCGGCGAAGCTCCTGGAGAGGCCCCGGTCGAGCTCGGAGGGGGAGCGAGGCAGTGTCCCCCCCCTCAAGGATAAGGCGGTGAGCGCACCTAAGGTGGTGAAGGCCTTAATCCATCCGGCCAAGCCCTCTATCGATACTATCGCGGCGGCCCTGGCTCAGCCTGTGGAGGCTACACCAGTGGTGGCGACCTCGGGGCTCAGAGTCTCCCTGCCACCTCGGAGGGAGTCCTCTTTTGTGCCCATCGATAGGACCCCCGTGAAATCCCCCGTGGGGAAGAAAAAGGGGGGGCAGGGCGTCGTCGTAGATTCGGCCTCAACCTCGGAGGAGGAGCTGGTCGAGGTCTTAAGCCACGGCCTCGGCGTGGAAGAAGACCGGCCCGTCGGGATGGATCCCGACGCAGGTGACGACATCGTCGAGGGTACCGACGGGGCCCCTGATCGCCCGTCGGATTCCCCTCTGCCAGCGCCGCGAGACAACTCGGCGGCCATTTTGTTGGTTATACAGTCCTTATGCTCAGAGATAAGGACGAGACTACCGTTGCCGACGGAACCTCTCCCGTCGGGGGACCCAGAACCGGGACCTTCTGGTGTTCCCCCTACCAAGAAAAGAAGGATCCACCCTCCACCTCCTTTTCAGCCGTCGCGCCCCTTCCAGCCCTCCTCCCCGTCCACCCGAGGGGATGATACGGGGACTGACACGGCAGCGACGGGTACGGACGACGAGGTATACGACGAGGATGTACCGTCGTCACCTCCTACCAGGGCTTCTCCGCCCGACGAGATTGGATCGTTCCACTCCATGATCACCAGGGCATCCGAGCTTTTCCAACTCTGCCCTGAGGAGAAGAAGGAAGGTTTCCTTTATCAGCGGCGCGAGGCCAAGAGGAAGACGGTCCTCTTAGTGCCTCTATTGGACGACATTTGGGATGAGGGCCACACCCTCCTCAAGAACCCTTCCACGACGCCAGCTAGAAGAGACCGGTACGAGAAGAAGTACCGGGTCCCGGACACGGCCCCCCTGTGCCTCCGGGCGCAGCCTACCCCGGACTCCGTCGTCTCCGCGGCGGCCAGGAAGAAAGCGGGGGGGGTGCGGCCTCCACATCGACTTCCCCACCGGACGGCGAGGGAAAGAAATTGGACGCTATGGGACGCAGAGTCATCTCGTCTGGAGCGACGACGATTAAAGCGGCCAACGCCTTGGCTATCGTGGCCCGCTACGACAGGGAGCTCTGGTACAAACTGGCTCCCCTGCTGGACTTCTTGCCGGACGACAAGAGGGCAGAGGCCCTGGAGATCCTGCAGGAAGGTGAGGTGGCTTCGGACCACGCCATTACCGTTGCGACGGACATCGCCGACACTGGGTTCCGCCAGTTGGGCAACGGCGTTTGCCTTAGGCGGCGTGGATGGCTCAAGGCTACGGACTTCCGTCAAGACGTTCAGACCAGAGTCCTGGACATGCCCTTCGATGGGAACAACCTGTTTGGGAAAACAGTGGACGATTCCCTTCAGGCCATTAAAGTGGACACCGAGACGGCCCGGGCCCTTGGAGTTCTGCAACAACGACGGACGCCCTTTCGGAGCAGCGGAGGCAAGGGCGCCTCCAAAGGTTCCGGCGGCGGTTTCTCCACCTACCGTCAAGCGACCCGCTCGTCGTCTCAGGAGGCCTACAGAGGACGAGGCAAGTCTGGCGGACCCCGCCGTCGTCGCCAAGGAGGTCAAGGCGGCAAAGCCTCGTCGAAGCAGGATTGAACCGGCCGTGGGGTCGGGGCCCCCACCGAGGCACCCCGGTGGGAGGCTGGCTGGCGAGCTTCGTCAGCGTGTGGGAGTCCATCTCCACTGACCGTTGGGTGCTGGACGCCTTGGCCCGGGGCCACGCGCTCGAGTTTCAAAGAAGGTGTCCGCGCGCCCCCCCCGTGGCCAGGAAAGAACTTCACGTCCCTCACCTTCTCCTGGAGGTAAAGGCGATGCTCAGGAAGGGCGCCATCGAACTCGTCCCAAAGAGGCTTCGGGGCTCCGGAGTTTACTCGAGATACTTCCTCGTGAAGAAGAAGACGGGGGGATGGCGCCCCATCCGGGACCTGCGACGTCTGAACAAGTTCATCAAGGCGCAGAAGTTCCGGATGGTCACCCTCCTGATCGTCCTGGGTCAGCTGGAGGAAGGAGACTTCCTGTCGTCGTTGGATTTGGAGGATGCCTACTTCCATATTCCCATCCTAAAGGGGCTCCGAAATTTCCTCAGGTTTGTGGTCCAAGGGCGTCATTACCAGTTCAAAGCCCTCCCCTTCGGACTACGGTCGGCACCCAGGGTGTTAACCAAGTGCCTCGCACCGGTGGCGGCGCAGCTGCGCCGCGAGGGGATCCACGTCTACCCCTACCTGGACGACTGGCTCATCCGAGCCAAGACGAGGGAGCTCGCCGTGGTTCACACGGCAAGGACCGTCCAACTTCTCACGGACCTGGGATTCTCCGTGAACTACGCCAAATCCCACCTGGTACCCGCGCAAGACGCTCTGTTTCTGGGAGCGAGGCTCAACACAGTGTCCCTTCTGGCCTCCCCGTCGGAGGAGAGGACCAGGACCATCCTGGGCAAGGTGCAGCGGATGTTGGTGGCCGACGCGGCCAAGGTGAGGTCCATCAAGTCCCTCCTCGGAATGATGTCTTCCTGCATCTACCTCATTCCCATGTGCAGGCTCCGGATGCGCCCGTTGCAGGAGTTCCTGGACGCGCGCTGGATCCAAACGACGGGCAGCTTCGAGGAAAGGATCACACTCGACGAGAGTTTCCGACGAGCGATCCGGTGGTGGGGCACCCGCGCGCATCTGACGGCGGGCATGGACTTCCAGACCCCAGCCCACCAGGAGACAGTGACCACGGATGCCTCCCTGGAAGGGTGGGGAGCGCACACCGAAAATCTGCACGCAAGAGGCCTTTGGCTCCCGACGGAGAAATCCCTACATATCAACGTCCTGGAGCACCGTGCAGTGTTTTGGGCCCTCAGGTCCTTCCTTCCGTCCCTCAAGGGCAAGGTGGTGAGGATCTTCACCGACAACACCACCACCATGTTTTACATCAGGAAACAGGGCGGAACCAGGTCCCCAGCACTGTCCAAGGAGGCGCAGGACCTGTGGCATTGGGCCATCGCCCAAAGGATGTTTCTGGTGCCGTTTCATCTGGCAGGGATAAAAAACACCATTGCCGACTCACTCAGCAGGGAGCTGCGCTCGTGCCACGAGTGGGAGCTATGGCAGGATCTAGTGGATCGCCTCTTCCGACGGTGGGGCACACCCCAGATCGACCTGTTCGCGACGGCGACGAACTCCAAGTGCCTGAGGTTCGCCAGCAGGTTTCCCCAGGCGAGGAGCATGGGCGATGCTTTCTCGTTCCCCTGGGAGGGCCTGTTCCTCTACGCGTTCCCTCCTTTGCCACTGCTAATCCGGCTCATCAACCAGCTCAAGAGGTCACGGTGCAGGATGATCCTCGTCGCACCTGCGTGGCCGAGGCAGATATGGTTCCCGGACCTTCTGGACTTGTCAGCGTCCCCGCCAATCAAGCTGCCGGTGGACGCGGATCTACTCTCCAGGGAAGGAGGCACCATCCTCCACCACGACCCGAAATTGCTGAACTTGCAGGCCTGGCTCCTGCAGCGGTAGAGTTTGGAGGATATGACATACCGGCCGACTGCAGAGAGGTTCTTGCAAAGGCCAGGGCGTCCTCGACTCTTAAATGCTACGGACACAAATGGAAGAGGTTCTCTGTCTGGTGCCACGCACAGAAGATAAACCCTCTACGGATTACGGCTCCCCAAGTACTGCCGTACCTGCTGACGCTGGCCAAAGCTGGACTGGCACACGCGTCCATCAAGATTCATCTTGCTGCGATCTCCCGATACACCAGAACCACGGGGCGGACGTCCTTGTGGTCTCATCGTCTGGTGAAAGAGTTCATGAAGGGACTGTTCAGATCGTTCCCGCCGGTGAAGGCTCCGGCCCCGGCGTGGGAACTCAACGTGGTGCTGACCAAGCTCATGGGACCTCCGTTCGAGCCTCTGCACTCGGCTCCGTTGAAATTTCTGTCGTGGAAAACAGCATTTCTTGTGGCCATCACCTCCGCACGACGAGTGGGAGAGATCCAGGCCCTTTCCTGCAAGGCCCCGTACTTGACTTTTCACGACACAAGGGTAGTGCTCAGGACGCACCCCTCCTTCATGCCCAAGGTACCGTCGGACTTCCATCTCAACGAACCCTTGGTGTTGCCTGTGTTCTTCCCGTCGCCTTCGTCGCCGGCTGAGAGGACTTTGCACTCGCTGGATGTGGCTAGAGCGCTGAAGTTCTACGTAGACCGCACGAAGTGTTTTCGGAAGACGTCACAACTCTTTGTGAACTTTGGACCTGTCAATCAGGGGAAGGCTCTCTCGAAGGCTTCCATTTCCAGATGGCTCTCCGGCTGTATCATGTACGGTCACCGTTTGGCAAACCGACCGCTGCCTGGCCGTCCGAGAGCCCATTCCACCAGAGCGATCGCAGCTACCACGGCGTTCCTATCTGGTGTGCCCCTGCTGGACATATGCAGGGCTGCTACGTGGAGGTCGACGCACACCTTCACGAAATTCTACTGCGTCGATCGGGATTCCAGGGAGGAGTCCAGGGTCGGCCAAGCAGTGCTGCGCAACCTGTTCGCCTGAGGTGAGCCTGGTGAGGAGGTAAGATGCTTAATGTTGAGTTTGATGTAATGCTTAATGTTGAGCCTTTGCCACCTCCCGTGGTTGTGCATGTGTGTACTGCTATGTATTCTTTATTCATGAGCATGTGAATCCATGCCAGACCCCATGCTGGAGAAGGAACAAGTTACTTACCTGTAACTGTTGTTCTCCAGCATGGGTCTGGCATGGATTCACATGCAAACCCTCCCGCCTACCCCTCTGCGGCTCTTCACTTGGTCATACTGCCACTTCACGTGCTTCCAAATCTGAAGATGGCTGCCAGAGGCGGGGCTTAGGTAGAGGGCAGTCATTGGCTGTGGTCAGTATGACGCAGAGATCAGTGATTGGTTATTACTACGAAAGACAGATCAGAAACGAAACTGATACTGTTTTTTTCTTTACCGAGGATTCCCAGCCTGACGACGGGGAATATTCATGAGCATGTGAATCCATGCCAGACCCATGCTGGAGAACAACAGTTACAGGTAAGTAACTTGTTCCTTTCATGTTGCTGTTCATACTCTTGTTCAGAAGAGAATTGCCAGGCATTTCGGTGCTGGACTGCCCTTGGGCAGGACAAAGACTGATAGGTGGTGGAAATTTCTCTTCTGTGAAAAGATGGTGAGCTAAAGACTCTGGTTGAGACTCTAACCCAGTATATAGGCCGGTAGTGGAGAATGCCCTTGTTTTTGCGCGTGCAGACAAGATGGCACCCAGGACAGAAGCCTGCCAACAGGGTGAACTGCATAGGCGCAAGCCTATGGCCAGGGCGGATTGGGGTCCTAGGACTCGGTCACGTAGATGACTTCATACCCGACATTCACGGGTCAAGCACAGTACCATGAGGGCATGTACTTGCAAGGTGGGGGGCAGACAACATGCCTTTACTCCACTGGCACCGGTGCAGGATCGCACCCAGCCCGCTTGCGAGGATCGTTTGTTCGACAAGTTTTTGACCCTTATGCGTTCTCCAGAGATGGGGAACATCCATAACGGCATGATTCAGGAGATGCTGCCGCCCACACTGCCACCTCAACCTGTGCCTGCGCAGTGTATACCTCCACCACCACTGTTACCTATGCCTCTGGTAGTCCCAGTTGCAGCACCTACACCTCCAGTACCAGCGCCTGGACCTTCTCCAGCACCAGAACTAATGCCTGCAGACTCACGGACCCCTTCTAACACAGGTGACCAACAAGACACCGACGACGAGGAGCAGGACATGGCTTCTTTGGCTAGGGCATTCCATGATAGGATCGCTGGCCTAGCTGATTACCTGGGCATACCTCAGCCCCAGAAGGAGCTGCTGGAGTCGGGGGTACTCGCCATCAAAGCGGAATCCAGATCTGGCATCCCTTTGCAGAAGGACGTGGGGGCTCTGGCGAAGAAGGGATGGCTCAAGCCCCACTCAGCTAACAAATAAGAGGCTGGATGCAAAATTCAGGCAGGTGGAGGTCGACACTCTGCTGTTGTTAGTTCACCCCCAGCCACTGTCGTCAGTCATTGCAGCGGCGTCTATGAATGCCAAGCTTCAGCCCTCTACCACAAGCTCCTCAACTTCAGCACTACTGGGCGAGGAAGAACCAATGCTCGAGGCCTACGGGAATAAGGTGTACTCAAACGCAGGCTTCACCTCAGGCAGGTCAAAGCTAAAGCTAATGCCATCCTGGCAGCGACTAACCAACGGCTGTGGAGGGAAATTGCAGACTTCCTCCTGGATATTCCAGCTGACAAACAAGCCTCTTTCAAGGCAGGACTTGCAGAAGCGAAACCTCCGGCACAAGTCATCATGGAAGCGACCATGGCGTAAATAGATACATCTAGCAGGGCAATCTGTGTGGTGACTGACGTGAGAAGGACGGCATAGCTCAAGGCGATCAGATTCAACCCTGAGGTTTTGGATGGAATCCTAGACCTACCTTTCGAGGGCGGCGACTTGTTTCACTCTACCACTGATGAGGAACTCGATAAAAAGAAGAGCAGCTTGCAGACTGCCAAATCCCTTGCCATTCTCACCAAGCCAGCAGCAAAAACCTTCACAAAGGGCCACTCTTGATCAGACAGAGGGCGATCCTTTGGCGGTATCTGGTGTTTCCCAGACCGCCGGGCCAGGCAACCGGATATGTCGCCCAGCCAACATAGGCCAAACACCAGAAGTCTTTGCACAAGGGCTTTTTTCAGTCCTCCTCCCGGTCATCGGCCTCCGACCCAAAAAAGCAATGACGGTTCTTCTCAGATCCACAGCACCCCAGTCAGGGGCAGGCTGGCCAAGCAAAGTGAAGCTTGACGCCTGCGTTTTACAGACTTATGGGTGATTTCGGTAGGCTACTGGCTTCCCCTACACCCCCCCAACCCGCATAGTTCGGGACTCCTTCGCTCTTAGCGGAGATATGTTCCCTCGTGGGGAGCGAGGCGGTGGAGGAGGTTCCTCTCCCTCAGACAGGCAGGGATTTTACTCCAGCATCTTTGCTATTCCAAAGAAGAACCAGGCGGATCTGCGTGTGGTCCTAGATCTTTCCTTCCTGAATCTATACCTACCTCTGCAGTAGTTGAAAATGGTGATGCTATGGGTGGGGAGCGGACTAGATGTGCTCCCTGGATCTGAAAGACACACATTTACACGTCCCCATAGTGCAGCCTCATTGGTCCTTCCTCAGGTTCCGGGTGATGGGTTTGCATTTTCTCAATACAAGGTGTTTCCATTCAGCCTGAACTCAAGACTGAAGACTGATGAACGCGGTGGCGACCCTGCTCAGGTTGGAGGGCCTCCATGTATATCCCTATCTCGGCGACTGGTTAGTCCGGGGCGGGGGGGGGTCCCCGGAGCAGGACAAGTACTCAGCGGGCAGACTCATAACTACACTACAAAAACTGGGGTTCTCTAACTTTCAGAAGTCTCAGCTCTACCCTACACAAACACTGGTGTTGGAGCTGCTATGGCATACTCAGAAGCCGAAGGTGTTCCCATGAAGGAGAAAATGGCAGCAATCTAATCCTCTGTGGCTCACTTCCTCAACAGAACAGTAACTATGGCCTGGTGGTATCTGCACCTGCTGGTAGTACTGGCGTCATGCCTCCTAGCCACCCGGTACACCAGGCTGTGAATGAGTAGGCTGCGGCATCCTGCGAACAAGAGTCGGGTCATCAAGGAGCCCCGGTCACCATGCCCGCTCACCTACAGCAGGACCTCACTTTGTGGGGGCAGGATGTGAACCTCATGTTGGGCAGACCATTCAGGCCCCCTCCAGTGGATCATATCATATCATAACTATGGATTCTTCACTCCACACGTCGGGTGCTACCCTGGGGACACATTTTGTGCACGGCCTGTGGTCTCAGACCTACCCACAAAATCACATGAACTGACTGGAAATTATGTCCATTTGGCTCGCGCTCAAGGCATTCCTCCCACTCATCAGGAGCAGTGCGGTTTGCATTCGGACGGACAACTCTACCTGCATGTACTACCTCAACAATCGGGGTGGGGGGCACCAGATCCCTGCTTCTATGCCGGCTGGCCCTCAGCATCTTGGAGTGGGCGATTGCGCAGGATATCTTGATCTCAGCGGTGCACCTGCTGGGGGAGTTGAACCAGGAGGCGGACAGACTCAGTCGGTTGGGCACCGACGACTGAGTGGCAACTGAACGAGAGTCATCGAGACATTTTCAGCAGGTGGGGGGTAACCCGGTCACAGACCTGTTTGCGACAGTGAGCAACCAGACTTGTCACCAGTTTGCGTCCAGGGGGAGAGGGTGCTGCTCCCTCAAGGATGTGCTTCAGATCCCCTGTGAGGGGATGCGAGCGTATGCATTTCCTTCTACCCTGCTCATCCGCAAGGCTGTTTGCAAGATCAGGCAGTCCCAGCAGCTGCGTCTCAACCTCATAGCACCTCCGTGGCTGGCCAGACCATGGTTCTCAGACCTTTTGACAGCTGTCAGTACAGCCAGAGGTCCCTTTCCCGTTCGGGATGGGCCCGCAGAGTTAGCGAGATTCAGGCTTTAGTGGCTTCCGAGCCGTACACTGTTTCATCGGGACACGGTCGTGCTCTGCACTCATCCCAGGTTCCTACCAAAGGTGGTATCCTCCTTCCAGGATAACGAATAAATTGTGCTCCCCACTTTCTGTCCAAACCCCAAGGAAGACTTTAGACGACAGAAGAACATTACAATTCTATCTTGGCAGGACCAAGGACTTTCGCAAGACGGACGCCTTATTTGTCACGTTTGGCAGCTCAAGGTCTGAACAGCAAGCTTCCAAAGCTTCAATAGCCAGATGGATGACTGCAGCTATCCAGGAGGCATGCAAGGCTCATGTGAGAAATCTGAAGGTGTCTTGCACGCTAGTCCCCAGAGATCTGTTGTCCAGGTGTCCAGCACTCGGCCATTGCTATTGGATCCAGTTCTTGGGGGTGGACCAGTGGGGGGAGGGTCACCTGGGCGAGGGGTCTTCGGGGAGTGCCAGTGGGACACTGAGGGCTGAAACATGGTATCCCCTTCCCTGTAACACCTCTTCCCCATCCTACCCTGTAGGATATTTAGAAGCTCTGCCAACCCCCCCCCACCTCTTTCCTGCACCAACACTTCCTTACATCATAACAGACAACCGACTAAGACCAGAGCCGTTTACCTGACATGTCTCAACACACGGGTCAGGCAGAGTCAGGCAATTGACAGTAATCACGCACACCGGACTGCCCTTTACCTTCCCCGCATGGATAAAAGTCAGAGCACGAAAGCACACTTCGAGCAAGGCGAACAAACGAGGAGACAGCTACACCAAGCTGGCAGTACAAAGGAAGGAGAAAAGGGGTGACACTAGGAAGGACGGCGAAGGGGGACTGCACTTTTCAATTCAGATCGCAAAGCTTCCAGAGGGGAAAACGGAAGACCGGGAGTTACAGTTGGCGTGCGGAGCAACCGAGGTCAATGGTACACAGGGACCCGCCTGCTTTGATAACGCAGGCAGAGAGGCAAGCTGGCTGCCGTGGTAATATCCTTGACTCCAGATAACAAAACTGGTTCAGCTCAGCCGTTGAGTCAGAGGAAACTGATACCGAACTGTGTTAAGCCCAGGGTTGCGAGTAGCAACTTTTTGAACACAAGAAGAAAGGACTTGTGTGTAGGCTTGAACTTTAAAGAAAGCCCAGTCGAGGTCCAGGTGCAGAGAGGTCAGGCGCCATGTGGGCACTCATTTCAAAGGCTCGGACCGGTTTGTGTAACTACAACAACCAGAACGCCCTAGGAAAGGTTGGCATGAGTCATCGGAGTGGTCCTAGAAGGGGCACATCAAATCCCTTATACAATCAAAAGTTTCTGACCCGTTTCCAGAGCCAAGCTAGGGGAATGAAACTCTGCTTTCTGAGAAAACTGTGCAATACATGAACTGTGTTAAACAACTATGTTAAAGAAAGGCCATAGTGAACGAGATGGAGGGAGGCCCATTTTTGCAAGAAAAGAGGGCAGATGAAGATCCCAAGGGCGAAGAACAATCACCCAAAGAACTTTCGCATGTTTGTCGTTTCTGCAAGGAGGATCCAAGCCCGGCCGAGGGAGATTCCAGAGGCGAAGAGCAATTGGCCAGAGAACTTTTGTTTGTTACGTTGAATCAGCAAATCTTCTAAGGCAAGAGTTGTTTGCAGGAGAGAGACTTAGCCTCTGAAAGGGAATTGATGTTGTAGAACTGAACTGTGAACCTCATGCTGTCGAGGCCCAGGAATGAGCTGTGCTTGAGTTGTGCCTTGTCCCGTGCCTCAAACGAGGGGAAGGGAGAGCCAGCCATACCCTCCTGACTTATCATTTAATGATCACTTCTTTCTTTTCTGGTGAACATTATACCACACTATTTTGTAATTTGGTAGTAACGATTTCGCAGTATTTGAAAGCATTTTTTGGCATAGGCCCTTTTTATTTGACACAACGCCACTAGGGCAGCCTTATATTTGATGGTCGTAGCTTGCTCCCATCTTAGATTTAGGTTTAGATGAGGCGTTTATCTCACCCATTATAAAGTTCAATTAACACCCTCTTGTCTGTCTTACTGTTGCCACCATGCGTTCCTTACATTCAGTACAAAAAATGAACAAGGTGGCATGCACGCTCACACCATCAGGGCCAAGGCAGCGGCTTTTGCCTTCCAACGTCCCGTGGCAAGTGATTAGCAGGGCAGCGACATGGGCCACTCCATCGGCCTTCTGCAAGCACTACTGTCTGGGTACCAGTGCCAGGGCTGAAACAGCATTTGGCCAAGCTGTCCTCTGTAATCTGTTTGCCCAGAGTGGCAAGCTATCCTCGCCAGGGCGGTTGTATCCGTTGTAGTCGCCCATACAGGATGGAGGAAAGGGAACGGGACGTAGGAGTAATTAAAGGCATGTTCTAGTAAAAAATGTTATTGTCCCTACGGGTCGGCCATGTTTTTTTAAGCCTAAGTGGCTCGATTTTAGAAAACTTTCCTGTGGACCTTACCCGAGTTTTCGTCCATTAAACGTACGCGAAAACAAGCACCAGGGAGCCGCCATATTCTGATAATCCTAGCCTGACATTATCAAAACATTCATATTCCCTGCCTCTCTCCGTGACGTTACTGTGCTGCGTAGGCAAACGCGCCCAGTCGTCTTCTGCGCGACTCCACACAGAACCCGGAAACCAACACAGATCAACTCGCAACACAGCGCGCCACAATTCGGAATATGAAACTGTACTTTAAAATGAAACAGCAACACGGTACATTTATTTGACATTCAATGTTTAGAGAATATTCAGCAATTGCCATATGAACTCCGAAAGCCATTTATTTTCTTTTATCTGTATCTGCAATAACTGTTCCGTTTCATCTTGAGTCACGCGCTGTTCCTTTATGGTACACAGGGTGTTCATTTTCGTAAAAAGAATCACTTTGGAAGCACGGTGAACCACAAGGCTGTTCCATCAACTAGGCACTAGTCCAGCCTAAAGGTTGATATGTTGCTTCTAGCCACTAGTACAGCGTAAGGGCATGTGGGCCCTTGGCGATCGTCCCATAATATGGTGATCGTGCTCCAGTTGTTGACACGAAGCTGCAGGTGTCTGCTGAAGAATCCATCCGCCGGTGCTCAAACAGATGGCAGTGGCAGAATGGGATCAAATACCTGTTATGAAAACAAAAAAATTATAATTAGTCTCGCTAGCCGAACTTCATTAATATTACTCATTTTATTTATTACGGCCGATCAGAAACTATTTGCTTGCAAGGATAGTTCAATGGAGTATGTTCGTCTCTAAAATCAATGCGAAAAGTAACGGGATAAATCGAGGCAAACACACAATGATAAACGACAGTTAGCCTACATGCGTGAGGAATGATATATATAATATGGCATTTGTAACGCGCCTGTACTCGAGTGTTTCTAGCCGTGACGAGGCAGGTGGGGAACAAGGGCAGACAGACAACGATCCTACTAGGCCCGGTGTCTTTCTGATCGCGCATGGGGAAGGGCTGTACATGGTTAGTTGAATACAAATTAAATTAGGCCAGCTGGTGGCAAGTGCAAGGTAAATGCCGGGAGAAGGGGCTGAAGGATACAGAGACAGTCCCGTAGTGCAGGTAGGCAGTGCAGGGAAAAGTGGCTGGGTCAAGGACCGAGATCGGGAGACCAGTGGACCTGCATGCCCATGTGCCCACTACGAACACGTTTTACTTGCTTTTCCTAGCTCTTCATTCATTCATTTATTCATGCATCCATTCATTAAATCTTCATTCCACTATAAAAGCGTGTAAAGATTTACTTACATTATATTTCAAATTTCTATTGTGCCTCTTCGTAATGCAGTCTGTAAAACGGACCGTGCTCTTGACAACGATTTTTCGTATACTGAACTAAAATGAAACTAGTTTCTGAATTTTCTGCCTTATCGTCTCTTACGTTATTGCGCACTCCCTTCAAATGTAGTTCTTTCGGCATGGTCCCTGTCTCAAGGTCAAAAAACAATAGACCCTTATACTTCCAGTGCGACTTGTGGGCCTCATCTTGGCGCTGTCCTTAGCATTCTTTATTTGCAACATCACGTAGTATAGGCATCTGTGAGAACTTGAAGTTTAGAATCCGTCTATGTAGTGCGCCTCAATGTGCAAATGCGAACTGGCTTCTCTCCCAAATGCCACGGCCCGCTTGGCTGGCGCGTTCTAAGTGCCCCAATTTTGTCTGCGAGCTTTGCAGCCCAAATTGAGACATTTAATTTTTTGCGGAAGGTCAGGGAAAGTATAAAGCACCACAGGCGTTGAGTTAAAAGTGAGATTTATTGTTTGTTTGTTTATTTGCAATACGCAAGCCTCCCCTCCGTTAACAGTGCGCGGCATTTACATTTACATGAGATGAGATGAGACATGAGAAAAATATATACATACACATATGTGAGGTGAATAGAGAGAATTCAAAGATGACACCCAGCTTGTTTGCCACCCATGATGGTGAAGGTAGGGGTTAGGTTTACAGGTACACTGTACAGTAACATTTATTTACAAAAAGACAATCGTATTGCAATTATTTAAACCGGGATTTGTACTTCACAACCAGCTGTGCTTCGGGTGGGCATGGCACAGTCGCAATGTTCGGTGGCAATGAATCACTGCTCTGCACAGAAACGTCCAAAATTCCATATCTGTGCTTCTCTAACACAGCAACAATAAGGCCTTTCACAAAGTCAAACTGAATTTCATCATAGACTGGTTTGATCACCCATTGCTTACTTCGTTTTGAAAACACCTTAGTGTAGCGAGGCATCCTTACTTTACCCCTAGTCCTAGATTGTTCACGTCCGACATTGCTGTTATGGGCCAAGACCGCTAGTAGAGTGCGATGTTTCATGCCCAGAAAGCTAAAATGCAAGCGCTTTGGCCTGTACTTTAGGCACATATTGTGGAACACCTCCAAATCTCCTGTGTGACAGAATTCTGTCAGTCCTCTCAAATCTCTTGATAGAGTTTTGTCGAAAACAATCTTCTCAATGGCTTTGTGTGTCGGTGAAGATGGAATCAACCACTTCTTCTTCCGTGCCTCCTCTGGGGACAAAGGGCCATGTTCACATTGGTGGAAATGTTCATTTGCTGTCCAGCGGTGAACGTTGGTACAGTGGTGCATCAGTGACCGCCATTTTTCAAGTAGTATTTCCACTGACCCCTCACAAGTTTTTGAGCTCCACCAAAGATGGTTGGTGATAGAATGTGACCACTGCAAAATACTTTCAAAACCTTTTTTTTTCCCTGCAGCCGAGATTTTCTTATTGATTGATTTAGCAAGATGCCATACGTCAAATTGATGATTAATATGTGGGAACTGCTCTCTCATTGTCTTGGCAATTGAAACGTGTCTATACGTGGCTATGAGGTCAATGTGCATTCCCCTTGATTGTAGATATTACACTGATTTTATAAATCCTAGTTAATCCATGGCCACTGACGATGTACATTGTGTTACCTGCACGATCACCAAACTCACAATTTTCTTACTATCCATGTCCTGAAAGTGGTAGGTGCAGTACTTGGCAGAAAATCAAGGGCTGTCGCACTGTCCATCGCCGGCTAGCCTGAATCGTTTGACTTCGAATGTACTTGCTAGAGACAATTGTTCAATTTTCCAAGCATCACTAATGGCCGGAAACAGATAATCACGTTGGTATATGTAGTACAGCGCTTTAGAAATGAAATGGAGTCCCACAAACTAAAAGAAAGCCTCTAACTTTCTAAAACTGAAGCCACTAAAAAGTGATGCAGCTGCACACAGTAGATTGCCTGCTGGCAGTTTCCCCAGCATCGGTTGTGCAGACCATGAGAACCTATGATTTAATCTAGAGGCGGCATTTATTTTGACGTTACTGCCTTTTATTTGACGAGTCACATTAATCAATGGCTTCCCACATACTTTCCCTCTAATGGAATGCACATATTTCAGCATACTTATAATTTCCATCAAACAACTGTCGAATACAATGTATTTGCTCTTTTTCATTAGACTGTCATCCTGCGTCAACGTTGTTTCGGCCTGTGACATTGTGGAGATTTCAACACATTGGAAAGTAATATCGCTGATATCAAGTTCTGATGCGTCTATGGATGCTGCGGCTCGTTCATTCTCGACATCTATTACTTCAACATTGATGGGAGAACACAACAATGTCGACAGGTTTTTTGGTGGCAAAGTTTTGGCGGGTGTAGATTGTGTAAATTGATCTGCAACTACTTCAGAGCTATCTTCAATACATTCAATAACATCTTCTTGTGGTGGTGCAGTCGCACTGTAGCTATGGTCCAATGCAACTTTGCTGTAGTCTCCAAACACAGTTAATTCATGTTCTGGCCATTGGACATGAGCATCTCGAGCCTGAACACGCCTCGCTTCAATTAATAGTTCCTCCATAGTGTACACGGTCTGGCAAGCCACATCTCTCATTCGCTTCACTGTCTGTGTGTGTATAGTTCTGACACCCACGGGTAACTGGAGGAGAGATTGGAAAAGGGATGTTCAGTTTAAACACAAGATGGAGTGTAGTAGAATTGACTGGAAAATAACATAAAATAGTCCCCAGCACAAACATTTTTTTAAAGTTATGAACTGTTTGCAACTAACATTTTTTTGTTTTCTTTTCTTTGAAACTTTTTTGACTAGACCTTCAACATCTGCACGCTGTAGCTCCGATTTGTTTCTGCATGTCCTCCTTTCCTCTTGCGCTGCAACGACTATATTTTCTGTATCCGCATAGACAGCACGGAATGAGGCTCCATCGTCTCCCTGAAACATAGTACTTTCATTACTATGTATCAAAATATTGTTAGCATAAAACACATGCGAGGACGAACACACAGGTACATCTCAATAGCCAAACACGATTTAAACATTGTGTGCAACAATCAAACGACAAGTATTCGACCAGTGATGATCTATTTCGATGGAACTGTCAGTATCCATACCTCTGGCTCTGCATGGACTGCCATGAATGGTTGTATTGGAGTGGAGGCATCCGCATCTCCCTGAAACACAGTACTTGCATTAGTATGCTTTTCAATATTGGAAACATAACACACACTTGGGGTCGAACGCACAGGTACATATAAAGAGATAACCGGAAATGATGCATTGTCCAAAAGAATCAAGGAAAATCTAAATATGATCACATTTCATCGACTTATTTCTCCGATTTATTTACATCTGCATCATCTAAATTGGATGTTGTGATTGTAGTGGAAGCTTCGTCGTCTCCCTGAAACACAGCACTTGCGTTAATAGGGAAGAAAGTATAGCAAATGGAATCACGTTATATGATCACGCATGACGGAGCTGTCATTATCCATACCTCGTGCTGCTGAAGAATATCTATGGATGTTGCAAATGTAGTGCGCACTTCCGAAAGCTGTTGCGCTAATTCGTATACGCATGGTCCTGCTTCCACTTCCCCTGGAATTAATAGAATGTCAGGCTCTGCATCAAGTGCAGGGGTTGACGCTCCATCAACTGCCTGAAACATAGTACTTGCATTAGTGAGGATTACAATAGTGAAAACATAACACACACCTGGGGTCGACAGCACAGGTACATATCAACGGCTAACCACGAATGAAACATTGTGTAGAACAATCAAACGACAAGAATTCCAGCTCTGATGATGACGCTCGATGGAGCGGTCAGTATCCATACCTCCTGCTGTTGAAGATCATCTAGAAATGTTGTAGATGTGGCAGACGCTTCAGCATCTCCCTGAAAGACAGTACTTGCATTAGTATGGATAACACTAATTATAACTGAAAACAAACACCAGTGGACGATAACTAAGGTGTATATCAATTGGAAAGCACTAACCAAACATTCGGTAAAATGATTACACGATAAAATAAAAATATTACTTGACATGCATAAAACAGGTCTGTAGCGGATTAGCCTAGTAAGATTACCTGATACGCGCTAGAAGTGGTTGATAACTGCGACCACGTCAAGGATGTAGAATGTTCTTGCTTCAGATTCAAGGGATAGTCAAGGATAGAACACCTTCAATATCAATTAATCAGTTCGGATACCTACACACTACCGCAAGGCCTAAAGCTAAATCCGGACACTTGACTCACCGGTGGCGGAATATGGACGAATAGAGTGGGAATAGCGTTTTTGAGCAATTTCTGTGTCGTTTACCGTTTATTCTTCTTTGTTACCTAAGATGTTGTGTACATGTCCAAGGAAAAGTGCCGGCTGCAGATGCGGTATCGATCACCCCTCTTGTCCTGTGAGATTTGTTGGACTCTACTTTCCAGCTCATCCAGTGGATATCCGCAATGTCTGACCCATTCTCTTATTCGATCAACAGTTTTCGGGAATACATGCATTGTAGTGCCTTCAGATTTCGCATGGGTCTTCGAAGGGCAACCGCTAATCGAACAGGCAGGCATTGTTGATAAATCTGAAAAGTAAATATCGACATTATTATACAATCTTCAAGAATAAAGATTTGATACAAAAGTAAATGTGAATTATACAATGATCAATGCAAGGTTTGTTTTGGTCGCAGGAACTATACCAGTTCATTATGTGCGGCTTAGTATTTGCATAAGTTGCAGAAATGTATAAATGATGTGTCTAAAATCTGAACATGTGACTCGCCCCTTGGATGTTCTGTCATTCACGAGAAGGAAACATGCTTACAATATAGACTGGGCCCCCGAAGGATGCAATTCGATGACAATAGACACAGATGAAAATAAATAGATCTATTGATAGCATAGCAATGGAAACTCAAGTCAATAGCAATGAGACCAATGAACATAGCACTATTGTGTACTCTACTCGCAAACAGATAGAAATTTAAAAATCTGTGAAATATGACTAGGATACATGGCCTTACCTTGACCAACAAACAGTTGGATTCAGCAAGCAGAGCAGTATGTTGCAGGAGAATAGGTGGGTGGCCACAGGTAGCACACTGATGGGTTTGCTCTAAGCGGTCACAGAAGTTCACGGATAGCACGACGACAAGCAGATTAGCGTAGATCTCAGTGGTTGCCAGGTAACACGTTCAGGAGTTGACTTGCAAAGCACAAAGATGTTCTCATGAGACATATCAAGTGGTTTATAAAGTATTAGAAACAGGGGTGTGTTTGTGAATGAATGACATATGTATGGCGTGGTTTTAGGGGGGCGGCCTGCTTCAAAGGGAGGCCTGGCTGGAGACACGGGGTCTGAGGAGGCCATGTGACCGATGGCCCCTTGGAGTGGGACACCTTTTGAAGTGTACATGGAGTTTGGCACCTTGGCCTTTCGCGCCCCTGACAGCCCCCCATGCCAGCGCGCATCCACCAGCGCGAACCGCCTTTATATCAATATATAGTATATCGTCTTTAAATCAATGATAGTATATCGTTGCTTATCAATAACAAATGCCACATACCGGAGATTCTTGTGAGCACAGACCCACACTTCAACCGGTGCATTATAGTGGTCAAGACCCAAGGCCTGTATAATCCAATGGTAATTGTTAGTTTAGATATATGTGTGACTTTTATAGAGACATAACCCACTGAAAGACTTTGAACAAGTGTTATTTAGTTCATGCATTATCGAGAATGTTATGTTAGCTTAGATAGATAGTGACCACCCTGCTTCACAGCGACCAGACCTTCTCCCATTCAGAGCACAGATGTCTGACGTCCATCCTTGAATGGAGACACACTTGATTCATTTAAAAAATCGAAACAACCGTTGTTAAAATATATGTGGTGTTTTATTTTGTATCTTATTTTGATGACACAAAAATACAAGACTTTAAACATTGTACAGTTCAGGTTGCAGCACAGCGAGAGAAAATCCCCTGTAATGACTGCTGTCACTCGGGAACATTTCTCTAATGGCACGAACAGCACAGGCGGGTATCGCTCTTCGAACGCGGTGCCCAAGCCCCCCGTGGAGCCACCATGTAAAGGAACGATAGGCCACCAGCCTGTACCACCTGTGAAAAGGAATGAAACAAACTGTTTTTAAATGACCAAGATAAGTTTAATAAACGTTTGTTGTCAATGACAATTCTTGTAACTAATGGCATTCTGCACGGACAAATGCTATCTAGACAATGCACACTATTGAACGACTTACATGCATTACAATGATATGTAGATGTCATTTTGGATATAGTAGAAGAACATGAAATAGTAGTGGCATGACAAGCAGAGTATACTTACTTGTTACTCGGATTACGAGGACGAACAGTTGCGCGAAGTTCATGCATAAGCACCATCATTATTCTCAACACGGCCCGTGTGAGGCAGGCTGCCCTGAAGTCTGGCAGCTCGGTGATGCATTGCGGTCGTGGCTCGCCTTCCGAAATGTAGGCCAGGCATCCCGAGTTTTCTCGGCAGCAGCAGTTCTCCTCCTCGGTCGGCATTAGCTCGCACCAATTGCATGTGCACCAGGTGGAGACGCCGTCCATTCGACTAGGCCCAGGCTCTTCATCTTTTGATTCGTCCTGCCAACTGCCGTCCGAATCCCCATCGTTTTCGCGTGCTTCCCTTTCCAGTAGTTCTTCCTCAGTATACTCGGGCTCATACATGTAGGGCATTATTGTAGCCATTGTGTGTTAAACAAACTAAAATAATTTATAGCGGTGGTACTGGTATCTGTTCACACGGGCTACAAGCGGCGAAGGTAGCTGACCAGAGCACTGAAACGAGTCACAGAATACTCAAGTAACACAGAGAAAGGAATGGAATCGAAAATCTGCTGCTGTGTGTTGTGAAACGGTCTGTTTATACTTATTGAGGAAAGAGGCGTCCTGCCATTTCCATGGCGACACGTCATTAGCTGAAGCGCAGCGAATGTTGACACGAGACGTGCTTTGGCGTTGGGAAATGGGCGGTACGAGTCTGCTGATGACAGGCTCAGGGCGGGGGAATTGATTTAGTGCCGCAAAAGCAGGTCAGCAGGGCGATGGGGGGAAAAGATAGGATTATCAGGAAATGGCGGCTCCCTGGTGCTTGTTTTCGCGTGCGTTTAATGGACGAAAACTCGGGTAAGGTCCATAGGAAAGTTTTCCAAAATCGAGCCACTTAGGCTTAAAAAACATGGCCGACCCGTAGGGACAATACAAATTTTTACTAGACCATGCCTTTAAGTGTTACTCACCAAAGTGACCAACCTACTCCTAGTCCATAGTCCACTTTCCTCCATACGTCCCACCATCCTTCCCCCTCTGCACCCTAAAAAAGAGTAGCAAGGTTGAACAGTTCAATACAGCCGACTCATCAAGGGGTGTGAGGTGTGGCACAGGTTGGAGCGGTTTGGGGAGGGCATGATCTCAGGGCCGCCCCCCCTGCCCCCTCTGTGCATCAGGGTACCACACTGTGTTTTGTGTTCTTGTGACTTCGCATTTGTATGGGTCCATGACATTAACCTGCTGTATGTTTGTTTGCTCAATTGTGAAGTCCTCAGCCACAAGGACGTGTTGGTGACCGCTTAAGAGGCTGTCATTAGCAGGCTGCCCCCACTCCCTATGCGCCAGGTTAATTTCCAGTGGGCTATGCAACCCTAAGCATCATCTGAAGAAACGGTGCACACCTTTTAACTGGGATAATCTGCTTTTCCACAAACTGAACTCCTACAACTTTTGTGGCTATTCATGATGGTTGAGGAAGACTTTCCATGTGCAAAGGCGCCACCTTGCCCCTGTACCATCTCCATGCACCATCCCCTTCACCCCAAAATCAATCAAACGTAAACATGACATACAGTATGCTGATAGGGGGTGAGGTTTATTTAATTTCATCAACAATAACTCTGCCAGCCCAAACAAATAATCTAATTTGTACAACATGCATTCAAATACATGCAAAATACACACATGACCTATTTATCGCTCCTTTGTTCGTTGAGACGACCACTGATAGGACCTTATTTACACAGGCAATTGTCCTGCAGCAAATGTCTTGTGAAAGTACTTCAAACCAAAACTTCTTGACGCAATACAACAACTCAACGCTATTCATGAGTTTTTAAACCCACTTCAAATAACCCTTAAGGTATGCCTACGCCAATTTATCAGATTTAGGCTTGGAGACTCAGGTGGAGTCCAGACACATGAAATGAAGGTCCTGCCTCTCAAAAAATCCTGCTGCTGAGGAATGTTTTGGATTGTTTTGTATTTTATTTGTTTTTAAAAACCCCTTGTACTTGCCCTTGCACAGATCCTACCATTTCTCATTTGCCAACAGTTGATTATCACTCTCTCCAGTGGTTCATGGCGGGTGAATATTTTGAGGTATTTCAGGTAAAGATTCTTCAGAGACTCTTGTTCTAAGTCTGACCCGTGAGACACGAAACACATTAGGGTTCTGGTACAACTGAATAATGTTATTGACTAACCTTTCAGGAAAAGGGCTCAACCAAATGTCTATAGGATCTAGTTCAGGGGCCTGCTACATTTGGCTCTCCAGATGTTTTGGAATAATGTAATCAGCCCTAGCCAGCATATTCAATGATGAAGGATCCTGGGAGAAAAAGTTCAACACATCTGAAGAGCAACTGGTTGCAGACCCCCGAGATAGGAAATAAACTACAAATGATAAGTATCTAGCATAAAGCGTATCCGGATATTGCAGTTAAACATGGAGCTTTCTTCAGGTGTCCACTTTTGGAGATGAATGTTTACATCATAAAGTTCCTAAACCTGCTCTTATATATGTTCTTGATCCTCCTTGGGACACACTTCTCTTCAAAGTAATATTCAAACTGTGTAGCCAACAGAAAGTTCCAAAACCTAGTCGTTACAAGTCTTTTAGGCCTGGCTACCCCAACTTCAAACACAAAATGTCCATGGTTCAGCCAACCAAATTGTTAGCCCATCCTAATCTTAAAATGTCCAGCAAAGCAACTTCTTCTGGGGAAGGCTATTCCAGGGTGTGCTCATTCTTGACTTGTCCAGTCATCCTGCTTTCACTAACAATCTGAAAACTTCTCTCAGCGGCCAGGTTCTGTGCTTTTTTTGGATTAAGCTCCTTCCCTTGAAATCTCCTAACTCCTCTGGTTTCCTGAGTGAGAGCACACTTCAACATTCCATGTGGCCTTCAGGTCTTTCCCTGAATTTTGATTTCATTAGCATTCATAATGGGTCATTCCCAGAATCCTGGGTTTCAGCATTTGCAAAAGGTCTTTCCCAGAAACCTTGAGTTTCAACATTCACTTCAGTGGGTATTTCATCTCGCCTCATCCAGGGTCCTTTTTCAGGCAGCCGATTATTCTGTCACCCACATACCATGGGCGGTTCTTAATGCTCCCTTCGTCTTGGCCCAGGACCATTCACTAGGTCCACCTTTCTTAATGCATTGCGTCCTCTTGTGGGTAGATGCCTGAGTTGGCCATCTCCAGCATAGCTGTTGCAGATTGGCAAAGGCTTAGGCTACCTCTGACCACCTAGCCTGGTTCCTGAGTGTTCCGGTGACTGTTTGGAAGTGCATCTGCTTACTTCCAAAATCCTCCTTTTTCTAATCCCCCTCCCTCCTTTCATAGTGCTTCGGTGAATTGACACTTGTTTAGGCTCTTCGGATTGGCTACGGCCATTTTGGTTTTGTGGCAGAGTTTTAGATTTGTTTACTACTGGTACTTCCCTTAACAGATATCTAAATCTCCTTGATGGATTCACTTTACGTTAATGAATCCAGAGTGTCTTGGGGAGTTTCAGCCATATTAGAATTTCTCTGATTTTTGTACGTTTTTGTTTTGCGTGCAATGGATGGGGAGGCGTGGCTCTCAGTAGGTGTCATACCGCACCTTGGTGGGGGTGGTGAGCCTGTGGGAACCCAATCCTTCCACCCTCTAGAATGTACATTAGGTAGCACAGTTCCTAATTGAGAGTCCTCCTCACATAACCAGATGAGCATTCTTCTGATTTCATAACCACTCTCAACTTGCCTCTTGGTTTTGGTAGGCAAGCAGGTTCAAAGAGATATCCTAAGTGATATTTGAGGATTTCCAGAGACGGCAATGGTTGGATTCCTTTCCTTCAGTCGGAGGTCCCAGTGCTGCTTCTCTGCCTCATGCGAGTTGTTCATTGCCTCTGAGGCATGGGCAATGGTGGACGGCTGTCACTGTCAAGTTGCAGCCTGGCCTCTTTAGAAACTCTAGGGCGTTCTCCCCCTCGCATGGATGTAGCACCAATGGTCATATCACGGCCAGCAGTAATCTTGATTTCCAAATGGCAGTCAAAGCAGTGAGCAGCATGCATTGTGCTCTGAAAGAAATTACTAGCTTTGTCTCCCATTTGTTAAAGTGATACCTCACAGTGAACGCCCCCTCAACTTGGCCGACCTGGTTATCACTGAATATCCAAAATGCTTTGTGTACCAGTTTGTAATTGTCCAACATTGCTGTCCCCACTCCTTACCAGAGCGCATTGCTTGTGTCTTGCTAATGTTCGAGGAAATACATTTCTTAATTGCATAGCATTTAAACACATTTTAGTTTGAAAAAAATGTAACTGCTTCAGCTTTGTTGTACTTTCATTGAGCCAGCCATAGAATCAATTATCAGTTTTTTGAGCACCCGCCAAACGTGCTAATAATAACTTTGATATTGTAGATAAAATCTCCTGGGCTTTGTGTAAACCGTTTTTAGTTTCAGATATGAGCAGCAGAAGAGAAGTCTTGAGCATGACACTTGTTACTGTCTGATCTGTATCCGTGCCAGAATAGGATTCTTATACAAGTCTTTACAGCCCTCAGTGGTTAAGACATTATTTCGAGGGGATTGGGTCCTCCCACGTATTCCATATCTCTGACAGGTAACCGCCATAGCTATGCTGCTTCGAAAAATTTTCGGCGTCTGCATCCTGCGTCGATGACGTTGATACGCTGTCCTTGAGGGCCTCCGTCGAGCCGATGTCACCGGATATTATAAGTAGGACGCACAACGCCCGTAGCCTCAGTTCCGTTTTTTCCACGAATGTGTTTGCTTCGGAGATCTCGGCGCGCCTCGGTTCTTCTGAGTTCTGTTCTTTCGGTTCCTCAAACCTGTTCGTTGGTGAAGATCCATGATGTCTTCGTCTTCTTCTACCCCGCGACCGGGTTTTAAGAAGTGTCGGGACTGCGGGTCCAAGATGTCGATGACTGACTCGCACAACGCCTGCATCTGGTGCCTCGGTGAGGACCACGACACAGATGACTGTGTAGACTGCCAGTGGTTTACGTCGAAGGCCTTGCGGGAGCGTAAGAAGAAGCTTTCTGTTGGTAAGGTGGCCAAGCCCCGGAACTCGAGATTCCCTGGGCTTTCGACTGACGATTTGAGGGGCGACTCTCTGCATCGTCTGCATAAGTCCGGGGGGGTCTCGGTCCAGGAGTAGGTCCCGCCATTCCTCTGCCTCTTCGAGGCACTCGTGGAAGCGCCGTCACCGGTCGCCTTCCCCGTCCTCGTCCGAGGACTCCGCCCGTCGGCGGGTTGGTTGTCCCAACAAGCATTCCACTCCTGCGGAATGGGATTCATTTCGGCAGGAGATGGCGATTTTTCAGTCGCAGGGCTCCGTTCCGTCCGCATCGTCGAAAGACGCCGGCCGGGACCGTGCTAGAGACACCGCTCAGACGGTCGTCGCGATCATCGGGAACCTTCGAGGTCCTGGTCGGACACGAATGGTTGCTCTAGCCATGCCCGCTCCAGGTCCTGTTCCTCGACTGCCTCGAGACTGTCGGAGCCTGTGAGGTCTTCGAAGAAGACATCGGCGCTGAGAATGTCAAAGGACTCTCTCGAGGCTCCGCTTTCGAGGAAGCCATCGACGCCTAGGTTGTCGAAGGACACTCTCGGGGCACCGCCCTCGAGGCCTGTGTTGAAGCCATCGGCGCCACGCTCGACGTCGATGCCGATTCCGTCGACGCCTTTCAAGGCGGCTTTATCGGAGGTGCCCCGGAGGCCGGTGGACACCCCGAGGAAGGCCCTGTAGAAGTCGGCCAGGCCTGTTTTTGAGCCTTTTTCTGTGCCCTCATCTAGGGAGTTATTCCAGCCTCTGGATTATATTTCTGAGGTGGATGAAGGGTCTGAGGAAGGTGAGGTTCCTGCAGAGGTTCCTGATGACCTCCTTTCTGGTCATAGCCAGCTTGAAGACTTGCGTCAGTCTTTACACGACAGCAGTGGTCTGGACACCTCTCCGGAGGTGGAGTTCGGTAGGCCTGAGCCTGGTATCTATGCCGAGTCCTCGTACCGGCGCTTTATGTCGAGGGTGACGGACTACTTGGGATGTCCGTCAGCGCCACCTGGGGATTTTCTGCAGGATGACGGATATCCTCGACCAAAGTCCACCAACTGATCCGGTACTGCTATTCCATACGGCCTTGCAGAGAAGGGTGGCAGCGGCTTGCACTGCTCCGGAGAGTCTCCCGGCAGTGAGCAAGTATTTGCCGAAGAAATACCGCCCAGCCAGTGGTGACCCCTGCTACTTGACCACGCACCCCACTCCGGAGAGTTTGGTAGTGCAGGCGGCTACGGCCCCAGCAAAGCAGGCGTCGTACCCTACCATCCCTCCTGATAGGGACGACAAGCATTTTTATGGCTGGGCGAAGAAAGTGTTTTCTTCAGGGGGTATGGCTCTATAGGCGGCCAACTCCGTGAGTTCCTTGTCACCTTTCACGCACACTCTGTGGAACTGTATTTCATTAGCGGCTGAACATATTCCCGAAGGGGAGGAACGGGATGGTTTTCTTGCTATCATGAAGGATGGCAAGGATGCAATGTGTGAGTCCATTCAGTCGGGTCTGGACATGGTAGATTGTGTCAGCCGGTCCATGGCGGCGAGCATCGTAATCCGCAGGTTTACGTGGTTGAGGAAGTCGGGGTTTGCTCCTGATGTGCAGGCCCGGCTTCTCAACATGCCCTTTGATGGTGAACATCTTTTTGGCAGCAAGGCTGACGAGAGCCTTGCGAGGTTGCAGACCTCCAAAGCTGCAGCGAAGTCGTTGAGCACTGCAGTTCGTCAACCTCTGCCTTTTCGTCCTAGGGGACAGCAATGGAGGGGAGGTTCCTTTCGATACTACTCTTCGTTTGGTAGATCGAGGGGAGCTGGAAGTTAAAGGGGGCGCCGTAGGAGTACCAGAGGTGGAAAACAAGGTACTCGAGGTGCCAAGGCCGCTCGGGCAGTTGCCTCTTTGCCCTCAGGCACTGCCGCAGCCGCTTCAGCTCAGTCATGAAGCCATGTCCCATGGTTCGCCGGTTGGGGGAAGGCTGGCGCAGCATCTTGTAGAGTGGCGTGCCATTACTTCAGATGTGTGGGTTCTGGAGATCATAGCCCATGGCTACTGTCTTCCTTTCCGGCAGCTGCCTCACGACAATCCACCGGGGAATCTCTCTTTGAAGAGTCCGGATCCGCTCCTTGCACAGGAAATTCAATCCCTGCTGGAGAAAGGCGCCATAGAACTGGTACCTGTAGCGGAGAGGAACAAGGGATGGTATTCCCCTTATTTTTTGATTTCAAAGAAGGACGGAGGATTGAGACCCATCATGGACTTCACGGTTTGAACACGCTCCTCAAGAAGGACAAGTTCAAGATGGTTACTCTTTCTCAAGTCCTCCAGGCCCGTCAACTTCAGGACTGGTTGGTGTCTCTCGACCTCAAGGACGCTTATTTTCATGTGCTGATCCATCCAAAGCACAAGAAGTACTTGAGGTTTGCGGTTGGCGACTCGCATTTTCAGTTTCGGGTCCTGCCATTCGGATTGACCTCCGCCCGAGGGTTTTCACCAAGCTCATGGTGGTGGTGGCAGCGTATCTCAGGAAAGGGGGGATTCACGTCTACCCCTACCTGGACGATTGGTTGATCAGGGCGTGCTCTCCCGAGCAAGTCCTGGATAATCTGTCCGTCACCTGCCACTCCCTTCACAAGCTGGGCTTCTCTTAAAGAAGTCCCACTTGACACCAACTCAGCGGCTCCAGTATTTCGGAGCAGTGCTCGATACGTCCCTGGGGCAGTGTTTTCCTCCCCAGGTGAGGGCTCATCACATTCTGCATATGGTGCACAAGTTTCAACATGCCCAGACTCTCTCGGCGTTCAAGTTCTTGAGGTTGCTCGGCTTCATGGCATCCTGCATTCTTCTGGTGCCAGAGGCCAGGTTGCGGATGAGATCTCTGCAATGGGCCCTCAAGATACAGTGGTCGGTGTCCTCCGGCAGGATGTCGGACCCGGTTCAGGTGCCGCCCTCGGTCGCCCAGGACCTTCAGTGGTGGGCCATCGAAGGCAATCTGATGAAGGGGGCTCTGTTTTAGCTACCCTGGCCGGAGGTGACGATCGTGACGGACGCATCCCTCACAGGATGGAGAGCTCATGCCAACAATTTGACAGTCAGCGGTCGTTGGTCTCCGTCGGAGTCCAGACTCCATATCAATCTGTTGGAGCGAAGGGCCGTCAGGCTTGCCCTGAAGGCTTTTCTACTGACTGTGTGAGGGAAGAATGTCCTGATTCTGACAGATAACACAGTGGCCATTCATTACCTCAACAAAAAGGGGGGAGGGCAGCGTCACTTCCTCAGTGCAGGGAGGCGATGCAGCTCTGGTTCTGGGCCATCCAGCAGGAAATTTGTAACGCTCACCTGATTCCCGTAGAGGCACCGGTCTTGACTGGGCGTATACCGTATCTTCAAAGGTGATGTGTAACACACGGCTGGCTCTTTGGGCTGGACCTCTGTGCACTGTATGTCTGACTCGAAGGGTAAGATGTCTGCAGATAGAAAATATGGGATTAAGGAACTGGGTTATTGAATGTCTCTCTCTTCTTCCCTTTCTCTTCTCCTGTAGAACCCCAAAGGTTAACGCTCTCACCTTAGGTAAGTGAACGCCGTGCTCTCCATCTGCCTCGGGGCAGGGTGCTGTAACCAGTTTCTTCACTGGATAAGGGGAGCAGGCCTCTTGACTTCAGAGGACTGCTGTCTGTCGTTTACTGCACGAACGGTAAGTTTCGAGTAATTCTAATGTCTTTAAAGTCTTTAGTAATGATGTTTCTTGTTTTGCAGGGTTCCGGCGATGGCGGATGACGGGCTGAAGTGAGTTGAAGATGGAGCCCGTGTGATGAATAGAAGCGCCTGGAAGCACGTAAGTAAGCGCTTGTTGCCTGCTTCACGATGCGCTCTAACTGTCTTTTTATTTTGCAGGTACAAGTTCGGAGCGGCTGCAGGGTGCTGGAATACCCACTGGGTTAGATGTGGAAAGGAGTAATGGCACGTGAGTATTAAAGTTCCCCAATGTCTTTAAACGCACCTTGTTTTGTCTTTCAGATGCGGGATGCAGCGCCGAAGGCCTCCGGAGCGTGCGAAGAGTTGGTAAGCTTTTGTCTTTCAGATGCCGGAATGCAGCACGAGGCGTTGGTGACAGCCGATGGACCAGGTAAGTGAAGAGCTGTCACTGAAGACCGTAATGCTAACCTGTTCTTTCTTGTCTTTATAGGTGTTGCTGAAGACTGGATTCAGGATGGTAAGCCTTTTTCCTTAGGCCCAGGATCAGATGCAGAAGACACGATGAGCGTTCTGCTGCAGAGGATGCAGAATAACGCAAAGCAAGATTCATCCATCGGGTGTGGTTTAAATAGCCTCCTGTAGTGCTTAGGTGTCTCCTTCCACAGCCACGCCTAGGTAAGAAAAGAGTTCCTGCTTTCCAGAAGAGTTCCAGTGTTCTGAATCTAGGGAGTGGCTCCTGCCCCACCCAACAGGAAAAGTAGTTCCAAACAGAAGAGGATCAGAGGCTCAACTGGCAGGCAAGTAAGCAGCATGGTCTGCTGCAGGTAAGTCCACCCAAGCATTATGAGCCCGGCGCTTCCAGCGCTGGGACTGGGCATATTTATGAGCCTGGTGCCACTGGCGCCAGGACTGGGTCCAAAAGGTCCCAATTGGGACTGGTTGGCACTTGGAACCGAAGTTATGGATCTGCTTCCAAGGGAGTTGGGAAAACCCTGACCTTTTGGAAGCGGAGATCATGACAAAATTTTGATCTCGGCAGTTCATCTGGCCGGAGATGAAAACAAGGCGGGGGATGCTCTGAGCAGGCAGAGCGTGATCTCTCACGAGTGGAGCTGGCTTAGGAGATTCTCCTGGAGATCTTCGCCCTTTGGGGGACCCCACAGGTGGATTTCTTTGCCTCCAGTGTCAACCGGAAGTGCAAAACATTCTGCTCGCTGGAATTTCTTCCAAGAGGAGCCTTATGGGACGTGTTCGTAGTGGAGTGGTCCTTCCCACTGCTGTACGTGTTTCCTCCAGTCCCCGTCTTCCTGCAAGTGCTGTGGAGGTTATGGAGGTTCGGTTCCCGAATGATCCTCATTGCTCCGTCTTCGGCCCGGAGGACGTGGTACCCGGACCTTCTCGACATGTCCATCTGCCCTCCACGTCGTCTTCCCTACCGAGACGATCTGCTCTCATGGGAGGGGGGGGTCAGGTTCTCCATCCAGAGGTCAGATCCCTCAACCTTCACGCTTGGCTTCTGAAAGGTTGAGGTATAAGGATTGGGACCTCCCTGAAGACGTGATGGAGGTATTGCTTTCAGCCAGACCGCCTGCAACGAAGTCCTTGTACCGTTGCCGTTGGAGAAAGCTCTGCGACTGGTGTAGGGTTAAGAATGTGGATCCTTTTTCATGTGACATTCCTGTGGTTCTGCCTTTTTTGTTTTCTTTAACCCATAAGGACCTGCAAGCGGGTACCATTAAAGGTTACCTGGCGGCGCTGTCCATATTTAAGCGCTCGTCTGAGGAGTGTTCTTATTTCAAAATTCCTTTAATTTCACAGTTTCTGAAAGGGCTCACTAATGTGTTTCCACCGTCACCTTTCCAGGTGCCTGGTTGGGATTTGAACCTTGTTCTTAAATTCCTCATGGGTGCTCCATTTGAGCCTTTGCACTCTTGTCCTTTGAGACTGTTAACTCTTAAAACTGTTTTTTTAGTTGCACTTTGTGTTAAGCCACCCTTCACGGTGTTTCATAAGGACAGGTTTGTCCTTAGAGTTCGTCCTTCCTTTCTTCCGAAAGTGGTGTCGGAATTTCATTTGAGCCAGAACATCATTCTTACGGCATTTTATCCTCCTCCGCATCCTGGTAAGGAAGAGGAGAAGCTCCATAGGTTGGATCCTAGGAGAGCTTTAAGTTTCTACATTTCCCGCATGTCCCGGGTCAGAGTGGACGATCAGCTCTTTATTGGTTACGCTGGAAAGCGCTTGGGACACGTTACTAAGCCGACTTTGTCTAGATGGATTATCTTGGCAATTTTTGAATGTTACCGGTTGGTGGGTAAGGACCCTCCGGTAGGCTTACAGGCCCATTCTACTAGGGCTATGGCTGCCTCTACTGCCCTGCAAAGGGGTGTTCCTATTCATAACATCTGTGAAGTAGCCACATGGGCTTCGGTCCATACTGTTGTACGACACTACTCCCTTGTTTCTATCCATTTGCAGGATTTTGCTTTTGGCAAGGCAGTCCTTTACTCTGCAATTTAATTGTGCATTCTAAATTTCTAGATTCTAAATTCTTTTCCCTCCTCCATACCTTGGTACTGCTTTGGGAGTCTGTCATAGATATGGAATACGTCACAGGACCCAATGCCCTCGAAGAACAAGTTACTTTCTTACCTGGTAACTTTGTTTCGATGGGATGATCCGACGACGTATTCCATATCGCTCCCTCCCTTCCTGCCCTGCTACAGAATTTCTTATGCAATTGCAGCTTACGTTTCCGCAAGGCTTTCTGCGGTCATACTGGCAGAAGATTAGTGCCACACGTTCTGGGAAATCACTAAAACTGAGGCTACGGGCGTCGTGCGTCCTACTTATATCATCCGGTGACATCGGCTCGACGGAGGCCCTCGAGGACAGTGTATCGACGTCATCGATGCAGGACGCAGATGCTGATAATATTCCAAAGCAGCACAGCTGTGGTGATTACCTGTCATAGATATGGAATACGTCGTTGGACCAACCCATCGAAAGAACGTTACCAGGTAAGAAAGTAACTTGTTCTTCTTGATAGGGTGGGCCCATACCATATTCACGTTAGCATAAGGCAGGCACCACTGCCAACTGCCAGTACCTTAGGTTCCGGATGATCTTCTATGGCAGAGGCAGCTCAGCTTTGGAACTCCCTGCCACCCCAGCTTAGAGCTGACCAAACATTCACCAACGTCAGACAGAATCTCATTAATTGGTTCAAAGATAACAATTAATACACTAGCCCCCATTTCTCACGCCTAGTAAATAGTACTAATCTGCCTTGTAAATTTGTTCCTGCTTGTACTGTGCGAATCACTATTATATGCTTTCTATGTATCTACCGTAACCTGTATACTGTGCCTGTATATCATGATTTGTATATTGTCGCCTTGTAACTAAGCTGAAAGCCATCTGCACCCTGATACCCTCGGGTCTGGCGCGCATTATAAATAATAAACACGAGTGCAATTGCAACAGACCTGACCAGAGACAGGAGTCCGAGACTCTTTAGGAGTACGTTTCCGAAGCACCATCACCCATCCACCCCACCACTGATGGGACCATCGATGTTTATGGTCTATGGACTTGGTTGGCAGCTGTTTGTCAGGACCTAAGAAAGACAAATCTAGAATAAGTAGGGTTTAAGCAAGTGTTCCCTCCTCCCTCTGTGTGTTTCCCCCAGGTATGGTACTTGCATGAAGTGAGGTGAGCCTAGCAAGAAAAATGATATTGCAGAAATTCGGGAAGTCTAGTGCAGGAATACTCTAGAGACCTTACGTCAGGCCTACCTAAACTGTCCCTAACTCTATGATTCTGGTTCCTTAGATCAGTCGATCCAACTCTTTGAAACAGCCCCGAGTTCCTATTATACAACACCCGGATGCGTTGTGGCTTGCTTCCGGGTGTGCATGGATGCCAGTTTGAGTACACGTGATCCCGGGCCTGACTCTGTCCCCCAACCGCCATCTTGGGTACAGGCACCAGGCTCTCGGTACCTCCTGCGTTGCTGAAGTGGGGAAATCTTTGAATATGTCTTAATACAGGGATGAGTGTGGCAGGGCTTTCCCTGTAAGCGACTTAAAGATACTGCAGCAGGCCTTGCTGAAATATGTTTGAGCCCAGCGCCTGGTAAGAGTCTAACACCAACTAAAGGAGGAACACTTATTTTATTACAGCTTTTTCTTTAGCTTCTTCTCAAAGACCAAGCCAAAGTGTGACAATATTCAACAAAATGACCACTTACCATGTACTCAAATTCAAAGCAATGCGACACGCCAAAAAAAGTCCTGTGTGTTGAAGACACACAACAAAAAATCCAAACTATGAGGGTACTTGCTTGTAGTTATTGACTGAGGCATGCATCCTGTTGTGTTGTTATGAAAAAAGAAAGTGCTGCAAATAATGTAAACTATTCTTAAATGTCTAGCAGACATTATGCAAATAAAGTAGTTTAAAAAGAAATTGAACCTACTTTTTTTTTTAAACTTTCTTTATTGATTTTCAACAGATTGATAGACCACGAACATATCAGGTACTGCATATACATTACACGTCCATAACTTCCCCCATACCACCCTCCACCCCCACCCCACCCCCCAAGACTCCGATCAACTCCACTGTTCAATATCGAGCCAGTTCAGAGGTCAGGGCTGGCTGATCAACTGAGGGGTCATCCACCGCTCCAAGGTGGAGTAATGGCACGGTCAGCGACACCCAGCGATGTAATTCCTCACTGGAGTCCAGCCTCTGTTCGTGGATAGCGGTTTCCCACGCTCCGGTCTCGGCTGCCAACCACTTAGTGAGGTCGTTCCACCATTGTGCTTCAATCGGGCCTTTGGGGCTCTTCCAACACATGGCTATGCGTCTTTTAGCCGTGATATAAATTAAGTCTTTGAGTCTATTTAGGGGTTTGTTTTTGCGATCACGGCTGCACCTGCCCAGGATGCAGGCCACAGGGCTATGTACGTCCAGTTCAATGTCTGCTTTTGCCACCCTTCCCCGCACCTGCATCCAAAAGGAGCGTATCGCTGGGCAACCCCAGAACATGTGAGTCATTCCCGCCTTCGGCTCATTGCATTTAGGGCATAGCTGGATGGCTGCGCCCTTGAAAGACGATATAGTTTCCGGAGTTAGGTAAGCCCTGTTGGTAATGTATAGTTGGATAAGTTGCAGACGGGCGTTTCTGGAGATTTTCTTGTGATAAAGGGTTACTCCTTCCCATTCCTTGTCGTCAAATTCCCGGCCCAGTTCGTGCTCCCACTTCCCTCTGCTCCTGAGCTCATTCCTGGTCGTGCCTAACATTAAGGCTTCGTAGAGCCGTGAGGTCTCGTGGCCCCCCTCGGCGGTGTTCAACATAGTCTCAATAATCTCGTCCTCCGCTGCAAGAATGGTCGCCACCGGCCATCTGTCTTTCATGGCCTGGATCACTGCTCTGTGGAGCAGAAATTGTCCTGTAGGTAGCTCCGAGGACTCGCTCAGGTCGGAGAATGTTAGGATTACCCGATCCTGAACCAGGTCTCCGAGGGTGGCCACCCCGCAGGGCTCCCACTGTGCTCGCGTTTCCAGTTGCCCCCACGGGCGATGGGTCATGACTGCTGCTATGGGGATCTGTGGGGAGTACGGATCAGGGGACCCCAACGTTCTGCAAGCCCTTCTCCAGAGCCGAGTTCCGAGCTGTACCAGATAAGGGTGCTGCCTTAGGGCGTCCTCCTTGACCCAGAGTAGGTCCCTGAGTAGGAAGCCTGTCAGAGCTGGTTGGAGAAGTCTGGTATCTGTGGTGATCTCATCGGCCATCCATCGCATCACATGTCTTAGCTGGCTTGCAAGGTAGTATAGTTCGAAATTGGGGACTTTCAGACCCCCTCTTTCGTAGGGTCTTTGAAGTGTTTCCAGTGCTACCCTGTGCCTGCCCCCCTGCCAGAGGAACTGCCTGCATAGTTTATTGATGTCTCTAAAGAAGGAAGGGGGGATGTTGAAGGGCACGTTGGTGAAGTTGTGTAATAGGCGTGGAAGTGCTACCATTTTGAGGAGACCTGCTCTCCCGGCCACGGAAAGCGGAAGCTTCCCCCAAAAGTCCATGGAGTTTGCTAGGGCATCTTTAGCTCTGACTGTGTTGAGGATGTGTTCTGTGTGGGGGTTACGGTGTATAGTGATTCCAAGGTATTTGAAGGAGGTCGACTGCCATTGCAGATCTAAGGAGGGCAGGGATCTGAAGTTTTCTCTGTATAGTGCAGCAAGCGGGTAGAGGCAGGACTTGCTTTTGTTAATACGGATTCCTGTGTGAATTTGGAAGCATTCTAGGGTTTCAAGAATGTAGGGCAAGAGGTGTTCGGGGTTGTGTAAGTATAGCAGGGTATCGTCAGCATACATGGAGACCAGATGAGTTATCCCGTCGATCTCAATGCCCCCATCGCCATACTCCTGTCTGAGGTATGCGGCCACGGGTTCACTGGCGATGATATAAAGCATCGGGGAGAGAGGACATCCCTGGCGAGTGCCCCTGTGGAGAGACCACGAGTCAGAGTATGTCTTGTTGGTCCGCACCCTGGCAGATGGGTTGGTGTAAATCAATTTAGTCCAATTTAAGAAAACAGGTCCTATTCCCATTTTTATCATGGTGGCATATAGCCACTCCCAGCGCACAGAATCGAAAGCTTTGGTGGCGTCTAATGACGCGACCGCGTATTTCTGGGGCCTCAGTTCCGTGCTGTATATAACGTGGTGCAATCTCCGCAGGTTCTCGGTTATGGAGCGCCCGGGCACATAGCCCGTTTGGTCCTGGTGGATTAAGTGTGGTATTACCCTACGCAATCTGTTCGCTAGGAGAGAGGTGAGGATTTTACCGTCAACGTTTAACATGGAGAGGGGCCTATAGGAGCCGCAGTCCGTACCTTCCTTGCCAGGCTTGAGAAGGGGGATGATAACGGCTTCCCTCATGGTGTCGGGGAGGGTGCCGCGCTCATAAGCCTCGTTATACACTTGGGTCAGCAGAGGAGCCAGAGTTTCCTCGTAAGTGAAATTGAACCTACTTATTATTCAGTTTGTTGTCTTAGAGCAGATTTTGAGCTGGCTTTGTGTGGGATTTGATTCCAGATGCGATCCCAAAAGAAGGGTGTGCAGTTTGAATCATTTAAACATTCATACTTACTTGTGCAATTGTCACACCAGCAGTCACTTCTCCAATCATTCTATCTTCTCGGGATGCTGTGGCTCCCATAAATGCATGCTGTCACAGGGGAGCATTTAGAATTGCAGGTGTGGGGGGGTTGAACCCTGTAAAATGGCCTTCTTTTAATGGGAATCTAGACCACCCACTGTCTAACCAGCCATCTGCTTCGATTCTTAAGCTCTTTTCCTGAAGAAAAAAAACAGTTCAGTCAAAAGGCAACCTGGCACAAGCAGTACCACAATTAGTACCAGTAGTTTCACACCATTTTAAAATAACAAATGTTAACATTTTCCATCTAAGCAGTATTCATGTTATTGACTGCCTAAAGATCTATGAAAGAGGTGGTGGGCCTGCCAGAATTCTAATCTGTATACACACAGGATGCATAAAGCTCTTCACATAGCTACATGTATTTGAATCTATTCAATTGGCAGAAGTAAATGTTTTCTCTTCTGCCACACAACAGTAACCTGCATGAAAGGTAATAGTTAAACAGTCTAAAGCCTGCTAAAACTACTGTGAAAAAATCACGGTGTACTTTTTACAGTTAATATCACTACTTCATGTGCGCTCTTGTTTCCAAAACTATGCTGAAACTGAGCCCTTAAATGAAGGTCAATATGTCCTGGTGTTTGTAGCGAGTGACATTTTGCATTTCTGTACACATTATAAATGCAAGACTAGATGTATCAGAATGCAATAGGAAAAGAGTCTAAGCCAAGACTGCTTTATTGTTTATTATTTATTTTAACTTGAGATCTCTGCAAACTCCCCATAGGTATACTACTTTGACTTGAATCCCCCTCAATTGGTGATAGTCATCTGCTTGTAGGCATTGTTTGGCACATGCAAGTTCCTTGGTATTATGTTTGATGTGCATAACATTTGCAAATATTCAAATAAGTGTTCAGTCCTTGGAACAGATTCTCAGTTACAGCTTCCTGCATGGGTCTGAGTTGGCAATATTCAGCTCTCCCAGGGCTTTTTTGTTTGCTTTTAGTAGCAGGATCTTTCAGCAGTTACCCATTGTTTTTCTTTATAACCAAATGCTTTCATTGTAAAAGAACATGCAACATGGATGTGCTGCTCCACTCTGCACTTCTATGTTGTAGAATAACAATCTAACATCCTGAAGTCCTAAAATGGTGCAACTGCCAAAAAGGATGTGTTTAATCCTGTGACCGGACTCCATTTATATCCACAGAAGGTGCAGGAATATGCAAGACCATTTTTATTGGAGGAAACCAAGCTACGCTACGGACAGAGCTTTCGGTCTGTTCGGGTTTCGCGGGTTCGGAGGAGGGGGTTATTTCAAGCATGTACTTTGTGCTCTTCTCAGTGACATTGTTTCTGTTCCTTTGCAGTGAGCTTTATTAGCACACTGTGCTCAATAAAACTCATGAACAGCAGCAACTCCTTCCTCTGCACCCATTCCCTCCCCTGGATGTTGGTGAAGATTGGTAATTGGGGGGGGAGCAGTCAGCTTTACCATAGTCTGTCTACGTCACTGATGGCCGGGGAGGAGCAATATACCTTTTTTTATTCATCCCACAATAAAATGTCAGTCTCAAAGGCTCAAGGGAAAGAGACCACAAAGCTGGAGAGAAAATAGCAGCCCAGAAGCACAGAGTCTCCTTCAGAGAAGAGTGGATAGGCAGTAGGTACAGACAAGACATTATTTAGCAGTCCTTGCTTGTTCCATGCTTCATGAAACTAACTACCATACAGAAAGGAAGTTGATTACCTTATTTATACTTTTGATTTAATCCGTTTTAAATATGCAGTTTAGCCTTATACACCTTTAGGGCCCTGATACAGGTATAGTGCAATGGTAAACATTTTCATTGTTTTTTACTTCTTCCTATTTTTAAAATTAACTTAATTTTGAGTTGGGATCACAAGGGATATGTATGGTCTGGGTGGACATAGAAAGTACTGTTTAGGCTAAATATGGGTTATCTACTACCTACAATACTTCCTCTACCCTATGGTTAAATATCCTATACAATCTTAACTCGTAATGGGGCTCTCGTTTTCAAATTAGGGGGTATTTAAATAGCACATGCTTTTACAGATACCAGCATGCTTATAACAAAGTGCTTTATGGTGTAGCCAGATGCAAGGGCGTGAGGTGAATGTGAAGGGTGTCTAATCTGATCAAGTTACAATTGATGGTGATTTGCTTTTGTTCCTGATGGGATCATGAGATACACTGTAAATATACAGTTTTGTCAATAAGATGGAAAGCCTGAACCTGTTCAGGGGATGTAGGTATTTTCGAGGCACTCAAATGCTGTCCAAATGTAGTCCTATGCATTAAGCATCTTCAGGTTCGAAAATGTTACCATAGAAAACTGAATTTGTGGGGCCATGTCAATCTTCTAGGCTCTACTGAACGAGGATGAACTGCACTTCCTTTAGTTTACCTTGATTGATGATTCTTTTTTGTCCAGAAGCAGGAACTGAAGAAAGAAGATTCAAACTCTGTAATGGCAGGTCTTAACTGGCAACCATTTTTGTATGGCGGTCTGGCTTCCATCGTTGCCGAATTTGGTAAGACTGTGCCACCCATAGCAAGTGCCTTGTTTTTATGAATTGTGTTTAAAAATGCTACTCAAGTTTTGGCATGCAAAACTGAAATATTGGCCAATGTTCTTCCTTCCAGTTGTCTGTCCTTTTGGTAACGAGCATGAATTTCTTTTCAGGAAATGAAAGGATATATTTGCCTTTATTTTAGTTTACCGAAATATAGTTTAAGGGTTAGAAGATAAGGAGCATTTTTATTTTTTAAACTGTCTTTATTGAAGCACTTCGCAGCACACAACACAGTTGGGTAACTGTCAGGGTGACGGGGTGTAGGAGTAAGTGTTACAAGGTACAGAAGGATGAAACATCAATACACAGGGTATTGGGTTCACATGATTTTTGTACAAAAGGTTAGTTATCAGGGGGCTAGTTCAAGCCGATTGTGGAGACTGTGTCTTGTCTGCTAGTGTTGTTGTGTGCAGAAGGTACATTGAGTGAGTTCCAAATATCTCTTGGGCATTATTCAGGTGGTTGCATGTGTGCCCATTGTTCTTCCATATTGCTAGCCCACGTTACATCCCTCAGCCAATGGTCTTTATTGGGAGCATTAGCACTAGTCCAGCACAGAATAATGCAGCTTTTAGCCAGGAGACGACCTAGGCGTACAAATTTGCACACATTGCCCAATGCAAGTCAGAAATATGAAACAGCAATGGTAGGGAGGAGGGGGGGGGGAAACATATTAGTTATTTTGGACAGCGTCGCACACACATCCCCCCCCCAGAAGCACACAAATTGTGGGCAGTCCCACAACATATGAAAGTATTTGGCATGGGTGAAGTTGCAAAGTGTGCATGCTGCAGTACCTTCACTAGAGAACATGGAGTGTAGTGGTACGGGTGTAGCACTTTGAGTTGTATCAGCTGAAAATGGGAATTATATGATACTTTGTGAGTTTGTGCGCACATGTCGGACCAGAGATCATCGGTTGCATCGAGTTGAGAATCCTCTGCCCATTTAGCTCGTACTTTGTGATGTACTACGCCTGAGTGAGTTTGAATTAAGTGTTATAGGGACGACACTCGGCTATGACTGTCGCATGCTGTCAGTATGAACCCCAGCGGCGCGTCGTTCCCAGGCTTGACCGGGGAAACAATTAAATAGTTTCTTGCATGCCCTACGCAGGCTCGCGTTTTGCAGCTACTGCAAGGATGTACTGCAAATAAGTCCTGGAATATCTGAGGTTTGGATAAAGTTATCTTCTTGGTATAGTGACCCCAATGTGTGGCACCCATGTTGCGCGTGAGCTGGAATCGGCCCGAGGCAGGGATGAAACACAATTCAATAGGGGAAGTCTTCATGGAATGGGGCATGTGCAACTATCTCCTTCTATATTTTGCACCAGGCCAGGGCCGTGACGCTTGTGGGGTCGAAGCTGCAATCGTCAACAAATACGTTGCGGAAAACCAATGATCGCAGGTCCTTGTCCCCCGCTGAGTGTCTTTCTAGTAGTATGTGAGGGGGGATGAGTTATCACCGAAACAGAGGGCCACAAATTGTGCTTGTGTGGCCATCCAGTACAGCTTGAAGTTGGGGGCTTCAAAACCTCCCGTTATATGGTTGTGTTAGCGTGTCCCATTTCAATCCTACTGCTCTGGAGTGCCATACAAATTTACAAATGTCACCTTCTAGCTCCTGGAAGAAAGATCGTCCAGGCCCCCTCGGAGATTATGAAGAAGAGTAATTTTAAGGAGCGCAATCGTACTGGTTATTGTGATGGGGAGATGGGCTCAGCTCATAAGTTTAACCTGCAATTGAACCATATATGCATTCTAGTTGCAGTCATGCAGCATAGGGCAATGCCTAGCTACTGTCACACCCAGGTAGCTTATAGTTACTGGAGCCCACTTGAACGTCTGTAGGCCTTAAGAGGAAAGAGCTTGGATTTGCTGCAATTCACTCAGAGAACTGATATCTCTCCAAAGTTTAGGACGTCTTTCATAATAGGCCTTAAGTGCTCCTTGGGGCTCCGAATATACACCAATGCATCGTCTGCATAAAGGGAGATCTGTGGTTTGCCCACCATCCTGACCCCATGATGTCTGTTTGTGTCTTATTAAATCCGCCAGAGGTTCAATTATAATAACAAATATCGGGGGTGATGGGACAGCCCCGACATGTCACAAATTGTGAGGAGAGTAACCCGGTCTTGTTGATCCTAGCTACTGGCATTGTCTAAAGGAGGCGTAGGGCTTCAAGGAACCTCTGGACAAACCCACATTTTGCCAATATAGCGTACATGAACCGCCATGATACGGGGTCAAATGCCTTTTGCATATCTAGTGTGGCTGCTACCACCTGGGTCTTAGGATCTATCTGCGCTATTATATTAAAGAGGTGGCGCAGGTACAGTGCTGTGGACCTACCCGGGATGACTACAGACTGGTCCTGGTGAATAATGTACAGTATGACCGGCATCAGTTGAGTGGCCAGTATCTTCGCGAATACTTTTACATCTGTGTTGTTTAAGGATCAGCGGCGATATGAGCCTCATTGATCCACAGGTTTACCCTGTTTCAGCAATACCGTGTTAACCTCCTCACGCATGGTGCCAGGAAGCGACTGGGACACGAGGGACTCGAGCCAGACCTGAAGAGGTTTCGGGCGAGGGTTTCCTTGTAGCAATTTATGAAATTCGGCAGTTAGGCCATCCATCCCGGGGGCCTTTCCAGTTGGCAGGTGGTCGATTGCCAGAATGTCGGCTACCGAGATTGGGAGATCTAGAAGGGCCTTGGTGTCTTGTGATATCTGGCTGAGTGGGAGGTTGTCAAGAAACTCATCATTCGAAGGGATTGTGTCCTCCGATGTATTCCTTATCTTAGATATCTCTTTCCAGCTTTGCTGGCCTCGGAAATTTGTTCTCTCTAGAGGGCGCTGCGCGTCGACGTCCGCCGAGTCGATGTCCCTCGACAGCGGCCGTATCGACGTCGACGCCATCCTGCCAATAAAGGCTGCGCGCAGCGTCCGTTGCTCAGTTCTGTTTTTCCGCGCTTACTCAGTGCCTCGGAATATCGTTGCTCAGTTTCGTAGATATATTATTCCATTTTCCTCGAGATATTCGATCCATACTCGATGGCTTCCTCGTCTGAACCGACGACCCCTCGGTCCGGTTTTAAAAAATGCCAAGACTGTGGAAAAAAGATGTCGATAACGGACCCTCACAGGGTCTGTCTGTGGTGTTTGGGAGCTGACCACCATTGTTCGGAGTGTGAGGACTGTATGTCCATGACAGCTAAAGCCCTGAAGGAGCGTAGGGGGAAGCTGGAAAAAGGTAAGACTTCTAAAGCTTCTTCTTCCTCGACGAAGTCGAGACATTCGTCTCCTCGTCACCATTCGCGCTCCAGGTCTCGAAGCGGGTCCCATCGCTCTTCGAGATCGGTCCCATCGCTCTTCGAGATCCCCTTCTTCGTCCTCCTCTTCCTCTGTTTCACCTAAGAGAATCCCTTGCCCCAAGAAGCATAGTTCCCGGGCTGAATGGGAGGAATTCCGAAAAAATATGATGAGCGTCTTCGAGAAAGAGGCCTCGACCCCCTCGAAGACTGCCGAGAGCGATGCTCTGGTTGAAAGACCCGAAGGTCCAAAACGCCACGAGTCGCAGCAGCCGGGGAAGGAAGCTTTTAGAGCGCGTCACAAACCCTCGAGTAATGCAAAGACCTCGAATCCTTCTTCGAAGGTTCCGTCGATGCCGAGGTCGGTGTCTTCGACGCCGTTGTCGAAGGGACCTTCGACACACGGGTCTGTCGACTCGACACCGGTGTCGACGCCAAGAAAAGTCACGGTTGCGGCGCACCCAGTGGCTAGTCCCAGGTCTTCGATGTCGATGAGATTGTCGATATCCTCAAGCAGAATTCCGATTCTATCAAAGACCTCGAGGCATCCACCTTTGTTTTCGACGCCACTTTCGAAGCCTTCGGCGACATCGACGTTTTTGAGGCCGATTACGACAAGTTTGGCACCCTCTGCCTTGGAGATGGGTTTCGCACCCTTTGTGAGCTCAGACCAATTGAGAACAATGTCTTCAATTATGGAAGAGGGAGAACTGTCTGATCAAGAAGAGACATTTGAGTTGCAGGGATCTGCAACCCCAGTTCAAGAGGAGTTATCCTCAGAGGAACGCAGATTAAAGGAACTCCATGATTCCTTACATGAGGCAAGTGGTTTAGACACTTCCCCAGAGGTGGAGTTCGCTAGGCCAGACCCGGGGGAGCATGCTGAATCCCCTTATAGAGCCTTAATGGCCAGGATTACAGAATTTATGGGGTGGTCAACACCTTCACCGGCTTTCCAACAGGATGACCTCACGGATATTCTTGATAAAGGTCCACAGGAGGATCCTGTAGTACCTTTTCATAAAGCTCTTCAAAGAAAAATAATGACGAACTGGGAAACCCCAGATGTCGTCCCGGCAGTAAATAAAAAACTGTCTGCTAAATACAGGGTATCTTCTGCAGACCCGGAGTTTTTGTCCAAACACCCATCCCCAGAAGGTCTGGTGGTACAGGCAGCATCTTCTACTGACATCAAGACTGCTTACCCTACCGTCCCACAGGACAGGGGCGATAAGAAATACGATGCTATGGCTAAAAGTCTTTTCGGCATGTAGCATGGCGTTAAAATCTATCAATGCTACTTGCACCCTTGCTAGATTTAGCCATACACTTTGGAAGTGTGCTTCTACAGCGGCTGACTGCATCCCGGAGTGAGAAGAAAGGGAGGCGTTCCTAAATATCATAAGGGACGGTAAAGACGCTATGTGCGAAGCTCTCCAGACGGGCATTGACTCGGCTGACAGTATCAGCAGAGCAATGGCGGCAAGTACAACAACCAGGAGATTTGCTTGGTTGAGCAAGTCTGGTTTTGCCCCAGATGTGCAAGCCAGGCTCTTGAATATGCCATTTGATGGCTCTTCTTTGTTTGGGAAAAAGGCGGATGACAGTTTAGAAAAACTGCAAACATCAAAGGCAGCAGCAAAATCCCTAGGTGCTGCAATCCGTCAGACACCTTTTCGTCCCACAGGAACCTCTGCGAGAGGCAAGTCTTTTCGCTTCTACTCCGCATTCGGAAGAGGTAGAGGACGACCGGCTCAAAGGGGACAAAGAAGAACTACCCGAGGTGGACGGGGTAGTTATTCAAAAGCCACAGCAACAGCAGGTGCCTCTTTACCATCGGCATCTGCATCAGCCACCCCTAAACCACTCTGAGGACTTCCCTCACAAGACACCTGTAGGAGGCAGGTTAACTCAACATCTGGCGGAATGGCAGGCTATCACGTCAGATGCTTGGGCATTGGAGACAGTTGCACAAGGTTACTGCCTGCCTCTCCTACGCATACCTCAGAGTCATCCACCGGGGATCAGCTCTCAAAAAGCTCCAGATCCGCTCCTCTTGCAGGAAATTTTAGACCTGCTAGAGAAAGGTGCCATAGAACCGGTACCTGTAGCGGAGAGGAACAAGGGCGGGTACTCCCCTTACTTTCTCATACCAAAGAAAGACGGAGGACTGAGACCCATCTTGGACTTGCGGGAATTGAACAAATTCCTCAGGAAAGACAAATTCAAGATGGTAACTCTCTCTCAGATCCTTCAGGCCCTTCAGTTCAAGGACTGGTTGGTATCTCTGGACCTTCAGGACGCTTATTTCCATGTGCCAATCCATCTCAAACACAGGAAATACCTGAGGTTCGCAATTGGCAACTCTCATTATCAATTTCGAGTTCTGCCATTTGGGCTGACCTCCGCCCCGAGGGTCTTCACCAAGTTAATGTCGGTAGTGGCTGCAAGTCTAAGGAGGGAAGGGATTCACGTCTACCCCTACCTGGACGATAGGTTGATCAGAGCTGTATCTTCGGAACAAGCTCAGATCCAGCTAGACTATGTTTGCCACTCCCTTCACAGACTGGGCTTCTCCCTCAATTTAAAGAAGTCACAAATGATACCATCGCAGAAACTCCAGTTCATCGGAGCGATCCTAGACACTTCCCTGGGAAAAGCCTTGCCACCAGAGGCGAGGGCTCAAGATATTCTACAGATGCTCACCAAGTTTCAAAATGCCCAACGTCTCCCAGCCTTCGACTTTTTGAGGTTGCTAGGCCTCATGGCATCCTGCATTTTCCTTGTGCCGGAGGCTCGCCTGAGAATGAGATCTCTCCAGTGGGCACTGAGAACTCAGTGGTCACAATTCTCAGGGAGAATGACAGATCTTCTTCAGGTTCCCGACAGGGTGGCTCGAGACCTTCAGTGGTGGGCCTGTCAGGAGAACATTCTGAAAGGAGAGCAGTTTTGGCAACCTTGGCCGGAGATAACAGTAGTCACGGATGCCTCACTTACGGGGTGGGGAGCCCACGCCAACGACTTGATGATCAGCGGTCATTGGTCTCCATCGGAGTCCAGACTACATATCAACCTGTTAGAGCTGAGGGCCATCAGACTTGCGCTGAAGGCTTTTCTGCCATCTGTACAAGGAAAGAATGTCCTGATAATGACGGACAAGACAGTGGCCATGCATTACCTCAACAAAAGAGGAGGCGTAGGATCACTACCACTGTGCAGAGAGGCGATGAAGCTCTGGTTTTGGGCAATCCAAGAAGGAATCTCTCTATCGGCAGTTCACCTAGCCGGAGAGAACAACTTGATAGCGGACGCTCTGAGCAGGCAGAGCACAGTCTCCCACGAGCGGGAACTAGCTCAGGAAGTCCTTCAAGAGATCTTCGCCCTTTGGGGAACCCCTCAGGTGGATCTGTTCGCCACCAGTGTCAACAGGAAGTGCGATCTGTTCTGTTCAAGGGAATTTCCCCCGAGAGGAGCTCTGGGAGACACGTTCATAGTGGACTGGGAGTTTCCACTCCTGTACGCGGTTCCACCAGTCCCTGTCATTCCTCAAATGATCAGGAGGTTGAGAAGATTCTGGAAAACCATGATCCTAATTGCCCCGGATTGGGCCAGGAGAACGTCGTACCCGGACCTTCTAGACTTGTCCATCTGCCCTCCAATTCGACTTCCACTCAGAGAGAATCTGCTCTCACAGAAGAGAGGTCAGGTTCTCCATCCAGGCATCAAAACCCTCAACCTTCACGCTTGGCTTCTGAAAGGCTGAGGTACAAGGATTGGGACCTCCCTGATGACGTTATGGAGGTGTTGCTTTCGGCAAGAAGGCCAGCAACAAAATCTTTATACCGGTGCCGTTGGAACAGATTTTGCAGCTGGTGTAGAGAAAAGAATATCGACCCCTTTTCATGTGGTACACCAACGGTGTTATCCTTTCTACTCTACTTGGCAAATTCAGGCCTTCAAGTTGGCACTATCAAGGGCTATCTCTCAGCGCTGTCCATCTTAAAGCGCACTGCGGAAGAACCATCCTATATCAAGTTACCCTTGGTAATAAAGTTTCTAAAGGGGTTAACTAACGTTTATCCCCCAAGACCATTCCAGGTTCCCTATGGGATTTAAATTTAGTCCTAACTTTCCTGATGGGCACACCTTTCGAACCACTCCACTCTTGTTCGTTAAGGTTTCTTACCCTTAAGACTGTTTTATTAGTAGCACTTACATCTGCTAGAAGGGTGAGCGAGTTACAAGCTCTTTCTTGTAAACCCTCTCATACAATCTTTCACAAAAAAAAAGTTGTTCTGCAAGTGAAGCCTAATTTCCTCCCAAAGGTGGTTTCTGAATTTCATATCACACAGAAGATTACCCTTCCATCTTTCTATCCTCCTCCCGATCCGGGGAAAGAGGAAGAGAGGTTACACAGGCTGGACCCAAGAAGGGCTTTAAGTTTTTACATTAGTAGACTGGCTAGGATAAGACAAGCAGACCAGCTGTTTGTAGGCTACGCAGGTCACAAGCTGGGGCTACCGATAACTAAGCAGACCATTTCCAGATGGATTATTTTAGCCATTTTAGAATGTTATAAACATGGAAAAGAGCCCCCTCAAAATTTTAGGGCTCATTCGACCAGAGGTATCGCAGCTTCATCAGCCCTCAAAAGAGGAGTGCCGGTTCGAGACATATGTGCGGCTGCCACATGGTCGTCCGTCCATACCTTTACACGGTTTTACAACTTGGATTCCTCCTCCAGTCAGGAAACTAGGTTTGGAAGGGCAGTATTAAACTCTATTCATCAATAAGAGGAAGCAAGAAGTCAGTACTCCCACCTCCAATAATAGAATACTGCTATGGGAGCCTATCTAAGATAAGGAATACGTCAGAGGACACAATCCCTTCGAAAAACAAGTTACTTCTTACCTTGTAACGTTCTTTCGATGGGATGTTCCTCCGACGTATTCCTTATCGACCCTCCCATCCATCCCCGCAGTACTACTTCCCTTGTTGCAGCTTACGCTCCTTCAGGGTGATTAGTCTAGTCCAGAAAGAATTATTGTGGGCTACAAAACGGAACTGAGCAACGGACGCTGCGCGCGGCCTTTATAGGCAGGATGACGTCGATACGGCAGCTGTCGAGGGACATCGACTCGGCGGACGCCTACGCGCAGCGCCCTCTAGAGAGAAAAAATTTCCGAGGCCAGCAAAGCTGGAAAGAGATATCTAAGATAAGGAATACGTCGGAGGAACATCCCATCGAAAGAACGTTACAAGTTAAGAAGTAACTTGTTCATCTCTTCTCGCATGCATGTGTTGTTACTGGTGTGGCGGTCCCTGTAAAACCCTGCAAATACCCCATTGATGGCCGTGTGATTGTGGACCAGGCCACCCAATATATCTCGTATGAGCGGGATGCGCCTATTGCCCTTCTCCCGATGTATAATACAACATGGACCAGTGTTCAGAAGGATTTCTGAACTCTGACCAGGAGGGGCAGAGGTTCAGAAACCCAACCTAGTTTATTGGAACAGGGTAACCTCTGGACAAGCCAGACCAATCAGGGTAGCTATGGCAGGCGTCAAGACTAGGTCTCAAGAGGGGGGTGAGGGTGACTGAAAGACCTCAATGAGCACACAAAGCAAGGACACTTACAAATTACTCCCGACAGGTGTTATATTAAAAATATAGACACATTTATTACAAGGCCTTTGTAACATAGACCATAGCAAAGAATCACAGTAATACTAAAGTAAACCAATACATCACAATCAACACAATATATATACAAGACCAAGTCTAAGGGATTCTAAGCACGAAATAGATGGGGTGGAAAACAGGCAGTGCAAGTAATCTTTAGACCCAGTTCGACATCAGAAATACACCTAACTAAGAGGCAGTCCAAGCCTTATGAAGGGAGGATCCTTATGCTCAATAGTACATGCACGCGCTTGTGCCAATGGACAAAATAGGGTCTCTTCAAGGGTCTGTAGCAGCTCAGGAAGGTGGATGAGGCAATGAACAAATTCCCACTATTCAAATAGGGCCTCCATTTGAGGGCAGAGGCAGCTTTATAGTGCGGGATGGAGTCGCTATTTCACAATAGCCATGGAAAGGGAAGGGGCCCTCGGGGGCCACTTTGTGTGTAAAAATGAGCTCCTGCGCTAGGGGCCACCGGTTAGGGTAAGGATTACTCACTGGTCCCCGACGCAGGCAGACCCAAACTTCGCCAGTACAGTCCACTTCGCTGACAGGTTCGAATGCGACAATCAGGACGTCTCGACACCGTGTAGGCTCAGATACAGCGATGATTCCCAAACGGGACAGTGGGCATTTCTCCGCTCCGGGAGGAGGAATCGGCCCAGTTTCACTGCAGCAGGCTTCAGGGGCAAGCGGGTCACAGATGCAGCAAACTTGCACAGGTTGTTGCCACAGCAGGGCAACACGGTAACCGCGTTTACTCCGGTCCGGGCGCACTCGTCTCACTTCAGACCTGGGAATGCCAAGTGTACGAAATTCGGTGTGAGGGTGCCGTGGACACAGAGCAAGCAGTATGCCAAGTTTCGAGGGCCACCTCCAAACGGCGGCAATATTAGAGCAAATGTCCTGTGTAAGCTGGACAGCCCACTGGTTGGCCCAGGGACACTTCCGAAGAGGCTTACTGACAGGGTTTGGTGAAGGTGCCGGGAATAGTTGATCCCACTATTCCAATGGGTCGAAGCATCTTTGCAGACTTTCTAGGATGATCAGTTGCAGAGGGGTCCCACGGGACGACAGCGGGCTCAGGGTTCCAAACCTTCCAGCGGGTCACCAGCGGTTCCTCGACTCACCTTCTTGTTGCAGGATACTTGGCGTGTGAACTCAGGAGATCGACATGGTAGTGGTGTTTCCAGCCTCCTCTTATCCAAAGTTCCCTTTGTGCCAAAACTGAGGGGACCCAATGTGAGATCTGCTCACAAACACGCACACCATACGTGGACCAATCACGGACCACGGTGGTCCCATGCATTCAGGACACTCCAGACTTTCTGGCACCCAGGATGTGTATTGGGACCAGACATCCCAGCCCACATCCTGGAGGCACACACACCAGGCATGCAGAAGCCCGTGAAAGCATTGGGTTTTGCGGTAAACTACATGACCAAATAAGGACTTAGCCGGGTCGGCTGGTCCTGGGGAAGGTGAAGGGGCAAGATGGCCAAAGGACAGGACAAAGAACCTCGTGGCATGGCCATTTTGGAGTCAGGCCACCTATTTGTGCCGATCGCGGTAAGCGCGGTTAAGATGGCATGAAAAGGGTTAAAAATACATGAAAAAGATAGCTGCCACCAGTCCTGCCCATGACACATCTGCTCAGTTCGTAAAAAGTCCAGCAAGAATTTCTAGGGCCTTTGAAAAGACTAGAGACCCAAGGGTGCTGTAAAGTAAGTTACATTGCACTCTTGTTACATGTTGCACAAAAGTTGCAACATGAGGAAAGGACTAAGGGAAACAAAGTCTCCCAGTATTGACTGTCTTAAGGGCATGTCAGTTACCCCATAGAAAGTGAGCGAAAGCCCAGAGGAGTGCAGCTGAAGGCTGTGCTTCTCTGGCAAAGTCTAGATCAGGGTGTAAAACAGCAGCAAAAAGTTTGGGGGTTGACACATGGAGGGAAAATTTTATAGAATATGAAATCTTTCCTAACGACCAGTGGATTTCAGGATGCCAAAATTAGCTTATTCTCTTATTTGTTCTAAAAAAACAATTTTTATTACAAAAATATGAAACTACACTGTTTACTCTAAATGCATACATACACTGATTATACAAAGAATTTCCTGGCTCACAACCATTTTTCCCATCACACATTCATACTCACCCTCTCATGTACGAAACCTATCTTAGCTTTTTCTCAAGGTGACACCTCGTAGTCAATTGGCAAATTATTTCAACCCTTTCTTCAATACAGGTGTAATTGTCTGTCTATTAAAATCACAAACGGTGTTCTAGGTCGACATGTATGTCGGTTGTCTACAATGGGCACTAACAATCTTGCCTCTTTGTTGCTTCAACCTTCATCAAGACGCAAATCGAAGTTCTCATTGTGTCTTCCTTCAAATATACTGGGGTGAGCCACACCATCTAAAAAACACATAATAAAATCTCTTGTCATTTCTCTTCTTGTCATCCTCATTCTTTTATTCACTGTTATTGGCCCTCATTAGGACTCCGGCGGAAAACCATGGTGCTATTAGCACCATGGTCAATGCCGGAGTTCGCCATGGCGGTATGGGGAATTACCACCCCATTCCAAGGTTGGCGGGGCGGTAATTCCCCATGCCACCATGGCCCTTCCCCATTCCCATTTTTGCCCCATAGGGCATAATGGGAATGGGGAAGGCGGTAAGTACGGTACCGCCAATTGCGGTACCGTACTTACCTCGAGAGTCCCTTTGCGGGCCCCTACTTTAACGGCTGGTCTAGACCAGCCGTTAAGGTCGGGTCCCGCAAAGGGACCTCGTAGTAAGGCGTTAAGGGTTTAACGGCGCCGACACCTTTTACAGCGCCGTTAAACCCTTAACGCCAGGGTCCTAATGCGGGCCCTTGTGTCAAAATAACTCTCCTAGTAGTTACACTCATCACACTCACCTCTACATTTAGTTGTTGGAGGGCGTGCAGATGTTGTGGAATAGATCCTTCACAGGCTCTCCTATTTAGATATAGTCTTGTATACTGGCCTGCAAAATCAGAGAAACCCGGGTATCATATGCCAGTTGGTTCCAACTTCAACCTCAACAAAATATTATGATTGATTATAGGTGCATAGGTTATATACTTACTCTCAGTTCGACCATGGGTAGCAAGGTCCCAGATCCTGCTGTGTTTCTTCTATGGGCAGGTAGAGTTGTTGTCACACTAGGGCGTATCCGTTCAGTTCACATCCCCTACAAAAAGACCGTTTTCTAAATTTATGTAAACCTATTCTGATGTCTTTTTCTTACATCCATCTAGGTGTATGCAGTAAGTATATTCATGAACTTACCACTTTCATGAGAGACATCTCCTCATTGGTCTTGGGTTTCGTTATTTTATTTTAATTGGACATCGTCCTTCCTGCAGCTCCTCTTTATCTCTGATTGATTCTCAGTGTTTCACACATCAATTGTGTTTGTAGGCTGCAAATCAAAGCAGCTATCATCAGTGTTAAATTTCCCAGTGCTCCAACTTTCACTATTTTCTCTCTCATTTGTCTTTTGCCTACTCTGTAATTTCATTGTGTACTTGGTACCCTGGAGCCTGAACAGTATGTTGTATATCAGGGCATCCCCAACTTGTTTCACTTTCCATTACTTTCGCCGCGTCTGGATATTCACATCTCAGTTACTTTATCTATATTGCGCATTCACTTTTCAAACCTTGGATACGGTCATATATAATAAACAATGTTTTAGCATTTATTGTTTCCGGCTCGTGTTATGCTGCAATGTTCGCGGTTCAAAGGATTTTCTCGTTTCCAGCCCTTGTCTAGACCCCATTGTCGTCTGTACTGCCCTGCTATTTATAAACACATCATCTTAATCTTAGCACAGGAATACTTTTTTCTTCTTTACCTACACTCGTTTTCTCGCTATTTAAGGCGTTCTAAAACAAAACACAGGCACATCCGTCTTCGCCCTTCTCGTTAGCCACCTCCCTATCGAAGTTCAATGAACATAGAAAGGGGACAGGAGAGACAGCTATGAACAAATTATTTCAATTCGTATTTTGTTGTTTATTTATCCCCTATAGCTAGTCTCCTGACGTGCCATTGCGAGCAAACAATCTGCCAGGTCTATCTCCCTCGCCGTATTTCCTAGCAGACATCGGAGTATCAAAGAATGTAAATTCATGTTCGGCATGGGCCCTAAATCTGTAATCTGTTCCAATGTGGCCATGGGGTGGGTCACTGGCTAGCTCCTTCTCTAGTTTATGCAACCTGTAACATTGTATTATACTATATCGGATTGCTTTGAGGACACTGAACTCTGCCGACATCGCAATTCCCCCAAATGTAAACCTTGATGGCTTCCCAGAGTATACCAGCCGGACACACAGCCTACATTCTTTACAAAAAGAACAAATGCATGTGGTTATCGATAGTAGATGCAAATGCAACATCCTGCAAAGCCAGTGGTTTAAAGCACCAGTTGTTGCAGGGACTGGAAACTGTTGGCAGTGTCAGGGAGATACGAACTGGGGAATGGTCAGAGTAGGTGTGAGGGTGCATGGTGACGTCCCTAACCCTTCCGAGTAATGTGTCAGAAATGATCCACATGTCTATACAGGAGAGGGAATCCTGGACAGTTGAATGAAAAGTGTAGGAGCGATAGTCAGTATGTAATGTCCTCCAAGCATCCATGAGTCCGAGGGAACGCATACCCTCAATGATAGTAGAGGCAGCCCGAGTGGGGGCTCTCTGGGTGTTGGTGGATTTATCCAATTCCAGATCCAGGATAGGATGGTGTTAAAATCTCCCTCCCACAATATAGGGACAAGCGCATATCGGGCAACCTCATACAAGATGTCTGGATAAAATGGAGAGTCATCAATATTAGGACCTTAAACAGTCAGCAACAGTATTTCTCTGCCCGCAAGAGTCCCATACAAGACATATCTACCAAGTGGGCCAGTTCTTGCATGGTTACACTGGAATGGGAGAGACGTATGCACCAGTATCATGACTCCCCTAGAATGCGAGGAGTAGGATGTGTAAAAGCGGTTTCCGCCCCAGTTCTTGGCAAATCCCTTGCAGACTACTGTCTACAATAGGATGTGGACCTCGTGCCTTTCAACATATAGGTGTATTGCCCATTGTTTATTTGGGCTACTTAGGCCACAGACATTCTAACTAAGGCAGGCTATGTCTCCCATTTGAATGCAGGGTGACTAACATTTACCTTCGTAGTGTTTAGGCCCGACCATCCCCTCACCTTCAATCCCCCTCTCGGACCCGTTTCTCCATTATCTGTAAGCGCTGTGCGTAAGTGCAGTTTTAACCCCAACAGTCCCTCGCCACCCTCCGCACACCTCCCGCTTGAAACCTGGGAGATGATACCCCACAAATACAACCCCAGCCGATTAACGCAACATTGCTTGGCGAAGCTGGTGCTCGGACCCACCCGGGCCAACTCGGGACTTGGACACAGATATGAGGATATGTGTTCACATACTTCTTATGGATATGTCACCCCTAGCGGGGTCAGTTTCATGTTTGCTTTCAGCATCCCCAGGGATAGCAAAGTAATGGTATAAGTATGTAGACCTTTGTCACATAGAGCGATCTGCAGGGCATGCAAGCATGAAGGAAAGCAGGTTGCTCCCACATGGATTACTGCTGGGCTTTACGCCCAGTGTTCAGGGTGCCAGTAGGGCTTCATCCAGGAACTTCATGGCCACACCGAGTAATGTGAAGACGAAAGTTTTGTTGTTCCACTCTATACACAGTTTTGCCGGGTATAATATTGCATATTTCAAATTGCCGTTTCTTGACCGCTAAGAAGGATTTCCTATCCTGCTGGACGGCCACCGAGCAGTCGGGGTAGATGTGTATTCTGTTCGAGCCCAACATCAAGTCACCACGCTCGCAAGCCTCACGAGGAGCGTGTTACACTCCCGGAAGTTGAGTATGCGAGCAGTGATGAGTCGCGGAGGTGCTCCAGGTCTGGGTTTAGGTGCCAGGGATCTGTGGGCTCGCTCAATTGCAAATTGTGGTGATAATGTTGGACTCCCCAGAAGTGGGAGCAGGGTGGTCTCCATCCACTGCTCCACAGATGTTTCCATATTACACTCAGGAACGCCTATATTGCGAATATTATTGCGGCGGGAGCGCGATTCCAGGTCATCATTCTTCTTCTCCGCCTTCTTTAATTAGTACTATGCCTGGATAGTGTAGTAAGTTTGTTTCTTATGGCGGACATCATGTCTTCCACAGTGTCCACTCTTGTTTCCGCCTCTGTTCGCCACTGGGCGCTCTTGTCGATGCATGTTTTTATGGAGTCTATGGTGCTGGTCATGTCATTAAGTTTGCTGTTCCATCGGTATTGCTGCTACCTCCATATCTGTAGACATCCCACCGGTGGTTGATGGTTTGGTGAGTAGATTTGGTGTACTGGTTCATAGAGCGTTGATTTTTTTGTGCTCCCTTTAGTCATATTGTAGAAGATCTAGGATTAGTCTGCGGATTGGAAGCCTTCCAGAGGTGTTTGGTATACCAATCCGGTGCCCGCCACAGATCAATGATGTCAGGCTGGTGGTTTTTCACCTGTTTCGTGTGCTGCATCTATGAGGCCCTGCACATCACTTTAAATGGTGATTCAGGGAGGCGGGAGCACCTTAGGGCTAGGTTAAGCTCCCACGCAGGGCAGTATGGGCTGGGTGTGATGAAATGTACCAAAAAACATGTGCGGTTTCGTCAAGCAGTTGATGAGGTGGTGACCCTCACCACTGAACTGATAGCCAGAAGTAAGTGTGACCCAGAGTCAGGATTACACCCCCATCACAGGCTCAAACGGTATAGTGGGTTGCCGATCCGGTGACTTTGTGGTGGCTGCTAAATCGTCAGATCACCAAGTTGTTAGTTGGTGTATTGCGTGGCATTGGATCTGCGGTTTTGGCCCAGAAGGATCTGGGATTTTCTGGGATTACATTAGGAGCGTTTTAGGGGTGTCGATTATCCCAGTCCGGCACACACTGTTTTCCAATTAAGTCAGGCCGGTGGTTTGGAGGACATGCACAGCATTTCGGTTAGTGGTTTGGGGTGGCGCAACTGTCTTGATGCCTACCCCTGGGGAACCAGACCAGGTCCGGCAGCCCCGGGAGCAGGCATCACGTTCCCGGGAGAAGGCCCAGCAACCCCTGTTAGGGGCCATCTGGACACAGTCCTGGCACCTTTGGCGCCAGGCTCATATAAAACATCAGTCCTGGCGCCATAGGCGCCAGGCTCATAAGGGGATTACCTGAACTTACCTGAGGCAGATCATGCTGCAAGGTATCCAAGCCCTCATGAGGCCTAGAAGGGACTACTTTACCTTAGGGACTATTTGCCCCTCGGATGTGGCGGTGGAGGAATACTTACCTGGAACTACTTTGGAAGCTATTTAAACCTCCAACCTCTAAGCATCCAGCAGCATAACGCTCACTGTGCCTGCAGCAGCATCCAGTCTTCAGCCACGGCCACCTCGAACCCGAAGCACCTAGAAAGAAGAGAAAGAAGGAAAAAGGTTACAATAAGAACATTACCAGCTTCTTACCTGATTCCGGAGCCACCGCATCGTCGAACCAAAGGAAAGACTTTATTTTTAAACGCGTCACTTCGCCAGCAGCAGCGCCGCGCTACACTCACCGTTCCTCGCAGCATCTTCACGCTTCACTGCAGCCTCCTGCATGTTCCCGCCGCACTCCGGCACCTGGGGGGAAGATAAAGACAACAAGGTGAGCCAAGGGAACATATAGAGGAATACTGGTTACCACCCAAAGACTTACCTGATTTACCACCGGGGGAACCATTCCTCTTCTCGGGTCGGTGCAGCTCCCGGCTCCTAAGGGGAAACAAAAGCACAACAGGGTGAATCAAAAGGACAATCCAGGGGAGCCACCTCCAGCCATAGACTTACCTGATTTTACCGCCGGAGGTATAACTCCTCGACTCTTGCCATCTCTTAGCACCTGAATAAGGGAGAAGACCGCAGATTACGGAATCGGATAGGAGTGAAGGTCAGGAATTTAAACTCTTACGAACTGCTTACTTGCGACGTCTTGCCGGGAGAGTCAAAATAGCCCTGGAACTCACCAAATCTGTCAACCAGTGAAGCAACTGGTCCTTCACGCGCCCCTGCGCTCGAAGCAGGATGGAGAGCTCATCTTTTCAAACCATAAGGTGAGACTTTAGAGGGGACATCGGAGGTGGTCAGTGGAGAGAACAACGGGGGGTGAGGGGATTAACGCTATACTCCACGGGTGGTTAATTCCCCTTTCTCCATTTGCAGAAGAATACTCCTATGGGCGAGACAAACGAAACTAGGAGGGCCAGTCCAGTCTGTCATCTCAGTCCTACGCATTACACTGGAGGAGGCCGCAGCAGTCCAGACCAGTTCGGCGCCTCTGTGGGAGTCAGGTGAGCGTAACAGCAACTGCCTTAGGACTCAGTTCGCAGGGTAATTCAGTCTGCGTGTTAAATGGTGGCAAAAATGAATATGGTTTTGTCAATCAATAAGATGGTGACTCCCGCATCTGGACAGATAGATCGAGTAATGCCACACCTACCTCCACAGGTTCCAACGGTCCGGCTGCTGACTTTGAAATGGCTTCTGAATTTGCATATCCCTGTTTGAGTTGCTTGTCGAAACAGTATGTAGTGTTGAGTTGCAGAGATCGGACAGGTGTGGGAGAGCTCCAGGCTCAATCCCCAGCAGTGGCAGTAAGAAGCGGCCCACAGAGGGTCTCGAGCTGCAGGTCTGCAAAGGGCACATTCCACGACCTGGTGGGATCCCCACCGCAGTGATTTTGCTTCAGCAACCCAGTGTCAGGAATCCCGCGTCGTCCACAAGAATTTGTCCCGAGTGTCTGGACACAATAGTCAGTGTCCCCTGGTGGTGGGGGCAGGATCCGGTGGTCGAAAAAGGATTTTCCCGGCTGTGATGGGCAAGACGGCTGGCCCCCGTGGTGTAATGGGAGCCACTGGGTGCGTTGTACCTGCCGTCCGTCACCACCGCCGGAACGCAAATAGTTTGCTCTCCACGCCTCGGTCTGTGATAGAGACTGAAGTAGGGTTGGTGTTTTGCCGGGGCTGCCAGTAGTTTGTCGCTCGCTCTTGAGTGTTATATTTTTAATTAAAGAAGGCAGGTTTTAGTCCGAGTTGGCCTCCGGGGCTCTAAGTAAGAGCCGCCATCTTGGTCGCCGTGCAACAGAGCCCCCGCCAGGAGCCTTTTTCAGAACCTAATCTGGTAAGGGGTTCTCAGAGCCCAATGTCTACCCACATTTTCATTGGTAGATTGGCAGAGCAGTGCGTTGTAATCTCTGTGGGAGGTAGGTCTCATGTACAGTTAACTAGAGAGACTGCCAATTAACAGATGTCCACACAGGTAAGTACAAACGTATTCTATTAACACTATATCTCTCTGAGGTGTGTGACTGTTTATACTGGCATACTTTGCATTGGCCTTATAGTGGTTGTTCTGGAGCATTACAAGTTGTTTATTTTCAAAGTAAAATGATGTCTACAGGGGTGTGTTTGTCCACTATCCTGTGAGAAACCTGACTGTCTCACTCGCTAGTCCCCGTGGATTTGTCATCCAGGGGGCCAGGATATGGCCATTGCTTTTGGATACAGTTCCTGGGAGTGGACCTGTGCGGGAGGATCATCTGGATGGGGGCGGTAGGGGGTTTTCGGGGAGTGGAAGTGGGACACTGGATGGCGAGATGCGGTTGCCCCTTCTGGAACACCTTTACCCCATCCTACCAGGTAGGATACGTAGGGAATCAACCCTCGGCCCGCTCTGCCCTTTTTTCGACAAACACTTTCTCACAGAGAATTCGCTGTGAGGGAAACGGACTAACAACCGAGCCGCATACCTGACGTGTCCCACTACATTGGTCAGGCAGGGTCAGGCAATTGCTGATCATTACACACACAGGACTTCCATCACACATCCCCATACGGATAGACAGTTTGTTACACATGCACATAGACCTCCCCTCCCCCCAGACAAGTGCAAGCCCTCTAAGCATGGCACTGAGCTGCTGACCCACAAATTCCGGGCTGAAGCCTTAATATTGAAACATGGTGCAGACTGGTTGAAAACTGCATTGGAACATGGTGCTGATACTCGAAAAACACTGTAGGATGCTTAGTGTACATTTCGCTTCTGAAGAGGGCACTAGTAGAAAAAAGCCACCTACTAAATGTTAGGCCTCAAACTTTATTTTCACTAAAGCACAGTAGTCCTTTAATAGTACTTATCGGGTGGAAAAAATGTACTTTTCGAAGGAGAAGCCACATAAGGCGGAGACTGAAGAGGAGATGCAGAAAATAGGGGAAGTTACTGGGTCCCCTTCTAATCTGCATGAATCCGCTTGGAAAACCTGTGGGTTTTGTGAACACTGTCCAAGATTGCAACCTTTCTGCAGGAGAAGCAATAACAGGTACCTCATCAGGTACCTCAAATAGACTATACACTCACAGAGGGTGAGATTGTGATTGGATGAGTCTGAGCTAAAAGCAGCTCCTGCATATGAAGCATCACCCGTTAGGCAGAAGCTACCTCTGAGAAACCAAGAGCTAGGAATACGGTGTGCAGCAAACCTAACATGTGGACAAAAGGCAAACTGTCATGCACTCACCTGCTGTGTGGCGGTCGCGACGGATCTCTTTTAGGTTGCCGGAGGACCTGCGCCGGCTGCAACCGTGCCCGCCCTCCTTCCTTCCCCGGTGGCGCTGTTGGAGGATGCCATGGCGCCTCAGGGACACACGGCATTGTGAGCATCAACGACGGCACAGAAATGAAGCAGTCACGTGGCAACATCATGTCACGTGATTATTCAGTGTCACTCTGGCTCTATTTAAATGCTTGGCTTCTGGACTGCTGTTTTTTCCCTGCTGGATTTGGTGAACTTGTTTATCTTCTGGATCTTGGATTAATTAGATTGTGACCCTGAATTTGTTGCTTTGGAACTCTTGTGGAATTTCCTTGGCTTTGGTACTTTGGATATTGGACCTTATGGAATTTCTACCTGAAACTCTGGTGAGACCTTTTAATTGTATTGCGTCATCCTCCTAGCTTGCACCCTCATGCCATTCGGGTTATGCTTGCCTTAGTTGGACAACATCCAGCGGAATCTCATCTCATCAAAGTTTGCCATTTCCTGGACCAGGTATGTTATGTATACTGGGGGTTTACATGAGTCTGTAACCCCCTTGTGACTGTCTTTTTTTAATATAATGGTTTTGTAGCTTGTTGTGTAACTAACTCCCTGTTTTCTTCCAGCTGCCGCATGCTTGGCAGTACCGTATCCCGTCTCACTTTTTGTCAAAATTTCTGGGCAGGGATTCTCTTCCTTTTTTCCCTGGCTGGTAGTTGGGGAAGAAGGTATAGTTCATCTGGGACCTCAGTTCACGACACAAACTCTTTGTACCTTTTATATATTATCTATTATGCTTTAAATATCCCCTAGGTTTGTCCTTTATTCTCCTTAGTACACATTCCTACACCTATCCAGTTAATAATAACACATTGCTATGTTTGTTTGACACCACTTGCCATGGGGAGTTCAAATTAGCTCCTTGTTGCTATTGGTTACAAGCTAACCACACCCTTCTAGGCTACATGCAGGAGCTAAATAGCTCCTGCAATTTTTAACCCTGCACTCAGATGACCTCTGTGAGGAAGAGGAGGTCTTTGAAAGTGAAAAACAACCCACAAAAGGCTTGGACTACTCGCGCGTGTTAGAAAAAATTCTTTTTGCAGCTTTCCCTCCATAGTTTCCTATGGAACTCCATTTGTTTTCCTGTTTTTGGACCTGACCTGACTTTTTGAAAGGAAGTGAAGCCTTTCACCTCACTTGCCTTTTGTTAATTTATTATGGGGAAACTGATCAGTCCTTCTATCAGCATTGGGAAACTTTGCTTCTCTTTTGCGTTCTTATATTTTTATTGCACACAGCACCTTACAGTATCACCCCAGTTTTTTATGCATACGATTTTTGGTTACTTTTATATGCGCCTAAAGACAAGTTGGTGGCAGTAGTTACATTTTTTTAGAATGTTTGCATTATTTTGGATGTGCATAGTCGCTACTAAATGTGGCTAGTGCCCTAAAATGGCCATGCCACAAGATTTTCTATTGTTCTTTGGCCATATAGTAGTTTAACATTTTACACAGTTCATACTGCAGAAAGCAACTGTGTTGTCAATGTCTGCATGGACTGTTGACGTGTCGGTCGGTGCAGACAAAACACTGGCTCCCCCAATCTCCTGCAGCGGGCAAGATATTGAATAGTCAAACTAATAGACTCCGTTATTCCATGGGGAAACAGAATGATACATTGCACTAGACCTAAACACCAAACAGATGCTACAAATACTAGTGAATGTTTGCTCCTATTTTTAAAACAAGACCATATTCACTCTGTTTGACAATACAGCCACATCTGCCATACCTGCATGAAATGGGCAAATAGTAAAAGGCACAGTTCTCCAGCATTGGATCTTTCATAGATCCACATGCTGTTTGAATAGTCCCGGTCATCAGGCTGGGAATCCTCAGTAACATTAAAGCAGTTTTCATTTGAATTTGAAAAAGAACAGCAGTCACTGGTTGTTTTGGGTCATCTTACCGATCAGCGGATAAGCCTTGTCTCTCTTAGATCCAACCCTGGAGGACATCTTCAGATTTTATTTACACCGCGCATTCAAGTTTTGGGAGTCCTCTTATAGTTCTCTACTTCATTGAAAGGTTTTCCTCAACAAAATCGACTATTTTCAAATTCTTTGACATTACTGGAAGCATGTACTTTGAGATTTGTTTACTGGTGTTTGGGAGATCCTTTGTCTTTGGTGCTTTCCTGCAGGTCTGATCTGCCCTCTCCCTTCCAGCGTTAAAGCCTGTGAAGGATGATTCCCTACCCCACCATGGCTGATTCAAAGGCTAAGAAAAGCCTTTTCAAGGCATGTTCAACCTGCCATTTGAAGAAACGTTTTGTGGAAGACAAGCATGAAGGATGCCTGTATCAAGACCACAATGTTAATTTGTGTTCCTTCTGCCACTCGTTTTCAAACAAAGCGCTCAAAGACTGACAAAGAAGGTTAGTAGCTTGACTGGATGAGGGAATGGTGGCCTCGGATCTGGCTTCTGTTACAAATCATGCTTCACTCTACCAATATAGACCCCAAGAGCGTGCGCCCTCTACTAAGAGGTCAGGATTCCACGAGGAGGCTTCCTGTGGTAAAAGGGTGAAGAAGGGACATGCCAGCCATGCTCAGCCTTGCCTGGAAAAGGCAGCCTTGCCACACAAATCTTCACATAAGTTGCCTTGTTCAATGAGGGCTGCGGCGACTGTTAGGGAGAATTCTCTGTTTAGGCTGAATTTCCCTACCTAGTGAGTCCCCCAGCAGCTTTGCTGGATTTCTGGGGTTTCTTTTTTTCTCCTGCCAAGAGTGAGACTCTTTTACCCTCACTCTTGGACATGTTGAAGTGTGTTTTCTTGGTTAAACCTTGTGTTGAATGGGCTATGGGGTCTTTTACTCCATAGGGCCTCATGTATTTTTGTGATGTGGGTTACACAGCACCCTCTGTGCCGTGACCCAGGGGTGTCCTAGGGACTCCCCAACATAGACTCCATACCCTGGGACTGACTACTGTCTCCCAGGGCATGTAAAGTCACCAAAGACTTTGCTAGTCTTGAATCCTGAACAGAACCAGTACAAACCATCATATTGTGGACGTACTGGCTGGGGCAATTCGATTGCCCCAGGGTCTGTTAGTCGAGGGGGCACGTCTCCGTCCCCCCTGATCGAGTTTTGGCTGGTGGCAGTGGAAACTACGTTTTATATTCAACCGCGAATATTTTCCTATGGGATTTCCCATTGTTTTAGGCTAACACATTTAATTATTTATTTACGGTAGCCTTAAACATACCGCCGGTTTTATATATTTATTTTTACAACTCCGGTTGGGACTTTTTGCCAAAACTTGATTCTAAAATGGCGTTGGTGTTCGCCTCTGTAACTCTGACCCAAAGTGGAGCCCTTTGTTCCACTTTTGGCGGGCTTCTCCACAGAAGCCCTCCAAAGTGGTGCCACTCTGTCTGGGGTACTTAGGAGGGGTGGAGGGGGATTTAGGCACCCTGGACTGAGTTACCTTGGTAACTCAAGTCGCACTCCGTCCTGATTGGCCCAAGTGGTGAGCCGGCCGGCTCACCACTTAGCATGTTTGAGTGACAGCTAGGCTGGGTGAATGGGGGTTTGCTGCATAAAAGCAGGGCTTTGGGGACTGGAACTTCAGAAGTCGCCACAGGACCAAGAATCCGACGAGGGAAGAGCTGAGCCGACCTGCTTCGACGACACCACCCGGTGGAGCCCTGCTGAACCGTCTCACCACTTTTCCCGACGACCGAGGAGAACTCTTAGCGGAGTGGCTCCTTCCCTTGACTGGTGGGGACAACCAGTTTTCGCCTTCTTTTCGCTTCTCGAGGTATCTCGTGGCCGCCTTGCCAGTGCCAAGCACCCCGGCAACCGGAACCCCACCACTTTTACCCCAACCACGAAAGTCGGTACAACCCTTTAACCGGAGGACTCCGCGGCTGGTTTCTTCCCGGGCAGTGCAACGACCCTCTTCTTCTGCTCTACAGCGAGAACTTCTTCTCCCCTGACCGACGTCGAGCCCTGCTGCCACTGCCTGGAACAACTGCCACCGCTGGAGGATCCTGTCCGCTTAAGGTACCGTGTTCCGCCTGGCTTCCCTTGCTACCGACTGTACGGGGTAGATTTAGCCCCCGGCTTTCGAACCTGGGAGTGCCTGGAGCACCTTGGCTAAACTTTCTAAGCCACACTAAACTCTTTCTAACTCTGTGCAAGACTTTGAATCCCTAATAACAGTGTGATCTTGGGCACATTTTTGCTCCGGCTACTCTAAGAGTGGACCCTGCCTAGTGACTTTTGCTCACCTGTGACTTTGTGCTTCTTTGAGCCTATTGCAAGTGTTCTGGATCTTAGAGTGGTGTGTTTAACCCATTTCTGTTTCTCTTTACCCCTTTCCCTAACCTACTAGAGTGTCATCTAACGTTAAGCGCTCACCTCTGTTTTAATTATGTGGTATTAACTTAGAGTTGTCTAGATAGGAGTAAGGGTTGAAACTGCTTTCATCATAACTGTGTTTGAAGTGTTTTTACTATATTTTGCTAGAGCGATTTCCACTTATGTGTATTTAATAAATCAATAACTATATACTTTTGAAACCAAGCTCTGGTCAGTGTTTGCTTGTGCTATTGTGTCCGGGTACATATTGTGTATACTTTGCATACTGCCTAACTCTTCTTGAGGGAAGTCTGACTGCTCAGCCACAGCTACCAGGTAAATCTGGGTGGTACAGACTGCTACCAAGTGGGTTTACTGCTATACCTGTAGTCTTAAATCTTTTGCAGTGTTCCCCAAGGGGACTGCACAGGTTTCTGCCTAACAGCGACTGTTTAGTTGACTGCTTCTTGATGTCCACGAGTCACTTTCTTCCACAAAGCATTGGACCCCAAAGATCCAGCCACAAGCTCAGTCAACGCCTTCTTTGTCGATGGCCCATAAGCAAGGCAGGTTTTTGTCCACCACTTTGTCGACAGCCTCGTCCACCACTCAGTTCTCATCTGCCATTCTGTCAATGACAGCCCCGTCATGAACAAGACCACGTCGCTAGAGACGATGACCTTGTTGACAACCAAAACTCCCATCGAAGACAGACGGTCTCATAAGCGATCATATCTTCGGCTGGTTCCATGCCGTGTACAGGTACTGTAGCTCATCCAAAAGCTGTCTACTGTTCCTAGCTGTCGAACACTACGAAAACAATCAGTATTCACATTGATGCCTTACGTCCCAACTGCTGTTCTTGGTTCTTCTCAGTGCAGAGAAGGAGTTTTTCCAGACGATGCAGAGAAACTCCTCACATCGCTGCCTCCTGCTCAGCCACTTCCTACAATGCAGCCACCTCGTGTCCCTGCTATGCCTTAACTGATGCCTGCTCCAAGCCACCCTCTGCCTGTTATCTCTCGATGGATATTTTGTCCACATTGCAGATGTTGGTTTCGGAATTGCCGTCCAGGGTGCTAGTCAGCCCGGCCATTCCTACTCCACAGGACCTATCCCCTGATCTGCCTCTGTTCTGCCTTCACGCCGCAACTGTGATTCTCCAATGGCTGTCCTCATCCAACAGATCTCTGAGATAAAATCTGAGGACGACGCTTCTCAGAATGGGGGCATTCACTTGCACCGCCACAATAGAGGAGTTTGACGACCTGCTTCCCACGGATGGTATATTGGCCGACCCTTCTATTGGCGATTCCCCTCATGATCAGATTGTGGCATTTCATACCATCATGCCCAGAACCACCAAGATGTTTTTCTACTGAACAAAGGGAAGATTTCCTATGTCAGCGCAGGGAACAGGCTTGGAAATACATTCTATCCATTCCAATACTGGATGACATCTGGGAAGATGGTCTCTTGACCTTGAAGGACTTGTTTTACAGCTCCTCCTAAGAATCGGTTAAAACAAAAAAAAAATGAATGCAGGGCACCTGGCAATGACACTAAATGCCTGCATAGCCAACCAAGCCCAGATTCCTGTGTGCTGTACCGCCGGACAATGAAGGGAGCCAACTAGACTCTTTCGGGAAGTGTCTACAGCAATTGCCCCCATCAAGGCCACTAACTAACTGGCTATCCTGTCCTGGTTTGACCCAGAGTTGTGCGATAAGATGGTTCTCATCCTAGACTTCTTGTCAGGCGAAAAGAAAGATGAAGTCTTAAAGCTCATTCATGAGGGACAGGCTTCATCAGATCACGTCGTATCCTTGGTGGTTGACATTTCTTGCAACGGTTTCCGCCAATGGGAATGGTATAGGTTCTGTGCCCCCAGGGATGGCTTAAGGTAACTAAATTTCATCCTGATGTTCAAGCAAAGATATTTGACATACCTTTCGTCAGAGGGGAAAAGTGATGATACCCCCCAGGCCATCAAGACTGACGCAGCACTGCTCGGTCTTTGGATACCTTGCAGCAATGACAACAGTCATTTCGTTCTAAAAAAATCCTGTTTTTGCAGTACACCTCGTGATTGCAGGCCAACCAATCGATCACAATAGTTTTGTTCCAGCACCTATGCCTCTGGAGATAATTGCTCCTCCTCTCCTCCCCTGCCTGTGTACATGTACTGGATCCTATCATCCCAAAATACAAATACCGAAAATCAACCTAAACGAAAATTACAAACAATTGGAATTGTGAACTGTTGCATAATGTTCTACAACAATGCCCAACATGTTTCAATCCCCAGGTGGCTAGTGGGATTTTCTTTAGGAGCTCTGATGAGTTGCTATTGCAAGGTGCCTGTACAAGAATAAACAAGGTGGGGTCCTGGGAGTGTGTCTCTACCGGCCTATTTCCTGGGTTAGAGACTCAGAGTCTTTAACTCGCCATCCTTTCACAGAAGAGAAATGTCCACAACATATCAGTCTTTGTCCTGCCCAAGGGCAGTCCAGTACCGGAATGCCAGGCAATTCTCTTCTGAACAAGTGTACCAAAAGCAACCCCAGACACGTGTTTCGGCCTGGTTGGGCCTCATCAGTGAGGTGGAGCTGTGCCTGTCTAAGAACAGTGAGCAAGGGTTCCACGTCTTACGTACGTACATTTTGCCCCTCCTGTGTTAGGCAAAGTTTGTATGCAGTACCCTCTGGGACCACTACACACAGCTATGGCTACAGGTGTAAGCAAACCAACCTTTGGTATAAGTCTGTACTACACAGTTTTGGTAGCGTGTTGAGCAGCCAGGCTTAACTCAAGAGGGGAATGTGAGCCGTAATCATGTTACACAGAGGTCTACAATCACAGGTGTTCAAATAAACTCTTCTACTCAAGGTTTCTTTGATAATATTTTTCATAAGGAGGCAATTATATAACACACAAATATACTTCAATACTTTTTCAGAATACGTTTCAAGAGGAGTAAAAGGCAAAGGTTATTAGAACATGAAAGGTTCCAATTATTCTTAGACAGTGTAAATACTTTGAGTTCACCAGAAGAGTCAATTCAATAGGCTAGGCCAAAGTCAATGGGCTGAAGTCTTGGATAGGATAAAGCAGTTCTGGTAGTTAAATGGAAAAGTCTTTACACAAGTTCTTGGAAGTAGTTTCTAAAAAGAAAAATCATACGTTGGGTCACAAGCTGATTAGGCCTGCGAGTTGCAAAAGTTTCAAGCACTTTAACCGCGAGAGGTAAGTGCTCTGTCTTGTTTTACAGTACGTTACAATGAAGAAAAAGATGCAGCTGATGTCTTCTGTTCCTGGCAGTTCCTGCAGATCTCCCTGTTCCTAGGCCTCAGTTGTTTGTTTGTTTGTTTATTTATTTATTGTGCGCACCGGACCCTGGGGTAGCAGGGCGCAAGAGAACAAGGAAGTTTACAGCTTGGTTACATACATTACAAGTTACAGGTTACAGAGCATGTAGAGTGGCCATTACTTGACTTTGCAAGGTAAAACAAGTGCAGACAATCAATCAAATCCATGGCGAGCGAGCAATATAGCAGGTCGGTGGTGAACGAGCAATATAGCAGGTCATTGCGTGTCAGGTGAAGTACATGTGGAAGTGCAAGGGTAGAGAGTCATTTAAATCTCATTCTCAGTAAGCCATTTTATGGAGTTCTTTCTGAAGTTGTTGAACGATTGGTTAGCTCTGAGTGCATGAGGTAGGGCGTTCCATAATTGCGCTGCCTTGACTGGGAAGCTGGATCCTCCAATAGTGGCTAGTTTAAATCTGGGCACTAGTAGGCAGTTAGGGCTGACTGTCCTTGTAAGTCTAGTGGGATTTTTTCTGTTGAAGCGTTCTGAGAGGTAGCGGGGGGCTTTGTTGTTTAAGCATTTGTGGATAAGGGAGGCAGATTTGAGGTTGATTTTTTCTTGGGTGGATAACCATTTGTGTTTACGTCTTATTTCTGAGATATGTACTCTTCTAGGGATACTTAGTGCCGCTCTAAGTGCATTGTTTTGGAGCACTTGGATTCTATTGATGATTTGTTTGGTTGTCCCTATGTAAAGGGCGTTGCAATAGTCTAATTTTGATAAGATGAGGGCTCTAGCTAGGATAAGACAGCTGTCATCTGATAGGAATTGTTTCCCGGCTCGTATTAGTTTGCATGTATAAGCTGTGGATGAGGCCAATGCGTTCACCTGTTTGGTAAAAGATAGTGTCGCATCAAGGTAAAAACCTAGGGTTTTTACTTCTCTAGCGACTTTGATGGTGTTACCATCGATGATGAAGGCTGAGTAATTTTGGTTGAGTTTGGAAATGCGGGCTGCCGTACCCAGGATGATGAGCTCTGTTTTGTCATCGTTCAAGTTGTGGGGACAAGAGGGAGGACGTCCTGCACTGGGACTGGTCAAAGCTCGCAACTGGCAAACATCCATTTCAGTGGCTGTTTCGCGTTTCAGCTACTGCACTGGTAACGCCGCTGGTTCTGGCTGTCAAGGTGGACTGTCCTTGCTTCTGATGTCCCAAACTCAGCTGAGGTGGGGTGGGTCATGCTCGGTCTGACGTCGTGGCAGTCCGGAGGATCTTCCAAACGCTTTTGGCCTGCTTACAAGTAACGCACATAATCTGGTGTCCCTCTCCCTGGCTCTACGGTTTCCGCAGCACTTTGAGGAAATGCAACCAGCTCCGAGAGAGGTGTCCAGGTGGCTTACTTGGGAGTTGATTGGTCCTACCAACTCAAAGGGAGAAGTCCTTGCCGGGCTTCTCTGTCGGTGTGAACTTGGCGATTCAGACCTGCAGCAGGCCTTCAATGGGCAAACCAACGGTCCAGGAGTTGCAGCAGACGTCCTCTTCAAGCTCTTCTTCGGTTCCTTCGTTCCAGTGGTCGACTCTGCCTTCCAAGCCAAGAGACTCTCCTTTTATTCAGTTCTCTCCCATTAATTCCAGCCTAACTGCCACTCACCCAGCAGGGTGGCAGTCCTTGCCGGACAGTCAGCTAGCCAATTATCACAGAGGGCATTCGGGTCTCCTAGGAGACTAAGCACAGGGAGCCCCGGGCACCTCCCTCACTTCCTGCCAACCCAGACACTCTAGAGCCAGAGGCGGTCTTCACTCCTGAAGCCCGCCAAAGGCGAATGAACAAAGAGACCAAACCTGGTTTGGCGTGCAGAGAAAAACTCTAGAAGGACCTTTCCACAAAGAAATGGCAAAAAAAGAAGACTGGGACCTGTTTTTAACAAAGGGGGCTCAGACGCCATCTTGAAAAACATGGCTCCCGTGATTTGTTACCGGAGCTACGAATAATTTGCGGTCGGAAAAAATCATGGTAGTTTGTTGTAAAGCCACTGCCACCAGCCATTCTGAGAGGAAAGGGTAACCTTTGACTGCTACATGAGTATCTAGACACAGGGGATACTAAGTAACCCCTACAGCACTCCATTGTAAGATAGGGTGTGCTGGGTCTAGGAATTTAAAAGACTAGTAAAGTCAGTTTCACTTTACTTTCTCTAAAAAACAGTAGTTTATCCCAGAGAAGGTAGGTAAACCTTGGGAAAGCCTGGAAGGCTTCCCTGTGTCACTGCACTAAGGGTGCTGTGTGACACCATTAAAAATATGATGCCTATGGAGTTGGTTAGACTCCATAACCAAAGAAAACACTGAGGTAAAACACATATCAAAATACATGAGGGAGTGGGAAAAAGGGTCACAATCTCTCCAGGAAAAAAAACCAAGTCCTCAAAATCCAGCAAAGTTGCTGGGCGTCTCTAAGGTGAAGGGAATTGGCACATTTTTGAGAATTATCCCTAACATCCTGTAATAGAAAATTCCCCTGGAAAGACTGTGCAATTTCTGTCTCCTCATGGGTCACGCCCAAGGACAGTGCAAGTCATGCAAACTGTTCAGGCTCAAAACACTCAAGGACTGAGAAACAAAACGCTGGACCCTCCACGCCATGGTGGCCGAGGCCACCATGGACGTCGAGGGAGCCTCAAGCATCAAGGGCGATCGGGATCCGTTGGGGATCTGTGTGCAAGTCCCCGACCCCAACAGCAGGCAGGCGCTTCTGCAACGGCGACGGCACTAGTAGGACCAATTTGCACCACACAAAACACACCTCTCATGGGCGAAAAGTCGACCACGACTGAAAAGCCAAACACAGCGTCATGGGGGAGGTCTGAAATGTCCCTGTCCTCTGTGCCATCACGTTTGCCACACGACAGGCCCCAGAAACAGACCAGTCCGTTTCTGACACTGTGTCTAAAGCCTCAAAATCCTCACATGCCCAAGACCGGGGGTGGAAAGATGTGCTGACGGCCCCCTGGCATGCAGACCGTCGAAAGACGCATCAAAGGCCACTCGAAAATTAGCAAGCTGATTAATAAACGTGTCCCAGATACTGTTAAAAAGCCGACGTCAAGATACCTTAAGTCTTCTAAGACCCAGGGAGAGGGCACAATTTGAGGGACTATGACCTAATGAGAAGGCACTATTTCAGGGGATATGCACCATATAAGAGCCCCGGCACCAGAACCAACACCCACCCCGCCTCTGTTCCCCCGGTAGTCACAAGTTCATTACAGTGGACAGCAGAACAAATTGATAGTCATGAGGCGTATGTCCTCTCTAGCTAATTTCTTTGATGACCACCCCATGGTCTTGCAAAACTTCCAGGGTGCACCACACATCAGGCCAGTAACTACTCAAAGCTCAAAGTGGGGCAGCAGTTACACAGTCCTCCGCAAAAAGAGCCTGCACAGCTTTCACACAAGCTTCCACCTCGCAGCAGGATTTTGGGCAATATGCTTATTTTTACACCATGCAAAACTCCCAGGACTCTGGAACTTACCCAGACGATCAAGGGAACTTGGGTGATGTCGACCAATATTATGATGACAACGGGGATGTCTATGTTGTCCAGTCACCAGATCATTCAGACCCACCGGTGGCAGACTCACCAGTGCATAACCAAATACAGTATAATGACCTGCTCCTAAAGGCGGCAGAGCATTTCAAAATTGACACACAAGAGACACAAGTTGATAAGGACTTTGTTGAAGACATAGTAGCGGAATAAGAAGTCAGCAACCCAATTTATTCCCCTACTATATCTGTACAGAGATGCATCCAACCCTCTCTGCTTACTCCTAATTTAACATGGGCTGTCAACCCGCACATTGACAAAGTATTCAGACCTGTCCCCTCAAACCTCATATACATCAGGGGACTGTTAAAACCATACTCTTCGGTCCTAACAACTACTACAGAGGGAGCAGGAACTCCTCTGCCCTCTTCCCAAGCCCCTCCTGATAAGGAGAGTAAAAAGATGTACACTTGTTAGGTAGAATTCTCTGTAAAGGCTAATTTCCCAAACCTAGTGAGTCCCCCAATAGCTTTGCTGGATTTTTGGGGTTTATTTTTTTCTCCTGCTAAGAGGGAGACTCTTCTCCTCCCACTCTTAGACATGATTTGAGGTGTTCTTTTGACTTTGTATGTGTTCTCTGGACTATGGGGTGTTTTACTCCATAGGGCCTCATGTGTTTTTTGGATATGTGTTACACAGCACCCTCAGTGCAGTAACACAGGGGTGTCATAGTGACCCCAAAAATAGACTCTATACCCTGGGACTGACTACGGTCTCCCGGGCATGTAAAGTCACCGTTGGCTTTACTAGTCCTAAATTGTGAACAGAACCAGTACAAACCATCATATTGTGGACATACTGGTAGGGGAAATTTGATTGCCCCTGGATCTGTTGTTCGAGGGGGCACTGTCCAGTCCCCCCTGATCGAGTTTTGGCTGGTGGCAGTGGATACTACTTTTTATATTCAACCACAAATATATTCCTATGGGATTTTCCCATTGTTCGAGGTTACCACTTTTTAACATAGCCTCAAACATACCGCCGGTTTATTAAATTAATATTAATTCACCGGTTGGGATTTTTTGCCAGAACTTGTGCCAAAATGGCGTCTGTGTTCGCTTCTGTAACTCCAAACCAGGTTGAGCCCTTTGTTCCACTTTTTTGGCGGGCTTCTCCACAGAAGCCCTCCAAGTGGTGCCACTCTGTCTCGGTTTCTTAGGAGGGATGGAGGGGGGTTTAGGCACCCTGGACTGCGTTGCCTCGGCAACCCAAGTCGCACTCCACTCTGATTGGCCCAGTGGTGAGCCGCCCGGCTCACCACTTAGCATGTGTGATTGACAGCTAGGCTGGTGAATGGGGGTTTTTCTGCATAAAAGCAGGGCCTTTGGGACTGGAACTTCAGAAGTCGCCACAGGACCTAAAGAATCCGAAGTGGGAGAAGCTGAGCCATTCTGCAACGACGACACCACCGGTGGAGCCCTGCTAAATCGACTCACCACTTCCCCACGACAGAGAAGATCTTCCTCCAGGAGCGTCTTCTTCCTTTGAGCCGGTGGGGTTAACCAGTTCGCCCTCTTTTCGCCTCCTGGATCGTCTCGTGGTCGAATCGCCTGTGCCAAGCACCCCGGTGGCCGGATAACCACGCTTCACCACTACCGCGAATAAAAGGGTAGTACCTTTTAACCGGAGAACTCCACGGCTGGTTTCTTCCCTGGCAGTGCAACGACCTTCAGCTTTCCTCCTCGTCGAGATCATCTCTTCCTCTGGACAAAGCCGTGACTTGCACCCGCTGCCAGGAACAACTGCCCCCGCTGGAACGTCCTCTCCATTTAAGGTACTGTGTCCGCTTGGCCGCCCTTTCAATGGTCTGTGTAAGGTGTCCCTTAAATCCATGCCTTTCCAACTGGGTTGACCCTGGGCTGGCTAACCTAACTTTTCTGAACTGATCTAACTCCTTTTTGAACTATCTGCAAAGACTTTTAAAGTGTACTTCAACTGTGTGATCTTGGGCACACTCCGCCTTGCTGTCTCCCAGAGTGGGCCTGGCATATGAACATTTTGCTCTACAGTAGACCCTGCCTTTCCTGACTTGTTGTGGTTCTTTTAAAAAGTGTTGGTATTGTGTGCTTTCCTAATTCTTCCTTTTCCCTCCCTTTTGAACTAACTTATTTGAGTGCCATCTTAGGTTAAGCGCTCACCTCTGTCTGCAAATAAGTGGTGTTTTCAATCTAAGACTTGTCTAATGAGTAACTAGGGAGGTGTATACATTGATAGTGTCTGTGTTTTGAACTTGCTTGCCATATTATTGCTAGTGTATTTTTTACAAGTGTGTTTTTAAATAAATAATTATATCCTTTTATACCAAAGCTCTGGTCAGTGTTTGCTCGTGCTACTGTATCTTTGTACCTAATGTGTATGCTCTATATACTGCCTAACTCATCTTGAGAGAAGTCTGACTGCTCAGCCACAGCTACCAAGTAAATCTGTGTGGTACAGACTGCTACCAATTGGGTTTACTGTCAACACCTGTAGTCTTAATCTTTTTGCAGTGTTCCCTAAGGGAACTGCACAGGATTCTGCCTAACAACACTTTTGGAAGAAAGGTAGCCTCTCTGGCAGCCTACCAGACCAGAATTGCTAATAACCCAACTCTATTAGCTAGTTAGTTACAACTGTCACAAGTGAGATGACATTACAGAATAAATAGCATCGGTTCCAGAGCCCCTTAAAACACAGCTGCCGCTCTCCATTGCAAAGGGTAAGCAAATAACAAACTGCATCCTCAAGAACAACCTGGAAGCAGCAGACAATGCAGAAAGAATCTTAGCAGAGGGCACGCTAATCAAACTCCACGGGTGGTTCAATCAGGCTTCAAGCTTTAAACCCAGGCAACCCTCCTTAATGTGCCCATCAAACCCAAAGTTTTGTTTGGCAAAGCGGTGGAAGATGTTCTAAAGAAAGCGAAAGATGAATATGACACGCTTAAATCATTCAGGCAGCTTACCAACAAACGCTCCGGACAAAGAGGGGGCTATCATTTCCACCGTTTTAGAGGACAAAACTCTCAACGAGCATCAAGTTACAATCAAGGTCAAAGCTCGTCCTGGGGTTCTTCACAGGGACACTCCTTTCAACAGGGTTTTCAAAGGGGCTAAAGAAGGTCTCGAAGTAGGGGTAGATCCTCTTCTTCCAGAGGCGGCTCAATACCCCCCAAGCAATGACCACCCGCTACAGGTTCCCACCCATGCCACTCCAGTAGGAGGCTGCATTTCATACTTTATCCACATATGGGAGGGAATCACCTCGGACAAGTGGGTACTTTCAAACATGGTAGACAGTTATTGCAAAGAAATGATACAAAAAACCAGCCAGCCACCCACGCGACAAAGGAACACCTCCCAGGGAGAACAACGTATCCTGTTAGAAGAGGTGAAGGCGCTGCTCTTAAAGGATGCCTTAGAAATCGTCCAAGCGAATCAGGTAAACAAGGGTATTTAATCAATGTACTTCCATGTGCCAAGAACAGACATTACGATGCGCCCTGTCTTAGACCTGCGCCCTGCAAACACCTATGTCAAGCCACAGAAATTCCACATGACAACGCTACAGAAAGTAATCCCACTGCTAAAGCTTGGGGACTACATTGTAACCTTGGATATGAAAGATGCATGCGTTTATATTTCAATGCTCCCAGCGCACAGAAGATTCTTGCGTTTCAACATAGCAATCCAGCCCTACCAATTCAAGGTGCTACCCTTCGGCATAGCCGCCACTCCAAGGGTATTCACCAAGGGACTGAATGTAGTGGCAGCGCATCTACGCAGGGAGTCGATCCCAGTGTACCCTTACCTGGATGACTCGCTGATCACAGGGGAGAACCCCCACATTTCCACGCAATATACCCAAAGAACAATCAATCTACTTGTTCAATTGGGTTTCTCAATCAACGAGAAAAAGTCAAGCCTTGTACCAAACAAGACCAAACAGTTCCTAGGTGCTGTCATAAAAATAGAAGACGGTCTAGTATTTCCTACAAATGAAAGAGTACAAAACATACTGCCGCAAATACCTCAGTACCTAACCGGTCGTCAGATAACCGTACGCAAAGCAATCTGCTTGCTCAGGATGATGGCATCATGCATTTACCTGGTCCCACACGCACGATTGCGCATGCGCCCAATGCAAGAGTGGGTGGTGAAACAGTGGTCTCATGCAAGTAGTGGTCAGTGGGACGATCTGGTGGTCATTTCGTCAACCCTAGTACAAGCTCTACACTGGTGGACAAAGGAGAACCTGTAAAAGGGGAAACCTTTTCACAACCCCACAATCAAGCAGTTGTTGCAACAGACTCATCACTCATCGGGTGGGGAGCCGATTACATACATCACACAGCACATGGTCTGTGGACTCTCGCAGCCCAGAATCACATCAACCTTCGGGAACTTCTAGCAGTGCTCAAGGCACTATAAGCCTTCCAAGTACACCTGTCTCATCAGACAGTACAAATACTCAGACACACCACTGCAATGTTTTACATAAACAAGCAGGGGGCAAACAGTCTGTCCAGGCTAGCACAAAAAAATCTGGAAGTGGGCACTCGAGCGGGGCATGTTCCTAACATTGCAACATGTTCCAGGGGAACTCAATTCTCTAGCAGACTGAATAAGCAGAGATCCTTTACCAGAAGAGAAAAAGTGGCAACTCTACAATGATATTGTAGACTGGATCTTCACACAATGGGGTTACCCCCCTCTAGAATTGTTTGCAATAAGACAAAACAAACATTGCCCAGACATTTAAATTTCCCGAACACATCTTGAAATTTGACTATGCTCCCCCCACCCTACTCCTCTGATGAGCAAAGTGTTGAACAAGATGCACAGTGACATTAATCCTAGTTGCTCCTTTGTGGGCGAGACAACCTTGGTATCCACATTTACGCACACTGGCGATGTGCGACCCAATCAAGCTCCCGTGCCCCTTCAACATGCTTTCACAGCACAGGGGACAACATTACTCCCTCAACCTCAGTCTATGAACTTGGCATCTTGGCTCCTGAAGTCATAGTTTGGCCATTTAAATCTTCCTCAAAGGTGTATGGAAATCCTCAGGGAGGCACTTAAACCAAACACTAGACACTGTTACTTTAACAAGTGGAAGAGATTTGTATTGTGGTGCCAGTCAAAACAAACTCAATAGAATGTACTCCATCACACATTGTTCATGACCTGCTTCACTTACTAGACTCAGGGCTAGTATTGAACTCAATCAAAGTTCACCTAGCAGCTCTATCCGTGTACACCACTTCTCAAAGTAAGGTGTCCTGGTGGAAAATCCCAGTCATTAAGGCGTTCATCGAGGGAGTAAAAATACTCCACCCTCCTATTTCAAACCCGCCGCCAGGGTGGGACCTAAATGTTGTACTTGCAAAGCTCATAGGACCCCCCCTTTGAGCCTATGCAGAAATCCAGCTTTAAACACCTCACATATAAGACAGCCTTTCTGGTGGCAATCGCCTCCATAAGGAGAGTCGGTACACTGCAAGCTTTGTCAGTGCAAAACCCTTTCTTTGTTAGCCACAAAGACAAATTGGTATTAAGAACGCACCCTAGGTTTTCACATAAGTTCATTTCAAAGTTCCATGTCAATCAGGCCATCTAACTACCAGCTTTTTTCAAAAATCTATCAAGCTCGCCTGAGAAAAAAGCTCCATACACTAGATGTAAGCAAGGTGGTCCTTTACTATGTAAACAAGACCAGACAGCTAAGGAAAACAGACTGACTATTTGTCTCTATAGAACCAGGCAGGGAAGGATTACCGCATTTCCAAAAACGCCATCTCCAGATGGATAGTCAGATGCATATAGCTGTATTATTCTCTATCAAATAAAACACTGCCTTTCATATCAAGAGCTCACTCCACCAGGGATAGAGGAGCTAACTTGGCCTTTGTTGCAAACGTCCCGCTGGACACCGTTCGCAAAGCAGCTACGTGGAGCTCTATCCACACTTTCACTCAGCACTGCTGCATTAGCAGATTCAACCCACCACCTTCTCCAAACACTGCTTGCTAATCTATGCATAGCGTGTGATCTAAGCAGATTCCACAAGCCTCAGAAGCCTCAGAAGGGATACATTAGTCACTGTAATCGTATTTTTGATGCTTGTATCTGCTTAGATTCACATGCGCTCCTTCCTCCCTTTGAGTAGAAGGTGCCCAGGTGTTTTCTGGGCTTTAGCTGATACATAATCTGCTTTACTACAGCTGCTCTCGCGCTACACTTCATGCAATCTCATGTCAGAAACAAAACAATCCTGAGGGACCTCGACGCCTGGAGCACCATGGGTACAGTTGACGTCACACTAGGGATAGTATTACTGGCATGCCCTGTCAACGCCCCTTTTCGAGTTTCAAAAACAACTGTAATACTCTGCAGCTTGCACTAGATGTCGGCCTATGCATAGCATGTGAATCGAAGCAGATACAAGCATCAGAAATACGATTACGGTCAGTAATGTATCCCATATAGTACAGGATGGAAGGCGCACACTCTGGTTCCCTGCACAATTCACCTACTCCACCAGACACTGGTGTTCTCCTCCTAGCGGTTTAAGTGCTCATCACATCATCAGAGAGGCAGTCTTTACTTGCAGCTCACAGCCAGTGCATGTTTTGTCAATCGGTGTTGATTCTTTTGCAAGGACGTCTGGCATCTGTAGCCTTCAGAGTCCAATAGGGTGCTGCACCAGGGTGATGCATGCACTGCTTTCGAGTGCCACCCTGTGGGCTACTTCGACCGCCCCTACCCTTCCCCACTGTGGGTCTGGGTGTGAGCGGGTTCTATGTAAACCTGATGACTACAGCTACCAGAAGTCCTTGCAGCAGAATAAACATTGATTGACAACACCTGCACTGGCTGTGAGCTGCAAGTGAAGACTACCTCCCTGTTGATGTGATGAGCACTGAAACAGGTAGGAGGAGAAAAAGAGAAGTATAGAGATTCTCCTAGAATTTTTGAAATGTTTTACTCTCCTCTCCCCACTCCCTTCCCTGGGTATCTATTGTCTTGTGGATAAACGACTGACTCTCCTGTTGCTTCAGTAAGTGTGCCCTGCTCATAATTTAATTTAAGCCTAATTAGGGTACGTTCTAACCTTCTGGGTCCTCAACAGCCGCAACTGGCGCTTTTTGTCGTGTTAAGCTGCCTTGCACATTATTAGCACCATATTATGATCCAAAGAGGTGATTTGTTCTATGTCCGATGTTGGCACTTGATGCATAAACCCTGATGGAACAAAAATGTAGTCGATCCGCGAGGCAGAACTGTGTGCATGTGAGGTGTAGATGTGGGGTGCTCAGCATGCCAAAAATCAACTAGGTTAAGATCAGACAAGTTCTTCAGGTTGCATGCAGCGGATCCTGTTACTGAATGTGTCCTGTGCTGATCTATTTCTCTCCCCCGTCCATCACTAAATTCCTGTCCCTCAGAATAAAAATATCCCCATCTACAACTGAACAAAGAACGCCCAGCATGTATAGCATGAATATTTCCTGTGCGGTATTAGGTATGTAAAATTTGACTTTTATTTTTTTAATTATTTTATTGTTTTCCAAATAACACAAAATAAACCTTGGCACCACATATACAAATGCCATATCAACAAAAATCAACTTAAAACGTATGCCAAACACAAAGCCAGCCAACCCTCCCAATTCTCCACCCGCCCCCCCCCCCCCCCCGTATCCTGCTTCTCATTCACCTCATAAGCACCTCACATTCCGAACAGTCCCGTCTTGGCAAACAAGGTGTGTAATAAACCCTCCCAATCTTTAATTCCTCCCGTGACATCCGACTGGTCTTGTTGCAATGTCTTTTTCCAGACGGCCCTCTCTGCTACACCCCACCTAAACCGATCCCTCCACCATTCTTCTATCCCCGGTCCACTAAACAATTTCCATGCCATGGCTATCCTGCGTTTAGCCAAAATGCACAGCAAATCCTTCAGTTTAGTAACGTTGTCCTAACCTGGCGGCGCGTGAAGCAGCCCAGCAGGCCTGCACTGGGATAGAGCACATCCAATTCCACACTTGCCTTCTGTAGTCTGCATGCTACCCCCTGCCAGAACAATCCCGCCACTGGGCATGCCCAGAACATGTGAAACATTCCCGCATCCATTGCATTACACCTGGGGCAATCCTTTGCCGCTGTCCCCCGGGAAATTTAGAGATCCGCAGAGGTGTCAAATAAGCTCCATGCGTCACCAGCAACTGTATGTGCTGTAGTCTCGCATTACGTGACACCTTCCTGTGGTATCCCAGTATCCTCACCCATTGTGCCTCAGCAAAAGTCACCTCTAAATCCTCTTCCCATTTCCTTTTGATCTCCAGAGGGGAGTCAAACCCATTGGTTAGTAGAAGGTCAGATATTCGCGATATGGTATGCACACCTTCAGCAATATCATATAAAATGTCTACTATAGAATGCTTCTGGGGAGAATAGCTCAGGGTAAACGTGCTCGCCTTGGAAGCAAGACGACACAGAGCACCACAGGTTCGATCCCCGGGTCCGCGCTTAGAAACCTCTGGGTATTAAGTGTGTTATAAATAACCTATCATATGATATATCATATCTCCATCAACTCACCATATGTAGGCCACCTACTTGTAATCTCCCTTCAAAGAGTGCTATGTAACATATGTTGTCCACCGTGCACGCCTGTCTGTTATGCCAATTCTGTGAAGGGTATGAAAGCAGTATCCTGCAGCAAATCCCCTATGGTGGCCACCCGCTGGCCTCCCAGTACTTACGGATTTTCATTCTCACCTGGGGCGAGGGTACCAGTACCGATACCAGAGGAATCTGTTCTGACACCAGGTCTGTAAACCCCGTCACGGCTCTATCCCACCTTTTCAACCCTAAGGACACCAATTGCGACCCTCGGCCAACCCGAGGTTTCCTGAACCACAATTACTCATTCAAATAATAGCGCCCATCAATGGCTTGTAACATTGTGTCCGGAGTAGGATCTTCAGCGAGCCAATCTACCACAAATTGCAGCTGTCCTGCAACATAGTACAATTTCAAAGTTTGGGACCTCTGCATGATTTCTGTACAGCGTTGATAGTGCAATCCTAATCCTTCTATTGTGCCACAGGAAACTACTGCAGATGCTTTATAAGATCTTAAAGTTCCTTGTGACGTAGAACCGGACATTCACAAAAAAGTGTAATAGTCTGGGCATCCCCACCATCTTCAGCAAAGCCGCCCTCCCCATCATAAAGTGGGCTAATTTTAGTCCAGAACCCCTAATGCCCTCTAGGGCCTGCAATGTGTTGCGTCGCTGTTCGACCAATGAGTCGTGATACACATTGAGTCCCAAATATCTAAACTCCCGCTCCTTCCACTGCAGGGGTAGCACAGGCAGTGCTCCTCGCTCTGCCCTGCACAGGCCTGCTATTGGGAATAATGCTGATGTATCGGTGCTAATGGTGATCCCTGACAGCCTTGCAAAAAGCGCTAAGGCCTCCAGTAGCAACTCCAAATTATCCTCCGGCGTCTGGATGTATAACAGTGGGTCATCCACATATAAGGATATCAAGTGTCTGGCCCCATCTATTTCGATACCCGCCTCCCGATATTCAGCCCTGAGGTATTGGGCAATAAGTTCCATGGCCAGCACATACAGTAACGGTGACAATGGACAGCCCTGCCTCGTGCCTTTTTCTAGTTCCCATGCTTCTGATATGCATCTGCCCGTCTTAACCCGAGCCATCGGCCTAGTTTACACCAGTTGCACCCACTTAATAAATGCCAGCCCAAAGCCAAACCTGCGCAGCGTAGCATACAGCCAGTCCCACTTCACTGAGTAGTCAAATGCTTTTACTGCATCCAATGTAGCTATTGTCGCACAGCGCGTCCCAGGATGATGTCCTATCTATCATATGATGCAGCCTCCTCAAGTTCCAGGACATGCTGCGGCCTGGGATTTACCCAGTCTGATCTGGCTGCACTAACTTGCAAATCACTTTTTTCATCCTTGCTGCTAATATGGACGTCAACTTTTTATTATCCTGATTCAGCATTGAAAGAGGCCTATAGGAGCTACACTCCGTCAGAGTTTATGGGGCTTGAGAAGGGGTGTGATTATGGACTCTCTCAGGCTGAGGGGAGAACCCCCGCTGCATAGGAGTCGTAAGTGCTAAGGAAGTGGGGAGTCAATGTCTGTGCATATTCCTTATAGAATTCACTAGGCAGCCTGTCTGAACCTGGTGTCTTCCCCGTCGCCAAGCCCACAATTTTGTACGTCCTCCACCGTAATGGGTGCCTCTAGACAATCTTTTGTTTTTTAAGATAACTTGATTAATATTTAAACAAACAATACAAACCAAACTTGCAGTGTATACAATAACATTCCAATTATACATTCTTCAATTGCGTCCACTGCTCCTTTGATCCCACCCCCCATTACGAGCCTATTTCTGTTGGTTCCCAATCCTTGTAGCTTGTGGTAGAGTATCACTTTCCGAGGGTTCTGATGGGTCTTGCATTGTCCCAAATAGTTCTGCTATTAGCAGTTTCCAAGACATCAAGGTCTCAGCCTCCTCCCCCCCAGCACTGCTAGCTTCTTGCCATACCACGGTCTCAGCCTCCGCCCATTTCTGTAGGTCTTTCCACCATACCTTCAATCGAGGTTTGTGGCATGTCTTCCATCCCATAGCTATTCGCTTTTTCGCAAGCGCATATGCCAGATCTTTCAGTTTGCTTACGTGCCCAAGTTTGTGCGGTCTAGGGAACCCCCCTAACAGGCAGGCCCACACTGTGTCCACCACAATTTCAATACCCTTCTCAGCAAGTTTATGTGCGACCTCCCCCCAGAAGCATTGAACAATCGGGCATGACCAAAACATATGCACCATACCCGCGTTCTCCTCATCACATTTAGGGCATGCCTGCCGTCCTGCATTTTTGAACTTGGCTATCCTCTGGGGCGTCCGATACGCCCTATGCGTAATATACAGTTGCATCTGTTTAAGTCTTGCATTACTCAACACCTTTTTGTGATATCCCTGGGCACGTTCCCACATCCCGTCCTCCATCGGGGCTCCTACTTCCCTTTCCCATTCTAATCTCAGCTGCACAACCTCCTTCCCCACTTTGGCCATCAGCATCTTGTATATTCTAGACGTCTTGTGCCCTCCCACCGCTATATCGTATATTATGTCTATAGTGGCGTCTGGTTTTTCTACCAGTACCGTTTCTGGCCACGTTTGCTTAATCTTCCGCACCTGGCCAGGGTGTAACCCAGTTTCCGCCCTTAGTCCCACAAAGTCTGCTATGGTCCCGTCCTGCCAAATATCCCCCATTGTCACTATCCCAACCGGCTCCCAGTGGTTCCTGATCTAGCTTCCTCAACTGTTCCTCTCCACCCGCCAGTGCGACCAGTGGCACCTGTGGGGAGCACGGGTATGGGTTCTCCATCAATTGACAGGCTCTACGCCACATCTTCCATCCAAGTACCATCATCTTCGGGCACCTGTCCATTGCTAATGTGGGCAACCGCATAACCTCCTTCAGATAAAACGGGGCACAATCCTGCATGAATAACCTGGTCTCAGATGTTACCTCCTCCAAGAGCCATTTAGCCACATATTGCAGCTGACTTGCAACATAATAAACTTCATAATTAGGCAATTTTATACCCCCCTTCTCGTGAAAATTCTGCAGCTTCCAGGGGGCTACTCTGCTTCGCGTACCGTGCCACAGGAAGTCCCCACACATGCTGTCCAGTCTACTGAAAAACTTCCTTGGTATCAAATGCGGGATATTCCCAAAATAATGTAGGAGCCTGGGCAAAACCACCATCTTTAACATCGCACTACATCCCATCATTGCTAAGGGCAGCCTTTCCCAGAATCGCATGCAGTTCTCAGTTTTCTTAAGGGCTTCTTCTGTGTTGCACTCGTGCTCTTCTTCGACCGTGTGGTATACATCTATCCCAAGATCGCGAAATGTACTAGCTGCCCATGGTACCTGCAACACCGGTAGTTGTATCGGGAGGATCCCTTTATATACACCTAGTGGGAACATGCTAGACTTCTGAGGGTCCACTGCTATACCAGACATTTCCGCATACCTCCTCATCACCTCCAGAATATATTGGAGGTTTTCCTCTGGGTGTCGCAAATACAATAGTATGTCATCTGCGTATAGGGATATCAAGTGTCGTTCACCTCCCCCCGGGATCCCTATTGTGTCATATTGCGGTCTTAAATAGATCGCTAGGGGTTCCAGGGCCAATATATAAAGCATGGGGGACCATAGACAACCTTGTCTGGTTCCCCTTCAGAGTTTCCACCTTTCCGATATCACCGACCCTGTTTTAACTCTGGCCAACCGTTCACTGTATAACATGTTAGCCCATTGTAGGTATCCTGGACCCATCCCATAGCCAGCACGGCACGCCAACAACCATGGCCATTTGACTGAGTTGAAGGCCTTTATTGCATCCAGCGTCACAATTGACAGTTCGTCCTCGCTTGCATTCCCATATTCAATGACTCTATGGAGCCTTCTAAGATTATTGGATATGTTCCTATTGGGGACGTAGCCCGTCTGGTCTGGGTGTATCAGTTTGCCTATGACTCTTCTTAGCCTCTTTGCCAAAACGGCAGTCAGAATTTTGCTATCTTGATTTAACATTGACAGGGGTCTATAAGAACTGCAACTATTCTCTGGCTTATTAGGCTTGGGAAGTGGTATTATAATCGCTTCTCTGAGTAACTCTGGCAATCTGCCTAACTCATACGCCTCGTTGAGCATATCTAGCAGCGGGGGTAGCACCTCATCCCGGTGTCTTACTAGTTGCCAGCTGTCTCACCACCTCTGCTAGCTCCTCTAGGGTAATCGGTGCGTCCAGCTCCTCTCTTTCCTCAAGACTAATCTGTGGCACTCCTATGTCCTCCAGTGTTTCTGGTATCATTGCACGCTTGTCCTCTCCATCGTCCCCAAATAGCAGCCCATAATAGTTTGCAAATTCCTGGTTAACTCCCTCTTGGGTATCCACCACCCTTCCGTGTTCCCTGGTTATTGATCTGATCGGGGGTCTAGGGGTTTCGTTCTTATATAGCCATTCCAAGATCCTTCCTGGTTTGTCTCCTCCCGCGTGTTGCCTCTCTATGTTCTTTCTATAGTTAAGGTTGCACAACCTCTCCCAGTGCCCTGCGCACTTTTGTTGCAGTCTTAGTATCAGATCAGCGTCCCGGTTGGTACCGTCTTCTCCCTCAAGTGCCCTTTCCAGTTCCTTTTTAGTATCCTGTATGTCCGCCAGAATCCCACCCTGAAGCCCCTAGATTTTGCTATAGCCACTCCTCTCATCACAACCTTGAAAGCCTCCCACAATGTGCCCGCCGAGTCCACACGGCCCGTATTTGTCTCAAAGTAGCTGACAATCTCTTCCCTAAAAAGGGGGTCTCTGAGCGCCTCTTCCCTGAGGCGCCACATCGGATTCTTGCTCTCGGGGGACAACATTGCCACCTAAGGATCAGGGGCGAGTGATCCGAAAGGACCCTGGCTTTATATTCAACCTGTGTGATCTCTGTCAGTATCTCTGGAGTGACAAAGACATATCCAGCCTCGTGTGCAGTTGCTGCGGGGCGGAATAATGAGTATTGCCTCTCGTGTGGATTGCGTGCCCTCCATACATCCTCCAACCCAAAGTCTTGCAGCAGCGTCTGTAGCGCCTTAGCCGACGGGGCAGGCCTATCCATTTTTCCATCCGATCTGTCTAATTTGGGGTCTAATACATAGTTAAAGTCCCCTCCCCAGATCACCGCACTCCCTACTCACATGCTCAGATTGTTACACAGGGTTCTAAAATATGCCGCTGTATTCTGGTTCGGGGCATACGTATTTACAACACTTATTTCCCTATTTTCCACCAATCCCCTCACCACCCACCATCCTCCCGTCTGTCTCCACTAACGACTGTAGCAGCTGAAACGGTACGTGCGGTGCCACCCAGACGATCACACCCCTGGTGTATGCCGAATATGGTGACCCCCACCACAAGTCCCTTCCATTTCCTCCCAATCATCTCCATCTTATCTCACGTTAGATGCGTTTCTTGTAACAAGGCAATATCTATCTTCTGTCTCCGTAGGTATAGCATAACCTTGTTTCTCTTCAGGTAACTATTAAGTCCCCTGACATTCCAAGTGATTATTTTAAGATCTCCCATGCCCCATCAGAGTCCCCCTTCCCCCTCCGGCTATGCAATCCAACCCCAGACGCTTAACTCGTCTATGTAGGCTCGTACCCAAACTTCTCCTAACTACAACCACAACAAACCCTCCCCGCACCCTCCCCCCACCCTACCTTCCCCCAACAACACCCTCCCCAACTGTTGGCCAGCTCCATCCCTGGATCTCAGGCACCCCCGCATCTAGCCCTTTCTGGCAAAGCCTGTACTTGCGGCCCAGCAGGCTAAAGTCGCCCTAATGGCCGACTTACTACTAATACTTAGGGGTAGGTTGCCTTCGTCCTGTCGCTCCTGTTTATTCGAAGTTCACTACGCCTAGTGCTACCCAATTCACCTGCGCATTATATTCACTATATTCCAGTCCAACAGGGTTATAGAGTCCATAATCTACACAGTACAGTTCAAATGTTCCGAAGCCTCATATCTTGACTTTCCTCCCGCTTATCACCTCACTGTTCCCAATACCTTCTCCTCACTTATCGTGTTTCTGGCCATCCTGTTCCTCGTCTTGCTCTGGGCAGCCCTGCAAGTCCAGCCACTTCACCACTTCCTCTGGGTTGTCAAAAAAGAGCGCTCTACCTTTGTGCAAAACTTTCAGCTTCGCAGGGTACAAGAGCATGTACCTGATTCCAGCCGTGCGCAGTCTCCTCTTGACCGCCACGTAGCTATACCTCTGTCTCTGCGCCAGCATGGTGTAGTCCGGATATGCTGTGATGTTTGTAGATGCTCTCTCTATCGTTCCCCCTTTACGAAAGTACTCCAGGATCTTCTCCCTATCTTTATAGTTCAGGATTTTTGCAATTATTGCTCGCGGTGGGGCCCCAGGCCGTGGCTTCCTCATTAGCACCCGATGTCCGCATTCAACCGCGAACCCTTGTGAGAGCTTGTCTGCTTCTATCTCTTGCAGAATCATATTGTCCACATATTCCGTGGGGTCTTGTCCTTCTTCTCCCTCCGGTAGGCCGACCACTCGGAGGTTATTCTGTCTGGCCCTTCCTTCTGCCTCTTCCACTCTGTTTTCGAGGTTTGCAACCTGTTGCTTCAATATGTGGACCTCCTCTGCATTGTTTGTACTGACTTCTGTGTTGATCTTGACTGCGCTGTCCAGGCCACTTGTCCTTTCTGCCAGTGCCCTGACATCCTGTCGCAGCAGGATGACTTCGACTAGAACCGTGTCTATTTTGTTCTCCAAGGCCGGCCGCATATCTGCCATGGCCGTCCCCCACTTAGCACTCCGTTCTGTTATGGCGGCCAGGACCTGATGATTTTATCCTGCTGGGGTGCCCTCCTCAACGGCCGCCTCTATACTTTGCGCCGGGGTCGAGGGGGTCTGCTGTGCTTTTGCAAAGGTCTCCATAGTAGATTGTTTGCTCTTGGCCTTCACTCCTTTCCCTGCCATTGTGCAGCCTTCCCTGCATGTTTGGTTTCGGCTCCGCAGTGTTATTGTGCCTTCGACTGTATTATCAGGCGCTAGGGCGTCTACTTCACAGGGTTGCGATATGTGGTGCCCCCAGAGGTTGAGTTTCGAGTGGGTTGTGTCCTCCCACGTCCTCCCCTGGTTTCTACAGGCAAAATCCCCGTAGCCTACTCCTGCCGGCCAGTGGGACCACCTTCCCTGCCACCTCCACTGTGCCTCGGACCTCCGCAGAGTTCGGTGCTGTATGCCCACCTCAAGGGGAACCACTGCAAAGCTCCCATCCAGCAGGGCACATATCTGTATTTCCGGTCGGCGCTACCTGATGTTTTTGTCAGCTCCACTCTGCCCACCACTCCTGTGGAGCTGTCCACCACAACGTTCCAGCCACTGCCCCTACACCTGCTGGTGTATCCGGGGTGGGGCCACTGTAGCAATGGCTTCAGTCCTTAGAAAGCGCCTTTTACACGCTCTGCTGTGTCGCGGGCGTGCCGTGGCCCTACTCCGAAATCCTCCGCATGTCACATCAGGCGCCACTCTGCAGTACCATTTCACACTGCATCCATTCTTCTGTTTACTTACCCCAACTGGGTGTGTGCCTCGTGTTACAGCTCGTTGCGCTGCCTTATTGTCTGTTTTGCGTGCCGCTTACCAAACTGCAGAGCCTGCCCCAGGCGCACCACTGGATCACTGCCGCTATTCACAGGACTGCCACTTCCCTTTTGCAGGCTTATCGTGTCAAGGGAGCCATTCCAACAACATCCGTCTCTGTATTTACGGCCTCGTGGTCTCAGAATGTTTGTGTGGCTTATGTTGCGCACGGTCCGCCCGCTCGGCGTCGTAGCGCTGCGCGCGTGCATTCACCTCGTAGTGTGCAGCTCCTCTGCCAAGTCCGTGCAACCTCGCCTCCTCAGTATGCCTGACTAATTCGCCTTACCGGGGGGCGGGCGCACAGTGTCCAAGTTTCGTAGCAGGCTTTCAACCGCTTCCCGATCCGTCATGGGAGACCGTTGGGCTTCCCCGCCAGCTTCGCCTGGTCTGCCGTCCTCCGCGTCTCCGCCACACTTTGTTGCATGCGGAGGGCTCTGCGTCCCTCCTCACGGCGCCGTGGGGCTACTCCCTGATCCAACAGTCTTGCAACGCCCAATGCAGGCAAATTTGTCCCGCTGCTCGTGGGTGTCCCGCCGGGTGTGATTCCTTCTGTCCGGCAGTGCCAGCTGAACTCTACAAGCGAGCCTCTAGTTAGGGGTTGGTCCTCCCGATCAGTGGCTTCTTTGTCTTGAAGTCACAGGCATTTTGTTTCCGACCCCGCAGCGCTTGTCAAAGTCGTTCAAGGCCTCCTATCTTCTTACGTGGCCATTCGTTCAGGCTGCAGCTGCATTCGTTCGGGTCCCTGTGCGTTCCGTTTGCCTTAGACTTGTTTTGTTTTGCTGAAATGAAGGTCAAACCGCTTGCGTTCGTCCGGATCAATAGTCTGATCCAGGAGCTCGTCAGAAGAGCAGCCTAGTCCATGGCTGCCAAGCCACGCCCCCCTCCTCTAGACAATCTTTCTTTCTTCCTGGGACAATCCCGGGCGATCAAACTCATCTAACACTTCCGTCAATGAGGTATCTGGTGCTGGGGGTCTCTCCTTATATAGTTGTTCGTAAAATTCGCAAAACACCTCATTGACCCCTTTTTGAGTGTGACCTATTTCCCCCTGTCCATTATTAATATATAACCAGCGGCTGGGCTTGTCCCCTTTTATGTGCTGTCTCTCTGTATATTTGGCAAAGCTATGCTTGCCTAACCTCTCATCTGTATCCTGTGATTGCTCTTGCGACTGCTGCAAGATCCGCAATCGCTCCTCTGCTGAGGTCAGTTCCCTATTGATATTTATTTATGGACCCCGCTATGGCAGCCCCTCTGACAAGCACCTTCAGTGCTTCCCAGAATGTTCCAGCGCTAGGTAGACTACCCAGATTGTGCAATACATATTCAGAGATGCATTCCTCAATGCAGTCACGGAACAGAGGGTTTCTAAGCGCTTCGCCTCTAAGTCTCCACGTGGGTATCTGGGCCCTGGAAGGCACATATTGCCACTGCAGGTTAATCAGGGCATGAACTGACAAGACCCTTCTGACATATTGAGCATGTGTAACATTGTGCACCAGCTCCTTACCCACAAAAAAGTAGTCTAACCTCGTATGTACTGCATGTGGTGCCGAAAGATTCAAGTAGTGTCTGTCCAGATGAAGCATTCTCCAGACATCTTCTAGTGCAAAGCATTCTAGGCGCATCTGTAACGTCCTGGCGGGTGGGGCTGGTTTAGTATATTTAGCATCTGACCTGCCTAGACTTGGGTTCAACATACAATTGAAATCACCCCCCCACCCAGATAACATATTTATATCCCTATAAGGGGCCAACCGTGGATATGAAGTTTGGAAAACTTAGCAGCACCATGATTGGGGCATACGTATTTACCAGACATGTGCCCACTTGCTCAAGGAGGACCTGGACTAGCATCATTCTGCCCTAATTATCTGGTTTCACATGAGTAACCATAAAGGGAACAGAGGGTGCAATGCATATATAGACCCACCGAGCATAAGCAGAATACGGAGAACCAAAGAGCATCCATTCTACTACTCTTTAGGTATGAAAATACATGTTAAGTTTTACAAACGTGTTCAACCCTCTCACATTCCAGATAAGTACTGTTAAAGTTCCCACCATTTTTGTGTGTCTACCCGCACCCGACCATCCGCCCCCAATCTCACCCCCGCTTCCTCCACTCCCTTGTAATATTACAATCCAGAATGCAGTACCGCTTATCCCATTTGACATGCTTGCAGGCAATCCCTCCCCTTTCTGAACCCCCCCAACTTTCCCCAACTAGAAACAACTGCCCTGCATTGTTACCCTTGCTCAGACCTGCCCCCTTCCCGCATTCGCCCCATGCAGTCCTGCATAAGGCTGGTGCACAGTGGGTGGGCACAAAAACAAGTGCCCCCCAAAAAACAAAACAAAACAAAAGGGAAGTGGTGGATGCAGCCATGGGCCTGGTCTGCTCCTCCTCACCATGAACCATTAGCCAATAATGACCAATAAGGTTTCCTGCCATTTATACAGTAAGACAGTTGCGTCAACTAGAGCCTGTTCCAAAATCAGAAGCCCATTGGCTCCGGGCTATTTGTATGCTTGCTTTTCCTTTGGCGCATGCAGCCAAACGTTACTTGCGGCCCAAATTGTTGCAATCGCGCAAGGCCTCTGACTGAATAGGACTTCCTTTGTGGGTCCTTCGACTATCTTCTCCTTCTCCTTCTCGCTCGAGCCAATCTTTTCCCTGTCCATCCATGCCTGTGCATTCTCCGGGAGATCAAAGAACCAGGTCTTGTTTTTGCATATAATCTTGAGACGTGCATGGGAGAGATCAACATATATTTCAGGCTAAACCACACGGAGCCTCGCATTTGCTGCTGAGAATTGTTCTATGCTCTTCTGCATCTGAAATGTATAATCTGGAAAGACCGCCAGATTCGCCGAGGCCCTCTTCAGATCTCCCCCTTGCCTTAAATATGCCAGGATCTTTTCCCAATCCTTATAGTACAGGACTTTAGCGATGATTGGTCTTGGGGGTGCCCCTGCAGGGGGCCGCCTAGCCAGTGCCCTGTGTGCTCTTTCAATTGTGAAACCCTGTGTGAGGTTCCCCGGGCCAATTTCTTGTAGCAGCATTTCTGATGCTTGTGAATCGGCTTAGAATCACATGCTGTGCATATAGTCCAACATCTAGTGGTAATCATATTGCATCTTGTCTTTTGAGGATCGAAAAGGGGGATGTCTCGCGCGTCAAGGTCCCTCGGATTGTTTCTTTTCCGCCCAGCTAGCTGGTCGCCCTATGCGGAGCTCGTACATTGCTAAATAATAACTTCTTTGTCCACCACCGTTGGTCGTTTAGTCTTCAACACTTCATCATCGACTACTTCTGCAACCCTACGCCGAATACGCCTGTGGATTTCGGCAGCTGGTGCTTCGGTCAACGCTGTCAACCGCGTGGCCTCTGCCTTCTGGCCAGGCCAATACAGTCGGGAGAGTGGGGCCCCGGGGTTTTGATTCATTGTAGAATACATTTCCTTCTCCCCCATCCCCCTCTAACCCCTCTTTTCACTTCTGGTCTTGCTGTCGCATTTCCCCTCAGCTATGGAGAGGACTCATTTTAGGTTTTGCCAGTCCTGCAACGGCAAATAATCATGGAAGTACACGCAACGGCAAATACCTGTGGAAGGACACTCACCAAAGGTGTAACAAGTGTCTGCCTCGTGATCATGACGAGCAATCCTGCAAGTCTTGCCAACTTTTACATCCAAAGACGATAAAAGATTGGCAGACGAAGCGGTGCCTCAAGTGATGAGGATACAAACGACAGCCATGGCTCCGATATGGAGACCATTGACCCTCCCTGCGGAACCATCAGGTTCCGAAGTGCCTGTCCCCGGCAGGCAGGCCACCTGGTGCTGCTATGGGGAGACAACATCCCGGTGACAGGGGCACACCCGCACCACAAAAACAAAAGCACAGAACCCCACAAGCTTCCTCGACGGAAACGTCACCAATAGGCCGGTCGAAAGTTTTCGACAAAGCCCTCCGACCCTCATGATCGACTGCCCGCCATGCAACCGTTGTCACGAAATGCGTCCAGGCATATCCATAAGAGCGTCTCATCCAAAAAAACAAGAGCGCCAACGCCCCTCCTAAAAGTGGGTCAGCCCCATAGGTTTTGGCAGCACCGTAAACCTTCGACAAAGCCTACAGTCACGTCAAACACTCCCTGATACGCCAGAGCTGCGCAAGAGTCTCACGGCCATAGTTTTAAACCTAGAGACACGTCCAAATATCGAGACGAGTATTCAGAAGGGTCACTGTCTCTTTCTAAGGCTGACTGAAAAATCTCGACCCTCTAAGGACTCCTGTCCTCCAGAAGTGCCCCCCCCTCCATACCCCTCTGGTTCATCTCTATGGACCAGCGTTGGTTTTGAAGGTTATATGGTCAAACTTTCAAAGTTTGTGGATTATTCTGAGAAATGTATCACCCCAAAAAGACGTAGGGAGGAGGATGCCTGCCCTACTCAACCAAAGTACCTAAACGTTTTAGTACATTCCCCCAGGCAGAGGGTTTAGCATTCTCAGAACCCAAAGAACTCTGAGGACCTCTATAGTCAGGAAGAAAATCCTTTTGAGGAGACTCCTGACCAGTGCCCAGACTGGGGTCAGGAACAGCCTGCAGGAAAACCATGGATTTCTCCCACTACAACTCCAGACACCCTGTCTCTAGACTCACCTTCCTCGCCTACTCGGAGGCAAGCCTCACCCATTGATGACCAGATGGTCTTCAACGCAATCCTCAAGAGGGCTGTGGACCATTTTCAAATTGTCACTCAAGAGGCAGTACAGGACACAGACTTTGTGGAAGACATCTTAAAGGAGAACCCCCCCACAAGTCGGGCAATACCATTGTTTAACTGTATTAAGAAGCGCCTCGCACCCTCATTGATGTGGTAGAAAAGCTTTTTCGCCCTTGACCTTCAGACCCGCTGTACATATGGGTCCATGCCAATCCAGATTCCATGGTAGTCACTACAACTAGAAAAAGGGCCGGAGCCCACTGCAGAGGCACCACCAGACAAGAACTGTAAAAAGTTTTACGTCCCCGGAATGTGCACTACTACATCAGCTGCATTATCCACTAGAATTGCCAATAACACTACACTGTTGGCAAGTTATAGTAACATACAATGGAATTTACTTCAGGAGGGCTTACAAGAAGTCCCAGACCCGGTATGATCACGCCTGCTGGTGGTTGTTTCGGAAGGGAGACAGGCCAACCAAAATATCCTGAAGAACGCCGTAGATGCATCAGAAACAGCGGGACGAGCCCTAGCCCAGGGTACCCTTCTTAAAAGGCACGCGTGGCTGAAAAATGTGGGCTTTAAGCCTGAAACACAGGCATCTCTTATAAACAAATCAGTGGAGGAGATAAATTTGCTTGGGAAGGCAGTATACGATGCCTTGGAAACAGTCTCTAAATCAAATTTCAGCAGGACCCTATGAGCAGCAAGGAGGCCACTCTCACTGTTCCTTTCTAGGGCAATCTGTCGTAATGGCACGCTCGCGCCATCTATGTGATGTCATCGTAGGCTCTGGTGGAATGTTAGTGCCGGGTTGAAGTTTGGCAGTTGGTGATTGAGGTGACTGGAAGGGGTGTGGGGAGCGCGGTGTCCGTCGTCCCTGCCGTGTCATATTGTCTTCCCCTGAAGTGCTGAACTAGTGACAATAAAGTCACTTACATGATTACGGCGTCCCATCGGTAACTATAACACTGGGAACGAGGACTTGAAACGGACGGTACAGTTACCATCGCTGCTGTTGGGGGGTGCAGCTTGCCGGACACCGTCCCCCCTGGTGTTGTCCCCACACTCCGGAGTCGAAGAGTTTACAGTTCGGCTCTGCTCACCCGCACTGCCAGGAAGTCCTGCGCTTAATTTTCAAGACAGTGTACGGCTCTGCCTGGTGCCGAAGAGGAGCTGCGGTTCACCAAACAGGGCAGTGTACCGCCCATGTTGTTAAGGGGCGGGGAGGAAATTGTGGATACCAGTTGGTCCTGATTGGCGGAGGAAAAAAAAAAGGCTGTTACGGGGCGTCACCCTTCAGGAGTGTCGAGGTCCGTAGGGGGGGCCGTGTTTTCGGGAGCGGCTTCACTTGTTTCCGGAAGTGGTTTGCTCCGGTGACTTCTGGGCCTTGCAGTGCCAAGGACAGTCCCAGTCAGGGGTGCGCTCGACTGCTGGTACTGTAAAGGTGTCTACAGTGCGCAGTGCATGATGATGATCTTGCCGGCCATGGAGGGCACTGTCACTCGGAATGGAGCCCGCCATGGAGGGCACTGTCACTCGGAATGGAGCCCTTAGTCGGTGTGGTGCGTATGGGAACTGGGCAGTGCACTTTGAGGACACCAAAACGGCGAAGGGGTGTTGCAGCAAAGGAAGTGCTATGCAATGGTCTGTGCACAGTTCGGTGAACAAGTCTGTGAGAAGGCGCTGCTGCTTTGGAGGCGTTGTCCATGGTTGTTTGGATTGTGAGTTGTCGGTCCAATGGTGCCCAGAAGGTGGTGAAGATCCTCGTTTCTGGAACAGTTTTGGGGACATACAAGGGAGGCGTGAGGATCCTGGTGGAGGCATCATCGGATTATGATTGCTCAAGTGACTTCGGGGAGGTAGGTGTTGTTCGGGCCTTAGTTATGTTGGTATGCTTGGGCTGTATTACTGTGTGCGCGTTTATGTCCGTGTGTGGCCCGTTGTTTAGGGGTTAGGCATTTCGGTCCCGAGGTTCGGGAGTGTTAGCTGTGGCGGCTGTTCTGTGTCGTGTGTGCATGTTGTATATATGTAGTAGCCACGGGTGTTAGGTCCTTTATAACAAAAAATATAAAAAACAAATAAAATGGCATACTTTATTTTATGTGCTAATTTCTTTTCAGGTGCGGGGTCGAGTAAGGTCTATCCCTGAACATTCATTGGGACAAATTTAGTTTTACTATGTTTTAGGGTGTTGCCGAGGGTCCAGCCGGTGCTTGTTGTCAAATAGGGGTAAGGTCGTTGGGACTTTGAAGATGGGACTTGGTTTCTGCAACAAACTTTCGTGAGATGTGTGCCATTGTGCGGGGCAACACTGGAAAGGAGATGAATATATCTCTTATATGATAATATATATCTGTTCTATTGAGGCTGCATGCTGCATGCAGGTCTGGGTGGTGTGGAGCAGAGTGTGTGGCAATGTAAGATGTATGTATTTTACTTAACATTGCGGGATTGCTGAATTGGCGGTTTGACTGGCGTGGTGGTGTGATATGATTTTGCATTGTGGAGAGGTGGCTCAGGTGTTGCTCATCCAAGTTATTTTTGTTGGCTGGTGCAGGGATGTGCCGTGTCACAATAGGGGGGTGGCTCAGGTGGTGGCTACCCAAGGGCGTTTTTGGTACTTTGGCATCTGTTGCCAGTTTAGTAATGGTTCCAATTGTGTTGCCACTAAGGTTGTTTTTTTTGTTTTTTTTTTTGTATTTCTGCAACTACTATTATGGGAGTCTTGCCATATGTTTAGTGGAGTTGCAGTGGCTGAGAGATTGCCACAACGGTTTTTATGGATTGGGGTGATTTGTGGCATCATTTTTGATTGTTGCTTAAAGGTGTTTATTGTAGCTCGTCATCAGCCTTAAGTGGTAAGGGAGGTTTATCATCGATATTATTCGTTTTTGGATTGATTTGGGCATATTGAGGATTAATGGGGTTTTATGGTAGAGTGTGATGGGTTCTGGAGTGTGTGCTTATGGTTATTAGGTTGCTATTTTGAATTGGCTGTGGTGGTGATGGTGTGCAGCAGGGTTCCCGGTTTTTACATGGTTGGAAGTGCTTGGTGTGCTCGTGGCGAGCTGGTTAGTGCTTAGGCGTGGCAGGCCTAAGGCCCTGAGGGGCAGACCAGGGCGGAAGGAGTAAGTGCTTGCCGGTTTAGGTTGGTTAGTTAAGTGCCCTCTTATTGGGTTGTGGAGTGTCCAGGTGTGGCAGGCCTGGGGTCTTAAGGTGGAGCTTAGGACTGGTGGTTGTGCTTTGTTTTTTCTTTTTGGTTCTTGAAGGTCCATGTAGACCAGATTGGACAGATTGGGGGATACTTGGGTCCTTTCGCCATTTCGGTGGATCTTATCCTTATTTATTTTGTGGTTGGATTGGGCTAGGGGTTGTGAGAGGTATTAGTTGAGATAGGCATGGTGTGCTCGGTTAGCTGTTTGGTGTTAGGTAGTTTTTGGTGATTCTTATCGTGGTTCAGTGGTGTTGGGAACGGTGTTGCAGTTATTATATTGTGATGCCGTTGCTCTGGTCGGTTGGGTGAGGTCTGTGGTTAGTTCAGTGAAGGTTGTCTGTTCTTCCTCTGTGCTTCAGGTCTATTGCTTAGTTGGCCACTTAGTGATAGTGCTGGAGTGTTAATGTTTTTATGGTGTGTGGTTCATTGCAGGTCAATGTTTCATGAATTTGTTGTGTTGCTGTGTGTAAGGGAGGAGGATGTGTCATAATGGCGCGCTCGCGCCATCTATGTGATGTCATCGTAGGCTCTGGTGGAATGTTAGTGCCGGGTTGAAGTTTGGAAGTTGGTGATTGAGGTGACTGGAAGGGGTGTGGGGAGCGCGGTGTCAGTCGTCCTATCGTGTCATATTGTCTTCCCCTGTAAGTGCTGAACTAAGGGATTACGGCGTCCCATCGGTAACAAAACACAATCCTTCTCACGGTCCCCCTACAACCAGGATGGGAAAGGGAGTGCACCAGGGTCCACCGGACAGGGTGCAACTGCCACAACTCAATTCCAACAAAGGGGTCTTTTTAGAGGCAAAGGCAGGTATAGGAACTCCACCCCAAGAGGCTCCCTGACGTCCGCTCAAAAATGACTTGCCAGTCTGGGTCCCCTCCCATGCCTCCACGGTCGGGGGACGACTAACATCTTTCCTTCATGCATAGGAGGGCGGTCACTTCAGACCAGTGGCTTCTGAAGCCCGTCGCCCACGATTATTGGATCGAGTTCAGCAGTCCACCTCGATAGCGTCCACCAACGAACAGGCGCCTATCGCCAGAACACCTGAAAATTTGACTGAGAGGTAGAGATCCATCAAGAAAAGGGTGCCATAGAAGTCGTCCCCTTTCTACAGGTAAACAAGGGTATTTATTCAGTGTACTTCCTTGTACCCAAAAAGGATCTCAACATGCACCCTGTGTTAGACTTGCATCCAGCGAACAAGTTTGTCAAGCCACAAATGTTCAGAATGACAAGATTACAGGAAGTAATCCCACTGCTAGTACAGGGGGATTACATGGCAAGATTGGACATGAAAGATGCATACTTTCATATTTCTATGTTGCCAGCGCACAGAAAGTACCGAAGGTTCATGATGGAGGACAAGCACTAGGTTCAAGGTCCTTCCCTTCGGCATTGCCTCAGCCCAAGAGTATTTACCAAGGTACTGGCGGTAGTAGCGGCTCAAATGCACAGGCACTCCATTTCAGTCTATCCTTACCTCGACGACTGGCTAATAACAGTGGAATTCGTACGGAACATGCCCATCAAACACCCAGAAAACGGTAGATCTCCTATTCAGTCTGGGATTCTCGATCAACGAGTAAAAGTCCAGCCTAGACCCCAACCAAGTCGAGCAATTTCTGGGGGCTCTAATCCGGACCAAAGACAGCCTCGTTTTTCTTTCCAGCGAGAGGGTTTAAAACATTCTGTTCCAGATCCCTCATTATGTAGCCAATCACGAGTTGACCGTACGCAAAGCCATGCGACCGTTAGGGAGGATGGCCTCCTGCTTTTATCTAGTCCCACACGCACGTTTGCACATGCACCCCATGCAAGAGTGGCTCTCAAGCCAATGGTGTCAGGCCAGCGGACAATGGGACAATCTAGTGGTTGTCTTGGCAGCCCTCCTTCTCTCCCTGCAGTGGTGGTCAAGGGAAAACCTCTTGCAAGGGAAGACCTTCACCCCTGCAGTAGAAGCCACTCTCACCACAGACGCATCTCTGAAGGGTGGGAGGCTCACCTCCTTCATCAGACAGCACGCAGCGTTTGGTCCCCAGCGGTAGCATCCAACCACATAAACCTGTTTTGAAAGGCTTTCAAGTTTTTGAATACTGCTAGCAAATCCAACACACCTCCAGGGAAAGACAGTCCTAGTCCTCACGGATAGCACCAGAACCATGCATTACCTGAACAAGCAAGGGGGCACTCACTCTCCACCGGTATCCAAACTGTCCCAGAACATATGGAAATGGGCTCTCAAACACAAGATGTTCCTCCTGTCGCAACACCTTCCACAGGAACTCAATCTTCTGGCGGACGTGCTCAGCAGAGACTTCCCACTACCCGTAGAGTACGAGTGGCGATTACACAAATGCATTGTTGTCAATGTCTTCACAGACTGGGGCTTCCCAGAGATCGACTTGTTCACAACTCTGTAGAACACACAGTGCCCAGATTATGCCTCCAGGTACCCTCAGAAATGGTGGCCTCTATGTGGGCCCGCCAGCCCCGGTTGTCTCATCTAATGGCAATGTCAGTCTCCCCCCTCCAACCCCCCGGGAAAGCTTCCATGCCCATACAACATTCTGTCACAGGGGGGAAACACACCATCCATGCCTGCAAACTCTCAACTTAACGGCCTGGCTCCCGAAGTCATAGAGTTTTGACACCTCCAGCTTCCTCAAAGATGCATGGAAATACTTAGAGAAGCAAGAAAGCCTAACACCAGACATTGCTACGCCAACAAATGGAAGCGCTTTGTCATCTGGTGCAATTCCAAGCGCATCAATCCCATAGATTGCTCACCGACACATATTGTCCTGTACCTGGCTCACCTACTAGATTCAGGTCTGGTCTTTAATTTCCTTAAGGTCCACTTAGCTGCACTCTCAGCTTACACTACATCCCAGAAAAAGGTTTTGTGGTGGAAAATCCCAGTAATCAAGGCCTTTATGGAAGGGGTTAAAAGACTTCATCCCCCAATTTCCACCCAGCTCCCGGATGGGACCTGAATGTGGTACTAACAAGACTAATGGGACCTCCTTTTGAACCGATGCATAAGGCCAGCCTTAAAGGACTCACTTACAAAAACTGCCTTCCTGGTGGCAGTCACATCAATAAGGAGAGTTGGTGAACTACAGGCTGTCAGTTCAAGACCCATTTGTCACAATTCACAAGGATAAGGTGGTTCTGCGCACTCACCCACGGTTTGCGCCTAAATTAATTTCAAAGTTCCATGTAAACCAATCAATGGAACTACCCACCTTGTTCCAGAACCCACTTACGTGGGAGAAACAACCCTCCACACACTCGATGTGAGGAGAGCAGTCCAATATTATCTGGAAAAATAACTAAACCACTAAGGGAAAACAAGCCAGTTTTTCATTTCAGTGGCAGCTGGTAGAGAAGGCGATCCCTGTCTCTAAATCAGCCATCTCAAAGTGGATTGAAAACTGCATCACACTATGCTACACTCTTGCCAAGCAAGAGCTGCCCTTCAAGCCTACAGCACACTCTACTCAGGGCACTGGGGCTTCCATAGCATTCAGTGCAAATGTTCCTCTTGAGTCCATTTGTAAAGCAGCAACCTGGAGTTCTGTACACACCTTTACAAAACACTACTGCCTGGACACTCAATCTAGGTCTGATTCTCAGGTGGGACAAGCGATACTAAGACATCTCTTTGCTACTGTTCCTTCACACATCCCACCACCATCTCTGGGTACTGCTTGCTAGTCTATGCACAGCATGTGATTCTAAGCAGATTCACAAGTATCAGAAGACATGCATTACTTAACGTAATAGCATTTCTGATGATTGTATCTACTTAGATTCACATGCGCCCACCCTTCCTCCCCTCTTGGAGTAGAAGGAACATAGACATCATACTCCTTTCTTTCTCTGTACTCACTCACAATAGTCATAGGCTCTGTCACGGCAGAAAAAACACAACCAGATGGGCCTTGATGCGTGATGGATTTTGGGTACCTTACACGTCATGTTGGGGATAGTGTTACAAGCACGCCCATGTCGACGACCCCCTTTCAATCCTCGAAATAAGAGATGCAATACTCTGCGATTACCACTAGATGTCAGACTATATGCCCAGCATGTGAATCTAAGCGGATACAATCGTCAGAAATGCTATTACGGTAAGTAATGCATGTCATTCTCTAGATATGTTGTCGGGTCTGCCCCTTCCTCCCCTTCTGGCAGGCCAACAATGCGTATATTATTTCTCTGGGCCCGTCCTTCTGCTTCTTAGGCTGACCTTCTGCTGCAGGACGTGGACATCAACTTGCGTTTCCCGGAGTGCACCTGAGTTCTCTTTCACTTGTGTCTCTAGAGTTGTGGTTTGTTCTGCCAAGCTCCTCACATCATGAAGTAGGAGTCCCACGTCTACTTTCACTGCTTTGATTTGTGTTCCCAATGATGGCTTCAAGTCTGCTATTGCTAGCGTCATCTGGTTGTGCAGTTCAATGGCCCCATCCCCCTTCTCCAGCTCTGGCTCCATATCCTTCTCAAGTGCTTGCTTCTTTGATTTAGCGAAGCCGTCCAACGTTGGTTGTTTAGCTTTAGGTTTGGCAGACTTGAGAGGCATTCAGCCAGCTGCGTTTCACACCCGTGGTCCACAAGTTCTCTGCAGCCTGCCACTCACCCCTACAGGAGATATGAACTTGATTGTTGCAGTATGTGACGCACTGGTGAGCCCAAGCAATGTATAGCGGGACCCAACCTCCACTGCCCTTCTGAGTGGGCGCTGCACTGGATGATGTCTTGGAGTGTTGGTCCTCCTTTATATACTTCTAGCCCCTGTGGCGGCTTTCTATACTGTGCTTTGCGCTCCTGGGCTGTAACCTCCTCGCACCAGAATCACTGCGCGGCCCTGGGTTCTATATGCACTTAGCCAATCGCCTCACTCTTTCAAGCCTCTTGGTCCTCTTGTTCCTCCACTTCAGCCCCTGCTTTCCCTGGGCCGTCTGACTATTTTCACTCCTGAACCCAAGTTATTTTTCGTACCTTTCATGCCTCTTTCCCTCTTACCTACAGTCCAAGTCCTTACACCAAGGGGCAGCACTTCTCCAAGCGCTCGTAGCTGTTTGTCAAGGCTCCTTCCTCATTATGCTGCATCCGGCAAGTCTGGGCTATAGCTCTCCACACTGCTATCTGCTCCAGCTGCTGGCCAAACCTATGAGCCGGGGGGTTCAGCACAGACCCATCATCTGGCGCGCAGGTCCCTTTATCCGCCGTCACCACAGACCGCATCAGAGCCTGGAAATACGCTTGTCCCCAGGCTGCCAGTCGCGTCAGCCCCTTTATGTTCACACATGGCGATTTTGTACATCGCCTCTCGCAGGAGCCACGGATCGTTGAGATCCCACGAGTATAAAAAGGGTGAACACAGTCGTTGCGGCAGCAGCTTCAGTTCTTGCGGTGCTTGTTGATGATAGGTCGAAACGTCCTGCAAGCTGAGGTGTGCAGTGCACCTCGACGACGAGTGTTCGTTGCCGCAAAGAGTTAATGAAGAACTTTGGCCCTGCAAGGGCGTCAAGTCGTCCGGTGTCTCTGCGGTCTTCAGGTGGCAGGAAACCCACCAGCAGATTATCCTCGGTCGTCGACGGCCTTGACTTTCTCTGGCAGGACGAATGATGAACGAGGGAGTCCTTGGATCAAATGTTCTTAGGAAAAGGGAGCACGACGACGGCGGTCGTCTATGGTGGATGGCTGTCCGGTGCTTCTCTTCTCCGGTCGGCCCTTCGTAGGTCTGCCTACCAGGCAGCAATTCACCTTCTTCTTCCGGCTTGGCTTTGAGAGTAAGCATCAAGTATCGACTTCAGCTTCTGAATGATTTCTAGCAATGAGATGCCCCCAGATATACTCTTGATCGCCCATTCACTCTGCTGGGTCACACTCAGGCAACCAATCACTCAGAAGGGCAGTCAGGCAGCCAATCAGGCGCACGGTGCATTCAGGCCATTCTTCTCCGTCCAGACACTCCCAACACAGAATGTGGATTCGGACAAGCACTCTGCCATTCAGCACTACACACTGCATTCATACCAGTTTCTTGTAGGGCTGTCTCAGTCATTGTGTCAAACACCAGATACTAGACACCCTTAACACAGACTGCGTATTCGTCACACACGCCATTCACCCAGGTCCCACTCCACAGACATACCCACAACATACAGTCATTGGGAAGTCTCCAGCCAGTCTGGCCTGGACTTCCCCCAAAACACCATATATGGAACTTCCACCCAACAGCCAGTCAGGGGAAATGGACAGAGTCAGGGCTTCCCGGGACTTCGGGAAAAGTAAGGTAACAGGCGATAGAAAGCAAGGGGCCATCTTGTTTCCTATCATGAATCCACTGATTCCAATGACCGGGCCTGGGCATCCCAAAATGGAGGATGCTCAGGGCACCTGTCAATTCAGCACAGAGCTGCCACCAGCCCGTACCCTGCTCTGTGGGCCACACACAGGTGCCCAAAAACATACACTAGGAGTCCAGGGTCGCATTTCCGGCATCACAATTAGCTTGTGTCACTTCTAGATAGAATTATGAATATTAGCCAGTGCCACAGTTAGATATAATTGTGAATATTAGCTTGTGCCACATCTAGACAGGACTGTGAGTGTTGGCTTGTGCCATGTCTGGACAGGATTGTGAATGTTGGCCAGTGCCACATTTGGATATATTTGTGAATATTAGCTTGCGTCACATCTAGATAGAATTGTGAATATTAGCTTGCGCCACATTTAGACAGGATTGTGAATATTAGCCAGTGCTACATCGCTATAGAAATGTAGAGATATTCACGCGCCACATCTAGAAAGAATTTGTAACTTAGCATGTATCCCACATAGATAGCGAGGCCACTAACCGACCCACTAACAATCTCACCCTTCTTCATAAACCTCTCAAACTCTATCCAAACACACCACACCCTTAGAGCGCAGCAAACCGCATCAAACTTCACTGCACCAACAAAACAACTGACACGTGGCTTCACACAACAGAACACGATGGCTACCAACCGAAAATTACACCTAAGCTCAGTGAATGTTGCTTACCGAACTGAAGCTACCAACAGCAAATCACTGCTCTCTTACACTTTTCCCGCTCGGTCCCACTAACTCACCCCACCCCCTTCACTTTTCAGATCCGCCAGAGCGACAGGGGACCACTCCAGTGGTGATAGTGTGCGGTACAAATATCCTTTAACATTAACATAGGTCCCTTGTGCCCACGGGCAATATCTTAACTTCCCCGTCTTTTACCTTTCACCATTGTGTCTAGAAGCAGGTCCAAACAAGTCGTTCAGTTTCCCGCTCTGTTGTTCCTGTAAAGCTTGCCCTTTGTGCTTGGTATCTAACCGTTTTGTGAATCCTGTGTTATGCTGATTGTAACTTCCATCTGGTATTGTACCTACTCCTGGAAGATTTCCCCGCTCCTCTCATCTGGCCTTATATGTAATTTATAACACCCAATAAAAATTGCAATTGCCACAACAACAGCCCAACTACTGACAAGCATATTTAAACAGTCAACCCTCTTGGAGAGCTATCCAGTTCTGCAACGTGTCCCTGATGATCTTGGTGCCAGGAATCATCTCCTGTTAGTTTTCAGCTTTGACCATCTTTTTTCCCCCTCATTGATTAGCCTGCTTTCTTCCCGGAGGGCACTTTGTGCCATGAATCGCTGCGTGGCTCCCCCGGCTGGGCGATGCTCCTCGGGGTGACTCAGGGCTGTGAACTGTGATGCCCAGTAGTTTGGCCCCCCGTTTTAAGGGTGAAGAGGGTGTGCAACTTCCCCTCCTGCCTGAACTGGTGGCCAAAGGGGTATGTCATTTATATTTAACATCTCTTCTCATTAACTCCTTGTGTCACCAGTTTCATCATTCGCCTCTTCATTAGTGTAGACTGGGAGATGTCCTGGTACACGTACACCTGAACCATAGAGTTGGGAAGGGTTATGAGATTGACTTTCCTAACCTCACCCAGTACCAGCTCTTTGATTTTGTAATCGTGAAATGTCATTACTATGTCCAAGGTAAGTGGACCTTACACACACAAGACCAGCGCTTCATCTGCCCAGCTGTATCCCCACTATCCAGGTTGACTTCCATTGCTGGTTGTTTAGAGGTGGGCACCAGATATGCTTAAGTGATTGGATCTTTGGCCTTGTGAGTGGGTTTGGGCATGTCGCTCACTCTCTGATGTCCTGAAGAAGGCCCAAGGGCCCTGCTACCTCACAGCCGGCCCACTGTCTTCTCCAGCACTTTCAGTGACCAGGTTTCACTGTTGGGCTGGGTTGTGTGCGCTTTGTCTCTTCAGGGTTGACAGGATCACCTGTTGGCCCTTCTTTGATCACCTTTCACAGCCCCACAGCCCGTCTGCTCTCTTCTTTCAGGATTCTACGGATCCCTATCTACTTCCTGTTATATTGTTATAGTTCTCCTTGCCACCATGAGACAACGATCTTTGCTACTTCCCAACAGTCCTGATTGTGTTCCTGGATAGTTGTCTTCAGCCTGCCGCCTGCTGCTGTGCTCGAGAGGTATCCCACGCCTACCTCCTCTCCCAAGCCCCACAGCGCAGGAAGGCAGGCACTGTCTGGCGGCTGGTCATCCACTGCTCTAGCGGGGAAGGTGGACCCCTCTCTCCTTCACCCTTCCTCCCCAACACCGGTTTTCTAACGTAGGGGACCCTCACTCATTGAGCTCTGCGGTGGTGGCAGGATAGGAGAGCCCAGGGGAGGAGCTGGGTAACGCTGATCTCCGTCATTGCCGAGAGCAGGTATGATCCCTCACCCCCCACTACTCCCCGTCGACTCGTCTGCTGATGTTGCTACTTTCCTAGTGGGCCTCCGTGGCTGATGCTGGCCCCTGATGGAACCTCTCTGCCTACCGCCTAGCTGCCGCCTCCGCTCTCTTTGTGGTCACCATCTTGGCAAGCCACACCGCTCCTCTGTCACCGCTCCAACCCAGCACACGGAGAGGGCCTCACCAGGCCACCGGCACCTCACCCTCCATTTCAAGGGCTCAGGCAAGGCATGTATATGGGTGAAAATCTGCGGGTGCTGCTTTCTGCTGCTATTTTAGGGCAGGCGGTCAGAGCTGGTGCAGGACGAACGTCCATCTACTCCACCATCTTGGCCTTGCCCCCAAATGTTAATCTTTTAATGGGAATTGGGATAGTGCCATGCAGTTGCTCAATGGGATTCAGCTTGTTTTCACTCATGCCCCCTTTCACATCCTCTTTTCTACTCTGCCAATTTTTCTCCTCTGTACTCCTCCCACCAATCTTCCATTCTTCTGACATTTCACTCCTCCTGTCTCTTGTCTCCACCCTTTGATGTTCACTCAACTCCTACTTCTATTCCTCCATGCACCACTCCTTCTACCCCTCCTCTGCTGCTGTTCCACCTCCTACCCACTACTACTCCAACTCCTACTCACTACTATAACTCCTCCTCACCCTACTACTCTTCCTCCCACACTGCCTTACTCCCACACTATTACTTCTCCTCCCACACTACAACTCCTGCTCCCACAACACTACTACTCTTCCTCCCACACACTGCTAATCTTTTTCACACACTACTGCTACTCTTCTTCCTTCCAAACTACTACTCAAACACCCATCTTTCACACTAAACCAATCAATTCATACCCACTCCTTACTCTAACTTCTCTACAGACTCACCACACAGACATGCACACTGAAACTGCAGCATTTACATATTGATTATGTTGACATGCTGCAAGTATGTAATGGATAGAGGTATCTGATAATGGTGCTGTGTCCCTTCTCTAGGTGGATCGAGGCAGGTCTGTGTACACACCCTGACGCCACTTGCACCACCACGTTTTTAGTACGTGAACATGGGTTGTGTGTGAAATGCTGAGATCCGATAATGGGCCACATTTTGTAACTTAAGTGTTCGGACAGGTAATACTCTTATTGAGTATTAAACACAAGTTTTCTTCTGCTTATCACCCGCAAGCAAACGGGATATATGAGGGACTCGGCAGTCTCCTTAAAGAAAGGATTGCCAAAATCAAGCTAACTTTGAAGAAGGTATGGCTATATTGCCTGCCATTCGCTTTATATGCCCTAAGGAATCAGCCTGATTTGGATCACCACCTCCCCACCCATGAACTAGTGCCTGGGAGGTGAATGAGCATGCCTCTTACCCCTCCATCGAGAAGTGGAAGTGATGCCCAGAGTTCAGCGATACTGTTGGGTGATGAACTGCACAATTATTTGGCATGTATGACCTCTTGCATCTCTCTCATTTTAGATGAACTCGAGCATCAGAGAGTCAGTCTCAGAACACAGATGAATAAAAATCCAGCAACCGAATCTCCTGAACTTTTATCTGCACCTAAATTGTTTGTTGGTGACACCGGTCTGATTTAAAGTTTTTACCAAAAAGTGGCATGAGCCACGTTTCAATGGCCCCTTTATCGTTGAAAATATAACCCCCCTCATCAATAAAAGTGTAAGGCAGGCGAGCTTGGCTTCATTTGAATGACATGAAATTGTACAATGGCGAGACCGCCACTCCTCCGCCTCCTACTGTTGCCGATCCAGAAGCGAGACAAGAAAAGAATTTCATCCTGTGCAGACTCGATCGATGACGAAGGAGGAATATAAACCAACCAGCTGTTAATGCAGATTTTGCATTTGGACTGTGACACATTCGGATACTCCTTATAGATATTATAGCGGGATTGCAAACCATTGCTCAGAATCACAGGAAACTTGAAAAAATGACCTTTAGAAATGACATGCCAATGTCATAATAATGCCTAAACAACAGTTCCTAGTTGAGAACTGGAAGCATGAGCAATACCCTGATTCCTTTCTCACTGACTATTTGATTAGCCCCATGGTCCTGACTGATGGGGATGTACACAGGCTTATATTTGCTGTTTTTCCATTTATCCTTCAAGCTATCCTGCTCTTATCAGAAGAAACGTTGATGTTCGCAACTTTTTACATGATCCTAAAAATGGGCCAGTGATTAGGAGGTTGTTAATTCTAATCATTGAGCATATACTGCAACACCAGGAGATATTGCAATTGCAGGGGGACAAAAGTGTTTCTTTTCCCTTAAATGATCACAGTAGAAATGAGGAATGATGAGGCAAACACGATTTTAGGGAATGAACAAGCACAACCAGTACCAGGATGGCGAGAGAGGTGGATGTCAATAGGCTTATGCATGTACAATTTCTATTTCTGTCTTTCTGTTTCTCCTGGTTCACCCAAATAAGACAGATATCCCTTTTGGTCCTCCCCACTACGGGAACTACTTCTGATTTGGTTATTTCCACGGAGCCAGAGGCCCCTATGACCTCCTCCACTAGGCAAACTGTGTTTGACTATCTTCATGAGTATTACACAACCTTTACATTTGGGAGACACAAGAGAAAAGCAGTGGAAGATAATGAAGGGATAAATACTTATCTAGATAATACAGCACACCTGGGTAATAACATGTGGTATCAACACATGAAAAAGGTGGGAGAGGGAACATCGAAGGAGGGTTGCTATGTATGTTCCCTAATACCTTATGCTTCGGGAACTTCCAAAATATTCATAGCCACAAAAGTATCAGTGAAAAAAGCCAATTGCCTGACACATCTCGCACTTTGCCTGACAAGAGGACAGCTCCAAGGCAGAACAGCATCCATGGTGTGGATGAATAAAGCGACATCTCAAAGAGAAGACAATTATTTGCAAGATTTAAAGACAAGAGAGAAGCCAGAAACAAAGCATCAAATAATAAATTATGAACAGCCTGGAATGAATGGTGCTGGAATCAAGATTGAAGAAAACAAGATTCTGCAATGCAAAGATAAGAATGGGAAGTAAATACGAGAATGTTGGGAAAGAGGTCAACTCAAATCAAAGGAACAGTGCTTACTCATGAAGGATGAGCAGATGGGCTGGTTGTGGGTAAAGCAGCAGAATTAACCGGACAGTGGGAAGCAGTTGTGGCAAATGCAGAAAAAGAATGCAAAGATCAATGGCTGAAGATTGCAAGATTGTTGACATGGGTCGATAATGAAAGGACGAGTACATATACTACCCCTGAAGGATGCATCTTATGTTTCAGAAATAATGGTACAAGGAAAGTTGGAGAGAATCGCCAGTGTGGCCGAATTTTTGATGTACCATGCATGAAGGAAGGAACAGCCGTCCTGATGGATCATTATTGGGCTTGTGGGTCCAGAGTCTACATGAAACTGCCCAGACTGGGGAGGGACATGTTCCTTAGTGCTCATCCATGTTCCAGCATTAGTGATTCCTTAGAGTGATCTGAACATTGGTGAATTTCCGAAAGTAGATGCCCATTTAAGAAGGAGAAGATCACTTGAGTTCTCAATGGAACAAGGAGGGAGAATTATTTGTCAACAAAATCAATAGAAGCCTTTGATGCAATCCCATATGAGCATAGGTTGTTAAGCAAGACTGCTTCAATATTCACGGTTATCTCAGAACAGATGTCTTTGACATGATCACATCGATGGATGGAGGAGTTTGCGCCAAAGTTGGTCATCATGGTGCACGTTAATACCTTCTCACGATTCCGAGAATGGGACTTTGACAGAGGCCGTAACATTGCGGACAAACCTGCACAACAAGATTGAAGACGAGACAGAAGACATCACAGATGAATGGCTCGCATCCATTTTCTCATGGGTTCCACAGTGGATGGCGAACATCTTCAAGTTTCTTGGCGCAGTATTGGTGATGTTTGGATTCTGTGTGATCAAGATAATAATTATAGTGTAACAAGACAGCGAAGAAGGCAGTAGGAATGAAGATCATGATCGATGTTGAATCAGAGTTTAAACCAAAGGAGTTGACAGATAAAGATATCAGAAAATACATAGAGGCCAGCATCGTAGCACCTGAGGCAATGAAGTTCCTCTATCCGGAGAATCACAAGAAGTATGTGGGACAATGGGTCTATAGTAATCCAAATGGACAGTGCAGCTACATGACTGGGATTGTTGAGGAACATGTAAAATCAGCAGGATCCCTGAAAGGAGTTATGAAGATTTTTACCCCGAAGAAGCACTTCTTAAAGAGAAGAAATCAAAATGTGGAGATTAATGAAGGTGTGGTCGATGAATCAATCAGCGGCGGAGTGTAGAGGAGCAGCTAACTGCCCCTGCAGGAAGTCCCACCCCCCTACCACCTGTATGCTGGCAGCCTGAAATTGTTCCATTCTTGACACCAGCAGTTGTGACTATTCCACATCGAATCTTCCAGAAAAGGTATCCACTAAGAAAACCCTATCAGATGTATTCCTGAAGAGATTACAATCTCTTGGAGGAGATCCCTGAAGGAATTTGAAAATGAGAGGTGACGTTGCAAGAAACGAGTGTGATGCACAGGGAAGACTGGCTGAAGAAGAGAATGTGTGGACCATGTAGAACCTGATGACGAAGTAAAGAATCGAGCAAACTTTCATGTACGAAATGAAGATTGCACGCATGAAAAGCACTTTAGAAAATCCAAATTGTTTGAGAACTGTCCATATGAAGCAACGCAAGTAGATAAAGTTATCTTAGAAACTGGCTATACATAGTGAATAGACTGCAGGCGAAGCCGCCATTATATAGAAGCTGGATATCGGTGTCACGATTTTAGTACGTTGAAACCCATGAAGAGAAGGGCTGAAAGCTGTGTCGCAGCAGGGAATTTGCTGGCTGCATGGAAGAAATGAGAAGGGCTGTCTGGCATGGTGTCAAGGTTGAAGGCAGCCAAGACTGGTTATCTATTCTTGAAGGCAGAGAACGTGAGAAGCTTATTCATCCTTTGTTAAGGCATCTAATAAAGACAGTCTTTGGCTGATTCCGGCGCTCCTCAATATGTCCATATGAAATAGATGCAGGTCAGCGAAACTAAAGTCTATTACCCCTAGACTGTAAGGGGAAGTGAATAAACGTATTTGAATGTTTAGAACTTAAAGAGTTTTTCACGCTCTGCAGAAAACAAGACTATGTTTCGTTAACAAGAAAAAATGTATTTATTTCAAATGATAGTTTCAAAATCTTTTGCAGAAATAAAGATAAGCCAAATGTTAGTTCTGTAGTCTTAGCCTTCATTTTATTCCAAACACGAAATGGTTTAAATTATAAATTGCAAGCAAAGCAAACACTGTTGCATCACAGGATTTAACTATGCAAAAAAAGTGCAAATTCATTTACTATATAGGTACCGTTGCTTCACAGATTTGGTTTTAGTTCCATCCATTAGTTCAATCCAAGTTCAATATAGTTGTTAAACCCTGTTGTATCACAGAATTCAGTTGGTCTCAAAAAATGCAAATTAAAATACCCAACACATGTTTCACCGTCTGGTGTATGGCGGATCTTCAGGGTATTTTTTTTTTTTTTTTACATATTGAATTGAAAATGGTTCAAGGAAAGAAAATCAGTTGAACTGATGGTATTTGTTTTTGTTCTACAAGGGTGCCTAGTGAAGATCAAAGAAAAAAGAAAAGAAAAATTGCTCTAATTAAAAAGGTGGATTCCCAATTTTACATATATCCTGTTTGTGACACTTTTTATTCAAAAATATTTAAACAAATGGGTGGCTGTGTAGGGGTTATTTATTTTTAAAAAACTGATCTCTAGTATATACAAAAAAGCACTTACTTGAGCAGCCCGTTTCACTTGACTAGTGTAAGTAGATCTGGTTATCAAATATTGAAGTTAAGAGTAGCTGATGCTCGGCAATTGAACCGGAGATCATATTCGAACTGCTACCATTGGAAACTCTCATGCTTTATACCAAGGTAAGAAGCCTCACCCCATAGTTTTTGCTAAGCGGCACTAACTGTACCGTGTACCTCACAGTGCTCGCATTTCAGAGCTTAATTATGTCTGTTATACACGTTATCACTACTGACACCTCAATCGTATATTGTTTCTATTTAGGGTCTTTCTTACAAACAGCTACTCTTAACTTCAATATTTGATAACCAGATCTACTTACACTAGTCAAGTGAAACGGGCTGCTCAAGTAAGTGCTTTTTTGTATATATCTAGAGATCGGTTTTAAAAAAAAAATAATAACCCCTACACAGCCACCCATTTGTTTAAATATTTTTAAATAAAAAGTGTCACAAACAGGATATATGTAAAATTGGGAATCCACTTCTTCTTTTTAATTAGAGTAATTTTTCTTTGATCTTCGCTAGGCACCCTTGTAGAACAAAAAAATCAGTTCAACTGATTTTCTTTCCTTGAACCATTTTCAATTCAATATATTAAAAAAAAAAAAAAACCCTGAAGATCCGCCATACACCAGACGGTGAAACACGTATTGGGTATTTGAATTTGCATTTTTTGAGACCAACTGAATTCTGTGATACAACAGTGTTTAACAACTATATTGAACTTGGATGGAACTAATGGATGGAACTAAAACCAAATCTGTGAAGCAACAGTACCTATATAGTAAACGAATTTGTACTTTTTTTGCATAGTTAAATCCTGTGATGCAGCAGTGTTTGCTTTGCTTGCAATTAATAATTTAAACCATTTCCTGTTTGGAATAAAATCAAGGCTAAGACTACAGAACTAACATTTGGCTTATCTTTATTTCTACAAAAGATTTTGAAACTATCATTTGAAATGCATACATTTTTTCTTGTTAACTGGAAACATAGTCTTGTTTTCTGCAGAGCGCGAAAAACTCTTTAAGGTGTAAACATTCAAATACGTTTATCCTTTAAGGCGCAGCGAAAGAACACCACCAGTGTCAAGTTTTATTGATTCAAGCCAATTACATGCTATAAAATGGCCCGAATTGCGGTCTCATATCACGTGAGCCCAGGATGGAAATAGAGTTGACCACGCGGTCCTAGAACTATGATAAGCGTGTGCTTATATTCCCAGAGACAAGAATACATTGCAAGGCCAAGTTCAAAGACAATCTTCATGACAGAAGGCATTGGTGATGAGAGATGATGGACTAATTGGGTGGGGTGGTACAGTCTAGTCTATCCCCTGGCACCTGGGTCTGAACTTGCATGCTGCTAAGTGAACCGAATTTTCCGGAAGGACACAAGCTTGCCAACCAATTGTAGAGGGCCATGTAACGAAGGGCCTTATAGTTTGAGAGCCAATAAGAGTACTGTGTTTCTAATAACTGATGAAGATGACTTGCAATAGGGGTGGACATGAGTGTTCCACCTGACTGTAGAGACCCAATCGCAACCCGACCCCTTATAGAAAGTATACTTAGATATTCCTTGAGCCAACCACAATCCCCTCTGTTTTTATTATTTTGCCTCTTTGTATGGTGTCACGTATGACAAGTTTTTGGTATAAAAGTGTTGTTTTTTATGAAATGCTTTGAGAGAACGCTGTGCGACGTCTGTTGATGTCCATCGTAACTCCCTGTTTTAGATAATTGATAACAAAACAGTAAACAAACTTTGCCATCTTCCTGAGTTTCTGATTATTGAGTTATTCTATTGCCCATCCACCTGCATGACACGCTACCTAACAAGGGCCCTAAACTCAACATGTTGTCCAACTTCTATCTCTTCCACATCTCCTTCTTTCTCCACACCTCCCACCCCAGCCCCCCCGTTATGTCACTTCTCTGTAATATTTGCTGGTATAATTAGTAGTATGACCAGGATGATAACAGTAAGTAGATTTATTAATAGAAGACATTGCACCCTTGCCACTGCAACTAGAGCTTCCTTTCTTGCAGCCTCTCTCAACCGTCGTCTTGTGGAATTTTCTAGACCAGCATCGTTCCACCATTCCATAATTACACCCTTACTATTCTGCTCCCTTCATTGACTATCCATCCCTGTTCCCTTTGGTTTCATCACCCTGCTGACTAGGTGTCCTCCTTTATCACCGACCACTCCTTTTCTGTCTCACAGAACTGTAACTTCTCCTCCCAAAAAACCCTCCAAGTGGGCATTCCACAAAAATGAGTTTGTGTTCTTCCGACCCACCACAGTACTCACTGTCCTTGCCTTGAACAAGGGGACTGTGTGTAATCCCACCCCCTAGCAGAGGGGTAGGTAAAGAACCAATCAGAACTGAGTATGCAGTAAAGGTAAACGCGTGCAGATGGAGAATTCTGGAGACCTTCTGGGAGGTGTGGCAGGGAAAAGGAAGCGTATGGCAGGTGTGACCAACCCAACCCAGCTGAGCTTGCGGAATGCTCACAGTTCCGGCTGGGCAAACAGGTAAAGACCGGGAAAAAGAGTATCGAGGAGCGAAGCCTGCCTTAGAAGCGGACAATTGGCATGCCGAGAAGTCAGCACCGAAGTCCCACCGAGCGGGAAGAGAGCGCAAGCTCCGCCCAATGCAGAACACTGTGGGGAAGCCGAAGATGTGGTGCTGCATGGGTCAAACTCGGACACTCTCCAGAGGCGCAGCGACTTGGGGACCAGATGTACGTGGTGGCCCCGGGTTCCTAAGTAGCATGGCCTGATGAGACCCCCAGGCGAGGTGGGAGAAACCTAACCCCCCCCCCCCGGGCGAGATGGGAGAAACCAGACCTCCCAGGTGAGTTGGGAGAAACCAGACCCCCAACCAGACCTCCAGTTGGGGGTGAGGGAAACTGGACACCCAGGGCGGGGGTGAGGGGAAACTGGACACCCAGGGTGGGGGTGAGGGGAAACTGGACACCCAGGGCGGGGGTGAGGGGAAACTGGACACCCCGGGCGGGGGTGAGGGGAAACTGGACACCCCGGGCGGGGGTGAGGGGAAACTGGACACCCCGGGCGGAGGTGAGGGGAAACTGGACACCCCGGGCGGGGGTGAGGAAAACCGGACCCAGCAGCGGGGGTGAGCTAAACCGAATCCCAAGGTGGGTTAAGAGGAGCAAGATCCCAAGTTGGGGTGAGAGGAACAAAACCCCAAGATGGGGTAAAAGCCAGGAACTTCACAGGTGGAGAGGGGTTGCCCGTACTTCAACATAGCACTCTGGTGTAAACTATATTATTCATAAACTGGATTTGTCCTAGTTGGATTTTCCTATTTCTTAATATGTGATTTATATTTATTTACTAACCAGTAAGTGTCTTAGTTCAGCAACAATCAGAAAAATGTGGCCTGTTCAAGCAATTTATTTGAAGACTTGATTAAGAAATATATCATCTTTTAGTTTCATTGTTAAATTTTGAAGAACTGAAAAAATTACATTTTCAGACATTTGAATCAAGACAAGGTACAAATCAATTAATTATTTTAAATTCAATGGTAAGATAAACAATATTTTAATATATTGTAACTTATTTAACATATAGTTCCTACCCGCTCCCTTCGTTCACCAGATCACTTCCTTCTCACCGTCCCTCGTCCCCCATGTGCCTCCTCCCGCTTCCGCTCCTTTCAGCTCCTAGCCTCCCTCCACTGGAACTCCTTACCTCTCTCAATCCGCTCTATACTTACCTTTTCCTCCTTCCGCACTTTCCTGAAATCTCTCCTTCTCCATTCCCCACCATGAATCCTACCCCACCTCTTTCTCTCCCCTTCCCTTGAATCTTTTCCGATGATCCTCACTGCCCTCCCCCTTTCCCTTATCCTCCCTTATTTTCGCCCGTATACCCCTTCCCCTTCCCTTCCCCTTCCCTCCTCCTTCTCTTCCTCACCCCTTCCCTATTCCCCCACAGATTAATTGCTCTACCTACTGTTTTTATTGTTTCGATTCATGATTGTTTATTGCTTCTACTGTTATAATGCAAAGCGCTTTGGAGGAAAGTGCTATATAAACAAACAAATACAAAAAAATACAATATTGGTCAAAGAACAGAGCAGATATATGCCAGTAAGATAGCTCAGTGGGTTGAGCACTCGCTGCTGTGATCTGAGCGTGATCTGCAGGCTGCGGGTTCGAATCCCGGCAAGGCCAACTAAGCCTTTCATCCTTCCGAGGTCAATAAATGAGTACCAATTTTGGTTGGGTGTTATTGTATGTAAATTTGTGCTCTGTAAAGCGCTTTGCATTAAGGCGCTATATAAATAACACATCATTATCACATCATATATCAGATCAAATCTCTAGATCAAGGGACTGAGCCTATACAAAGAGATTCAAATCAATACTGTTTTTGGAACTCATTAACAAAAACTCAATCTCACAAAATAATTGCACATATGAATTATGGGTATTCATACAAAATGCATGGACTATGTATAACTGTTTCTTTCCCTCTAACACATTAGAGATAATACACGCTCACTGAGCCCTGTGTGCGCTTATTTTTGTAGTCCATGTTTTTTGTTTACTAATCAAATGTGTATTTCTCCAAATATGTTTAATTAAATATTTTCCTTGTTTTAAAATCATTCTTTGATTTGCACCTTGTCGTTTTGATTTGAAGGTCTGTGAAAATCACACTTTTTTCCAGTTCTTCAATGTTTAAAAATGTAATTAAAAGATTACCCTAGCTTGGCTGCATCTTTATTACTTTAACCTTTGAGGCACATAGTAGCGTATGTTGTACTAAAGAACTGCCCTGCTAATATCTGCTAGCAAAGAAGATCCAATAAGGAATCTAGATTAACGTTTGAGCTTGAATATGTGTGCTACCATAATAGTACAAGTCTGCTCTGGGTTATCTGAAGATACACAACCTAAAATATGCTCAGGATCCTCTTAAATTTCCACATACTGAAATGAAAGGTCATCTTCCTTGTTAAGACGGATTTCTAAACTCTGTCCTGGTGGCGCAGAAGTTCAGAAGGCCAACCTAATTACTTGGAACAGGGTAACCTCTGGACGAGCCAGACCAATCAAGATAGCGATCGCGGCGGTCAAGACTAGGTCTCAAGAGGGGTGAGGGTGACTGAAAGCCCGCAATGAGCACACAAAGCAAGATCACTTTCAAACTACTCCAAACAGTTGTTATACTAAAAATATATACACATTTATTTCAAGGCCTTTAAAACAATGACCGTAGCGAGAAAATCACAATATAACGATAGTAAACCAACACATACCATATCAACACAATATATATACAAATACGACAGTCGCAAGCGTTATATGCACGAAATGTGTAGTCCACCTAAAAGGGAGGGAAAACAGGCAGTGCGAAATAATGCTTAGACCCAGTTCACCTTCAGAGGCACCTAACTAGATGGAAGTCCGAGCCCTGCGAAGAGTGGAGCGTTGTGCTCAAAAGTACCTGCACGCGCTGGTGCCAACGGGCAAAAGGAGAAGCTCTTCGAGGGAAATCAGGCAGTTCAGTTTAGTGCACAAAAGAAGAAGAACAAGTTCCGCGACTCAAGCGCAGCCTCCACAGTGGGCAGAAGCAGAGCGCGAGTACGGAAAAGGGTGCTGTTTTACACAGCGGGGAAAAGCAATGGGCTCCTGCAGGAGGGCGACCAGATCCTAGCTATGCTACTCACCGGTCCCCGATGCAAGCAGACCCAGGCTTCTCCGCGTCAGTTTCAGCAGCTGGCAGGTTCAGAAGAGCAGGGAACGCCTCGTCGTCGTGTTGAGTAAAAAGACGTCCCAATCGAAGAAACCCGCACAGTTTGTTACCACAGCAGGGCAACGGAGCGGCCGTATGTATCTGAGCCAAATGTACACTACTCACTTCAGACTTGGGAACGCCAAGTGTACGAAGCGTGTGAGAGTGACAAGGACTCGAAATACTACACAACCTGGTGGCGGTTACAGAGCAAGACTCCCGTGTAAGCTGGTCAGTCTATTGGATGGCCCAGAGACGCTTCCGAAGGCTTACTGGCAGGAGATGGTGAAGAGGCCGAGAATAGCTGTTCCCGCTATTCCAAGGGTCGAAGTACCAGTACAGGCCTTCTGGTTCGATCAAAGGTGAAAAGGGTTTCACAAGGCGACAGCAGTGCAGAGGAGAAGTCCTTCAGCGGGTCACCAGCGATTCCTCGGTCCAGCCTCGTGGTTGCAGGATACTTGGCTCCTGTATTCCTTCGTTCGTGAGAACTCAGGAGATCGACATGGTAGTGGTGTTTCTAGCCCCCTCTTATCCACGGTTCCCTTCGCGCCAAAACGGAGGGGACCCAATGGGAGATCCGCTCATCAACACTCACCATTCGTGGACCAATCACGGACCACGGTGGTCCCAGGCATTCACACCACCCTAGACTCTCTGGCACCCAGGATGTGTATTGGGACCAGACATCCCAGCCTACATCCTGGAGGCACACACAAGGCATGTAGAAGCCCGCGAAAGCATCTGTGTTTCGCGGGAAAGTACATGCCCAAATAAGGAAGGCCCCGGGTCGGCTCGACCTGGGGAAGGTGAAGGGAGCAAGACGGTCAGCGGACAGGACAAAGGAGCCTCGTGGTCTGGCCATTTTGGGAGCCAGGCCACCATTTTGGGTTAAGCGCGAGAAACGCGCTTAGAACGCCAAAAGGAGCTCAAAACACAAGAAACGATCGCTGCCACCATTCCCGTCCCTGAATCACTTGCACCGATGAGATACAATCCTAAACGAGTATCTAGGGCCTGTAGAAGGCTAGAGACCCAAGAGAGCTGTAACTTAGCTTACAGTGCCCTCTTGTGTCATGTTGCACAAAAGCCGCAACATGATAAAAGAAACTACAGGAAACAGCGTTCCCCGGTACTGACTGTCTTAAGGGCATGTCAGTTTCCCCGTAAGAAAGGAGCGAAAGCCCAGAGGAGTGCGGCAGAAGGCTGCACTTCTCTGGTAAAGTCAAGAACAAGGTGAAAAACAACAGCAAAAAGTTTAGGGGTTGCCACATGGAAGGAAAATTACCTACAATTACGAAATCTTTCCTAACACTCGCCCCTCCCAGACTATGGACAGGGGGAACTAATCCACCCCTGGATGAGTCTCTTGTTCAGGTCGGTTAAACATTCTGGACAACCCATCAGCATTGCTATGTTGGACACCTGGCCTATGCTCAATAGTGAAGTCGAAGCCTTGTAGACTTATGGACCACCTAAGCAACTTTGGATTCTCCCCCTTCATGTTCATTAGCCACTTTAAGGGCTTATGGTCAGTTTGCACAGTGAAGTGGGTCCCATAGAGGTAGGGCCTCAGCTTCCTTAGGGCCCACACAACAGAGAAACATTCTTTCTCTACCATGGACCATCTGAGCTCTCTGTCCTTAAGCTGGCGGCTAATAAAACCAATAGGGTGTTCCTTACCCTTCTCATCTACTTGTGATAGTACAGCTCCTATCCCAGTGTCAGAGGCTTCCGTCTGCACGATAAAAGGTCTTTGATAATCAGGGGGCCTGGCACAAGGAGTCTTTTAAGCCATTGAAGGCCTTCTCACACTCGTCGGTCCAAGTTACCTTCTTGGGTTTCTTCGGAGTTGTGAGGGCAGTCAGAGGGGCAGCTATGGTGCCATAGTCTGCCACAAAATTGCGGTAATACCCCGTGAGTCCTAAGAAGGCTCTCACTTGGGTTTGCGTAGTGGGGGTAGGCCAGTCTTGTACTGCTTGTACTTTACTGGGAAGAGGCTGTATCCTCCCTCCACCTACTTCATGTCCAAGGTAAACCACTGAGCCTTGTCCATTTTGGTGAGGGGCCCCTCGGACACCCTCAAAAGAGCTATCTGAAGGACTGCCTTGGAACAGGTCGGGGAGAGGTTCAGACTCCTCTTCCTCAACATCTGAAGCCAGAAGCAGTGCTGCGATTTCGACGCTTGGGACGAAAGCCTTCAGCCTATTCACGTGAAACACTTGTGGAGCCTGTCCAGGCCTTCCAAGGTCCACTAAATAGTTAACCTCACCCAGGGGCTCCACCACTGGGTAAGGGCCTGACCATTTGTCCTGTAAAGCTCGAGGCCCTATGGGATTCATGATCAGGACTTGCTGACCAGGTGTAAAGTTGATGAGGGAACCTTTCTGGTTGTACCAATGTTTCACCAGCGCTTGTCCTGCCTTCAATTTACCACTAGCCAAGCCCATCAGAAGTACCATCCGTTTTCTGCGCCCTAGCACATAATCAACTATGTTGGTAGTAACAGGGGGAGTGGGCATCTCCCATCCCTCCTTGACGATGGCTAAGGGTCCCCGTACGGGATGACCGAACAGAAGTTCGAAGGGGCTGAAGCCAACACCCTCCTGTGGTACCTCTCGGTAGGCAAACAGTAAGCATGAAACAAGAAGATCCCATTTTCTTCTCTGAGGCTCCTCCAGAGCCCCAATCACGCTCTTTAACGTCCTGTTAAAACGTTCCACCAGACCATTGGTCTGGGGGTGGTATGCAGAAGAGAACTTGTAGGTGACCCCACATTCTTTCCACATAGCCTGCATATACTTCGACATAAAGTTGCTGCCACGATCCGACACAACTTCTTTAGGGAAGCCAACTCTAGTAAATATGCCAAGTAAAGCTTTTGCAACTGACTTGGCAGTTAGTTTTCAATGGGATGGCCTCAGGATATATGGTTGCATGGTCGACCAGCACCAGGATAAACCTATTGCCTGAGGATGTTTGCGGGTCAAGGGGACCAACGATGTCGATCCCTACCCTTTCAAATGGTACCCCCACAACTGGGAGCGGTACCAACGGAGCTTGGATTGTCGCGCCAACCTTACCAGACAACTGGCAGGAGGCACAACTCCTGCAGTGACTTTCTACTTGCTCCCCCATCTTGGGCCAGTAGAAGTGCATGGATAACCTTTGCTTGGTCCTCTTCATACCAAGGTGACCAGCAAGGGGAACTTCATGCGCCAACTGCAGGAGGAAGGGCCTAACAGCAAGGGGAACCACCAACCTCCTATGGTCTCCTTCTGTAGACTCTGTGGGCTCACTATACAGGAGTCCACCTTCCCAATAAATCCTATGCGTCCCAGGAGGTTCACCCTCAAGCTGGGAGCAGGCCTGTCTCCTTAGGCCTTCCAGAGATGGGCACTCACGTTGGCCTTTACTGAATTCGTCCCTATCAGGACCTCCTTCAACTAACAAGTCTTTCAGTTCAGGATGATCGTTGGGGTCAAATACTTCAGGCATCGCCACCTCCTCGTCAGGCCCGGGCGATTGACCAACTTCCTCCACCGCAGTGGTAGGCGAGCTCGGGGGAATATTCTCTTTCCCTCGTCTTGACTTGTCGACTCCTTTCGCCTTGGGTTTCCCTTTCGGCTGGGGCGGCGTATTGATCTTGGCCAATGCTGCCCGTGCTTGAGACCGTGTGTAGGGTCTTTCGGCAGTGTCTCCTACGAGCCCTAAAGCTCTGAGATCATTACCTAACAAGACCTTTCCCGGGACGTTTCTCTGAATGCTCACTGGAATCCTGACTGCTGTACCATTTAAAGTAAGATTTACAGGTATTACTGGGAACATACGGAGTGGGCCGTCAGCCAACTTAGTGGGCATCAGAGTAGCTCTGGCAACTTCCTCTGAGTCTACCAAGGTAGAATCCACTACAGTGCGACTGCACCCACTATCCCAAAGAGCTGGAGTATCTACTCCATTGATCAGCACACTGTCTTTAAAGTAGTGCTTGGTATTATCCGGAATCCTAGCATAAGCCTCTGCGACTTTAGGCTCCCAGGAACCCAGGGAAACTAAAACTACCTCAGCCTCTATCCCGCTGGGAAATGAGTCTGAGGAGAAGGATGCTCCTGTAATCTCTTCTTCCTCGTAGGAGGAGAAGGCCAGATTAGCGGAGTGGACCCCCAAAGGTCTAACCTTACACCGGGGATCCCCCTTTACGTGGTCAGTTGCTCCACAAGCAAAACAAGATCCATTGGGTCTGTTTACATAGGGAGGCTTATTGTAACCAAAGTTCTGTTTCGGAGGCGGACCTCCACTACCCTGTGAGTTCTCTTGTGTCTTACCCTTATTTCTCTTTTTGTGGCCCTTATGAGAAGAAGATTTATCAGATTCTCCACCCTACTTATCTTTGGACTTTTTGCCTTCCTCCTGCTTACCAGGATGAGTTTTGTCCTTATGGGACACTCAATGTGACACCCATAAGTCTGCTGCAATGGCCAGCTTCTTAGGATCTATCTCCTTTGAATCGGCCAAATGCTGCTTAAGCTCCGGGGAAGAAGATGCAAAAATGTGTTCCAGCATGACAAGATTTATCATGTCTTCGAAGGTAGAAACCTTATAACCTTCGACCCAGCCAGTTAAGTTTTTCAAGGATTCAGTGACATAAGATACCCAAGTTCCACCTTCCTTTTTCTTATACTCTCTGAAACGTTTCAAATATTGGGCCGGAGTCTTCCCAAACTTTAAAATGAGAGTTTGCTTTAACATTGCGAAATCAGCTCGCTCAGCCTTCGACATTTCCATAATGGCACTACAGCCAGAATGGGGCAGTCTGCTGAGTAACCAGGCAATCTTATCAGCATTGTCAACTTGTTGAACTTCGCATGCATACTCAAACGCATTCAGCCAGTCCATAATGTCATTCCTTTCTTCATACACACTGAGCAGATCTTTCGGAAACCGTGGATGAGAGGAAGCCCCAGACCCATGTCCAGGACCCTTGGACCCATTTGCAAACTGAAGCTTGGCCAGTTCCAACTGGTGATCCCTTTCTTTTTGTTTTTCTGCCTGTTTGATTTTTAGTTTGGCTATGCTGAATTCAAGCTCCTGCTGCCTAAACCGTAGCTCTTGCTTCTTGAATTCAAGCATAGCCTCCCCATCAGCACTGGCAGAGGAAACATTAGACATCTCATCCTCCCTGTCCTCGTGGTCGCGATGGATCAGTGCAGCGGCAGAACTGTCGGTTCTACCAGTGAGAGCAGCCCCACCACCTTCCGCACTGTCCTCAGAAGTTATAGCGTCAAGCTGCGCTTCTTGCCACGCCACGATTCTTTGGATCATTTCCAATTTCGTGCCTTGAGAGGAAACACCTCTCTCCGCACACATCTTTTTCAATGTTTCTGATTTGGAAGCATTTAAAGTTAACAAGGTATTTGTTTCCATACTGTTAGATAGGACTATGGCCTTTTTAAAGTTATACTACAACAATTCACTACGTGTCCTGGTTGGAATTACCTGAAATGCCTTAGTTCGTGCGCAACACTGGATACCTTCAGTCGTATCCCACCGCTGTACACCAATTTGTTAAGACAGATTTCTGAACTCTGTCCTGGTGGCGCAGAAGTTCAGAAGGCCAACCTAATTACTTGGAACAGGGTAACCTCTGGACGAGCCAGACCAATCAAGGTAGCGATCGCGGCGGTCAAGACTAGGTCTCAAGAGGGGTGAGGGTGACTGAAAGCCCGCAATGAGCACACAAAGCAAGATCACTTACAAACTACTCCAAACAGTTGTTATACTAAAAATATATACACATTTATTTCAAGGCCTTTAAAACAATGACCGTAGCGAGAAAATCACAATATAACGATAGTAAACCAACACATACCATATCAACACAATATATATACAAATACGACAGTCGCAAGCGTTATATGCACGAAATGTGTAGTCCACCTAAAAGGGAGGGAAAACAGGCAGTGCGAAATAATGCTTAGACCCAGTTCACCTTCAGAGGCACCTAACTAGATGGAAGTCCGAGCCCTGCGAAGAGTGGAGCGTTGTGCTCAAAAGTACCTGCACGCGCTGGTGCCAACGGGCAAAAGGAGAAGCTCTTCGAGGGAAATCAGGCAGTTCAGTTTAGTGCACAAAAGAAGAAGAACAAGTTCCGCGACTCAAGCGCAGCCTCCACAGTGGGCAGAAGCAGAGCGCGAGTACGGAAAAGGGTGCTGTTTTACACAGCGGGGAAAAGCAATGGGCTCCTGCAGGAGGGCGACCAGATCCTAGCTATGCTACTCACCGGTCCCCGATGCAAACAGACCCAGGCTTCTCCGCGTCAGTTTCAGCAGCTGGCAGGTTCAGAAGAGCAGGGAACGCCTCGTCGTCGTGTTGAGTAAAAAGACGTCCCAATCGAAGAAACCCGCACAGTTTGTTACCACAGCAGGGCAACGGAGCGGCCGTGTGTATCTGAGCCAAATGTACACTACTCACTTCAGACTTGGGAACGCCAAGTGTACGAAGCGTGTGAGAGTGACAAGGACTCGAAATACTACACAACCTGGCGGCGGTTACAGAGCAAGACTCCTGTGTAAGCTGGTCAGTCTACTGGATGGCCCAGAGACGCTTCCGAAGGCTTACTGGCAGGAGATGGTGAAGATGCCGAGAATAGCTGTTCCCGCTATTCCAAGGGTCGAAGTACCAGTACAGGCCTTCTGGTTCGATCAAAGGTGAAAAGGGTTTCACAAGGCGACAGCAGTGCAGAGGAGAAGTCCTTCAGCGGGTCACCAGCGATTCCTCGGTCCAGCCTCGTGGTTGCAGGATACTTGGCTCCTGTATTCCTTCGTTCGTTAGAACTCAGGAGATCGACATGGTAGTGGTGTTTCCAGCCCCCTCTTATCCACGGTTCCCTTCGCGCCAAAACGGAGGGGACCCAATGGGAGATCCGCTCATCAACACTCACACCATTCGTGGACCAATCACGGACCACGGTGGTCCCAGGCATTCACACCACCCTAGACTCTCTGGCACCCAGGATGTGTATTGGGACCAGACATCCCAGCCCACATCCTGGAGGGGCACACAAGGTATGTAGAAGCCCGCGAAAGCATCCGTGTTTCGCGGGAAAGTACATGCCCAAATAAGGAAGGCCCCGGGTCGGCTCGACCTGGGGAAGGTGAAGGGAGCAAGACGGTCAGCGGACAGGACATAGGAGCCTCGTGGTCTGGCCATTTTGGGAGCCAGGCCACCATTTTGGGTACGCCAAAAGGAGCTCAAAACACAAGAAACGATCGCTGCCACCATTCCCGTCCCTGAATCACTTGCACCGATCAGATACAATCCTAAACGAGTATCTAGGGCCTGTAGAAGGCTAGAGACCCAAGAGAGCTGTAACTTAGCTTACAGTGCCCTCTTGTGTCATGTTGCACAAAAGCTGCAACATGATAAAAGAAACTACAGGAAACAGCGTTCCCCGGTACTGACTGTCTTAAGGGCATGTCAGTTTCCCCGTAAGAAAGGAGCGAAAGCCCAGAGGAGTGCGGCAGAAGGCTGCACTTCTCTGGCAAAGTAAAGAACAAGGTGAAAAACAACAGCAAAAAGTTTAGGGGTTGCCACATGGAAGGAAAATTACCTACAATTACGAAATCTTTCCTAACATTCCTTCCCCTCCAAGGCCTGTCTGCCATCTTCATGTGGCAAGATGGTGTTTGTTGCACCATTTTATATTTTATGTTTTGTTAGAATTATTTAAATCAACTGATTACTAGCCTTTGTTTAATATGTTTTAACAAAATGTAATTTTAAATTTCACGATTACAGTTGTGGGGGAAAAAAGCAGTCCACTTAATTCTTTAATCAAGTTCGACACTTACAATAATTGATTGAGAGCGTAACTGTTCTATATATTGACTGTCTGTATCACAACAGATTGTATTTGATGGTGTAAAAAGACTATTTCTACAGACCTAAATGTATAACATGTATGGCTTACAGCGTTCACTCCCCCCTGTCAACCTCGCTGTCATACTCTTCACTCTCTCAGGACATCTGTGTGGTTGACATGGAAGACCAGTGTTGTATATCTCTCTTGGCTCTACTCAGGTGTTCTGCAGCACATGGATTGACCTTGCTGCCACTACTAGGATCTAGTATTCCTTTCTTGCTCTTTGTTGCCTCTGTTGGGTTAGAGTACAGTAAAGCCACAAATCCCAGTGTTCCTTTTCCTCCTTGCCCCTGTGCAGTTTCCCAGCACCACTGTACTTGGGTACAGAAGTATTAAAACTAAAATTACTATTTGTCGTTTATTTTTGATCGCTCTCACTTTGTTAGCGGTACTATGCTACTGCTATAGTGCTACCACTACAGTTACCAGCATTCAATTAATCTGGTTCTCTTTCAGTCTGTCAGCACTTGGTCTCGGGAGGATAGCTCAAGGGCAACATGCTCGTCTTGGAAGCAAGACGACACGAAGCAACACAGGTTCGATCCGCGCTTAGAAACCTCTGGGTATTAAGCATGTTATAAATAACCCATCATATCACTTCTGCACCATTGATTCAGAGTATTGCAACCATAATTCTCACCATTCAGCTATTGGTTCTCTTTCAATTTAGTAACGCTTCTCTGCTATTCTCAGATGGTCAGAACCACAACACCAAGTATTCGTCTCACTTGGTTTCGCTTCTAGGATGACTGCTCTTCTTTGCTTTTCTAGATGTGTCAGAACCACAACTCTTTAACATTCAGTTCTCCTGGTACTCTTATTGTCATTGCTATCTAAATTATGGCTGCAGAGTGTTAAAACCACAACACTCCGCTTACAGTTCTCCTAGTTCTCTATATATGTCTGTGCTCTAGTACTGAGCTGAAGGAATATTACCACAAAACCAGAAGTGCAATTCTTTTGATTCTCTTGAGGCCTATCGGTGCTCTTGTGACATGGCCATTGTGTGCGAGAACAACAAAACCCAACATGCAATTTCCTTGTCAGCACTTCAGCACCATTTCAGCGGAATATTAAAACTAAAAAGCCCAGCATTTAGTTCTCTCAGATCCATGTCAGTGTCTTCCTGGTTTCTGCCTTTGGGTGCTTTCTACCTCAGTCTTCATCCACCACGTTGCATCCAACTCAGTACCCGCCAGCTCCCCAGCCTTAGGTTGTCAGTTTCTGTATGCATTTCTCCTGGCATTCTCCTCCCCAGATTACTCTTACGTTTTTAAGGTACTGTGTCACAGCTTCTGCCCCTTATCCCCTGTGGTCAGTTGCACCTTTCCTCACCCTGGTCTTGGTCAGTAGCTCTCATCCTCTTATGCTGGGTTCCACCTCTTAGCAGTTTCTCTGTACGTATTGCCACACAGTATTAGTTTATGAGAGGAAGGGCCTGCAAGCCTAGCAACAGCCTGCATTCTTTTCATCAGTGTCTGTCATGTAGCAGTCTGTGCGCGGAACTTCAAGCTTCTCTTTCTTTCAGGGTCCCCGCTCATTCTGGCCTTGTTTTCATGACCCCCATGGTTGTGCTCTGAAGCTCACATGGTGATATCCATGGAGGAAATACTTACTTTTTCCTGATCTTTTGTGAAGTAGATGGTGACACCGCTAAACACTGCAGGAATATATTTATGTATCTTGAGATGTGATCTGTGAAATCAGTTTCACGCTTTCTTATTTTCTCTGGTTTGGAAAACCGAGCATGATTGGTAAGCTTTGATCTGATTGCTAAACCGTGTTCACCATGGTCTAAGTGTCAGCTGTGACGAAGTGACCTCCGAGCTGCGACACAGAGATTAGGAAGTGATTTCACCAAGTACTTGAAGTCAGCAGTACCAGAAAGGATTCTTAAGACTATGTCCCAAAGATGAATAATCCAGGATAAAATAATCTTTGCACCCAAAGGAATGAAGGCTACGGGGCAACCCATATAACCTCCAAGGAGCATCTTCTGTACCCTGAAGAAAGCCCCTCACCTCTGTGCAGCACCTAGGGTCTCGGGGACAACCAGACACAAAGAGGACTCTGATTCAGGTAGAGATGAGGAAAGGGAAACTAATCTGTAATGGATGTGACCCTGTTAGAAAGAGTCTCCTGTAGCCAACACTCCCCATTGCAATTAATGGCAGAACCAGCCACACACAACAAAATACAGGTGAAGCCTTTTTTTTACCAAAAACCAAGTGCAATAAACGGTCTCCATAGGAATCAAACCTGCTCAGTACAGGGCTCACCCAGACTGCACTCCAGGAATGGGAAGTCTTGCAGCAATAAAGGGAGATTCACTACCACAGCACCATCCCAACACCTTGCAGGTCGACATGGAAAAGTAATCCAAAATGGCAGCTCCCCCTATTTCAAGACATCTATTCCAGACTCAGGACTACAAAGAATCCCTGCCACTGAGCATGCTCAGGTAAAGCACCTGACCTTCTCAACCACTTAAAAAATAAGTTATTCAGTCCAATCTCTATTAGGCCTGACCTCAGGGCAGCTTTGAAAGGGAATTTTCTGTGCAGCATTGGAAAGTTGTGATATGAAAAAGGTGCACCAGTAGTCGGACATGAATGGGAGAGTTCTCCATTAGAGGAGTGAGGCCGACTCTAAAACCTGGAGTGTAGAGGAAAGGGCAGAGAAAACACAGAGTGAGGGAAGGCAGAGAGAAAGGGAAAACCCAGAGTGGAGAAAGGTGGAGTGAAAGAGAAAACCTGGAAAGTGGTGGAAAAAGAACACCAAAAAGGAGGGGAAGAGGGGGCGAGCAGGGCATGCCATCCTCAGAGAAGAAAGACAGAGGCTGTGGCTCATGAAGTTGATGAATGTGAGTCTGGCCCCTATCCTCAGAGAAGGAAGAATGGCAGTGGCTTGTAAAAAGTAATGGCAGACAATGTTGCCAAAGATAATGGGGAGAGGAAAGTCTGAAGCTCTGACCAAGGAAAAGGTGGAGAAAGAAAAATAAAAAACAGAAACCCTGCCCAGGGAAAATGAGGGAGTGATCTGGTCGCTAATAGTCCAAGACAAGCCAGAAGGTTGACTTGGGAGTTAATAAAGGCAGAATACAAGCTAGAAGAGTGACTGAGGTACTAACCCCAGAAAGACTATTTCATAATGTAGGTGACACTCTAAATCCCAGCGAAATTAAAATGCATCATAACAAAAAAAAATACATCTTGTTAAAATAGAATCCTTTGCATGTGCCATTTTTAGTGGCTTGTCAGTCACACCGCTCAATCCTAACCTCACTCTTGAAACGGGTAAGAAATCTGCTCAGCCTATACTACAGATCCAAGGAGGGGAATGGGTTAGGTAGGACCCCAATATGATTAGACTGTGTCAATCAGTCAAAATTAGCCTCATTTGCACAATATCTCTCTGCCATGTTCCCTCCTGACGCTTCGTTTGTGGAGATGGAAAACGTATTCCTGATTACTCTTCGTATCTAGCCAACCTTCCAGTTTTTCTTAAATTCCTCTAAAACAACAATGATGTTAGAATCACAGGGATTTGACAATTAAAATATGTATCCAGTCATATTCACAAACATTTACTAGTTGGATTGACTTTTTTTATTTGATAGTTTGCGTTTTCAAATTGGGAAATCAAATGAAAGTCTTTTCTGTAAGCAAGTGCTAGACCTTTTAGTCTGTTTTCCTAATGATTTGTTCAGAAAGTTCCCCTTGTGGACCTGTCCTTTTTAATTTGTGAAGCGCTCAGTAATTCTCTTGCAAAAAACGCATGTTATGATTGCACTCTGATGCAAGTATCATGTTGGAGCCAGGCTACACAGATGTATGAAACTGTAGGTGTTTACGTCTCTGGCACTCCCTAGATTGATAGTTCAGTGTTCAAAGGGAACCCCGTGGTGATGTAATTGTTACAGACAACTGATGTTCTTTTACATTAATCCAAGCAAACTCTTTTTTTACTGTACAGACTTAAAGAAGGGACACCAGACTTTCCAGATAGCAGGTATCAGTGTGAATTGGTGTCTGTGGCTCTACTCAAGCCACACACCTTCTTTCAACTCAGGACTGATTAGCTCAAGCTGCTTAAATAAACCACATCCCATGCTGTCCACCATAAACGTACCCAGGCAGTCATCAGGAATTCAGTTACTTTGAAATTCTAGCAAAGTAATAGTCAAATAGTTAATTCCAAGAGTGATTACCCAGAGTGGAAAGCTTCCTGCATGCTTTAAAAATAATTATTTGTCCTTTTATAATGTTGCAGACCTGCAGAAAGGGTTTACTTCAGGGATCCAATAAAATGTTGCAGTTTCTCCTTTTGGCACAGTAAAATGAACTGTGTTCTAAGTATTTCCACAAATCACATTGTTCACAAAATTCAAAAAGGAATTACTGCCCCTTGTCCTAAAGGTTTCCTCACACCACTGATAGGAGCTTCCAGAAATTGAGGGGAGCTGTGTGTTTGGATACAAGACACTATTCTTAGGCAATATTGATTCCATTTAGTTGTGATGTTTTTGGCTTATAAGGCTTTTGAGAGTCAACCACTTGTTTTCTTTGACTGGCTGGTGAATTGGTCCTCTCTTCTCTACAGCGTACATCAAAGATAATGTGGTGCTTCTGACTTAATCTGTTTTGTGTGAGGTACTATCTGATTTCAACATTAATCAGAAGATTTGTCTTACATGCTTTTTGTTGGCAGGTAATTCTGAAGTTCTCCAATGAAGGGTTCAGAAAGAGCAGTCTTAAAAAGGTAGACTGGTTTTCCATTAAATTTGTCCAAACTCTCACAATGATAAACATGATGGAGCAGTATGACTTTAGCTGCCCCTTGCCCCGTAAGAGTAATCATGCACAAGAACTTACAGGGGAAATCCACATAGTATATTTACTGACAGATCTACTTGCTGTCTTGGGTCATCTGTTTTACAAATATCCACAGTATTTAAAATGAGTAAACAGTATGTATTAAAAAAAGTAAAGGGTGTAAAAGAAACCCAACACCTTTAAAACCCATAGCACATGTTTACAGTAGTGAAAAACGCATTGCCTGTTTTAAGTAGTTGGAAAGCTGGTCTTAAAGGTGATCAATGCTTTTGCAAATTAACAGTCTTAAATATCCAATGCCTTAAACATCTCAAAACTTTAAATAAACATATATCAAGTACAAGGTACCAAGTATGTAATTTTGATACGTAAAAAGAGTTTAGACCTTATTATAGTTTGCCCATTCACGTCAAAGAGAGAGTCTGTAGATCCTCCTCGGTTATGGTGAAAATGTAGCCAAGTATTAATTGAAGGTCATAGGAGCTGAAGAGGTGTGAACCTTCAGTCCGTTGAGACTTGGTTGGCCCTAGCAGAAGAGACCCAGGATCAGGTTTGACAAAATGTCCATAGACTGATGGTTGTAGAGCAAGACCACAACCTCAATGAAGAAATGGTTGTGATTGGGGGAGAGTGGAGTGGAGGGGAGAATCTTGAAGGACATCCCACAGAGTATAGATCCTGAAGAAGAGGTCCAGTCATGTGTTGGGGCCAGAAGGCCCCGGGATGGTGAAGAAGGCTGATGGGTGCTGTTGAGACATCTCAGATGTCACAAGTGCAGAGGTCACTTTTGATACTGGGATTAAGTTGTGGTCCTAGTTCTGGTTCCAAATAGAGGCTCTGCAAGCAGAGCCGTGGGAGATCGCAGGATGTAGGAAATGTTATCAGTGACATTAGAGGACACCTTTAGACAACCAAAGAAGAGGAAAACATGCTAGCATTTGACCCATTAAGGCAGGAAAAATTCTGCTTTGGTGAGGATGAATGACTCTAGTTAGGCAGCAGAACAGTGCCCAAGAGAATGAGCAGCTTCAGTGGTTCGAGTCGGGATGTTCACGATGGAGCATGCACTTTGATTCCAGTCAGAAAGCATGAACTCCCATGATGAGTATTGCAGGTCCAGGTAGCTTCAGGGGAGCAGAGCACTAGAGGATTGCAATCAGATGTCCAAGTAAGGGACGATTAAATGAAGCCAAGGAAGAGAGTGAGCCAAGAATTTGCAGCATGAATGGAGAGGAAGGAATTGGCTTTGCCCACCAATCCACAGCCATGCACCATTCAAACTTTTTATGGCCACCCAAACTCACCCTTTGGGGCCACAGACATGCACAGTTGTGGATTGACTTGTCTAGGAGACCATCATCTAGTTTAAAACCCAATTCATTCAAGGGGCCTTAATGCGCTCTGCAAAGAAACTACCTAGGCAAAACTGACATTTTCAACATTATTTGTGGTCCAAAATAATGAAAGGCCATAAACAAAATGGTCGGGGTGTTTTTATATTTCATTGATAGTCATTTTTGCTCTATATAGGGGCAAGTGGCTACCAATGCGGTAAAAAGGTTTGTTTTGCGCCCAAAGTAAATTATATAATTGCTGCTATACTACTCTCAACACGTTTTCATGGTTTCCTGCTTTGGAATACCCTTGCTCTGGTAACCACATGGGCTATTAAGCGTGGCACATCCCAAATGAATTGAAGCTGCAGGGAAACTTCAGTATATGTCTCTCTGACTGCAAAAAGAAAGGCTATAAACCAAAAAGCCATCAAATGTTTCCATGGCTACCAAAGTAGCAAAATGAACCCCAGCCAAGGGAACTCTGGCCTATCACCTTATTACTAAACCTACCTCTAATAACGGGGTGTTATCTTCACTGTTGTTGATGTTCGAAGGTTCTTTCAAATGTATCTCAACAGTGTAAGGGTTGTTTGTTCTGCAAATAGGTTATTCTTTTTCCCACCTTTGGGCTCTGTTCTCCAGGTCAACCAGTGGCTTAGGCTTTTTGATCACTCCTATTCTATATTTCAACAGGGGGCTTGAGCTCTCTTCCCTAGAAGAAATTCATGCCCATGCAGTAAGTTCCAAAGTTGGTTAACTTTCTGTTAGACTCCTTTCCCATTCCATCTGCTAAACTGCCACGCAGGCTATTCCTCATGCATGCTTTCTGCAAAGACTATGCTATGGAGTGGCAGCGCTGTTGTTCATTTTAACGAGGCTCTTTTGAGAATTGCTTTTGGGTAGGTTTCTTATTGACCAGAATGGGTTTTTGTCCAATCTTTGGGATGTGGGGGCACACACATTACCCCTTACCCCCCCAAGTTATGACGTATACATCTACATCCGAAGGACTGTTTTAAAGGTTGCGTGTCTGCCTTCCCATTATCATAATTCCTGCTTTTCAATCTTCTACTCTGGAGGAAGGGTACAGAATTTACCATACGTACAGGTTTACTAATCATAGCAACTCCTGTGCTGGTATTTGTTCAGCCTTCTTCCAGATGGAAAACGGCCTCCGCCCCTGCTTATATCTTCTAGTTTTGGAGAGGGAGAAGAAAAGCTGAAGTGCTAAGAGACAGTAGGCACATAAAATGCACATTCGCACGAGGCCCACAGGCATCTTTGCTGTGCAAGAAGTTTTCCATACCCTTAGCCTCCACTCAGGACATCACATAAGTATGCAAGTATTGAGATTAAGAACTGCCAGTATAAATCGGTACAATGAGAAAAGATTTTTATTTTTTTACAAAGAGGTTATTTTCTAATTGTATACTTGAAAACAATTAATAGGACCAAGTCTAACTGTAATACTAACACATCGGTTAAGAGTAAACACATTAGAATGAGATGTTTGGACTAATGTGTCCATTTCATACTTGTGTGGAAAACATTTTGACATTGCAATATGTACAGAATTAAGGCTTGTGTCGATTGAGAATGATTGCAATGTACAGAGCTGTGGTGAGTATATTCTGTTTTTGACAATCACTTTCTACACTATTATTACATGGGGTTGAAAAAGGACTAATTTTCTGAAATCTTATAGTTTTAAAAAATAACATGTATTTGTATATTTGGAGCCAATGCATGTTGATTAATGTTCACGAGGCAATGAATATACTTGCTGGCCTGTATGTCTGCTGTATGTTTGTGCTAGAATTCCCACCATTATAGATGATTAGGCTGTATGAACACCCACTTCATCTTGTTTTCTCTTCCAACCTCTATTATCTTTGCTCTTTCCATGTGTTCAAAGGCACTCATATTTCCATAATCTGAATTTGTTTTTCTATTTTTTTAGGGACCTTTCCAATCGATCTAACGAAAACACGTCTTCAGGTGCAAGGCCAGAGTACCGATGTTCGTTACAAAGAGATACGATATAGAGGCATGTTTCATGCTTTGTTCAGGATATCAAGTGAAGAAGGGCTTCGCTCTCTTTACTCTGGGTATGTATTTCCAACTTAGGATACGATATGCGGTGAATGAAATGGGCATTTTCTCACATGGCTAGTTTACTAACTTTTAATTAAAATATATATTTTTTTAAATTGTTCCAATCCAGTGGAGTGTTTTTTAGTTTTTTTTAAATGTAATTTTACTGTCATTTTTATAACACATAAAGTCACCATTAGCCCATTACACTTCCCACAAGGAAAATATTTGGTTCATCTGAGTGTTCAAGATGTCCCCTTCCCACTCCCTCCCCCCCTCCCCTAAGCATAGTCCATGATCTAAGCAAAAGAAGGAAAAAAGAAGCATAGCCACCCTCACAATCACATCCGCCTTACACCTCTGTTAATACCCATTGGTTTTCCAACAGCTCACTGTCCTTACCTAGTGAAAAAAGGGAGTCATTCGCCTTCTATGTCCTTGTGGGTTTCCTCCAGCTGGTGTCTGAGGTCAGCGTTGGCCAGGGTTCCATCACTAGTTCGTGTAACGGTGGCAAGAGGGGACAGCCCTGTCTAGTGCCCCAGCTAAGGTGAATTGCCCTTGATATCCCTCCAGTGACCAACACTCTTGCCCGCGGAGCAGAGTATAGGGCTGCGACCCACCCCATCCACTTGGTCCCCATACTGATCTTCCCAAGCACCCCCATCATAAATGACCGATTCACCCAGTCAAAGGCCTTTTTGGCATCTAGGGAGAGGATCACAGCCCCCTCTCTCCTCATCTTTGGGGCGTGTGTTACGCAGGTTGTCCGAGCCCTGCCTGTTCCGGATAAACCCTGACTGGTCGGCGTGCACCAGCTGAGGCATGAGCACCTCCAGCTGCGAGGCCGATATCCTAGCGAGTATCAATAAGGAGATGAGGCGGTACGAACTACAGTACGTAGGGTCCTTACCCTGTTTAGGTATGACTTCAATGAGTGCTTCTAGAAAGGAGGGGGGATATCGACTGCAGCCTGAATAGTGTTAAAGAGGTTAACCATGGGACCCGCTAGCAGTTCCTGGAACTGTTTGTAAAAGTCTCAGGGGTAGCCATCCTCCCCGGTGCCTTCCCCGGCTTAAGGTGGGCTATGGCTCCCAGTACTTCTTTCCTTGTGGCCCTTTCCCCATCTGTCAATCTCAGTATTTGAAGCCCCCCAGGTTTTCCTGTATAGCCTGCCCCCTGTCTCCCAGTGGCTGCTCATACAAGCCCTCATAAAATTGAACAAAGCATTCAGGAATGTCGCCCTGGCCTCCCGAAAGATCCCCCTCTGCTTCACATATGTGTGTCACTCTATTCTCCACCCTTCCTTCCTTTATTCTGTTGGCTAACGGGGTACTCCCTTGGTCTCCCTTTTCATAATATCGCTGTTTGGCATGCAGCCATTTTTTTTACACCTCCCCTATCAGGAGTAGGTGTAACTGTTGGCAGTTGTCTCACGTCTCAGCCAGCAACCCCCTCCCCTCTCCACCCCAGCTTGCCTGAGCTGCGCCCTCATCTCTCTAAGAATCCTGCCTCGGCTTTCCCTCAAGCAGCCCTCTCTCCCTCTTCTTCAAGGCACCTTTTTGTATAATGAAGCCCCTAAACGTGGCCTTGGCCGCCTCGCATAACACTTTCCACTGCACTTCCTCCTTGAACAGACCGTCATTACACCTCCATCTTGGGGTTCACCTCCACCACCCCCCAGTCCTCCACTACCATCTTGTGATCTGACCATGTCACTGATTCCACTCTCTGGGATTCTACCATTGCCCCCTGCTCCTTGGGGACCAGCAGGAAGTCAATTCTCGTGTATGTTTGGTGTGGGGGCGAGAAGAAAGTGTAACCACCCGCATGGAGGTTCCTAGATCTCCACACATCTTCCCAAAAAAGGTCCTCGAGGAGCTGCGCCAAAGTCCTGTGTTCCCTCCCCTGTGGCTTGACCCAGTCCACCCGTGCCGACCACCAGTCTACAGCGGGGTCCACTGTTGCGTGCATTGAAATCGCCTCCCACCATCGGCGGTCCTTCCCCACTCCCCCAAGACTAACAAGATCTTCCCAAGAAAAGCTAGTTGGTGTACATTGGGGGCATACAGAGACACCAGGGTGATTGTCCCCTTCAGGCGACCCTTTACCTCAACAGATCTTCCTCCAAAACCCCTCAGTACCTGTATCTCCATCAAGTGCATAGAGCGCGGTAAGACTATACCCACTCCCTCCTTCTTGCTGGCTCTGTGAGGGGCCCAGTACATCTGTCCAATGTCTGCCCCCTTCAGTGTCTGCTCTGCCCCTTGTTTGTAGTGGGTTTCCTGCGAGAAATGTACCTGCAGCTTTGTCTTAGAACAGACTGGCTCTTAATGAGTGCTTGTTTGGGGAGTTCAGTCCGTTTACATTAAGCGTGGCCACCCTCCAGTTAACCATTGTCAGGATGTGGTGAGGCCCTCCTGTTCACCCGTAGGGTAGCACCTCCTCTCTCCGACCACCTCAACTGTGCTATACATATATCCGTTCCCTCATATACCCACCCCTTGAACCTGTAAACGCCCACTAACATGTTTGGGTAACAGTGCCCAGCCGGGTCTTCATCCCTTAGTTTCCAAAACAACTGGGAATCCCCAGGTCACCAGGGTGACAACGAACCCGCCACCCCCCCCCAGCTTCAACGTTGTGAACCACACTTACACCACCCTGCCCCCCAACCTCCTTACCTCCATTCACTAATTTCGTTGCAGGACCCCCTCCTCAAATAGGTGCTTTGGGCTGGTTCGCCTAAGCTTTCTTGGATTTCCTGGAAGCCGATTATTTTCTATGGCTTTTGGTTGTGCAAAGGCACTGTTGGACCGCTCTCGCAACCTGCGTTGGCGATCCTTCTCCTGAAAAGTCCCCTCCTTCCGTAGCTCTGGCAGCAGCCTGGCGGCCTCCTCTCTTGCTTGAGCTCATATTGATCCCCCACATGTTCAGAGCAGAGGGTGAAGGGGAAACACCAGCGACCCCCCCTTTATGTAGCCATTGTGTCAGGGGCCTGCATTTCCTTCTCTGCTCCAGCGTGTAGTTTGACAGGTCCTGGTAGATCCTTACTATGGCCCCCTCCCATTAGAGATCGCCCGGCCCTAAAGATGTCCTCCTTGTCTCTGTAGTTATGGGACTTTGCCATGACTGAGCGGGGCCCCTTCACTCCTCCAACCCCACGTGAACCCGATCAAATCGTACCTCCTTGCTGAAGGCCTCACCCATGAGTTTTCTCAATACCCCAGACAGTTTGGCTTCCAGGTACCCAGTAGACTCACCCTTCCCCTCCCTTGCCCTCCCGGGAGGCCCCAAATCTGCATATTGTTCCTATTCTCCCTGTTTTCCACATCGTCCAATTTACTTTGCATCTCACTTTCCTTGCTCTCCATCTCCTTGATCCTCCAAACCCACATCTGCTATATCTGTGGCCCTTTGGGTGTGTTCCAGGGCCTCCACTCTCTTGGTGACCCTCTCTGTAATGGCACCCATAGAGGTCCTCACCTCCGCTCTGAACGCCTGTAGCTCAGTCAGGATCGCCAGCACATCGTGCTGCCTGTTTCCTAACCCCCATGCTGCCCTGGTGCCCCCACCTCAACGCCCTCCGTCTGGGTCCCACTGTCCTCTCCCTTCACTGTTCCGGCTCACCACAGCGCAGTTCCGTTGCTGTATGCTCCTTCAGCCCCCTCAAGGTGCAGCTCCCGCACTGGTGGTGTGGCCTCCTCCCTCACTCCCTGCTGTGGTCGGTTGGGGGAGAGGGGCTAGATGGCCTGCCTGGGGTCTCAACCTATGCCACCGGGGCTGTCCGAGTCTGTGTTTCCTAGTCTCGGGTCTCCGCTGCACTCGCCACGGGCAGTATCAATATTGCTGGTGTGGTGCGGAGCTTCGGTCCTATGCGGCCATCTTGCTCCGCTCCCTCCTAGCGGTCTCTCAGTGGAGTGTATTTTGAGCTAGTCAATAAACTATGCAAACAGTTTTTAGCATAATGCTCTAATAGTCAATAGCACATTCAACATTAGTTTATCTAGACCATACTTCATGCTCTATTTAAATATTTCAGTTTGTGCAAAGGCTATTGTTCTAATGCAAAATTAAACTTGACCCAACATAACTTCCATTAGTGGGCAAAATGGATTAACCCTCAATGTTGTAATTTCCTAAGAATAAATGTAACTTCCCATAAAATTCCAATACTGCTGTTTTTGGGACCACGTTCCCCTTTTCCACTTTTTCACTCTTGCTCGTCTGTTTTCCTTGCCTGTACCTCCCTGAAAGCTGTATTGTCTTGCCTTTAGGCCTCATCCCCTTATATTCCCTGGAATGTTTGCCAATCTTCCACCTACTTCCCCAAAACTCACAGAATTACTAATACAGTTCCTTCCCCAATATTTCCCCAGATCATCCCAGTATTCTTGCTTCTCCAACTTCCTCAAAGGTGTCTGGTGTTATCACTCCGATCAGAGATCCTGAATATTTTCATGCCTCTACCCTTCCCCTCAAATCTCTGTATCAGTACTCTATTTCCATCCTTCCCTGATATTCCACACTATTGTCGCATTGCACGGTCTCATTCCTGATGGTAACTGGTATTACAGCTTCTTCCTCCCTGACGGTTCTCGTTATTGCTACTCCCCTTCACAGCACTTTTCATAGTTGTCACTTCTGGCTTCTTCAAAGTAAATTGTTGCTAGATGGTTACAAGGAAGCAGCACTGTCTTCTAAAGTGCAAAGTGCAGAGGCATGCTACTGTGGACTTAAACAGGCGTTCCCTTACAGCTTACATGCCCATTCGTCATTCTGGGGGTTCAGTGAGATTTTTGGATGAATAAGGAATTTGCTCCCTCTCTTTATGTAGTGTCTGGTCTCTAGTGTGGTTGATTGTGCATGATTCTTATATCTGATTGATTTTTCACCCAAATCCATGAAAACCTGTCATCCAGCATACATGCATCGATACAAACGGTAGAATTCGATCTAAATCACAAGGCTGGATAATCAGTGATGCCCAACAATCCTTCACCTAGAATAACATTCTGAACATAGAAAAGCATAGAAGAGATAAACATTTGTAAAGCAAGTGCTCTTGTGCGGACCCCTGACTTTCTTCACAGTGGTAAGTGGTATGCACTTCAGACAGACACAAAATCAACATTTTGGGCACAAGCATCAAGTGCCCCGAAATGGAAGCCAGGAAATTGCAAGAGATGTTCTCTGCAGCCAAATAAGGTTCTGTACTATATGAACTTTTTAAGGCTTCTATATCCCTCCTCGGCCTGAAGGTCACTACTTTCATAAACTAACTGAAAGATTTGCCCCACAGCCGCATTTCCTTTATTCGCCAAAGTTGGTATTATGTTCCCACATTTTCAGGCAGAGGAATATTCTGCCATACATGTTTTAATAAACTCCAGGACTAGACGATTAAGTGATTCTGCCTCAGAGGTTAACTGACTTGTGGTTGCTAGGACCAGGAATTATCTCCAAGCCCAACCCTCAGATTTGACCAACTACTGGTAGGATTTCCAAACAAAACAACCATATAGCCGAATTAGTGCTACTTTGTTCTTGTAGGCTCCGGGCAGTGGTTCAATAGAGAGAAAGCCAAATTGTTTAAAACGAAGGAGGCATAGACTACAGCTCTGGCTCTCCACTATGTTTGCCCGACAGAGCAAGTAAATCTAATGCACAGGCGCTTGAATTTGCAGACCACTTCAATTGCCGTGTTTCTGTACTGACAAAATATATAATTTTTTTCCCCCAAATAAGAGTATTTTGGTTTGCACGTATTCACTAAAAGATGGATTTTGGCATACAAACCTCCCAGGGCTTTAAGCTTGTGTTGGCGGCCTAACTGTGTTAAGTGTAAGAAAATAAGATCTTTAACATGTAGTAGAACTGCAGAACATTAATGTATAGCCCTCGGAAGAAAGTAGTTGGTATCTTTTAAAGAGGAGAGATATGACAATGTACCCTTGGTGCCTCCTATCTATGGTGAAGTAGCTGTAGTACAGAAACCTGTCCTACCAAGGCAAATGTAAGAGTTTTCAGTCATACACCACAGAGCTGCTTCGCAGTGCTTCATTGATTTCTTAGATTTATTGAAGAAAGGTAGTTTGCATAAGTGCCTTACTGTTATGTAGTTTGGTTTATACTTTGAGTGTGCTCACTTGAAATAAAACACATTTGTATCCCTTAACCGAAGCTCCATGCAGTACAGAACTGTCATGATCTCTGCTTCCAAAAGATCAGGACTTGCCCGACTCCCTTGGAAGCAGACCCATAACCCCGGTTCCGAGTGCCAGCCAGTCCCAATTGGGACCTTTTGGACCCTGTCCTAGCGCCAGTGGCACCAGGCTCATAAAGATGCCCAGTCCCAGCGCTGGAAGCGCCGGGCTCATAATGCTTGGGTGGATTTACCTGCAGCAGACCATGCTGCTTACTTACCTGCCAGTTGAACCCCTGATCCTCTTCTGTTTGGGACTACTTTTCCTGTTGGGTGGGGCAGGGGCCACTCCCTAGGTTCAGAACACTGGAACTCTTCTGGAAAGCAGGAACTCTTTTCTTACCTAGGCGTGGCTGTGGAAGGAGACATCTAAGCACTACAGGAGGCTATTTAAACCACACCCGATGGATGAATCTTGCTTTGTGTTATTCTGCATTCTCTGCAGCAGAACGCTCATCGTGTCTTCTGCTTCTGATCCTGGGCCTAAGGGAACAAAGGCTTACCATCCTGGAATCCAGTCTTCAGCAGCACCTGTAAAGACAAAGAAAGAACAGGTTAGCACTACGGTCTTCAGTGGCAGCGCATCTCTTACCTGGTCCATCGGCTGTCACCAACGCCTCGCGCTGCATTCCGGCATCTGAAAGACAAAGGCTTACCTACTCTTCGCACGCTCCGGAGGCCTTCGGCGCTGCATCCCGCATCTGAAAGACAAAAGAAGGTGCGTTTAAAGACATTGGGCAACTTTATTACTCACGTGCCATTACTCCCTCCCACGCCGAATCCAGTGGGTATTCCAGCACCCTTCAGCTTCTCTAAAGCTCCGAACTTGTACCTGCAAGATAAAAGGGACAGTTAGTGCGCATCGTGAAGCAGGCTACAAGCGCTTACTTACGTGCTTCCAGGCGCTTCTATTCCTCACGCGGGTTTGATCCTCAACTCTCATCAGCCCGCCATCCGCCATCGCCGGAACCCTGCAAAACAAGAGATATCATTACAAAAGACTTAAGACATTTGAAGTGCCCATAACTTACCGTTCGTGCAGTTAACGACGGACAGCAGTCCTCTGAGGTCAAGAGGCATGCACCCTTATCCAGTGAAGAAACTGGTTACGGCACCCTGCCCCGAGGCAGATGGTGAGCTCGGCGTTTACTTACCTAAGACATCTTACTCTTCAAGTCAGACATACAGTGCACAGAGGTCCAGCCCAAAGAGCCAACCGTGTGTTACACATCACCTTTGAAGATACGGCATTCACCCAGTCAAGACCGGCGCCTCTGCACAAATCAGGTGAGCGTTACAGAACACAAAGCCTACCGCAAAACTCCCACCCAGGCGCTATGCAAACCTCGGATACCGACCAGCTAGCCCAGTTACTTGGGGAACTAAGAGCAGAAGTGCATGCAGCCCGTCAGGAAACGAATGCTCTACGAAGGGAACTGATTATTTCCAAGGAGCGAACAGACGATCTCGCTAGACAATTGCTACAGTCACAAGCCGGACAAACTCCGTTACCCGCATCAGGGGCAAATCTTCCTTCAACATCCTCTACGAACCCAGTGCAGATCAACCTACCTGGGAATGTATCTCTGGCTCCGCCCGAACGATTTTCTGGTGACCCAAAGAGGTTTGCAGTATTTATTAATCAGTGCCGGTTGCACTTCTTATGCCGGCCAGCAGCCTTTCCAACTGATCAAGCTAAGGTAGCTTTCGTGCTTTCGTACCTTAGTGGCAATGCGGCAGACTGGTCGATCCCTCTAGTTAATCAAGATGATCCGGTTCTCCATGATTTTCAAGCTTTTCAGCTCAGTATGGAAAAACTGTTTGCAAGACATTCACAGGGGCAGGCCTTGGACAATGAGCTCCTTTCATTGCGACAGGGTAATCAAGACCTTTTGGCTTATATTGCGTCTTTCAACAGACTGATAGTGGAAACTCGATGGCCTGAGGACAAAAGGATTACGCTGTTTTATAGAGGTCTACGTGGAGAGCACAAAGATGTGTTAGCCCAAGTAGTGAATCCCCTGCAAGACTGTTCGGACTATATTGACTTAGTCGTTCAAATTGACCACAGACTGCAGAACAGGAAGGCCAATCGTTCCAAGTTTGATGCTCGAGTATTTTCCAAACCACCAACTCCTACCAAAGGAGTAGACTCCGGGGAACCCATGCAAATAGGGGGCCTGAAAGGACCACTAACACAAAAGGAGCGGGAAAGGAGAGAACAGCTGCAATTATGCCTCTATTGCGGGAACTCGGGGCTTTTTCTTCGAGACTGTCCGGTGAAACCAGCCAAGAAGGCAGTAGGAGCTGCAGTTACCAGGGTCACAAACTCTGAGCAGGGAAACGACCTCGCCCGACAAGAATAGAGGTCCTCTTGCCGAGCGTTAAAACCAGTTCAGTGACCTCGCATTTCGTGATACCTATGGTCCTCATTAGCCCTGAACATCCGGATCGATTACATGCGATTGAAGCTTACGTCGACAGCGGTGCCATCGGCAATTATGTGGATCATGAAATGGTTTTGAGGATGAATCTGACTCTTTGTCCAAAGGCTGTAAAGGACGTCATTACTACGGTGGATGGTAAGGAGATAGCCTCCGGACCAGTAACGCATACCACCCAAGAAGTGACGCTAGTAAGTCAAGATGGACACCATGAGAAGATCGTGTTCGATGTGATCAAGGCCCCTCAGTTCCAGATTATTCTAGAAATTCCTTGGTTAGAGAAGCACAATCCTCAGATCGATTGGCGAGCAAGAACGGTTCAGTTTCCAGAATGTGTCTCTACTTGTCACCCTCGACCTGGTGTTGCACTGGCAGCAATTTCCTCGAGGCTCCCCAGTTACCTCCTGAATACCTAGAATTCCAAGATGTTTTCCGGAAGGATCAGGCTAACTCTCTACCTCCTCATAGGTCTTATGACTGCCAGATAGACCTGATACCTGGATCTACTCCTCCTTGTAGTAGAATTTATGCCCTCACCGAGCCTGAGAATCTTCACCTCCGACAATACCTGGATCAATACCTAGCGAATGGGTTTATTCGTCCTTCCAAGTCCCCTGCTTCCTCAGCTTTGTTATTCGTTCCAAAAAAAGAAGGGGACCTTAGAACTTGTATAGATTATCGCTCCCTGAACCAGATCACCGTTAAGAATAGATATCCGTTACCTTTGATCCCTGAACTCCTGGACCAAGTCAGAAAAGCATGCATATATACAAAGCTGGATCTTAGAGGAGCCTACCACTTGGTACGAGTAAAAGAGGGCGATGAATGGAAGACGGCCTTCCGCACCAAGCATGGGCTATTTGAATATCAGGTCATGCCCTTCGGACTTTGCAATGCCCCGGCCGCCTTTCAATATTTTATGAACGATGTCCTCAGAGAGCTCATAGATGTGTGTGTTGTTGTTTACATTGACGACATCCTCGTTTATTCTTCATTGGAAACTGAACATCGGAAACACGTGAAAATCGTCCTCGAGAGATTGCGTCAACACAAACTTTTCGCTAAATTGGAAAAATGTGTTTTCAACGTGACTGAAGTTGAATTCTTGGGATTCATATTATCACCTAGCGGAGTGCATATGGATTCAAAGAAGGTCGATGCAATTCTCAAATGGCCATCGCCATCCTCCGTAAAAGGTGTTCAAAGCATGTTAGGCTTTGCTAACTTTTACCGCAGGTTTATCCCCGAATTCTCTCGAATAGTCCAGCCCATCACCGCCTTGTTAAAGAAAAACAAACGTTTTGAATGGTCTACCGAGGCGGAACAAGCTTTCCGGAATTTGAAGACTAGATTTATCTCTGCACCGATCTTAAAACATCCTCGCCCAGAACTCCCCTACATCGTTGAAACTGATGCTTCGAGCCTTGCCATGGGGGTAGTTCTATCACAAAAGGACCCAGTAACCAATCAGTTGCATCCCGTGGCATTTTGGTCCCGCAAATTCTCGCCTCCTGAAATCAATTACACTATTACTGATAAGGAACTTCTAGCTATCAAGTCTGCCTTTAAGGCTTGGCGGCATTATCTTCTGGGGGCCCGACACACCGTTACTGTGATTACAGATCACCGAAACCTGCAATATTTGAAAACCGCAAAAGCTCAATCCTCTAGGCAACTCTGTTGGGCACTATTCTTTGCCGAGTTTGACTTCATAATTACCTATCGACCTGGTACAAAAAACGGTAAAGCTGATGCCCTTTCTCGGATGGGAGTGGAAGAAAATTTGATCAAGCCTAAACCTGTACCTATCATTCCCGAACAAAGAATTCTAGGTGTAATCGCCACACAATCCATAGAGGAAGTTAAGGATAAAGCCAGGCTACTGGTAACTCCAGCAGACATACAGAATTGGCATCTGCAGGGAAAGGACTTTACGGTGAAGGACAACCTATTACATTTCCAAGAACGGTTATACCTGCCCAGCACAGATATACAGAAAAAGGTAATCTCTTGTTATCACGATTCTTTAATGGAAGGACATCCCGGTATGACCAAGACCTCGGAAAAGATCAAGCGCTACTTCTGGTGGCCGTCTTGGAAAAAAGATATCAGAGACTTTATAATGTCCTGTGGAGTATGCGCCCAAAACAAGAGTCAAAAGGAAAAACCAGCCGGCCTCTTACGCCCTATTGACATCCCGCCTAGCCCTTGGCATACGCTTTCTATGGACTTCATCACCGATCTACCTCCATGCTCCGGATACAATACGATCCTAGTAATCGTGGACCTATTCTCCAAGATGGCGCATTTCATTCCACTCAAAGGCTTACCAACAGCAGCAACTCTGGCCCTAGAATTTCTCGAAAACATCGTCCGACTGCACGGTTTTCCTTCAGTTCTAATTTCGGATCGAGGTAGTCAATTTATTTCTCATTTTTGGCGAAGTTGCTGTCGGTCGGCTCAAATTGATGTGAGACTTTCGACCAGCCACCACCCTCAAACCGACGGACAAACCGAGAGGACCAATCAAACTCTGGAACAGTATTTGCGCTGCATGCTACAACAAACTGAAAAAATTTGGAAAGATATCCTTTGGATAGCCGAATATGCCTACAATAACTCTGTCCACTCGGGAACTGGGAAGACCCCGTTTTTTCTTTTATACGGTAGTCACCCTCGAACCTCGGAGTTGGATCCACTCCAAGATCTTGGAACACCAGCAGTAGACCACCTGCATTCTACAATCACCCAAGCCTTTAAGGAAGCCGTTTCTCACCTTCAAAGGGCTAAAGAACAATACAAGAAAGGAGCAGACCAACATCGGAAGGAAGCCGCCCAATATCAAGTAGATCATCAAGTCTGGTTATCCACCAAATATCTACCTCTAAAAGGACCACGCACATTCAACCCAAGATACCTTGGTCCCTATTCCATCACTACCATAGTAAATCCAGTAGCGGTGAAGTTGGACTTGCCCCCTCACATGAAGATACATCCGGTCTTCCACGTCTCTCTATTAAAAACCGTGCAACCTCAAACCGGACTAACTACATCTCCAAAACCTATTCTAGTTGATGGAGAACTCGAGTTTGAAGTCAAAAGCATCCTTGATTCCAAGATCTCCAAATCTAAACTATTTTACCTGATTGACTGGAAAGGCTACGGTCCCCAAGAAAGATCCTGGGAACCTGCAGAATATGTCCACGCGCCTCGTCTAATCAAAAGATTTCATCGAACATTTCCTAACAAGCCCAAACCCCCGGAGAAGCCCGGTTTGGGAGGGGCCTTGAGGGGGGGTGCTGTCATGATCTCTGCTTCCAAAAGATCAGGACTTGCCCGACTCCCTTGGAAGCAGACCCATAACCCCGGTTCCGAGTGCCAGCCAGTCCCAATTGGGACCTTTTTGGACCCTGTCCTGGCGCCAGTGGCACCAGGCTCATAAAGATGCCCAGTCCCAGCGCTGGAAGCGCCGGGCTCATAATGCTTGGGTGGACTTACCTGCAGCAGACCATGCTGTTTACTTACCTGCCAGTTGAACCCCTGATCCTCTTCTGTTTGGGACTACTTTTCCTGTTGGGTGGGGCAGGAGCCACTCCCTAGGTTCAGAACACTGGAACTCTTCTGGAAAGCAGGAACTCTTTTCTTACCTAGGCGTGGCTGTGGAAGGAGACACCTAAGCACTACAGGAGGCTATTTAAACCACACCCGATGGATGAATCTTGCTTTGTGTTATTCTGCATTCTCTGCAACAGAACGCTCATCGTGTCTTCTGCTTCTGATCCTGGGCCTAAGGGAACAAAGGCTTACCATCCTGGAATCCAGTCTTCAGCAGCACCTGTAAAGACAAAGAAAGAACAGGTTAGCACTACGGTCTTGAGTGGCAGCGCATCTCTTACCTGGTCCATCGGCTGTCACCAACGCCTCGCGCTGCATTCCGGCATCTGAAAGACAAAGGCTTACCTACTCTTCGCATGCTCCAGAGGCCTTCGGCGCTGCATCCCGCATCTGAAAGACAAAACAAGGTGCGTTTAAAGACATTGGGCAACTTTATTACTCACGTGCCATTACTCCCTCCCACGCCGAATCCAGTGGGTATTCCAGCACCCTTCAGCTTCTCTAAAGCTCCGAACTTGTACCTGCAAGATAAAAGGGACAGTTAGTGCGCATCGTGAAGCAGGCTACAAGCGCTTACTTACGTGCTTCCAGGCGCTTCTATTCCTCACGCGGGTTCGATCCTCAACTCTCATCAGCCCGCCATCCGCCATCGCCGGAACCCTGCAAAACAAGAGATATCATTACAAAAGACTTTTAAGACATTTGAAGTGCCCATAACTTACCGTTCGTGCAGTTAACGACGGACAGCAGTCCTCTGAGGTCAAGAGGCCTGCACCCTTATCCAGTGAAGAAACTGGTTACGGCACCCTGCCCCGAGGCAGATGGAGCGCTCGGTGTTCACTTACCTAAGACATCTTACTCTTCAAGTCAGACATACAGTGCACAGAGGTCCAGCCCAAAGAGCCAACCGTGTGTTACACATCACCTTTGAAGATACGGCATTCACCCAGTCAAGACCGGCGCCTCTGCGGGAATCAGTTGAGCGTTACAAGAACAGGCTTCAAGAATTGAGTCCGCTTTAACAGACCTTACTCTGTTGCAGCCTGAAACCAAGCATGCATGATATGCCACAGGAACTTCCGGCCAGTGAGTTCTTGCGTCTTCTGTGATTGGCACAGAGGCTGCTGATGGTACACCTTCAATTGATGGAGAACTGGTGACCAGTTCCGTAGACTACAGCCAACTTCTTATAATGTTGCCAACTGACAGACATAGGTAAAGGCAGAGTGTTACCAGGTTATGTACCACAACCTGCAGTGTTTGTGTGAAGGTTGCCATCCTTGTTCTGTGCCTCCAGCTGCCAAATTTATCAGAACAGCATCATGGAGGTCCAGCGAAGCCAGTACCTACTGGTGGATGTGCTCCCTGCCCATGAATGAAAGCCCTGAGATACCAATGGACCTATTCAAACTTGACAAGGTCATGGAACGACTGAAGAGGGACACCCAAACATCACTCCAGTGCTGTTCAGGTAATAAGGCTTCTTATGTGTTGAAAAGAAAAGGGTTTTCTGAGTTTCTAGTCCTTTTACCAAGTACGCTTCTTAGTAAAAACAGGTGGCGTTTTAGTGATTCACCCCCACAACTCCCCTTCTGCACTTATCTCCTTGGGCTCTCCATCTTTTCAAGATAGGTCCGAATAAGGCCCTAATATTCCACCTTAACTTCCTATTCCAACATGTTCACAATATTCAGGTTACGAGGCCAGTTGTGTATAATGTGTGCCGTACTCAAAAGCGAACCCATCATTAAAACAGCCTTGATTGGTGGATAATGCATTCTGTTCTAGGCAATGATTGAATGAACCTCCTGTGAGCGTGCGTTTGTTCAATATTCCTAAGTTGATGGTGATGAATACAGCTTTGCAGAGCATGCCATGAGTCTCAACACTTTTGTGGCCTAGGTTAAAGACTTTTTAAATCCTGTGAATCTGCAGGTGCAGACTCCAAATCTTTTATCTATCCAAGCACCCATTTGTGCCATGGTACTGGTACCTTCTGTAGGTAGGCTCTATTAAAACTACAGACTGGTCTTGTGCACAGACATCTCTTTACTTTAACAGTGTTTGCTCTTGAGGGATGGGCCTCTGATCACCTTAACCCAAAGCAGGCCCACCACTTAGGAAGCGAGTGCACGTTTGTACGTAAAGCAAGTTTATTGTACAGTTGTCCCGGGAGGGGCTAGATAACGCTGTCAAACTAACCTATGCTTCTCTGAACCACACAAGTTGACACATTATATACATTTTTGCAACAGGTAAAATATTCCCATATATTTTTTATCACAAACCACCCCCACATGTGATTGGACAACACCCATACAAAAGAAATCCAATCTTTCTCCAATTTTCCCATTCTAATTGATTGCAGTTATCTTTACCATCCTCAGCTCATGTTTCCAACACACGCCTTTTTAGGATATGTCCATTGGCAGGTTATGACTTTATCATACAGTTGCACATCCACATACAATCATAATTCAGTGCAAGTCCCAGCTGGTCTGAGACCACCTAACCCTGGAAGTAATTGCACATGGATTGCATGAATACGTCAAACAACATGAGGAGGGTCAGAATAAACAGGTTCCCTTGAACTGTCAATATCCATCTCACACACCCCAACTTGCTGGCGCGATTGGAACATTCTAATCTATGTGACTACCAATTCAATGCTCATGGCCCCTGGCCACATCCTGAAAAAAACAATCAAAACACAGAGTATCGGTCAACTCTGGCTTTGGACGTCCTTCACTCCACGTTTATTGTTGGTCAAAAACAAATGGCGGGATCCATCAGCAAGCTACCATGCACTTTAAAAAGATTACATCTGCCTTTGCGATACTGGCAAGCCATAAAAACCATGGGCCGACCTGTTGGCTTACCATCTGCTAAGGTCAGAGTTTATCGCTCCTTTGGCCTCTGAAACACTGCAAATCCAGTTGTTCCCAGATGCTCAGATTTCACCTCGCGAACCCCTGACTGAAGAGTAACACATTTATAAAGAGAGCACACTACATGTAGATTTATACATTCCCTTTGTGTCTATATATTGGTGTGCATGCAGGTTTAGTAACTATCATCTCTTCTTTACAGTGGGTTCTTCATGACCAGTCCCCTTCCTCGCATGCGCATTATGAAACTCATCGCCCAGCTTCTAGGAACTTTATGGCACACCATATCTGGATCATGTTTATATTTCATTTGGCGATTTTGGCATTTACCTTACTACGCGCGTGCAAATCTATTAGGTATCAACTTGAACGCAAAGTAACACTAGAAGTAGCACTTCACATTTAACAACACTGGATGGATATAAAATTGCAACATCTCGGCAACGTTGCCATACCCCAGTTACAAATATGGTGCGCACAACGTGAACCCTTCTTCATCATTGGGACCTTTCCTGACCGTCGCAACAGCTCCAAGGCAAAAACACGTTCTCGGGCACTCGTTTGAAAGTTGTTGGACCCTACTTCTGAGGTTTCCAACCATTCATTATAAAGGAACATCTTTTGTCATACTCTGGAGTGGTGACAACAAAAAAGGCCCATAGCTCAGCCTTACACAAACCTTGGTAAAGAGACAGTCATATGAAAACCAAGGAAAGACATGACAGAAAAGTCACTTTTAATTTAAGTCAATGCAATAAGGATAACCTTGATGAAATTAACAGCTAGTTGCATATGACATTTGCTTTCTGGGTGCATGAGGGGGAGGGAAGCAGCCTTGCAACACTACAAATTAATAATTACTTATAGTCCACTTCAAGAAGCATTCATTTGGCAGTGGAAATTAGAATGCTTGTGTGGACACACATTTTAGTACGCTCAAAACAAAAAGCTTGTTCAACCTTCCCATAGGAAGAAGCTTTTTGGCCAAACTACGGACAAGGTCTTTGAGAAATGCACGGCAGTGGTAGACACTGGTAATTCCCTCGATTCATATTTGCTGAATCTGCGAAGGCCCCTGATCAGTCTTTTTAGGTCGTTAAAGCATAATGCTTGGCAAAATCACAACCGCTGTGATGAAAAACAGAACCTTTTCCATGGGAAAATAAAACCTGCAAGCCCTGCTGTTTATTCCAGAACCAAGAAGATAGTTTGACTTTCAGATATGCAGTGCTACAGATTTTTTTGATATTGTTACATAGTAATCCCCATTTTAAACTTTGAGTAGTAAAAATGTTTTTTCTCCTTCGCAAGAGTAAAACTTATGCGACATCCAGCTGATGTGTACAAAAATGTAGAACTGTATGGAAATCCTATCATGCGGTAGCTGTCCACCGTGACTGAAAATCAGGTTTCTCTCAATTAATAGATGAAGCACAGGGTACAGTAGCACGAACGCCTTTCACAAATGGAACAGAGATTACTCACACTCTGAGCTTCTCTTTCGTGTACAGAAAAGGTACAATAGCAGTATAAGCTTTTTAACACTTTGCTCACACAGAACATGTCAGCTTGAGTAGGAGCCAAAGCCATTCAGGATTCCCCCATTCACACCAACGGCGAATCAGGGAAACGACAATGCAAGCATTCATCATGTAGAACAGTCTGAGTGATCAGTGCAAGCTAAAGCAAGGGTAAAAGATTCCCAAATGGAGAGCAGATTAGGAATGCATCTCCACAGTAGAAGTTCCCCTCACATGAAACGGGTCTAGCATAAGTTTCAGGAGTGCACACTTCACTCCTAATGTAGAAGAGGTATGCCTTGGACATCGGATCAAGCTTTCTTCACATAGAACAGAAGCATTGTTGGTCTCAACAATGCAAGATTAGCACACATAATTTGTGGATCACAGCAGTAGAAGTTTCATTTGCAAAGAGAAGGAATTGCATGAGATGGAGCAGTTAAAGCACACCCACGCTGGAAGCTGTAAATTAAGAGCCTCTGCAATTAAAGCTACACTCACCATAAAACTCGAACATCATAGGCCATTGTAGTCCAAATTTCTGGAGCACCACCCACATAGAACAGGAATAGTTAATAACATCAACAGGGAAAGCTCCTCACATATAGAACTAATGTAACATTGATAGAGACTAGTCCACGAATGCAGGCTAACTGGAAACAGAAAAGCTCTGTGTAGTAGAAATTCAGTTAACTATAATTAGAAGGAATCCAACCTTGGAAACACAAATGATTTCTGTGCCAATTCCCAGCCACCCTACAGCTGGTTCACAACCTAAAGCATGTTGCAGAAGGGGATGTTCATATGGTACAGGCGGATAAATTACTCCATACGCCTTTCATTATTCCTTTAGAGGTCTGGGCATTTGCTCTCTTCTTTATATTTTTACGTATTTAAGATACAAAAACTGTCCCAATTACACATGTGATGAATCCCTAGGTGTCGTCACTTCTACCCGAGGAAGAGCCCCTTCCCATTAGGCCAGAGATGAGAGCCTTTTACCCGATAGTGTCCTTGGGGGTGGTGTAATGCGGGAGGATCTCAGGGGGAGGTACTCCCCCTTGAGCGATGAGTACGACCATCCAGGGTGCAGCCCTTGTAACAGCAACATACCCCCACATTCTGTAACTTTTCCTTCCTTGAACAACCTCTTTGTAGCGAGTAAACCTAGGTACTGATATCAGGTAGAGAACCATAGGGAACCTGAAAGTACTGTGACGAAGATGAGGCATTCAGAACTAACGTTCACTCTCCGGAACAGAGGGCAACAGTCTAATCTCTTGTCAGAAAATTAACGTTTGAACATTTGAACTCTTTAAAACCGAAAGAGAGCCCGGCTGGTAAGCCATACATAGCAGAGACGCTGCAAGATGCAGGAATTTGAATTCCTGAGACTGGAGGACGCTAGTGGAAAAGGAAGAAAAGTCACGTCCGATCCTGGAGGAGAAAGACCGCGCACAGCTCTGGCTGCTGAGAGGAACGGCAACATTGCCCCGAGATGTTTGACCGGCGAGTCCTTGGCAAGTGTAACAACGTAGTTGGTGGGAAGATGCTGACCCGCCAGAAGCATGGGAGAGAATGGGAAAGAGCAGTGAAGCCACGAGACACTGCTTCCTCCCAGCGAGGTTGAGACGTGCCGCAAATCCCTACAAGGTAATGGGAGGCACAGGTCTGCCAGCGGGGACACAAAGGAAATGAGAGGGTCTCTGTGTGGTTCCTGCTGTAATTCCTACGACATGAACATCGGGGAAAAGGGTCACTTACCCCAAGAGTCAAGAGGACTATTTTTGCATCAGAGGAAATCTTCCTTGTGTCAGTGGAAGGACAGTCAGAGAAACTCGGATCAGAATCCAAGCCCAAACAGAGACATGAGTCCTCTTCCTAATGGCAGTACTTGGCAGGTTAGTGAACCACATCTGCCAACTCAAAGAACAACAACTTTGGGTCTGGGACCCAAGCACAATTGGATCTCTGTGATATTAAACATCGGAGACACTCTGATAAGTTCTCTTATTTATGTCCAGTCACGTGCCCTTTGCACTGCCCTCTGCTCTCACTGTACGCACCAATGATACCTTTACAATCTTACTCTGTTTCTAAATTTAGAAACATTCCATGTTATAACATTGACTAGATTTTGTAGACATTGCAATTTGACATGCCGAGTGTATCTTCAAGAATTGGAATATGGAAATACAAATCTTGAAGAGCACAAACGTGTATCTATGCTTTGCAGTAGATGTTCATTTCTAATTCAGCTGGCTACTTTTCAGACCTAATGCGACTCTGAGGGTCTGTACAGATGGCTTCACTTGGCCTGCCCCCCTGCTAGGAGCCTGCTTATCTTTACCCCCATTTATGTAACTAGCTATTTTGTGCCTTGCCATTTAATCAGGCCTTCCCCATACCATTATTTCAGGGTTCTATTTTGCTGCTCTTAATTTCTCCAGAGAAAACATGCATGTGTGTGCACACATGAGCTTACACCTACATGTGCATGTACAGCCATATACTATATATATATTTCTGAGGCTTGTGGAATCTGCTTAGATCACATGCTGTGCATAGGCCGACATCTAGTGGAAGCTGCGGAGTATTACAGTTTATTTTTCGAAATTCGAAAAGGGGCATCGAACTAGGGCGTGCCAGTAATACTATCCCTAGAGTGACGTCCACTGTACCCATGATCCCTCATGCATGTAAGACCCTTAGATTGTTTTTTTCCGCCATACTTGTCGGAAGCATAGTTGCAGAGTTCCCTGGCTTTTAGCCATTAATCATAAATTTAACAAAAAATCCCTGTTCCTCAAATCCCATGTCGAGATTCCGAAGATCGACGCCGGTACTGGAGAACGAACAGCCGTCGAGACTGCAGAACAGACTTTGGGCCTCGGAAGGCCTCTGGCCTCGGCCCGGGTCTCGGAAGGGCCTCTGGCCTCTGCCCTGCAAGTAGGGAGAGTGGTGGGTGGACATACTCACACTCGTTTCTTTTCCTACATACACTTGCCCGCTGCCAGATATTAACATATGGAGAGTACTCCATTTAAATTTTGCCCCAAGTGCAACCGTAAGTTCCCTTGGGTAGATAAGCATAACACCTGTAATCTGTGTCTTCCTAGGGACCACCCTGAAGCTAATTGCAGAGCTTGTAAACTCTTCAAAGCAAAGACACTTAAGGACTGCTCCACCAAACGTTGGGCCCACTACGCCAGGCAGCTCAAGGCCATGGCCGCTGTGGGTTCCTTCAGTGATGGCAGCAACACCGCCGTATTGGGCGGCGAGGGCACAAGGTTGTCGTTAGGCACCCAAGCGCAAAGCCCCCAACCTCAGAGGACTGTCCAGCGGGGCAGTTATGGGGACAACACCCAGCGGCAAGAGCGCTACTCACACACCTTCATCTAAAAACACTAACCCCGCCCGAGATTCGACACGTATGTCGAGTGATCGGCAGACAAAGGCACAGAGAGAGCGGTCCGCAGAATCGGTGTCCTCTGAGTGTTCCAGGTCACGGTCATCTCATGACACACAGCAACTGTCTACGATTGCTAAGAGTGCCACATTACCTAAACTCACAGTGGTATGGTCGTCGGAAGACGAATCTGTCCTCTACCCCCAAGCAGCACGTTCAAAGTAGACTCCGACAGTTCGTTCGACATCTGCCTCCGAGTCTCGACGGCCCTCCTCTAAGACTCTAGAACCTCGTGACCCCAGCTCCGAATCTCAACGCCAGGCGTTGAAAGATACGGGGAAAGCCAAAGAGTCAAGGAAACATGCCTTTACACATGGAAAAGGGGAGAAACAACAGAAAAAAGCCTCTGAACACCAGGTTCAGAAGGAGAAACACCCAAAATCTTTAGAGAAGTCCAATACCCCTGACCCTGTCACTAGGCCTAAAGTTGTCCCTCCCACTCTCCAGGATATGGGGATAGAAGAGGAACCACAGCCGGAAAGGGTCATTCCCAGTTCCAGAGAATGAAGCTCGGAAGACATCGACAGAGTGATGAGAAGAATGTCTTTTATGGCACATTTTTACAAAAATAAAACCTGATTACTTCCACAGCTATCAGAATACCCCTGCTACCTCTGCCCCTTCGGGATCCAAAGACCCTCAACCTCCTACTAAGGGACTCCGTACTGAGACTCCAGTTCAGGGGCTGATTTTAGACCCATTCACTATTGAACCTTACCAGAAGTATGGTGAGGGTCCAGAGATACAAACACTGGACGACCAGGCAGGGGTCGACTATTATGGAGACGATGAGGACCAGGATGAGGAGGAGGAAGACGAGGCAGAGGCCTATAGTCTCGACTCTCCTATTCCCAAGGACCCACCGGTGAATGGCTCACCTGTGGATAATCAGCCATTGCTGAACGAGGTCTTAGCTAGGGTTGCAGCCCACTTCCAGATAGACCCTCGGGGGGCTCAAGAAGAGAGGGACTTTACAGAGCAAATTATGGGGGATAAAAAAATCCATTGCCCAAGCCATACCAATTCTGAAGTCTATTCAACGCAGAATTGACCCTTCTCTGCTCACTCCTAATCTTACCCGGGCAGTTAACCCAAGAATAGAGCAATTATTCAGGGCCGCCCCCTCCGACCCACTTTACATAAGGGGTCAGCTTAAACCCGACTCATTAGTGGTTACCACCACTAGGAAGAGGGCGGGACACCTCTAGCATCTTCTGAAACTCCCCCAGACAAAGAGAGCAAAAAGATATATGGGCTAGGAAGAAAAGTGGCTTCCACTTCCGCTTACCAGGCAAGGATTGCTAATACCACCACTCTGCTGGCAAGTTACAACTGTCACCAATGGGAACAGGTAGCTGCCCTCATTGCCTCTGCACCTGAACCTCTAAAGAGCCAGTTGGCCCAGATTAAGTCGGAGGGAAGATCGGTGTCCGGATGCATTCTCAAGGTTACCTTTGACGCAGCAGACAAAGCAGGCCGGCTTATCGCGGAGAACACAGTCATCAAGAGACACGCTTGGCTGAGGCAGTCAGGGTTTAAACCCGAGACCCAAGCCACCCTCATTGACCTGCCGGTGGAACCAAATGTCTTGTTTGGTAAGGCGGTGGAGGAGGCGCTCAAAACAGCCAAGGACGAATATGACACCCTAAAGTCCCTTGGACAACTAACTAATAAACCCCCAAACCAATGAGGGAATAATAATTTCTGATGTTTGTTAATCTGCTTAGAATCACATGCTGTGCATAGGTCCGACATCCAGTGGTCACTGCGGAGTATTGCATTTTGTTTTTCGTAGTCGAAAAGGGGACGTCGACAAGGCGTGTCTGTAACACTATCCCTATAGTGACGTGTTTTGTACCCACAATCCCTCACGCGTCGAGGTCCCTCAGATTGTTTTTTTCCGCCCAGCTACTGGTCGCCTTTACGCGGAGCTCCTCGAGAGACATTGCAGATTTCATCTCCTCGACCTTTGGTCGTTTTCCTATATTAATATACAACATATCGATCCCCCCCTCGACGCTGTTGTGAAGCTGTCTCCGCCGAGCAAGATCTTCGACAGAGGTGACGAGAGGAGGAGATTCTTCGGCGTTGCCGAACACGTGGCCTGGCCTCGCAGGCCAAATACAGTAGGGAGAGTGGGGGTCGTGGGACATCTCTAGTTCTTTTCTGAGAATGCCTTTCCTTTTCCCCTTCCTTTCCCTTGGGGTGGTTATCATGTTTTATTGCCTCGGCTATGGAGAGGACACCCTTTAGGTTTTGCCCGCTTTGCAAGGGAAAGTTTACTTGGAAGGACAAGCATTCACGGTGTAACCGCTGCTTGCCCCTCGATCACAAAGAGGAAGGTTGCACGGCTTGTCGGCTTCTTAAGCCGAAGACTCTAAAAGACCGTAGGGTCAAGAGGTGGGCGGCCTACGCTATGTCGAAGGCCGACGCTCCACCCACCGTCGCTACCTCCGACAGTGACGAGGAACGTGATACCACGACCTCCGCTACGGAAGTCGAAAACCCCCCTAGAGAGCGCACACGCGCTTTGTCGTCTGTCCCCGGCCCCGACGGGCTCGGCTCACGCCCTGCTTATGGGGATGAACACCCCGGCGACATTGACGCACACAAGACCACACATAAGCACACAACCCATGGCTCTTCTTTGCCGAAGGCGAAGAGAGCATCGGCGCCCAAGGAGACGCAGGTTTTACCGGCGGCCTCCTCGGACCGTTCGGGTTCGAAGCCCCTCTCGCAACCGCAGCCGCGACCAGCGACTGGGCTTTCGGCAAATAAGGGCACCACCCCCAAATCATCGGCCGGCGCGCATCAGCAGAAAGCGCATGCCGCCGTAGAGCGATCGACACCCATAACGTCGAAACCACAGCCCTCCGCTGATGGAGATGTCTCTATCTCCCCCAGTGAAACTCCCCTGCCCGTACAACATGCTGTCACAAGACAAGGGCAGTACTCTGCATCCATGCCCCCAGAACATGAATTTAGCAGCCTGGCTCCTGAGATCATAGAATTTGGACATCTACAGCTCCCACAGAGATGCATGGACATCCTCAGGGAAGCCAGAAAACCTAACACTCGCCACTGCTATTCTAGCAAATCGAAGAGATTTGTCATTTGGTGCAGAGGAAAGAGCATCAACCCAATTGACTGCTCTCCCACACATATTATTCTATACCTGACCCATTTATTGGATTCAGGTCTAGTGTTCAATTCCATTAAAGTCCACCTAGCGGCACTTTCTGCATACACCACTTCTCAACTCAAAGTGTCGTGGTGGAAGATCCCTGTTATAAAGGCCTTCATGGAGGGAGTAAAGAGAATACACCCCCCGATAGCTGACCCAGCTCCCGGATGGGACCTTAACGTGGTACTTACCAAACTCATGGGCTCACCATTTGAACCCATGCACAAAGCATCTCTTAAAGACCTCACTCTTAAGACTGCTTTTCTAATAGCTATCACCTCCATCAGGAGAGTAAGTGAACTACAGGCTCTTTCTGTTCTAGACCCCTTCGTTACAGTTCACAAAGATAAAGTGGTTCTACGCACTCACCCAAGGTTTGCTCCAAAATTCATCTCAAAATTCCACGTAAACCAGTCTATAGAACTACCAGCGTTCTTTCAAAATCCTTCCAACTTGGGAGAAAGGACTCTGCACACACTAGATGTCCGCAGAGCCGTCATGTTCTAGATGGAAAGAACCAGACCACTGAGGAAGACTAATCAGTTCTTCGTCTCGGTGGCAGCAGGAAGAGAAGGGGATGCAGTTTCAAAGTCCACTATTTCTAGATGGATTGTTCAATGCATCACTCTCTGCTATACTCTTGCTAAGAGAGAACTGCCCTTTAAGCCTAGAGCACATTCTACTCGAGGCACGGGGGCGTCCATAACATTCATTGCAAATGTTCCCCTTGAGTCCATCTGCAAAGCGGCTACCTGGATTTCTGTGCACACCTTTACAAAACACTACTGTCTAGATACACACTCTAGATCTGACTCCCAGGTGGGACAGGCAGTATTAAGACATCTTTTCTCTACTGTTCCTTCTCATAACCCACCGCCAACTCCGGGTACTGCTCGCTAGTCTATGCACAGCATGTGATTCTAAGCAGATTAACAAACATCAGAAGACAATGCATTACTTACCGTGAAAGCATTTCTGATGGTTGTATCTGCTTAGATTCACATGCGCCCACCCTTCCTCCCCGCTAGGATGGAAGGAACATAGACATCCTTTTCTATATTTCTCTCTTTTCTGTACTCACTCACGTCTAGAAGGCTCCCTCAGGGCAGAAAAATACAAACGGAGGGACCTCGACGCGTGATGGATTGTGGGTACAACACACGTCACTATAGGGATAGTGTTACAGACACGCCTTGTCGACGTCCCCTTTTCGACTACGAAAAACAAAATGCAATACTCCGCAGTGACCACTGGATGTCGGACCTATGCACAGCATGTGAATCTAAGCAGATACAACCATCAGAAATGCTTTTACGGTAAGTAATGCATTGTCTTTCGTCGCTCTTGCGGCCAAAATTCCCAGAGAGGGTCAAATTACTTTCAAAGCCAAGGAACATCGTGGGGAGGCAACCAACTGGCTGCCCAAGGTTTTGCCAGAGGTCAAAAGAGGGGCCGTGGTAGGGGGAGAGGCAGCCCACGTAGAGGCGCTACGCCTCCCAACAAACAGAGACATTCCGCTCCGGGTTCCTTCCTATGCATCCCCAGTAGGGGGGCGCATTTCCACCTTCAACCACGCATGGTAATGGATCCCTTCGGACAGATGGGTGCTGTCCACAGAGTCCACGGGATACTGTATCGAACTGTTGGAACGCCCCCGTGACCATCCTCCAAGACAAAGGATACACTCCTTGGAGCACCAAAGAATCCTCCTCGAGGAGATCGTCATTCTTCTTGCAAAGGACGCGATAGAACTCGTCCCGGGCAACCAGGTAAACAAGGATATTTATTCAACTTACTTCCTTGTGCCAAAAAAAGATCTAACAATGCGATAAGTATTAGACTAACGCCCTGCAAACAAGTATGTCAAGCCTCAGAAATTTCGCATGACTAAACTCCAATAGGTAATCCCCCTACTAAAGAGAGATTACAAGGTAACATTGGACATGAAAGATGCCTATTTTCATATTTCCATGTTCCCAGCGCACAGAAGTTTCTTGCGTTTCAAGGTAGACAGCCAGCACTACCAGTTCAAGGTGCTGCCCTTCGGGATAGCCTCGGCTCCAAGGGTTTTCACCAAGGTACTGACGGTGGCGGCCGCACACCTACGCAGAGAGGCTATCCCAGTGTACGCTTACCTGGACGACTGGCTCATCACAGTGGAAACCCCCGTAATTTGCAGATCCAACATTCAAAGAACAATCAACCTCCTCTTTCAATTGGGCTTCTCGATAAACGAGAAAAAATCAAGCCTGGTGCCAAGCACCTCCAAACAGTTCCTAGGAGCTGTCCTAGACACCAAAGAGGGGTTGGCCTTTCCATCAGAGGAAAGAATTATTCGGAATCTGTCACTGCAAATTCCTCAATATCAGCCCGGTCACCAGATAAGAGTGCGCTAAGCAATGTGTTTGCTAGGCATGATGGCTTCATGCATTTACCTGGTTCCCCACGCGCGCCTGTGCACGCGTCCCATGCAGGAATGCTTGGCGAAAGAGTGGTCTCGGGCAAGTGGTCAGTGGGACGATCTAGGGGTCGTTTCGCCAACACTAGTACAGAGTCTTCGCTGGTGGACAAGAGAGAATCTTTCAAAGGGGAAACTGTATTATGATCCGGAAATACAGGCCGTAGTCAGAATAGACGCGTCCCTGTCAGGGTGGGGAGCACACCTCCTTCACCACACAGCGCAGGGTCTCTGGTCTCACAAAGTGGCTCAGAATCACATCAATCTGCTAGAACTTCTGGCAGTCTTCAGAGCGCTTCAGGCGTTCGAACCCCACCTATCCAACCTGTCAGTGCAAATCCTAACAGACAGCACGACGGCTATGTTTTACATAAACAAACAGGGGGGGGCGCTCGTTCGCCAAATCTGTCCAGGCTTGCCCAGAAAATTTGGATATGGGCACTCAGACGGAACTTTTACCTGTCGTCTCGACATGTTCCAGTGGATCTCAATTCACTAGCGGACGCTTTGAGCAGAGATCCCCTCCCAGAAGAACACGAATGGTGTCTACACGAAGAAGTCGTAGGAGACCTCTTCTCACAGTGGGGTTTCCCCACCATAGACCTATTCGCCACAAGCGGAAACAGTCAATGCCCAGGAATCGCATCCAGGTTCCCCCAGCCAGGCTCCAAGGGGTACGCTCTATGGATGAACTGGTCAGGGATGTTTGCCTACGCTTTTCCACCAACCCCTCTGATGAGGAAGGTGGTCAACAAGATACACAGGGAATCGATGATGCTCGTCCTAGTTGCTCCTATGTGGGCGAGACAACCGTGGTTCCCACACCTGCGCAAACTGGCGGTGTGCGAACCCATCAGACTCCCGTGCTGGTACAACCTACTCTCCCAGCACGGAGGACAAACCGTGCATCCTCAACCCAACTCGATGAACTTGGCAGCATGGCTCCTGAAGTCATAGAGTTTGGCCATCTCAATTTACCACAGAGATGTATGGATATCTTAAAAGAATCAAGGAAACTTAACACAAGGCACTGTTACTTTGATAAGTGGAAAGGATTTGTTATTTGGTGCCAGAATAAACAAATCAACCCAGTTGATTGCACTCCTTCCATTATTGTCACATACATGCTCCACTTACTGGACGCAGGGTTGGTATTTAATTCACTCAAAGTACACCTGGCGGCGCTGTCAGCCTACACCACCTCCCATAACAAGGTGTCATGGTGAAAGGTGCCAGTTGTCAAAGCCTTTATGGAAGGGGTGAAGACACTCCACCCTCCAATTTCGAACCCACCACCAGGGTGGGACCTTAATGTGGTGCTTGCTAAACTCATGGGACCTCCCCTTTGACCCATGCATAAAGCTAGTCTCAAACACCTGACTTATAAAACTGCCTTCTTAGTAGCCATTGCATCCATAAGAAGGGTCAGTGAAATCCAGACTCTGTCAGTGCAGGACCCTTTTTTTACTATACATAAGGATAAACTGGTTTTACGAACTCACCCTAGGTTCTCTCCTAAGTTTATTTCCAAATTCCATGTTAACCAGTGCATTGAGCTACCAGCCTTTTTCTAAGAACCCAAAAGCTCTGCTGAGGTGAAATTACACACACTTGATGTGAGAAGAACAGTCCTCTAGTATGTAGACAAGACCAGTCCGCTAAGGAAAACAGATCAACTGTTCGCCTCCGTAGCTACAGGCGGAGAAGGAGATCGCGTCTCTAAAGGTTTCATCTCTAAATGGATAGTTAAATGTATCCAGCTGTGCTACTCCCTTTCAGGAAAAACTCTGCCTTTTACGACAAGGGCCTACTCCACTAGAGGTACTGGGGCCACTTTGGCTTTCATTGCAAATGTACCTCTTGACACCATTTGCAAAGCAGCTACATGGAGCTCTATTCACACTTTTACTCAGCACTTCTGCATTGACACTCACTCCAAGACAGATACCCAAGTGGGACAAGCGTTTCTAAGACATTTGTTTGCTCATGACCCTTCTCACATCCCACCTACTTCTTTTAACACTGCTCGCTAATCTATGCACAGCATGTGATCTAAGCAGATTCCACAAGCCTCAGAAGGGATACATTACTCACCGTAATGGTATTTCTGATGCTTGTATCTGCTTAGATTCACATGCGCCCGCCCTTCCTCCCCTCTGAGAGAAGGCGCATGGATGCTTGCAGTCTTATCTATCTATCTGCTTGGATACTCTGTACTCAAGCTACTCCTCATGCTACCTCATGTCAGAAAAAATACAATCTGAGGGTTCTACACGCGTAAGGGATCATGAGTACAGTGGACATCACACTAGGGATAGTATTACTGGTACGCCCTAGTTCGACACCCCTTTTTGAGTTTCGAGAAACAAACTGTAATACTCTGCAGCTTCCACTAGATGTCAGCCTATGCATAGCATGTGAATCTAAGCAGATACAAGCATCAGAAATACGATTACGGTGAGCCATGGGGGCTGGAGACCTGTTTTGTCCGGATCCGAAAACACATGGAGATTCATTTTATATTATGACTCCTGAGACGAATCCTTGGATGTCGTCACTTCTCCCCGGGGGAAGCCCCTTTCCATGAGGTCAGGAAGGTGATGCCACTACCCGATAGTCCCCCTGGGGGTGGTATAATGTGGGAGGATCTATTGACGAGGTACTCCCACTTCAGGGATGAGTACGACCATCCAGGGTTCAGCCCTTGTAACATCAACATACTCAGCTGGAGGATCTCCTGGGGCTTGACCCTCCCTTGCCCTCCCCTCCATGGGACTAGGGACGACAATCCAAGGAGAACATGGTATACTTCACCTCAATCCCCCTCACCTAACCCTCCCTTATCTTGCCCTCCCATGTACATGTATCATGTCCATTGTTGCAACAGTACTGGGACGATGAAGAACATAGTTGAGCCAAGAGAAATCTATGGTAAAAGTACTGGGACTAAGACGAGTCAGGTCTACCTTAGAGAGAGCTCTCAGGGAAGTCCAAAATAAATCGAAGACTGACAACCAATTTTGTCAATCAGGCCCTGGAGGAGCCAGGAGCAGGGGAGCGAAGCAGTGCGAGACAGACGCTGCAGCCCGGGATCCACAAGAAGTGGGCACGACATCCCGCACAGGTCATTCAGAAGACCTACCTAAAGGCTGGCGAAGTACAAGTCTGAGTACTCAAAGCAGGCGTACCGTGTCGTCTTGGAGAGACCCGATGAAAGCGAGGAACCAGAGGCAGCTGAGCCGTCGCAGTGTCCCAGAGAGCCACAGAAACCCAGGAAGCCTGGAGTGAATAGGTGATGCTGAGCCAGAGCAGAACTTTCACGTGCCAGATCGAAAGGTACACGGGTTCCTGGGAGGACGTTAAGAATCCCAGAGGGTTGTGGCCAACACGAATTTGAGACGGGAGTCGAAGCTTCCATGTGGGGGCTGGCAAGAGAACCTGTGGGACTGTGAGAACTGTGGGGATAACCGTGAGAAGGGAATTCTTGAGGAGGGCTCAGCAGGGGGACCCCAACCTGAAACCGTAAATTAAGGAGGAAGGCAGAGGGCATCTTTCTCATTCAAGTTGGCAGGAGGACACCTGAAAGCAACAACGAAGGGGCAGAGACCCATACAAACAAGAATACATAAAACACCTGTGAAGCGATCATAATTAGCAGGTAAGTGAAGCAAGTTGGTCCAAGCCAGAGGAAGGGGAGATACCCCCTGGTACTGTGAGCTGTATGATCAAGCCTGAGAAGGGCCTAGGGAAGAGTCATTCCCCTAGCCTTCATGAACAGTGTTAAAAAGCCAGGGAAGGGCCTGGGGAAGGAAGACATTCCCCCTAATGCGGTGAAACTACAAGCCAACAGAGATCAGGGGAAGGAAGCCATATCCCTGATGTTGTGTACCGTGAAGCAAATCCATAGAACTTTGTTTTCCGAATGGAACTAAGACCTTCGGGAAGGGAGTCATTCTCTCCGGCGAAGTTTCCACCTGCCAATTGAAACAATTATCCGTTGTCCAGAGGAAGGGAGCCATTCTTCTGGACCAAGAAGAACCACTTTAGTTTAGTTACAAGTATAAGGAATAGAATTAGATATTTTGACGACGGTGAGCTCTTTTAATTTTTTTTGGCATTCTGACTTAATCCTCAGTTGGGGCAGGGACACCCCTTTTAAAATAAGGGAGAGATAGGTTTACTCTTTATTTTATCAATAACGGTATATGCCAAGCAGCATGCAACCGGTGTGTCAATCTCCTTTTCCTGCACCCTTACACCCCATAATTCGCCGGCAGGGACTCGTTCTGTGTAGGCAATATTGGTCGTTTGCAGGGCGGAGTGCAAAAGTGCAGGGCAAATGGCGGCGTACAAGCGTGTTTGCTTCTTTGCCCTTAGGGATCCACAGCATTTGCGCTGGCATGAACATCCATTCCAGCATAAATGCTTTGAGTATTTATATGGCAGAGGTGAAGGTAGCAGCAGAAATGCAAGTTGTTTTATGTCCCTCCTTTCCACCATATAAATACAATAAAATGGGCCACGACATAAGAAAAATGCAGAAAAACCATACACAAGGCTTTTACGCATGATTCTTGCGTCACGCCTCATCGAAAATTAGCCTTGTGGTCTTTGGGAGTCCCAGGATAAGCTCAAACACATACTCCTGCTAATGTTAAGGTATTACACTCCATCCTTTACCAGCTACAAGTAAAGGTTGTCACAGTTTTTTAAAGGAAACACAACTACAATGTTCGATCTGAACACGAAAGGTGGGTACTTTGCAGCATTCTCTGAACATCTTAGTAATTGAGATTTGGCACCGGGTTTCCCGGCATCACTTGATGCTTTTGGCAGTGCATTTGGAAAGGATGAGCAATATCACTGCAGATGCATTAAACGGACTCCGTCATGCTGCAAATTAGTGAACCCTCACTCAAGGCTACTGTGACCCAGATCTTCAAACGCTGTTGAGATGGGGGAAGATTTTAGGAAGCCAACCTAGTTATGGTGAATAGGGAGTCTTAGTTTAGCCAAAACCCATTTGAGGTACATTGTTGAACAGTCTAGGCTTAGTCTCAGTAATGAGTGAGTGAAGGTGGTCTACAGCCTCAGAGTGCTTAAGACATTCAATGTTTAAAATTATACTTATTCATTAGGCCTTAAGAGCACACTAGGAAATTAAACTAGAAGGTAGTATTATCACACAAAACCATATACCACAAAAAGGTATATATTCACCAGTAGGTTCACTTACAATGTACCAATCAATAATTAACCAAGTAAGCAATTGGCTACAGATAAAATCAATAGAACCAATACAATCCCAGTTCCCTTTTACTCAACAGGTCCACCCCTAAGATGTATGGGAACTTGTAGCCAAAAGCCACTAGTTCCAGTACAGGTTTCTCTAGGGAAGGTATTCTCAAAAAGAATGCAATGGGCTTGTGGTGGTGATTTAAAACTGTTCCAAACAACTTCAAAGTTAAATAAGTATTTGTCCAAAGACTGGTAAGTATTTCTCTCATTCCCAGTCCCAGGGCTGGTCGAGTGGTAGAATACTGAACCCAGATTCGATGACCAAAGTTAAGCACAGAGTGATTTAGATGACAATGGGGTTTTGCACCTAATGGTGCCATATAGACAGCAGGAGGGGGCAGAAAGCGGTAAGTTTACTTACCCACTTGACTCCCAGGTCACACTGTGGATCATCCAGGAATCGCTGGTGCCACTATTTTCCATCCTCTGTTCAGGTGAGGGGCCCTTGGGTGTTGCAGGTTCGAGTGCGTCTTCCGGTCAGGTCCAACTGAAAGATACAATACCAGAATGTTGAAGAATGCAGACTGTCGCAGTGCAGACCCCTTTATAATACAGGATGGATGAAGATGAGTTCCAGTGATGTTCACCACTAGCAGGTGGTGACAGGTGATATTACGGGTGCGGGCACAGAAGCAGCTCCAGCTGAGCCTCCTTTGATGCTAGGACACCGACATTTCGGGAGAAGTTGATTTATGGCAAGAGCTGGCAAGCACCAATGTTCCGAGACTTAACGCGGAACAGTGACATCTGCAGCGAGGTAGCCCACAAGGGAGCTGGTCAGTCCACCGGGCGGTCCAGGGACATGTCCGAAGTCTCTTGGGGCATGCAACCTGGAGAAGGTGTTGAGACTAGTTGGTCCCACTTGTCCAAGGGATGAAGCAATGGTAAGGGTATTCAGAGATCAGGCAGAGGAGCAGATCTTCACCAGGACAATGACTGCAGAGGATGCTGGTCCACTGCAGAAGTTGTCCTCTGGTCATCAGCAGGCTGCTGCTCTTCGCCTGAAATCTTGGCTCCAGTGTAGGTCTGAAGACTGGATGAAGAAGTGCTTTACTGACGAGAATTGCAGTATGGAAGCAAGTCCAAGGCACCAAGGGAAAGGATATGCCACATTCAAACAGCCAGTAGTTGTTCAATCAGGTACAACTACTGGTTTCACATCCGCCCAGCAGCAGACTCTATGGCACCAAGGCAATGTGAACCGGGAACACATACACTCTTACACACACTTTCCTGGGCAAGTACATGCCCTTATGTGGGATTTCCTGACCAGAGAAGGCAGGAAGAAAACCAAACTCCAATAAGGCTAAAGAAAAAGTGAAAAACCTTGTGGTATGGCCTTCTTTGGGTGCTAACTTCATTCAGTAGCCATTCCTGGTAAACACATAGTGCCGGAGTAAAATAAAAATGGTAAAAAAAGGTTACTGCTGCCACCAGATTGTCTTGGGCACATATAAAAAGTAACCAAAAACCCATAATAACAGAATTTAAGGTGATACAAAGTATCCCCATTGTACTGCACTGTGAGGTGCTGTTTGCAAATATACAACAACATACAGGAATTCAAAAGAGAAACATAGTTTCTCAGTACTGACCGTTTTAGGGACTAGTCCGTTACCCCAAAACAATGAGCAAGTGGGAAGTAAAGCTGAAGGCTTTACTTGCTTTCAGAAAGTCGTGGGCAGGTTAAAAAATAAGCAAAGAGAAGGGTGTCCCATTGAAATCAAAGGAGGGAAAGGTGCAAAAGAGAACTTCTTTCCTAACACTTGCAGCAACTGCAAGTAAATCTACAGTTTTTGCCACACCAGTATACTGCATGTCCTCCGTTCCCCATATATCTCGGTCTCTGCCTCAGTTCTCTAGAAGACATTTTTCTCCTGAGATGGTCTATCAAGACTATGTCTATGCAGAGGTTCGTCTGATTTTGAAGGTTCTCCGGAAGTTCAAGTCATTGGTGAACTTCTTGTTAGGGGAGTTTTCCATACGTCCTCTGTAAGATAGGACTTCACGAAACTATCCAAATGGTTTGTAGATCCCCAACTCTTCGTATCAGTCTGTACTACTTATGGAATCTTGCTATAGTGGCAGAGCAGTCAGGCTTATCATAAGAAGAAGATGTGAGCTGTATGTAAGTACAATAAACCTAGTTAGTAATGCACATCAAAGAAACACTCAAATGTATATTAAAATATATTTATTATATTTACACAAGAATCACCTTTAAATACATACCACATAGAACCAAAACACTTACTTCTAAATACTTTTCAAAGACCACTGCTTTTGTTACAGCTTTTGACAGTAATGACCGTTCTATTGTATTATCGGTAATAACACACACATGCAAATCTTGGCAGAAATACAGTAAAGACATTTACCCGTGACTTTTGGGAAGGAAAATAGTTGGTTAGTGTTATAGTAGCAAGGCATAAGCTTCTAGAGGCAGTTTCTTCGCGCAGCAAGTCTTTTAAGTTCCAAAATGCAACTGTAGCTAAAGGCAGTTCAGAGAGGCTTAAAGTCTTGACAAGCAGCAAAATGTGAAACGTTCCTGTGGATGATATGATATGGAATTTATAACGCGCCTATACAGAAGTGTTTCAAGGCGCGGCGAGGCAAGGGAGGGTGTACAGGGAGGACAGCCAACGATCCTACTAGGCCGAGTGACATTGAGATCGCGCAAGTGCATGGGAGGGAGTAAGGGGAAAAGTGCAAGGGGAAAGGGGAGGGGCAGTGCAGAACATAATATAACCGTGAAATAAATAAAGACCATAAATAAACGTGCAGCGAGCTGGTGGCGAGTGCAAGGTTAAGTTCAGACATCAGGGGTCAAGTACTAGTAGGGGCTGTATGGATACAGAAACAGTCCCTGATTGCAATGGTTGCCAGGGGGCAGTGCAGGTGTGCAACTGGCGGGGAGGGGACCTGGGCCTGAGATCTGAGGGTAGCCAGGTAATAGTGCAGTTTCAGATTCCGCCAGGGGCTCAGCAGTGGAGAGGAGGAGAAAAAGCAGAAGCAAAGAGGAAGGTCTTGAGGTGCTTCCGGAACCGGAGATGGTTCTCCTCAAGTTTCAGAGAGGCAGGGAGGCTGTTCCAGAGGGAGGCCCCAGCAGAAGAAAGGGATCTACCACCAACTCGCTGCTTGGAGAAGCGACTGACCCTGAGGGAGTTGGAGGCGGAAAAGCGAAGAGCTCAAGAAGGAAGATATTTAGGAAGAGAGAGTTGAAGGTATTGAGGTCTCAGGCCCCAGAAGGCCTTGTGGACAATGCAGAGGGTTTTGAACTTAATCCTCGCCGCCACTGGAAGCCAGTGCAGAGATTTCAGTCTTGGAGGGATACGATCTCTGGGCTTGAGGCCAAGGACAAGTCTTTCAGTCCTGTTTTAAATGAGTTGCAGAGGGCAGACAGTAGAGGAAGTCAGATTTAGAAAGAGGGTGTTTCAGTAGTCCAGCCTAGAGAGAACCAGAGCTCTGGAGATAGTGAGCTTCTGGAGGAAGGTGAGGAAAGGAAGAATGACTCTGAAGAGGTGCAGCTGGTAGTGTGACTTTTTAGAGATGTCAGAGATGTGAGGAGAGAAGGAAAGTGTGGAGTTGAAGATGACCCTGAGGTTTTGAGCCTCACGGGGGGGAGCAGGAAGAGGGCCAAGAGAGGCAGCCAAGTGAGTGACGGGGAAGGAGGGAGCAGGTGTGCCGATGAGGAGAATCTATGTCTTACTGGCATTAAGGCAGAGGTCATTGGCGGCACACCACTCCTGGATGGCGGACAGACAGTCCAAGATTAGAGAAGGAGATGAGGTGGCAGAAGGGAGCCAGAAAATTAGTTGTCATCCACATAGCACTGAAAGTTGGGGCAGAGAGCGGCAATGTGGTGGGCAAGAAGTGCCAGGTATTGGTTGAACAGCCAGGGAGAGAGGTTAGACCTCTGGGGAACACCACAGGTGGAGATAGAGATAGAGGAGAGGAAGGACCCAAGTTGTACCTTGGAGGGTCGATCAGAGAGGAAGGAGGTCAGCCAAGCCAGGGCCTGACCGGTGATACCAAGGTTATCACGGAGATGGTTGAGCAGGATGGCATGGTTGATCGTGTCAAAGGCAGAATAGAGATCAAGTAAGATGAGGACACAGGGGTTGTTGGAATCAAGATTGGAGAGCAGGTCTTCACAGATGTTCAGGAGAGCAGTTTCCGTGCTTCTTGCAGCTCTGAAGCCAAACCGATGGTCCTGGAGACAACCAACAGACTCAGTGTGAAGATTAAGCTGGGAGATGGCCAGCTTTTCCAGGAGTTTGCCAAGGCAAGGAGTGATGGAGATTGGACGATAGTTAGCCGGGCAGGAGGGGATCAGCAGTGGGTTTCTTAAAGAGGGTGCATAAGGGAGTGCTTCAGGGGGGGATGGGAAGAATCCAGTGGCGAAGGAGTGGTTGCAGAAGTCAGACAAAGCAGGAGCCAGGGTGTCAATGTGGTCCTTGATTGTTTTGGAGGAACAGGGGTGAACCGGTTTTGACGAGACTGTCATAGATCGGACTTGTCTAGAAACCTTGTCAGAGGAGAACAGGGGAAAGGCACAGAGGAGGGAGGAGAGGTGGCCGAAGAAGGGCCAGAGGAGGAGCAGGGACTAGAGGGAGGAGGGGGAGAGGAAGATGGAGAATACAGGATGTCCTGAGTTTTAGAGATGAAATGAGAAGCCAGGGCCGTGCAAAGGGCCTTGGATGGGACAGGAGAGGTAGATAACTGCAGCACGATTGGCCAGCTCCATGCAGATTTTAAAGAGGACGGCCGAGTTGTTAGATGACACGGGCTTGGATGTGGGCTCTCTTCTTGTACTGATACTTTAGAGTCTCTGGTCTTTAAGATGTAGCAAGATTAAATCAATGTTGGATACCATGTTAAGGACTCACTAAAGGGACACAAGTTGCAGCTTGAGTCAGAGGTAAGAGCGGGTAGCCCAGGACACCTCTGTGTGCACTTTTCAGATCCAGGTAAGCAATACCTTTTTCCTCACAGTACCTTAGGTTAGAAGAAAAAGATTGTGGCTAGATTCTCCTCAATTGTGGCAGCGATGGACCCGACCTCCGGATTCCTTGGTCTGATGACGAAAGGTAGGACAATGGACAAGAGTTCTCAGCAGCAGTTTGAGGGAGGACCTCTGGCACGACTTTCAGCAACTTCTCTGGTCACTCTGTGGTTTTGGCACCTTTCTGCAGCACAAACATAAAATGTGGTTGTTACGGACAATCTTCATCAGTTTCCAAGTGCTGCACTCTGTTGGGGGGGGGACTTAGATGGGTTGGATTGTGTCTCTGGAGGTTCACCTGGAGCTCAACTAAGACTTGGAGGAATTCGGCCTTTCCACGATGATGTACTTCAACTGTGCCGGAGGTCGCCTGTTATTGGGGTTCTGCATCTCTGGAGAGGCACAGCACCTTGGGAAATGGCTCTGATTTAAAGTTTGTCTTGGGACTGGTTGTTCCCACCAATCAAAGGGAAGGAGACGTCCCCTTCAGAGTTCTTCTGTCGCACAGAACACAGGGTCAGGACAGCAGTCGCTGCTTCAGTGTTGCAAAGGGTCTGCAGGTGTCTCTTGTAGTCTTCTTTGGTTACTTCAATTTCCAGTTTTCGACTTTCCTTTCACTGCAGGAACCTCACCTTTTTATAATGTTTCAGCACACACTCCTCTCCAATCTCTCTCAGCAATTTACAGAAAGGGCCGAGTGGCTGTCCAATCGGGACAGCCAGAACCCCCCACCGGGAGCTGGTTCCATTCAGGCAGACAAGGGGCAGGGGAGTGAAAAACTCCTCCCCCACTTCCTGGCTACACAGACACACTGGAGCCTAGGCGGGGACACCAAAGGGTTCCTGCCAAAGGCAACACACTCACAGAGGCCTCCCCCTCCCAGGATGGTAGACGAAGGACTGAAAAAGAACAACCATGCTCGTAATGGTGAAGAAAGGAAGGAGCCACCAAGTTAAGTCTTGGGTGACCCTATTGTGTATACCAGGGCAATGGACATAGCCTGCAGTCAAAAATGCACACAATAGTGGTAGGACACGCCTACTCCCACCAGCCATAATTAGAAGGTCATCTAAGTGATTAAAAAGCCACAATAGCAGAGAGAAGGGGGATACGAAGTATCCTCTTGGTACTCTACGTAAGGTGGGATGTGCCAATCTCTCAGACTATAAAGATTTAGGTGAGATACTAAGTATCTCTTTCTTTAAGAACTGTAGTTACTCTAGGATATAGAAAGGAATCTCAAAGGAGAACCCAAAGGGATCCCAGCCACACTGCCCATAAGGTGCTGCAAAAGACAGCACCCAAAAGAATGGATCAGTGGAAAAAAGCTCCACTCAGTCAGGATTAAAGAAAAAGGTCCAGAGTTCAAGCAAAAAGTGCAGGCGGTCCCACTAGGAGAGAGGATGAAGCATGAGAATGATACATCTCCCTAACACTCATGTATGGTAAAAGTTATTCGAGGGGATTTGTTCCTCCGACGTATTCCACATCTATAACAGGTAATCACCACAGCTGTGCTGCTTCGGAAGATTTTTCTGCGTCCTGTGTCGATGACGTCGATACGCTGTCCTCGAGGGCCTCCGTCAAGCCGACGTCACCGGATGTTATAAGTAGGACGTACGACGCCTGTAGCCTCAGTTCTGTTTTTTCTGCGAACGTGTTCGCTTCAGAGATCTCGGCGTGCCTCGGTTCTTCTGATTTCTATCGGTTCTTCGAACCTGATTGTTTGTGAAGATATCATGTCTTCGTCTTCTTCTACCTTGTGGTCGGGTTTCAAGAAGTGTCGGGACTGCAGTTCCATGATGTCGCTTACGGACCGGCACAATGTCTGCCTCTGGTGCCTCGGCGAGGACCACGCCACTGATTACTGTGACGATTGCCAGTCTTTGACGTCTAAGGCCTTGCGGGAGCAGAAGAAGAAGCTATCTGTTGGTAGAGTTTCCAGACCCCGAAAGTCGAAATCCGCTGGGCTTTCGACCAATGATTTGAGGGGTGACTCTCCGTGTCGGCATAAGTCCAGGGGGTCTCGGTCCCAGAGTGGTTCCCGCCATTCCTCTGCCTCTTCTAGGCACTCACAGAAGCGCCGGCACCAGTCGCCTTCCTAGTCCGAGGACTCCACCAGACGGCGGGTAGCTTGTCCTACCAAGCATTCCTCTCCTGCGGAATGCTACGCATTTCGTAAGGAAATGATGGCGATTTTTGAATCGCAAGCCTCCGTTCCGTCCGCGCCTTTGAGAGGAGCCGGCAAGGAACGCGCTAGGGCCACCACTTCGGGCTCGGGCAGTCAGCGCGATCATCGGGAGCCATCGAGGTCCCGATCGGACAAGGTAGATCGCTCTAGCCATGCCCGCTCCAGCTCCCAGTCCTCGATGCCCTCAAGACCGTCGGAGCTTGTGAGGTCTTCTAAGAAGAAGTCGATGCCATCGGCGCCATGTCAATCGAGGGACTCTCTCGAGGCTCCACCTCCGAGAAAGTCATCGATGCCATCAGCACCAAGGCTGTCAGACACACTCGGGGCTCCGGCCTAGAGGCCTGTGTCAAAGCTGTCGGCGCCTTGTTCGCCGCCGATTCCGTCGACACCTTTTGCGGAGGCTTTACCAGAGGTACCCCGTGCATCAGTGGAAACTCCGAGGAAAGCCCTGAGGAAGCCAGTGAGGCCTGTATTTGATCCTCTTTCTGTGCCATCATCCAGGGATTTATTCCAGCCTCTGGATTACATCTCTGAGGTGGATGAAGGGTCTGATGAAGGGTTGGTTCCTGATGAGGTTCCTGACAAACTCTTGTCTGGTCATAGCCAGTTGGAAGACCTGCGTCAGTCTTTGCACGATGCCAGTGGTCTGGACACCTCTCCAGAGGTTGAGTTCGGTAGGCCTGAGCCTGGCACGCATGCCGAGTCTTCATATCGGCGTCTCATGTCGAGGGTGACGGAGTACTTGGGTGGTCTGCGCCACCAGTGGATTTTCTGCAGGATGACCTGACAGATATCCTTGACCAAGGTCCACACACTGACCCGGTGCTGCCATTTCATATGGCTTTACATAGAAGGGTGGCGGCGGCTTGGACTGCTCCGGAAAGTCTCCAGCCAGTGAGCAAGTCGTTGCCAAAAAAATACCGTCCAGCCAGTAGCGACCCCTGCTACTTGACTACGCACATCACTCCGGAGAGTTTGGTGGTGCAGGCGGCTACGGCCCCAGCAAAGCAGGTGTTGTACCCTACCATCCCTCCTGATAGGGACGACAAACTTTTTGATGGCTGGGTGAAGAAAGTGTTTTCTTCAGGGGGTATGGCTTTACAGGCAGCCAACTCTTAGTGTGGCTTAGCACGTTTCACTCATACTCTATGGAGTTGTGTCTCTTTGGCGGCTGACCATATTCCCGAAGGGGAGGAACGGGATGGTTTTCTTGCCCTTGTTCAGGATGGCAAGGATGCCATGTGTGAATCCGTTCAGTCGGGTCTGGACATGGCAGACTGTGTCAGCCGTTCCATGGTGGCGAGCACCGTGATGGGCAGATTTGCGCGGTTGCGGAAGTCGGGGTTTGCTCCTGACGTACAAGCCCGGCTTTTCAACATGCCCTTTGATGTGTACATCTTTTTGGTAGCAAGGCTGACGAGAGCCTTGAGAACTTGCAGACCTCCAAAGCTGCAGCAAAGTAGTTGAGCGCTGCAGTTCGCCAACCTCCGCCTTTTTGTCCTGGGGACAGCAATGGAGGGGAGGTTCCTTTCGATACTACTCTTCCCTGGGTAGATCGAGGGGAGCTGCAAGCCAAAGGGGCCACCGTAGGAGTACCGGATGTCGAAAACAAGGTACTCGAGGTGCCAAGGCTGCTGGGGCAGTTCCCTCTTTGCCCTAAGGCACTGCCGCAGCCCCTTCAGCTCAGTCATGAGGCCATGTCCCATGGTTCACCGGTTGGGGGAAGGCTGTCGCAGCATCTTGTAGAATGGCGTGCCATTACTTCAGATGTGTGGGTTCTGGAGATCATATCCCACGGCTACTGTCTTCCTTTCCGGGAGGAGCCTCATGACAATCCACCAGGGAATCTCTCTTTGAAGAGTCCGGATCCGCTCCTTGCGCAGGAAATCAAATCCCTGCTGGAGAAAGGCGCCATAGAACTGGTGCCTGTAGTGGAGAGGAACAAGGGTTGGTATTCCCTATATTTTTTGATTCCGAAAAAGACTGGGGATTGAGACCCATCATGGACTTGCGTGGTTTGAACAAGCTCCTCAGGAAGGACAAGTTCAAGATGGTTACTCTTTCTCAAGTCCTCCAGGCCCTTCCACTTCAGGACTTCAGGACTGGTTGGTATCTCTCGACCTCAAGGACGCTTACTTTCATGTGCCGATTCAAGAAGTACCTGAGGTTCGCGGTTGGCGACTCGCATTTTCAGTTTCAGGTCCTGCCGTTTGGATTGACCTCCGCCCCGAGGGTCTTCTCCAAGATCATGATGGTGGTGGCAGCATATCTCAGGAAAGGGGGATTCACGTCTAACCCTACCTGGACGATTGGTTGATCAGGGCGCGCTCTCCCGAGCAAGTTCTGGATCATCTGTCAGTCACCTGCCACTCCCTTCACAAGCTGGGCTTCTTCCTCAACTTAAAGAAGTCCCACTTGACACCTACCCAGCAGCTCCAGTACATCGGAGCAGTGCTCGACACATCTCTGGGGCAGTGTTCGCCTCCCCAGGTGAGGGCTCATCACGTTCTGCAGATGGTGGACAAAATGTGCCCAGAGTCTCCCGGCGTTCGAGTTCTTGAGGTTGCTCGGCCTCATGGCATCCTGCATTCTTCTGGTGCCAGAGGCCACGCTGCGGATGAGATCTTTGCAGTGGGCTCTAAAGATGCAGTGGTCTCAGGCCTCCGGCAGGATGTCGGATCCAGTTCAGGTGCCGCCCTCGGTCACCCAGGATCTTCTGTGGTGGGCCGTCGAAGGCAATCTGATGAAGGGGACTCCATTTTGGCTACCCTGGCCGGAGGTGACGATCGTGATGGACGCATCCCTCACGGGATGGGGAGCTCATGCCAACGAGTTGACAGTCAGCGGTCGTTGTTCCCCGTCAGAGTCCAGACTCCATATCAATCTGTTGGAGCTGAGGGCCGCCAGGCTAGCCCTGACGGCTTTCCTGCCGACTGTGTGGCGAAAGAATGTCCTGATTCTGACGGACAATACAGTGGCCATGCACAACCTCAACAAAAGGGGGGGGGCAGGGTCTCTCCCTCCTGCAGAGAGCCGATGCAGCTTTGGTTCTGGGCCATCCAGCAGGAAATTTCGATCTCAGCAGTTCATCTGGCCGGAGATGAAAATGTGGTGGCGGACGCTCTGAGTAGGCAGAGCACGGTCTCTCACGAGTGGGAGCTGGCTCAGGAGATTCTCCTGGAGATCTTCGCCCTTTGGGGGACCCCACAAGTGGATCTCTTCGCCACCAGTGTCAACCGGAAGTGCGAAAGATTCTGCTCGCGGGAATTTTCTCCAAGAGGAGCCTTAGGGGACGCGTTTGGAGTGGTCCTTTCCACTGCTGTACGCGTTTCCTCCAGTCTCCGTCATTCCGCAAGTGCTGCAGAGGTTAGAGCTTCGGTTCCCGAATGATCCTCATTGCTCCGGCATGGGCCAGGAGAACGTGGTACCCGGACCTTCTCGACATGTCCATCTGCCCTCTACGCCGTCTTCCCTACCGAGATGATCTGCTCTCATGGGAGGGGGGTCAGGTTCTCCATCCAGTGGTCAGGTCCCTCAACCTTCATACTTGGCTTCCGAAAGGTTGAGGTATAAGGATTGGGACATTCCTGAAGACGTGATGGAGGTGTTGCTTTCGGCCAGAAGGCCCGCAACAAAGTCTCTGTACCGTTGCCGTTGGAGAAAACTCTCCGACTAGTGCAGGGTTAAGAATGTGGATCCTTTTTCATGTGCCATTCCTGTGGTTCTGTCTTTTTTGCTTTCGTTAGCCCACAAGGGCCTGCAAGTGGGTACCATTAAAGGTTACCTGGCGGTGCTGGCCATATTTAAGCGCTCGTCTGAGGAGTGTTCTTATTTTAAGATTCCTTTGATTTCTCAGTTTCTGAAAGGGCTCACTAATGTGTTCCCACCGTCACCTTTCCAGGTGCCTGGTTGGGATTTGAACCTGGTTCTAAAATTCCTAATGGGAGCTCCGTTTGAGCCTTTACATTCTTGCCCTTTGAGACTGTTGACCTTTAAAACTGTATTTTTAGTTGCGGTTACTTCCGCTCGGAGAGTGAGTGAGTGAGTTGCAGGCACTATCCGCAAAGCCACCCTTCACGGTGATCCATAAGGACAGGGTTGTCCTTAGGGTTCGTCCTTCTTTTCTTCCGAAGATTGTGTCGGAATTTCATTTAAGCCAGAAGGTTATTCTTCCGGCGTTCTATCCTCCTCTGCATCCTGGTAAGGAATAGGAGAGGCTCCATAGGTTGGATCCTAGGAGAGCATTAAGCTTCTACATCTCACGCATGTCCCGGGTCAGAGTGGACGATCAGCTCTTTGTTGGATACGCTGGAAGGCGTTTGGTCAAGCTGTTACTAAGCAGACGTTGTCCAGATGGATTATCTTGACCATCTCGGAATGCTACCGTCTGGCGGGTAAGGACCCTCCGGTCGGCTTGAAGGCCCATTCTACTAGGGGTGTGGCTGCCTCCACTGCTCTGCAGAGGGGTGTTCCCATTCGTAACATTTGTGAAGCAGCCACATGGGCCTCTGTCCATACTTTTGTAAAACATTACTCCCTGGACTCTATCCATGGGCAAGACATAGCCTTTGGTAAGGCGGTCCTCTATTCTGCAGTTTGATTGGGCATTCTAAAATTTAAATTCTTTTCCCACCTTCATACGTTGGTACTGCTTTGGGAGTCTGTCATAGATGTGGAATACGTCGGAGGAACAAATCCTCTCGAAGAACAAGTTACTTTCTTACCTGGTAACGTTATTTTGATGGGCTGTTCCGACGACATATTCCCCTCTACAGAATTTCTTATGCGATTGCAGTTTACGTTTCCACAAGGCTTTCTGTAGTCATTCTGACAGAAGATTGGTGCCGCACGTTCTGGGAAAAAAAACTACAACTGAGGCTATGGGTGTCGTGCGTCCTACTTATAACATCCAGTGATGTCAGCTTGATGGAGGACCTCGAGGACAGCGTATCGACGCCGACGCCGTAAATGTTTCCGAAGCAGCACAGCTGTGGTGATTACCTGTCATAGATGTGGAATACGTCGTCGGAACATCCCATCAAAAGAACGTTACCAGGTAGGAAAGTAACTTGTTCATCTAGCCTGCTTGGCAGGTGTGGTTTTCAGACCTGCTCCCGTTATTCACTTAGGGGCCAGATGTCATTACTCAGCAGAAGGACATTTTCCATTCAATACCTTTGCTGAATGTCAGAGCTTAGTTTGTGAAACTTAGCTTATGGTCTCTTATGGATTACAACGAGAATCTGCTTATGATGGGTGCAGCAAGAAAGGACATCCCTTGTAAACTGTACAAGACAAAATAGCTCTGATTCTATTACTCGTCTCTGGACACGTGCATTAAACCTCCCTTTGAATCACTAGGCAATGCTATGCCCTTCATGGCACACGTGTCCAGTACAGGGATCCTTCTTAATTCTTGCAAACCTGATCTTTCGACCGCTACTGCATACCTCTGCTCTTCAGAGGACATTTGTTAATAAAATGATTGAGCATTTTGATGGTCTTCATCTACCTTACCCTCCTAATAGAGAGCCTGCTCTTCAATGGGAACCCAGTTTGGTACTTGTTAATGCAGAAACCTTTCAAGTCCGTAGCTTGCTGTGATCTGGCCTTAATTTCCAGGGAGGCTGTAATTCCTTTAGCTATAATATCAGCCAGAAGTGAATTAAATGCTTTATCTGTCCATATAACCCTATGTTATTTGTAATGGATACAATGTTCAACTTACAACAGTGTCATGCTTCATTTCAAAGGCCCTTTTAGATTTTTCCTATCAATCAGCAAATAACTGTCTTCCAGCTAGATCTTCTGATTGCTTGGCTCACCTTGATGGACATTTTTTTTTTTTTTTTCTTTCATTAATCTTGGTCCTCTGGGCTCTCTATTGATATCACAGTTACAATCAGTAGTGCTATGTGACGCTCCATGCCAATATTTAGGAAAGAGGGTGAGGTTTGCAGGGTATGTTGGGTAAAAACACCAGAAATATGTGCAGGGTTTGGGTGGGATGCTGCTTTGTTCTATCCCTGATGAAACACACCATATTGCTTTACATTTCGGATTTGTGGGAGATCTTACCAACATGGCTGCTTTTTCTCCTGCTTTCCAATGATCTCTGCTATTGCTGCTCTGTTCCATAACCATTCTGTACTCAAAGTTCCAGAATATCCCCATCTCTGTGTTTTCCTCTTTTGTGCTAGAAAGTGCCAAGTATTGGAACTCCTCCCCTCTGCCAGAAGCACGAGATATAGTCCCATTCTTTCTGAAAAGAATTGGGAGTACAAGGTGCACCATGAAAATTTATTCCAGGGCGGTGACATGGCGGTGCCTGGGAAGTGCTGCTACACTTTAGCTCCCCTAATCCCATGTTAATGGTGCATCTGCTACTGCAACTCCCTTTCCCTCAGTCTCTTCCCGGTAGCTTCTGGTGTCTTTGAAAGGATTTAAGGTGAAATACTTTGTGCACTGAAGTTTTCTAATTTGCCCTTTCCTCTGTGGATTTATGCCGAGCTAAAGGGATAATTTTAAGTTTATCCTTAAATATCAGCTGTCCTTACCATCAAAAGTGACCTCATCGACTGAGGTGTGTTACACAGATGCTCAGGTACACTCAGTAGGTTTATTTAATCTCTAAAGCACTTTTATCCTAAGTGCTCTCTGAAATTACATACACTCTACAAAAATGGTCAGGATATATAAGCAATTAACACATTACTTATTGGAAAATGCAAGAATTACCTCAAGTAAAATGGTCCTTGAGGCATGCTTCAAAAGAAGATCGGCAGACATAAACGGGGATCGATATTCCAAAGCTTGTCTGCATAAAGAGAAAAATAAAGAAAGCGAGATGGAGCGCATAGTTGATAGGAGGGATGCAAGTGAGCCAGAACCAAGAGTGAAAAGTGTGGTAAGAAGCAATATGTTTACAGGGGCATATGGGGGCATGAGCATGAAAGCAATGCATATAAAATATAATTAAATTGAGAACAAGATTATATGGGAAATGTGACGATTTGCAAGGTGTTGTTACTTCTCCTTGAGGGTGAGCCCCTTCTCATGATGCTAGGGAGGTGCGGCTGCTACCCAATATTCCCCCTATAAGTGGTTTAATGCAGGAGGACCTCATGGGGAGGGACTCCCCTACTGGGGATGAGGATGACCACCTTGGTGATAGGTGGCACAACACCTGAACACAAACCTGCCCGAACCTCTATTACCCTTTCACACTTTCATTTATAACGCACCTGTACAAAAGTGTTTCTAAGCGGAATGATACAGCCATGTGCTATTGAAATGTTATGTCGGTTTCACCAACTGAGTCTAAGATAACCCGCGACATAAAGATTACTCCCAATGCAAGTACTGGGAAGAGGTGGCCCTTAGGAGTCATGAAGGGTGGCCCAGGGAATTGGAAGAACTTTTATAATGCTCAGCAGGGGAGCGTTCACTTGACTAACATAAAAACAGAAGGGGAAAAGCAAAGGAGACATGGAGAATGCTCTGGAGAAGCTGAAAGCTGTCATCTTATGGAGACTGGAAGCAAGCGGCAGGAATACTTCACGCGGCGGTGTGTAACTGGTCGAGTACGTGGATGGAGGCAGGGAAGCGGTGACGCAACCTCTAAAAGGTGGACATGCGGTTCTGCAATAGTGCCTACACCACCAGCCCATAGAACGGGAACGGAACAAGCAGAGCAAAAGTGGCAGCGACAGAGAATGCCCCCGCAATACTCCCAAACAAAGCACGACCACAGGAAGAACCAGCAGAGCATCCCAGAACCAGTGAAGGTAACTGGTGTAATGGAGGAACTGTTAGGGGTATAAAACTGGTGAACAAATGCAAGCTAACTGAACGATATGAGTTATCTCCTTCGTGGCAGTACTTGGCAGGAGAGTGAACCAAGTGGGCCTAGCACAAGAGGGAGAGACAAGGGTTTGGAACCCAAGCAAGATAAGGGTCCGGTACCCGAACAAGCACCAAGCAAATACCGTAGGGAGTCACCCTCCAGACAGTGGCAGCAATAAGCCCAATGGCCACCAGGGAGGTGTCTGGGACCCTGTCAACCATACCGTGGAAAAGAGGAGACCACTGGCCATACAAGAAGGGTCTGGGACCGCAACAGAAGTAAACCAAAGCATAGAGGAAGTCTTCCTCACATAGTGTTGGAGGTAAGTCCATTACTTACAAGAGAAGGGTCTGGGACCCCAATGTGAATGAGTGAAACTCACAGTCCTTCCTTGTTAGTGGTCAAAGGTAGACCACTAGAATCTAGACAAGGGTCTTGGATCCTAACAAGAATTGGGACATTAAGGAACAGTATTGGACCAAACCAGGAGAAGGGAGTCATTCTCTTGGTACCAAACCAGAGGTTTGGATAGAGACAGCAGGGGAAGGAAGTCATTCCCCCTGGCTTTGGGCTAAACTGTGCCAAAGCAGACCAAGAGAAGGTAAGCATTCCTCGGTCCGGAACCAAGTTGGGCTGGAGATGCCAGGGGAAGGAAGTCATTCTCCAGGAGAGAACATTATGTAAAGACTGTCTGAAACCTGCATGCCTGGGGAAGGGAGTCATTCCCCCCAGGTATATTTGTTTTGAAGGAACATTTTGTTGAACCCCATCCAAGAAGTAGGAGAAGGGAGCCATTCTCCTTAAAGAGGGAACTTTATGTTCGTTATCTTATTAGTTGTAGTTTGAGGGACAGAAGTAGGGTTTTGACACAGGACAGTAGAATTTACTTGGACAGACTTTCTGACAGACCCTTTTAGAATTAGTTTTGAGGCAGGGATACCTCTCTTAGAAGTTAGGGATAGTAAGGATCCTTTCCATTTCAAGATAAAAATATATAACAAAATCCATTCCACCTTTGTGTCAGCATCCTTCTTCTACACCCTTACAGAAACCAGAAAAGGCAAGTCAGCCAAATTGAACGTGAAGTAGAGGTCCATAGAGAATACATACAGATGCATGGAGGATGGATTGAATAGATTGAGTAAGATGGGTAGGAAGAGCAATATATAACTAATAGTAATGATTTGAGTGAGACGCGCCGAGGCTAGCATGGGACCCCCCCTGCTGTAATCGGATTAGGAATCGGCAGTGGAGCGCTCTGCCTGGCCACCTGGAGCCGAGCTTGTGTCCATTTCCTTAAAACCAGAATCCAGAAATAAATTCAGTTTAGAGGCAACACCCAGCAATTGTTTCAGGATCTATCCCAACTGACTATTCAGAAACTGCGAGCGATGCAACCTCTCACCTTATGGCTCTCGGACAAGAAGATTCAATATCGCTGGGGTTACCCGTTCCTCATTCTATTCGACGGACATCAATATACGTTGCTTTGTGCTGCAGTGGAGAATATGTAGATCCAGCCAGAAGAAATACAGATTCTCGAAGGAAGGAGAAACTGGGACACCCCTGGAGGGATGGACTAAAACGCGCTCTCGGAAGAATAGACGGAAACACTGCAGGTGTCCCTCTATGGAGAGAAGAGAGACTATTGGAGTTCCAGATGACCAGACCTGAACGCCCTCCTGAAACGTCCAAGGAGATGGGGCATTCCAACCGAGCCCAGAGATTTTTTCTGTTGGGAGCTCCTGGCCATTGCACATACTTTTATAGCCATATCTTGAGTTATAGAAGTTGTTCATAGGGGCATTGGGAGCACAATCCCTCCCCTCGTTCGGGTATTTCGAGCCCGTGGATCACCCCAAAGAGGGCGATCTGGAACTTTTTTGTTTTATTGTTACAATTGGTTTTGTACATTTTTGTATTTTTGTGGTAACATGGGTGGCAGAATGGTGGAATCAGAAGGGTAATGTGAAGGGTGGTCCTCAAATTATACTACTACATTTAAGAGTATTAAGTCTAGGAATGGTCCCATGGACTGTTGGGGTCACATAGCTTGGTTAAGATTTTAGGAATGGCAGGTATGAAGGTTGTGTCCTTGAATGCTCAAGGGCATAACACACCAAGGAAAATGAAGAGTGTGCAGGCCAGATTGGTTGAAGTGAAGGCCGATATCGTACTATTGAAAGAGACTCAACTGTTGAGGGTGGACTGGCCAATTTTGAGATCTAAATGGTTCCCACACCAATTTCCTTGCCTCGGCCACGCAGAAGAGGGCAGGGGTGGCAATCCTGATGTCTAACACTATATGTTTTGAGAAAATGATTGTCCTATGAGATCCCCAAGTTCATTATGCGGGGTTGCATGTAAGGGTTGGAGGAAAAGACCTGACCCTGGTCTCGATTTATGATGCAAATCAGCAACAGAATGCCTTCTATAGTTGGGTGTTTCCATAAATAGCACAGCATCAGAGAGGAGATCTGATGGTTGGAAGGGACTTCAATGCGGTTTTACACCTGGCGCTGGACAGATCAGGCCTAGCGTCAGGGCTAGATGACACAAAGGTGGTTTCACTCAAGTAAGCAATGATTGATTTGCAACTGCAAGACATATGGTGCTGTTTACACCCACATTCCCGAGATTACACCTATTTTTCACATGTACACCAGAGCCATTCTAGAATTGATTACCTGCTAGTCTCCCGACCCCTGCTGGCTAGCTCGGCCAGCATAGAGTTAGCGCTGGTCTCGGATCATTCCTCAACTACTCTACAATTAGATTCTCTGACCAGGTGGTTAGCAAAACTACCCTATGGAAACTTAACAACTCATTGTTAACAGACCAGGTGGTTTGCGAGACCATTTCCGAAAAGGATCACACAATATTTTCTTGAAAATCTGAATGCGGGTGTGCCTATAGCGACTGTATGGGATGCATTTAAACCTACGTTGCGGGGGGGAAATTATTAGTTTTGCTTCTGCGCATAAATGCACTATGATGGCCCAGAGGCTGAGAGGAAAGTACAGGAATGGGAAATCAATTATAAAATGGAGGGTACTCGAAAGGTGTACAATTACAAGTAGCAAGAGCAGAGGTATAGGCTTTATGGGCGGCCAACATCTCTCAGAAGATGCTTAAGACAAAACACTTTTACTTTAATACCTCAGACAAGGCCTCCCGCGTTTTGGCATACAAGTTTAAAGCTCAGGAGAACAGAAATATGATGTAACCGGCAAATTAATGTAGGAGGGACCTGTGAAATTGAGTATATCAAAATGTGATGAAACATTGTTCAGTGTTGAAACAATAGATTGGGCCTCCCAAGATAATTTTATCAGGAATGCTCGCCTCCCAAAGATTGCAGAGGTAGAGGTGGAAGGGCTGAAGAATCCCATTACAACTGAGGCAATCACCCAGGCAATCTGCGGCCTCCCCACTAATAGAGCCCCAGGACACGATGGCTTAACTGCTCCCTTCTATAAAAGGTTTGTTGATATACTCGCTCCTCAATTGGCCCCCCCGATCAACTCCTCTGTGGACACGGGAACCATCACTTCAACCATGGGAGAATCGGTCCTAACATGAATTGACAAACCAGACAACGACCCTACACAATGCTCCTCTTATCGACCAATTGCTGTCCTTAATTACGATGTGCGCATTTATTCCAAGATCTTGGACACCTGTGTGGCTTGTGTGCTCCCTGTAGTGGTTGGAGCGGAGCAAATCAAACAGGGGTTGTCCCGATCGGCATACACATGATAACATCCGGAGAACAATAGATGTAATAACTTTAGCTAGATGGAATAGGAAAGTGTTGGCGGTATTATAGATCAACGTGGAGAAGGTGTTTGATCGGGTGGACTGGGGCTATCTGTCCAGGGAGTTAACAGGGTTTGGTTTTGGGCCTAGGTTTCTCACGAGGGTGCTCGCAAATTTCCCACTTCCAACTACCTGCATTAAATTAAATGGCGTATTATCTTACCCAATAAAGCTGGGAAGAGGCAAGTGGCAGGGTTGCCTGTTGTCCTCCTTCCACTTTGCCTTATCCATGGAACGTCTAGCAAGGGTGGTTCACTCCACAGAGAATATACAGGGGCTAGAGGTGGCTGGGTATCAACGCAAAATTGCATTATGACCTTAGTTTTTATATGGTGGATGCAGCAAAAACCCTTCCCCATTTAGTCCTCTTACTGGCGAAATTTCAGGAGGTATCCAGATTTAAGATTAATTATAAAAAATCAACCATACTTAACATCTCGTAAACACATACTACTATTCAGTAGTTAAAGGGTACATTTGATTTTTTCATGGGCAACAAACTCCCCGAAGTATTTAAGTGTCTCGCTGACTGCCCAATATGGCCAATTGTATGTGGCTAATATCCTGACACTCTTAGCGTCAGCCTAACAAGACTTGGCAAGATGGGGAAGATGGAAATTTCTTGGTTGGGTAGAATGGCTGCGGTCAAGATGACGTTATTGCCAAGGCTATTTTATATTTTCCAAGCATTACCCATCTGGATCCCCAGAGTGGTTCTTAAGGAGCTTCAGTCATATGTTTAACTTTGTCTGGGGACATAGGCCTCCAAGGGTGGCTAGAAGAACGCTGATGGCAGCAAAGGAAAGGGGAGGATTTGCAGTCCCAGATGCAGAGTTGTCTGTATGCAGAACAAATTGCCCCAGTACTGGAAAGCCAAAATTCACAACATAACACCAATGACTGGGCATCCATGGAACAATCTACCGTAGGAGGTCCCATACACGAATGGTGCTAGCGTTCCCCGAGAACTAGGAAAAACCATGGGAATGGGCACCCAACCACCATGTCAACCTGGGATAAGGCAGCTCGCAGATATGGAACGACCACCTTTCCATCCCCCTCATGGGAATCTGGAACAACTGGGAATTCCCTCCCGGACAGAGTATAGAGAGATTTACTTGATGTATAGAGTGGGGACTGTCCAGAAAAGGCCAACTATTTGATAAGGAGCAATCCCTATCGTTTGAGCAATGCAAACAAGCCTTCTTAGTATTAGACACAGACAGATATGGGTATATTCAACTCCGTCATTGGCTCACTAATGCAAAGCTGGCGACTCGCGTTAAATGGGGTATTACCCAGTTTGAGGACCTATTTATTGGGGACCCCCTGAAAGGCCTAGTAGCATCCATCTACAACATCCTTAACTCCAAAAGGTTCGACTCGCCCCACGCATAGAGGGCTAAATGGGAGGAAGACATTGGGAGACGCATAGATGAATTGGCCTGGTACAATATATGGACTAGGACATGGAAATACTGTCAGTTCAACTCAAGGAAAATGGGGTTAAGCTACTACTAAGATGGTATTTGATCCCAGAACAGTTAAATAAAATTAACCCTGCATACCCCCACCAACCCCCACATACTGGAGATATTCCATTGCTACAGGCACCTTTTTTCAATTGTAGTGGACATGCTCAGTCACACAGGTGTTCTGGCAGGAAGTATTAGCTCAGATCAAAACAATAATCTGAGTAGAACTGGTAGCGAACACAGTAGCGATATTAGGTGATGAGGATCCGCAAGGGTGTTACAAGTTGGAGTCAAAGCAGTCCAAATTAATAACATTTCGTATTGGCAGCACAGATGGACATAGCGAAGAATTGGAAGTCCCCTGTGCCACCAGACATTAAAGAATGGTGGTCTATGATCTGGTATGTAGCGGCAATGCACAGAATAGATGCTGCAGTTAAGGGGGATTTTGGCGAGATATCTCCAGGAATGGGCCGCTCTTATTACTTATGTGAGCCAGCATAGGTCTATTTACCCAGCAAGGGAGATTCCATAGCCCCAACCATTTCATGGCTATGTTCCTTTTCAGCACTATCATAGTGTTCGATATCAAACTTTTCTTATTGCGTGAGGAGGATGTTTTGCCCCAAATCCCCAGCAATGGTAATTTCGTATCCTACGGGATAGGTTGCAATATCAGTGCAGATGCACACCTCAAGCTAAATGGACTGGATCTTCGGGCATTGTCACAAAGTGTGGTGGAGTGTACCTGGTGCCGTATGGCAGCTTAAGTAGATGGGATGTACAGCGCAACTACATTTCTGTAGCAACTCTTTGGTACAGTACGATCTGCAGGAATTTCAGTTGGATCAGTCAGAAACTGCTTCCCATTTCTGCTGGAACTTTGTAAGGGTTTGTGCAGTAAAGTTGCTGATGAGATAGCCCTTCTAGTGAGTAGCTTTGCAATTATATTGGCTTGCACTGGGGTCCGTTCTAGCATTTGTACTCTCAACGGAACTGTGCCCACATGGCATGTTTAAACTGGATGTACTGGTAACAATTTAAGGGTCATAGCTGCAAACGTTGTTGCAGCTCTTGAAAGGAGTACAGATGACCCCCTGAAACCAAGACCTCTACCGGTCTGATATCTTAAAACTGCCAGAGCCTTGCAAAACCCATCTTCTGGAGTTAGGATATGTTTCAATTGTTCTATAGTGGGGCTTTTAGAGTTGCAACCCCTTCCCGGCCAATCTCCCCGGTAGTCACCTGATTAATACGTACTATTCGTCACAAGGTTTCTGGTAGCCCTGCCGTGCCTATATCGCTTTGTAGTGTCTGGAGCAGATAATCGAGCACCAAATAGGCCTGCTCAGGTCTAATATAAGGTCGGGCCTGATTGCCCTGCAGCCATTTTTTGAGATCGGGGAGTCTGATCCCACCCTCTGGGACAAGCTGTACAGGGTCTTCAGTGCTATCCTGGGCTGGGGGTCTTACCATAGAAGCTCACCAGGGACTTCTCTATCGTTTGAAACTCCTGTTTATATATATCCCATCTGGAATGCAGGCGAGAGACCTTTTCTTGTGTCCCCTGTCCCCCAACTCCTCCCATTCTTCCTTCTTGGGCTTTTCTTTCCTACTTTTTCTGCACCCCTGTGCTTGATCTCCTCGTCCCCTGCACGCTTCCTTGTGGGTCCGTTTTCCTCTCCATAGACCGCCCGTCCCCCATTGGCCGCCCGCCTCGCTACTGCAAGAGTACTCTATCCTGCAGGCCTGCCCTGCCCTCCATTTCCATCTAGAATGCAGGTGTGCGAGAGCCTGTTCTTTGTGTCCCCTGTCCCCCCTTTTCCTCCAATTTTGCCTTCTTGGGCTTTTCTTTACTGCTTTATCTGCGTCACTGCACTCGATCTCTCCCTCCCCTGCCCATTTCCTTGTGGGTCCGTTGTCCTCCCTATAGCCCTAGCCTCACAATGGCTGCCCACCTCGCTACTGTGTGAGTACTCCATCCTGCAGGCCCTCCCTGCCCGCCCTTTCCTTGTGTCCCCTGTCCCCCTCTTTCATCCCATTTTGCCTTCTTGGGCTTTTCTTTCCTACTTTTTCTGCGCTCCTGCTCTCAATCTCCCCCTCTCCTGCCCGCTTCCTTGTGGGTCCGTTTTCCTCCCCATAGCACCGCCCTCCTCCTCATTAGTGCAGCCCCTCCAGCGAAGGGCCCCAAGGCAAAGGGCAGTTCCTACAGTTGCACCTCCAGAGTGTGTCTGCCGATGTCCGCCTGGGAACCAGGAAGCCTGGTGCCGTCAACCAGCAGCGACTGACAAGCTTAGTGTAGTACAGACAGGGGGTGTAGCCATCACCACACCCCCTAAATGGCCTCCCCTCTCTAATATGTATAGTGTGATGCATGTACCCACTGTGATATGGCAACAGTACCTCTCATGTACACCACTATGTCAGCTTCCTATGCGCCAAAGTCAGCATTTACCTCATTTATACAAGGTAGCCATCTTGAAATCAGCCTCATTGTATAAGGTGACCACATTGTGCATTGTGACAATTGTGTTGTCAGCCACAGTTTCCATTTGCGCGAGAAGTAATGGGCTAGAATTGTGGAGACAAACATGCATCACATCTAGACAAAATTGCGAAGATTAGCATGCGTCGCATTTAGACAAAATTGTGAAGATTAGCTTGCATCATATCTAGATAGAATTGTGAAGTTTAGCATGCGTCACGTCTAGATAGAATTGTGAAGTTAAGCATGTAACACATCTAGATAGTGCTGCCATCAAACAACCTTACAAAACAATCTCATCCTCTGCATACACATCTCAAACTCTAACAACTAAACACAACCATACCTCTAATGCACAACAAACCTCACACACTTCACTACACTGCAACAACAAAACATACCACACATAGCCTCGCACAACAGCACATGTCGGCTCCCATCTGAAAAGCACATCTAAGCTCAGCGAACGGTGTAAACCGAAATGAGGCTGCCAACAGAACATCACAGCTTTCTTGCCTTTCCCCCTGCTCAGTCCTACTAACCTTCCTACCCTCTTCCCTATTCCGGTGGTGATAGTGCGTGGTATAAATACTCTTTAACATTAACTTTGTCTACCTTTTTGTGAAACGTTGGCCTTTTCTCCCACTATCTAGGAATCCCAAATCTATGTGTGTTTCTATCATTGTCTACGATTTTGTGAAACCTATGCCTTTTCTACCACTATCTAGGAATCTTGAATCTAGGTGCATTTTTCTCATTGCCTAACGTTTTGACAACCAGAAGAAAATGACTAGGAGCATAGACCTAGCGGTAAACAAGAATCCCAGGGAGGAACCCATGACCCCTAACTTAATCTTACCTAACAAGAGGGCGGGGGGAGGGAAGGGGATGCCCGGACCACCCATGTCCACATACCCCTAGCCCACAGAGGAAACTTAAGTAGGCAAGGACCCCACACAGAATGGGCAGGGAGGGACAAGAATTCTCTAGCCTAAACATTGCCAATCCCAGGGCAGGGGAACACGCCTCCATCAACCAGGTACACATACCACTAAACTGACACAGGGGAAAATTGCCACGCCTCAACATGCCTGCAAAACTAGGCAACCAAACAACAATTCCAGTCACACAGAATAATTATAGATGTTGAGCGCAGGAACACAAAGACAAAAAGGTAAGGAAAACCTGCTAACCCAATTCTAAAACCTCAACTTTCTGCATACACTTCTCATACAGAAACTCACACAACCACTTCTCTGCACAGCAATCTGCACATACTTTACCACATTGCAACAACAGACTAACAACACATAACGGCACATGGGAATTCTCACTGACCCGAAAACGGCACTTAAGCTCAGCGAACAGTGCAAACCGAACTGAAGCTGCCAACAGGACATGGCAACTCTCACTTTCCTAGTTCCACTACACCCTACTAACCCCTCCCTCCACTGCCACCTTTTTTCACCCACTCTTAAGATCCGCCAGAGCGCCTGGGGACCACTCCAGTGGTGACGGTGCACTGTACAAATACCTTTAACATACTTGCCAACCCTACCGATTTAGGCGGTAGGATACCGCTTTTTAAGCAGTCCTACCGCCTACCGATTTTTTGACATGAAATACCGATTTTTTTTTGTAAAAAAAAAAAAAAAAAAAAAAAAATTTTTTTTTTACATTTTTTTTTTTTTGACCACGCCAGCTCGGGGAGTCTTTCAAGGGCTCCCCCGAGCTGGCGCACCGGGAGAATGCCCGGCATGCAGGCTTTTAATGTCAAAGGCACCCACGGCGGTGGGCTAAAAGCGCCCTTCCGCCGCGGGTGCCTTTGACAAAAGGCGCCATTAGCCCCCCACCACGCCAACTCGGGGAGTCTTTCAAGGACTTCCCCGAGCTGGCGTAGCGGGAGAAGGCGCAGCATGCAGGCTTTTAATGTCAAAGGCACCCACGGCGGTGGGCTAAAAGCGCCCTTCCGCCGCGGGTGCCTTTGGCAAAAGGCGCCATTAGCCCCCCACCACGCCAACTCGGGGAGTCTTTCAAGGACTTCCCCGAGCTGGTGTAGCGGGAGAAGGCGCGGCATGCAGGCTGTTAACGTCAAAGGCACCCACGGCGGTGGGCTAAAAGCACCCTTCCGCCGCGGGTGCCTTTGGCAAAAGGCGCCATTAGCCCCCCACCACGCCAACTCGGGGAGTTTTTCAAGGACTTCCCCGAGCTGGCGTAGCGGGAGAAGGCGCAGCATGCAGGCTTTTAATGTCAAAGGCACCCACGGCGGTGGGCTAAAAGCGCCCCTCCACCGCGGGTGCCTTTTGGTCAAAGGCGCCATTAGCCCCCCACCACGCCAGCTCGGGGGAGTCTTTCAAGGACTTCCCCGAGCTGGCGTAGCGGGAGAAGGCGCAGCATGCAGGCCTTTGATGTAAAAGGCGTCCACGGCGGTGGGCTAAAGGCGCCCCTCCGCCGCGAGTGCCTTTCACAAAAGGCGCCATTAGCCCCCCCACCACGTCAACTCTGGTGAGTCTTTCAAGGGCTCCCCCGAGCTGGCGTGATGGCAGAAGGCGTGGCAGGCGCCTCATTGTCATTGAATGCACCCGCGGCGGCGGGCTCATTCAATGACAATGGGCTGCTGACGCGCCCTATTCCTATCATTACCTCCTCGACTGACTATTTTTGAAACTTTAAGATTCCTACAGATTTTTGGTCACAGAATGTTGGCATGTATGCTTTAATATTAACATGTCTACCGGAGTGTTCTGAAGGATATAGAGTTATGTGGGGAGCATAATCATCTTGAGAACTGCTGGTCTACCCGGCAAGGAAATGGGCAAAGCCAACCAGCATTTAGCTTCTGCAATGAACCTTGTGGTAACCTTGGTCAAATTACGGTCAAGGAAGGGTCTGCGGATCGCTGTATATATGAATTCGGAGATATTTAAATGAGCCAATGGTCACGCTTAAGTTTGCAATCAGCTGGGATTGCTTTGGGTCCTCTGTGGTTTGGGAACAGCATTGACTTGTTCCAGTTAACCCAGAGCCTTCTCTATTGCCCATATGTTCTCAGGATTTCCATGATCCTAGGGTTAGATCTCTGGGCTCCCCACATACAGTAGTAGGTTGTCTGCATACAAAGACACCTGTTCTTCCTGTCCCTTCGGCCAAACAAACCCCTTCCTCTAAGGGTCTCCTTTGAGATAGATCAGCAGGGGTTCGATGGCGAGTATCAAAAGCAAAGGGGAAAAGGGGACAGCCCTAACACATACCCTGATTTCTCAAAATTAATCTCCACGACAGCCAGCGGGTCCCGGGTACAATTGGCTTTGTCCATAGCAACATCGAGTCTCATTATTCATTTGCGCCGCCCTGTGGCAGGAATCTGTAATGATCCTGTTGGATCAGAAAGGATAGGACCTTCTACAACCTCGTGGCCAGGATCCTATCTAGAACTTTGGATTCTATATTGAGAAGTGAAATTGGCCGATAGGAGGCAAAGTCTTCTTCTGGTGGCTTGGCTTTTTTATGTATGACTACAGTGTTTGCTTTACACAGGTCGGGGGACTGCTTTCTTTCGCTCATGCTGTCCGGAAACATCGAAAGCGTGGTTTCAGATACGCTATCGCTCAATCTTTTCCACAGTTCAGCGGGAAACCCATTGGGTCCTGGGGACTTGCCCATTTGGAGCGACATTAGTGCCACCTAAGCTTTCTTTTTTGTAATTTCAGATTCATGGTCATCTCTCTGTTGGTCTGTAATGACTGCTATGGAGGGTTTCTTCCAATATACCAAGAAATACGTGCACACCAGTTCCTTTCGATCCTAGGGGACCTTGTACAGTAGCACATAATAATCTGCCAGGGGCTCACAGATTTTACTGTCCTTAGTGACCATGTCCCCCTTTCTAGTAGTGATTGCTTGCTCGTATCTAGGAGAGGAGTCCTGTTTCTCAAGCCAGAATAACAGTCTCCCAGCTTCTTTTTCCCGCTTCATATAGTCTGGCATGGGATGCTAGCGAAGACTGTCTTGCAGTGTCTGTTGCATCAGTGCAGTACAAGTCTTGCGTCCCCAGCAGAAGATGTTGTCTTTGGGGAGCGGTCCGCTATAAATGTCCCTTCCAGCCTTTCTAGTTCTGTCTCTATTTCAGCTAATTTTGCAAGCCTGTCTCGATTCCCTAGCCAGGAGCGAGAGAGTTTCCCCTTGCAGCACTGTTTTAAAGACACCCCAGAGTCCCACAGAGCTATCCACTAATGAGGTGTTATTTTTCCAAGTATTACTCCTTTTTGTTGGCAATTTTGTTAGTCTCTGGGATCCCCAAAAAATGAGTTCACCCACTAAAAGGGTTGGCTGGATTTCAGTGTCCTGCCCAACTAAATCAATAGTGGGGAGTGGTCGGATATGCCTCTTGGGAGGTATTGCGCATCCGAGATCCAAGATGGTTAGGTGTTCGGCATGAAAAAATAATCAATCCAGGATAGGGAGAGGTTTGTACCAGAGTGGAAAGAGTACCCCTCTTTTTGCAAGTGCAATGTTTGCCATACATCCCCCAGATCATTCTCGCTTGCAAAGGAACTAAGCCTTGCATGGATCTGGGCCCTCCCGTGCGCCCCGAGGAACCTGTCCAGACCCCTCAAGTTAATATGTTCCTCTGCCCTTAGAATTCACAACTCTACGGCACATTTCATAAGCAATTCCTGCAGCTCTACATACTCTATGGTGGGGGGCATGCCCATTCAGGAGCTCTGTCAGGTCCCACTTAAACAGGCCCATTAACAGGATCACGCATTACCATTTTTGTTACTAATGTCATGCGTCTTCGAATCATAGTCGATGCGTCCCTCGAGCCTCTTGCAAAACCGGCATGCACCATTACCTCATAGTTGGTTTTCTTAAAAAAACATTCATTGCTCCACAATCAAGTGCGTCTCTTGAAGAAACACAAATGTTACCACTCCCTGTTAGTTTTATCACATAGTCTGTTAACATTCTAGGATAAATAACTTTCTTCACAACGTCAGTAGTCATATGACCAACTTGTGTGATTTAGCAGGAGACTGAACATACTTATCCAACCGCAGTACGCAATCTTGTCTGTAGCTGTGAGTGTACCAACCATAAAAGATATTTTCTTTTCCTAATCTTCATACAACTACCGGCGAATGCACATATCCCTGAAACTAGGCGTATCTGCGACCCAACCTTGAACTGCTAACTTTATATGTCTGTATCTGGCGGTATAGATCGTAGAAGCCCCTCCACGCATTTGGTATACAGTGTCAAACTCTTGCATTCTTGGCGTTCTCGTATCTGATGCCCACTCGCTGCTGCCCACTCATTTTATCTGAGTGTGCATAGACCCCGCCATCATCTCACATTGTTAGAGGCCCCATGGATGGACCTTCTCACGGCCAATTCGTATTTTTTTAAGCAAATAAAAAATATTTAACTCTAAAACAGAAATGTTTTTGTTATAACTATTTATTTGCACCTAGTTAATTAAGAACATGTGAGCTCAGCATGTTTTCACTATTAGTCTATATATTGGGTTATGGAATTACTTTTTATTTGGTGACATGCAAAACAGTTAGGCTTCATATTTATCTCAAACACATATATTCCCTCTAGGAAGAACTATGGCATTTCTTCCGGAAAACACTTGATTTTATCATTCAGACGCCTAACAAAAACCGATAACAATGGTGGTATTTCACCAGCGGCTTGAGGGCTTCCCGCTTAACGTACACCTCTCCTTAACTTTTCAGGTCAGGCAGTAGTAATAGTACAGCTTTTTTTCTGTAGCACTACGTGGACTACTGATGCCACCTTATCTGATCTGTGGAGCTGTGTGCATGCAGGCTGAGGGACAAGCTCCTACGAGTGTTTCCTATTTTTTTGTTGGGAGAATTTGTACTTCTTATTTTTCCTTCTTTGATCATTTGCCTATTTTTAGTGTATAAAAGTGGATGGATTGAGTTTGAGAAAGAATAGAGTGCAAATAAATGTCATTGTAGCGGGGGGAGGTCAGGGAGATATTTCACACACGTGAAACTATGAGTAAAAGGGGAATAATGTAAAGTGAATGACCCTGTGGTTGGCCTCAGGAAAGTCCAGAAGGCCCCAAACACTCTTCTTCCAAGATACGGGGTGGAGTAACAGTTGGTTATTTAGGATGCTGCATGTTAAGATTGTTTTTCTCTTCACAGAATCGCTCCAGCTTTGCTTAGGCAGGCCTCGTATGGTACTATAAAGATTGGCATTTATCAGAGTTTGAAGCGGCTGTTTGTGGACCGGTTAGAAGGTAGGCATGTTTGTGCAGCAGCTTTTGTCATGATTAGTAATGTTGCAGTGTTTGTTCTGCATGGATTTCCATGTAAAATATTATTCTATGTAAACCTTATGTTGTTGGCTTGGTTCATCGTACTACTCCTCTTGTTCTTCTGACCTCCACCCTGGATTTTTATGACAGAAGATTAATTTCCATCAAAGGAGTATTGTGTTCTAAATATAATAATTGGATGATTTGTAAAGGGAATTTTGCAACATTGCCTAAGTAGGTGTCAATCGGGCTAGAGGCAGTGTATGGACATCTATCAATGGCAAAACCTGTTCAGAGGCTACTGTGTGCCGTTGCCCTTCATCTTCAGACAGTGTTATTAACAGATCTCTTAGTTTCACCTATAAATGCAAAGAGGCTGCCTTTACTTAAAGCCTAACTGACAAGGATCCCTGCTTCAAGCTAATATGATGAACAAAACCAAATATTTGTTAACTTCACTTGTACAAGGGGGCCATGCCTTCTACCCGAAAACATGTCTCTTCCCAGTTTATTTTCAAAGCCTCTAGCGTGCACTCCTGACAGTGCCATTTGGTCATTGTAAGTAATCGGTGCAGAAAAGGCTTCTAAAATGCGAATTGTCTCCCCAGGAATAATATCTGTTTCTTTTCAGTGTTCCATTAAAATGTTTATTTTATAAGATACAGAAGGATCCTGAGTTCTCAAGATCCTCTTTTAACACCCCAGCTTTTAAAACTATGCACACAGGTTTTGCTTTTACTTTCTGCAGTTAGCATTGTGAGAAACCTGACGGTGTCTCCCTGGCTAGTCCCCGGGGGATCTGTCATCCAGGTGGCCAGGACACGGCCATCACTATTGGATTCAGTTCCTGGGGGTTGACCAGTGAGGGAGGATCACCTGGATGGGGGGGGGGTCCTTGGAGCCTGGAAGTGGGACACTGACGGGTGAGACGTGGTATCCCCCTTCTTTCAACATCTTTTCCCCATCCTACCACGTAGGATATTCCAAAACACTGCTGTGCCCCATTTTCCTACACAAACTCTTTCACACAACAGGAAAGACAAGGGACTAACACCAGAGCCATTTACCTGATATGTCTCGATACAATGGTCAGGCAAAGTCCGGCAATAGACCAGAATCATACACACCCGACGGCCCATTCCCTTACTCACACGGATAAAAGGTGGAGCACAAGAGCACAGGACGATATATGATATTTTATCTATAGTGCGCCCATACACAAGTGTTTCAAGGCGCGATGAGGCAGGGGAGGGGTTACGGGGTAGGACAAGACAACGATATTACTAGGCTCAGTGACATTGAGTTTGCGCAAGTGCAAGGGAGAGGGAAAAGGGGAAGTCCAAGTGGCAGGGGAGGAGTGGAAAGTGATGGACACAGGATCAAAACAACAAGTAGTGCAGCCAGCTGGTGGCAAGTGCAAGAGCCAAGCGCAGACAAAGGGTGCCTAATAAGTGCAGGTAAGGGGACTGTAGGGTAACTGGTACTGCACCAAGTGCACGGGTCGCCAGGAAACAGTGCGGGTATGCAGCTGGGTGGGCAGTGACCAGGGCCCGACTTCAAAGGGTAGCCAGGTGCCCAGTGCAGTCAAACAGATTAGCAGGGGAGCGGAAGCGAGAAGGCAGAAGCAAAGAGGAAGGTCTTAAGGTGCTTCCGGAACCGAAGATGGTTCTCCTCAAGTTTCATAGAGGCAGGGAAGGCTGTTCCAGAGGGAAGCCCCAGTTGAAGAAAGGGATATACACCAACTCCCCAACTCATTGCTTGGAGAAGTGACTGACACTGAGGGAGTTGGTGGTGGAGGAGCGAAGAGCTCTAGTAGAGAGGTATTTCCGAAGGGAGAGTTAAAGGTATTTTGGACCTAGGCCCCAGAAGGCCTTGTGGACAATGCAGAGGGTCTTGAACTTAATCCTTGCAGCCACTGGGAGCCAATGAAGAGATTTCAGGGCTAGAGAGATATGATCCCTGGGCTTGAGGCCAAGGACAACTCTCGCAGTCCTGTTCTGAGTGAGTTGGAGAGGGCGGAGAGTAGAAGCAGGCAGATTTATAAAGAGGCTGTTGCAATAGTCCAGCCTACAGAGAACCAGAGCTCTGGAGACAGTGAGCTTCTGGGGGAAGGTGAGGAAAGAAGAATATTTTTAAGGAGGTGCAGCTGGTAGTTTGACTTCTTAGAGACGTCAGAGATGTGAGGGAAGAAGGAAAGTGTGGAGTTGAAGATAACCCCAAGGTTCTTAGCCTCACATGTGGGCGCAGGAAGAGGGCCAAGGGAGGCCGGCCAGAGGGTGAGGGGAAAGAAAGGAGCAGGTGTGCCGATGAGGATCTCTGTCTTACTGGCATTAAGGCAGAGGTTGTTGGCGGCACACCATTCCTAGGTAGCAGACAGTCGGAGATGAGAGAGGGAGAAGAGGTGGCAGAGGGGAGCCTGTAAACAAGCTGAGTTTTATCCGCATAGCACTGAAAGTTGGAGCAGAGAGCAGCAATGCAGTGAGCGAGAAGTGCCAGGTGTTGGTTGAACAGCCAGGGAGAGAGGTTAGACCCCAGGGGAACACCACAGGTGGAGAATGAGATAGTGGAAAGGAAGGACGCTGGACCTGGGAGGGTCGGTTGGAGAGGAAAATGGTCAGCCAGGAAAAGGCCTGATCGTTGATACCCAGGTTATCACGGAGGCGATTGAGCAGGATGGCATGGTTGACTGTGTCAAAGGCAGTAGGATGAGGACATAGGGGAGATTAGAACCAAGGTTGGAGAGCAGGTCTTTACGGATGTTCATGAGAGCAGTTTCCGTGCTTCTGGCTGCTCTGAAGCCAGATTGATGGTCATTGAGACAACCAGCAGAATCCGTGTGGAGGGTAAGCTGGGAGATGGGCAGCTTTTCCAGGAGTTTGCCCGGGAAAGGAGTGATGGAGATCGGGCGATAGTTAGCCGGACGACAGGGGTCCTTGATCACTGGCGTCTGTCTTTACTGTTGCCACCATGAGTTCCTTACAGCATATATCTTTAACTCCGCAATTTTAGTCACACCCTATTCTTTTTCCACTGCCGACAGTTTTTGCATGCTAATTTTGATAAGCTGGTGCAGTAGGCATCCTTGCCCTCCCATTTTGGGGAATTGCATCTATATTCACCCAATAGATAAAAAATGTTATGTGACAATTGGAAGCAATAAGCCGATTGTGAAAAAGCTATTACATTTTACATTATCAAACCTCAAGGTCAGTGACATAAATCAAGAAATTCTGAATACAAATATTTGTCTAGCTTGTCTATTAACTAGCTAAATTAATTATTGGTCACAAGTATTCTTGAAGAGTGAAGTGAACAACAAGTGTTTGTGAGCATCAATTTTTGGCTATATACTTAAATTATATTAATCATACATAGTATTTGCAATTATTGAATCTAGTATGCGAGTTGTGAATAATAAGCTATCAAAATGATGGAGAAGGTACATTTGAGAGGCCCATGCCCCCGGGTCCATTTATGGAACCCTAGTGACTAAGAAACCCATTGAAACCTTTTCCAAAGACATACCCTTTTTAAAGTGACATTGTTGCACTTTCTTGCCTTTCGCCCCTGATACAGTACCTTTACTGCTTTCTATATCTACATTCTGCAATTTCTATGTGCTTTCCATAGGGGTGGGTTTGTGCTTGTGTTTTCATAGTCCGTTATCTTGCATATTGGTGTGTTCATTACAGTATGTTTATTTTTATAGAACCTTGATTGGACTGTCCTTTAATTTGGAGTCCTGTACTATTGATGTTTGGATTGCTACTGTCAACACATAAACACTCCTCTTAACAATATAGCTGTTAGGCAGAAACCTGTGCAGTTCCCTTGGGGAACACTGCAAAAGATTTAAGACTACAGGTATAGCAGTAAACCCACTTGGTAGCAGTCTGCACCACCCAGATTTACCTGGTAGCTGTGGCTGAGCAGTCAGACTTCCCTCAAGAAGAGTTAGGCAGTATGCAAAGTATACACAATATGTACTCAGACACAATAGCACAAGCAAACACTGACCAGAGCTTGGTTTCAAAAGTATATAGTTATTTATTTATAAAACACACATAAGTTGAAATCACTCTAGCAAAAATATAGTAAAAACACTTCAAACACAGTTATAATGAAAGCAGTTCCAACCCTTACTCCTATCTAGACAATTCTAAGTTAACACCACATAATTAAAACAGAGGTGAGCGCTTAACGTTAGATGACACTCTAGTAGGTTCAAGAAAGGGGTAAAAAGAAACAGGAATGGGTTAAACACACCACTCTAAGGCCCAGAACACTTGCAATAGACTCAAAGAAGCACAAAGTCTCAGGTGAGAAAAAGTCACTAGGCAGGGCCCACTCTTAGAGTAGCCGGAGCGAAAATGTGCCCAAGATCACACTGTTGTTAAGGATTCAAAGTCTTGCAAAGAGTTAGAAAGAGTTTAGAGTGGCTTAAAAAGTTTAGCCAGGGTGTCCCAGGCACTCCCAGGTTCGAAAGCCGGGGGCTAAATCTACCCCGTACAGTCGGTAGCAAGGGAAGCCAGGCGGAACACGGTACCTTAAGCGGAAAGGATCCTCCAGCGGTGGCAGTTGTTCCAGGCAGTGGCAGCAAGGCTCGACGTCGGTCAGGGGAGAAGGAGTTCTCGCTGAAGAGCAGAAGAAGAAGGTCGTTGCACTGCCCGGGAAGAAACCAGCCGCGGAGTCCTCCGGATAAAGGGTTGTGCCGACTTTCGTGGTTGGGGTAAAAAGTGGTGGGGTTCCGGTTGCCGGGGTGCTTGGCACTGGCAAGGCGGCCACGAGATACCTCGAGAAGCGAAAAGAAGGTGAAAACTGGTTGTCCCCACCAGTCAAGGGAAGGAGCCACTCCGTTAAGAGTTCTCCTCGGTCGTCGGGAAAAGTGGTGAGACGGTTCAGCAGGGCTCCACCGGGTGGTGTCGTCGAAGCAGGTCGGCTCAGCTCTTCCCTCGTCGGATTCTTGGTCCTGTGGCGACTTCTGAAGTTCCAGTCCCCAAAGCCCTGCTTTTATGCAGCAAACCCCCATTCACCCAGCCTAGCTGTCACTCAAACATGCTAAGTGGTGAGCCGGCCGGCTCACCACTTGGGCCAATCAGGACGGAGTGCGACTTGAGTTACCAAGGTAACTCAGTCCAGGGTGCCTAAATCCCCCTCCACCCCTCCTAAGTACCCCAGACAGAGTGGCACCACTTTGGAGGGCTTCTGTGGAGAAGCCCGCCAAAAGTGGAACAAAGGGCTCCACTTTGGGTCAGAGTTACAGAGGCGAACACCAACGCCATTTTAGAATCAAGTTTTGGCAAAAAATCCCAACCGGAGTTATAAAAATAAATATATAAACCGGCGGTATGTTTAAGGCTACCGTAAATAAATAATTAAATGTGTTAGCCTAAAACAATGGGAAATCCCATAGGGAAATATTCGCGGTCGAATATAAAAAGTAGTTTCCACTGCCACCAGCCAAAACTCGATCAGGGGGGACGGAGACGTGCCCCCTCGACTAACAGACCCTGGGGCAATCGAATTGCCCCAGCCAGTACGTCCACAATATGATGGTTTGTACTGGTTCTGTTCAGGATTCAAGACTAGCAAAGTCTTTGGTGACTTTACATGCCCTGGGAGACAGTAGTCAGTCCCAGGGTATGGAGTCTATGTTGGGGGGTCCCTAGGACACCCCTGGGTCACGGCACAGAGGGTGCTGTGTAACCCACATCACAAAAATACATGAGGCCCTATGGAGTAAAAGACCCCATAGCCCATTCAACACAAGGTTTAACCAAGAAAACACACTTCAACATGTCCAAGAGTGAGGGTGAAAGAGTCCCACTCTTGGCAGGAGAAAAAAAAGAAACCCCAGAAATCCAGCAAAGCTGCTGGGGGACTCACTAGGTAGGGAAATTCAGCCTAATCAGAGAATTCTCCCTAACAATAGCCTGCCCTTGTCCCACATTACCACAAAAGGCAAAGCAGGTATCTCTTGACTGTGCCAGTTTCACCGTTCGGATTGGGCTTAGTATTTGTTTGTCGTAGTCTGAGGGCTGTGTATGCGGTTTAGCCACTACTCATCCATGTACTCCTGCATCGCAGGAGTCATTTTGACACAGGTGGACACCCCAATTGTCATTTGGCGAATCTATCTTATATAGCATTTCTGAAGCACCATATGCTGGGCTGGCATTGCAGCAGTGGACAACATGCAATGTGTGGTCCTCAAACATAGTGGCGAAAGACAGGGGAAGACATCATGACCAGCTAGCAGTGGGTACCAAGTCACAGTGAAGTGAGTTAGTAGTGGGTAATATCTCAACGTAGCCAGCAGTGGAAACAGTTGCTCTGGAAGCAGATCACAGACTGAGGGATTAATTGAAGATTTGAGACAGACAGGTTGCATGCAAGCTATTTATTGGTATCAAACACATAGTTGGTAGAAAAGTCTAGATGGTCTAACCGGGAGCTATTCGAACAAAACTATGACAGTACTCAAGATAACATGTAGAGACACAATAAAACACAATATAGTAAGTGAGCTTTTCAAAAACGAGTCTACGGTAGGGCTGCAGTCCTGAGTCCAAGTTCCTTAGTCTAAGGCAGTTTGTAATTAAGGTTGTGTAGCCCTAAATGCTTCATATGCACGTGTTATCATTTATGCTGTAGAACAAGGATGACAAGAGGCATCTTCCTTTAGATATCTGACTTTATTACCAACTACATCAGTAGGACATCCTGAAAGCCGAAGCATGGGACGAGCAGAGAGAGAGCCGATACACAGGACATACTGCACCCAAAGATGGCAGCTGGAGCTGTTCCAACTGACACAGGAGAACATGTGCAGCTTCCCATGAATGTTCTGTCCCTATGTTCTCTCACTCTGGGAACCATGCAAGACAAGCAAGAGGACCGGATAGAAAGTATCTTTCTAACTTAAAATCGAAAAGAAAGGAAGATGGCTCAGAACGGCAAATGGAGAACAGAGTGGTGTGCTGACATGCAAATGATGCATACACAACATGTGGCATGCCACGAGTGCAGGCAAGTCGGACAATACCTTCCTCTCTTGTGTAGCAAAGGGGTAGGGGGAGAAAAAGCAAAACAAGGAAGGTGCTCTCAAGAGTTGCAAAGAAAAGTGAGTCACTTCATTACCTCGCCAGGGGAAGAAAGGCAACCCATAGGAGAGTGTCACACATGGATGTGGGGAGTGGAGCACAAAAGTAAAATGTGGCATGACCGAGAAAGTGGATCAAGGAGAAACCCTGGTCCCCTTTATGAAGAAAAATAAAGAATCAAATTATGGTGTCGATAAATACAATTATGGAGCACACCTAAGTGCATACATGAGTTTTTCATATAGTTGATTAGTGAGTCCGCTAACACTGTCCCTAGTCAGAAGCACACCCTATTAATGTAGGGGACAATGGCATGAATTAGCAGTGATGAAATGCCACTGCCCTGGCACCTGCTCCATAGCCAGGGATCAGACAACTTGGGATGTACACCATCCTAGGTGAGCCCCGCACTACTAGACACAGACAACATCACACCCTGTGAAGTGACATATAGTATGTTCTATTGACATGGAGTATCACGTGCCTGACCATCATTGCGTGGATGGCTGGCTGTGGAGGTCACCCTACCTCTAGCAGCAACCTGTTAACGACACAGCAGACAAAATTAATGATGCATTCATTGAACATCTAAGAACGGCCAGTATGTCTGGGAGCTTTGCGGACCCTTATTTACCTCTTTACCCATCCTACAAGTGACTAAGTAACATCCACAAAAAAAAGTTGTTTTTTCCGTTATGCCCTTACGATTTAGTGCATAAAAGATCAGCATGAAGAATTACGCTTTTTGATTCAGGACCACATGCCCGCTTGGTGAATAATTACATGCTCATTCAAAGCTTGACACTTTGACATATGGCTTTGACGGAACACTGCAGCATGGAGCGCTGCAGTGTTTCATTCAGTTTAGAAATGGCCATTTACTAATGGCCGCCAAACAAAAAAATGAGTGTACGAACATGGCCCAGGACACGCCCCATCCAGTACATGTTATTACAATCTTGTGTACGCCGTTGCATAGCAACCTTCCTGTCCCACAGGCCGCGCTAAACAAACACTACAGGTGAGAGAGCGTCAGGAGTGAGGAAGCCATCCTCTGGAGGAAAGGACCCACCGTGGACATGTGCCGACGCCCCCAGTGTGCACTTGTGCTGCATGTACTTGCACCACAGCGACCCCATTCACTGGATCCACCATTGGGTGACATGCGGTGCACTCTCCTGCGCTCCAAAGGCACAGAGTCCCACATATGGGGGAGTGGCAGACCGATGGGTTTACCTTGCACAAAAGAAGTGAGCAGCGCGCACGCACCGAGATGGCTCACATCCTCACATGAATGCAGGTGATACACGGCAAAAATAGAGGGCTGTGGCTTTCTTCCTTTCCAAACCCCCCTTCCTTTCCCTTCTTCCCCCTCCCCCTGTTTCGTAGTAAACGTCCACGATTTGACAAAGACAAGATCAACAGCATGAAGATATTGGCACAGGCACATTCAAGGTCTCCCGATCGGGGCTGAACTCTGGTTGGGAACTCACGCGTTGATAGCTGCGATAGCTTGATAATCATTAAACACATGCGTAATGTGGGGAGTGAGACGGCAATTACGCCACTCATATCTAAAACCCCTCCTTTTATTCATGTCCATTGTATGTGTTCCTTGTCCAGAAACAGGGAGACGGACCACTAAGAAAAGGATTGCTCATATCCTGAACTATCCATCTCTACCTGTGCCCTTCGGCCCTGGAGCTGGGCTTCAAGGTAATTTATACACGTCTTCCTGTGGACAGCAAAAATGGGTCACAAGATCTAAAAAAATGATTGATACACAGGACTGACTCCCACAAGTCTACTAGGAGGTAATCATGTGGGGCTAGGCCCCGAGGGGTAGATCTTCTCCGGCACACTGGTCTATGTCACCAATCATGACGTGTTTGTGAACACCCGCTCATGGCATTCATTGCCATATAAAAAAGTAATGTCCGCTTCACATCACCTATGTGAACAACTGTCCATCTTTCTTCTAGGTCTGGGCTGGATGCTCGAGTCTACCTGATGGACAACAGTGACTGATCGCACTACTCAAACTACTGTTCCTGAAGATGATGACCCCAGTAATGGTGTCATTGAAACCGGTCGACCTTTTTCTTTTGTTGATATGCTTATAAGATTTGGGATACTACTTGTTTGAATTGACAACCCATAGCGGCTTAATGGACGACGCATTATTGATGATACTAGTTTTTTTAGATTTAAAAAACTTTACACAAGTGTCACATTCTAGTTGAAACTGTGAACAGCTACTTCTCATTTTATTTGAGCTTTTGCCATTAGTTCCGTACTATGTACACACTTCTTTGTGGGTGAATAAGGAACGGCTTGTTGCTAAGCAACGAATTCCCCTCTGAAATTTCCACCAGAATGTTAGAAGTTTGAGCAATGACTGAATTGATTTTAGACGTTTTGTCATATGCACACTTAGTAGACAGAGATAGTTCTATTAGATAGGCGGCACACCACCGTTGACTGAGGGACAGCACTTCCCTACAGGGATAGGGTGTGCTTATGACTAGGGACAGTGTTGGCAGACTCACTAATCGACTATATGAAAAACTCATGTATGCATTTAGGTGTGCTCCATACTTGTTCTTGTATGATATAATATATCGATAATCTAACGATGGAGCCTCTACCCGTTGAGGGTTTTATATATTGTTTTAGTCCCTGACTGTTTTTGTGTTGATGCATACAAAACAGGTGCTCAATGAGAGTAGTACTCGGAATACAACACATTTTATGACTAAGCAATGTGCATCTTTCACGCCTCTTAAAGAAACCAAGGGCTATATCATACGAAATGCATTCAGGTTAGCAATCGGAACCCTTTAGACCACCATGGAGCAAGTGGTTAAAGATAGTAGGATTTGAGTTGGAGTGTACTGGGTACCCAGATGCAGGATAGAACTCTTGTTGGCAAAGGTCGCCCAGGGTGTGTGAAAGCCACTGAGCTGGACCAACCCAAAGTGAGGTATGTGTTGAATGTCTACAATAAGATACCAAGGATCCAGCACGCCATGGGAGCATAGAATGCCAGCAGCATAGTAAACGTACATAGCATCTCTCTCCACCACCTACATCTACGCCTCCTTTTGCCTCTCTCGCTCCATCCCTCCTACTCTCCTCCTTCTCTCCCATAGCACCGTATGAGGTCACCAAGACGTTTTGCACCATGAAAGTCTCCTCCACAGATGACGCCCTGCTCCTCTAGAACTATCGAGGACAATATTGCCACCCTTGCTCCCCCTGTGGCTGAGTTCTGTAATTACTCATTTGCCACCGGCTCCTTCCCACCATCTCTTAGGCACTCCCTTGTGTATCCCCTCCTAAAGAAAACATCTGCAGACCCTTCCTGCACAGGGAACTACCACCCTATCTCCACTACCCCATTCTTGGGCAAACCTCTGGAGAAGTTGGTGATCTCACAACTAATCTGTCACACTGAATCGGTTGGCTGTCTTCACGACCACCAGTCTGGCTTCAGAGCAGCCAGAGGCACAGAAACTGCTCTTCTCATTGGTACACCCCTGACCCCCTCCTTCCCCACTACTCTCCAGCCCCCCCTCCTTGCGCCCCCTCCCCCTCTTGTGAGGCAAAACTCTTCTCGACTCCTCTCTCTCTCCTTCGCACCTCATATTGCTGTACTTGCCAAGAATGCTCCCTTTCAGCTTTACCTCCTCATCAGCATTCTCCCTTTCCTCACCTTCCCCCAGAAACTCTGTCTCTAGAGCTCTGGTTCTCTCCAGGCTGGACTAATGTAAAAGTCTCTTCCTTAATCTGACTCTTTCCTCCCTTCGCTCTCTTCAACTTATCCAGAATAGGACAGCAAGACTTATCCTCGGCCTCAAGACCAGGGACCACATCTATCCAGTCCAAAAAACTCTCCACTGGCTCCCATTGATCACAAGGATCAAAGTCAAGGCCCTCTGCCTCATCCACTAGACTTTCTGGGGCCTGGGACCACGCTACATTCAACTTTCTCTCACTAAATACCGCCCTGCTAGAGTCCTTTGGTCCTCCAGCTCTAACTCTCTGCAGGTCAGATGTTTCTCCAAGCAGAGAGTGGGGGGTTGATCTTTCTTCGGCAGGACCCTCCCTCTGGAATGGCTTCCCTTCCCCTCTGAGTCCTGAGCCGGATCTTGTTAAGTTCCGGAAGCTTCTGAAGACCTTCCTCTTCTCCTCCTTCCCTCTCCCCCCCCCCTGCTGATATGACTAGCTGCTTGGACCCTTATGAGTCATACAGGGGCCATGCCCCCCCACCCTCTTTGACCAGTCTGCCTCAGCACCCTGCCCTTGCCTTTGGGCACCCTTCCCTGATCAGACTATCTGTAGTCCCTCTCCTTGCACTATCTGACCCTCACCCCATTCCCCATAAAACGTGTCCTACAGACCTCACCTAACACTTGCCCCCTCACACTCCTCTTAGGATTTACCCAGCCCCTGCCTCCTTCCCTCCTGCAACCCTGTGCCCCTCCCTTACCTTCCCCTCACACAGCATCTCAACCACTCCCTGCTCTTCCTGTTGCTGCACTTGCACGATCCGAATGTCACAAGGCCTAGTAGGACTGTTTATTGTTGTTTTTATCCTTTCTTTTTCCCTTCCCCCTTAGTCTTGTGGTGCCAGGAGACACTTTCTGATGTATAGGCGCCATACAAATGCTCAATAAATAAAATAAACTCTGATGGACTGCCTGGGAAAGTCCATTTAACACATGTGAAATGGAGCACGAGAGAAAGATCTATACAAGTAAACAACATAGTATGATCTACCCAAGCAGCGAGGAATGTGTGCATGCCATTATGTGAGAACTGCATAAACAATTGAATGAAGGTCATTTCTGTGCGTGTCAGCATTGTGTCCAAAGAAGTGAATAGTGAGAAGTACATATGCAGAAATTGTGTGTGTCACAGTGAAGCTGCAATGAAGTAGTGATGTTGGTGTCAACAGTTATTTCGAGGAACACATCATATAATGGCAATGACATGCGATATGAACCGCAAAAATGCAAGATGTTGGCTATAATAATAAAGGGCAAGTGTTGTGGGTCGATAGGCAGTGTGTAATCAATTGCACTTTAATGTTATAAGCTTAAGAGTTTGCAAGGGGCAAAGACAAAAAGCATGTCTGGACAAAAAGCTGAAAATTGTAGGCCAGGAGGGCAAAGCTAATCCCAGAAATGAAGAAAACACTGTTGAATAGCATCCAAGTTAATTACACCGTATGCAGAACCATGTTGATAACCAATAGCCAGCAATAAAGAGCCTGAGACAAAACATAGACAAGCAGTGATGCAGAATATGCCAATACAAGGTTAAAGGAAGCAGTTTATAACAGCAATGGTAGCAGTGTCTTCTGTCTGATTGCACAAGCCGACCACATGAAACATGTGTTAAAAGTGCTTCCATTAACCAAGTAGCTATGAGGCAGTAAGGATGTGTACGGAGACAGACAGTATGCAAGGAGGCCGGCAGCACTTGATTCGATGACTTGGGAGAAATGCTGTGAGGAAACTAAGATTGATCATATTTCACAATCCCGAAGGTGAGGGATTTGGCTAAGGGTCATTGTTGGAGAAAGCATAAGCCCCAGAGGTCCTTCTGTGTGTAGTAGAAAGGAACTGGCTTGTCTTCAAGACAGTGCGTGTGTTGTGATTTATAACTGTAAATTAGTGTAAGATTGAATTCAGCAAGCGAATGTATTAGCCCTTCGACGTCCAGCAATGGTATAATAAAACAAAGAATATTTCATATTTAGGTTTGTGTGTCATTAGTAAAGCATGTGGAACATCTCTGCATAGCATTCTTTTAGCGTGCTGCCCAGGCTTTGAATGCCCATGCACGAGTGCCAGTGCTCCTTTTGATCCTGCATCAGTAGGGTCTTGGTGTTTGGGCGTATGTGAACTAGACTGCTGCGCATCGACTTTCCAAAAAGGTTAAAACATTCCAAAGTAGTCCTACTTTAAGGAGGGCATAAGGTGGGTAGTTATTTTCGGTATCTGGTTATTGCATCGAATGCAATACCATCGAATGCCATAACATAGAAAGAAATGCATCGAAAAAAAAGCATTAAATGCATTTTATTTCAAAGGTAAAAGTTTTAGTTTAATTACAATGGATCTTAATTAAAAAAGGGGGCTAGGAGGGGAGCCCCCATTTTAAAAGGAAGTGAAAAATAAAATGCATTCAATGCTTTTTTCGATGCGTTTTTTTCTATGGTATGGCATTTGATGGTATTGCATTCGATGCAATGACTATCCACCTTATTTTCTCTTGAGTCACCCTTACCGGAGCATCGTACTTGGAGTTGGTTTCCTTATCCTTCTGAATAAGATTTATCATCACCATGTCACCTACCTTAATTATGTTTAATTGTTTGGTGTTGTCGTACATCATTTTCATCTTGTGTTGCACTTTCTTAGCTTTGTATAGAATGTCCTATACACTGACACAATCATCATCTTGAATTTGGGACAGCTGTTGGGGAGTTTGACTAAAGTCCACCTTTGGTAGGACTGTAGAAGACTCCCTCTTAGGTGTACAGGGCTCCCAATTCTTACCCACAAGGTTTGGTAGCTATTGTCGAACAGCCAGGCTTAGTCTAGAAGGGAGAAGGGCTATAGTTGAGTACAAAGGCCTTTGAGCACACTTATAGTCAAGAAAACACACACTGTTGTTCTATAAAAAATATGGTTATTTATTATATATACTATGGCACTGTTAATATCACTACAGTTCAGATACGTAAACATTTTTCTCACAGATATATACATTGATGATTCCTGTAGCAGTACTCGGTTCAATGGTAGATATTTAGATGATAAACGGGTAAGTATAGAATAGCTTCAGGTTAGCAACTCGTGCATCAAACAACGTTTACTGAAATAGCAATACTAGTACATGGGCAACTTTTAGGAAAGCCTTAATTTAGAAGTCCAACCCTATCTGTGGAATGAGTGTTTCAAAAAGTCAGACAGGGACACTGGGGAACGAGTGACCCTTTGGCAACAGAACAAAGGAAGGCAGATGATGTCAAAGTTGACAAACATCAGAAGAAGCAATTTTGTAACCAGTCATGGAATTGGATTCAATGGGGGCTAGATAGGCCATCTGAAGTATTTCAGCCTCTAGGACAGATGTCCTTAGGCCCGGGAGAATACAGTTGGGTCATCCACCTCAAATTGACTCGGGAAGCTCAGGAGGAGCGAACAGCAACACAGCAAAACCAAATCAACACCTAAAAATCTTAACTAGCCTCTGCTGCCCATATCCAGGACATCCAACCGACGCTGCCCATTCTCATGCCGAGATTCGAATTCCCCCTGTAACCATTACAGAAACCTCAAAAAATCATCAATGTTCCTGAAACCGCCCAGTTGTCCAGGAGACATCTGCCCAGCCTCTCATCAAAGATAGCGCTGAAGAGCTTGTTCCCTTCATCACAGCCTTAATCAACAATTAATTCTTCTCTAGCGATGTACTAGAAAATCTCAAAGAAGCATGGGTACTTCCACTTCTCAAAAAACTTACACTTGACCCTAACACCCCGACCAACTATTGCCCTATTACCACAGTACCCTTCCTTCTGAAAATCCTGCATAGTGTAGCATATGTACAAATACAAAAATACTTGCAAACCCACAACCTCCTTGGCCTCCGCTAGTCAGGCTTTTGACCTGGTCACGGAACGGAAATTGCCCTCTAGGATCTTCAAATTCAAATGGGTGAGATTAAAGGCAATGGCAATATGGCCATACTACTCTTACCTGACCTCTCAGCAGCCTTTGACCTGGTAAACCATAATATAATCTGCCAACACCTAGCTACAGCTGCCCACTTCTCGGCCACCGCCATCAAGTGGTCGAATCCTTCTTATCCAACCGCACCATGAGAGTATTGTCAACCACTGTGGTGTGTCCCCCACCCCCACCCCCAGTTAGCTGTGGAGTCCCCCAAGGCACCTGTGTCTTGCCAACACTGTACAACGTCTTCACCAAGCCACTGTTCGACCTCTTAGACAAACTGGGAGTCACTTACACTAACTATGCGGATCATATCCAATTACTCCTTCCCATCACCGGCAAACACAACACAGACTTCAACGTCCTGAACAAAACCTACCTAACCATCCAAGCCTCGATGGCGCAAAATGAGGTTTGCCTTAATGACGAGAAAACTGAACTACTCCTCATTGGCAGTCAATCCTGTCTAAATAACCTCTCTGACTCCTATAAAACATTCACCATTGACGGCAATATTATCACCACAGCGAAAGAGGTAAAAACTGTAGGAGTTTATCTCGACTCGTCACTGTCCCTGACAAAGCAAGTCCATGCTATTGCGTCGGCAGCGACCTAAGCTGCCAAACTGATCACTGCCAGCAGACCCTTCCTGACCACAGTACCACCTTGGGTAGAGCACTTATACTGTCAAGGATTGACTATTGTAACTCCCTCTTTACAGGATCCAACTCCCGGAGCATTAACAAACTACAAATCATCCAGTACACGCTGTAAGAGCAACTCTCCATACCAAAAAAACATATCTCTACAGCTAGATGCAGGATCCACTGGCTCCTGGTCCGGTAATGTATGACATTCAAAACGCTATCTCTAACACACAAATGTCTGTCAAACAGTGCCCCTATCTATCTAGCTAATCAAATCTCCAAAGTACAGTCCAATAGACCTACCTGATCTGCGTATTTGTTCCGCCTTTGACGTTCCTCGCTACAGATGCCAAAAAGAGGGAGGCTGCAGCTTCTCAGTGATTACAGCCAAACAATGGAATGCCATGCCCTTAGAACAGAGATCAGATCCCTCCCTCTGGTCCCTTCTGCAAAGGCCTCAAAGCTTGGCTCTTCTGCCAAAGTAACTAAGAAGCACAAGTACTAAATACATTCTCTCTTCTGCCACTACATCCCAATGCTCATGCTATCCCGTATCCAAGCTACTACACAGCCCTGTCTTTTTATATAGCTCATTGTAACCTGCGAAGACTGTAACCCTTACCCGTCATATGATGTAACCTAATGTAACACGTAACGACTGCAACCGTAGGCAATACGGAACTACTATCATCGCCAATCTTATGTAACTATCACCTAGATGCCTCCGGGTTGGGTGCGCTTAACAAATGTCAAAATAAATAAACTGCCTAGGTAAGTACCTTTTAATAATGAAGAACGTCAATGTCACCAGCAGGTCCCCACGGTAAGATGACAGCAGCTAGATTCAGGTCTCTGGCCTTGGCAGCTGGAGGAGTAACTTTCGGCAGGAGCATATGATCGGACTCGGTCACAGGGATGCCCAGCACATGATCTACATGGCACTTGGTTGTGGAGGCTCGACACCAACTTTGTAGCAGCAACGGTTGTCACCCGGCAGACTTTCTTCCTTCTCTCGGTCCTCGACTCTTCTGAGGGGACTGCTACGATCGGGATGGAGTTTCTGTAGGCCCACAAGTTTGCAGCCAGCACTGCGCTTGACGAGACGATCCACCGCAGCAGTGCTAGAAGTCCCACAGTATTCAGGTTTTGCAGGCCTGGAAGGTCACAGCACTTTGTGGGATGGATCAAACTGTAGATCGTTTCAAGACTGGTTAGGCCCACCAATCCGAGGGAGGAAGTGGTCCAGTCTGGATCTTCCCTGTCGCACAGATGTTAGGGCTGGCGCAGCAGCGGTCACTCAAACGGCTTTGGCTGCAGATGTCCTCTTCTTTCTTATTCGAAATGGATCGTCCAGTGGTTGGCTGTGGCTCCAGCATCAAGACCCTCGTCTTTTATGCAGGAACCCAGCCAATCGGCATGCATGCAACATTCAAACTTTGGCTGTGGCGGCTGTCTCAAATGTATGCAACATTCAAACGTTGGGCATTGTGGCTGTCTCAAAGAGGCAGCCAAGCACCCAGTCATAACTGATTGAAAGCAGACATACTGTAGGACAAAGACCTGAGGAGTTTCAGTGTCCTCCCGGCTTCCTGTCCTCCCAGACAACTTGGCTCCTCTGGGAAGGCTTCCCAGTGGGAGCCCGTCGAATACAAGGAAATGAGCAGGACTCTACCCCTCTCCCCCTCACCCATGTTAGCAGAGGAAGGCTCAAGCAAGGGCAAGCCAACGTGAGTTGGCAAAACAAGAAGACTGGCAATTGGTGACCCATGTGTACTTTAACGCAGCTGTGACAGCAGCCTGCATGTAAAAATTACAAAAGTCAGTAAAAAATAACTACCACCACCAGCCACTCATAATGACTTTACACTGTAACTACAAAGATATTAGAAGTGAGAAAAGGTATACAAAGTATCCCCTCAGCACTCCACATAAGGTGGGGTATGCTGATCTCACAAAAGAAAAGCATGGGTAGGATAAATAATATCCCCCTGTCCTGGTAACAGTGTGTTATCACAGGAATATAAACGAAAACCAAAGAGGGAAGCTCAAGGAGCTCCCATCAGCACTGCACAGGAGATTGTGTGCTGCAATTGTAAAATACATATGCCTCAAAAAGATGGAGGAAAGCAGCCTCCATCAAAGGTAACCAAAAAGGGTTCCCAAAGTCACAGAAAAAGAATAAGATGAGGAAAAAGGTTCCCACCCACTCAGGAGAGTCAGATAAAAACCTAAGTGGGGAGAATGACACACAAGATGGAAATTCTACCTAACCATGGCCAAGAAGGATTCAGTGACAAGTGAACTTTGCAATTTTTTTTATAAGTCTAAAAGGCTGTATACCGGTCACTGAATTATGGGTTAGGACAGTGTGCTGTAACAGGCGATCACACTACTTTACGTCCATCATCTCTGGAAACTGCTGCAAACTGGAGTAGTGCCCTTTTTTTAAAAGAATTGACATTTTTAGTTTGAAACAGTAACATCAACTGTCCCCTTCCCAACCGCCCCCTCCTCCCTCCCGGGTCTCCGCATCCCCAACCCTGGATAGCTCTATTGTATATCTTCTGAGGGTATTGTTTTGGGTAACGTGCTACGCAGCTTAAAATATGTCCAACAACCTTAATCTCTGTGGGCACCATTGTTCGCGATAGTCTTAGTGTAGGTAATTTAGGATCCAAGTCCCAGTCTGCTTTAAATTTTGCATAGTCTTGAATGGAACATGTAACCCATTCCAATGCAGTATAGTGCCAAATTTTTGCTAACCATTCCTGTTCGGTGGGGATTGTGGGCTGCTTCCATTTTTGCGCTATTGGAGAGAGAGCTGCCACGCTCAGAACCATAAACGCATTCTTTTGTGGCTTTGTCAGTAATGTGTCCAGTAATTCGCTCAGGCCCAATATAGCTTCTCCATAGTCTCTCTGTATTTGGGGACCAAAGATGACTTTCATCTCTTTATTGTTTACTTCCCAGAATGGCTTCAGAACTGGACATGACAACCAAATGTGGGACCATGTGCCCATGTCTTTGCATCCCCGCCACCAGGTTCGATCTACTGAGAGGTACATTGTGTGTAGCTTCTCGGGGGTTAAGTGCTACTGTACGAGGATCCTGGTCCACATTTCCCTGGTCTGCATCCCTCTCATTAATTTGTGGGGTTTTTACCACACTTCCCACCATTGTTCCTCTGTAATCCGGAGTGATAATGTCTGCCCATTGCCTCATATACGGCCATTGGGGTTGGGTCGCTGGAGTGGTGCATAACCTGTAGAGTTTGCTAATGACTTGCCTGTCCCCGGTGTTCACTAGTAGGTACTTTTCTACCGGGGTAAAGTCTCTGGCACTTGATTCCCTCATATGATGGGAGGAGGGCCAATGCCTCAGCGGGGAGTAATGGTACCTTTCTTCCTCCCTCAGCCCCATGGTTTGCTTACATAGTTGGAATGGTTTGACCTCTTGCCCCTCCATCAAGTCCCTTGCGCGGGTACACCCTGCTTCTTCTCATCTAACAAATGCTCCTTTCTCCAACCCCAGGGTGAACTGTGGCTTCCGGAATAAGGGGGTGAATGGTGACGGATAGGACGTGATCTCTGCTTCTTTAACCATAGCTTCCCATGATATGATATGGCATTTATAAAGCGCCTATACACAAGTCTTTCAAGGCGTGACGAGGCACGGGAGGGGGAACAGAGGGAAGACAGACAGCGATCCTACTAGGCCAAGTGACATTCAAATCGCGCAAGTGCATGGGAGGGGGGCAAAGTGTAGGGGAGAGGAGGAGGGAAAAGTGCAGCGCCGGGATAATAGAATAACAATAACGAGGTACGGCCTGCTGGTGGCAATTGTTTGGGCAAGTGCAGACAGCCGATGTCAAGTGCTGGTAGCAGGACTGTTGGGATACAGAGACAGTCCCAAGTGCGGGGGTTGCCAGGAAGGCAGTGCAGGTGTGCGGCTGGCAGTGGAGGGGACCTGGACCCGAGATCAGAGGGTGGCCAGGTAACCAGTGCAGTTAAGCCAGGTATTCAGCAGGGGAGAGGCGGAGAAAAAGCAGAAGCAAAGAGAAAGGTTTTGTGGTGCTTCAGGAACTGGAGATGGTTCTCCTCAAGTTTCAGTGAGGCAGGGAGGCTGTTCCAGAGGGAGGCCCAAGCCGAAGCGATAGATCTGCCACCAACGTGTTGCTTGGAGAAGCGACTGACCCTGAGGGAGTTGGAGGCGGAAGAGCAAAGAGCTCGAGAAGGAAGATATTTAGGAAGAGAGAGTTGAAGGCATTGAGGTCTCAGGGCCCAGAAGGCATTGTGGACAATGCAGAGGGTTTTGAACTCAATCCTTGCAGCCACTGGGAGCTAGTGCAGAGATTTCAGTCCTGGAGAGATACGCTCCCTGGGCTTGAGTACCAGAGCTCTGGAGACAGTGAGCTTCTGGGCGGGAAGGAGAGGAAAGGAAAATTACCTCTGAGGTGGTGCATCTGATAGTGAGACTTCTTAGAAACACGTCAGAGATGTTAGGAGAGAAGGAGAGTGTGGAGTCGAAGATGACCCCAAGGTTTTTAGCCTCACAGGTGGGCGCAGGAAGAGGGCCAAGAGAGGCCGGCCAGAGAGTGGCGAGAAAGGAGGGAGCGGGAGTGGCGATGAGAAGAATCTGTCTTACTGGCATTAAGGCAGAGATCATTGGCAGCACACCACTCCTGGATGGCGGACAGACAATCATAAATGAGAGAGGGAGAAGGGGTGGCTGAGGGTAGCCTGAAAATGAGCTGGGTGTCATCCGCATAGCACTGGCAGTTGGGGCAGAGCGCAGCAATGCGGTGGGCAAGAAGTGCCAGGTATTGCTTAAACAGCCAGGGAGAGAGGTGAGATTCCTGGTGAACACCACAGGTAGAGGTAGAGATGGAGGAGAGGAAGGACCGAAGTTGAACCTGGGAGGGTCGATCAGAGAGGAAAGAAGTCAGCCATGCCAGGACCTGACCAGTGATACCCAGGTTATCACGGAGACGATTGAGCAGGATGGCATAGTTGACAGTATCAAAGGCAGAAGAGAGATCAAGTAAGATGAGGACACAGGGTTTTGGAGTCAGTGTTGGAGAGCAGGTCTTCACAGATGTTCAGGAGAGCAGTTCCCCTGCTTCTGGCAGCTCTGAAGCCAGACTGATGGTCATGGAGGCAGCTAACAGATTCAGTGTGAAGATTAAGCTGGGAGATGGCCAGCTTTTCCAGGAGTTTGCCCAGGAAAGGAGTGATGGCGATTGGGCGATAAGCCGAGCAAGACTGGTTGGCCCAGGGTTTCTTCAGAAAGGGGTGCACAAGTCAGTGCTTCAGAAGGGAAGGGAAGACTCCAGAGGCGAAGGAGTGGTTGCAGAAGTCGGCAAGGGCAGGAGCCAGGGAGTCGATGTGGTCCTTGATGGTTTTGGAGGAGCAGGGGTGAACCTGTTTTGATGAGACTTTCATAGATCGGACTTGTTTAGGAGCCTTATATGGGGAGAACAGGGGAAAGGCAGAGAAGGAGGGGAGTAGAGGTGGCCAAAGACGGGCCAGAGGAGGAGCAGGGAGTGGAGGGAGGAAGGGGAGAGGAGGAGAGAGAGGACAGGATGTCCTGAGTTTTAGAGATGAATTGGTAACCCAGAGCCGTGCAGAGGGCCTGGGAAGGGACCGAAGAGGTAGACACTGCGGCAGGATTGGCCAGTTCATTGCAGATTTTAAAGAGTTCAGCCGAGTTGTTGGATTACGCAGAGACGTGGGCTTGGATGTGAGCTCTCTTCTTGGTGCGGACAGAGAGCCGGTATTGCCTTTGGAGCAGGCGGCAGGCCAGTTTGTCAGAGGATGTACCAGATGCACACCATTTCCTCTTGGCCGCCCTGCACTTGCGTTTAAGGGTGACAAGGTCTGAGTCGTACCAAGAGTTGCCCTTGGATTTGGGCTTCAGGCGGATCCTCATGACAGGGGCATGACCATCGAGAGTATCAGATATAGCAGAGTGTAGCATGGAAAGGGCTGTATCAGGGTGTGAGTCAGCCAAAAGGAGGGATGGGGCGAGAAAGTGGCGGCAAATGGCTCAACTGACACATGCTTCATGGGTCGGATGACCGAGAAGGTGGGTAGCAGTGCTGGAGTTGGCTTAGCCTGGGGGTTAGAGAGGGTGAGATGGGAGGAAAGGAGAAAGTGATCACTCCAGGAGAGGGGAGTGGTGAGAGGGATAGAAAGGGGAAGGCCTGAGGAGATCAGAACATCCAGAGTGTGCCCTGCAGAGTGAGTCGGGGAAGAGGGGAGAATGGTGAGTGAGAGAGAGTCGCAAAGGTCGCAAAAGAGTTGAAGTCTCCAAGAAGGAGGAGTTGAGTGGTCGAGGCCAGGAGGGAAGAGGAGAGGTCCGCCCACTCGGAAAGGAAGGAGGAGATGTGACCAGATGGCGGATAGATAGTAGCCACAGTAAGGGAGTGGCTGGGAGAGAGAGATGGAGAGCCTGCAGACGAGGCATTCGAAAGAGGAGTAGGCCTGCGTAGGAATGACAGAGGCAGGAATCCACTTGGTCTTAGACTCTCAATAATAAAGATAAAGATGGTACTCACAGAACTGGTGTTCTTTTTCCTTTGGCTTCTTGGTTCGTTCCTGTGGTACTGAACTTGGGGTATGCCTCCCAGAAGGCGCTGAAGAGACCAGAGAATGGGCTCCAAGCGCCTCGTGGGCGACACCCTCGGGAAACCCTCCAGGGAATAAAACCCGATGATGTATCTGGATTCCTCCAATGAAGAAGTGCAGGTAAGGGAAGGATTCTTGTTAACAGTCCTTTGATCTTGTGCCGTGAGCAGAAGAGTCCAGCTGCCAGTAGTCGTGACACAAAGAGGCTTGTAGCCGAGTCTCGGGAAAGTAGAAGAACGGTACAGGAATTATCTTCAGAAAAGGAATCCCGGAGATGGTAAGTAATCAGGACGATCAACGAGGCAGAACGGCACCCGGAGCGAAGTTGTAATACGTGCTCGGACAAGTTACACAGTGGGGCTGCACGAAGCCCAGTGCGGAGGCAGTGTAACAGAAAGTTCAACGGGGCTGAGTAGCCCAGAGCGGGTGAGCAACGGAAGCACAGCGAGGCCGAAGCGCCCGCAGAGGAAGGAGGGAGGAGGAGGGTGCGGCTGTGGAAGGAAACAGCCACGGGAAGGAATAAAGGAAAGGAGGATGTAACGGAGAGAAAGTAAAAGGTAGACCGAAGTCTGGAGGCTGGAGATGGAAGTTTGCAATGACGCAGGGGCGAATGCTGTTAAGATGCTAAACAGGGTGTGGAGCGAGTAGCGACGTGCCTACCTGTATCATTACAATACAGATGTAGCGTTTGCCGTGAGGAGGTCGCCATCTTGGGATAAACTAGACCCGCTCTTAGAAGTGGGATAAACGGAACCAAATAGGCACCATCTTGGTTTCTGTTGCAGGTAGTAAGGATGGTGTAGTTTACATGTTTTCCAGTATGAACGCTGGGATTTCCTAACAGTATGCCCTCCCCCCGCGGGGCCGTTGGTCCAGGTTTCCAGGGGTGAGTGCGATGGAATCTTTGGACAAACGCAGGAGCATGTACCTGAGAGGCGGGTTCCCAAGAGCGATCAGCAGGTCCATAGTCCTTCCAATCGATAAGGTACTGTAGTGTTCCTCGATGATATCTGGAATCACAGATGGCCGCAACTTCAAATTCAGGTCCTGCAGGAGTGAGCATAGGCGGAGGAAGGGCATTTTGTTTTCTGTTGAACTTGTCAGGAACATGACTCTTAAGTTGTGAAACATGAAAAACATTATGAATTCTGTTCCAGGTTTGGGGTAATATGATGCGATAAGCTACCTTTCCAATGTTCTTGAGACATGCAAATGGACTAAAATAGCGAGGGGAAAGTTTTGAAGGTATTAAATGTTTAGGAAGATATTTTGAGGCTAGCCAAACCAGATCTCATGCTTGATAACTGGATTCCTGCGACAGTTTCTTGTCTGCTTGTTGTTTGGCTTTAGCTCTGGCCTCCGTAAGAAACGAAAGGGCTGTTGAGTGTGCAGTTTGTATGTCAGCAACCAGAGCATCCACTGAAGGGATCTTGGTAGAAGACAGCACTGTGGTTGGAAAGACAGAGCGATGGAATCCAAAGGAGCAGTAGAAAGGGGACATTTGTATGGCAGAATGATGGGCGTTGTTATACGCAAATTCCGCATAAGGTAGTAGTGAACTCCAGTTATCTTGTGAGGCTGATATGAAACATCGGAGGTATTGTTCTAATGACTGATTAAGCCTTTCAGTCTGGCCGTTTGATTGGGGATGGGAACCGGAAGTTAGGCTGCGTTGTATTCCCAATGACTGGCACAAGTTCTTCCAGAAAGCGGATATATATTGTGGTCCTCTGTCAGACAAAATACTTTTTGGTAGTCCGTGTAGACGGAAAATGGTATGTAAAAAGTATCAAGCCATTTGAGCAGCAGAAGGTAATTTAGCCATAGGTATGAAATGGGCTAACTTGGTCAAAGAATCAACGGTTACCATGATGGTGGTGTGATGGGAGGATGGAGGGAGTTCAACTATAAAATCCGTTGAAATCCTTTCCCATGGTTGAGTAGGTAGCATTGGTTGGACAAGTTTTCCCATGGGTAGTCTTCTGGGGTTCTTAGATTGAAGACAAGTGATGCAGGAGGCAACATATTCTTTAACATCCTTCCGTACTTCAGGCCACCAGAAATGACGAGTAATTAGTTCTTGTGTGGTAGAAATGCCTCTGTGTCCTGCCGTTTTGTGATCATGGCACAGGTGTAGGACTTTCATCCTGAGGTTATGATTTGGAACAAACTGCTCGTGGAAGTAGTATAAGCCTTCTTCCTGTGTTGAGTTATAATGTCTCATATCTTGTGGAGAAACATCTTTGCTTTGTTTTCGTACTACTTGTAATAAGGATGACACAAAGTAAATAAAAGGCATTTGGGGAAACATCCTTTCTGTTTTGGTTGGAATGTCCACTTCACCGGAACTGCGAGACAGGGCATCAGCTATATGGTTGCTTGTTCCTGGAATGTATGTAACAATCGTATAGTAAGAGGAAAAGAAATATGCCCAACGGGCTTGCCGACTATTCTGGCACTCGGAATTCTGTAAAGCTCTCAGATTGCGGTGGTCTGTCCTGATAAGAATAGGATGTTTTCCCCTAGAAGATGGTGTCTCCATTCTTGGCATGACATCTTTACCGCCAGTAGTTCCTTTTCCAACACCGTATAATTACACTCAGAGGGTGTAAGTGTTTTGGACATGTATGCAATAGGATGTTCTAGGCCTCTGGGAAATTTCTGTTGAGTACCCCACCAATGGCTGTAGACGAGGCGTCTGTTTCCAATATAAAAGGTTGTGATTGATCTGGAAGTCTCAAAATGGGAGCAGAAGAAAAGGCGTTTTTTAAGAAGTCAAAGGCTTGTTGAGCTTCATCGGTCCAATGGAACCGAATTCCCTTTTTGAGAAGGGTGGTCAAAGGTTTGATAACCAGGGAAAACCTTGGAATAAACTTCCTATAAAAATTGGAAAACCCTAGAAATCTCTGGATATCCTTTCTGCTCTGGGGTCTTTTCCATAGTAGTATGGCTTCGACTTTTCTCGGGTCCATTGCTGCTCCGTCAACAGAAAGGATAAATCCTAGATAAGGCATGGTGGACTGGTGAAATGAACATTTCTCGAGTTTGGCATACAAGTGATTAGTTTGTAATCTCCTGAGGACTTCCGACACGTGTTGAACATGTTCTGTCTGGGTTCTTGAATAAATAAGAATGTCATCTAAATAGACTATAAGGGAGTGCAGGAGCAAATCAGAGACTAGATGATCAACAAATCTTTGAAAAACCGAAGGGGCATTGGCTAACCCGAAAGGCATCACCCTATACTCGTAATGTCCAAAGGGTGAGCGGAATGCAGTCTTCCACTCATCCCCTTGTTTTATTCTAATAAGGTGATATGCTCCTCGCAAGTCCAATTTAGTGAATATGGATGCTCCTGTGACTGCTTCCAAAATGTCTTGGGTAAGGGGTATTTATCCTTGCGAGTCACTTGATTTAGTCCCCTATAATCTATACACGGTCGTAACTCCTTACAATCTTTTTTAGGAATAAAAAATAAAGAAGCCCCAGCAGGACTTTTGGACTCAGTAATCAAGCCATGATGAAAATTGGTTTGTAGATACTCCTTCAAGGCCTCTTTCTCCGGTCCTGAGAGCGTATTAATTCTACCAAAAGGTACTTGTGTGTCGGGTAAGAGTTCAATTGCACAGTCGTCACTGCAATGTGGTGGGAGTTCTTTGAATTCTTCATTAGAGAAGACTTTATGAAATTCTTGATAACATTCCGGCAATAGATTGAGATTGGAGACAGATTGTGGTTGGTATTCACATTTTTCTTGAGGAGTGGTGAATAAGCCGATGGCACGCTTGGATAAGCAGTTTGACAGGCATCCTTCAGAGCCCAGAAACAATGTGCCTGCCGCCCAGTTAATGTAAGGGTTGTGTTTTACTAACCAGGGTAATCCTAGAATCACAGGATAATGAGCCGTCTTTATCAAATTGAACACAATCCGTTCTTGGTGTGATGAGATTCTCATAGTTAGTTCCATAGTGTTTTCTAATATGAGTCCCGAGCTTAGGCGGGTCCCATTGACTCCTTCAACTGGGATCGCAACAGATTTGGTCACCCTTTTGATTTGATTTTGTTTGGCCCATTCAGAATCCATGAACAGTCCTGCAGCTCCGCAATCAATCAGGGCTGGGACTTTGTTTAATGTGGTATCCTGAAACTGTAAAGTGATTGGTAACACCACCATTCTCTGGGGGGTAGGAAGGCAGTTCAGGGAACTTTTGCAATACCCGTTCATAGTTCCCTTCATGGATGGGTGGAGGCATTTCCTGAACGTCGGGAGGTACCAAGGTGCAATCGGTTAGTATGTGCTTATCAGATCCGCAATACATACATGGTCCCAATGTCTTCCTTCTGAGTCTCTCTTCAGGAGTTAAAGGTCCACGGGTAGTTCCTAGTTGCATAGGTTCGCCTTGTTCGCGTCTGGTGGGGGTTTTTGTGGAATCATTACGCGGAAGGAAGGCTGGAGGTTTATTCCGATTCTTGCGGCGTTTGGCGTTTCTTTCTTGTATACGATAATCCATTTGGAGTACTAGGGAAATCATTTCTGCCAGATTCTGGGGTCGAGCTACCCGAGATATCTCATCCTTCTTTTCTTCGCACACATTTCTTCTAAAGACTGTGATGAGAGCATCGTCTGTCCAGGCTGTTTCTGAGGCGAGCTGTTTAAATTGAGTAATGAATGAGAGTAAGACAGTGTTGCCTTGTTTTAAATCTAGGATTTGTTCTTGAGCCGTAACCACCAGTTCTTTCCGGCCAAACATGGCCTGAACGCTATTAACGAATCCTGCCGCTGAATCCATCAATTGATTATTGGTGGTAACAAGGGGAGTTGCCCAAGCCAATGCGTTGCCGGACATGTTTGAAACCATGTAGCTAACTTTGGCTCTATCAGTGGGAAAGTAGGTGGGTTTCAGGGTAAATTGTACCGTACCTGAGTCCAAGTTTTCTTTTACTCTCTTCGGATTACCATCAAACTTTCCCATCGGTAAGGGCCCAGGGGGAAGTTCATTCCGTGAGGCAACCATTTGGCGTAACACATTATTTTCATTTCTCAGCGTCTGTACTTCGGTATTGAGAGACTGGACCGCGGTTATCAGTTGCTGGACTTGTTTATCCATGGCGTCGCTATCTCTTAGAATCTCAATAATAGAGATAAAGATGGTACTCACAGAACTGGGGTTCTTTTTCCTTTGGCTTCTTGGTTCGTTCCTGTGGTACTGAAGTTGTGGTATGCCTCCCAGAAGGCGCTGAAGAGACCAGAGAATGGGCTCCAAGCGCCTCGTGGGCGACACCCTCGGGAAACCCTCCGGGGAATAAAACCCGATGATGTATCTGGATTCCTCCAATGAAGATGCGCAGGTAAGGGAAGGATTCGTGTTAACAGTCCTTTGATCTTGTGCTGTGAGCAGAAGAGTCCAGCTGCCAGTAGTCGTGACACAAAGAGACTCGTAGCCGAGTCTCGGGAAAGTAGAAGTACGGTACAGGAATTATCTTCAGGAAAGGAATCCGGGAGATGGTAAGTAATCGGGACGCTCAACGGGGCAGAACGGCACCCGGAGAAAAGTTGTAATATGTGCTCGGACAAGTTACACAGTGGGGCTGCACGAAGCCCAGTGCAAAGGCAGTGTAACAGAAAGTTCAACGGGGCTGAGGAGCCCAGAGCGGGTGAGCAACGGAAGCAAAGCGGGGCTGAAGCGCCCGCAGGGGAAGGAGGAAGGAGGGAGGACGAGGGCGCGGCTGTGGAAGGAAACAGCCGCGGGAAGAAGGAAAGGAGGATGTAACAGAGGGAAAGTAAAAGGTAGACCGAAGTCTGGAGGCGGAAGTTTGCAATGACGCAGGAGCGAATGCTGCTAAAATGCTACACAGGATGTGTAGCGAGTAGTGACGCGCCTACCTGTATCATTACAATACAGATATAACGTTTGGCGTGAGGAGGTCGCCATCTTTGGATAAACTAGACCCGCTCTTAGAAGTGGGATAAACGGAACCAAATAAGCACCATCTTGGTTTCTGTTGCAGGTAGTAAGGATGGTGTAGTTTCCATGTTTTCCAGTATGAACTCTGGGATTTCCTAAGACTCGAGCAAGATCAGGGTTACACCCCCTCCAGGATGGTTGGACTTGGGCGCAGAGGATCTTGTAGCCATCAGGGAGGAGTGTCAAAGCTTGTGACCGAGCTGGCCGTGAACCATGTCTCGGTGAGACAGAGGACATCGAGGTCAAGTTCCTCCAGAAGGCGGCAGATGTCAGAGGAGTGTTTAACAGCAGAGTGAGAGTTTAGAGTGGCAATATGGAGAAGGTTTCCGTCCCTGAAAGACTTCCGGGGAGGGGTACAAATCAGAGTTACGCCCTGCGGACGTGTAGAAGAAGCCCGAGAGGGGGCAGAAAAGTAAGTAGGAGCGGGCAAGGGAGCCAAGGAGGAGAGAGCAGGCGAGGAAGCCATGTAGGGGGGAGCGGGGACAGCAGGAGAAGAAAGGAAATTGATGAGATGCGGTAAGCGTCCATCGAAGAGGAGAAGGTTGGCCTGAGGGCCTTGGACCAAGACGGTGCCATTCACATAAACATTAATGATGACCTTAGAGAAGTGGAAGGAGGCCAGGAGGGCCTCCCACCAGGTGCCACCATTAATGGGGGAAGAAGAGAAAGGAGATAGCACAGAGACCATATGAAGAGTCCATACGTCTGGTGAGGGAACAACAAAGAGGATATTAAGTTTGCCTGGAGGAGGCACTGGCATAGGTGTCAGCGTGTGGGATATATTGACCCACTCAACAGTATTTCCCCACATCACCAAGGTGTATGTGCGCAGAAACAGCAAAAGGGCTGCAATGGCTCCTGTGAGCGCTATGCCCTCAGAACTGCGTTTTTGCAGCAACAAAAAGAAGGCTGCACCTTCTTGCCAAGCACACAGGGGCAGGATGGAACAAGGGGACACACTAAGAGAGTGTGCCAGTGTGGTGTTACCTGTACAAAAGAAATGGAGTGAAAAGGCAACACTGCTTTGCTGAAAGCCCAAGATTTCCATGATAAAGGAAACTTTTCACCTTTAAAATAATGATGCTGACGCTATTTCCACCTGTTCTTCCTTAAATCACTGTGATTAATAAGGCTCTGCCATGCCCAGTATCTCATTGTGCCTCAGCAAAACCAGGCATGATTTCTGAATGGCAGGCCCTGCCAAACCAACTTTGAGAGAAATCAACAAAAAACTTCACTTTTACTTGCATTGGAAAACGCGTTAATTTCTTTACAAATTTATCAAAGCTCAGTAGTTCAAAAGAGACTTCAGCTATCTGAGCCATGCCATGTCAGTTTCAATGCATCTGTGCTTCAAATAAACTACTGCCTAGATGAAAATAACTATGGCTGTGATGCAATATTGGGAAGTCAGATGGCAAAAACGAATTTGAAAGGAAATTCTAGCAGTTTTCAACACGTGTAAAAATGGGCTTTTGCAAAACTAAAGGAGAAAAATGCCTGGTTAAAAAGTAAACTGTTTAAGGAAAGCCTGCCATTACCTAGCTATGTGAAAGGTTTTGTGGCTGGTGAAAATATATACATGGGCTATTTTATTCCACAGGTTTGTTTTAATTCAGGACCAAATATCAGAAAATAAAGGTTTTAAACCGCCTTGGCTGGATTTGCAAGCTGTCAAAAACCAGTTATTCTGATTGGCAGAGTTAAAGCTCCTCCCCCCTAGCAAGGGAGCCACGCCATAAACTTCCAGGACACAAAAGTGATAATTGCTAGCTTGAAAAAACTTTGAATGGACCAAGACAAAGAAAGTTCACACGCTCGTCAGACATTCGTCTGTGCTCCAGGCTGGGACACTAATCTTTGAAGTGAAGGGGGCCATAAAACCTTCAATCAAACTGTGAACCCCAACCCCACACAGGGCTGAAGTGACAGTTGGTGGCAGCTGAAGAAAGGAAAAAATGGGCCAGTGACAGAAAAAGGACTGCCATTTGCTTCCAAAGACTATTTTATAAATAAACATTAAAGTCTTTTTATCTCTGCAGCAAGAATTAGTAAACATGTGAAAATGTTATAGCTTGAGTATAATTTGATTGGCTTTCGTTGAAGACATGGTAGAATTCACTGACACTGTCATGATGCCTGCCCCCGGGCAGCTGGACCAAGCCCATTCGCCCCGGAAGCAGGCATCCGGACATCTGTTTAAACCTCAGAAGCCCCGGCGCTAGTGGCTATCTTAGGCGCCAGGCTCATAGTAGAAATCAGTCCTGGTGCCTAAGGCGCCAGGCTCATTGTCATCACTTACTTCAGGCAGACCATGCTGCACATGCATCCAGGCCAACGTGAGACCTGGAGGGACTATTTTTCCACAAGGACTAGAACACGGAGCCCCTAGAAGAAAAAGGAAAATAGGAAAAGAGGTTAGATTACAGACTACAATCTGATTCCTCACCTGATTTCGGATCCTGCATCACTCCGAGCCTGAAGGGACATTCTTCCGGCACGCGTTGCATCACAGCTACAGCGCTGCTCCATTTTCACCAGCCCACAGCATCTCTGACTCGGCGCGGCCTCCGTCACTTTTTCGGTGATTTTCAACACCTGGTGGAAAAGACAAGAAAAAGCAAGGTGAGCCTAAAGAGTCTAAAAAGGACAATTCTTCAATAGGCCTCATCTAGGAAAAAGGAAAAGACAGTGAGCAATCCTCACGCACCTTTACAGGACAGTGTGGGTAATACAGACTCTTACGTGAATGCCGCCTGCAACCTCCAGACAGAATTTGTCACCGCAAATCAACAGGGGAGTGCCAGAGTGAACTTTGGACATTTTGAACTCTTTAAAAGACTTGGCAAACTCAGGACTCAATAATCGTCCAGAATCCCAACACCTAAAACCAGTGAAGTAACTGGTATTTACGCGCCCCTGCATGCCACACAGGATGGAGAGCTCACCAATCAAAAATATAAGGTGAGAACACTGACTAGGAATATCGGAGGTGGCAAGTGGGGAGAACGGGAGCAGGGAGGGGGGTCTGCGTTCACACCCACGGGGCTAAATACCTCTCTCCATCTACAGGAGAATATTTCTACGAGTCAAGCTTACAAGACAGAGGGGGTCCGTCCAGACGGTCATCTTAGCCCTACGCTTCACGCTGGTGGAGGCGCAGCTGTCCGGGTTCGATCTACGCCCCTGTGGGAGCCAGGTGAGCGTAACAGACACTTTACGGACATAAATGGCTAAGTATTGCGGATTACAAGAAAAGCTTCCATGTTGCAAATGCTAATTTTTGTACATACATCCCTTAAGATCATCCACACCCATGTATAAAGTTATGGAATTTTAGGCCAAATATTTCACACTGAAAATGACCAAAAAGTATAAAAGGACAAAACAATGTCTCACAGATTGCAGGATTGGACGGCTGTGCTCTACATAAAATATGTAACCTGATTGTCATTTATTAAGGTGCCACAACTGTACAAATGTGTACATTCTGGTATGACAGATTTTTTGGAAGAAGGTCTGTGGGAAATCTTTTTACATCATAAACTGCAACCTCCTGAACTGAGTAACATCCCAGGAGACACAACCTACTTTGATTATCCAATCCAGTTGCTTAGCTAAGCCGGCCCATCCATATACTCTATAATGTCACCATGCTCTATATAAAGAGTCCCTGACAAGACTCCAGACACACACTCTTCCTGACGTTCCTGTGCTGCGTTCCTGTTCCATCCATCCAGATTCCAGACCCAAACTATAAGGCCAAAGCATTGCTGACCCTACTCCAGGGCCCACTGCAAAACCTAAGCAGTGCTGATCCTATTCCCAGCAAGGCCTCAATTCTGAAAACCCCTTAATCTCCCATTAAAAAGGGAAAAGCTGTGGTATTCTTTTGGGAAGCATCCTGAACCAGCCTGGCTTGCATGCCCCCTGCAAACCTGCCATCCAACTGATCTTTAGTATCCAGTGACCAGAATTACCAGTCCAGAAGTGCCATCCGGTGACCAGAACTGCCCAGCTGTTTGCCAGGCGCACTGCAGTGTAGTGACCAGAACCATTGACTGGCCAAAAATCCCAAAACTAAAAAGTGGACTGTAAGTATAATCGCCACCCATAGCCTGTCTTGCATTTGTCCTTATCCTACTCTCTAAGCCATCCTATCCTTACCCTGATAGCTTGTTAAAACTGTTAGAATTATTAATGCAACCCTGCCCTTGATTTTTTGTGCTAGCGCTATCTCTTTAGTAATTTTGTCTTGTGTAAATCCTAAGCCATTAGTCATATTTCGAGTGATCAGATTGGTTTCCGCCAGGGTTGGGCGCTGGGGTGGCGGGGTTGAAGTCGCAAATCAACCCTGGCACTTACTGTGTCCATCTTTGGTGGCCTAGCCTGAATACTGTAGTGTAAAGTAAAACTGTTCTTGTCACAACTGATTTTCTTTCCTATTTCACAGCTCTATTTTACTCAAAGCACACCTTTTTATATTTTGCATAACTCACCCAGTGTACCAGCTAGAGACCTAGTTTCACTTCTAGAATACCCCTGGGATAAACCTCTACACTCCAACCAAAGAACCGCACTCCAAATCAGTCTATTTCACCCATTTCTTTATTAACAACCGTTTGGGTAATTTCAGGCGGTAATTGAAAAATGCAAGTTTCTAACGTGTCATTTTGCTGCAATCTGTTTTAAACTTTCTACTCATTTTCGAACTGTATGCTTTTGGTAATCCATTGTTTGTGATTGTTAGTGTCTTTGTATTGTTGCTTTAGTGAGGAATTATATTTGCTTCAAGGTTTTTAACACACATTCATTATTTATTTGTCCATTTCCAAGTGTCATTTCATAACATTGCAAGGGGTTTAAAATCTGTTTTTATTTGGAGAAGGAAGGTCAGATTTGGATTAAGTTTCCTGTTTCTTATTCCTGATTACCTGCTGCTTCGGTTTATCCACTCAGAATGATTATTGGTGAGTTGAGGAAACATTGCAGGGGGAAATTCTAACTTGGGTGCTATCTTTCCTAAATCAAAAAGTGCTCCTATTCCGCTGTGCTGTGTATATGTTCCACTAGAAAGTTAAACCCAGTGCATTGCTCACAATCTCATTGTAATTATCACCCCATTGGTGATTGCTGCCCCATATTAAAAAGTGTATGATTTCTTTTGACTTTTAAAATAAGTATTGTATTTTACCAACCAGCCTGGTTCATGGTCCACTGTGACCCGAGGTATTTGAAAAGGGTGTGTGATATGAGTGGTGTACCATCTCAAATTGAATCTATATAACATAAAAAAGCTGAGCATTTCAGTCGTGCGCTGCATACTAGGCCAAGACCAAGGTGTGTCGCCTGATTGAAATCCTTAGCAAGCGATAGGGAGGCCTGGGTTGGGGACCAAGATGTCCTTTTTAAACTTCTTCCTACCCCATTTAATGAGGAGAGCAGGATAGTCGATAGAGAAGCAGTTGGAAAAGATGGGAGAGACAGAGAGCACCATAGAGTAGGTAGGAGGAGAGAGGAGAGAGGAGGGGGAGGGGGCAGTGGGATGGGGAGAAAGGACACGGGGCAGAGAGCAAGCAGATGAGACACCCAGAGCAGAAGAGAAAAGTTGACAATGGGCAAGATAACGGGCACCAAGATTGTAGTATTTACACTATGCAATTAAACAGGAGAATATCACACCTAAGTTTGAGATTACTGAATAGAGGGGGAAAGGCCTAGGTTGCACAATGCAATTTTAAATATGAACACAATGCAATTTTAGATATTAACACAATGCAATTTCCAAGCAGGAGAAAACACACCTAAGTTTGTTCCCCACCAGGGTTGTTGTTCTGCTTTTGTACATATTGGGGGAACGATCTGCCTTAGGACACCACAAAACCTCGTCTAGGGGCTTTCCCACAACCGTCCTCTCCATCCTTCACCAGATGCTGTCTGGGTTCCCAGTAAACCAATCTCAAATTACCCTCAGTTGTGCTGTCCAGTAGTACATCTTGAAGTTCGGGACACCCATTCCCCCCACCCCAGTGGGGGCCGTCATGGCTTTCCACGCCACCCTCTGTCTTTTCCCCTGCCAAATGTAGATCTGCACCAGTTTATCCAGAGCTTTGAAGAAGTTAGGAACTGCTAAGGGGAGAGCCTGGAAATAATAGAGTGCTCTAGGGAGGATTATCATTTTGACAACGCTAATGCAGCCCATCCAGGATATGCCAAGGAGCCTCCTTTCACCCAGCCAAGCTTTGAATGTTTCCAGTAGCTGAGGGTAATTGGCTTGGTACATATCCTCTAGGGAAGGGGTCAGTTTCACTCCCAGGTAGCGGAGGTATCCCTCTGCACGTGCAAACTGCCCTGAATCTAGGGGTTCTGAGGATTTGTCCCCCTGCAATTTCATTAATTCCGATTTTTGGGTGTTGCTCTTCAGGCCCGCTAGTCTGCCGAACTCCGTTAGGAGTGCCGCTAGGATCAGGAGGAAGGCGCCCATGTCCGTGAGCACAACCAGCAGGTCATCGGCACACGCCATAACCTTGTGATCCTCCCCTCCGAAGGTGATCCCCTCTATTCCCTTCTCCCGTCTACTTTTAGCGAGGAAAGGCTCTAAGAAGATTGTGTACAGGACTGGTGACATGGGCAGCCATGTTTAGTTCCCCTTGAGATCCCTATCCGTTGTAAGAGGTACCCATTGATGGCCAACCTGATTTGTGGTGATCTGTAGTTGGCTTCGACCAGGCGTAGGAAGGCCGCACCAAACCCCATTGCTTCCATAGCAGCAAACAAGAATGAACATTCTACCCGGTCGAAGGCCTTCTCAGCGTCTAGTGCCAGGACCTTTGCCCTCAGGCCCGCCCTGTTTGATTTCTCTATTAGATGGGATATACGCCTAATGTTGTTGAACGTCTGTCTCCCTTGACAAAGCCCGCCTGGTCAGGTTGTATCAGGTCCGGGATTACTTTGTCTAATCTAGTTAAGATTTTTGTAAAGATTTTGGCATTGAGGTTTATTAGTGCGATCGAGCTGCAGAGGGAGACCACCTTATTAGGCTTGGGGAAGAGGACTACCTTGGCTTTTTCCATGGACTGAGAGATGCGGCCCGTGTCTGTGAAGGTGTTGAATATGGATGTCAGTAGCGGGACTAGTGTTGTCTGGAATGTCTTGTAGAACACAGCGGGGTACGCGCCCGGGCCTGGGTCTTTTATTTGGCAGCAGCGATTTGATCGCTGCGCATACCTCATCTTCCGTAATCGCCTGCTCCAGAGCTTCTCGCTGGTTCTGGGTTTGTCTTTTTAGGTGGCAGAATCCTAGAAAGGCCTTTTGGTGGTCACTGTCGGGTCCTTCGGAGGTGTACCGAGTGGTGCAGAACTGTGTCAATGCCTGCAGAATCTCCTCTGTGTGGTTTTCTGTACCCCCCGCCGTTGGGATGTGACGTATTACTCCTGCCGCTTCCCTTTTTTTTATTTGCCTGGCCAGGAGCCTGCCCGTTTTGTTTGCTTGTGTCAGGTCCAGTCTTGAATCTTCCTGCAGGAGTGATGCTGGCCCACCAGACCCCCCCAAGTCTGCCTGCCCAACAGTCTCAACAGATAAAACTACCAAGCTGGCAAACCCAAGGGGAATGGAGAAAGTAACAAGACAGATCTTCACTGGCTTGCACTGATGATCTCTGGAACTGGATTATACGCCTCAGTGTCTGTGAAATCTAGGAAACAAAGATATACATTTCTGATGTTTGTTAATCTGCTTAGAATCACATGCTGTGCATAGGTCCGACATCCAGTGGTCACTGCGGAGTATTGCATTTTGTATTTCGTAGTCGAAAAGGGGACGTCGACAAGGCATGTCTGTAACACTATCCCTATAGTGACGTGCGTTGTACCCACAATCCGTCACGCGTTGAGGTCCCTCAGATTGTTTTTTTCCGCCCAGCTACTGGTCGCCTTTATGCGGAGCTCCCCGAGAGACATTGCCAAATAGTTTCTTCGACCTTTGGTCGTTTATTATTAATATCAATAACGTAGATCCCTCCCTCGACGCAGAGCTGTTTCTCCGCCGAGCAAGATCTTCGACGGAAGGACGAGCGGAGGGGATCCTTTGGCGCTGCCGAACACGTGGCCTGGCCTCGCCGGCCATACACAGTAGGGAGAGTGGGTTTGTGTGGCCTTTCTTTCTTTCTCTTTAAGAATGCCTTTCTCTTTCCCCTCCCTCTCTTTTGAGGTCGTAGTCACACTTCTTGCCCTCAGCTATGGAGAGGACGCCATTTAGGTTTTGCCCACTTTGCAAGGGTAAATATACCTGGAAGGATAAGCACAAACGGTGCAACCGTTGCTTACCCCTCGATCACCAGGAGGACGGCTATGCAGCCTGTAAATTACTAAAGCCCAAAACTCTAAGACCGCAGGGTCAAAAGGTGGGCGGCCTACGCCATGTCTAGGCCTGACTCCTTGCCCGCTGCCGCCGCCGAATGTGACGAGGACAGTGACTACACGGCCCCCGTAAAAGGAGGTCGTAGACCTCTCAAAGGAGCGTTTCCGCTCGTCGTCGTCGTCGTCCGTCCCCGGCCCCGACAAGCCCGGCTCACGCCCAGTTTATGGGGATGAACACCCCGGCGACAAGGACGCACACGGAAAAACACCAAAGCACATACCCCCCGGCACGCATTCGTCAAAGACGAAGGCAGCCATAGCGCCAATGGGGGCGCCGAGCCCACCGGCGTCTTCCGCCGACCGTAAGGGTCGTCAGCCCTCCCCGCCACCGCGACAGGCGACTGGGCATTCCAAAGATAAGGGCGCTAACACCAAAACCTCCGGCGACGCGCATCGTAAGAGCGCTCACGTTGCCAGCAAGGACTCGACGTTACATAGCGTGACGGCGACCGATCCCTCGGAAGAGAGAATGATCGCCGAAAGCCTCGCGCGCATATCATCTAAGGACGGCCATAGACGTACGGCGAGTGAGACGCCGAAAACCGCGCACAAGGCCAAAGATACACCCAAAGCGCCGGAAAACAGATCAGGCCAGTTCCCGACGCCGACGGAAGGCCCTAGCCAGCGAGAAGGCTACTCAGAAGGCGAAGGCTCACTTTCTTCGACGTTATGGGACAGAACCAGACAACTACAGGAGGAAGAAACTCCTTTTTCATTCCCAGACCGTCCTCGCCGACCTCAGTGAAACTTTGAAAGGTTCCAGACCTGTATGGATAAACTAGACAGGTTCATGTCCATCCCAGAAGACAGGGCACCCAAGAGACCAAGGTAGGCACCCCTGCAGAGTCCAAGGGCTAAATACCAGAAGTTTTATAACCCCATACAGGAGGACATATACTCTTACGACCTCACTGAGGAAGACACCCTCTTCCAGGAGGAAGATGAGTTCACCTATGTTGAAGACCAACAAGAAGAGGAAGGTTTTCACGAGGCGAGGGCGACCCAAATCCCTGGCAGTCACCAGCTAGGTCTACAGACACAGGCAGTAGCAGTATAGTCATCAGGTCTACTGAAACTACACCAGTCAGGAAACCTTCGCCTGTTGATGATCAACCCACCTTCAATGCACTGCTGAAGAAGGCAGCAGCACATTTTGAACTTGAAACTGGGGAGGTCACCCCAGACACCGATTTTGTGGAGAGGATTATCAAAGAAAAACCCTCCACTAGCCAAACTATCCCTATCCTCGCCTGAATTAAGAGACGTATTACCCCTTCTCTGTCCACTCCTGCACTGGTGAGAGGGGTCAATACGAGGATTGAGAAACTGTTCTCTCCCTCTCAATCAGACCCATTATATATTAAGGGTCACTCAATCCCGGACTCCCTGGTCGTGACCAACACCAGGAAAAGGGCCGGAGTCCCACTATCTACCAGCGAGGCACCCCCAGATAAAGAAGGGAAGAAGCTTTATGCCCTAGCCAAGAGAATCACCACATCTGCAGCATTCTCTACCAGAATTGCCAATAATAACACACTATTGACAAGCTACGCTGATGCTCAATGGGAAAAGCTTAAACAGGACATTGAAGAAGCTCCTGAACCCCTAAGAACTCGTTTGCTGGCTACAGTTAACGAGGGCTCTCTGGTCAACCAAAGCATCGTCAAGAATACCCTCGATGCAGCAGAGACGGCTTGCCGCACTTTGGTACAAGAAATTTTGCTGAAGCGTCACGTCTGGCTTCGCAATTCCGGGTTTAAGGCAGAAACACAAGCGTCCCTTATTAATAAACCCATAGAGGAGTCCAACCTCTTTGGGAAAGCAGTTGATGACGCGCTGGAGAACGTGAAGAAAGAATTTGACACAATAAAGACCTTAGACCAAATTTCAAAACCCCCTAACAGGCGGGGATTTGGTAATAAGCGCTTTTTTTCGTGGCCAATGCCAGCAACAAAACAAACAACAGTATTCTGCCAGCAACTACCAAGGAAATAGTGGCCAGTACAGTCAGAGGGGTCAAAGCCGTGGCAAAGGGAGAGGCCGGGGTTCCACCCCCAGAGGCTCCCAAGCCACCAACACCACCAAGTGACGCGAAGATTTGCGTCCCCTCCCATGCAACGCTGGTCGGGGGCCGGTTAACATCCTTTCTTCCAGCATGGGAGGGAATAACATCAGACCGCTGGGTGCTCTCCACCGTAGCCCGCGGCTGCTGTTCAACAGTTCCCCAACATACAGACCCCCGAGGGGATGCCGCATGACACCAGAACACCTTGCCATCCTTCTCCAAGAAGTGGACCAACTGCTGGAAAAAGGAGCCATAGAGGTCATGCCTCACTCAGGTAACGGAAGGTATTTATTCAGTGTACTTCCTTGTACTCAAAAAAAATACACCCATGCGCCCTGTATTAGATCTGCGCCCAGCGAACAAGTTTGTCAAACCCCAAAAGTTTCGTATGGTGACCTTACAGGAGGTGATCCCACTGCTATCACAAGAAGATTACATGGCGACACTGGACATGAAAGATGCATACTTTCATATTTTAATGTTGCCAGCGCACAGAAAATACCTCAGGTTCATGATAGAGGGCAAACACTACCAGTTCAGAGTGCTACCCTTCGGCATAGCATCTGCTCCAAGGGTATTCACGAAGGTACTGGCAGTGGCAGCGGCCCACCTGCGCAGGTTATCCATCCCAGTATACCCTTACCTCGACGACTGGCTCATAACAGGGGACTCTTACGAGACATGTTTCTCAAACACCCAAAAGACTGTAGACCTTTTGTTCTAGCTGGGCTTCTCCATCAACGAGAAGAAGTCCAGCTTGGACCCCACCCAAGTCAAACAATTCCCAGGGGCTCTAATTCGAACAAAGGATGGCCTCGTCTTCCCCTCCAACGAGAGGGTCCAAAACATGCTGTTTCAGATCCCCCAATATGTGGCAGGTCGAGAGGTGACGGTGCGCAAAGCAATGCGCTTGCTAGGAATGATGGCGTTGTGTATTTATTTGGTACCTCACGCGCGCCTGCGCATGCGCCCAATGCAAGAGTGGCTCAACAGCCAGTGGTGTCAGGCCAGCGGACAATGGGACGATCTAGTGGTGGTCTCGCAGGCCTTGGTTCTCTCGCTACGGTGGTGGACAAAGGAAAACCTGATAATAGGGAAACCTTTTGCCACACCCGCGGTGGTGGCCACTCTAACCATGGACGCATCCCTCACAGGATGGGGGGGGCTCACCTATCCCATCAGACTGCTCACGGAGTGTGGACTCCGAGCGTAGCATCCAAGCATATAAACCACTGGAGCTCCTGGCGGTGTTCAAAGCACTAAAAGCCTTCCAAGAACACCGACAAGGGAAGACAGTGATGGTCCTTACAGACAGCACCACAGCCATGTACATCAACAAGCAGGGGGGCACCCACTCTCCAGGACTGTCCAAGCTGTCCCAGAATATATGGAAGTGGGCTCTCAGACACATCATGTTCCTACTGTCATGATGCCTACCTCCAAGGAGCCAGGTCCTACCCAGCAACCCCAGAGGCAGGCATCATTTCGCCCAGGGGAGTGCCAGCGGGCCCAAGCTGGGGCCCTTTGGACGCAGTCCTGGCGCCTTAGGCGCCAGGCTCATGTTGGACCTCTGTCCTGGCGCCCTAGGCGCCAGGCTCATAAAGCTAGACATGTGTTCAAGTGTTTTAATGTGCACTTACCTGATGCAGACCATGCTGCCACATCCAGGCCCTCTTGAGGCCTGAATGGAACTACTTTACCTGTGGGACTACTTTCCACGTGGGTGTGGTCGGGGAAGGATACATACCTGATCGGAGGAAGGATACACACTTGGGACTTCTTCCAAAGCTAGTTAAACCACACCCGATCAGCAACTCACGCTTCGCGTTGTTCTACTCCTCGCAGCTGGACGCTCACCGTGTCAGCTCCTGCATCTGGACTTCAGCCATGCCTGTCAGCATCCTGGGTCACCTCCAAAGGGAGACAAGAGACCTTACAAGCTAAATCTGCACCACAGAGACATCACCGACGATCTTGAAAGGGAAGACATTATTTTTAAAAGCATTTCGTTACGATCGCTGCAGCGCTGCATTTCACTCACCTTTCCTGGGTTCCTCCATCTTCAGCAGCGATCATCCGGATACACAGCCACTTCCCAGAGCCTAGAGACAAAGACAAGAATAAGAGGTGAGAGAAGGAAGGGAATAAGACTTACCTGTTGGGTCATTCCCATCTCATTTCGGGTCTTGCCGCTTCCAGGCATTTTCCGGACCCCGGCCCCTATGGGGAAAAAAGACAAAGACATTGAATGAGTGTATGCAAAGACAGTTCCCGAGCGCTCATCCAGAACTAACCTGCCATTTACTGGAACTGGAACTGCACGTTTCACTTCGGGTCGGCGCCATATCTCCGGCAATCCGAACCCCGGCCCCTAAGGGGAAAAAAGACATAAGAATTAGCGCTTGCTGCAAAAAGAAAATGAACATATTATTAAGCTTGGACTTTTGAACTTGCAACAGAACTTTAACAGAGCCTTACCTGAATAGTCGAGCTTACCTGAACTCCCATCAATCCTCAATCCAGTGAAGTAACTGGGTTTCAACGCGCCCCTGCATCAGAAGCAGGATGGAGAGCTCATCCTTCCTGACCCTAAGGTGAGACTTCACGGGGAATCGTGGAAGGGTATCGTGGAGGGTTGGAAGAGAGTGGGAGGCTTGAGCATAACTCAGTCAGAAGGTAATACTCCCTTTTCACGCACAGGGGAATATTCCTGCGAGCCGGAGAAGCCAGAGTAGAGGGCCCTTCCTGTCCATCTTCAGAGTCCTGCGCTTCACCATTGAAGAAGCATCAGCACTCGAAGCCAGACCTGCGCCTCCGTGGAAATCAGGTTAGCGTTAAACCTACTGTCACAACACGTACCAGGGGAACTCAATCTGCTAGCAGACGAACTCAGCAGAGACTTCCCCCTGCCCGAAGAGTACGAATGGCGATTGCACGAAGACATCGTCTTAGACGTCTTCACGCAATGGGGATTCCCCGAAATAGACCTGTTCGCAACTCTGGAGTACTCACAATGCCAAAGTTACGCCTCCAGGTACCCCCAGAACCAGTCCAAGGGGAACGGTCTGTCGATTCAATGGTCAGGGAAATTTGTTTACGCTTTTCCCCCGACTCCCCTTCTCTACAGAGTTGTGCACAAGATGCACCAGGAACAAGTTACCATGATACTAGTGGCCCCGATGTGGGCCCGGCAGCCATGGTTCGCTCACTTGATGGAGATGTCTCAATCTCCCCCAGTGAAAGTTCCTTGCCCGTACAACATGCTGTCACAGGACAAGGGCAGGACACTGCATCCATGCCCTCAGACCATGAACTTAGCAGCCTGGCTCCTGAGATCATAGAATTTGGACATCTACAACTCCCGCAGAGATGTATGGACATCCTCAGGGAAGCCAGAAAACCTAATGCTCGCCACTGCTATTCTAGCAAGTGAAGAAGATTTGTCATCTGGCGTAGAGGAAAGAGCATCAACCCGGTTGACTGCTCTCCCACACATATTGTTCTGTACTTGACCCATTTATTGGATTCAGGTCTAGTGTTCAATTCCATTAAAGTCCACCTGGCGGCACTTTCTGCATACACCACTTCCCAGCTTAAAGTGTCGTGGTGGAAGATCCCAGTTATCAAGGCCTTCATGGAGGGGGTAAAGAGAATACACCCTCCGATAGCTAACCCAGCTCCCGGATGGGACTTAAATGTGGTACTTACCAGACTCATGGGCTCGCCATTTGAACCCATGCACAAGGCAACTCTTAAGGATCTCACTCTTAAGACTGCTTTTCTAATAGCTATCACCTCCATTAGGAGAGTAAGTGAACTACAGGCTCTTTCTGTTCTAGACCCCTTCGTAACAGTTCACAAAGATAAGGTGGTTCTACGCACACACCCAAGGTTTGCGCCGAAATTCATCTCGAAATTCCATGTAAACCAGTCAATAGAACTACCAACGTTCTTTCAAAACCCTTCCAACTTGGGAGAAAAAAGTCTGCATACACTGGATGTATGCAGAGCTGTCATGTTCTACAAGGAAAGAACCAGGCCACTGAGAAAGACTAATCAGTTCTTTGTCTCAGTGGCAGCAGGAAGAGAAGGAGATGCAGTCTCAAAGTCCACTATATCTAGATGGATTGTTCAATGCATCACTCTCTGTTTCTCTCTTGCTAAGAGAGAACTACCCTTCAAGCCAAGAGCACATTCTACTCGAGGCACTGGGGCATCCATAGCATTCATTGCAAATGTTCCCCTTGAGTCCATCTGCAAAGCGGCTACCTGGAGTTCTGTGCGCACCTTTACAAAACACTACTGTCTAGATGCACACTCTAGATCTGACTCCCAGGTGGGACAGGCAGTATTAAGACATCTTTTCTCTACTGTTCCTTCTCATAACCCACCGCCAACTCTGGGTACTGCTCGCTAGTCTATGCACAGCATGTGATTCTAAGCAGATTAACAAACATCAGAAGACAATGCATTACTTACCGTAAAAGCATTTCTGATGGTTGTATCTGCTTAGATTCACATGTGCCCACCCTTTCTCCCCGCTCGGATGGAAGGAACATAGACATCTTTCTACATCTCTCTCTTTTCTGTACTCACTCACGTATAGAAGGCTCCCTCAGGGCAGAAAAAATACAAACAGAGGGACCTCAACGCGTGAGGGATTGTGGCTACAACGCACGTCACTATAGGGATAGTGTTACAGACACGCCTTGTAGACGTCCCCTTTTCGACTACGAAAAACAAAATGCAATACTGCGCAGTGACCACGGGATGTCGGACCTATGCACAGCATGTGAATCTAAGCAGATACAACCATCAGAAATGCTTTTACGGTAAGTAATGCATTGTCATATATATTACTACTCATTCTTCTCTTATTCAATTTAATAAATTGCTACCACACACCTTATTGTACCTGTAGCCTATGCTCTGGTGCTGATAGGCTTATTAAGTTTGTAGTTGAAAAAATAGAATTCTGTAACTATTGTTTTTTCTTCAAATTCTGTTCTGTAATATATTTATGCTGACTTTTCTTTCTTCTTCTTTTACTGTAGTAAATATCCCCATTTAGGAATAAAAACATTTCTCTGTTTACTTATTGCTGATTTAATTAGATTGTTGCAAATCTTATTCAGTATAGTCTTTAAAGTATTTTAAGAATTACCTCTTTCTTCAAAAACTGAAACTTTTTACAGTAACATTTTTTCTTCTTCTTTAAAAAAAATATTCTTCCGTGTTAAAACTGTATTTCTGGAAGAAAATCTGTTTCTTTAAATCAAGTCCGTACCACACACGCAACCATCCGATGCTTGTAGATGTAGATTCACTCTGAAGACCGACTCCGCTGCGAGATCCGCAATTCGACTCTTCTTGGAAAAACGTCAAAAACGACACGACGCTAACGTGCGCAACAAGTCCTGCGTAACTATCACTTCCTGAATAAACGTTGCGACGCTCGCACACGCGTACACCGTTCTTGGGTTCTTTTCTTTAACTACTTAAACGTGCGTAGCGTAAAACACGAAACGAAAAGAAATGCTTGCGCATGCAACTACAAGCGTTTTTATATATATTAAAAGTGAAAACTAACACGCAATACTCAAACAATGTTAACGCGCGCCTTGTTAGTATTACACGCGTAATAAATAATTTGGATCCAAAAATTACGCGCTTCGAAGCATCTTTTAAAAAATATACACAGAACCTATTTCTTTAGAAAAACAGAATGTCATATACTCAAAAATAGTAACAATAGATTTCACTCAGTTTCTTAGATAACACGGACTAATAAATCCTTGACTTTAAACACTCTGAAGGTTGAAAAACTTAGCTTGCTTCATCTGTCTTTATCTTTACTGCTTCAAGGATTGTCTTCACTTCAACTTCAAATCAGTAGAGAAATGGAGATTCTTAAATCTTCTTTGGTAGCTAAGAAGTATGAATATTTTGAAATTAATTTACTGAACTAAAGAAACTGCAACCTGCCCCTAAGGCAACTAAAATGAAAGGAAGTTTAGAACTCTGATGAACATTCCAAACTACCTCATAATCTATTCCCTCCAATCACTGCTGCAGAAAAGACACTCCATCTTGCTTTGGGGAAATAAGTGATTCCTGTAAGTCTCATTAAGGAAAATTTCAGTTAGAATTCTCAAATCTAACCAAACATAACCCAAACATCACTCTGCTTATATTAATCTACATTTACTGTGTTTATTTGTAAATGATGAATTCTGGAAAGTATTTACAATAAGAATTCTTAATTTAGTGTTCATTAAAAGTGTGTGCTAAGGAAGCCCTAGAAGTGTACCTAGGAATCCTAACAGTGAGCCTTTTAAAGTTATGTACCTTTGAAACCCTTGAAATGTACCATGGAATCCTGACAGCTTGGAGGTAGTATTTCTGCCTCAGAAATAGTAATTACTTTTCTACCTGCTTCGTCTGCAAGACACTGATTTGTCCTTTAAGGTGCCTGTACTATTGCCTGATCTCTGCCCCTTTGTCTGTTCCCATTACGCCCTTTAAGCGCCCTTCTAAGTCTGTCTGGAGTGCCCTTTCCTGTTTGGCCCAAGCTGCCTGATTTGCTATGAGTACCCCTGCATGCTTTCCTTAAAGGCGTCCCACACTACAGCATCCTGCACCTCTGGGGGTTGATTTTCCTCGAAGAAGTCGCGGTTGGCTTCGCGTAGCTCATGACAGATTACTGTCTCTCTTAGCAAGTGGCAGGGGAACTGCCATTTCCAAACCCCCCCCTTTCCCATTGAATTTCTAGTTGCAGTGGGGCGTGGTCTGACAGGGCGATAGGACCCATGCTGATATTTCGCACTTGTCCTAGCAGTGATACTGAGACCCAGATGTAGTCTATTCCGTTCTGTGAACGTGGGAGTTGTAAGTGTAACCCTTAGAGCCTCCTTTTAGTTCAAACCATGTATCTGCTATGGCCATTCTGTCCATGCAGGCCTGTAACCGTTTAGATGGGCTGTTAGATGGGGGTTGTCCTATCCGCGCTTGTCATTGGTCAGGTGCCACGGTAGATTAAAGTCCCCTGTGAGAATCAACTGACCTCTTGTGAATTGCTCTAATTTCTCCATCGCCCCCCCCTCAAATATCTGTCCTGCCGGGTGTTAGGGACGTAGACTGTAGCTATTGTGAGGAGTGATCCTCCCCACTGTACTTGGACAAAGAAGAACCTGCCCTCCTTATCGACTTTTGTATCAATTATTTGGACATTTGGAAAGTGTCTGAAGGCAATCGGGACCCCTCTGACCTTATTCTTGTCATTGGCCTGTAAGAGCTGGGGGTACCCTCTCAACCTCAGTTTATGCTTATCTTGCGAGTGGATGTGGGTCTCTTGGAGCGTCACAATTTCCGGTTTATTGTTCTGGAGTAGGTTCTCCAATTTCCGCCTCTTCGACTGAGTGTTTAGCCCTCTAACGTTGAGTGTGAGTATTTGGATTCCTTTGCTGTTACCCATACCTCACAATACCCTTGGTGCTGTCATGATGCTACGATCCCCCTCCTACCCGCCCTCCCCTGCCCCTTTTCCCCCTCTGGCTAAGCTCTGCGTAACTTCCCCAGGGTGCAACATCGTTCTGGGTTGCTGGGTCTTATTCCATTCCCGGAGATTAACCTTGTTGGGAGAGCCTTCCCCTCCCCCGCTTCCAAAAATAATCTCCATCCCTCTCGTCTCCCGGGGCAGGCCCCTGGGCTGGTACCCCTTGAGCCTCCTCTGAGACAGGTCCAATGCCTGATGGTCTCAACTGGACCTTTTACTGGGCGTGGCCGTTAGGCTGGGAACTTGGATCTGAGTACCCTGGGCCCGGAGGCGTTTGCACCTTGACTTTGGTTCCCCAACTTTCCTCCACTCCCATGGTGTCACAAACACACTTGGCGTGAAGGAAGAGAGATCGACACTCTCCCCCGAACCACGGAAGCCGAATGAACTCGATCCTCCCACCATGGTTGGCACAGGCGCCTGATATAGAAAACAGGTTGCCACGTGGCAGCCAATGGGGGGAAGAGGGGTTAGGGAGAGGTTGTGGATAGGAAGGGGAATTTAGGAACACCGGAGAGAGGGTAAGGAACTCCTAAATTGGATGGGAAGGGGGAAACACCAGGAAAGAGCCCTACCCTATCTAACATGTAACGACCAGAGATACAATTTGCGCTACTGGTTTTGCCACAAATCCTAAATAGCACACCTTAATACGTGTACCACACCCTGCAGGTTCACCAGAAAACATATAAGAAAGCAATATGATGAAGACACACATAATGATTAGACAGTGCACATGGCCCTTCGGGCAGCAGAAGCCTCATACAAACATAAATGATACTCTCCCACTAGTTCACTGCACTAGTGAAGATTAACAACATTTCCATGTGGCATACAGTGTTTCATTTTGTCCGTGGATATTCCTTTGCACAGCAGTATGCGAGGATGCCCCAAATTACGAGGTAAACAGTATTCAGAATGTAAGGGTAACTTTACACACACACACAGGATTTTCCCCGCAGTACATGAAATGAATGTGCTACACTTACCTTAGGTCTGGGAGCCCCTCGGGACCTTCCAGACAGTAAATGACCAGCAGTAACTCACTCCCGACACCACTCCATGTAGGCATGTAATCACAATGCGTTTCCCAAATACTTATCTTTGGTCTGGGGAGCCCCGCTATAACGCTCACCTGATTCCCGTAGAGGCGCCGGTCTTGACTGGGCGTACACCGTATCTTCAAAGGTGATGTGTAACACACGGCTGGCTCTTTGGGCTGGACCTCTGTGCACTGTATGTCTGACTCGAAGGGTAAGATGTCTGCAGATAGAAAATATGGGATTAAGGAACTGGGTTATTGAATGGCTCTCTCTTCTTCCCTTTCTCTTCTCCTGTAGAACCCCAAAGGTTAACGCTCTCACCTTAGGTAAGTGAACGCCGTGCTCTCCATCTGCCTCGGGGCAGGGTGCTGTAACCAGTTTCGTCACTGGATAAGGGGAGCAGGCCTCTTGACCTCAGAGGACTGCTGTCCGTCGTTTACTGCACGAACGGTAAGTTTCGAGTAATTCTAATGTCTTTAAAGTCTTTAGTAATGATGTTTCTTGTTTTGCAGGGTTCCGGCGATGGCGGATGACGGGCTGAAGTGAGTTGAAGATGGAGCCCGTGTGATGAATAGAAGCGCCTGCAAGCACGTAAGTAAGCGCTTGTTGCCTGCTTCACGATGCGCTCTAACTGTCTTTTTATTTTGCAGGTACAAGTTCGGAGCGGCTGCAGGGTGCCGGAATACCCACTGGGTTAGATGTGGAAAGGAGTAATGGCACGTGAGTATTAAAGTTCCCCATGTCTTTAAACGCACCTTGTTTTGTCTTTCAGATGCGGGATGCAGCGCCGAAGGCCTCCGGAGCGTGCGAAGAGTTGGTAAGCTTTTGTCTTTCAGATGCCGGAATGCAGTGTGAAGACCTCCGGAGCGCACAAAGAGTAGGTAAGCCTTTGTCTTTCAGATGCCGGAATGCAGCGCGAGGCGTTGGTGACAGCCGATGGACCAGGTAAGTGAAGAGCTGTCACTGAAGACCGTAATGCTAACCTGTTCTTTCTTGTCTTTATAGGTGTTGCTGAAGACTGGATTCAGGATGGTAAGCCTTTTTCCTTGGGCCCAGGATCAGATGCAGAAGACACGATGAGCGTTCTGCTGCAGAGAATGCAGAATAACGCAAAGCAAGATTCATCCATCGGGTGTGGTTTAAATAGCCTCCTGTAGTGCTTAGGTGTCTCCTTCCACAGCCACGCCTAGGTAAGAAAAGAGTTCCTGCTTTCCAGAAGAGTTAGTGTTCTGAATCTAGGGAGTGGCTCCTGCCCCACCCAACAGGAAAAGTAGTTCCAAACAGAAGAGGATCAGAGGCTCAACTGGCAGGCAAGTAAGCAGCATGGTCTGCTGCAGGTAAGTCCACCCAAGCATTATGAGCCCGGCGCTTCCAGCGCTGGGACTGGGCATATTTATGAGCCTGGTGCCACTGGCGCCAGGACTGGGTCCAAAAGGTCCCAATTGGGACTGGTTGGCACTCAGAACCTGGGTTATGGATCTGCTTCCAAGGGAGTTGGGAAAACCCTGACCTTTTGGAAGCAGAGATCATGACACCCGCGAGACTTCCCAGACAATGAGCGTAATGCGATGAGTCTATTGGCAACCTCGAGCTAACATTGCTCCGCTCGCGACCCTCCTGCCTCCAACTGCAATCCAAAATAAGCCACACCTGCACGCTGCCATTGCCTGCTTAAAAGCTGTTCTTAATTCAAGACAGCTGGCGGGATGCACGCGTGAAGAACTGCAAGAAAGCACAAAGAATGCTGGGAACTAGTTTCCAAGTCCGTATATCTTAAGAGGCATATTTTAACACACTGCACCTTTTCCAGCCCTGATTCCTGACATTTGGCTTCTCTCTGCATCCTTCGTGATCAGTTTTCCTGTCTTGTCCTTTCGCCACATTCCCCTCTTCTTCGATGTTCAAGATCTTAAGGCCCTCCTCCAATGTGGTGATGCGCTGCTGGCGCCCTTTCCACCTGAAGACCAGCCCGAATGGCCACCTGTACCTCGTCTGAGCTTCCATAAGTGCTTCGGTCACAGTTCCCATGCGCCTCCTCTTTGTGAGTGTAATTTTCCCCCAGTCTCGATGTCCAGCAGTTCTTTAAACACGTGCTGTATTGTTTTCCTGCTGTCGGCATCGCTCACGCTCTCAGGTAGCCTCTTCAGCCTGATGTTAAACCATCTGGAGCGGTTCTCCAAATCCTCTGCTTGGATTTCTGTTTATTTTAAAATGTTTTTATTGGCATTTTTCATAAGTACAGCCATGCATTTCAAATGTTAAATGTCCGAAAATAATCGTTATGCATTTATCTGTGCATAAATACCAACAGTTAACAGTGAACAACAAACAAATATACAACCTCTTCACTCGTCGGACATTGTATTTACTAGACTTTAAGTGCAGGCGCTTTGGGGTTCGGGGACCTGCTTGCGCCTCCCATTTCTGAATCCCAGAGTAATAGTTAGTTCGGGTGGGCTTGCTCCAGTTGTGGTAAGATCAGGGGTAGGCTTTATATAGGAAAGGAAGAGCGCTTCAAGGGGGTTTGTCATCCGATGGGTGGAATATGTCCCATAACCAATGCCTTCCAGGCCTCGCATTTATTGCTTCCATCTGGGTCTGCTCTGTTTGCCCCATCCGTCCACGCCTTGGTCTCTACTTCCGCCCATTGCTCAAATTCCTTGTGCCACCTAGCATATTGTGGGCCCCCGGCAGATTTCCAGCCCATAGAAATAGTTATTTTGGCCAATATACATGCCATGTCCATAAACTTAATCACATGCTTATATTTGCTAATCCTAGGGAATGTTCCAAGCAGTCATTCTTTCGGTGACCATTCGTATCTTACTATCCCAGCCTCCCTACAAGCTTGCTCAATTCGTAACCAGAACCTTTGTACACGCCCACACATCCAAAACATATGCATCAGGTCTGCTTCTCCTGTCCCGCACCATGGGCATAGTGAGCTCACATTCTTATTAAACTTTGCTATTTTGTGTGGGGTCATGTACGTACGATGCAGTACGTTTAGTTGTATGAGCTTGAAGGTGGGATTCCTTGATACTTCTTTAGGGTACCCCGGTGCCCTTTCCCATTCTTTCTCGGTTATGCCTGGGCCTTTTCCCATATCTCTTTCAGTGCTTTTCTCTTGAGGTTGGGTCTGTCTATCAGTGAATTATTATACGGCCTAGATATTGGCCGCCATCCATCGCTCATGTTATATGCTAGGGTCAGCAGGGGGCATTTTGATGGTTCTTCTGGCCAGCACTCCCATTTTCTTTAGCTATTTTCCCAACTCTTTGGTACCATAGAAACTGCCCACCTGGGACTCCCTCCTTCTCACACAGCAAAACAAAATCTCTGAAGACCCCTTCCTCATGCATATCCCCCAGGTATATATACCCCATCTTTCCCATCGTCTTGCTGTTGCCAAATCTGCACTGTCCCTGCAGATGTCAGCCACAATCGGCACCTCGGATGTCATGATGCCTACCCCTGGGGACCCAGACCAGGTCCAGCAACCCCAGAAGCAGGCATCAAGTTATTTTGAGCAAGCCCAAAAACCCCTGCTAGGGGCTGTTTGGGTGCGGTCCTGGCGCCTGTGGCGCCAGGCTCATGGAGAGTCAGTCCTGACGCCATAGGCGCCAGGCTCATAGAGTAGAACTTAACTGATGCAGACCATGCTGCAAATTTACCTGATGCAGACCATGCTGCAAGAGCTCGAAGCCAAATGAGGCTTGGAAGGGACTATTTTACCTTGGGACTATTTTTTACTCGGGTGGGGCTGGGGAGGAATACTTACCTGGGACTACTTTGGAGGCTATTTAAACCACGTCCGAAGAGCAGCACATGCTTCGCGTTATTCTGCATCCAGCAGCGTAATGCTCACCGTGTCTGCAAGCCTGCATCCAGTCTTCTGCCACGCCCGCCTCGAGTCTGCAGCTCCTAGAAAAAGGGGGAAAACAGAAGGAGAAAAGGTTTGAACAAGAGCAATTCCTTCGATCCTTACCTAAATTCCAGATCCACCGCGCCTTCGAGCTGGAAGAAAGAAGTATTTCACGTGCGCCGCCTCACCTGCTGCAGCGCCGCACTGAATTTACCGGCCTTCGCAACATTGTCACGATCCACCGCATCCTTCTGCACGTTCCCACCGCACTCCGGCACCTAAGGGAAACACAAGAACAGCAAAGGTGAGCCAAGGGAATAAACAGAGGCAATAGAAACTACCCCATAGACTTACCTGATTTACCGCCGGGGGTACTATTCCTCTTCGCGGGTCAGCGCAGTCTCCATAGCATCCTAAAGGGAACAAAAGGACAGCAAGGTGAGACAAAGGGACAAGCAAGGGGAATCCTTCTCACCACAATAGACTTACCTAATTTTACCGCCGGAGGCATTATTCCCGAACTTCATAATTTCTCTCCGCACCTGAATAAGAGAGAAAGCAACAGGTTACATTCTGGCCTTATTTTATGAAACTGTGTTGGATAAGACAAATCCTTACCTGAACTTCGTCAGCTACCACGAGGAACTTTTCGCTGGGGGTCAAGCTGCAAACAGCAAGGAATCGGACAAGAGTGAAAGTCAGACATTCAAACTCTTACGAACTACAATGTTCTGAAACTCACCAATTCCTTCAACCAGTGAAGCAACTGGTTATCTACGTGCCCCTGCGCTCGATGCAGGATGGAGAGCTCATCCTTCCAAGCCATCAGGTGAGACTTTAAGAAGAGACATTAGAGGCGATCAGTGGGGAGAACAGCAGGGGGAGGTGGGTGTTAACCCTCAACTCCACGGGTGGTTAATTCCCTTTCTTCATTTACAGAAGAATACTCCTACGGGCCAAGCAAACCAAGCTGGGTGGGCCTGTCCAGCCTGTCATCTCGGCACTACACGTCACATTGGTGGAGACCGCAGCTGTCCAGTTGGGATCGACGCCCCTGTGGGAGCCAGGTGAGCGTAACATCAGAGGAGTATGGGTTTTCGAGTTTCAGCAGTGACACCGCCCGCCTCCATATTTTCCTACCCAATGTCCCCACCATGGGGGTGCATTCCAGGTAGTCCAATGATACCCACAGTATTTCCTTTAATTTCACGGGGGCCACCGTTCGTTGTAACAGCATTGTTTCAGATGTAGTTTCGTCTGACAGCCATTTAATTACATGACTGAGCTGGAATGCCAAATAGTATTTTTCCAGATCCGGCAACTTCACCCCCCCCCCAACCCTCCGCTCCATAAGGCAAGCATAATGTAACTAGTGATCATTTGTGGCGGGATGCGCCCCACAGAAATTCGCGGTTTATTGTTAATAGAAGGCAGAAAAAAGATGCCTTGACGTAGCAGTGTATGTTGTTAAAGTAGTACAGGTACCTTGGTAGGATAATAATTTTAGTGTTGGCCACCCTGCCCATTAGTGACAGCGGCAGTCTGGACCAAAACTTTGTAGACCGCTTTATACCCTTCATTACTGCTGCTGTGTTACTTTCATGCATTTGTTCCAATGTATGCCGTATGTTAACCCCCATGTACTTAAATGATTCTAGCTCCCATCTGAGTCCCACTCCGGTAATTCACTTGCGTGTTTTCCCTTCAAGTTGGCAGTCGGGAATATACAGGATTTGGTTTTGCTGAAGCTAATCCCGTACACCTTCGCATAATTGTCCAGTATATTTAAAATCACTGGAACATTTAACTGTGGATCCCTCAAGTACAAAAGCACATTGTCTGCGTATAGTGATACCAGATGTCCTGCTCCCCATACCCAGATACCCGCGTCTAGATACTGCTTTTGGAGATATATCGCTACCGGATCAAGCCCCAGCACGTACAACATTGGCGACAGTGGGCAACCCTGTCTGGTACCTCGTTGTATGTCCCACGCTAATGACACCTCCCTTCTGGTTTTCCCTCTTGCCACTGGGGCTGTGTACAGTATCTGTGCCCATTTAATACATTGTTCCCCTAATCCAAATTCCCTAAGCGTTGCCACTAACCATTCCCAGTGTATGGAGTCAGACGCTTTTATTGCATCTAAGGAGAGTATGGCATACTTTGCCTGGGTGCCAGCTGTTTCCGCAAGGACATGCTGCAGCCTGCGGAGGTTTAGTGCAGTGCTGCACCCCAGTATAAAGCCGTTTTGATCACTATAGACTAAGTCTCCTATTACCCTGCTCAGCCGTGTTGCCAGTATCGTGGTTAGGTCCTTTTTTTTTTAACCAACTTTATTTTCTTCTCATGGATTCAAGTTACAAACATAAATGTGAGAAACAATATACATTATTCTTGTCATTGTTCTTGTTTTCAGTTCTCATTTCAGTCCTGTAGGAGGTCCATGAGTTTTAACATTTGTCACTCCCCCCACCCCCGTGTCTACCATAAAACGAGTAACAATTGTCCGCTTTCATCCCTCCCTCCCCCCAACTGGACTGGTTCCGTTTTCTACACCATTTAACCAATGCAAATGCAGTTCGGGTGTTGTCGGCCTGTGTTTGCGATTGCTATGGGCCCGTTCGAGCTTCCGTCCTTCCAGGCAGTTTTAGTTCAAAATTGTCCTCATCAAGTTTGGTCTATGGAAATAGGCTTCCCTATCTGCAACAAAGTCTATGAATGGGTCCCACGCTTGCCTGAATTTCAAATATCTGTTGTCTTTTATGGCCCCCACCTTTTCCATTGCCAGTATGTGCCATATTTTAACCCACCAGCATGCGACCACTGGGCTCCCAGGGTTCTTCCATCCCTGGGCTAGTGTTATTTTTGCTGCATTTAGTAGTTGCGTGATCAGGGTTGCATTATTGCCTGTCTCTGCGTACACTCCAACTGCAGTTCCCAACAGTATTACCTTTGGGTCGTGTGGGAGTTGTCACCCTGTGATGTCTTTTATATGTCCCAATATTTCCTTCCAATATATTTCAGCTTTAGGGCAGGTCCACCACATGTGGTATAGGTCCCCTCTGTTACCACATTGTCTCCAGCAGTTGGGGGGGGGGGGGATATGCCGGGTTCATTTTGTTTAATCTGTGTGGGGTTAGGCACCATCTTGTGTATAGCTTATATGAGGTCTCTCGAATTGTAGTGCATTTGGATGCTTTCTGGGCTCTTCCAGATTTGTCCCCATTCCTCCTCCGTGATTTGGGCTCCCAGGTCTTTCTCCTAATTGTCTCTATATGAGATTTGATCCTCAATTTGTGCATTGTCTAACAGCTTATATATTCTTGTTATTGGTTTGTGGGTCTGGCCTTCCTGTAGGGTGAGCTCCAATCCTGTGGGGGTCCTGGTGGCTGCTTTCTTAACCCCTTCCTGGGAAATCCAGTGCCTAATTTGTATATACGTGTACCTATCCTTTTCCCCTATCCTGAATTTCTGCTTGCATTCCTCGAATTGTAGTGGGGGTCCTTCCTGGTAAAATTATTTCAGATGAATCGGGTGTGGTCGTCCCCAGTTTGCCCAAAACCGGTCTCATTTACCCAGGGTGAAATCCTGATTGTGTTCCATTGGTGTGAAGGGGCCCAGTCCAGGTGCTGTGTGCTGTTTTCTGAGTGCTGTGTCCCATGCTTAGTGAGGTGCGGGTGGATTCTAGTAGATGTCCCTGCACCCCTCTAGCTCCTGCCCGTAGGGCGTGCAGCGTCCCTAATGGAATTCTGGTTTCTCCCAGTTCTATTCCCACCCATCCCTTGCATACGTTTTCTCCCATCGATTTCAGCATAGGGGATATCTGGGCTGCTAGTGCATGTCTTTCCACGTCGGGGAATCCCAGTCCCCCAATAGGACTGGCCAGGTTAGGATCCCTTTTTGGATTCTAGGTTTCTTCCCGTTCCATACAAAGGTCCTTTTGTAGTTTTCTACTCATTTTAGGGGGGATGTCTATCGGGAGGGAGCTAATTACATATACGAGGCGGGGTGAAAGGGCCATCTTGAGTGCGGTTATACGTGCGAACCATGAGAGTTCCTGGTTATCCCATCTTGAGAGGTCCTCCTTCAATTGTTTCCATAGTGGTACTATGTTCTCCCAGTATAGTCTATATTCCCGTGTTAGTTGGACGCCCAGGTAATCCATGGCTTGGTGTTCCCAGATTAGTGGGTATTGTGTCGCCATTTCTTTGGGTACTTCCTCCTCCTCAGTTATGTTTAGAGCTTTTGATTTTTCATAGTTAATCGTAAACCCTGATACCTTGGCAAACTCTTGTAATCTTTCTAGGGTTTTGGGTAGTGATATGGCGGTGTCTCTCAAGAATAATAGGATGTCGTCCGCGTATAGCACTATTCTGTGCTCTGTCTCTCCTGCTAGCACCCCCTTCTGGGTCCTGTTTTATGGTTTGTGCCACTGGTTCCATTGCCATTGCGAATAAAAGGGGAGATAGCGGGCAGCCCTGTCGCATGCCTCTCCGAATTTGTATTGTTGTAGTGGGTCTGCCATTGATTATAAATGTTGTTAAGGGGAGTTTGTAGTTTGCCAAGACCATCCTTATGAAGGTAGGGTCGCAGCCGTATTTTTCCAGGGTTAGCTTCAGGTACGTCCAGTCTAAGCTGTCGAATGCCCTACGTGCGTCCAGGCCGCTATGGAAAATGTCGGTTTTGTTCTGTTCCCTACTTCTATAATGTCTACCGCCCGCCTGATGTTGTCCTGTGTGTGCCTTCCTACAATGAATCCAGCCTGATCTTCATGGATTATTTGGGGTAAGACCTTGGCCAACCTGGTTGCCAGGATCTTTGCATATAATTTGGCATCACTGTTAAGTAATGATATTGGCCTGTAAGTTGCGCAATCTGTAGGGTCTTTCCCTGGTTGAAGGATCAAGACTGTGGTTGATTTCCCCATGTCTGGCGTGACTGTCCCAGTTTCTCTGATGTGGTTGAAAAGATTAGTTAGTGAACCCAGTAGCTGATTCCTGAAGGTTTTGTAGTACCCGTTGCTGAATCCATCCGGCCCAGGTGTCTTATTATATGGCAAGTGTGTTATGGCTTAGCTTATTTCTTGGGCCGTTATGGGGGCTTGAAGTTTCAGGTTGTCTTCTTCCGTTATCTGGGGGAGTGCTATTTTGGACATGTAATCTAGTTGGAGTTGTGGGGGTAGTTCCTCTCTTTCAAGGAGGCCTAGGTGGAACTTTTCCATAATGTCCAACTTTTCGTCCTCTAATGTGCTTATCCCCCTTATGGGTTTTTAAGGCTCACTATGTAGTTACGGGTCTTTTCTTTGTAAGTTTAGCTGCTAAGAACTTGTTAGCCATACCTCCGTGTGCATAATAGGACTGTTTAGTACGCAGTAGGGATTGTGCGGTGTGGTCTGCCATGTGGGTTTCTAGTTGGGCTCTCACTTTTCAGAGGTTTCTTACTGTTTTGGGTGTATGTTTGGCCTTGTATAGTGTTTCTGCTTCCTTCAATTCCAGCTCAAGTTTCTGATTGAGCAGCGTTTTCTCCCGTGTGTATGCTGTAGTTTGTGATATAAATTCCCCCGTATTACTGCTTTCCCTGCGTCCCATATTACCCCCCAGTTTGTGTCGCCGTTGGCGTTGTCCTGAAAATAGTTGTTCAGTGCTGTTTCCATGTGGGCTCTAAGGGCGATGTCTCTGAGCAGGATCTTGTTCAGTTTCCAGGTCCTGTAAGTGCGGGGCGTCTCTTTTATGGGGATCATTTTGAGTATGACTGGGGCGTGGTCGGTGAGGTATTGTACTCCTATTTGTACGTCTTCGATTTGTGAGATGAGTGTGGATGATGTTAATATCATATCTATCCTCGAGTAACCTCTGTGTACTGGTGAGTAATGAGTGAATTCCTTTTCTGTACCATGAAAAAATCTCCATGTTACTATTACCCCAAGGTCCCTGAAAAGTTTGCTAGTGCTTGTCTGTTCCTGCCATTTGCCGCAGTAGGGGGGAGGGTCTTATCTAGAGCAGGGTCCATTACGCAGTTAAAATCTGCCCCTATTATAATTTGTCCCTAGCACCAGCTACCTAGGTTCCGCAGCATTTCGCCCAGGAAGATGTCTGGTCTATCATTCGGGGCATATAGTGCTATTGGAGTGTACGTTTGTTCATGCAGGGTCCCATTAAGGAACAGGAACCTACACTCTGTGTCTCTATACAGCTTTTTTCTTGAAAGGTAAGTTAGCGTTTAATAGGATTGCGACTCCTCTAGTCTCCCCCCCCCCTCCTCTCTGGAAGCAAAGTATTGTTTGGGGAAAGTTTTATGGGTCATCCGTTTCTCGTCTATCGTGAGCAGGTGTGTTTCCTGTAGGAAAACTATTGCGGCTTGGAGTTCCGTCAGGCTTGTCAGTATACTGGGACGTTTCACAGGTGAGTTTAGGCCCTGTACATTCAGGGTCATGACAGTTAACTCAGGCATACGTCTTGTGTGGTGGATTCTTCATTGTCAGAGTGCCCGCCTGTCAGCAATAAATGATGTACCCTGTGTAGTTGCGGACCATGCCTCAAACAAATCCCAACATAACATAACCGAACAAAAACAGTTATAAACTTCCAAACTTGTTTCACCCTCACGGTGGTGGGACCAAGGAGTCTTTGCACCTCCTCCGGGCTCCCCTCGGAGCTTTGGGTCCCTTGACTCCCCCAAAGTCCCGTTCGCCAGGGCATATCTGGGCTTGGTCGTGGGTTCCAAGATTTCCCCTCCCCCTCCGCCCAGGCTCATTTCAATCTCTTTTCTGATTTACCATCTGCTGTGTCTTGTATGCGGTCATCGGTTTCTCTTCCGATCCGTTTCCAGGTCTTTAGGTGTTCTGTTCGTTGTTATTTGAGAAGTCTGTTCCCTCAAGATTTATTGCGGCTTGGAGCCGTTTGGTGTAGATTCTCTTTCTTGGCGTTGCCTGGAGTCGGGGCACCGTTCCCATCGTCTGGGTCCCCCCAGCTTTCCCATTTGGCACGTTTCCGTGTTTTTCTGGGGTTCCTCCTCATCTTCTAACTGTAGTAGGGTTATTCCTTCTTCGCATGTGGAGATCCGGTGTGGTTTGCCCTCCCACGTAAATTGTAGTCCAAATGGATATGTCCATCTGTATATGATTTTCTTGGCTTTCAGTGCTCTTGTGACTGGTTGCATCAGTCTTCTTTTGTGCAACGTGGAGAGGGCTAAATCTTGAAAGAGTTGGATCTGGCTGCCATTGATGATGACTGTATGTCGCGTGCGGGTTGCTCGTAATATATCCTCCTTCATTACATATGAGGTAATTGCCATGAGCATGTCTCTTGGTCTGGCTCCCGGGTCATTTCGTTTAGCCCCCACTCTATGTATTCTGTCGATGGATATTTCTTCTGGTAGGATATCATTGAGCATGTTGCTAAAGCACTGTTGGATTGTGTCTTTTAGGTCTTTGTCCCCATTCGCCTCGTCCAGGCCTTTGACTCGTATGTTGGATCTTCGTGAGCGGTTTTCGAGGTCCTTCCCTTGCAATTCTAAGTTGTGTGTAGCTCTGGAGATCTTTTCTAGGAGGATGCTATTTTGTTTGACGTCTTCTGTTGTCTGAGAGGCCCCTCTCCATTGTGTCCACTCTATCCCCCAGTTCCACAATGTCTTTCTTCACTTCCTGCAGGCAGGATTTTAGTTCAAGTATCGTGCCCAGTTGGTTGTGAAGGGATTCTATCATTCTATTTTCCTTGCTTCTCAGACAGTCCTGTAGATCCTCCTTGCTTAACGCCATCGTGTTGGTGTCCGCTATGTCCGTTTCTGTTTCAGTGTTTGGGTCTTCTGTGTTGGTTCCCCTCCTGGGGTTGCCCCCAGTATAGTTCCAGCTGTCTGCTTCGCGCTTTCGCCGTAGATCTGGTTCTCGCGGGGGTGTTATTTTGTTTTGTGCCTGGCATCTGTCGTGCTTCCGGTGTGTGGGTTGCAATATCACCCGTTGTTATCTCCAACTGGACCCCTCCGAGTCGCCCGTCCGTTTTGTTCGCTTCTGCTGTGGCTAGTGTCGTGTTGATGCCACCTGTCTCCTTTCTTCTGTTTCTTCGTTCATGTGTTTGGCGGTCTCCCGGCGGCTCTCTACAGGTGGGGGGGGGGGGGGGGCAAATAGCGTTCGGTCTTGTGTCGGGGTTTGTATGAGTGGCTAGGGTATTAAAGTCCTAAGAGCTCTGATTTTTGTTTCTTGGAGGCTGCTTCAGCTCAAGCTTGGGTGCGTCAGGAGGAGCCCGGGGTCCAGCACCCGCTTTTGTATTTGGCTCCTATGAGACCGGCCCATATGAGCAGTCAATTGTTCTGAGGTGGAAACCTCCGTGCTCGGGGAGCTCCTCGGGCCTAGCGATCTGCTTGTGGGTCTTCCTGGGCTCGGGCCCCAAGGGGTTTTCCTACCTGCGGTGCTATCCGCTGTTTGTTGTCCTGCAGCGCTTGTTTTTGAAAACACTGAGTACCCAACACGTTCCTGTGCACTTTGTGCTGTAGTCGGGCGCGTCCGCGGGGTGAGTGGTGCTTCATTGGTCAGCGCAGCTGCCTTGTATCTGCACGCAGTGTCTTGCGGGGAGCCGGGTCTGCTGCTGAGGTGTTCCACTGCGTTGGAGCGGCATTGCTGCGTAGTATGTGCTCTGCTCCCTATGCGGTTATTTACTCGGGTGTGGGTTATGCTGATTTTGCCCTTACCAGCTCTTTTTCCCCCGTGGTGCTATTCCAGATGATCTGCTGGCGTCTCGCCCACCATAGGGGTGGGCCTCTTAGGTTGTAGCTTCCAGGTGGAGGTTGCATTGTTCTCAGGCTCTTACTGGACTCATTGACGCCATTTTACAGTGCCGCCATTTACTCCTTTTATGTGACAGCTCTGTTTTGTTTTTAGCTTTGCACTATCCTTGTGCCTGTGGGTCGCATTTCTCAATGCAGGGGGATCACGTGAGAGCCACTCCCCTTGGTTTCCAGATAGACCCGTTATGCTGGTGTTCCGGCGGGACTCTCACGGGCACTGGTTAATATGCAGCTCGAGCAGCCCAGCGTCGTCCCCCCCCCCCAGCAGGGCTCCGCAACGGGTGGGGAAGGTCCTCCCCTGGTCGTATGGTGCCCGGGATGGATCAGAGCCGGCCACGATTGCTGCGCATTGCCTCTGATCCGCGTCCCACGAACCCCGCTGTTCTCTCCGTGCTTGTTGTTTTTTAGTGGCCGTCCGTCCGCTCCGGCTGCTGCGGCGCGGGTCCACTGCAGTTGCCGGAGCTTCCGGGCCACCACCGATCCGCAGATGTTGTGGAGTCCGGGAGTGGGGGAGGTGCTTCAGGGCCTCTGGAGCACTGGTACTCACGGCTCCAGCCTTCAAGCTGCCGTGTTATGCCCAGAATGGGTCATCTCTACGGAAGCGCCTCCTCCTCTCTGCTCGTACAATGAGCAGGCTGCTCTTCAGAAATGTGATGCGTAGGGGTTCCGACATGTTTTACGGGATCAGCTGATTGTTTTATTTAGGTATTCTACTGCTATTTTCTCCTTTAGTTTGTCGCCCGGGCTAAGCTCAGGGGTTGTGCAGCCTCAGGAACTGGCGGCAATCTCTCGTGGTTAGGATCTTAACATCGTAATTTAACATTGCTAGTGGGCGGTATGAATCGCACTCCTCCATTGGTTTTCCTGGTTTGGGTATCGGTACTACCAAGGTTTCCTTCATAGATTTATCCCCTTCGAGTATGCCTCCTTGAATACCTCAAGCAGCACTGGGGCCAAGACTGTCTCGTATGTCTTATAGTACTCCTGTGGGAGTCCATCGCTAACGGGTGTTTTATTTGTTGCAAGTGTTCTCATCGCCTCGGATACGTCCTCAACCATTATGTCCGACTCCATCACTTCCCGTTGTGCTGCCCCTATCTTGGGAAGACCAATTTCTTCTAGTGTGCCCTGTATTTCCGCTTGGGGCACTTGTTTATGGCTATATAGACGGGTATAGAATTCTCTAAAGGTGTTGTTTATCGCTTATTGCGATTTGTGCACAGTGCCAGTTTCGTCTTTAAGTCCTGTGGTCGGGTGCTTTCGGTGTTCGCTCCTGCACAGCCACGCTAGTAGCCTACCTAGCCTATCGCCGTTCGCATGTGCTCTGGTGGTCTTAACTGCATAGTCAAATTTCGCCAGCCTATCCCACGCCTCTCGACGGTTACCCCTCATTTGCGCCAGTTTAAGCTCTTCCTTGCAGGTCCCTTGTATGTGGGCTTCCCTTTGTTTTATATCCTCCTCCCGTTTTTCCATTTCTAATCTTAGTGTCTTTCTGATGTCCCCCCCCCCACTGGCTATGACCTCCCCGCCCACTACCACTTTCATTGCTTTCCCGACTGTGCCCCATTGTGCTACGCTGCCTACGTTCCTCTCAATGTAGTCCACTAGTTTGTCCTGTAGCTCTTATCTAAAGGCCAAATCTGTTAGTGCATCTGTGGGCATGCGCCACATCGGTATGGGGGGTCTAGGGCCTCACATTCTCCAGGTCAGTAGCAGTGGCGAATGATCCAATATTGACCTGCCCAAGTATTGGGCCGTTTCACCTGCACCATGTGGGCCTTGGCTACCAATAAATAATCTATCCTAGTGTGTAGGTTATGTGGCGACAAGTAGTAAGAGTAAACCATGTCAGATTGGTGTAGTTCCCTCCACACATCCACCAAGTCCAGAGCCCCCATTAGTTAATTCAGTGCTCCCGTAGCTGGCTCTTTCCGGACAGCCAGTGGCTGGATCTATCCAATTCCCAGTCCCGTACACAATTAAAGTCCCCTCCCCAGATGAAGAAACCATTTCGGTGTGGGGTTAACCTTACCCCCCAGCATGTTGAGGTACATCGGTATCCCATGATTGGGGAAGTAAGAGTTGACTATGCATATTTCTGTTTGCTCAATGTGGCCCCTTAGTATCAAGTACCTCTCTTCCGGGTCAACCTCCCTCTCAAGCAATTTAAAGGGAATCACAGGGCTTATCCAAGTGAGCACCCCACGGGCTTATTTAGAAAAGGCTGCACCGTAGCACTGTCCACCCGATTGATCCCCCAACCGTAGCCTTGGATTTCTGCATTAGATGAGTCTCCTGCAATAGTGCAATAGACACTTTCTTCCAATTAAGGAAGGACTTCCCCCGGTTCCTGCGCATGTACGTGCCCAGTCCCCGGACATTCCATGTCAACACTCTAATGTCCGCAGCCATGTTAACTTTGAGTCCCCTCTCCTCACCCCCTTATTACCTTGCATCCAGCGTCTTGTTTCCATCACTTCTAGCTGTATCTCATCTTGGATGAGCTCCATCCCCGTCAGCACACACAACCATTCACACGCACAACTCCTGACGCGCGCCTCCCTTTGTGAAGAGTTCCAAACCTTTAGAACCATAAACCAGACCAAAACCAAAGAACTGCGCTCAGCAGCTGTTTCCCATTCGCAGCACTCGAGCGCCCCCGCACCTTCTGGGCCCATCCAAGCCTTAGTGTGCAGGTTATGTTGTGTCGGCAACTGGCTGATGCCTAACGATTCGTGAGGTGAGTCTTCCAACTCTGGTTGAGGGCCTTGGACTGTCCCCCCCGCCGTATAGATGAACAAATCTTCATTATGGCAGCATGTTCATTCCTTCGCTGCATTCCGTGCGCAGCCTTATCCTTTACTGTGTTCCCCCTCGCCCTCTCGGGCTAGCCACCTCTCCTGCGGCTGACTCTTCTCCGCTGTCTAAGTTGTTGTGTTCCATCCACATAGTGGCCGCTGCTGGTGTTTCGAGGAAGATCGGTCGTCCCTTGTATATTACTTTGAGTCGAGATGGGTACATCAACATGTATTTGAGATTTAGTTGCCTGAGCCTGGCTTTGATTGGCACAAAGTAGTTTCTGGCTCTTTGAAACGTTGGTGTGTAGTCCGGGTATATGGCTATGTTGGAGTTGTCGTGTCTGCTTTCCCCACCTTCTCTCGAAAATTTCAGGATAGCCTCTCTGTCCCGGAAGTTCAATATGTTAGCAATCATGGGTCGCGGGTGCAATCCTGGTGGCGGTCTCTTTTGCAGGGACCTGTGGGCCCTTTCTACCAAAAAGCCTTGTGTGAGCTTCCTTGCCCCAAGTTCCTCCAGTATGAGGTTCTCCACAAAATCCGTGGGGTTTGCACCTGCCATTCCCTCTGGAATTCCGAGCAGGCTTACATTATTGCGCCTTGCGCGCCCATCTGCCTCTTCCGCTCGGGCTTTCTGTGCCACCTTTCTCCTCTGTAGCTCTGTTAGTCTCTTCTCATGATCCTTGGTGGTCTCCATCGTTTCTTGCAATCCTGACTCTGCCGTTGTGACCGTTTCCGTGAGATTGCAAACGTCTTGTCTCATCAGTTGCATGTCTGCCTTTACCTCTTCGATTTTTTTGTCTATGGAGGTTCTCAATACGGCTATTGCTTCTAGCACTTGGTTTTCTTTAGTACCGGCTTCCGTATCTTGTTGACCTTTGTGTTTCTGCATCTCTTTGCGGTTGCCGTTCGGATTTAGATGCATTGAAGGAGTCCATGATTGTCGGTTCCTTCTTTCCTTTAGTGGAGGGCATATTTATCGTGTCCGAGCTGGGGTTATTTAGTGTTCACTGACTACTTATCGGGCGCCCTCTGTTCCGTGGTTCCCGGTGGTCTGCAGTCAGTCAATCAGTTCAATGGGCTATTGGCCAGGTGTTCTAGCTGCGCGCTTGTCGGTTTATGTTTTGCTTCTCAGGTAGTACTCTGCAGTCGTTTTGCGTCTCAGCGTGGAGCCCAGGGGTTCATCAGCCGCAGGCCAAGCGTTGAGGCTGGTTTAAGCACTGTCCACTTGACGGTCATATATCTGTTCTGTGCTTGTTTCTGAGTGTGGTTCGTGGTGCTGTGTGGTTTGGGTGAGCGCAGTAATGGGTCTATATTTGGGGTTTGGGTCCCTGCTGAATTGTGCCGCGTCTTGCTCGTCCCCCACTCTGCCTGTGCTTCTAGGGCAGTGCCACTATTGAGTTATTGCAGTAGGATAATTGCTGCTTTCTGCCACTGTCACCCGCACCACACGTGGCGGATATATTATGTGCGTGTTGTCACCGATTCCACCTCTGGCCTCCGCACTCAGTTCTTGTTTGCTTTGTGCCGCTTCTATTGCACCGCCGGGGGCCACTCAGTTGCTGTTCTGTGCCTCTCCCTTTGTGTCAGCGTTCCGGTAATTGCGACTCCCTTTATTGTGCCTGTATTCTCTAGGGTGCACTCCTCTTTCTGCTTGGTGTGTATGCTCGCTGCGTTGTCAGCAAGGCCTCTCTGATATGTCCCTTCAGCGGCCTTCTCCCGGCTGTGCTGAGGCGGTCGCTGTACTACTTGGCGCCCGCTTTTCCTTCTGGCCTCCGCTATATGCCTCTTCCCCTGGGCCCTGCGCTTCCTCTGTCACAGATGTGCTAGTCACGTTACCTCTGCGGGACTGTGTGCCAACTCAAGTCCGGGGTAAGTCTTCCCTTCTGCTCCCCAACCGACAGTGGCCGTAGCATTAGCTTCTTACTTGGTTTCCTCCTGTCTTCCTTTTCCAGCGGCCCACGCTCCTGTGCGCGCCGGCTCTGTACGTTGCTGTCCTCTGTCACCCAGTATGCGCCGCATTAAGTCTTTTCTCTGTGGGGGCCTCCGCACAGTGAGCTGGCACTCGCTTGGTGGTTCCTCTGTGTGCTTTGGTTCTGCTTCACTGGGCCGCCGCGTTGTGTTCGTGCGAGGCTGCCTTGCTTCACACACAGTCCCAGCTGTACGCAGCCTCCAGGTAGCAGCCACACCACTTGGTGTGTGCATTCCGGTTAGGCAATCTGTTGCGCTTGCGATATCCACACATAGTTTCGAGAGGAGCCTCCGATACAGCACAGCACAATGCAGCAGTTTCCTTTTGCCGACTTGCTCACTGTTTGGTCGCGGCTACGTCCGCCATCTTGTTGGCACCAGGCCCCAGTTTCGCCGGCGTCTTACACTCAAGCCGCCTTCAGATTTTCACCAAAACTGCTCACCGGGGTTGGGGAATCTGCTGCTATGCCTGCAGGTATGTGTGTTTGCACACAGAATGCCAGTTAATTCAAGTTATAAGGATAAGCTAGAGGATCTCGGTGGGAGCCCCGAACAAGCGCAGCCTCAGTCCATGAGCCCAAGCCACGCCACCTTGAATTTTTAGATTATGTTGCTACAGCTAGTTGCTCTGCCAGTGCATCGATCTTTTGGGTGTCCTCTGAGCTCCTCGATGGTGTTGCTTTTTGTGTCAACCCTATCGCCCAGTTTCGCGATATCACTTTTGAGTACTTTGTAGGGATTGGGCTATTTCTGTGCGTATTAGGCTTAATTGTGTCTGAAGGGTAGTAGTCATCTGGTCGCTGAATGATTTGAAGCACTGCTGCAGCACCTTCCTTGTGACTGACTACCTGTCCTTGTGGTAGAGTTGGGTGTTCCTCGGTACCTGTTTCTCTGACCCTGCCATATCTTCCTCTTCAGGGGTTTCCCCCCTCTTTCCTCCAGAGCTTTTGGAGGGTCCCTTCCTATTTTTTGTAGTGTCTTGCAGGGGGTGGAGGGGGTACTCCCCCGTACTCTGTGTTGCTCCTGCTCTCTTGGACTGCCGAATGGGGGGTTGTGTCAGACTATCCCTTCTGGAGGGCGAGAATGTCTAGTTCCTCTTTGCATGGTGGGTTCGCTGCTCCCTAGGGGGTGTTGCGTGGTGGGTGCTGGCCCGATTCCTACCAACCGGGGGTCCCTTGGCCTCTAGGTGTGATGTAGTTCATGCTTCCCCTCTCCTGGGTACACCTGTCGCTCCGACTCCCCTGGTCGTGCTTGGTCTTTTCCCTCTTGGCCCGGTGATCCTTTGGCACCTTAGTTCGTGCCCGGTTAGGGCTTTCTTCCCATAGGGGCGGGTGGAGGGGGGGGGGAGAACAGGCATCTCGTTGGGGAAGGCGATGGTAGGGCAGCAGGCCTCACCCCCCCTCCCTCGCTCCTCTTGAGCTGGGGCCCTGTGGGGGCGGTACCCACATTGTACAGGCCTGGCACTTTCTTGACTACTGTGTGTCTCAGCGAGTTTGCTGGAGCTGCTTTCCACCGCTCAGGGGTAGCTCGGTTGGCTGTGTCCTATTCTGCAGCCCCTTGCTGGGTCAGAGACTGCTTGGGCTGGATTTCATATGCTTGTCCCCCACTCCAGGAGGAGCTTGCTCATATGCGTGTTGCTGCTCCCTGGGGACCCTCGTGTCATGTTGGGCAGGGGTTAGCTGTGCTGCTATCCGACCTCCAATCTTTGTTGGACAGCTACCTTCCTTCGGTGGGGCGTCCTGATGGTGGGAGCCCTGTCCCTTTGCGGGCTGGAGGTTGCTGTGGGGATCCTGATGGGACTGGAGCGTGAGTGTTGGGAACGTGGGGTGTTCGCGGCCCCCACCGCCCCCTCCTTACTTGCTGAGAGGGGGCGCTTGCCCATTCCACAGCTCTGCTTCGCTGGAGGAACACCCTGTGGGGTGCGCCCCTGCCGGTCCCAGCAGTGCTCGGGCACGTGTGCCCTGTCTCCTTCTCAGTGGGACTGCCGGGGGTCTGATTCGATATTCTGTCTCCCCCCCCCCCCACCTTGGGGTCTTTGGGGGGGTGTCAGGCGGGCGTCTGGCTGCCCGGGTAGCCCGAGCAAAGGAGGGGAGGGGCTCCGGCTTCCTCCACTTCTCTTCCCGCCCTTAGTCCGCTGTCAGCCTCCGTACCAGGCTACACTCCGTTTCGACTTCTTTTAGCTACGGGTGTTCCCAAGCTGTTTGTGCAGCAATTCCTGCTTCATGGTCCTTGGTTGATGTGCTTATTGCTCCTTAGTGGGGCCACCGGGGAGAAGCGCTCCCCTCTTGGTGCGACGGTGTTGGCAGCCATCTTGGAAGTCTGGGGTGTTGCCTTTTATACATTGATTTGCCCTCTCCAGTTCATCGTTTGCCTGAGGGGATATAAGGCTGCTTGGGTATTTTTAATGTTGGCATACTTTAGGAAATCAACCATTTGAGACTAATTTTACACCATCATCAGTAACAAGTGCAGCTTGATATCCCTCATTTCTAAAAATGTTTTGTGAAGTTTCAATAGTAGTTTCAGTTGTGATGTTATGAACAAAATTGAATTCAATCCACTTAGACAAGTAGTTTTGACAAAGACGATTCCAAAGCATGCTTCTGGGGGCTTACTGTTGAGAGGTCCAATGAATTCTAAACCTTCTATTTCCCACTGCGATTCTGGGCATTCCACTCCAACTCTAAAGCTTCCCCTCTCCTTAAGGACGAGCCGGTTGGCTCCACGGAACGTCTTCTAGTCCCTCGGTCGCTTCCGAGAGATGCAGTCTTTTCCAGTCAGCAGCTCTCCTTGGTCAGCTGCTTTAGCTGTTTAAAGTTCCCTTCTGTAGGTAAGCGCTCAAAACAACTAGAGCGCGGATTGTGATTTAGGCTTGGGTGATCTGTATTACCTGATCCCTCTTCCTCATCCCAGTAGTCTTGTGCCGCTAGGAATGGAAGTCCATTCTTGAAGATTTGCATATGAGGTTTGGGCAAGCGTTTTTAGTGGTTTCAAAAGGAAAGTCAGTTTTTGATGGATTGTGTACATATCTGGTGAAAGGGTTTTCAACTCACTTCCTAGGTGGAAGAGGGGAAATATAACAATACACCATAAAGGCATTTGGTATGGTTGGGAAATCCTCAGAAGATAAAGGGGGATGCCATGTCTCTCACCCTATGTCAAGCACTTCACTAGTAGATATGCCTCTGTGCCTAGTATGGTAGTTATTGTTGTTCGATCATTTGGAATCCTCAAGGCCTACGAGTGACGACTGTATTCCCTTGTTCCCTTTCCACTTTGAAGCACTTCACTTGTGTATAAGCGCTATACTAATAAACAATTACAATCCGATGATGCTGTGACACATCCCCGGAGGCTGTCTCCACCCATGTGATCCTCTGTCATATATCCGCTCCAGGGGTCAGGATCAGGTAGCAGCTGCTGTCCCCTGGCCACATGAGGAGAGGTCACCACTGGGAAAGGAGTGATTGGATTCATCACATACCCTTCCTCTAAAGCTAATTGTTTTCTCTGCACACATTGGGGAACAGGAAAGGAAGTCTACATTTCCCTGTTCTCTTCCTTTTCGGTGTTCTACTGTGAAACAGTAAGCCTGCCTATCTAAGAACCAACACATGACCCGTGCATTCGTGTCCATGCGTAGGCTCATCCATGTTAATGATCTGTGACCAATCTAAACTTCCTGCCGCAGAGGTAGTGCTTAAGGTACGACACTGCCCATTCTATAGCGAAGGCCTCTAATTCCACAGTGGCATAATTATTTTCTCGGGGGTGTCGTTTTCTACTTATGTAAAGAATATGGTGTTAAATGCCATTGTGATCTTGTGAAAGAACAGCCCTCAACCCAACATGTGAAGCGCCGTCTTAAAATGAACTCTGTTAACATCTGCCACCTTCAACAAAGGTTTACTACACAGAAAAGTCTTGAATTTGTCAAAACACAGTTGGTCTTCGTCTTTCCATTTTAACTTTTGGGGTTCTACTTTCTTATGTTTATCAGTGAGGCAAGACCTGATGTAAGGATAACTGGGGATGAATCATCTATAATGCCTCACTAAACCCAAAAGGCTCTTAGATCTTTCTTGGTTCTGGGCACTGGAGGTTTGTGGACAGCCTTTACCTTCTCACTTTGGGGTTGAACCAGCCCGTTGCTAGAGAAAAATCCAACGTACTTGACTGTTGGTTGTGCCAAGTGACATTTTTTGGGATTCGTTGTGAGCCCGGCTTGTCCCAAGGCTCCAGTAACTAGGTATAGGTGATGTACATGTTCCTCCTATGTTGTACTATGAATGATTATATCATGGATATAAGCCCCACAGAAATAAGAGTAAGGCTGGAGGACTGGGTCCATTAACCTTTAAAAGCTAGCCGGGGCTCCATTTAGTCCAAAAGGTAATACTTGGAACTCAAATAGTCCACTGGGGGTGGAGAAAGCTGTTTTATCCCTGTCCTATGGATTAACTGGGACTTGCCAGTATCCCTACGTCTGATCATTCGTGGCGAGGAAAACAGCGGCTCCCCAATTTCATCGTCTATCCTTGGCATAGGGTATCTGTCGCATTGGGAAACCACTTCACCTTTCTGAAATCAATGGAGAATGTACACGATTTATCAGACTTGCCGACAAGTACTATTAGAGAGGACCAGGGACTCTGTGAAGGTTTAATGATATCCTATCTTAGCATATTCTCCACCTCCTCTGACTATTTCTTTTCTAATTCTGGTATCAAGTAGGGTTTTAAATGGACCACTTTCCCTGCGGGTGTACAGATGTAGTGAAACACCCCATTAGCCCTTTCTGGCTCAAAGTTAAAGACATCAGGAAATTGTTTGAGTAAGTCTAACAGGTCATCGCTCTGATTTTGAGATGGCTGGAAGGAATTAGGCTGTTTTTGTCTGTTTCTTCAGACAATAAACTAGTTAAGACTACTGTAGTGTTGCCAGCAGTATCCTCCCTCCACTCCTTGAGGAGATTTCTGTGATATATATGGATCTTAATTCTTCTATCGGGTTAGGAGACTCGATAGTTACATGGCCCTGTTTGTTCTATCACCTCATAAGGATTGTGCCTTTTGGGCAACATCTTATTCTCAGATAACCAAAGGAGAATGAGAACCTTTTGTCCAATGAAAAAGGACCTGAGCAAAGTTTTTTTTTTTTTTCATGGTAGATCTTTTGATTTTCTTGGGCCTTAATCATGCAAGATTGAACTACAGTTCTTACAGTAGCCATATGTTCCTTTAACCGGTGGGCAGTATGGCAAAGGGGCATGGTGGCTTTCTCCTGCTCTTCCCAAGTCTCCTGTAACATGTCGAGGACATCTCTTGGCTCTCGGACATATAACAACTCGAATGGAGAAAATACATTTGAGGATTGGGGTGTATTCCGGATGGCAAAAAGGACCCAAAATGTCATGATATCCCAGTTTTTGCTGCCTGCCCCTCCTAACTTCTTTAGGACATGTTTCAGGTTTTTATTGAATTGCTCTACCAACCAATCAGTATGTGGATGGTAAGTGGAAGTCCTAAGAGTTTTTATATGCAGGATTTCCTTCACCTCTGCCCAGTGGTGCCTGGTGAATGTTTTATCTGGTGGGGTGTAAATATGTCTCCCCGATATGCCTTAGCGACCTACAGCTGCGATGGAGCCTGAACCAATCTAGGGGGGTGGGGTTTCGGGTGGTTCTTCCCCAAGAACATTTTAACAAAAAAAGGGTTAAAAGTATGCATTGTACAGTACCGTTTCAAACAGACTAAACATGTGTTGGGTTTTACAGGCAGTTCTCAAGAAGAAGAATAATGAAGTATTCCAGTACTCTTCCTTTGTAAAATGTCACAAGCAATCCCAAACATGCCTTTATGTCACACGAAGAACCACAACCAAATTATTTTTCTTCCCTCTAAAGTTAGTCTCTCTCTTTTCTGTGTCAACTGATGCAAATAAATCCTGAGGTCATTGTATGTCTGAAAAAATACTGAACATGCATGTTCTGGAAGCTACCATTGAATGTCAGCACTGGCACAATTATCTCATGAAAATACGCCTTAGTATTTAGTCAAAAATATTTAGCTATTGAAAACAATTCAACCTTTTTATTGTGATATACAGATGCATCATGTATGTATAAACATAACACACACCCACACTAAAAAGAGAGAACAATACAAAAGTGCCCTAGTCCCTAACTAACATATACCTATGGCCCTCTTAAGTGGTACCCTCAGAGGTCCTGTACATTTAAACTCAAAAATCAGTGAAACATATTTTACCTATAACTTTTACTCCCTGTGGTTCGGTATTTTGACTACCCAACTAAAGACAAGTTCTGTTCAGGGCAGTGTTGGCAGCTGCAGTTATGCCTTACCTTCGCTTGATTGAATTCCCTTGATCGCAGCAAAGACCCCGATGAGGCAGCTTCAGTGCAGAACTCTAGGTTGTTGAAGAGAGGAAAATGTCAAATTGCATTTCCTATCGTATTCTGGCACTAGATGACTAGAGGCAAATGACAGTTTTTTTCTTGCCCGATTACAATAATCTACTTCTACCAGTGCGATCACTATCTGAGCAGTCAAGTGTTCTACCAAAGAAAAGTTCTCTCACATTTGCAAACAGATGAGGGCACCTTAATACTGCTTCTTAGGGTTACTCTTATTTTAACTAAACTGTTAACAAAGCAATGCCTATAAGACATATCAGACGACTTTTGCGTCCTCTGCAAAGGTCTCTTTCCATGGAATCTACTCTGCACATCTTAAACAGTCTTTTTGAGTGTAGTCTGCACTCAAAAAGACTTGAGCTTTTGTTAGCAAGTGTGACACCCCCAAGAAACAGAGAAAAACGGGTCACACAACTTGCCAATTTACAGAGATGGAATAAATCATTGGCACACCGTACTACTAGTCCGATTGCTTTTTACAGAGCATACATTTAATTCAAAGGCTCAAGAAACCCGTCTTTGACGCTTGTTCTTTCTCCCGTCCCGACCCAAATATAGAATCAGTTCAAGCGGCTCACTGTGGCTCTGCAGGTCGTTAAGGTGCTCAGGTTGCAAACACATTTCTTTTATGAGTGGCAGAGCATTTCATATGCATAATGAAACATTTTCAACTCAAAGAGCTTGCAAAGCACCAGTTACCTGGCAAATGTGTGATAATTAAAGTAAGCAACACAAAGCGCCCATTTAAAGATGTGTTTGTATCTGTGATGTCTACTATCCTGACATGCAAAAAAATTAAGTTGCTAATCAAATGTTTTCAACATCATGAATAACAACTAGCTGAAAGTTTGGGACAAAGAATCTGCATATCTATCTTTGTTTATTACAAAACTTCTTTTAATACATGTCTTAAATCTGGTACACAAAACTTTGACCTACTTAAGAGACACCACCCACTTCTTGAACATACTAAAGGAAATTACCAACATCGAAGAAGACTGGACACTATTCACCTGTGAAGTTCTAGAGGCTGTAGAGTGATTGTTACTAGAGGAAGATCACTTTCAGTCGAACAACATTTTCGCAATAGAGCTCACAAAGATGATTCTCTATAACAACTTCTTCAAATACGAGTAGTTTTACCTTCAGATCTGCTGAACCTCAATGGGCTCGGCAATGGCGCTAGCCTATGCTAACATCTTCATGTTCGCCTTTGAGTCAGAACAAATACTTAAACATCCCATATGGTCCAAGAAGCAGGCAACATGGAAAATGTGCATTGACGAGATCGATCATTGGGATATGGCAAAGACACAAAGAAGAACTACCCACTTTCCTTAAATACCTAAATGGATGCAATCCCAGGACCGATTTACGTTGAAAATTGGAACTCCAACTGTACACTTCTTAGATGTTAACATACCAACTACTAATGTCCTAAATACTACAATATTTTGTAAACCGACAGATGTCAACAATAGTCCACACCGTAAGAATAACCTCCCATTGAGTCAACTGCTTAGATTAAGAATCGTCTCTGATGACACTCAATACATTGAAGCTGCAATTGATCTATCACAAAGATTTAAACATAGAGACTTTCCAGATAACGTCTTAAGCACTGCAATGACCAAGAGCAAAGCCCAAGATAGAGCTAGCCTATTGACGAAAAAAAATGAAAAGAATTTAGATCTCCTGCTTATTTACCTCACCAAATTCTGAAAACAGAGTATGCAGATTAATTACATACTCAAAAAGAACTGGAAGATTACGAGACTTGACCCCAAACTCTGTAAATTATTCCCAAAACCACCTCTCACTACATACACTAGAGGACGCAACATCAAAGACTGTCTAGTGAAAGGAGAAAGGACTGACAACCGTAAACCACTCTTTTTTATTTTTTTTTTTTAATAAGCCTAAATATGGCACTTTCCCTTGCTTCCACTGCTGCCAACAATGTAGAAAAGGTTGATCAAATCAGACCCTCACGCACAGGCCAAAAGATTAAACTTGGACAATATGCCACATGTGATACCAAGTTTGTCACATACAGACTGATCTGCCCCTGTAGCAAATATTATGTTGGCCAGGCTACTAGGAAAATGAGAGAGATTGTCGGAACATAATTCAAACATCAGGACCAAGAACCCCAAGTCACTGGTGTCTAGACATTTTGAACTCGCACACCATAGCTCACCTTACATTTGTAATCCTAGAAACAATCACCAAACCCCCACGAGGAGGCAATATACCTGAACTAATTACACACAGTGAAATGTTCTTGGTTCAAAAACTTGATTCACTAGTACCATCAGGTATAAACGAAGAATTCTCCCTGACAGCATTTTTATGAACATTATCATTTATTTAGTACCACCCTCACTAATTGATTACTTTTGTATTATTATAATAATGTGTATTATAATTGCCTATCAAGATTGTACACTTATGTCATGATGCCTACCTCCAAGGAGCCAGGCCCAGCCCAGCAACCCCAGAGGGCAGACATCATTTTCCCCAAGGACGTCTCAGCAGGCCCAAGTTGGGGTCTTTTGGACGCAGTCCTGGCGCCTTTGGCGCCAGGCTCATTCTGGACCCCAGTCCTGGCGCCTTAGGCGCCAGGCTCATAAAGCAAGACATGTGTGTAAGTGTTTTAATGTGCACTTACCTGAAGCAGACCGTGCTGCTACATCCAGGCCCTCTTGAGGACTGAATGGGACTACTTTATCTTTTGGACTACTTTATCACTCGGGTGTGGTCTGAGGAAGAATACATATCTGAGTGGAAGGATACATACCTGGAACTACTTTACAGGCTATTTAAACCACATCCGAAGAGCAGCACATGCTTCGCGTTGTTCTGCATCTAGCAGCTGAACGCTCACCGTGTTTGCTCCTGCATTCGGACTTCTGCCACGCCTGCCAGCATCCTGATCACCTAAAAAGGAAGAGAAAGAGAGAATAGGAGAAGGAAAAGACTTTACCTGCAAGATCCGAGACAGCTCGCCGATGATCCTGCAAAGGAAGACACTTAATTTAAAAGCACATCGCATCGACCGCTGCAGCGCCGCATTCCACTCACCTTCACAGGGCGCCTCCATGTTCAGCAGCGATCACCCGGATTCGCAGCCACGCTTCCACGCCTAGGGAGAAAAAGACAAGAGCAAAGGTGAGAGAGAGAAGGGAATGAGGAAACCTAAACCTCCATGTTAAGACTTACCTGTTGGGTCATTCCCTTTTCATTTCGGGTCCGCGCCGCATCCAGGCGTTTCCGGACCCCGGCCCCTATGGGGAAAAAGACATTAGCGTCAATGAGCGAATGAAAAGACATTACCCAAAAACGCTCATCAAGACTTACCTGATTTCTACAGGGATTGCACCTCGCATCTCGGGTCGGTGCCTTTTCCCCGGCATTCCGTACCCCGGCCCCTATGGGGAAAAAGACATTGACATTAGCATATTGATGCAAGGACAAAAGGGGAACCTTTCAAGGAACGTACCTGGAAGCCAAGCAAGTTTGGTTCTCATAAAACCAAGAATCCAGTGAAGTAACTGGATACCAACGCGCCCCTGCATCAGAAGCAGGAAGGAGAGCTCGCCCTTCAAGACCTTAAGAAGGATACTTTTGCAAGCCGGACAAGCAGGAGTTGGGAGTCCGGTCCATCTTCTGAGCCCCGCGCAACACCTTAGAAGAGGTCACAGCAGCACGATCCTTGCCAGTGCCTCCGTGGGAGTCAGGTGAGCGTAACAACTTAAACTGTTGAGGACCAATCTGGAATGTATATTTCTGTAATAGTTACCACTATACATCACTACTGTTGTGGACAAATTGATGGACTTGACATCTATGTAAATATATCTGATGTACCATTTTAAAGAAATTATCTAAATAATGTTCTTGATGTATAAACAGTGACAGAATATAATAGTTTTCTCTTGAAGTACGATGAATTTGTGTGTATACATGTGTATACTAAATGTAAGCATTTCCTTTGATCTAACTGGTCTCAATTACGAGTGAACTAAGGTGAGAATAATGTCAATAGTTGAGAGATCATCCCATAGAAGAGATCATGGATCACCCCAAATTGATGTGTGCTGAGATTTAATCTAATAGAACATCCTGACATCCACCACTTCCATATATCAACATTAAGCCACCATGGAAATCTGGAACTACACGTTCCAACGTTCACATTCATTAAATCCATGACGATATTACGTTCATACCGATATATATCTTCACGTGAACCCTGACATTTTCCTTCAAACTAGCACTCTAATCTTGTCGCACACATCTCTGGTGAAACTGCAAAAGAGCCATATTTAGTCATTAATCTTACTCGGAACTACATGTTCCATTGAACCTGCATGGCATGTCTGTGATGACAGCACATTCAACAGAACACGTAGCGTTGCTTAGCAACCTACTAATACATAATTTGATTTACGAGCGGAAATCATACTCTAACAAGGTAATCCAGAAGTTCTATCCTTCGACTTCCAGACCGCCACAACCGAATCGTAGGTTTAACTTAACCATGGTAGACCAGATGCCCTTTCTGCATCCACACGAACATACTAGGTAATGGGCTCACCCTTACCGTATGCATAGTCCCGAACAGGACCCACCCTCGCCATGTAAGGTTGATGCAGCAGCCATTTACACAACGGCACTCATATCCAAAAGTGCACTTACTGGCGCCTGACGAGCCCTGCGTAAGTAGCAACCTAATTATGATGAATATCGGTGAATAATTCCTAGATAACCTGATGTGACTACTTACCTACAACCATCTATAGGCACAGCTAAACAGAGGAAGCCCCCGCAATTAAGACCAATAGATGAACACTCAGTTCTGATATCGGAAGCTACAGACAGCGCACATTAAGTTGCCCAACAAGGTAGGACTTTCTATCTTTTTTGAGATTAAACAGATAACTAGTAATACAAGCATTATTTAAATAATTCTGACGAGAATGCTATCTACAGGTCATCCTCCAAAATACTGCATATCTTTCACATTGATGGATTGCACATCTAGAACAATATCCACGTTATGACCTACGACTAGGTGAAGTATCAGAATTATACAAATTGATTATAGACAATCTGAAGCAGTTTTAACACTATAGAATTTTGTGAAGCTATTGTTTCTGACACCATTTAATATTTGTTCATAGAACCCGAGACACAAAGAATTGAACTGTAGAGAATCAAATAAAATGTTGCCTTTAGCTCCTGATGGAGAGATGGATATCTCGAAACGCCTAGAGCTCATTTTTTAAATTTTCTTCTTGGTTTTTCATTGTTATTTCTAATCTATACTACCATTTGTTTATGAATGTACGTTGTTATTAATGTACTTAATATTGTTACCAAATAAAATACTGACAGAGCTCAGTATAACTATGAAATGTTCTTTGCAATTAATATTAACATTACAATCTGTAATTATAATTAACAAACTTGAAAAAATCTGTTGACTGAAGTTGTCCTCCGTATAATAGGTGTGCATGGGACAGGAGTGTCCTCATGTTTTGGACACTAATTGTTTCTACTTTCAAATGAGACTTTTTATGCCACAGTCACTTATTTCTCCCGTGCACCCTTAATCAACACTACTCCCCCTTTTTTGGACTAACGTTGAAAGTTTTGTAACAAAAACCCTATCTTTTAAATAAGGTGTGCTTGCCATATTCCAGTCTAGTAAGGATAGAGGGCTGGACATGACTCCCAAGACCTCACCCTAACGTCTTCATTGCATTGGGTGTCCCAATGCAATGAACACAGTGAGGCGAGGAAAGGCCTCTCTCCGCTATGGTTGGGGAGAATTATCTTCTAAGGCTAATTTCCCTTCCCTATAGAGTCCCCCAGCAGCTTTGCTGGATTTGAAGGGTTTATTTTATTCTCCTGCTAAGAGTGAGACCCTTTTTCCCCACTCTTAGACAGATTGCTAGTGTATGTTTATTGCTTTCTTGTGTGCTTATGGTCTATGGGGTTTTTCTCACCCTCATAGGAATCATCTTTTTAACATGTGTGGTACACAGCACCCTCCGTGCCATACCACAGGGGTGTCGTAGCGACCCCCAAACATAGACTCCATACCCTGGGACTGACAACTGTCTCCCAGGGCATGTAAAGTCCCCATTGACTTTACTAGTCAATAATTATGAACTAAATCAGTACAACCCATCTTAAAATGGAAGTACTGGAAAGGGTTAATAGTTTTTCCCTAGTGTTCATTTACGAGGGGGTACCGTATAGTCCCTCTCTCAAAATTTTCTGGCTGGTGGCAGTGGTTACTACCATAAATATTCGACCGTGAATATTTTCCTATGGGATTTTCCCATTGTTCGAGGCTATGACTTTTACTGACAGCCTCTAACATACCGCCGGTTTATATTAATATTAACTTTAATCCGGTGTTTTTTTTTGTGCCAGAACTTTAATAATATTTCTTTCTCATGTCTTTCTCTGAAATCCTAACCCGGGTCGGGGATCCTTTGTTTGTCCTTTTGGCGGGCTTCTGCACAGAAGCCCTCCTCTCGGCGCCACTGAGTCTGGGGTAGACGGGATGTGTGGGAGGGGGAATAGGCACCCTGGACTGCGTTACCTACGCAACCCAAGTCGCACTCTGCCCTGATAGGCTGGGGGGTTCTCCCACTAGGAGAGCCACCCACTGTATGACCGACAGCTAGGCTGTATGAATGGGGGTCTTGCTGCATAAAAGCAGGGTCCTGAGGACTGGAGGACAAGACGTCACCACTGGAACTAAGAAACCGAAGAGGAGAGAAGCTGAAGACATCTGCAACGACTGAACCACCGGTGAAGCCCTGCTGCAGATCCTCACCAATTTTCTCCAACGACTTGAGAAGATCTTGCTCCTCTGCAAGAGTCTTCTTCCCTTGAGCTGGTGGGGCCAACCAGTTCAACTATCGCCTTCCAGGACCTGCCTTGGTCGAATCGCCAGTGCCCTGCACTCGGAGACCGGATAGCCAGGCACCCGCCCACCACGACCGCGATTTAAAGGAGCGTACCTTTTATTTGCGTCGGCAGAACCGCGGCTGGTTTCATCCCTGGGCAGTGCAGGAACTCGAGCCTTCCTCCACGACGAGAGCCTCTCTTCCTCTGCTGGATCTCCCAAACTGCAGGAACTGCCAGCAAATACCGCCACCGCAGGAGCCTCTTCCACCTTTAAGGTACATTGTTCCGCCAGGCCTCTCGTTTCGTTGGTTATCGTTAAAGGTGTTTTAAATCCTTTACTTACCTACTTATCATCTAACATGGTCTTTCACCTTCTGCAACTGCCTTTTCAAATCGTTAAACAAAGACTTGACTGCAGCTACTAGAACAGTTTGATCCTGGGCACATTGCCTTGTACCACTGACTCTGGCACAGGCCTATTGACTCTGGCTAAATCTGTTACAACTGCCTTCTCTAGATTGCTTCTCACCTAGAAATGTGTTGGTGCACCTAACTCTTATAACCACCTTTTCCTTCCCTCTTTTTAAACTTGTGAAGTGCCATTTTGCTTGGTTTTCACCTCAGTAGTGCCATACTAAAGTACTGCCTTGCCTAACTTGTTCACAATCTCCTTAGGAAGTATTGCTGTATAACTTGTCCTTTCCCTCCCTTTTGAGAAATTGATAAAGTGCCATTTCTGCTTGACTTTCACTGTGCCGTTTTGCTCAGTTTTCACTCATGCTCAAACTTGTCTACAATTTAAATAGGGAGTTGTGTATACTTTTCGTGACTGATTTAACTTGCTTAAATAATAGTGATTTGTGTGTGAACATCAGAGTGTGTAAAATAAATATATTTCTGATGTTTGTTAATCTGCTTAGAATCGCATGCTGTGCATAGTCCGACATCCAGTGGTCACTGCAGAGTATTTAATTTTGTTTTTCGTAGTCGAAAAGGGGACGTCGACAAGGGCGTGTCTGTAATACTATCCCTATAGTGACGTGCACTGCACCTGAAATCCCTCACGCGTCGAGGTCCCTCAGATTGGTTTTTTTCGCCCAGAAATTGGTCGCCTTAATGCAGAGCTTGTTAGAGAAAAATTGATAAACATGTATTCGACATTCGGTCGTTTTTTTCCCTTTATATATTACGATAAACCGATCTCTCCTTCGACGGCGAAGCTGTTTCACCACCAATTAAGAACTTCGACAGCGGTGATCTAGACGGAGGCGATCCTTCGGCGCTGCCGAACACGTGACCTGGCCTCGCCGGCATACAACAGTATGGAGAGTGGGGGTCGTGGGACATTTCTGTTGCTTCCTAAGAATGCCTTTCTCTTTCACCCCCCTTTCCTTCGGGTTCGTTATCACTTTTAACTGTATCCTCAGCTACGGAGAGGACTCCTTTTTGATTTTGCCCGCGCTGCAAGGGCAAATTCACGTGAAAGGATAAGCATAAGCGGTGTAACCATTGCTTACCCCTCGACCACATCGAGGACGGCTGTGCGGCCTGTAAACCTCTTCGGCCAAAAACCTTAAAGGACCGCAGGGTCAAGAGATGGGCAGCCTACACTATGTCTAGAGCTGATTCCTCACCCGCCGCTGCCGAGTGTGACGAGGACAGTGATAACCCTACCTCCGTATCGGAGTTTGAAGACCTCTCGAGGGAGCTCTCCCACTCCTCAGCGTCTGTCCCCGGCAAGTCCGGCTTACACCCTACTTATGGGGATGAACACCCTGGCGACACTGACGCACACAAGAAACATAAGCACACAACCCAATGCACTTCTTCGTCGAAGACGAAAAAAGCCCTAGCGCCAACGGAGACGCCATCCCCACCGACGAGCTCCACTGACCGTAAGGGTCGCAAACCCTCACCGCAACCGCTTACGCGACCTGCGACTGGGCCACCCTCAGATAAGGGCGCTACCACCAAAACAACTGACAACGCGCCTCCTAGGAGAGCGCCCGTCGGCGACAAGGCCTCGGCACCTCCTAACACGATGCCAATTGAAACCTCGACGGACAGGTTAGTCGTCGAAAGCTTAGCACGTATAGTCTCCACTGATGCTCATAGACAGGCGGCGAAGGATTCGCCGATCCCCGCTCTCAAGGCCAGGGATACGCCGAGACAATCGGAAGGCAGGCAGGACCCTCCTCCTACGTCGAAGGAGATACCTAGCCCATGAGAAGGTTTCTCAGAGGGCGAAGGGGGTTTATCCTTGACGCTGTTTGAAAGAGCTAGACGGCTACAGGCGGAAGAGCTTCCCTTTACGCTTCCAGACCGTTCTGGGTTACCCCAATGGACTTTAGAAATATTCCAATCATGTATGGACAAGCTGGATAGATTCATGTCCACCCCCTCTCCTGTAACACCCAAATGATCAAGAGAGGTACTTCTTGAAGATCCTAGGGCTAAATACCCTAGACTATTTAACCCACTGCAAGAGGGGGTCAATACCTATGACCTCACTGAAGAAGACACTCACTTCCAAGAGGATGAGGAATTCATAAATGTTGAAGATCAACAAAACCTAGAAGAAGAAGGTTTTGAAGAAGACCCAGACTTTGGTGGTGGGGGCTTTGAAGAAGGCCCAGATGGAGGTGGCTCCCAGCCCTCGCAGTCCCCAGGGGCGTTGACAGAACCTGACGTTCTAAACCTGTCCTCTCCTCAAACCACACTAGTCAGAAATCCGTCACCTATAGATGACCAGCCTACCTTCAATGCGCCACTACGGAAAGCAGCAGCACATTTTGGGATTGATACAGGGGAAGTTGCTCCTGAGATAGATTTTGTAGAAAAGATCATCAAGGAGAAACCACCCATGAGCCAGGCCATTCCCCTTCTCGCCTCAGTGAAAAGGCGACTTATTCCATCGTTGTCAACGCCTGCGTTGGTTAGAGGGGTCAACCCTAGAATTGGAAAACTGTTTAGTCCCTCACCATCTGACCCATTATACATTAAGGGTCATTCAAAACCAGATTCATTGGTAGTAACAACCACAAGGAAAAGGGCAGGGGTGCCGCTATCTACCAGAAAGAAGCTGTACGCCCTGGGAAAGAGGATTACAGCCTCGGCAGCGTTTTCAACCAGAATTGCCAATAACACCTTATTGGCAAGCTATGCTGATGCCCAATGGGGAAAGTTACGCCAAGACCTCGAAGAAGTCCCTGAGCCCCTGCGAACTCGCTTGTTGGCCACTGTAACAGAAGGTACCTTGGTTAACCAGAGCATCATCAAAAACACACTAGATGCTGCGGAGACAGCGGGCCGGTCTTTAGTTCAAGGTATACTTCTCAAGTGTCACGTCTGGCTCCGGAACTCCGGTTTTAAACCAGAGACCCAGTCGTCCCTCATTAATAAACCAATCGAGGATTCCAACCTGTTTGGTAAAGCGGTGGATGATGCGCTAGAGACTGCTAAAAAGGATTTCGACACCCTTAAGACTCTAGACCAGATATCAAGGCCGCCTAATAAGAGAGGTTATGGAAACCAACACTTTTTTCGAGGCCAACGACAGCAACAACATAAACAAGAACAATACTCCTGCAAGCAACTGGTCCTCTACTCAAGGATCCAGCGGCCAATACACTCAGAGAGGACAATGTCGTGGCAAGGGAAGAGGTCGGGGCCCTACTCCTAGAGGCTCCCCGGCTACCGACACCAAATGACCCGAAAGTTCGGGTCCCCTCCCATGCGTTGCCAGTCGGGGGCCGGTTAACATCTTTTCTACCAGCATGGGAGGGTATAACAACAGACCGATGGGTATTGTCAACTAAAGCCCACGGGTACTGTATAGAATTCAGTCGGTTCCCTTCTTACAGACCCCCAAGGGGAAGACACCCATCACCAGAGCACCTCGACATCCTTCTTCAAGAAGTCCAGCTGCTACTAGATAAAGGAGCAATAGAGGTTGTGCCTCTATCATAGGTAACAGAAGGTAGTTATTCAGTGTGCTTCCTTGAACCCAAAAAGGACTTAACCATGCGCCCTGTACTAGATCTGCGCCCAGCAAACAAATTTGTCAAACCTCAAACATTTCGCATGGTGACCCTAGAGGAGGTAATCCCCCTGCTTTCACAGGGAGATTACATGACAACACTGGACATGAAAGATGCATACTTTCATATTTTAGTGTTGCCAGCGCACAGGAAATACCTCAGGTTCATGATAGAGGGTAAACACTACCAGTTCAAAGTGCTACCCTTCGGCATAGTGTCAGCGCCGAGGGTATTCACGAAAGTACTGGCAGTGGCAGCGGCCCACCTGCGCAGGTTGTCCATCCCAGTATACCCTTACCTCGATGATTGGCTGTTAACCGGGGATTCTTACGAGACATGCTTCTCAAATACACAAAAGACTGTAGACCTTTTATTCCAACTGGGCTTCTCCATCAACGAGAAGAAGTCCAGCCCAGACCCCATCCAGGTCAAACAATTCCTAGGGGCTCTAATTTGAACAAAGGACGGCCTTGTCTTCCCCTCCAACGAGAAGGTCCAAAATATGCTGTTTCAGATCCCTCAATATGTAGCCGGTCGAGAGGTGACGGTACGCAAAGCAACGCGTTTGCTAGGAATGATGGCGTCATGTATATATTTGGTACCTCACGCGCGACTGCGCATGCGCCCAATGCAAGAGTGGCTCAACAGCCAGTGGTGTCGGGCCAGCGGACAATGGGACGATCTAGTGGTGGTCTCGCAGGCCTTGGTTCTCTCGCTGCGGTGGTGGTCAAAGGATAACCTTGTAATAGGGAAACCATTCGCCACCCCCGCAGTGGAGGCCACTCTAACCACAGACGCATCCCTCACAGGATGGGGGGCTCACCTATCCCATCAGACTGCACACAGAGTTTGGACTCCGAGTGTAGCGTCCAGACACATAAACTTGCTGAAACTACTAGCGGTCTTCAAAGCACTGAAGGCTTTCCAGACACACCTGCAAGGGAAGACAGTGCTGGTCCTCACAGACAGCACCACAGCCATGTACTACCTGAACAAGCAAGGGGGCACTCACTCTCCAGGGCTGTCCAAGCTGTCCCAAAACATCTGGAAGTGGGCTCTCAAACACAACATGTTCTGTTGTCACAACATGTACCAGGGGAACTCAATCTGCTAGCAGACTAACTCAGCAGAGACTTCCCTCTGCCCGCAGAGTACGAATGGCGATTACAAGAAGACATCGTCTTCGACGTTTTCACACAATGGGGCTTCCCAGAAATAGATTTGTTCGCAACTCTGGAGAATACCCAATGCCAAAATTATGCCTCCAGTTATCCCCAGAACCGCTCCAAGGGGAACGGTCTCTAGATAACGTGGTCAGGGAAATTTGTTTACACTTTTCCCCCCGACTCCCCTTCTCAACAAAATAGTGCACTGGTTCCTGGTGCACAAGATGCACCAGGATCCAGTTACCCTGATACTAGTAGCCCCTATGTGGGCCTGACAACCCTGGTTCGCTCACCTGATGGAGATTTCTCTGTCACCACCGGTGAAACTACCCTGCTGACAACATGCTGTCACAGGACAGGGGAACAATGCTGCACCCATGCCCGCAGACCCTGAATTTAGCAGCCTGGCTCCTGAAGTCATAGAATTTGGCCACTTGCAACTCCCTCAGAGATGCATGGACATCCTTAGAAAAGCAAGGAAACCAAACACTCGTTACTGCTACTCCAGCAAGTGGAAACGGTTCGTCATATGGTGTAGGGCTAGGAGCATCAACCCCGTTGACTGCTCTCCCACACAAATTGTTCTCTACCTAACTCACTTGTTAGATTCAGGTTTAGTCTTTAATTCCATTAAAGTTCACCTAGCGGCACTTTCCGCATACACTATGTCTCAACATAAAGTGTCTTGGTGGAAGGTTCCATTTATTAAAGCCTTCATGGAAGAGTAAAAAGAATCCACCCTCCTATTTCCAACCCAGCTCCCGGATGGGACCTGAATGTGGTACTAACAAGGCTGATGGGCTCACCCTTCTAACCTATCCACAATGCAACTCTTAAGAACATCACTCTTAAAACTGCTTTCTTAATAGCTATCACCTCCATTAGGAGGGTAAGTGAACTACAAGCTCTCTATACTAGACCCCTTTGTAACAGTTCAGAAAGATAAAGTAGTTCTACGCACACATCCTAGGTTTGCACCGATTAATTTCTAAATTCCATGTCAACCAGTCTATAGAACTACCAACGTTCTTTCAAAACCCATCAAGCTTGGGAGAAAAGAGCCTGCACACACTGGATGTACGCAGAGCGATCATGGTTTATATGGAAAGATCTAGACCACTAAGAAAGACTAATAAGTTATTTTTCTCGGTGGCAGCAGGAAGAGATGGAGATGCTGTTTCAAAAGCCACTATTTCTAGATGGATTGTCCAATGCATCACTCTCTGTTACACTCTTGCTAAGAGAGAACTACCCTTCAAGCCAAGAGCACATTCTACTCAAGGCACAGGGGCTTCCATAGCTTTCATTGCAAATGTCCTGCTGGAGTCCATTTGCAAAGCGGCAACCTGGAGTTCTGTACACACCTTTACAAAACACTACTGCCTAGATGCCCATTCTAGAGCTGATTCCCAGGTGGGACAAGCAGTATTAAGACATCTTTTCTCTACTGTTCCTTCTCACAACCCACCTCCGGGTACTGCTCACTAGTCTATGCACAGCATGTGATTCTAAGCAGATTAACAAACATCAGAAGACAATGCATTACTTACCGTAAAAGCATTTCTGATGGTCGTATCTGCTTAGATTCACATGCGCCCACCCTTCCTCCCCGCTCGGATGGAAGGAACATAGACATCTTATTACTTCTCTCTCTCTTTTCTGTACTCACTCATGTCTAATAAGGCTCCCTCAGGGCAGAAAAAATACAACCAGAGGGACCTCGACGCGTGAGGGATTTTGGGTACAATGCACGTCACTATAGGGATAGTATTACAGACACGCCCTTCTCAACATCCCCTTTTCGACTATGAAAAACAAAATGCACTACTCCGCAGTGACCACTGGATGCCAGACTATGCACAGCATGTGAATTTAAGCAAATACAACCATCAGAAATGCTTTTACGGTAAGTAATGCATTGTCATATTCTTTTTGATACAAAGCTTTGGTCAGTGTTTCCCTGTTCCATAGTGCTATAGCCCTAATGTGTAAACCCTGAATACTGCTCATCTCCCTCTTGAGATAAGTCTGACTGCTTAGCCACAGCTACCAACTAAGTCTTTGTAGTACGGACTGATACCAAAGGGGATTTATTTCATATACCTGTAGTCTTAATCTTCTGTACTGCTCCTTAAGGGAACTGCAAAGGATTCTGCCTAACGGCTATGATGTGATTTTACACATCTGTCCGGGCCACTGATTTGTGCATGATGGGCTGGGGGATGGGGCTGCTCCGAAAAGCGCCCTTCCAACCCCACATGCACAGGCAGAAACTAATTGGAGGGCATTTCTTCTCATGCTGGCTGCTGGCATGTACTGCAGGCAGCCAACAAATACACTGGTGGCTCGTTATTGAAGGGAGAGGATGAAAGAAGGGGCTCTGCCCCACACACACTTAATAATTAGGTTCTCCTTCGCGAACCCGACTCATGAGAAAAATAGAATAAAATGCTTGAGGATTTGTTGGGTCGTATTACTGCATAATACAAATGCTTCAGGATATAGAGTTGCGTAATCCACAATTACCAACATATATCTATTCCCCAGTTTTTATGGTTCAAGGTGCCCAACTCTCTCCATGCCTATGCAGGGAAAAGGGCACGTGAATTATTGGTAACGGCTGTAATCGAGCTGGAGGGGGCATCTGAATGCTGGTCTTTTGGGCACAGGGCACAAGTAAACACGAAGATTTTCACATCGGCATACATTCCTGGCCAATACAAATGGCCTAATATCTGTGCCTGTCTGAGATCTGGGAGTACCAATCAGGACTAAGGTCACCCCTATAGAGTAGTTCAGCCATTCGGAAATAAAATGGCCCCCCTTTCTCTCTGCCCTCCTCTTCAAGTAACGCATAAAGGAAAACTTCTGCAAGCAAGGGATCATTCCTTTGGGTGAATGCAAGGTCTGGAATAACCTCGGCTACCCTCTTCCCCCAAACCCCAAGGGCTTTAGTTGGTACTCCCTCCCTAGTTAGGCCTGACTTAGAGACAAGTCTGATGTAGGTGCCTGATGGGGGTATTAAGACCAGGTCAGTTGGTATTAAGACCTGATGTCCAGACTGAATTAACTCCCCCATACTACTACACAAATCAGATCATGTGGATTGCTCTGTAGCTACTGATGAATCTGAAGCTCTGTTGCTAGGTTTTTCAAACCTGAGGATTCCCCCAGTGTGCCAACTGGCCCAATCCCATTCCTGGCACCATATGTGAGGAGTCAGGAATTACACTTTGACACAGAGGGTTCATAGTTTTGGTCAGACTTTTCTTTCCCTTCCTGAAACCAAAACTAAGGATCTGCCAACGGTCAGAATGGCCAAAACAAAACGTCCTGTGTCCAAAGTTCTATTCTGATCCCCCTCTAAAGTGGAAAGGAAAATTTCTTTGGCCTTGAGTAATGTATAAATGTTTAAAAAGAAAATGTGAAACTCCAACACAACACGTTCCCAAGGATAGAGTTCCTTGACCCAGAGAGTGATTCCCCTTCCCCTGGATTTCTCTTCACTCTGGTTTCCGTTAAGAATGATCAGTCTCTTGATTATCAATACGGCTGGCGCACACAACAACGTGACCATTGGACATTGCAGTGTTAGAATACCTGGTGTACTCTCTGACCAGGTTTCTTTTCTCCTTTAATATATTTCCTCTGCCTTTTTCTGATGTGATCAGATAATGATTTCTTGAGTTCATTTCGGTTTACACTTTGTTCATCTTCATCTTCATGCTTGATGTTTTTCCTATCGGGGCTTTCTCATAAAGACACATGTTCAGAATTGACATCCACCTGCTATATTCTCCTGCCAGTGCTTTCTTACATAGGGATTTCTTTTTACTTTTAAACTGCCTGGTATACTCTACTGCCAGGGCTTTCTTATGTGGACTCATTTCCCATACTGATAGCGTCTCATTACGGGCTCTGCAGTAACCCTGCTGGTGCTACCGGCAGGTTGCCGCTGGACCTGTAATATTTTACCAGTACCTGGCTTCCCGGTGCCACTGGGATATTACAAATCCGGGTGCCTGGGAAGTCAGGCGCTGGCTTAAAAAATAGGACTCTATGGCAATGGGGACATGGAAGCAATGGTGCACTCGCACCAATTGTGCCAGCGCCTCTGTGAATTGTTTGCATGTCGTGGCCGCTGGGCAGGGTCAGACCTGTCGGGCAGAGCAGCCATGGAACGGCAAATTTATAATGAGTCTCTTATATTAGCCTTTTTTGGTATCATATCTTCCTGGTACTATTCTGTCAGGACATCTTTCACATGCGTATTGCATTCACTCACACAAGTCTCTTGTTCGGATTACTTTTTCCCCTTTTATAACAATGTTCACTTGCATGTATTCTTTCAGGGGCAGTTTTGTTCATTAACGGTGTTTGGCATGTCTGCCAATACGTCCTGGTGTCTCTGCTTCCCTTTCGTGGACTCGCCAGTTCTTCCTGGCGTATTTCGTCTCTCCCGTTGTAAGCTGGCAGCAAGCTTCCCTTCTTCTCAATGAGATGGTTGGCTCCACAGAACGCCTTCCAGTCCCTCGATCTCTATCGCTTACGAGAGATGCAGTCTTTTCCTGCCAGATGCTCTCCCTGGTCCGCTGCTTCAGATGTTTTTAAATTTCCTTGCTGTGGGTAAGTGCTCAAAACAACTAGAACGCCACTTGTGCTCTTGGATTTGGGCGATCTGTTTTACTCGATTCCTCGTCCCAATATCCTTGTGCTTCTGAATGGAAGTCCATTCTTGACGACTTGCATATGAGGTTTGGGCAAACGTTCTTAGTGGTTATTAAAGGCAAGTCGGTTTTTGATGGTTTGTATATAGATCTGGTAGAAGGGTTTTCAACACTCTTCCTAGGTGGATGAGGGGAGGGATATCCTCAGAAGAAAAGGGGATACCATGTCTCATACGATGATGCCATGACACTCCTCTGGAGGCTGTCCGCCCCCACCATGTGATCCTCCCTCATATAGCCACCCCCGGGGTCAGGATCAGGTAGTGACTGCCTTCCCCTGGCACCATGAGGGGAGGTCACCATCAGGGAAGGAGTGATCACGCCATCGGATTCATCACACTACGGTTTCCTTCCCCTTGCCCGCCCTCTTTCTTACCCACATTTTGTTATATGTGTTTACTCATCATTGGTCCTAACAGTTTCAGCTTTTTCAAACTTCTCGGGACAGCCTCTGTTCTTGTACATGAGCTGATCCCATTTTTTAAATGTAATACATACTGTTCAGCCATTTTGCCAACGTCGGTGGCTCCGGACTCATCCAGTTTCCCGCTATTTCCCACTTGACTACGATAAAGGTTATTCAAGAGCGTCTTTGTTCTTTGGGCAGTCAGTTGTTACGACATCCCGAACAATATTGCCTTGGGATCAGCTTGGTGGCAAACTAAGCTGACCATTACCTTTATAATTCTCTACCAGTACCTTTGTGGCTTGTGGCAATTCCACACCATGTGTCGTCACCTTTTGGACATATCTTGATTCCCCCTCTCAACATTTTACTCAGCCTTTCCCTCCAGTAATAATTCCTGTGCAAGTATTGAATTGGATTAGTCTGAGCCTCGCCAATATGGCTTCTTCTTTCGGGTATTCTAGCGCATCACTCCAATCATCCTTATTAATTATCCCCTGTTTTTTCCCACCTTTGTTTCAGGCCTCCCATTGACATGATTAAGTAAAAAGATAACACTTTCTATAGGGGCAAGACTTGCTTGGCTTTTATTTCACAGACAAACACATTACTTTCTAGAGGGATGCCTGCAGAAGGGGATTCCATCCTTCCAAAGAGTCCATCAGAGTGTGCCGTAGCTGCAAGTATTTGTAGAAATCTGTATGTCCTAGGGGTCTGCAACCTGTGGCTCTCCAGATGTTTCGGACTACAACTCCCATGATCTCCTGACATTGACTATGCTGTACAGGCTGGATGGGAATGGTAGTCCAAACACATCTGGGAGCCAAAGGTTGCAGACCCCTGACCCCAAATTCCCTCTCAAGTTCTTGAAATGGCTTGAGATTAGAATTTTGTACTATATCTTCAACACGCTAAATTTCTTTGTTGCTACCATTCTAAATTAGGTTCTGGGTCCCTCTGACCCTCTCCTCCCCCGCTCACCCACAAGGATGCCATCAGCGCTAATCTCCCTTCCCAGCCCAGACGTCGCTGGCTTTCGTCAATGAAATCCCTACTGCTTTCGTTACTGCTGGAACCTTATGATGAATGTGTTTATTGTATAAAAAACTCCCCTGTTCCTTCTATCCCAACTGGTTTAGTGTCTACTATTCCCATCCAACCTTTCAGGTATTTCCTACCATTTACTACAGCAAGTTGAGCAGCCCAGTAGTTTAATCTTTGGTTTGGTAACCCTAAACCCCTTTCCCAGTGGGAATTTTTTAACGTTTACATTCAGACTCTTGGTGTCTTATTCTGCCATAATACAATGCAGAGAGTGTAAGAAACCAAAGGGTGTCTCAACCACTAGTGGCAGGAGACCTCCCTCCCTCCCTCTCTCTCTCTCTCTCTCTCTCTCTCTCTCTTTCTCTTTCTCTTTCTCTTTCTCTTTCTCTTTCTCTTTCTCTTTCTCTTTCTCTTTCTCTTTCTCTTTCTCTTTCTCTTTCTCTTTCTCTTTCTCTTTCTCTTTCTCTTTCTCTTTCTCTTTCTCTTTCTCTTTCTCTTTCTCTTTCTCTTTCTCTTTCTCTTTCTCTTTCTCTTTCTCTTTCTCTTTCTCTTTCTCTTTCTCTTTCTCTTTCTCTTTCTCTTTCTCTTTCTCTTTCTCTCTCTCTCTCTCTCTCTCTCTCTCTCTCTCTCTCTCTCTCTCTCTCTCAGGTGGCCACGGCATGGCCATTGCCTTTGGATCTAGACCCTGGGGGTGGAACACTGCGGGAGGATAACCTGGGTGAGAAGACTTCAGGGAGTGGGGGTGAGGCAACTGAGGGTATTCCCCCTTTTTTGTACATCCTACCATCCTATTTATTAGGACTCTGATGTCCCAGCCCCCAACCCCTTTTTACACACACTGGGCCGAGGAAGAGGGTGACTGAGAATAAAGACTAGCTCTTATAGATCGTACTGGACATGTCCCACTAATGGGGTCAGGCACCTGATACCAATTAGCTCTCCTCACACGGATAAAAGGCGGAACCTAGAGGCACACACTGAGCAAGGTGGAACATGAGTATTCTATCTTAAGTAAACTTGTAGAGCGCAGCATAAGCCCAGGGGCATCTTGACGCTAGGCTGAGAGGGGACCGTCCGAACCACAAGAGAGCTAAAACAGGAAGGTCTTAAGTGTCGGTGAAACAATTAATGGGATTCAATATTGCGCAGGAAGAAAGGGAGCTGGTTCCAGGCCTTTGCAGCCACCACCGAGAATGCACGTTCCCCCCCCCCATATGCGGGCAAGCCTGAACCTCGGAGGCTTTATTATCTTCAGATCTTGGGAACGAAGAGGCCTCAATGATATGTACAAACCAAATTTATTCTGAAGGAGTTTGGCCACTAGTCCATAAAAGGACTTGTGCACTATGCATATAGCTTTGAACCTAACACTTTGCTCCACAGGTAGCCAGTGAAGATGCCGCAGTAGCAGGGTCATATGAGCACCCCGTGGGGGGCGAAGAATGGCTCTAGCAGCTGCATTTTGCAGCAGCTGGAGACACCGCAGAAGATGTTTAGGGAGGGCCAACTAGAGGGCATTACAATAGTCGATATTACTAATGACTAAGGAGGAGACAACAGGAGCATGGAACTTAGCAGGAAGGCAAGGAGGGACTTTTTCAGAGAGTCCGTAGCTCAAAGTGGGTCCTTTGCCAGACAGAGATCTGGTCAGCCATAGAAAGAGAGGCCGTCATTTTAACGCCTAGATCTTTTACTGAGGGGACCGGCTGAGGAAAAGGGCCAAAACTCTCCGGCCAAAACTCTGGGGTGGAGAACAGAGAAGGGATACCCACCACCAACACCTCTGTTTTTTCAACATTAAGCTTAAGCTAATTTCTCACCATCCACTCACCAATGGCTACCAAACACTTTTTCAATTGACCTGCCGATCAAATTTAGCCAAATGCAACCGCACAATGATTTGGGTGTCATAAAAAGGGACCACTGAATGGTCAGACCAGATAATAGGCATCGCTTGAGCAACTGTCAGAGTTGCGGGTGGAGCAAACATAAAGTATTACAAGCTGATGTGTAGAACAGTTTTTCTGCTGAGGAAGACCCAAGTCAAACATCGAAAGCAAAAATTGTTTTCCCAATGCGCTAGCAGTTTCATTTATTGGAAGGTTAAAATCACCCATGATAATCAAGTTGGAATGTTTCTGGAGGTGTGTAGCGACCATCCCAGGAACCCCTTAACAGAACCTTTTGTCATAGCCAGAAGGGCAATAAATCAGTAGTACATATAGGGTATTGGAAGCAGACATAGAGATGCTAACCAGAATTGCATCCATGTTAAAACCATGATCAAATTGCATAGTGCAAAGTTTCAATCTCGAGTTAAAAAAAATGACAACACCTCTGCCAATGTGTGGGGGGGGGGCGATCACATCTCAACATAGAATAATTGGGAGGAAGCAGTTGAATAATACTAGGGTCCCAGTGAGGGCCAAGCCAGGTTTCAGATATGAATGCAAGATCAGGTTGATGGTCTTCTAGCCAGGTCCCGGCAACTTTGGGCATGCACTGCCAGCGACCGAGCATTCAGTAAAAGACTGTACACCAGTGGTGTAGCCTCAGATGTCGGGCAAAGACAGAAGTTATTAGGCCAGTTAGTATCGGCTGGAGCCAGAGCCAAAAGCTCCGCCCCAAATAGCAGGGGTTTTGTAAGGTGGACTTAGAGCCGTGGTACATCTAGGGCCGAGCCTGGGCATGGATGGACACATACAGGCTTGCCTTAAGCGCGCCTCTGAGGCGCTGACGGCGTACCCGCTGCACCCGTCCGCTGCAAAGGCGTAGGAACTGGCATATAAATGCTGTGAGCAGTACCAGAACGAGGCGCAGGAACGCCTACAAGTATAAAAGGGGTCTGGCCGCAACCGTGGAACTCCAGCACTCTGTAAAAGTATAAAATCACCAGTCGTACAATCGCTAGCAATAGAATGCAACAACAGAATATAAAAGCACTGTAGTGGAATGCACACAGTTAAATTAGTATACGCAATAAAATAGTATTTGTCAGCAACTCAGAGGGGCTTTATAATGGAGGTCCTGAAACAGGACAACCTCAGCTCTCAAGTATGAGCAGAACTTCGGGTACTGAGACAAACCTACTGTAGCAGAGCGACGGACCAAGGGACGAGAGCAGCGGGTCAGAAACCCCAAGAGTTACGTACAGAAGGTTGTTGCCTATAAAAGGCCACAAAACACACGTGGAGAAGGCCAGATCCCAAAGTAGAAGGCTGCATTGTGTTTCAAGGACGCCAGTGACCCTCCTGGGCGAACGGCAGAGTTGGGGAGGAGAGGCCAAGTCTGTGAGACTAACCTTGACTCGTGAATTGGAAATCGTAAAACCAAGAAAGAAACGCACACAGCCGGTGAGTTGGCAAGCGACCTGATATACTGGTGTGTGTTAAAGATTGAAGTGGCAACATTATATCACATGTGAAGGCTGCACGCGTGTGGATGAGACGCGAAGAAAGGCAGACCTTTGAATGAACTTTGAAGTAAGGACAGCTGTGTAATCAGTGATACTGAGTAACAGAGTGATCTGGCGAAAGGAAGTAGCCCATTCAAGTCTCCCCTGAAAGGTGCATTGTTTGTAGCGATAAAGTGAATTAACTGTAAAAGCAAAAGTGAACAAAGTTAACCCAGAGATATTGGGAGAGTGAAAAGCTGAACATTGAACTTTCAGTCAAAGTGGTCCTGCTGAGGTCTGTAAACAAAGCCACGCACATTCGAAAGTCTTTGACATACGAAAATAGTCGGAGCCCGACTGAGGGAGACCCGAAGTGTTAATAGGTTAGGGCAAGGGAGCCCCCTCCAAGCATTGTTGAACTTTTGTTGTGACTGGCCTGAGCCCGACGAAGGGGGACCAACGTGAACTTTTGTTGTGAAAGGTCTGAGCCCGACGAAGGGGGACCAACGTGAACTTTTGTTGTGAAAGGTCTGAGCCCAAAAGAGGGGGACCGGCATGAACTTTTTGTTGAAACGTTATTTGGAAGTCTAGAAAGAGACTTTAACTGGAGGGCTAGGCGGGCTTCGATCCACGTCTTGAACTGTTTTGTGTTGAAAACCCACGCCAGAGTGTCTCATCTTGCCTACGGGGACCACCTTACTCTGTGCTGTCTAATGTGGCGAGGTAGAACTGATTCAGCCACATTTATTCTTTACATTTGAAACACTGATTTTGCTTTATATACATATCTCCTTTATACACTTCTTGTACGAGAGATAGGGCAGGCATTAGATTTTGTTAGCATAGGCCATTTTGATTTGACTGACTTCACTAGGATTGTTTTATTTCTTATTTGATGGTCGAGACTACTCCCATCCTAGTGATAGGGCAGAATAGGAGTTTTTCCAAACCCAGAAACTTTAATAAAGGTTTTACAAATTGTACCTTTTGTGTCAGTGTCATACTTGTGAAACCTTGCCTCCCCTATAAGAGTCCTCGCCACTCTTTAAAAGTCCTCTGTTTTAATGTCATTTGCTGTTTGGCTTATTTACAACATTCTGGGGAACTTGATCATTTTATATGATATGATATGATATGACATTCATAACGCGCCTGTACACAAGTGTTTCAAGGCGCGAGTGCAGCACATCTGAAGAGAGAAGAGGGGGTAGTCCGTTCCAGTGATTCACTTCAGCTTCTAAACATTTGAGGGCCGGTACCACATTTAATTCGTAGAATTGATTTTTCCTCCTTTTGAACACATGATCCTAAATATTTGAATTAATTCACCGTGATTTTCGGTGGACAGTTTTTACACCATACCTCTGCTTTCCCTGTACAGTGTATTCGATTACTATCTCGAAGAGGTGTGGCGATTGGAGGCAACACAGTTTTGTGCCGCTTTCCCGTTCAAAAGTGTTAGACTAATCCATTGACCTTAACTAGCCTTCGGTTTATTGTACAATAACCTCACTCGATTAAGGAAGCCCGCTATGAATCCCATTTTACTGAGCACCCCGAACATGTAGCTCAACTCGCTTTAAGCGTGTCTAGGGAAAGGATACATGCTAGGATCGTCTGTGTTTTCACTTTTCCCAAAACTACACGGTCTCCTTATATTGATCCTTGTTGACCACCTCTTACTGATGCCACATTGGGATTCATGTATTATTTCCTCTATAGTTTTCAGTAGCTTATTTGCAAATGCCCTGACTAATATCTTTGTTTCGCTGTTAATGAGGGAGATCGGTCGTGAAGACTCGCACAGATCTATAGTGGTTTCCCTCGCTCAGGAGAACTACAAGCCTCCCTAAAATCAGATTCCCTTGTCCCTATCTTGCCTTGACATTCCCCTCATTGTCTTTTTGGGTGCCCCTTTAAGTAGTTTCCACAGTTCTATAGATAAACCATTAGGTCCTTTTTTTGCCCTTCTCCAGTTGTTCAACCGCAGCTTATTCTTCATCCATGAGCTCACCTTCTAAGGCCTTGCTTTACCCCTCTGTTACTTTTCTGACTGGGAGATCTGCTAGGAATTTAGTGAGTTTCTCTTCTGGGCTCTGTTTCCGTGCCTTGTATAATTCTGTATAGAATGAGGCAAAGACCCACACTACCTCTCTGGTATCGAGGACGTTTCCGTCTTTTTTTGATTATCTCACTGATTACCCTGCTCTGTTTGCGTCTCTGCGATAGCCATGCTAGTCGAGTCCCTGCCTTATGCCTCCATTTGTAAATTCTCACCACCATGCCACAGTCCACTGACTGTGTTTTAACATCTTCCCTAGCTCCCTTAAGAACTCCACTGAAGGGGTATGCCATTCATTGCTCCTCTAGTTTCCTGCTCTTTGCTTCACAGTCTATTTTCCCCTCTGTCTTTCTCCCTTCCAGTTATGTCCTCCTCTCTCAACACAGTTTTGTAAGTCTCTCAGAGTGGTTGTTTGGAGTCTACAGCGTTCATGATGTTATGGTAATACTCTTCGGATTCTGTAATTATTTCACCACCTTTTCATCTAGCAGGTAAAAAGCATTTAGTCTCCAGATTCTATTGTTTGCTCTGGGTGAAATATGTAGTCCATTCTTGACATAAGGGGCATGGGATACAGAGAATAATGAAAATTCACAGTGATCCAGGGAGGATGCCCTCCATGCATCTATCTCTCTGCTCCATAACGTTCAGGAAAAACACTAGCTTTAACTTCTTTTGGTCCACTTGACCTCCAGCTTTCCATAAAACCAGCTGTGGGCCTCAAACTTTATTGAACTCACCTGCTTCCACTTATACTGCCCCGGGCCTCCAGCATTAGCATTTTAACCTCTTCAAGCTTCTGTGAGGAATGTGTGCAGGGCGTATTCATTTATAAAGGTATAGAATGCTCTGCCCACCATCCTTGTCAAACCAACAAATCTGCCTCTCGGTTCCTGCACCCCTCCAATCTCCCATGAACCCCTCGTAAAAGCTGCATTTCCCACGCATTTCTATGGTGCTCTGCCTAGAAAGACACAGGGCCCTCCCATTTTGCATTGCAGACAACATTGAGTAGGCTACTAGTCACGTGACCAGGCCCTGCCACTCATTTGTTCCGCCATCACCTATTTTATCAGTCCTCCTTAGACAGCTTCATCACTGGCGTCTTCAGCAAAGGACATGCCAAGACAAGGATCTCACCTGTTTGCACCGGTTTGGGCCTGGTAGGGCCAACGGCCTGACCCACTATCCTGCATTTCACCTACAAACTTATCGCTACTGCTGCTGCTCACCAAAAGACATCACCATGTCTCCTCCCTCCAGAGCCCATGCCCACTCACTAGGGTTCAAATGGCCAAGGGCCCTGGGAAGCCTTGGCAAAGGACCCTAGCAAACCTTGTCAATATTGCATTGCCCCCATCCAACACTGACAGACCACATGCACACGCCCTCTCATGTTCAGTGTTTGCTCAGCAGTCGGTCACGCGATTTGGCCATGCTTCATCCCCTCTCCCAGAACAAGCTCATTTGAATAACTCGCCTGCCGGTTCCCTCTATCGCACAAGGAATAATCACTTTCCACCTCATCTACAGACCACCTCGCAGGAGGGATATTCATTGCAGAGATGGGCAACGTACTCTCCTCTACCAAATTAGCACATTCAAATAATGTCTTTCTAAGTGATTTTAACATCGCCAAGTCACAGGCTGACAACAACACTCAAAGCACGCTTTTCGCACTGACCGCTTTCATGGACCTTAAGCGAATTGTGCTCTTCTCCCCCTCCCCCCGCACATCAAAGGAAACACCCTAGACTTAGTATTCACATCATTCCCCTTCATCACCTGTCCAGACTCTATCCCACTTGGCTAGTCTGACCATACCGCCATCCCATTATCAGTTACCCACTGAACCATGGCTCACAAATGTCTGGCTAAACGCACTCTCACTCAACACAGCTCATTCAAATCCTTGCTGGTCAATGAGCCAGAAGCAAACTTTGCAGACTTCCCCACCACAGGGAATGCCTCAGGCTTCCTGGAATTATTCAGCAACTCTGCTATGAAACTGGTGGAACTCATGCCCCCCTCTAAAATTTAGCCAGGCTAAGAAGAAACCATATACCCCATGGTACACCCCTGAGCTGCCACTTGAAGCCAGGATACTGTTCAAGACTAACTGCATTGTCTACAAAGAAGTCACGAGTAGCACACCAGCATACCTGGCAGCTAAGTTCCACATATCTGGTGGCACACGCTCCTCGCGCATCAAATCGACCAACCAGCTTGAATCACAACTCGTCCGCAAAGAGAGGACCCGCAAACAATTCTTCTCTTGTCATGCACCCACCTTCTGGAACTCAATCCTGGTGTCGGCTCAGAATGCCCTCACAATTCTCCATTTTCGCAAATCGCTCAAAACATGGCTCTTTCAGCAACACCCAACCAAGAACTCATTTCAATTGATGCACATACTGACACACAGACCTCAAAGTACTGCAATACTGTTAAGTGAGCCCAAATGCTGCCTACTCACACTCTGTACAGCACTCTGCTGCTTGCGAGCTAGGGCCGCACTTTAAACAAAAGAAATTCATTAAAAAACAAGAAATGGTAACACCATTCCCTTCCTCATACTTTCAAAGCCGACCTTTACCTTTTTCCTTCCCATTGTATCTCATTAAGGAGTGAAAGGCCTGTCCCTTGTCCTCTGGTTCCTTCTTAAGACTTTCTCAGGAAATGTGGAAAAGGATAACCATTTTTGGTGCCGTTCCTGCTTTCTTAGATGGTGCTCTTTCCCCTCCTGCGTGCAGGGTGTGGGGAAACTGTTCTAACTTTCCTGTAGGCCCCAGTTATACCTTAATCAAGTCTCTTTCTTCTATCAGGTGTACCGGTAGGCTTTCAGAGCCCCACTTGCTTATCTGGTTCTCCCCTCAGGTCTTTCATCTCCCAATTGTCCTTATTCAACTGGCTGCAGTCCACCAGCTTCCGTTGACCAGTGTCTCATCCAGTCTCTTAATCGTTCCATCTTTCATTATGTTCATCCTGTAATTTTTGGTTGGATCCATGCTAGTTTCTTGCTAATGTGATCCGCATTTGCTCTTGCCATTGTTTAGGAGTAGACTCGTCCCTTTCTTTGTTGTCTTTGTATTCTCACCTGGCGAGCTGATTATGCCCCTTTCTTCAAGTCAGTCCCTGGCTTCCTGTGGATCCCTAAATATCAACGAGCAAGCAGCCCATGTGGATTGTTCTCAATTTAGTTGGAAAAATGAACATACATTTGTTGCTCTTTCATATATGCTGTTAAACCTCTTCAAATGATGACCATTGCTCGCTGCACCTGGAGAATGTAGTCTGGGAGGATCGTGATGGAGGCTCTTCCATATTGAAGTATTCCTGCTGCCTTGGCCTCCTCTAGTATTTCTTCCCGGTCTCTGTAATTGAATCATTTGGCCACCATCGCTCTGAGTGGCAATTCCGGTGGAGGCGGCCTACCAGAGACTCTGTGCTGTGGCGAATCTGAAGAGTTTTACACATCTCCTCAAGGGGGAGTGACCCCCTTGGGGACTAGGGAGGTGAGGCCACTGTGCTTAACACTGCTTAAGGGACAGGGAAACCTCCAAGAGTTCCTGAGTCGCTATCCCTTGTTCCCCAGGGACTTAACACCTTTATGGGGTATGTGGAAATAATGATGTATGAGAACGCTTTGACTATGTCTGGCTCAGCTTTTGACCCAAACTTAATTTCATCCTCTACAGGCAAAAACAACCGAACAATGAAAAAAAACATCCTCCTGAACTCCCGAGGAACCATCAGGAAAGCGTATCTGTGCATAGCTCAGACTTAAATTACCCTGCAGCGTGCATTGGGACAGCAGAGTAGCCCCCAGAGCTGCAGAGGGGGAGATACCTACTCCTGGGAGGTGTGGCAGGAAGAAGGAAGCCTTTGCCTGGCATGGCAGATTCACCCATCAGCCAAGTCTTTGGAGAGCTCGGCAAACCTGCTGAGACACAGACCAGAGAAGTCCGGTCCAGGAGATTCTCAAGCAGTGGAGAAAAATTGAGTGGTGGACAAACGGTGCAACAAGGAATCAGTGCCATAACACTGCAGAAATATAACGGGTAGGGAGAAGCCGCGTCGGCCTACTTGAATGACTCCCTGGAGGAGCACTGCACAGAGACTGTGAAGATACATAGTCACTGCAGGGAACCGGGAGGATGGTGGAAAGGCTACCCAGACCCCTACGCGGGGTGAGGGAGGCCACACTCCACGGCGGGATAAGGGAGGCCCTGAACTCCAAGCAGGGGTGTGAGACCCAAGACCCCAGGGAGGGATAAAAGCCAGGAGATGACTAACTGGAGAAAGTGCCACGAATACAAAAACCTGATTAATCCCAGGAAGAATAGCTAACCAAACACTGTGGCTAAGAAGAAGTTCACTCTGAAAATCACCCAGAATGGGTGGCGTAATGGGAGAAATTCCAGCCTGGAGTAGGGGAAACATAGACATTTGGTGTCAAGATTTGAACGGTGCAGTGGAACCAAGCAGCTCTGTTTCCTGATAAATAGATACTAGCCACCATTCTTTCGTTTGGGCAAAGGCCCTTGTTAAAGTCAGGTTGTTTTGCCTATAGTGGTAGGGACAGCAATTAGACTGGAATAGATTTATGGATGCCGGACTCTGCTTATAAAGTAGGACATCCTGACAAGCGTTCGTTTAGACTGCTTTCTTTTCTAGGGCCAAGAAACTTGGGGATGGATTAGTTTTTTTGGGTGTTCAATAAAGAAATATTCAAACCCAAATATCACCAGGTCCATCTCCTAATTCTAACTTCCACACCACATTGCCAAGGGTATACTAGGGCTATAGTCCATATACTGACCAGGCCTAGAGAACTTTGTGGATAAGGCCACAGGCTTGTTGAAGGGTGCAAACCCAGATCTTGGCAAGTGCCAGGGAGCCTCAAAAGCGAAATGAGCAGATTATGAGACTGCTGGAGCTATAGCCCAGAGTCCCAATGGGAGCCAGTGAAACATAAGGAAATTAATGCAAACCTGTAATGGGATCAGCATTGCAAGGCGGCCCTTCGCTAGTGGCTAAGAAGAAGTTCACTCTGAAAATCACCCAGATGGTGGGTGGCGTAATGGGAGAAATTCCAGCCTGGCAGTTGTGTGGCTATCCCTTAAGGCAAAGCAAAGGAGTTCTTGCCTGGTAGAGGTGTGGAGTCTACTTTCCCAGAGTATGCGATCACCTTGGCACCAAGGAGTAATTGGTGAAACGGCCACAAAACCATGCAGAGATTCTATAAGCACCCTTTTGAGGGTGGGTAACCAGGTGATCATCAGAAGGTTGCTTAATCGCTACTACTGTGTTTTGTAGAATAGGCAATAAAACCTGGACTGCTAGGCCCCCCTAGAGTAGATCTTTAGGATTTTTTTGATTGGATATTCATCTTAACACTGTTACTAAAGAAGTAGAGTAACTCGGTTTTAAGTGAAAACCTTTAAGTCACTGTAAGAGTTCATCTACCCTGGTCAACCCCAAACGGGTGAGACAAACTCATAGAAGTATTTTTACCCTGCATAGGATGATCCAGACTTGGCCCAGGGACCTTTGGACATTACTTGCCCACATCACCATTTTGTTTGCACCTACTGCAAGGGCATGATTTATCTAGTTTGGCCATTGTGGATACCAGGTTCTGTTATTTGTTCCCCGTGAAGAACCTTTGTTCAGCCACCTTCCTGAGATGACAATAAAAAATATGTTGAGCTGTATTCTCGGTTGAGTATTCTGCTATTCGCCATCATAGCACTATTTTTGTTCTTTAATTATGCAATAGAACTGAAATGCATGCAGTTAAGGTGGATTAGTTATATGGATTTTTAGAATGCATTCACGAGTGTTATGGGCATAGAGGTTTTGAATAAAATGAAGGCATGTGTCCACTACAGCTAAATGGCCACAGATTGACTACTTAACTGGCATCTTATTACAGGAAATAGATGTAGCATCTATGTGTGGCGTTCGGTTCGTGTGTTTCACTAACTTCACTGCGAATGTTGAATAATCCATTTCATCTTAGTCGCGCATGCCACAGCACCACCCTGTAACAATAACTAGAGATTCACCTCCACTTCAGAGCCAAATGAGCTATGCATTGTGGTTATAGAAATTATCTCAAATGCGAGCCTTTTGTGCCAGAAAATTGTCTGTCTTATAGGGCAGTACTATTTTATACATCACTGTTTCAACCCATCACAGACCGCTCTCAAGAATGCCGACAGCCACATGCATGTTTCACCCTTATTAGGGATTATCAGTAAACTATAGTCTGACATTCATTGGTGTATGTTTAGCAAACACCAGTTAAGTTACGATTGGTTTATGGAAGCTTTAAAGAAACCATTAAATCTGAAATGTGAAAGTAGAATAAGCTATTTCATCTATGTCGGACATGCCACAGCACCACCCTGTAGCCATCACTAGACGTTCACCTCTCTGCTCCCGAAAATATCTTTTGTCTTGAGGGCAGTGACATTTTATGCATTGTTTTTCAACCCAAGATAGATGACTCTCAAGGATGCATATATGTTTTTACCTTTATTAAGTATCATCATCAGTGCATTATAGTCTATATCCTTTTTATTCTAATTTCACATTTCCGGTGGTGGAAGTTTTATTTTTCAATCTCTTACAAACTCACAGCAACTTTGCTGGTGTTTGCAAAAACATACCCTGAGTTCTGTCGCTACTGCCAGCCTTTTAGGATCTCTTGAACGTCTAGTTTCAGTTCCTAAGCAGGTCAATGGGACTAGTATGGCTGACTGTCTCCTGCGTTTTGCTATTCAGGGCTCTAAGTTGGAGTCTATAGAGGAACCTCCCTCTCCTCCCACCCCCAGCTTGTCCCAACCTTGACGGCCTTGGGGTTCCCGATTACCTTGTTGGAGGTTCTACACACTTTAATGGGACCTGCTCTACTAATGGCCACTTCTAGTTTCTATCCCTGTGTTCCCTGGACCTTAGGTTACCAGTTCTATAGTTTGCCCTAACCAAGGTGGCCCGTCCTTCTCTTGGAGGAGGCTTGGTCAGGTAAATGAGAACAGCAAGACATCTAGCTTCTTGTAAACGCTAGCTTTCCAGAATCTAGGTACTCTTTGAACATCCTGTAAAACGTTTAAATAAAAAATGTGCCCTTGTGCAAAAAAAAGCCCTATTCTTTCAATAAATGTTTGCACCAGGACATTGTTTGAGCTAATGGTAACAGAGCGTTCTGTGGCCTAGTGTGTGTGGTACAGTTACCAAAGGCTAATACGAAGACAAAATCTGTTTTTTAAAAAAAATGCATTAATAAGTGTGTACATACCATAAAAAGATTTAAAACAAAGTAAAAATGCAAATAAAGTAAACGTATGTGGGAAGAAAGGAAAGTGAAAAGTTGGCCAAGGCAACCAAATTATCATCGGAACGGTGCAAGAGGAAAAACAGTTATTGCAATTGTTTTCATATGTGTGTGGTTATTCTTTTAACTGGCTTTATGCCTGCTTCACCAGAGGCAAGGGGAGGCCTATGCTTAACTCCAAAATCTCCAGCGAATCAATGTAGGCTACTCCTCTTGCTTTAAGCGTGATTTCCAGTATACCTTTTTTCCATGCTAGTGTTTTATTTTTGCTATACATTGTCTTATTGTTTCCTAAGCCTTAATTTGTGAAACTAGTTACTACTAGTGGCAGAAGTCTGCAAACAGGGAAAATGCTCTTCCGGTAGTCTTATTGCTAACCTTCCTTTATAATGCTAGGCTTTGCCAGACTACGCACCCACACCAATGTTGCTTTTTACCTGCCTGTATATGTATTCCTGAAGTAGACCCCTGCACCATAAGGCGTGGCTTTTACAGACTGTGCACATACCCTTACTTTGTCCCTATGCTTATATGTACACCTGAAGGAGCCCCCTATACCATGAGGCGTGGCTCTGCCAGATTATGCTTTTCAAAATCCACTTGTATGTTGTACCCTTATGCGTGGTCTTGCACTTTGCAGAATGTCTCTTCTCACTTACTGGAACTAGCGCCTAGATGACTGAGGGTTTTGTGCGCTGCTATAAATGCAGAAATAAATAAATAATACATACCCAGCCCTACTCCTTCAAACACCACACCAATTCCCTGTCCAGTTGCAATAGGGCCTTGCCCACGTATTTCGGCTACTGTGCAAAATCTAAGGGTCACAATGGGCAGTGACCTCACGCTAGAACCACAGTTCAAAGCCATCAAAAGGCACAGCTCCACCCAACTCCACCCCTTAAGGTGCATCATGCCGTTCCTGACCTTCACACACAGGACAGTGGCAGTGCAGTTATCTCCTTGGCACTATTAACTGCCTCTATCTTTAAAATACCTGACTGTCTACATAACAGTCTCCAAAGAGACTAAAATGTGGCAGCAAGATTACTATTTGGACTGAAAATACACAAACACATTTCCCCAGCACTTCATGCATAGTACAGACTCACAATCAAAAGAGGGATCCACTTCAAAGTCCTGTATATATTGCTCACTGCTCATACTATGGGAAAGGACCAAATTCCAATTGTATACCCTCCAGAACACTATGATCTAGTAAAAGTGGACTTGTAACAATACCTAATGTCAACTGGAAATGACAGAGGCTCCAGTTTTCAGCTCTTCCAAAGTCACCCACGTTCAGTTTTTGAGATATCCTTTAGGGATAACATACCCCACCCACCAAGTGAACTACGTAGAAAGTACACTGGCATGCAGGAGCCTGGTACTTCCAACCTGCGCCCGTCAATACCACAAGTTGCATATCCGCCTCGCACTAATCACCCTATCCTCTATTCTTGCTAAGCCATGCACAGCGAGGCCAAAAGAATGGTATAAGTTTGCTTCACGAGACCACGTTTCGTGAGGATAGCTCGGGGGCAACGTGCTCGTCATGAATGCAAGACGAGGCGGAGCAGCACAGGTTTGTTCCTCTGGTCCGCACTTGGAAACCTCTGGGTATTAAACATGTTATAAATAACCCATTACAATTACACTTTCATATTATTATTTATATTATTATTGCTAGCATATGCCATGCACCAATGGTATATAAGAGCAGGTAAAGTGTATGTGTGCGCCGCCTGCCTCAACCTCAACAGCTAGGATCAAGATTACTACCATTGATTTCTTTCAACTTGGGATCTACTAAACAATGCACTCTTCTGCATTAATTCCTTTATTCATTTCTTCCTCCTTGTAGATGAGACGCTGTTATTAAATGTTTTATGTGGTGTGATTTCTGGAGTAATCTCGTCATCGATCGCTAACCCCACAGATGTTTTAAAGGTAATTTATTGTTTGATCCCTGATGTCAGAAAGAAAGCTTAATTTGTTTAGTACTGGAACAGCTTGCTACTTTGTCTTATTGTTCATAGTTGATGGTACTGATATATAGATTTGCAAGCAAAATTATGAAGCCCAGAATATTGTCACAGAATGACGGACAACCGGTGAAGGTTAGCAGAGGGCACACAGGGAGGAGTATTGTTATGGAGATTGAATATCTATGGGCAAGATGATTCATAGGAGGAAAAAGCTAAGCAACCTGTTAATATGAAGGAACAAAGATTATATGCAGAAAGATTTAAAAAAGCAATAGCCAATTAAAGGGCACATTGTGAAATCTACCACAATATTAGCTGGTGATGTGTTTGGTGGGTAGAATTGGCAAATGTATGGTTGTGGGGAAAAGGGAAAGATGACTATTTTTCCAGTGTTATTTTAAAACAGGCCACATATGCAACCGTGCAAGAGGGAATGGTCCATTAAAATGTGTGAGCAGACGTAAAGAGGGAAGGGGGCTAAGTAGAATAGAAACATGTTTTGGGACAGAACAAGAGCGTCTTTAGATGTGAGGGCGAAATATATTAAGCATGCATGTAATAACTATTGATATACATTTCTGGACATTTTTGAAGTCATGGGGGGAAAAGGATTACAACTTTTTGGTTAGAAAAAAGGAACACTTAAAATGTATACAGTTTTCTAACGACCTTTTACAGATGGGAATTCCCTTTTCTATTTTAAGAACATAACATTTATTTTGTATACATTGCCTTGTTCTTAAAAGTTCAGTATTTTTTTTAACAATTTCTTTAGTATGTTTGGTTTATTATGTTTGGTTTATTACAAACCTTTCAAATTTTCAAATTATTACAATTCAGCTTTTGCACTGAAATCCCAACATCAAAGTAATTTCATCAACAATAAAAAGACCATGTGTTAGGCCAGGTTTGTGTGCAGTACCCTCTGGGAACAGTACAAACAACTCTGACTACAGGTATAGGAAACCCAACCTTTGGTATAAGCTTGTACTACACATTTCTGGTAGCTTGTTGAGCAGCCAGGCTTATCACAAGAGGGGTCAATGTGAGTTGTACTGGAGTTAGACAGAGATTTACAGTTACAAGTATTCAAATAAACTCTTACACTCAAGGTTTCTTGAATAAACAATTATTAATTTATTTATCAGTCAGTTAGAGTAAGCCTTCTTCAGAAGGGAGCAATACAACAGTAACACTCAAATACACTTAATGAAATACACAATCTTAAGATCTCTAAATCAGATAACCTTTTGGGATGGCCCTCAGACACTACCTACACCCTCAGGTTACTTGAATTGCTAGGATGCTGGGGACATTAATATCACTGTTGCATTTAGAATCATATAGTAATAAGTCAAAGGAAAAGGTTATTTGGAACATACAAGAGACCACAAATATTCTTAAGCAGGCAAATACTTTTAGATCCCCCAATAAGAGTCATTCAGTGAAAAGAGGTTAAGCTAAAGTCAATAGGCAAAAGTCTATATGAGCTGAAACACTTCCTTGTAGGTACGTTTAAAGTCTTTGCACAGGGCTTTAGAAGTCTTTGAAGACAGCTATCTGCTGTTACCATGATGTCACAAGATATACATATATGTTAAAGATATAGGTAAATTTGCTGCTACTGTGCTTGCTCCTGTTTGTTCTTGTAATTTTTAATCCTCTTAACCCTTTGTAATACTCTAAATATGTAATTACGTAAATTTATAATTGTGTATCTATTTATACTATGTGTTGATTCTATGTGTTGATGTTTTTTGTAAAGGTTTAATAAAACCATATACAAATAAAAAAAAAAAAAAAAAAAGAGGTACGTTCTCTCAGACTTTACAGTACCTTTAGAATGAAGAAAAGTGCAGCAGATGACTTCTGTTCCTTTGCAGCTCTGCAGATCTCCCTGTTCCTGGCCCTCAGTCATGGGGACAAGAGGTAGGACTTCTCGGGACCCATGCACTGCAATGGGACAGTCACCGCTTGCAACCGCGTATCTTCAATTCAGTGGCTGTTCAGTGTTTCAGCTCCTCGCATCTACCACAAATAGCAACACTGTGGTTCCTGGCTGTCGTATGGACTTTCCATGCTTCTGGGATCCTGCACTCTGTTGAGGGGGCTCAGGCTCGGTCAGTGCTGCTTCCTGGGAGTCTGGAGGATCTTCCTGGAGCTCTTGGCCAGTTTAAAAGCAACGCACACAATCTGGTGTTCCTTTCCCTGGCTATACGGTTTCCAGCAGCAACTCTATGGAAATTCAACCAGCTCCAAGATATATGTCCAGGTGGCTTACTTTGGAGTTGTTTGCTCCCAACAACTCAAAGGGAGAAGTCGTCCTTGCAGGGGCTTCTCTGTCAATATAAATTTGGAGTTTCAGCACAGCAGTAGGGCTTCACCGGGCAAACCAACGGTTCAGGAGTTGCAGCAGGCGTCCTCTTAAAGTTCTTCTTCGGTTCCTTCATCCAGTGGTCGACTCTGCCTTCCAAGCCAAAAGCTTCACCTTTTATTCAGTTCTCTCCCATTCATTCCAGCCTAGCTGTCAGTCACCCAGCAGGGTGGCTATCCTTGCCGGACAGTCAGCCGGCCAATCGCCACCGAGTGCATTTGGGTTTCCTTGGAGACTAAGCACAGGGAGTTTCGGGCACCTTCCTCACTTCCTGCCTACCCCAGACACCCTGGAGCCAGAGGCGGGCTTCACTCATGAATCCTGCCAAAGGCAAAGCGAACAATGGGACCAAACCTGGTTTGGCGCGCAGAGTAAATCTCAAGAAGGACATTTCCACAAAGAGATGGCGAAAAAGAAGTCGGGCCATTTTGACAAAAATGGCACCCTTGGGTGCTTTACTGCAGCTGCGAACGCAGCCTGCAGTAAAGGCACACCATGGTAGTTAACACAACACCGCTGCCATCAGCCATTCAGTGAGAAAAGGGCAATATAAAAATGTTACATGAGAAGCTAGACAAAGGGAATACTAGGTAATCCCTCCAGCACCCTATTGTAAGACAGTGTGTGCTGGGTCTAGAAAGTTACAATGGTAAGTAAAGTCAATTTCACTTTACTGCTCTGGGAAACAGTAGTTTATCCCAGAGAAGGTATTTAAACCTTTGGGAAATCTGAAAGACTTCCCTGTGCCACTGCACTGAAGGTGCTGTGTGACACAATGTAAACGATGATGCCTATGGAGTTTGTCAGACTCCACAACCAAAAGAAACAGTGTACAAAACCACATTAAAATACATGAGAGAGTGGGGAAAAAGGGTCTCACTCTCTCCAGGTTAAATAAAATCAAGTCCTCAAAATCCAGAAAAGTTGCTATTGGTTTCTAAGGTGGAGGGAATTAGCACATTTCTGAGAATTCTCCCTAACACCATGGTTAAAACATTTTCATCTTAAACTGCCAGTTTTTCGAATTATTACAATTCATCTATTGCACTATAATCTCAACATCTAAACAATTTCATTAATAATAATGAAACGATTGTTAAAAGCCTGTACACCTATCTGCAGCTTAAAGGCGTGCTGTCGAGGGAAGACTGGCGAATGAAAACCCAAGGTACCTCACACCATTCGAGAAACTTCTTGACACGGCACTGAAACTTAAGGTCTGATTTTGCAAATGTATCGGGCATTGTTTTCAAGCCCGCCTCAGGATCAGTTTCAAGGCTCAAACAGAGATGGGAGCTAGACTTGGGTAGAGAATTGGACCAACGCACCTGGGCAAAGATGTGTAAGACACCCTCACAAGTATCGATTGCCGTGCAGTATAAATTACATGCTATCAAATTATTGCATAGGTGGCAATACGATCCCCATAGACTATCGAAAATGTTTCAGACTACTAGTCCTATGTGCTGGCGGGAATGTGGGCAAAGAGCCAACTATTGGCATAAGTGGTGGGGATGTCCTCGAGTGCAGGTGTACTGGAGTGAAGTCTTAGGCTGGATTAGACACACCGATGGAATCCTTCGGGAAGCAACACCGCTTCTTGTATTATTTGGCTTGGATGAAGATGGTGTAATGGAAGTGGGTGGGATTGTGGGCCCCTTGTTACTTGCAGCTCGAGCTTGCCTGGTGATAAAGTGGAAGGCAAAACATCCCCCGTCTAAAAAAGAGTGGATTGGAGTAGCCACAAATATATGCACGATGGAGAGAATCACTGCTGCTCTACACGAAAGATTGGCCCAACATGAAATACTATGAGATGATTTTGTAGAAATGTACACCCCGAGCCCTGCAAGCATTCCCTCATGATGGCGACAAAGGCTGTGGACACGGCCAATGAAACCCTCTAGTAAAATTGTATCAGGCCAGTGCACTAATCCAAGGAATGTGCTACTACAGACACTGAGACTCTCTGAACTATCAAAGATGTCTACCACACACTCATGGTGGCCTCACATGGGATAAATATACATGCTTGATAACATGGTATAATATGTGCTGATTACCTGTTTTGGGGGTTGGGGGGAGGGAATGGGAGACCAACGGTTGTTGTTTGGCTGGTACGGTATCTCTGGAGAGTGAGAAGAACCAGATGTCGGTAAGTAACTGTAATTTGATACTAATACCAATCGTTTGTAACTTTGTTTTTTTTCCATGTATAAAACAAATAAAATCAAATTTGAAAAAAAAAAAGCCTGCACACCTTAAGAAGGCACACAAAGTAAAATTTCATCCAGGAATTTCCTCACAGCAAAATTCATGGAGGGGTTCTCCCCAATTAGGAGCATACTCCACCAATCATCCACCGTCGAAGTTTTACATTTTTTGCAAATGTCAGCTAGGTATTTAGTTCTTATAGATATTAGGCCATTGCATTCCACAACTAAATGTTTCAACGATTCAATCACTTTTTCATTTTTACAGAATCTACAATATGACTTAGACTTATCTATCTGCCTCCGTACACTTAGCAACTCTCACCTCTCTGGCTGGCATCAGGTTTAAACGTAGTCGCATAAATAGATCCCGCAAGCGTGGACATGGGAACTTAGGTAGACATACCAGCAGTTGGTTGATGGCTCTCCTTTCATGTGCCAAATTCAACGATAATCTATATGTACTCAGTTTGCCTTGTGTGTTAATCCTATCTTGTGTCAGTATCCTGAGAAGGTCTTTTGACCTTCTCAGGATTTGTCAATACCTCCACCGACAAATCTAAGCTATTTACCCAACTTTTACACTTATCTTTCCAAGTGTCAAGGAGCCATTTGCTTCTATGATCATGCCCGTTTCGTAAGATCTCAAAAGGAGGAAAATTATCTAGCATGACACTTGCGAAACAGTGCAAAGGATTTCCATAAGATGATAGAATGGAGTGATTGCAAGTCTAATTCGTACCTCACTAATGTCATGGGCATATTATTGGTTGGAATACCCTTTTCCAAAAATCACCCTCAAGAAGCTCCCACAATTACCACGGGACGGTCAAAGACACTTCAGCTCCGTAAGTTAAAAAAGGGGTCACCTTCTGTATTTAGAAGGTCATAATCGGGCACTTTGTAAACATACCATACTTTCTATGCAGAACCAAGGCTTGGGTTGACAGATTTGTGCATTTGGATCTCAATAGCAAAATCCAGCCTTTCTCATTCATACTGCAATAAATAGGAACGCCAAGATAAATAAAAGAATCAACCCAATCAAGTTTTTTGATTACCCATGTACCATGTACATCTTGGTTTTTGTTTACTCTGTACAGTAGTTAAAAAATTTTTTTACATTGATTCAAAGGTCATTCTCTCACAGATATGTCTCAGGATGGTTTAAACTCTGCTGTAATCCCGTTGATGTCTGATCAATCATGACTAGATCATCAGCATAAATGGTTCACTGAATGGGCGTGTCCTATATTCTTGAAGAAAAGGCTTTTACCACCTTCTGGCTTTCCCCCATGTCCGACAGATATAGGTTGAACATTGATGGTGCCAAGAGGCAACCCTGCTTCAAACCCCGAAAAGTCTGATTTTCTTTTAGAGAACACTCTTCTCCTGGCAATCTCACTTGGATTGATGTCAATGTATATAATTACTTTATTGCTGCCACCAAGTCCGTAGGACACTTCCAAGCGTGCAGTTTCTCCCACAACCTCTCCCTGCTGACACAGGCTTGCTCCAAGTCAATGAACGCCAAGTAGATTTTAGTTTTTGTCCTGATGGCTCTTAGTTGGAACAGGTTCAGCAGGAAGAGTTTGAGGTTCGTACCAATCCCCTTGACCAATCCAGATTGTCTAGGATCTAGACGTCCCGATTTGTTATTTTATTTACAGATTAAACATTTCATGCAGTTAGTGGCTTTGAAGCTAAATGGGGCGGGGAGGGGTGTCTAGCCCCAGATTCGACATTACCATCACATTTTTACCAAGATTAGGGGAATTTTTAAGCCTATTTTGCTAATAGATTTTTGTCTATTTACATATTGTCTTGAATATTTTTTTGCTTAAAATTGGTCTGTGATTACTTTCAGACCCTATATATCATTATACCCCTGAAGAAGAGAATCTCTTCTCGAAACACATTGGGTTGAGTTTCATCTGCTGCTGTTGAAAATGAAAATTATTTTGTTTGATGGTTTTGAATTTAATTGATTGTCATAATTACACAGTGTGACATTTTTCATTATATTACTTGAATGCTTATTTTACTGTACTTCTGATTTACATTACTTACATCCTGAAACATTTGGCTCCTTTGGGCCACGGAGAGAGTGAATGGGACGGGAGTTCCCATACATTGGGAGCTTTTTCTTCTTCGGTGTTTTAATACAGTTCATGTGCCAGGACTGTCTTTTCTCCTGTGCACCTGGACATGGTAGTGACACTTTCCAATCATTGTTGGTTAATTACACGTAAGATTATCATTTAGAATCACAAGAGGGAGTTGTGCGTTGTGATTCATATTTTTCAAATAATGTCCATCCAACATCATATGAATCAACCTACAATAAATAATAGAGCCAGTCGACATTGAGTTGAACCGCAGCTCTCAGATTAGCAGTAGATTGTTTTCCTAATCTTACGATAGGCAAAGCAAAATAAAATAAAATGCATTATAACCTCAGAAGGAGCTTTAAATAATAAACCACTCTTACCTACATTTTAATTATTCCATGTCGCTGTTACTGCTCTTACAGGTATCAAATCAATAAGTATTCCTGTATATTTTGTAATGCCAAGATCTCATGGGGCCGATTTGCCGGTTTCCTGTGTTCTCTATTACATTCCTTTTTTAATCATTTGAATAATCCTATAGTTAATATGCTCGGGATTATCAAAATAGTAAGAACTGTTCATTTTATGTTACTTTTTTTAACCAACCATTGCATTAGTAAGTCAGTAGCAACAGATCATATTCTTCATAGTATGCTAAGTTAAACTTGCCTTCTTGTTTTCCCTAAATTCTTAAGCACAGTAATAATTCATCCTCCAGGTTATGGCATCACAATTTTAGGATATATCGCAAAGATCGGTTCTGATCTGGGTAAACCAGAGCGTTTTTATAACCAGATTTTCTAGGGTTTGTACCTTAATGATATTGGAAGATGCCCAAATTCCAGCACCAGAACTGGCTATTACATTTGACTTTGCCATATAAACCCATAGCAACATTTCCAGTGGCTATGCTTTGTGCATCTTTCCAACTGAAGATATCCCGCCAAGCCCTGGGACATTCCTAATTATTGTTTTTTGATATGTGAAAGACTGTTACGTTTTTAGGAAAAAGAAGTACCAGAATAATCAAATTTGGAAACAATGGGATTTATTTTCTGATTCATGGTTAACGTGGGTAGCCTAATTCTTGTAATTCCTAATTGACAAAACATTACCACTCATTTAAGTGCATTCACTTTAACATCCAATTTTTCAATAAATTAAGTATAAATACAAATCAAATATTGACATGATCTAGGTGTTTTTGTAAACGGCATAGATAAGAACTGGAATTGGGAATCCTCCAAAATCTGATAACGTCAGCTCCACTATTAAGCATTCATATAAACCATGAATATATAGTGAAAATAGTAGAGGGGCAAGAACACAACCCTGTCTAACCCGCTTTTATCAAGGGAAAGTTGAGTCCATCTCTCATTACTGTTTTATCTTGCACACCCAGAGGTGCTTTCATATATTTTTATCAGTCTAACATCTGAGCAATTCAGATCTTTGAAGCATAGCCACAGCTTTGCCCTATATATTTTGTCAAATGCCATCCTTAAATCCATGAAGGCCCGATAGTTTCCTTTTTCATATACGAAGCATTCCATTTTATTTTAAAATTTTGTTTAAAGTGCAATTTGGTTAATTAAAACCTTATACACTACAAACAAATCACCAAAAACAAGTACATTTCTATCCTTGAACCATTATTATAAAAAGAGAAATACAAACATAATACAATCAATTTCATCCAATTTAAAATCAAATCATGATAGAAAGCGAAGACACATTATAAATAATTTCAAAGAATTCACTAACAGATAGCTCTTTTCCAAATATAAAAAGCTGCCCCAATAAAAACCTTTATCTCCCCCTCATAAATAACTGACCAGAATTGATCTGATTCAATCATTTGTAAATCACCAACTATATTTACATACCCTTTGTAGTACCATTCCTTTAATTTAGTACACATAGTTAAAATATGTCTTGTAGTCTCCACCTCTATTTTACAGCGCCTACATAATCTTTCTGCTCGAGGAATGTTAGTCCAAGCACCAATTAATTTATTACAAGATAGGGTATTCAAGCGTAGTTGTAGGATAAATCTTTTCAATGCCCTATTTCTTGTATTTAGTAAATATTCTCTTGGAGTAGGAGGTTTAAGACCTTGAAGAGCATAGGCAGCGTACCGTGTCTTAGTATAGAGGTATGTTTGATTTTCACACAAAACCCAAATATTTGCTTTTTCCTTCAGACTTTTCAGCATAGAGAGAACATCTTCTTTCACCTTAGGAACCTTCAAACCTAAAACTTCAAGGAAGGACAATACTGTATTTTGTAAACTCAATGTATAAGTATTCTTAAACCTGTCTTCACTTCTATGTTTACCTATTAGGTTACGCAGATTTCCTTCCTCCCCCAATATTATTCTAAAATACAGTTTACAACATCCTATTTTCCACAATGTCAAGAGGGAAATAAGCCCTAGCTCACATTTTATAGCTTCTATAGACACAGCATTAGGCAATCCTAAAACTGGTCTCCACCGTTTCCTTTCAAGTTGACCTAATTTACTCAAAAATGTACTCTCCGAGACCACCAGGGGGCGCACAGGCTATGGCAGCCTGAGACTGGAGCTCCTGCCGTAGCTGGGCTAAGTTGTGGGATTGAGCCCCCCCGGAGGCTCCCTACCGGGATAATTAATGTCCGGCGAGGCAGTGAGACCCCTGAGGCCCCCCGGCAGAAGAAGCGAAGTCTGCAGTCCGCCGGGCCGCGGAGATCGGGATCCGTTGCTCTGTGAGGGAGCCCGCGTGGGGCCAGAGCGGCCTCGGGAGGAGGAGAGGAGTCGAGACACACTGAGGCCGTGGGGGCCAGCCCGCTCGGCTTTCGCACCCCCCCAGCCCCTTCAGGCGGATGTCGGAGGTCTGGTGGGGTGTCCACTTGGGGAGGCCCATATTGCAGTCAAACAGCGCTGTGGAGCGTTGGGAGGCCTCCCCCCATCGGAGGTAGTTCGCGCCTGGGGCCCGGGCCTGTTGACGGTGTGGACGCAGGCTGAGGACAGAGCAGTGGAAGCGACTGGGCCTTGCCCTGTGGATCCGTGGAGGCACTGCGAGCCAGGGCCCACAAGCCCATCGGGGCATTCCCTGTTCCGGAGGGGGCCCATCTGTCATCCCCCACCCTGGTACGGATCTCTGGGATGTGTGGTGGGCTGACCCAGTCCAGGGGGGTCCACGGCTCAGCCCACCCACCCATCTGGGTCGCGGCTCAACCCCCCTTAGGGGCTCTTGGTGTACAGTGTATCCCGTGGTCGTAGGTGGAAAACAAAGTGGAGAGGCCCGGACTCTGAGTAGGTGATGGCCCCTGGCTTTGCGCCCAGGGCGTGTGCCCGCCTTCCGACAATCAAGGGAAGGCCTAATCGACCAGAAAAGCCTGGGGGGCGAGACGGTTGGGCTCCCTGGAGTGGACACCCCGGGGCTCTGCTCATGTGGCCCCAGCAACCGTACCACTCCCCCCTACCCGGGAGTGCAAGGAGGACCAGGGTGGACATGGGGAGAGCGGCCAGGGTGTGAGGCCCCCGCTTGAGGAGGTGGCTTTGCCATCCCTTGTCGGGTTTTGCACAGACAGTGTGATTTGGGGGTGGGGGGGCCCTGATCCCCCCTGATGAGTTGGCGTAAAACCCTGCAAGATTATCGATACCAGGAGGCAAGCAGCAAAAATTGTGGCCTGGCCCGATGAAGTGGAATGGCCGAGACGGAGTCCACGTCCTCCACAGCGATGGAAAAAGGCTTTGCCACCGTCCTGCAGGAAATTAGGGATATGCGGACGACGCGCAGAAGTTGGAAAAAATGGACCAACGTGTGGACAAGGTCGAGGACAGACTATTGCAACTAGAGACCAACCAGTCATCCTCCGCGACCCAAGGGATACAAACGGACTTGAGGCTGTCGGCCCTGGAGAAAAGGGATGAGGAAAGGGCCAGGCAAATGGACGATTTTGAAAATAGGGAACGGAGGAACAACCTCAGATTTGTTGGGGTCCCGGAGATGGAGGGGGAAATGGAGAGAGATCTGGTCAAAGTGGTGAGAGATATTATCGCCCTCCTTTTCCCGGACGAGATGACAACTGAACCAACGTTTGATCGGGTGCATAGGGCGGGAGGTAGAGCGGGGGGGGGGTCCCTGGTCTGTCCTGGTACGATTTCACTATTTTACGGAAAAGGCGAAGTTGCTGGAAGAGGCCAGGAAGGCTCGGGAGATCACGTACAACAACGCCCAGGTTTACATCTTTCAGGATCTCTCTTCGTACACTCTGGCCAAACGTAGAATGTGTCGCCCCCTAACGCAGATGCTCAAGGGGTTGGGAGTGCGCTATAGATGGGGCTACCTCTTCTCTCTCGCGTTTGAGTACATGGGCCAGCGGTTGACCCTAGTCACGGAAGAGGACATTCGGGGAGCCATCCGGGACTATGTGACTGATACGACAACCCGTGGGGGCCCTGCGGGGATGGCCATGGTCGGTACTGGGGGCCATGCATCTCAGGGAGACAGGAGAAGGAAGACTGGCTCTAGGAAATTCAAAAAATTGAACACGCCGTCGCCGACGAAGGACAGAGAGCGCCATGACCCTGTATGAGGAGGTTCGGGTCCCTTGGGCCCACAGGGGTGTGGGAGTTGGAAATTTGGGGTCCAGTTGTGGGTACGGCCCCTTGTTTAGCAAGTATAAGGTGTATTTTCTAGGGGGGACGATCTGTTGGGAGAGGGGCTCAAAGTGGAGTGCATCTCGATAATGGCCCTGCGAGGGCGGCTAGCTGGTGGTCCGGCCAATTGCCAGTAATGGTGGAACTACTTGGCTGGACGCCGGGGCAGGGGGAGGAGAGGAAGGGGAAAGTTGGGGTTGTTCAACTTTTGGTTGGGACCGGGGGGCAGTTGGGGGAAAAGCTTATGGCCCGCCCGAGGGGGACGGAAGGGGGGTAAAAGGGTATTCAGCATGTCTCAAACAGGGTGGGAGGGATGTGGTGCCGTGAGGAAGCTGACAAAGAAAAAAGGAAACTTAGACAGTGGCTGAAATTCTGCTTGCCCTGGGAGTGGGTTCCCTCAATGTGCGGGGTCTGAATACACCCACCAAGAGGTCCTTGGTCTGTAGGGAATTTAGAAGAGCTAAACTTGACTTACTCTTCCTACAAGAGACTCACTGGACGCGGGGGAGGGAGCCCATAATGCGGGGGGGGGGGAATCGGAGAGGTATTCAGTGCATCACATAGGATGAAAAAAAGGGGGGTGGCTATATTGCTGTCAAGGGATGTTGGTTTTGAGAAGGAGGCCATCCTGAAGGATCCGGAGGGCCAATATTTGCTAGTAAAGGGCTCCTTGCAGGGCTCTCCTCTTACTCTTGCGGTGGTGTATAGCCCGAACGAGGGCCAAGCTCAATTCTGGGAGGAAATAAGGGACAGGCTGAAACTTTTTGCCCATGGTGCAATGGTGGTGGATGGCGATTTCAATATGCTCACTAGGGCGGCGGACGAAGCCTTAGCACGTAACTTTCAGAAGGTCATCGTGGAACTGGGCCTGGTAGACACTATCCCTAGCCCCAGAACGGGAGAGCCCTCATTTAAATTCTACTCTGCTATCCGTGCTTCCTATTCTCGAATAGATTATATCTTAGTAGATGAGCTCCTGCGCCCATATGTTTCACGCTACAGGGTCGACCCAGTCCCCTGGTCTGACCATGATTTGATCTGTGCTACCATAGCGGGGGGATGGCGGGAGGATCGCAAAGGGTGGTGGAAATGTAACGATTCTCTGCTGAAAGATGAGGCCATTGCACAGGAGGTGTTGGGCGCCATAACGGAGTATTTCGACCTGAATGACAATGGTGAGGTTGGCACACACATTCTGTGGGACATTTTAAAGGCGATCATACGAGGTATTCTTATTAAATGGGAGCCCAGGACATGTTTAGGGCGGAGAGAATTCTCTCATTTGAGGAGTGTAAGGAGGAGTACAGGATTAAAGAGGAGGAAAGACCCCAATATGCGCAGATTCGCCATTGGGTCCTGAGCCCTGCAAATAAGAAGGCAGCAATAAGGGAAATGACGCGGTTTGAGAGATTCTTGTCAACTAACGACGGATCTAAGGGCCTAATATCTAACCTATATAAAATCTTGGCCGAGGCATGTACCAGGGGACATTGGCCGTATATGCGGAGGTGGGAACAGGTCCTGGGAAGGGCAATTGAGGGGGAAGAGTGGGAGAGGTTGTGGAGGAAAACCCCTAGATTGGTCAAAGCGCCCGCACTACTTGAAATGTGGTATAAGGTCCTGTTTGGGTGGCATTACACGCCTATCCGCCTCTGGGAGATGTACCCTACCACCTCTGGTAGTTGTTGGCAGGAATGCGGGATGGAGGGTACGGCGAGCACATCTGGAGGCATACGGAAAGGGAAATAACAGATCCCCCGAGGAGGTTATTCTGGGAATTAGACGGGATACCTTGGGAAAAGGCAAGAGCGATTCTCATACTTGCGGCTATGACTGTTGTAGCGCAGAGGTGGAAGAGTAAGGAGGTTCCCTTGTTGCAGGACCTTAGGAAATTGTGGCACTTGAGTGGGCAACATACGCTATGAATAACGATATCCAGTCTTTCGCAAGGGACTGGGAGGAGACCCTGGACTGACTTAAGGACGACTTCCGAATTGGGTGGCGCCCGCAACGTTTGTGTTTATTGGACCTGCAATGACCGGTCCATGGAGGTAATGGACCAGGGACAACGTCAGACTGCTCTCAGGGGAGGGGGGGAGTTGGGGAGTGTAATTGTTTTATATGTACGGGCAAGCGATCCATGGAAGTAATGGACCAAGGACATAATGCAGCTGCTCTCAGGGGGGGGGACGGGTTGTTGTGGGAGTTGGGAAATGTATTTCTTTGTTGGAAAAATAATAAAACAGAAGTTTAAAAAAAAATGGGAGCCCAGAAATAAAAGGGAGAGGGAAGCCCAAGGGAGGGCCCTGCGGGAGAAAATAGCCCAATTCCAACCAGGAGGTCACCCAGAGGAGCCCCTAGAGCGAGAGCGGATGTCCACCTTGGAGGGCTACAGGCTTCAATTGAAGAACCTTCTGCTGCATAAGACCGAGAGGAGTCTGCAGCTGGTGAAACAAAAATACTACGAGAAGGGGGATAGAACGGACAGAATTTTAGCCTGAAGATTGAGGGAGGTTCAGAGAAGTAGGATGGTGAAGGCTTTGAGGTTGAACGGGGGCGGGTGGGATATGATACTCCATCTATAGGAGCAGCCTTCCGTCGATACTATGAGCAGTTGTGCTCGTCAGAGTACGACGCGGACGACGCCCAGATTGAGGGCTTTTTGCATTCCATACAGGTTCCGGCCCTGACTAGAAAAATGGCGGAAGGTATGGAGGGTCCGGTGACGGAAGACGAGGTGGAGCAGGCGATTAGTGGAATGAAAGTGGGGACGTCCCCCGGTGAGGACGGCTTGTCTGTATATTTTTACAAAAGGTTTCGCTCCGCCCTCGCTCCTCGCCTGGTGAGGGTGTTCAATGCGGTGTTGGAGGGAGGGACCCTTCCAGAATCTATGATGGTGGCTATAATAGTAGGGTTGCCCAAGGAGGGTAAAGACCTGATGGAATGCTCCTCCTCCTCCTGCCCGATATCTCTTCTCAACATAGATGTTAAGATTCTGGCCAAGGTAGTGGGAAGGCGATTGGAAGGGATAATGGCAAGCCTGGTACACGGGGATCAGGTGGGTTTCATAAGAGGAAGGCAAGGCACGGATAATATCCGCAAGACGATAGACCTGGTGCATTATGCTCAGGAGTCACATCTTGAGGCTTCCCTGCTTTCTCTGGACTCCGAGAAAGCTTTTGACAGGGTCAAGTGGAGATACATGGAACTCCTCCTTCAAATGGCTTTCGGTGTCCACATTAGGAATTGGGTGTCCGCGTTATACAGAGCCCCAACAGCTAGGGTGCAGGTGAATGGAGAGTTGTCAGAATCCTTTTCCCTCTCTCGGGGGACAAAGCATGGCTGCCCCCTCTCCCCATTGTTATACGTTCTTACGATGGAACCCCTAGCCATCGCGGTAAGAGCCCACCCTGAGATCAAAGGGATCATAAGAGGCGAGGTGGAGTTCAAGCTTTCCCTGTTTGCTGACAACATCTTGGCATACTTGGTGGAACCCAGTTCCTCGCTCCCCCCTCTCCTTTCCTCTTTGACAACCTTTGGGCGTTTTTCGGGGTTGAAAATAAACACACAGAAGTCTGTGCTTCTCCCCATGAGGGCTCGGGACCCGAGGCTGGATCCTTTGGACAGGTACAAGGGGATTGTTGTGGGGAAAGAATCCATTCGATACCTGGGTGTCCTCACCAGGGACCTTTCGAGGCTCGCCCCAACTAATTATGGCCCTGTATTGGCAGGGATTACATCGGATTTTAGGAGATGGGGTTGGATAATCCTGTCCTGGTATGGCTGCATGACAGCGGTAAAAATGACTATCCTGCCGAGATTGCTGTACCTTTTTACAGCACTTCCATCATGCGTTCCCGACCAAACCTTTCGGGAGTTACAGAAGGCAGTGCAAGAGTTTGTATGGCAGGGGAAGACCCCGAGTATAGGGAGGGCTACGCTAACTCTACCCAGGGAGGAGGGGGGCTTTGGGTTGCCGGATTTTCTTCTTTATTTCCGGGCGGCCCAATTGTGCGTTCTATTAGAGCATATGAAAGAGGGGTTGAGAACCTACTGTCCTACTTGGAGGATATGGACGCCCATCCGCTGAAGGTACGTGATCTCTTGTGGACGCCACGTAAGGTTAAGAAGATTGAAGGCCCATCCTACCTTGGGGGTTCTCTGGCCGATTTGGAAAGAGGGGCCCTCGACCGCACACCACACTTCATGGCCATCTCCGATGTCCTCGCTCTGCGGTCACCCTCTTGTTCTTGGTGGTAGGGGGTTCAGGAAGTCGGACAGGGGAATGGAATGGGCGGGACAAATGTTTAAAGAGGGCGAGTTCCTTTCGTATGAGGAAATGAGGGAGGCTCTTGGGCGGGGTTCCCTTTCTGTCTTCGACTATCTTCGCCTAAAGGGCATTCTCTGTGACCAGACATGGAGTCAGAACCTGAAGAGACAGCTGACCCCTTTTGAAAAATTCCTGGACACAGCGACAACAAGGAAGGTGTCAGTGTCCAAGATGTATAGAATATTGAACACCGATAATTTAGGGGGGAGGAGGGGATTCTGCAGGTTCTGGAATGAGCTGGCAGGGGAGGTTCTCTTAGAGGAGGCATGGTTTAGGATATTTAAGATAGCATTTCACGGGAACTTATGTAAGATAATGAACACAATTTCAAGATCTTGCAGGGGTGGCATAGGTACCCATTGAAACTGTCAAACATGTTCACAGGGGTGTCACCTAGATGTCCAAGGGGTTGCGGCCAGGTGGGTATGAGGGGTCATATGTGGTGGCACTGTCCTAAGGCTCAGGAGTTTTGGGAGAGCGTGAGGGGATGGATCGCGGAAATTACTGAAGAATTACTCCCGCAAAATCCATTGATGTTGTTGGGCTTCCCCCCGAAGGAGACAGAAATATACAGGTACCCAAGAATGTGGGAAACCATGTTGAGGGCGGGTAGGGTGGCTCAGGCGCAGAAATGGAAGAGCGCTGTGATTCCTTCCAAGGAGGATTGGTTGAAAAAGCTAAAGAACATGTTCCTTATGGACAAACTGACTGCTTTGGTAAATAATGACTCCGGCTCTTTCTTAGCGAATTGGTATGGTGTGCAACAGGCATCGGGTTGGGACGCCCATTGACTCCAGTGCGACCATTCTGGCTCGGGAGGGAGTGGAAGGGAATGGGTGGGTCCTATGGTGGGTTGGGGGGGCATACAGCCCAGGAGACAGCAGATGTAATTTAGCCATCACTGAAGTCAGCGACCAGTTCAGCTTCCAGGCACTGAGATGAGGGGGTTTCTTGGAAGTTTTTCCTGGTTGTATCCCTGTTTGGTCATGCTATTGGGGGGGGGAGGGTTGGGGTGGGGGGTTGGGGAGAGGCAGGGGTTGGGTTCTAGGATTTTGACGGAGGTGTTTATTCTGATTTACAAGTGAACCCGTTTGTTCTATTAAGAAAATGCAAATAAAACCAAAGTTAAAAAAAAATAAAAATAATGTACTCTCCATTGTTTCCAAGGCGTACAAAATACTAGGTATAGTACAACTCTTGTATACCTCAAGGAAGCCTTCAATAGAGTGGCCTCCTTTACTGGACATGTATTTCCGTATGACATTCCACTTCTTTAGTATTTTTGTATCTACCGCCTCTTGTAAAAAATGTATACTGGGATTACTCAAAATGGGCATCCCCAAATATAGATACGCATTAACCACCTCCAAGGTAACGGAATTAATTTCCCACCTAGAGGTCAATTTTCTCTTCTCTTTCTTTGGTACTCCAAATACCATAATCTGGGTTTTTATTAATGTTGATATTTAGATTGTTTACCTCGGAGTAGGAGTGCAGGCCATTCAGCAGTCTTTGCAGTCCTACCGGAGTTTTATCCATTAGAATGGTATTGTCTGCGTACATAAGACCACATATTGCTTCCCCCCCCCACCATGGGGGGGGTTATTTATAGCAATAAAACTATCCCACATATCTGATACGTACAAATTGTACAGAATAGGTGATGTAACACATCCCTGCTTAAGGCCGGTATTTGTGCTTACCTCAGGCGATAGCATCCCTCCTTTACCCAGACAACTAGACACAGTGGTATCCCTGTACATTTCTTTCAAGAAATTAAGAATTATTGGGCAGATCTTTTTACCCCTCCATTTTTCCCACAAAAAGTCTCTGTTGACACAATCATAAGCTTTCGAGTAATCTATAAAGCACACGTATAGTTTTTCCCCTTTGTCCTTTGTGTCAGCAATAATATGTTTCAACATAGTCAAGTTGTCCAGGGTACTGTGACCTTTTCTAAAACCAGATGTTGAGCAGAAAGGGAGACCCTTCTCCTTTATCCAGTTGTTCTTGGTACCCACTAACAGGAAACAGAAAATCTTGCAACTGCTACCTATAATTAATGTCAATCTGGAAAAGTGAATACCCTTCATTTGAATGATAGACGTATCTTGATGGCCGAAGGCCAACCGTCTTATGCACAGAATTATAGAAATACAGACTGCTATGCTTGACCAACAAGTGGCCATTTTAAACGTAGCAAGAATCGCCATTTTGCTTGTTAACCATTGCTCATTGCTTTCTGTCTAAACTGCTTTGCCGCTTGCAATTCTTGCGAATTCTGCTTACTCTGCTCAACTGTTAACATTGTTGTCTGAATATGAAAGGGTAAGGTCGCGGGACTGAGGAGTTTGTTGAAACTCCTCATGAGTAGCCCAGAAAGGAATGCCCACGCTCCCTCTCTGTAGCCTTGAGGGAGAGCTGCAGGGCATTTAATCATTTCACAACTGCCAGCCAGTCTCGTACTGTGGTAGAATATGTTAGAATAAAGCAGCTAAAGGCTTGAATTATGCTCTTCTTACGGCCCCCCTTCACAAAACCCTTTAGAGCGTGTCAGCTCCCAGGACACGAATAGCACCTCATAGATAGCAAAGCTTGGAATGTGGCTCTTACCCCGTGTGCAGCTTGCTTTCAAGAACAGAAGCACTGTGTTCTGTTCAACAACTAGAAGATGCCTCCGCACTTTCTAAATTGCACATTGTTACTAGAATAGACATCAAAAGTGTCATCATTTTCATACTCGTCGGAAATGTCCATCATCATCCAGAGTTCAAAGAAACTTAATAAAAGGGGGGTGTTAAACATGTCATAGCTGATTGTATGATATGCATTTTGTATATATGTAACTGATGTACCTAATTCTCGCTCTTGCGTCCCTCGAGGTCTAGAAAATACACGTCGCGGGGCGTGAGACCACAGTTGGCCAATTGGGACTATCTTTGCTTGCAATAAACCCTAGCATTGGGAATTTGAACCCCGTGTCTGGCGCATCCTTTCGTGTATGGTTATTGCCTTGTTTCCATATCGCGAGGGACCCCTAGGGGCCCCTTTCAAGATGGTGCCCGAATAGGTACCCTCCTCCACTTGCCCCATCGTATACGTTGTAACGGAGTAAAGGCGGAGAACGGCGAGGACGGGACGATCGAGCTGGGATCAAGAGGTGTACGGGGGGCCCTGTAGAAGTGAGGAGAGAATACTTCCGCAGATCTGCACACATCTGATCCCTGATCGATGTACCGGGCCAGAGGGCAAAGGAGGCGAGGGTCCCGAAACGAGGCAGAAGCCAGAGAAGCGCAGACACGACGTTGGGAGAGGTTGTGTCAGGACAGGCGACTTGTTGTATCAGGTGAGTCATTCCCCGATTCAAAGAGAAACCTGATTTTTGGTAGAGTGTTGATTTTGCAAATTCAAACATCCAAGTTAAGGATAGTTAAGGGGAAGGTTAAAAACATGCCTGGAGTACTGTCCACTTTAGCGGGGCTTTTCCGCTGCAGTAGACAGTCCTTGGAAAATGGCCAAAGTGCATCGCCTGGGGGAACGCCGGCTTATGACATGTATGCAAAATATGGTGAGGGTGCGATAATATTTTGTGAAATTTGGCATAAGCAAACTAGAAAGCAACAGGACCATCAGTGGCCAATTAATGGTAGCTTTGAGATTGCGAGGATAGATAACCTAGAAAGGGTGCTGATTAGGAAAAAAAGCGCGACCCGCAGCTTTTGAGACTGTCAAATATTGGAGGTGGGAAGCAATGCTCCGACTTAGGAGTAGAGAGAAGGATGCGCGTAGGCACAAATCGAAGCTTGAGTTAGCAGAAGAAGAGGAGGAGGAGTGGACGGCAAGTTTAAGACGGGAAGGGAGACGTGAGCAAATGAACATAGAAGGAATATACCCGCAGCGGGAACTACACATAGCAGACAAATTAATGGAACATTTGCTAACCCATACGGGTCGAGGCCCAAAACCAGGATCGAAACCAAACATGCCAGTAGTAACTGCGCAGGCCCAACCAGTAGCTCTCATACTGGGAGAGTGGGAGAGTGGAAAAAGATACTTGGGAATTTACTGCCACAACGATTGTTAGATTTGAATAAGTTAGCACGCAGTGAGCAAAGAGATGAGGATGTAAGAAAACATGTGTACAAACTCATTGAACTGAAAAATGAAAAAGAAGATAGATATGCTGAAATGTTTGCTACACCTGAATATAGTCAGGAGTGTATTAAGGAAGGTAGGAAGGAGGCGTTGAGGTTGTATATGCAAAAATCGTGGCCGACAGTTTTTCCAGGTGGTGCAAAGCATTCGCCGGCACTGGGACAAATAGGTGATAAACAAAGATTGCAGGCATGGGTGGGGGAAACAATGCGATGGATGTCAGTGAAGGAAGTAAGTGAGATATGTAATGGGTACCCATTGGAGATGAGAAAAAAAGCGATGCGAACGATAGTAGGAGTGTTACTGCAGCAGGTATTTGGATACAATAGAGGTAGAGGAAATGCACAAGGCAGGGGAAATTTGAATAATATGCACGGGGTGTCATTGGGATTAAATCAATGTGCGTACTGTAAAGAGGAAGGACAATGGCGAGCGCAATGCCCGCACCTACAGAATAGAGGTGGGTTTGGCCAGAGAAGGCCTCAGAGGACATCAGGGGTCAAATGGCCCAAGCAGAAATAGCATGCAGCAGCAACAGGGATATACCAATGGAGGTAATCAAAACCAATCCTATGGTCAAAACCAAGCTCAACAGAACTAGGCATTGAACCAAAGTGTTCCGAACCAAAATCAGGGCGGGCAGGGCCAACGGAGAAATGATCAGAGTGGAGGACACCGAGGGGGAAATGGGAATATTTTTGATACACAGCCAAACACGTATTATAGCAGCAGCAGTGACTACACGTCGGACGATGTGTTATTTTCGCAATATGACAGCCCACGGCAGGGGTCGGAACCAGTGTCTATTCCCGTGAATCAGAAAGGACCCTACGTAGAAATGAGAGTCGGGAATAAGGAGCACCGTTTCCTTGTAGATACAGGGGCACAGAAGTGTTCGATAGACCACCACTTGGTTCCGGAGATCCCACTTCCGGGGCAAAAGAATGTTTCTGTAGGGTTCGCAGGTACACCAGTAATTAAACCTATGTCCGAAGCTGTCCCAATTACAATAGGACCATTTACGGAACAGTGTCCATTTCTTCTGACAGAAAATTGTGGGGAGAACTTGCTAGGATTAAACTTGTTGAGAAAATTGGGGGCAGTTATACATTGTACGGCAGATGGGGTGTTCCTCACGATTTGGCCTCACGATGCACCGGTGACGGAATTTATGTCAAAAGCGTTACCAGAAGAGCTAAGTAGAGTACCAACCTGTCTGTGGGCAATGCATGATAACGATGTAGGATGCTTGAAAATAGAGCCAGCAAAAATAACTTTGAAAGAAGGTGTTACATTACCACAAATTCCCCAGTATAACATTTCTGTTGAAGGTGAGAAGGGATTAAAGAGTATTGTTACTGACCTGGTGAGATTGGGGGTGGTTGAAGAAATTGCAGGTAGCACGTGAAACAGCCCAATTCTTCCAGTTTACAAGAAAGGAGGGAATGAAGTGCCATATCGTTTCATAATTGATCTGCGTGCATTGAACAAAGTGGTAGACCCGCAATTCCCTTTGGTCCCAGATGTCACAACAATACTGACAATGATACCGGCCACTGCAGAATACTTTAGTGTAGTTGATTTGAAGAACGCGTTCTTTAGCATTCCAGTGGATAAAAGCAGTAGATATCTGTTCGCGTTCACTCTAGTGGGTCGATCATTCACATTCACATGCATTCCACAAGGATACGCAGAAAGCCCGAGTATTTACAGCAGAGCGCTAAAAGAGCAGCTAGACATGCTAGAATTACCCGAAGGTTGCGTACTCTTGCAGTACATAGATAACTTGTTACTAGCTGCTGACACAAAAGAGATCTGCAAAGAAAGTACTATATTACTATTGACACACCTAGCGACCCATGGTCACAAGGCAAGTTTGAAGAAATTCCAGTATAATCAAAAGGAGGTGTCTTATTTGGGTTACCTACTTTCGAAAGAAGGGAGAAGATTAACACCAGAACGCATAGAAAGTATTTCTAGTATGCCTTTTCCAAAAACTCAAAAAGGAGTGAGAGCTGTAATAGGCATGGCCTCTTATTGTCGGCAGTGGATCAGTAATTTTGCGTTGATTGTGAAGCCGATGATAAAAATTAACTAAAAAGGATGCAGTGATGCCTTTACAGAGGGATGAGGAATGTCAGAAAGCGTTTGAGCAATTGAAAGCTGCATTGTGTGCTGCGCCAGTTTTAGGCACTCCTAACTATAAAAAGATCTTCAAACTATTTGTGAGTGAGAGTGAAGGATGTGCATTGGCGGTTTTGACACAGGAACAAGGTGGAAGAAATAGGCCGTGCGGCTATTATTCTTCCGCGCTGGACCCTGTAGCGTGCGCACTACCACAATGTTTGCGATCTGTTGCAGTGGCTGCTGCGTCAGTGAAACAAACAGAAGGAATGGTATTGGGGCATACTTTAATTCTGATGGTGCCACATGCCATAGACGTTCTATTAAACAGAACACAGACGCAACACCTCACCTCTGCTAGACTAACAAGATATGAGCTCATCTTGTTTGCGCACCCCACATCCAAATTATGAGGTGTAGCGCATTGAGTCCTGCAGAAGTAATGCCACTGCCCATAGCAGAAATTGGTGACAACGAATCACCACCCCATGATTGTTTAATGGTCACTGAAGAAGAACCAAAGGGAAGAGTTGACTTGAGCGACATCCCACAGAAAGAGCCAGATGGGGAGTTGTTTTGTGACGGCTCTTGTTTTAAATTACCTGATGGCACATCAACGGCCGCATATGCAATTACTACCCTAGAGAGTGTTGTAGAAAGCAGAAGAATCCCCTACAATTCGGCACAAGCCGCAGAAATAATAGCACTGACCCAAGCCTGTGAACTCTCTGAGAATTTGAACGTGAATATTTATACTGACAGCCAGTACGCCTTTGGCGTGGTTCATAACTTTGGCCGACTCTGGGCTGAGAGGGGCTTCTTGACATCACATGGGGCCAGGATTCAGAATGGCCCTTTAATTGTACGATTGTTGTCTGCACTCACGTTTCCAAAGCGCCTAGCTATAGTAAAATGCGAGGCGCATAAAAAAGTAACATGTAAAGTGGGAGAGGGAAACGCATTTGCAGACAGGATTGCGAAACAAACAGCCACTGATTTGAGTACTAGAATGATGACAGTACAAACGGAGGAAATACCTTGTATGATGGAGAATGGAGTTGCCACAGTCAAAGAAATGCAGGCTGAGGCCACGACCGAAGAGAATCAGGGGTGGGCTGAGGGCTCTGCTGAGTTAGATTTGGAAGGATGTTGGGTGGACAAAGAGACCAAGAACTGGATGTTGCCAAATTGTTACGTAACCGCAATGGTTACAATGGCGCATAGCCCTACCCACATTTGCGCGAAGAAAATGGTACAGCATTTATCCACAGTATGGAAAAATGAGCACATAAAAAAGAATGCAGAAAGGCTAGTGCAGAATTGTTTTAAGTGCCTGCAACACAATATAGGGAAGGGAACCGTGACTCCAGTAGGTAGTTTTGGCCCACCCTCTATGCCATTCGAGGTGATCCATTTTGATTGCATAGAAATGGAAAGGTGCCAGAACTACAAATATGTGTTAGTGGTGATTTGTGCATTCAGCAAGTGGGTGGAGGCATATCCTTTAAAAGACTGTACTGCCATGTCAACGGCAAAAGTAATGTTGAAAGAGTATTTCTCCCGGTTCGGGCTACCCCGTGTCCTGTGGTCAGATAACGGCCCACACTTTGTGGGCGCAGTGGTACTACAGATCTGTGCAGGTCTACAGATAAAAAATTCCACAGTTCCAGGCATCCGAGTTCCGCCAGACCTGTTGAGAGACATAACGGTATCTTAAAGTCAAAGATAGCTACAATCTGTGCTGGGAGCAAGTTGAGTTGGGTGGATGCATTACCCCTAGCGCTATTGTGCATGCACACGTCTGTGCAGGCTAAAACTGGGCTCTCCCCCTATGAAATTATAATGGGGAGACTGGCAAATGTATGGTGCGCACCGCAGCCCAAAAGATTGTGAGGTCGAGCATCCTGTGTTAAGCACGTACTGTGGCCTTTTAATGCAGAAGTTGCGTTTGATTCATCAGCAGGTGCAGGAGGCGTTACCAGTGCGATACACCGGACCGGGGCACGCGCTGGGGCGTGCAAGCTGGGTCCTGATTAAGAACTTTGAGCGGAAGACAGCATTAGCACCCAGGTGGCGCGGCCCCTACCAAGTACTTTTGGCGACGCAGACGGTCATTCGAGTGGACGGTCGCAAGGCATGGATCCATGCGACACATGCCAAAAGATTCCCAGGACTGCTGACAACTTCCGACGACCAGAGAAAGGAAATGGTCTCGGAAACAAAAGAAACTGTTGCCAGTCCACTGCCACAGCATCAGCCTGAGCGAGAAGTGAAAGTTGAAACAAAGCCTAAGCGAGAAGTGAAACTCGAAACAGAGCCTGAGGAGGCTGCCAGGAAGGGGAAAGGGCGAAAAGTGCCCCAACGTTGCTCAGCAGAAACAACATCACTGCCGAGCGACACAAACTCTGCATTGCAAACACCAGCAGAAACAACGCGTGTACCCCTTTGGCGCCCGCCAGTCTCTGCAAACGCACCAGAGCCAAAGAAAGAAACTACATCATTGCCAAGGCGCTCATCGCTACCCATCATTGTGCCGCAGGCTGACACTGAGCCTGATACTGGAAGTGCAACGGCACTATTCACGGATCATACAATACCAGGAGTGAAACGGTATAATTTGCGGCCTCGACAGGCAAAGTGATCCACAGATCTTTTGGTGTTTTTCTTTTGCCTTTGGTTCCACTCACGGACGGAGTAGGAGCCAGGGGCGTAGAGGAGAGAAGTGTGAGAGTTGTGCAAGTCGGACAATTCAAGACTCACGGCTCCTCGGTGCGCTTATAATAGAGTACATGTGTCCTAAGACAGAGCGGGACAAGAACTGTTCAGAAATCGTCTGAGCAGTGGGAGAAAGAACAACTAATCTTGCTCGGAGGGGATAAGTGATCTAGGCTGTGAAAGGGTTGGCAGAATTGAACTGTGACATTTTTTATTGAACTTTTGGCATCAAGAACGAGAGACATTGGCGACGAACTTTGCCAGCAAGAAGAAGGACGATGAAGAACAAATCAAGACCGGTTTCAGCCTCCTCCTGCACCCCTGCTGAAAAAATGATAGTTTTAGAGACTGTAAATTTAGGGGAAAAGCATGATAAAAGGAATAAGGTACTGATTTGGACATTGGTCCTGTGTTCTCTAAGTATGGTAGTACCAAAAATAATAGCTATTACACTATGGTTCCTGGAGTCCGCGCACCCATTAGAAACACTTTTGCCTAAAGCAGCTACTGAAAGCCCGGTTCATGTAATCACTGGTACTTTGTCCCCAATGGAAGAAAGACATAGAGAAGGATATGGCAACAATACATTGTTGCTCATCATGAACATGACCCATGCGGTTTAAAAAAAAAAAGATTGCTGGGTGTGTGCCCATTTACCACAGCACGGTGGGAAAGGGATAGGCTGGTATGTACAACCGTTACCATTGGTTTATTCATGTGAAGTATCGTTGAGTGCAATGTTCTTTGGGAAATGGAATAAGAGTAATACGGGTCAGCTAGATGAGACCAATATGAATGAATTTGAGGAAGTGATCATGAGACCTGTGGGTTGTTCCATATTCCACAAAGCTCGCATGTTTACACCAGATCCCATGAGGAAGAATACACGAAAGACAACAAGACTAGATAGATTAGATAGGCAGAATAGACCGACCCCGCCAGCAGAAGAAACATCAGTAATGACATTTCGAATGAGGGATGAATGGAATAAAGATGCTGTGCCCCCCTGCCTATACAGTGGATCACAGCCCCAAAACTGCTCCCCTATGTTTAAAGAAAAAAGGTTCCTATAAAGTAAGAACGTTTAGCAGCTGCCTGAACACAGTGGTTTTAAAGCACAAAATAGAACCCGTGTACATAGGGGACCCTGTTTACTTTATATTTGGGGAAAAAGCATATCCATGGATACCTAGCAACTGGGGAGGTACATGCTACCTAGGTCTACTGTTTCCAGGAGTGTTCCTCTTGGAAACAGCAGAAGTAGCCAGACGAACAAAAGGTAGAACTCAAAGGAGTAGTGAAGATGGAATGATAGCAATGGATGTAGCCAAATCGTTTATACCATTCTTGGCCCAAATAGAAAATTCCTATAATATAAGAAAACAGTCTAGAATATTAAAAAATACAATAGATTCAACAACGGATATTTTATTCAATATGATGTTAGAAGAGAAAGGAATAAGACTAATGGCACTACAAAACAGGATGGCTCTCGATATAATATTAGTTGATCGTGGGGGAGTTTGCAAACTCGTAAAAACTGCATGCTGTTTGTTTATAGATGATTACTCCCCTACGATATTTAAAGCAATCCGAAAATTACATGTCCTAAGTTCCACACTCTCCACTGAAGAAAGGGGTTGGGGATAGGATCCTGGTTTTGGGGACCATTGCGGTCCTAGGGATGGAAGTTAATTTCGATACTAATGGTGGTACTTGGTATAATCATAACATGTTGCTGTTGCATACAATGCCTACCAATAGTTTGCACTGAGATAACTGAGGGATGTACTAAGGGATGTATGCACATGATGTCGAGAGGAAAACAAACGCATGGCCGAAATAATAGAGACACTGATGAAACGAAAACAATAAAACAATTCATGGCTATAGACATTAATGATGAAGATGATGCTTGTGATAGCATGAAAGGTTCAGACATAGATACACCAGACTTATCATCATCAGAGGAGGATACAATGAATGAATAAGACGTTTGGCATACGGCCAAAAGGAGGGTTTGTCAATCTGGAAAAGTGAATACCCTTCATTTGAATGATAGACTTATCTTGATGGCCGAAGGCCAACTGTTTTATGCACAGAATTATAGAAATACAGACTGCTATGCTTGACCAACAAGCGGCCATTTTAAACGTAGAAAGAATCGGCATTTTGCTTGTTAACCATTGCTCATTGCTTTCTATCTAAACTACTTTGCAGCTTGCAATTCTTGCGAATTCTGCTTACTCTGCTCAACTGTTAACATTGTTGTCTGAATATGAAAGGGCAAGGCCGCGGGACTGAGGAGTTTGTTGAAACTCCTCGTGAGTAGCCCAGAAAGGAATGCCCACGCTCCCTCTCTGTAGCCTTGAGGGAGAGCTGCAGGGCATTTAATTATTTCACAGCTGCCAGCCAGTCTCGTACTGTGGTAGAATGTTAGAATAAAGCAGCTAAAGGCTTGAATTATGCTCCTCTTACGGCCCCCCTTCACAAAACCCTTTAGAGCGTGTCAGCTCCCAGGACACGAATAGCACCTCATTGATAGCAAAGCTTGGAATGTGGCTCTTCCCCCGTGTGCAGCTTGCTTTCAAGAACAGAAGCACTGTGTTCTGTTCAACAACTAGAAGATGCCTTCGCACTTTCTAAATTGCACATTGTTACTAGAATAGACATCGAAAGTGTCATAATTGTCATACTCGTCGGAAATGTCCATCATCATCCCGAGTTCAAAGAAACTTAATAAAAGGGGGGTGTTAAACATGTCATAGCTGATTGTATGATATGCATTTTGTATATATGTAACTGATGTATGTAATTCTCTCTCTTGCGTCCCTCGAGGTCTAGAAAATACACGTTGCGGGGTGTGAGACCACAGTTGGCCAATTGGGACTATTTTTGCTTGCAATAAACCCTAGCATTGGGAATTTGAACCTAGTGTCTGGCGCATCCTTTCGTGTATGGTTATTGCCTTGTTTCCATATCGCGAGGGACCCCTAGGGGCCCCTTTCATTAACAGGCAATTTTCTGTCCCCTTTTTTAAAAATAGGGATAACAATGGCTTTCCGCCAACTATCTGGAATAATACCCGTTTCCCATATACCAGTAAAAAGTTGGAGAAAAAGGGCTGCCCATTTTTTAGGGGTTTGTTTGATAACCATATTAGCCAACCCATCCCGTCCCGAGGCTCGCAAGGATTTCATTTTTTAGATGACTTTAAGGATATCAATAATATCAAAGGGAAGATTATATGTTCCATATGGATTTCTACAGGTAGGAATGGCAGAGATGTGACTTATCTTGAAGAAGAGATTGGAGATATAGTGCATCCAAAAGTCATGTCCCACGTCATTATTTTCTTTGTTGTCATCCTCCATCAAAAATTGGCGATATAAGTACCAACATTTTTTTGAGTCGTGAGTTTTACATATTTTATACATGTACCTCAATATGCATTATTGGTATTATATTTGTAATCCTTTAACCAATTTTTGTAATGTGTCTTAATATTACTAGATCTCTTACTTCTCTCTTCATCATCCAAGTCACATAACTCCTTAAATTCCCGAATATCCTGCTTCATTTCTTTTTTCCTCTCCTGTATTAATTGATCAAATTTGTGAGTATGTTTTTTGACCATTTTTGTTTTTCAAAATAATTTTACCATTTGTTCTTTGTATCAAACCCAACAAATTAGTGATCATATTGAGGCCATTGATGGCAATATCCTGACCATCCAGGATAAGACAGTCAAACAGGCTGTGAAATGAAGTTTTTATCAGACCAAATAATCCTGTTTCCACCCGCCGTAAATTGTAGATCCATCATTTTAACTACTTCCCAACTCTGTATTCTTTGGCCATTAGTAAATTTTCCTCTTAGGGCTGTGTGATCACTCAGAGGAGTAGCTACATGTTCGAACGAAATACTGGAGTTACTTAGACTTTTGTTTACAAACATGTAGTCAAGACGGTACCCAACCTTCCCATTTGTCCAGGTTTTCCCAATACATGACCCTTGTTAGGTTCCAAATAGTTTAACCCCCAGTTAGCAATTTAAACCATCGGACACCTTGTAAGATTTGGAGATTTTTCCTCCCTGCCAAACAATCCTGTAGTCCCACTGATAAAATAATCAGCGTTTCAATATTCAATAGCATTCAATATTATTGGGTACTAAATGTAAAGCGTGTTCGTTCATACCTAGATCTCCCTGAAGGCCCAACTGTATTTTAGAAAAAATATTGTCTCTTTTAACCCAAAGTTGCAGTCTTGCCAGGATAGCTTTGCCTAAAATCTTAAATTCTCAGTCGATAAGAGAAATGGGACTTTGTACCTGGATTTTCTCTCGAGTCTTTCTTGAATATAGAAAATATAACTTCATGTTTCCAAGACTCCAGGAACCTTTACTTCTCCAGCATAATATTAATATGTTTCATTAGCAATGGGGCCCAGAGGGTACCAAGGCTTCTGAAAAGATGAGCAGGAATTCCTTCAGGCTCGGTACTTCGATTTAAAGCTGGTTTGCATATAGCTATTAATATTTCGTTCACATGAAATCATAGTATTGAGCCAGGAATGTCTCTGTGTAATGTTCACCTGTCATAAGCTTGTTCTGATTTGTGTTTTCTACACAAAATATAGTTAAGGAAAATGAGAAACCCACACACAATTTTGGACATTGGTTTAAATTTTATTTTATTTATGCATGAAATTAATGCAATAATTCACTAATTCCCAAAATCTTTAATTGATTTGTGAAGCTGCATCCTTCAGTTGTTTTTTACTTTCCGTGTGGAAATGACCTCTTTGTAGGTCACACGTGCTTTTCAATATTTGATCTTTTTGTATTGGGGTCTTGCAGCAATAATAATATCGATAATTGCCAATCTACATTTGCCATCACACCACCCCTTTTTGGCCCAGACTTGGTGGAGCATTGTTTAAAAAAAGAAGAAATCTGCTTCATCATGCTGTCCTAGACAACCAAGGCTGCCCCCTGATTAGCATCCACTTCCATATAGATTAGAGTTTGTATTTAATTATCCATTCCTCGACAGCCAGTTCCCAAATGGAGCCAGTCTAATCTGTTGTCTTGTTGATGATAGCGGGACTCTTTCAATATGATTCCAGTTCCTACCACCTGGACATTTTCAATTACTTTTCTTAGGACAATTAGATGGTGGTCGCTATACAATTCTGACATTATTCTAAGTCAATAACTGACATTTATTCATGGATATGCAAAAATAATCAACTGTGGAGACGCCTTGTTGAACCTTAAAGCCATAGTTTCCTGGCATGTCTGTAGAAAGCCTGCCATTTACACTACAAAGGCCCCATTACTTTAGCCACGACTTGACTTTCTAGCCTTTTCCACATATTCTATATTTCCACATTTTATAGGTTGAAAAATATCTGTGCACTCTTCAATCTCGTCAGAGATGGCATTCCGCTCATTCCCTATCTTGATGACCACCAATTGCTCACCAAGGGATGTTTTCATTATTACTACAAATAGTGTGTCAGTGTTTAGTTTCAAATCAATTATTGTACTAGTTCTACTGTTTTCGGAGCTAATGTGCAAAAGCAAAGACAAATATCCTCGATTTCAAATGTTGCATTTTGAATGAATTTTGAAGGAAGCAAACTTTCACTTTCATTTGCAGATTCGAATGCAAGCGCAAGGCAGTTTAGTGCAAGGCGGCATGATCTGCAACTTCATAAATATCTACCAGCAGGAAGGAACGCGTGGACTGTGGAGGGTAAGAAATCATGGTTGTGTATGTATCAATTACATATTTGTTTCCTGAGCGAAGCCCTTTTACAGTTGCAGATGTGCCGGTATAGTTGGACAGTAGCAGAGGTCGAGGTGAGCAGGAACTGAGTTGTACAACTTACATTTTTTAAAGTTTATACTTCCACTACTTTTTATTAGCTTATTCATAGTTCCAGAACTTTTATTTTTGCCGTTAAAGCATACCCTTTCCTTTTATTTAATATACATCTTTAAGCCAAATGCTTCCATTAAGGTCCATTTGAGCAGGAAAGTAATGCACAAGACCTTGTTCTGTTTTCTCGCTCCTGTGTGATGTGGTCTTAAGGGAACGCCTGCTCTATCCTGGGAAGTATGCTATACAAGTGAAGAAGCACATATTCACCACATTTTGTATAATTTCTGTTCTTAAAAGCCAGAAGATCCTTGATGGCCGAAATAAATAGCTTTTTTCTTGTTCTCTATATTTTCTTTGTATTAATGTTGGCCACCATGCCATATTTTGTTGACACAACATGTAAAACACTTACTGCTGGACCCCTTACAGGTTATTGTCAACATCACTGAAAGCATACCTCTGAGCCGGTACACAGCAAAAGGTTGCATTTTTGTGCTGAATTAAAAAGTTTCAACCATTTCTACCTTCCTTGAATGCTGTTATTGTACCAGTAGCAAAGACTGAAAGAGAAGATTTCTGTCAATAAATGGAGAAATAGGCATCCATTAAGAAGATCTCTTCTAACCTGCTTTAAGAATAATTCCCAGAGGATGCAGAACACTTCCTGGTTTGGGAAAACAAGTGACAAGTGTTTACTCAGCAACATCTCTGATTCGTAGAGTATGAGCCAAAAACGCACCATCACTTGGAGAAAACAAATATGAAGCAATGCAAAAGTACGATGGACCCTAGCAGGTGATGATATGATATGATATGATATGGTATTTGTAACGCGCCTATACACAAGTGTTTCAAGGCGCGACGAGGCAGGGAGGGAGGGAAACAAGGGGAAGACAGACAAACGATCCTACTAGGCCAGGTGTCATTCAGATCGCGCAAGTGCAGAGGTAAGGGGAAAAGGAGAAAGTGCAGGGGGAGGAGGTGGGGGGGAAAGTGCAGTACAAGGTAAGTAGCGTAAAAAACAAAATAATAATAAATAAAAAGGGCCAGCTGGTGGCAAGTGCGAGGTAAGTGCAGAGCAAGTGCTGGGAAGGGGGCTGTAGGGATACAGTGACAGTCCCACAGTGCAGGGGGAGCCAGGGAGGCAGTGCAGGTGGAGAGTGGCTGGGCCCTGGACCGAGGTCGCTGAGAGTGGCCCAGATGCAGGTTTAGTGCAGAATTCAGTGGGGAGTTAAGCAGGTTTAGCAGGGGAGAGGGAGAGAGAAGGCAGAAGCAAAGAGGAAGGTTTTGAGGTGCTTCCGGAACCGGAGATGGTTCTCCTCAAGTTTCAGGGAGGCAGGAAGGCTGTTCCAGAGGGAGGCCCCTGCTGCGGAGAGAGATCAGCTGCCCCCATAAATATCAGTTTAGTGGTGAGACAAGGCTGTCGATTGGCCCCTACCCTTTTCTCCATTTGTATCAATAAGCTTATCGATAGACTTGTGAAAATACATTGTGCGCCAAGGTTGGCACAGGATAAGAGCCCCCTCCTGGCCTTTGCCAACTACTCTATATTTGATCTCCATGACTCCCCTGGGCCTGGAAAAACAAGTGGCAGCATTTCATAAAGGTGTAAATTGAGTGGCTTAACAATCAATATCGATAAAACTAAAGTGATGGTATTGCACCCGTCTCATAAAAAACTACCAAGACTGTGCATTACTATTTAGGGCCATCTAAATTGACTTGACTATTTAGGTACTAGATTCTCAAGCACTGGTAGCTGGTCGGCCCAACAGAAAAATCCTCAGTTTGGAGAGAGCCAGTAACGCTGTCCTCAAATTTCCTCAGACTCATGGGAATGGCGCCCTTTTAGGAGCATTGCAGCTTTACAACATGCAGGTAAGGTCCACTGCAGTGTATAATTCTGAAATCTGGGGATTTGTCAAATCGGCCTGATTCCAAGTAGTTGAAAGCAGCCAGTTCTGTTATTCAGACAGGTTTTGGTAAACCCTTGGCATTTTTGAAAACTAAGTATAAATATCTTTCCCACTCATTCTCAATTCTTTCTCTGAGGGAGCCATTAAAGTCGTATTTCTAATTTGTGAGCTGAAAGACTTTACAGTGCTTGAACCAACATTGCTTCGTTGGAGTTTCGACAAGTGTTCCTTCATGAAAAGCTTTGTTGAAGTGTTGCAGTCGCTGATTTGTGCCAATTTAGTCTGTTTAATTTGTATGTATAGTCTAAAGCTCTTACGGTTTCATTACCGATTCAACTACCGTTGTCCATAACACAAGAGAATACATGTGCTGCAAACGAAGGCATATTGTTTTTCTAGACAGCATTTCTGTCCATGTTATTGGCCACATTCCTTTCCATTAGCCCTTATTCTCACTCCGAACCCTTGAGAATGGTTAAGGAGCTGGGCGTGGCCACCACCCTTTTTAATGCCCCAATTGGGCCAATTTCTGTTTCTCTTTGAAAATCATAACTTTTTTCAGTTCTGCCTGACCCAGAGTACACTGGTGGGACACAGTGAATCTATTGGAGGTCCAGGATATTCCCTGTTTGTCTACCTGATGAAAATGTGATCCTGTTGCGAATATGGAGGAATTCTGGGCTTGAAAGGCATCGTTGGAAAGAGCATTGTTGTACTGTACATAGACTGTAACCCAGGCAGAACAGGTGGGGGCAACTACCAAGGATTGGCTTAGAAGGCAGTGCCTGTACTGATGGCCATCACAAGACAGTGTAGGTTTTAGGCAAGATTTTTCTCTTTACATCTTTCCCTTATTGGCTTCAATTGGACCATGACCAAATTTTATTATTAGATGAGACCCCACCCATCTGGGATTCCCATTTCATTTGGGTTGCACTGGGTAGTCCTTCAAGCCTCTCTTTATTTTTCAAATTATTTACATTGCAACACAATCCACATGAAGTGGAGTGCTACAGGGACACCTTGGGCCTCATTACGAGTCCTGCGGTAGCCGTGCCGGAGAAACAGGCAGGCTACCGCCGGACCCAAAATACCATTCCGCCTCCGTGATTGCCGGAATCACTGGGCCATTACTACCCCGGTGACCTGATAATTCCGGAGGCGGAATTCTGTAAATCCCCATTCCCATGGAGTCCTACAGGACTCCATGGGGATGGGGACAATGGAAACACTGGTTCCGTCTATGACGGAGCCAGTGTTTCCATTTCCGTTTGTAGGCGGGGGGCGTTACTCCCGCCAGGTGTGACCTCCCGCCTGCAGAACTTGGAATCAGCCACTTCGGAAACAACGGTGGCAGCGGTTTTACCGCCACCGTTGGTTCCGGACCGGCAGGGTCGTAATGAGGATGTGTGTGTCCTATTTTCTTAACAACATTCTGGTTGCTTTTGTGGTGCATACAGAACTAGCTGCTGGCAAGGACGTGTCCCCCTCACTTCTTTTCCCAGATACATTATCATGCACACTTTTATTTTTATTACCACAATTATACCTTGTAAAGTACGATATACATGGAATGACTGTTTATTTATTTTATTCATTTTAATTTTTGTAATGCGCCAACATGCCCGCGGGCCTCAGGGCGCACACAGAACAAAACAGGACGAACATAACGGACAAGAATGCAGAAGGATAGAGGAGTCAGAGGAATTATTCCAAGTTGAAGTGAGTCTTTATAGCACGTTTGAACAGGGTATAGCTTTGGATCTGCCATATCCTTGCTGGAAGTGTGTTCCAAAGAAGGGGACCCTGAGCATCAAGGGTAGTACCCCCAATTTTGGCTGTCCTGAATTTAGGATGTTTGAGAATGATCGCAGAGGAAGAGCGAAGGTTCCTCACATTAGGTTTGGTGCTAATGTGGGATGACAGATAGATGGGGCAGCTTAGACTGAGGCATTTGTGGGTCATGGTAAGCATCTTATGTGTTATGCGGTGTTTGACAGGAAGCCAGTGGAGTTTTTTCCTGAAGGTGGAAATGTGTGTGCGACGAGACTGATTGAAAATGTTACGCACAGCATTATTCTGCGCCACTTGTAGAGATTGGATATTAGAGACTGAGGTGCCTGCCAAGAGACTGTTACAATAGTCCAATCTTGAATTAACCAGGGCAGTGGACAAAAGAGCACAGTTCTCTTCTGAGATGAATGGTAGAATATATCTTATTCTCTTGTTTATGAGACCACAGCTAGATTTAATGCTGGAAACATGGGATTTCATGGAGAGTTCTTCATCAAGAACTACTCCTAATGTCTTAACTTTCTTTTGAACGATAATGGTATTGTTGGCTATGTGGAAACTGTTGTAGTTAGAATCAAGTTTCGCTCGAGTGTTTTTAGATGCCACGATAAGGAGTTCGGTTTTTTTATCGTTCAGGGCAAGAGAATTGCAGGCCATCCAATCTTGTATGGCTTTGTATATTTTGTTGATGGTTTCCGTGTCACTGCTATATGAGCCACTCAACTGTGTAACAACCTGCGTACCATCGGCGTAATTTGTATATTGCACTCCTAATTTGTTCAAGAGGTCAAGAAGGGGCCGTATGTAAAGATTGAAGAGCAGCGGCGACAGACAGGAGCCCTGTGGAACTCCACAAGTCTGAGAGATTGGAGAAGATTGATGATCACCAAAGCAAACCCTTACCATTCTGGGACCCAGAAAGGAAGCAATCCATTTGGATGCAATCGCAGAGCAGTTGGCGACCTCTCCTTTAACAAGCACTGTACTTGTGCTAAGTTGGTTTTTGGCCATCTTCCTGTCATTTCAGGTCAGGGATTTCAAAATATGGGCATGCGCTTTCACAGGAGTCATGCACAGAGCTCCCCGTCAGTGTTTTGTCTGCCTGGACTGGTTCGAACTGGGAATTGGGACTGTCTGCTCCCAATCCGCATACCATCCAGGATGTGCTGCTTTGTTGCTGGGCAGATTGTGGAGTAGTTGACTCCACACAATTTGGCAGCCTCTACCTGTTTGAATGTTTCAAGTGTTGCTGATGGCTTGAATAATTCCACAAACCAAGGGAACACATTTAAAGAATTTTTATTTTGAAGACTGCAATTGGTCCAACTAAGGGGTGTGTCTGACTTGTTCCTCGACCGTTGGACTCCCACTACCCTAGCCCAGGCGTCCCTGTTCCCTGAGTTGCAACTAGAGATCTGTAACTGCTACTGTCTAAGCTATCCTATCTTGTGGTAAGGTACTAAAGGCCGAAGCCTTATTTACCTCCCTACAGGAGTTTCTAAAGATTCCCTGCTCCCTTGTTGCTCCACAATGTGATAAATTGTGTCCAAGATGGTGGCGGTCCCCTCAAGCACTCTTTATTCCACTCCTCCTCTCACACTTAAGATATTGTCCCTCATTTCTCTATCCCTGTTTTCCTTCTACTCTCTTCTTCTCCTCACCTCTCTCCCCCATTCTGCCTTCTCCTACTGCTCTCTCCTGTTCCCCTCCCCCTCACCCGTTCTCCTCCGGTCTTTTCATGCTCCCCCTTCTATGCACTCCTTCCTTTCTTCAACCTCCCCCTGTGCACCAGTCTGCTCTCCCTTTCACTATCACTTCTGCTGTCTTTCACTCAGTCGCTCTGTCCAATCTCTATATCTCTTCTCTCACTCACTCCTATCTCTCACAACCATCCTTTCTACCACACACTCTCGCAAACAGTTTCAACCTTTCACATTTGGTACCACTCTCTTGTACATTCGATACATCGCATTCACTTGTGTCCAAAATGCCGCTCTACCGTCCTCCTTCAGCCTGGTCTCTCGGGCCCACCACCACCACACCTATGGTCTCCCTGAACACCTTTCACTCTAGGTTATGCAGGCTTATGTGCCTTGTGCACATACATCCTGTAAATTCTGCCTTTCCTTGACTTCACCTTTGTTGTCTTATGTGACCCTTCTACATCTCCTTTCCCTTGTTGAAATTCTAATTTGAATGTTTATGAACAAAGTGAAGATGTGAGTTTTCAGCTGTAATCGCAAACATCTCTTAAGTGCTGCAAACTTTCTACCATACCTAACATTTGTGTTCTGTCAGTCACCTGTGTGCTGTTGTTTACTTCTTTCACAGGGTGTTGTTCCGACAGCACAGAGGGCAGCAATAGTTGTTGGAGTGGAACTTCCTGTGTATGACATCACAAAGAAGCATTTAATCATGTCTGGACTGATGGGAGATACAGTCCTCACACATTTCATGTATGTAATTGTAATATCATGAATGGCATCTCCAGTTTCTATTTGCATGCAAAGAAACATTGGATTTGAAGAGCTGCTGGAACAGGGGAGGGTCCTCCAGACTTGCATTTAGAGAGGAATTGTCCACGTCCAATGCCAGTTTAGCATCTCCTTTGTACAACCCATTCAGTTGCTTCCATCTCCACAGTGATGGCCTAGCAGTGCTGCATTCATTACAACGATTTTCCTGCTTTCTCTCTACACTTGTTTCCAATGTCTCGTTTAGCAGTGTTTTAAGTGCAGGAACCATTACACGTTTTACAAATTGAATAGTTCATAGAATGATTAAAAGGTTTATTTCAAAATATTTTGAAAGATGGCGGCCATGCAAGTGATTTATGATTTAAAGGATGGAGGTTTTTTTCTATTGAGCCTTTGCGCTCAAGTTTTGCAGCGTCCCCACAGTTTTCAAATTAATGCAAACAATTGTGAGGTACACATTTGTTCGTGTCTAAACTTAGGTTGCACACTTTATTTCATATATTTTTTCTTTCAGGTATTCCAAACAAATTAAATCACTTTGTGCTTATTTGATTTTTGTTTCACAAGTATCACTATTACATAAGTTCATTCATTTCGTGTAATTATTTGTGACCTAAATTGTGACTTTTCTGGTGATTGGTGCGAAAATCCTTGGTTAATATACAAATAACATTTGTACCAACATTTCTCTGCACATGCTGCTGTTTCGCCCCTACTTGGGCTTTCTCAAGGCACGTTCTTTACTAATGTTGTGTGTCAATCTTGTGTTTAAATTTGACATTTCTGTGCATACATTTCGAATTTGGTGACACACATCAAAAATACATAGGTTGGTAGACACATATATTTGGTTGTTTCCATTTTTTCCTTGTTCCTTTTCTTTTCAAGTATGAAAACTTCAGTGGTTCTTAGTTCAAGGTGATCCACTGATGTATAAGGGGTCCGTATTCATAAGGTCTGTGTTCTCTGGTTTCTCGTGGAGTGTTCTCACATCAGGCAAAATTGCCGGCCCTGATGGGTGCTGCGGTCCTTCTCTGATCCCATGTTCGGATCTGCCCTTCCTTTCACTTCCTTGATATTACTCACCCAAAGCACAAAATGATTTATGATTTAGCATTAAGAATGAGATGCTGTTGATGTGTACCGATAGGGAGTGTTGGTGCCTTTCATGTAAGAGCATACTTGTTCTTCTCGTCCTTGAATTAATTGTGTATTTATCACAGAATGCTTCTAACATTGATTCTCCTAAATTATTATATAGTATGCAAATATATGCATTTATAAAAAATAATTCTAAGTAACATTTTTCCCCTCAATGGCTCTGTTACCAGCATTATTTAGCACGTTAAATGGCCAGTTTTCTCCCCGCCTCTCACACACTTTGTCCACAACAGTAATCTGTGCATGGAACCCCAGACAAGGCCTTACTAGTTGTGTACTGTGGTAACCCAGCATCCGTTTGTCTATTGGTTGCAATTTCTCCCAAGCATCCCCCTTAACATTTGAATATTCCTTACTCACTTTGAAGTAATCTATTTGATACCTGCAAGTTTCTTCCTTTATTTGGTGGCCATTAAGAACGCCTACCAGTCTTGTACTGCAAGCATTTCTTTTTGCTACATTAAATCGTGGCTGTCACACTTTTCTAGCTTTTTTTATCAGGATTCAGGCCGATTTTTGTCTCTTGCTCTGTTATACAGCTTCTGTCAGACCTTCATGTCATCTACATTGATGGATTCCATACCTACTAAAATCTCATTAGTTACATCTATGAATTAATTGAATGGTGCATTAGCAAAAACTGATTCAGACCCATTTTTCAGAAGTCTTGGATGTTTACCACTTGCAAATTAATAAACCGGTCAGGTGATCCCAATCCTTCACTGCTTGCCTAGTCCCCACCTTTGTCCAGTCGCCTTGAAACGTTCCTGAGGTCTAAGAAGATCGTATCAATTGTTCTGATGGAGCTGATTCCATGGTCACCCATTCAAGCAGCTTTGTGCGTTTTATTTGGCCTTGCTTTTCCCTTCGGAGGCCATGCTGCTGTCAAGACCATCAGTCTCTGGCTATTTTAAATGTTGTTTAAACTGAGCCCTCCATTTTAAAAATCTTTTTTATGCTCTCCTAAACTGATAATGATCCAAAGTCTTTTGTAGGAACAACTTTTAAGATATTGTATATTGTTTTAAAAGCACGTATGATAAACATAAAGTATAAAGAGACTGATAAGCCATATATTTTCCACCCAAATATGTAGCTTCTTAACTGAGGTTGCATTGTGAAAAACGTTTCTACCAATGTGTCGTTTGCAGTTCTAGTTTTTCCTGTGGCCTCGCTGGAGCAATTGCGTCAAATCCTATTGATGTTGTGCGGACTCGGATAATGAACCAGAGGATAATAGTGGGCACGAGGGATCTATACAAGGGTACATTGGATGGTCTTCTCAAGGTAAGCAATAATTAAATAAGGCTCTTATTCCACAGGGTGGCATCTATTTTTCTTGGTGAAAACATGTGATCTCTGAATTTCCTCACCTCCTCCCATCCCCGTAAAAGTTTCCTTTCGGAATTGTATTGCATGCCACTTTTCTCTGCTATTCCTACATTTACAAGAGATGTACTGAATTTGGTTACTTTGCATATTATCTCATCAAATGGCATGTGTTCCTCATTCCTCACACGTGGTATGATTTTGGAAACCTGTACATGTTTGACATTGATTTGTTCTGGTAGTCCTCCGGTAATGTAGTCAACAGTGTTTATTTCCTCTTTGACATTTGGTTTGAACAATCGTAATGATTAGTTTGCCTGTCAAAATGGCCTCATAGCATGCAATACCACTTCTCCAAATGTCAGGACAGGATGCCTACCTTTCAGAAATGTTTCACAGGTTGGACTTCCCAGACAAGGAAGTCATTGCCTCAACTTGTATCAAAAATGGTAACTGAAATCGATGATGGCAAGGTGCTATTTCTGCCGTTTTGGTGTGTCTTAAAAAAAGTGACCCTACCTATGAGGAGTATTGTTATTCGTGGAAAGGGGGCTGGGCTAGCTGGAGCCAAAGATGCCTTTCTCTGATCTTTTCCTTTCGCTCCCTTCTCTGTCTGCTTGAGTGTCATCAGGCATTTGACAGTCCTCCAGGCAAGTAGAGCAAGAGTGGAGATTACCATTGATGCCAGTTTCCTTGAAAGTAACCTACACATTGGTTTTCCAGCAGTGTCTCCATCTTTCCCCCTCCAACCTGCAGATAAATGAAATTTTGCACAGCGAGGCACGCAGTGGCAAGCCTTAAGTCATAATCGTCGAGCAGCAAGGTTGCAAAGTAACACACTAGTGTGCAGTGATAGAGATTCCGAAGACTTTGGAGTGGAGCCCACCATGGAACGGACCCTTCATGGGACTGACCTAGGTTGTGGGGGCCTATCGTGTGCGGCGATGGAGTCAGAGAGGACTTTTTACACCTCTAGAATCTGTGGATGGGCTCTTCATGTTGGCATTGTATGATGCACACATTCCAGGCTTACAACACAGATTCATGCAGCTTCTGTAGCAACTGAAGGCTGGTGCAGCATTTTTATGGTGGTAAGTGAGCTTCCACACTCAGAGCTATTTTCGGGAAGCGACTACCTTGGCCTTTGCGGTCCTGAGACAGCACTGCAAAGTGAAGATGAAGGGACAATCGTAAGATGCAAGACCACCTACGAGGTATCCTGGAGAGGGATTAACGGAGTGAGGGAGGTGGGTATTAATGGAATCCATGGCGCTCCTACATTCCAATTTTGAATTTGAAGACCAGCAATGTTAGATGCCCATCAGCGCTGTTCGAGACGAAGCAGGTAGTCATTGCTGGTAGAGTGATTTGAAACAAGGTGGAGGGCAACTTGGAGCGACAAGGAGGCATCAAAGGTGCACACTATAATAAGCATTCCTTTTCTTGAAGCTAAGGTGGAGGTGCTAGATAACTTGGGTCACCACTTGAGAGTCGAGGGTACCTTCTTCTGTTTCCTCTGTTTATCTATGTTCTGCGATAAAATCTGTTTTGATGGTTTTGGACAGAGACACCATTGGATTAAAACACCTCTAATCTCCGCCCTAGCTAACCTCCCATCCCTTCGCCTCCCCATAAAATGGGTCTATGCACATCGGCCCAAGGACTGAAAAGGCAGCATGTTTGGGGCAGTACAGCTTTGGGTGTACTCTGTTCCACCAAGTTCATAGACCAGAGCCTACATCTGGAAATTAAGCACAGGGAGGTTCACTACATAAAGTGATAGATTTGATCGTTTCCTGACGTGAGTCAAGAGACATTGGCCCTCATTAGAAGTTTGTTGGTAGCCTTGCCGTTAAAACCGGCAGGCTGTCGCCAAGCGTCTGAAAAGTTTCTGGCGCCTGCGAATGGGCAATTACAGGGTCATTAAGGCCCTGCCAGACCCGGTAATTGCCCTTTCGCGGGCGCCGGAACGGAATGCTCCCCATTCCCATTGAGCCCTCTAGGGCTCAATCGGAATGGGCAGGTGGGATGCACCGGCACCATTATAAATGGTGCCGGTGCATCCGACATGCACTGCTTGCGGGAGCCGTTATGGCCGCCCTGGCGGCCGCAACGGCACCCGCCAGCAGAACTCGTAGTTTGCCGGTCCGGGAACTACAGTACCGGCATGCTTACTGGTACCATAGTTCCCAGACCTGCAAACCTACGAGGCCCACTGTCTACAAAGAGGGCACTCCTGGAAGTCGATAAAGATATTAACCTTATCTGAGTGGGAGCCATACTCTGTTTTCCTGTTAAACCTAAGGTGGAGCAGTAAAGGCAGCCAAAGCTTATTTCGGATGGCCTTCAGCCCGAGAAAACATGTGCTTTGGGCTTGGCAATATGGACCGGCCTGAATGGCGATATACAATATGTAGCTCAATATTGTTTGTGGGTTAAATGCTCAGTTGTAAGCCACCAACTACATGTGATGTGCCACAAACACCTTTTATTTATTTATAAGACATTGATCAGAATAAAGTGCAAATACAGGATTCCTCTTCCTGTTTGAGAATACACACGATGTAAATATCAAAATGTAAATAAATTGTAGCCTATGTAATAATACATTTATTTGTATATATCTCGATGTTAACGATCGTGTCTCATCCTATATCGATTTTGATGATATATATCGATATAGCTCCTAAACTCGACATATTGCCGTGCCCTACTTGTTGCGGTTGAGTCTGTATTTGTAGTTTCATTGACTTTTGTTGCATGTTCAGAATCCAGTTGGTGGGGGAGGGCTTCACATCTACAGCTGAACATTTTAGGGGAAAGTCTTCCCTGTGGGCAGGGAGGCAGAAAGCTTGGGAAGTTGATTTTTGCAGAGGCGGCTACTGAGGTCTGTGCAGCCACTAACCTTAACGCGGGGCAACGCAAGGCTTAACACCAGATAGGGGGAGATATGCTGACACAAAGGTGCTCTTAGTCCACACACCTATCCATAGAAAATATACACATTAGGTTACACATATATAAAAACCTCTTTTATATAAGCAAGTTCTTTAGCAACAGAAATCGCAGTATAAAAATGGCTAGTCTATTTTAAAAACAGTGAGTGTTAATTAAGACACTCCACATCGCTATTCGAAAATGTAAGTCCACTATCTAAGTATATGCATGCTACATATCGTGACCAGGGACGGGCTTGATGGGGCGGAGGGGGGGGGGGCTTGAACAAAGGGAATAGGTATAAAAACTGTTAAAATATCTAATGCCTATGCAAGAACAGTACAATGTCATTAACGACTCAACACACTTTTTACTATATTTTAGGTCCACTGTCTGGTTGTGGGCACACAAGATAGAGACCATGAGGTGGTGGGGAGGAAGGGAATCTGACATAACTCATTTAAAATAGTAATTCAGGGATGCCTGGTGCTAACACCAACATTCTCACAGTATTTGTAGTTCTTTCGGACCTAATATTGGAAAAATACAAATGTGCCCAACACAGTTAATGAATTGGGTGGGAGGCAATTCATAAAAACAGCCAGAGGCCACTAAAGGATGAGATACATTTTCGCAAGAATTACACTTCATCGTAAAGTAGTGTCACCAAATTTAAAAAGGCATTCAAAGTCCCAGGTAAATGCTAAAATTCCAGCCTTAGGCCTAAAACTCCATAAAACCAAACTGAATGCAGAAAACAGAGGCTGGAAACTACCCCCAACGTCACTTTAAAAGAGTTCTTGGTGAGTAGAAAGTTCTCATAGAAATCAATGGGACAAAGCCGGTATTCAATCCATCTGTATGGAGAAAAGGCAGGTAAATTCCAGTTCTAACCCACGGGTGCTGATTTAGTGGCAAACAGCCCCTGTGGGCCAGATGAAATGCAAAGGAAGAGATCCAGTGTTCGATTTGAAAACCGGGAGTCCCAGAAGAAGATGCAGCATGGTAGGAAAAGCCCCAGAGGAAATTAATGGGAAAATGTGGTTAAGAATGGCCTGCAAATAGTCTTGCCCCTGACCCACAGGGACCCTCGGGGGTAAGTATCTCAAATAACACACCACGCCAGGACCCAGGGTGTAAGTACGTGCATTGTTTTCTTCCGGAAAGTCGATTCCAGGAAAGTTAAACTACCTCATAAGTACAGGGCTTTTTTTCTAGGTGCAGTTTACAGGATCAGTCTCCCAAGCACTTGCACCCTGGCCCAACGATGACCCTAACAATAAAAAAAATAAGAAGTGGCATTCCCAAGAGGGACCCCTTCAAGTCGGAAGCAAAAGCAGCGGCAAGGAAGACTGTAGGATGGTGAAGGAATCCATCAAAGTAGGATCCAGCTGCCTGAAGGAAGGCTGCCCAGCAACAGAAGATAGTCCCAAGAAGATTATTATGGTGGTGCCCACCGAGGCCAGCCCATAAGAGCAGATGTGGTGGGATGTGCTGGAGCATTATCACCCTTCCAGGTTACGGCAGTGACCAGCGTTAGGCAAAGTTTGAATGCAGTACCCTCTGGGAACACTACAAACAACTATGACTACAGGTATAGGCAACCCAACCTTTGGTATAATCCTGTACTACACAGTGTTGAGCAGCCAGGCTTATCTCAAGGGGGGGAATGTGAGGTGTAGTGGAGTTACATAAAGATTCACAGTTACAGGTATTCAAATAAACTCTTACACTCAAGGTTTCTTGCATAAACAATTAATAATGTATCAGTCAGTTACAAAGCTTTCTTTAGAAGGGAGCAATATACTAGTATACTAGTACTAGTAACATACAAATACACTTCAATACTGTACACTTTGAGTTTCTGAATCAGACAAGACACTTTTCGGGATGGCCCCCAGACACAACCTACACCCACAGGCGACTTCAATGACAAGGGTGCAGAGGACATTAATCTCTTACTGTTGGCATTCAGAACACTCTTAAAATTTTGGTAAAAGGCAAGGGTTATTAGAACACAAGAAATAACAAATATTCATAAGCAGGGCAAATACTTTCAGATAGCACTTAGAACAGCCATTATTCAAATAGGCTAAGCCAGAGTCAATGGGCAAACGTCTTTGTGTAGGATGCAGCACTTCAGGTAAGTAAATGGAAAAGTATTTGCACAAGTTCATAGGAGTCTTTGATAAAAAAGAATCAAATGTAGGGCCACACGCCGATTAGACTTGTGAGTTGTGGAAGTTACAAGCACTTCTACAGTAAGAGGTAAGTTCTATTAGACTTGTGTGACAGTACCTTGGTAAAGAAGAAAAGATGCAGCTGATGAATTCTGATCCTGTGCAGCTCTGCAGATCTCACTGTTCCTGGGCCTCAGTCATGGGGACAAGAGGGAGAACAGTCAGCCAGCCAATCACCACAGAGTGCATTTGGGTCTCCTAGGAGACTAAGCACAGGGAGTTTTGGGCACCTCCCTCACTTCCTGCCTACCCCAGACACTCAGGCGCCAGAGGCGGGTTTCTCTCAGAAGCCCTGCCAAAGGCGAAATGAACAAAGAGGCCAAACGAGGCCAAACCTGGTTTGGTGCGTAGAGAAACTCTCTAGAAGGACCTTCCCGCAAAGACCTGGCAAAAAAAGAGCAGGCACCATTTTAGCAAAGATGGCTGTACGCCATTTTGAAAAAGATGGCTTCCGCGTATACTTTACCGGAGCCGCGACCTGTCACGGTAAATGCAAACCAAGGTAGTTCAAAACTAATCCACTGCCACCAGCCAGTCAATTGAGGAAAGGGTAACATAAAAAATGTTACATGAGCATTTAGACACAGGGGATACTAAGTAACCCCTCCAGCACTCTATTGAGAGATAGGGTGTGCTGGGTCTCGCAAGTACAATGCTCAATTTCGCTTTACTGCTCTGGGAAACAGTAGTTGATCCCAGAGAAGGTATTTCAACCTTGGGAAGTCTGGAAGACTTCTCTGTGCCACTGCACTAAAGGTTTTTTGGGACACAATTGGAAAAGATGATGCCTATGGAGTTGGTTCGACTCCATAACCAAAAGAAACACAGTGTATAAAATCACATTAAAATACATGAGAGAGTGGGAAAAAAGGGTCTCACTCTCTACAGGTAAAACAATCAAGTCCTCAAAATCTAGCAAAGTTTCCGGGGGTCTCTACGGTGGAGGGAATTAACAAATTTTTGAGAATTCTCCCTAACAACCAGCACCAAGGTGGGACCGCCACGGTGCGAAACTTGCAGAAAAAGGTCATGAAGACAGTGCCAGGACAAGAGCGCCTGGCCCAGCACACAAGGGGAGCCATCAGGAGGACTCAGAAAGCTCAGCAGCAGAAAACCCAAACCAGAGCAATTCCCAGTAGTCTAGATGCACCCAATATTGCCAAATCTGGTACTTAGCAATAACAGCAATGGTGAGAAATCCCCCAGCACTTAAACCTGATTTTCAGAAAATTCCAGTAACCGAGTGGGCCTAGGAATAGGGTTTCTCTTAAATACTGCCACTCAAAGGGGCTGGCCAAAACCAGCCCACCAATCTTATCAAGGGGCAAATGACCAGGAGTCAAGACCATTCTTGTCAGCCCCTAAATGTGCCACTTAACACAAACCACTTGTACATGATGTGATATGGACAGCCCAGGGACAGAGACTGGTCTAAACCAGTAGACACCAATATGGATGCTGCCTTGCTGTGCTTAGAAAGAGTCCATGTACGCAGAGTGGTCACTTTAGTTCTGCCTCGTGGTAGCCCAGAGAAACGAAGGTCCTAAAACAAAATAGACCAAAATACAACTTTAAAAGTTATATTGGTATCCCAGTGTCTACCAAAATGGTACATTGGGCTACCAATGCTGTGGATCGGCTTGCACCCTTGTTGACAAAATAACATCTGCCACCAGCCTTCTCCTAAAACCAATGTAGAATGATATAATCACACTAGGTAATAAATGGGGTGTCAAGAATCATCCCTGGGACTGGGAGCCTGATTGGCGACCCAAGGTCATACTCAAAATGATCCAAAAAGGATTGCAGTGGCCGGGGTCCTCCGTTGAAGTCTTCCTGACCCCCAAAAATAGCAAAAATGTAGGGTTCCCTAAATGTCACCCTAGAATTCTCAAAACTGAATTTCTCTCTTAACAGATGGTATGGGAATTGATCCAGTGGAGGGGTAAGTAATTGACTTTTGTTGTGCCACCTTGCTTTTCTTCGTGCCTCTCCTTTCCTTCCTCTTTTGGGTCAAGAGTTGGACAGTTAGATGATATTGGTTAGCAACTTTTGGATGGTGTTTTTATAATGCACTAGCAGGTGTACCCATGCTTCGCATGGTTATTCCTACTTCAGTGCTAGTTTGAAGTTTATTTAATGAACCAATGCTTCTTTGTAAACAATATTGCTAGTCTTTCCTGTAGCGTTTCCAACTCTGAGCACGCCACATTAAGCTGACCATGAGAAAAGCATGAATCCTGTGTAAATCGGTTCCAGCTACTTTGAGTTGGAGCGTTGAGATGTAGCAACATTATCGGTGTCCCAATCTGCAGCAGCGATCTCAACCTTAGTGCCATATGTGTAGGGCTGAAACATGTAAGCTTTGTACTGTTGAGATGGCATACATTCATCAACATCCGTGGGAAATGAAGGTTCTGTAATCATCATGAGAGATTTGCCACAATGTGAAGTACAATGTCATTGCGTACACTGTTGAAGAGACTTGCACTGTTTCTGGTCACCCACATTACTACAAAAGCACTCTATTGTCTACCGCATGACTTCAAAAGTGAGTGCGGCTATTGTCGGTTAGAATGCTGATGTGTGGACATTTTAGGAACAATAAACTGCTGATGTTTTCATAAACTGCTGAACTTTAGGAACAATGAACGTAAAAGTATGGCGCCAAGACCCATATGGCAGGGGTTAACATTGCATACGGCTTAAAAAAAAAGCCAAAAAGGTATATTTTATATTTGTTGCATTGTCTATACCATGCAACCTACCCACATGCCAAATGTCAGGTTTGTAGCATGTTAGTAAGTATGCTGAACATTTGGAACAAATGCACACATATCCACAAATGTCCCTTTTATACATAGAGCGATAACGTGGCTGACAATGGTGTGTGCCAAGAATATTTTTGTGCTATGATTTTTTGCTGGATGCCACTAAAGTGGCCTCTCTATTGTATAATCTTAGGGTTTCGCCTTAGAAACGGAAATGGATAAAGATTGTGGCTACCAAGGGTGGTATGATATTTTCTGTTAAATCTGGATTTCAGTAGGTTTTACATTATGTACATGATGAAAGTGGATCTATGTTAAAAAAAAAAAAAAAAAATTCCGAAAACCGCTTGTGTTTCAAAATTGCAAAGCCGACTTGGTTGCATTTTGAAACTCAAGCTTTTGGGAATCTGTTCATTTGTCCCCCACTTTCCCTTTAGTGTATGCAGGGGACACCCCTGCAACCCAAAGCCCATAATGCCTAAATAGGGGTGCGGGGGGGGACACCCCTGAAACCCCAGCTCACCTAGTTCGGTATTTTGGGATTCGTTCCGAAAACTCGCTTTCTGCATTTTCTTTAGCTTTTTTATGGCAATAAGGGTGTTTATTTTTGCTATGTTTTACCTGCAGGAAATGTTCTTGCTATCTGAATGCCTGGCAGATGGAGACACAGGCTGTAACTTGAGGTTACTCCTGCCCTAAACCCTGGGCCCAGACCCCATGTGGTTTCGAATGTGTTTTCTTTGCAGAGATATGTGCTCTCCCATGACTCACTCCCTTGAAAAAAATAGTCATGGAATGGGCAGTAAACAATTACTCTGGCAAAGACAATTCAGTATCTGTATCTGAACATGACTCCCTGAGAGCTAGTCTGTGTCCATATGTTAGACATTAATTCCCCAAAAAACACTGAAAAAATATTAGTAGGCATCAGACTGAGTACCAGGGAGCATGTGTCTCTGAAAGGTTCTGGCATTGGGCAACTTCTGTGGCACCCGAACCGTGGGTGCCCATATGTTTGGTGCCCTTGATGCAGGTTTGCTCCAGGATAAGTCCAGGTGAGGGCCATGGAAGGAGCTTGGTGCCTAAAAGCAACATTGATATTTCTTCCCCCAAAAGAAAGCAGTGGTGTAGCAGATAATCTGCTGCATGCTTGGCCTTCTGAAACGTAGCTCCTGATCATAGAGGAGTCAACCCAGCACAAAATTGAGGTGGAATTGATCAATTAGTTACCCTAGGCGGTCTAAAGTCAATTGGACTCTTCCGTAGGGACTGTGGAGTTGGCAATGTGGCAATGACGTGTTCAGAGATTGCAGCGGAGGGAAAAGCAGTCTGCAAGTGTGTTTGAGGGCCGCCTGGTGACCACAATGTTATTTCATTTTATGCTGACTTAAAGATGGCAAGTCTAGTTTTAAGCATGTTATATTGTCACTGTAGCAAATTTGGCACAACATAAGTCAAAAAGACAAGTTGGGGGAGACCGCCAGGTGGCACAGGCAGCATGGTCGCTTTAAGTGCTGTCTACTTCGTCCCCGAACGTGAAAAGGCCCCCATTGGTTTAATGTCACACATCTCCCCGTAAGATTAATGGTGCGGACACCCGAGACCCCTGCCTGAGTTTCAGGTGGAGCAGTACACGGCTGATAAAGGTACCTTGCAAGGAATGTTGCGGCCCGGCAGGGGGAGAAGTCACGTTTGCCATCTTGGTGGCAGCATCGCTGCAACAGGGCCTGGCACTTCTCTGCCCTCCAGATAGTCCAGCCCAGGCGACCCAGAGGTGCTGAGCCCTCATTACCCTCCCCCGAAGAGCAGAGGGGCTGTGGGGCAACTGGAGGTAACGGCGAGCAGGCAGTGATGTCGGTTCCTGCCTCTTGTGTCAGCAGTGAGAGGGCGCGAGGAGGGGGAGCCTGCGTTATGCCAGTCTGCTCAGCATGCTAGGAAGGGAGCGAGCCGGAAGGGCTTGGTAGCCCAGCCCCATCCTGCATTGGAGAGGAGACCGCATCAGAGAGCAGTGCAGCAGGAAGAGAGGGGAACAGAGAGAGCCCGGCCTGGGCCGGGTGACACAGGGCCTGCAAGGATTTTATCAGCCTGTGAACAGTGAAGGGCGAGAGAGAAAGACCAGATCATGTTTGAGGGTTCTCTGCTGCGTATTGTCCAGGACCGCTCAGCTCTGACCCAGAATAAGCAATGGGAATGTCATGTCACCTGTTGACCCCCCAGTGGCTTTGGCAAAAGAATATGCGCTACAGGTGGGGCTTCCCTTTTGCCCTCTCCTTCAAATAAAGTGCAGAGGAATACAGGGTCACTTCGCTGGTAGAGGCAAAGGGGGTCCTGCACCAAGTGAAGTCAGATGACCAAGGACTGGAAGCAAGCGATGCAGTGACGACGGCCTCTCACATGGAGAACCTGCCGCACTACTAGATCAGAGCTGCGGGCACCAGAAAGTTCTGGAGATTTAACACCCCATGATACTGATCACGGCCCTGCTGGCTATTCCCTTGTTATGTTTGCCGGTTGCAACAGAGCTTGGCCAGAACAAGTTTTATTCCCCCCCCCCCTCCCAGAAACGTTCCTTGGTGTTGAGGGAGTTTAATCAATTGAAGTTGTATGTGCTCTTCCTGCAGAAGACCAAGTTTAGTGTGGGAGAGGAGTGTGCCTTCAGGAGGAAAGGGCTGGGTAATTCCTTGTGGTCATAGAGCCCAGCCAAAAAGGCAAGGGTGGGGATACTGGCCCGCAAAGGCCTCAGATTTGAGATTTCCCACGTTAAGAGACACATGGAGTGGCGGCTGTTGCTGGTGAAAGGTTCGCTCAGTCACAGGCCTGTCTCCTTGTGCTCACTTTATGCCCCTAACCAGGGCTAGCTGGCATTCTATCCTGAAGCGCTGGCCTTGTTGAACAAGTGAGGGAAGGGGATATGGATCTGTGGGGGTGACCTGAACCTTATTAGAGACCCCACTATGGATTGGTCGCCAGTGAGAAGCGGAGCAGTGCCTCCCTCCCCACAAGAAGGGGCAGCTCTGTCGTTGCTACTGCAAGAATACTTCCTTGTGGATACGTGTAGGGTAGCACAGCTCTGCTAAACGGGCTATACTTTTTACTCTTTCCCCCTCATAAAACTCTCCCTGATTGCAGCGACACAGGCGCCTTTGATGACGGGAGCAGACATCCAGATAGTGGGATGGTCAGATCACGATATGTGCTTGGCGACACTGGACGTGAGACCGGGTGCCCCGATAGATGTTGGCTCTCCAACGATACTCTCTTCCAAGATAAGTCTTTAGAAGTTCTTTCAGGGTAGAGTTGGAAGGTTTCTTATAGCGCAAGGAAACAGGGGACTTACCAATTCAAACAGACTGGGGAGCAGCTAAGGCCACCTTCCGTGCCTTATCTCTGAGCGGCAGCCAAAAAGAGGGAAAGGATGCTGGGTAAGTCTGAGCTTAAGCGGCAGATTGGGGGAAAGGAGGTGGAACTGAGCTTGTGGGAGGGCGCTTAGATCACTTGTCGCGGGAGATCATGGCCCTGAGAAGAGAGCTGGGAGACACATGGCAGGGAAAGGCGATAGCACACCTCTGCTTTATAAAGCAAACATTCTTTGAGAAGGGAGATAAAGCCCATTCTTTGTTGTCATCCTGTCCGAGACATCACAGGGCGGAAAGGACTGTCTTCAAAATCAGGGGGGCAGAGGGAGAGGCTTTGGTTGGCCCTGTGGAGATAGCTGCCAGATTTTGAGATTTCTACTCTCAGCTGCATGACTTAGAGGACCGCTGGGAGAAGGAGAAATCCGTGATAACCTGGGCACTCCTCCCTTGCAGTCGTTGAGCCTTGAGGAGTGGGAGGCCCTGGATGCCCCCATATCGGGAGAAACGGTACGCATCGCTATAGGCAAGTTGAGGCGCGGTCAGCCTTGGGGCAGGACGGCTATACACCAGCATTTTACCAGAGACACGCGCCCCCCCCATTTGTTACAATTTTTGACTATGCTCCTTAATGACATATTAGATGGGCGTGCTGCCCCAACATCCTTCACAAAGGCCTGGATAATAGTTAATCCCAGGGCAAGGACGCGTCAGAATGTCGGTCATACAGGCCCATTTAACTGATCAATAGGGACAAAAAGCTCTCTGCCACTGTGCTAGTGAGCAGGCTAAACCTAGTCCTCTCTACACTGATCATAGTGATCTGGTTTGGTTTATCATAGACCGAAGTGATGGATAATATCTGCAAGACCCTGAACTTGATTGCAAGTGCAGAAGCTGGAGCAGAGGATGCTGTGTTGTCTGTGGATGCCGAAAAGGCGTTCAACAGGGTAGAGTGGAGATTCATGCAGGCAACCCAAGTCAAGATGGGGATAGGCCCTGGGTGGATGGCAGGGGCAGTGGGCCTTTACTGCCATGCAAGGGCTCGGTGGTGGTGAATGAGATCGCCACCTGTGAATTCCAGTTGAGTCGTGGGGCGCGACAGGGTTGTGCCCCCGATCGTCGCTCATCTTTGCACTGGCTCTGTGGCTGCTATCGGTGGCTGTGCGCACAAACGCGTTGATTTGAGGTATGGTGGGAGGAGCAACGGAGTATAAATTGGTGTTGTACGCTGACGACATTTTGGCATATCTGAGCTCGTAAACGTCTCGGTCGCTGCCTTCTTGAAGACCATGGCAGAAAATGGACGGCTGTCGGGCTTTAAAGTAAATATTACAAAAACCATTGTGTTGCCACTGCAGAGCACATCACCCCACTCAGTCATTGACATACTGTCCCTAGGCATACAGATTGAGGGAGGGCAGATCAAATATCTAGGGATTCATATCACTGCAGACTTGGGCAAACTGTACAAGGCCAACTTTGGGCCCTATGGGGATGCGATTACAAAGGATCTCCTAAGGTGGTCAGGACTGAAGCTCTCCTGGGTGGCACAGCTAACCGCAATAAAAATGAACGTCCTCCTGTGTCTCCTGTTCCTATTTCAGGCTCATCCAGTCATAGTCCCAGCCTCCTTCCACACAGAGGTGAAAAGAGCCCTTCTCAGGTTCCTGTGGGCGGGTCAGAAACCACGGATCACATACTTCACCCTTATTCTATCCAAGGGCGTGTTTGGTTTCCCAGACCTTAATGAATATTATTTTGCCTCCCAGGTTAGGGTTTTGGTTGATGAAACTAGAGAAAACAAGGACAGATGGTGGGTTGCCCTGGAGAACCTGTTATTCGCCCCAGTCACTCCGAGGGAGTGGCTGTGGGTCACCCAGCGACACCTTCCATGATCACCCAGTACTGGCAGTGGTGTGGCACATCTGGAGAGGGTCCCAAGAGATGATTGGGGTCTCTTTGTTGCCCTCCCATCTCAGCTGCATCTGGCCACCCCCTATAAGGAATAAGCTAGTGCACCGAGCTAGGTTATGAGCTAGACTTGGTCAGGGCTGGTCAGTTGTAGAGGGAGGTGAGATTCTTGACCAAGATAGATTTGGAGGTGGCGTTGGGGTCGCTGTTAGGCAAGATTGTATGCAGTACCCTTTGGGTGCACTACAATATCCTTGACCTTCCTGCAATAGGGACCCAACCTTTGATGTAAGTCTGAACTACACAGGTTGGTAGTGGGGTCGAGCAGCCAGGCTTTTCTCAAGACGGGTCAATGTGAGCAGTAATGTTGTGACAGTTTCACAGTATAGTTACCCAACACTTATACTCAATGTTTCTTCATAAAACAATTAATTTATTTCACAGTCAGTTATATCAGCCTTCTTCAGAAAGGGAACAAAACATGTAACACTTAAAACACACTCTTAGTTTCTCTAAATCAGATGACACCCATTGGGGATGGCACAAAGACACTTCCTACACCCTGAGGTGACTTAAATAGCTAGGACACTGTGGACATTGATTTATCACTGGTACATTTAGAGTAATACTGAGTTTGGTGAGAAAGATAGAATAGAGGAATAAAACAGAGGTTAACAAATAATTCATAAACAGGTAAGTACTTTTCGAAAACCTTCCAAAACAGAGTCAAATTAACCCTTTACTGGGGAAAAGATAAAGCACAGAGTCGGAGATAAGAAGAGTCTCTCAGGGAGCCAGGACATCCAATGTTAATTGCACAATGTCAAGGGGAGCTGAAGATCTTCTTTGCAGGTATGTAAAAGGTCCTGCACAATGTTTGTAGAAATGTGTGTAGAAAATAGAACACTTGAAGTGCCAGGAGCTGGGAGGCTTGTGAGGGGCAAAGCTTTAGCACTCTGCAAGGTAACCAAGACAGGTCTCAACTGAGAGCAAGCAAGGCTACACAACAAGAGGTAAGTTCTCTTAGACTTTACAGTGCCTCTGGTTAGACAAAATGGTTCCAGCTGGCTTCTGTTCCTGTACAGCTCTGCATATCCTGTTGTTCCTGAGCTTCAGTCGTGGGGACAAGAGGGAGGATGTCTGGGGACTCTTGCTCTGCAATGGGACGGTCAGCGGCAGCAATGGGCAAACTTCAATTCAGCGTTCCTTCTGTGTTTCAGCTCCTCGCGTCTGACATCAAATAGCAACGCAGTGGTTTTCTGTACCACTTCAGACTTTCCTTGCTTCTGGGGTCCAGCACTCTGTTGAGGTGGCTCAGGCTTGGTCAGTCCTGCCTCAGGGAAGTCCAGAGGATCTTCCTAGTGCTCGGGTCCGACTTAACAGCAACGCACACATCTGGTGTTCCTCTCCCTGGCTCTTCGGTTCCAGCAGAAGTGGAAATGCAACCAGCTTTGAGAGGATGTCCAGACGGGCTTACTTTGGAGTTCATTGGTCCCACCAAGTCAAAGGGAGAAGTCATCCTTGCAGGGTTTATCTAGTCGAGGCGAATTCGGAGCTTCAGCACAGCAGCAGAGCTTCACCGGGCAAACCAACAGTCCAGGAGTTGTAGCAGGCGTCTCTTCCAAGTTCTTCTTCGGATTCCTTCGTCCAGTGGTCAAATCTGCCTTCCAAACCAAAAAACCTTGCCTTTTATGCAGGTTTCGCCCATTCATTCCAGCCTAGCTGTCAATCACACAGCAGGGTGGCGTCCTTGGCAGACAGCCAGCCGGCCAATCACCTTTGGGTGCATTTCTGTAACCGAGGGGATTAAGCACATGGAGTTTCAGGCACCTCCCTCACTTCCTGCCCCTGCCAGACCTACTGGAGCCAGAGGCGGGCTTCACTCGTGAATCCCGCCAAAGACGAAATGAACAAAGAGACCAAAACCTGAGTAAATGTCAAGAACGACCTTTCCAACAACAAATGACGAAAAAAGACAACCAGAGTCATTTTCATGAAATGGGCACCTATTGGTGCCTTACCATGGCTGTGAACGCAGCCCGCAGTAAAAACACATAATGGTAGTAAAAAGTAAACCACTGCCACCAGCCATTAATTGAAGAAAGGGTAACATATAAATGTTACATGAGAAACTAGACAAAGGGGATACGAAGTAACCCCTCCAGCATCTTGTTGTAAGATAGTGTGTGCTGGGTCTAGAAAGTTACAAACTGTAAGTAAAGTCAACTTTACTTTACTGCTCTTGGAAACAGTAGTTTCACCAAGGGAAGGTATTTAAACCTTTGGGAAATCTAAGAGACTTCCCTGTGCCCCTGCACTGAAGGTGCTGTGTGACACCATGTTAAGATGATGCCTATGGAGTTTGTCAGACTCCAAAGTAAAAAATACAGAGGATAAATCACATTAAAATTACATGAGAGAAAAAGTCCTAAAATCCAGCAAAAGAACTGCAGGTCTCTAAAGTAGAAGGGAATTAGCACATTTGAGAATTCTCCCTAAGAGTCGCTTACCGTTACTTTTATCCTATGCTTACAATTAAAGGAGGTTCTGACTGACTCATGTTGGGGTGAAAACTTGAACCGCCCCCAAACCCGGTTCGAGCATATCCTCAACACATGCACAGGTTCTAAAGGGCTTATTTCACAAATATGCATGGTGCTGCTGCTGTGGGGACTTTTGGGCACACCTAGAACCCAGGGGCAGTGGTCCACAGACCTACAGCTGTCGGAGGATATGGATGCCTGGAGAGTCATACATAGAGCGGTCTGGTCGTCCTCCATAGCCACTCAGTGTAAAATGCATACTTGTAGTGTACCGTTCCGATGGCACCTGACCCCCGCTAGGCTTTCAAAGATGTATCCAAAGATGAACCACCTATGTTGGACGAACTGTGAACAGCATTGTAAATATTGGCACATGTGGTGCGAGTATGCCTCTGCGAGGATTTACAGGAAGGAAGTGCTTGGGTGGATCGGTTATGGATGGAGTTGATAGGGAGATGGACCCGCTGTTGGTTTTGGTTGGGGTAGAGAAGAGTGGTGATCATGCAGATGTATTTTCTCCTTGTGGCGCGGGTCTGCATGACCCTCCCCTGGATGTTGTGCACACTGCCCACACAAAGGGAATGGCTGGACAAGGCCCATGAAATGTATGGTATGGAGATTCTGATGGAAATCTTGCTGAAGACAGATGCTCATGTCAACATGATGTGGCTTCCCTTTCTTGAGTATTACTCCGCCCACACAGCCCAGACAGGGAAGTAAGGTATTGTTTCCCCATGCATGGGGTATTGGTCCCAGAGTACTTGACATTTGGGGAGCGGCAAGTCCCTATGTGTAGCAGTCGGGAACGGCATGGTGGTAAATCCCCATTCCTTAACCCCCCTTGCCCTTTTGTCCCGTTACATCAACACTGCAGTTCGAATGTGGAGATTGGCCCTTCACTTTTCAGGGTCAGTCATAATACTATATAGTATGTCGTACCAGATAGACCGTATGGGCTATAAGGGTACCAGTATGCTAGTGCATACATGAAATCACAAATATTTAATGAAGCTGCAACTAAATAATTGGGCAAGTTGGTTACATATATTTTTTGGGTGATTTAGTTTTAGCCACAGATAATTCATTTTGTTTTAGATTGCATTTTTTGTAGATATAGTAGAATTGGCTTAGCCTCGAAAAAGCTCCCTAGCCCTCACTGAAGTAAAGGTGTGGACTATGTGAAACATATGTCGGTTGTAATAACTGGAGAAAACAGAAGAGAAAAACCCTACTCAAGAATCACATGATTGTTGTTAACTTTTGTGTCTGTCTCTTTGATAACTGGTACATTTGTGTAATGTGATGACTCTTACCAAAGTTGCTCATTTAGTGAGTGTGTGCTTTTTGTGTTGAAGATAATATAGGTGCAATAGAGGTGGAAGTGATATGAATATTTAGCTTGGTCAAATTAGTCCGAACAGGTCAGGGCTTCACTTCCCGCGTGCTCCTCTTCACATTTAAATAAGCAGTTGTTATCATAATTGGATAAGTATTTTGACAATAGCGCAGAGAGGTCAACTTTAAAGAAACTATTCAGTTTCCCTTAACCCCACACGCTGCTTCTTCAGTTAAGTGGATGTTATGCAGAAACTTTCTAGAGCTTTGCTTCTTTGTTTACGATTTCCAATCGTTTTTAGACTTCTTAGTAGGCTTTTTCGAGACTTGGTTGTTTTTTGCGGGAATGCCAGTTGAGTCAGTGTCATTTACAAGACCTGCCCTGTTACAGGTTGTAGCGGAAGGTGGTGAGGATGTAGGTTGTATATTTTTAAATGATTGGATTATTCCTTATAAGTCTACTCTTTGGATTTCGCAGAAGACCCGCAATTCGAATTTTATCTTTAATTCACTTAGTTGCAAAGTGTGTGCCGTGGGAGGAACCTGAGGGCATCCTCCCATCTACTCCCCTTGGATCTTTGTCTCAGGTGACCAGGGAAAGGCCATGGCTTTTGGATCCTGAACCTGGGGGTGGATATGCAATAGAGGATCACTTGGGTGGAGGAACATGGGGGTGTGGGTAGAGGATGTCTTCAGGTGAGAGATGGTATCCCCTTTCCCATATGAGAATGTCATACACTTCCCCAGCCTTCGTAGGGTAGTGTAAGTCTCTTTCCCTTTCTCACACACACACCCACTATCCCACAATCATATGCCTTTGACTGGGACGAGGGAGAGACAACTAGGAGTAATGCACACGTCTAGTCCATTTCAGCACTGTGGTACTGAGACGAATAAGATGCTTATGGAAGGTTAGGCATGTCCAGTTAATTAACAAAGTGAAAACCTCTAATGAATACTTATGAACCAAGTGAAAAGCAAGTAAGAAAGTCAAGTTGCTGAACTTGAATGAGCCAGATGAAAGCAAGGTGGTGGAAGAGGATATACACCACAGAAGCAAGTGAATTCAAGTTGTGGCAAAGCCGAAAGACTGCCAAGGAAGAAAGCACAACACATGTTAAGTACTGACACTTGTACAAGGTGGAAACCCTGTGTTGGTGAAGTAAAACTGTGAGCATCACAACATGGCAAGGGTCATTGGTTGTGTGACCTGTAATGGGTGGACCGTATGGTCCGACAACTGCACCTAGATCGAGTAACACGACTTTGGAAAGAGCCAAGAGAAGCCAACAAACAAAGGCTGTGTGGTATAGGTGCTGAAGTGAAGGAAAGCATATGTGCTAACAGTTGCAGAGTCTAAAGGATTATAAAGTGAAGCTAGAAGTATTTTTGAAGCAAGCCAGAGCTGGAAGAAGCTCAAAACTTTATTTTTGAACACGGTTTCTTTTGGTGCGGACATCCCTACACATTGTATATCTTTAGTTGTGAGGGCAAGTATAGGTTTTGGACACAGACTTTTAAGTTGAACTCATTGACACAGACAGTGCTTAGTTTATTTAGGTAGGGAACATCCCGCCTTAGTATAGGGCAACTTAGGCCTTACTCCATCCTGACATAAAATAAAGTCCTTTTTGTTTAGAAAAGTGAATCTGTTGTCTGTGTCTTGCTTCATGATGCCTTCACAGCCATCAGTTCTGTTTTAATAGTAATCTATTAAGCGCTGAAAGTAGAGGGTGCTGTCAATTTCACATTATTCTTTAGATCTTGTAGAGTGTGGTGTAAGCTTTGGATGGAAATTGGACTCCCTGATGATAAGTCACTGTCGAGAGTGATTTTCAGTCACGAAGGATCGTATATCATCAAGGTTGTTGGGTAAGATTTTCGCAGAACTGGTAAATCTTCCTGACCTGAGTCAACCCCAGAACTTTTTGCTTTATTAGTGGGATATTTTTCCTTTATACCTCAGTGAGTGGGAACCTTTTTACACACTCACAGCATGTTTGACTCTTTTTATGGGTGTCATTTTTTTGATTCTCCATACTGTCTTCAAAGTGTCTTTTTAAAGTTCTCGTCTTTAACAACATTTTGGCAATAAGTGCCTGTTGTTGCTGGGTTGCCCTAGGGGCTCCCCCTTTAACTTTCTTTTGCTAACCTTGAGTGAACTACAGTTCCCAAGGGTAGAAAGGATCTTTGGATCCCTTTTACATTTTATTCTGTGAAGCCAGCACACCCCACCTTATGTGGAGTGTTGGGGAGATGCAATGTATCCCCTTTCACATTAAAACTGTAACAATTCTGTTACAGTGACAAACTTACCTTCAGTGACTGGTGGCAGCAATACCTTGTATTAAATTGCTGCACCTTTACCGTGGGCTGTGTGCACAGCTGCAGTAAAGACACCTAAGGGTGCTCATTTTACCAAAATGGCCCCTGTCTTCTTTTTTTCACCATTTTAGTGTTTGTTGTCGTTTCTTGTTCCTTCCCAAGACATCCAGGGCAGTAAATTCCTTTGTGTGATTTTAATCTTCGGTGGGAGTCCCCCTGGACTCCCCGCCCAGGCTCCAGTCTGTCTGTGAGAGCAGGAAGCGAGGGTGGAGTCCAAAACTCCCCAACCCTTTTTGTTACGCCTTGCCTGAATGAGGACAAATCCCAGTGGGGGGGGGGGGGATGGCTGTCCTGATTGGACAACCAGACCGCCCCTTCTTGTAAAATGTGGGGAGAGAATGCAGAGGTTGTGCTGTAGTCCCTGATAAATACTGCAAACCTGGAAGCTGAAGAAATGTTGACCACTTCCAGCGACCAGAGAGCCGGCTGAGTAACCGGAGCCTGCTGTAGCCCTTCCTTCCAATCGACCTGGGGACTCCGAAAACGACGACCCCGATTCGGAGCCTGGTGAGACCAATTAGACTCAAGAAGACCTGCATTTTGAGCCATCCCACGCTCTGCTGCGACCTTGCGTTGCTGCAATACCCCAATACCCTGGGACTTCGAGCCACTGTGCTGTGCACAGTCTTTGGAGTTCCGAATCTCGCTGAAACCTCGTGGATCTCCAGAGACACAAATCGAGTCGGAAAAGACCCCTCAACATAGTGCTGGACCTTTGTAACGACGAGAATTTAACCACGATTTTCTCTCTTCTTCTGTGCGCCCAGAAACGCATTTAGCCATGAGGAAAACCTTGCCTAGAGCCTTCTTTATTGATCCCTTCTGCAAAGTTCCTTCCAAGGTCTTGTTTTCAGTCACCGCGGCAAGGAATCCACTGACCGGTTATTTGGTTGCTGACCCTGTATTCGCCCTGCTGCAAAATCTTCTTCAATGATGAGGTACTGTGCTGGCTTGGGTATGTACCTACCTTAAGCCTGTTAGGATTTCTGTGTAGCTGTGGGTTGTTTTCTGTGTTGGGGATGCCTCTCATCCAGTGCACACAGTCCCATTGCTAGAATCCTGCTAGGGTGTCTTCTGCAAAGCCCCTGGACCCTCTTCTAACCCTAGAAGTAAAGTACTCACCTGTTTGCCCAGTTTTCCTAAGGAACTCTGACTTTTGCTACTAAAGAACCTATTCTGACACTGCCTGTTGCTCACTAGTCCTAGTGACTCCTGCCACTGAGAACACTCATGCTCCAAGAATAAGGGAAAGACTTTGAAGGAATTGGGACTTTTACCTAGAAAAGAAAATAAGTGTTTAAAAGTTACTTACTTGTAAAGAGTTGGTTGGTAACTGTAATTCTAAGAGTGAACAGTTACAAAAGTTCTTACTTATCTTGAATGTGTGATGCACTATTCCTAGTGAGACCACGAGCACTTTTTGTTGGACTTCTGTATCTTTTTCCTTTCATCCTGAATGAGGGGAGCCTTTTTCCCCCTCATTCATTCCTGTTTGCCCTGACTTTAGGAACTCTTTTCTGCGTGTTACTTTTTCTATGGAGTCTGCTTTCCTCCATATCTCTTTAAAGGAATCTGTGTTCAACTTAGCACACAGCACTTAATGTGCAGTGTTGCTGCGAACAACTTTTGAGATTCTTTGACTTAAAAGCAACTGTTCTTAAGAATAGAGGGATACTTTGTATCCTTTCTTAAACTTTAACCTATGGGAGATTAGCACAAACCATATTATGTGGAGTGCTAAGGGAATAATATTCCCTTATCTCTACTCTGTGACTTTCCAGTCACAGTGACAACCCTACAGTTATGGCTGGGGCAATGGCTGTGTTCTGCCAACTATTGTGCTATTTTTTACCGCATACTGTATTCACAGCCCCGGTTGTGCACAATAGCATCACCTATGTCCTAACATGGTGGCTCCTTTCTTTTTTTTCACCATTTCTTGTGTGGTTGTCCTTTGTTTGTTAGCCCATCTACCATGGGGGGGGTGGTGTTTTGCCTTTGGTGGGAACTCGGGGGTGAGAGGGCTGGCTGTCCTGCCCCTTTCTGTAAAATGTTGAGCGTTTTCAGAGGAGTAAGTGGCAAATCCGAATATAAGGTGAGTTTAATGAGACAGAAGGCAAGTCGACCACTGGAACAGAAGATCCAAGCTGATGACGACCAGAGACGCCTGCAGTTCCTTCCAGTAACCGTCAAGTGACCACTGCTGTCCTGACCCCCGGTTTCTTATTAACAGAGGGGCTCCGAAGAGGACAACTTTTTCCCTTTGGCTGGTGCGACCAAGTAGCCTCAAGACGAACTACAGATCAAGCCATCTCCCAAGGTGCTGTGACTCTCCAGGGCTGCAGTCTGTGTTTACCCTGGAGACCTCCAACCCTTTTGCAGTGCAACGTCTTGCCGTGGACTAATCTGCCCAGAACGTTGGTGAGCTCCAGTTGGACCTCCAGAGGTGCAATTCCACTCATCCGAGTCCCCTCACCAGAGTGCATGAGGACAGAAGCGAGAAAGATCGACCAGACGATAATCATCATTTGTTGGAGCTGATAAAAAAGGCGCCAAAACAGCAGAACTGCATAAAAGACTGAGGAAATCCAAGCTGAAGGTCCTTCCTCACGACTGCTGCTGTGACATCCCATTCAGAGTCCTTCCTTTCGTCACCAGAACGACTAATCCGTAGACCAGGTCCATCACTGCTGGACGAGAGAGAATCCAGCTATGTTTACTTCTTCTAACCTAAGGTACTGTGGGGTTAAAGGTAGTACTTGCCTTAAGCCAAAGAGTCGCTCCAGCGCGACTATACCTCTGGCCCAGGCTCAACACTTTGTGTCCTATTAGGGAGTCCTTTGCAGGGTCCCCCTATGTTTGGTTATCTTGGTAAGCATTTCTATTTGTGTGACTTGAGGAACTTTACCTGTTCGGCTACTACATAAGACTTTGGTTCCACACCTACAATGACTTTTTGATATATTATCCATTTGCAGCTCACTGGCAAAAAGAACATCAAATGGTGCACAAAAGTGAAATCAGATTTGTAGGACTGCAACACATTAAACCACATGCCAGAGGTGGTGATCAACAACTGCATCTAAGACCAGCGGAGGCCCGTATGATTTGCAGACTCAGATGTGTACAACTTGGACTCAATCAAGAGCATGAACTGAATGTTTTCATTTAACTAACAAATATGCTTAATTTTGAAATAATGTGTAATTTACAGGGGAACCTCTCAGCAAGCACTTGCACCATGGAGTGACAGACAGTCCGCATGTGGCAGCCACTATAATGCTATATCCACAAGTTATTCATCCTCCTTAACCCACCCATCTCTCTCAGCCTAGCACTTTTAAAAACGCCCATATCTTACTTATTAGTATGCTTTCAACTCAGACACAACTCGGTTAAACATGAACATTTGCGAAACACAATTTTCCAAATGCTACCTGAGCTATTACTTCGACAGCATTCATTTTGTCTCATTTTTTCATATCGGGACAATTAGCATTAGGTAATTATTCTTTTTTGGGTATACACCCAGCTAACGCACGCTATCAGGCACCTCCTGGGTTCAAAAACCAATCATTCCAACCGATTTCCATACATCAATCACTTACAATTTTTACTGAGTGCTCACTAATAATACCAATGGCCAGCTAATCAGTAAAGCTGCTAAAGTTTTTCTATTCTAGTTAGCCTCATAATTTGATAAACAATATTTTACCAAATGCTGCCAACAAGCGCATGAACAAACTTGTTATTACCAAGGAACATAGCCTATTAATTCATTTATTTAGAAATGTTAACTATCTACAGGTATGTATGTTTTAAGTAGAAACTGCATTAATCACGTTTTAACTTAATCGTTCTACGTGTCATTTTCACTCAATCACAATACCAACAGTAGCCCAGTTGCTAGGCAACGCTAACTGGTATGGTCACATGACCGGAACTTCTAAACCCCCAGCCTGAACAGCCATAGGCGAGCTCAGACACACCTACATTCCTTTGAGGGAGAAGCAGGCAGACGGCTGAAATTGCCGTGCAGCCACGCATTCAGGCGTTTGAAGGTAAGCGCACTGCATGCATTCGTACTAGACCATCCTTGTTACACAAACAACTGCTAGGAGGCAGATTTCACAGCATTTATTAATTCTATTCATTTTCTTTGGTGAAATAGATGCCGCTCGCATATTGTAGATGCTAGACTGACCAGCTTACTACTTTTCCCGGAATCGCTATCACGTACTGAAACTTGGGTAAGAATAGCTAACGCCTATTCATTCCATTGCGAACCTTGCAGATGCTAATATCAATCAATACCCAACAGGTTACAACGCTTATTCATATATTTTTTCAGAGACCGGACAATAATTGTTAATGAGTCTCACGGACGCCATTCTATTGCTGACCACCAATTATCAGGTATACTACACATGCGGACTGCACGCCTCTCTTTTTGGTGCAAAGACCTTGTTTTTTGTCAATAGGTAACTTATTAGCTTCATATGTATTTTGCTAATATCATGTACCTCGTATGTAATAATCAGGAATTGTAAATACTTAATAACATTGGATTCTAACTTACATGTCCTTCTCTCCTCCCCTCCCCTTCTCTCTCCTTTTTTGTCTTTTATTTCTCTCCTCCCTGATATGTTATGTTTTATCTGGTCCATGTATTCTTTTCAATTATTATCATCTATTTGTTAGATTATTATATTTTTTCTACAAAACATAAGTAACCTATCATACCAATGTTAATACGCCCTGAGGACTGCCCAGAGAGGGCTGAAACACGTGTTGGTGTGTAGTTTTGTTTTTGGCGAATAAAGACTCTCACATTATTACCAGGACTTACTTCTCATGCAATTCAAAGCTCAGACTTCAAACCTTTCATTGGGGGAGCGCAGATTGGCAGGCTTGTGTCACTTGGTCTGTCCTCCTAAAATAAGCCTGGCTGCCCTGCCATTCTACTAAGTTCCTTTGGGTAATACAGATTTATACTAAGAGTTGGAGACCTGTATGCCAAGGGATAGTTTTCTAGAGTCTTAACTCAAGTGGACTTTGGGAAAACTCCCCTAACACTCCCTAACGGGCAGGCCTTGACATTCCTGTAACTTTTGCTTTGTTTATGGTGCTGTTCAGATGAAATGATGGGCCACACATGGAAGTGATATTTTTCGCACCTCTTGTCTGATGCAAGAGCCTCTAAAATAGGTTAAGGACCTCTTAAATCTTGAGATGTTTACACCCTTTGTCCCTTAGTTTTCCTTGCAGCCTCTATGTCCTCTGCACAAGTAATCCAAAAAGCACTGTGACATTAATTGATATTTTCTGTGGTACCAAGAGGCCCCCATTTCCAACAGCAGCTGAAGGCTGCATGGTGGGACTTAGTTCCACCTCATTTTCTTAGTTACAACATGCTTACTAGCACCATGCTACCTGCACCAGTTTAAGGGAATCCTGTTGAACCGAGCATGGCCTGCCTAACTGATGTGACGGCCTTCCAAGCATTTGCGAAAATAACTAGAAAATGAGGGGGAAAACCAAATGAGTAACAGAAACTACAGACATGTGTTTTGGCGTAACTTCCAAACATAATAAACCTTATATTATTGCAAATAAGCAGTGTGCTTGTTAGTTGGTACTGTATTTTCCAGATTTGTTTTAAAAAATAGTTTTTCTATTTCCCATCTATAGATTTTAATCTGATCAGCTCCCCAGTTTCAATTCAAACTCCTAATATGCAAAAGTAAACCTCTATCCCCCTGGAGCTCCTAACCAAAAAAACACTTTAGCTAACAAACAAGAAATCACCAACCAACCAAAAATTGGACACTGCTCTTTGAACTTATTGTATATTATCAAATGAGCTTCCAACAATCTCAGTTTCTCCCCTGTCGAGGGCTAACGTTCCGGCAACACTGTGCACACCCTTTCCAGCTTCATCTTCATCTCTCTAGGAAACTACATTTCCAGCATTAGCAAATAGTAACGCTCAAAGCCGAGCAGGACATGTCAGTTACTTGTCAATACTCTTTACATAGTTCAGTCTGGACTCCAGATCATCTAAAATGAATCATAGTCTGAGTTCAGGGGGAATGTTTTTCATTCTAAAGCCTTTTTGAACCCTAGCCTATAAAGACACTCTTACAAAATCTGGTGGGCGTGGTTTCCTCCACAAGCCAGCAATTGTGAGTTTTGCTGTCAGGAAAAGCTGGTTCAACAGAAATCGGCTTTGTTTGGATGCTAATCTCCGAGATGAGTCTCTTAAACACAGCATCATGTATCTGGGATCACTAGTGGCTGGGTAGCATAAAATATCTCTGGCTGAGCCCAGGATTTTTTTCAAAAGACAGTAACCTTTGGACAATCTCACCAGATGTGAAGGTCATCAACAACCTCTCCACCCCGCCAGCACAGATTAGATGACTACGTAGTAATATGATGCAGTTTTTCTGGAGATCTGTGCCAGTTATACATAGTCTTATAATTAACCTGTCAGTTGTAAACCAAGCTTGTGGATTTATGTATATCCCCAACTACTCACTCCCTGCCACAAGACCAGGCTTTCCCACTCTTTCTGATCAATTGCATTTCCATGTTTCCAAAAATAAGTATTCTGATTTTTAATAAGAATCCTACAAATCTGTGAAAAAAGACCTCTCCAGTGGGGGTCTGATAAAAGAAGCTGTAGGTTTATTATGTGGGTATAGAAGCTGCTGCCTCAGTTGAAGTATGCCAACCTATCACGTTCAGACACTTAGAAGACTTTTTCATAATCTTGAAAGGATATCACTTTGTCCCTCTTAAACGTGTCCCTCATAGATCTACACTCACCCTTTGTGCAGACTTCAAGTAACCCTTTACATAAAGCAGGAGAATATTGTGGGTAATGATGTATCGTTATTAGTGGTGGAAGGTGTTGACGCTATGGAGGCTCAAGTGGGAGCCCATCCCAAATCAGTAATAGTGTTGAAATGGGCGTCAGATTAGATGGCTTGTAGACAATTTTATATGCTGAGTCAAGAGATATCCCAGAATACCTTTTCATCCAATGACTGATCCATATACACTCAGTGTCAGTCCGATGCCTGTCGTGTCGGTTCTATCAAAACCATTAGTTGGCATGCTTCCCAGTATTTCTTGAAGTGCGGTAGCCAAACCCTCCCCTAGCTATTGGTTTTCTCAAAATATCTGCCTTTTCTCTAGTGGGTTTCCTTTCCCAGACAAAGTCGAGGACCATCCTGTTCAGCTTACCAAAGAAATCAGAAGAGAAGGGTTGCAGAAGTGACTGCAGAAGATACCGTATGCTAGCTGATGGTTGAAATTCTACCTAACTGTTAAATGCGTAAAGGGGCCCATCCTTGAAGATGAGACAAAGGGTCTTATATTTTATTCAACCATAGAGACAAGTGATCGCTTTAGCTTTATGCCAAAATGCATTATGGCTTTCTGTGCCCACCGTAAAGGCATGGTATCTCGAAGTATCTTTGTAGTCTTGTTGCCTAAACCCAGGGATACCATTTCTGATTCATGTTGATTTTAACGCCTGCAACTTTGCACTAGTCTTGTAGTTGCGACATCATGTTCGAAATGGCCAGAATCCGCTTTAATCCGCACTGCCAGTGGCTCCGGTTAGGGTGCGAAAACAATCGGCGACAGGAAGCATCCATGTCTTGTTCCTCCTTCTCATTTGCACTCTGGATGATTTCTGCCCATTTACATACATAGAGACTGCTGCAGCAGAAAAGAGGGAGTAGAGACAAAGAGAAAAAAGGAGGTGGGAGTGGAGACAGTACAATGGAAGGTCGATATGAAAACGAGACGAGAGATCGGAGGAAGCTGAAGTGCGTAGTGGAGCAGCAAGGAGGAGATGTGAGGACAATAAAAGTAGGTGATAGAGCCGAGGATAAAAGAGATGTCAGTGGGCGTAGAGGTGTTGAAGGAGGAAAGACAGTGGGCTGAAAGAAAGTCTCTAGAAACCCCGTCCTAAATTAAATTAGAGAATGTTGGAGATACCTAAGGGGAGCAGTCTAACATTGACAGCCCGCCCTAGAATCTGTCCATTGTCACTGGGAGGTAAACCTAAAACCATTTGCATTTTCTTTTTTTTTCAATATATTTCTTTATTGTGCATATAGTTTTAAAACTTGTTAAAACCTTACACAAGTACATCCCAAATTTCATAAAATACAGCACATCAATTCAATACATAGAACAGACAATAAATATAAAAATAACACAATTTAGTCTAAAAACCATATGGAACAAACACATTATTTAGTCTTTCTCAATCTTTAAAAATGTATTCCAATAGATGGAAATAAATATAGAGATAGCGGCACTATTAGAACAGGTGAACTAAATCAATTTTGTAAACATTTCATTCCCAGGCCTATTCTGGTTCTATTATTCTTCCAATGTAATCCGACTTAGAAATTGAAACACAGGTTTGCTCAAATAATATGCCAGTTATGACCAGCACAATTTCCATAATACCCTCCACGTATGGTTTCCGTAGATACTCATGATTTTTTTTTTAAAACGCTTAGTTGGTGCAACTTTAAGGCTTCGCAATGTAAAAATAGATGTTTGTAAGTCTCTCTACTTTCGGCACAAAATCTACATACATCAAACTGATTTGCTAGCCTTTTCCATTTAGTGCTGTTTTCCCTTGCTGGTCGAAAATCAAGCCTAAATCTAAATAAGTTGCATCCTACTTTCCATGATGGATATTTACAAAGATATTGGTAAACGACCCCTAACTTTTTATAGGTCAGGCTATTTTAAAAATGTTCATAACAACCCACCATGTTACACATGCAGCACCAGTCAGTTTGCCATATTTTTGGTTTATAGCTTCTAATAGGGGTATTCCATAAGTCTCCAGCAATCCCCAACTCTCTCAATTTATTCACTGTACTAGTTTAAAAACAATTTGTTGATAATGCGTCATTCTCTCTGAACTCTGCAAATATCGTATTGGGAGAACGGGTTTTAAATGTATTACATTGCAGTATTCTTCTTTTCCGTATCATGTAGGCCTCTAAAGTCCTAGCTCAAACTAATAACACTAATCTGAGTACATTTAGGGAGCCTAAGGACCTTTTTCCAGAGGAAACCTTCCAGATGGAGAACATGTTCCTGAAATAGACAAAAATGAATTTCTGCCCCATAGATCAGCATGGGGATTATTTTAGATTTATAGAATTTTAAAAGAGGAATAATGGAGAATTTGCCAAACTTAAAATTAGAATTTCTCATTTGGGCCGCTGCCAGTAATGCCTTTGTATAAAAACTCTCCATTATTCATCTCTTACTTGGGGTACTCAGTGTGTCATAACCCAGATACCTCATGCTGTTCTTCTGTGACTTCATCTTCCCCTAACCATAATGATTTTCTTTTTGTGCGCTTACCTGCTGTTAGGGTGATTAAATGGTTTTCCGTTTGTTTATAATTGGGTCATTTTCTTTACAGTATGCTTCAAGACTGTTCAGCTTTCTCTGAATACCCACCTTTTTACAGTCTAGGAGCAAAATATCATCTGCGTGCATAACCCAATGTATTTTAGTGACCAACGCCTTCAGGGCAAGAAAAGAGGAGGAATTAAGGTGCTCCCTCAAGTCTGCCATTACGCATTAAACAAAAATGTTGTCAATATGCAACTTTGGCGTAAACCATTATTTGTCTCAATCTTTGAGGACAATGCCCCTTCTCAATTCAGCCTAATTCTAAGGGTTGAATGGTCATGCAAATGGATAAGAGGTGGCAACGTTCCAGGAGGTACCCCCCCAATCTGAGAACTTCTTCCACAATTTGTTTCGATTTACCCCTATCAAAAGCTAAAGATAAATCAACAAACTATGTAGACCGCCTTCAAACTCCCTTCCCGGACCAGATGTTGTACATGATTTCTAAGCCAACCTGCTACAATGGTGCCCACATTAGATCGAAAGCCCAGTTGGTTGGGTTTAAGAATGTTATTTCCGTTTGTCCTCTCTTCAAGATAGGAGAGGAGTACCATTCCAAAAATCTTTCAATCCTTATCAAGTAGCACGATTGGTCTATAGTTTTCTGCCTTTTCTCGTGCACCCTTCTTTAAGATGGGAACAATATAAGCCTCATTCCAAGAAGCTGGGATATGTTTTTGTTTGATAATACACAAAGTTTCTGCCCAAGTTTTTTGACCACACTTCTGGATGAGCTTTGATAAGTTTGTTACAAAGGCCATTTGGCCTGGGGGCTCTGGAATTGCTTCTTTCTCGAATTATTTTTTCAATTTGGTCTACTGTAGGGGACAATGACCAGTTTGCAAACCTCACCTTTTCCCAATTTATTAGAGGATCAACTGGATGATTATATAATTCTGAGAAGTGCATAATCCAATCATGTGCCGATATTGGGTTAGATTGTAATTCTTTTTGTGTTAGTTTTTTTGCTTAGTTTTCAATAACTTATATCTTCCTTCCCCATTATACAGGCTAACATTTTTTCACAATTTCTTTGCTAAACTAGTAACTTATTGATGTTTATTTTTCAAACTCTGTTTCAATCTTTGAGGTCACTCATTGCCTTGGGAGAATCAGTTCCATTTCAGATTCTTCTTCTGTCTACTCTCATATAGTTTCTTTTTATCTGTTGAATAATAGGATCCATATTCGGCCTACTCGAGATATGGTTCAATTTTCTTGGCCTCAAGTAGCTCTCTTTGAACGGAGGGGATAAAGGACAAAAAAAATCTGAATAATCATTAATTTCTCCCTGTTCATTGAGAAATTCAATTTCTTGTTTTTCATTAAAATCACAAATGTTTCTCTCAGCCCAAATGATCCTATTTTTTTTCCTGAAGAAACTACACCCGCACATTCTTTTCTCAATCAACCTGGATTGCTTTTGACTAAAAAAAGAAAAGACACCGATAGTTGTTCATGGTCGCTAGGGACTCCACTACTAATCTCAAAGCTATATTCCACGTTACATAAATCCTCTGAAGCAAATATAAAGTCTATCATTGAGGATTTAGACTTACTACCCAAGGTATTGCGATAGCTCTGGCCATGACTTTGTTTATTAGCCAGAACATCTAAATCCCAGCTCTCAAAAAAGGACCACCACCTCTGTACATTAGGCATGTTTGTGGCAATCTGGAGCTTGGAGAACCTTGACGGATCTAGGCAGTTTGCATTAAAATTTCTGTCTACTGACATGCCCACTGCCGGCCGTAGAGTCCTCCATTCAGTCAGTATGCCATCAATATGCTCAATCAATGTCATTTGGGGATTTTCCCCATAACTGCAGTATACATTTATTACTAGCATGGGGGCCTTCTCACCCTTCATTGTAAATAGTGCTGCCAATTCACCATATATTGGATCATCAAACATTTTTATTTCCGAAGAAATTTCAGATCTGGCCCTGATCAGGAGTCCTCCTTTAGGGTGCCCACCACTCGCTTAACTGCTCATTATTGGCCTACTAAGTAACCATCCATTATGACATTCTCCAACAAAAAAGTTTCTTGCAAAATTATCAAGTCACACTTAATCAAAAATGTACAGGATTCCCCCAAATTAAGGAGATAACAGAAGCCCTGAATGCTCCAGGAACAGATGCTAAAGACCCTTTGAGGTCTTTGACTCCCTACTCAGTCGGGTAACTTGCGGTTGAAGGAGCCATAGCCAATCATCATTATGTTCCTGTCCTCCCCTAACCTATCATAAGCATTTATTCTGGAGCGGCAACTAGCTCCCATCTCATTTAATCTGCCCAGACTATGACACAAACCAAAGGGGGCAATGAATCCCTTTGCATGTTGTATACATCAAAGCCCCTCTGTCTGATTCCATCAATAGAAGCACAAATATGCTCTCTTATTAATCGAGTGCTAAACGTGATCTGTGCTACATCCCATCTTGCCCAGTCACAAAACTGGATTCAAACAATGTCGTTAGATTCAATCTTTTTTATACAACGAAAGTCAAAACCTTAGACCTATTATGGTATTTTAAGTCTGGATCAAAGAAGATTGCTTCCATAATAAAGTTCTCTGCAAGTTCTTTCTGAGCCACTGTTGCTCCAGAATGGGGCCGATCACCGGTCTCAAAGTAACTTTTTTTCATCTGATTTTTATTGCATTCGATTTGAGGCTTCGGGTCCCAAAGGGTGCTTTGGTGCAATAGAAAATAGTTCCTTGGCCGGTCCAACCTCTGGGTTTGAGCCCGCTATCAAATCTGCCAGGCTCACCCCTTAAAAATACCTTTTCCGGCCAATCCCGGCCTGTTGGTTTTACATTTTCAGCATGTTCAGGAATTACTCTCTTTCAAGTGATATTATTAATGCAACCCTGGGGGACATGGTCCATGTTTTCATTAGTACCACCCTCTACTTCTTGGTTTGGTCGAGGGGGTGAATTCAATCAGTGATTGATCTAGACCCAAATCTATAGCTCCCATACACACACTCCTAGATTTCCTCCTGGCCCAAGGGAGTATCAAGGAACAGGGAAGTGATATTCCCTGCTTCCTCCAAGGGCAATTCTTCAGTTGTCCACTAGACCAGAAGATGGACAGTCATTTCCTTCGACATTATTTAATTTTGATTCTGACAAAGGCAAAACCTGAAGCCCAGGAAAGTTAGAATTTCCCTTATTGGATGGCAAAGATATTCATTGGTTTTGTATTTTTTCAATATTGACCGCTGTCTCAAACATTTTCCCATGAAAAAGTAGGTCTACACATTCCTTCTGAATATCAACCAACTTTGTAACAATGCCATGAACCTCACTTTTAAAAAAGAACTTCACCTCCTCCCTTTTGGGGAGCGATTCCACAATTGTTAAAATAGACTGTAGTTGTTCCGTATTTTTTCTAGCATCTTCTTTTAAAATATGAAATACTTTTACTAAAGATAACAGTACAAAATTCAGTGCAGTAATCGTGGAGACCCCATTTCAGGTCTCAGGGGTGGAGGGGTGATTCAAATAGTCCGTAGCGATCGTAAGTTGGGACAAGTCGTGGGCTCCACTCGCCGGAATTTCAAATGGGGTATCAAAATGTTCCGGCTCGTTAGTCAAAGAATCCCTATGACCACTTATTACTGCCACATGGGAATCTTCATTATATATCCCTTCACTAGGTAAATCCAAAGCAATCGGAATGCTCTGTATGGGCTCCTCTGATTCTGAATCGAAAGTAAACAAGTCGGCTTTATCTTCTGTGATTTTGAAATTACATGTGAAAAATTCCCCAATTTTACATTCAATGTCTGACACATTTAATGTAAAATCCATGTTTTGCAATTCCCCACATACATTTTCAAGGACTAGAGCAATTCCCATTGGTTCCTGAAAGGGAACCAAACTCACTTTATGGTGCAAGACAAAATAATGTTCTTTACAAAGTTCTTTCATTTTAGCTGGAGGCATAGAATTCGAGGAAGTTTCAGATGAACTAGCCCCTGCTCTTCCTTGGCTGCTGTAAGGAACTCATGGTGGCAACAGTAAAGACAGACACCAAGTGATCACGGTTGAAGGGTGTTTATTAAACTGTATAGGTAGGTTGGAAAAACACCTAATCTAAACCCAAGTCTAAGATGGGAGTAAGCTTTGACCATCAAACAATAATAAGGCAGTCCGAGTGGCGTCTTGTCAAAATAAAAGGGCCTATACTAAAAAATGTGTTGCCAATCCTTACGCCTAATACATAAAGAAGTGTGGTATTATGCTCTTAAGAAAGAAGGAAGTGTTAACAAATAATAAGTCGTGGCCCCTCTTCCCCTTGTTTTCAGCATAAGACAAGGTTGAATTCTGGAGCACAGCACACGCTTGAGCTTTCTCAGCCAACAGGTCCACTCTCAGCAATCAGGGCCTTCGGTGGTTAAGTCTCTTTTCTACAAAAAGTCTCTTTCCTCTGTGGACCTGATGGGTTTCAAAATAAACAAAGGTTCCTTTTTGTACGCTCATTGGGTGATGCCTTTGGGTGATGCCTCTTTACTCCTGAATTTCCCTCTTCCGGGCTCAGATCCACAAAAAGTTCTTAATGATATCAGGACCGTCTGTAGTTACGTTGTTTTGCTTCCCAGAGCCTAACAGGTTCAAAGTACCAAAACAAAAGTAAAGAAAAAAGTTATAGAGTTATCTCTGATTGTACTTGGGTAATAGCTCTTCGCCACTCTCTTCCCCTCTTGCGGGTTTAGATCCCTCTCCAATATCAGCTTCTCTCTTGTCGGGTTCACGCCGGCATGGCATGCATTCAAAGACTTTCCCTGTTGTACTTTTCTTTGTTGCATTCACAGGTCGGTGGGTGTTGGCTTCTCACCCTTGCATCGCCCTCTTCCGGGCTCAGACCCTACTCGACTATTTCCCTCCATCCGTCGGGTTCACTATGGCTTTCAATGCAATTTTCATCTGCGATAGTCACAAATCTTAATATCCTTTTAAACAGTTCACTGTTGACATCCCTCTGCCAGTTTCACTCCTGTCAACACACTGTATATCGGGACTTTAGCCATCTCCTCCTGTTTATAGGCATCCCTCCCTCGGGTTCACTTTTGTCAACTTTGTCAATCAATTCTCATGATTCGGGATTTGGTTCCCTTAGCTTCACAATCTTCTATCGGTCAAAGACTTTCGACTGTACAGAGGATTTTATTGTACCCCTGTATGACCACTTTGACACTCTTTGCGCCTCTCCCAAGGCCTTGTGGTAACAGTAATTTCAACAATCTGGTAATCGCTCTGAGTTTCTTGTGTGCACCCACGTGGTGCCGGACTCCTCTCTTGCTGGATTTCCCCCTTCTAGTATCAACAGTTCTTTGTATTCTTTCACAATTCAATTAGCTGTTTGCTACATTCATTCAACACAGTTTGGTTCCTTATCAGCTCTCCCCTCGACTCACCAGCTGTGGTGAACCGCTTGGCTTTTCTTCTCTCTGGATTCAAGGTTGCTACCACGGAGAAAAGCGTCACTCCCCGGCTTGGTTATCAGCGGAGGAGGGTCCCATGTACCGTTGACATCTGCTGCAACACATGCTGGCTATTGTTCACTGTCTTGCGATTCCTTCTGCTGAGGTTTCCCAGACGTTAGTCGGAAAGGGAAAGTTTGCTTCTTCTCTTGTTACCCTATCGGTTTGCACCGTCTTTCTCCTCTTCTTCAACTTCCGTGCTGAGTTAGCTCTCTGGACGTGCAGTCTGCCTTGCTCTTATTGTGTTCTGGTGCTCCTACATTTTATCCCTGTGGGGAAGGGAACGGGCAGTCGGGTGTGTGCGCTTTTTGGTAAATTGCCTGACTTTGCCTGACCCTTTGGTTGGGACATATCAGGAAAACAGCATTTGTTTGTTGTCTGTCACAATGTAAGGAAGTGTTTGGGTTGGAAAAGGAGGACGGTCGAGTTCCTGAGTATCCTACGGCGTAGGATGACGAAAAGGTGTTATACAGGATTATAGCCCTCGTACTAGGGGGTTGGGTACATTTGGAAGAGTGAGATTGGTAGGGGTTATGGAATGAACGAAAATTATCAGTTTTTTTCGTGACCTGAACAGGGGGGATTGTGGTATTGTGGGAATGGTAGTGTGTTGTCAATGCATTATACTGGGGTTTCGGGAAAGAATAATCAAAGGGACGTGAAGAAGAATGGCTGGGAGTATTGGAGTGAAACAGGGATTTTGGGGAATGTGGTTTCTACGTGCAACAGGGTGTCTTATGGTTTCTCCAGATGCGGATGGGATGGTGGATTCTCGAAAAGGAGGTTCTTTGGGTGGAAGGGAGGTAGAGTTGATACAGCCCATAAAAGCCTCGAGGACTTAAGTCTTCCTAGTCCCTTTCTATGGTATAGTACTGTGTCTCACCTGGGGCATTCCCCTGAGCATAAACCCAGGCTCCCCTCGCCAGGTGATCCTTCCTCGCTCATCCATGCCCAGGGTTGAGATCTGAGAGCGCTAGCCCTTCACTGGCTACCTGAATAAGGGATTCTCGAGGTCTGCTGCGGAGAATACCCTCAGGTTTCTCACACTATGCAAGTTCATTTTTCTGAAGACAAAGAAATAATCTGATCTCCACAGGAGCAGTCATCGGAGCTATGATTTGATGGGAGTGTAAGCCAATTTTCCAATTAAGACTCCAGAATGGGATCCCTGCACCCCCGCAGTCACGGAACACACTACAAGCACAATGCGCGCGCTCTGTGCTGCAAAGGGGTATTTGTGTCGTGTGCTGCCTTTGCCTCAGTTCAACAGCCAGAAAGGAAAGACTTCCAAAGTAATGCCGGCAAGCAGAAATCCCTCACAGTGCTCACTGAACGCACTACGAGCACACTACGCTGCAAAGGGGTATTTGAGTCTTGTGCTGACTCTGCCTCAGTTCAGCAGCCGGAAAGAAAGGACTTCCAAAGTAACGCCGGCAAGCTAAAAACTATTTAAAAAAGCAAAGTCATTCAGTCCAGAAGCACCTCAAGACCTTCCTCTTCGCCCATCTTCTCCTCTGCTGACCTGTTTTTCTCTATTGCCACTGGACACCCTCTGTCCTTCGGCCCCAGGTACCTGCTCACCCTGCGTACCTCCAGCACGGCCTCAGGGCCTCCCCTTGCACTGGGATTCTGTGTCTGTACCCATACAGACCCCCATTCTTCTTCTGCACTTATCAGATATACACTATCTGACTAATCTTGCACTTGCCACTTGCTGGCTGCACTACCACTTTTCACTGCCTTTATTAACTGCACTCATCATTTATTCTGTTCTCTCCTTTGTTCTGCACTTTCCACTTCTCCCCCTTCCACACACTGTGCCGCTTTTTCCCTTTTCCATGCTCTTGCGTGTTCTTAATGTCACTGGGCCTAGTAAGATCATTGTTTATTTTGTTCTCCCTTGTTCCCCTCCCTTTGCTTGGTCGCGCTCTGAAACACTTGTGTATGAGCGCAATATAAATAAAATGTCATATCATATATCATATCAGTCCTTGGTGCATTCCAGATCAGTCCAGTGCTTCTAGGAGGGCAGAGGGAGAAGATCCAAAGAGTACATTAAAAAAAAAAAGCGGGGCCCCATTATGCGATTGGGGTAGTGGTGAAAACAGTTGGTGATAACATTGCCCGTTTTCCCACTGTGCCTGATTATGGGATTTGGAAAACCACAGACATACATTGATTTAGCTTGTTAGTGAGCAGGGGTTTTACCTCCACCGAATATTGTGATAATGAGGATGGCAGTGTCCTGCTTACCATAATTACCATCATTATCCAATCAAGTTGTTAAGTTGGGTTCCTGGCCAAAGATGACACTGAGACTGGTGGAGGAAAAGGAAACATCTTTACTATGTGCCAGCTACAGGTACAGTGTACATCAGGTAAGTACATAGGGACAGAAACATCCACCGGCATCTTCTGTCAACCCATCTTCTCAACTTAAATCCACAGAACCATTCAGAACATAACATTCTCACTCAGAGCATTCCATGTTAGTCACTCACAGCATTGCATGCATACAGAGCAAGGTGCAGGGAAAGACAAGATACAACACATCTTCCCCCTTCAACAACACAGGACAACACCCACGAAGCACAAGACCTACATACATCACATTTCCAATGGTATTCACAGTTCACCAAATACATGAAAACAACTTCCACTGTTTAACTACAGCTTTGAAACTATTCATTGAAAACTCGACTTTTAATTAAATATCTTCCAGTAAGCAACACAAAGTCCAACCTTCAAAAGAAATGTTCTGGCATAGCTATATTCAGTGCACAGTAAAACCTAGGAAGTCCATCTCCTATCTAACATTTAAACCATAAAGTCAAATCTGAAAGAAAAAGGGTTAAAACACTGCCAGACAAATTCGATGAACTTAGCACAACTCCATAACACAGAGGCCAGAGCATGCAAACTGCACTCAATGAAAAACATATTTGTCACTACAGGCCTCACATCACACCTACTAACATAATGTGGCTAAAAAACAAATTTCGAAGCACTAAAATAGAAGATCAAGAACCAAGCCTTAAACCTCCCTCTGCACAACTGAGATTTTCCTGAAAAAATCAGGATCCACATCCTGGAGTACCAACAAATTACTGTTTTCCCGACTTCCCAGGACAGCACCACATGAGGAACAACAACTTGGAACAAAGGTTTCCTTCTCCTACATTAATGACTCCTGGTACTGTCCAACACAGCACTCGCATGTTACCCCCACAGTACCTTAGAGAGTCAGGTCGGACACCCACTCCGTCCCCTTTGCTGCTGTAAGGACTGATTGCCTCCTTCTGCGTGTCAGCAAAATTAGCCTGTTTAACTGGAATTGTGTTCCTCTTTTTATGGCACAGAGCCGTTTCCCCAATGCAACCCCACGCTCTGCGACCAAGCGTTTATACGTGCACGTCACCTGCTCCATGATAGCTGCTGCGACCCACGCAAACCCTCCTGGAACGAAGTTCTTAGAAAAAAGAACTTGGCAACGTGGCCAGGTTCCTCTCTCTGAACTCCGCTTGGTTCCAACGCCAACGTTCTAATGGCGCCAGAACTTCACTGAAAACTTCACAAAGAGCAGATCTCTTGGGACGCCTCACTGACACCCTCCCAGCACTGGCATCCAACCAGCTGAGAACCGCAGGATCGGCCAGCCAAAAGCAGCACTCTGAGCCGACCGCTGGCACTGCTCTTCCCCTGTTGCCGGTAAACCAACACAGAAACCGGCAAACTCCACACATCTGCACACAGGATCCTCCAGAGCCTCTGTGGGCACGGCAACGAGAGGCATTGCAACCCGACTTGCTCCTCCTCGATCAGGCAGTATTACTGACTATTGCCCAGACTGCAAGTCCCACAATGCAGTCGGATGCAATAGTGTTTTTCAAAAACAAATGCTGCCAAAGTTCCCTTTTGAAATGTAACTACTGCAGTACTCCACTGTCCCCTTAATACAGGGACACCTCCAGCAACGGCTGGCAGCTGTAGGAACACCTATACCCAGTGCCTGCACCTTGCAGCAATGCACCCACCAGCTTTTCTGGAGGGATGATTGGCTCCTAGCCCTGGCACACGCCTGGCAGCCCCTGACCACAAACTCAAAATGGTTAGACAAGCTCTCTGCAGCTATGCCACATCGTCTCTTACAGTAATGGCACTGTCTCTGCAATGTCCCTTGCAGAAATATCCTTCTATCAGCCCCTCGCAGTATCTCTGTCTCGGCGCCTCAGAGATCGGTAGGCTCTTGGCCCTGGCACTGTCTCAATACATCAATGGCTGGGCCTCAATGGCCCACACTGTAGCCTGCAGCGCTCCTACCAGAGAGGATCTTCTCATGGTCTGGGGGGCAGTGGATGTCCCTTTCATGGTGCTGTTCCCCCAGCACAGCCAGCATCCTTGTTGCCAATGTTAAGTTTGGTTCCTGGCCAAAGATGACACTGAGACTGGTATAGGAACAGGAAACCTCTTTACTGTGCTCCAGGTACAGGGTACATAAGGTAAGTGCATAGGGACAGCAACATCCACTGGCACCCTCTCCGTCAACACATCTTCTCAACCGACATCCCCAGAACCATTCAGAATATAACATTCTCACACAAAGCATTCCATGTCAGTCACTCACAGCATTCCATGCATACAGGCCAAGGTAAAGGGAATTTTTAAATGTATTTATTTTTCATTTTTATAGACCGCTACACGCCCGTAGGACTCGGAGCACACACAAAAGACAGACGGCTACAGTCAAGCAGGGTGAGGCACATGTCAGGAAGAAGATCTAATGTACAGAATAAAAGAGAAACATTTTAATAGCTTTCTTGAAAACAGTCGGATAAGGAGATGATTTGATAGGGGGGGTAAGGAGTTCCAGTCTAGCAGAGCCCTAACTTCGAAGCAAGTGCCCCCAAACTTCTCCAGACAATAGCGAGGTTGGATTAAGAGATGTGAATTGCGCGAGCACATTGTTCTCAAAGGCATTGCGTGAGAGATTCTTCTTTCCAGATAGAGCGGTGCAACTGAGTGAAGACTTTTAAAGGTCAGTGTTAGGCAAAGTTTGTATGCAGTACCCTTTGGGAACACTACAAACAACTCTGACTACAGGTATAGGAAACCCATTCTTTGGTATAAGCTTGTACTACACAGTTCTGGTAGCGTGTTCAGCAGCCAGGCTTCTCTCAAGAGGGGTCAATGTGAGCTGTAGGGGAGTTACACAGAGATTCACAGTGACAAGTATTCAAATAAACTCTTACACACAAGGTTTCTTGAATAAACAATTATTAATTTATCAGTCAGAATAAGCCGCCTTCAGAAGGGAACAATATAAAAGTAACACTCAAATACACTTCATGAAATACACACTCTTATTATCTCTAAACCAGTAGATACCCTTTTGGGATGGCCCACAGACACTACCTAAACCCTCAGGTGACTTCAATAGCTAGGGTGCTGGGGACATTAATATATCACTGTTGCATTTAGAATCATATAGTAAGAAGTCAAAGGAAAAGGTTATTTAGAACATACAAGAGACCACAAATATTCTTAAGCAGGCAAATACTTTCAGATCCCCTAATAAGAGTTATTTAGTGAAAGAGGCTAAGCCAAGGTCAATAGGCAAAGGTCTATTTGAGCTGCACTTCTTTGCAGGTAAGTAGAAAGTCTTTGCACAGTGTTTTAGAAGTCTTTGAAGAAAAGAAATATCAAATGTATGGGCCACAATCCGTTAGACTTATGAGTAGTAAAAGATGCAAGCAACTCTACAGTAAGAGATAAGTTCTCAGACTTTTTACAGTACCTTTGTATTGAAGAAAAAGTGCAGCAGATGACTTCTGTTCCTGTGCAGCTCTCACTGTTCCTGGGCCTCAGTCGTGGGGACAAGAGGGAGGACTTCTGGGGACTCCTACACTGCAATGGGACAGTCACTGCTCGCAACCGGTATTCTTCAAATCAGTGGCTGTTTAGTGTTTCAGCTTCTCGCATCTACCGCAAATAGCAACACTGCGGTTCCTGGCTGTCGATATGGACCTTTCTTGCTTCTGGGGTCCCACACTCTGTTGAGGGGGCTCAGGCTCGGTCAGTCCTGCTTCCTCGGAGTCCAGAGGATCTGCCTGGAGCTCTAAGCCAGCATAAAAGCAACGCACACAATCTGGTGTTCCTCTCCCTGGCTATACGGTTTCCAGCAGCAAGTCTGTGGAAATTCAACCAGCTGAGATGGATGTCCAGGTGGCTTACTTTGGAGTTGATTGGTCCCACCAACTCAAAGGGAGAAGTCGTCCTTGCAGAGGCTTCTCTGTCGATACGAATTTGGAGTTTCAGCACAGCAGCAGGGCTTCACCAGGAAAACCAACGGTCCAGGAGTTGCAGCAGGCATCCTCTTAAAGTTCTTCTTCGGTTTCTTCATCCAGTGGTCGACTCTGCCTTCCAAGCCAAAAGCCTCACCGTTTATTCAGTTTTCTCCCATTCATTCCAGCCTAGCTGTCAGTCACCCACCAGGGTGGCTGTCCTTGCCGGACAGTCAGCCGGCCAATCACCACAGAGTGCATTCGGGTGTCCTAGGAGACAAGGCACAGGGAGTTTCGGGCACCTCCCTCACTTCCTGCCTACCCCAGACATCCTGGAGCAAGAGGCGGGCTTCACTTGTGAATCCCACCAAAGGCAAAGCGAACAATGGGACCAAACCTGGTTTGGCGTGCAGAGTAAATCTCAAGGAGGACTTTTTCACAAAGAAATGGCGAAAAAAGAAGACGAGGGCCTTTTTGACAAAAATGGCACCCTTGGGTGCTTTACTCAAGCTGCGAACGCAGCCCGCGATATAGACACACCACAGTAGTTAAAACAAAACCGCTGCCACCAGCCATTCGGTGAGAAAAGGGCAACATAAAAATGTTACATGAGAAGCTAGACAAAGGGGATACTAGGTAACCCCTCCAGCAACCTATTGTGGAAGATAGTGTGTGCTGGGTCTAGAAAGTTACAAATGAAAGTAAAGTCAATTTCACTTTACTGCTCTGGGAAACAGTAGTTTATCCCAGAGAAGGTAGTTAAACCTTTGGAAATCTGAAATACTTCTTGTGCCACTGCACTGAAGGTGCTGTGTGACGTAATGTAAAATATGATGCCTACGGAGTTTGTCAGACTCCAAAACCAAAAGAAACTGTGTACAAAATCACATTAAAATACATTAGAGAGTGGGAAAAGGGGTCTCACTCTCGCCAGGTAAAATAAATCAAGTCCTCAAAATCCAGCAAAGTTGCTGGGGGTCTCTAGAGTGGAGGGAATTAGCACATTTCTGAGAATTCTCCTTAAAGGATAGTTCCGGGACTTTTTTTTTATTGTTCCTATGGTTCGGCCATGTGTTTTTAAGCATAAATCGGTAGATCGTAGAAAACTTTCCTATGGACCTTACCTGACTTTTCGTCCATTAACGCACTCGAAAACATCCGCCATTTTATGATAATCCTATCATTTCCCCCCATTGCCCTGGCTCACCTGCTTTTGCGGCACTAAATCAAATCCCCTGCCCCTGAGCCTGACATCAGCAGACGCGTACCGCCCATTTCCCGTTTCGTGTCAACAATCGCTGCGCCTCAGCTAATGAAGTGTCGCCATGGAAATGGCAGGACGCCTCTTTCCTCAATAAGTATAAACACACCGTTTCACAACACACAGCAGCAGATTTTCGAATCCATTCCTCTCTCTGTGTTTCTTTGAGTATTCTGTGACTCGTTTCTGTGCTCTGGTCAGCTACCTTCGCCGCTTCTAGGCCTTGTGAACACCTGTACCAACTCTGTAAATTATTTTACTTTCTTTACCACACAATGGCTACAATAATGCCGTATATGTACGAGCCCGAGTACACCGAGGAAGAACTACTGGAAAGGCAAGCACGCGAAAACGATGGGGATTCGGACGGCAGTTGGGAGGACCAGTCAACGGATGAAGGGCCTGGACCATGTCGCATGGACGGCGTCTCCACCTGGTGCACGTGCAATCGGTGCGAGCTAATGCCAACTGAGGAGGAGAACTGCTGCTGCCGTGAAAATTCCGGGTGCTTGGCCTACATTTCGGAAGGCGAGCCAAGTCCGCAATGCATCACCGAGCTGCCAGAGTTCAGGGAAGCCTGCCTCTCACGGACCGTGTTGAGGATGATGATGGTGCTTATGCACGAACTTTGCGGCACTGTTCGTCCGCGTAATCCGAGTAACGAGTAAGTATACTCTGGTTGTGATGTCAGTGATGCCACTACTATGTCATGGTCGTCTCCCACATATAAAATTACATCTACATATCATTCGAATGCATGTAAATTGGTTCCATATTGTGCATTTTCTAGATAGAATTTTTTTCAAAGCAGAATGACATTTTTTACCTGAATCGACAGTGATAAGAAAGTTTTGTCATTTTAATACAGTTTGCATCTTTCATTTTCACAGGTGGTACAGGCTGGTGGCCTATCGTTGCTTCACTTGGTGGCTTCACGGGAGGCTCGGACACCGCGTTCGGAGAGTAATACCTGCCTGTGCGGTACTTGCCATTAGACAACATTTCCCCAGCGACAGTGGACAATACTGCGGATTTTCCCTGGGTGTGCTGCAACCGGAACTTTACAATGTGTAATGTTTATTATTTATGTTCAATTGAAATTAAGATCTAAAATAAAACCCAACATATATTTTAACAATGGTTGTTTTGATTTTTTAAATGAATCTAGTGTGTCTCCATTGAATAGTCTTCCTGTGCCTTGTCTTGTCACACCACATCTCTCCGGCCAGCATCCTCCCTCACGCAGGCCGCCCAATAAATCATCCTTTTGGGCACCGGGTACAGAGATGACCCCCTCTGGCCCGTGCCGCCCCGTGTCTCCTGCCAAGCATCCCCCCTCACGCTGGACACCCCCCTGCAATCCACATAAGTGTGTCTCCATTCACGAGTCTTCCTGTGTCTTGTCTGCACGACCACCGCCCCAATACACCCCCCGCCCTATCAAAGGCAGTTCGCACCGGGGTACTTGCGCTGGCAAGTGGAGCTGTCAGGGAGCGATAAAGGCCAAGAGGTGCCAAAGACCATGAACACTTCAAAGTGGTCTATAGAGCATGGGTTGTTGTTCCCATGTCTACCTCCAGACCCCGTGTCTCCTGCCAAGCATCCCCCCTCACGCTGGACGCCCCCCTGCAATCCACATAAGTGTGTCTCCATTCACGAGTCTTCCTGTGTCTTGTCTGCACGACCACCGCCCCAATACACCCCCCGCCCTATCAAAGGCAGTTCGCACCGGGGTACTTGCGCTGGCAAGTGGAGCTGTCAGGGAGCGATAAAGGCCAAGAGGTGCCAAAGACCATGAACACTTCAAAGTGGTCTATAGAGCATGGGTTGTTGTTCCCATGTCTACCTCCAGACCCCGTGTCTCCTGCCAAGCATCCCCCCTCACGCTGGACGGCCCCCTGCAAACCGCATAATGCCACGACATATACACGTCATTCATTCACAAACGCACCCCAGTTTCGAATCCTTTATAACCCACTTCATATTTCTAATGAGCACTTCTTTGCGCTTTGCTAGTCAACCCGTGAAGGTGCTGGTTATCTGCTCTTCGTCTCTGTGAACTTCCGTGACCACTTCAAGGAAACTCCTCAGTTTGCAACCTGTGAACTGCTCCCTGTTCTACGACAAGAAACTACTCTGATCCCTGCATCTAACTGTTTGTTCGTCAAGGTAAGGCCATGTACCATAATCATTTTGCGTCCAATTTCTTTTCGTTCAAGACAGTACATGCAAGGAACTAGTCACATGTTCTGAGTTTACATTGGTATTCATAGAGAATTGTTGATCTTTACTTTTCAGAACTTTCCACAATGCCTGCCTGTTCGATTGGCGGTTGCCCTTCGAAGACCCATAATAATTCTGAAGGTACTATAATGCATGTTTTCCCTAAGACAATAGATCAGATAAGAGAATGGGTCCGATATTGCGGATATCCACCGTCTGAGCTTGAAAGTAGAGTCCTAGAAGTCTTTGCGGACAAGAGGGGTGATCGATACCGCATCTACAGCAGGCACTTTACCTCTGACATGTACTCCACATCATTGCTAATAAAGAAGAACACACCGCGAGCGAGGCGAAAATTGCTCTCAACCGCTATTCCCACTCTATTCGTCCACATCCCTCCACTGGTGAGTCAAGTTTACGTATTTATCTCTGGGCCTTGCGGTAGTGTGTAGCATTAGCTAACAATAATTTCCCCATTTATGTATCCACTCAATATGAAGGCGGAAGATTCTCCATCCGTGTCGTTATTGCAGTCATCAGCCACTTCAAGCGCCTATCGGGTAATCTTACTTGGCTATTCTGCCACTGACTTGTTTTAGGCATGTAAATCAATAGTTTTAATTTATCGTGTAATTATTTTACCTAATGGTACACCCTTGTACTCGTCCTCTAGTCTTTGTTTTCAGTTATAATTATTGTTATCCAAAATAATGCAAGTACTGTCTTTCAGGGAGATGCTGAGGAGTCCAACGTATTGACGACTACCGTTGATGTCACTCAGATGCTCGAGGTTTGTTTCAGGACAGTTCCATCGATGGAGATCATCAGATCTTGCATTCTTGTAGCGTGATTGTTACACACAATGTTTCTTTCGTTTTTAGCCATTGATATGTCCTTCTGTCGTCGCCCTCCTATGTGTCTTCTTTTTTCAATATTGTGTTCATTACTAATGAAAGTCCTATGTTTCAGGGAGTCGATGGAGCATTAGTCCAAGAAGAAGGGGGAGCATGCAGTTACGGGTCGGCGCAACAGCTTGCAGAAGTGTGCACCGCAGTTACATCGTCCCTTGATGTTCTTATGCATTTCGAGGTATGGATACTGACAGTTCGATCAAGCGAAATCATATGACGTGATTACATCCGCTATACTACCTTCTTTATTAACGCAAGTACTATGTTTCAGGGAGATGACGGAGCTTCTTCTACAAGAACATCACCCCTAGTAGTTGATGCAGATCTCTGGGTGGTGACACTTCCAACGATCGAGCAAATCGAATCATATTTACATATCCATTATTTATTTTAGACAACTGATCATTTGTGCAGGTCTATTTAGATGAGCCGTTCACGCCTGCACAAAGTTTCTGTTCTTTTTATCAAAATAGAAAACCATACTAATGCAATTACTGTGTTTCAGGGAGTCACTGAAGCATCATCTTCAATAATATCATCAATGGAAGTCTATGAGGAGCCCGAGGTATGGATCTTGACAGTTCCATCTAACTAGATCAACAATGCGTGAATAATTGTCGTTTGAATGTTCTACACAAAGCGTTCATTCGTGTTTTGCTATTGAGATGTACGTGGGTATTGGTCCCCAAGTACATTTTGTGTTTTCGATATTATTATACATACTAATGAAAGTTCTATGTTTCAGGGAGTCGATGGAGCGTCAGTGCGTGATGGATGTGCTTATCATGAAAATATAGTCGTTGCAGCGCAAGAGGAAGTGGAGACATGCACACACGAGTCGGAGCAATAGCGTCCTGATGTTGAAGTTCGAGGCAAGAAAGTTTCAAAGAAAAGAAAGCAAAAGAAGGTTAGTGTCCTGGTCACTATATTATGTTGTTTTTCACTGTTAATAGTTCAATACTGTAAGTTGTGTTTAAACTGAACATCCCTTTTCCAATCTGTCCTCTAGTTGCGAGTGGGTGTACGAACTAGATCTACACAGACAGTGAAGCGAACGAGAGATGTTGCTTGTCAAACCTTTTGGCAGGGACTTGAGACTGGAGATGCATCGTGCCAATGGGAAGAATATGAAGTGATTGACAACGGAGCTATACCACATCCAGCCATTGATAGTGAATGTCCTCCTGGTAGTTCGGATGCAGTCGGAGATAAATTCACAGAATCCACACCCGCAAAAACTATGACCGCGAGAAAGTTGAAGAAATTGTCCTATTCACCCATTGCCGGAGAAGGAACAGATGTTGCAATGGAAGAGAATGAAGTGGACTACAATGAAACACCTTCAATATCACTGAACATAGCGGAAGACGATATCAGAGATTCTACCTTTCATGTGAGTGACATGTCCACAACGTTACAGGCCGAACCAGCTGGGATGCAGAGTGACAGTATAAGGAAAGAGGCCAAATTCATTGTATTCGATAGTTGTTTCATTGATATTATTATTCGGTTGAAATGTGGGCATTCGGTAGGTGGGGAAGTATGTGGGGAGCCATTGATTAATGTGACTCGTGCAATTCGAGGCACTAACCTTAAAATACATGCCACCTGTACAAAATATCCTTTCTCATGGTCTGCACAACCCATGCTGGGACAACTGCCAGCAGGCAATCTACTTTGTGCAGCGGCTGCACTTTTTAGTGGTTCAAGTTTTAAAAAATTAGAGTCTTTCTTTCAGTTTGTGGGAATCCATTTCATTGCGAAAACTCAGTTCTACAAATACCAAACCGATTATCTATTTCCAGCCATTAGCGAAGCTTGGAGAATGGAAAAAATGTCTATTGATAGTACATTCACGGGCAAACGGTTCAGGCTAGCCGGTGATGGACAGTGCGACAGCCCAGGATTTTCAGCCAAGTACTGCACCTACCACTTTCAGGACATGGAAAGTAAGAAAATTGTGAGTTCGGTGGTCGTGCAGGTGTCACAAAGTACATCCTCAGTGGCCATGGAGAAAGTTGGCTTTGTAGCATCATTGCAAGAACTACAATCGCGGGGAATGGTGATCGACCTGATAGCCACGGACAGACACGTTTCAATTGCCAAGACAATGAGAGAAGAGTACAAAAATATAAATCACCAATTTGACGTTTGGCATCTTGCAAAAACAATCAATAAAAAATTGTCGGCTGCAGGTAAAAAAAAAGATATGCAAGGTATTTCACAGTGGTCCAAGTCAATCAGCAACCATCTTTGGTGGAGCTCAAAAACATGTGGAGGGTCGTTGGAAATTCTACTGGAAAAATGGCGGTCAGTAATGCTACACTGTACAAACGTTCACCGCTGGAACACGAACCAACATTTCCACAATTGTGAACATGGCCATTTGTCCACAGAGGAGGCACGGAAGAAAAAGTGGTTGATTCCTTCATCACCCACTCACAAAGCCATTGACAAGATTGTATTTGATAAAACTATAACAAAAGCTTTGAGGGGACTCACGGAATTCTGCCACACAGGAGATTTGGAGGTGTTCCACAATATGTGCCTAAAGTACAGGCCAAAACGATTGCATTTTGGCATGGAGGGCATGATAAATCGGACTCTTTTAGCGGTCTTGGCACATAACCATAATGTTGGCCGCCAACAAAGTAGGACGACCGGAACTTTAGGGACGCTTCGCTACAATAAGGCCTTCACTAAAAGAAGTAAACAATGGGTGATCAAACCAGTGTTTGAGGATATGCAATATGAGTTTATTGAGAGACTTATTGTTGACGTCCTAGATAGGCACATAAATGGAGTTGTGAACGAACCTGTGCAGGGGACAACTGCATTGCCACCCAACATTGCCTCTGTTCCATGTCCACCTAAAGAAGAGCTCATTGAGAAATCCACATCACGGTTTAAATGATTGTAATTTGATTGTCTGTTCTCTCGAGTCTCCTCATGTCGCAGGCCCATTGAATATGTGTATCTATCCAACCTTGTTCATGTGCGCATTAAATTAAACAGTAATATAAATCATTTTTCAAAAAATATAGAATGTCTCCGTATTTATGGTTCTGTGGGGCTGCAAAGCACGCAGACAAAATGCAAAGATGGAGTGTAAATTTCAAGTCCTGTGAGATGGCCTTACACTGAATGTAGCTAACTAGGAATGTGTGCTCGTTCAAAGTGAAGGTCAGCTGCTTTGATTTTTTCTCGGGTGCCAGAATGGCCCACGACTCAGTATAAGGTTCTATTGTTATTTGACCTTGACAGGCCGGGACCACGTAAGAAACGATAATGAATATAATTTCAGAAACGAAAGCCATTTCATGTTCGTTCATTAGAAGAAATAACATCGGCATAGAAGGAGTGGTATTTCGGGGCTGCCCTACGCACAGACACAATGGAAAATGCAAATATAATGTAAGTAACTCTTTAGATGAGTTTATACCGCAATTTAATTACTATACAGTAGCTTTAAAGACGGGTTAAGTTGTACTTGTTCGTTCTATGTGGCATATTGTTTTGTACCGCGCACTATCTTGGGGAGAACCGTCTCCTTTTACGGAAGCACCTCAAAACCTTCCTCTTTGCTTCTGCCTTCTCTCTCCCTCTCCCCTGCTACAACTGGTCCACTGTCTGCGACCTCGGTCCTGGGCCCTTCCACTCTCCACCTGCACTCCCTGTCAACCCCTGCACTGGGGGACTGTCTCAGTATCCTACAGCCCCCCCTTGACGTATAAAACCCAGTTGCACTGTCCTAGCTATGAAATAATTTCCCGACCTAATATATAAAATGAATAATTTTAATAAAGATCTGATGGTGAGACTAATTTCATTTTTTATGTTTTTCAAACAGGTACATCATCCATTATTGTCTGTGTCACGAGTACCAGACACCGGCGGATGGCTTCTATAATCGCCAATTGCTTCTCCGCGTGAACAACGTTAGCACCCTGACCATTTTGTGGGACGATCGCCAAGTACAAGTATGCCCTTACGCGGTACTAACGGCTAGATGCAACATACAGACCGTTGTGGTGGCCTAGTGCCTCGTTGTTGGAACAGCCATGCGATCAGTGCGACCGAAGAGCTTATTTTATCGTAAACCAACACCCTGTGTACTGCACACGAACATCGCTTGCCTCAAGACGAAATATTTTGGATCGAGAGCAAATAAAAATTCATTGATCTAAGACCCTGTGTACAGCAAAGGAACATTGTGTGCCTCGAAACGAACTTTTTGGAACGTGAGCAAATAAAAATGCAAATCGCTGAATATTCTCAAAACATTTGATGTCCAATAAATGTACTTTGCCAAATGTACAATCTTGCCGTTTGCTTTTAAACCACAGTTTCATATTCCGAATTGTGGCGCTGTATTGTGAGATGATCTAAGACCCTGTGTACAGCAAAGGAACATCGTGTGCCTCGAAACAAACTTTTTGGAACGTGAGCAAATAAAAATGCAAATCGCTGAATATTCTCAAAACATTTGATGTCAAATAAATGTACTTTACCAAATTTACAATCTTGCGGTTTAATTTAAAAGTACAGTTTCATATTCCCAATTGTGGCGCGCTGTGTTGTGTGAGCTCATCTGTGTTGATTTCCTGGTTCTGTGTGGAGTCGGGTAGAAGACGCCTGGGCGCGTTTGCCTACGCAGCACAGTCACGTCACGGATAGAGGCGGGGAATATGAATGTTTTGATCAAGTCTGTTTCAGGGGCGGGGGATTTGATTTAGTGCCGCAAAAGCAGGTGAGCCAGGGCGATGGGGGGAAATGATAGGATTATCATAAAATGGCGGATGTTTTCGAGTGCGTTAATGGACGAAAAGTCGGGTAAGGTCCATAGGAAAGTTTTCTACGATCTACCGATTTATGCTTAAAAACACATGGCCGACCCATAGGAACAATAAAAAAAAAGTCCCGGAACTATCCTTTAACAGTCAGGGACTGGGTCTTGTATCTCACTCTTTCCTTAATCGGCAACCAATGGAGTTCTCTCCTTCGGTCTAAAACATGGTCACATTTAGCGAGGCCAAAAACAGCCCTAACTGCGCAGTTCTACATAGTCTGTAGGCGTTTGACGTTAGCTTTTGAGCTACCACTCATTAGGCTTTTACAATAGTCTAGGCGAGAATTAATTACCGTAGTGGCTAAAAGGGAATGATTAATAAATATTAAGATATGGACTCATCTGATAGAGGAGTTTGATAACCAGTCCGCAAGACAAGCGAACATTAGAGACATGCTTTTTCATGGATAATTCAGAGTCAAGGGTGACACCCAAGGTTTTCACACTTTTGGAGACAGGAATGATATTATCCATGTTAACAAACTGAGAAAACTTTGCATCCATTTTCTTAAAACGCAGACCTGAGTCAAATATGATGAGCTCAGTTTTGCTGTTATTCAGGGCCAAGGAATTATAGGCCATCCAGTTTTGGATCTCTTGAAAGAGATTATTCACAGTTTTGGTGTCTGTGTCTTAGACACCAGTCAATTCGAAAAGGACCTGGGTGTCATCAGCATAATTGGTATAGTGGACACCCAGGCTGTCTAAAAGATCCAAGAATGGTCTAATATAAATGTTAAATAGAATGGGAGACAAACATGACCCCTTCGGCACACCACAGGAGAAGAGGAATTGGGGGGGGGGGGCCTTCAAACTTAGCGGCTGACACCCTGGATATTCTGGGACCTAGAAATGAAGTAATCCAATTAGCTGTCCTCTCTGCAGAGTTGACGATGTTAAAAAGTCTCTCACGTAACAGATCATGATCGATCAAGTCAAAAGCTGTAGAGAGGTCCAGTAACATGAGTAATGCCAGTTGACCTCTCTAACTATTGCAGTGATGTTAGACTTAAGGTTCAGCAGGGAAGTCTCAGTGCCATACCGAGTCCTAAAGCCAGAATGGTGAGTGCCCAAAAGCCCATTAGCGTCTACAAATTCTTGCAGCTGTAAATATGCGGCTAAATCAAGAATTTTGATCAAGAAAGCAACACTTGTAAGGGGCTGGTCGTGTTTGACATTAGCAGGATTCAAGGAGGACTTTTTCAATAAAGGAGTGATCTAAGCGTTCTTCGTAGAGGTTGGCACCACACCATCTGAGAAGGACGTATTAATCACCCTGGTGATCCATGGAGTAATAGTGTCCAGGGTGTCACGCAAGATGTTAGTGGGGCATGGGTCCCGTGCAAAGGTGGTTGGTTTTAGGTCCCTGATAGTGTCCCGGACCTCTGGTTTTGAACAATCTTGAAAGTCAAATATCGAGATAGAGGGCAGTGCCGAAGATTTAACGCAGGCACTAGATGTAGGTATATTGCCATTGTTGAATAGAACACAGCTTTGATTAGTAATATTAACCTGATGACTAAATGTTTTTGTCAAAGATTCCTCTTGAATATTTTGACACCAGGTGGAGTATTAATAATCTGTGGAAAAGGTGAAGTGTTATTTTCGAATTCCTTGAGTATTTTGAACAATTCATTTGGAGAAGATTTGGCTTTATAAATTCACAAATTATAGTCGCTTCCCTTGGCTTTAATAATAGTTTTTTATAGGTATGAGCAGCAGTGTTATATATCCAAGGTGAGTGTGTTGGAGTTCTTACTCCATTTGCGTTCTGAGGCCCTTTTAATTTTTTTAGCTTGAAGGATGTGGTCAGTAAACCAAGATTTCCTTATGGTTTCTGTTTTCACAATTTTTACTTTTTCTGGGGCCGATATCAATAGAGGCTATAACTTTTAATATGATCTACTGAGGTGTTGTCAAAGGATCCCTTGATGTCGAGTTTATCAGACACCAGGGCAGAGAAGTCATTTGGCAAACTATTTTTCAGATCTCTGCACATTATTTTGCTCCGAAGATTATTATCCTTCTTGAGAGGAACGGAGGGCAGTGTGAAATCTGAATTCAAAGAGAAGTGATCTAACGACGGGCAAGGATGAGAATCTGTACTAACATTGTGAATATTATAGGTCCGGATCCAGTCTAGGGTCTGTCCACTCAACTGCATGGGAGTTTTAACAAGCTGGGAGAACCCAAGGACTTGCAACAGGGAGCCCGCCATAGCATCTGTGGAGTCCCCAACCCAATAAAATGACAGTGGAGTTGAATTTTGTAAACATGTTAATCATAGCCAGAAATCGTTCTTCATAAATAGGGAGGCTCTGTGGGAGTCTATAGACTAAAACATGGTGACAGACGCATTACAGTTAACTGTTAGTTTAAGGATAAGATTCTCACACCATCCCTGTAGGGAGCCTGAACCACATGACAATTAAGAGAATCTTTAACCCAAATGACTACTCCATCTCCTCTTTTCTCAATGTGGTCTGCCTGGAACAGTTTGTAACCTGCAGGGGTGGAATTGTCAGAAGAAATCTGTGCTGCCTCATGCAGCCAGGTTTGAGTGACAGCAAAAGTGTCGACTTTGCCTTCATCTTTATGGTCAGCTATTTCAAGACTGTGTAAACAGACGGACTAAGTGTAGAGGGTGGAGATGGACAGCAGCCCTTTAGGATGGTTATGACCATTAGTGGTCTTTGCTATAGAAGTGTGTTCAATAGAAATAGTCCTAATAAAAACCGACGAGGACATCTTCCTTTGGCTATCCTCCTTTTTAGTAGATGCAGGGCATGACATAGTTTGATTAGCTGTTTGTATGAGTCCGGTATGTGGATGCGGTGTTACGAGAAAGGGCTCCAGCTCAGGGGCGGACTGATCAAGTCCCAACGCCATATGCTTAAGTATTGCAGCATGCTTAGCCTGATAATGCGTAATCATTGCAGGAATGAGCACGGGACCGGTGACAACCAATTAAGTAAAAATACTTAACTTACCTAAGCCTAATGGCGACCGAGCTCCAAGCACACCATCACACTCTTAGCACAAACCTGCACTAACCGGCAGCCCAAACCCTCCTAATGCGCCTGTTAACTAATTAAGTACTCGCTCGAACTACAATCCTGCAGGGGACTATAGTTTGCAGTGCAACAACAGCCAGACCAGTAGGCGGCCCTCTAGACTGCCTGAGAACAGGCAGAAAAAGGAGTTGGTAGGTAGGCTAATACGATCAACACAGCAGGCCAAATCTATATTCAAATGCACATGTACAAAGTTATTAAAATGAAGCGGTCACAAGTACAATTTAAAAGACTAGAGCACAATATATAAAACGTAGCAAAATGCACAATAAAAGTGCCTAGTGCATGTATAGAAAAACTAAAATGAATGAAGAGCCTACTATATATACCGGCACTAAACGGCAGCCAAAACGGAAAGACAAGATACAACCCCCATGTGGTAATCTGCTTTTACCAGAGGCAATAATTGAGTTTGGTGGCATTGGCACCTCTAATACTTTCAGTCGAAATTAAGACCTTGAGGCACCAAAGTCTACTACAGCATTGAGATACAATGCACCCAATGGTTGTTGTAGCTTTTACTACAGAGGACTCTTGGTGCGAGTAGGAGTGCAGTTCTTTACTGCGCTGCCAGTGCTTTTGCTGAGTAGTGGTTTCCAGTAAGGTGGTTGGCCAGACAACTTGCTTGTCTGGTGTTAGGGAGAATTCTCTGTTTAGGCTGAATGTCCTAACCTAGTGAGTCCCCCAGCAGCTTTGCTGGATTTTTGGGGTTTATTTTATTCTCCTGCCAAGAGTGAAACTCTTTTACCCTCACTCTTGGACATGATTTGAGTGTGTTTCTTTGGATCTAGATGTGTTTAATGGGCTATGGGGTCTTTTACCCCATAGGGCTTCATGTGTTTTTGTGATGTGTGTTACACAGCACACTCAGTGCAGTGACACAGGGGTGTCATAGTGACCCCCCAGTATAGACTCCATACCCTGGGACTGACTACTGTCTCCCAGAGCATGTAAAGTCACCATTGACTTTACTAGTCTTAAATTCTGAAAAGAACCAGTACATACTGAAGTGGGAGAATGGAAGAACAGGCTCCCGCCCTTCCCCTCTCGCGCTTGGCCTAGAGGATCACGGCCTAGACACCCGCCACGAGAGGAGTTTGCCTATCTACCAGACGACCAAATACCCTGGTACAGGAACATACGGATGTGCCCACCTACCTGCCCAGCAGCCCGCCCTGCCCATGCCGACACCTGCGGCATGGATCAACTCGACTAAACCTACACGTCGTTAGAGATGCCATGACGACCTAGCCAACGGTCAGCACACCTGTGCAAACATGCACACCGGACACTCCCACACCAATCCACACGAAGAACATACTCAGTGCTATGACGAAGGCAACAGACATACCCACGGACGTGCATCTTTATTATTTTCCACATAGGCTCTCAAAATGCAGAAACGCAAGACGCATAATGAACTTATCTAAAAAGGCTTGCTCACGCTTCTTCTAAGAACCATGTACCATAATGAAGAATATAACGGAGAAACGATATTGAGGATAGAGCAATATGATACCGTAACCTAAAGCGCTCTGCATCAAACGGTTCCACCTATGCACCAGACCCAAGTAGGCCGCAAGCAAAAGCTTCCATGAACATTGAATGAGCAAGAGCTCGGTTGCTGACCCTGCAGAATGAGCCCGGGCGAAAGCACACAGCCAGGGGCACGATGTTGCAATCTCGCACGCCGCAAGCCGACGCCAAGGTCGCACCTGCAAGATAAACCAGGCACACAATGGGAAAAACAATATTAATTGTGCTGAATTTTGCCTCAAACACGGTCCCACCTCACGTGACAAAGCCAAACCTGACAGGATGCGAAGCCCAGGAGGAAGGAGACGCCTGAATCCCACGTTTCAAGACACAGGCAGATACAATTAAAAGACTCATTGGACATCTGCAGCAGTGGGAGTAGTCGACCTCCCAACATATGAATAAATCCTCACATTGTTTACACCTACCCATAGTAAAACATTGTTGCAAATGACAGGTGCACCGCGAGCTGGGAACAGCGATAGTCCCAGACTGGGAGGCTCGCGATCGGACCAATCAGAACATGGGGCTCTTATCACTGACGCCATTAACATTGACCAATCCTCAGAGGTCTTCATGTAACAATTTTCATGTATCAAATTGAAGGGACAGCCCAAGTATATCACCTGACTAACCCTCAACCACTAACACCGTTCTCTATATGTATGCTATACTAACCCTACCACTCGAGTAACCAATCCAGAGTGGAAATAGGTTTTTTGCTAAACTTTCTAAGGTGACGCAAGTAGCGCGTCATACTAAGGTAAAAAGGGCCTGCGAGCCCCGCGATTGTGTGTGTGTCAGGACGGACGCGTACGATCCTTGACCCATCCCTGCCGTTTTGTCTAATAAACAGCAGAGTCACCTTGCTTCTTGCGTGTGTCTCATACTCTATCTCTTTTGGGATATACGGGAGGGGTTGGGGCCTCCCTGCCCGGAGGTCTACGGACGGCCCGGCCGACCCCGGCAGAATTTCCCCCCGACAAAACCATCATATTGTGGACGTACTGGCTGGGGCAATTCGATTGCTCCAGGATCTGTTAGTCGAGGGGGCACGTCTCCATCCCCCCTGATCGAGTTTTGGCTGGTGGCAGTGGATACTACTTTTTATATTCAACCGCGAATATTTTCCTATGGGATTTCCCATTGTTTTAGGTTACTATCTTTATTTAATTATTTACGGTAGCCTCAAACATACCGCCGGTTTATTTAATTAATAATAATTCTCCGGTTGGTATTTTTTGCCAACACTTGATTCTAAAATGGCGTTTGTGTTCTCTTCTGTGACTCCAACCCAAGTCGAGCCCTTTGTTCCACTTTTTGGCGAGCTTCTCCACAGAAGCCCTCCAAAGTGGTGCCACTCTGTCTGGGGTACTTAGGAGGGGTGGAGGGGAATTTAGGCACCCTGGACTGAGTTACCTAGGCAACTCAAGTCGCACTCCATCCTGATTGGCCCAAGTGCCACTTAGCATGTTTGAGTGACAGCTAGGCTGAGTGAATGGGGGTTTGCTGCATAAAAGCAGGGCTTTGGGGACTGGAACTTCAGAAGTTGCCACAGGACCTAAGAATCCGACGAGGGAGAAGCTGAGCCGACCTGCCACGACACCACCACTGGTGGAGCCCTGCTGGACTGCCTCAACACTTTTCCCAACGATAGAGAAGATCTCCCGCCGGAGAGTCTTCTTCCTTTGACTGGTGGGGATAACCAGTTTCACCGTCTTTTTGCCTTCCCGACGTACCTCGTGGCCGCCTTGCCTGTGCCAAGCACCCCGGCAACCGGGATACCACGTTTTACCAGGACCGCGAAACAAAGGTACCACCTTTAACCGGAAAACTCCACGGCTGGTTTCTTCCCTGGTAGTGCAACGACCTTCATCTTTCCTCCAAGTCGAGATCTTCTCTTCCCCTGGACAACGACGCAACTTGCACCCACTACCAGGAACAACTGCCACCGCTGGAGGATCCTTCCCACTTAAGGTACCGTGTCCCACCTGGCTTCCCTTGCTACCGACTGTACGGGGTAGGTTTAGCCCCCGGCTTTCAAACCTGGGTTAGCCTGGGACACCCTGGCTAAACTTTCCTAAGCCTCTCTAAACTCTTTTTGAACCCTCTGCAAGACTTTCTAAGCCTAGTGTAACTGTGTGATCTTGGGCGCATTTGTGCTCTGCTCTCTCTAAGAGGGGGCCCAGCCTTTGGACTTTGGCTCACCAGTGACTTTTTGCTCTTCTGCCTTGCTAATAGTGTTCCTGAATCTTAGAGTGGTATACCTTTCCATATTCTGTCTTTTTCCCTCCCTTTCTCACAAGCTTTTTGGAGTGCCGTCTAGTTAAGCGCTCACCTCTGTATGAAAATAAGTGGTGTTTTACAGAGACTCATCTGATAAGGAAAAAGGGGTGTATATATTATAATAGTAACTGTGTTTAGAATATTTTACAATAAGAGTGCTGGAGTGTTTTCAACCGTGTGTTTTTAAATAAATAATTATATACTTTGATACCAAAGCTCTGGTCAGTGTTTGCTTGTATTATTGTATCTGAGTGCCTATTGTGTATACTTTGCATACTGCCTAACTCTTCTTGAGGGAAGTCTGACTGCTCAGCCACAGCTACCAGGTAAATCTGGGTGGTACAGACTGCTACCAAGTGGGTTTACTGCCAACACCTGTAGTCTTAAATCTTTTGCAGTGGTCCCTAAGGAAACTGCACAGGTTTCTGCCTAACATCCGGGGATCCTCATTCTCTGGTTCTAGAAGTGTGGTAAGCCAGTTACATAGCTAAGTGAGTAAAGTGCTTGCCTACAGTATCTGTTTTTTTCAGACAGCTGGGCACATAGTTGCAAACCGGCACAGTAAAATCAGCCCTTCATTGTCAGAAATCGATTGAGTTGGTGCCATTGCAACTGTTAATTACACTTTTTTTTGTATTGGAGCACATTGAAACAGGAGGAATCCTGTGAAAATTGCATTATGAAAATGTGATATATTATAAATATGGTAGACTGAGGCCTAGTAATCTCAATTCATTTTAGCTGCTCAAAGGACCACTGTAACTCACTTGAGGTGATGTGGATCTCCATGATTGGGCGAGGAATAACCATGTGCCACATCTAGCCTCAATTGGCATTAAGAACTGCATAAGGAATAAAGAACCCCTGACAGGGTCCCCACCTCCCCTTCATTGCTTCAAGCTTTCGAGCAAACAGAGGCCATTGATTAACAGTGTCCTTATCTCAATAGACAAAAGTAAATAAAGTTCCATAAGATGCCATTATTTGATTCTTTAATTGCAATCCAACGGTATTGTGCCAACGCTTGTTTTGACCCTGCTACTGGGTCATCCAAGGGGCCTTGCTAAATCCATATATATATATATTTCGGAGGACCGCGAAACGTCGTTGTGCTCTTCAGGTCCTCCTCCCTGATGCACTTTTGATTAAATAAAGGACATTTGGTGCTAACTGTCTTTGCCATCTGAGCCCTTCATTTTGCTGATGACTGGATTTTCTGGATTCAGCTGCTTTGTGGAGTGCAATCCATTGGTTTTGCCCTGCTACGGGCTGAGCTTTTCGTTTGGATATATATATATATATATATATATATATAGCACTCGTGCTGCCACGTTAGCATCTTATTCTTCCTGCAACCACTAGTTGCGTAGTATCATTCGACATATATGCCAAGTTGGGAATCTTTAACCTCTTCAAACGCACTCCCTATTCTATACTTGTGTGTGGTCACGATCACGAGACCCCTTTGGCCACTGTTGCAGTGATCCGCAAAACAAAACAAATTCACTTGGCCAAGGGTGCATTTGAAGAGATTAAAGATTCCCAACTTGGCATATATGTTGAATGATACTACGCAACTAGTGGTTGCAGGAAGAATGAGATGCTAACGTGTCAGCACGAATACTATACATATATTCATTTAGCAACACCCTGAGGAGGACCCAGTAGGAAGGTCGAAACACACCGGCCCACTACCGTTGGATTGCAATTAAAGAATCAAATAATTACAAACTGACATCTTCTGGACCTTTATTTACTTGTTTGTCTATTGAGATATAAGGACGCTGTTAATCTATGGACCTCTGTTTGCTATTAGGATATTTTTGAACATATAGTGTGGGGCTTATGCGCATGCGTCCAAGGACACCAATGTGCTTTTTTGTTCTTTAGTTCCTGGGGGCTCCAGTCACATTCTTTTTGACCGTTGCAGCTGCTTGTTGGCCTAGGGTGTCAGCTCGGTGGAGTTGAGCCCAATCCATTCACAAAACTAATCGTTTGAAGGACAGTTGTTGTGTGGTAGGCTTTGCTCTGGTTCCCAAGCCTCATCTCAGCTGAGAGGACTTTTGGGAGCGGGATCCAGCCTATGGAGTTCTAGGAGGATGCCTGCAAAGATTCGGAAGATGTTGCTCCACAAAATGGCACAGGACCCCGGGCATTGGTAAATTGCGGGCCGTGGAGGCCGCAGCTCTTCCAGGGAGGGTGCAAAATGCCAGGACCCTTGTCTTTATGCAGGTAAACTGGCTGAGCTCACCAATCACCAGACATGCATTCATTCAAACTTTGTGGATGACTGTCCAATGTGGACAGCCAGCCTCTCAGCACAAACTGGTTCCAGACAGGCACACTGCAGGAAAAAGACTTGGGGAGTTTCGGTATCCTCCCCCACTTCCTGTCCTTTCAGGCACTAATAGAGCCTTGGTGGGATTTCCAAGGGACTCCTGCCAAAGACAAAAGACCCATCAAGACCTCCTCCACCCAGGCAGGTAGAAGAAGGCTGAAGAAAGACGAAGTCATCTAGAACAGGGCTTAGACAAGTACAGCCATCATTTCAGGAAAATGGTGTCCCTTGTGTCCATCCTTACCACAGCTGCTAAGGTAACCTGTGACAACAGTACACAATAAGTCATGCAAATAGGTACACTGCGACCAGCCTGTCAGGTGAACTTGTTACAATAACTAAATGTTACTGGAAAAGCGAGTAACGGGAGACAATGTTTCCCCTCAGCACTTCACTTAAGGTGGGATGTGCTGATCTCGCAAAATAAAATGCAGGTGGGACATAAAGGGTCCCACTGCCCTGGTGGTAGCATGTGTCGACACAGGTAAAATAAAAAGGGAAGCTCAAAGAGCCTGCAGCAACACTGCACAGAAAGTGCTGTGTGCTGCAATAATATATAATATATTGTAGATGCCAGAAAAGATGGAGGAAAGCATAACTCCATTTAAAAGTATAAAAAAGAGATAAGAGGGTTCCCAATGTCAGAGTAAAATAATGAGCGAGTGGTTCCGGTTTAGGAGAATCAGTCCAAATTTCCAGTAGTTCAGCAAAAGTGCTGGGGGACTCGCAAAGTGGGTAGAATTTCACTTGAGAAGGAAAATCTACTCAACAAGCAATACAGCCAGCTTGACCGAACTCCTTGAGCTGGAGGATGAAAATACGCTGCACAGGCTTATATACTTGGGTGTGCAAGTCTGGCTATTAGTAGTCTTGTGATATCTAGGCCAGCCAGAGCCCACTGACCGCTGCTTAACTGCTTCATCAAACTTACTTCACTGATTTGAAGCACAGTGGTCTAATTCTCTCGTCCCACTCCTAAGGGCTGTGCTTTAAACGTTTGATCACCACTACTTTAGTTGACCAGTGAAGTTAGGAGTCACTGCTTTGTTTCTGTTCAGATCAACTGTTTTTTTTGGTTGACCTTGCAGTCTCCAGGCTTGAGGACCTGCCTTTCCATAAAATCAGATCAGTAGTGGTAACCAAAGATGATGCGGTCAAAGTGCGATAAAGATGCTGCTCATGGAATTTATGTTAACGTACAGTGCACATTTGAGAGGCATCTAGATGGTGTAAGGGTGCAGAAGTAGGAGATGGACACAGGAGGGGGTTGGTTTGCTTGGTACACCTTTATTAAAAGTAAAAGAAAAATGCTAATTGTAGGAATTAAACTTTTGCAGGTTTTGCAGGGCTAGTGTTTCACCAGCAACATTGAACAGGGTCTTTTAAGATGAACATAAAGCTCATGTCAGAGGTAACATGAGTGATGTGAGCAATTTATTTTTTACCAGGTCATATGTCACCATGTTTAGGACATGGGCAATGAGTGTCTCGGAATATAGGGAGGAATCAAAAGGTTGTGTTGAGAAGGCATGATGAGTGTAGGTTGTTTGCATTGGAGTGTTCATTGGTATGTGTTTTAGGGATGCACTTACTAGTTTAGGAAATTAATTTTAAAGAAGAGAAACCAGGATTATTAAAATAATTACAATTTAATCTCAGGTATTCAAGATGACATGTTCAGGGTGGAAGTTAGGGATGGCAGCAACTGTAATTTACATATGGCAATTTAGGATGTAATAGTGACATGATGTGCTTGCTGTGTATGCCATGTATGGAGTTGATTGGATATGCTTAGTGAAATGTGTGCCAAGTGTTATGGAGTGAGAACTGTCTTAACCAACACATGAAGCAAGTAATGTAATGCAGTAAAGATGCAACCAACTGAATTTTCCCCAACTTCAACAGTCCACTCACAGTCTCTCTTTCTCTCTCTTTCTCTTTCTCTCTCTCTCTTTTCAAGGCAGGAAAAAGTCCAGACTACAATATGGCCAAAGAACAAGCAAACCTCTCATGGCAGTCATTTTAGGGGGCTAGCCACATTAAGTAGCCAGACATGGTGAATGTGCACACTAGAAATAACATTAAAATATATTTTCTGCCACCAGCTTCTTTTTAGGCACTTCTAAACGCGACCAATCCCAAGAGTAAAATGCTACGGTGATAGAAACATGTCCCCATTGTACTGCATGTTAAGATGATGTGTGCAATGTTAAAAAGTTACAAACATGTAAAAGTTAAAATGGAGATAGTTTCCCAGCACCAGTAGTCTGAAGGGCTGATCAGTTTTTCCCATAACAGATGAGAAGAAGGGAAGTGAAGCTGAAGACTTTACTTCCCTTCAAAAAGCTATAAAAGGTAAAAAAAACAAAGCAAAAAGATTGGGGGTCCATGGAAACTATGGAGAGTAAGTTGCCAAAAGAGAAATCTTTCCTAACACTGTGCATAAGGTGTTACAATTCTGCATGTGCCAGACCTTGATGAGCAGAATGCTCTTAGTTTATGTGGGCCACGTGTGTGGAATAGGTATGTTCAAGGACCCTATGTGGGCTAAAAGCTATGGAGCATACGGACCCTCGGATGTCATGACTACACGTGGAAGTGAATCAGGCATGTGTGTGGAATGTATAATGTTAAGGAGGCACCACGGATGGGGCAGTTGTTACGGTGCCTAAGGTTTATAGTCATTGTGATTGCACCTGAAGGTAGGTCACGCATCTTGGTCTTTGTAGTGTTAGGGGAGCTATCCCTGTTAGCGCGATGTGTGTGTGGATGGGGGCTGTTTGTTTGTTTTCGGTAAGGAAGGGCAATATGTTATGTACTTTGCTGTACGGATAGATGTAGGTTTAGAGTGTGAGGTCAGTGTGAATTTTGGAATGTTAGTGCATGTGTGAGAATGCGCTGTCCCTGGCTTTTTACCACTGACAGTTGGAAGGATGTAGCCTGTGTGGTGGGAGCCCGTGGGTTTCTGTCCTGTGTCGTAATGCACATATCCAATTCCATAATAAAGGAACTAAGTATGGACTTAACGGCAGTGTCTTGGGGTCACCCTTTATAACAAGAATGAAAGGTAAATTTGGGGTGTGCTGATGGGGGATTCTGCCCCATCTCAAAATTGTTGGGAAGGAGGGTGCAGAGGATGATGGGGATCTGCCCCTGAAAATACGGGGAATCATGAAAAAGGAGGGCGTCTGGAGACCGCGTTCGCAAAAGAATTTGGCAAGGAAGGAGGAGAAAAGCCGCGCCATCCCAGAATGCATGAAAGTGATGGGGAAGCAGGTCTGTGAACTAGCAGGTAATGCAGACAGGATTCCATCAAAACAGGGATTCAGTGAACTGGTCAACAGCCTGACTGGAAAGCCAATGTTTTCGAAACATGTAATGGGAAGAAACACCATAGATCTGTGCAATAAAATATATTTTCTTTAAAGCAGGTATAAAATTAGCGGGATGGAGTCTCTAAGTAAATTCACTGGGCGAGTCAGGTCCCTCAGTTTATATAATGTAAAATCCAATCATGTTCAGTCACGTCCGTCCGTGTCGTCATCCTGAGATTCTGACAGTACAGCTTGTCATGGTGGATGTACGCCACAATCTACCTTGATAAATATAGAGAAAATCAAGATTGTATGGACATTTGCACAGCATTATAAACATAAATATGAACATAACATTGACAACAAAGCTCGGGCAACCCTGTAACCTAAGGGGAGGACCTCCCACCACCTTGCTTAATGTGTAAAATGTGGGGTTCCACCCTAAGTAACCCAGGCTATTCCAGACGTGGACCCCTTGCTCACTGTGCCTTAGAGAGGCACTGCTTCACCTCACTGAGGAGGTCCAGCAATGCAAAACACGTTTCTGGGGTTACTGATGGTACTCTTGTTCAGAGGAGAATTACCTAGCATTTCGGTGCTGACTGCCCTTGTGGGTGCGGCCAGACTGATCTGCAAATGGTTATTTCTCCTTTGTGAAGGGTACAGTGAGGAAAAACGTGGTTGTAGACCCTCCTTATTGGAAGAATTCCATAGAACAGGGTATTTGACCAATGTCAGTTCTCTGTAGATAGGCTCCCACACTGTTAGGCAGAAACCTGTGCAGTTCCCTTAGGGACCACTGCAAAAGGCTTAAGACTACAGGTGTTAGCAGTAAACCCAATTAGTAGCAGTCTGCACCACCCAGATTTACCTGGTAACTGTGGCTGAGCAGTCAGACCTCCCTCAAGAATAGTTAGGCAGTATATAGAGTATACACAATAGGGCTAAAAATACAGTAGCACAAGCAAACACTGACCAGAGCTTTGGTATGAAAGTATATAATTATTTATTTAAAAACACACTTGTAAAATACACTGGCACTAATATGTCAAGCAAGTTCAAACAGTCACTATAAGTATATACACGTCCCTAGTTAAATTATTCGACAAGTCTAAGTTAAGACACCACTTATTTGCAAAACAGAGGTGAGCGCGTAACGTTAGATGGCACTCCAATAATTCAGTTAAAAAGGGAGAGAAGGCAGAGTAAGGAAATAACACAATACCAATACTTTAAAAAAACCACAGCAAGTCAAGAAAGGCAGGGTCTACTGTAGAGAAAAAAGTTCATAGGCTAGGCCCACTCTTGGAGAGAGCAAGGCGGAATGTGCCCAAGATCACACAGTGGATATGCACTAAAAGTCTTTGCAGGAAATTCAAAAATGAGTTGGAATAGTTCAGAAAGGCAAGGTTAACAGGTCTGGGGCCAACCCAGTATAGAGGACAAGGATTTAGGGGACACCTTGAACACTCTGTAGAAAAGGAGGCCAGGCAGGACACAGTACCTTGAATGGGAAGGAAGCTCCAGCCGTGGCAGTTGTTCCTGGCAGTGGTTGCAGCTCGGTGTTCTAGTCAGAGGAAGAAAGGATCTCGTCGTAGAGGAAGTTTGGAGTTGTTGCACTGCCCAGGGATGAAACCAGCCGCAGAGTTCCAGATTAAAAGGTGCGGTCCTTTTATTCGCGGTCAAAAGTGGTGAGCCTGGCTATCCGGCCGCCGGGTTGCTTGGCACGGGCGATTCGACCAAGTAACGCTTCTGGGAGCGAAAGAAGGCAAACTGGTTGTTCCTACCAGCTCAAAGGGGGAGAGACTCTTCAGCTGAAGATCTTCCCTGTCGGAAAGTGGTGAGTTCGTTGCAGCAGGGCTTCACCGGTGGTGTCGTCGGGTTGCAGGTGGGTCAGCTTCTTCCTCATCGGATTCTTAGGTCCTGTGGCGACTTCTGAAGTTCCAGTCCCCAAAGCCCTGCTTTTATGCAGCAAAACCCCCATTCATCAACCTAGCTGTCAATCAAACATGCTAAGTGGTGAGCCGGGCGGCTCACCACTGGGCCAATCATACAAGTGTGCGACTTGAGTTACCAAGGCAACTCAGTCCAGGGTGCCTAATCCCCCCCTCCCACACATCCTGTAGACCCAGACAGTGGCACCACTTTTGGAGGCTTCTGTGCAGAAGCCCGCCAAAAGTGGAACAAAGGGCTCCACTTGGGTTGGAGTTACAGAGGCGAACACGAACACCATTTTAAAACAGAGTCCTGGCAAAAAGACCCAACCGGGGAATAAATATTAAATAAATAACCCGGCGGTATCTTTAACATTGCACCAAAAAAGTGGTGCGTTTAAAATGAATGGGAAAATCCCATAGGAAATATTCCGGTGGAATATTTCGCGTGGTAACCACTGCCACCAGCCAGAAACTCGACAAGGGGGACTGGACAGTGCCCCCTTGAAAAACAGACCCAGGGGCAATCGAATTACCCCTACCAGTACTTCCACAATATTATGGTTTGCACTGGTTCTGTTCACAATTTAGGACTAGTAAAGTCAATGGTGACTTTACATGCCCTGGGAGACAGTAGTCAGTCCCAGGGTATGGAGTCTATGTTTGGGGGCTCACCATGACACCCCTGTGTTACTGCACTGAGGGTGCTGTGTAACACACTTACCAAAAACACATGAAGCCCTATGGAGTACAAGACCCCATAGCCCATAAAACACATTACAAAGTCAAAGGACATTCTCAAATCATGCCTAAGAGTGGGAGAAAGAGTCTCACTCTTAGCAGGAGAATAAAATAAACCCCAAAAATCCAGCAAAGCTGCTGGGGGACTCACTAGGTTTGGGAAATTAGCGTTAACAGAGAATTCTCCCTAACACTCACTCTTGCTTAATCTGTTACCAAAGTGGTCCCACTTTTCCAACTCAAGTTACAGATGGCTCACTTTGGCCTAGGTGGTCTTGGGTAAGCTTGTCTCTGAACTAGTTGCATGCATAAAGTGTATTCCTGGAGGAGGTGGAAAACTAGGAAAAAGCCACACGTTGATAGTTGGATAGGCGACCTCCCATATATTGGCATATTATGAGAAAGTAATGTACACAAGACAAGATAGAAAATACGAAGGAATGTGGGCATCATTCACTGACCTGTATGGATAAGATGAACCATGGAAGTAACTCTTGGAGGGTATTTATTAATTTACATTACTTGAATTGAGAAGTTAAATAAAAATGCACTGGGAAACTACCATTAGAACGGAGAAGTGTTGTGGATCTGTGGATGCTTTTATTTTCTCTTTTCTTTTTCGTCTTTTTGTTGTTATTTATGTTAGATAATTGCATAGATATATCGCCCATGTGGTGACAGTACTTTAATTGTTCTGCAGCTAGCTAGTTTATTGTTGCATTCAATGGACCCTAGTTGGTTTATTAGGATGTATTAAGTATTATAATAGGAACAATCCAAGCTGTGCAACAGAAGGCAGTCACTTTGTATATGAAAATTATAAACAAAGAAAAAATAAAGTGTATTCCCAAAAGACTAGAAGGCTGTAATGCTGCATTTCCTTTGTTACATACCATTCGGCTGTGTTTTGGCAAAATGGCCATTTGCAATCTGGCCTAGGGCCTGTTCTGCTAGATGGGGTTGTTTGGCCAAAGTTTCTTTGACCGGGCTGCAAAAATATCAGCCTTATTGCTTGATGCTAATGTTCATTATACAGAGTCCTAGTCTTCTACATTACAGCCCCTACAAGGATACATTTGTACCTCCTCAAAGGCTCTCTAAACTACCCATCCCAACCTGCACTTGGAGAAATGGGCCTATTTTCATCCGTCCTTGCTCCGTGTTTGATGTTTTTTTTAAAGGCTCCTCCCTCCCTTCCGACAGGCTTCTTTACCAAACCGACCTCCGACGAGGGAAGGGGGCAGTTACGGAGGGAAGCGAGGACTGTGACGAGGAAGAGTGTAGGACTAGTAGTTGTATTGAAGATTACCAGTATGCAATCGGGCCATTACCCCATCTGTCTTCCTTGCCACAGTCGTTGCACGCATGAGTGATGTATTGCACACCTCTTCCTTGAACCAGGAAAGACAACACTGCTGGACCAATGTTCCCTGAATGTCCATCTTTCACCAACAGTTTAGAGTGCTTCATGAATGTTGTAGGGGCTGCCCACTTGGCTTCTTGACAGATCTCCCGTATGGAAGCCCCAGAGTTCTTCGCATGATTCCACCACTCTCTGGACCTGCCCTGTATTGGGGAGGGAATTGAAGACTCTTCCAAGGCAGATGAGGTGGAAATTGCTAGGTTGATCCACTTTAGGTTGCGGGAGATGTGCGAGCACCCTGTTTGTCTGAACCGAATTATATAAAGAATGGAGGGTGTTATGGTCAAGATATATCGCCAGTGGCCTTGCCACATCCAGCGAGTGTGGGTCTGAACCCATTGATCCTTCGGGCGACACTGGGAGAACAATGTTCTGAGCATCATGAAAGGCTGAAACCAGCGTGGTTCTGAAAGACTGGTAGTCGGAAGACCAGCTGGTCTGAAAGGAAGATTGGTGAAACGTAATGTTACAAACCGTAAATAACTGTTATTTGTTTATTATTAAGTAAACCATGAATAAACCTAAATCATACTTCGTCTGCACTGGCAGTGGTTGCATTGGTGGCAGTGTTTCTTTGCCCAGATGGGCGATGCTAAGCCCTATTAGGTGTCCAACATGAGACACTGCCTCTGTCATTCAAAGCCGTTCTTTCAAATGAATTCAACGTGTTTGCCCTGTTCTTGCTGTAGCTTAAGTGCTTTTGTTATTTATTAAATATATTCTGCGTGTTACGCCTCCATCAAGTAGCAAATTATGACCATCAATAATGCAATTGTTTGTTTTTCATCTTTCCACAGACCTGGAAGAGTGAGGGGTTCTTTGCACTGTATAAAGGATTTTGGCCAAATTGGTTGCGGCTAGGTCCATGGAATATCATTGTATCCTTACAGTGCTATGATTGGTGCAAATGTATTAAATGGGCGTTATCAATTTTGTGAAAGCACTGCAAGTGAGTGTAGTGTCAGAATGGTAAATGGAAGTGCCAAGGAATTAGGAAGTGACTGTTCTAAGAAGTCACCTTGTGGCTATATGTCCCTGAGGGAATTCAGGTGGTGAATGTATCGTGGGTATATCCAGATGCTTAGATGTTCATGATGGCCATCATGTAATGTCAGTTTGGATACATATGCTCCTAACGTGTTTCTGGAGATTTAGTGCATACGAGCACTGCGGCCCACATGAAGCTTTGAATGGGCAAATAAAATACTTGTATGACTGCTGCCAGTCAAGGCTGTGTTCTCCTTTTAGAAAACCGAGGAAAGATTTTGCACTGTATTTTTCGCCTTGTATGATGCACTTTATTGCAGTAATCTAGATGAGTCATCTCTCTGGGCAGCCACCACCTCTTCAATGCATACATTCTTTTAGCAGTAGCGTGTTTCTTCCCACTCTGCCAAAATGTGGCCCATTTAGGAATTGTTGAGCTACTCCCCGATACCCCCCATTATGTAGAGTAGATCTATTTCTGGGCTTCAATGCTCTGTTGCCAAGCATAACTGGTCTGTCTAGAGAGCTGGTGTTGAGTGAGTATCCTTAGTGGGGGAGTAACCATGGCACAGTCATCCATACCAAGGTTAGACCAATGCACCATTTGTAACCCTCTTAACGTGATTGGTCCGAATTAAAAGCAGTAGAGGCTCTGTCCTACCTATCACATGAGAAGGTTCGGGGCTTCCAATCACTTGCTCCACTTTATCAGCCTTCAGTGTCTAGAAAAGTAAGAAGAATGTTGAAAATTTGGGGCATGTTGACATCCTGCGTTTACCTTCTGCCCCATGCAAGACTTCCCGTGTGGGCATTTCAGCAATGGCGCAGTTCAGAATGGCCCACAATGGACTTGGAAAATGCATTGTTAGTAACACAACAGGTTCTGCAATGATGTGATATCGTATTTTATTTGTATTGCTCTCGTACAAAAAACAACGATCTTACTAGGCCCAGTGACATTGAGAATGCGCAAGTGCATGGGAGAAGGAAAGGGGAAAGGTGCATGGAATGGGGGAGAAGTGGAAAGGAAAAACAGATAAATCATTTAAAAAAAATAATAATAAAGACAACAAAACAGTGGTAATGCAGCCAGCAAGTGATGGGATGAGGCAAAAGGCAGGGTATGTCTGATAAGTGCTGGAAAAAAGGGTAGGGGGTACTGTATGATTACAGATACAGACCCCAGTGCAGGGATTGCCCGGAAGCAGTGCAGGTGGGTGGCAGGGTTAGCAGATTCCTTGGCCCGGAAGACCAAGGGTAGGCCAGGTGCACCGTGCTGAGAGAGAAAAGATCAGCAGGGGAGAGGAGGAGCAAAGGCAGAAGAAAAGATGAAGGTCTTGAGGTGCTTCCCGAACCATAGATGCTTCTCCTCAGGTTTGAGTGGCAGGGAGGCTGTTCCAGAGGGAGGCCCCAGCCGAAGACCGAGATCTACCCCCAGCTTGTTTCTTTGAAAAACAAAAGACCCTGAGGGAGTTAGAGGAGCGAAGAGCTCGAGTGGGGAGGTATTTACAGAGGGATAGCTGAAGGTATTTTGGACCCAGGCCCCAGAAAGCCTTGTGGGCAATACAGAGGGTTTTGAATGTAATCCTTGCGTCCACTGGGAGCCAGTGAAGAGATTTCAGGGCTGGAGAGATACGATCCCCAGGGCTTGAGGCCAAGGACAAGTCTAGCTGCCCTGTCCTGTTCTGGATGAGTTGTAAAGGGCGGAGAGTAGAGGCAGGTAGATTTAGAAAGCGGCTGTTGCAATAGTTCAATTTGGGAAGAACCAGGGCTCAGGAGACAGCTTCTGGGGGAAGAAGAGGAAAGGCAGAGTACCTACCTCTGAGGAGGTGCAGTAGGAAGTTTGATTTTTTAGAGACATCAGAGATGTGGGCAGGGAAGGAAAGTGGGGAATCAAAGATGACACCGATGTTATTTGCCACGCAGGTAGGGAGTAGGAGGAGGGCCAAGGGGGCCGGCCAGAGAGTGAGGGGAAAGGAGGGTGAAGGTGTGCCGATGAGGAGGAACTCTGTCTTGCTGGCATTCAGGCAGAGATGTATACTTGTGTAACGCCACAAACATGTTAAAGGGGCAATGATTCATAAGTTGATCTGTGGATTTGGCCATATCAACATTTGCCTCACTCTAAGCACACCTTCACCACGTCACATCTCATAGGAGGTGGACAACAGGGGAAACACACCAATGTGTTAAAACTCAAAGCAGTGCAAAAAGCGTTAAAAAGCCTCCAAACACAAATTCAAAACAAGTGTCTTCATAAAGACAACTAACACTACAGCAATTTTTCATCAAAGCAAACAGGATGGCACGCTCACTGACACAATCCGGGATTTGGCACTGCGGATCCACGGGAACATATGGCTGCAAGCACCACATCTTCCAAGGGTGGATTATTGTCTGGCAGACCTCTTCATCAGAAGTGTAGAGTATGATTGGTAGCTAGACACAAAAGCCCTCACACTTATTTTAGCCAAATGGGGCACTTTCATTTATTTGCAACAAGTATACATATCACAGCTTTACCTCCAGGTACGTAGAGGAGGGGTCCCTAGGCAATTCTCTATGGATGCCATTGTCGGGGATATTCGGGGATATTTTCCACCGCGCTCCCACCTCCCTCCCCCGAACCTCGAATCCACAAAGTACAACACTAGAGCATGACACTAATCCTGAGAGTATCAGCATGGGCATGACAGGCCTGGTTCCTCCACCTACTGTGCAAGGTGCTTCAGCCTTTCATCAAGATACCCCCAGTGGATATGCTAGCACAATAGCATCAATGAATAACCCATCCCAATCCTTGCTAACTAACCTTTTCAGCCTGGTGCCTGAGGTCATAGTTGGCAACTTAAATCTCCCAACAAAGTGCATGGAAATCCTCAAGGAGGCTCAGAAACCCAACACTCATGTTACTTAAAGAGGTAGAAAATGCTTATCTGGTGTGGAAAATGTAAGGTCAATTCTTTGGATAGCACATCTAAAGACATTGTGCCAGACCTGCTGTTCTTTTTAGACCCTTTCACAGAAACACTCACAGCCACTCCAATGGCTCATTCCACCAGAAAAACAGGAGCTGTACTCGCTTTCCCGGTGAACATTCGGCTAGACATTATTTACAAGGAGGCAATGTGGAGTTCAGTGAACACCTTTACACAAGTGTTGGATAGATAGACACCCTAGAGCGAATTCCCAGGAGGATAGAGAAATTGGTTTTCTGCTGTGTATCAGCTTTCCTACTCCTAAACACAAACACTGCTTGTTCGTGTATGCTAAGCATGCAAGTCTAAACTGACTCGCAAACCCCAGAAGGCAAACATTACTTACGAAGTAGTAGTCTTTTATTTTTTTATTTTTTTTGCTTGTATAGGATTAGTTACATGCGCCACCCATTTTCCCCTTTGTAAGCATGACTTAAAACGCTTTGCTCCATTAAAACCTGCTATCCATCCAAAACATTGATAGCAAATAAACAATCTGTGGTTGAAAAGCACCAAGCATTGTTAAAGCCTACAGAGGTAAGAGAGTGACGGGAAACTCTCCCTGTTGACTCTTACTTTTACTTGTGAATTAACTTGTAATACTCTGGACCATCCACTAAATGGCGGACTATGAAAAGCATACTACTCTAAACGGATACAGGCGAGTGACTATTACTGGGTAAGTAATGGATGTTATGGTTGCAGCCCAAACACCCAAAACGTATCCAGTTATGGTTTCTAAAGGAACCATACCTGATCATCAGCAATGTAAAACGGCCATAACTGAACCGTGGCTATGCACTGCTAGTGACTTATGACTTCTCTCCATATGGCGATCCTGATAGGAAAAAATGTCCCTGCAAAAATGTCTCCTGACAAAAAAGTAGCTGTTTTTTGCAGAGACATTATTACATTGAACATGCAGGGCACACCCTTTCAACCCCCAAATTGTGTTTTTAAAAAAAGGTTTGAGTGCAGGGGACATCCCCGCAACCCATCCCCATACATAGTGTCGCCATATAAAATGTCGCCAATGACTTTTCCCGGCAACATTATGTATGGGGACATTATTACCTGATAAGCAAATATGATTACTGTACAGTTGTTACATTGTATAGTTTCTTTTTTCCCTCACATTAAATTTAAACTGACCCTAAACAGTTTAGAGTAGTACTCATTGTTTTCCCCTTTACCTCCATGTGGTTGAGGAGGCCCTGGTGGAAGTGGGTTTAAGAGCATGTGAATGTTTGTGTAAATCGGTGCCATCGTGAGCAATGACTGGCGGTGGATGTTTTTTCGATGATTGTGGCACACTTATCGTTCCCCCAAACAACCCTAGATTTTGTCTACATCGGATACTGGTGGAATGCAAATGTTGGGACCAGCCCTGTAACTTTGCCACCACTTTACAAAGCCAACAAATACTTTACAAATTGTGTTTTTTTTTATTTTTGGAAAGTTTCATGACCATTGCTGAAAGGACACGAAAGCTAAAAGTTGCCCAAAAAAGCCTCATCATAACAGAGTCTCTATCACTGACTAATGTGATATCGCTATACAATCTTTATTACTTTTTCATTTGGCAAAACCAATATTCTTATAGTCAAAACATATCCAAAATTGATATTATTATTACTAGTTTTCTATTCTGCATCAGCGTGTAATATCAAGATGCGTACACCAATAATCTATCTGCATACAGGCATTTTTTAATACCCACAAGAGTTTCTGTCCAGGACCCAGTACCCTCCCGAGCTGCTCAGTGTCTTGGTTGCCATAGACAACACAAACAGACCACTTCTATCTGTGGGTCTGCTGGAGCAATTGATGTAAGAACAATTCCAGCATTGCTTGTGATTCAACTGAATTTCATATAAGTCCTGGCAAGGGCTCACTTGGTAAGTTGAGGTCATGCCCTGCTCGCGTCACCCTTTCATTCATATCACAGAGGTCAGAAGAGGGCGTCAAGCCCTGATAGTCAATATCTTTTTCAGAGATGAATCGCGGAGTACTGTGGTATAGTCAGTGGGAAATGGGTTATTTGAAGGTATGCAAACCATGAATGGAATTATTACTTTTAGGGGTTTTGAATGTATTGCCTATACTCAGAAGAAGTCCATGTTATGGCCAGAGTGTGGCTGCAAGGTAGGAGTATAGTGTCTTTGAGCGTTGAAAGTGTTGCTCATTTGAATGGTCGGTGTTTCTTACCCCTTTGTCATTGAAGAGATCTTAAAAAGGTTGGTTGTTCGAGCAAGATGGACGGGGTAATGGTCTAGGACGTGGGGTTGGCGGTGTATGTATGCATTATCTGATGAGTGTAATTGTGCAGTATATTATGATGCTTAACTTGTGTAATTTGTAGTGCACAGTTCATTTTCCTTGACTCTGCACTCAGTTTTTTATCACGTATGAACAACTAAAAAGGATTCCTGTATAACAATTTCTGTTCTCATATTTAACTTGTATTCTCTGGCTTTACATCATGGCAACATTGTACAAAAACTTAAATTTGACATGGACCCCCTCGGCTACAGTTGAACACGTCTTGTTGGGGAGTCCTAAAAGCGAGCCACCATTGGGGGAGATGCATAGAGCCTGTCTGGTTGTGTGTACTGTGGACCAGTGCAGTCCTTGGGGAGACCTGAGACTGCCAGAAATCCTGCTCTGGCTCTCCGGCATATTGAATCTTTCCAAACGGGAAAGTGCTGGCATTACTCTTGCTGCGTGAGCTAGTATCTTCTATGAAGGTGCATCTTTTAATATGGCCTTAAATTATGACAATACTGAATAATTGTAATGTGCATCTTATTGCGTGCGTGTGTGTGTGAGATAAATATACATATTTTCTTCCAAGGCGATTACTGTTGCCGATAAATTGATACTAGAAGCAGTTGATGTGCATCCCATGAAAGGCTATGCCAAAATGCAGCTAATTATCAACTCCTCCTACTCTGAAGGCATAATGTTGAGGGAGGTCCCCCAATCTCGGAGATGGACCTTCTTGCTGAATTCCTTAAACAAGCGTGTTGGAGCCCGTATACTCCTATCGATTTCCCCCCACGTGATTTTTAGTGTGTCTGGTGGTTGTGCTCTGCTCTTATTCATACGTTTTGTTTGTTTTGACTTTGCTGCTAACTGACGACAATCTTTTTGGTACAAGAAATTATTTTAATGACATGCAAACGTTCTGTCTTTTGGGGTAGCATTTTTGCAAGGACTGTAGATGGACTGAGGAAGAAAAGAGCACATTCTTAGTAGCCAAGTTATGTCTACTCGAGATGCTAGCCTGAAATCAGTAATGGGAAAAGTTTCGAGCTGCTCTTCCTCCCCCTCACCAAACGGAAGTTCTCATCACAGAATTGTCATGATTTCGAAATACTAAACGGGAAGAAACTCTGGTTATGGTTGGCACTCTAAATATGATACTTTAACATATACAACATTGTTTTAGACATTTGTTTAAGTGGGTTACCATTAGCAGTCCATGTACTGGTAAAATCAAATTAATGTTTGTTCTGTCGTTTTTAAAATGTTTTTTGTGTAAGAAAACAAACGGGAAACAAATCTATAGGTGTATACATGCTCTATAAGGGAGTCAAACCCTAGCAGCCCTTTTTTCTTAGGCCACTATTCTGAATGCCCACCCCCAGAGAACAAGTGCTACATTGTGAAGTTATAACTGTTGTGAAGAAAAGCGTTGTTGGAGAAACAATCAGTAATTCATATTTAGCACTCCTTCATTGCCCTTTGCCATCTGTAGGGGTTGGGGCGTTAAGTTATTAATATGGGTTGCAATGTATTTTCTTTACAGGGGCATGCAGTTACTTGACCTGCAGTGCCACACCCCCAATTCTCATGCCGTAATCCTAGCGTTACAATCTTAGGATGGCCTCAATGGGCAACCACATACCTCTGGATGAATGGATAGGGGAGGCGTTTGTGGTATTAATGATGAAAAGGAATGTAACAGCAATTCCTCAAATGCTCACCTCACTGTCTTTTTCTTTGGGGAGTCATTGAGCAGTATCAAAGCATAGGACCAGACTGGTTCCTGTACCAATTCAACTTTTTGTGCTCTTAAGCTATTGTGGGGGCTTTGCGGGCATCTTGAACAGCCTTCAAAGAACTCCCTCACACCATAGAGTTAGAATTGACATCTGCAACGTGGAGCAATGTTACCATTTTAAAAAGTTATTATTTTGATATACAGAGAAATCACGCACAAAAGGTCACAGGTAAGACCTTTTTTTATAGCACTTGGAGTATATATTAAGGGATGTGGATTTCTTTTCCAGGTTTTTTTTGCTTGCCGCCTCACTTCAGGGCATAGGAAATGTTTTTTTTTTTTTTAATGGAGTTAGATGACCAGAGGAAAGGTTTCTTTTGTATGTAAAATGTGAAGCAGAAAGGAAGACTACCATTGATCATCTAACCACGCCACCACAGCTGTTTATCAAGGGTTTCCACCCCACATTCGAAGAGCAGATGAGGTTATGGAAATGCTGTCTGCTGGCTTAAGAAAGTGGCTTTATTCAATGAGAATTCACAAGCCCACACCTTCTGCTTTATACCTGTGTATGACACCACTGGCCCAGAGCTGCAGGAAGGGTGTTTTGTTGCATTAATTATTGTGGTGGTTTTCTTTTCTACTATACAGGAGAGCAAATATGTACTCCTTTTTTCTTACCAGCTGAACATTGAACATCTTTTTCGTTCTGTGGCAATGACACTGTATATTTTGATAAAGAGGCTGGTGACCTCTGACTGGACCTGTCTCTGGTAATACAGGAATGTTCAGGGGTAGGCCTTTGCATTATATTCACCAACTGTTGCATCCGCCGTGGTGGCTGCCTCTGTTGGGCTTGCTGTAATGTGAATCAATTGTCTTGAAAACATGCAGAATGTTATTGTGTAAATATGGGGCTCCGCATCTGAGCGTGAAACTGCGGGCATGCATGAAAACCCCAAATTGCATCATGAAAAAAAGCATGGCACGTGCCTGTAAAAGACAAAATGGAGCTAATGAGTTAAAGAAGTGAGATATTGTTGAATAGAAGAACAAACCATGACAATGGCATGTACCGTTCCATATCTACATTCTGTACACAATAACATTGCTACTGGCACCATTACAGCTCAAGGCTATCAGGCTACTCATGGGAAATGATAGCATTTGAAAATGATCACACTTCCAAGAGATTCATGCACACCTGCAACCCAGATGAAAAGATCCAAACTGAATTCTGCCAAAGTACATGTATATGTTTATAAGAGCCCAACAGTGATGAATAGATTTGTAAAGGCTTTGTTGTACTGCTACTTTAAGTAGAAATCTGGTATATTTCCAGAAAAGAGCTAGGTCACTTTAATCAATCAAAAATATTATTTTACATGAATGTTTGAAAATTAAATTGAATAGAGGTCAATAATACAAGAATTTGAGAAGAAATTGTTAAATATTCTTATTTCTCAAGGGCCCATATCTTCTTAGCCATCACTGGTTGTAAATCAAATAGTGGAAGAAAATGTTACAGTAGTTCACAGCAGGTTTGTAAATTTATTTATATATTCAAGAGTTGTAATTGTTTGTACTTTGCGTGTATAAAAGCTGTCCCACTGCTGAATAGGAGCATACAACGAGTTCTGCATACATGTACAAATAAACAAGTACAACATGACAAGCATGGCTGTGGTTGATTGTTTCAAATTTGGGAATTTCAGTTGAGTGATACCACTTACTGGGCAAGTGTGGGTAAACGACTGCTAATCATGTGACACCGTTTTGTAGATTTTAATATATAGTTCATATTTTATTGTTAAATAGTTTGGACAAGAACTTGGTATTTGACATCCTGGAACTAACTCAGCTAAAGATGGTTGTAATAAGCTCAGAGATTCTCTCTAGTTAATGGCAGTTAGACTTTATTTTACAACAGAAATTCACCTTTGAGGTTGACTAGTGCAATTTTGCCTGTGTGTAGCTGTGTTGGACATTAAAAAGGTTTAACACCAGTAGCCTGGTGCCTTTCTGGTGATGTCTCACCATGCGCTGGCTGATGCTTACGGTAAAGCTAGTGTTAAGGTGACAATCCTTTTTTAATTATTTTGTTAGAAATGCTGTACTAGACAAAAAAAATATACACAAGGATATACAAGCAAGTTTATAATCTGAAAGTAAAATGAATCAGTTAGGGGGAAATAGTTAATCCTGAAATAGGGGGAATGCAAACTTCTTAACTGGAGTAGCCTTTGGGAAACCTGGAAATCCACCTAGAGGGAATCCTCCTTTCTGATCTGCATCATCTTCCAATAGTAGTTTGATGGGGAGAATAGCTTGGACTCACTAATGCATTTACAAATGAGCATGTATTCCTTCATTGAGTGGAGCTGTCACTGCACGTGATGGTATTATCACAATTTATTGATAATTCAGACAGACTGTTGTAGCATTTCAATGCCAATAGGAATATTACTGTACTGCAGTATACAGACACATCTGAATTTATATTTGTACACCTAACACTGCTTTTTCAAGTACTTGTTTTTATTAAGCCGGTCAAGTGGCACAGCGAGTAGAGCGCTCGCTTTGACATCTGTGCAGAGCCTGTTAACGCAGGTTCGAATTCCGGCGGGGCCAAACTCAGCCTTTCATCCTTCCGAGGTCGATAAATGAGCACCACACACCGTGGGTAATAATAAGCAGCGCTCAGATACCTGAGGGTTTGTAGCGCTATATAAAAGCCTAATTATTATTATTATTATTATTATTATTATCATGTATGTGTATCTGTTCAGTGAATAACCGTTAGAAGTTTGTTAATTGCAAGATGTGCAGTGGATTTGAAATGGTGAAGCTACTTAAAATTATTTTATGTAATGTCCACTTAAGAGGAAAGCTATTTTGACACACCTAAAACACCCAAGTGCTTTTGCCGGCACAGGAAACTCCAAGTCAAACATATATTTGAAGTTGCCTCAATGCTATTAGACAAACTAACTCATTGGGTGCAGTCGATTGGCCTATTGAGCGATTTCCAAATGTGATTTAAAGCAGGTTCAGGAACATCCCACTGTCTTTGGCTCCTTGACTATCTGATCAGAAGGGCTAAAACAAAGGGACAGCCCGGATTATATGTTGTTAAATGATTTCCGGGCAGCCTTCTATACTGTAAATAGAGGAAAGCTGTGGGACAAAATGTATAAACTAGGCTGCCCGAGAGATTTATTGCTGGCCACTATAGGCTTTCATATAGATACAACTGTCCAGGTAAGGTCAGATTGCAAGGGTACGGTAACTGCTCCATTAAATTGAATCTTGGAGTGAAACAGGGCTGTGCCTTGTCCCCTCTACTTTTTAATAAATATTTTAATAGAATTGTGGCGCATGCTTGAGAAGCTGTAGAATTGTCCACCTACGATACTGGGAACAAGGTTAACTGCCTCTCGTATGCAGATGACCTGATCGTGTTTGACCACACCTTTTCTGGACTGAAAAGATCTATGCAGGCATTATTCAACTTTTTTAATGAATATGGCCTGGTTTTGAAAGACTAATGTCATGTTCATTTCTCATAAACGGGTCAAGGTACCCGTCTTGGTCATTAATGGGAATGGTATTGAACAAGTGGACAGTTTTAAATACCTTGGAGTTGAATTCACAACAAACATAACTATGTAGGTGTTTTTGAAGCCAGGAAAAGGAAGGCAACGATCGAAATGAACATGCTCCATAGATGTGTGAAGGCGTCATCTGGTTTCAGTTTTCAAGGGATACTGACATTATACAAAAAATGTTTTTGCACATCTGTGTTGTTTGGGCTGAATGTTATGGGTATGAAGGACTTTTCCTGGCTGAACGTTCTGGAGGGAAGATTCTGGAGGAAAATGTTGGGGTACTGGTCGAAATCATCTGATTAGAACTAGACCTTATGTCCCTGGCATCTATGGCACAGAAAAGAGGAAACTTGCTATTCCTCAAGGCTCGTAAGTCTCCTATCTGTCCCCTTTTATATCTGTTGGATCAACTACCTTCTGGTAGTACATTTTCGACTATGACAACCTTGAGTCTAGCTAGCTTCAATACTATTGGCTGGAGCCCACACTGAGATGACAATTTATATGCTCTGACAACAAAAAATCATCTGTTTAAACTGGCTCAATGGGATTGGTGTGCCAACTATATTCACCTCTCTGCACTCAATAGTTACCTGCCCAAGGATACCTCCAACTGTCTCCTTCCCGTGAGCTGTGCAGGTTTGTTCTCCTGTTAAGTATTGGCAAATTGCCCGTACTAAACTGCATTGGACCTGAACTTGGCATCCCTAAAGAAAAAAATATGTCGATCGTGGATTGCCACAGGTATACTTGAGACTGCACAGCACATCTTGATGGAATGCAGGGAGCATGGACCTTTATGTATAAAGATGCTTCGTCCGTTTGTGTTCGACTCTTTTTGGCTGTATTGCTTGAATTCCGGACACAAAACCATGCATGTTGCCCTATTCAACATTTGGAAGGCCATTCTTAGGTTGGGCAAAGTTGGGTAAAATGCCATAGGTCCCCAGTAATTGAAAAGGCGGTGGTCTGGTTTAAAACTCAACTTTATACCGCAAACTCTGTCTAATCATTACCATTCACTTTAAATGTATTATGTGCACTATCTAGCAGCTACTGAATTGCTTCGATCATTAAGGTGACTATTTTTCTTTTGTCTTTGGTGATTAGTGTTAGACTAATATTGGTGTTTGAATATGCAAAGATAATTAACTGCATATGTGTATCAATTGATAGGGCTGAATAATTGTATAACTGTATTGTATTTTATTACTGTTTTACCTAATTAGTTGTAACTAAATTTGTCTTAAATTGTAATTATAAGTGTTATGATAAAGCTCTTTTGAGCTATAAATATAACAATACATACATTATAAATTATATATTTGAAGTTGAAACAAACAGTGAGGTGGACCACAAGCTGATTTTAAGGGTTCCATGTATTTATTTTGAAATGTAGATCTTCCAAGGCAAGCTTTAACCTCAACATCTCAATAGATATTGAAAAAACCTCATGGAGGTGGACTTTGTTGATGTAGTCCTAAAAGGGGACTTTAATAAGGTTGTGGGTCATGTACTTGGCATAAGCTCAAATACATAGGTTATGTAGCAACGTCCCCAGCCTGGTTCTAGGACATCTACTGATGTGACCAAAAGAACCAGGTACCTTGGCAAGACAGAAGGTGAGGATCCCAGAGTAGATATATGGCAGATCTCCTGGTCACCATCACATGAGTCACAAGAGCAACCTTACCCTGGATGCTGTCCCTTTAAGGGAGTCAAACAGCAGTCCTGCAGAACAGCCAACACTTGCACGCTCAGCTCCCTGCTCGTGGGTACAGTAATCCCATGTAAGTCTATAGAGGGACCTGAATTGGGCTGAAAAGTCAAGAGTCAGTCAGCTATCACGTAAAATCTCTGCTGTCAAACCCTTAGGAACAGATGGGTGAGTCCACCCTGGAGGCAGGGTATGACAACCAGAGAGGGGAGAGAGGAATGCCCAAGAGGGAGGGACTAGCCGTCATAAAGTCCCACATCAGACCTGGAAGCCATTGTCTAGGATAGGGTCCCCAGACGATTCCCAGTACCAGCTGCTTAAAGGCTACTTGGTTGTGTTACTTTAAGCAAGGAGGCTGGAAGGCAGAGCCAAGGGAGAAACGTTGAGGAGGGATTCTACAGCAGGAGCAGAGAGGTGATTGAAAGGGGAGAGAACAAGATCCTACAAGAAAGAAGGTCTAGGGACCTCTTAACTGCACCAGTAACCAAGGAAGGGATTGAATTAAGCTCCTCTCCCTCCAGTTCCTGAAAGAGACTAAAGCTATATTGAGAGTGCTACTAAAGACTATTCGGAAGACTGGCTTGTGAGCCCCTTTATGCCCCAACCAGAGGAAGTGACACTGAGACGCCACCAATAAGGGGGAGGATGTTGTAATGATGGCCTGGGAAAACCCCAAATTATACAGAGGTCAGGAGTAAAGGCTGTTCAGGTTCAATAATGGAAGTAGACAAAGTGAAAGGCAGAACCCAGCTTTATTAACATCCAATTAAAGCTAGGACAGCAAAAAGCATAAAAGTTGTCGCTCTTAGAGCTCCCATTGAAAACAGGTTATAAGGTGGACAATCGTCATAACTGACGTCACACTACAATCTTAGTTACCAAAACCTATGAGGTGAGAGGATTGGTTGTTGAGGATAACTGTATATGTATTCCATAGAGGTTAAACTTCTAATTGGGTGACAATAATCTGATGGCTCCTCCTGAGACCACCTCTAAATTGCTAAGAGTAAATACACATCTCTGCAATACCTTATTGGCTGGCACAACACAATAGCCGGCATAGCATGGGGGGGGTTGAGTGGGTGGCTTTCTACTGACCATCCTTGGACAACTGACGGGTCGTCAAGACATGAGCCAGAAAGGAGTAGGGGGAGAGAGGTACGCGGACTGGCTTTCTTTCAATTAAAAAAAAGATTCAATCCCTTATTCCAGGGCCATGGGCTAGAGCAGGGGTGAACAACTGATTTTGGCCGAGGGCCGAATGTACCTTACATGCTGCCTATATGGGGCAGAAAAGTCAATGGGGGAGGGATAGGGGTGGGGGTGTGGTGCGGGAGGCCTTTTCAACTCCCATTTATTATTAGACACATAGAAAAAGAACACCGTTTTGGAAGTGTACCGTCTTTATTTGTATTTAAAACATACATTTTGTAGTACACCTTTTCCATCCATTTTTTATAATTTCTTTCTTTGCAAAGGACATATTGGCACTAGAATAAATATGCAAATCATACAGGATGAAAAGACAGCGCTCAAACATTTCACTAGTTATGTTGGTTTAGATTTGAAAGGCACAAGATCTGCCATTTTGCACAGCAACTGGCACGGCTGTAAGTGAGCAATGAACCATTAGTATTTGGGAGATGAACAGTGAACCAGACATACTTGATCAGTGAGAAACATTGCAGCATTTCTCAGCTCCCAGTTTGTGGATCCCGGGCTCCAGTGATGTTGTTCCTACTCTCAGGATAGCATGGAGTTGTTAGGCAGTCTTGTAATTTAATTTGTGAAAAAACTTGCTCACAAATGGAAGTACTGCCAAACATAGATACCATCTTTAATGCTTCCCGTGACAGATTTGGGAATTGAGCAGTGTTTAGAGACTGATAAAAGGCTGATAGAGGCATCTCTCTGTGCTTTTTTTTTTTTTAGGGCACTTCTGCACTGATGTTCAATCACTTCCAGTTGAAGTTCAGGGTGCACACTGTCAACATCAGCAGAGAAAGAGTCTGCAAAAAGTTTAAAAGAGGCTTGCTGTGTTTTGAATTGTGTGAAACGATTCTCAAAAACATTTTGCAGTTCATTCAGGACCTTAAGATGCCGATCGCATTCTACATACTTGTCATGGGGGAAATCCTCTGCACATGCTGGGAAGTGTACCAACATCCCTTTCTCCAGTTGAGCTGTCGGAAGTCTTAACTTTATTTCAAAGGCACAAACTGACTCAAACGGATCAGATATTAGATTTTGGCATCCTTGCAACTTCAAATTCAAATCATTCAAATGGGCTGTCGGGACCGTCAGAAAAGCAAAGTCAGCTACCCAGTCAGTATCTTACATGACAGGCGTGTCCATTCCCTTTTCATCAAGGAATGCTTTTATTTCCTGCCATAAAGCAAATAATCGCTTCAGAACATTTCCACAACTACGCCATAGAACATTAGTGTGATATGGGGCATCACCATAAACCGCCTTTGCCTCTTCTAAAAACGCCTGAAACAATATGTGATTTAAAGAGCGTGCAGGGATTAAATTAACAGTTTTCACAATGAAGTCCATAACTTCTTTAAATTTCAAATGTTTTGCACATAATGCCTCCCGGTATATGATGCAGTAATAATTCTTTTAATGGACAGCCTTTTCGCCCAAATGTCTTTTCAAGCAGCCAATAAAACCATTTTGCTCCCCAACCATGGCTGGCGTTACATCAGTGACCACGCCTACCAGAGTATCCCATGGCAAATTCAAATCGTCAATTACTTTTTGAAAGGCATTAAAAATGTCATCGCCAGTAGTCCTGCAAGGCAAGGATACCAGGGAAGCCAGTTCCTGAAATACTTTGCATTTGTTATGTGGAATATTTTTATCCACGCCAATGCGCCACACTGCACCCCTTTGCCAATGGGGAAAGGAAACTGCCAAAAATGGAGGCGATGACCCCCGTGCGTACTAAATCTGCAGAATTGCGCATGGTTCATAAACCACAAAAGAGCTGCACACCCTGCCCCACACACAGGCCAAGTTGGTGTAAAAACAGAAATCCCTGCTGTCATCTGTCACCTGAAACAAGGCCACAGAAGGGTAAAATCCGAAAATGCCCTTAAAAATTCAGTCATTTTCCCAGAGAATTATGCAAAGGAAAATGTGCTGAAATCATGGATTCTCCAGGCAGTCAGAGGAATCCGTCATCACTGCCTGACAGCCGCCTAAGGAAATTGGCTGTCAAACCCAGTTTAAATATGTTTTCTTTTTCCTGAGGAAGTGAAAAATCCACCCGTTTAAAGCATTTTTCTGTGAAGGGCTTAATTCCTTTAAAATGTCAAAATCCATTATAAACTCTGTTCATTTTATATCTTTTAAATAAAAGATTGTAGGTGAATTTTACAGGTACCCAGTCTGGAGCTAATCAACTATTTAATTCTGATCTGACAGTGCCTGGCCTGTGAAAGTTGACATTTCAGCTTGACACTTTCTTGCTACAGGCAGGCTTAAGTGATGCTAATGATTCCCACATAATGACAACAAGCAGTACAATGGGACCTCACTAGACTTTGGTCTGGGGCTGAGCCAAAGAACAAAGGACAGGCTGAGCATTGACCTCTGTTGGGAGGGGCAGGCACTTCCCTCTCCAGGAAGGAAACACACCCCCCCGATCAAAAGACTCGACAGCTGCTACCTGAAAAGGGGAGGTTACAAAGGAGGACTTTGATGTTCAATCATTATGTTTGATTAAAGTTTAGAACTCTTTAACTGATCAACCTAAAGAGGAACAAATCTGAAAATTGGCAGACATTAAACTAATTTCAGCCTTGTGATTTGAAGACATTGATGAAACTTGTACCATTTATGGAACCAAAGTTATGAAAAATGTCTTATTGTAGCAGAACGTTCAATGTTGCAAACCTAAAATTGTATGTACATGATCCACTGACAGGGATTGAATGGGAATGTAGACAATCGAATGTAAAATGTGTCCAATTTTTTAGGGTACATAATTGAAGAAATGTACATTTGTGCAAAAGTTATGTTTTGTTAAAAATCAAATAAATCCTGTCATAAAATGACAGCTCTGTTCAGACCGCCAACCAGGACAAAGTAGCCATTCACAGACATGGGGGGTGTTTTTGAAGTTCTGCCCACGCCATCAACTTTGTAATGGATAAATATAGGAGTTTCACTACACATAGACACACACTGCTTCCAGAACCCATCCAGATGTCCGTGCAGCACCTTATTTCAGAACTCTTAATCTTGTAGCTGACTCCAGAATTCTTTGCAGAATCCAGACTTAGCATTGCTGAACTATTGCTAGCTTGACCCAATTGCAAAACTCCAGAACTTAAAATAATTATTCTGATTCAGCTTGGCTTGCTACCATTAAGGCTTGCCTGCTGAAACTTGCATCCTGTCCTCTACCGTGTACAATAACCAGAAGGGCCCATCCTAATCCAGCCTGAGGTGCAGTCCAAAATTGACCAGAACCGTGCCGCTGATACAAATCCCTCTAGAGGTGCCCTGCTGCCGGTAGACCTGATCCACCCAATGACCACAGCTGACGGTCCAATTTAATTATAAAGGACTGTAAGTATAACAGGAAGAACAGTAACCCATAGCCGATCTGTATTGTATTAACCCAATCTCAACCCAACCCATCTTTAATTCAGAACCATAGTATTGTTAGAATCCTTCTTGCGCTGATTTTTCTCTCATCTGTGTACAAAACCATAACTCCTTAGTGATTTGAATAACTAAAATAAATCCCAGAAATCGAGTATCCACCACGGACTGGTTGCGCTGGCCACATAGCTTTGAAATTTCATGTGTGGCATCTTCTTTTTTATAGTCCTTAATATAGTATAAGAAAACCCCTTTGTCATTTTTAAAACCGAATTCCTGTTTTTATTTTCGCACCCATTTTGCAAAAACGCCTCTCACTAAATCCTCAATAACTTCTTCAGTTTTAAAGATAGAAGCGAAATTTCAACTCACCGATACCCAAGACCCTTAGCTACATCCAGACGCTTTGCAGAACTGTGTATTTGACCTGTTTTTCTCCAATATCGCGTAGTAAATGTTTGCCGCGAATTTGCAAAGTTCAAAAGTTTACACGTGTCTTTGTCCCATTTCAAAAGTGCTTCTTCCATCCCATTCTGATCTAAAGTGTGTACTGTTGTTTATATTATAGCTCATGTGTGTTCGGACCTGTTTTGTGTAGCCTTCCTTAGAACTTTTCTCCGTTTAAGCATTTTTGCATCCTTTTGCATTATTTTACAAAGCCATTCTCACCTGTCAGTCTAAAAGTGTCCTTTGCCAAAACGGTTTTCCTCTCTTGTTTGGGGAGGGAAGATTGCCTATAAAATCTAGAACTTGTCTTTCATTCCTGAATACCTGCTGGTTACTCACATTGGTGTAGGATTGGTCATTTGTATTTAAACAAAACTTTGCAAGGGGAATATTAACCTAAACGCCATCTGTGCACAAAGCAAAACAGTTATTTTTCCTGTGTTTCTATTCTGCATTAGTATAAGTGAATTGAGTTGCTTTGCTTGTTTTTGAATTGTATTGTCACCCTTTGGGTGCTTGCTGCCATATATATATATATATGTTAAACTTGTGTTATTTAAATATTAAATAAATAAATCTTTACCCTTACAAACTAGCCTGATTCCTGGTTCAGTGTGACCTGGGGGGTATTTTGAGACTGGTGTGATATGAGTTGTATATCATTCAGAATATTGAACTTATAGACAAAAATAAATAAGCGTTTCATCGCGCACTACATGCTGGGCGAGACCTGGGCGAGTGCCTGATTGAAATCCCTTACAGCTATTGACCCCCAGAATGAAATTAAGAGTTGGGCTGTGTCACTTGCATCTGTGCTCTCATCAAGGGCAGCTGAAAAGAACTTGATATCCCTACATTGCATTTTCAGTTGGCTGTAACAATTGTCAGCCATGTCTACAATACGCCGCTGGATACTCATCCGTGAAAGGGGAACATTTTGTAAAAGCACCTTTTTTTCTCTTTACACACTGCCTCGCAAATCTCCATCAGGCAGTCTTTTACAAAATCCCCATCTGTGAAAGGCCGGGCTGACTTTGCAATAAGCTGTGCAACCTAAGAACTCGCAAAGGTGGCACATTCAGATTCTTATTTTTATTTTTATTTGGGCAAAAACACCCTGTTGCTTAGTCAGCTGTGTTTTAGCTGCCCAGCTTTCTTAATTCTCGCTTCCCCTGCAAATCCTTATATTGTGAATGTTTTGTTTCATAATGGCAGCGGCTATTATATTCCTTGGGGACTGCTATGCGCTAGAGACAAATAAGACACCAGTACAAATTAGGTTTGGACTCGATTAAAAAAATACTTCAGTCCACTCATTCTTAAATTGATGGTGCTCCTGGTCAATCTTTCTTTTTTTAACTGCACTGGTCATTGGCAGGGACATCTTTGGAGCACAAACAGTGATGCAATGCACCCTGGGGCCTGTGTACTGAGATGGAGTACCAACGGTAAAGGGCAGGTTCAATGGTACTTCAGGGAAGATACGAACTCCACTGTTATGCTCCCACTACAACGGTCCAAGTCTAGAGTATATACAAATTATAATCAAATTATATACTTTTTAGATAAGCCTAGAAGTGACAAGATCAGATAAAGAACATAGCCTTGTCAGCATACCTTTTCGTGCACTTATTGATGGATACTTCCTTCAGGAATAGCAGGCTGCATAGCATATCAAACTGCTATGTTTGAGATTAAGGTGGTGTATGAAGGGATTGGCTGGCCCTATTACAATAGGCATTTGAAATTGTGGCAGAGAGGCGTCGTACAAATCCCACCTTCTAAACAAACATTGAGCCAGAGCACAAAATGTAGAAACTGGCACAAATGCACTGTCGGAAGCCTCAACTTTCTAAAACTGCCATAAGAGGTCAATGCCCTGGAAAGTTGGTGTTCAATATAGGAGGGCAGTGGCGGGGACAGTATTTTGGACTGCTATATGTTGCGGTTTGGGTCGGCCATACTCTTGGGAGTATAGACTTCGTTGAGTCACGTTTCAACAAAAGGTGAAGCGGGTACATCTCTTAACTTTGCCTGTTTTAGTCTTATGTTGTTCAAAGAGCCATGCAGGTACCCAAGCCACTGTAGTGTCCTAAACAGTTTTTACCTGGGGAGGAGTCTAAAGTCTAAGTTTGTTCCCAGTTTCTAGGCTGTCTGCATGAAGGTGGATCCGGGCCCTTTCTTGATCGTTTTCCTGTCTGCTGCCTGGTCTATCTGGAATTGGGAGAGGAGATCGCAACATTACAAAACATCACCCAATACCACATGACGGCTACCAACTGAAAACGCACCTACGCTAAGTGATCGGTTTCTCTGAACTGATGCGGCCAACAGCAATTCTGTTCTCCTTGCTCTTCTCCCGCTCAATCTTATTAACAAACCCTGCCACCCTTTTTGTATTACAGATCTGCCAGAGTGCCAAGAGACCACACAGATGGCAACAGTGTGCGGTACAAGAACCTTTAACATCGCATAGTATAACATAACAATGCAATCTCACCATCTCTTCCCAGTGCAGTGCCAGCACTCCTTGGAAGAGATGCAATACGTTTAATGAGGCAGTATGAGCCCTTCTCAACAATGCTGCAAAACCTCATTGTTAAGGTACACACACTTCTAAGGGTTAGCCTGCTTTCATTGGGATAGTAATTGAGCATATTTCTATATTATTTCTATATTAACGCCAAATGCATTATATATTTATGGCTAGCCTGGGTGTAATTTTGCACTGTTGTACTATTGCTGTTTGAGTTGCAACAGTTGTCACCTCACAGCCCTCCTCGGATCATAGCCTGCCCTCGGCCTTGTGCTGTATGTTATAGGCATGAAACTTATTTCCACAGCATTAGCTAATACACTGGTGAATGTCAGTTTTGGGTGACATCCGAGTTTTGCAAACAGACCACCTATGAACTCATGGGGTTATAAGGTGTTAATTGGTAAACTAGTTTGTGTCATGAGTGAAGCTCAGCCATAGTTATGGGACCTCGAATGCAGGCATGCGATTCCCCCACTGGTGTAGATCTGAACATGCTACTTGCATGCAAATTGATATTGGTCACTATGGTCCCCTTCATGGCTTAAAAAGGGGGACACACACAGCTTTCAACTGGACCACCACATAAAGCTTGCCTGTACCCTGTCCCCTTCCACCAAAAATCGCCTTTGCAATGCCCTCTGAATCATCATCCTCGCACATTCTGTGCGGCGCATATGGCCCCTCTGACCTACGACCATCAATTTGCAGTTTAAAACCTGTTTGCTGATGATCCTCAGAGGTATGATGATAGGTTATTTATAACGCGCTTAATACCCAGAGGTCTCTAAGCGTGGACCTGCGGATCGAACCTGTGTTGCTCCACGTCGTCTTGCTTCCAAGGCAAGCATGTTGCCCCTGAGCTATCCTCCTGGGCACCTACACCCATACAGACCCGAACACGCCCACCACCCATCTCAGCATACAGACTAACAAGCGTACACCATGCATACATACACCCATACAGAACCAAACCCCCACCAACCATCTCAGCATACAGACTAACAAGCATACACCATGCACACATACAGACCCGAACCTCCCCACCACCCATCTCAGCATACAGACTAACAAGCGTACACCATGCATACATACACCCATACAGAACCAAACCCCACCAACCATCTCAGCATACATACTAACAAGCATACACCATGCATACATACACCCATACAGACCCGAACCCCCAACACCCATCTCAGCATACAGACTAACAAGCATACACCATGCATACATACACCCATACAGACCCGAACCCCCCCAACACCCATCTCAGTATACAGAGTAGCATACACCATGCATACATGCACACCCAAACCCCCACCCCCATCTCGGCATACAAACTCACAAGCCTACACCATGCATAAATACACTCGTACAAACCCAAACCCCCACCTCAGCATACAAACTAACAAGCATACAGCATGCATACATGCACCCATACAGACACAAACCCCCCCACCTTAGCATACAGACTAAGAAGCATACATATATGATATGATTAGTTATTTATAATGCGCTTAATACCCAGAGGTTTCTAAGCGCTGACGCGGGGTCGAATTTGTGTTGCTCTGTGTCGTCTTGCTTCCAAGGCGAGCACGTTGCCCCGGAGTTATCCTCCTGGGCACCTACACCCATACAGACCCGAACACTCCCACCACCCATCTCAACATACAGACTAACAAGCATACACCATGCATACATACACCCATACAGACCCAAACCCCCACCTCAGCATACAGACTAACCAGCATACTCCATGCATGCATACAGACCAAACGACCCAAACCCCCCCAGCCCCATTTCCACATACACTGCACACACACACACACACACACACCCGCCCCCGCCCCCCCCCCAACCCCCCCCCCCAAACAATATGTAGTTACCGAACGTGCTGGAAGGCAGGCTAGCTGGAACTCTGGCAAGGTTTATGGTACTACCGCTGGCGTGGCAAGGCTAAAATGCCTTCCGGCATCGAGGCTTACTGACCACGCCGGCCGTCGTGCTGGCCCTACAATGTTGCAGCACACACGCACTACGTGACTCTTAGGAGCTACGTGGTGTGTGTGCACTGAGCCAATGAGGGTCAGTGTTTTCTCAGGCAAAGACTTTTCCTAATGGAGGGCGGCCGATGCTGCTGCGGGCAGCACTCCATTAGGAAAGTCTTTGTTCCTGGTGGGCCGGACAAAACAGCTTGGCGGGCCGTAAGTTGTGCACCCGTGGGCTACAGTGATTCCTTTGTAGTTGGCGTTGTCCAGCGTCTTGTATCTGAGAATATGTGTAGGGAGTGAGGCAGGTGTCCTATCTGCGTTTGTTGCTAATGAATAGACTGTGTTCTTCAATTATGGGTCACGTGTGATGAGGCCACATTTATTTCAACCTGCATTTAGGGGGATTTTTGCTAATACCAGCGTAAGTGTTATGATTTTCTCTACCATTGGGGACGCTCTTGATCCATTCCCTATGGAGGTTTTGTACTTATAATTATCCTGCACCTGCCTTACAAAGGCTGGTTGTTCTTCTAATTAATCTAAGAATGTATGGCTTTTACCTTGGGAATTGTTATCTCTTGTTCTTTCTGAGACATCTGGACCCTCCTTAATGTCTCAACCTTGGCTCTTGGCTTTGTCTGCATAGCTACCATCTGAGCTCTGCACGGATCTGTATTTTGTTGTTTCAGCATTTTGAATTCTTGTGAAGACTTTCTTTTGCTTGAAAGCATACTGCGGCTGCCATTTTAGAAAAGTTGGCTGCCCATTACTGTTGCGTTTCTCTGTTAGTGAGCTATATACTCATGTCGTTCATATTGCATTCTGCTTATACATTGCCTATGTTAGTATTCTTCATGTCTAAATGGACGCAGTTAATATTCTTAACGTTTAAATGCATATTTGACCTAGTGTTTGTGTTCTTCATGTTGAGTGCATATTTGCTTTGCTATGTGTCTAATACATGGATATGTAATGTCGCAACCTTGGTTTCACTCGTGCCACCTTCAGCTTACATTGTGCTGATTTTCTGCTGTACATGCCCGGGATAGGGCCGCTACGGTCGCTTTAGTGAGTAACGTTTCTCACCTGCTCTGTATTGTGCAGGGGGAGGGGCAATAGCTTTGAATGACATATTCATCTGCCTCTCAACAATGTGCAGCCTGAAAAACAGACTGTATATTTGTCATGACCCTTGCCCCTGGCCCTCACTGGCAAGTCAGCCTTCCAGTTAGGGCCAGGTCAAAGGCCTTAAAACCTCATCCAAGACTCTCTTGGAGTCAATCCTGGCGCCTTTGGCGCCAGGCTCATAACCATCATGAAGACCAACATTAGAATGGGACTATTTACTTGGGACTATTTAACTTGTGGGGGGGGTGTGGGGGAGGGGGGTCAGCCAACATGGAGGCACACACATAGCTCAGTTACAAGGAAATGAGCTCTATGCGGTCTAGTCTTTTGGGTGTCGCAGGCCGGGGACTACTTTACCAGGACTACTTTGGGTGTCGCAGGCCTGGGACTATTTTACCTGGACTACTTTACCTGAGACTATTTAAACCACACCCAAACAGCAGAACATGCTTTGTGTTATTCTTCTGTGGGCAGCGTAGCGCTCACTGTGTCCAGTTCTTTGATGCCAGCTTACCTGAAACCAAGGACCTGCAGAGAGAGAAAGAACACTACGAAACTCACCTGGAACAGTATCCTGTCTTCAATCCATCGCCGACTTCAGTTCCACTCACCTGAAGGTACAAACTCGATCATCCGGCACTGCATGCATCCTGGAATACCATAAAGAAAGACAGCATTAGTAAGCGTTTACTCACGTTTCCTCCCGAATGAAGAAAGCCACACAATTCTTACCTGGGTAGTCATCTCCTGGTCAGTATAACTGCTGGAACATTACAGCGCTCGGCGAGGAACATCGCAACCTGCAAGGAGAGAAAAGACACAGGTTAGCAATATAAAAGGCGAAACAGCGGAGCGCACCGCGCATTACTCACGGGACAGCATCGCGCACATCACGCTTTCGCCTTCAAACTGCATGACAACCCCAAAATACCTTTCCATACCTAAAAGGAAAGAAGCAAGACATTATTATTTGAACTAAGAGGAACATAAGAACTGCATATAAAGACTGTAAAGCAGCAAACCTACGGAGTAGCAGCAGGCCTGGATTCCCACAGGGCGGGGCTTGCACCAGTGAAGTAACTTGGTCGCAGTTTGCTCCCCACATCTACGCGCCCCTGCCACGAGGAGCAGGACGGAGAATCCACCTTTTACAATATTAAGGTGAGGAGAGGGCCCAAGGGGGAGGAAGGAGTTGAGGCCAAGGGAGGTGGGAAAAGATAAAGACAATCTGGTATTGAACCCAGCTCTCCTATATTGCAGACCCATCTTTAACCAGAGGCCTTACCAAGGGACCAGGAGAGGGTTCTAGAGTGCAAATCATCCAACCAGGGCTGGGTGGCGTCCCCGTGGATACCTTATTTGGCCATCATGTACATTCGATCCCTATTATAAACACTTGTTAACCACTAACTTTGATACGACTGATCTGTTGACCCTTGATATCTATGTGAAAGTGATCAGGAATTGAGGCTGAACCTACTGTCCCTCATGGATTTACTTTGACGTATGGAAGCCCAAAAACCATCAGTGCTCCTTTTACTCTTGGAGCTCAAGTTCATACTCTAATAGTTCCATAATATTTGGTACGGTAGGCAGGGTGCTTAGTGGGCACGGCTAAAGTGGGTTTTGGGCTGTCCCTTTTATAGGTTAGCAGGTGAAACATGAGCCTGGTATTGAGAAGTTCAGTGGATTGCTTTTATGGTGGAGTGTTTCAATGATTGAGCAGAAGGTCCGTAAGGAGTGGAAGCAGGAAGGGGGCGATTTAGGTTAATAGTTGAGCGGTTTAGAGTCTGAAAGGTTATATACAGACATGCAGCGTGGGGGGTAGGCCATGGATAGATTTGAAGACAAAGAGAAGGAACATGAAGGGGATATTTTTGTATGAGTTAGACCCCTGTCCAGTGTTGCTGCGTCAAGGTGGGAAAGGATCGGGGTAGATCAGAGATGGTGCAAGTGACATGTAGTACTATGTTGAGGGGAGCAAAAGAGTAAAGGGGAAGGCTCAGGAGCAGTCTAGAGCAGTAATCTAGTTTGCTGAGATTGAGTGCAGAGGTTTTTCTGAGTGGTGGTAGAGGTGAGGGCAGATTTTCCAGATGCTTAGAAAGTTAATCCTTGCCACAGTGGCAGTGATTAATTCAGTTTTGAGATTAACATCAAAGAGGCCACAAAGCCTTGGGTAATGGAGTGTGAAGGTAAAGTGGCAAGTGATGGGAGAGTGGGGTTAGGACAGGAGGCCAGAAGAAAGACCACTTAAGCTCCCCGGAGTTTAGTATCGCAAAGCGTAAAGCCATCAAGTGGTAGTTGTTAGCGTGGCAGTTGTTGATCCTTTCAGATATGTCATGAGGGAAAGGAGATGACCTTGGTGTCGCCAGCAAAGAGGTGGGAATGGAAGCTTAAGGATTAGATAAGTTTCCCGAGGCAGGGTGTGTTAATGGTATATAGGAGGAGGTCCGGTACTTAGCCTTGATCGGTGCCCTTTGAGAGAGGAGATATTAGAGTTCAGGATATGGAGAGAGAAAAGTCAGAGAGAAGCCCATTTGTGTGGTGTCCTTTGAGCCAAGCTATGTAATAGTTTGGAGGAGAGATGGATGATCCCGGTCTTCCTCCATCATCTGAGGACACTGAAATATCAAGTACATTGAGGATGGAGGAGAAAAGGGTGTGGTAAGCAGTGCAAAGTAAACCTCCAGACAACCATGCCATGAAAATAAATCCTCTAAGGAAAAAAGCTTGGTGCACCTCTTTGCAAGGAAAGCAAGATTTATTCCGTACTCTGAAAGGAAAAAGGTGACGGAAGATGCTGTAGAACCCACGAAGCTCACTGGGTTAGTTCAATTAATGCAGACAGTTAAATAGCAAATAATCGTCACTCATGACGCAACCAGTATGCAGTGTTATCCCGCCAACCTCATTGGCTACCACCTATATACATACTACCAGTCTCGTATAGTCCATTGACCGATTGGCGAAATCTAGAGCTACCCCAGCCGTCCAGCACATGGTTTCCTACTGTGTCATCTTAGTTCCCTGCTACTTCAATGGAGGGTTACATGATACGGTACCCTCCTTGCCGGTATAGTCACATGGCCTGCACCTGGCCATTAACATGAGCTCAGCGGATACTCTCAAGCTCAAATTGGCCCTTCAGAATAAATAAGAGCATTTCTTGATCACAGATACATGGGCGCCCCTATTATGCCTCCCCGTCGCAGGACTGAATTTGATGGCCTCACCTTGTGGTCCTTGTAATACAAATCACAGGATGTTTCACTCCTGGCTCCCCCCTTATCGGCTGCCCCTCCTGGGAGCTCTACTTGGGCCTCTTGGAGACCCCCACTAATCATCACACTTTGAAGGATTTAGTGATCTTGTTTCTGGCAGTTCAAAGGGATGGTCATCATAATGGGGGGCGCTCTGGTCCTGAATCCAGACCGGACCTTTGGCAGCTCAAAAGCTCTGCCCCGGCTGCCATAGGCGAATCCTTGGGGGACGGGTGCAGCACTGTCCGTGTGTGGCCATTCACATTCCTTTTGTGGTTTGCAGGACTATAACACGACACAATTGCATTTTATATGCCGGCCTATTGGTCTCTACGTGCGTTTTCCCTGCTGGCTTTTGGGATGGTAAATTGATTTGAAAGTCATTGTCATGTTATGCTGCTACTTTAGCCATGGCCTGCGGCATAACCTAAGCCTTGCTTTAAATATGGCTGTACCTTAGTATATCTTGCGGTGAGGACTAGAACCTATATTTACATGGTTATACACTGCATAACATTACTCGTGCCCTATGCTGGGGCCTAGCTATGCTTCCATGACTATTTAGAAACACTGTATTTGTTATTCCTGTGTTGCGTGCCCCATCCCCCTGCAGTTGCACACATGCATTTCCTTGCACATTATTATATTTTCCTCAACGTAAATCATTTGTGAGGACCTGGGACCTGAAAGTGCATCCCAACATTCCCCCTTTAGCTAATCCTTTAGCTAAGAAATGGAGAAAGGACTAATGCTCCCTTCAGCAACGCTACGCACGTTCTAGCCTTCTCTGCCTTTATTAACCCGGAAGTGGCTAACGTGCTTGCGTTGCAACTTCCAGTGTTTCGGGAAGCGACTTTCAACGCTCTGGTTTGTATGTTTTCCTTTCCTGCTCACAGGCGGTTTGTCCTCTTTTCCCGCTTTCAGCTTTGCCTGCTCCTATACTCCTGTTGCCTGCCCGCTTGCCTCCTGTCCCTCTCAGTGCTCCTCCGGCTCTACGCTCTCTCTCCTCTGTCACTCCCCTTTCTCAACTCCGTGCGCTGAGTCCTGCAGCCTCAGTAAGACTACCCATTCCCGAACGAGGTATCCTTCTATACAGCTATTGTTACCTTCCATCGTACGTACCTAATTTGCTTTGCTGCTGCTTGGACCAGTACTTGGACACCCTCTTTGGAAGGAAGAGCATCTCCACTCTCACAGCATTGTATGCTGGGATCAGAAGTCTATGTCAGGAACATCTCTATAACAACCTGCCAGGGTTTTTCAGCAAGGCGTTTCCCTGGTCCCGCTGCCAGGCAAATAGCCTTATTGGCAAAGTGGCCTCCGGTGGAGCACAGCTCATCCTTATCTCTCCAAACAGAGGGGAAAGACAAAGAAGAAGAAACCTAGCAATTCCTGGAGACAGAGAAGAAAGGAGATTTTGTCAGACGACTCATCAGACTTCCACACAGACGATCCATCCGACCTCCATACAGATTCAGGTGAGGAGTGGGTGTGTGAACTAGACACTACTGAGCAAACAGAATCTGAGAGATTGCAACGCCAAAAGGAAATGGCCACCTTGGAACAATACCAAGAAATGGTAAACTCCATTCAGGCTTTAACAGCAGAGGGCGAACCATGACAATAATAGTCATCCTTGGGTACCCACATCTTGTACATGTTACGTAAACTCGCCCCATTTTTGGGCATACTTCTTTGAGGCACTTGTGAAATAAAGGGAGTCGCTATCGCCAGCTAGGTCCACCCAGTGCTCTACATAATTTTCTGGTTCAAGTGGGGTTGAAGTTAAGGGTCAAGGGGGATCTATAAACCATTCTACTCTCATCATGCGCTTTTTTGTGAATCATCTATTTGAGCATGTCAATTCTTTGTACTAGGAGGGGCTGTGCCTGCTCCTATAGAGACCATCATCATGGCACTGCTCGGGAGTGTCTTTACACATCATTGGAGTAACATTTGGCACGTGCAGAATAGCTGGCGCAAGAGCACCATGATGGGAACCAATATATTCACCACTGCTCTGAGCCATTTTGGCACCCACGAGAGGTGTATCGAACCAGTCTTCAGATTCCAAACCTGCTTAATTTTCCGTGCCAGTCTTCAACTTGTGGAAGGGCCCTATGATGTATGACCGGGACCCATTTTCTGCAGCGTTTGGGGGGGAACGTATGTGCAACATGATAGTCTAATTTATTTGCACATGCCGCCTTCCATGATCGTCAAGAGGTCCACGGCATACCGGTTATGGAGAGTCAAGTGGATTGCACGCAACTCACTCTTGATCATGTTCAGCCCCTGCTCCATATCGTTCACCAACTGGATCATCTCCCATCTCACAATCTGTAGCCATGTGGCGTTGGCTGCAGCCTGGACCCCTATTAGCAGATTAGAGGAGAAGAACACCTCTGTTTTGGTATACAGGGGGCATTTATCTGGAATTTCTTTACACAGTTTTGCGGAATCTTTGCACAAATAATTGGATCTCTTTTGCCGTTTTCTCAATGAGCGCTTCTTTCTTGTCTCTTGAGGGGGTTGGGATTGGGCCCGTTTGAACGATGCTGGGACAGACCTGGGTGCTATGGTCAGGGGGTCTCAGGAACCATGAGGATGGCTGAATGCAAAGTTGTTAAAGAACATATGCCTCTCCATGATGGTGGGAGGTGCATGTATGCCCGCAGACTACACACCCAGAAGACGCCAAAGAGTGCCTGGGTTCCCTTGCTGAAATCAGGGATATACAATGTCTTGTTACATGTGCTTTTGGTTCTCACTGGAACAGTTCCATGCCCTCAAACAGAATGTGTTTGAGGGCCATCCACCACTTTCATTGGAACTTCTTTGGCTTCAATGCATGTTAATTCCGAGAAATAACCAGGACTATGTAGGAAAACAGTTCTTGTTAATGGTCCATATCACTTCTTCTTTGAACCCCGCCAAACACCCTGCTGTACAGCTCACTACTGACTGCTCCGATATGTTCGACGCATATCGGTCCGTTAATTCTTAGCAGTAGGTGCACTTTGCACCCAGGTCTTTTCCGTATTTGCACATTTCTGTTTATCTTTATCCATCAGTGCAACTTGTATGTCGTGCCCCTGGAACTAACTCTGAACCCAACACAGTGCCAAATGAACCAAACAATGGGATTCCTGAGGTGGCATTTCCTTGGTTGTTAACATTTTGGGTGCTCCTGATGCATGGGGGATCAGAGAGCAGACATAGCCGCTCCCATTGACCTCTGCTTCCCCACTGAGCGCATTTGACTATACCATAGATTAGTACATTTTAGATGGTGCACATCAGCCATTGTATCAAGCACGACCCCTTTATACTGGTCATGTTCTATTTCCATCTCAACCCCTCTGATCATTCGAGACCTCCCCTGCCAAGTGGCTGTATTGACTAGTGCTTCTTTGACTGTTGAGGCACATGCAGTGTCGAAGAGAAGGTCCTCAAAGTCGTCCCAGTACTCTGGGCCATCGTGCTCACGTTCACAACATGACAGGCTCCCAAAACAGACGTCAAAGTCTGTTCCCAACACCGCAAATTAATCTGACAAACTTTTGAGTGCTGGAGAACGTGGGTCGAAAGACGCTTCGATTGCCCTTTCCACTAGCTCCAACATGAAAGTGCTTGTCCTGGACACACTCCTAAAGTCCAAGGCATCACAAAATTCTAAATCTTCGACGTCCCTGTGCTCTGAATCCTCTACTTCAAATTCTAAAGTTTGACAAAATAATGCGTTGAATCTTATGCTTTGTAGACTTCTTTGACTGCCACCCTCATCAACTTTCCAGCCTTCAAGGGCCCTCACAAGGGGAGGCAGCTAAAGATCCACTTCTGCCAAAAGACCACGATTAGACACCGTCCAGCCCAGCACCTCTCAGGACACTTCCCAGGATCTTTACTGTATTGACATATCAGGCTCTCAAGATCCTGGTTCAGAAGGGGATGAAGGGGACCAATATGACAAGTATTATGATGATGCTACGATGATGTCTACATCATACAATCTCCGGACCATCATGACCAACCAGTGGCTGACTCCCCTGTGGATAATCAGCTACAGTACAATGAGCTCATCCTAAAGGCTACCAAACATTACAAAATTGAGACACTAGAGGCACAGGTGGATAAAGATTTTATAAAAGATATCCTTGGGGATACAAAGTCTGCAGCACAGTTCATACCACTCCTGCTGTCCATTCAGAGGCACATTCAGCCTCTGTACTCACCCCCAACCTTACGAGGGCAGTTTACCCCCATATTGAGAAAATGTTCAGGCCAGCCCCCTCAAACCCTTTATACATCGGGGGTCAATTAAAGCCGGACTCTCGTTACCACCACAAGAAAGAGGGCGGGCATGCCTTTGGCCTCTGCTGAGGCCCCTCCTGATAAGAAAAGTAAAAAGGTGTATACAATGGTCAGGAAAGTAGCTTCCTCGATTGCATACCAAACAAGAATTGCAAATAACACCACTATTTTAGCTAGTTACAACTGCCATATGTGGGAGGAAATGCTACAACAGATTGAAACTGTCATAACAGTTCTTGAACAGAGTGGCTGACGGTAAGCAGGTGCCCAACTGCATCCTGAAAAATAAACTGGACGCAGCAGTTAATTCAGGCCGTATAATAGCAGAGGGCACTCTTATTAAATACCAAAACACCATGCATGGTTAAGACAATCTGGCTTTAAACTAGAAACTCGAGCCACCCTACTCAATATGTCAATTGAGCCAAATTCCTTGTTTGGGAAAGCGGTCGAGGGCGCACTTGAAAGTGCTAAAGAAGAGTATGACACTCTTAAGTCACTTGAACAACTAACAAGCCCTATGTTCAAAGATGTGCATTCAACACACGCCGATTTTGAGGACAACGTTCTCAACTCTCCTCTAGCTATAGTCTGGGTGGACAAATGTCATCTTGGGGTTCCTCGCAGGGGCAGTCACCCCCTCAAAATGTTCAAAGGGGCCACAGAAGGTCTAGAAGTAGAGGCAGAGCCTCCTAAACCACAGGGTCCACCCCCCCCAAACAATGACGACCCGCTCCAGGTTCCCTCCCATGCCTCTCCAGTACGAGGTTGCATTTCTCAATTTACCCACGCATGGGAGGGCATCACCTCAGACAAGTGGGTACTATCCACTGTGGTAGGGGGCTATTGTATAGAACTCATACAGAGACCATTCAACCACCCGCCAAGACAGAGAAAAATAACTCAAGAAGAACAAAGCATTCTGCTAGAAGAGGTCAAAGCACTGCTGGACGCAACAGAATTGTCCCTGCAAACCAGGTAAACAAGGGAATCTATTCAATGTACTTCCTTGTGGCAAAGAAAGACCTCACAGTCGCCCTGTCCTAGACCTGCGTCCTGCAAACACTTATGACAAGCCACAAAAGTTCTGCATGGCAATGCTATTAGAAGTAATCCCCCTGATAAAACCAGGGGACTACATGGTGCCATTGGATATGAAAGAAGCATACTTTCATATTTGAATATACCCAGCACACAGAAAATTCCTGCGCTTCAAAATAGCAAATTAACAATACTAGTTCAATGTGCTCCCCTTCGGCATAGCCTCAGCTCGAAGAGTATTCCCCAAGGTATTGGTTGTAGTGGCAGCACACTTACTTAATCAGAGAATCAATCCCAGTGTACCCTTATCTGGAATTCTGGTTTATACCAGGGGAATCATCTCAAATTTGCAAGCAGAATACCCAATTAACAATAAACCTTCTGTTCCAATTGAGGTTTTCAATCAACGAGAAAAAATCGGGCCTCGTTCCAAGCAGTTCCTGGGAGCTATCATAAAGACAAGAGAGGGGCTTGTCTTTCCCTTAAACGAAAGAGTTCAAAGCATGCTACTGCAAATACCTCATTATCCTCCCGGTCGCTTGATAACTGTATGCGAAGCCATGCACCTGCTTTGGATGATGGCTTCATGCATTTATCTAGCTCCACACACACGGCTACTCATGCGCCCAATGCAGGAGTGGTTAGCGAAACAATGGTCTCAGGCAAGCAGTCAGTGGGACAATCTAGTGGTTGTTTCGCTAATCCTAGTACAAGCACTTCGCTGGTGGTCAAAGGAAAATCTGTTAAAGGAAAAACCCTTTCACAATCCACCAGTTCAAGCGATACTTAGAACAGACGCCTCACTCTCCGGATGGGGAGCCCATTACTTTCACCACACAGCGCATGCCCAGTGGACACAGATCACAGCCAAAAACCACATCAACCTTTTGGAGCTACTAGCGGTACTCAAAGCCCTACAAGCTTTTCAGCTGCATCTAGCAGGTCAGAGAGTGCAAGTCCTCACAGACGGCGCCACTGCCATGTTTTACATAAACAAGCAAGGAGGCACTCACTCCATGTCTATGCAAGCTGTCCCAAAAAATGTGGAAGTGGGCACTCAAGTAGAACATGTTCATAGTCTATCAACACGTTCCAGGGGAATTCCATGCTCTAGCAGACACTCTAAGAAATCCTCTACCAGAGGAGCAGGAGTGGCAACTCAGCAGAGAAATTCTAGATGAATGCTTCTCCCATGGGGTTATCCTCCTTTAGACTTGTTCGCCACAAACCTAAACACACAATGCCTAGACTTCACATCCGCTTTCCTAAACCACAGTCCAAGGGGAGCGCCCTATGGATGAGCTGGTCAGGGAAATGTGCTTATGCTTTTCCCCCAACACCACTCCTCAGCAGGATAGTGCTCAGGATTCACCAGGAACAAGCCACACTAATCCTGATAGCCCCTATGTTGGCCAGACAACCATGGTTTCCATATCTGCTCAAACTGGCGATGTGCAAACCGATCAAACTCCTGTGCCCCTGCAATATGCTACACCAGCACAGGGGGACAACACTCCACCCACATCCTCCGTCTATGAACTTGGCAGCCTGGCTCCTGAAGCCATAGAGTTTGGACACTTTAAATTACCTCAAAGGTATATGGATATCCTGAAGGAGGTGCACAAATCAAACACCAGGGACTGCTACTTCAACAAGTGGAAAAGATTTGTGATCTGGTGCTGATCAAAAGATTTTAATCCAATTGACTGTACCCCATCAAACGTTCTTCACTACATGCTCTACTTACTAGATTCTGGCCTAGTCTATAACTCCATCAAGGTTCACCTAGTGGCTCTGTCCGCATACACCACTTCACGAAACAAGGTGTCCTGGTGGAAAGTTCCTGTTGCTAAGGCTTTCAATTTCCAACCCGCCTCCAGGTTTGGATCTTAATATTGTACTCTCGAAGCTCATGGTTCCACCCTTTGAGCCTATGCACAAATCCGGCCTCAAACACCTAACATACAAGACAGCTTTCCTAGTAGCCATCACCTCAATAAGACTGGTTAGTGAGCTACAAGCTCTTTCAGTGCAAGATCTTTGCTTTATTATCCACAAGGACAAAGTGGTACTTGGAACACACCTTAAGTTTTCACCTAAATTCATATCCAAGTTCCATGTTAACCAGTCCATTGAACTACCCACTTTTCTTCAAAATCCATCCAACTCGGCTGAGAGAAACCTCCATATACCGGATGTAAGGAGGGCAGTTATGTACTATGTAAACAAACCAAAACTGCTAAGAAAAACAGATCAACTGCTTGTCTCCATAGCACCTGGCAGGGAGGGTGATCACATCTCGAAGAACGCCATCTCCAAATGGATAGTTAAGTGCATAAAGCTCTGCTATTCTCTTTCAAAGAAAATCCTGCCTTTCGCACCAAGAGCTCACTCTACCAGAGGTACATGAGCTACTTTGGCATATATTGCAAACATCCCTCTAGATGCCGTTTGCAAAGCAGCTACTTGGAGTTCCATACATACCTTTACTCCCCATTACTGCATTGATACACATTCTAAAGCAGAGACACAGGTGGGACAGGCGGTGCTTAAATATCTATTTGCTGCTGTGCCTTCCCACAACCCACCTCCTTCTCCAGATACTGTTCACTAGTCTATGCATAGCATGTGATCTAAGCAGATCCACAATCCTCAAAAGGGATACATTACACACTGGGATCGTATTTCTGATGCTTGTATTTGTTTAGATTCACATGCGCCCACCCTTCCTCCCCTCTTGCACTAGAAGGTGCATAGATGTCTGCCTGGCTTTATCGCTTATCTGCTTTATCACATCTGCACTCAAGCTACCTCATGTCAGAAACAAAACAATCTGAGGGATCTTGATGCGTTAAGGATCATGGGTACAGTGGACATCACTCTAGGGATAGTGTTACGGACGCACCCAGTCGATGTCCCTTTTCGAGTTATGGAAACAAATAATGTAATACTTTGTGACTACCACTAGATGTCGGCCTGTGCATAGCATGTGAATCCAAGCATCAGAAAAGCGTTTACGGTGAGTAATGTATCCCATATATAAAGCCTGAGCTCAGGAATAGAAGAGGTATGTAAATAGTCGAATCAGTGTGAAAAGCAAAATACAATTACTTCATGTCACATATAGAGAACCAGGCGAAGGAGCTGCTGCATGGGGAGCCTTCCAGACATCGAGAAGTGTACCCAATACTGCAATTCCTTCACTTTGACCGCAGATGGGACTATTTCATGAGGGGTTAGGTGATGGTCCTTGCAGGGATGTATCTGCAAACTGAATATGGCCAAGGGCAAACGGTGGACCCAGTTATTTTTCAGGTTAATGCACAATTTGCAAAACTTGGCTTGTAGGAAGCCATTTATCTGCTTAACAATACCATTGGTGTGAGGATGGTAAATTGAGCACATCTTATGCTTAATTGCTAAATGAGCTGTCGTTTCTTTAAATAGCTTGTTAAGGAAGTGGGTGCCATTGTCAGATTTAAGGACTTTGCACACTCCACGGTGGGAAAACACTTATCACACTAGAAATGTGGCCACTAAGTTAGCATCTGGATGTACACAAGGTCCACCCTCAACCGAATGGGAGAAGGGGAACATGACAACAATGAAGTATCGATACATGTTGCACTGTTCTTCCATGTCAGCGTAGTCTATATGAAATTCACAGAATGAACCGCCTGGGCATGGTAGTATGCCTCGCATCGTCCGTAATGTTTGCCTAGTATTGGAAGTTTGACCAGCAGTATAGTTGGAAATGAACACAATTACCCTTTCCTGAATGTTAGGAACGTACCAGTTCTCCTGTATCTCCACAGAGATATTCTGCTTCCATGCATGCGAGGGGTAGTGCAGCTGCTCGAAGGCCACCATCACAAATTCCTGAGGCATTAACACCTTCCCTGTGATGACCTGCCTCCATAGTAGATTGATCAGTGGGGGATTGTTCATATCCCCTTTTCTACCATGGCAACCTTTCATCCTGAGGTGCTTGACCCTGCAACTTGACAATGTGGGTGACTGGTACTGTAGTATAGGGAATCTGTAATTGTAGCTACATGCTATTTGTGGCTACTCTGCGATATCCAATACTGAAAGAGGCAGCTACCTTGGCTGCTTGGTCTGCTGCTTCATTACCAAGAGAGATGGGGTATGTGTTGTTAGTATGAGTGGCTCACTTGAAGACTGCAACAAGTGTAGGCTGCCAAAGAGCATATATTGGTCTCTCTAACTGAGCGGCATGTTGCACTGGGGATCCATTTGCTCTCTGGAACCCCCTCCTCTGCTGTTGGGACAACCCTGAGTGAATGGTAGTGGTAACATATGCTGAATCAGAATAAATGATATCTCTGCACTCTTGGGATGCTTCTAACATTTCAATCAGAGCAATAAGCTCTGCAGAATGTGCTGAATAGTGCATTGGTAACCTTTACTTCACTAGTACTTCGTATTCTCTGCCTACTAAATGCACTACTGCAGCACCTGTGTCTCTCTTACCTGTATCCTGGTCAATGGTTGCTGACCCATCAAAAATGAATACCTCTCCATCCTCAAGGGCTCAGTCCCTGGCTTTTGTTATGTCATTATCCAGGCCTTCATATGTGAAACAGTTGTGCACGTCATCGGCGTTGGTGATCTGTTCAGTTATGAATGTGGCTGGGTCCACTGTCTTAAACCGTACAATATGAATGGATGGGCTGGACAGTATTACTTTGTATGCAACGCTCGCTGTGTCGTCAGTGTGGATTTGGAAAATTCTAGTATAGCGAACACTGCATGCTCTACGTACGGTGTCACTCGGCATCCCATCGTAATGGAAGCAGACTTCTCGATGACATAAGTCATTGCAGCCAGATACTGTTTACAGGTAAACTGTCTTTGCATCGCTGCTTCCAACATGCTGTTGTAATATGCTATGGCTTTGTGGCCCTTATTACTCTTCTGTGTAAGGACAGCTGTCATCATTTTCCCTTCTGAGTGTGAATACAGATAAAACTCGTGTGCATAGCCAGGTGTTGCTAACACTGGGGCATTCACAATTACGTCCTTCAGTTCTTGGAAACTATTGATCATCTCTTTAGTCCATGTAAGGATACTCTTAGTCTTTTGGGCCTCCTTGAGTGCTTGTAATAATGGTTGTATGTCGTGTAGTCTAATATCCAGGGCCTACAGTAATTACATAACCCCAGAAATGTTTGCATGTATTTAACCATCACTGGTCGGGGGGGGTGCTACACACTGCTGCGCCACACTTTGGTGTAGCCTTGTGCCATTAAACGAAATAAGCTGTCCTAAATACAGTACTACTTGCTTGGCTCTGTACACTTTGTAGCCTTTGTCGGCCAGTAATCCTACCAATGGAATCGAGTCCTCCCTACACTGCTGCTCATTGGCGCTACATACTAGCAAATCATCAGTGTACTGAATGATGGTACTTGGCACATATGTTACCAAGATCCAAATACAAAACCCTGTTAAAAATACAAGGAGACTCACAGTACCCTTGTGGTAAACGAGTGTGCTGGAATCTCTTCCAGCCATAGGTAAATGCTGTGAGGTACTTAGTGAGTCAGGGTGCAATGGGACAGAGAGAAGAAAATATTTTTCAAATCGATAAGCATGAAATAGGTTGCTGTGGTGGGTATGTGTCACAATATTGTTGCAGGGTTGGGCACAACAGGAAACTCATCCTGTACTGTACTGTTTAGAGGACGCAGATCCTGGATCATCCTCCAACTAGATCCCTTCGATTTCATTACAGGGTATATGGCCATATTTCAGGGGGGAATTGGATGGCACGATAATGCCTTGGTGTAAGAGGGCTGTGATGGGTGTTGTATATCCCTTCCACAGCTTCCTTGGACAATGGGTTCTGTTTAACTGTGGGCAATACCGGACTGCACTTGAGGGTGATGTGAATTGGTGCAACTCTACGTAAGGGTCCCACATAACCTTCTAAAAGCATTGGCCATGGAACGTGTCGGTATTGCACCACTATCTCGCAGAGAACTCACATTTCCAGTTTTATTTCCCCATCATTGTCCATATTTTCAAACGGAGCTCTGTCTGTAACTCCTCTTGAAGGCTGATTTTTGTCAATGTACAAAACTGTGCACCATTCCCCCCTCTCCCCTCCCTCTGTATCTGTCCCTATCAGGACAATCTTCTCTTTTCACCCTACCACCCCTTCTAGATCAAACATAAGGATGGTTCTTGCAACATGTTCCTGGGGCTGGGCTGGTTGGAACAAGAACTCAAATGGCGCTCTCCAAGACTGGTTGTCTACATTTGGTACTGCATTCATCAGTACTCTCGCCCGTACATTAACAAGTCTGGGTGAACTGGTATTCCCGTAGTGGCTGCTTCAGTCCCCATTGCATGTATGATCATCATCGCCCTTACATAACATATGCCTGGGGTGGAACACACCACCCATCTCCTCTTGGTGAACAAGATGGTCATGTTAAATCTGCTGAGTATGTCCCTCCCCAACAGATTGATAGGAGATAACTTAGAAAACAACAATGGTGCTCGTACCACCCTGTCACCTACTTTATTAGGTAGGTGAGGGCTTTTATTATACTTATTCTTCTGTGAACAGGAACTGATTTTATTGCCCCAGAGAACACCTGCATGTCCATTACCTCACCTGACAAAGGGAAATTCCCCTCCCTGATAGATGCTTTGGTGGCACCGTGGCACCTGTGTCTACCATAAATATAAATGGTTTGTTACGTATCTCCATGCCCACAAATGGTTCCTCTTCTGGGTTGACAGTGACTGATCGTACTGGGCATGCTAAAGTTCTCTGTGGGCTGTCCTAATCTGGTTATGTGTTTGCTCCTGGAAAAAAGAAATTATTTCCCCCGATTACACTGACCGCTTGATAGTGTGTCACCATGCATGAGGCACTGCATTACTGTTGGGTACTTGAGGGGCCTGTTGCTGCAGGATATGCCGTATAGGCCAGTGTGCCACCAGTTGCTGCCGCCTGCATCTGCGGAATCTGGTGAGTGAGCAGGCGGGCCAAGGATGGTGCTGTGCTGTACAGACCGCTTGGGTGTGCTTGGGCATATGGCTGGGGGTACTGGGCAGGAGTGCCTTGCACATACGGATTGTATGCCATGCTCCTACACTCCTGTGAGAAATGACCCATTCCCCCACAAGTCGAACACTGCACCATGTTTACCTCACTTGGGCCCATTCCTCCAAAACCCATCTTCCTCCCTGGGGCCCTGCATACCCCCCCCCCACCTCTCCCTCTGGGATACCCACCCGAGAGACATCCCTTTTACTGTGGCTGATATCCACTGTTCCAACCATTCCCACCTCCCCAAGCAGGGGCTGCCTGCATCTCAACCACGAGTACCCTCTCTTCTGCCTGTCCTTCCTGTTGCATGGCTTCTAATGACAACTTTGCTAACTTATTTTCTACTATCCTCGCTTCCTCAATCTGTACCCTTTGTGCAGTCTTTTCTTTCCCCTTCAACCGCTTGCAATGGTGCACAATTATCAATCCCAACTATCTTATTCAGTGCATTCTGCACCTCTTTGGGGAGTCCTGTGTTGACCACAAAATATAAAAATGCGCTTGACCTATCCCAGGGTTCACCTGTTTCTGCCATCCACATTGCTTGTATTTGTTAATTGTACTGAGCTGGGTCTTCATTTTCCTGCATTGTACGTTGTGAATGAAGTTCTGGTGTATCGGGTTAGACATGCCACAGTGCCACCCACACCTGGGTCCTGATATTGAATTAGGCACCATCATGAAGGTCATTCCCTAATCTCACCCCTGGATACCTTGATTTTGCCCAAATGGGGTCCGCCTGATCATCGAAGATCGCGACGAACACACTTTTCACATCGCCCACAGCCAGGGTAACACCTGCTGTGTGATAATCAAGTGCATAGATCCACTTTGCTGCCCCAGCTGTGAGGGATGGTAGTGTTTTTATTACATTATTCCTATCTATGTGTGGCCATGGTACATACTGTGCTTTCCATGGTCATTTGTGCAACCGCAGAAACTGTGCCCATCCCTTATTCATCACCTGTTTTTTTCCCTCCTGCTTCCCCTTTACAACCGCTACGCACCTGATTCAGTTCCTCAACCTAGGTGCCCACAAACTCTCTACCCTTGGTGATCTTGTGCGCAGGGCCACTCCCCCCGCTTCACCCACCACCCTGCACGAGACTGCTCCACTCCTTCCTTCTCAATGAGCACATCCTTAATCGCTGTACTGTGAAACCTAAACAAATTGTCTCCTGCTTTCCACTCCTCTGTTCCCATGATTGCTCGCTGCCCAGCCTCCTGTACTGCTCTCAATCTTGCTAACTCTTTTTCTGCTACTATTAAAGCTTCTTCTTCCTTCCTCTCTGTATTCTTCTGTTCTTGAACAGAGGCTATAGGGTTTGGGAGATTGTGGTACTGGGCAAACATTGATGCTTGGGGGTAGTGGGATGTAAACTGGATTTGTGTACCCTAATGCTGTACGTGTGGGATAGCACCCTAATGGGGAGGCTGTGTCGCTTGTGTTGTATCTGATGGGGTGAGAGATTCCTGAACCATTGGAGCCGTAGGCATACCTTGGGTCAGAGCGCATGGCAAAGGTGGTCCACCTTCCGTCTTCTTGGGGCTGGGAGGGGCATCTTGTGCATTCTCTACCTTCCTCCATAACTCCAGCAGTTCCATTCTATTCTTTAATTTCTTTCCCTTATATTTTACTGCCAGGAATGTATGCATACGACCCAGGATGCCTTTATTATTTGTTCCCTGTTCTGGCCATGGCTTGAACATGCCTCATTTCGTCTCGCCCCCCATTCCCTATGGTACTTTCTAATCATCTTCCCATATAGTGGGAGATCTGTACACATGTATTCCATTGGGAACGCCTGCTCCATTTTAGCCCCCCTATTCAAATGTTATGCAATACCTTACTTTTCCTTATCGCCTAATTACACCACCCTTTTCCCATTACCCCGCTGTTCCCCTTTGTCAAACTCCCAATGCACGTTTCTCACTCTAATCACAAACCACTACTTCCCATACTCTCTCGCATACACATCAAGAACACCTCAAATCTACTTCAATAATACACACACAACAAAACTGGATCCCTCTGTGGTCCACGCCACCCCAACAGAAATAACAATAAAAACACAAAATACCACTTTGCCTTCCCATGCCTCCTTTTTACATCAGGCGGGGAGATCCCAGGCCCACACATAGCCTCTATTCAGACTACCTTTTCTTTCTCAGGCCCCTTTACATCCCAGACCCACTCAATACATGGAGCCTCTACCATTATTCCTCTTAAATGACACTGCGCTGTCTACTTACCGCACTCGGGAAGGATCACGTTCCTCTTTACTCCATATAATTTTTAAAGAATTAAAAAAAACACAAGGCCACGTGGTCTTTCCACTCCAAACTTGCACCACTTTCACCATGCCAACACTCGACACTACACACTCTTCCCTCTCCCAGGTTGTTTTCTCCCGCAAAGGTGCACTTATATCTTTGTGCTCGCCCGAGTTCCTCTATCACGGGGGTCCCATCAACGGCCTGCACAATCTGGGACCAGCACCCCACTCCAAAAAGCAGACAAGAATTCAGGCAGCGCTGCTCCTGTAAACCTCTGATTTGTGCACAAGAGACTAGTTGCTGAAGGTGGGCGCATCCCCTCTGGGTGCACGGCCAGGAATCCTTAGTTTCTGCTGAGAGGCTGGGATCACATTGGGGTCACCAATTTTGTAAGATAAACCTCCAGACAACCATGCCACAAAAAACGATCCTCTAAGGAGAAAAGCTCAGTGCACCTCTTTGCAAGGAAAACAAGAATTATTCTGTATGCAGAAAGGAAAAAGGTGACTGTGGGTGCTGTAGAACCCAAATGCCACAGAGCTCAATGGGTTAGTTCAATGAATGCAGACAGTTAAAAAGCAAATAATTGTCACTCGTGATGCAACCAGTATACAGTGTTATCCCACCACTCTCATTGGCCACCACCTATGTACATGCTACCGGTCTCCTATAGTCCCTTGACCAAATGGCCACATCTAGAACTACCCCATCCCTTTAATATGTGGTTTCCTACTCCATCATCTTAGTTCACCACTACTTGATTGGATGGTTACGTGATATGGTACCATCCCTGCGGGCATAGTCACGTGACGTGCACCTGGTCATTAACATGTACTCAGCGGATACTCTTGAGGTCAACTTGGGCCTTTAGAATAAATAAGAGCATCTCTTGATCTCAGACACACATGCGCCCCCATCATGCCTCTCTGTTGCAGGACTGAATTTGGTGGCCTCACCTCGTGCTCCTTGTACAAATCTTGGGATGTTTAACTCCTGGCTCCCCCCTGGTTGGCTGCTCCTCCTGGGAGCTCTTCCTGCGCCTCTTGGAGACCCCACTAATCAGCCACACACTGAAGAATTTAGGGCTCTTGTTTGTGGCCATCTGACAGTTCAAAGGGATGGTCCTCATTCTGAGGGTTGCTAGGGTCCTAAATCCAGGCTGGACCTTTGGCAACACAAAACATCTGTCCCGGGGATTCCAAGATGGCAGCTGGTTGGTGAGGACGTGAGTGCAGCTAGCTCTTTCCCCGACAAGGCCTAGACAACAAAGTAAGGCACCGGTAGCTGCAATCAGGCACTACCAAATTAAACAAATCTAGGCTAATAGCAACTTTGAACCTACAGTGATATCGGTGCGAAGTGGGGTTGCTAACCTAGTAGAGGAAGAGAGACATTGTGATGACCCACAAGGCGCTTGCTTGACCCTGGAGTAAGAACAGAGCAGTCACAGCAGGGCAAGACACTCTTGCTGGACAACAAGCACTGGGACAAGCCGGAGGAACTCGCAACACATTTGTCGACCCTGGAGTCGACTAAGTGTAAGACTCCACGGAACAGTAAAGGGCTGAACGGCTGAGTAGAGCATGGGAAGGGACCTCTGCCACCGGTCACAAATCACTGCCTAGACTACAAGGTGCGGATACGTCGGTTCAGCTGTGACTGCATTACCTCCCGTGGCAACATCAGCCAGGGAAGCGGGCTTGGTGTACCCACATAGACACACTCCTACAGCCTCAGTCCCAGTGGGCACAGCTGTATCAGAGACCCTCTGCCAAAACCTGGGAACTCTCTGGCACGTTAACACCTCCCTGGGAAGGTGGGGGTGGGGGTGCCAGTGCATACCTTTGTGGACTTGGAAGGGAGGCCGGCTAACACAGGGAAACAATGCAGTACCAAGAGTCGGTGAATGGAGGTCACTGGCTCTGGTTTCTTCTAGTTGAAGTAATAAAAGGGGACGGTGAAAGGAAGGGATGTCCCCTACCACAACAACAAAAATCTACAGCTTGTCCCTGGGAGGCAGGGGGAAGGGCACCCCCAGCAAGCTGCACTGCATATGTGACAGTACTCTCCAGCGCTGCTGGGCCTAGGACACTGACCTCCAGCCTCAGCAGACTCCAACACAAGAACCCCAAATATGCCTGGCAAGTGGTGCCACACCCACTATGGCAGTATCCAAAGAAGACCTGGATACTTGCTTTAGGGACTTCCAGAATAAACTTACAGCGTCCTTCCAAACACTATTTGCGATGTTCACCACAGAGGTAATACAAGCAATTGCTGATCTTAAGAAAGATGTCGCTGCACTTGGGGAACGGACGTATACTAACAAAAAGACGCTTCAGGATATTCTGGAGGACAATCGGAAAACAGAAAAAGCCCTGGAAGACATGGCCAGGATATCATGTAATGTAGAGCTGCAATGTGAAGACTTGGAAAACAGATTGCCAAGATCTAATATCCGTATATGGAACCTAACCGAGGAGGTGGGGGACTCAGAACGAAAAGAAACTGTGCTATGAATCTTTGCAGACCCCGGCGATGGCAAGACGGAAGCCATCCCTATTGACCGAGTACACAGGACGGGCCCCAAGAGGCAAGAACTGGGCATGCAGCCAAGAGACATACTTGTGGCACTAACATGCTATCCTCAAAAAGAGCTCATCCTACGTGCAGCCCGACGAGCAGAGCCCATAACTTATAATGGGGCAGAAATCCAATCATATCAAGACCTAGCTCTATCCACTCTGCAGAAGTGAAGGGAAATGGGTGCAGGGGTGCGAGCCTTGTAAGCCAGGCGGACCAAATATAAGTTGATCTTCCCCTTTGTCGTCCTCATCTCTTGGGAGGGCCGACAACACAACGTGTGAAGAAGAAATTCAGATTCTGTACCTCAATGAAGAAGCACAACCAAAAACGATGATCGGAGTCGGGCTCCCTCCGAGAACAAAATCATGGGAATGGTCACAATCAATGCAAGGGCGTAGAAGGAAAAGACACTGTGAAGCCGGTGATCAAGGCAGACAGCCTGGCAGCATACAGTGCACCGCTATAAACTGGCAGTACAGACTTAAGAATGAGCAATGGTTACTGTGCCTTTAAAAGAACATTAAACAAAGCCCATCAGGGGCAGAGGCCTGCCTCTTCAAGACCCACTTGGAATCACGTAAGGGTCTCTAGGATGCTCTGCAGGATGGCCCTGGAGGTTTTGGCGAGCTAAAGCCGAGGGTATTTTAGCAGAGGGTTTGTTAAAAATGTAGTTTGCTCCAGTGGAGGCGAGGGGTCGTAGGGGGAAAGGGTGTTTGTGTTGGGGCAAAAGGCGGTGGATGTGGGAGGGTGGGGGGCAGTTCAGGGGAAAAAGGGGCAGGAGTTGTGCCTGCACTCTGCTCAGGACGTGGAATCGCCAAGAAACCACGAGGGTGTGGATGGGGCAAAGCTCTTGCAAAATATAGCAACCTGCTTTCAAGTGCCTGATGCTTAATGTACGGGGGCTAAACACCCCTGTCAAAAGGAAGAAACTTGAACGTTTTCTCTTGCATCAACAGCCACATTTGCTAGCATTACAAGAAACCCATATAAAGACACTAGACAGGCATACATTTAAATTGAAGCAGTACCCTCAAATATTTCAAGTGAACGCCCAGGGAAAGGTAGCAGTGGTTCTTATTGCACTTCGGGCGGGCGTGTGGGCCCGAGTCTTAGACTCGCGAGCAGACCAGGAAGGGAGGTATTTGTTCCTCACATTCCAAATTGGGGCGGTCAAGCTAACAGTGGCCTCCATCTATGCCCCAAACTCTAGCCAGGACGGCTTCTTGAGGACAACCCTTGCTGATCTAGATATATTCAGAAAGTGGGGGGGGATGTTCTTGTGATAGGGGACTACAACCTAGCCTGGGATGCCCAGACAGACAGAAGCACCATCGCTCACTACGGCCCATCTCCCAGTCTCAAAACAAAAATCGAGCATTTAGCCCTAAAGGACATTTGGACCTCACTTCGGGGGATGGGGAAGGGCTACACCTATTACTCGCATGTACATAACTTCTTCTCCCGAATTAACTATATCTGGTCGTCGATCACACTTCTGAGTAAAATCACTAGGGTAGATCTGCACGCAATAACTTTATCAGATCATGCTCCTATCACAATAATGGTTAATCAACAGCATCAGAAGAGGGTACTTTGGAGCTGGGGGTTTCCACAGAAACTGCTTGCAGACGCAGTACTGCGCACAGAGATGGAAAGTAAAATTGAGGACTACTTCGTAGCTAATACTTCCCCTGAAGTGGCAGAGGGCACCCTCTGGGACGCTTTCAAAGCAACGTACAGAGGTGACCTGATTGTGATGAGGGCACTTCGGCAAAAGCAAATGAGAGCCCTCGAGGTAGACCTAGAGCACAAATTGAAGGAAACGATGCTAAAAATGGAGATTAACCCCAGTGTTAAATTGCGCAAGGCCTACAGGAATATTAAAGGTAAATTGGACTTACTTCAGATGAGGAGGGCAGTGAAAAATCTGCTGCACAGGAGAGAGAAATACTACCTGAAGGCCAACAAAGCACATCGGCTGCTGGCACGCCAGCTCAAATAAAAAACGACCTCACAGACAATCCAGGGGATAAAGATGTTCAGGAAACCATAGTGACAACGGCTCCTAAAATTACTGAACAGTTTAGGACTTATTACTACTCCTTATACACCTTAGATGACCCTGACCAGTCTTCGCAAAAGTCATACCTGCACTCAATTCCTTTCCCCCAGATGACCGCAGTAGAGTGAGAAATGCTAGAGGCAGACTTCCTCAATGAATAAGAGATCTTCCACAAAATAAATCCCCGAGACCAGATGGCTTCCCAGCCAAATTTTATAAGACATATCAATCGCTCCTAGTCCCTAAACTGACTCGCCTATAGAACTCCTTCGGGAGGAGTGCCCATATTACACCAGCAATGGTGGAAGCAAAACTAGTCTTCTTTCATAAAATGTGTGACTTCTACCGGCCGATAGACCTCATAAAAACAGACGCTAAAATCTATACAAAGGCTCTGGCTAACAGATTAGATGACATTTTACCGAAGCTTATCCACCCAGACCAGGCAGGGTTCATACAAAAACGGAAAATGCATTACAATTTACGGAGGGCCTGCCATTTCATAACAAAAGTATCTCTGAAAAAGATCCTAGTGGTCCTCCTCTCCTTAGGTGCTGAAAAAGCGTTTGACAGGGTCGAATTGCCCTTCCTATTTGACTTTGAAATAATGGGATTTGGGTCAAATTTTTGTAACGAGATCCAAGCTAATTATATCAACCCAGTAGTCCAACTATTAATAGATGGGCAGCTATCCCAGGCAATCCTGCAATGGAGAGGCACCAAACAGGGAAGCCTCCTATCCCCCCCCCTATATGTGCTCCATCTCGAACCCTTTCTCGTTAAGATCTGTATGACGGGGTCCATCAGGGCTATCTCTTTTGGTGGCTGGGGGAGCATAAAGTAATGGCATACACTGATGATATTATTCTCACTCTGACAAACCCAGAGGAGTCGCTACTGCAGGTCATTCGAGAAGTCGAAGCATTTGGAGCCGTAGCAGGGCTGAAAATCAACATCTCCAAATCTGAAATTCTGAACCTATCAGTAGAAGGGGGAGACCTGTTGCAGGCCAGGGAGGCTACTCAGTTTACATGGATCCCCGCGGGCATAAAACTATTACGGGTCACCTTAACGCAGACATTATGGGGACTATGCACAGAAAATTACCAACCTCTGATGGACAAATTCAAACAGCAATTGCGGAAATGAGGCTTGCTATCGGTCTCGTGGCTAGGACAAACAAACACAGTAAAGATGGTCATCCTGCCCAAGATTCTCTATCACTTCCAATCGTGGTGCTGCAGCAATTCTTCCGGTCACTTAATAAAATGATCTCCGCCTTCGTATGGAACAACAAAACTCCACTGACAGTGCTGAAAACACTTATGGCACCTACACAAAAATGAGGACTAGGCCTTCCAAATTTCAAAAAATATTATCTAGCTGCTCAACTGCGGGTCATTAAAGATTGGTTTATGGGGAAATCTGAGAAGCAATGGATACAAATGGACAAGGCAGTGGTGGTGGGAGCCTCATTAGAGGAAATGCCCTGGCTTAGCAGATCAGACGGACCACAAAATATGCATAAAGGTACAATCTCAAAATTAGTGGAAGATACGTGGGATATAGTTGCTGCACAATACGGATCCACTTCCTTCCCCTCCCACTTCAGCAGGGATGTCAGTTCGCCAAAATGCCTGGGGTAGTGAAAGTGACATCACACAACCCTTGACCTCTGATGACATCACAGGAAGTGCTGTCATTTGACCCCACCCCGAAGTGACATCACAGGAAGCGATGGAACACGACTGTTCACACCTTGACAAAACAGTGGCATCACATAGAATTTTTCCTACGTACACTACAAACAATATGGTTTTGATATCAGTAGAATGAGATTAACATTTCATACAAGAATGGATCATCCTATGTATCGTTAATATCAGTCTGTATGGGCCCATATTACCAAATTACTTTGAATGCAAGCAGACGTGCAAGGCCAAATGATAATGATGTGGTCTGATATAGCACTTATGCTTAAGCACTTCATATAGAACAAATATAAAACAATCACATACGCTTGTATTCTCTCAACTGCTATTCTACACCCGTGCACCCACAATTGAGTTAATTAGAACACAACCACCAGACATATTCTTTCTAACAGACATGGCTAAACCCCCGCCACACACCTATTATCCCTGACATTTCACCACCTCCCCTCCACTAGCTCATAAACGGCCAACAAAAACAGGTTGATGGCATTGTCCTCATTTAAAGAGTCACACTGCAAACCCACACACCTCCAATGCACTTTCTTTTAAGCTCTCAGACTTGCTCCATTCCATCACACCCACACCCCATATTTATCTACCTCCATTTACCACCTACAACAAGCACAATCCTAATTGCCACAATGACTGGACTCACTTCATTACTCATAGCCACAGCTCCTCCTGCACCAATATCTACCTTGGCGATTTCAACCCTGGTAGTTTGCATTTAGACAACAAGCCCATACTCAACACTACCCTAACTTTGATCACCTGCTATGACCTCAACCAACGCATCACCTATCCCACTAATATACCTGTTAACACCCTTGACCTTCTGATTTCAAGCAAAAATCATATCTCTGTGGATAATCAAATCTGTATGTCATGGTCAGGCCACTTGGCAATCCCCTTCCTGCTCACTGCCACACATCCTCCCGGTCAATCGGATCAATGTGCAGCCTGACTGTCCTTCCCTTCAGGCATCCGATGTCCTGGAATAACTTGCCATGTCTCTCAAGCAGTCTGTCAATTTCGGGCAGGTTGATGCTGAATGCGAAATGTATCAGTTTAAGTTTTTCAGCTGCCCTAGAGCTCATGAGTGTCTCCATTCCCACGTCAACCACGTATATGTGAGTTCTGCGTGTGGTTCCGTTATGGGTCAGCTTTGATCGGAATGACCCAACTACGGGCAGGGGCTTCTTACACCCATATGCAAATAGCTGCACTTTCTTGTTCTGTAGCTAAGGCAAATGTGACAGTTCTTTGAATTTCACCAGGGGGCATTACATTTACTGTTGCTCCCGTGTCTATCACCACCTTCGTGGGGATCCCGTCAGCTAGACTCAGACAGGTAGTTTTGTGGTTTTCTTCCTGTTTAGGGTTTTCTTGCCAGGTCCAATGTAGAGATATTGTGCACTCGCTCATTACGTCCCTTGGGCTGTCTTCCAGACCTTTTGGGAGATGATTCCTCCCCCGATGTTTCATCATCCTCACTGTCGCTGAATTGTCTCTGATCTGCTGCTACTCCTCTCGTTTCCCTTTTTCTCATCTTTTGGACCTGTCTGTCCTTGGCCTTCCTGACTCTTACCGAGGGGGAGGGTTGAGGTAGACCGCTGCAAAGTCATCTGTATTTTCGACAGGTTGCCCCTAGTGCAGAACAGGGTTCCCCTCTGTGCCATGCACCTCCACACCATTTACAGGATTCCTTCTGTTTGTCTTGTTGGTGGGCTGGGGTGTTGGTGGCCCTTCTTCCTTTGGACCTGGACTTGATGGCGGCAATGTTCTCATCTTCCTTGAAGTTGTCGATTGGCAGTCTACTTATGGCCACCTCTATTGCTGCAACTTGCACGTCATTGTGTTCTCTTTGTCGACCCATTGCCAGGATCTGGTCTAGCAGCAGGTTCCTTTCTTTTCTGATAGGATGGCTCTTCGTAACATCTCTGATGACATCCCATGAATGATTTGCTGCCACCATGCAAAGTCCTCGTCTGGGAACTCACACCCCAGGGCCATCTCTCTGATGCAGGCATGAAAATCATTGATTCTCTCCCCAGGTCATTGCCGGGCCATGCTCAGCTGGAAGCGTTCATAGTCTGGGTTCAATTCTGGTTTCAATTTCCCATTGAGGGCTGCCTTTGCTGCTCCATAGTCGTCAGCGTGCCCTCTGTTAGGTAAGGTGTTAGTCTTAGTGCCAATGTGCCCAGGTTCAGCTTTAATAATGTCTGTCACTCTTCTGCGTCAGTGATGTTCTTGGCTTTGACATGGAGCCATAGTTGCCATCGTAGAACAGCTCCTGTTGCATAGGGATGAAATGGTCTCATGAAGGTGCCATGGGTTGCCTTCAGCCATGGAATGGATCATTCTTGTTCTGCGGCCTCTCCTCTCGCAGCCTGCATAGGCCATTCTAAGGTGGTCATTGCTTGGGTTTTGTGACCTGCTCTGGCGTTCTGAATCTGGGCAGACTGCTTCAGCAGCACAGGTTTGTGTCTCTTCGCTGCACGTGCATGTGCATTGATTCATTCACGTGAATCAATACTGGCCTACTGGCAGTGAATGTGTGTGCTGCTCACTCCAGCCTGTTCGTGGCCATGTCTGCCTGTGTACAGGGCTCTCCCTCACTTCAGTATCTTTGCAATTGATTATGCCACCCACCTCCTCTTAGCAGTAGTTCCCTGGCGTCTGGGTGGAGAGCTCCAGCCCTACCCCCAGTTATTGGGTCGGCGCTCATCTCGCCTCTGTGTCGGGTGAAGTGCACTCCGGTAGCAGGGCTTCTGGATCCTTGCCTTTAGCTGCCTGATGTTCACGTCTCCCCGGAGCATTTTACATGGGCACTGCATGCAGCGTAGCGCTCTGAGGGACTTGCTGGCGCCTGTCAGTGCACGGATTGGTGGAGTTGACTGTGCGGGGTCATTCACTACACCTCGTCGCCAATGTGATACTGTTGGCTAAGGCACTCGGGAGGAAAGCGGGGCTCAGGGGCCGTTATGTGGGCCATGCACAAATCACACACCATCTCTCTGCAAGATTAGTCTACTCGCACTGCCCTGTTTCCGCCATGCATGCTCACTTTATTCTTATCTCGCCTCCTCTTCCTCACAACACGTGGGGCGGTCTCCCCCCTCCCATCACATGGGAGGTGGGGAGTGTACATAAGTGTACAACACTACAGACTGGTTCACCTCCTTCCTCAATGGCAGAGCACACATTGTTTCTATGCCCCTTTTCAATTCATCCCCATCCCAGTCATATATGGGGTCCTTCAAGGATCCTACCTGTCTTCATTACTCTTCATTCTATATGTAGAATCTCTCTGACCTACCGCTGGCAAACACAATGTCCACTTTCACCAATGCGTAATCTCATTCCATCTCACAGCTCCACACCCTCAAAAGTTGTCTTTCCACTATCACTACCTGTATGGCCACATAGTTCCTCAAAACCAACCCTTCCAAAACGTAATACCTCCTCAACCGCCCCCTCGGCAAAAACTCAATCTCACCCGTTGGATCAAAGAACACACCGTGATCAACCCCCACATATCCCTCTCCACACCTGTCAAATCCATAGGCTTTACAATCAACCCCCACCTTTCCTTCATTCAGTAGGACTCCATGGGAATGAGGTCTCGACAGCACCAGCACCGTTGCTGGTGGTGCTGGTGCTTCCATGGCAACTATGCTTGCCGGGGCCGCTGCACCCGGCAGGGTCAGCCTTGTCAGGTGCAGGGGCCCCGGCAGGCAGACTTGTAGTGTGGTGGTCCGGAAACAAGGGTGCCAGTAAGCTTACCAGTACCCTTGTTTCCAGACCGCCACACTTGTAATGAGGACTTAAGTCTCAGGAGGGGTTAGAGTGATCAGAAGCCCACAATGAGCACACACAGTAAAACTCCACAGATTACTCTCAGACAGAGGTATATCAAAAATACATTTATTATAGGCCTTTATAATCAAAACACAATTAAACCACAGTTATGAAGAAGCAATACCCCACATGATCATTCATTAGTTAACATATATCCAATTCTGCAAATAGCCTAGTACTGCTGATGGGGGGGGGGGATAACTACAACCTGTAACAGAAAGGGGTTAGTTTGGCACATATATCAGTGTAGGCAGTCCTTCATCAACAATCCTTAACTTATGTAGTCCAGCCCTATGAAGTGAGGAGCCTAACGTTCAAAGTACTGTTGTGCATTAACAACGTGTGGTCGTGCGTAAAGCAGAAACCAGTTCTCTTCAGGGGGCTGTAGCTGCTCAGGAAGGGGCTTGATGTGATGAATAAGTTCCAATTCCTGTAATTTACCCTTGCAGATAAAGTGACTTTCGGAGTTCGGGAATAGCTGGGGAGCGCAGGCTAAGTGAGTATCTTTTGAGGGACACTCGTGCGTAAAAATGAATGGATGTGCCAGGGTGCCACTGGTAAATTAGGAAAGTACTCATAAGCCTCAACACAGTCCACACCAAACTTTGGAAGTCTAGCCCACTTCGCCTGTAGGTGTTAACCCTGCAGATTCAGGACACTCCGGCTCTCAGCGGCTGCGGTATGGGATGATCGTCCGTGGTGGGACATTTGCTTTATCTAAGCCGTCGACGGAAGAGGGATAGTTCCAGTACAGCGCGTCTCGGGACACGGTAGGTAAGAACTGCAGGCACTGTCAGCGATGGTCACCACAGCGGGGTGACAAAGGGACCGCAAATGCACATGGCGTGGTGCACTCTCGTTAATTGTGAACCAGAGGAGCAATGACATTTTGGCGGGAGAGGGCCCAGGACCACAAGCTAGCGATTCCCCAAGTCTCGAGTCTCAACTTGGGACGGCGACGTTCCTGTGCGATACCCTAGGTTCGAGCTGGACAGTTTACTGGCTGGCCCAGGAACACTTCCGAAGAGGATCCTTGTGAGGGTAACGTGGAGAAGCCGAGAGTAGTTTTTCCCCACTACTCCAAAGGGGCAAAGCGCCCTTGCATGCCTTCTTGAGTCAATGAAGAAACAGGGATCTGACGGGGCAACAGCAGGGTCAGGGTGCCAAACCTTCCTAGCACATCACTGGCGGTTCCTTGAGTCTGCTTTCTTATTAAGGATACTTGGCTGCTTATGAAGTTCGGTGTAATGGATGCAGAGCCCCTTCTCTTATCCAAGATTGGGTTCACACTCAAATCTCAGATAGCCAATGGAAGATCTGTTCTCTTGCATGCATGCCAGACGTGGGCCATTCGTGGCCCACAGTGGTTTGTCATTCATGGTTACCAGACATACTGGCACCAGTAGAGTGTATTGGGACCAGACAGTCCCAACCCTGTTCCTGGGCACTAGCATACGTGACATGCAGGAGACCGCGGAAGATGCGGTTTTCGCGGGAGGCTGCATGCCCAAATAAGGAAAACCTAGGTCTCTCGACTTGGGGGAAGGCAAAGGGACAAAATGGCCAAAGGACAGAACAAAAGACTTTGTGGAACAGCCATTTTAGGCACTGGCCACAGTCTTGGGCGAAACGCGGTAAACACGGTATGGTACATAAAAACAAAGTAAAAATATTTTAAAAGTAAACAGCTGCCACCAGTTTGTCCTAGGCGCACTTGTACAAACGCCAAAAAATCCTTAGAGGGTGGCTAGGGCCATAAACCAAAAAGACCCCTATGCGCGGTACAGTAAGGTACTTGGCACATAGATAAAAAGTAAACAAGAAATGGCAACATAGTCGAAGACTAAGGGAAACATTGTTTCCCAGAACTGACACCCTAACAGACGTGTTAGTTTCCGCATAACAAATGAGCGAAAGCCCAGAGGAGTGCAGCTGAAGACTAAGGGAAACATTGTTTCCCAGTACTGACAGCCTAACAGACGTGTTAGTTCCCCCATAACAAATAAGCGAAAGCCCAGAGGAGTGCAGCGGAAGGCTGTGGATGTGCAGAAAACTCAAGTGACCAGCACACTTAGATGGAAGTGGTCATGCATAGTAAAGAGGGGGGTGGATGAAAGAAGGGGATATGACGACTATAAAGGAGTTGGATTAGATACAATGGCATATGTGCACCATCCAGAATTTAACAATGTGTTGTATAGCACCATGCGCTCGGTGGGGAAACAAAGGGCAATCAGAAGCTGCTATGTCTGCTCCTAGATGCCCCACTCGTTTGGAGAACTCAAAATCTTCCCCAGGAGACGTTATCTTTAGAAGCTCAGTGCTTGGTCCATCTAGCGCTATGTCTGTTTCACCGCATGTTCCAGGGACACAGAGTACGACTTGTGGTAATGGACAGAGATGAAGCAAAACGTGCCAAGAATGCTAAAGAACTACAGTGCAAACCATGCCAACTCTTGAAGATGGAAGGTCTACTATTTGTATCAGATGGCAAGAGCTGCTCGGCCAGGGGACTGGTGGGGTTTGATAAAGTAATATGAGACGTGAACAATAAGTGTACACATGTCCCGTAGCTGACCTGGATTGAGACTAGAGAGACCCATGTGAAATTGCAAGCACCAGAAGAATATCGACTGTGTTTTCAAAGGCTTGCTAGTGTTCCAGTGGGAACCAACAATAGATGTAACAAGACTTTGTACATTTCCCGACATAAATAAAGGCAAAAGTGATTGCAGCGTTAATGGACATGAACTGTGTTTGTGGCCAGCAGGAATATTTGAACCTCCCACCATCATGGAGGGGTACAGGCTCATTGGCAACGCTACATTCAGCCATACTTGTAGTTCCTGAAGAACACCTTGCGATAGCACCGCCTTCTGTCATAGCCCAGTCAAGGCAACCCCAATCCCAGTCCCTACAGACAACAACTAAGAAGCAGGCACTACAAAACCAGAAGGGGCAATCAAATGATCTATCTGAAGATTGTTCAAAGCTATTGAAAGGGATACCTGACAAATATCGTCTGTACACCAAGACACAGGTCTTCTTTGCATCTATACTGCTATCGGGGGTCCAGGCCACAGCAAACTTGAAGTGGCTTCAGATAGTGAGGTGGGAGATGATCCCGTTTGCAAATGACACTGAGCAAGGATTGAACACGATCAAGAGTGAGATGCGGGCTGTCAGGTTGATGACTCTCCAGAACTACTACATATTGTACTTATTGATGACTATGGACGGGGGTTATGCACAAAAATTGGTTTATCATGTTGCACTTAAATACCCCCAAATGACGCAAGAATGGGTCCCTGTCACACATCACAGGGGATCTGCACAGGCTGAAAACTGGCATGGAGAGTGAAGGAGATGCTGAAGCGGATGTTCTCGTGGGGACCATCGTGGCTCTGAGTGCTGGTGAAGATATTGGTCCCTAGCCTGTTACTCATGTTGGTGAGTTCTGCACGTGGCAGAGCATCCTTTGGTGCTGCGTAAAGACCCTCCCAAATAGCACAATGATGATGGTTTCAATTGGGGCAAGTAGTGCACCTCTTGGGACAAAAGGTGGGCAGGCCAAAACAGATGACCAATTGAGAGATCCATAGGCCCCCCGGGGACAGTAATAATGCCCCCACCAAACCCAGAAAATATAGCTGTTCATAGTATGACTAGAGTATGGGAGATCCCGCCCTGTTTGGCAGAAGAAAGTGCTGAACCACCACCATTTTAAGATTGAGGCCTAGGAAGGTCAGGCCCCAGAACCAGCAATAGCGGATCCTGACTTTCAGCATCCATGCACTTTCCCATCCCTGTTCCCTGCTCAGGCAGCCGAATAGAAGGCCTTCACACCGAATAGATACAACCATCCCATTGTCTCATGGTGCATGCCGATGCAATCAGAAAGGAATGCGAATAGCCAAGCGCGGGCAGGCCTGCACCTCTCTCTGAAGGACGATCTCCTGGGAGACAGGGCAGAGGTCCTGAGCTGCCAAAACAGCCCAGTTCAGATTTAGGGCCCTGGTACCCCCACTCTACTTGAACTACCAGATGCACACCATTAGAACTCCTAAATCCCTCACCGTTTGACTGATTAGTGTAGTCCTGCCAGAGCCCAGGTGAAGGTCCAGGGAGGGGGCAGATGCCAAGGGGGGAGCTCAAAGCAGGATGTTCTGTGATTTGTACTTTGAGGTGCATGGGTGAGGCTAACAAATCTAGGTTGGTGCAGGGGAGGCATGGTGGTGGCGCCCACGCGTCAGGGATCTGAAGAAGTGCCTCGAATTACAGAGAGCCAATTTGAACTTGGTAGTATCCACCAAGCTCATGTCTAACTTCCAGGTGCACATCATTTGAGTTGGTTGTGGGGAGAGAAGCATTCTCAATTAGGGAACCAATCATGTTTGTAGAACCTAAAGTGGCAAGACCAAAGATCATGTGGAAGGGGATTGGCACAAAGAAACTATATCTAATCACTCGGCAGCACTCTTTAAAATGTGCTGTCCTGCTTTGAATCAACCAGTGTGTGCTCTTCATGGCAGTCGGGAGTGAATGCCCCTACTGACATGTTATTTTCTTTATAAGAGAAATAAAACCCTGTTATCCTTGCAGAGGTGCACCTAGCCTTTTTCCTCAGAGGATTGTCTTTTCACTTGTCTGGTTGCTGGTGGTCTGCCATACATAAGCATTCTTCCGAGGGCATGGAGTGCACTTTTCCAGTCTAGGGATGAAGATTTACTTGATGGATGTTTTAGATGCAGGTGTTCTAGAAGGCCTGGAGTGGGACAGCGGGATACCATCTGGGGAGGGTCCCGTGGAGTGCTTGATTTCCAATTCCAAGAGTACAGTATAAATAACCGGTCATGTAAATGTGTGAGGCAAAAGAAGGAATGATTTAAGTTCAAATAGAGGGAAAATGAAAGGAAATAATGGGGACCTGGTCCTAGCATGGGTAGGTGTGTCGCAGAAGGAGAGAATTAAGGAGAGAATTAAAAGTAGAGAGGCTATGAAGAACCAAAAGGGAACAGAAAACAAGGCTGGAGATGCCAGCAGGGACGGCAGCAGAAAACGCCAATGCATCGAGGCTGGGGCTAGTAGTGGAGAAGATAAAGTTGATTTGAACTAAAAGAATTGGACATTTTGAGGTGAGATGGTAGAGGGTTATTATTGTAAACGGAACTCAGCATCTCACACACTCTCCAAGCACCATTTTACAGAAACCTCATTTCCATACAGACCCATAGAGCGCACCCTCCCCAGGCTAACTTTCAAACTCCAAAAGTATCCGACTACAGGAAAATAGGATGTGAGAACTAAGGATATATGAACGTAAATGTGAGGAGAAGCTTGCAGAAGCTGACGGCTGCACACAAATGTTCACATGCCGTTGCCAGCTCGCCAATAAAGGTTGGGGGCAGGGGAGTATCCAGCATTGCAAGACTGGGGGGGGGGGGAGATGAGTCACAAAAAAGCCCTGCTACTTTCCCTCCCAAACGCAGTGCCGCAGTGCGCACAATTCCATAAGGTCTCATTCGCACCCACAAACAGCACACCTCTGCCCCAATCTACTGTTTTGGTAACATTAGTGGTAGATGGCCTTTTAACACATAACAAAAAAAAGAAAACTGCAAAATCATTACAGATGCAGGAAACTTATCTATTAGAGTTCTGTCCAGGCGCTCTGGGACAAAATACATACAAACCTCCCAATTTGCATATGGATTGCACCAACAGAAATTACTTCACAGAACAGGACATTGCAAGGAGCATCATTAGTCTTTGATACTTGGAGGCACCATGGAAGTGACTTTAGAATAAGTTGCCATAAGTAAGCCAAGTGGCAAATAACTTTGTGGTGCAAAATACCTAAATTGCACCATTGTTATAAATATGGAGCAACTATATAGTCAGGCTTTTTGTTGTTGATAAAAGCATGATATATATTTTTGTATTATTTGTTTACTTGTCTTAGTTGTAAATTACAACTTTTTCAAATGGAGGCATTGAAAAAAGAAAAATCTCAAAATACATAACAACCAGTATAAAAAATTTGAAATCACATCATAAAATATATCACAAACATTGAATAATAAACATTAGCTGCCATGGATGTTAATTCAAAAGTGAGGTAGTGATTCAGAAGATCAGTGTAACAGAAGAAGAAATGTATACAAGATTAGTCTAAAATTAATCTAAAAAAATTATGTTAAAAAATAATTGGATAAAAATGCATCATCATGAATGTCTAATCCAAGTAAGAATTTGACTATAGCAATGTTGAGCGAAACTGATTCAGCATTAAAAATCTTGGACCATAAAATGTCTTCTGATAAAATCCTATATTCACCAAAATGCTTACAGAAGCGGCAGCTAACACCAGTTCTTGGAAATTTAGAGCGTCTGGCTAGCTGTACTTTAGATGGCCAGATATTTAAGCGAAGTCTTAATATCACTGCAGCATATCTTTTATCTGGAAACTTAGCTAAATATGGTGTTATTGTATGTAGGGATGTTTCAACAGGCTGTCCAGCACAAAAGATTGCATAGGTTGTACATGTGCTACAAGTTATACACCAATCCCATGCCCACAGTTTGTTTTTGGCTTTATCTGGGTTGTTAATCAAAGTCTACGGAGATGTTGGCTTGAATTAAAAGTTGTTTACAATATAGTTTTCACTCAGATAGGGGGTTGGAGGTCTGGGTATTAAGATTTTTTCCTAATAATGGTAATAGAGTCTTTGTTTTAATAAATGTGTCTATGCGTTTCTGAGTTAAAAACGCAGAATTGTGATTGGTGCACATTTTGGAACAAACAATATTTTCTTCCATTATAACCCTTCAATATACTTCCAATTAGGTTGATTCTTAGGTTGTTTGCATTGGACTCTGTATATAACTGTTGGTACTACTTTCTGCTTATAAAACATAATAACAGGAGTGTGTGAAAACTTTCTAAACTTCTTTTGGATCAATCTTGCTTGGGACGACAGAGAATGCATTTCCTGTTTTAATTCCTCTTTATAGGGCAGATCTGTAATGCTATTGTTTATATTTAGACCCAGATATTTATATGGATTCACAATACTAAGGTTGGTCTGACTGAATGCCCAGTGAAATTTACATTTCAATTTTTTCCCATAATATTAAGATTTTAGATTTGTGTGTATTAATTGTTAATCATTTCTCAAAGGCATAAACACTCAGGGCACTTAGTTTTCTCTGAAGGCCCACTGGTGTTTAGTCTATTAAAACCTAATTGTCGGCTCCCCCAACACTCTAACTAAACTTGACCCTAGCTATAACAACATCACCATCGATGGCCATGCCATCCCCATAGCCAAAAGCGTAAAAACCCTTGGTTTCTATCTAGATGCCAACACCAACCTTAGCAAACACACCAATATGACCGCCTCAGCCGCTGCCTATACCGGAAAGCTCATTAGGGCCAGCAGACCTTTCCTATCACCCAACAGCTGCCTCACCCTTGCCAGGGCCCTAATACAATCCAAACTGGATTACTGTAACAGCCTGTACCTAGGTGCTAATCAATCCGTACTCAACAAGCTGCAGGTAATACAAAATAACACCTTGCGCGTAGCCCTCAACATTCCCAGACAAGAGCATATCTCTGCTACTAGGAAAGCCTGCAAATCGCTATCCATACGCCAAAAAATGGATCTAAAAACCATCTGCCTCACGTACAAATCCCTCAATAACCTAGCACCACCATATCTAGCTAATAGATTCACCCTGAAACCTGCCACCAGATCCACCAGATCCTCCAACACTCTTTGCTTATTAGTGCCCAGGTTCCACCTAAAAAGAGCTGGAGGGGTAAGCTTCACAGTGCTTGCCCCCCAACTCTGGAACTCCCTACTGCTTAACATCAAAACCTGTCGAATCCTTCCAGATCTTTAGGAAGCAGGTCATCAGCTGGCTGCTAAACAAAGAATAACGCCATTAACACCAGACCCTGCGGTAACTGGCTTAGACACTGTATACTGAAAATTGTATATTGTACGTACTGCATATGCTCTGTTTATTGATCACTGTATATATATGTGCATATTATAAACTTGTACGAAGTATGCAACACAAAGATACTTCTCAAAGCTGTAACCAAATTCTTAAGCGCCCTTCTACCTCTGGGTTTGGAGCGCCATACAAATAAAACAAACAAACAAATCACCATATAAAATCCTGGATAAGTGCTCATTCGCAATTTTTGGTGGAAAAGAGCGGATCTGTTCGAAAGCACGGTTAATGTCATTAATGTAAAAGTTAAAAAGAATAGAAGCTAAAATGCATCCTTGCTTAAGACCAGAAGTAGTTTAAATGGCTGTTGCTAAAAGGCCATCTCTTGTAAGCTTCCCTTTGACAGAGGTATCCGAATATAATTGCTACATTTAATTTACAATGTAGGGTGGGCAACCTACTTGGAATACCTTTGTCCACAATGATTCACAGGGCACTGAGTTGAAGGCCTGTTTAAAATCAACTAAGGCTAAATAGGTTGGCTGCTTAGTGCTCAGAGTTTGTTTTTTAATGATGGATAAAAGTAGCAAATTCAAAGATGTCCCTATGCCTTTAACAAACCCAGATTGATGAGGATCAAAAAGATCAGCATGTTGCATCCATTCTTGTAGATCACGCATAATTAACCAGGCAAATATTTTCCCCGGGATATCGAAGAGGGCAATGGGATGATAGTTATTTGGGTCATCTCGATTTGCCCTTAAAAACAGGTATAATTATGGATTCTTTCCAAGACAAAGGAATAATCCCAGTTATACAAACATTATCAAAGATAATTTGTAGTATTAGGGCCCATTCGTGCGGATGTTTTTTGAGAACCATGCTTGATAGGCCATCCGAACTTGGTGCTTGTGAATTACTTAACTTGCTTATGAGTGATAAGATGTCTGCATGACTGCATTTTAAAGTTGTAAGATCAGTTTGCAAGTCAGGTATTGCTACATTTTTTTGCATGGGTTTGGAGAATAAAGAGAGAAAGTGGGTCACCCACGCTTATTCACTAACCGAGTTTTTTAGGATAGTAGGTTCAGTAGACCTTGGATCTTGTTTGAGGAGTTTCCATACTTGGGCACCACTAACATGTTTTCCCTATCAGTCTGCATCTGAGTCCTATGCAATTGACAAATGGCATTCTTGTACTGCGCTCTGAGAAGTACCTTGTGTTTTGGTCCTGCATTCTCGGGGCAGCTTCTAAGAGCTGTCGAAAAAGCGACCTTAAGAGCATGAACAGTTGGATTGAATGGGTGGCGATGAGTATACACTGGACAATTTGTAGTTTTGTAATTTTCTAGAATTAACATGAATGTATCAGCATATTCCATAGTTGTTGTGTGAGTTAACTTATTAACACGAGCTGCTAAGGTAGATTTCAATTGGTCTTAATTTGCTGGAGACCATTTTATTCTATTCTTACCTCAATTGAGAGAAAATGCGCCACTTAGAGGTGCGCTAGAAACTGCCATGTGTGAGAACCATTTTACCTCTAGAATGTGGTGATCACTAGCAAGGGAAGGAATAATTGGGAAAGTCTGGATCTTATAAACTGCATTGGTGGAGACAAACACATAGTCTATCCTAGCTGAAAATAGGCCTCGATACCAGGTGGGAGCAGAGGACACATCACCACAGATAGTACCATTCAAAATAGTGAAATTTTGTATTCTCATTAAAGTATTCAATCTAGTAGCTCGTGGTGTTAATGGTTTTACGGAATTTGGCATACATTATTATTTAGGTCACCTGCTATGAGACTTAATACTGAGTGTTCGTCCAACACGATTTGATCAGGTAGTTCTTCTATGTGCTCGAAAAATGTATTATGCTCAATGGCAAGTGAGTTCCAATCTATGCTTAGTAATGCCGCTTGTGGAAAAAGTGGATGAGAAGGCTTTTTAGTAGTTACTTTAGATAACTGCAATCCAGGGTCTAGTATCGCCCATGGTTCGAGACAAATGCCAGATCCTATTTGTCTAGCCGTTAGGAGACCGACTGAAGGGCGGCCTTTACTTTTCTTGATTTCTGGGACCCAGGCAATTTGATGCTCTGGCCATAATGGCTCGGTCGTTATCCACGTTTCTTGCAGGAGTAATCTGTCAAAGGAAGCAAGCACATTTTTCTTCAACTGGATTAAATGGGAAAATCCATGTGTATTCCATATTCCCATGGATAGCGCATCAAGATGAGACTGTTGGCATTATTGAGGGCAATGAGTGTTAACGTCCGAGCTGGCATGAGTATGCCATGACCATTTGGATTGGAGCTGTGGCTTTTGGGTGAAATTAAATTGCACATGTCGATTTGGTGGTTTTTGAACATTATTATAACTACTTTTTAAGGGCTGGTGTTTCTCATCCCCTTCCCGTGTATGAGTGGCAGGGTGAGATGAAGCTTACTTAAAATGAGAACACCTACTCGACTTGGAATCAGTTTCTTGGATTCGAGCCGGTTGTGCATGATATGTTAACATAAACTCTGAAGTGAATCACAGAGCTGCAGATAAGACACAGCGGGCCTCATTACGGGTCTGGCGGTAACCGTGCCAGTAAAACCGGCAGGTTGCTGTCGAACCCGTAATGAATTACTGTCGCCTGACTTCCCGGTAACACTGGGATATTCCGACCCCGGCGGCCCGGGAAGTCAGGGGCCGGTAATTTTGTAAGTCCTATAGGAATACATGGGAATAGGGACCACAGAAGCACCGGCACCGTTAAGAACGGTGCCGGTGCTTCTGTGAAAATCTGCAGGCGGGTGCCGTTCCGCCCTCCAGGTCTGACCCTTGCGGGTGGGACGGCATTTCGTGTGCTTAAATAATGCTTTATTCATAGCAATGCCTTGGAAGCAAAGCACATTACATAAGAAACTACCGTTTCATAATTAACCTGACACTACATATATCTTAGAAATATGTTGAGTAATAAGAAGATGGCTTTAGTTTTGTTCTCCCCATCCTGCATGCAAAGTCACAATAGCATCATGCTGATTAATGTTAGCCTAACAAATCCCCCTTGGGTAAAGCCATAGTCATTACTTCATAAAGCCTGCAGCATTATGCACCCTTCTCACTGCTGATCACTCCCTCCCATGCACATTTCTAAAGGGAAAACAGTCCCTGCTTATAGCCCCTCCTCCCATCAGTGCCTAATGGCTTACTCTGAAATGCTCGATTGATACAGAGCAAAGTGAGAGCCCCTCTGCTGCTGACTGGAGTCAAGCTCCTAGGGACATTGTTCTTGCAGCAGGACACCTCGCCCTCATTGAGCAATGGAAGAGGTGTCCCACATGTTGTGTGTTGCCCCACACTCTCGCGGGTGACCGTGAGCCCCACCCCTGTCACAGACTGCACATGTACACGTCCTTCTAGTTGGGGCTCCCCGGTCACACTGCGTGGCCGGGAACGCTCCCTTTATTTATACTGCACGTGGCGGATGCAATGTCATTCCGCCGCGTGTGTGCAGCCCTTAAAGGGGCAGCATCACACCACAGACAAAAGTCCCAGTCCGGTTCTCACAAGAGCTTGTGCGGGGGCAGTTTGACCCCTCCACCCCCGACTCGGTACGTCACTGGTTTGAGGGATTACAGATCGATCAAAGAAATTCCCACCTTTAGCCCGATAAACTGTAGTATTGGTGTAAACATGACGGTGATACTAGGTTACCACGGTGCAGCGACTTGCAAACCTCGAAAGAAAATGAAACTGCTTTATGTTGTAGGTGGCAGACGTGTGTGATGATATATACATGTTTAAAAGATAATGCACCCATATATTTTTTTAATAAAATAGCTCCCCAGTCGTTATTGGCATTTCAAGATGCGGGGAGACCGACCGGGATTATAGCCAATTGTCATTGCATGTTTCTTTTGTGAGTGAGGGGTCACAAGAAACGCCTGTTAACTCCACTCGCCTTCACAAACCAAAGGCATTTGGGAACAAGGAACAGCGCCGCCTAGCCTTAGCTTGAGGCAATGTGAAGTAAACACGTGAACAATGAACGGGTCATTTTCTATGGGCTCAAAACGTAGAAGAAATTCTCCTTTAAAAGATCACCTCCGAGCTGGCGTGATGAACAGGACGGCGCACTGATGACATTACATTCACGAGCACGCCGCCTGCGTTATTCATTAAACCTTTCAAATGACCTGAGCAGATAAGGCTTGGCTGCGCTGAAGCGTGAAGGCCAAACAGAGGAGGGCTGCACGAATTTGAATTGCATCCTAGCTGCCGCTTTGTTTTGTTCGTATCCTAGGACCTGAACACACGGAGGGTTTACAGGCTGTGGAAGATTTAAGACAAAGGGCTCCGTAGGCAAGATTGACAGAGAGTGCTTGGCAGGCAGAGCCTGGGGGGGGGGGGGGGGAATTCATGGTATCGCAAGTGGGACATTAATGAACTTTAGCGATGATAAATGATTCATATAACCTGTTGACATCACTAATCAACTCCTATTGTAAATGACATGCCTGGTAGAAGGATAAGATCTCAGTGGGGCGCCCTGTGCAGCTAGGGCTGTTTGATTTTGAGGTGAGAAAGTCAAAGCAGGGGCCCTCCATGGGCATGTGTCCCTTGTATGAGTGTTAACTCTTCCTCTGTTTACAGGTAACCTACCCTACCCACTGCTCTACCTCAGTGAGGGGGCAGCTCAACTGCCCCCTTTCAGAGTTGAACAACGTTACGCATCTGTCTTGGGGGAATTTCTCAACTTTGAAAACTTTAAAAATAACGTGACATTGTGTGATGTATGGCGTTGTCCTGGTTTCAACTGTTTGTCTGAAGTAACCTCGCCACTGCCTGTCTCCTGCTGCTCAAGTCCACCTCCTACCAAAGTTCTCTATACTGGAAGCTCACCTCGGCTGCTCCACCCATGCAGACTGTTTGCCGCTGATGGCACAGTGTGAACACGATAGCAAAGCAATGCTAAACAAGCATTGACAATGCCAACCATTTGGGCTTTTGTGTGGGCATGGGAAAGGCACTCTCGAGGTGCTGCCATAGTGGTATTAACTGGCCATTGCTGGTAGCAGCTACAAAATGGTGCAAGTACTTGGGCATCTAATAGCAGTGCCTGGGAAATAATGTCTAATAGTTCTACACAAGACAACATTGTTGGCTTTGTCAGTGCTTGTTTTTAACGGGACTTCAGTGAAGGACAAGCATAGTGCTTATAAATCGAGTGGATGAAGACAGACCTCGTTAAGATATTTATATTACACCAGTAGTGGGTTTACAGCTCCAATTAAGTCTAACTCTCAGAAGACCGCTTTGAAAAAACACTGGCAGGCACTTCGAGTGCAATGTTGGATGGTAAGGCTTGAATAAAGTGAGGTCAAAGAGTTCCCATGAGGGGGGGGTTTTTGGGCGGGGATGGCCAGGAACTGGGTGGGAGTAGCCACAGGGATTAGCATGGCCATGGGAAGTAAATGAGTGGTGTGAGGGGTCAGAAATGTGAGGCGGACAACTTTGTAAAGGTTTTTCATAAGATATTATTGTATTACCTTAAAAGTGTTTGATGAATCCCTACCCAGAAGAGAATGTCCCTGCCTATCAAAATAAAATAAAGAAATCACTCTAACAAAAGGAATCCCTCCCTCACACTTAAACATACAGCAAACCTATACAGGGAATATATGGCAATTCACATACAATAAAAACCACAGTTATATCCAACATAAACCTAATAGCAGTTTCTCCTTGAAATCTGGGTAATGTTCCCTTCTGCAGACTTAAAGCAATAATTTGCATCAACAGTTCAAAATTAAAAAAGTTCCCTGTTACAACAAAGTCCTGGTGATAAGGTTCCTCTTGCTCCAAAAGTCTCTCACTTAGACTTTTCAACAGTTCAAAAGAAATGGCAACCTCTGTCTCTCCAGTTGTAGCAAAGTGTTCAACACAACTTCTTCTTAGAAGGCAAAAACACTTCCACAGTTCATCTTTTGCAACAGCAATGTTTTGTCAGGATGATTGCACAATAATACGTAAGATATTGTAGTGGCCTTGCCACTTTTTATTCTTCAGTCTTGAAGTACTGTGTTGTGGTTAAACACTTCTACCTGGTCCAATAACCTGCCAGGTCTACTACTACAAAGCCCCTTGCTCCGTTATACTAGCCTGCCAGGACTGAAAGCTACTAATACTACTGCAAGTACTTCTGTGGCAAAGCACATTTTAAACAACTTAGTAAAGTCTTCTGACTTTCAACATCTGCAATGAGTACCTCTTCTGGAAGGACATGAAACAAATTGGTGCTGTTTCTGCCATGTTCAATGCAGGTTATGCTCATCTCCCCCTCAATGTTTTTGTTATGAAGGCACTCGTGGAGGCAGGTAAGTCTTTGTGATAAGGATTTATTCAGTAAACAGGTAACAGACCCCCAGCACATTAGAAACATCCAATGTAGGCAAGGGACAACTCCAACTGACAACTATAGAACGCTGGGGACAGAGCATACAGCTAGTGCCCTGTGACATCATTTAGAACCTGGCAGCAGTGACAACTCCACACTTCCATGGCTTCTAGTATTGCATGAATGTCTCCCCTTCCATATTAATAACCACATAATGTAATAACTTCACAACACATCTCCCTCTTTTTCATAAAAGTACTTCACCCAATACCTCCGCTTTACACGCGACATCTTTTTACCATAGCGATGCGGTCTTTATTCCAAACCTGACCGCCAGCAACACGCACTGCACCCTTCAACACCGCAACAACTCTAACCGGGTCAGAATACAACAAGTCACCCTTCTTTCTCACCACTCCCTTCTTAATCCTCACCCAGTCACCACACTCCACACGCAATTCCTTCCCTCCTCTCCTTTTATTCTCAGGCATAACCCATTCACTCTTCTTCTTCTTGAGAGACTTCCTCACCTCATCAATGACTACATCAGATTCCCTGCTCCTGCCTAACCATGGCGGACACGCCATGGAGTAAGGTTTTCGACCTCTCATAAGTTCGAACGGGCATAGACCGGTGGTAGCGTGGGGCGCCATGCGCAATGCCCGCATCCTATTTTGAATAGTCGCCAATTTATCAAATCCACACTCTTCCCCCATGCGAATGCTCTCCATCACACATCTATTCAACCTCACAACTGCTCCATTTGTTTCTGGATGATAAAGAGCTGCCCTCTTATGGCTCACACCACATTTTTCCAAATACTTGGGAAAACATCCACCGGTAAATTGTGTGCCATTGTCTGTGAGGACACTTCCTGGGAGACCCTCACTTGCAAAGATCTCTTGCAAAACCTTAACCATACTTTCCCCCGATATTTCTCTCACCACTTTGAAATCTACCCACCTAGAGAACAAATCGACAACCAGAACCACAAATCTTTCCCGACCATATCCCAAATCGACAGGTCCTAATATGTCCATAGCTATATCACTCCAAATTTTAGCCGGAACACCAACATCGATTAAAGGTTGTCTCTTGGCCTCTACGCCCTTACCACTTTTTATGCAAAATTGGCACTCACTCAAACGAGCTTCAACTTCTTTATCAAAACCTGGCCACCAGTACTCCGTCCTCAGTACCCCTTTCGTCTTTGCGATGCCAATATGTCCACTGTGCGCCAGATCGATAATTTTTCTAGGAATCCCCACTGGTGCTACTGCCCTCTCCCACCTGAACAATATCTCATCCGCAACTGACAATTCATCCTTCACCTCCCAGAAAGGTCTTTCTTCCTCCAACAAGGAGGATTTATTTGGCCACACGGCAGAAACTACATAGGATATCACCCTGCTCAAAATCACACCCTTCCTTAACTCATCCAACCACTCCTGCTTGGATACAATGCCTTCTGTACTCACAAACACCATCTCCATGTTATCATCTTCAATCCTATCTTGGGAATTAACCTTGACTCTAGACACATTGTCCGCCAACGTGTTCTCTCTTCCAGGAATCAACTCCATCGCAAATTTGTAGGCTTGCAACCTGGTGACCCACCCAGCCACCCTTCGAGAAATTTTGTCCAGACCTTTCTTCTCAAAGATTACTTTCAAGGGTTTGTGATCCATCCGGATCACAAATTCCACACCCCAGACAAAATTTTTAAATCTCTCTACGGCCCAATGACACGCGAGAGCTTCCTTTTCAAGAACTGAATACCGTACTTCCGCACCCTTTAGGCCACGTGAAGCATGGGCTATTATAACTTCCGACCCATCATCCTGTTTCTGTGCCAAAACAGCTCCCAGGCCACCCTCACTAGCATCTACCGTAATAATAGACAATTTTCTTGTATCAAAACATCCCAAAGGCTTTGCCATGTCTATTTCCTCTTTGATTCTGGTAAATTCTGCATCACACTCGCAACTCCATATGAAATCAGCACCTTTCTTTAATATTTTCCTCATCTCACGAACTTTATTTGCATAGTCTTTCACAAATTTTTGATAAAACTCTGTCATACCTAAAAATGAACGAAGTTCACTTTTTGTTGTGGGCTTCTCGATTTCCTTTATCGAGTTAATGATGCTTTCATTGGGTTTCACCCCCTCAGCTGACACTTCGTGGCCCAAATAGTCCACCTTGGATACCGCAAACTGACATTTTTCTTCCCTTAAAGTAATGCCTCTCTCCTCGAAAATTTTCAGCACATCATTAAGACTCCTGTCATGTTCTTCTAACGTCTCAGCACATCGTCTTGGAAGCAAAATACTCCCTTTACCGACCCAATCAACTGATCCCTAATCTTTTGGAATACCGAGGAGGCTGACGCCAACCCAAACGGCATTCTTCTAAATTGAAATACACCCTCGTGCGTTATAAAAGCCGTAACCTTTCTACATTATTCCGTCAGCTCAACCTGGTGGTATGCGGACGCCATATCAAGTTTTGAAAATATCTTGCCCTGGCCCACAATGGTCAACATCTCACCCATGTTTGGCAAGGGGTGCCTGTCGACCATCACACACTTGTTGAGCTCACGCATGTCAATGCACAATCTCAGATCACCAGAACTTTTTTTAACCACTACCACCGGTGACACCCATTCGACACCTCCCGCTCTCTGAATCACACCAATCTATAGTAGTTTTTTGAGTTCATTCTTCACACCCTCTCTCAAAGAGAAAGGTACCGGCCTGAGTTTAGCAACAACGGGCACACTACCTCTTTTTAGAATAATTTGGTGTTGAAATCCCTTCACCTTTCCCAAACTTTCCTCAAAAACTCCCCCATGGTCTGTTACATACTTGTCTACTTTATCGCAAGGCACAGACACCTGAAGCACCTGCTCGGGGTGATTGGGATCTAATCGAATGGCCAAGCTCTTCTGTTCTCTCCACCCCAGTAATGATTGCCCTTTCTTGGTGACATAAACCTTTCCTCTACACCTCCTTCCTTTGAACTCGAATTCACACCATACAAATCCCAGTAACACAATCTTGTCCTGATTATACCCTCCAGGATTGATGTCCGGTTCACTTAATAGCGCTACGACCCCGCACATCTCCTTCTCATATACACTTCTGGACACTAATGTAATCTTCGAGCCAGAATCAGCCATCATAGAGACTTCATGACCGTTCACACTCACAACCGCATACGGTCGCTCACAATCGTCTCCATTCTCACCATCCAACACCACACTCACGGTATTAACAATGACATTCTGCATTGGAATTATCACTTCCTCCTCGGACGATCTTCCATCTTCTTCCTCATTGACGTACAAAACCTTCTTTTGGCCGGATTGTCCAAATTGGTAGTTCTTACAGCAGTTGGCATAGTGACCCTTCCTCTTACACTTTGCACACGTCACTTTACGGCCAGGGCACACAACAGATGAAGCAAAATGCGTACTGCTCGCACATCGAAAACATAGTCTGTCCTCTTTTCTTTCAGACCTCTGCCCTGGCTCTTGGTTTCTCTTCTCTTCCCCGACAACTCTGCTCGACTGCTTGGTTTTCCCCCTTCTTTTGCCTTTGTTATCTGCTACATTTAGCACTTCACTCTTTACTTCCTTGAGGTCGCTTGCTTCATTCTTCGACAACTTAGCGACACATGCCAATGAGTGTTCAACCCGTTTAGCAAGATCTAGAACCTCATCAAGATTGGGGTCGTCCTTCAGCCACAATTCTTCGCGTATCTTATTGGACCTACAATGAGTCATAAACTGGTCACGGATGTGTTCATCAAAGGATCCTTGAAACTTGCATGTCAAAGCTAAATGCTGCAAAGCTGTCACATACTCTTCAACTGATTCACCTTGTGCTTGCACCCTCATGCGGAACTTATATCGTTCCAATACCGTGCTGGTCTTGGGATTGAAATGTTTGTCCAGCTTGAGTAGAGCCATATCAAATTCATTGACAGCGTCATCTCCACCACTGCCATCTCCCGTTGGCTGAGGCAGCGTTTCATAAATTTTCTGACCTTCGTATCCCAAGAAATGCAGCAACAAAGCCAACTTCCTCTCACCAGAGTACGACGTTCCTCCAGCTGCCTTCATATAATGCAAAAATCCTTTACGCCATTGAGCCCACCGTATTTTTGCTGGACCTGGCACTGGCATAAATATCGGGGGCCCTGCTATTCCAGGTAAACCTGCCATGCTTCTGGTTCTGGAATCCTCTGTAGACTTGCTTCTTATGGCAGCTTACTTGACTTTTGTCCCCTTTGCGCCTAGCACAATTTAAAATACTCATATATCTTCCAAAGTCCTGCTTAATGAGGCTTTGCAATGTCTCTTCTCCCCTTTTTAATGTGTACCCCTATGCTCTGACAAAGTCTCACAGAATTTACCACTGTGGACTCATCCTTGCAATATAGTAAGGAGACCATCAGCTCTACAATTTCACTACGCATTCATTACCAAATGGATAATGGGCTTCTTCTTGCTGCGCTTCTATTACCGCGGGTACAGTAATTCTTTTTCACTGCACATTCGTTACCAAATGGATGATGGCCTTCTTCTTGCTGCGCTTCTACTTCCGTGGGTACGGTAATCCTCCCTCTTTCTTCGCGTGCTGCTCCCTCCCTCTTCCGGGACACAGCGTTGGCCTGCGCCGCAGAGTACGATAAAACAGCAGGCGTCCAGAACAATAAATCGGCCTTCGCTTATCCTACAGTGTCGCCCCGAAGCGCGTGTGATATGGCTGGCAGTCTTGGGGAAAGTAACACGGCGAGCGTTAGCAAAAGCCGTGGGATGGGAAGCAGCGCAGCGCAGCGCCACTTACTTGGCTGACAGGACAGTCGGTGCTGCTGATCGGGGTGGCCACTACAACGCCGGGATGGCAGAGCGGCCACAATCTCACGGGCACAAAGGGGAGGAAACCATTCGATTGCGGGCCGCCGCTACTACGCCAGGGGAAAGCGGAGCGGGGCTGGCCCTTGGATAGCTCTGCTGGGGTCTTCAGGTCTGCTATCCAGATCCCATCCTCGTTGCCAATGTTATGAAGGCACTCGTGGAGGCAGGTAAGTCTTTGTGATAAGGATTTATTCAGTAAACAGGTAAAAGACCCCCAGCACATTAGAAACATCCAATGTAGGCAAGGGACAACTCCAACTGACAACTATAGAACGCTGGGGACAGAGCATACAACTAGTGCCCTGTGACATCATTTAGAACCTGGCAGCAGTGACAACTCCACGCTTCTATGGCTTCTAGTATTGCATGCATGTCTCCCCTTCCATATTAATAACCATTAATAACCACATAATGGAGTGTAGCTCTCCCGCCACAACAAAGTCTTTTGGGTTTCAGCAATATCAGTATCAAAACTTCATATAGGCTACTTCTTCTGGAAAAACATCGAACACATTGGTGCTGTTTATTCCACCCTTGTGGATCAGTGCAGATCATGCTCCTCTCCTCCCAAATGCTTTCTATCAGGAGGGCAGCTCCTCTGCAACTCTTGTTTTCCCACACTTACATCAACCAAACGCTGATAATTGCTTATTATCACACTTGCTCTTCTTTGGTTTAGACAATGCTTGTTTTGGTCTTTATCAACTATTGCCTCCTCCTCTCTTTTGCAATAGAGGTTACAATTGCCTGGCTTCTTAATTGCCTTCTCTTTGTATTGGAAATTTTGGTTGCTTTTATCTGTTCCTAATATTACCCTCTCTGGGCTTTGTAGTGGTTACTGTTACCGTCTTTTAATATTGCTCTCTTTTGGCTTTGGCAATTACTTCCAAAATCCTAACCTTCTGGTATGTTCCCAATGTTCTGATTCTGCCACTCTAATTGCTTTGTATCAGCTTGGTAAGCAAAGTTATTCTTAGTCTGCCACTTTAACTTCTTTATGTTACTTCAGTATTCAATATCATCAATAATGTCCAGCAGGCAATTACGAAGCGTTCCGGTGTCGCACAATAGTAGTGAACTCACCAGGTGCTGCAGACGCGTCCACTCACTCCGCTGCCACAGTTGGTTGTCTCTGCTTCTTCCACTTCCTGCTGCATGGTAAGCTGCTTCTGTTTCTTTCCTGCGGCCCGCGCCCACCGAGAGAGGAGCGTTCCTTGCTCCACGGGTACTCCGTTGCTCCCCTGCTACCAGAACACAAGTTACTTTGGGGAAAAGTTTTCAGATTATCGCTGCCTGCTGCGCAACCTCTGCATTCAAGACCAACACGGGGAAATCTTTCTGGAACAATGCTTCCCGCCGCAGAGCCTCTGCACACAGGCTCATTAAGGGTAGAGACACACACAAAACTGGCATCTGCTTCACAAATAACTCTGAATCCAGTGTCTCTGCTTCCCTTCAACTGCCACTGTGACGTGGAGACTCAATAATTACTCCACCTTCTGCTTCTTCTCCTGCTGCTCCTTCAGGCGTGCATCTGAGGGGTTCCTTTATACTCACCAGTCCCTCTCAGGTGTGCGTCATTAAAATCACTAGACTGCACCTTTCAGTCTAGTGCCTCCAAATCCCTCTTCATCATTCCAGTTCTTTGGCCATTGTGGGACTTGAAGTCCCCAATGGTCAAATTAACTTTTTCTTTTTGAACATTGTTTGTAAATGTACTTACTTCACTTACATTATTAATTACCTTTTTAAGAGGAATTTTAAAAAGTCAATGATTGGGTTGCAATCAAAGGAGGATTAATTTGATCAGAACTTAAGATGGTAATGTTCTGATGTCCACATTTAACTTTCATTTGTGACTACAAGAGTTCTTATCAGTATAGATATGGGTACATTTATGAGGGGGAGCTTTACTCCTGCTAAACGATTGATTAGGAGTTTTCACAACTCACATGATGAGTAACTTTTGAACAGGATACCTCACTCTGACAACAAGCCATTGCATATTCTGGCATCACTGACATTTCTTCCTCTGAGGAAGACAAATACTGCATCTCACCCAATGGAGTCCTGCTACTCCCTTGGGGTCCTTCTCCTCCCAGGTGATCCTCTCGGCTAATATCACCTCCATGGTTAGGATCAGGTAGTGGCTGCCTTCCCCTGGCCACCCGGGGGAAGACTGTAGGTAGGGTTTTTGTAAGGACTCTGTCGAATTCATCACAGTGGGCAAATAACCAAAAAACACTTACAAGCCTTCCTCATATGCCATTTCTTCCTATCTTTACTCTAATGCAATAGTGTGGGCTTATAGGTGGCGCAAGTGCCACTTACTAGCCCCAACTAAAAATAAAACACAAATTGTTCCATCCTTTGTACCCATAGTGTAAGAAGATGAGGTCCAGATGATCCAGACATGCAGGCAGACATCTTGTGCACTTGAGTCACTTGATTGTAGCTCACTTTGGACAGAGGGGTGACTAGTGGGAGCCAAGACTATGCAAGATAGTTCCCAACATGTTCAATGCCCGTATCAATTGCATAACACTATTGGGAGCTTAGCCCATCTTCTTTGCAAGTAAGCGCTGCAATAGAGATAGTACCACAGTGAGCGAATGGAATAAATAAAGAGGGATTTAAGAAAATAAAGTATATTTAAAGTTGGGGTTCGGCAGGGTCCCTGTGATTCAATGAAGCTTAAATATATACTCTTTTAACATGTTGTTAATCTAAAAGGTAGTCCTTTACCTGAAAGGTGCCCTTTGGCCCTCATGCTGAGGAAGCCAATTCGAGTGTTGTGAACTTAGTCCCCTCCACTAACTGGGGTGCTCTCAAAATCCACTTGTGACTTTCTGGCTTCTTTGTCTCAGCTGTGTGCCATGTCCGAGTCTGAGCTCTCGGGATACGTGGACTGGTCCTTCATGCTGTTCTCCTCAACCTCGCTGCTGATACATGGTGACTCACCTATCATTATGTTCTGTGTACTCCAAAGCTTGTGGAGCCAGCTGCACTGCAAGGTTACTGATGTGTCTGTACTTTCTGCTGTAATCATAGACCCTTTTTGGAATGTCACGGTCCACAGAGTACTTTCATATGGGAGACAGAGCTTGTGCTACGTATGTCGTGTGCAAGTGAGTACCTGATCATCTACTTCAATGGATATATCTCGGAGCACTCTTCTCTCACTCACCTTGTGGTTGGTTTGTGCATGATATTGACAAGTGAGGTTTGTATCAATTACCTCTAGTTGTCTGAACCTTTGCTCAGCGATGAGAGAACAAACCTTTCGGTTCACGAACGCCTGCACAGGTGCAATCCCAGTGGTCATGTGGGGCATTAGGTGGTTTGTCATCGGCGCAATGTCAATGCTGTCTTCAAAGGGTTTGCTGTGGCAAACGCTATCCTCTAAAGGTTTTTAAAAGATTTTTAGATCCTGTAAACTCAGCTTCTGCCCAAAGAGAATACAGAAGTTGATTCCAGATTAGGGCTCGTGGTGGAACCATGCTTTACCACCTGCTGACAAGCAGACCTGCCAACCAAGCCTCTTGCAACTCGTGGGAGTCTACAACAAAATGAGGCTGCCTCCTACACTGCTGCAATTTAAAATAATTCTACAGCAAAAATAGTCTGGTGGGAATCTTCCTGTTGTCCAAGCAAATCTCAGACTTTCTTGGGATACGTTCAAAGACATCCCCAATAAACACTTATATGTGCGGGAAAAAAGTTTCTTGATGATTTTCCCATACAAATTGATGGAGGTGACTGCTACTTTAATCTCGGAAAGGGGCAAGGAGGAACTCTGACGCAGTCAGAAGGCATAGAATACAGAAATTGCAAGGGGCATGTCTCACTGCTTGTGCCAATGTGTCTTCATGCCCAGTGGTATTGCCTACATCAGTTCATCCATGAAAATATGCTCTATTCCATTTGGAATATAGTAGCATAGCCTGGTTTCTTTCTTTGCACTGCATTCTGGGAATTGTAGACCTGTGTCTACAATAGAGAAATCCAAGACTATCAGTAAAATAATGCAGATAAAAAACACACAACTGGACTAACATCTACAGATTGGGATGTAGCAGGCATGCCGACCATTCTGTGAGGTGTCATTAGCAAGAAGGTGATGGCATGCTCTAATGCATAGTGCACATAGTGCACTGAGGAGCACATGTTGCACAATGCCTGTGAGCTTGAAGCAGCAGATCGCAGATACTCCTTTTTCCAACTAAGGCTAAAATGAGTGCCAGATGCAGCAAATAAGGCTGGCCTTTCATGTCAGAGGGAAGCTATTTAAAGAGGAGTGCCTTTCATAAAGAAATGTGTGGGAAACATACCCTGCTACTAGTCACTGTGCACTTTTAGTTGCACCAGCCCTTTTAGCTACGCACTTCAGAAACTGAGATAAATGTTAAGGCAATAATGGAGGTTTTTCAGGAAATCGCGACCCAAAAAGTATTTGTCCAAGATCACATAATTGGTTCAAGTGAGTCAGCCAGGATTAAAATTAAGGTCTGTTTTTTCCACTGCCAGTTTAGCGATTCGACTGAAATGTGCATGGGGGATATAATGCCTTGAGCTGAGCACCTCCGTGCTGAACAAAATAAAAAGCTAAAAATACAGTTTCAGAGGCCATTTTGTGAGGTGTCGGCTGGCAGGGGTCTTTGGTGTCACTATGAGAGAAATAATCAACCTCCAGCAAAATCAGTTCTTGACCTTGGAATCACTGTGCTGACTGCAGATAAAACATCAGTGGAATAGTAAGCATCATCATTGACGGACACAGATGTAGTATGTAGATGGTTTATGCTGCATTATGCAGGCCAACTAATTGGGGGGGGGAGAAGGGGGCATACCTTGTACATATTTGAAGACAGACAACAGTGGCAACCTTAAATTTAATTCTAGCCAGTGAAAGTGGCACAAGATTTGGGTAGCATGAGTCCTGAAAAGTGCATTGGTAACAAACTTAGGCATTTTGTTCCGAAGCACCCGCAGTGGATTCTTTTAAAATGTTTATTTTTATTTTTTTTATTTGTGATACAGTTTTCAACTTTTTACAGCACCGTATCCTATCTTGAACCGATTCATTCCCTCAGGAAATGAAATCCACATTAAAATCAACATTGAAGTCATTCCCCCTCACACTCCACTCACGATATGTCCTCCAACAGGTTTATGATTTTCCTCCAACACAAACTAAAAAATACAATAAGCCCATGATTGTTTCCCTTCATAAGTACTTACCACACCACACCACATCCCCACATGGATTCCCCCCTCATCCTAGCTGTGTACATACCACAGCCCTGAGCTCCCCCAAGGTCGCACACTGCCACAGGAAATGCCTTACAGATTCTAGTACTCCCTCCCCTCACAAACAACACTCCCTGTTTACTCTAGGAATCTCCCTTGTTCTTACCGTATTAAATTTCAATTCAATTTTAAATAATCCCAGGAAGTGTTGGATGCACACTGGTCCTTCCCTGACTATAGAACACAAATTCTGCGGCATTATTTTTGGAACTGAGGTTTACTAGTGCTTGCTCTGTCCATGACCAGCTACTATGGGCTTCAAAGTTTGTTTGAAGCTCCATAGGGTCAAGCCCATGGTGGTCTCAGGAACAAAGGTTAACCATTTATTTTCCCTTTGACATATTTTTGCAAGACTACTGCCCGACATCATGGCTGCTCTAGGTCTATATGCTTCCAAGATTAAGTTTTGAAATGAGCCTTCTGGAGCGTTGGTCAATTTCCAAAAGAGGCTTAAGCAGCCAAGATCAATTTTGGCTTGGATGGATGTAATATTAAACTCCAGAAAGACCATCTCAATTGCTGTATGGGGAGCGGGTGGGGCAGCCACAGAAGGCTCTTCAATAGGGCTCTTTCAAGTCTGCCCGTTTCTTCCGCTCTCAATAGTGCCCATGATTCCGCACTGTAGAATATCAACGGCACCACTTTTGCTTGGTATAGTTGGACCAATGAACTGGGTTAAAACACTCCCCACTTCTGTGCAAAAGAGCGGGTACCCCCCAACGTTGCATTGGACTTCAATCTGAAGTAGTCCAAGTGGCTTCAAAATGAATGCTCAAGTATTTGTAGGATGTTACTACCTCCAATCTAGTACCCACCATCTCCCAGTTTAGGCTATTTGCCCTCTTTCCCAGAGGGTTAAAGACCATTATTTTAGATTTTACTTTACTGATGGCAAGGGATTTTCATCCATATATTGTTTTAAATTGTTCAACAAGGATTATAACCCTCCGGGAGTCAGGTCCATTATTGCCAGGGCATCCGCATAGCCTAGCCACTGGAGTGACTTAGAGCCCAGTTTTGGAGGAATTGCGGCTGGATTTTTAATGACTGCCTTCAGATCAGCCAGATAAAGGTTGAACAGAATGGGGGCTAGAGTACAGCCTTGTTTTAAGCCCTTTGAGCTAGAAATCTACTCAGTCGAGCCCCCACGTTGATCTAGTCTGATCTTAACCCTGATCTGGGAGTACAATAAAACAATCATCCTGAGCAAGCCAGGCGGGATTTCCAGCCTCTGCAATGTTACCCACATCCTATTACTGTCTACGGTGTTAGACGCGGAACTTAGATCTATATAGGCCACATACACAGGGAGTTTCCTCACCATCCAAGCTTGTTGGATGTTGGTAATTAAAGCTAAAATGTTAATCCCGGTGCTAGATTTTTTGCGAAACCCCGCATGGCACTGCGGTATGATGTTAACAGATTCCTCCCACAACTCCACTTCCTTCAATAGGGTTCTGGCAAAGATTTTGGCAGGTACGTCCAACATGGCAAGCAGACGCTAGTTCTTCGGGTCGTCATGTCTGCCCTTCTTTAGTACTGCAACGATGATACTGTCCTGCCATGAGGCAGGAATAATCTGCAGCGTTGCTATGCTGCAAAAGAGGTGGTGCAGCTCATGGGTCCAAAGTGATGGGTCAGCCTTGATGATGGTGCTGCAAATTCCATCAGGGCCAGGGGCCCTAGATGTTTTGCTGGTCCTAATGATGTCCTCAATATCATCTGGACCCAGATCATGAACCCATGTATTCTCTGGGAGCTTCCAACCCTTGGCATTCTCCAAGCTACCGCCCAGGGTCTGCTGTATGTAATTTACCCAACCTACCTCAGGTAGCCCATTAATATATCTGGACATTGACTCCCTACCATTAACAATCTTCCAGAAGTCAGTAACGTTCTTGTTCACTGCTGCCCATACCAGCTCCTGCCATCTCCAGCACTCAGTGACATAACTGTATTTTTTGTAATTCAGTTTGGCCTGTTTGACCTTCTCACTGTGTTATGCCTGTAGGGGCTCAGTCCATGCTATTGCACATAACTCGGCCCTTAAACACCTTTTCCAGTCCCTGATTTCCTTGTCTTAATGGTGGCGATGGTAGTATTTAAGCCCCAGGGCCACCCTGCTCATAGAGCGAGGGCATCTCATTGTACATTTTTGGATCGTGACCAACTTAAATTCAAACTGAGCTATCACCTGCTTGGCTTGCGCCAATGGTGGCAGCTCAGCGTCTATTACAAAGGGCCGCAGGATAGTTCTCACAACCATTGCTGCCTTATCTAAATTTTGGTCGTTCTATGAAATGCGGTTCAAGCCGCCATTAATACTGAAAGCACCGGATGGTCTCGGCCCAAGATTAAAGGACTGCGGCCTCAAGTTCAGAAGGATGGGGAAGTGATCACTCTCTGGGCACTGATATATGCACATGTCTTCCACTAAAGTGGGACATTTGGCATTGAACATATAATCTAGTGTGCTACTGCCGCCTGTACCCACTCTTGTGAAGTCGTGTCAGATGGAAGAGCACGATTGATAACAGAGAAACCAAATGAGGCCAGTAAACAAGCCCAACACATCCACCATTGTTGCACTTTATGCGAGCCTCCTCTGCACCAGAGGCTCCCGCCTGCTTCCTTCATTTACTCCCCACCCCAATGGTAACAGAATCCTTACATAACAATCTCTGCAGAGCAGAGTTGGCCCTACGAAATTCATTTTCCCAAGTAGAAGCTCCATCTCCCTTAATGTAGTTATAACATCCCCTGCATAGGGTGGTAGATACTCATTTATGTACAATAATTCTTGGGGCCAAAGTCACCTCTCTGGGTAACGATACCTCTGCAAAAGGATGTTCATAGAGAGAGAGGGTATTTCCACCAAACACATTGGAAGCTGCACACATATTGCGAGACCCCCTTAAGGCCAGCCTCTGGGCCGCTGACTGGCCAGTCGAGTGATGAAATTCCATCCATCCACCACCAGCGGCTCAGTTAGCCAGGTTTCCTGGAGCAGAATGACATTGAGCCATCTATATAGTTGAAGAGCCCATCCCCCTAAAATAAATGAGTATGCCCCGCGTGTTCCAACTCAACATCAGATAGAGTGGATTACTGCTGTGGTTAGGAGTGAGGAGCACCCCTCCTCTCCACCAAAGTCACCAACCTGGCCCAGTGAGAATCCTCTTACTGGGCTCTTGACCCCACATCAGTAGAACATCTTTGTGTCAATTAGGCCAACGAGATGAAGTAGGGACCACTGGTGCCTGTGTCCCCTCAACAACCTTACTGAGTAGCCCCTGTGCATTCTGGTTCCCATCCCCAATATTTGGCTATTTCTGACCTGTGAAGCCCCTTAAGTAAACAGCCTCTTTCTAAATATGCCTGCCTCTATTCTCCGTCCTCTGCAACTCATCCAAAACAGGACTGCGAGACTTGTCCTTTGCCTCAAGCCCAGGGATCGCATCTCTCCAGGACTGAAATCTCTGCACTGGCTCCCAGTGGCGGCGAGGATTAAGTTCAAAAACATCTGCATTGTCCACAAGGCTTTCTGGGGCCTCCATACCTTCAACTCTTTCTTCCTAAATATCTTCCTTCTCGAGCTCTTTGCCTCTCTGTAACTTGAGGAGAACCATCTCTGCTTCCAGAAGCACCTCAATACCTTCCTCTTTGCTTCTGCTTTCTCTCCTCCTCTCCTTTGCTGATCTCCGGCTGGAACTGAAACTGCACTGATCACCTGGCTACCCTCTGATCTCGGGCCCAGGTTCCCGCCAGTTGCACACCTGTATCCCTACAGCCCCTCAGCACTTGACACCTGATGTCTGCACTTAGCCAGGCACTTGCCACCAGCTGGCCGCACTTTTTATTTATTGTTTTAATTTATTTTACTGATATCCTATGTACTGCACTGCCCCTCCCTCTTCCCCCCTGCACATTTACCCCTCCCCTGCACTTGCGCGATGTCATTGTCACCTAGCCTAGTAAGATCATTGTCTTTGTCTTCCCTCTGTTCCCCCTCCCTTGCCTCGTTGCGCCTTGAAACACTTGTGTATAAGCGCTTTATAAATGCCATATCATAACGATGGAACAATCGTAGCCAAGGTTATATATGGTCCCCCTATGCTCCACAATGTACAAATAAAGTGCTGTCTGCATGAAAGTACACAAGGGAAGTAGCTAGATTCTCTTCCTCATTCATGTCCACGATCTTGACGTCACAACTACTGATGTACCTCAAAGGCATCACGACATGAAGAAGGGCCAAGAATGGTGAATGATTATTAAAAAGCTGCTGCCCTTGCAAAACAAACTTTAACTCTGCAAGGCCGTTACAGGGTTTAACCCAGGTAGTAAGTTGAGGACAGGTTTCCGCTTCCTGGCTCATAATGTCCCCGCTGCCCACATTAGCTTGAGTCATAACACTGGTCATTGTAGTAATTTTGTGCTTCAAGCTTCCACCGTCTTCCGCATCAATGGCCGAAAATAGGTCTTCCTAATTATATACCAAGCCCTCATTTGACAACCAGCAATACAGGGAGCCTGTGGATCCCGGGCTCCTGGTTGACCACGTCCTGACTGCTTGTTGCCCCTATTGGGACACCTGTAACACTCACCTTGTTGGTCCACAGGGAAGCGTCTCGGATAGCTGGGATGTTCTTGGGAACCCTTCGCCTGTCCTGGAATCTGGATAATCGAGGGGAAATTCTAAAAGACAGAGGGGAAGATAAGCTTCGGTTCTTTCCTTGCAACCCACCTCCCGAGTTCCCCTTGCAGTTCCCCAGAGAATGTCTCTCACCTTTTTTTCTATTAAGGTGCGCTCTCCGTCCTGCCACACTGGGCAGGGGCGCGTCGAAAGGTGGCACCGTTCCACCGAGTTACTTCACTGGAGAGGGCCGGAGTTCAGACCGGCTGCAACTCCTACTTTCAGGTAAGTCTTTCAGGCGAAAGCAATGTCTTTTAGATGCAAGCAAAGTCTTTAGTTGAATTAGCAATAATGTCTTTCTCGCCTCTTGTTGCAGGTGGCGAGTGCTGCGGTAGAATCCGGAGCCCGGTTCGAATAGGTAAGAAGAACGCCAAGCGGCGCTGGGAGCGTCTTAGCAAGAGGCTAACCTGTGGTTTTGTTTTGTTCTGTAGGTCGTGACAACCAGGAGAAAGATGTTCCCCGGAATCCAACGGGATGAAAGATGTCTTGAAGATGTTGGCCTTCCGGGCGACCAGTGGAGCTGGTAAGGATGGCGATGATTCTTGTCTTGGATGACTTCGAAGCCGATGGATGCTGCAGAGCAGGAAAGATAGCAATGGTTCTTGCCTTGGATGAGTTCGAAGCTGATGGTTGCTGCAGAGCAGGTAAGATAGCGATGGTTCTTGCCTTGGATGACTTCGAAGCCGATGGATGCCGCAGAACAGGTAAGGATGGCAAGGCAGGATCTGATGAGCGTCACGCTGCAAGGCAGAATAACGCAAAGCGCTTGCCCTTAGTCGGGTGTGGTTTAAATAGCAAGGCGGTATCCCAGGTGTCTTTGGGGCGGGCCCCACCCTGAAGGTTAGACCGCAGAATGCAGTTCCCCAGTATTCCGCATGGGGGCGGCCATGCTTGTCCTCTGCCCATAGAAACCCCGTCCCAGCAAGCGTCTCCTATACCAACAGCACCAGGACTGGCTCCAAGGCATCCGAGGAGACTCAAAGTCCTTAGAGCCTCGTGAGCCCTTGGTGGGGATAAAGTTGCGACAGCACTCCCCCCTAAGGCTCCTCAAGGTGATTCTCTGGTCGGGTCCTGGCTTGGATGGAAACGTCCGATGGAAACGTCCGATGGAAACGCTGGAGCAAGCGAGGGGCATGAACATACTCACTCGGTTCTCACGTCCTATCCTGTGGTCCATATCCTTTCCAATCTACTAGGTAGTAGAGTCTCGATCTCACCAACTTGGAGTCCAGAATGTCTTTTACCTCGTACTCAGGTTCCCCTTGAATGACAATTGGCTTAGGGGGAGCAGTTACACGGGTCCCCGGCCTAAACGGTTTCAGGAGAGATACATGGAACACTGGGTGTATCCTCATATGGTCTGGTAGTGTCAGTTTTATAGCTGCTGGATTAATGACGGCCTCACCGGGTACGGTCCCAAGAACCGGGGACGAAATGTTTGTGTTCCTTTAATTGGTACATGCTTGGAAGCAAGCCACACTAGATCTCCCACCTGATAAGTCGGGGCTTTGGAGCGACACTGGTCCGTGCATCTTTTCTGGCATGCCTTAGCATGTCGTAGGTGCTCCTGAGCTTTCGCGAAGGCTTGAGTGATGGTGGTGTGTAGAGTCTCGACTGCAGGCATTTCCAGGGTCGTAGGGATGTCGAGTTCAGAAGTGCGTGGTGTCGTTCATAGATCGTAAATAATGGCGTTTGTCCTGTGCTGCTATGTAGCAAATTATTATACGCGTACTCGGCAATCCATAGAAGATCCTTCCAGTCCCCTTCACCCTGGTGGAGCATGCAGCGTAAGTACTATTTGAGAGTTTGATTTGTTCTCTCCGTTTGGCCGTCAGTCTGTGGGTGGTGGCTAGTGAACAGCCGAATATCTATCTGGGCCAAAGAGCAGCATTCCTTCCAGAAGCTAGACATGAACTGGGACCCACGATCTGATATTAGGACTGACGGGAATCCGTGTAGGCGTACTATATGTTACAGGAAGACTTTGGCGAGGCCGGAAGCAGTCGGAAGACCCTTGAAGGGGAAGAAATGGGCCATTTTAGAAAATAAGTCCACAATCACCAGGATGGTATTAAAACCTTGACATGGAGGGAGGTCGGTGATAAAATCGAGTGACAACGTGTCATGGGGCTGGGGGAATGTCCAACGGCTGAAGGAGCCCAGCAGGGCTCTGCTTGCTAGACTTGTTTTGGGCATAGACACCACATGAAGACACAAACTTGGTTACATCCTTGCGCCAAGTTGGCCACCAGTAGTTCCGTTGTATTTTAGCTAAGGTTTTGGTGATTCCTGGATGGCCCTCCATGAGAGAATCATGGTGCTTGGAGATGACCTGCCCTTGTAATTCCTTCACTGGAATGAATAGCCGATTTCGGTAGTACGGCAGTTGATTCTTGACACTATAGTGCTCTCCCCTAGAGGCCCACTCTTGTAGCTGCTCCTGGGTGAAGACCTGTTGAATTTCATATAATAGTTCACTCTGGGTCATGGTGGTAGTAATACCTAGTACTCTATTCTCCGGTATGATGGCCACTGGGTCTGGCGGCGTGTGTGCCATATCATCTGTACCAATGCGGGAGAGAGCGCCAGCTTTGCCGTTTTTGACCCCGGGTCGGTACGTGATCACAAAGTCATTTTCTGTGAAGAAAAGGGCCCAGCGTAGCTGCCGTGATGATTGAGCCTTCACCCCTTTCAGGTACTGGAGATTCCTGTGGTCAGTTATTACAGTGACGGTGTGCCTGGCCCCCTGCAGGTTTCCACAATGTAGGGAAGGTCTGGACACGGATGTCGCAAAATGGGAGCGGAGGTGAACCTGGTCTTGAGTTCTTGAAAGGCCTTTTTCACTTCTTCGGTCCAGTTAAAGGTCTTGTTGCATTTTCTGAGCAAAGAAGTAATTGGGTGCACAACTTGGGAGAAACACGGGATGAAGCGGCGATAGAAATGCGCAAACCCCAACATGCTTTGGACTCCCTTAATTGACTTGTAAAGTACCACATGATGAACCAACATGAACATATACTTAAAACATCCTTATAGAAACATGTTACACAAAAGGAGACCAATTGTAGCTTGCATATAGCTAAGTCTACTAATTAATGTGTGCGAGGGGAAAAACAAATCTCTGGGTTTTACTACTGGGATTTAAATACATCTAACACAAGAGACTGGGCCTCATTATAAGTGTGCCGGTCTGGAAACAATGGTGCCGGTAAGCTTACTGGCACCGTTGCTTCCGGACCAGCACACTACAACTCTGCTGGGCGGGTGCCATCCCGCCCGACAGGTCAGACCTGCCGGCGGGACGGCACCTGCCCGCAGAGTTTTCACAGAAGCACCAGGAGTGTTAACAACGGTGCTGGTGCTTCTTTGGTCCCCATTCCCATAGAGTCCTTTAGGACTCTATGGGAATGGGGACTTACAATTTGCCGGCGCCTGACTTTACAGTCCACCAGCGTTGTAATCCCCTGGTATTACCGGGAAGTCAGGTACCGCTAAATATTTACGAGTCTGGCGGCAACCCGCCGTTATCATCGCCACGGTTACTGGCGGAACTGTACTGAGGCCCACTGTGTTAGGTTTACCTGCTTAGAGGCATTATTTGACAGATATTTGCAAATTGTTAATCATGTTGGGAAGAATATTTGAAATTGTAGAAATAAACAGAACTTGTTTTTTGTTTTACATCAGGAGAACTGAAAATAAGCTTGCAAGAGGCCCGCAACATTTGGTCTGCTCTTTCCTGTGTGTGGCCCTTTCCACTGAAATGGCTTACCTGGGGAAAAAAGAGCAGGCATTTGGATAAAGACTCCCATTAGAATTAGAGAAATCAAACCTTTTTGTACAAAAGACAGAGTGCTATACAGTGAGATGATCGGATCTGTCCAGGCTCACAGTATCGTCTGGTGGCAAAGCGGGAATATGAGTCCTGATGCTTTAGGAAGCCACATTTGAGACAGTAGAACCAAACACTTCTCTACACTAACTGATTAGTAACTTCATTTGGGGTGGTTGCCCATTTATAGTCCTTGTCTGGAGGGATTGGGACCTAGCACTTTCTGGAGGCGATACGTTTTATAGGACACTAGGCGTTTATGTAATTTAGTTTCTTAACCTAGAAGGGAGTAAAGGCTGAGCAAACCTTGCTGGGATTTGCAACTGACCTGGCATATAAACCAATGCCCTTTCTGAGTGCTTAAACACAGAGCTAAATTCTGAACCTTTGTATCACTCTAATGTGCTTCGACTTTGGTTGTTACAAGTGATCAATGTAGTCCTCCAAGGAAAGGCAAAAACACTACACAAGTTGTGCTGTAGTCAGTGCACAAATGATGTTCTATACAGTGAACCCAGAATGCATAACTGGATCAATTGATCAGATCGGAATGTAGTTGTCAACAAGTCGAGCAACTGGTCTAGATCCTCAGCAGTGCACTGCACGATCAAGACCTGTTATGGTTTATATGAAATGTGCTCTGACTTATTTGCATTAGGCATTCAGGTGGGGCCCCCTGAAAGGATGGTGTTGGGGGCACTTGCCTCATTTGCCCTCTCTTTAAGACTTTAAGAGGTTTCTGTTCAGCAGTGTTCTAAAGTAGCGCAGGAACGGTCTACATACCTTGGTATGTGGTCTGCTCTAGCTGTTCACCCCAAATGGCTGTTTACCTGTGGGTTTCCATGTAGTCTTCATGTGGAATGCATGTTTGCAATGAACTGCAGTTTGTTTCATTGAAAAAGCCCACCACTACACAACCACATGATGGTTGTGCGATTGCTGATGTACAGGACTAGTGTACAGATTTACAGCGATGGGGTAGGTGAAGTGAACCTTCTTTTGGCAGGATGGCCTGGTACAGGAAGACGTTACCCTCCTTTGCCCCACTTCTCATCTGATTGGGATTGTTGTGGTCATGCGTGTCTCCGATACCTTTTGGGTATTGTTGGGCATGAGGGTGGAGGACTCAAAATCCCTCTCTACCTCTTGCAAGAGGGTTACATTTGTGGAGGGCTGTGTTAGGCCGTCTCAAGGGGTTCAGCAGCCCCTCCTTAACACCCTGTTGTCCAGATAGTGGATTTGATATGAGCATTTGTGTGAGGTGGTTGTTGTTTGCTGCTGCCCGGCGTTAATTTTGTAACCTGCAGACCCCTCCCACCTGTCCCTCAAGTCCTACTGTAGGAGTCAGATGGGTTTCTAAGGTAATGGCTGCCTCTGGGATAGCAGGCCTTGGGAGGAGGTTGGTGGGACCTAAGATACCCACTGCACCATCCCTATACCTTTTTGAGATTATTTAGGTGATGTATTTGCATCGGTGTGACTTATGTTTAGTTCTGTCCATCAGAAGGTGGTGCATGCACAGGCTCTCTCCCTCTTTCCCTTGTAGCAATGCCGTGGTGTTGATCTGTGTTACTTTTATATGGCCGCTTACTGGTGCCGGGCGGTGTCACTTGGGATCCGTTTTGAGTGGTCTCTTGTTCAGCCATCCCTGTTAACTGTAGTAGAAGAGAATGTTGATGCTGAAAGGAAAGTTTTCGCTCACCACTCCCTTGTATTGATCCCCTGCGATCTGCTTTCCTCACTGTGTACCCCTTTCCGACACCCCCCACCCCGCCTCCATGGCTTGTAAAGCGCTCAGTTGCTTCCTGGAGGTAGGCCTGCGCTATCCTAATACCCAAATACATTCCTTCATGCCAGAGAGGCAAGTTGTCAGGTATTCATTGTCTGTGTAGCCAGGCAACAAGAAGGGAGCCAGTGGCCAATGTTTGCGGCAGTGTCTTCTGCATAGAGACATTATGTCCTTTGGCATAAGGTTGAAGTGCCTGTTATGTGCAGAGTGGTGGATGTGGGTGCATGCTGTGATGTACGAAGTAGCTGGATTGGGATGTGCTGTATGAAGCCAACAGTCTTAACAGGCTTCTCTTGTGCAAGGCATATATATATATTTTATAACACATTTTATTATTTTGAAAATAAGCTCAAAATGTTACAAAGTTCAAATTTGGCCCAATCTGGCCATTACATAACTACCTCTCAATAATGGAAACATTGGGTTTTAGGGAGTCATCTGTCGCCCACACAATACATTTTCTAAACTTTCACCTAAACACATCACATTATGATTTGCACTGTGTTTATTGAACATGTTACTGCGCATCTTCCCACCGTTGCCATATCTTATGAGCTTTTCTCGTGCATCCTCTAGCAGTGTACACCCTGCGTTCCATTACAATGCATATATTCACGTCTGTAATCCACTGCTCATACTGTGCGATCACTTCAGAGCCCCACAGCTTCGCTACGTTCCTTTTGATTAATGCTGCAGCTGTTGACAAGAACAGTTTTTCATATCTAGACATTTCTCCTTCCTCCTCCACTCTGAGTAACAACCGTTTTGGATCTCTGGGGACCACCCTCCCCAACACTCGTGAGAGTTCATCACAGCAGTGCTGCCAGTATTGTTGGATGCAAGTGCACTCCCATAGTATGCGGAAGAGTGTTCCCTCTTCTTTTTTACAGCGCAGACAGTTTGGGTCAGCAGCTTTCCCCCATCGTTAGAGCGCCACTCTCGGGTAGTATACCCTATGTAGTATTTTGAACTGTATAAGCCGGAGTCTGGCTGAGACACCTCTCGAGGGTACATGAGGATAGTCACCCAGTCCTCTGATTGTATGGCACCTACGTCCCTCTCCAATTTGGATTTCAAACTTGCTAATTCGGTAGTGGCAAAGGAGGTTATAACATTATACATGGTAGAAGTAGTCTTGGTGTCGACTTTTGCCAGGACTATGTTCCTCTCCAGTGGGGTACATTCCGGCATATTTTCTAGCCCCGGGAGGTGGGTCTGTAATGCGTTTTGTAGTTGTGTATAATGATAGTGTTCAGTGAGTGGAAAGTGAAAGCGAGACATTAGGGCTTCGAAAGGCACCAGTTTGCCTTCTACGATGACATCACCAACTTTTGTTATGCTGGGCTTCACCCAGCCAGGCCATCTCAGAAGTTTGTTCACTTCAGGGAGGTTCCCATTGTGCCATAATGGTTGTATTGGGGTGATTTATTTATCCCATCCCATGTGTCTATGTGCCTCCGTCCAGATTAGTGATATATGTGAAAGCATAGTTCGGGGGGGGATGTATGGCGTGTAGCCCGGTAGAGAGATTCCAGCTGGGATCTGCTTATCCCCTCAGTGTTTCCTGTTCCAATGTGCGGCAGTGACTTATCTCTGTGCAACATATCGCTGACCACTGTCATTTGACTGGGCCAATAATAGGACTGCAGGCGTGAGAGTCCAATCCCACCTTCCCATATGGATCGCTGGAGGGTACACAGTGCAATGCTTGGGTGTCCTCCACACCACAGTAGCTTTCTAAGTATACATTCGATTTTATGGAATTCATTCTGCGGAATGTGTAGCGGTGCGTTTTGTAGTATATATAGGAAGCGGGGAAGGGCCATCATCTTAAAAAGCACTGCTCTGCCCAGCAAAGTCAGTGGCAGAGAGACCCAGTGCCAAACATCTCCTGTGAATCTTGCTACAATCGGGTGAAGGTTTTTACCCACATAATCGTTCAGATTGTTTGTGATTTGTATGCCGAGATATCTAAACTGACCTGTCACAACATGATACGGGCAATTTTCCGGCATCGCAGAACTCGTGTTGCTAACCGGGAACAGTATTGATTTAGACCAATTTCCTCGTAGGCTGCTGAAGGTGCCATATCTATCTAACAGGCTTGTTACCACGGAGCAGGAATTGTACAGATCTTTGACATACGTTAACAGGTCGTCTGCATATAGGGAGACTTTGTCCTCCCATTCGTCCGCCCAGCGGAAACCGCTCCATGATTGTGTTGTTCTTAACAGTTTGGCAAGGGGTTCTATTGCCAGTGCAAAGATCATTGCAGACAGGTGGCAGCCCTGTCTGGTTCCCTTTCCTAGTCTAAAGGGTTTTGAGGGCCACCCATTTACTCTCGTTTCTGCTTCAGGGGACTCATAGAGGAGTTGTAACCAACCCATGTACTGTGGACCGAATCCCATGCAACACATTATTTCCAATATTGCCTCCCAATACACTGAATCAAAGGCCTTTTCAAAGTCTATTGCGAGTAGTGCTAGGGGACCTTGGATGGTAGTCGTCTTTTCTACTGCTGAATGCAATCTATGTATATTAATGCGGGTAGAACTTTGCAGCATGAATCCGCATTGATCTGGGTGGTTTAGTGATGTTATAACCTGTTGTAATCGGTTAGCTAGCACCTTCGCTAATATTTTGGTCTCACTGTTTATAAGGGAGATTGGCCTGTATGAACTGCAGCTGTCTGGGGGTTTGTCTGCTTTGGGGATCACTATTATCGTGGCCTTCCGAAGGTCCGTGGGTAGGCAGCCCCGTTCCTTAGAATGTAAAAACATTTGCAGCAGGTGTGGGGCAATCTCGTTCGTTCCTAGTTTCTGCCACATCTCTATCAGGAAACCGTTCGGCCCCATTGTCTTTCCTGATTGGAGTTCTGACATGGCCGTTGCTAGTTCTTCTTCAGTGATGTCCTTTTGCAACAGATTTCTCTGATCTACATTTAGGGAGGGGAGGATGACCTCATTCAGTATTGAGGTATCAATGGGCGACGTTGGCGCCTTGTATAGTTCTGCATAATAGGAGGAAAAGCCCTCTGCTATATCTCGTTCAGTCAGTAGCAGATATGTTCCCTCTGATCTAATCATTCTAACCCGACTACATCCCTTTTCCCGACTTTCCAACCATGCCCGCATTTTGCCCGCCTTGTCGCCGGTCTCATTTACCCTGGCTCTCATCGTTATATGGGCCTGTTTGACGCTATCTAAGGTGATATTTTGTAGACGTTTTTGTGCCAGCATCAGCGAGCGATGCGTTTCAGGTAGGTCAAGGTTTAAATGGATTGCTTCTGCTTGTGTAACCTGTTGTTCGGCTCCGATCAATTCTCGTTGGTGTTTCTTTTTGTGTGCTGCGGTCCAAGAGATAATCTCACCCATTAGCACAGGTTTATACGCTTCCCACAGTACTCCCGGGTTGTCTACCGATCCCATATTCAGCTCGAAGTACGTTGTAGCTAAATGTGCCTGTTCTATTAGATCCGGAAAGCCCAGGTAGTAATTGTTTAGGCGCCACGTGGGGGGAGGGAGCGGTATAGTCGTATGTAGCTCGATTAGCAATGGGGAGTGATCTGATATGCCAGGGGGAAGCAGTGTGGCCATAGAAGCTTTGTGTATATCTGGCGATGGGAGAAAGAAGTAGTCCAATCTCGATAATGAGGCATGTACCCCGGATTGATATGAGTATTCTCTTGTGTCGGGATGTAAATCTCGCCACACGTCTCGTAAGCCGAGTGCAGTGGCAAAGGTGGTAAGCTAAGTGCGAGTGCTGGAGTTCCTCCCTCTCAAATGTGTGCGATCCATCCCCACCTCCATAACTTCATGGAAGTCACCTCCAATTACCATGATGTCCGATGTGTCTCTGGAGATTATGGGCGTGATGTCGTTTACTAGCGTAGATATCGGTGCTGGAGGCGAATATACCACCAGCATTGCAATGGTTTGATTCCAGTGTGTCCCTGTAATAGATGCAAATCTGCCTCCCGTATCTTGTGTCACGCTTGCAAGAGTGAAGGGAAGTTTTTTGTCTATTAGTATGAGCACACCGCCGGAGCCCATGGTAAAACCAGCGTGTATTGCCAATCTGTATTTGGTGCATTTGAATATGTTGCATGTGGTACCTGCCAAATGTGTCTCGGTTAGGAATACTGCATCTGGTGTATGCCTATTTAAGAACTGTGAGACAAGACGTCTTTTGATCCCACCTTCCAGCCAGTTGACATTCCAAGTCAGAAACCGCAGGGCCCTGACGTCAGTGTTAGTAGAGCCATTCGAAGTAGGGTATGGGACAGTGAGCGTCATATCGCGCAGTGCATGTGGGTGGGAGACTGACTGCTTTGTGATGTGTAGCGTTCTTGAAGGAGATGTGTGAGTTGACTTCCAGACCCTTTACCAACAAAACCAATAACAACAAAACTTTCCTTTCCCCACCCTATACTCCACCCAACTTGAAGCATCTATCGCCCGAACAACAAATAACCGCTGATACCAACCTGATCAGCTGTTAATCAAACAAATGATTACGTAATACAGTGTACCCCAACAAATTTGGGTGGCCCTGATCTTCAGTGACAAACATTCTGTGGGGGGCAACCTTCATGACGGCCACTTAAATGTTATTTATCCTTGTTTAACTTATGGTGTTGCATCTTGCAAATGTCTTACTTCTCCTCCTCTTTGCGCCCAGGCGGGACACGCTGCGTGACAGTCAGTCGTCCCTGGCATTCACCCCACCTCATCATCTGGGGGGTTTATTGCTGGCGGTTGTGGTGGCAGCGGTCTTCTTTCCGGTCGGGCTCACCGAATGATTGTCTGGCTTTCTGTACCTCCATGGTGTAATCGGGGAAGAAAGCAATTCTCAAGCCATTGTAAGTCAGTGTGCCTTTGGCATGTGCCCTCTGGAGTAACGCATCCCGGTCCCTGTAGTTAAGGAGTTTTGCGATCACAGTACGTGGTGGAGCTCCGGGCACTCGTTTTCCGGTCGGCATGCGATGGGCCCTTTCGATCGAAAAGTACTTGGAGAAGGAGTCCGGTTCGAGCATGTCTGTGAGCCATTGCTACAGGAAAAGTTCCATGCTCGGGCCCTCCGTGTTTTCGGGCAGGCCCAGGATCCTGACATGGTTGCGCCTCGATCTGCCCTCACCTTCATCCACCCTTTCTGCCATTGTTTTCAGTTCTGATTTCACGCCATCCAGTTGTTGTTGCAATTCCCGTATTCCGTCTTCTGCATCCAAAATACGCAGCTCCGCTTCCCCTGTTCGAGCTGTTAACTTCTGCAGGACGTGGCAGACTTACGCCGTCCATTTTTTGTTCCATGGAGGTGCGTGAATCTGCAATGGCGGCCATAACGTCCTTTAGGGATAGTGTGTTCTCTGAGCCGGCAGTAACAGTTATTGGGTCTTGTCAAACTTAGTTTTGCATAGATGATGTTGTGTATTGGTCCATGTTATTCTGTATGGAATGTTTCTTAGCCTTATTCTTGCCCATGATGGATGTGGGCATCGTCTGTGTTAGATGCAGGTAGTTCCCAGGTGGAACAGCGATGAGTATTATCGTACCACTGGAGTAGCTGCTCAAGGTCGTGGCAGACAGACACGGCTTGTTCAATCCGATCTTTAGATGAAGGTAGTTGCCACCATACTCTGCAATGCAGACGAACCGCTCGTGCCCCCTTTTTGAATTCTAGTTCTGGACGACTCTAGAGCCCGTGGAATGTAATGGGCAGCACTCCCCCGCCTCACTCTACATTCCTTTCTTCTGCATGTAGAGTAGATGTCACTGCTCTCTGTAATGTACTCGGGCGACTGTGGGAGTTATTTCTATGTGGCAGTTGGGTCTTCGGGCCTCGCCCTATGTCACCGGCGTCTCTCCCCACCCCAGCACACACAGTCACACTCTGATCCCACTGGCATCAGGGGTTCCCCTAGAAGTTCTCAGGGACTCCAATCCCGACCAGCCAAGGGCCCCTCTGGATCCCAAGTATATGCCGTGCACTTTGTTGTATAAACTCACTGCGATTAAGGTAGCGTCTCTCTCAGGTGTTGCTTATTCGGTTCACTCCAGGCTAAGCTCTGCACACAGCGAAGCAAGGTCGGGTTTCAGGCTTCCATGACCCGATTCTTTGGGACTGCGTGTTAACTGTGGGTAATTATTGCCACCCATTTGGTCTGCCATTCATATTGTGGTGATGCAAAGCTGCAATCATCAAGACTTTTGCACGTTGGCAGTCATATAATGCCCCGGGGGGTACGAGAGTGGGCAGCTCTCATCCACTTATCTGAGGTTGCTCCTTTCCCTTTGTCTGGGTAGCCCAGGCCAGCACGGTGCGTATCGCTGTCCGTTCTCCCCAGTGTAAACAGTTTGCTCCCCCTGGCTCACGGACGACCGCCTCACACACCGCTCCTGGAGATGGGGCTGTGTTGCTCCATACCTTCGTGCAGGCTGATGTGTTTTCTCGTAGCTCGAGGCATCATTTGTCCGGTTGAGCAGGGCACTGTGCGACTCTTGGTGGGGGGTGTATGGTTAGGGCCCGTAGCGTGTGTCTCTGTTCCACACTTTCACTTCTTGAAATGGGGCTGAGGTGGCGTGGGTTCAGCCGTGAGCGGTCCGCTCCACGCGCCCAGCTCTCTTGTGTCTTATTCCAGTTGGTTACGCCTGGGTCTGTCTCACGACCTCCTCGGGCTCTGACCCCTTTATTAGTTGGAGGGGCACCAGTGGGTCAGTCTCCGGCGTCGCGCTGTGTCCCCTTCTATGCTAATCTGAGTTGCTCTGTGTGTCTCCTACAGGGCCGTTAGCAAAAAAGGCGGGTCCCTTTCTCTGTAGGTTTGCAAAGCGGTGGTTAAACGCGTTGCAGCTTTCCCTCAGCTCAGCGTCTGCTTCAGTTTGCCCGGTCTCAGTGACAGTGTTGTAGCATGAAAATACCTCCCACTGCTGCCTGTACGTAGCGGCCTGTGATGTGTCTGCACTCTGCCCCGCAAGCAAGTCCGGCAGCAGAGCCCCCCCAAGCGCTTCAGGCCACCCAAAACACATACAAGAAGATCTGTCTTAATGGCTGCCATGACACACCGGGGGCATCCGTCGTTCTCGTAGCCCTCAGCACATCTTGTCTCCACGGCAGCCGCATCAGCAGTTCCGCTCCTCCGTGTTCTTCGATCCCGGGGTCCCGGGCGCAAAAGTCCTCGCGTGGCCATCTTGTTTCTCGGGTGCACTCTCTGCTCGGTTTTCCAGGCAGTCAGGAGTCAGCTCTGCAGGCGCCCTCGGGTCTCAAACCCTGCACGATCGTGCTGCAGGTGTTCTGCAATCAGCAGCATTAATTTCGGCATGAACATCAAGCGGATAACAGGCTATATACACAGGATATTTGCGGCGGCCACGGGAGCAGAAGGGACTCAAGTTTGCATCGCTTCACAGTTGGCCACGCCCACCAGGCCCGTATATTTTTGACTGTTTCCCTTCCTGGTGCAATGACTTATCCCGGTTGAAACCTTGTTCTCACTAGGATGCAACTCCGATTTCCTTGTGATTTCCTAAACCTGCCAGGGGTTCCCCTCTGTGGGCTTCTAAGGTTGGTGGCAGCCATTTGCATATGATTCTGTGGTGTGGGGGCTTGCAAGGGTCATAAATCCATTACCCATTCCAATAGCCATACATTGTGGGAGTGAGTGGAGATGGGGAGGCTGATGTTGCCATATATGGACATGACCTATGCCAGTTTGGGAGATTAAGGGATGCTGTTGCCTTAACCAGGTATGGCAGGATACTTGAATTGTATGTGGAATAGACTTTGAATCCACACCTTGGCGAAAGACTGGGAAGATACCAAGTAAAATTTGAATGTGGCACTACCCACTGATTAGGTGGCAAAACATATTTGAATGGATGTATTCCTGCAACAAGCAGCTGAGAATCCTCTCTGCTCCCGTTTTCTGTTATAACCCTTGAGTCTACACCCACACTTTCTCAGTCTTGCAACAAAGACCCGAAGAATTAAGAAACTACCTAAAAAGAAAATGGACCTGTGCTGAACTGCACCCTACCAAGAGTGCTGGCAATGGCAAGGCTCAGCTTTTGCAAACCCCACATTTCTTTATTTAACTAGCAGGGATGCCCAAAATGGTGCTCGCCTCTTGACCCTTCGGCCACTGCTGGGGTTGTAGCTCCAAGAGCCTCTCTTTCTCGATAGCTTTGCTCAGTCCCTGTGCTGCTCTTGCACAAAGAGATGGAGGAAGGGCAACTATGAGCGCCAGGAACCAGCAAAGACTGTGGCCTCTGGTTACTAAGAGCTGTATTAAAGTGGTGCGTCTCAGACCTGGAGCCCTCCGGAAGGTTTACTTTTAGCAGTCACTGCGCTAATCGTGTAATGTAGGGTGAGTGTGCCCTAACAAGAGCTAGCTGCCAACTGGCAAGGTCACCATGCGTGTTCTCAATGCTCTAGGAGGACATATTTTGCATGTGGACAAAGGGCCAGAGGGCTGCACGCACCCAATTAAAACATTTTTTTTTTATTTGGCCACATCAGTCAAGTCTCTCTTCCCCCCCCCCCTCCCTCTCCCTCTCTCTCTCCCTCCCTCCCTCACTCACTTCCTTTCTCCCTCTCTCTGCCTCCATCTCTGTCTCTCTCTCTGCCTCTCTCCCCCGTCCCCCGTGTGGCTTGGGAGTCCAGCACAGCACATTGTGAATTGCGGGCTGAGCTCTAAATCAAAACATGGGACAGACAACCGAATCAAATGTTTCACAGGGCGTGAAATCATGGTCCAGTTAAAGCCACGCTATCAGAGAGTGGGACGCCATTTCCCCATGAACATGGCAGACGCAGCACTGACTCAAACAGGAAACCTCTATGCCAATCCTGCCTCAAAGTAACATGGTGGACCTAGGCAGGAGACAGAATAAATCATTAGAAATGGACTGTTGGGTGTTGGGGGGGGCTCCTGAGTTGGATCCTAGCTACTTTGGATAGATCTACTGCTGCATTAGTTTAGCAGTAAGGGACTCACCACTCAGAGAGCCTAGTTGTTAGTACTAGTGCCGTTTAGTGTGGGAAAACCCCAAACCTCATAGATTAGCGACACTTTATTTTTTGATATGAGATCATTATCCATTCATGCTGTTTAAGAGTTATAACACAATATGTTCTACACCTGCTTGGTATTATATTGCCCTCTTTCAAGCTTCTGTTCAGGGCAAGATTCTCATATTACCTGAGCAATGTTTGTAAAGTGTGACACTTGGTATTGCCATCTTCCAGATTGTGATACCACATCTGTTAGTTACATTGTAATCATACACAGGTGAGTCCATTAGCATTCTTTCCAGTTTGGTCTCTTATGCTTGTTTAGTATGTAACAGTATTAGAGAAAAGCATAGCCTGAAAGTCCCATAAAAAGTCCCGGGTTAATAATATGTGAATCACCTACACAGTGAGTCAAAATCGTTAACTGCATAATGGTATTAAGAGGAATTAAAAAGAGATAACAATGTGCAATATTTGGCCATAAGTGGGGAGAGACAAAACGAAAACAAAGCATTTTTATCACTACCAATGAATATTACAATGGTCTTTCTGATGCTGTGCATATTTGCCATTTTCTTGCGAAAATATGTTACCTTGGTTGCCGCCATCATAGTTTTCATAAAGATGTCTCTCAGCTGTGGTACTCAAGTTGGAATAGTTACTGGTTTGCCCTTTATTTGTAACTTCTAATTTGCAGCAAAAACAAACTGTTGTTTATCTATGAAATATGAGGTACATGCAAGTTCTTTACAGGAACCCATCTAGTAAATAATTTGAAAACTCCCCTCACCTAGAGTTAAGGAGGCTGGCGACTTACACAAGGGGAGAAGGTAGGTACATAAAGCCAGTGCCAGACCGGGGCAGGGAACTCCAGGAAGCCAATCTGAGAACATATTCCCAAATTTATCTTATCACCCACAACATAAAAGGGTCCTTCTCTTGGGCTGTGGGGGAGAGGACGGTATATCTGTGATCTGGCTAGAGAGAGAGAAAGAATTGGAGAGAGATTGGAGGAAAAGAGACGGGTGTAATGAGCAAGGAGTTAAGAGAGGAGAGGTTATAGGAAAAGAAGGCAGGTCAGAAGGAAGAGGGGGAGCAACAATGCCAGCAGGAGGAAGTGGAGGAGCAGGATTGAGAGCTGGTGCAAGTTAAGGAGAAGGATCAAGTGCAGGCTGAGGAAAAGAGCAAGGCTTGGAGTGTAAACTCCTGGCAAGCCACCGGAGAGCAGAACCATGGACCAATAGGGGATCAGTTCCAGGGGACCATAGTGATCCAGTAGGTTCAAGATGTGGGGACAGCAGCTGTCAGAACCAGTCAAAGAATACTAGAAAGGTTGCCAGAGCAGGTCAGGAGCGTTAGATCCCCTTCAGGTTCTTGCACGAGACAGGGGTTCTATGTCCCCCTAAGGTTGATGAACAAGTCAGGGGTGCTACATTCCCTAAAATTGAAAGAGGGAGTGGGTGCTATATGCCCACGGCTAGCAGTAAAAGTAATGATGGCGGGTGCTGGGAGGGGTCATAATAGGGTGGTAGTGAGCAGGCCCTCAGCACCATCCCAAGACAAGACCCTAGAGATATACAGCTACATATCTCCACACAAATCTGTTGGTGACAACATAATGAAAGGCATCAGGAGTGTTTCAGAGGCCCTAAGGCATGACAGTGTATTCCAAATGGATACATTTTGTCTTTAAAGCGGCCTTCTGTTCATCTCCTTCCCTGTTCCGTACCAGACTGTATGCTCCATGTAAATCCAGCTTGGTAAGCCATAAAGAGTCTTCAACCTGCTCGATGTTATCAGGAATATGCAGCAGTGGATAGTGTGAGAAACTCAAAGGTGTCTCATCCGCTAGTCTCAGGAGATCTGTCGTTCAGGTGGCCAGGACACGGCCATCGCTATTGGATCCAGTTCCTGGGAGTGGACCAGTGGGGGAGGATCGCCTGGGTGAGGGGTCTTTGGTGAGTGGAGATGGGACATTGAGGGTTGAGATGCAGTGTCCCCTTCCTTGTAGCACTTTTTCCCCATCCTATCCTGTGGGATATTTGGAAGCTTTACCCACCCTTATCCCACACAAACACTTGCTTACATTATAACAGACAACAGACTAACACCAGAGCCGTTTATCTGACATGTCCCAACACACAGGCTAGGCAGAGTTAGCCAAATGACAAGAATCACGCACACCTGACGGCCCTTCACCTCCCCCACAGGAATAAAAGGCAGATCACGAAAGCGCATTTCAAGCAAGGATGAACGCACGAGGAGACAGCTACACCAAACCAGCAGTTCAAACGGAGAAGAAAGGCAGTGAGACCTGGAAGGATGACAAAGGGGGAGTTGCCCTTTTCTCCTCAGACCCAAACAGCCTCAGAAAGGAAAATCATAAGACCGGGAGCTATAGCTGCCGTGCAAAGCAGCAGGCCTCAATGGTACACGGGGGCCTCCCGCTTTGATAACACAGGCGGAGAGGCAAGCTGGCTACCATGGTACTATCCTTGACTCCAGAGAACAAAGAAGACAACGGGTTCAGCACAGCTGGTCAGTCGGAGGAGACTGATAGTAAACCAAACTGTGTTGAGCCCAAGGTTGCAAGTGGCAACATTTTGAACGCAAGGAATTCTCAGAGAAAGAATTTATGCATGTGTTTGAACTTTAAAGAAAGCCCAGTTGAGGTCCAGGTGCAGAGGGGTCCGATGCCACGTGGGCGCTCATTCGAAAGACTCTGACCGGGACCTGTTTAAGAAACTACAAGGACCAGAAGGCTCTAGGAAAGGGTGGCATGAGGCGTTAGAATGGCCCTATGAGGGTTACGTCAAATCATTTATACAATTGATAGTCTATGACCCGTTGCCAGAGGAAAGCTAGAGGAAGGGAACTCCACTTTCCGATAAGGTTGTGAACTGTGGAATAAGGCAAGTGTGAACCCGACAGAGGGATGCCGAGAGAAAGCTTTGAGGAGGAAAACCCTGCTTTCTGATGAAAATAAGAAATACGTGAACTGTGTTAGAAATACATTAACTGTGATAAAGGCGGCCGTAGTGAACCTGACAGAGGGAGGCCCGAGATGCAAGGAGGATCTGAGCCCGGCGGAGGGAGATCCAAGGGGCAGAGAGCAATTACCCAGGTAGAGGAGTATAGAAGGAACATTTGTTTGTTTATTTGTTAGTTTGAACCAGCAGGCCTTCTAAGGCAAGAGACTTCCAGGAAAGAGACTTAGCCTGAAGGTGCTGGCATCATTGAACTTGAACTGTGAACCTCGTGCTGACAAGACCCAGGAGTGTGCTGTGCTCGAGAGTCCCGCCTTGTACCGTGCTTCAAATGTGGGGAAGGGAGGCCCAGCCATACCATCCTGAATTTTCATTTTGTGAACACTTCTTTCTTTTCTGGTGAACATTATTTCACACTCTGTTTGTAATTTAGTAGTAAGGATTGGCAATATTTTTTTGTATAGGCCCTTTTTTATTTGACAAGACGCCGCTAAAACAACCTTATTATTTGATGGCTGTAGCTAGACCTAGATTTAGGTTTTGATTAGGCGTTTATCACACCCATTATAAAGTTCAATAAACACCCTTGAACTGTGATCACTTGTGTATGTCTTTAGTGTTGCCACCATGAGTTCCTTACAATAGCGATTTATAGTCATGATCCGGTTCAGCTCTGTTTGCAGTAGTTGATGCATGGCCAGAGCTCTCAGGATTTCCTTTTTTCGAAAATAATTGGGGCTTCAGCAGACAGGACCACAAGTTAAGTTCGAATGAATCCATTCTGCAGAGATTCTTCTACATAAGTCTTTAGCACACTTTCTTCATTGTAGACAAAGTAAATATGTTCACCCTGAGACTTCTAATTTGGTATGAGATTGATTGGACACTCATAGAGGGCTATCTGGGGGTAGTTTGTCTGTTTTTGTTGGCAAGAATCTGTGAACACTTGATATTCAGGTGAGATATCTCGCACACCGAGAAAGAGCTGTGGCAATCACAGGAAATTTGTTGACAAACGCAGAAGTCCAAAGATGAAAAATTCACTTGTTATATAGGCCTGTCAATGCTGGGGTTGTTCTGAGACAACCAAGCAATTCCCAGAATAACTTGTATGGTGGGTGCATATATCAGTTCAGAGTGAATGTACTACTGATGATTCTGAATGTGCACTCACAAAGCCTTGGTCATGTGGGTGATATCCTCAAAGGTCAGTCGGAACCCTTCTATGGAACGGACATGGGCAGCATGAAGCTTTAAGAAGATTGATATCAAGGAGGGTGTTGTTCACAGCTGGTCCATGCAGACGTGAGCTCCTGAGGCTCTCTGCTGGCCCTGCTGTATCTTGCCAAATATCGTGTTAACTGGAGGAAAACATACAAAACATCCATTGGGACATGTTGCGGAGGAAGGAGAGGCATGATATAACTAGTCTCCCTCAAGGAGGAAATCCTCCCGCAGGGTGAAGCGGATCACAGCCCCCTTCGACCGTTGGAAGGTGATGCCATCTTGGTCAGCTCAGCAGCACGCACAGAGGTGCAAACGAGTTACTGCCTGAAGCAGACGAAGAGTCCCTGGAGACATTGTTGGTGGGGTGGCTGCTCCCCCTTCCTTACTGCTGAGCGTCTGCACTGGGAGCCGACACCCAGTGACCTTGCCGAGCAGACACATGGGACTCCTTTGAAGGACTGCGGCTGGCGAACAATGACAAACTGGAGGTGAGGCGTTCCAGGGAGCCGGTCAAGTGGGCTGGGCCTGGATGGCGGCACCACCAGCCTTGGATGGACCGGGTGTGCTGCAGGCCTGTGGTCATCGCTCCGGTTCCCAACACCCCTGATTGCGCCATTTAGGCCTGTGACCAATGCCATACGTCTCAGATCATCGTGTGGATGGAAGTGTGTCCACGAATTATAACTGCAAAGTCAAGTGGAAAGGTGTGTATGCCCTGAGAAGATAAAGGGAGGGGAAATCCCGTTGCAAACTACAAATCGGTGCTAATTTGGTGTTTTCATCTGTGACTCCTGCAAGGGTCCTGGCTATCTTTAAAACACAACAGCATACACTGACTGCTACCTACCAAGCTCTTTGATCATGGCTAAGGACAAGGTTAAAAAACAGGGCACACAGTACAAAATGCACCAATACACAGTGTCACACTTTTCCCCCGCACAAGCCTCTGCGTCCGTGGCCAGCACAGACGGCGACTAGCCCTTCCTTATCACTCTTTATGTTACGGATGTTATAAGGGCCATTAATGACTGCAGAATGTCCATGGAGGGAAAAATGCATGCTATCAGTTCAGATGATACGGCATGACCTTCAGAAAATATCATCTAGGATGGGGAAAGCCGAGAAACGTATTTCGGTATCCGAGCATACACTCAACATACTTCAACGCCAGATGTATGACATGTTAAAAAAGATGAAACAATGGACAACAGGATTGAAAAAGCCACATGTACAGCCCGTAGAAGTCACATTCGACTATTGGGACTCGTGGAGAAATCTGAAGGGCCCAGCATGGAGCTGCTCCTAAAGCAATGGCTTGCAGAGCTAATGAAACCGAGAGGACTTTCGAATTTCTTCTGCATAGAATGGGCTCACTGAAGACTGAATGGCCCAACAACTCCTGGAGCCCCATCGAGAACAGTTGTGGTGAAACTACTGAACTACCATGACCTAGATGCGCACAACAAGGGACCCATTACATATAACGGTGCTAGGATTGCCTTTTTTCTGGATTACACCAGAGCTGTCCAGAAGACACGCCAATCGTTTGACTCTGTTAAAAAGAAATTGCAATCTCTCGAGTTTAAATATGCCGTCTTTTTTCCGACTCAGTTTAAGATTTATTTGAATGGGAAGACACATTTATTCACAGACCCTCAAGAGACGTGGACATAGATGGAGACATATCTGGATGAAGTGGAACAATCTAAACGGAGATCAAGCAGGAATCCACCCAAAGCTGACACAAGACATCCATACTCCCCATCTTTACAATCTACAGACACACTGGATGGACAGGCCGGTGCTTCCTGGAATACTGGATGATGGTCCTCCCTGTAGGGACAGGATGTCTGCAGATATTATGTAACCGGGCAATGCTTTGTTTCGGTCATGGACCCTTGCTCTGGAGCTGGATGGTCTTGACGGCGGCATAGCTCCCCTCACAGTTGACACTTGTTAATGGTTACACTAGTCTAGCTGGCAGGTTATATGTTTGGGTGTAAGATACTTTGAGTTGGGATAAAGTATGGAGTGGGGGGGAAACAGGTTGCATTGTTCTTGTTATGGGCTAAGGAGTCTACCAAGCTTGCTTTAACAGATCACAGTCAAAATGATCACTACACCTTGATTCAACATACCCATCTTGCACATTGGCCGTGGCATAACAGATGTTTGATGGTGGAAAAAGAAGCTGTCATTCCTTACATGGTACAAGCCAGATGTCCTCCTACCTCAGGAGATATACTTGACAGGGATGGAATGTACCTTTTTTAGAAGGACTAACTACAGGAATGCTGAACATGCAAATTGTTTGAGTGGCTCCAGGGGAGTGATGACCATGATACACCAATGTTTACTATTTAAACACACAGAGGTTATACAAGATAATAGGGGCAGATATGTCCTGCTGACATGAGATGTTTGGGGGAGAGGCTTGGCATTTTGACCATGGGACTCCTACAGGAAATCCAAAATATGTAAGTGCAAACCGATATGTGGATCATGGGAAGTGACTTTAATGACGTAATGAATAACTCACTGGACCACACTGCCTTCCGTGGTAGGAACCTGGTTGCTCACACTAAACTGTATACCTTTGCCTCAGTAATGGGCATGGCTAACGTGTGGAGGTCACTCCACAACCAGACTAGAGGGTTCTCTTTTCACTCTGGGGTGCAGAATCCATGTCAAGGCTCGACTACTTTTTATTCCACACAATGATGGTCACAGATTAACATCAGCTTGATTTCTACCCTGGGACATCTCGGACCATTCTCCACTACTGATTGGGATAAGGGGGGGGGGGGAGGGGTCATGCCTAGATGTAGAAAAACTGGCACCTGAAAGCTATTACCTGGGATTCCCCAATTTGGTCACAGGCATAACAGCTCAAACAGATGAATATTTTACAATCAATACGCCACCTGCTGATAATCTGGCAATACTTTGGGAGGGCTACAAAGCAGTACTGCAGTGCGTGGCAATCTCACTACTCACGGTGTGACACAAAAACCGGATATGAATTATGGAATTAGAGACTGACGTGATGCGTTTGGAGGGTGAATTTCTTTCCACGAACTCCAGTGACACACATAGACTGCTTCTCAAGATGAGAGAGAAGTACCACAATCATTCACTTGACACAGTGCGCCAAGCACACTCAGACAAAATAAGCTATCTGAGGTTGGGGGCAAAATTGGGAAGATTATGGTATGGCTGGAGAAACGAGACGATGAAGCTAGATATGTTAGAAAATTGGAGGATGGAAAGGGAGGTAGAATAACAGATGATAGGGAGATAGCTGACACGTTTGTGGAATATTATGAGTCACTATACCGGATACCCCACACAACAAATACCGAGGGCAGATTCAACATTCTGAATGATCTCATGCTTCCTCAAATTATGGAACAGCAAAAACCGAGCTGGATCATGATATTATGGAAGAAGAGATCGCTCGAGCGATCTCGGATCTTCAGCCAAGGAAATCACTGGGGCCGAACGGATTCCCAGTAGATGTGTGGAAGAAGCTTGGTAATAAAATCTCAAAACCTTTGCTTGACCTTTTTCGAAAGAGCAAGGAAATGGGCGAATTACCGCCAGACCTTCGACTAGCTACCTTCATGGTAATCGCCAAGATTGACAAACCCCCTACTAAATGCTCTTCATATAGATCCATTGTGTTCATTAACGGACAAGCTAAGATCTTGGTCAACGTCCTGGTAACTGATTATTACAGGTCATCCACTTGGTATCCATCCCGATCAATTCAGGTTTCTACCAGACAGGTCTACCTGTATGAATATTAGGCAACTCCATGTGGCAATGGACCTAGCCCTCTCATTCAGAGCCCACTCTCAATCCCCTTTGAGAAAGTGTTTTATTCAGTGCTGTGGGCATTCCTATGGGAATTGATGGAACGCATAAGATTTGGCAATGAAATCCTACAATGGATCAAAATGCTGTATGAGAAACCGGTGGCAGAGGTGGACATTAACAGGACATCTCCTAAATTGTTTCCTTTGAAGGGAGGGACTAGACAGAGTTGCCCCTCTCTCTGCTACTGTTCACACTGGCCATTGGATCTTTGGCAATCTGGTTGAGATTCAGCCCAATGTGAAAGGGCTTTGTATGGCCCAATGGACATGAGAACAGAGTAGTGCTGTATGATGATGACCTCCTCATCTTCTTCGAAGACCCTGCTCCCTCATGACATAACATTGCCAGGGAGGGCTACATTATACAAGATGCTGATGCTTTCCAGATACCTATACATCCTACGAAATACCCCCATCATTGTTCCAAAATCAGAATTTGATAGAGTGGATGCTATTTTGAGCGACCTTCTCTGGCAAGGCGCCCAACCCTGAATTGCCCTATTAACAGTACTGAACTCGGTATGGAATGGTGGGATAGCTTTGCCTAATCTCACAACATACTACTGCATGGGCCAATTGGCGACAGCCAATGAATGGCTGCATGACAATCATCATTTACCCCACATAAGGGCAGAATGTGTCTGGATGAGCGGTGCCTGGCCATTACAAATCCTATATGGTAGGAAAGGTGAAGTATCGACGTCGGACACCAACGTGATAGCCAAGGTAAGTTTATTCTTATATATGTATACATGGACCCGGCGCCCCGCTCTCCTCTCCTTTCACCGCTCTCGCATCATTCCTCAACCACCTCGCTCGCTCCACTCATTCCAACAACAACATTCTTTCATATCACACGCGCAGGCCAGGGCGCTGTCATCATTAGGATTACATGATACAACAACACCCCCCACCCACTTTTGCAGAATGAAAACAACTTATAATAACTACTAACATGACAACCTAAATTCAATACTCTTAAACATGTGAAATAAACTAAAAAGAAATGTGAAAACAATAAGTCTATGTACAATACAATTGTCAGCAAGACAACGAATTATTGTCCTGTATATCCATGTTAATATGACACTACTTCGCCATAACATAGTCTCTGGACCAAAATGGTAATTTCTTCTCTCTTGAGTCACGTATTATCCTATCAGCAGAATTAGATCCAGTAATCTTTCTCTGTTGCATGTTGTCCACCTCTCTAATCTCAACATTCATGCCAACATTTCTTCTCTGTTGTAAATCAATAATGTCACTCCGCACCCTATTATCCACATTATCAACTCTTACATCATAACGGACATGAATATCATCTCCGAACAAATCAATTGCTCTTCTGTTAAATTTACTCAGTCTATCTTTGGTACACTCTCCTTTCCACCACCACTTACTCACCCTGTCCAAATTCCATACAGATCCACCCTTAAATCTCACTGCCCTTTTGAATACTTGTAACACCTCAACAGGGCTGCTATATTTAGATTCTCCCTTCCTCACTCTGCGCCCCAACTTCACTCTCACAAAATCACTTGGCAAAATCCTCAAATTGGGATTAGAATTTCTTAGACACACCTCAGATCTCTTCTCCTGGTGTTCATAACATCTCTCAACATTTGTTTCTAATCTCCCCCTTTGATTAACCCATTCCGGAATAAGTAACGTGTTGGGAGCTCTCCCTCTCATCAATTCAAACGGAGACACCTCCAACCCTCTTCTAACTGACATCCTCACACTCCAAAGTTTCACTGAAAGAGCCTCATCCACTGGAATGTTGTTCCTTAAGGCCAATTCCACGGTCTCTACTACCCTCCTGTTACATCTCTCAACCAAACCATTAGTTTGAGGATGATATAATGAAGAAAACTTCCATTCAATTCCCGACTTCCTGGCAAACTCTCTGACCTCTCTACTTTTAAACTGTACACCATTATCACTTATGATAATTTTAGGAAAACCCTCTCTCTTAAAAATTTGCTTGAGAAATGTGATTATCTCAAGAGTCTGGGCCTCATTACGAGTTATGCCGGTAAGGGAAAAATGATGCCGGTATGTAAATACCGGCATCATTTAACGTTCCGTAGCATTCTGACCCACAAACCCGGTATTAACGGCACCGTTATTTACGGTGCCGCTAATAGCGGCATAGGCGCGTACACGCGCCTCCTCAGGTAGTAAATACAGGCATGCCGGTAATAGGGGGCAATCACAACCCACGCAAACATGCAAATACCGGCATCACGAACACGGTAATAACGGGCTGCATGATGCCGGAAAAACAGGCATCGGGGACCACCCGCAACAGCAACCAAGATACAAGGCAGTTGCCACAGGTGCACACAATCCCCACAGGTGGAGTCAAAGGAGGCTGTGCCAGTATGAACTGAGCACACCCACACACCACAACAACCCCCCCCACAGGTGTAGGCAATGCAGAGTGGCCCAGTACAAAAGGAGCACACCTACACACCACACCCCTTCCTACACCAAAATGCTACCACTAGCATTTGCAATCATGGCGCAGGAGGACATGCCTATACTGCTACAACTACAGCAACAACAACAACAACTACAGCAGCAAGAACAGGCAGCACAGAGGAGACGCAGGAGGAGAAGGAGGGTGAGACAGGCCCAGCAATTACCACCAGCGCAGCCACCAGCACCTCGTAGGCAGCCACCAATCCCTTGCACCAGACCCAGCCCATTCCTGTACCGGTTGGACCGTGACACCATCACCACCATAGTGGACATGATACACAACGACATTGCCAGCCACATACAAATACGCACTGCCATCCCCCCACTACTGAAGGTGGTGTCTGTGCTACACTTCCTGGCCACAGGCACCTACCAACACACAGTGGGCCAGCTGCATGACATTTCACAACCACGCATGCTGAACCAAGTGCTGGATGCCCTCCTGAAGCACACAAGCACTCACATATCCCTACGACGGACTGGCCAGGAGATAGCCAAAACCAAAGTAGGCTTCCATGCACTGGCCGGCATGCCCAATTGTGTTGGTGCCATCGACTGCACCCATGTGGAATTGGTAGTCCCCCATGCCATAGAGGCGGTGTACCGCAATCACAAGCAATACCACTCCATCAATGTGCAAATGGAATGTGACTCCAGCAAAATCATCACCCATTGCTGCGCCAGATTTCCTGGATCCACACATGATGCCATGGTACTGCGCAACTCCACGCTACCCCGTCACATGGAGCGACATGCTGGACCACGTGGCTGGCTGCTCGGTGAGTTGCACAACAGGCCCATGGCCATGCTGTGGGGTACTCATGTGTGCGGATGCAGAAGGGGGGATAGTTTACCAGGGTGGGAAAGGGGGGAGGTAGTTTACCAGGGTGGGAAAGGGGGGGTTAAAAGTACACCTGGGTGGCAATAGCCAGTGAGTGGAGAATGAATGCAGAGCTAAACACTCCTCACCTGACACAGCCAAACGGAAAATGACACATCACTGGGCCACATATCACAAATAATGCAAATGGATGACAACAAGTAAGAGGCACAACCGGGGCACCATGGTGATGGCAAGCAATGCATGACTGAATAGGATGGCAACTGTGCCAATGCGGCCAGTGTGCCCATGCAAAGTAAAGAGTACACAGCATGAATTGGAGGCTAAACATTGTTGCACTGCCACAGCACATCTGCCTCAGCATGCATGATTACACCCTGCATCATCTATTCAACCCCATCCAGTGTTCCATACCTCTTTCCAGTATACATCCCATATAGGTGACTATTTGTAACAAGTACAGGGACATGTGCATGCTCACACCTAATAGCTGCTGCCATGACCATGCTCCCTGAAGGTGTCAGTTCAGAGTGACACACCTATTTGTATCTGCTTGCAGGTGATGGAGGATATCCCTTGAGGCCGTGGCTACTTACCCCTGTGCGGAACCCGCAGAACAGCCATGAAGAGGAGTACAATAGTGTGCACACTCGTACCCGTGTCGTGATTGAGCAGACCTTTGGCCTGTTGAAGGCGCGGTTCCGCTGCCTAAGCAGGTCTGGTGGGGCACTCCTATATAGGCCTGAGAAGGTGGCAAAGATCACCATGGCCTGTGTCATGCTGCACAACATGTGCGTCCTAAGGAATGTACCACTGCCACCTGACATTGACATGCATGGCCCGGGTGAGGATGAAGGGGATGGAGACGGAGGCGACGGAGCCCCCCTGCCAGTACGTGATGCACGGGACGGCCATGCTGTACGCCAAGCACTAATTGACGAATACATTTAAGACACAGGGACCATGAATGACTTTTGTCAGTCAGACACTGGGCCAATGTGAAAATGCACAAATGGAATGTTGTAATTTTGAGACTGAACACCGTAACACATTACATGGATGCACACCAAAAATGACAATGTCCAGCCATGGATTGCTCTCCAGAAAACTTGTGTATTATATGAAAGTGCAAAACTGTGCCCACTCCCCCCTCCCACGATCCCCCAACAAACTCCCTCACCCACCACACAGACCCCAGTGAACAGCCCAACAAACTCCCTCACCCACCCCACAGACCCCAGTGAACAGCCCAACAAACTCCCTCACCCACCCCACAGACCCCAGATGTCCCCATGTGTGCAACAAACAGTATTGCCTTCAACAATCCTACTCCTCACATTTCTTCCATTTTTCAAAAAGTCACTTTTTGGTGACTTTCAGGTCTGGGGGTGCCATGGCCATGCACCGTGCACTCCTGCGCGTTAAGCGCACGGGGCTTGATTGGACAGAGGTGGAAGGTGTTGACGTGGTCGAGGTGTCAATTGTCAATCCTCTGTCAGACTCATGGTGTGGCTGCTGCACTTGCCTGATGTTGGCTAGTAGGGCCTCGGTCAGTGACCCCATGCACTGCCTGAATGCAGACGTGGACGCCTCCACGGCTGCTGTATTTGCGGCAATGGCCGTTGCTATGGCCTTCATGGCCTCATTACTGGCAACGACCTGTTGCCGCATTATCTGCAGCGTCTCGTCTTGACGGGCCTCCACCCTTGCCAGACGGACCTCAAAGGGGGTTTCTGTCGCAGGTGTACCGGTGGAGGGCTGGGTGGCGGAGGGCTGGGTGCCGGAGGGCTGGGTGCCGGAGGGCTGGGTGCCGGAGGGCTGGGTGCCAGAGGGCTGGGTGGTGGCAGGCACCTGCTTGGGGCCCTCGTCCTGGGCACTGTCGTCCTCAAATATGCCGATGTCCGAGTCCCCTAGGTCGGAGTCATGGAGACATGGGTCATCCAGGCTCTCTGTCTCCGCAGGGGGTGAGGGGGGGCCAATGGGTGTTGGGCTGGGTGATCCCGAAAATTCTTCGGCCTCTTCAACCACCTCTGTGGACAGGACGTCCGTGGTGGCCGGCGGTACAGCTGGCACTGTCGCAGCAGGTGCCCCCTGCAGAGATGATGCCTTGCGTGGCACACTGGGAGTGGTCACAGGAAATTTTTTGGAGGAGGGGGTTGCGGTGTCCCTGGTCCCCTTGCTTGCACTGGATGTGCCTGACCCCCTGTCCTGGGTTCCACCTTCCTCATCGGTGCCTGGGGGATAGAAGAGATGCAGGTCATCAGTGAGATTGCCAAATGGCAGCTGTGATTTGTGGCAGTGTTATATCTTGATACATTCAGGCATGATTTAATTTCTGTTGTGTGGCATTTGGTGTACTGAGGGGACATGTTGGCAATGATTGCATGGCTGGTGGCAATGGATTGTCTAGGTGTGGGGGGGGACATGGGCATGGATGGGTTTACAGATTTCACCCAGCATGCGTTTGGTGCAGGGGGTGGCAATCAATATTCTGTTGGTGAGTTGATTTTGCCTTGGGTATGGGAATTGCCTTGCCTATTCTGACTCCCACCTCACTTGTGTCACATCATGTTTTGTTATAGGTGGATGTGATGGTTCACTCACCGTCCTCTGTTGTAGTAGCTGCCCCGTACTCCTGCTCTCCAATCCCCTCGATGGATTCTGGATCGATGAATCCACTTGCAATCTCCTCCCATGTGGTGAGCTTAACAGGGGAGTGTGTGCCACCGCCTGTCGCCATTGCGGCCCTCCGGTTCTCCGCAAGGATCTTCCGCACACGTGAGGCGGAGGTCGTCCCAGCGCTTTCTGCAATCCCGGACACTCCTTGGGGTAACCCCCACTGCTGTTACCCTCTGCGCAACCTACTGCCACACCTGTTTTTTATGCGTTTGGGCCGCATGCTTCAGGTCCGTGCCTCGGATAATGTCAGCATGCTGTTGTAGGGTGTCCGCTAGCATTGTCAATTCTGCATCTGAGAAGCGCTGCTTCCTCTTCCTTTGTTTGCTTTGTTTGCTTTTTCCGGTGGCCTTTGACATCCTGGTTCTGTTTTGGCACTCAACAACACGGGTGTAGTGGTAGTAATGGAGGATGGCAATGGATTGTGTTTTTAAAGATGGCCGCCGGCCCATTTCCCATTCCTGCGCGATGACGTAATTTCCGGGTCTGTTTTTTGCAAACACGGTAATACCATGGTGGTATTACCGTGCCGGTATTTACGGGTTAGTGTGAGGCGGTAGCGCAATGGGCGGGCCTTTACCTTCACCCTTTACCGGCATGGCGGTGTTGCCACTACCGGCATGGGGGAACGCGCGTGCTCGCGCACTCGTAATGACCCGCTATTAGCGGGTTCATATGTGCACGGACCCGCTCATTCCGGCATGCCGGTAATGAACACGGTTTTACCGGCATACTCGTAATGAGGCCCTCTTATTATCTTAACAGCTTTTACCTCTAGCCAGCCTGAATAATAGTCAACCATAACTATCAGAAATCTCTTTTCACCTATCAATTTAACATACGGTCCAACAATATCAATGCCCAACTTCTCCCATGGTGCTTTCCCTTTTTCTACTATGATTGGTTCTGATTTAAAGATTTTACAGCTCTTGTCGCTGTTCTGACACGGCCAACAATTTCTAATGAATCTTTCAATCGCCAAATCCATTCCAGGCCACCAATACTTTGACCTCGCATTGTTTTTGGTACCAGTAATCCCAGGATGTCCGATATGTGCCTTTTCCATAATCTCAACACATAATGCTAAAGGAGGAATTAACTTGTCACCTCTAAGTAGAAATCCATCTTCCATAGACAATTCATCCTTCACCTCCCAAAACTTCAAACATCCCTCACTAACCAATCTCTTCTCTGCCCATTCCGACTCTGTGTATTTTTTGATCTCTTGTAGAACATCATCTTTGCTGAATTCCTTCAACAAAGTTTCTTTCGAGGTAACCTCAAAGACAACTGCCACCATCTCTTCATTACCTTCTACCTCTGCCTCATTACTCTTCAACTGCAAACTTGACAAAAAATCTGCAATGACATTTCTTTTCCCTGGCACATATCTCACCTTAAAATGGTAGTCTTGCAGTTTGACGCTTAACCTGGCTAACCTAGATGAAGCCTTGCACATCTCTTTCACCGTAAGAACTTCTATCAAAGACTTGTGATCGGTTTGCACTACAAACCTGCTCCCCCGCAAATATTTCCTGAAGTCATTTACAGCCCAAGTGCAGGCTAATAGCTCCTTATCAATTACCGAGTATCTGCTCTCTGTGTCAGAAATAGCTCTGGAGGCATAACTGATTGTTTTTTCATTACCGTCCCCATCAATTTGGGACAATACTGCACCTACTCCATTACCACTAGCATCCACAGCCACCTTAGTCAAATTTCCAAATACAAACCTCCCTAACTCCACAGAGTTACAAATCTCCTCTTTTATGCACTTCACTGCTGCATCACACTCCTCACTCCATTGGCATCTTTTTTTAACAACCGCCTCAGAGGTTCTGTCACACAAGCGAAATTTTTAACAAATCTGTTATAATATTCACATAATCCTAAGAATGACCTAAGCTCATCTTTATTACTAGGATTAGGTGAGTCTCTTATCGCCCTCAAAGCATCCTCTTTAGGCTTGTACCCTCTACCATTCACTGTGTGCCCTAAATACACCACCTCTTCTACACCAATTTTACATTTACTATGTTCAATCTTCAGTCCCACATTCCCCAACCTCCTCAACACTTCCTTAAGTCTTTCATCATGCTCAATTGAACCTTTGCCATATACAATGTCATCCTGATATAGCATTGTTCCTCGCAAACCTTTAAGGACATGCATCATAATCCTCTGAAATACTGCTGCCGCAGACGCCAACCCAAAAGGCATGCGTTTGTATCTGTATAACCCATGTGGGGTAATGAATGCTGTGATGTCTCTACAGTCTTCCGTGAGAGATATCTGATGATAAGCACTAGACAGATCAATCGTTGAAAATAAGTCTGCACTTCCAATTCGATTCAACATTTCAGAAATTATCGGAAGTGGGAAAGTGTCAACTATAACATTCTTATTGACATCTTTGAGATCCACACAAATCCTTGGTTTTCTGTTCTTCTTAAGCGTAACTACAATCGGGCTCATCCACTCCGAGGATTCAATTTTCTCTATAATGTCTTCTGACTCCAATCTTACCAACTCCTGTTCAACTTTGTCAGCTATAGCGAAAGGTATGGGCCTAGATTTCAAGTGTTTGATCGGGATGGCATCTTTTTGTAGACAAATCCTATGTGCGAAATCTTTTAGCAGTCCCAATTTTACTTTGCCTTCAGCTTTGCTCGGTTGGCTTTGATAACTATTCACGACCAAAATCTGCTCTTCTTCACAAGGATCTAACCTAATTCTCAAACCAGCTTGATCTCTCCATCCGATAACGTTTACTCCTTTCTTAGCCACATAGACCTTCACTTGTGCCCTTCTGTCCTTGAATTGGATGATACATGAAAACCATCCAAGCATTTTGATCTTAGACCCTTCAAAACCTCCTGGATCTTTAATGTCAGAACCCTTCAATTCACTTTTAAGACCACATGTTACCAGGTTTCTCCAAGTCTTCTCAGTAATAATTGTCCATGGCGAGCAACTATCTACCTTTACTTTGAGCTTCCAATTGTCGAGGGTTACTACACAACTTGGGCATTTGAATTCTCCTTCCGGTGGCACACGAATTAGGAATACTCTTTCTTCATCTGATTCCTCTTCTTCATCTTGTATGGTAGAAACTTTTTTTTTCGTCTGCAGGTGACAGACGATCTTACTTGGGGACTTTAATCTTGGTTTTAACGACCCTAAGAACACTAACGCCCATGACCTAGCTAACACCTTATCGGATTTGGGTCACACGCACATTATTCACGAGCCCACTCATATCAAAGGCAGAACACTGGACTGGATCACTCACCTCAATTGCTCTATTGACCTTCTATCCAATGACCCATGCATTTGGTCGGATCATCACATAATAACCTTCTCTATCAAAGCCAATACACCTCACCTGGCACCTATCATCGCCCCAGGTACCAGCACGAGAAATAAGAAAGATATTACACCTGACAAACTCTTACCCATACTACTCCCCATCCTGAACAATATCGACTCAGAGGCTGACCCCACAGTCTCAGTAGATAATTACAACCAGGCTATACTTAAAGCACTGAACACCATTGCCCCCCTAAAATTGTGGAAACCCAAACCACAGCGTCACCTTAACACTTGGTTCACGCCGCAGCTAAGAGAATTACGCAAAGCTAAGAGAACCGCAGAGTCACATTGGAAAAAACATCCCACAGCATCCAATAAGACTGAGCTAACCCTAGCCTCCTCTAGTTACAAAGAAGCCATCTTTATTGCTAAAAAGGACACATATAACAAAAGGATTACACAAGCGGAATCCAACACAAAGGAACTCTTTAAGATTTTGAAAGAACTAGAATCCCCCATTGCCCCCATAGACAAATGTATTACAGATGCACTATGGTGTAGTAATATTCAGAAGGCCTTATTAGATAAAATAGCTCGCCTACAATCTAAAATCAACGCAAAAAAATCCCTGCTACCTGCTGACCCGGACTACAAACAATTACCTAACAAATCACCTACCTTTAAGTCAACTTGTAAACCTTTCAGCTTCTCACCCCTCTCAATCTGGGAAGTAGAAAACATCATCAGGAAACTTAAACCTTCAAATTGCCAAGGTGATGCCTGCCCTGCCCCGGTCATCAAAGCTGCTGCGCACAACCTGGCACCATTCATAACCAACCTCATCAATGCCTCCTTCAAAACTGGAGTAGTGCCTGATAACCTAAAAGATGCGTGGGTCATCCCACTCCTTAAAAAACCTACTCTTGATCCAGCCAACCCGTCTAACTATAGACCGATAACAACTGTACCTTTCTTATTAAAAATACTGGATAGAGCAGCCTATTTACAAATACAGGCCTACTTAGAATCAAACAATCTCCTAGGACTTAGGCAGTCAGGTTTCCGACCGAGACACGGTACGGAAACTGCATTAATAGATCTCACTACCCAGATCCAAATCCTGAAAGACAATGGTAAACTTGCACTCCTCTTATTGCTTGATCTGTCAGCCGCTTTTGACCTGGTCAACCATCAAACACTCTGTCACCACTTGAAAACTGCAGCACACTTCTCAGACGCAGCCACAGCCTGGATCAGTTCCTTCTTGGCGAACAGAACCATGAGGGTCTTCTCTCCCACTGATTCTGCTGAACCTTCACCAGTACCCTGTGGAGTACCGCAAGGCTCCTGCGTGTCCCCGACACTCTATAATATATTCACAAAGCCCCTCTTTGATATCCTTGACTATCTGGGTGTCACGTATACCAATTACGCGGACGACACCCAGATACTCATTCCTATCTCGGGGAACTATGAAACAGACAGCAAAATCCTTAATGAAATCTACTCAGTAATTCAAGCATGGATGGCACATCATGGACTCTGTCTCAATGACGAAAAAACCGAGTTGATCATCCTTGGCACTCACGCCAAACTCAAAAATCTCAATCCCGCATTTAAATCCTTCACCATAGATGGCAATCTCATCCCCGTGTCAAATAACACCAAAACCCTTGGGGTTTACATCGATGCCACCTTATCCTTCTCCAAACAAACTAATGCAGTAGCATCATCAGCCGCTTACACCTGCAAGCTGATCACTGCATGTAGGCCGTTCATCTCCTCACCCAATTGCATTACTCTTGCTAGAGCATTAGTCCTATCCAAGATAGACTATTGTAATGCCCTTTACTTAGGCACTAGCTACAAAAATATCAACAAACTGCAAGTAATTCAAAATAATGCCATCAGAGCTGCCCTCAACATCCCCAAAAAGATGCACATCTCGGAGACCAGACGCAAACTACGTTGGCTTCCAGTCAAGCACAGAATATCCTTTAAAACTCTGGCCCTTACACATAAAGCCAGGGCCAACCTTGCACCAGCCTACCTCACCAACCAACTTACACCTCACACTTCTTCTAGACCACTTAGAGCAGCACAAGCTAACACTATGTCCATACCGAGATTTAAACTTCATAACTCGGGTGGTGCTAGCTTCCCTGTACAAGCCTCTAAATTATGGAACACAATACCTGCGCTTTTGCGAGCAGAACCTTCATTTAACCTATTTAAACATAATACGAAGTGTTGGCTTCACAACATGGACTCTATGACACCCTAACCGCCTGATCCCAGCATGATCGACTGTCACTGGCACACTGTTGTAATTAATGTACTTATACTAGACTATGTATATATGCATTTGCATGACTAAGTTTGTACCCACCTGTAACTGCAATGTAACGTAACCCTTATTGACTGCTTTCAATTGCAACTGTAACCAGATCTAACTTATGCGCCCGTATGCCCCTGGGCCTGGCTGCGCTTTATAAATAAAATAAATACAAATACAAATACAGCGAAATGCCCTCTGATTCCACAATTTCCACATTTCTGCCCTACAGCCGGGCACTGTTTAGCGTAAGCATAGTGGCCATACCTGCCATAATTGTAGCACCTGTCTCCTTCTTTAGGCTGTGAACTAAACGATCTGGGTTCATTTTTTACCCAACCTCTTCCTCTATACGAGTTTCCTCTACTCTCGAAGTTTCTAGGTTTGTTACTCCTGACAGAGGGGTTGTCCATCCGTTCCTTGATTCTTAACGCATTGATCATGTTCTGTTCTTCCACCTCTGGTGCAACCTTGACGCCTTGTTGTTGCATGTTATGCGCAGCTTCTTGTTTCTTGATTTTCATTTCTTTAGAGCATAGTTGACTGTGTTCAATTCGTTTGGCTATCGCAATAGTCTCAGGGAGGGACGGTTTGCCCACCATCCATAATCAATGTAACCTATATCATGTAATGCAACTAATGTAATGTTTGAATGTGACTAATTTCTAAGCTGTCTTATAACCTCGGCGTGACACCCGAGGGTCTGGGCGTGTAACAAATAAAAAAATAAAAAATAAATAAAAAAAAATCTATCTTGGACCAGACTGTCCTTCGAATGGATAATGATTTGATCTCTGATCAATTCGTCCAGAGTGATACCATTTCCAAAATGACAGGTACGGGAGAGAGTTCTCAATGCTGACACATATTCTTCTATAGACTCATGCTCTTTTTGAGTCCTAGTGTAGAAATTATATCGGTTTATGGCCACATTAGTCTCCGGAGCGTAATATTTGTCCAATTGTTTTATTGCCTTTTCATGTTCATCAGCATCTCCTGGTAACTCTGGTAGCTCCCTATATTTCCTCTGGCCTTCTAATCCCAGCGCATGAAGCAGCAACAACTTCTTTCGGGAGGTAAGTCCTTCGTGTTCCACTGTTTGTATATAATTCAACCAAAATTCCTTCCATTCTGGCCATACTACAGCAGGTTGACCTGGTGTTGGAAGGAAACTAGCCGGTGGCTGGATGCTGATACCCTGCATAACTGAATGTATTGCTTTAAAAATGTTGTCCAATTAACTTTTGAGAGAGAGAAAGTGTGGACTGTCACTTTGTTTCCTTCAGCTCAAACTCAGTAATGAAGCAATAACACATTTAAAAGTACTTCTTTCCTCTACTGGGATGAAAATGAAGAAGATTCAGGCTGTCCCATGCAGATCTGCCTGACTTCCTGATAGTTCCACGTCATCAATATTTAGGAGCGGGTGCTTTACTCTAACGCCCTTCAACGGGCCTCCAATCAACTCCAGGAAGGGGAACAGGAGCTCAATATGCTTCAGCTTCAATATATCGTGCCCAACTTACAATTGAAACAGGCGATCAGCACGAACAACGCCAGAACAAGCGTCAGTTCGGAGCAGCTGCTCTTGATCTTTTCCCTCTTCGTTCCGTGGGTTCATGTGGTGCCGGGATCCTCGTCGCCAAGTGAAGTATCGACGTCGGACACCAACTTGATAGTCAAGGTACGTTTATTCTTATATATGTATACATGGACCTGGCGCCCCGCTCTCCTCTCCTTTCACCGCTCTTGCATCATTCCTCAACTGCCCCGCTCGCTCCACTCATTCCAACAACAACATTCTTTCATATCACACGCGTAGGCCGGGGCACCGTCATCATTAGGATTACACGATACAACAAAAGGGATGTATACACTTCCAGTAAATTATCTTGACACAACAAGTTGTCAAGTTTAGGAGAGATGTTACGAAACGCATGGGGTGGGCGGGTAGAATCCCACCCTGACAACCGCTTTGGCATGATGCAGAACTCTTAGAAATAATAAGATAGGCCTGCCCACATCTTTGGATACCAAAGAAAATTCTTGTGTTGGAAGATATTGTAGAAGAGGGGAACCTGCTTTCCTTTCAACTCACTCATCCCTTGCAATTCTAGATAAGGGACTTTCATGATACCCGTCCCTACTCACCTCTGGAGATTAATCTCCTACCTGATAAAACAGAGACCAAAGCTACCTTTGGTCTTGGCGCTTTGAAACACTGTCTTGCTGTATGAGTGCCTTATAAATATTCAATAAAATAAATAAAATACCTCTACTTTGTATCAAGCCATACACGTCTCAAATGTTACTGCTTATCAAGACTAAATGCGAGGCCCATATAGGACCCCTCAATGTGGAGAAATGAGCCGAGACGCTCATGTTTACACACGAGGTGGCAATCTCCTTCAAACTACGCTTGGTGCAATTGAAGAGTCTACATAGAGCCTAATGTGCACGGACAATGCTTTTTGGATGTGGCTGAGTGAGCACGCAATTGATACTGTTTACGATGCAAATCTTCCACCTTTTTCCACACTATCTAGCAATGTCCTAGGATAAAGCAATATTGGTATAAGATTCTTGGTAAATTGGCAACAGTAATGGGCAACAAAATACCAGACGATCCAAAACTGTTGTCATTGCGTGTGTGGTGTGACTCCTCCTTTAATCGACATGATAAGGTTTTACTAGCCACTGATATGATGATTGCAAAATGAGCATTGCTATGTTGTGGCGGAGTGACGAACTACCAAGACATGCCAAATGGGTGTCCAATATTGATGTATGTATACTGATGGAGGAATTTACTGCTATGTTGCTTCCCATGCTTAAACCCACATCTAAATGCATTGTTTGTGGGGATTTCAATCTTTGGTTGGCTGACAATTCAGATCACATTGCTGTGTCAGTGGAGACCTCTCTAAAGTAGTTGGGATTCACTCTCCATGTATGTGAAAGAATACAAATAAAAGTTAATAGTTTAGACTGGCTTGCGAGTATGAAAACACAGATTAGTAAGGTACAAGTCCTCCTAACACCCTGCGGATCTCAGCTTCATTGTTTTCAATCTCTTGCTACCCATGCAACTGAAGAAAACAAAACCAGTAAGAACCATCTTGGTATCTAGACATGTTTGAAAATGTACCCAAGAAGCAATGGATCCATTACTTGCACCACTATCACAGAACATTAATAACTTTGAGTCAGCTGATGATTTGGTGCAGGCCTTTCAGAATACCCTATCAGATGCAGTAAACCTTACTGCTCCTCTAAAAACTAGTTATTTACCTTGTAAAAAATCAAATTCTTGGTAATCCCCTGAAATACATGGATTAAAGCTGGCTAAGTGAAAGACCTATAAAATATGGTCTAAAACTAGAACCACGGAAGACAGAGAAACATACTCCAGGGCAGCAAAAAGTTATACATTTGCAATCATTGATGCAAAAAGGCTGAGTTTAATTCTAGAATTATGAATGCAGTTTCAGATACACAGGAACTTTTTAAGATTCTTAAAGAATCAAAAAAATACATGTCTTAGGGAAATTAAAATGACTAAGGATAATGCTTGGTGTACCTCCGTTCAAGATGCAATGGTAGGTAAGCTTGAAGATAAGAGAAAATATCACCAATAAATGTAAACTGGCTAATAATGATAGCTTGCAGAAAGTGTATTGTGCATCTGAAATTTCACCAAATTCTCTGTTGGATGAAGGACAGATGCTTTTTGAGTTCAGGCCGGTGTCCAAAGAAGAAATGACTGATATTGTCTCACTACTTAAGCCTACCAACGGTAAAGGGAACAATTGTCCTGCAGTGGTAGTGAAGGCCTGTCTGCCTTCTTTGATTTCAACTATCACGAAATGTATTTATAAGACATTCTCTGGGGCTTACGTCCCAGAGTGTATTAAACGAGGCTAGATTTAGCTGCTCTTGAAGAAGCCTACTCTGGATCCCTATATACCAACTAATTACAGGTCAATCACAAATGTTCAGTTTCTTCTTAAGATTGTAGACTGTTGTGCCTATCTACAGGTACAGGAGCATTTGACTGCCAATAATATCTTGGGCAAGTGACAATTCCGGCTTTAGAGTTGCTCACAGAACTGCGACAGCACTATTGGACCTAAAAACGAACATCTTGCAAGTCATGGAGAGTGGACCATGTGTGCCCCTGATGCTGTTATCTATCTGCTGCATTTGACTTAGTAGATCATTACATCTTGATCGAAAGACTTTTACACTCAGCACATTTTTCATCATCTCCAGATAGGTAAGTTAAATCCTTATTGGTGAATCGTTCGGCCAAAGCATGCAGCAGTGAGGCGTCAGCAGAGATGGTTAAATACCCTTTAGGTGTTCCGCAAGAGGCCTGCTTTTCACCCACATTGTATAATATCTTTACTAAATCGCTGTTTCAACTGCTGGGTGATAGAGGGATAAGTTATACCAACTATGCGGACGACACATAGTGCTTAAACCCTCTGTCAGCGGATTACAGAAAAGACTTGGATGATATAAATAGGGGGTACTCCCTCATCCAACAGAGGATGCTTGATAATGGAATGGAATTAAACAGTGCAAAAACGGAATTAATAATTGCTGTCACAGCATGCAGGTTGAGAAAACCTGGAATGGATTATAAGAATTCTGTTATAGCAGGCTGCAAGATAGCTACATTACCAAAGGTGAAAACCCTCAGTGTTTATTTTGATCAAGAAATACATGAAGGTGCAAGTAAACAACCTTGTGTCTACATCGGCCTACTACGACAAACTGCTTGGTCAACTGCGTCTGAAGAACTGTACCACTATTGCTAGGGCTATCGTTGGCACCAAGCTATATTATTGTGGCAGTCTTCTTCAGGGCATAGTTAAGGGAGATATCTCCAAATTACAAGTCATCCAAAACAGCACAGTTTGTGCTGTGGAAGGGTTGGGGAGACGAGAACATGTCTCACAAGCCAGAACGGAATTGCATTGGTTCCTAATTGAAGCAAGAATTTCATTCTGGCTCTTGACTCTGACCCACAAATGTTTATTTGGCATTAGCCCTGCTTATCTGTCAGCAAGGTTCTCATGTCTACATGGAGAATCCTGAGATCAAATAATACTAATCTATTATTGGTGCTTAGGACAAAACTATCTTCCATTAGCCAGGGTGCGTTCCATTAGCCAGTACGCCGCTCCTAAGCTTTGAAATACATTGCCCCTGGATCTCCGGGGCTGTGCGTCCCTGGATATTTTCAAGTGGACTCTGAAAACACATTTATTGGCCTGAGCTTGATTGTCATTTTGATCTACTTAATATCCCTGGGTTTGCTGTTCTATGTTACTGTTCGGGATGGTTGCTTTCAGTTTTGTATTGTTTGTTTATGTTTGTATGAGCGCTGTGATGCCCCCTCGGGCTTGCTCGTCTTCTTGGTGCTACATAAATATTAAATAAGAGTGTTTATAATTCTCGTGGTTGGCCCTATACATTTCAGAAGATTTGGGATAGGTGGAGGAATGCATGAACAGATTTTTAATGGTGAAATGATGGGGGTGATAATGACAAATGATGGATTGATACCCCAATTGTTAGTTGTAATGAATAGGTCATGGAGGTGATGCACCGTTTAATGAACTTTTGTGAAGTGAATACCAATAGAAAATGTTTTACAAAAAAAAAAAAAAAGATCACTGGATCCATGTAATTACCGGTGGCACCAGAGTCAATGAAAGTAGCAACTTTTACTGGTGCTGGAGCTCCCAGGAGCTCAATGGTTACATAGATATACTGGGATCCCACATCAGATGAGAAAGCACATGGGGAACACAAGAGTGGATTACATACACTCGAAGAAAGGTTGCCCTTTGTTTCCCAGCTTTGGCATTTCCCAAACTTGATAAAGGTCAGTCCTGTACGAAGTGACCACTGTTTCCACAATACATGCATAAAACTTCTGGGAGTAACTTAGTCCTTTATTCGAGAAACAGTGGACAACAGGGTCCTTCAGTCAACATGGATGTGGGTTCCTCTGTCACTGTAGTGATGGAAACCAGCAAGCTGGTAGTGAAAACATGAGAGGGTCAAATACTGTTGGCGTTCTTGCTCTCTGACCAGCGGCCCTTGGTTCTCTGATCATTTTGAAGTACCATGTGGATAAAACCAATTGTGGACGGTTCACGGTGCGTATGTACTAAGGTGTCCCGTTTTTCATCCTAAAATCCATGATGAAAATCCGTCATCTGAGCATCTTGGTAACAGTGGTTCATTGCAACCAGTTTTTGTAGGTGACACTAATTGGTAGAGTTCATACTGATTCAGGTAACTGCAGAAGTGTTCCAGTATGTGTAATGTAGAAGCAGCAGTCTGGTTAACGGGTTGGGTCTTGGCCTGGGGAAGGGTGAAGAACTGTCCTGCCCCCCCAACCCCATTTCTTTTCTACCTTTTCTTGCAAGGTCTTGACTGAGTCGTGCATGGTAGCAGTTTCTGCTCATCCGACTGCTATCTCATCTTGGACTTGGCCCAGCTGGGTTGTTATGTATTGTGATGCACAGAACATCTTCCAATTCAGGCACAGAAAGGAGGGCACACCATGCATGCTCTTAAACTTTGACTCACCTATACTGCAGAAGAACTGATGTGAGCCACAGAGCGCGTTGCTAGTGGAGGCTCAGGGGGCTATAGCCCCGGGTCTTTTGGTTGTAGCCCTGGATAGAAGCTCTGAGTCTACAACCAAAAGACTAGCTAGCCCTGACAGTCCTGACATTAGCATAGCCCTGGATCTTTTCCAGACCTAGCAACACCCCTGTGAGCCAGAACTGACTCTCTCAGCTCCTAAATAATCCCCCAAGAGATAACGAGTTGTGTCGGAAAGCCAAGCGGGACTGTAACTATCTGGGTGGGGCAAGGTAGGAATGGGCGTCTTCCTTTGAGCAAGAGGCGGAGTGGCTGTAAGTGGTAGGAGGACTGCAGTGGAACGAGTAGTCGCGAGAAGAGATAAGGACGTGCCTCACATCCTCGCACTTCCCTACGTGTGCAGATACTTCACTGATTCTTGAATCACCGAACTGGACTGTCTGGTATTAAATTACACTTGTTAAAGAAACACTGGGCTGACGGCCGGGACATGGCGTGGGAAATAATGAACTCTGCTGAAGGCAGCAGCACGGACACAACAGGTGAGGCGTGTGCAGCAGGAAAGGACTTCCACTGAAGCCACAGCAAGCCCTCGAGATACGATAAGGGCGAGGACAGAGAGCCAGAGTTGTTGAAGGCTGCCATTGCACACACAGGTTCTTCCCGTTGGAAGCTGGGCTCAAACAAACAAATCACTGTTGTGCCTTCAGAGGGCACCAAGGCCTTTGTAGCCAGTTATCTACAAGACGATCTGTACTGATTTCTGACACTTCCCTCCAATATGTCTTGTGATATGGCACTTAAATTGACCCACCAGCACAGGAATTGGTTACAGACAGTAGTCACCATTGTCAGCTGCCAGAACAAATGAGGTTTAGCAATTTTCTCAATTTTTTAAAAATATATTTATTTATACATTTTTATTAAGAGTTAGTTTGCTACAAACTTGTTCATTATTCCATGTCCTTTTCCAGGTTAGGACTTTACGTCTGGCGAAATCCGATTTAAACTTTAAAAAAAGAAATGGACAGCTGTGGAAAAACATAACATCCTAGACATTTAAGAGGGAAAGTTGGTAGTAAGTCAAGAGCTCACTCCCATACTTTTGAAGTGTTCATTTCAATCCAGAATGGTAGCACTGCAAAAAGTACAGTCTTTTCTTCTCTGAGGATAAGTGTGAACCATCTTTCTTCCGGGGTTAGCAGGATGGCGGTGCGAGGTAGGAACTCTCGGTATTTGTTTCTTGTGTCTGTCAGAGCGTCACACACCATTATAACATGGCATAAGAATTCGAGCTGAGGACACTTTTTACAAAAGCGGCATGTATTTGGCACATCTCATTAGTTTAGTATGCCCCAAACCCTCCAATCGCAGAATCGGGTCACGTAGTTTAGGGCAGGGTAACAACGGAAGGTAGGCCGGAAGTTGGTTTACCTACGGGCCTCAAAGGGGCAGTTTATGGCCAGTTTATATTGTGCTTTTGCATCCTGAGTCTCGGTCCAATCTCGTCTTTGTATTTTCTTCTTAATTGCAAGAGGATTGCATTTCAAGGGTTCGATCAAGGCATTCAGGGTCCCAATCCAATCGGTGCAATTTTGTTCAGTAGGATGTGTTTTGTCCACTTATTTAGTAGGAGGGTGTACCATTCATTCGATTTTGTTCTCAAGATGTCGATAAGGGGGTACGATGTCATCAACTAATGTTTTGCGGAACAGGTCCACCGATTTCCATAAGACGATAGAATGGATAGATTGTAGAGCCATTTAAAATCGTATTTTTATTATAGGAAACATATTTGTATTTTTGTATTTGTTTCTTATGTGTATCGCGCGCCAAACCCTGAGGTAACTGGGCGCTCGAGAAACTTAGAGGTTACAAACATAGTCAGGCCAATTTAGAGGTTACAGACATAGGCCCTCATTCCGAGATTGGAGGTAGCCATGGCGCTATTTGCGACATGGCTACCTCCAATACCGGGTCCGGCACCGGTCTGGTTGAATGGGGACTTACCGGGACATTCCGACATGTGCGCACACGGTAAGTCCCCATTCAACCACCATTCCCCATTCCCATGGAGCCCCAATAGGGCTCCGTGGGAATGGGGAAGGCGCTAATAACGGGCCCGCGAATAGCAGGCCCGTTATTAGAGCCCTGGTCCCTTAGCGGGACCCGTAAAGGACGTGTGGTCAGACCACACGTCCTTTACGCTTCCCGCTAAGGAACCTCGGAATTGGGTGGTAAGGGATTACCAGCACCAGTCTTCTTACCGGTGCCCGGTATCCCTTACCGCCCAACTCATAATGACCCCCATAATCAGGCATACAGATTAGCGTCAGTAATAAGGACCCTGGTTACAGGTGGGTCGGATAGTGGTAAACAGGAGATGGTGCACAAAAGTAAACTACCCAAGACTGAGCTATGACATAGGTAGTGATCGGCTAGCCTGGTGAGTACGTCTTATTGAGGAGGCTTGTTACTCAGCCAATTTTTTATACTGACTTTAAAGGTGAGGAACAAGGGTTCCTGTCTGAGAGGGATAGGGATAACGTGTGTGGTAATGAGAGTACTCTCCTCCAGAAACGGCCTATAATCTCTATTTATCTTAGTATATGGTTTGTCACGGGCCATATCCAAGCCGTACATTATGAGCATCTGGACCTCAAACATGTTGAGTGGGTGAATATGTGTTCTGAATAGTCTTGGTGGAGGACTCCTTTACCTCCACCCCCAAAAGGCCTTTCTACAACCCCCTATCTCCTGCCCTCTGGCATGTAGCAAAAGGAGCATAAGGAGCATAAGGGCCCAGGAAGCATCAATTATTGAATCCTTCACTGAACCTATGTGTATTCATAGCAATCAATGCCTTTCTTTTATACACAGTGTTATTGTGTTTGTGTTGTTCCTTGCCATTCAAGCTGGTGTCAATACATGGTGATTTTTGCACTCCTTCAACTGGAGCGCAAGCAAAGTAGGAAGTGTGTGCAACAGACCAAACATTCTTGCATCATCCTTGGAAATGTGTTCACTGCCAATATGGGAGGGGGCGTCACCTCCTCTGCCTGAGTGGCAGGTCGCCACCTCGCTTGAGTGGCAGGCAGCACATTCCACCCATGTGCTTTATTTGCATTGGGGACTTGGGCTTCACAACAAGTATTCCGCAGAACAATGAAAGTCGATTTGGCAGCGGAAGCCTGGCTCTGCTGACTCTCATTATTGAGCTAGCAGCATAGACATGCTATCTGATTCAGCGTGTTCATGTTGTGGAGACCGCACCATGAACACAGTGATGGACAGGAGAGTCCTCCTCCCCTGTCAGGGAGCGTGTCTACGCTCCGGAGAGGGGAGAGCCATCCGGTCCTCTTCGTGGCTGTGTGGGCATGTGTGGAGGGTGCATGCAGGTAAGTGTGGTTTTTTTTCTAATCTAATGTGTGTGTATGTATGTATGTATGTATTTATGTATGTATGTATGTGTGTTTGTATGTCGGTGTGCTTGTTTATGTGAATGTGTGCATGGAAGGAGTTGTGTGAATGCATGTGTAACCCCTGGCCACAATGGGCCCTTTCAAGTAGGTGGTTATAGGCATGTGCATGTAGGGGTAAGGTAAAGGAAGAGTTAAAAGAAATAACTAAGCACAGACACTGGGGAATTCAAAGGTCTTTATTTGAACATGTATGTGCTTAACTGGACTAACATGACTAAACCATCTTTCCCCATCATGGGAGACATATAGAACTCTGGGACAATGGACATTGGGCAGGTCTCCTCTGACAGCAGGAATAGATTTACCTGAGAAGGATTCCAAAAGGGAATTCACTGAAGGAAAGACAGTTCGACGTGTCATTTAGAAGGAGGGAAAAACAAAGCAACACAGACAAAGATATACAGAGAAGGAGAAAAGAGGAAAAAATAAGGAAGATTAGCACTCCAAGGGGGGGCGCTCCCCAGGATATCAGAGAGGTGGCTGTGTATGCCAGCCGGAGCCTGGCAAAAGATCAAAAGAACTGGGCCTATGGGTGCTGCACAGATGAAGAAGCGCCCCTATTCGGGCCACAGGACTGAAGGTCTGCCTGTTAGGACTGCAGCGGTGTCTTGGTCCATTTGGCAGCGCTGGGGTCGTACGGGTGTGTCTTACTGCAATTCCTCTAAGATGGTGCCCGGGTTTGCCATCAACATGCTAGCTTCTAGCTACCTTCCGTGTGTGACTTTACTCACGGCTGGGGATTTCAGCTATCAGACCCTCGAGCCCTGCTGTCCCCACGTCATTGCTCCTCCATACGGACGCTCTGTGAGTACGAGAACTAGGCTATTTCTACTCTATCCTCTGATCTAGTTCTAAAACCTGTGTACTTACATTGATTTATTCTTTACACACAGACAGCCCACTGTTCTATTCTCACAGGCAAGAGCAATCCAGACGTGGACCCCTTGTTCACTGTGCTTAGAGAGGCACAGCTCCACCTCACTGATGAGGCCCGACTAGGTCGAAACACATGTCTGGGGTTGCTGTTGGTATTCTTGTTCAGAGGATAGTTGCCTACCATTTCGGTGCTGGACTACCTATGGGTGGGACAAAGACTGATATGTGTATGGACATATCTCTTCTGTGGAAAGCACAGTGAGCTAAAGCGTGTTTGAGACCCTCCCGGGGCCCATGCACCCAAGAACAAATCAATGGGCCGTGTTTGTTCCGGTGGAGGGTTTCCCAGACCTCTTTATGCAAATTTTGGGTACTTTGGGTTCCCACTCTAATTTACTAGGGCAATGCAGACGTGGACCCCTTGCTCACTGTGCTTAGAGAGGCACAGCTCCACCTCACTGATGAAGCCTGACTAGGCCGAAACACGTGTCTGGGGTTGCTGTTGGTACTCTTGTTCGCAGGAGAATTGCCTACCATTTCAGTGCTGGACTACCTATGGGTGTGACAAAGACTGATATGTGTATGGAAATTTCTCTTCTGTGGAAAGCATAGTGAGCTAAAGCGTGGTTGAGACCCTCCCGGGGGCCATCCACTCAAGAACAGGTCAATGGGCCGTGTTTGTACCGGTAGAGGGTTTCCCAGACCTCTTTATGGCGATATATGATAGCGCAGCCTTGCTCAGGCGGAGTAAGTCAAGTAGCCGTTGCAGCCACCTGTGGCAGAGCGAGGGTGTCCATTCTGGGGAAGAACAAATTAAGGTACTGTACTGGGACATGTATTATGACTACACTATGAGGAATGTTGACTGACACAGGCAGACTACAGCTGCCCAGATTATTGAAAGGGATACAGAAATGTTGAGAAAACAGGAAATGAACAACACGTATAGGGAATGTGATGAATCAGCCATGTTCCCTCCCATCAACCTGGCCTGGGACACTTCTCATGTGGCCAGGTGAGTGCAGACGCTTTCTGATCCCAACACTGGGGGTGGTGTTCTCCAGGAGGATCACATGGGGGGGACAGGTCAGGAAGACTTGCAGACCACCTTGTATAACCTTTTCTCCCAAAATCCCACACTTCAAATGGCTTATTGACAAGCAGAGGAAATGAGAAATACTAATTTTGTTGATTGGAACTACAAGTCCCATAATCCCCTAAGTACTGGGACGAGGAAGAGGGCTAAAGAGCAAGGCTGCAGGAGTAGTCAGCTTGTTAAGCATAATGAACCACACCTGAGGGAAGCAGAGAGGCCTAAAAGGCCCCCTCAGGTGCAGGCCATTAGATGGAGTTGGAATAGTCACAGCAGCAGCAGAACAAAAGCACATTGTTGGCAATTCAAGCAGAAGTTGGTGGAAAGAAGGAACGCCAGGACGTCAACCAAGCAGATTCCAGCTGCCTGTCCTGAGAGGGTCCTGTTCCCCCTAAATCTGAAGTGCAGAGGTTACGCAGCGGATGGCGTGAAGGAAGACTGCTTTTCCCCATGTGAGCCTAATTGAAGAGATTGCGCAGCAAGAAGCGTGTCAGGGACCGTGCCCAAGTGTTGGCGTGCATCTGAGGGTCCCAGGAGCGAGAGAAGCTCTGTGACTGCATGGCGGGGATGAGGATACCTTCACAGAGGAAGGGTGTGTGCCCAAACGAAGCACGGAGCAGTTCTGGGAGATGCGAAGGGAGCAAGACAAAAGTCAAGTGAGTGTTACTGAGCGTTCTGATCCCTTGCACGAACAAAGGCAGGCAACTGTAGCCAAGCAAAATCACACTCTTAGGAGTGAAAGCAGTAATAAACCGACCAGTGATTGTCAGACAATGCGAAGTTACAAAAATAGCACTCGTGTATGAGTGAACTCTTTCCATAGCACTCACATAAGAGTAAAACACTCTGAAACCATTGTGATTGAATCTGAAATGTCTGAAAACAGATGAAAGACTGGTCGTGTTTGCCTAAAAAGGGATTCTGAGGTAAAAGTTAACTGAAGAGTCATTTGTAAGCTGTTGAAGATGATGTAGCATTGAAGATAAGCAGCTGAACATTGAATTGTGCGTTTGAGGGAAGAAGCTTTGCCTAAGCTAATAGTGAAACACGCATTGCTCAATCCAAGAGTGAAGCAAGCACTTTCCCAAAGCCAAGAATGGTGCAAGCATCGCCTTAGGCCAAGGGGAATACAAGCATTGCTTAAGCCAAGAGGTGTGCAAGTGTTGTCTTCAGCCAAAAGAGACTAACATCAGGCATACAAGTAAGCTGCTTTGGTGGGCAGAAAGCAACGAGGCGAATGCAAGGTTGTAAAAACATGAAGCCTGCTGATTATGAATGTTCCCTAAAAATTGGTATAGCTCACATTCCCAAAGTCATAAGGAAGAAAGATAGAATTACATCCTGAAGGGCAATTTTGGTTGTAGTAAATATTCATGTTGCAGAAAGCCACGTGGCAAAGAGGCTGCCCTTCTGAAAGGTGAATGGTCAGAGGAAGAGTGCCGTGCCTACACAAGGGTGTTGAGGACCACTGATGTGAATAATGTATTTTCTGGAAAGTTACTAAAAACTAAAGTTACTAAAAATCAAAAAGTTGCAGACTGTTGAAGCTTTGATAAATCTTTTAGTTGTCAGTAGATTTGAAACTTCAGAAGTCTAGTTGCATGAGGAACACTCTGGGGCAGGTGAGTAGACCGGCATGGTGAATCTTTACAGAAGTTAACTTGGCATGAGAATTAGCCAGGCAGAAGCAGTGCGACTGTGAATTCATCCTAGCAAAGATATAAACTGTGATTCGTAAAGCTATAAAGAGACGTGAGAAGTTCTACCAAGAAGCTGTGTTTTTTTTTTTTTTACCTTGCCCGAAGTTGGGTTTACTTGAATCTGACAAGACACTAACAGGGTAATTCATAGAATTTCGCAGAAAAGTGTCGCAAGCGGCTGGCACAGAGTGTCCGCGTGCGATTGTCTGCGCCAGGCGCGTGCGCCAAAACCGATTTCCGCGCACAGCGTATTCATGGATTTTAGGCTCCCAAACCAGCCGTGGCGCAGAGTATCGCAGCGACCCTGCAGCAGCGCCAGTAACGCCCCCAAGAACGCCCTTGCGCAAGGAAAAGCCATCAAAATCGCTAAATCATCGCAAAGGGCTGCGCTAACCCTGGACCAGTTTACAGGACTGCCAAACAAGGAACGCAAAGCGGGTAACGTTCATATAAGGGGTACGCGGGAAGTTTTACATGCGATTAGCCAGGGTAAGTGTATTACAGGGGTACGCGGGAAGTTTTACACGCGATTAGCCAGGGTACGGGTATGACAGGGGTACGCGTGAAGTTTTACACGCGATTAGCCAGGGTACGTGTATTACAGGGGTACGCGGGAATTATCACACGCGATTTGGCTGGGTACGTGTCTGACAGGGGTACGGGTGAAGTTTCACACGCGATTAGCCAGGGTACGTGTATTACAGGGGTACGCGGGAATTATCACACGCGATTTGGCTGGGTACGTGTATTACAGGGGTGCGCGGGAATAATCACACGCGATTTGGCTGGGTACGTGTATTACAGGGGTGCGCGGGAATTATCACAAGCGATTTCGCTGGGTACGTGTATTACAGGGGGCGCGGGAAGTTACACATGCGATTAGGCTGGGTGGGTCTTCACAGGTGTTCCCTGTACACCCTCCACGGCCCCTGCAGGCAGCCCACAAAACAGGGGACTACCCTGCACACCTGCTCATGTCTCCCACCCCCTACACCCCCCAGCAGTGTGGGGCACCCTCCACCAGGCCCCCACTTATGTCCCCTATCACCCCCACCCCCCAGCCACCATGGGCAGCCCCCACCAGGCTCCCACCCATGTCTACCACCACCCCCACCCCCCAGCACTGTGGGGCAGCCTCCACCAGGCCCCCACTCATGTCTCCCACCACCCCCACCCCCCAGCCACCATGGGCACCCTCCACCAGGCCCCCACCCATGTCTCCCACCACCCCCACCCCCCCTAGCCACCATGGGCAGCCTCCACCAGGCCCCCACTCATGTCTCCCACCCACCCCACCCCCCAGCACTGTGCGGCACCCCCCACCAGGCTCCCACCCATGTCTCCCACCACCCCCAACCCCCAGCCACCATGGGCAGCCCCCACCAGGCCCCCACTCATGTCTCCCACCCACCCCCACCCCCCAGCAGTGCAGGGGCAGCCTCCACCAGGCCCCCACTCATGTCCCCTATCACCCCCACCCCCAGCAGTGCAGGGGCAGCCTCTACCAGGCACCCACCCATGTCTCCCACCCACCCCACCCCCCAGCCACCATGGGCAGCCCCCACCAGGCTCCCACCCATGTCTACCACCACCCCCACCCCCCAGCAGTGCAGGGTCACCCTTCACCAGGCCCCCACTCATGTCCCCTATCACCCCCACCCCCAGCAGTGCAGGGGCAGCCTCCACCAGGCACCCACTCATGTCCCCTATCACCCCCACCCCCAGCAGTGCAGGGGCAGCCTCCACCAGGCCCCCACTCATGTCTACCACCCACCCCCACCCCCCAGCCACCATGGCCAGCCCCCATCAGGCTCCCACTCATGTCTCCCACCACCCCCACCCCCCAGCCACCATGGGCAGCCTCCACCAGGCCCCCACTCATGTCTACCACCCACCCCACAGCACTGTGGGGCACCCTCCACCAGGCTCCCACCCATGTCTACCACCACCCCCACCCCCCAGACACCATGGGCAGCCCCCACCAGGCCCCCACTCATGTCTCCCAACCACCCCCACCCCCCAGCCACCATGGACAGCCCCCTCCAGGCTCCCACCCATGTCTCCCACCACCCCCACCCCCCAGCCACCATGGGCAGCCTCCACCAGGCCCCCACTCATGTCTCCTACCCCCCACCCGCCCCCAGCAGTGTGGGGCACCCTCCACCAGGCCCCCACCCATGCCTCCCACCACCCACACCCCCCAGCCACCATGGGCAGCCTCCACCAGGCCCCCACTTATGTCTCCCAGCCACCACACCCCCCAGCACTGTGGGGCACCCTCCACCAGGCTCCCACCCATGTCTACCACCACCCCCACCCCCCAGCCACCATGGGCAGCCCCCACCAGGCCCCCACTCATGTCTACCCCCACCCCCCAGCAGTGCAGGGGCACCCTCCACCAGGCCCCCACCCATGTCCCCTATCACCCCCACCCCCAGCAGTGCAGGGGCAGCCTCCACCAGGCCCCCACTCATGTCCCCTCTCACCCCCACCCCCAGCAGTGCAGGGGCAGCCTCCACCAGGCCCCCACTCATGTCTACGACCCACCCCCACCCCCCAGCCACCATGGGCAGCCCCCACCAGGCTCCCACTCATGTCTCCCACCCCCCAGCCACCATGGGCAGCCTCCACCAGGCCCCCACTCATGTCTACCACCCACCCCACCCCCCAGCACTGTGGGGCACCCTCCACCAGGCTCCCACCCATGTCTACCACCACCCCCACCCACCTTGGCCAGCCCCCACCAGGCCCCCACTCATGTCTCACACCCACCCCCACCCCCCGCCAGTGCAGGGGCAGCCTCCACCAGGCCCCCACTCATGTCTCCCACCCACCCCCCCGCCAGTGCAGGGGCAGCCTCCACCAGGCCCCCACTCATGTCGTCCCACCCACCCCACCCCCCAGCCACCATGGGCAGCCCCCACCAGGCCCCCACTCATGTCTCCCACCCCCCTGCCAGTGCAGGGGCAGCCTCCACCAGGTCCCCACTCATGTCTCCCACCCACCCCCCCGCCAGTGCAGGGGCAGCCTCCACCAGGCCCCCACTCATGTCGTCCCACCCACCCCACCCCCCAGCCACCATGGGCAGCCTCCACCAGGCCCCCACTCATGTCCCCTATCACCCCCACCCCCAGCAGTGCAGGGGCAGCCTCCACCAGGCCCCCACCCATGTCTCCCACCACCCCCACCCCACAGCCACCATGGGCAGCCTCCACCAGGCCCCCACTCATGTCTCCCACAAACCCCCCCCCCCCAGCAGTGTGGGGCACCCTCCACCAGGCCCCCACTCATGTCTCCCACCCACCCCACCCCCCAGCACTGTGGGGCACCCTCCACCAGGCTCCCACCCATGTCTACCACCACCCCCACCCCCCAGCCACCATGGGCAGCCCCCACCAGGCTCCCACTCATGTCTCCCACCACCCCCACCCCCCAGCCACCATGGGCAGCCTCCACCAGGCCCCCACTCATGTCTACCACCCCCCACCCCCCTAGCACTGTGGGGCAGCCTCCACCAGGCCCCCACTCATGTCCCCTATCACCCCCACCCCCAGCAGTGCAGGGGCACCCTCCACCAGGCCCCCACCCATGTCTCCCACCACCCCCACCCCCCAGCCACCATGGGCAGCCTCCACCAGGCCCCCACTCATGTCTACCACCCACCCCACCCCCCAGCACTGTGGGGCACCCTCCACCAGGCTCCCACCCATGTCTACCACCCCCCCACCCCCCAGCCACCATGGGCAGGCCCCACCAGGCCCCCACTCATGTCTCCCACCCACCCCCACCCCCCAGCAGTGCAGGGGCAGCCTCCACCAGGCCCCCACTCATGTCTCCCACCCACCCCACCCCCCAGCCACAATGGGCAGCCCCCACCAGGCTCCCACCCATGTCTGCCACCACCCCCACCCCCCAGCAGTGCAGGGGCACCCTTCACCAGGCCCCCACTCATGTCCCCTATCACCCCCACCCCCAGCAGTGCAGGGGCAGCCTCCACCAGGCCCCAACTCATGTCCCCTATCACCCCCACCCCCAGCAGTGCAGGGGCAGCCTCCACCAGGCCCCCACTCATGTCTACCACCCACCCCACCCCCCAGCACTGTGGGGCACCCTCCACCAGGCTCCCACCCAAGTCTACCACCACCCCCACCCCCCAGCCACCATGGGCAGCCCCCATCAGGCCCCCACTCATGTCTCCCACCCACCCCCACCCCCCCGGCCACCATGGGCAGCCCCCACCAGGCTCCCACCCATGTCTCCCACCACCCCCACCCCCCAGCCACCATGGGCAGCCTCCACCAGGCCCCCACTCATGTCTCCCACCCCCACCCCCCCAGCAGTGTGGGGCACCCTCCACCAGGCCCCCACCCATGTCTACCACCACCCCCACCCCCAGCCACCATGGGCAGCCCCCACCAGGCCCCCACTCATGTCTCCCACCCACCCCCACCCCCCAGCAGTGCAGGGGCAGCCTCCACCAGGCCCCCACTCATGTCTCCCACCCACCCCACCCCCCAGCCACCATGGGCAGCCCCCGCCAGGCTCCCACCCATGTCTACCACCACCCCCACCCCCCAGCAGTGCAGGGGCACCCTCCACCAGGCCCCCACTCATGTCCCCTATCACCCCCACCCCCAGCAGTGCAGGGGCAGCCTTCACCAGGCCCCCACTCATGTCCCCTATCACCCCCACCCCCAGCAGTGCAGGGGCAGCCTCCACCAGGCCCCCACTCATGTCCCCTATCACCCCCACCCCCCAGCCACCATGGGCAGCCCCCACCAGGCTCCCACTCATGTCTCCCACCACCCCCACCTCCCAGCCACCATGGGCACCCTCTACCATGTCCCCACTCCTGTCTACCACCCACCCCACCCCCCAGCACTGTGGGGCACCCTCCACCAGGCTCCCACCCATGTCTACCACCACCCCCACCCCCCAGCCACCATGGGCAGCCCCCACCAGGCTCCCACTCATGTCTCCCACCCACCCCCACCCCCCAGCAGTGCAGGGGCAGCCTCCACCAGGCCCCCACTCATGTCCCCTATCAACCCCACCCCCAGCAGTGCAGGGGCAGCCTCCACCAGGCACCCACTCATGTCTACCACCCACCCCACCCCCCAGCACTGTGGGGCACCCTCCACCAGGCTCCCACCCATGTCTACCACCACCCCCACCTCCCAGCCACCATGGGCAGCCCCCACCAGGCTCCCACCCATGTCTACCACCACCCCCACCCCCCAGCAGTGCAGGGGCACCCTCCACCAGGCCCCCACTCATGTCCCCTATCACCCCCACCCCCAGCAGTGCAGGGGCAGCCTCCACCAGGCCCCCACTCATGTCCCCTATCACCCCCACCCCCAGCAGGCAGGGCAGCCTCCGCCAGGCCCCCACTCATGTCTACCACCCACCCCCACCCCCCAGCCACCATGGGCAGCCCCCACCAGGCTCCCACTCATGTCTCCCACCACCCCCACCCCCCAGCCACCATGGGCAGCCTCCACCAGGCCCCCACTCATGTCTACCACCCACCCCACCCCCCAGCACTGTGGGGCACCCTCCACCAGGCTCCCACCCATGTCTACCACCACCCCCACCCCCCAGCCACCATGGGCAGCCCCCACCAGGCCCTCACTCATGTCTCCCACCCACCCCCACCCCCCAGCCACCATGGGCAGCCCCCACCAGACTCCCACCCATGTCTCCCACCCCCCACGCCCCCCAGCAGTGTGGGGCACCCTCCACCAGGCCCCCACCCATGTCTCCCACCACCCCCACCCCCCGGCCACCATGGGCAGCCTCCACCAGGCCCCCACTCATGTCTCCCACCCACCCCACCCCCCAGCACTGTTATGGCAATCAAAATTAAACAAAATACACAAGTAAAAAAATAACAAAATTAAGCTGGCTGTCCCTTTTCAAATTAAAATCAATAAATGATAATCCAAAAAAATGTCTTCCAAAGTTCAAGTCCATAAAAAGGAAATGAAGGGAAAAAAGAAATAGAAAACCATTGCTCCATGGAAAAAAATATTCATAGTAAAAAAAATATCCAAATGCAAAGTCCAACTATGTACAAAGTATTCAGGGTCCATCATCCCAACAGAAGAAATGAAACCTACCAAAAAACCTATCTAAAATGGAACTATATACAAAAGGTGGAGCAGTGTCCGTCGACTCCCAATAAAAATAAACTATAAAGGAAACCTATCACTAAATAACTATATACAATGGCGGCGGGCCAGTCCAGCGGCTCACTCAGTGGTGTTCCGGGCCAGGGCATCATCGAACTCCTCGTCTATGTCCCGGAGGCGGTCCTGTTCCATGGCCCCGAGGGTCCGCAGGGACGCCGACATGTTCACCTCCAACTCCCTGCGGATTGCCTCGAGGTACTCGGCCCGCCTCAGGGCCCTCCGCATGGAGTTCTCCGGCCTGACCATCGTGAGCCGCGCCTCTTCCGCCCGCCGCCGCTCCGCATCTATGGCGTGGCCCAACCGCTGTGTTAGGCGGAAACCTGTGCAGTTCCCTCTGGGACCACTGCAAAAGATTTAGGACTACAGGCGTTTGGCGGTGAACCCACTTGGTAGCAGTCTGTACCACACAGATTCACTTGGTAGCTGTGGCTGAGCAGTCAGACCTCTCTCAAGAAAAGTTGAGCAGTATGTGGAGTATACAAAATAGGGCAATTCTTCACAGCAAGACAAGCAAACACGCAACGAGGCTTAGTGTAAAGATATTAAGGCATTTATTTATGACAGAACATCTATGAAAAACACTAAGGCAAATCACGGCAAACAAATCAAACACAGTTACTCTACGAAGTAGAAAACGATCAATCCCCCTAGCAATATTTCGACAACTCTAGGTTCTACCGGTATCACTTATTTTCAGACAGAGGTGTATACCTCAACCTAGATGACACTCGAACATTAGTTAGGTCGGGAGAGAAAAAGATAGGCAGGTCATGAAATCAACACAGTTCAATCCCTTGCGGATAAAATGCAAGGCAGGAAGGCAAGAATCACAATAGATCATAAAGTTCAGAGGCCAGGCCCACTCGGAGAGAGGCAAGGCGCGATGTCCCAAAAAGTCTCTAGATGAGATGCATTCAAGTCTTTGTAGCAAATTGTTATCGGCAGGTTGAACCAGTTCAAAACTATAAATGAGAAAAGCTTGGAGGCGACCAACGGAAAGGAGAGGATTAAGACACCTCGCTCAATCCGATCGAAAGGGAAGCCAGGCGGACACGGTACCTTATTGTGGAGAGCAGCTCCGGCGGGGGCAGATGTTCCTGGTGGTGGATGCACGTCGGGTCTTTGCCAAGAGTAGAGAGGTTCTCGTCGTCGAAGAAAAAGGAAGTCCAGTGCACCACCAGGGAAGAGACCAGCCGCGGAGTGCTCCGTCACAAGGCACCACCTTTTGGTCGCGGTACAGGGGTAGTGGCTATCCGGTTGCCGGGGTGCTCTGCACGGGCAATTCGACCACTGCGTCCTGAGGCGAATAAAAAGCAAAGGGGGCTGGTTGTTCCCACCAGCCAGGGGCAGAGACTCTCCGGCAGGGAGATCTCCTCTGTCGTCGGGAAGTGGTGAGTCGGTTCCGCAGAGCTCCACCGGAGGTGTCGTCGTGCAGGTCGGCTCAGCGTTACCCTCGTCGGATTCTTAGGTCCTGTGGCAACTTCTGAAGATCCAGTCCCAAAAGCCCTGCTTTTATGCAGAAAACCCCCATTCATTCAGCCTAGCTGTCAATCAACACATGCTAAGTGGTGAGCGGGAAGGCTCACCACTTGGGCCAATCACTCCAGAGTGCGACCGGAGTTGGCAAGGCAACTCGGTCCAGGGTGCCTAAACCCCCTCCCAGACCCCTGAAGTAACCCAGACAGAATGGCACCACTTTGGAGGGTCTCTGTACAGAGCCCGCCAAAAGTGGAACAAAGGGCTCGACCTTTGGTTTAGGAGTCACAGAGACGAACACAGACGCCATTTTACAAACCGAGTTCTGGCAGAAAATACCATCCGATAAACTTATTTAAGATAAGTAGATTGGTGGTACGTTAGAGATTAACGAGAAAAAGTATCAATCTCCAACCATGGGACGAATCCCATAGGGTTATGTTCGGGGTCGAACATAACAAGTAGTTTCCACTGCCACCAGCCAAAACTTGACGAGGGGGGACGGGACCGTGCCCCCTCGAGTAACCGGTCTAGGAGTAATCGAATTACCCCTACTAGTACGTCCACAATAAGATGGTTTGTACTAGTCCTGTTAGTAAATTTAGGTCTAGTAAAGCCAATGGTGACTTTACATGCCCGGGGAGACAGTAGTCAGTCCCCGGGTATGGAGTCTATGGTGGGGGTCCGCTAGGACGCCCCAGTGTTACGGCATGTAGGGTGCGGTGTAACACACATAGAAAAACATATGAGACCCTATGGAGTAAAAGACCCCATAGCCCATCGAACACATTGACATCACAAAGGAATTACACACACATACATGTCCAAGAGTGGGAGAAAAGAGTCTCCCTCTTGGCAGGATGGAAAAAAACATACTCCAGAAATCCAGCAAAGCTGCTGGGGGACTCACTAGGTTAGGAAATTCAGCTTAAACAGAGAATTCTCCCTAACACGCTGCCACACGGAAGACACTTCCCGTCCAGGGTCCTCCTGCCGTCCGGCCGATGCCTGCCCCTCCGATGTTGAAGGCCCCGAGCTATCGTGGCTCCCACCTACAGCCTCCTGCTGCTGCAGCTGCTGCTGTCCATGTGCCCTGTCCGATGGTGCCTGCACATCCTCCTCCAGCTGGGGTGCAGTCGTTGATGTGGCCACCCCTGCTGGACGTCCGACTCCTGACTGTGGCAGGGATCTGTTGTCCACCAGCCTGGCCGCACGGTCGGAGGCAGCTCCACAGGGCACCGAGGTGACACATGGGTGGGAAGATGGCATGGAGGACGACTGGGGCATAGGGGGTTCCGTGGAGGAGGGGGTCGGAACAAGGTCCAGGAAACGGAGCAATCCAGCCCTGGTGAGCTGTCCCAGTGGGTCAACGCGGTCAACGAGCCATGCGAGAAGACGTGCAGACTCATCATGAAAAGACTGCAGGTCAGCTCGCATGGCCCGTTGATGCAACCCCACCCCAGGACAGGCTAAACCTGGTGCAGGATAGCCACATCCGCAGGGAGAGGAAGGCCAGGTGTTGTAAGCCAATCCCCTCCCTGAGAACGGGTCTGGAGGTAGGCATCCCCGCTGGTGCAAGATGATGTAGTGACAGGAGCAGGGACAGGATTGCACACAGGCACCTCTGCGGCGGCCTGTGCTGCCTCCTGTCCCTGATCCTGCACTGCACCACTAGCACCAGTGGAATCCCCACCTCCAGACCCCGCCTCTGTCGCTTGCACGGCCTCCTCCTCCTCCAAACCCCCCACCAACCTGGATGACTCCGTGCCATCTTCCTCCGTTTGGCCCTGTGGGGTCCCAGATGCCCCTTCTGCTGCCGAGGAGTCCAACTCCAACCTCCGCCTCTTGGACCTCCCCTCGGCAGCTGCGGCCTGGGACACGGCATCGGAGTCCTCACTCCCCGACGAGATCAGAACCTGGGAGGGGATCCGGGCCTTGCGTCTCCGGCTGGTGGTGCGACCCCAGCCGCTGTGCTCCACAGCACCTTCTCCGCCCTCTTCATCAGTTGACGCTGCAGACAGGGAGAAAGAAAACACAGGCATCAGGGCACTGTACAATGGACTCATACACACATGACAGTTATACATGTGTGGCATTGGTAAACCTCAGACATGGCATCACAATCCCCAACACACATGTCATTTCAACTTGCACACATGAGCCATACCACAGCCATATTGCAACAGCCAGCACCATCCATTCACATACAACAGCATGAGCAGCCAAAGGTCATCCACACATCACATGCAACATAGGGAGTACACTACACATGCACACATACCACCAAACTTGCATGCATGTGTACACCTCCGCCAACTGTCGCAGTGTTCCGATCGACATCCATGTCACACCTGACAATCATTCCTCCACATCCTGTGCCATGCAAGCCCACACACACAAGCACCATCCATGTGTCACACATGAGACCCCTCGCATGTGTCACCCTCACGGCCCTGTACACCCCCCCCTACTTGCCCACATAAAAATACATGTTCAACCTGCACACTCCTGGCACACCACACGCACAGCTTACAATCAGTATGCATGTACACTTACCGCTCGACTCCAGACGGGTCTGCCTCTCAAGGACCTGGATGTGGAGCGCTGGGGATATGCGTTCCAGGACCCTCATCTGATCTTCCGACAAGTGGCCCCGGCGCCCCTTAGCATCCGCTGCCTTCAGGAGGCGCCGGGCCTTGTTGAGGGACCTGGACCTGAAGTCCTCCCAGCGCTTCCTGACACGTTCGTAGTCGCTGACTGCCACCTCCTCCGCGTTGATGGCAGTCCCGATGTCCATCCAGATCCGAGTCCGTCCTTCCTTGTCGGCACGCAACCTTCCGAAGAGGGCATCATACTGCCCCAGGACATGCTCCACCAGGACACCAACTTCGGTGGCAGTGAAGCTGGTGCCCCTCTGCCTCCTTGGCCGGGGGTTGCCACTGGTGCCAGATGTTGCAGTGCCCGACATGGCAACCCCAGAGGCAGGAGTGGGTGGGCAACTGGGTCCTGGGGCTGGGCTGTGGGGCGATGGAAAAGCAGTCGGGAGTCTTCAGTTCCAGCAGGGGTGGTCACAGCAACAGCACCCCTGGCTGATGTGCAGGCAGCAAATGTCAGGGCACGTGGGCAGCAGGCAGTCAGGCAGCAGCAGATGGCAGGTGGGAGCGTGCTCAGGGCTCTGGGGGGCAGTAATTCGGCCTTCTGGACAGGAGCGTGGTCTTCCGTGTGTGAACGCGTGGCCAGCTTGATACGGAGTGATTTTGCACGTGAAAATCCAGCACGTCTGCGTGTAAATCGAGGAAAGGCCCTTAGCGCGTAAGCGCGTCAGCACACGTCTGTACATTCATTGGCCCAAAGGCCACCAGCGTATGCGCGTCTATGAAGTCACGTGCACGTTGAATATGGCACACGTTTGAAATGTTGCGTGTTAAAAAAATGAAAGACACGTCCGAGTGTCAAAGTGTGTAATTGGTAGAAATGGCCTTAGCACGTACACGCGGAAGTGACAAAGCGTGTAATTGGTGGAAATGGCCATAGCGCGTACACGCGGAAGTGACAAAGCGTGTAATTGGTGGAAATGGCCCTAGCGCGTACACGCGGAAGTGACAAAGCGTGTAATTGGTGGAAATGGCCCTAGCGCGTACACGCGGAAGTGACGCTGGACGTGTGGGCCTGCATAAAAGGTACGTGTAGAACACCATATCCTTGTACGTGCTTTTCGTGGAGAGCGAGTGGGTGAAATCTGTACTTCTTGTCGTTTCACACGCGATTTACTTCACGGCGTTTCAAGTTCGTACTCCCTGTTACCTCTGGCAGCTTTTTCTCTTTTTTCTCTTTTTCTGGTTTTCCTGGGCCTGTTCCCTCAAACAGCATTCCCTTCTACTGTTGTCCTGTCTCCTCAGACAGCGTACAATTCTTCTTTTGGCGGGGGTGTTGCCAACGCGCACACACGCTTCTTTTTCACGCTCTTTTTCCTGGCAGACGGTGAGTCATGCACGTATCTAACATCTGTGCTTGCCCCGTGTGTAGCCTACCCCTTCAGAGGTCATTCTAGGCTGCGTGTGACACGCATACGTTCATTCTTGTGTTACTGGGTGCCACAGCGTAGTGCAGGTTTTTTTTTCCGCACACGTGGTCTAGGAGGGGTTGTGTGCACGTTATCTCCCTTTTTTGGGCTTCCTGTGCGTTGCGTGACCAGTCATCTTTCCCCAGGGGTCACATTCAGCCTTGCTAGAGCACTAGGGTACGATTACCATCTGGTACCCAACCCCTTTGACCCCCAATTGCCCAGGACAATAGTTTACAGCCACTCCCATACGCACATTAACATCAGTGCCATGGTTGGGAGGCGAGGAATCCGTAAGAGTGGCAAAGGTGGATGAGCCACAAGTGGTGGCCGTGGTGGATCCGGTAGGGGACGTGGTCGTTACTTGCAGGGTGACCCTGTCCCCCCATGTGTGGAGGACCAGTCAAGGGCACCCATAATCCCCCCCTCACCCCTCCTGGTTGAGGGTGATGTGGCTGACACCATCCATGCTGAGCCCTTGTTGGACCAGCCCATTGTGGCACCAGACCTGGCTGACTCCATGGCTGACTTCCAGGTCAGCAGGCCTATGACACGTGCGCTGGTGCACGTTGATGTCATCAGGCCACGTGGATCAGGGGCAGCAAGGTCATCTGCTGCCCCAAGTAGGCAGGGTGGAGAGGCTGCAGGGGCAGCTGCGGCTCCATCCACCCCAGCTCTCACACACCCAGCCAGGACAGTGTCGGTCCTAGTCCATCCTGCTGACATTCCCCCTGACACCATTACACTTGAGCCAATGCCTGCACCAACTCCCATGCTGAGTGTGCAATCCCACACTCCTGATACAGAGTCCACCAGGGCTCCTGCCCCTAGTGTCCAGAACGGCGTAGGACACTCAGGATCACCACCACCTTCCAAGCGGAAGAGGAAGAGTGCTCGTCCGGCACAGGCTGATGCCCCAGACACGGCTACACAGTCCGGCCCGTCGAGGAAGCCCAGCTTCACGGATGCCGAACTGAATGCACTTGTCGAGTATATGTCCGCACATGATAACGAAATGGTCATTGTTGCAGGATCCAAGACCACACCTGCACAATGCCAGGCACACTGGCAGACCGTTGCGGACATCGTAAGTGCCCTTGGAATCGTGAGGCGCACAGCCAATGATTGCTATAAGCGCTGGAATGACCTAAAGCGCAGGGCAAAGAATAAGCTGGCCTCAAGTCATGCCGCAACTCTAGTGACTGGAGGTGGGTCTCCAGTAGAAGACATGGAACTCACTCCACATGAGTCAGTCGCTGGGACCTACGTCACGGAGGAACAGATCCAAGGCGTGGGAGATCTGCCTGATTATGAGGCATTGTCCGGTGAGTGCACATGCATGTGTGTGTCATCCATGTGCATGGTGTGTGTGTGAGGGCTTCTGTTTGTGTGCCAGGTGAGGGTGTGTGCGCCTGAGTTGTTTGGGTCACCCATGTGCTTCATGCAATACATTCTGCGCAGCAGCATTTGGCCATAGCAGTATCCCTTCTGCCAACAGTAGACATCTAGCCCAACAGCACGCCAGTTGCCCTTGAAGTGTCACCTTGCCACAACATTGTTGCTTATTTTTCTCTGTTCATTCAGGCAAATTGTTTGCATTCCACCACTTTTACCAGGCATTTCTCAGTCCTCTAGTCACATGTCTGACATGGCTATGGTAAAGTGGAGTGACTTTGTTACCTGGATATCATTTGTTTAGACATGTCCCTGTGCAATCGGACCATTTTGGACTGGCAGCTCCAGGTGAAAAATCAGACCTGTTTGAATTAGAAAAGCTATTACATGAGGGAACTGGACTGAATGAATAAGTGCTGCCCTCCTCTCCATCTTCACTCAATAGCAATGGTACATGCCATCTGTGTGATGGCATGTGTATTTCACCTGGCAATCACAGGCCAATGTGTGATGCCACTGCTAGGCAGCATGCAGCAAATGTGTTCATCTTCCATCTTGGTGTCATCAATGTGTGCCATTTGCCTCCCCTTCCTACGCAGTGAGGGTGCATGCATGGGAGGGTTTTAGTCATGTGGGACATGTGTCAATCAAGTACTGGTTCTGTTGCTTCTCAGCCCTCATTGTGTGCCATGGTGCTAATGCCTGTTTCCATTTGTTTTCTTCTTTTATGTCTTTGCAGGGGAAGACGCACCTGATACTGCTGGGGTTGTGGAGATGGTGCAGACCCAGGAGGGGTCTGAGGGCCGACCGACCACCAGTGAGGGACGTGGTGTGGTGGTGGGTGAGAACCCACAACTGCTGCAAGTCGTGCTCTCAAGGGGTGTCTCTGGCTGCACCTCCCCCGAGCTGTACTCAGGTGTTGATTCGGGTGATGAGACCTACGTGCCGTCGCAGGTGAGTGTTCCTGGGAGGGATTCTGTTCTGTCCGACCCACCTGCACCATGGTCAGAACCCTCAATGGGGATGTCAGTGTTGGCAGCTACGCCTTTGGTGGTTACGGATGCAGGGTCACACTCTGCAACATCTGATCCTGTTCCTGGGCCAGCAGATCAGAGGGGGAATGCAGTCCTGCAGCCTCAGGCAGTGCCGGCACAGCAAGGCGCAGTTCGCCTTGCCCCAGACAGGTGTGGTGCCCGCCGACGTGGTGGCCGTACGCCACCTGGCAATACCGCATGGGAGCAATCCATTTACGGTATGGCAACCCAACAGGCAGCATCATCAGAGATGATGGCTCAGGCCATGGATAGGGTGGCCACTTCCATTGTCCCCCCCGAAAGGCTGATGGAGCGACTACAGCAGGCAACCGACTCCATCTGCCAGTCACACAGGGAGGACATGTTGGCGTCCAACAGGGACAGGCGGGCGGTACTGGCGACTCTGCAGGAAGCCATCTCAATAGAGTCCCCGGGCCACAGGGAAGCCCTGAGGCTGGAACTCCTTCACCTCAGGACGACTCTTGTTGAGCTTGAGGCTGCAACAAACCGAAGGACAGAACAGCAGCTGGAGTGTCTCACCCGTACGCTCTCAGCTGAGATGCAGGCAACTAGGGCGGAGGTCCAGGCATCCCGTGAGTTGTTGCATGGGGACCTCCGCACACTCATCCTCCAGAACGAGACCTACCACACCCGCATGCTTGCAGCCATGGAGGAACAGACTAGGGCCTTGCGTGGGCTGCCTCCCATAGTGCCACCACCTCCGGATGCAGCTGCACAGGGTGAGAATAGCGACAGCAGTGATACTCCCACAATAGGGTAGCCGTGTGGGCCATGAGCCCATGGAGGTGTTTTTTTTTCGCAAGATCCACACAGGTGGGTTTTGGTGTGCACCCTGTCCTCGGACCTCCTGGGTGGCCTCCCCATTAATGGCCATTTTTTATTTATTTTTTTTTATTATTTATTTTTTATTTTTTGGGACAGCGTGTTGCCTTGTGTGGCTCCCGTCGGCATACGCTGCATTGTGGCTGGGCACATGCAGGCTTGTCATGTATTTGGTTCAGATGCTTGGGTTTTTGTCACACACACCCCTCCTGCTTCCCGTTTCTATGGGCTTGCAAAGGGTGTGCCCAAGTGACATTGACGTACATGGTGACATTGGACTCCCACTACATGTTTGGGTAGTCTAGTCAATACTGTGTATACATTCCTAGTGCATATTGCTGTTGTGTTGTACACTGCATGTTGCATTGATGTGTAACTCATCATCCATGTCTACCTCCTAATTTGCAGGTCCTTTCCTCACGTCTACACAAGGCCCTCTATTTTGGAGATGGAGTCCACGTTGGCAGCAGTGCACCTACAACTCTACATGGCGGCAACACTGTACAGTTGGAAGTGGTGGGAGTGCAGGCATTTCCAGGTGGTGAGACTACCAATTTCTTACATTTGTAATGTCATGTTAATGGTAGTTTTGAGGGTCAGTAGCTGATAAGTGTTATTGCTAAATACCTGCTCAAGTGTGTTGTTGGTCCTGCATTACTGTGAGCATTTCAGGTGTCGCAAGTTTCAATTAGGGACACTGTACTTTGTGACACTTGTGTCATGTTGTGGGGATTACTTTGTTTACCCGCACATAGCATGACATGGCATGGTGTGTCGTGTGTCGGTGCTGGGGATGGGTTGGGTGACATGGCACTGTCCTCATGTTGCATTTTGCAAGTGGGTATTCATTTTAGCTGCATGAATGTGTTTTTTCACGAAACTGCATTGGTGCTGTTGTGTAGGTAGGGATGCACACATTGTAACACTTCCAGGTGAACAATCTCAGGCAGATATGGTTTTGACGGTTGATTCTCCAGACATTCAGGATCATTGTCAGGTTGAGTCATCATTGATTGTCAGATGGTATGTGCCAGGGCAGTGTGCACTCCACAGGGGTGTGATTTCTATGTGAGGTAATTAGCCACTAGCTGTGTACGAGCTGCCTCCCCCCGTGCCCTTTCCCCTCCCATGCGCAGCGGGCGTGCATGTGGTTGAGGATGTGGGGTCACCACCATGTCCACGGCCAGGCCCCGGCGTGTTGCAACATTGTGCAGGACACATGCTGCCACTATGATCCTGCACACTACTGGGGGAGCGTATAACAGCTGCCCGCCAGAACGGTCAAGGGAGCGAAAGCGTGACTTAAGCACTCCGAATGTGCGCTCCACTATGCCCCGGGTTGCAATGTGGGCTGTGTTATATCTTACCTCGGGTGGCGTGGTGGGGTTCCGAATTGGCGTCATCATGTGGGGGCTGAGAGGGTAGGCACTGTCCCCTGTGGAGGTGGTGATGGGTATCATTGGTGGGGTTGTGACCTTGCTCAGTATCTGACATGCATGCATGTGCAGTGGCATTCATACTCACCAAGCAGCCATGTATCGCCATGCCGCCCAGCTTCTAGGTCCCGGTTTAGGGTGGACATTCGGTAAATGAAGCTGTCGTGGGTGGACCCGGGATAGTTGGCATATACTGAGGTGATGATTCCCCTGGCATTACATACTACCTGCACGTTGATGGAATGCCAGTGCTTGCGGTTCCTATAGATGTGCTCAGATGCCCTGGGGGGACGTAGAGCCACATGGGTGCAGTCGATGGCACCTAGCACTTTGGGGAATCGTGCCACACCGTAAAAATCCAGGGCGGCAGCATGCCTTTCTGCAGGTGTTCTGGGCAGGTATATGTGCCTGCGGACTGATGGGCGTGCAGTGATGATGTTCAAGACCTGGTGTAGGCAGCGTGACTGCGTGGCCTGTGACACCCCACCCACTATGGCACTTGTCCGCTGAAATGATCCAGTGGCTAATAAGTGCAATACATTGAGGACCTTCTCCAGGGGGCTGAGTGCTTGGGAGCACAGGGTGGGTGATGTGAGGTCATCCTCCCACTCACTCACCAGGTCCAGTATTATGTGTGGTGGAAACCTGTACCTCCCATACACCTGGTCATCAGGCATCCCAAAAAGGCTGGTTCTGGGTGTGAAAATTCTGGCCCTGACTATCCTCCTCCTCCTCCTTTGGTAGCCCACGGCCACTGCTGCTAGGAACGGTATATTCATCCTGGCGTCTGAGCTTGTTAGTTTTTTGCGCGCTAATTTATGCGTCGCATGCCTGCTTCCTACTGGCGTACGTGTTTCTTTGCGCGTGTTGTAGGCGAGCGTGTGAAACTTCCCGCGCACCCCTGAAATCCACGTACCCAGGCCAATAGCGTGTGGAAATTCCCGCGCACCCCGGAATACACGTGCGCTGATGTACTCGCGTGTGTAAGTGCCCGCGCACCCCTGAAATCCACGTACATAGGCCAATAGCGTGTGGAAATTCCCGGGCACTTCGACATCTGGTACCAGTGGCAACCCCAGGCCAGAGGGGCAGAGGGGCACCAGCTTCACTGCCACCGAAGTTGGTGTCCTGGTGGAGCATGTCCTGGGGCAGTATGATGCCCTCTTCGGATCGTCCCGCGCCAGCAAGGAAGGACGGGAGAGGATCTGGGCCGATTGTGTGGTTGCCATCAACGCGGAGGGGGTGGCAACCCGCAACGTCCAGAAGATCAAGAAGCGCTGGGAGGACTTGAGGTCCAGGATCCTCGTGAAGGCCCGGCGCCTCGTGGAGGGGGGCCGGGGCCGCATGAGTTCCATCCAGATGAGGGTCCTGGAACGCGTACGCCCAGCGCTCCATGCCCAGATCCTTGAGAGGGAGACCCGTCTGGAGTTGAGCGGTAAGTGGCCAAGCATTGCTGTGTGAGACAGGGCATGTTGCGGTGTGCTGGTTGTCTGATACTTGCCTGTATGTGTGACATAGGCCATGTGCGCATGTATGTGTGCAGGGACATCATGGTAATGCATGTGCGACCAGTGATGTGTGAACCACATGGTCGTTGCATGTGTTTAAATGCGACATGGGGAGCCCTATGCAGATTTTACACATGAGAGCATGCCAGTCTCTGTTCCTGGACATGGGTGGGGGTGAGGGATGGGTGCTGATGCCAGGTACATATATGGTAGCCATGTCTGTGTGCCTGACCTGCGTGTCTGTGACTTGTGAATGCCATGGATGCATGACACATGTCTGTGACAATGCACAGATTCACTGATGCAGCCTAGGTATCCTTGTATCCACTGTGTTTGGGGTGTATGAGGCCAGATGGATGTGACTGAGGTGAAGTGTGTGCATGTGATAGGCATGACCCATGATGCATGTGAGTTCCATATCATTGTATGTTTCAAGAGTCCATTGGACATGTATGGAAATGTCCATGGCTTGCTCCATGCCTGTTACTGTGTGTGTTTTGCCTGGACTGACCCATGTGTTGTGGATGGACATGATGGAAGTGTACTTTGACAGTGGTACTCATCTGCTATTGCTTCCTGTCTAGGGGACCATTGTACAGTACCCTGATGCTTGTGTTCTATGTCTCCCTCTACGCAGCGGCTAGTGAAGAAGAGGGCGGAGACGGCGCTGTGGAGCAAGGCGGCGGGGATGCCCCCACGTCTGCAGCGGAAGGGGTGGGTGAGCCCCCACAGGGGCCTGCTACGGCGGAAGACGGTGAGGAGCCATCCAGGTTGGTGGTTTCCACAGAGGAGGAGGAGGCCGCCACTGATGCACAAATGGGGCCTGGTGGGGGCATCCCTGCTGGTGCAAGTGGTGCAGTCCAGGGGCAGGGGCAGGAGGCAGCACAGGTCATCGTGGAGGGGCCGTGCATGTCGCTGTCCCTGACCCTGTGAGTGCACCACCATGCACCAGCAGTGATGCCCCGTCCCAGGCCCATCCGCAGGTAGAGGGGATGTCCATGTCACCTGACTCCCCTCCACCTGTGGACGAGGGGACCCGTGGCCGTATGGAGAAGGTCCTGATTGGGGTCGTGATGCGCGCGGGTGCAATTCGTGATGACGTGCGTGCTTCCCGGGAGGAGCACGCACGTCATCACGAAGAGCACCGTGCCGACGTGGCCCAATTGGGATCTTCCATGTTCGGGGGTTTCCTGCATGTGTCGGCCAATCTGGCGGCCCTCTCCTCCTCTGTGGAGGCTACACGCCGGTCGTTCTCCTTGCCGTCCCTGTGGACCTGCCCTGACCAATGCAGCCAGCTCGGTGGGGATCCCATCCCTGCCACAGTCGGGAGTCGGAGGTCCAGCAGGGGTGGACACCACAGCAACTGTACCCCAGCAGATGGAGGATGTGCCGGCATCATCAGGCAGGGAACGTGCACGACGGCGTCGGTGGATTCCATCAGCCTGGATGCCGTCGTGCTGGCAGAGGCGGTTGAGTCGGAGGCAGCAGCAGAGTCAACGTGGGAGGCATCATGGCTCGGGGCCATCAACATCGGAGGGGCAGGCATCGGCCGGAGGGCAGGAGGACCCAGGACAGGAAGTGTCTTCCGTGTGGCTGCGGTTGGGCCAGCAGATAGGTGTGGAGCGGCGGCGGGCGGAAAAGGCGTGGCTCACGATGGTCAGGGCGGAGAACTCCATGCGGAGGGCCCTGAGGCGGGCCGAGTGCCTCGAGGCAATCCGCAGGGGTTTGGAGGAGCAGATGGCGTCGTCCCTGCGGACCCTCGGGGCCATGGAACAGGACCGCCTCCGGGACATCGAAGAGGAGTTTGATGATGCCCTGGCCCGGAACACCACGGAGTGAACCGCTGGACTTGCCCGCCGCCTTTGTATATAGTTCTTTAGTTTTAGGTTTCCTTTGTTTCTTCTTATGATTTGGAGTCGACAGACACTGCTCCACTTTTTGTACATAGTTGCATTTTAGTTAGGGTTTTTTGTAGGTTTCCTTTGTTCAGTTGGGCTCATGGACCCTTGGATGTTTTGTACATAGTTCTTCATTGCATTGTTTTATTTTTTTGTTTTTATTTATTCACCATGGAGCAATGGTCTTTGCATTTATTTTTCTCTCTCGGATTGATTTTATTTTTAATGTGACTTTGGACAACATTTTTTTGAATTTGGATTTGTAGTTTTGATTTTTTTTGACGGACATGCAGCTTATCTTTTTTTTATTGCCATTGTAGTTTGTTTCATTTAATTTGCATTCAATTTTTTTTAATACAATTTTGTTTTCATACTTCACTGTGTGGTATCATCTCATTGGTTTCATGCATGTCATGTTGGGTGTTTTCCCATTCAATTCCAACCATTGTGTGTGACGGACATGGGTTAATTTGCTTTATGAACATTGGGGGTGTAACATGTAATTTCCATTTCCATGTGGGTGAATGGGTTACTTGGTAGGGCCTTTTGGCTGTGGAGGATGACCATAACGCACATGATTGGGGATTATGAGGACCTGGGTGCAGGGGGACATGAGTGGGGGCCTGGTGGAGGGTGCCCCTGGTGGCTGGGGGGTGGGGGTGATAGGGGACATGAGTGGGGGCCTGGTGGTGCTGCCCCTGCACTGCTGGGGGGTGGGGGTGGTGGGAGACATGAGTGGGGGCCAGGTGGAGGTTGCCCCTGCACTGCTGGGGGGTGGGGGTGATAGGGGACATGAGTGGGGGCCTGGTGGAGGCTGCCCCTGCACTGCTGGGGGGTGGGGGTGATAGGGGACATGAGTGGGGGCCTGGTGGAGGCTGCCCCTGCACTGCTGGGGGGTGGGGGTGGTGGGAGACATGAGTGGGGGCCTGGTGGAGGCTGCCCCTGCACTGCTGGGGGGTGGGAGTGATAGGGGACATGAGTGGGGGCCTGGTGGAGGCTGCCCATGGTGGCTGGGGGGTGGGGGTGGTGGGAGACATGAGTGGGGGCCTGGTAGAGGCTGTCCCTGCACTGCTGGGGGGTGGGGGTGGTGGTAGACATGGGTGGGAGCCTGGTGGGGGCTGCCCATGGTGGCTGGGGGGTGGGGTGGGTGGGAGACATGAGTGGGGGCCTGGTGGAGGCTGCCCCTGCACTGCTGGGGGGTGGGGGTGGTGGTAGACATGGGTGGGGGCTTGGTGGAGGCTGCCCCTGCACTGCTGGGGGGTGGGGGTGATAGGGGACATGAGTGGAGGCCTGGTGGAGGCTGCCCATGGTGGCTGGGGGGTGGGGGTGGTGGGAGACATGAGTGGGGGCCTGGTGGAGGCTGCCCCTGCACTGCTGGGGGGTGGGGGTGGTGGTAGACATGGGTGGGAGCCTGGTGGGGGCTGCCCATGGTGGCTGGGGGGTGGGGTGGGTGGGAGACATGAGTGGGGGCCTGGTGGAGGCTGCCCCTGCACTGCTGGGGGTGGGGGTGGTGGTAGATATGGGTGGGGGCCTGGTGGAGGCTGCCCCTGCACTGCTGGGGGGTGGGGGTGATAGGGGACATGAGTGGGGGCCTGGTGGAGGCTGCCCCTGCACTGCTGGGGGGTGGGGGTGGTGGGAGACATCAGTGGGTGCCTGGTGGAGGCTGCCCCACAGCGCTGGGGGGTGGGGGTGGTGGTAGACATGGGTGGGAGCCTGGTGGGGGCTGCCCCTGCACTGCTGGGGGGTGGGGGTGATAGGGGACATGAGTGGGGGCCTGGTGGAGGCTGCCCATGGTGGCTGGGGGGTGGGGGTGGTGGGAGACATGAGTGGGGGCCTGGTGGAGGCTGCCCCTGCACTGCTGGGGGGTGGGGGTGATAGGGGACATGAGTGGGGGCCTGGTGGAGGCTGCCCATGGTGGCTGGGGGGTGGGGGTGGTGGGAGACATGAGTGGGGGCCTGGTGGAGGCTGCCCCTGCACTGCTGGGGGGTGGGGGTGGTGGTAGACATGGGTGGGAGCCTGGTGGGGGCTGCCCATGGTGGCTGGGGGGTGGGGTGGGTGGGAGACATGAGTGGGGGCCTGGTGGAGGCTGCCCCTGCACTGCTGGGGGGTGGGGGTGATAGGGGACATGAGTGGGGGCCTGGTGGAGGCTGCCCATGGTGGCTGGGGGGTGGGGGTGGTGGGAGACATGAGTGGGGGCCTGGTGGAGGCTGCCCCTGCACTGCTGGGGGTGGGGGTGGTGGTAGACATGGGTGGGAGCCTGGTGGGGGCTGCCCATGGTGGCTGGGGGGTGGGGTGGGTGGGAGACATGAGTGGGGGCCTGGTGGAGGCTGCCCCTGCACTGCTGGGGGGTGGGGGTGGTGGTAGACATGGGTGGGGGCATGGTGGAGGCTGCCCCTGCACTGCTGGGGGGTGGGGGTGATAGGGGACATGAGTGGGGGCTTGGTGGAGGCTGCCCCTGCACTGCTGGGGGGTGGGGGTGATAGGGGACATGAGTGGAGGCCTGGTGGAGGCTGCCCATGGTGGCTGGGGGGTGGGGGTGGTGGGAGACATGAGTGGGGGCCTGGTGGAGGCTGCCCCTGCACTGCTGGGGGGTGGGGGTGGTGGTAGACATGGGTGGGAGCCTGGTGGGGGCTGCCCATGGTGGCTGGGGGGTGGGGTGGGTGGGAGACATGAGTGGGGGCCTGGTGGAGGCTGCCCCTGCACTGCTGGGGGTGGGGGTGGTGGTAGATATGGGTGGGGGCCTGGTGGAGGCTGCCCCTGCACTGCTGGGGGGTGGGGGTGATAGGGGACATGAGTGGGGGCCTGGTGGAGGCTGCCCCTGCACTGCTGGGTGGTGGGGGTGGTGGTAGACATGGGTGGGAGCCTGGTGGAGGCTGCCCCACAGCGCTGGGGGGTGGGGGTGGTGGTAGACATGGGTGGGAGCCTGGTGGGGGCTGCCCCTGCACTGCTGGGGGGTGGGGGTGATAGGGGACATGAGTGGGGGCCTGGTGGAGGCTGCCCATGGTGGCTGGGGGGTGGGGGTGGTGGGAGACATGAGTGGGGGCCTGGTGGAGGCTGCCCCTGCACTGCTGGGGGGTGGGGGTGACAGGGGACATGAGTGGGGGCCTGGTGGAGGCTGCCCATGGTGGCTGGGGGGTGGGGGTGGTGGGAGACATGAGTGGGGGCCTGGTGGAGGCTGCCCCTGCACTGCTGGGGGGTGGGGGTGGTGGTAGACATGGGTGGGAGCCTGGTGGGGGCTGCCCATGGTGGCTGGGGGGTGGGGTGGGTGGGAGACATGAGTGGGGGCCTAATGGAGGCTGCCCCTGCACTGCTGGGGGGTGGGGGTGATAGGGGACATGAGTGGGGGCCTGGTGGAGGCTGCCCATGGTGGCTGGGGGGTGGGGGTGGTGGGAGACATGAGTGGGGGCCTGGTGGAGGCTGCCCCTGGTGGCTGGGGGGTGGGGGTGGTGGGAGACATGAGTGGGGGCATGGTGGAGGCTGCCCCTGCACTGCTGGGGGGTGGGGGTGGTGGTAGACATGGGTGGGAGCCTGGTGGGGGCTGCCCATGGTGGCTGGGGGGTGAGGTGGGTGGGAGACATGAGTGGGGGCCTGGTGGAGGCTGCCCCTGCACTGCTGGGGGTGGTGGTAGACATGGGTGGGAGCCTGGTGGGGGCAGCCCATGGTGGCTGGGGGGTGTGGGTGGTGGGAGACATGAGTGGGGGCCTGGTGGAGGCTGCCCCACAGTGCTGGGGGGTGGGGGTGGTGGTAGACATGGGTGGGAGCCTGGTGGGGGCTGCCCATGGTGGCTGGGGGGTGGGGGTGGTGGGAGACATGAGTGGGGGCCAGGTGGAGGCTGCCCCTGCACTGCTGGGGGGTGGGGGTGATAGGGGACATGAGTGGGGGCCTGGTGGTGCTGCCCCTGCACTGCTAGGGGGTGGGGTGGTGGTAGACATGAGTGGGGGCCTGGTGGAGGCTGCCCCTGCACTGCTGGGGGGTGGGGGTGATAGGGGACATGAGTGGGGGCCTGGTGGAGGGTGCCCCACAGTGCTGGGGGGTGGGGGTGCTGGGTGACATGAGCAGGTGTGCAGGGTAGTCCCCTGTGGTGTCGGCTGCCTGCAGGGGCCGTGGAGGGTGTACAGGGAATACCTGGGGGCACCCAGCCAAATCGCGTGTAGAATTTCCCGCGTACCCCTGAAATACACATACCCAGCCAAATCGCGTGTGGAAATTCCTGCGCACGTACCCGGCCAAATCACGTGTGAAACTTCCCGCGCACCCCTGAGATCCACATACCCAGCCAAATCGCGTGTGGAAATTCCCGTGCACGTACCCGGCCAAATCGCGTGGGGAACTTCCCGCGCACCCCTGAAATCCACGTCCCCTGCCAAATTGCATGTGAAACTTCCCGCGAACCCCTGAGATCCACGTACCCAGCCAAATCGCGTGTGGAAATTCCCGTGCACGTACCCGGCCAAATCGCGTGTGGAACTTCCTGCGCACCCCTGAAATCCACGTACCCTGCCAAATCGCGTGTGAAACTTCCCGCGCACCCCGGAATACACGCACACGTTATTTTTCAGTCAGCGGGTGTCCGTGTTTGTGGGTACCCCTTTGCACGTCATTTGTCCAGGAGGGCCACAGTATAGGACATTCATCATAGCTGTATATAGGTGCTATTTGTTGGCGCACCTTTTGGCGCACATTTATTACAGGCGCAGAGACGCTACCGCCTGCTTTCTTGTGGCGGTCATGTTTGTGCCTGTGCGCTGGTTTGACCGTGCACTTTTTTGCCCTATTCGATTCCATGAATATGTGTTGTAGGCGAGCGTGTGGGCGTTCCGCGCACTTGCACCCTGTACTTCCCCCGTGACGCCCACATTTTGGCAAGTTGTTCCCCATTCTGAGTGTTACGCCCCGTGTTCCGCCTACTTTTGTTGTGTGCGCCACGCTATGTGTGATTTTTTCGCTGTGGCCTGTGCGATTTTCGCTGTGACCTGGCGCACGCCGTTAGATGGCCTGTGCGCCAACGTGCACCGCGCACTTTTTTAGCGCACATCCGATGGTTTTCTCGCGCATGGCCTTCCATGAATCGATGTGCGCTGCTTTTCGTGCGATTTTCGCATTTGCACTTCGATTTTCGCTATTCCACTGCGAATCGCACGTTTTTGGCCACTTGCGCCGCGCTAATTATTCCATGAATCGGCCTGTGTATTTCTTCTTTGACATTTTGAAGTTGTGGCAAAGCATTGTGACTTAGAACATCATTGATGCTATTTGAGGAAGTGGAAATTATTACTCAAGGAAGAAGAAATCTTTCTGTTGGTTGAACATTGTTTAACCGAACTTTCTTTTGACAAAATGAAGGAGTCAAGAATTGAATTAGAACTTTGTTGCAAATCCTGATGTCCTTGTTTCTTTATGTTGAATGTAGGAACTGAATCTAACCTGAAACAGGGGGAAGGAGGTTTCACCCTGGTTACAAAGAGAGACTGTGAATACTTTGGAAATATCCTTATTGTTTATTGCTGGGAATTGCCATATATTTTCTTGTGCATTTTAGGTGTATGTGTGAGGGCCAGATATCCTTTGTTACAGTGTTTCCTTTAGTTTTGATAGGCAGGGAAATCCTCATCAGGGTAGGGATAGTGGGGCGGTTGGTTGAAACTTATTATTTAATAAAATGGCATATTATGAGAAATCATCGAAATGTTGTCCACCTTGCATTTCTGACCCCTCATATATGGTGTTAAAAGTGGGATGTGCATCAACTGAAATATATTGGGGAGCCCTCAAGTTTGAGAAACTTAGAAATAGAGCCTCTACCCCTCTATAGCTACTGAACAATCAATTGGTTTTGATATCTATAGCAGTAGGGGAGAATTGTTTCAACCAGGAGTTAGCTTTGAATCCCACAGATTTGATCCGTATTCTCCCTAAGGGTGCTTATGTCTGCCTTGCCTCTAAGTCATGTCTAGTCTTGCATTATTTTTTTAATGTTTTATTTTTATTTTTTATTTATTGGTTTATTGCAAACCTTTAATCAAGCCATTAGAAATCCATCATAAACAAACCAGAGAAAGCCAATCCCCCATCTGGGATCCACCAGCATCATAAAATCCCTATTAATCCTGGACATTAATATGGCCCCATTGAATCAGATTCCTTTCCCTTCCTTATCAAAGACCTCCTTCAAGAACTTCACTTGAGCGAATGTCGCTGGGTAAAACTCCCTCGTGGGAGAAAGGACCAAAATGTTTCTTAGTTTTGAAGATGCCTTTCTTCAACAATCTTATCCAGGTATTTGGTTTGCATATCTATCACAAAGGTCAGCAATGTCCTCTTCTTCAACTGAAGTTTCAGTCTCAAATTCCTCCCCCTCCTCCTCACCTCTGTCTTTTTTCCTGATTTTCTTTCCTTCCTTGTTTCCTGGTTTCTCCTTTTTTTTATGAAGATATGGACGGCCACGAAAGGACGCCACCGCGACACCGTATAGGTAAGGCGGTGAAAGATCCTCCGTGACCGTCGGATAAGGGGAAAAAGCCAAAGGCACAAAAAAAACCCTAGTGGAAGATTTCAGGTTGTGATCTGTAAGCAGGTTGGGTAAGCTTCACATGAAGGACCAATGTCCACAGAAACGGAAGGCGAAGAGAGTCCAAAATAGCAGGCAAGGTCGGTACACAGGAAGAGGAACAGTTCACAAAATGGGAGGCTGAGGCAGTCCAAATAGCAGGCAGGGTCGGTACACAGGAAGTGGAACAGTTCACAAAACGGGAGGCTGAGGTAGTCCAAAATAGCAGGCAAGGTCGGTACACGGGATGATAATATGCTCCACAACAACAGAAGGCTGAGGCAGAACCAAGTAGCAGGTGAGAGAAGGAAGGTAGAGCAGAATGGGAGTAGAGTAGCGAAGTAGACAGAAAAAGGAGGAGGGAAGACGGAACGAAGGAAAGAGAGAGGGAGAGAGAGAGAGACGGGAAGAAAAGGGGAAAAGGAAACGAAAGTAAGGGGAGGAAGAAAACTGCAGGAACGGGCGGAGGTAACACAGAAGGCTTCCTAGAGAGGCAAAGCAAGCGGACAACCCGGGAGCGTTGCAACGCGTACGCGACCCGGAAGTGGAAGGCTAAAAGCTCCCGGTCGCGTACGCGAGCGGAGAAAGACTAGACCTGCAAACACGCAGGGGAAAAGGAACGTGACGGCAGGATCTATGGCGGACAGTGTCGATACCGATCCCAGACTCGCCATCTACCCCACGATGTGACAGTATGCCCCCTCCGAAAGCACACTCCCCCCGGTTTCCCTGGATGAAAACGGTGGAATTGACGTAACAATCGAGGGGCAGTGATGTGGGATTTTGGCTCCCAAGTATTTTCTGAACATGGATATCCCTTCCATCTTACCAGATATTCTAATCTACCCCTATGATATCGTGAATCGCATATCTGAGCAACTTCATACTCTTCTTGTGTAGGGTCAGTAGGCAGATGATTGGGTTTAGACTTCCGGGACCAGATGTCTTCTACAAAGGGTTTTAACTGAGACGCATGAAATACGGGATGAACCCTTCGGAGACTAACAGGAAGTCGAAGGCGGAATGCAACAGGATTTATTTTGTGTGTAATCTTGTAAGGACCTAAGAACTTGGGAGAGAATTTAGAGGGGTGTACCCACCGGTGTAAATATTTCGTAGACAGCATGACTCGGGATCCTACTTCCCACCCTGGGACTTGTCTGCGATGTTTGTTAGCCTGGGTTTTATAACGATCTTGTGCCTCCTGGAGGCTCAACTTGGCCTCAACATGAACCTTTTGAATGTGAGTAAGGGAAGAATCCACCGAGGGTATGTGCGAGGAGGTTAACGAGATGGGTGGAATGGAATGTGGATGATAGCCATAGGTGCAAAAGAAAGGACTTATACCAAGTGCAGAATGGACGGAATTGTTATATGAGAACTCGGCCAAGGGTAAAAGGGGAACCCAATTGTCCTGTTGTAGGTTGATGAAACATCTTAGATATTGTTCGAGGGTTCCATTAAGTCGCTCCGTCTGACCATTGGTCTGAGGGTGGAAACCCGAAGATAAGGCTCTTTCTATGCCCAATTTCTCACAAAAGGTCTTCCAAAAGCGTGAGGTGTATTGGCTTCCCCGATCGGAAATGATCTTAGTGGGTATTCCATGTAGGCGAAATACATCTTTCAGAAAAACCTCTGCCATTTCAGCAGCGGAGGGAATGCCAGATAGGGGGGAAAAGTGAGCCAGTTTGGAAAAGGAGTCTACCACCACCATGATACAAGTGCAACCCTGAGACCTGGGTAACTCGACGATGAAATCTGTAGATATGGTGTACCAAGGACCTGCAGGAACGTCATCGGACTCCAATAATCCTATGGGTCTTTGGTGTGACACTTTGTTGCGGAGACAAATAAGACAGGATCGTACATACTCCTTGGCGTCCTCCTTCAGGTTAGGCCAATAAAAATGCCATAGGAGGTATTCCTGGGTTCCTTTGATGCCTCTATGTCCTGCAATCCTAGAATCGTGACACCATAACAGCGCCGTCTTCCTCTGGTCCGATGTGGGTAGATAAAATCTATCCTTTACCAGATAGAACCCATCCTTGATGTCGTACTTGGTATCGACAGGGTGAAGATCCCTTTCGAAATTTCCTTTAGAAGTATCTCTGACTTGCTTAAGGAACGTAGATAGTTCTCCGATCTGTTTGGTCTTGGGAAACATCAATTATCTGGGGTCTTCTGTCTCTGCAAGGTAATCACTGCGACGAGACAGTGCGTCCGCCACCAAGTTCTGTTCTCCGGGAATGTATGTGACGTTGAAGTCGAACTGTGCAAAAAAGTGTGCCCATCTTGCTTGTCGGGTGTTGTAACACTCAAACTGCTTCAACACTTGCAGATTCTTGTGGTCAGTTCTGATGGTAAACGGAAAAATGCCTCCTTGCAACAGATGTCTCCACTCGACACACGCCAGTTTCATGGCAAGTAGTTCTCGTTCTCAATGTCCTCTTCTTCAACTGAAGTTTCAGTCTCAAATTCCTCCCCCTCCTCCTCACCTCTGTCTTTTTTCCTGATTTTCTTTCCTTCCTTGTTTCCTGGTTTCTCCTTTTTTTATGAAGATATGGACGGCCACGAAAGGACGCCACCGCGACACCGTATAGGTAAGGCGGTGAAAGATCCTCCGTGACCGTCGGATAAGGGGAAAAAGCCAAAGGCACAAAAAAAACCCTAGTGGAAGATTTCAGGTTGTGATCTGTAAGCAGGTTGGGTAAGCTTCACATGAAGGACCAATGTCCACAGAAACGGAAGGCGAAGAGAGTCCAAAATAGCAGGCAAGGTCGGTACACAGGAAGAGGAACAGTTCACAAAATGGGAGGCTGAGGCAGTCCAAATAGCAGGCAGGGTCGGTACACAGGAAGAGGAACAGTTCACAAAACGGGAGGCTGAGGTAGTCCAAAATAGCAGGCAAGGTCGGTACACGGGATGATAATATGCTCCACAACAACAGAAGGCTGAGGCAGAACCAAGTAGCAGGTGAGAGAAGGAAGGTAGAGCAGAATGGGAGTAGAGTAGCGAAGTAGACAGAAAAAGGAGGAGGGAAGACGGAACGAAGGAAAGAGAGAGGGAGAGAGAGAGAGACGGGAAGAAAAGGGGAAAAGGAAACGAAAGTAAGGGGAGGAAGAAAACTGCAGGAACGGGCGGAGGTAACACAGAAGGCTTCCTAGAGAGGCAAAGCAAGCGGACAACCCGGGAGCGTTGCAACGCGTACGCGACCCGGAAGTGGAAGGCTAAAAGCTCCCGGTCGCGTACGCGAGCGGAGAAAGACTAGACCTGCAAACACGCAGGGGAAAAGGAACGTGACGGCAGGATCTATGGCGGACAGTGTCGATACCGATCCCAGACTCGCCATCTACCCCACGATGTGACAGTATGCCCCCTCCGAAAGCACACTCCCCCCGGTTTCCCTGGATGAAAACGGTGGAATTGACGTAACAATCGAGGGGCAGTGATGTGGGATTTTGGCTCCCAAGTATTTTCTGAACATGGATATCCCTTCCATCTTACCAGATATTCTAATCTACCCCTATGATATCGTGAATCGCATATCTGAGCAACTTCATACTCTTCTTGTGTAGGGTCAGTAGGCAGATGATTGGGTTTAGACTTCCGGGACCAGATGTCTTCTACAAAGGGTTTTAACTGAGACGCATGAAATACGGGATGAACCCTTCGGAGACTAACAGGAAGTCGAAGGCGGAATGCAACAGGATTTATTTTGTGTGTAATCTTGTAAGGACCTAAGAACTTGGGAGAGAATTTAGAGGGGTGTACCCACCGGTGTAAATATTTCGTAGACAGCATGACTCGGGATCCTACTTCCCACCCTGGGACTTGTCTGCGATGTTTGTTAGCCTGGGTTTTATAACGATCTTGTGCCTCCTGGAGGCTCAACTTGGCCTCAACATGAACCTTTTGAATGTGAGTAAGGGAAGAATCCACCGAGGGTATGTGCGAGGAGGTTAACGAGATGGGTGGAATGGAATGTGGATGATAGCCATAGGTGCAAAAGAAAGGACTTATACCAAGTGCAGAATGGACGGAATTGTTATATGAGAACTCGGCCAAGGGTAAAAGGGGAACCCAATTGTCCTGTTGTAGGTTGATGAAACATCTTAGATATTGTTCGAGGGTTCCATTAAGTCGCTCCGTCTGACCATTGGTCTGAGGGTGGAAACCCGAAGATAAGGCTCTTTCTATGCCCAATTTCTCACAAAAGGTCTTCCAAAAGCGTGAGGTGTATTGGCTTCCCCGATCGGAAATGATCTTAGTGGGTATTCCATGTAGGCGAAATACATCTTTCAGAAAAACCTCTGCCATTTCAGCAGCGGAGGGAATGCCAGATAGGGGGGAAAAGTGAGCCAGTTTGGAAAAGGAGTCTACCACCACCATGATACAAGTGCAACCCTGAGACCTGGGTAACTCGACGATGAAATCTGTAGATATGGTGTACCAAGGACCTGCAGGAACGTCATCGGACTCCAATAATCCTATGGGTCTTTGGTGTGACACTTTGTTGCGGAGACAAATAAGACAGGATCGTACATACTCCTTGGCGTCCTCCTTCAGGTTAGGCCAATAAAAATGCCATAGGAGGTATTCCTGGGTTCCTTTGATGCCTCTATGTCCTGCAATCCTAGAATCGTGACACCATAACAGCGCCGTCTTCCTCTGGTCCGATGTGGGTAGATAAAATCTATCCTTTACCAGATAGAACCCATCCTTGATGTCGTACTTGGTATCGACAGGGTGAAGATCCCTTTCGAAATTTCCTTTAGAAGTATCTCTGACTTGCTTAAGGAACGTAGATAGTTCTCCGATCTGTTTGGTCTTGGGAAACATCAATTATCTGGGGTCTTCTGTCTCTGCAAGGTAATCACTGCGACGAGACAGTGCGTCCGCCACCAAGTTCTGTTCTCCGGGAATGTATGTGACGTTGAAGTCGAACTGTGCAAAAAAGTGTGCCCATCTTGCTTGTCGGGTGTTGTAACACTCAAACTGCTTCAACACTTGCAGATTCTTGTGGTCAGTTCTGATGGTAAACGGAAAAATGCCTCCTTGCAACAGATGTCTCCACTCGACACACGCCAGTTTCATGGCAAGTAGTTCTCGTTCTCAATGTCCTCTTCTTCAACTGAAGTTTCAGTCTCAAATTCCTCCCCCTCCTCCTCACCTCTGTCTTTTTTCCTGATTTTCTTTCCTTCCTTGTTTCCTGGTTTCTCCTTTTTTTATGAAGATATGGACGGCCACGAAAGGACGCCACCGCGACACCGTATAGGTAAGGCGGTGAAAGATCCTCCGTGACCGTCGGATAAGGGGAAAAAGCCAAAGGCACAAAAAAAACCCTAGTGGAAGATTTCAGGTTGTGATCTGTAAGCAGGTTGGGTAAGCTTCACATGAAGGACCAATGTCCACAGAAACGGAAGGCGAAGACAGTCCAAAATAGCAGGCAAGGTCAGTACACAGGAAGAGGAACAGTTCACAAAACGGGAGGCTGAGGCAGTCCAAATAGCAGGCAGGGTCGGTACACAGGAAGAGGAACAGTTCACAAAACGGGAGGCTGAGGCAGTCCAAAATAGCAGGCAAGGTCGGTACACGGGATGATAATATGCTCCACAACAGCAGAAGGCTGAGGCAGAACCAAGTAGCAGGTGAGAGAAGGAAGGTAGAGCAGAATGGGAGTAGAGTAGCGAAGTAGACAGAAAAAGGAGGAGGGAAGACGGAACGAAGGAAAGAGAGAGGGAGAGAGAGAGAGAGACGGGAAGAAAAGGGGAAAAGGAAACGAAAGTAAGGGGAGGAAGAAAACTGCAGGAACAGGCAGAGGTAACACAGAAGGCTTCCTAGAGAGGCAAAGCAAGCGGACAACCCGGGAGCTTTGTAACGCGTACGCGACCCGGAAGTGGAAGGCTAAAAGCTCCCGGTCGCGTACGCGAGCGTAGAAAGACTAGACCTGCAAACACGCAGGGGAAAAGGAACGTGACGGCAGGATCTATGGCGGACAGTGTCGATACCGATCCCAGACTCGCCATCTACCCCACGATGTGACAATATCAGTTAACCCCTGGCAAAATAGGGTTATGTGCTTCAATGATTCTTCCTCCCCTAGTCAGCGAAGAGACCCAACCGGTTATGTGCTTTAATGATTCTTCCTCCACTTCCTTGAGGGAAAACGTACAAGTCAGCGAAGAGACCCAACCACAGATTTTCAAGATCTGTTTATTTGGAAACAAGTTCATCGTAAAACGCATGAACTGATTTCTGTACAATCTGTCAGGAAATGTAATCATGTACTTTGGGAGTGAGCCTTAAACCTTATGTTCCTCTCTCCTTGCTGTTTGGAGTTTAAATCGGTTATTTTCTACAATCATGTTAGTCCAATCATCCTGCCAAAGTTTCTATTTCACTTTATCCGGATTAGTAAGTAATTCTTCCGGGTCCACATTAAGTTGGTTAAGGAGTTGATCACAGCTGTTTCTCCACTCTGTTAATAAAGGCTCTCTACAGGTCTTTAGCGCTGACTCCAACATTTGCAGTGGTTTGGGCGGATAGGGCATCAGACATTTACGGTACAGCGCTAGAGTTTTCCATATTGATCTTGCTTGCAAAGAGATAAGACCCGCTCAAACCTGATAATTGAGGTTGGTATAAGGTTGGGGAGCTCAAGTCGTTTTCTCCAGAACAGTCCTTTTAGTGATGGCCATAATTCCCATGGAGTCAGAGGAAAACCTTCTGCCCCATATGTTAGTATGGGGGTAGCCTTTGCCAGAAAGAAGGATATCAGTGGCAAGCCTGAGAACTTTCATTATTTCCTCTAAATCAATCTGCCCATAGCTATCAAAGTTTGTTTTTTTCAAATTGAATTTTATTGGTTTTATGTTCACAGTCAAACATTCAATAACATAAACCAATCAGAGGGTCGACCACTCAGTGCAAATATTCAGGTACTGTAACTTACCCCTGTAACCTCTACTCCCTCTCTTTTCCCTCCCTCTCCACCCCCCCATAGGGTATTTCAAGTATTACGTTCAACACACATTAAATCAACTCTCGGGTGGCTTCGAGGGCACGCGTCCCAACTTATCGTCCTTCAGCTAGTATGTCCTTTGTCTTTTATTTACCTGGGCTGGGCCAGGCTCCGTGGCCTGAGTCTTCTGCCCTCTCCCACCTCACCCAAAGGTGCTACACAACTGTTGCCACTCAATTTCTATGGTTGCACCCCCTCCATGGATTGCTGCTGTGATATTTTCAATCAGGTATATGTCCCTTGCTCTGCTAGTCCACTCTTTCAGTGTGGGAAGGGACACCCTTTTCCAATGTCTAGCGCGATTTGCTATGGCTGCCAACATCGTTGGCGCAGTCCCCGGACTGCTCCACCCCTTCCATTCTAACCGAGCTCCATAGAGATGTGAGATGAGAACCTTCATCTCCTTGTGCACATCCAGGACCCTTTCAACCGGCATGAGGTCCCGCTGGATCAGCTCCCTCCACTTCTCCACTGTAAAGATGCCCTTTAATCTAAGGTAGAGGAGCACTGAAAGTTTATCTACGGCCAAGGCCTCTTCCAATTCCTGGATGCTCACGAATTTTCACCCCTTCCACAATTGTCCCACCCTCGAGAGCCCAGCCTCAAACCATGCCTGGTACCTGGAAACCTCTGGTATTGCATCCCACACCGGGGGTGCCCATATGTGGCTCATCGGAGAGGGCCATGTAGTGATCCCGCCCCTTCTTCATCCCATGCTCAACACCTCCCAATGTGCCCCCAGAAATGGGTGTTCTCGAATTCTCCTCGGGAATCTCCCCTTGGGGACCCAGAGCCATTCCCCCTCGGTTGCCAGGCTCATATTTTGGTTTTCAAGATAAACCCACTGTCTCTCTGGATCCTCCCTCAAATGCGGGACCATCACCCTAAGCTGTGCTGCCCTATAATACCACGTCAAATCTGGGAGCCCTATACCCCCCTCGATCCTTTAGCAATATTAACGTCTCGTATCCCACCCTCGGTTTCTGATTCTGCCAAAGGAACCGCAAGATCCGTTACTTGGCTTCTCTTAGGTATGCCTCCAGGGCGCACACCGGCAGCATCTGAAAGAGATATAATACTCTAGGGAGACGGTTCATTTTTATTGCATTAAGTATCCCCTTCCACGACAGCTGTCCCTTACCCCAGGTTGCCATCTCAACAAATAGTTTATAGAAGAGGGGGGTAGTTAGCTCCACCCAGGTCTTCCCTTGGTCTAACTATATTGATTCCCAAGTATCTAATACTGTTGAGCTGTATCTGCAGTCCCAGGGGCCCAAGCACCTGCCTAGAATCCCCTGCAGCGATCGGGAAGATCACTGACTTATCTTTGTTCACTTTAAAACCTCAGAACTGCCCATATTCCTAAATTATAGCCAGTGCCGCGGGAACAGAGGTGGCAGGGTTCACCAGAGTACCAATTTGAACTCCCTTGAACCCACTTTAATTCCCTCCACCTGTGGGGCCCTACGTAAGAGATATAATACGGTGCATGGGGGACTTGGGCTTCACAACAAGTGTTCCGCAGAACAATGAAAGTCGATTTGGCAGCAGAAGCCTGGCTCTGCTGACTCTCATTATTGAGCTAGCAGCATAGACATGCTATCTGATTCAGCGTGTTCATGTTGTGGAGACCGCAAAATGAACACAGTGACTGACGGGAGAGTCCTCCTCCTCTGTCAGGGAGAGTGTCTACGTTCCGGAGAGGGGAGAGCCATCCGGTCCTCCCCGTGGCTCTGTGGGCATGTGTGGAGGGTGCATGCAGGTAAGTGTGTCTTTTTCTAATCTAATGTGTGTGTATGTATGTATGTATGTGTGTTTGTATGTCGGTGTGCTTGTTTATGTGAATGTGTGCATGGCAGGAGTTGTATGAATGATGTGTGAATGCATGTGTAACCCCTGGCCACAATGGGCCCTTTCAAGTAGGGGGTTATAGGCATGTGCATGTAGGGGTAAGGTAAAGGAAGAGTTAAAAGAAATAACTAAGCACAGACTCTGGGGTATTCAAAGGTTTTTATTTTAACATGTATGTGCTTGACTGGACTAGCATGACTAAACCATCTATCTCCATCATGGGAGACACATAGAACTCTGGGACAATGGACATTGGGCAGGTCTCCTCTGACAGCAGGAATAGATTTACTTGAGAAGGATTCCAAAAGGGAATTCACTGAAGGAAAGACAGTTTGACATGTCATTTGGAAGGAGGGAAAAACAAAGCAACACAGACAAAGATATACAGCGAAGGAGAAAAGAGGAAAAAAGAAGCAAGATTAGCACTCCAAGGGGGGGCGCTCCCCAGGGCATCAGAGAGGTGGCTGTGTATGCCAGCCGGAGCCTGGCAAAAGATCAAAAGACCTGGGCCTATGCAGGGTGCTGCACAGATGAAGAAGCGCCCCCATTCGGGCCACAGGACTGAAGGTTTGCCTGTTAGGACTACAGCAGTGTCTTGGTCCATTTGGCAGCGCTGGGGTCGTACGGGTGTGTCTTACAGCAATTCCTCTAAGATGGTGCCCGGGTTTGCCATCAACATGCTAGCTTCTAGCTACCTTCCGTGTGTGACTCCACCCATGGCTGGGGATGGTTTCAGCTATCAGACCCTCGAGCCCTACTGTCCCCGCGTCACTTCTCCTCCATACGGACGCTCCGTGAGTACGAGAACTAGGCTATTTCTCCTCTATCCTCTGATCTAGTTCTAAAACCTGTGTACTTACATTGCCTTGTTCTTTACACAGAGACAGCCCACAAGGGTTGCCGATCTTCTCCTCGCAAGACAGCATGCAAAGCTCAGTCTTCCGGGAACACCACACCGTTACCCGGCAACGGTACGAAACTCCTTTCACATAAAAATTCATTACTGCGCTTTAGATTAAAACAGAAGTTCGTGTACAATCTTATTTTAGATTGGAGTCTTATTCCCCACATGCATGAGTTCAAAATAAGGAAGAATATCTTTTCTGTTCCAATTCAAAGACTTCGACTTGGAGGAGGTAAGAGGTTGCGAAAATAACACCCGCCAAACTTTCGAATTCACTTGCCGCTTCTGATATCATTCGAATACACTTGCTGATTCTGATATAATCTCACATTTCTATTCTCACAGAACACACGTCCTTTTCTTGGTAAACCACGGATCCGAGAAGGGATTGCCTGCCTCAAAACCACATACTTAACCGACGAAGGTAGGAAGCCTCTTGCTTTCAGTACACAATACCCCGTAGAGTTCTTATTCTTACGCTTTGTTTCCTTTTGATCAGATCGGAATACTCCTATTTGTACAGACGGATTGAACTGCACACACATATAAAGGCTACATGGGTACTTCTTCTCTCTCCCTTGTATACATTATTCTTCTTTAACCATTTCACATACTAAGACTATATTCCTGTCCTCCAGGTAGCCGTCAGAAATCCGAATTTCCGCAGAGACACTGAAACCGACCTACAACAAGACTAACCGAAGACCACGAAAGACCAGGGTTTTTTCCCCCCAGAGGGTTTCCCTGCAGGACCAGGGTTTTCCTATGCTGTGTGTCAGCAGGGAGGGCTCAGTTTGCTTAGGGGGGGTTCTTGCAGCATGTCATTTGATTCAGAGTTATCCAGGTTAGTCACTTTTGGTGGTTATGTTTTTGATGACCTATTTGCATAGTTAGTATAACACCGCAGAGACAAATGGTGGCGTGGCCTGTGAGGTAACCAGTCCGTATGGGCCGGGAACTAGGGAAAGCCTGGGCCGCATAGTGAATGCGGCCTGGTGAAGAATAATGGCCCAGCGTGGGACTGCATGAGCGGACGACCCCGAACCAAGTGCGGCCTGTGAGGCTACGGTCTGCCCAGGAGCCAAACTAGACAGAATGGAGGAGTGAGAGCCCCGGGCTGCGTGGCTCGTGCTGGCCAGGGTGAGGATAGCGGTGTGGACTGGGAGAACATTCACCTGCCTGCTGCCAGAAGGAGTGTGTTTTGAAGATAAAGAACCCTGATGGCACCAGCGTCATGTGCGGGACTGCCAGCACCGCCTGTGGGTGCTTTAAGGTCTGCAATGGGAGGGTGACATGGAGCAGGAGTGCAGCAATTCAGCATAGGCTCTGCCCAAGTGGGCAGGATGTGGGTACAGCCCGACGACATCAACACCTGTTCACTGCCAGAGGAAATTGACCTAAAGCACCGGCACTGAGGAAATGATATGTTATGTACACACTTCTAACGTGCTGAAAGCCCACAGGCATGAGGGCGCTGAAGGCCCAGGAATAAAGAGAAAAGTCAACCCCGGGAGATATATGATAGGCAAATCAAGGGGGGCTCTAAGAGTCTCTCTACCAGCACAAACACAGCCTTTTGACATGTTCTTGGGTGGCTGGCCCCTGGGAGAGACTTTACCAAGTCTTTAGCTCACTGTCCCTTTGACAGAGGAGAGATTTCCCTGCATATCAGTCTTTATCCTGCCCAGGGTCAGTCCAGCATCGAAATGCTAGGCAATTCTCCTCTGAACAAGAGTACCAACAGCAACCCCAGACATGTGTTTCGGCCTAGTCGGGCCTTATCAGTGAGGTGGAGCTGTGCCTCTCTAAGAACAATGAGCAAGGGGTCCACATCTGGATTCCCCTGGTAACTTAGGGTGAGACCCAAAGGTACTTAACATGCAAATCAAGGGGGGTTCTGGGAGTCCCTCTACCAGCACGAACACAGCCCATTGACCTGTTCTTGGGTGGATGGCCCCTGGGAGAGACTCAACCAAGTCTTTAGCTCACTGTCCCGTTCACAAAGGAGAAATTTCCCAGCATATCAGTCTTTGTCCTGCAAAGGGGCAGTCCAGCACCGAAATGAGAGGCACAGCTCCACCTCACTGATGAGGCCCGACTAGGCCAAAACACATGTCTGGGGTTGCTGTTGGTACTCTTGTTCAGAGGAGAATTGCCTACCATTTCGGTGCTGGACTACCTATGGGTGGGACAAAGACTGATATGTGTATGGAAATTACTCTTCTGTGGAAAGCATAGTGAGCTAAAGCATGGTTGAGACCCTCCACCCAAGAACAGGTCAATGGGCCGTGTTCGCACCAGTAGAGGGTTTCCCAGACCTCTTTATACAAATTCTGGGTATTTTGGGTTCTCACCCTAAGTTACCAGGGCAATCCAGACGTGGACCCCTTGCTCACTGTGCTTAGAGAGGCACAGCTCTACCTCACTGATGAGGCCCAACTAGGATGAAACACATGTCTGGGGTTGCTGTTGGTACTCTTGTTCAGAGGATAATTGCCTACCATTTCGGTGCTGGACTACCTATGGGTGGGACAAAGACTGATGGGGGAACGCACCGGGGGTGCCCATATGTGGCTCATCGGAGAGGGCCACGTAGTGATTCCCGCACCTTCATCCTGCCATGCTCAACACCTCCCAATGTGCCCCCAGAAATGGGTGTTCTCGAATTCTCCTCAGGAGTCTCCCCTTGGGGACCCAGAGCCATTCCCCCTTGGTTGCCGGGCTCATATGTTGGTTTTCAAGATAAACCCATTGTCTCTCTGGATCCTCCCTCAAATGCGGGACCATCGCACTAAGCTGTGCTGCCACGTCAAATCTGGGAGCCCTATGCCCCCTCTATCCTTTAGCAATATTAACGTCTCGTATCCCACCCTGGGTTTCTGATTCTGCCAAAGGAACCGCGAGATCCGTGACTTGGCTTCTCTTAGGTATGCCTCCAGGGCGCAGACCGGCAGCATCTGAAAGAGATATAATACTCTAGGGAGACGGTTCATTTTTATTGCATTAAGTATCCCCTTCCACGACAGCTGTCCCTTACCCCAGGTTGCCATCTCAACAAATAGTTTATAGAAGAGGGGGGGTAGTTAGCTCCACCCAGGTCTTCCCTTGGTCTAACTATATTGATTCCCAAGTATCTAATACTGTTGAGCTGTATCTGCAATCCCAGGGGCCCAAGCACCTGCCTAGAATCCCCTGCAGCGATCGGGAAGATCACTGACTTATCTTTGTTCACTTTAAAACCTCAGAACTGCCCATATTCCTAAATTATAGCCAGTGCTGCGGGAACAGAGGTGGCAGGGTTCACCAGAGTACCAATTTGAACTCCCTTGAACCCACTTTAATTCCCTCCACCTGTGGGGCCCTACGTAACCGTTCCGCTAGCACTTCCATCGTTAATGCAAATAGGAGTGTTGAGAGGGGGAAATCCTGTCTGGTCCCTCTCTGTAATTCGAAACCCCTCGACAACTGCCCATTCACGATCACCCTTGCCACTGGGGCTACATAGAGCGCCCGTATCCCTCTCATAATTCGATCCCCTAGGCCGAATTTAAGTAGGACCCCATTCAAAAACCGCTAGTCCACCCGAGCGAAAGCCTTCTAGGCAATGAGGGCTACCAGCACAGGATTCCCTTCCCTCCTTGCTGCGGAAACCATCAAATGCAATGTCTTATGCATGGTATCCCCCCCTGCCTACCCTGAATGAACCCCACCTGATCCGAGTGGACCAATCTGGGCATGAGGTTCTCCATACGAGTGGCTAGTTTTCTGGTGAAAATCTTTGTGTCAACATTGAGTAGAGAGGTGGTACGGTAGGATTTGCAACACTCCGGGGTCCTACATTCTTTTGGTATAACAATAATTAGCACTCTCCCAAAAGATGGGGGGGCCTTTCCCATATCCAGGGTGTGATTGAATAGTTTCGCCAGGTGTTGCGCAAGGGGTTCCACGAAGCTCTTATAAAGCCCAGCCGTATACCCATCTTCTCTGGGATCCTTCCCCAGCTTCAACCCCGCTATCGCCCTCATCACTTCCCCCTGGGTGATCAGCCTTTCCATTCCTGCCCTCTCACTGCCCTGGAGCTTCGGGAGGGGCACCTCCCCCAAGTATCTATGCAATTCCTCATTGGTTGTCTCCCCCTCCTTTCCATAAAGCTGCTCATAGAATGTGGCGAATTCCTGGGCCACGTCCCCCGCGAGAGAGTGCCGCCGCCCATCCAAGCCCCGAACCCTGGTTACCCACCTCTCTGCCCTCTTGCCCCTCAATCTATCTGCCAGCAGGGCGTCGTCCTTGTTCCCCTTCTCATAGTACCGTTGCTTAAAATATGGTAAGCCGGCAATCACCTTTCCCACCTCCAGGTCCCGCAGATCCTGCCGCTTATCCCTCGCTAGTACCCGGCCGACCTCTAACTCACCCTCCCCTTTACCTTCTGGTGACTCTAACTTTTGGATCTGCCCCCTAAGTTTCTCTGCCTGTAGTGTTCTAATTCTTTTTTTGGCTCCGCCTTCGCGGATAATGATGCCCCTCCTTGTTGCTTTAGCTGTGTCCCAGGTCATGCAAGTGATAGGCCCCCCTGGAGATCCAGCTTAGTGAATATCTGTGCCTGCTTAACCTGATCCAAAAGCACCGGAATGAGGGGCAGTGGATAACGATTCTTTATTGTGACCTGGTTTAGGGCGTGGTAGTCTATACATGTCCTCAAATCCCCCTCCTCTTAGGTACGAAGAAGAGGGGGGAAGCTGCTGGTGATTTCGAGGGAAGTATAAAACCATTTGCCAGGTATTGGTCTAGGTAGGTTCTCAGATGAGAGTTCTCTTTCTCCGTCAAGGCATAGATTCTACTGCATGGTATTTGTGCCCCAGGGAACAAGTCTATCTGGCAATCATAGGAACGATGTGGGGGCAGAATGTTTGCCTGTGCTTTGGCGAACACATCTTGATATTCGATATATTCAGATGGTAAAATGCCCACCATCCCAAGCATGGAAGCATCTGTACACTGCCATGATGTGGAATCCACCCTAGGGTGCCCCTTCTGGTAACAACGCATGCAATCTTTGGGGAATAGTAGGGTTCTTGCGCGCCAATCTATTTGACGGTTGTGGGTTTCCAACCAAGGTATGCCCAGGATTAATTGAAACTGGGGTGCGGTGATTAGGTCAAAAGAGATTTGCTCCCTATGACCGTCCTGACAGAGCAAAGTTATCTCAGCCGTGTTATCTCAGCTGATACTGACTGTATACCATCCACCGCCATGACATTGTCCGCCACCTCTTTGGTGCAAAGGGGTAACCCGATCTTCTTGGCTAAGCTCAGGTCCATGTAATTTACTATATCACCGCTGTCCACAAAGGCTTCTAATGCGTGTATCTTGGCGGGTTGTTGCGGGTCTATCAGTGTTACCGGGAGCATGAAATGGGAGGCCCGATGACCTTCTTTTGCGCTCGACAAACCGGCCTCTAGGTTTGCCAGGCGTTGGAGTTTTCCAAGTCCTCCTTTTCACAGTCAACGACTCCTACAGCTTTCCGGGGAGGTTTAGCGGGCAATTCCTGAGAAAGTGACCTGACTGGCCACAATTCAGGCATAATTGTTCCTGGCGTCTACGATCTCTTTCAGCTTTTGTAAGGGGGGCCCGAAGGACCCCTAACTGCATCAGCTCTGGACGATCAGCGGCCGCATCACGGGCCAAGGAATCTTTAGGTCGGACGTACAAGGCCCGGTTCTCAGAACGGGATCGGTCGGTCTTTCGATCCTGCAGTCTATGATCTAACTGGATAGCCAAATCAATGTATTCTGCGCATGCTACGGGAGGATTCACCACCTGAGCAAGGACATCTTTAAGTTCCCCTCTTAGACCCCTATAACATAAGGTGACTCGCTTTTCTTCGGGCCAATTGGTTTCCACTACCAGGCAGTTAAAGGTTGACACATAAGCGAACAAATCTTGGTTACCCTGACGTAAAGACAACAGCTCGTTATCCAACGCCTGTCCCTGAACATGGTGAGCGAAAAGTTTCTCTAACTCGCGCTGGAAACCAGGGAAATTGCGTAATATGGGGTTGTCTCTATTTACCAGCGGTCCCGACCAGTCCGCGGCGTGGCCCCCCAGGTATGACAGTACAAACGCCACCTTTGACTGGTCATTCGGAAAAACCCCTGGTCGGCAGTGGAAGTGTAAGCGACATTGATTCAAAAACACACTAAACTTTCGGGGGTCACCCATAAACCTTTCGGGGTGGGCTAAAGGGATGTTTCCCAGAATCACTACCTGTATGGGTCCTGCTACCGGAGCCGCAGGTGGTATGGGACCCCCTCCGCCTGGAAGAGGAATCTGTCCTGCCTGTGCTTGAAGTACTTGACGAGACAGCTCCTCATTTCTATCCCTGTTGACCACTAGTTCCCGTTTTAGGGCATTGGTTTCGGCTCTTGGGGCATGCACTTCTGCACGCAGTTTGCCTAAGAGTTGTGCTAATTGGTCCACGTCTGTGGTCTCCATCGCTCAGGCAGAGTGTTTAAGGAAGGCTTCATGTCCTGTCACGCTCACCTGGTACTCTGCGGGAGCAATGAATCCCTCCAGGGGTGGCACCAGAAAGCTCTTCCCACTCCGACCAGGTGATGCAGATCTTTCGGATGTAAATGGGGAGCTCTCTGTCCTGCTTCAGCAGGGGCGCTGAGTCTTGAGAGTAGCCTGAAACTACTCAGTTCTGGGTATTGCAAGGCGTTTAAGTTCAAAGAGTTCTTAATGCCAGTCTATAAATGCCAGTCTCTGAGTCCAGTTACCTCACTGGATCTTGGTTTGCTGTGGTTATGCCAGTCTCTGTGTCCAGTTACTTCACTGGGTCTTGATATGCAGGTACAGGTGCCCGTATCCCCAGTTACCTCACTGGGTCCTGGTAAGCTGTACTGGTACTCTCCGCAGGTAAGAGTCTCTATATTCTCACGGGGAGATGAGAAAGCAGGTAAGTGTCCTTACTGACTGTGGTGCTGATGCCGAATCGCCAAAGGTCCTAATCTCTATCTTTTTCTCTTCTTACAGGTGCCGCTGACGAGTGCGATGTGAGCTGCGGTCGCATCGAATACAGGATCCAGGGCACGGGTCCGGAGCTGAAACTGAAGAAGTTCAGGAGTTCGCGACATGAGCCGGGAGAGCGCTCGCACAGGTGAGTGGGCTCCGATGAGCGCAGAGCTCGGAGCAGAAGCTGGAAGATTCAGGAGTTTGAGACACGAGCCAGGAGCACGCTCGTAGAGGTGAGTTGGTTCTAATGTCCTTCCTTCCACACGCAGGGAATTTCGGATCGCAGGAAGCAGAGGAAGGCCTTGTAACGCCACAAAAATCGGAGAGCTTCAAGGGACGAGGTGAGCGTGTGCACAGTTCTACTCACGAAGCACGGACCTGTCCTTGGGCTTGGCTTAAATAGCCTACCACGCCCAAAGACTAGAATGCACTGTATACAGTGCCTTGTACTAAAGGAGCGCCATGTTGGGGGGAAACTTAAGAACTAATATGTAATGAAGGGGTATGTATTGTCCTACCAGGCTCCATCCTGACCCTTTTGTGCTGGATCTTAACCCTTTGGGCCCCCATGTACCTACACTGAGTTCCCCTGAGTGCCCAGCATGGGGCAGAAGCAGCAGCAGGCCTGGGCTCCATGACAATGCCCCCCACCCAACCAATCATGGTGTGGTGTATTCATACGTTGCTTTCACCATGTCCCTCTTCCTGATGCCCTCTTCCCGCTTCCTCCTCTCTACCCCAAAACAACAACTAAACTCCCCTCTAAGACGCCCACCATGTGATGGGCCACCAGGGGTCGGTGCTTGCCCAGTCCTTCATTTCGAATACCACCTCACCTCCCCCCATTCACACATCACTTGCATAACATAGTCTTCTAGCCCGTTATGATTACGCTGTCCCTTACTCCTCTTCAAGAGTCCCCAGTTTTCTTCTGTGAGTGTGGGGGGGGGGGGTTTGAGCTTTTTGAATTTTCTACCACCATGCATTTTCTTCTTTATGCTCGGTGGACCCTCTGGTCCAAGCTGCTCCACCGGTGCCATCGCCGACCCCTCCTGACCTTCATTGGAATCTTCTACCTTGAGGACTTGGAGAACCTGATGCGTCTCCTGTCCGCTAGTCACTCGATAGTCTGCATCACCTTTCTCAGATGACAGCGCAAATGGGAAGGACCAACAATATCTAATGCCCCTTTCGGTCAACCATTGTGTTAGGGGGTGGCAGTCTCTATGGCGAGTCAGCTTGAGTCCCGACAAGTCCTGGAAGACCCTGATCGTATCTCCTTCATATTGGAAGCTCCCAAACCGTTTCGCCTTCTCGAGGACCTCCATTTGCTCCCGATATCTCAGGAAGCGGACCACTATTGATCTTGGGCCCTTCCCTCCTCCACCGCCGTCTCTATGTGCTCTTTCCAGCTGTACCTCCTTCCCTCCCTCCAGTGCGAAAAGCTGGTTTATCAGTCCCTGCACCTTCCTCCCAACATCCACAGCGGATTCTCCCTTCTGCTCTCTGACCCCCAGAATGCGTAACTTGTTCCGTCGCTTTCTGTTTTCAAGGTCGTCCAGCTTCAGGAGGGTTTCTTCCTCATGCATTTCCAGGACCGCCAAGCGTGCCTCATATTTTATGTCCAGGAGGTCTACCTGCAGGTGATTATTCTCAATCCCCTCCATTTTATCTTCCAGCTTGTCCACACAGCCCTTAAGGTCACAGATGGAGGCCTGGATGTCTGTCCGTGTTGCCTTAATTTGTTGAAATATGTCCTTAAGGTCATCCCTGGTCAGGGCTGGTGCCGAAGCACCTCCTCCTGCTGCCATCTTGACCTAGATTGGGCGGCTTCCCCTCCCCCCGCCGTAAGCAAGGCCTCTCCAAAAGCATTGAAGCAACTGGACTCATGCCTGTGCCACACCTCTATCTACTGGTGGTCCCAGATCCTCCTCCAGCGTGGCGTGGCTTTAAGTGATATTCCTCAATATACTCCCTTCCTGCACTGCTCGGCAAATCTGTCTCTTCTCTGGGGCCCTGCGGCACCCCCAAGAGCGGGCTTTACTGTGCCCAATGCCTCAATGACCTGGGTGTCGCCCAGGTGGTCTGGGCTCCTGCTTACCACGCTGTTCTAGGCGGTTTGCCCCAGGCCCTTGGGCCGCCAACCTCCCAGGCTCAGCTCTCCTACACCTCCAATCAATTGTATGCTGTCCCTTCGGGTCCGTGCTCTGCTGTCTGATTGGGCCCAGGCATCCCAAGGCACCCCTTTCACTACTGGGGGGGAGCTCCTCCCCTCCTGGTGTGTTCAGAGTTTGTGCTTGGCTTGGATCGGGGTCCAGTACCCCCACTGTGCTCAAGTTCCTTTTATCTTTTCTTCCGCCCCCCTTTTCTCCCCCCGTTTCCTTTAAGGCCCACTTTGTCTTCCTTTTCACACTGTCCTCTCTCTTTATAACGTGTAAGAGTTTCTGAATTTGCACCGCCCTGGGCCCAGGGCCATAAGAACAGGGGCCCACGAGGCACCGCTATTACGGGGTCTGTGTGCTCCACAAGGCCTCAGTTTGTCGTGCTGCGAGGGGGGAGGGCGGATGGCAACACTGAGCCTTCCCTTTCACCCTGCGCGGAGCGCGTGGGCGAATTCTTCCCGGCACCTTCTCCGCCCTTCCTCTCACCTGATATTTACTCTCCGGTCTGCTGCTCCAGGGGTTGCTACCTCTCATGCCACGGGGGGTAGCCAAATCTGCGCCGCAGGATCCGGTCCCGAAAAGCACTGCCGCAGGTCCTCTTCGCCCCTCGCCGCCTCCACGCCTGGTTCTTGGCTGGCCTGATGACCCGGCACTATGCGGGGGTCGGTCTCCCACCAGCAAGGGGTTCCGTCCTTCCGCAGCTCTCCCTTGTACTCCTCTCCCTCTGGGGGAGGCGCTGCACTACCGCTCGGCCCGCTCACCAGATTCGGCCCTCTCCTCACACTGGACCCGCAGCTGTTTCCAAGATGATTTTCTGTCCAAGGTTCAGCTGAAACCGGGTGCACCGATTCCCCTTATCCTCCACAGCCCCGGGGGGTGCACAAAAGGGGCTAGTTATGCCGTGGGGAGAGTCCTACAAGCTCCGGTGTGACAGTGCTTGAGCGGAGCAGCAGCTTCACGTGGCCATCACGGTCCGCGTCCCCTGGTGGACTACCGCTATCAAAGTTTTAAATTTTGCTTTTAGGGCCACCTGACGAGGCAGATTGGCTTTGCTGTTGTTAATCAAGCCCCCCAGATAAGTATCTGTTGGGTCTACCTCAGTGTTTGTTTGTTGACGTACCATTTAAACTCAGGTCTTGATCTGAAACCCGGGAGCCCAATACCAGGGTTGTGGTCTTATCTGGGTTCATCGCCAATCCGCTTAGGGTCATGTATTCTTGGAGGGCATCTAGACTCCACTGCAATCCAATGGGGCTAAGGTCAACCAGGACCATGTCATCAGCAAAGAGGAGTCTTGTAATTGATTGACCACCGAGCTTCGGGTGGGGAAGATTCTCGTCTTTTCCCACGTTTCTCTCAGATCTGAGATAAATAACCCAAATAAAGTTGGGGCCAAAGGACAACCCTGTTTTAGGCCACCAGCAGTCGGTTTTGGTCTAGTCAGGAGGCTCTGGGCATTAAGACAGATCTGGACACTCGTACACTCATGCAGCAACCTAATCGCTTCCAGTAGGTCGGGCGGCAATTCCACCTCTTCATTTTTTCCCAAAAACATTGCAGATCAACACTATCGAATGTGGGGGCGCTAGAGAGCCTGGTCAAAGATGTCTGCGGATCTGTGAGCTCCACGGCAGCCCATATATATCCGGACCAGATCCTGTAGTCCACATGCAGCCAGGACCCCAGGTTATGGAGTAAACTGTCATAATAACCCCACAGAAAGCACTTAGAAACTCTGGCAGCTGGCGGCGCGGTAATCCCAGAGATATCGGGACCTGTGGACTCGGTGGTCGGAGCTGAGACAAGTTGTACTGGCGGGCCAACTAGGGCAACAAGAAGCAGCCGGACACCAGTGGATGCGGCCTCAGACCGGACGGGGAAACAGTGTGAGCACACCACGAGTACCACAGAGTGCCGAACCTGAGGGAGAGCAGCCAATGGAGACCCAAGATTTCCAGAGACTGGCGGAGCTAACCGTCGCACCCACAGAGGAAGACATAAGGAGGCAGCAAACACCCGGCGTGAGAGAGGAGAACCCTGTACTCCACCCAATGTGGGAAAAGGTGGGTGCAACACCTAACACCCCTCCCCTCCCTAACATCTAAACAGCCGGTGGGGGGTGGAACCCACCCCCAAAAGCCCCCGGTAACATCGCAGAGTGGCAGAGGGACCCAGGCACCAGAAGCAGCGCTGGGACACAGGACACAGAGCCCTGAAAGAGATTGCAGTGGGGGTGAGAGGAGCCACACAGCCGAACACAGGTGAACAGGGGGAGAGTGGAGAGCAACAAACTGGACGTCCAAGTGCTAACATAGCACTGACAATCAGGGGTGGTCGCCCCAACCCAGGCACTTAACAGCAAGGGTCAGCTTGGTCTAAACTGCAAAAAGCCCCGATCACAAATAAGATTGCAGGCCCCCGTGGCCGCGTATGCAACGGGGGCAGTGCCCGATCTGGCAAACTTCGCCAGACAACTGCGCAGACTTGGGGGGAGGCCACACGTAGCCCAGGTCCACCAAAACCTCCAGACACTGTGTACTCCAGTGCCAGGGACACTCATCAATAATATGTCTAAATCACAGAAAGCGGGTAAACAACAGTCGAAACTCCATTTTGAAACCTCAAACCTAGCCAAGACAGTGGCTGCAGGAGAGAACTCTATGGAAGAGGCCTCACAATCCGGGGTGATGGATCCAGGGGGTGTATTGAGCGACATTAAAAGAATGCTGAGACAAGTACAGCAAGCAATCAGTCCTTATACAGCAAAATGCACCCCCTCACATGTAAAGTGGACCACATGCAAGTCCGCCTGGACAAACATGGAGAGCGCCTGGATGAGGTGGCGGGTCGAGTGTCCACGGAGGATGACACCAACACAGCCACAAGAGGCTGCAATCAAAAGTGCAGTTAAAGAGCTTGTGGAGAAACAAGATGACCTAGAAGCTAGATCAAGGAGAAACAACCTAGGAGTTGTGGCGGTGCCGGAGTCGGCGGACATGAAAGACATAGAAAAGATGGCGGAAGGCCTCCTGAAAGAGGTCTTGGGGGGAGAAGAATTCTCAACATTGTTCATCGTGGAGAGGGCCCACCAAGTGGCAGGAAGCCTGTCCCTGATGCCCAGGCACGTCCATTGATCGCCTGCCTGCTAAACTACCGGGACAGAGAGCTGGGCCCCTTGTCAAAATAAAACTCCCCTATCTGCCTGTTTCCAGACTTGTTGGATAAAGTTCAGCCATCTAGGACGACATTCATTTATGTCAAGAGGAGACTCTGAGAAAGAAACTTGAAGTATGCTATGCTGTTTCCAGCTAAACTACGAGTGGAACATGACAGTCGGGTTCTTTCTTTCCAAATCCCAGAAGAGGCGAACTCCTTCCTGGAGACTTTACTCAGAGGGCCGTGGCGTTGAAAGTAAGTGAAATATGAGCAGATGGGGCCCCTTACAAGACATACCTATGGCCTAATATGTTGGGGAGTATAGGGTGATTATATGTTATAGCAGACTGGGGTTGGGCACAGTTGTAGGCTGCCTGGATGGCCAGGCCCTAGCGAGCCCCAGTGCAAGAGCAAAGAGATGGTTCTTATGGGTAAAGGGGAGGGGGATAACTGGCAGATTGGGATTGCTGGTGGGGGAGGGGGGCGTTCGAAGGGGGTTCTGTTTGGGGTGTGTGGTGGACTTGGGAGCAACCTTGAAGAGTGAATTTCAGAATCAGGCCACAGCCAAGCTTATGAGTACATTAACACGGATGGGCATCATGAATCGCTAGTTGCATAATGGCCCAGTCACTTAGGTATGTGACGTGGAACGTCAGGGGTCTGAACTGCCCATTCAAATGCTGCAGAGTGCTGATGTACATGCAGCGCCATAGTATAGGTGTGGCGCTACATCAGAAGGGGAATCGAGATTTGGGAAAAACTGTGGATGACACAGATATTTCTCCTCCAACTCCTCATATTTCAGGGGGATGTGCATTCAGATACGCGGTTTTGCCTGAAATCTATGATCAAAGACCGAGAAGGGAGAGGCCTTTTGCTGCATGGCACAATACAGGATCGCCTAACCACATTGATAAACTATTACGGCCCTGAACAAGATACAGTCGAGCCTCTGGGGTGGATTGACGGTCAGCTGGAGGGACTTCCCCCTTAGGAGATCATCTCTGGTGGGGATTTTAATGCAGTCTTAGACCCAGCGAGAGACAGGACATTGGGCGCCTGTAATTCATCACCTAAAGCACCCTATAAACTAGTCTTTCCCATTACATGTTCCTTGACTTTCCAATTATAACTGCATGCCTTGATGTAGCCGCCTTGCAATATGAGGTCTGGCTTTCTCCAATGAGGGCATCTGATCATTAATGCACTATATATTTTTCGCAACCACTTTTTTAAGCTTAAGCGCCCAGATACCTCAGGGTTCGGTGCGCTATATAAATGTCAAAATAAAATAAATAAACAGCATGTGCTGGACGAGGAAGACGCCTGGAGGGTTAGACACCCTGGAAACGCAGAATATACGGTTCACTCATCGGTACACAACACAGCCTCACGGCAGGGTTACTTCCTGATCTCGAACTCAACAGAGGGAAGAGTGTCGAAAATATCTATTCTAGTACGTACACTTTCAGATCACATCCCGGTGCTGCTGGCTCTAGAGGTCCAGGGTCAGAAGGGCGGGAGGCATCCATGGGTGTTCAAGAGTGAAGTGCTATCAGATGGGGTATTTCGGGAGGAATTGACTAAAGCTATAGACACCTTTTTAGAATTAAACTTGGGATCAGGGGAGTCCTATGTGACACTATGGGAGAGCTTCAAACGAGCCATAAGGGGACAGTGTATTGCGAAAGAACCCGGGGTGCTAAAACAAATACGTAGACAACTAGCGGAAGTGGAGGCACACATACAACAAAGGGAGCTACTAAAACCAACACCTACACCAAGGGAAAACGCAGAGATTAAGGAGAAAGTATAGGAGTTTAGCAAGATAGCAATGAGAGGGGTAAAATTCATGAAGGGGAAAGCAGTGGTGAGACAGTATGGCGAGGGACAACTACCAGGGAGGCTGTTAGTTAGAGCCGCAAGACTGGAAGGGACGAAGGGCTGGGTACTTCAGTCAAGGAGGAGCAAGGGGCTGAGAAATGTGGGGATGTGCACATAATCCATGCATTCTGTGCATTCTATGGTCGGCTATATGCCGGCAAGATACAGGTGTGCCAGCAAGAAGTGAATTAATATCTAAATCAGGTGACGCTGTATTGGTGCAGGGACGAGGAGTGGAAGTCCCTAGGCACGCCCCTTAACGCTGAAGAGGTCCTGCCAGCAATCAAATCCTTGCCATCCGAGAAAGCTCACGGCCCAGATGGCTCCACAGCAGAATTCTATAAACAATATGCTGTGAGGTTGGCCCCCCACCTGCTAGAGGTGTACAACCAGGGATTAAAAAATGGCAGACTACCAGACTCGATGAGAGAGGCTACTGTAGTAGTCCTCCTGAAGCCGGACAAGGACGCAAATTAATGCTCATCCTACCGACCATTGCTAAGATATTGGTGTCCAGGCTAGCACCACTAATGCACAAATAGTGGGGCCGGACCAGATGGGTTTCATCCCGGGGTGGTCCACCTCGCATGGGAAACGTCAGATACTGGGGCTGATGTCTGTGATAAAACGGGATGACTCCGTGGTGCTGGCACTCTTGGATGCTACGAAGGCTTTTGACTCAGTTGAGTGGCCCTTTATGTTTGCAACCCTACGTAGAATGGGGTTTATCTCCCTAGTGTCGCTATTATACACCCTACGCAGAGCCAAGATTAGGGTGAATGGCATGTTTATGCCAGTGATCCCACTGGAAAGGGGGATGCGGCATGGATGCTCTCTTTCTCTGCTACTGTTCGCACTGGGGATCAAACCCCTGGCCAAACTGATAAGGAGCCATCATCTGGAAAGAGGAGTGCACCTTTATACCCATTGACTAATCGTCTCACTTTTTATGTGGACGACATGGTGCTCTACATCAGGGATCCACAGCAGAACCTGGAACCGATCATTGGGGATATAGACCAATTCAGAAAATTCTCCAGTTTGAGAATCAACACCACAAAGTCGGTCCTCGTTCCACTAACGGAGGGAACTACGTTCTTCAGAGACAGGTTTGGGTTCCAACGGCATGAGACACACACACAATATTTGGGCATAACCATAGCTAGGACCCCTGGGGAACATTATGACCAGAATTACTGGCAGGTGCTGCGACAGGCCAGCTCAACAATAAACAGGTGGATGAAGTTACCACTCAATCTAGACGGGAGAATCTCCTTGGTCAAATGGCGCTACTACCTCACTTCCTATATGTTTTTCTTAACGTCCCCCTGGCAGTCCTGGCAGCTACTTCTGAGTCTTGAGATCCACGATGGAGCGATTCATATGGCCCGGGATAACAAGTTAGGATCTCCTGGGAGAGACTGGTGGCGCTGTCAGAGGAGGGGGACTAGCGCTCCCCGATTTTGAGACGTTCTATGAGGTGGCCCAGACTGGATACCTCCTATACTGGTATGGGGACCAAATGGATAGAAGGCATGTAGAGGTGGAGAGGGTGCTGGCGTCCTCATTCGTTCTTCAGTCTGTTATACTGACAGCCCGGATAGGTCTTCCAGGGTAACTAACATGGTTGAAGTAACTTGAAATCTCTCCATTGGCTCCCATTGGATGCAAGGATTAAATTCAAAACCCTCTGCATTATCCACAAGGCCTTCTGGGGCCTGAGTCCAAAATACCTTCAGCTATCCCTCCGCAAATACCTCCCCTCTCGAGCTCTTCGCTCCTCTACCTCCAACTCCCTCAGGGTCAGTTGTTTTTCAAAGAAACGAGCTGGGGGTAGATCTCTGTCTTCGGCTGGGGCCTCCCTTTGGAACAGCCTCCCTGCCACTCTAAAACTTGAGGAGAACCATCTCCGGTTCCGGAAGCACCTCAAGACCTTCCTCTTTTCTTCTGCCTTCGCTCCCCCTCCCCCCTGCTGATCTGCTCTTTCTTGGCACCGTGTACCTAGTCACCCTCTGTCCTTCGGGCCCAGGTACTTGCTCACCCTGCCACCCTCCCGCACTGCCTCCGGGCCACCCCTTGCACTGGGGTCTGTATCTGTACCCATACAGCCCCCCCTTTTTCTTCCTGCTCCTATCAGACCTACCCTGTCTGCTGCCTTAAACCTACCACTTGCAAATTGATGGCTGCACTACCACTGTTTGTTGCCTCTATTATTTATTTATTGTTATTTATCTGTTTCTCCTCTGCTTCGCACTTTCCACTCCTCCCCCCTTCCATGCACCTTTACCCTCCACCTCTCCCATGCACTTGGGCGTTCTCAATGTCACTGGGCTTAGTAAGATCGCTGTTTTGTTCTCCCGTTTCCCCTCCCTTGCCTTGTCGCGCTCTGAAACACTTGTGTACGAGCACAATAGAAATAAAATATCATATCATATCATATCATATCATATCATAACTTGCAGAGCATGGGTCATATAGACAATATAAAGGGGGGGGAGGTTATTTATTCCCCGGATATGCCAGTGACTTACATACCAGGGATCCCGTTAACCAGTGAGAGGAACTACGTGACATGCATGTGGCGGGCGGGTATGACCGGCTTGCGGCATGTGTTCCCTGAGGGACAGTTCCTAATGATGGAGGCAATGAGGGGGAGTGTGACTCTTACCCCTTTGGACGTATTCCTATATTATCGACTGAGAAACTCCCTGAAACAGCTAGTCCCGAGTTTCCCTCGGGAACAAGAGGTGGCCCTATTTCTGGCTAAGATGCTTGCAAGGGCAAACGAGGGACCAGGAACATCTACATTGTATGGCATCTGCATGGTCGCTAAGGTAGAAGGGGACTGCCCCTCCCAGAGTAAATGGGAGAGGACACTCGGGCAAGAAATATCGGAGGAGACTTGGAGATACTGCTGCGGGGAAACGAGAAGGGTTGCCATTAACACCAAATTTAAACTGATACACTTTAAAAATCTGCATCAATTCTAACACACTCAGATTTCACTACATAGGTTCTACCCAGAAACCCAGCAGGGTTGTGCAAGATGATGCACTATCCTGGCTGATTTTCTCCACCTGGCTTGGAGCTGTCCAGGGGGGAGAGGGTCTTTGTTGTTCTAAGTGCGGTAGTGGGAAATGATGTGGCCCGCACCAGCTGACCGCACTACTAGGTCACAGAGCTCAAATCCATAGAGTTGTAAGAAGACTGGCCAGTTTACTGCTGGTTCTGACTAAACCAAGGGTGGCGATGGTGTGGGGTAGGTCCCAATCCCTGAGGGTGGGACAGTGGCGGGCAGACATTTTATACTGTAACGAAATGGAATCAGAACTCGGCAGGCTATCTCTCAATCAGATCACGGCCAGGGACATATGGGGCCCATATATACAATATCTGATCTCCTCACCTTAGAGATGCATACTGCAGCTGCCAATATTCACTTAGTGACTCTGCATGACCGACATGCGGAAGAATGTCTCAAGATGAAGGGAGGGGTACAGAGACGCGAGAACTTGGGAAATCTATACCCCTGATATTTAGTAAGCGTATAATAAAAATGGGAAGATGCATTAAAATCAGGAGGCAATGGGCTAAAGAATTGCTGGTATGTGTTGTAACCATTAACTAGCACAGTTTTTGGGAGATGTTGCTCCCCCCAATGTTTATGTTGTTGTTGCAAAGCGCTAATTCAGCGGCAAAAAAGCTAATAAAAAGATTGTTTTTTAAACGCTATCGAACACATTTTTTAAGTCTACAAATGCCACATAGATCTAGTTCTTTCTTTGTGTTGAAAGCTTTTCCTTTAAGAATGTTGATCAAAAACAGGTTCAGGTCCGTTCCAACACCCTTGACGAATCCCATCTGACTTGGGTCTTCTTTGTCAGCCCTCTTAATCCATTTAGTTGTTTCAAGAGAAAACCTGCAAATAGTTTGCCAAGTGAATCTATCAAAGTTAACAGCCAGTAGTTCGACGGGTCTGCTCGGTTTCCATGCTTATAGATGGGGATGATTATCACGGTCTTCCACGACTCTGGTATCACACCCACTCTCATGACCTGTTTGAAAACTTCAAATACTAAAGGAATCTGCAGTCCCGTAGCTTCCTTAATCAAAGAATTTGTGATCCCGTCTGGCTTGGAGCTCTAGAGTGACTGGTCTTCTTGATTAATAGTTCGACGTCTAAGGGGTCTAGCCGGAAGGACCACCTCCTGCTTATGTTTCTAGGTAGGATTGGGGCTGAACCTTCCTTTTGTTCGAATAATTGATGGTAGAAGGACATCCATTCTCCCTCCATGATGACATTCAGCTGGGGGGAGGACTGTCTCCCGTGTATTCAGCATTTTCCAGATGGATCTAGCGTCTTTTTCCACCACTGCCGCCAGCATCTGTTCTGTTTCCTTTTGCACCATCTCTGCTTTGTACAGCAGCAGCCAGTTCTTATATGATTGTTTCCTTTTTTCATCAATATTAGTTGGTTGCCGGTTTGCCCTCGACTTATGAGCTTTATATCATTTGTCAGCAGTTTTTTCTCTCGCTTTATCCTTTCATCAAATGAGTGCTTGTGAATAAGCCCCACCAGAATTGATTTGTTTGACAGGGATTTGAATGCCAAAAGGAGTGGGACATAGTTCACTTCGTCTCCCTGCACCAATTATTTGAGAATGTTATAATGTTGTGTTACCTTATCCTCAGTCTGTTTGGTATAATGGGACTTGTTTTGCCACGTCCAATTGTCTAAAGCAGTTGCCACTTCACTTAAGAAGCTTGTCGAGGCAATGGCAGCTGGATTCCAGTAGATGTTAATCACCAGACTGCGTCTGACCTCCATGTTTAAGGTTTCCTTAAGGCCAATAAATTTCATGAAAGGATTAGGACTGTCGAAGAAATCCGCCATCAGTCCAGTCCCGTTCTTAACAAAGGGGACCAGATCGGCTGCCGGACACCCTCTGTCACCACCGTAGGCTGGTGTAAATAAAGTGGTGTAGCCATCTAAATCGGGGTCAGTCTGAAGCCAGGTTTCTTGTAACCCAATTATGTCCAAGAGCCCCGTCTGTATGTCTGGATTGGTAGGAAGATACATGTGACCTCTTGTGTTCCAGAAGGCAATCCGTTGGCGTGGTTTTCGTGGCTAATCCGAATTCAAGTTAAGTCTACGCCCTAGGCTCTCTCCAGCTTTGGGGGCCTTTTCTCTTGTTACCAAATGTGATCTTAAGGGGCCCTTTGGGTCTTCTTAGATGTTCTTCTATGTCCAACTCAGCTCCACCTGTTGACAATTGATCAATGTTGTCAAACGATTTCTCCATGTCGGGGGGTTGTTCCAAGTCTTGAATCCGGACATCCCTAAATTTGGTTGTGATACCTCTGATCTTCTGGAAGGTGGGGAGGGACACACAAGCATTGGTTTTATAGAAAAGTCCATCAGAAGTAATAAATGAGCCATTTCCAAGAGGGAGGTCTTGGCACCCTTTGAGCGTAGGTGGAGGATCACCCTATCGGTTGTTTGCTCTATCAGAAATTCCACAATCGAGATTTCCTCTGAGGACCTCTATTTATCATTCATAGACTGATGGATTGGTTGCAAGGTTTAACAAATCCTTGAAGCATATTCTGAAGAAATTGTTTGAGGCAGATTGCAAGAATTGAGATGTTATGATACCAAGGGTCCTGTTTGCCATTTGGAAAATTCCCCAGTCATCTACTGGAGTATCTCCCTTTGAGTTGTTGTATGTAAGAGAACCTCGGGATATATTGTATATGTTACGTGAAACCTGGGAAGAAAGGGAAAGGGACACTATTCAATTGTCCCAAACAGCTCAAAGATTGAAATAACATATGACAGTAGTAAAAAATATAGTCCACCTTCATATGGTTAAAGCTCAGGAACATCAGAAAGAATGTTATGATAAGAAGGCGGTGGTGAGATCCTTTTCCATAGGTCAGAGGGTATTGGTACTTCTTCCCTCATCTGACAATACAATGCTATCTAGGTGGCATGGGCCGTATGAAGTACTTGAGGAGATGGGACCCTATAATTATAAGATATCACAACCTGATCGGAAAATAAAAACCCATATTTATCATATCAATCTTCTCAAAGAGCGGAAGGAACATTCAGAAAAAGAGACTTATATTATGCTAACTAGCTCTTACCAGAAGGGAGTGAGGCTAATCGGTTAATCTCCTCTGAGTTATCACAAAATCAGAAACAAGATCTGTTAGACCTGTTACAACAATTCCATGATGTGTTTAGACCTGAGCCAGGAATAGTGAAAGGAGTATACCATTATATACCTCCTTCCTGCAGGGAAAGTAATCCACCAAAAGCCCTATAAGATCCCTGAAAGCAGAAATCAAATCATAGTAGAGACTATGTTGAAGGCAGATATTATTGAACCATGCCAAAGCCCTTGGTCTTCTCCAGTTGTTTTAGTTGCTAAACCAGACATCTCTTGGAGATTCTGTATAGATTTTAGAAAAGTTAACGATGTGTCCCAGTTTGATAGCTACCCCATGCCCAGAATTGATGTCTTAATTGATAAATTGGGAGATGCCAAGTACCTTTCCATCATCGACCCAACTAAAGGTTATTGGCAAGTACCTGTTAATCCAACTGACAAACCCAAGACTGATTTTTCACTCATCTTGGGTTTTTCCACTTTAAAGTACTGCCTTTTGGGTTACTTGGGGCCCCTGCTACTTTTCAGAGATTAATGGATCAAGTGTTGAGACCTTTGTCATCTTTTTGTAGGGCTTACATTGATGATATCATCATATATAGTAAAACTTGTCCCGAACATATGTCTCATCTATATCAGGTTACTAGAGCATTGAGAAAAGCAGGCCTAACACCCCAAAAAATGCTGTTTGGCTAGATTTGCGGTAAAATATTTGGGGTTCTTAATAGGAAATGGGTTAGTGCAACCCCCAACCTGACAAAGTTGATGCTGTAATGAAAACATCACCCCAAAAAACAAAAAAGAATGACAGGCTTTTTTGGGCCTTGTTGGTTATTATCAAAGATTTAGTCCGAATGTTTCCTCCATCTATACCGCTCTTAAGAATGTAGCTCCACAAAAACTTAAATGGCAGCCAGGAGATCAGAAATGTTTTGATACGTTAAAACATATATTGTGTAATGGGCCTGTTCTAAAAGTGGCAGATTTCAACAGACCCTTTATTTTGCAAACAAATGCTTCACATATAAGTCTTGGGGCAGTATTGTCTCAACTTTATGATGGTATTGCACATCCCTTCCTCTATATTAGTAGAACACTGTTTGATCTGGAAAATACCTATGCCAATCTAGAGTTGGAAGCCCTTGCCCTTAAATGAGCTATAACATACTTAAAGTACTATTTAACAGGCAGAAAGTTCAGGATGATTACAGATCATGCTACTCTTAAATGATTACGTTTGAGAAAGATGCCAACGCTAGAGTGGTGTGCTGGTTTTTAGACTTACAGCCTTATTGTTTCTCGGTGGAACATCAAAAAGGAAAGGAACAAGGTAAGGCGAAGAGTATGTGATGAATCGGCCATGATCCCTCCCAAACACCTGGTCTGGGACCCTTCTCATGTGGCCAGGGAAGGGCAGACGCTTCCTGGTCCCGACCCTGGGGGTGGTGTTCCGTGGGAGGATGACATAGACGGGGGGACCAGGTCAGGACACCTGGGAAACCCTCTTGTCTAACTTTTCCTGCAATCCCACACTTCTAATGGCTTATTGCCAAGAAGAGGAAATGAGAAAACGTAATTGTGTTAGTTGGAATTAGAAGTCCCATAATCCCCTAAGTACTGGTATGAGGAAGAGGGCTAAAGAGCAATGTTGCAGGAGTAGTCAGCTTGTTAAGCATAATGAACCACACCTGAGGGAAGCAGAGAGGCCTAAAAAGGCCCCATCAGGTACATTAGATGGAGTTCGAATAGTCACAGCAGCAGCAGAACAAAAGCACATTGTTGGCAATTCAAGCAGAAGTTGGTGGAAAGAAGGAATGCCAGGACGTCAACCAAGCAGATTCCATCTGCCTGTCCTGAGAGGGTCCTGTTACCCCTAAATCTGAAGTGCAGAGGTTGCGCAGCAGAAGGCGTGAAGTCATGATTCCTGCCCCTCATGTCCACAGCCCTCCAAGATGTCAGGCTGGAGCCACGCCACGACAACCTACATGGCCCTCAAGGGCCTCTCCATCCCTCCAAAGACCCACTTGGAGTCAGACTCGGCGCTTGTGGCACCAGACTCACTCACTCCCATAGGATAACATTGGGGATTGGACTTGTAGTGCATTGATGGGGACAAGATGGATGCCCCCACATATTTCGGTTCCCAGAACTGCATGTGCGGTCTAGTCTTTTGGGTGTGGTTCAGCCCAGAGGCACCTGGGATACCCAGAGACTATTTAAGCCACACCCAGGCTGAGAAACATGCTTTGCATTTTCTGCATCTGCAGCGTGACACTCACCGTGTTCGGATCGGTCTCCAGTAGGCCTGCATCTTTCTTCTGCGCTCAGCTCCTGCACGAACAAGAACACGGTTGGGAACAGCCTTACCTTGCGGTGCTTCTGCCCATCAGTCATCGCTCCTTTTGTTCTGCGGGCATCTTCGGCGGTGTCATTCCAATCCCGGCACGCCGCTTCCTAAGGAAAAGGGAAAAGAACAGAAAAAATACATTAGTAAGCATTCTACAAATCTTTGCTTATTTTTAAATACTGTACGAGCTTCAAATGCTTACCTGAATCCCAGCTGCTCTGGGGGAACTCTCCGGAACTTTGTCTCCGGAACTTCTCATTCATCTGCAAGAGGGAAAAGACACTCCAGGTTAGCGTGGAAACATCTAGAGGCGCCACATACCGCGCTTACCCACCACATTAGTTCTTCATAACCGGCATCCACGCTGAAAACATCACGGCACCTAAAAGACACAGAAAAAGGGGTGCATCGCGCATTGCGCTCTCACTCAACTTCAGTGCTACACATCTCAGCAGCACGCTGCCATCCCCGGACGCCGGCCATCATCTAAGGAAGGAAAGGAACGAAGTTAGAGAACTGTTCAAAAGACTCATTATACTTACCTGCCGGACTCTTGCCAGTGAAGTAACTAGGCAGCAACAAGCCTGCATCAATCAACGCGCCCCTGCGCTGAAGGCAGGACGGAGAGCACACTATCCAAGAAAACAAGGTGAGCTGTGGATCAAAGGGAAGGGTTGGACCCCGGGGAAGAAGGGGTTCAAGCACACAGAGACAATAGGGAGTTAAACTCTACCAATCCTGTGTTTCAGGCCCAGTCTCCAGTCAAATAGCCTCCAGGGAAGGGTTCGAGGTCATAAGAGGTCAGAACAGGCTGAGTGACGTCATCGTGGATACCAGGTGAGCATTACAGAATGCAAAGCCTCACATCAAAATCCACCTGGGCATCATGGAAACATCAGAAACCGACCAGTTAGCCCACATGTTGGGGCAGCTACGTTCCGAAGTACATGCAGCCAGGCAGGAGACCAACACCCTGAGGAGAGAGCTGATAGTAGCCAAAGAACGCACTGATGATTTAAGCCGGCAACTTCTCCAGTCACAAGCAGGGCATGCACCATTGCCGGGAAGCGTGCCCTCGATACCAGCGCCATCAGCCAATCCGGCTCAAATAACCCTTCCTGGGGCAGTTCCCTTGGTCCCGCCCGAATGATTTACGGGGGATCCCAAGAGGTTTGCCACGTTCATGAACCAGTGCTGCCTGCACTTCCTTTGTAGGCCAGGGGCCTTTCCGAATGACCAATCACGGGTCGCTTTTGTGCTATCCTACCTGAGTGGTAGTGCCGCGGACTGGTCTGTACCCTTTGTGGCCCAAGACGATCCTTTGCTGCATGACTTCAGGGGCTTTCAGCAGGAGATGGAAAAGCTGTTTGCCCGTCGTAATCATGGGCAGGCATTCGACAACGAACTTCTGTCCCTACGCCAAGAGAATCAAGACCTATTAACATGTGGAAACAGAGAAATTGATATGAGGCCGGGAAGCCCAAAGGAAACACACCAACGCAGGTTACAAAGAACATACAAAGCGCTTTATTCAAAAGCTACAACAATTACCAAAAGTCAATTGACAAACGGATAGCTATTCGGCTCTCAGAATAACAGAACGAACTTTCAACGGTAGTTCGCTGCATTAGTGTGAGAGACCGTACATTGGGATACTCAGGTTTTTATACTTTTTATCCAGCTCTGGCCAACCCCCTCGCGGGTTAACCATTCTTAGAACCAGGCCTAGAGTTTGTTGCCAGGTCGATCCCATAATGTCTGCATTTTGATTAGTTCCGCTGATACAGTTGTTCATTTACACATAGGTCAGGGATAGGACAAGGTCTCAGTTCGCGACCCCAACAAGTGGCCTGCAGGCATATTACTTATTCATGTGTGCGGAGGTCACAACGGCCAGAATCCCACTCGAAATGTCATTCGGCCTCCATTTTGATGTTCCGGGTGACTTCCACACTACAAGAGAACCTAAAATGGCGGCTAAATCCAAGATGGCGATTTACACAGTACATTAAGGTCAAGACCTTGCCGCGGAATCTATTTACACACTGCTTTAGACAACTTGGCGTAGGCCAACACACATTCAAACAATGCGATAGGAGGTATAATATTATTTCGATTCCGACAAACATACATAGCCACGTTCAATAGACTTGTAGTTGAAGCAGAATGGCCAGTGGAGAAGAGAACCATGTTATTTCATCAGGGGTTGCGGGGGGAGCTCAAGGATGTTCTCGCACAAGTAATGAACCCCCTGAAAGACTGCTCAGAATTCATTGACCTTGTTCAACTGGATCATAGGTTGCAGGACCGAAGAGCAGATCGAACCAGACCGGACCCTCGCCCTATTTATGTGCGTTCAAAGGACAATACTGCCCGAACAACGGAAGGTTCAGGAGAACCAATGCAAATCGGGGGGGTCAGATCCCCCTTGACTAAAGCGGAAAGGGATAAAAGGAGACAGCAGCAGTTATGTCTGTACTGCGGAAGGTCAGGTCATTTCCTTAAAGAGTGCCCTGTGAAGCCACTGAGGAGGACGGTAGGGGCCATGGACAAGGAAGATACCATCAAGGAATCGGAAAACTCCCCAGCCCGGCAAGTGTAGGGGTCCACTTGCTGAGCGAAGAAAGTGAACTACAGACCTCCCATTTTGCACTATCTGTGGTCTTGATCAATCAGCAACAACCATCTCAGATGCACGCAGTAAGAGCGTACATAGACAGTGGAGCCGTTAGGAATTACATCGACCAGGATCTTGCGGCAAAGATGGGGCTTCCGTTACGCCCTAAATCAACCACCGACACTGTTACCACAGTCGACGGCACAGAAATAGCTTCTGGTCCAGTATCCCAATGCACTGCAGCTTTAACCCTTCTGTGGCAGGATGGACACCAAGAATCTATCGTTTTTGACCTCATTAAGGCACCACAGTTCCGGTTGATTTTGGGAATGCCGTGGTTGGTAGCTCACAATCCTCGAATCGATTGGCGAGCAAAAGAATTGGCCTTTCCCGAGACTTGCGCCCACACATGCTATCGCCAAGAGAAACAACCAATAGACACCAGCACCTCCATGCTTGCAACTGTGGCAATTGGCACCCTACCAACTGAATACCAGGACTTTCAAGATGTCTTTCAGAAAGAACAGGCTAATACCCTGCCACTGCATAGACCATACGATTGCCAAATCGACCTGATACCTGGCGCACAAATCCCTTGTGGGCAAATTTACGCACTCACAGAACCAGAAAACCAGCACCTGAAGGCCTATCTTGACCAATACCTGGCCAACGGGTTCATCTGTCCCTCGAAGTCTCCAGCAGCCAGTCCTCTATACTTCGTACCGAAAAAGGAGGGGGACTTGAGAACGTGCATCGACGATCGCGCACTGAACCAGATTACCGTAAAAATGTGCTACCCCCTGCCACTGATCCCTGAATTGCTTGATCAAGCCAAAGATGCCCAAATCTACACAAAACTAGACCTGAGGGGGGCATATCACCTTGTTCGCGTAAAACAGGGGGACGAATGGAAAACAGCTTTTTGCATCAAATACGGCTTGTACGATGGAATCACCTGCCAAGTCCCTCATACGCCCATTCACTTCTATGGGCCTCTCACCCGCCAAAAAGAAAATCGGGTGTTTTCACCCGCTTTGCTGACAAAAAAGGTTGAGAGCTATGTCATATGGCTCCATGGGTTTTCTTCAGTTTTGGTCTCAGACCGAGGTACTCAATTTGTATCTAACTTCTGGAGAAAATGCTGCTCTATGGCCCAGATTGACATCCGGCTATCCACCAGTCACCATCTGCAAACGGATGGTCAAACTGAGAGAACAAATCAGACGCTCGGTCAGTATCTGCGTTGCATGTTACACCAAGCTGAAGGAAGCTGGTTCGACCTATTATGGATAGCTGAATATGCTTATAATAATTCCCTACACACCAGCACTGGGAGAACACCCTTTTATACCATGTATGGCAGGCACCCACGTACTTCTGAGTTGGACGTTCCTACACCCCTGGAAATGCCAGCAGTCAAAACCTTGCACACGACCATTTCTCAAACCTTTAAAAGGGCATCTGAACACCTACTTCAAGCTAAGAATCGCCAAAAGAAGTTTGCTGATCAACACCAAGCAAAGGCCCCCAACTACCAAGTGGGAGACAAAGTCTGGCTGGCGTCTAAACACGTGTCCATTAAAGCAGCCCGAACTTTCCGTCCAAGATACCTGGGTTCATTCACCGTCACCTCCGTGATAAATCCTGTGGCAGTCAGACTAGCTTTGCCGTCACACATGCAAATTCACCCTGTGTTCCACGTGTCTCTCCTTAAACCTGTTCAACCTGGGACCCGGGTAGCAACGCCACCGCAGCCAGTAGTAGTCGCTGGGGAGCCAGAATTCCAAGTCAAGGACATCCTAGATTCAAAGTACGTCAGATCCAAATTATACTACTTAGTAGACTGGAAGGGGTATGGTCCACAAGACAGGACATGGGAGCCTTGTGAGTACATCCATGCACCTTGCTTGCTTAGACGATTTCATCAAAACCATCCAACCAAACCAGGACCAGACAGAAGAGTCACCTTGAGAGGGGCCTTGGGGGGGAGGGCTGTCATGATTCCTGCCCCTCATGTCCCCAGCCCTCCAAGATGTCAGGCTGGAGCCACGCCACGATCACCTACATGGCCCTCAAGGGCCTCTCCATCCCTCCAAAGACCCACTTGGAGTCAGACTTGGCGCTTGTGGCACCAGACTCACTCACTCCCATAGGATAACATTGGGGATTGGACTTGTAGTGCATTGATGGGGACAAGATGGATGCCCCCACATATTTCGATTCCCAGAACTGCATGTGCGGTCTAGTCTTTTGGGTGTAGTTCAGCCCAGAGGCACCTGGGATACTCAGAGACTATTTAAGCCACACCCAGGCTGAGAAACATGCTTTGCGTTTTCCGCACCTGCAGCGTGACACTCACTGTGTTCAGATCGGTCTCCAGTAGGCCTGCATCTTTCTTCTGCGCTCAGCTCCTGCAAGAACAAGAACACCGTTAGGAACAGCCTTACCTTGCGGCGCTGCTGCCCATCAGTCATCGCTCCTTTTGTTCTGCGGGCATCTTCGGCGGTGTCATTCCCATCCCGGCACGCCGCTTCGTAAGGAAAAGGGAAAAGAACAGAAAAAAGGCATTAGTAAGCATTCTGCAAATCTTCGCTTATTTTTAAATACTGTACAAGCTTCAAACGCTTACCTGAATCCCAGCTGCTCTGGGGGAACTCTGTCTCCGGAACTTCTCATCCATCTGCAAGAGGGAAAAGACACTCCAGGTTAGCATGGAAACATCTAGAGGCGCCGCATACCGCGCTTTCCCACTGCATTTGTTCTTCATAACCGGCATCCACGCTGAAAACGTTGCAGCACCTAAAAGACACACAAAAAGAACTCAGTTCAATGCATATACGAAAGAGGTGCATCACGCTCTCACTCACCTTCAGCGCTACTCATCTCAGCAGCACGCCGCCATCCCCGGACGCTGGCCATCATGTAAGGAAGGAAAGGAACGAAGTTAGAGAACTGTTCAAAAGACTCATTATACTTACCTGTCGGACTCTTGCCAGTGAAGTAACTAGGCAGCAACGAGCCCGCATCAATCAACGCTCCCCTGCGCTGAAGGCAGAATGGAGAGCACACTATCCAAGAAAACAAGGTGAGCTGTGGATCAAAGGGAAGGGTTGGACCCCGGGGAAGAAGGGGTTCAAGCACACAGAGACAATAGAGAGTTAAACTCTACCAATCCTGTGTTTCAGGCCCAGTCTCCAGTCGAATAGCCTCCAGTGAAGAGTTTGAGGTCGTAAGAGGTCAGAACAGGCTGAGTGATGTCCCCATGGATACTAGGTGAGCGTTACACGTGAAGGAAGACTGCTTTTCCCCATGTGAACCTAATTGCAGATATTGTGCAGCAAGAAGCATGCCGGGGACGGTGGGTGACCGCTGGCGTACAGTTGAGTGTCCCAGGTGTGAAAGGAGCTCTGTGACAGCATGGGGGTTGAGGACACCTTCACAGAGGAAGGGTGTGTGCCCAAATGGAGCCCAAAGCTGTTCAAGTCCTGCGAGATGCTAAGGGAGCAAGACAGAAGCCTGTGAGTGTTACTGAGCGTTCTGATCCCTTGCGCAAACAAAGTCAGGCAACTGTAGCCAACCAGAATCACTCGTGTACGAGTGAAAGCAGTAATGAACCGACCGGTGACTGAAACGTCTGAAAACAGATGAAGGATTGGTCTTGTGTGCCTAAAAAGTGATTCTGAGGTAAAAGTTAACCGGAGAGTCAATTGTAAGCTGTTGGAGATGATGTACCACTGAGGTTAAGTGCCTGCACATTGAATCGTGAGTTTGAGGGAACAAGCATTGCCCAAGCCAAGAGTGAAACAAGCACTATCCCAAAGCCAAGAATGGTGCAAGCATTGCCTTAGGCCAAGGGGATACAAGCCTTGTCTAAGCCTAGAGGTGTGCAAGTCTTGTCTTCAGCCAAAAGTGACTAACATCAGGCATACAAGTAAGCAGCTTTCATGGGCAGAAAGCAAAGAGGCAAATTAAAGGTTGTAAAAAGGTGAAGCTTGCTGATTGTGAATGTTCCCTAAAAATTGGTACAAGGCACATTGCCAAAGTCATGAGGAGGAAGGATAGAATTGCTTCCTTAAGGGCAATTTTCCTTGTGGTAAATAGTAATGTTGCAGAAAGACAAATAGCAAAGAGGCTGCCCTTCTGAAAGGTAAATGGTCAGAGGAAGAGTGCCTTGCCTACATGAGGGTTTTGTGGACCACAGATGTGAATAATGTCTTTTCTGGAAAGTTACTAAAAATCACAAAGTTGCAGACTGTTGAAGCTCTGGTGAAACCTTTGGTTGTCAGTAGATTTGAAACTTCAGAAGCCCAGTTGAATGTGGAACACTATGGGGCAGGTGAGTAGACCCACATGATGAATCTTTACAGAGGTTAACCTGCCATGAGAGTTACCCAGGTAGAACCAGTGGGACGGTGAAGTCCTCCTGACAAAGATATAAACTGTGATTCATAAAACTATAAAGAGACTTGAGAAGTGCTACCAAGAAGCTGTTTTTCTGTTACCTTTCCAGAAGTTGGGTATCTTTAAAACTGACAACGAACTGTATTTCTTCTTTGACATTTCTAAGTTGTGGCAAAGTATCGTGACTCAGAACATCATTAATGATATTTGATGAAGTGGAAATTATTACTCAAGGAAGAAGAAGACATCTTTCTGTCAGTTGCAGGTTACAAAGAGAGAATGTGAATGCATGGGAAATATCCTTATTGCTAATTGTTGGGAATTGCCCTATATGTTCCTGTTTATTTTATATTTAAGTATGAATGCCAGAAATCCTTTGTTAGAGTGTTTCCTTTAGTTTTGATAGGCAGGGAAATCCTTGTCAGGGCAGGGCAAGTGAAGCATTTGTTTCAAACCTATAACTGAATAAATGGCATATTTTGAGAAATCATCAAAAAGTTGTCCGCCTGACATTTCTGACCCCTCACAGGAAGCTCTGGATGTTGTGGATGGGGAACCTGCTCAAGGCTCACATGGATATGGGTTTGTTGTAGATGGGTATCTTAACCTTCTATGAAGATTGAAAAACAAGGAAGGGAAATTGAAGGTCACCCCCATGAGAGAAACCTGTTTAAGTAGGTTTATGTGTTTTTATATAAAATGCCCCTAAAGGTAAAAAAAAACTCCCATTCGGTGTACTGTGCCCTATTTAATATCAGGAACCTAGGACTGTGGCAGGGTCGGACTGGGGCAGAAAATGGTCTTGGGCACCAATGAAAAAGTGCCCACAGTTGCAAATGGCAATTCATTCCTTTTGTGGCCGACTGTTTCAGTAGTAACTAAGTGGGAGCTTTTTTGATAAAATGCGATGCAGATTGTGCATTTTAAAGAATATTTATTCAGTAACACTGGTCAAAACTACTAGCCACTTGGTGAAGTAACTTATCAAACTGGACCACATGGGCCAAGAAAGTGGCCCCCTCTGACCAAAAAAGCTGGCACACTAACATTTTCTGTTTTTGGTTCGGGCATTGCCCTATCGGCCAGTCAGAGACTGGAGAGTGGCCCATCTCCTCATTAACACCTTTAAATCGCAGGTTGCTCAGCACCTCACCTCACCTTGCCAGCTGTACTAGGATGATGGGGTGGTTCCAGTATGGCTGAGTACAGGTCTGGGGTACGTTTAAAGTGTGCGCACCCGGGCCAGGGCCATAAAATTAGGGGCTATACATGGATAGAAGTGTCTGTGTGCATGTATGTATGTGTGTTTCAGCTCCCACCCCTAAAACCTGGGGCCCCACTCAGCAAGGCCCCTACATTTTGGGGTGTGGGCTGCTCAGGGCATGGCATTGTTTTCTGCTCTACCCTTGATGCACAGTTATTGTGCATCAAGGGTAAAGCAAACATAAGTGTTGTCACTGGCCCACGTTCAATTTAGGCCAGTCTAGTCAGGTAGTAACACTTATCATCTTTGCTTTACACTTGATGCACAGTAATTGTGCATCAAAGGTAAAGCAAACGTGATGAGTGTTATTACATGGCTGGACTGGCTTACATTGGTGGCTCCAGTATAGCCACATATTCTTTGTGTGTATGGGCATTTTTGTACTTTGTACTTTGCATCAAAGATAAATCGAATATAAGTGTGATTGTGTAGTAAACCGGTCTATCTTCGTATTGTTAGTCTGGATATACTTTAATTCTGTTGCATGGCATTTTTTACTGTTTGGGAGGCCTTATATTGCAATACTGGCATATACTGGCATATATAAGCCGGTCTGATAGCACAGCGAGTAGAGCGCTTGCTTTGTCATCTGTGCAGAGCCTGCTGACTCAGGTTTGAATCCCGGCAGGGCCAAAATCAGCCTTTCATTCTTCCGAGATCAATACATGAGCACCACACACCGTGGGTAATAACAAGCAGCGCTCAGATGCCCGAGGGTTTGTAGCGCTATATAAATGCTAAATTATTATTATTATATTGATGCAGCATGTATTTTCATGTATGGGTACAGCCAGCATTATCATGTTTTATATACTGGCATATGTTGCAGGCAAAGGCATCATTTATTTATTTATTTTTCATTTATAAAGTGCACTAAACCCAAAGGTATCAAGGCGCTGTTACATCAACCAGTTACCCAACATGATATGTTTAAACAAGACAGTACTACCAACAGAGACACAAGAGGAGAGTCTACTTAGGCAAACAGCCAGGTTTTCAGTGACCTACAGAAGGTCCAGTATTATTGTTCAGCTCGCAGGGACGGTGGGAGACACTTCCACTGTTTAGCTGCAATAGACGGGAAGCTTGAGCCACCAGCTTTCACCCGTTTGAATTTAGGTTGATTGAGGCGGTGAGAATCCATTGCTGTAGTGGGTCTAGCAGACCTTGGTTTAGTAATTTTCTGTTGAGGTAGATAGGGGCCACCTTGGCAAGACATCTGTGTGTGTTGGAAAAAGTTCCTGTGCACTGTTGGTGACTTGCATCTATTGGGATTTTCCATGTGCTACCATCCAAAACTGATTACAAACTGTGTAGCTTTTTACCCAATTGTTTTAAGCAATTATTTAAAAATGTTCTCAGGGGGAGAATTCCCTGAACAACCCTTGTTTGGTTTGAGCTCCCTCGCTGCGTTTGGTTGCTCCTGCATATTAGGGATATACATTTTTTTTAAAACCTTTATTTAAGGTATTTCAACACACCATACAAATACACACCCACATTAGGGTGGATTTTAACTTTACGCCGTCAACTAGAACCCCAAACCATCCCCCCCTTCCGAGTCCCTCCCCTAACCCTTGCCACTCCTCTGTATCGTCCCTATTGTGCATCATTTCAGCCGCCCTGCGACCCTGTAGCAAGTATTGTCGGCCTGAGTTAAGACTGCATCAGGGTGTGTTCCCAGCGTCCATTGGTCCCTCTGAGGAGGTGTCGGCTTCACTGATCAGGAAGGATATCAGCGGGCCCCATATGTCGGGCGGGCGCGCGTGGAGAGGGAGGAGTTTTATGAAATCTGCTTCTATGTCCTGATAGTAGAGTAGGTCTTTCCGCCAAGCGGTGTAGGAAGGTGGGGGGCCGCGGCCCCATGCCATGGCAACTCTCCTGCGAGCTAGAGTCAGTAGAACTCCGGTCAGTCTCCTCGACGGCGAGGATAGCAATCTTGTCATTCCCAACAAAGCTGCCGTGCATCTCGGTTGTATTGCTTCTCCCACGATTGCCATTGTCGTGTCTAGCACTTGGTTCCAGAATGGGGCTACTTCAGGGCATTCCCATGCCAAGTGTATGAAGCTCGCTGATAGAGTTGCACATCTCTTGCATTCGGCCTGGGTGTCGGGATGGTGTTTATTAGCTTTTTCAGGTGTATAATAGGTTTGGTGGAGGAAATTAAAATGGATAACTTTGAGCCGGGAGTTAAGTGCAATTTTCTGGGTCTCATTCAGAATGTAGCCCCAATCAACCTCTGATATACTTGCATTTAGCGCTCGTTCCCATCTAGTTTTCGCTCCTGTGTTGACTGGGGGTGTTCCGGTGGTCAGTGCTTTGTAAATTTGCAACACTAGCCTGCCTTCCCCCTGTGCTTGAATGACATCGTGCAGTAACTGCCAGGTCGGTGGCTGGCTCGGGAAATCAGGCAGGTGGGTCTGCATAGTGTATCGAGTTTGGAAGTAGAGGAACACGTCCAGTGCTGTGTTGCCCCCTTTCTGTTTGGCTTGGTCAGGGGTCAGGAAGCCCTCCTCTGTGAATAGGTCTCCTAGGGATTGTATGTGTAGCTTGTCGACCCACTGGTGAAACACTTTCTCTGATGTTAGGGGGATTCCAGGAATAAACTTGACCGGCAAGAGGGGTGAGTATCTTATCTGCACCCCCAGTTTATTTGCTAGCGACTTCCAGACCTTGTATGTTGTGAGCATCACGTTCATTGTGCGGTTGGGAACGGGGAGTTGGCTGAAGACCACCGCAGTCAGGAAGTTGGGAGTTGCCAAGGCCCTCTCCACCTGTACATGAGGGCGAATTGTTTGCATTGCATACCAGGGGCTGAGGTACTGTGCCTGAGCTGCCCAGAAATATTTTTCCATGTCGGGGAGGGCTAGCCCACCGTTGGCCACGGGAAGCGTCAGTATTGTGTACGCCACTCTGGCTGGTCTGCCAGCCCACAGTAGATCCAGAACCAAGCTTTTCAGCCTTTTCAAGAAGGTTTGCGGTAGTAGCAGCGGGATATTGTTGAAGAGGTATAGTAATTTTGGCAACATTACCATTTTGACTAAGGAGGTTCTGCCCCAGAGTGTCAGTGGGAGCGTCTTCCAGCGCGTGACCTTGTCCTGTAGGGACTTAAAAACCTCCTCATAGTTGTCCCGGAATACCTCTTGTGGGTCCAGTGACAGCTGGATTCCAAGATAGCGGACCCCAGAGGTTCTCCACTTGAGTCCGAAGTCGTCGGCGAATTGTTTCGTGTCTCGGGTCAATGGGAAGACGGCTGATTTTGAGTGATTGGTTTTCAATCCGGAGGCCGCCCCGAATCTGATGACTTCCCGCATGACCAGGTTCAGATTGACTTCTGGGTCCTTTATGAATAGTGCCACGTCGTCGGCGTATAAGGATACGATGAGTTTGTGTGGGCCGATGGTGAGTCCCATTTGTTGGCGTAGTTCCCGCAGGTTGGAGGCTAGTGGTTCCATTACCAGAGCGAATATTAGTGCTGACGGGGCATCCTTGTCTCGTACCACGCTGCAGGTTTATTGATGCTGATTTTGCCTTGCCCACTATGATATTAGCTTGTGGATTGGTGTACAGGAGAGAGACAAGTTTGATAAAGCGGTCCCCCAGCCCCATTCTGGTGAGAACCATGAACATGAATGGCCACTCCACTGAGTGAAATGCTTTTTCTGCATCAAGCAGGACCGCGATTGCCTGGCTCGTAGGGTCTAAAGCCTCGATGATTCCAAACATTCTCCGGATGCCGAAGGTCGTATTGCGGCCAGGTATGAAACCTGCCTGGTCTGCTGTAAATGATCTGGCCTACTCAGTGCTGCTGTGCTGGGTCTTGTGTCCAGCCATGTCAAACCGTTTAAGGAGGGTTCCTGGGGATTCTGTCTCTTTGCGTTCTGGGGCGAGCCTGATTCTGATCTGGGAGACCTAGACGGTCCAAGAACAAATTTGCTTCATCTGTGGTTTGGAAAAATTGGACCTTTCCCTCGTGTTGGACTCTTAAGCGTGCTGGATAAAGCATGGAATACGGCAGTTGGCTGTTGCGGAGTCTCTGTTTGACTCTAGCAAAAGTTTTCCTTTGTGACTGTACTGCTGGGGAGAAATCAGGGTAAAAATGGATTTTGTCCCCGTCGTGACTCAGTTCGCCTTTTTCTCTGGCGAGGCGGAGCAAGGAGTCGCGATCCCTGTAATTCAGCAGTCTCGCTATTATTGGTCTAGGGGGAGCTCCGGGAGCAGGTCTTGTCGCGGGAATCCTGTGGGCTCTCTCGATTATGAATAGGTGGGATAGGGCTTCGCGGCCGAATAGAGTGGTGCATAGGGCTTCTACGAAGTCTTCCATTTTCTCCTGCGTTTGATGTTCTCTCACGCTGACTATCCGTAGATTATTCCTCCTCGACCTACCTTCGAGGTCCTCGCACTTGGCAGCGGTTAGTTTCATTTGCGATTCCAGCTGTGAGACTCTATTAGTTAGAGTTGCCGAACTGTCATCGAGATTTGACACCCTCTGCTCCATCTCGTTTAGGCGTTCGGCCTGGGAGTCCATACGGTGTTGCATGAGATCAACTTTGGACGCGAGACCGTCCATTTTGTTACTCAGGCTGCCAATGCCTGCTTTTAAGTCAAGAAGGATTTCTTTGATTTCAAAGGGGTTCTCAGCCACTTCATCCTGGTGGGAGCATTCGGACGATGAAGCTTGGTCTTCTGGGTGGTGAGGGGCTCTAGGGGTCGGGCCACTCTCAAAGTTTAGCTTCCTCTGAGATTTATCGTTTTTCCCCATCGTGATTGTGAGGATGGAAGCGTCGAAAATGGGTTGCAGGTGGTCTAGTTGTGCCTCGGACCGGGGAGGCTGCAGCTGGCTGTATGCGGTGCTTGATCAGAAATCCGGGGGGGGGCGGTTTTCGTTGTGCGCCGAGCTCTCCACTGTTAGCGCAGCCCTCTTGGGTTTCAGCGGAAGACCGGCATAGGAAGGATGTTACCCGCTATGTGGGCTTCTTAGCAGCAGGGGTTGACTGTTGAGGAGCTTCGTTGGTACGTGTCAAAGTTGTTTACAGAGGATTTCTGCCAGCTATCAAGAGGCAAAGTGTTCCTTGAGCTCATGTTTTGTAGTACAGGGCCGGGTGTTGGTCTGCGGCAAGGAGGATGCTCTTCCCAATGTGGCGGGGTTCAGGTCATCCAAGTGGACGGGGCCCCCAGGTACTCCGTGTGTGCGGATGCCGCACCAGTCCTGGCTCAGCGGATTGCAGGAGTGAATGGTTTGCCGGGGGGTGCTGTGCTGCTCGCTTGCTCCCGCCACTGCAGGTGGGGCCGCCGCCGAGTCCCGAAGGCGGAAGGGGGGGAGGACCAACCTCAACTGGGGAACAGCACCGTCTCCCCACCACTCCTTACCTCCTGGTACCCCCGGAACGACCCCTCCGGGCGTCCGCCGGCCCCGTGAATGTGGACGCCTTCAGGGGAGCCTCCCGCTCACCCGCCATGTCGCTGCAGCTCCGCGATCGCTCGCCGCCTTTGAGTGGGTGTGGGGATTCTTGCTGGGCCGCTGGCCGTCGTCCGGGGTCTGTCGCTCCACGGCCCTCGGCTGGGAAGCCGGATGCCGGAGCCGCAGGAGCAGATTCAGGGAGTGGGGGTGGCCCTGGTGTCTTACGGCCGTCTCCTCCACTCTTGCGATGGCTCCAGGTGGGGGGAGGAGGGGGTCAGGATCTCCCGCCGACCCTCCGCTGTTCGGCGAGTGCTCCCCGGGCCGCTGCCATCTCCTTGCCAGGATACTGGGCCCCCGTCTCGTGAGTGGCACCGGTGGCGCGTCGGGCTCTGTAGTGAAGGAGCTCAGCTCTGGATGTGCGGAGTCGAGTGGCCGACCCCGCGAGTCTCGGCAGCCGGGCCTCCCGGGCCGAATTCCGGGCCAGGAGCTCTGATTTTACACAAAACTTCGGGATGGCATAGCTGGGGACATCAGCAGTTCATGCGCAGGCAGACTGGGGCACGGTAACCCCAAGCTCCGCAGGATTATCCAGGATTGATGCGGGGCTACGAGGGAGCTCTGACCTAAGCGGCCATCTTGGATGGCCCTCTAGCGCCCTCTTAGGGATATACATTTAAGCCCCTCCAGTGCACAAATTCACAAGCCACCACTCACCGTCGTTATTGTGAGCAGTGCATAGCTGTCTGTGCATAGCTGCCATTAAATGCTGCTATATGCTCGCTTTGAATACTTTACCCACGACTGCTGCTAGCACAGAGTGATCTTGGTGTCAAATGAGGTATTTTACTCCACCACGGCAAATACTGATAGCACCGCTGAGGGCCTGATGGATTATTAAATGTGGAATCTGAATCTGACATGCTCCCCGCCATTATTGACCAACCTCCCATTCTAAGGAGGGTGCACACATTGGTTGGACTTGGCAGCACTCTTGAAGCCTACTCCACCAGCGTGATGTTATGCTGTCACAGAGTACCAGCTACTATGGCAGAGCTGGAATTACACTTTCGTATACATTCCACCCTTCGCGATTTAGGTGGGAGACTCCCCATGTTGCCATTTAAAATAGTGTTATTTTTTACTGTCTCCAGCCTAAAATAATTATAACCCCAATGCAATCCTATGGGAAAATTACATTCTACCCATTTCTGTGGTGAAATCTCCCACTTAGTGGCTTCAGAATGTTGGTATGTCTGCTTTCAAGAGAAATTCTCTACTCTACTCATTTACCAAAATTATTGCCAAGACAGCTGGCGATAGGCAGCATTTTCAGTAATTTGCCTGCGTATTACAGTGACAGGACCTCTGCTTGGTACGCCGTATTTCGGCACAACCGTTTTGACGCTGGCTGTTTTGACCCTGCACCATCGGCGCAGCACCCATTCAGGCCCACCCTGTTGGCCAAGCTAAACGCGCCGGTATGGCACTACAAACAGTGATATCCCGGTGAAGAGACCAATCTGCGGCAGGATGTTACTGTTTGCTTAAATGTATTGTCATCCTAAGCACTAATCAATATAGTGATTTGGGTGACAGTATATTTAAGCCAAACACCACAACCTGAATACATGTAACTGTAAAAGGTTCCATGTACTGAGCGCATAGTGTTTGACTTAAATGTACTGTCATCCAAAGCTTAGGATGACAATAAATGTAAGCAAACAGTACTATCCTGGCACAGATAGGTCTATACACAGGTATATTACTGTTTGCAGTGGTATCCCAAGGTGGGTAGCTCCCTGCATCCTGTTAGCTGCGGCTAACAGGGCACGCCTGGATGGGAGCCACGCTAAAATGGCCAGCACCAAAACGGCTGTGCCAAAATGCCTGGCTTCGCCCCTGCTCCCCCACCCACTTGTATCTCCCCCAAGGATATAAATAATATTTGTCTTTGTAGAAACCGAACCAAAAGTCCAACGCCCATACTGGTCAAAATGATAATAATGACTAAAAGTCATAAAAGTAGTTTCACTGCCACCAGCCATTCAATTTAACTTGTAATTCTAACACTTTAGTTACCAGCTAAGTGTGAAAGGGGATGCAATGTATCCCTCCAGCACCCCACATAAAATGGGGTGTGCTGGCTCACTACATAAAATGTCAAGGGGATGGACATCCCACTTTACTTCTTGGGAAAAGTAGTTCACCCAAGCAGTAATAAGAGAAATTAAATAGGGAAACCCGAAGGGTCAACCCAGCCTAAGCCCGAAAGGGAACGATAAGTCCAAGCACACATTATGGAGAGACATATATAGGTCACTCATAAAAAGAGTAAAAGACTAGGTGAGAGGGGAAACAGATTCCCACTCACTGAGGGACAAGGACAAAGAATCAAGTCCAAGCAAAAGGTTCAGGGGTTGACACAGGTCGGGAAGATTCATCATAATTATGAAAATGGAAAATGTTACCCAACACCAACTCCAAAGCACCTTTGCCGTTAGCAATGCTTGTTCCGACTACAGACTCGTCCACACGTGCGCATAATGACGGTGGGTTACAGGGGACCTGTGTCCAGCAGTAAGAACTAGCCTGGACCAGATGGGACAATAGGGTGTTCACCGAGAACCGGAGCTTGTGACAGGGGTGGAGGTCCAATGTCCCTCGATTGAGGAGGTGAGGCTGGAAGACCCTAATGAAGGATGGGGAATTACACCCCTCCTAGGGGATACGCCTGACTGCAAGGCATCACTGTGCACCATATCCGATCATGAATAAATTGCCTCTTCTTACCATCACCATACACTGATGCACGAGCTAGGTTTCTACCACACTTCCTTTTAATGTGTGTGTCACGTTTCTACTTTCCTGAAAGGGGGTCTGAGGGCGACTCTTTTGGTCATGTAGAAGTTTGTCTTTGATGTGTTGATTTGACTGTGTATTTGCGCTCTCAGTGCTCCTGTGAGCACTTTACATCACGTTAATGCAGCCGTGAGGACTGGGGCGGGCGGATTAATATGGCACATTCGCTGGCCGTCAGGACTGAGCCCACCTTCTGTGGTTCTTTTCTGTCTCTGAAAATCAGAGCAAACCAAGTGCCCTTGCTGCCAGGGCGCTGCACAAAAGCCATAGCTACGGACTTTAACACCCATCGGTGGCGCCCGGCATGGGCTTGGGAGGGCGTTGATGCAGCAGTCATCAATATGCTGTGAGGCCCATCATTTGGCACCTCTGAGAGCGGTGTATTTACTTACTTTTAAACGTACTGTTAAACTTTGAAAATAATTACACAGCTCTCCAAAGTGAGAAAATAATCTTTTAGCGTGACTGCGACCTCAACAAACGTGCTGAGGACAAAGCCTGCCCAGGGTGTCCAGTCATTAATTCGAAAACAAAAGGATCGAATGCAATACATTCGAGTCAAAAGGACCGGAAAAAAAAAGACTGAATGCCTTTTTTTTGGGGGGTTTTGTTATAGGCAAAATTAATGGTTTTTGGCCAAAAAACAGGGATTTGAGGGGCAGCCCCCATCCATCCCCCCCCCCAAAAAAAGGCATTCAGTCTTTTTTTTCCGGTCCTTTTGACTCGAATGTATTGCATTCCGACCCTTTGTATTCGATCCTTTCACCCATAACCCCTGCCCAGAGGATATCAATAGCCCCCCCTATGTGGAAGCTAAAGGTTTACCTGCTGCGTTAAACGTTTAGTTGGCCCATGCCCCCAATGATTAGCTTTCCTTTGTTTAACTAAATAGCCTGTGAGATGCAGAGGTGCAGAGAGGGGAAGGGCTTGAGAGGGTCCAGAGGGAACCGGGTAAGGGAAAAAAAAGCCTTTTTGTTTGTGTGTATGTGTGGATTGTATGTATTTATGCGTGCTTGAAGGTGTGTGTAAGTGCATGTTTGTATGTGAAAGGGTGTCTAAATTCATGCGTATGAATAAATGCTGTGTGAATAGTCTACATGGGGGCGAGTGCGCGTGTGAATGAGAATGCTGTGTGAATGTTCTGGGTGGTCATATGAATGACAGAAGCTGTATGTATGTATGTGTGTGTGTGTGTGTGTGTGTGTGTGTTTGTGTGCGTGCGCCAGGCTCGGACTGTGGTATAAAATTGTTTCGGGCACCAATGAAAAAGTGGCCCACCGTTGCAAATGGCAATTCATTCCTTTTGTGACAGACTTTTTGAATGGTACCCAAGGAGGAGTTTTTTGATAAAATGTGATGCAAATTTTGAATTTTTAAGAAAATGTATCCAGCAACACTGGTCAAAACTACTAGCCACATAGTGGAGTAACTCATCAAACCCACCTACATTTACCAAAAAAACTTGCCCACTTTGACCAAAAAAACTGGCCCACCCTAGCATTTTGCATTTTTGGTTAGGGCATTACCCTATTGCCCTATAGGCCAGTCCGAGCCGGGCACACGCATTGGAGCATGAACATTTTTTGCCAGGAGCATGTCATTTTTACTGCCATATTTGGGCAATGCAAAGCCAACTTGAGTGTTATTATGTGAAGGAGGGGTTTCAGTAGGGGAAGGTACTGCATATGGGGCTGACTGGGTTCTACTGTGGCATTGTATTTTGTACTCACATTAAGGATAAATCCAGCTTTGTGAGTGTTCTTACATTGGGGAGGGCATGTTTCATTACTGTGGCATGGCATTGTTTTACTGGTGTTAAGGTCAAAGTCAACATGATAAGTGTTTTTACATATGCAGGGGAGAGGTGAGTAGCCTTTGGGAAGCCTGTAAAGCAATGCTTTCTTACTGCTTTCTTACTGTTGCATGACATTTTCTACTGGCATCAGGGGGCAAATACAAATATGGGGGATTTGTGTAATGATTTGTTATTTGTATAGCACTTTCACCAAAGCACTGTACAGAGAACATAGTTATATAAATATGATCACCCAACCGAAGTTGGTACTCATTTATTGACCTCAGAAGGATGAAAGGCTGAGTGGATCCTGCACCTGTGGCCTGCAGATCACACACAGATTGCAGCAGCAAGGGCTGAACCCGATGAGCTATTGTACCAGCTAACCAGCACAGGCATGTTTTGTTACTGTGACATGGCTTTTTTTTAATCTGGCATTAAAGCAAAGCCAACAATAGCATGCTCTTACGTGGCAATACGGCATATATTGGCAGAGCCAGCATGAACATGTTTTGTTGTAGTATCACTACTGGCATCATGGGCAAAGCAACCATGAGTAGTTGCTGGTGTGGGAAGACTGGCACATACAGGAGCACAAGAACGGTCGTGTTTGGGCACAATCAGTATGAAAATGAATTTTTACACTTGCAGGGTACTGGCATACATTGTGCCAAATGCATTATCAAAATGTGTTTGAAAATGATCCTTCGGATTGCTGATGACTTGGCATCTAATGGACCTTTTTCACGTCTTACCCTAAAAAACCTATTGTAAACTGTGTGACTTTTTACCCAATGTATCACATCAAGTGCACTGTAAAATGCAACATTTAAACCTCTTATTTAAACATTTTCCTCTGGGAAAGAACCCCTCTGAACCCACCTGGGTTGGTCCACTCTCCCTCGTGACCCGCGGTAGCTCCTACAGATTCGGTCGGGGGAAGTTCAAGTCCACCTTACGGTGAGCCCTATTACGTTAAGTCCAGGCCTCACTTGTTACACAAACTCCTAGATAGGGTTGGGCGATATCATTGCTGGTGAAATGAAAGTGGCGAAATTTGCCTCCAGTTCTTTTTCACCAGAGGGTTGAATTTGCTCCCCTTTTTGTCATCTTTATGGGAGTTTTGCTATTTTCCAGAAATGTCATGGGCTTTTTCCCTCAAACTGAAGCCCCCTAAAAACAAAATGCCTGGAATTTCTTGCCTAAAATATTTCACAATTCCCCCAAAAAATGAAAGTTCTTTAAAAAAGAGAGATTTTAGGCAGGAAAACATCAGAAACCGCCAATTTCGCTCTGCGGCCAAAATTGCCCAAGCTGGCCAATTTTGCATCAAAATCACCAATTTTTTGGGCATAGTGAATTGCAGCCATGTTCCCTACCACTGCTCCTAAACGCTAATTGAACATAGTTAGAAAGGGTGTAGTAGGTTGAGAAGGATTGAGATGCAGTACTATAGTATGCAATATATGTAGGGATCTTGCCGGAGAATTCAGAATATACTACTGGGAAAAAACAATGTTGGCCATGTAGATATCTGTGTACTAACAATGGGTGTCAACCAGTAGATATATTGTCGCAACTCCCCTGCTTGCACACAAATATTACTTGCACCAGTGACAGCATGTGCATTAGAAAAATTACTCTGGGGAACATTGTGGAGCCTGGCCAAGATGGAAGCACTCTGTGGAAGCTCAGTACAATGGGGACATGATGTCCTGCATTCAAATGCGGAATGGAGCAGAAAGAATTCTTGATCAGAGATGGGACATGCAGCCCATGACTTCAGGATCAGTGCGGGCACAGCTGTGTCCAGCAGGGACTCTGCTACCGAGAACCTGGTGGCAGAGGCTTGGTCTGACCGGGTGTAATGGTTACGTTCAAAAGGGCTCTCTAGGCCCTGGACTACAAGCGATTGCACATTGGATGATTCCACTTTACTACTGCTATTTCTACTATTCCCTGGGGAATGGATTGATCGGTAGCCGAGGCAAATGATTGTGGCCACACCTTGCGGATCGGTAACCCCTGGTGGATGTTTAGTATCCTCTAGCTTGCTCTGCTAACCTTTTACATTTGGGGGTTATGAATTGTGGGTTTGAGATCAGATCCATGCACGTACCCCATACTTGGTTCTCCCCAAGTGGATTCAGCTTCAAACAACTTTGTCCCCTGGCTGCCTTTTTTTACATGACCTCACTGCCCCAGTTATAGAGCAACAGAATGTTTCCTAAGCAATGTTTATGCATGCATTACCCAAGAGATGAGGGGTTCTGGGACTGGGTACTGGCAGGACAGTTCACAAACAAGGTTCTTTGATTTGACAGTTTGATCGCTGGCTCGCTAGAGGGACTTGGAGCCACAATGCCCATCTTGGGTGCAGGTTCAAATGTAGACTTGCCTGTGGAATGCCAAGATCTTTAGAAGGGAGGAGTCAAGTGTTAATTGGTTGGTAGCAGGGCATGCAGTTTTTGAGGTGGAAATTTAAGATGGGTAAGATCCGTTTCAGAGGTGTGAGAAGAATGTGGAAGTCCAGAAATGGTTGAACGTCTGCTGCAATGCGAAGAGCATAAAGAACAGAGAGACTTAGTAAAGGCTAGAATGAGTGGTGTTGGGATCAGGGTGGCAAGTGTTGCAGATATGTTAGTAGGGAACAGGATGTCCACTTGTAGTCAGCGGAAGATTATTCTGAAGTACGTTAGGAAGATGGGAAGATGGGGTGAGTTTTAGTGGATCAGACTACATCGTCATTTGAGAGATGTAGTTGGAAGACATCTTTAAAGATGGAAATTACCGGCTTCTGGCTACAAGGAGACGCCCGATAAGAAGCAGAAGACGCCTCACATGAAAATATCACAGGGACGCCATGTCGCCACTTTTCACTTTACATGCATGTCTGAATATACACTTGCAATGTGCAAGGTCAAGGGATGGGCAACCCAGTGAAGATGTGCAGAATAGCCCGGCGCCTACGAGGTTTCCGGGTGTACTGTACATCAGCGGTGTTGCTAGGTCTGGAAAAGATCAGGGGCTATGCTAATGTTGGGACTGGCGGGACTCGGGGCTAGGTAGCATTTTGGATGTAGCACCTGAGCTTCCACCCGGGGCTACAACCAAAATACCCGGGGCTATATCCCCCTCAGCCCACTCCGCCCCTAGCAACGCCTCTGCTGTACATTTGTCCAAGGAACTCATAAGGCCCTTATCGAGTGCCAGAAAGGCCCAAGAGGCTGGGTGGAGCGTACACCATATTTGTCATCAAAACCAGGGGTAGCTATCTCATCAGCAACAGCCATGCCTTTGAAGAGGTGGAAACACAGATTTAAATAGTAAATAAATGTTATTACATAGAACTTTACATACACATATGTATACGTCCCTTTACATAATTTATATGCTCATTAGGCGGTAGACATTCTTTATTTGCAAAATGCATACAGTACTTATCGTACATGATGTTCAGGTAGAAATGTACCAAAAGAAGTAGTGGAACTGTGACCCCGGCGGAGGACAGAGTAGGCAGGAAGGGAGCAACATGCAACACATTTTTCATTGGTTGCAACTTGCAACCATGCTGGCTGACAGCCAATCGGGTTGAAACAGATTTCAGTTTCGCTGTAAATGGTATTGGGTGGTGAAGTAGAGAAGTGTGATTTAACTTCCCAAAGAACAGTTCCTGAATGCTGATAATGGCTACAAAAAGTAGTGGAACAGTTAACAGTAAAAAATAAAAGTAGTGGAGCGGCTCTCTCTACCGTTCCCGCTCACTTCGACCACTGGCCAGGTGACTTCATTCTGCCTCTCAACCCATCAACATGCAGACGGAATCTGTCATGCCCTTAAACTCGAGAAACCAATGCGCCGTTAGAACTGGCAAGGTAACTGGTTCTGGTAGCGAGCGGTAAGGTGGGACATACAGCCTTTTGGCTTACTGCACAAAAACCCAGACTCATTCAAAAGTGGAAAAGGTCGCTTTAATGTGACAGGCCAAAGCTTACAATTAAACGATTACCTGGCTCCATGGCCTCACAAACTAAAGACATATTTCAAACAACCAATTAAATAATTAAACATTCTCATTTTTTACCCAACAATTAAATAAAGCCATTTCCTCCCTAACTATCCCTTGGACCCTACCGTCTCCTTACCCCTTTTCCAGGCGTCCCGCTTTCTCCCCTGGGCCATGCCCCTCCAGGATCAATACCTGTTCCCCCGAGGTGGCCCTATTGTGCAAACAGCGCCACCCCATCCTTTCCCGTGTCATTCCCCCATTGTGCTTCCCTACCCCCACATCAAAAGGGGCCATGCCCCCGACACCAGAAAAACCCTCCCCCGAGGTGTTCTTTCTGCCCCACCCCCCCCCACCAATTTTCCTACCTCCAACTCCTCAACCAATCTCCCAGCCAAGAGCTCAAGTCTGCCAGATGATTGTTCCCCAAAAACCGGAAAGTTTACCCATCCTCTCTAAATCTCATCAATCCTTCCTAAACCATCTCCTTATGGTCCAAACCTGTACTGCCACCGATGTACAAATCTGTACCATCTCTCTGTTTATCCCCTTCCTTGCCCGCTCTATCGGACCCTCATTTCTCGCTCCCCTCCCACTGTCTGTGGCAAACACCGTTGCTTGAGGCCACACTTGTCGGACCCATAACAAAAAACCCTTTTTTTTTTCTCTCCTAAGAAGAGCCACACCCGAATCACTTACGCCCATAACTTTCCCTCAACCCAGCCAACATAGGAAGCAACTGATCCCAGCCCAGCCCCCCAAACCCGGACCATTTTACCACAACATCTTTATAGTTTCACCCCAGTTGCCTGCCAACAACCCTTTTCTCAGCTTCTTTCCCCGCCCACTAACCCTAGAATGCAAAAACCCAATTTTTGACATCTGACCGGACCTCCTAGCAGCATCTGAAAAAGAAATTACAAAATCACTTCCAAATCAACAACATCCATATAAATACAACACTCCTGCTACCTACTGAAAAATTCTATAAAGACATCCCGTTTGCCCCGGTCCCTGACATACCCTTTGTATCTCCCTTACTTTCAGCGTCCCAAACTTTGCACCTACTCCTCTGAATAGCCCAGCTTGCTACAGATGCTGCACCCCTCCTAAATGAATGAGTTCCAACCTCCTAACCTTTCCCACACCACTAGTAATACCTCCGCATTACCCTATCCTTCCTGGTCATCTCCTTATCCCTCTCCGGAAACACCCCCGGTCCTCTCCTGCCTGTCCCCCTATATTTCGCACCTTTCACCTAACCTTTAAACAAGACAACTAAACCCACTTTGCCCCCCTTTTTCCTCTAAACTATTACCCTCCTGCTCACCCTTGCCCCCCCACCTTCCATCACCTTATTAATTTGGCCCTACATTGCCCCCCCTGCACCGGGGGCCCACGTGCACCCCCGACCATGCAGGCCCTTTACTTTATTACTCCTCTCGCCACTGCACCAGGGGCCAAACCTGCACCCCCGTCCATGCAGTCCCTTCCATATAACTAATCCTCAAGCTCCTTGCGTCCATTACCACCTGTTTCCCACCTGCACCAGGGGCCCTAGTGCACCCCCGTCCATGCAGGCTCTTTTTCTGCCTTACTTCTCTCCACCGCTGCACCAGGGGCCAAACCTGCGCCCCGTCCATGCAGTCCATTCCACATAAATTCCTCTTCCAGCACCTTGCTTCCACTTTTTTCCCCCAGCTGCACCAGGGGCCCTAATGCAGCCCCGTCCAGGGGAGTTGCTAGGTCTGGAAAAGACCCGGGGCTAAGCTGATGTCGGAACTGTTGGGACTGGGGGCTAGCTAGTCTTTTGGCTGTAGCTCCTGAGATTCTATCCGGGGCTATAACCAAAAGATCAGGGGCTATAGCCCCCTTAGCCCCCCCTAGCAATGCCCCTGCCCCGTCCATGCAGACCCAACTCATCACTTCCCCTTGCTGCACCAGAGGCGCTCCCGCACCTCCGTCCATGCAGCCTGAAGCTTACTCACCTTGTCGTGCGGCAAGCGTGAGGGCTTCGCCACCGTCGTCTATGCCCTCCAAACGACTGCCACCACCCCTTAACAATTTCCACAGTTACATCCACCTGCGGCCCTCCCCTACCTACGCGTCTTCCTCCTCACCCTTCTCCTACCCCTTTCAAGTCGCCCCCACAAACCTTTCATTAAATCTTGTGCCCCCCCCTCCTTTTACGATAAACAGAGCCCGGCCTATCAGCACACCCCTATTTACCTGTCATGCGGTCCTTCCCCCCCACCTCCTTGCCCCGCTCCTCGCCCTGAGCCACTGTCCCCTGCCTGAAAACAATCTGTAACCGGATGCCGACCCGCACACCTGCTGCACTCGTGTTTAAATTTGCACATCCACCTCGTGCAACCTTCTTTATTGAACGCCCAAATGCTGTCGAGGGCTATCCTCTGCCTCCTACCCCCGCCCCCTCATGGGCGGGGCGACCAAGAAAGGGCCGATAAGGCACAGGCAGCCCACTTGCTGTGTGCAATGTCGGGGCAGGCCTCGTTGGAGCCATCCATTGCAGCCAAAGATCCATGTCTATCTCCCCCCAGACCGCCTGACTGTCCTCTGCCATTCTCGCTCTGAATTCCTCGTCATAGCGTACCCAGGCAAAACCCCCAAAACTCGTGAAAGCCTTTCTAATTACATCCATATATTTAAGCAGGGCCACGCAACGCTCTGGGAATTTTTCACAATATACACTGGCATAAATGATAAATGCCGACGTCCAATTCTCAATAGTCACCGGGACCCTTGGGCGCGAAGCCAGTTCCCTCTCTTCTTCTTTTGACCCCTCCTTTGCTCTCACTTCCCTATGGAGCAACTTAAAAACATCTACAAATTCCCCTGCCTGAATCTTCTCCCTGGTCGCTGCCATCAAGTGCGCTCCCAACGGTTTTGTTATACCCATGTACGGCAGTTTTTTCTCCTTGCCTTTCCCTTCAACCTCCTTTTCCTTTTTAACTTGCACCTCGAGCACCAATGGCTCCACCACCTTGTCCGTTTGAATTTCCACTGAGCAAATGCCCTTCTCATCCCCCAAGGCTCCAATGGCCTGTACACCAACTTCTTTCCTCACTCCTTGCAGTCCAGACCCTTCATTTCCCGTCCCCTTTCTCATGACCCCTCTCTGCCATGCAGATGACCCTTCCCTATCCCGCTCACCTCTTTCCACACAGGCCATCTGCGGTCTGGCGTCCACACCAATGCTCATCCTCTCCTTTCTTAGAGGGCTCCTGCTGCGGGGATAAAACATGTCAGCAGACTCACCCAGCCAATAGTTCCCCCGACCTCTTGCCCCCTGACCACCCTGCACCTGCCTTTCGCGATCCCCCTCAAAGCTCTACTCTCCTCCCCCCTTTCCCTTACAGCCCTATAACCCTCTACCTCCCACTGCCCCACATAATCCTCCAATCCAACTTCATCACCCGTTAAATACCATTGTAGATGCGGGCTCATGCCCGAGTTGAGTTGATCTTCTTCGTGCGAGCCCGGGGCGTCTGCCCCGCCACTCCTTTGACGTCTTCTTGGCGGGGCCGCAGAAACCCCTGCCTGGTCCTCTTCTCTCGGGCGAGGCGTGCCGTCCTCCACCCTAGAATCCTCATCGCAAGGGGCCGTGCTGCACCCTCTAGGCTTTCCTTGCGTTGACCGAGGAGGGGCCGTTCTAAAACCCTCTACCTCCACCTGAACAGCGGGGGCTGCGCAGTGCCCTCCGCCCACACTCCTCCTACCCGGTGGGGCCGTTCCGCACCCCACTCTAACCTCCTCAAATGATGGGGACCTCTCCCTCCTTCTCCCACCTGCATTCCTCTGCAGGTATTTATCCCCTTTTCCCTTCTGCCCTGTCACCCCCTTCTGTGCCCCATCACGGCCCCCACCGTGGTTCCCTTGATCCACCTCTTTTTGAGCACTCCTAGCTTCCATAGGGCTATCATTCACTCCCTCCCTCACTGGCTCCCCACCCGAAATCCTTTCTCCCCCGGACGCCCTCCTGTCTATCTTCCTCCTCATCTTCCTGCCCCTGGATTCCCAAACCTCTCCTCCCCCCGCCGCGGGGGTGCAAGCCACCACTGCCGTGAGAGCCCCATCAGCCGCAGCTCTACGCTGCGGCCTGCCCCCACCTACCTCCCCTTCTCCCGTTACTTCCCCTACCGCCCCTTCCAATTGGGCCTTAGATGCCCTGCTAATAATTTCCAGTGCCTCCCTCAGAGCCCTAGCATCAACCAAACACTTCTTGCTAGCTCCTTGGGCCCACCATTGTGCACCAATAATCTGGTTGTGCACTAACAATATGCCCCTGAAAATTAAGCTAGCTAAACTACGCCCCCGAGCCAAAACCTACCCGTGGACCTATACCCAAAATGCCAAAACTGCTATCTTTGAACAGCGCAAAATTAACACCTCATAAAAACCCACTGGTAATATGTAACCATAATAGTATTTATTTGTTTATTTATTATTATTATTTTTTTATTTTCCTATTTTAACTCCCTAAATACTGCCCCCTCTTAATGCCCTTGCCCTAGAGACCCCCCAATCCTGCTCTACAGTGCCCAGCAAAAACCCTAGTCCCACCAGACCCAAGATCCACTTTAAACAAAAAATCCACCCAGAAAGAAAATGGGGATATAAAATGTACTATCCCAGTAAAGAGTAAATTGTTAATTAACTCTATAATCCCAGATGAAGTGTTTTAAAATATTGTCTTTTTTTTAATTTATTTTTTTAATTTATTTTCCCTCTAAAATTACCCTAACCTTGCTGGGCCCCTTCCATAAACCGGAAATTGCCCCCCAGCCCCACAAGACCCCGAAAACTGAGCTCACAGGCTCAAAATTGGTAGCAGGAAAGCCATGGACACTGCCCCCTATCGGCTTCTATGGAGAACGACACTGTAACTGCTGTCTCTCATAAACGGGCCCTTTAAGAAAGTCAACCAGAGCACCTTATGCCAAATAAAACTGCTGGCTAATAATAACTGCAAGCTGCAAGCAAGCCACACAGCAGAGTGAAAAAGAAAAACGGAGCGTTCCCTTTAAGAGGACCACACTGCCTCACCATGTCTGACAAAAGCTACTGTGCTGTGCACTGCGTAGCTCAAAAGAATGCTAATGGCCCTTGTGCAAACAAGAGAGGGAGCTCTGCTAATGAGGAACCCCCAGCCCACACCTAACTAATGAGGTGTGCCACCAGTGGAGAACGAGAAAGCCGCTAACCCCAGGGCTCCGTGACAGAGCAGACACCCTGGAACAATACTGCTGTGAATTCCACAGCACTGCCAGGCACGGGCTGGAGATCTCGCCGACAGCCCCCGCCAACAACGCACTAATCTAAAGGACCACAAAAAGGGGGCACCTACATAGCTAAGGTAAGAACTGGAAGTACCTTATGTACGGTACCTCCGGAAAAATAATTTTATATATAATTTCTTTTTTTTTTTTTATAATTAAACGCTGACTGCCTAACCCCTCTTTTAAACTACCTACTCCTCCTCACCTCCACAAAAAGCCCCTACACGTGCCAAATCAGGGAAGGCTTCCCTGGCCCTTAAATACCCTAGTGAGGCGCTCTGCCCCCCACGGCCACTCGCTGGCCGTGTGCAGCGCCAAAAACCTCCCCGGGGGGAAACGCTTCGCGTTCCCCCGGGGCCCCCTCTTCTTAATAAGATTTGACTCCCCTCCACGTTCCACGAACTGAATAGACATAGTGGGCCTGATTCATGGAACTTTTTCCTATGGGATTGCACCATTATAAAACACTTCCATGAATCAGGCCCATTGTTTTTGCATGCTGAATGTGCTCAGGGACACCATTCTTCTAATGGTCATTATTTCTTTATTTGTTTTATTTATTTATTGTTGTTTGGTGCTGGCCCTACCCAGAGGGTCTCAGAGTGCCTTAGATGGTTCAAAGTTTGAAAAGCTGTGAGTTGAATACAAGATGTTATAACATATTTTCAGGAAATAATGGGAAGATTAGGATAGACATGTGATTGCAGTGGAGGAGTGCAGGGTTATGTGTGGGGAAACAGGGTGGTATGTTTTGAGGCTCTTTCTGAAAGTGGTGATGACAGGTGCAGTGCAGGCTGAAGAGGTAGGGTGTTCCTGCCCGGGGTGCCCAGTGGGTCAATGCTTGTTTTTGTGTGCATGTGAGTTTGCAGAGGGGAATGTGTTTCAGATCATTCTCCACATCATTGTGGTTGTTACATTCCAATCTACATGAAGAACACCACTGAGTTCGCGCCAGAACATGGCTAAGTGGAAACATAATGAAATAACCTAGGGTATTTTTGAATGCTATGAAGGGATTGTGGTTCGGGGACATCGCTCCTGGCATGTCTGCTTCTATGTGTTGAAAAGCACTAAATGCCAACCTCTGGGACCAATGTATATCTCTATGGTCCTCAAAATTGAGGACCATAGAGCCAGGGCTCAGACAAAAATCAGGTACAATCAAATACATGAAGAGTGTAAGAGCAATCAATGAGGTGTTTATGCCAAAACATTGCACAAAAGCTGCTAAAAATTAGGTACAACCAAATAGATGAATAGTATAAGAGCAATCAATCAAGGGGTGACAGTATTAGTGTTCCAAAGACGAAAGAAGATTTTACAAGAAGAGCAAAAAGAAGCTAGAGTATGCACAGAATGAGAATGAGAAGCGAGTTTAGGAGCAAAAAGCGAAAAAGAGTAGAAATGGGACTGGGCACGGGAGGACGAGGTATAGCTAAAAGGAGAAGAGAACATGAATGAAGAGACATAGAGGACAGAATATGGCTTTCATGTCCTGCCAGGAGGGTGGACATATCCTTTAACGGCCCACCAGTCCCAGCTAACGCAGGCCCAAGCAAAGTGATGGCCTCAGCTCGGGCTGTGGGGGCGTTAAAGGCCATGCCTGCCCGAAAGCCATTCACACCACAGGGTTCGTCTGGGGTATGAATGGCTTTCAGAATTTTTCATAGGAAGATCTGCACTACCTGCGCAGCCGATCTCCCGATGAAAAATGGAAAATGAAAAAAAAAGAAAAAAAAAACCCAGCCGCCATATGGAAAAGAGACAACGTCCCTTTTCCATGTCCATGGCGGCCAGACGATAGGAGCGCCAGGACCAGAGCGCAATGCTCTGGTCCCGCAGGTAAGTGGAGGGGGTTCAGATGGGGATCGGGTTATTTTGGGGGGCAACAGGGAGAGACCCCCTGTTGCCTCCCTGCATTTAAAGAAAGAAAGGGCCTTGGGTGGCTGGGTCAATGGGTGGGGATTGTGTATTCTCGCCCGCTGTTCCAGCCTCCTGATTGGCTGAGCGCCCTTCCCCGTGTGCGACTGGACATAGATTAGATAAAAAAGATATGGAGGAGCTAAAACATGAATACATAAACACTACAAAGATAGCGTAGACAGGTAGGAAATTAACGCCAACCAAGGGATGCCAAAAATGGCAACAGAAGATCACTGGTAGCTCAAAAAGGAGAAAAACAGCAGAATTTAAATTATAATTCAAAGGAAAAAGAGCATAGGCTGGCCAGTAGGGTGCGAAGATATGAAGGCCAGTAGTCAAGCCACAAAGAGAGTAGGGTAAAAATAAGAGTCATGGTAGCTGAAAAGTAAAAAAATGATAAATGTTGTTGTGAAATCCCCACCTTTTGCTGAAATATGATCTCTAGAGCAGAAACATACTCACGCAGGCTCTCCCAAGATACTGAGGTAGATTAATATGGCTAGGACACAATTATTAATTTGACGAACAATGTCCACCAACTACTCAATGGGCCTCATCAGGAGTCCGGTAGCATTGTGGTGCAATTTCTGCCAAGTGGAAATAGCGTTACTGAAGGGTTGTGCAGCGTTATTAGCACTGCATCACAAACTGGCGTGAACACGTTCCTCACTCCGGCAGTAACACTATTACTGCCTGGTGGACACTGTATCAAAATAAGGGTTACTGCTGAAATATTGACGCTAATAGTGCTACCACCAGCCATCCCGGTGCTATTAGCGCTGGCAGAAATTGCATCACTGCTGGAACAGGAAGCACGGCAGTGGCCATTTTGAAAAGCTCAATCCATCCTGCATCTCCACTTCCTGTAGACATCCAGACCTGTAAACAAGGCAAAATGTAGAGGACCAGAAGCAAGGTGCCCAAAAATCACTTGAGAAAACCTATGTTCAGTGAGGGGGAACTGGTGGTCCTCACCGATGAAGTTGTTGCCCACTGTGAGGAGCTGTATGGCAGTAAGCAGTGAAAAACCTCTGGCCAGCGCAGGACAGCTATCTGCCATGCCATCGGCCAGAAGGTGACTGCTGTGGTCAGTGTACCCCGTGACTGGGAGGACTGCAGAAAAAGAAGGAATGACTTGACGGTCAGGGTGCGTGGACTACTGCCCCAACACCGCCAGGAGTCCCTGGTGACTGGAGGTGCAACCTTGGAACTACTTGTCCTCACTGCCTAGGAGGAAAAGTGCAGCACAGTCCTGGAGATGGAGGACATAGCGGGAGTTTGAGGTGCAGAGGCGGGTGCCAGCAGCCAGGAGACAGGAGGTGATTCAACCCCCCCAAACCCCCAGCACAAGTGCATGCATACATGTCAGCCTAGCAGAAGATGCCCCGGTGGACAGGGACACATGTCAGCAGTCTCAGAAGCTGGGAATGCCAACAGGTTGAAGTGACGGGGTGGTACATCAGCCACCCTCCACAACAGCCATGGGGAAGGGCACCAAGGACACCCCTAAGCGTTACAGAAGCAGGAAGTGGTGGCAAGTGACCTATCCAAGTGCTATGCACACCACAACCCTGCTGGCCCTGCCTGTGTCAGAAGGATTGTGGTACATGAGTAACCATGACACCGTGCAGCAGTCACACCAACATGTTGCGGTCCCAGTTGCTGGCTGCACAGCAGTGCCCCATAGAGCCATGCCAGTGCCATAGAGTAAGGCACCACACCCACTCCCACAAGGGGTATGTCACCCAGGGAGGGGATGAGAGGGCATGAAGGACCACAAGCATGCAATCTAAACATCAGCTGCCCCAGAATGGACACTGTGCCCTCCCCAAAAACAGGCCAAGGACCAACTGGCCATGTGTCACACACTCATTGCTGCAACCATCTTAACAATGCTGTGCCCACATGCAGCCTCCCTTGACCAACAATGCCCATCTGCCCAAATGTGTGGGATCCCACTCTGTAAAATAGCAAATGTGTCTTGCATGCCAACACACGTGGAAGAACCATACCTGACATTTCCAATGTCCCCTACAGGCACTTACGCATCACCACCACCACCCCACAAAGGAGCAGACAGGCTATGCCTAGGCAGATGGCCCGCCGTGAGACACTGCAACACAGCACGGCCAAGCCTACGGCAACACCACAGCCCACCAGAAGCACCTCAAGGCCCACTAAATCCACTCCCGCAGCTGCATAGACTGACACTGAGGCCACACCTCCAGGCAGGGCAACGGCAGAAGCACAGGGGGACATCAGCCCAGTGTCAGTGCCTGCAGAAGGGCCGCAAACCCCCGAGAGCCCTCACCGTCGCCAGCGTGCCTAGACACCCGAGCCAAACATCGACACGCCATCCTATGGCATCCCTACCCACAGCCCAGATACACTGCACAGCCCCCCTCCCATTCTGCACACACCATCAATCACGCCGTGTTTCAGAGGCTGAAGGAGATGGAGAGTCGACAGGGGGAGATGGAGGCAATTGGGCATAACCATTCTGAACACCTGCAGGCGATCCGTGACTGCCTGCAAGTGGCCACCCACAGGATTGTGCAGGCCATGACAAGCAACAGGGTGGAGGCAGCTGTCATGGCTGCCACCCTGACAGTGTATTGGCAGAGGGTCAGGGAGATGATGGTAGTGGTCTCGGCACTTGCAGAGGCCATCCACTAGAGCACAGAGGTAACACTCCAGCATATCAGGGGGTCAGGCTAGATAGCTTCCAGTTCAACAACACCCACTGAGGAGTCGCAGCAGGGTACACCCAGGTGCCAGTCCTAGCGCCATTTGGGCTCAAGATCACTGGGGCTGGCATGGGGGGGGGGGGAAGCCACAGATATAATTGACATTGAGACACTTTTTGCTATGAGTGGTCGTGCCGGGGAATTGGTGGTGGGAGGGGGGAGGGGACATGCGGAAGGGGGGATAGTGTGCTGGGGAGCTGGTGGTGGGAGGGGGGAGGGGGTAGTGTGCTGGGGAGTTGGTGGTGAGAGGGGTAGGAGTGATGTCAGGGCACATAGTTCCATTCCAACTGTTAAACTGCATCAATGCGAGGACATTCCTGATTGTGTCATTGTCGTTTTATTTTTTTTATTTTAATAAAACATTTTTATTGATTAAGATACAAATAATAATACATATGTTAGCAAGTTACAGACTTTGAGCGGAATTTATAACCATAAAAGATGATCAGAGATTGAAAATATTAACAGGCAAGAACTTGATCAATACCAAAAACATTAATTAAACAAATTGGATAATTATACACATTTGAGAAAGAATGGTGGATGGAAGTAGTACCAGTTGAACATGTATTATAGTAACAGGTCTGTAATGAATAGCTTAATGGGGAAAAGAATGGAAATTTGGGGAGACATACTGGGAGACATATAGAAGACGTACAAGAAACAGATGGGATATGGGTAAGGGCGGGGAAGATGGGTATAATAAGTTATTTGATCAAACTGTTATTAACGTTACAATCATAATATAGAACAGGCATTTGAATATAAGTATAATCATCCAGCTAATAAATAACATAAGAGAATATAGGTTTAGGAACCATGAGCCTTTGCATTGAAACAGTTGAGATAACGGATGAAAAAATACCATTTTGCAATGTATTTAGGAATTGTATTGTGATTATTAGCCATGCACATTTCTATTTTATGAGTATGACATATATTTTTCCACCATCCTCTGGTTGAAAGAGATCGAAAGTCTTTCCAGTTAGCTGTGATACATTTTAAGGCTATACAGATGAATAAAATCATATAGTTTGGTTGAGTCAGTAGAAATATATATTGTAATGGCCAGACTTCTTAAAAATACATTCACAGAGGATAACGGAACATCCATAGAAAAAATAAGCTTAATGAACTTCCAGATGTCTTGCCAAAATCTGAAAACATATGAGCATTCAATGAACATATGTATATATGTGGCGTGAGACAAGCCACATGACCAACATTTAGCATCATGATTTGGGTTAGCCTTAGCTAGTTTAGCCGGAGTAATACATGCTCTATGGATGAAGAAGAAATAGTATTGTGTTATATTTGCTGAAACAGATATGTGTTTCATTTTGGAGAACAAACGGAGCCATATATGATCCTCAAAAGTACATCCTAAGTCAAATTCCCATTTCAGAAGAATTGAACAAACATTAAATGTTGAGGTGAGCATATTATATATTTTTGGGGCTCTCACATCACAAGTCATGGTTAGCTGTAATAGTCTCAGGGTGTGGCCTCAGTAATAGTCTCAGGGCGTCTGGAGAAAGAATCTCACTGGAAAAATGATTAAGAGCATCAAGACAGGAGTTGATTAATTTATTGTAGTACTGAAAGTCAGCTTTGGGGATGCTAAATTTGGATGAGAATTGCTGGAAGGAGAGAATGGAAGGACCATCTATAATGTGTTGGATGAATCTAATTCCTTTTTTGATCCATGTTTTATGATTGAGGACCTTATTATTGATTACTATATTTTTATTGTGCCGTAGTAAAGGGGAAAGGCACTTATTGGGAGTTTTGGTATAGGGGAAGAGAAAGGTTTGTAGGGCTGTAACAGATGCTTTAACAGAGTCCCAGGTGTTCTTGGAGGTATGTTTAAATATGTATACATAATCAGTAATGTTATGTGGATGAACTGAGTGTTTTTCTAATGTGCACCAAGTAGGGGTATCCGCAAATTCAGGATCTGTGAACCATTGGCGAGACTGCTTAATGAGAAATGCAGAGTGATATAGCTTAAAGTCTGGAAATCTAACTCCTCCCATTTCATAAGGTGCTTTAAGTTTGGTTAGCACAATTCTTTTGCTTTTTCCAACTCCCCAAAGAAAGTTTAGTAGTATGGAATAAATAGATTTGAAAAAGCAAAGAGATAGTGGATCGGAAAGAAGCTGAAGGTAGTATAGTACAGTAGGTGACAGCATCATTTTAATTGTTTCCAAACGTCCCCCCAAGAGAGGTAAAGGGGGGATCATTTGGATGTAAGGTCCTTAAGAGTGTCTAATAACGTATTGGTGTTCAGCTTGACGGTGTCTTGGATTGTAGGGGCAAAACGAAGTCCTAAATATTTGATGGAGCTACTACACCATTTAAGACCAAAACTATCAATGTCATGTTTGAGGCAGTAGGGATTTAAGGGCATCATTTCTGATTTCTGTCTGTTTAGTTTATATCCTGATACATTACCAAACTGAGATAAGGCATTAAGGAGATTAGGTAGATGAAGTTTGGGATTTTTGATTAGAATAAGAATATCGTCAGCATACGCTGCTATTTTGGTAATTGAGGCACCTGCTTGAATCCCCAGGATATTTTTGTTAGATCTTATTGATTCCAGTAACGGTTCGAGAGAAAGAATATATAATAACGGTGAGAAGGGGCAGCCCTGCCGCATACCTCTAAGCAAGGGAAAAAAGGATGATGTTTGGCCATTTAAATAGAGGATTTAGGGGCCGAATAAAGGAGTTTAACAAGTGAGATACATTTTTCACCACATCCGTGCAAGCGTAGGGTTTGGAACATAAAGTTCCAATCACCCGATCAAAAGCTTTCTCTGAGTCCAAAGCAATGGCAGCATAGCCTTGTCAATCTGTTTTGTCTTTAGCTGCTAGATTGATGGCATTGAGTAGAAGTCTAGCATTAGAGGGTATGTTGCGTCCTTTAACATAGCCAGTTTGATCTGCTTTTACCAGGATTGGGAGTGAGGATTCAATTCTATTAGCTAGTATTTTAGCAACAATTTTACTTTCTTTGTTGATGAGGGAAATGGGTCGATAGTTACTAGGGAGGGAAGGTTCTTTGTCGGGTTTAGGGAAAATGATAAGTAAAGCTTCAGAGAATGAACCAGATGATGATTTTTGTGATATAAAGTATGAAAATAGTGTTTTAAGTTTTGGGGTTAATACTTGAGATAAATTGATGTAGAATTTGGTGGATAGTCCATCTGGGCCGGGTGCTTTTCCTTTACCCAGGATGTGAATGGCTTTGGTTATCTCTGAGGAAGTAATATCATTATCCAGGTGAGAAAGGTCTACTTGAGGGTATGAGGTACAATTGATACCTTAAAGAAAGGATTCGATATTATCATTTGGAATAGACCTTTCTGGAGTATAAAAATCAGTCTAAAATTTCCTAAAGCAGTCGAGTATTTCGTCAGAGCGGTGATGAGAAATGCCCTGAGTATCCTTAATATGGGAAATATGAAATTTTTCCTTTTTGGCTTTTAAATAAAAGGCAAGCATTTTGCCCACTTTATTTGATGTTTGATATATCTTTGTTTTATATTTAATTATTGTACCTGCCGCAAGTTCTGTAATTTCTTTATTAATTTCAAAACATAGCTTTATTACTAGTAGTAAGTTTGTCGAGCTAGTATCTGAATGGTAACATTGCTCTGCTTGGGTGAGTTTGGAATAAAGATCATCTAGGTGTTTTTTCCTAAGTTTCTTGTTCCAACAGGAGAGGGCCATAATGTGACCTCTTAAAGCAGCTTTGGATGCATCCCAGTTGTTAACAACAGATGTATTACTGTCCTGATTGTCACTAAAATATTGTTGGATAAATAAATGAATTGATTGATTAAACTGTGGATCATGTAGAAGGAAGTTATTAAGTTTCCATCTAGTCGCAGTTTTGTTAACTTCTGTGAGGCAGAAGGATGTGATAACAGGTGCGTGATCTGATATAATAATATTAGAGATTTAAGAATCTATGATGGATCCAGAGAGGGTTTTGACTGCAAAGATATAGTCCAGGCGTGATAGTGTATTGTGCGGGAGTGAATGGAAGGTAGAATCTAATTGAGTGGGATGGGATCGTCTCCATGTGTCAATTAGTCCCGTCTCCACTAGGCAATTAACAAAGGACTTATGGGTTTTATTTGATTTAAACATGCAGCTGGATTTTCGAAATGACCTCCTTAACCCAGAGAGACTTAAGCTTCATTGATTCTTTGTTGGATAAATGAGTTTCTTGTAGACAAGCAACTGTTGGCTTATATTTGTTCAAATGAGATATAACTTTGCATCTTTTAATGGGATTCTTACATCCTTTGATGTTCCATGTCATATACCTGAAGATCATTTAATCAGATACGAAATGATAGGCATGCAACTTATGGCTATAATGCAACAATATATTCAGATTCTTAGTAATGCGGTTTAAAACATATATCATTGTCGTTTGTATTTACATGTGTGATTGTCACACAGTGGTACATGGCTTGTGCCATGGACATTGGTCTAACAGGCCCTGGCGGGCTAGTCTGCCATCCCTCACGTCCTCTCTGATGATGCATGCTGTAGACCCTGCCTCATGCTCTGCATCCTCATCCTCTGGGGACAAGATCACTTCTCTGATTCATCTCTGAACTTCAGCCTTGAAGAAGAATTAGTTTGAAAACGTTGGGAGAGCAGTCCTTTCCGAAGTCCTCAAGTTATGAGGTGAAGACAGGTAGTCCAAGGCAGAGGTAAGCTCTGCTCCCTAAACAGCCCTAGGGCACACTGGGGGTGACCTGCTGCTGGAGCAAGGCCTGCCTATCTGTCAGCCACACTAGTACCCAGTGGGATTAGTGAGTAGGCACACAGTTTACTCTTTATGGCCTCCAGGAGAGATTAGCAAGAGCGTAGCTTTTCATCCATTCGTGATCCTGATCTTTTTTTACAGAAATTATAAAGCCCAGATAACAGATCTATTCAACTCTCTGGATTGAAGTATTGTTTAATTTCCATTCGAAATTGCTGATTTTCCTGCGCATTGTGCTAACCATTACAAATGATTTCCTGGCGTTAATCTGCAAGTGGTTAGCATTAAGATATTTCTCTATGCCTTCAAGCTGCTGCTGCAATCCTGCCGGTGTATACTCCATTAATGTCAGATCATCAGCTTAGGCAATGCAACTCATTTTCAGACCTGGCCAAATTGGAGCTTAGCATCCCAGTCCCTACTTTTCGCCCAGAGATCAGGCAGCTATAAGTTCATAAAAATGGGAGCTAACATGTACCCTTGGCATACACCCCTGTTTAAATCGATGACTTGATAATTCACCCAATGTGTTTAATCTACCCTTGGTTGAATTATTAGAATAAAGCAATTGGATCAAGCGCAATAAGCCTGGGTCTATCCCACAACTAGATAGCTTGAACCATAATTTAGAGATGTCCACATTGTCAAAGGTTGAGGATAGGTCTTTTGTTGTGACAAACAATGATCGGCCCATAGGAGGCCCAATGTCAGACAGACAGGCAGTCCGGGCTAGCCAACTCACTACTGTGAGTCTAGAAAATTACCCTACCAAAGCTTAGACGTATATTATGTTGGCCGAAAACCAATTGCCTCATATGCCCCAAATCGCCAATACAGAATCGTCAGCATAACCATAGAGCGTCCATTTTGTGCTCGCAAGATCCGCCATTTGCTTTCCTTGCCTTTCTGTTCAAAACGCTTTGCAAAATGTATTTCATTTAATTCCGCTCTTAGACGAAGCAAGGCCACAAGTTACATGTTGAGAGACAGGCCCAGACAGAAATGCCAAGCAGTACAGAAATACATTGTTTTCCTCCCTCACTAGTCCTTGAACGTGAGCAGAGAGGCATTTAATCACCAAGCCAGGTGCCAGCTGGTCTCGCTGAAACTGTAGAAACAGGCCGTTAAAGGCATGAAATATACTTTCCTAGCGGCTTCCCTTTCGGAGCCCTCTTTAAATCAGGCTGACCCCTAGTTCACGAATAGAAACCAGAAGATAGCATGCTTTGGAATGTGTCTCTCCTATGAACACAGTTTGCTCGCTAAACAAGTTCTTTGTGTTCTCAATAACAAAGAACCATGTCTGCTTAACGCAAATTGCAACTGTTGCTAAACACAGTAATATAGATTAAGAGAGAAACGTGTCATAATGTGTCATTTGTGTCATAATTGCCAATTAGCTAACCCTAGCCCAAGAAGATACATTATGGGTGGGTTTGTTGTGTCACAAATAGATTGTATGATTGTCTATTTCATATATATGATACTGCTGTAGAATGCTTGCTCTCTTGCGTCTCACAAGGTCTGGGTGATCACACGTTGCAATATGTTAGACCCAGTCAGCTGACTGAGAATATTTGCTTTGCAATAAACCCTAGTACTTGGCAATTGAACCTCGTGTCTGTTGTACCACTTAGTGTATGGTGATTGTGCCTTGTTTCCATACGCGAGGGTCTTCAGGGCCTAGCAAAATGGTGCCCGAATAGGCACCCTCCCGCTTTTGCTCCATCGTGTACGTTGAATTTGAAGAAGGTGAAAACAAATCGAGGACGAGGCTGTCGAACCGGGATCCTTGGTTGCGTCTGTATATGGACGAATTGCATCTTGAGAGATGAACTGATTGATCAGGTGAGTCGTGCCCCGATTCTTAACAGCTCTGATATTGTTTGAGAGTTGCTCTTGCAAGATCAAATGCCCAGGGTAAGGTACGAATAAGATCAACATGCCTGGGAAATTGTCTTCCTGTCTAGTGGGATTTTTCCACTGCGGTAGACAATCTTTGGAAACTGGCCAGGCTGCGCCGCCCATAGGGTCACCAGCGTTTAAGATGTATGTGAAATATGGAATAGAAGCAGTAATATTTAATGAAATTTGGCATAGGCAGACCAGACATGTAGTAGATTTGCAATGGCCGAAAGATGGTACTTTTGAGGCGGCCCGAATAGAGCACTTAGAATCAGTATTGCTGCACAAGAAAGCACGCCCGCGACATTTGACGTCATAAGAGATTGGAGGAAAGAAGCTAATCCCTGTTTAAAAAGTAGGGAGAAACATGCGCGAAGGCATAAATCAAACACAGAGAAAGCAATAGAACTAGAAGAGCTAAAATGGGAGGAGGATATCAGGAGAGGGGACAGGAGTATCCAATTAGACATACAAAAAATATATCCACAACAAGAGTTACATGCATCAGATGAACTAATAAATAAGATTTTGATTGAGAAAAGACAAGAACGCCCTCAAAGCAAGATTGACACAATTGCACCAGTACCCATTGCTCCACATCAGTTGCCACCCCATCCCTGTTGTTCCAACTGCACCAGCTCCCCCTGCGCACGTGATACCATTTCCCCCACCGCCGACAGAGCAGGAATTAGCAGCTGCCGGGAAAGGCAGCTCTACAGAGGCGGGGCCTGCACATAGAGGAAGCACCAGAGTAACACGTAGTATGGTTAGCAGGGCAAGGAGAGAGGAATTTAAAGAATGGGCAGAAACGTACATTGAAGGAAATGATGAGGGATCCACGCTGAGTGCAATGTATGACTATAAGAAGCTCGGTGAAAGACAGGTATTGTTAGAATGCATGGGGGAGTATCTTATGTATAGATGTAGGAAATTAACTGGTATGGTAGCACCGCAGAAGTTGCGGGATCTGAATGCTTTTTCGCATATGAGGGAAAGCGCGGCTGAAATAAAAGAGCACGTAGACAGGCTATTTGAGTTTAAAGATTAACTTGATGAATTGCATGCAGAGATGAACAGGTCAAAACCTGTTAGTGAAGAAATTAAAATATGTACACGAGAGGCGATTAGATGCATTATGGATGCTAGCATTCCTACAATGGAGGTGCATGATACGTTCGATCAGTATACGATAGGAATGCAAAGGAAGGTATTGCAGGTAATGGTTAAGTATTTGCAAGATAAATGTGTTCAGAAAAATTGTTGTTGCCCCCCTGAATTTATGACAATATACAAGAGAGCGTTTTCACCTGAAACTGGAAAGACTGCCCTTTCCCTTGATCTAGCTATAGTGCTTAATAAAAGAGAGAACGAAGAGAGGGCCAGTTCGATATTCCCCATGAGAGAAGTCCCTCCCACTTTTGTGCCAAAAGTAGAAATTCCTGGTGTTGATGGAGCTCCAGCACAGGTAACAGAAGCTCATTATACAGCCCAGAACATGCATCTCCCTTTTTCTAGACAAGAGGTGAACAATATAAAACAAACAATCCCTGATTTGAGAAAGAATCCGGCAGGATTCTATAAAGAGATTGAGTCCTATTTGAAATCGTCCATTTTTACAATGAGTGATATTGACCTATTATTTCCTGTGATTCTCCCAGTAGATATATGGAAGCAAATCAGGAATGTAGATGACACTGAGATTTTGGGTAATACATGGGAACATTGTATAAAAGAGGATACAGACAGAAAAGCTGGAGAGAAGCCATCGCCAGCTCTGTCAGCATTGCCAGCGCGAACAGTACAGAAATGAAAGATTTTGTTATCTGAGAGGAGAATTATTTGGGACAAATTAACGGCATGCGTGAAAGGTAAAGATGAATTGGCTACCGACTATTTTAACAGATTTGAAGAAGTATTTGCAGACTTTAGTGGTCAAGATTTAAGCACTGAACCTGGGAAGAGATTATTTGTTGACAAATATGTGAGAGGGTTGCTACCGAAAATTCAATATGTATTAATGACGTCTGTAAGTGCGTGGCAAGCAAAATCACAGAGTGAAGTATTACACATGGCACAATACTATGAGAACAGAGTAAATACAAACAAAGCGAAAGAGGTGAGGGAAAGGTGGATCTAAAAACGAGAGTGTTACTGCAACAGGTAGCGATAATAATAGGGGCGGAGGAAATGCACAAACGAGAGGGAATTTCTCCAACATGCACAGAGGTCCAATTGGACTGAATCAATGTGCATATTGTAAGGAAGAAGGCCATTGGTGAGCACAGTGCCCACATTTACAGAATAGGAATGGAAATGCCCCAAGAAGGCTAAATAGAGGTTGCCTGGGAACGCAAGGACAAAATAGAAACACAAGAATGCCACAAAATCAGAATAGCCAAGGAAATAATAACACAAGTCAGAACCAAAACCAACAGCAGCAGAATAGTGCAGGAGAAGGGAATGTCGTTGATACTCAGTCCAATACATACTATTCTGGTGACTTTACATTGGTTGATGTATTGTTCAACTAGGACAGCCCAAGACAGGGGTCGGAACCAGTATCTATTCAGAAAGGAATAAAGAGCACACTATTCTAGTGGACACAGGTGCGCAGAAGTGCTCGATAAACCATCACTTGGTTCCAGAGATACCACTGTCACGGCAAAAGAATGTTTCAGTAGGGTTCGCAGGCACCCCAGTAATCAGTCCAGTGTCACAACCAGTACCTATAACACTAGGTCCATTAAATGAGTCTTGCCCGTTCTTTTTGACACAAAATTGTGGCGAAAATGTATTGGGTTTAAATTTGTTGAAAAAATTAAGTGTGGTTATTCATTGTTCTCCTGATGGAGTGTTTTTGACAATTTCGCCGCAAAAAATGCCAGTATCACAATTTTTGTCTAAACCATTACCAACTGAATTAAGTAACATTCCAGCGGGTATATGGGCGATGAATGACAATGATGTTGGTTGTTTGAAAATAGAGCCAGTGAAAATTGTTTTGAAGGAGGGAGTCACATTGCCACGTATCCCACAGTATAACATTTCGGTGGAAGGTGAAAAAGCATTGAAATGCATTGTTTCCGATTTGATTAAACGAAGCGTGATAGAAGAGATTACTGGTAGCACTTGTAACAGTCCCATTCTTCCAGTTTATAAGAAAGGAGGTAATGAAATACCATATCGCTTTATAATTGATTTGCATGGATTAAATAAAGTAGTTGATCCCCAATTTCCATTGGTTCCAGATGTCACTACCATTTTGGCTATGATTCCAGCCTCTGCCTCACATTGTAGTGTCATAGATGTTAAAAATGCATTTTTTAGCATCATCCCAGTACATCCAGATAGCAGATATTTATTTGCTTTCACACTAGGAGGATGTTCTTTCACATTTACACAAATTCCACAAGGTTACACTGAGAGCCCGAGTATTTATAGCAGAGCACTAAAAGAACAGCTAGACATGTTAGAATTGCCAACGGGTTGTGTACTATTGCAGTACATTGATGACCTATTGATTGCTGCCGACACAGAAGACATTTGCAAAGAGAGTACTGTTAAGTTATTGACACATTTGGCAGCACATGGACATAAAGCTTCATTAAAAAAATTCCAGTATTGTCGAAAGGAAGTGGCCTATTTGGGCTACCTCCTTTTTGAAAAAGGTAAGTAGACTGACACCAGAAAGGCTAGAAAGCATCTCTGGTATGCCTATTCCAAGGACACAGAAGGGAGTCAGGGCCATGATAGGCATGGCTTCATATTGCAGGAAGTGGATTGCCAATTTTTCTAAGATTGTGAAACCTATGGTGGCATTGACAAAGAAGGATGTTGCTTGGGGATTATATCCCAGATCTGCCTAAATGTTCAAGGTTAAGTGCTACACCAACCCAATGAACCACCTGGATTGGCATGCAACAGAAACATCAATAGTGGCTTTGCTTACCCTGAATCAGGTATTATTGCTCTCATTCGGGGCTTACAAAGGTCAGCCTGGCTACATTGCTAAAGAGTAGTGACATTGCTAAAGAGTAGTGATTAGTTTAAAGAAAACAATTAATCCCCTTGCTCCAAATCGCAAGCTAACACTCTGGGAGGAGTCAGTGGCTAATAATCAGTATCCAAGTATAAACCCAACATATACTCTTTTGATGCCAGGCTTTTTTGATTTAAAGCAATTAATACAATGATGCAGGTAATTCCATTTCAGAAAGGGTGTTCTGCTGACTAGATCTCACTCTTCATAATCTCCATGCCAAAAGCATAGTGTACACCTCTGCCCTGCTGGATCAGTTTCCCGATATGCAGCACCTGCTCTCCAGTGGCACAGAGCAGGTTCGGGGACACAGGTGCCCTCTTGACAGTTGCAGTGACAGCCAAGGCTCTGCAGCGCAAAGGCTGCATTTAAGAAATACACTCCTGTTCCGAAAACCACATAACTATGAGAGTTACTATCATGTTGCAGCTGTACACTTTAAATATAAGCCATAGCTGAGCTTAAAGTAGGGTGGCTAGTATCTCTTATAATTATCCAAGCCACATCAATTTGATATTGTACATGTGTCAGTACTGGGAGCCAAGCGTAGTTGTGGAAGGGTTATGTGTTTTCTGGTCAGACAGCCTGGCCCGGCCAAGTGACAGGGCAAGAGACTGGATGGCTATGCCTCTTCTTTTGATCCTTTGTGAGGGTGGGTAACACCACTGTCCAATGAGCCAGCCTCCCAGCAGGTGCTGTCCTAGGAAACGTGAATCAAAGAACACACCCGTCCCAAAAGGACTAGCCTCACACCAGGGTGCTACATACCAAAAGGGCCTTCAATTCTATTGCCAATAGAAGGGGTGGAGTTACTGTAGATGGAGGGGGCTCAGACTATCTGGAGGAAGATTCCACCATCTTGTTTTCTCTCTATACCTCTCTTCCTTCCTGTCCCCTCCACTTCCTTTAACACAAAGCACTTTACATATTATCTTAGAAGGCAAAGTACACTTGTTCCAAGGACAGGGGCTGGAACGTTAAAAGCAGTCTTGCTTTTGGCCAATCATCTGTTGGCTTTTGCCTTTAAAAGAAGAGGGTCTCCACTTCATCTCTGATTCATCCCTGAACTTCAGCCTTGAAGAAGAATTTGTTTGAAACCATTGGGAGAGCAGTCCTTTCCGAAGTCCTCAAGTTATGAGGTGAAAACAGGTAGTCCAAGGCAGAGGCAAGCTCTGCTCCCTAACTATACCCAGGTTACATTGGGGGTCACTGCTGCTGGAACAAGGCCTTCCTATCTGTCAACCAGACTAGTAGCCTGGACCTCACCATGCTGAAGGACTCCTGCAGGTGTGTGCCAGGCTCCCCAGTGTTTGGGAGCTAAAAACAATGATTACTCTTGCCCCTGTGATCCTGGAGTGTGTATCACAGCACCTGAGAGCCAAGACAGCCAGGATCCCTGCAAGTTTGTCATCAAACCACTGCGAACCATGATTCAAGCCTGTTCGACCCCAATCCAACCAACAGGACCCTCCGGAGCTGCCTTTGGCAATCTCTGACCTTCGAACCGCTGTCCCTCATGTTTGAATCAGTTTGCTGCTGCACCGCTTCAGCTAAAGTGCACCTTTGCCTCGGCTAGATCAAAGAGGCATCTCTACACTTGCAACTCTCAAACCACCATTTCGAACCTCCAGCCTCTTCACTGATGATACAGTTAACAGTCGAACCAACCCCAGTGTTGTTCCCGAACTGCGACCTTCGAACACAGCATCAAACAGACTTGCATTACACAGGATAAGGTAACGCAGGGTAATATGGATAGTAGAAGCGCTTAGGTATTGAGCTATGGTTGTAATAGTCAATATGTTGGGTAGCTGCACACCTGTGAAAGTAGAGATTAACCCTCTAAATCCCTATTACTTAAGATTACGTACAAATGCACTTTCACGGTTGCACGCTTGTCCCTACAAAGAGTCTTACAGACAAAATGATCTGTATTTGCAATGTATTCATTGCTTGACTGTTTCACTGTTGCTGACACGTGTTTCAACTTTCTGGTCATTTTCAAAGCTTTGATATATACAGTCAATTCACATGATCAAATATTAAAGATTATTTCAGCAATAATGTCATGTACAGTAATAAAGAAATAATAGAATACAACAGATATAAATTCATCCACATTAGCATTCCGTATCCAAATATCATCATTTCACAGAGGTTGAGAAGAGTTTGGGAAATGGAAGCAGATCAAAATAAAAAATAATAAAGAAAAAAGGGTATAGAGCTCAATTAGTCATTATATCGTTCTTACTCTGCTATTCAGTTTGTTATTAAAGTTACAGTTGATTAATTTAATTCAATTTGTCTTAATACATGTTCTAGATTCATAAGATTAATAGGAATTAATGCAAGATTCCTATTCACCGAATGATTGATATTATGAGAGCAATGAGTTATAATAAATGTTCAAAATTCATGAAAGTTAATAGAAGACTCCTATTCATCAAATGGTTAGATTAATGAAGAGCGGCTCACCCACACATTTGTAACACAACTGCCACAATGTGCGCTTCTTAATAATGACCAATTGTTCCATTTGTGAAAACTGTTTTTAAGATGATAAAGTAAGATTAGCTATAATGTGACCCACACTGTGTTAATGCTAGTGATACACTGGTGTATACTGTCAATATAATGTGTCTCATTGTAACTCACTAATTATGTCTATCTCATCTCTTGTCCTAAAAAAGAATATATATCCTTGTGTATCTGATAAATGGAGATCTAAATTGATTTCATTATGATATAAAACATTTGAGTTATTCTCACCCATTGTTCTAGTCACGTAAAGTCATAAGCATGAATCTTGATACATCAAGTTGGTTGTGTTAAATATCCCAATGATTTCTTTCAGCAACTGGGTGTAAACAGAAAAACCCAAATAAATATGGTGTTTCTAACGACACATTCCCATTAGACAAGAGTCTATTATCTTAAGGTCCAGATACCTGTGGATAGATACATGTCTTACCTAAGCAATCTTACAATCCTCCTGAAACGGACTGTTATCCTGTCCGGGCAGCAACGTTTCACACAGCAATCTCTCACGGTGTCCATTTTGTACGCTAATTTATTCGCACATCCTCATGATGCTACATGATGTCAGTGACTCTAAGCCTGTCTTCACTTCCTATCGGAGGTTTTGACAGAAAAGATATGATTTATCCCTGGACATTAATCCTACGGTTTCTCATGAATTGTATTTGATTTGTTGTAACTCTCCATAATTTGAGGAACAGTTAAAACTCATAAAAATGTTACATAGATCACATCTGTAACCCTAAATCGGGCCTTACTTCCAAATCAAGATTGTGTCAATGGAAGCATTCATTGCTTCTCACAATTTATATGGACATGTTGTAACTCCCCATCAATTAAGGATTAATTTAAATACACAAACACTTGTCACAGCATAACGTTTGTGATTTTGAAGTCTGTCTTCACCTACAGTTGGAAAATAGTCAAACAAAACATTTTAGTTTGAAAATTTGCACTAAACCTTCTCATAATTTACATTTGTCTTAGTGCATCTAACAGTAAAGTTTTGAAATCAATTTAAATTCTCATCATCATGAGGCGGCGTGGAGTCTGTGAGTTCAAGTCTGTTTTCACTTGACTTGTATATTAGTTTCTTTAAAATGTTTTGTTCGAATGATTTTGATGTTTAACATTGAGCATACCATCTTTAAATAAAAGTTTTTTTTTAAATCAATTTGGTTGAATAACATCATAAAATAGCATAACGTCTGTAACTTCAAGTCTTTCTTTAATTTTAGTAGAAACTTGCAGCAAAAAGTGAATGATGTCCCCAATATTTAATTTCAGTAGAAATATGCATCAAAATTTAAATAAGTTCTGTAATGTTGGTTGTAATGTTCTACATATGTTATACTTAGCTTATGATATTTAACATGGCGTCTGTGGCTTCAAGTCTCTATTCATATTCAGTAGAAACTATCAGGGAGAAGTGAATGATGTCTCTGATATTTGATTTAAGTAAAAACTTGCAGCAAAAAGTGAATGATGTCTCTTATATTGGTTCCAATGTTCTAAATATTTTATACTTCGCTTGTGGTATCTAACAGTTGTTCATGTAATTAACATAATCACTTAGTCTGTGTTTTAGTTCTAAATATTCTAGTATTTAAATCATATAATAAAAAACCACATTTAATGAAACCACACTATGGGCGAGCAACTGATCTTAATCTGTATCTTGTACAACACAATTTTCAAAGATAGTAACATTTTTCCTTTTGAGCTTGGTATAAACCGAGTGCACTGATACTGCTAAACAAAATTCAAGTACATTTTTTTCATAAGAAAACATTAATTTCATGTTCACAGTATAAACCATTTGTGACACATCGTAATTTACAAATCATTTTGCCTGTCTCAACATCAGTTTTTGATCTCCCCCATGGATACCAATTTGTACTTTGCTTAATCCAATAATGCGGATATCATCTTTGTTACTCATTTGAAGATGTTCTTGCCAATGATTTGGCAAAGGTAATCAACAATCTTGTGAGTTCAAACTTGTCATATGTTCACGTATACAAATCTGTAATTGTCGGAGGTGGTCAGTCAAAAGGGCGAAAAAAAAATATCGAATGATAAAAATCTCGAAAAAAAAATCTCGAAAACAATAAATCGAATTTTTTATTTATTTATATGTATTTTTGGGGTCAGGTAAGTAAAAAAAAGGGGTAAAATAAAAAAAATGAAAAAAGGGGGGTTGGGGGAGAACCCCCCCATTTCGAAAAAAAAAACGTATTGAAAGAAAAATTCCATTTTTTTTTTTCGAGATTTTGTGGTTCGACCTTTTTTTTCAATATTTTTTTTCGGTCTTTTCACTATAAACCATTGTCGGATTGTACTGCTCATTTAGATCTTGCCACATACGCAGATAATCACATATACCACATATACCACATATTTGGTACTGCAATTAATAAGATCTAAAATTTGAATTTCCATGTCATCGTAATGTGTGTATTATGGAGAATTACGGATTTGTATATGTGTTGCAATCCACTTCTAGGAAGAAAGTATTGGAATTTATTTAGCGCCTATGGCAAGGTCATCTAAGCGCTGTGGTTCAAAACAATCAGTGTTCCCATAGAAGTGACTACATAAACAGAAGAGTTATGAGTCTCTTTTTGAAATCGAGAACCTTATTAGACTCTCTGAGGTCATGGGGGAGTTAATTTCAAAGTTTGATAGCATCCATTTTCCTCCTCCAAATCTTGGAATTCTTTATTCAACAAAACAACTTGAAAGCAAAACAACTTGGACCCAGTCTCCACCCTCGCAAGACCCTTGGTATACTCCCCTGTCAGGGTCGTTCTACACTTAATGCTATTTCATTCACAAATGTATCTTTTCCTCCTATACTTTTCCTGCCAGGCATTTTCCATGTGGTTCCCTTTTTACATTTGAAAACTTGACTACACTCTTCTGCCAGGGCTTTCTCATGAGAGTCACTTTTACACCCTGGCAAACTTGACTTTGACTGGTATACTCTCCTGCCAGGGCTTTCTCACACAGTTCACTGTATACAGTTGCAAACTTGACTTTGCCTGGATACTCGCCTACCAGAACGTTCTCATGTGATTCACACTGCACACTTGCAAACTTTACTTTACCTGGTATACTCTCCTGCCTGGGCTTTCTGGCACAGTTCACATCATACAGTTGCTATCTTGACAGTTCTTATTTCTTACATTCAATTCTGGATATCAAATATATTTAATTCACTTTGCTTGCTCTTTTCTTTCCTTCATAGCATTGCCGAAGTGCTCTGGTGTCCCAGCTTCCCTTCGTAGGACTCACTGGCTTTTCATGGCTCTCTTCTGTCCACTTGCAGTAAATGAGAAGCAGCTCTCCGGCATCCCATCTCCACTCCACAGGCACACAGGTTTTAGCTAGCAGATATGACGTCCTTCGCAGCTCCTGTTTTGCTGCTGAGGCCCTCTCCGTGGTCGGGCGGCATTGGAACTGCTTTCCGGTTCCCATGGCCATCGGGAAGGATTCTCGTCACTTCCTGCTACAGTTCTAGCCCAGCGAATCTGCTTCTGCAGTCCTTCTTTCTCTGCCGACTTTCTGAGCCTTCCGGCTCCATTGTCTCCTCTGTGGATCAGCGTCCCTCTGTTGGCACTGAGAGGATGAGGCTCCTTCCGACAGTCTCTTTCTACTTCATGCTGGTTTGGAGTTTTAAATGTCCCGGCAACTATCATGCCCTTGCAGCCACTAGAAGGCATCTTGAGCTTCTCAGCTTCCCTGATCTTCATTGCTTCGTTCAGCCTTCTCGTCCCAGTGTTTCCATACAGATGGGAATAATAAGCAGTTTTGGGTATTTAATTCCCTGAATATTGAAAGATATTATTAGCAGGTTTTATTGTTGTTTGAAGGGGTCTACCACAGTATACCATAAAGGCATGAGGAATTGAGGGGATGTTAAATTACTGTTTGTTACATAATATTGTGAAATTACTGGGGCGTTATGAATTTCATAAAGACATCCTGGTATGGGGAATATCATGTCTCATCTGGCAAATCACCCTTGCTTCCATGAGGGTCACCTCCCTCAACGGAAGTAGTGACAATATTGCCAGATTATTCACAGTTCACTCTTGTTTGGCAGATGTCTGAGGGTAGAGTAGGCACTTTAGAATCTGCTCATCCTTGTACTTCTGCAGGGGAGAAGTCAATTCCTCACACCACCTGTGAGCCGAAACTATTGCATTGTAGTACAGCTAGAAGGGAGATGACTTGTGGAGGGACACACAGCTGATCGGTGATGTTTGGTTATTTACACACCCATTGACTGCCCATTGACATCCTACTCATTATGGCCATTCCCACCCACTAACTTCCTCTCCCTGCCCAAAACACATCCTCCCGGCATCTCTTTAAGCTATCTCTGTCAACCAGTAACATCACACTTTATCCTGCAAGTGTTATTTATAAGCAGTTTTCTGCACGGTAATAGCTTAATTGCAGCGCTTTATAATTGATTTGCATGGATTAAATAAAGAAGTTGATCCCCAATTTCCATTGGTTCCAGATGTCACTACCATTTTGGCTGTGATTCCAGCCTCTGCCTCACATTGTAGTGTCATAGACATTAAAAATGCATTTTTTAGCATCATCCCAGTACATCCAGATAGCAGATATTTATTTGCTTTCACACTAGGAGGATGTTCTTTCACATTTACACAAATTCCACAAGGTTACACTGACAGCCCGAGTATTTATAGCAGAGCACTAAAAGAACAGCTAGACATGTTAGAATTGCCAACGGGTTGTGTACTATTGCAGTACATTAATGACCTATTGATTGCTGCCGACACAGAAGACATTTGCAAAGAGAGTACTGTTAAGTTATTGACACATTTGGCAGCACATGGACATAAAGCTTCATTAAAAAAATTCCAGTATTGTCGAAAGGAAGTGGCCTATTTGGGCTACCTCCTTTTTGAAAAAGGGAAGTAGACTGACACCAGAAAGGCTAGAAAGCATCTCTGGTATGCCTATTCCAAGGACACAGAAGGGAGTCAGGGCCATGATAGGCATGGCTTCATATTGCAGGAAGTGGATTGCCAATTTTGCTAAGATGGTGAAACCTATGGTGGCATTGACAAAGAAGTATGTTGCTTGGGGATTATATCACAGATCTGCCTAAATGTTCAAGGTTAAGTGCTACACCAACCCAATGAACCACCTGGATTGGCATGCAACAGAAACATCAATAGTTGCTTTGCTTACCCTGAATCAGGTATTATTGCTCTCATTCGGGGCTTACAAAGGTCAGCCTGGCTACATTGCTAAAGAGTAGTGACATTGCTAAAGAGTAGTGATTAGTTTAAAGAAAACAATTAATCCCCTTGCTCCAAATCGCAAGCTAACTCTCTGGGAGGAGTCAGTGGCTAATAATCAGTATCCAAGTATAAACCCAACATATACTCTTTTGATGCCAGGCTTTTTTGATTTAAAGCAATTAATACAATGATGCAGGTAATTCCATTTCAGAAAGGGTGTTCTGCTGACTAGATCTCACTCTTCATAATCTCCATGCCAAAAGCATAGTGTACACCTCTGCCCTGCTGGATCAGTTTCCCGATATGCAGCACCTGCTCTCCAGTGGCACAGAGCAGGTTCGGGGACACAGGTGCCCTCTTGACAGTTGCAGTGACAGCCAAGGCTCTGCAGCGCAAAGGCTGCATTTAAGAAATACACTCCTGTTCCGAAAACCACATAACTATGAGAGTTACTATCATGTTGCAGCTGTACACTTTAAATATAAGCCATAGCTGAGCTTAAAGTAGGGTGGCTAGTATCTCTTATAATTATCCAAGCCACATCAATTTGATATTGTACATGTGTCAGCACTGGGAGCCAAGCGTAGTTGTGGAAGGGTTATGTGTTTTCTGGTCAGACAGCCTGGCCCGGCCAAGTGACAGGGCAAGAGACTGGATGGCTATGCCTCTTCTTTTGATCCTTTGTGAGGGTGGGTAACACCCCTGTCAAATGAGCCAGCCTCCCAGCAGGTGCTGTCCTAGGAAACGTGAATCAAAGAACACACCCGTCCCAAAAGGACTAGCCTCACACCAGGGTGCTACCTACCAAAAGGGCCTTCAATACCATTGCCAATAGAAGGGGTGGAGTTACTGTAGATAGAGGGGGCTCAGACTATCTGGAGGAAGATTCCACCATCTTGTTTTCTCTCTATACCTCTCTTCCTTCCTGTCCCCTCCACTTCCTTTAACACAAAGCACTTTACATATTATCTTAGAAGGCAAAGTACACTTGTTCCAAGGACAGGGGCTGGAACGTTAAAAGCAGTCTTGCTTTTGGCCAATCATCTGTTGGCTTTTGCCTTTAAAAGAAGAGGGTCTCCACTTCATCTCTGATTCATCCCTGAACTTCAGCCTTGAAGAAGAATTTGTTTGAAACCATTGGGAGAGCAGTCCTTTCCGAAGTCCTCACGTTATGAGGTGAAAACAGGTTGTCCAAGGCAGAGGCAAGCTCTGCTCCCTAACTATACCCAGGTTACATTGGGGGTGACCTGCTGCTGGAACAAGGCCTTCCTATCTGTCAACCAGACTAGTAGCCTGGACCTCACCATGCTGAAGGACTCCTGCAGGTGTGTGCCAGGCTCCCCAGTGTTTGGGAGCTAAAAACAATGATTACTCTTGCCCCTGTGATCCTGGAGTGTGTATCACAGCACCTGAGAGCCAAGACAGCCAGGATCCCTGCAGGTTTGTCATCAAACCACTGCGAACCATGATTCAAGCCTGTTCGACCCCAATCCAACCAACAGGACCCTCCGGAGCTGCCTTTGGCGATCTCTGACCTTCGAACCGCTGTCCCTCATGTTTGAATCAGTTTGCTGCTGCACCGCTTCAGCTAAAGTGCACCTTTGCCTCGGCTAGATCAAAGAAGCATCTCTACACTTGCAACTCTCAAACCACCATTTCGAACCTCCAGCCTCTTCACTGATGATATAGTTAACAGTCGAACCAACCCCAGTGTTGCTCCCGAACTGCGACCTTCGAACACAGCATCAAACAGACTTGCATTACACAGGATAAGGTAACGCAGGGTAATATGGATAGTAGAAGCGCTTAGGTATTGAGCTATGGTTGTAATAGTCAATATGTTGGGTAGCTGCACACCTGTGAAAGTAGAGATTAACCCTCTAAATCCCTATTACTTAAGATTACGTACAAATGCACTTTCACGGTTGCACGCTTGTCCCTACAAAGAGTCTAACAGACAAAATGATCTGTATTTGCAATGTATTCATTGCTTGACTGTTTCACTGTTGCTGACACGTGTTTCAACTTTCTGGTCATTTTCAAAGCTTTGATATATACAGTCAATTCACATGATCAAATATTAAAGATTATTTCAGCAATAATGTCATGTACAGTAATAAAGAAATAATAGAATACAACAGATATAAATTCATCCACATTAGCATTCCGTATCCAAATATCATCATTTCACAGAGGTTGAGAAGAGTTTGGGAAATGGAAGCAGATCAAAATAAAAAATAATAAAGAAAAAAGGGTATAGAGCTCAATTAGTCATTATATCGATCTTACTCTGCTATTCAGTTTGTTATTAAAGTTACAGTTGATTAATTTAATTCAATTTGTCTTAATACATGTTCTAGATTCATAAGATTAATAGGAATTAATGCAAGATTCCTATTCACCGAATGATTGATATTATGAGAGCAATGAGTTATAATAAATGTTCAAAATTCATGAAAGTTAATAGAAGATTCCTATTCATCAAATGGTTAGATTAATGAAGAGCTGCTCACCCACACATTTGTAACACAACTGCCACAATGTGCGCTTCTTAATAATGACCAATTGTTCAATTTGTGAAAACTGTTTTTAAGATGATAAAGTAAGATTAGCTATAATGTGACCCACACTGTATTAATGCTAGTGATACACTGGTGTATACTGTCAATATAATGTGTCTCATTGTAACTCACTAATTATGTCTATCTCATCTCTAGTCCTAAAAAAGAATATATATCCTTGTGTATCTGATAAATGGAGATCTAAATTGATTTCATTATGATATAAAACATTTGAGTTATTCTCACCCATTGTTCTAGTCACGTAAAGTCATAAGCATGAATCTTGATACATCAAGTTGGTTGTGTTAAATATCCCAATGATTTCGTTCAGCAACTGGGTGTAAACAGAAAAACCCAAATAAATATGGTGTTTCTAACGACACATTCCCATTAGACAAGAGTCTATTATCTTAAGGTCCAGATACCTGTGGATAGATACATGTCTTACCTAAGCAATCTTACAATCCTCCTGAAACGGACTGTTATCCTGTCCGGGCAGCAACGTTTCACACAGCAATCTCTCACGGTGTCCATTTTGTATGCTAATTTATTCACACATCCTCATGATGCTACATGATGTCAGTGACTCTAAGCCTGTCTTCACTTCCTATTGGAGGTTTTGACAGAAAAGATATGATTTATCCCTGGACATTAATCCTACGGTTTCTCATGAATTGTATTTGATTTGTTGTAACTCTCCATAATTTGAGGAACAGTTAAAACTCATAAAAATGTTACATAGATCACATCTGTAACCCTAAATCGGGCCTTACTTCCCAATCAAGATTGTGTCAATGGAAGCATTCATTGCTTCTCACAATTTATATGGACATGTTGTAACTCCCCATCAATTAAGGATTAATTTAAATGCACAAACACTTGTCACAGCATAACGTTTGTGATTTTGAAGTCTGTCTTCACCTACAGTTGGAAAATAGTCAAACAAAACATTTTAGTTTGAAAATTTGCACTAAACCTTCTCATAATTTACATTTGTCTTAGTGCATCTAACAGTAAAGTTTTGAAATCAATTTAAATTCTCATCATCATGAGGCGGCGTGGAGTCTGTGAGTTCAAGTCTGTTTTCACTTGACTTGTATATTAGTTTCTTTAAAATGTTTTGTTCGAATGATTTTGATGTTTAACATTGAGCATACCATCTTTAAATAAAAGTTTTTTTTTAAATCAATTTGGTTGAATAACATCATAAAATAGCATAACGTCTGTAACTTCAAGTCTTTCTTTAATTTTAGTAGAAACTTGCAGCAAAAAGTGAATGATGTCCCCAATATTTAATTTCAGTAGAAATATGCATCAAAATTTAAATAAGTTCTGTAATGTTGGTTGTAATGTTCTACATATGTTATACTTAGTTTATGATATTTAACATGGCGTCTGTGGCTTCAAGTCTCTATTCATATTCAGTAGAAACTATCAGGGAGAAGTGAATGATGTCTCTGATATTTGATTTAAGTAAAAACTTGCAGCAAAAAGTGAATGATGTCTCTTATATTGGTTCCAATGTTCTAAATATTTTATACTTCGCTTGTGGTATCTAACAGTTGTTCATGTAATTAACATAATCACTTAGTCTGTGTTTTAGTTCTAAATATTCTAGTATTTAAATCATATAATAAAAAACCACATTTAATGAAACCACACTATGGGCGAGCAACTGATCTTAATCTGTATCTTGTACAACACAATTTTCAAAGATAGTAACATTTTTCCTTTTGAGCTTGGTATAAACCGAGTGCACTGATACTGCTAAACAAAATTCAAGTACATTTTTTTCATAAGAAAACATTAATTTCATGTTCACAGTATAAACCATTTGTGACACATCGTAATTTACAAATCATTTTGCCTGTCTCAACATCAGTTTTTGATCTCCCCCATGGATACCAATTTGTACTTTGCTTAATCCAATAATGCGGATATCATCTTTGTTACTCATTTGAAGATGTTCTTGCCAATGATTTGGCAAAGGTAATCAACAATCTTGTGAGTTCAAACTTGTCATATGTTCACGTATACAAATCTGTAATTGTCGGAGGTGGTCAGTCAAAAGGGCGAAAAAAAAATATCGAATGATAAAAATCTCGAAAAAAAAATCTCGAAAACAATAAATCGAATTTTTTATTTATTTATTTATTTATATGTATTTTTGGGGTCAGGTAAGTAAAAAAAAAGGGGTAAAATAAAAAAAATGAAAAAGGGGGGTTGGGGGAGAACCCCCCCATTTAAAAAAAAAAACGTATTGAAAGAAAAATTCCATTTTTTTTTTTCGAGATTTTGTGGTTCGACCTTTTTTTTCAATATTTTTTTTCGGTCTTTTCACTATAAACCATTGTCGGATTGTACTGCTCATTTAGATCTTGCCACATATGCAGATAATCACATATACCACATATACCACATATTTGGTACTGCAATTAATAAGATCTAAAATTTGAATTTCCATGTCATCGTAATGTGTGTATTATGGAGAATTACGGATTTGTATATGTGTTGCAGTCCACTTCTAGGAAGAAAGTATTGGAATTTATTTAGCGCCTATGGCAAGGTCATCTAAGCGCTGTGGTTCAAAACAATCAGTGTTCCCATAGAAGTGACTACATAAACAGAAGAGTTATGAGTCTCTTTTTGAAATCGAGAACCTTATTAGACTCTCTGAGGTCATGGGGGAGTTAATTTCAAAGTTTGATAGCATCCATTTTCCTCCTCCAAATCTTGGAATTCTTTATTCAACAAAACAACTTGAAAGCAAAACAACTTGGACCCAGTCTCCACCCTCGCAAGACCCTTGGTATACTCCCCTGTCAGGGTCGTTCTACACTTAATGCTATTTCATTCACAAATGTATCTTTTCCTCCTATACTTTTCCTGCCAGGCATTTTCCATGTGGTTCCCTTTTTACATTTGAAAACTTGACTACACTCTTCTGCCAGGGCTTTCTCATGAGAGTCACTTTTACACCCTGGCAAACTTGACTTTGACTGGTATACTCTCCTGCCAGGGCTTTCTCACACAGTTCACTGTATACAGTTGCAAACTTGACTTTGCCTGGATACTCGCCTACCAGAACGTTCTCATGTGATTCACACTGCACACTTGCAAACTTTACTTTACCTGGTATACTCTCCTGCCTGGGCTTTCTGGCACAGTTCACATCATACAGTTGCTATCTTGACAGTTCTTATTTCTTACATTCAATTCTGGATATCAAATATATTTAATTCACTTTGCTTGCTCTTTTCTTTCCTTCATAGCATTGCCGAAGTGCTCTGGTGTCCCAGCTTCCCTTCGTAGGACTCACTCGCTTTTCATGGCTCTCTTCTGTCCACTTGCAGTAAATGAGAAGCAGCTCTCCGGCATCCCATCTCCACTCCACAGGCACACAGGTTTTAGCTAGCAGATATGACGTCCTTCGCAGCTCCTGTTTTGCTGCTGAGGCCCTCTCCGTGGTCGGGCGGCATTGGAACTGCTTTCCGGTTCCCATGGCCATCGGGAAGGATTCTCGTCACTTCCTGCTACAGTTCTAGCCCAGCGAATCTGCTTCTGCAGTCCTTCTTTCTCTGCCGACTTTCTGAGCCTTCCGGCTCCATTGTCTCCTCTGTGGATCAGCGTCCCTCTGTTGGCACTGAGAGGATGAGGCTCCTTCCGACAGTCTCTTTCTACTTCATGCTGGTTTGGAGTTTTAAATGTCCCGGCAACTATCATGCCCTTGCAGCCACTAGAAGGCATCTTGAGCTTCTCAGCTTCCCTGATCTTCATTGCTTCGTTCAGCCTTCTCGTCCCAGTGTTTCCATACAGATGGGAATAATAAGCAGTTTTGGGTATTTAATTCCCTGAATATTGAAAGATATTATTAGCAGGTTTTATTGTTGTTTGAAGGGGTCTACCACAGTATACCATAAAGGCATGAGGAATTGAGGGGATGTTAAATTACTGTTTGTTACATAATATTGTGAAATTACTGGGGCGTTATGAATTTCATAAAGACATCCTGGTATGGGGAATATCATGTCTCATCTGGCAAATCACCCTTGCTTCCATGAGGGTCACCTCCCTCAACGGAAGTAGTGACAATATTGCCAGATTATTCACAGTTCACTCTTGTTTGGCAGATGTCTGAGGGTAGAGTAGGCACTTTAGAATCTGCTCATCCTTGTACTTCTGCAGGGGAGAAGTCAATTCCTCACACCACCTGTGAGCCGAAACTATTGCATTGTAGTACAGCTAGAAGGGAGATGACTTGTGGAGGGACACACAGCTGATCGGTGATGTTTGGTTATTTACACACCCATTGACTGCCCATTGACATCCTACTCATTATGGCCATTCCCACCCACTAACTTCCTCTCCCTGCCCAAAACACATCCTCCCGGCATCTCTTTAAGCTATCTCTGTCAACCAGTAACATCACACTTTGTCCTGCAAGTGTTATTTATAAGCAGTTTTCTGCACGGTAATAGCTTAATTGCAGCGCTTTATAATTGATTTGCATGGATTAAATAAAGTAGTTGATCCCCAATTTCCATTGGTTCCAGATGTCACTACCATTTTGGCTGTGATTCCAGCCTTTGCCTCACATTGTAGTGTCATAGACATTAAAAATGCATTTTTTAGCATCATCCCAGTACATCCAGATAGCAGATATTTATTTGCTTTCACACTAGGAGGATGTTCTTTCACATTTACACAAATTCCACAAGGTTACACTGACAGCCCGAGTATTTATAGCAGAGCACTAAAAGAACAGCTAGACATGTTAGAATTGCCAACGGGTTGTGTACTATTGCAGTACATTAATGACCTATTGATTGCTGCCGACACAGAAGACATTTGCAAAGAGAGTACTGTTAAGTTATTGACACATTTGGCAGCACATGGACATAAAGCTTCATTAAAAAAATTCCAGTATTGTCGAAAGGAAGTGGCCTATTTGGGCTACCTCCTTTTTGAAAAAGGGAAGTAGACTGACACCAGAAAGGCTAGAAAGCATCTCTGGTATGCCTATTCCAAGGACACAGAAGGGAGTCAGGGCCATGATAGGCATGGCTTCATATTGCAGGAAGTGGATTGCCAATTTTGCTAAGATGGTGAAACCTATGGTGGCATTGACAAAGAAGTATGTTGCTTGGGGATTATATCACAGATCTGCCTAAATGTTCAAGGTTAAGTGCTACACCAACCCAATGAACCACCTGGATTGGCATGCAACAGAAACATCAATAGTGGCTTTGCTTACCCTGAATCAGGTATTATTGCTCTCATTCGGGGCTTACAAAGGTCAGCCTGGCTACATTGCTAAAGAGTAGTGACATTGCTAAAGAGTAGTGATTAGTTTAAAGAAAACAATTAATCCCCTTGCTCCAAATCGCAAGCTAACTCTCTGGGAGGAGTCAGTGGCTAATAATCAGTATCCAAGTATAAACCCAACATATACTCTTTTGATGCCAGGCTTTTTTGATTTAAAGCAATTAATACAATGATGCAGGTAATTCCATTTCAGAAAGGGTGTTCTGCTGACTAGATCTCACTCTTCATAATCTCCATGCCAAAAGCATAGTGTACACCTCTGCCCTGCTGGATCAGTTTCCCGATATGCAGCACCTGCTCTCCAGTGGCACAGAGCAGGTTCGGGGACACAGGTGCCCTCTTGACAGTTGCAGTGACAGCCAAGGCTCTGCAGCGCAAAGGCTGCATTTAAGAAATACACTCCTGTTCCGAAAACCACATAACTATGAGAGTTACTATCATGTTGCAGCTGTACACTTTAAATATAAGCCATAGCTGAGCTTAAAGTAGGGTGGCTAGTATCTCTTATAATTATCCAAGCCACATCAATTTGATATTGTACATGTGTCAGCACTGGGAGCCAAGCGTAGTTGTGGAAGGGTTATGTGTTTTCTGGTCAGACAGCCTGGCCCGGCCAAGTGACAGGGCAAGAGACTGGATGGCTATGCCTCTTCTTTTGATCCTTTGTGAGGGTGGGTAACACCCCTGTCAAATGAGCCAGCCTCCCAGCAGGTGCTGTCCTAGGAAACGTGAATTAAAGAACACACCCGTCCCAAAAGGACTAGCCTCACACCAGGGTGCTACCTACCAAAAGGGCCTTCAATACCATTGCCAATAGAAGGGGTGGAGTTACTGTAGATAGAGGGGGCTCAGACTATCTGGAGGAAGATTCCACCATCTTGTTTTCTCTCTATACCTCTCTTCCTTCCTGTCCCCTCCACTTCCTTTAACACAAAGCACTTTACATATTATCTTAGAAGGCAAAGTACACTTGTTCCAAGGACAGGGGCTGGAACGTTAAAAGCAGTCTTGCTTTTGGCCAATCATCTGTTGGCTTTTGCCTTTAAAAGAAGAGGGTCTCCACTTCATCTCTGATTCATCCCTGAACTTCAGCCTTGAAGAAGAATTTGTTTGAAACCATTGGGAGAGCAGTCCTTTCCGAAGTCCTCACGTTATGAGGTGAAAACAGGTAGTCCAAGGCAGAGGCAAGCTCTGCTCCCTAACTATACCCAGGTTACATTGGGGGTGACCTGCTGCTGGAACAAGGCCTTCCTATCTGTCAACCAGACTAGTAGCCTGGACCTCACCATGCTGAAGGACTCCTGCAGGGGTGTGCCAGGCTCCCCAGTGTTTGGGAGCTAAAAACAATGATTACTCTTGCCCCTGTGATCCTGGAGTGTGTATCACAGCACCTGAGAGCCAAGACAGCCAGGATCCCTGCAGGTTTGTCATCAAACCACTGCGAACCATGATTCAAGCCTGTTCGACCCCATTCCAACCAACAGGACCCTCCGGAGCTGCCTTTGGCGATCTCTGACCTTCGAACCGCTGTCTCTCATGTTTGAATCAGTTTGCTGCTGCACCGCTTCAGCTAAAGTGCACCTTTGCCTCGGCTAGATCAAAGAAGCATCTCTACACTTGCAACTCTCAAACCACCATTTCGAACCTCCAGCCTCTTCACTGATGATACAGTTAACAGTCGAACCAACCCCAGTGTTGTTCCCGAACTGCGACCTTTGAACACAGCATCAAACAGACTTGCATTACACAGGATAAGGTAACGCAGGGTAATATGGATAGTAGAAGCGCTTAGGTATTGAGCTATGGTTGTAATAGTCAATATGTTGGGTAGCTGCACACCTGTGAAAGTAGAGATTAACCCTCTAAATCCCTATTACTTAAGATTACGTACAAATGCACTTTCACGGTTGCACGCTTGTCCCTACAAAGATTCTAACAGACAAAATGATCTGTATTTGCAATGTATTCATTGGTTGACTGTTTCACTGTTGCTGACACGTGTTTCAACTTTCTGGTCATTTTCAAAGCTTTGATATATACAGTCAATTCACATGATCAAATATTAAAGATTTCAACAATAATGTCATGTACAGTAATAAAGAAATAATAGAATACAACAGATATAAATTCATCCACATTAGCATTCCGTATCCAAATATCATCATTTCACAGAGGTTGAGAAGAGTTTGGGAAATGGAAGCAGATCAAAATAAAAAATAATAAAGAAAAAAGGGTATAGAGCTCAATTATATCGTTCTTACTCTGCTATTCAGTTTGTTATTAAAGTTACAGTTGATTAATTTAATTCAATTTGTCTTAATACATGTTCTAGATTCATAAGATTAATAGGAATTAATGCAAGATCCCTATTCACCGAATGATTGATATTATGAGAGCAATGAGTTATAATAAATGTTCAAAATTCATGAAAGTTAATAGAAGACTCCTATTCATCAAATGGTTAGATTAATGAAGAGCTGCTCACCCACACATTTGTAACACAACTGCCACAATGTGCGCTTCTTAATAATGACCAATTGTTCCATTTGTGAAAACTGTTTTTAAGATGATAAAGTAAGATTAGCTATAATGTGACCCACACTGTGTTAATGCTAGTGATACACTGGTGTATACTGTCAATATAATGTGTCTCATTGTAACTCACTAATTATGTCTATCTCATCTCTTGTCCTAAAAAAGAATATATATCCTTGCGTATCTGATAAATGGAGATCTAAATTGATTTCATTATGATATAAAACATTTGAGTTATTCTCACCCATTGTTCTAGTCACGTAAAGTCATAAGCATGAATCTTGATACATCAAGTTGGTTGTGTTAAATATCCCAATGATTTCGTTCAGCAACTGGGTGTAAACAGAAAAACCCAAATAAATATGGTGTTTCTAACGACACATTCCCATTAGACAAGAGTCTATTATCTTAAGGTCCAGATACCTGTGGATAGATACATGTCTTACCTAAGCAATCTTACAATCCTCCTGAAACGGACTGTTATCCTGTCCGGGCAGCAACGTTTCACACAGCAATCTCTCACGGTGTCCATTTTGTATGCTAATTTATTCGCACATCCTCATGATGCTACATGATGTCAGTGACTCTAAGCCTGTCTTCACTTCCTATTGGAGGTTTTGACAGAAAAGATATGATTTATCCCTGGACATTAATCCTACGGTTTCTCATGAATTGTATTTGATTTGTTGTAACTCTCCATAATTTGAGGAACAGTTAAAACTCATAAAAATGTTACATAGATCACATCTGTAACCCTAAATCGGGCCTTACTTCCCAATCAAGATTGTGTCAATGGAAGCATTCATTGCTTCTCACAATTTATATGGACATGTTGTAACTCCCCATCAATTAAGGATTAATTTAAATGCACAAACACTTGTCACAGCATAACGTTTGTGATTTTGAAGTCTGTCTTCACCTACAGTTGGAAAATAGTCAAACAAAACATTTTAGTTTGAAAATTTGCACTAAACCTTCTCATAATTTACATTTGTCTTAGTGCATCTAACAGTAAAGTTTTGAAATCAATTTAAATTCTCATCATCATGAGGCGGCGTGGAGTCTGTGAGTTCAAGTCTGTTTTCACTTGACTTGTATATTAGTTTCTTTAAAATGTTTTGTTCGAATGATTTTGATGTTTAACATTGAGCATACCATCTTTAAATAAAAGTTTTTTTTTAAATCAATTTGGTTGAATAACATCATAAAATAGCATAACGTCTGTAACTTCAAGTCTTTCTTTAATTTTAGTAGAAACTTGCAGCAAAAAGTGAATGATGTCCCCAATATTTAATTTCAGTAGAAATATGCATCAAAATTTAAATAAGTTCTGTAATGTTGGTTGTAATGTTCTACATATGTTATACTTAGCTTATGATATTTAACATGGCGTCTGTGGCTTCAAGTCTCTATTCATATTCAGTAGAAACTATCAGGGAGAAGTGAATGATGTCTCTGATATTTGATTTAAGTAAAAACTTGCAGCAAAAAGTGAATGATGTCTCTTATATTGGTTCCAATGTTCTAAATATTTTATACTTCGCTTGTGGTATCTAACAGTTGTTCATGTAATTAACATAATCACTTAGTCTGTGTTTTAGTTCTAAATATTCTAGTATTTAAATCATATAATAAAAAACCACATTTAATGAAACCACACTATGGGCGAGCAACTGATCTTAATCTGTATCTTGTACAACACAATTTTCAAAGATAGTAACATTTTTCCTTTTGAGCTTGGTATAAACCGAGTGCACTGATACTGCTAAACAAAATTCAAGTACATTTTTTTCATAAGAAAACATTAATTTCATGTTCACAGTATAAACCATTTGTGACACATCGTAATTTACAAATCATTTTGCCTGTCTCAACATCAGTTTTTGATCTCCCCCATGGATACCAATTTGTACTTTGCTTAATCCAATAATGCGGATATCATCTTTGTTACTCATTTGAAGATGTTCTTGCCAATGATTTGGCAAAGGTAATCAACAATCTTGTGAGTTCAAACTTGTCATATGTTCACGTATACAAATCTGTAATTGTCGGAGGTGGTCAGTCAAAAGGGCGAAAAAAAAATATCGAATGATAAAAATCTCGAAAAAAAAATATCGAAAACAATAAATCGAATTTTTTATTTATTTATTTATTTATATGTATTTTTGGGGTCAGGTAAGTAAAAAAAAAGGGGTAAAATAAAAAAAATGAAAAAAGGGGGGTTGGGGGAGAACCCCCCCATTTCGAAAAAAAAACGTATTGAAAGAAAAATTCCATTTTTTTTTTCGAGATTTTGTGGTTCGACCTTTTTTTTCAATATTTTTTTTCGGTCTTTTCACTATAAACCATTGTCGGATTGTACTGCTCATTTAGATCTTGCCACATACGCAGATAATCACATATACCACATATACCACATATTTGGTACTGCAATTAATAAGATCTAAAATTTGAATTTCCATGTCATCGTAATGTGTGTATTATGGAGAATTACGGATTTGTATATGTGTTGCAATCCACTTCTAGGAAGAAAGTATTGGAATTTATTTAGCGCCTATGGCAAGGTCATCTAAGCGCTATGGTTCAAAACAATCAGTGTTCCCATAGAAGTGACTACATAAACAGAAGAGTTATGAGTCTCTTTTTGAAATCGAGAACCTTATTAGACTCTCTGAGGTCATGGGGGAGTTAATTTCAAAGTTTGATAGCATCCATTTTCCTCCTCCAAATCTTGGAATTCTTTATTCAACAAAACAACTTGAAAGCAAAACAACTTGGACCCAGTCTCCACCCTCGCAAGACCCTTGGTATACTCCCCTGTCAGGGTCGTTCTACACTTAATGCTATTTCATTCACAAATGTATCTTTTCCTCCTATACTTTTCCTGCCAGGCATTTTCCATGTGGTTCCCTTTTTACATTTGAAAACTTGACTACACTCTTCTGCCAGGGCTTTCTCATGAGAGTCACTTTTACACCCTGGCAAACTTGACTTTGACTGGTATACTCTCCTGCCAGGGCTTTCTCACACAGTTCACTGTATACAGTTGCAAACTTGACTTTGCCTGGATACTCGCCTACCAGAACGTTCTCATGTGATTCACACTGCACACTTGCAAACTTTACTTTACCTGGTATACTCTCCTGCCTGGGCTTTCTGGCACAGTTCACATCATACAGTTGCTATCTTGACAGATCTTATTTCTTACATTCAATTCTGGATATCAAATATATTTAATTCACTTTGCTTGCTCTTTTCTTTCCTTCATAGCATTGCCGAAGTGCTCTGGTGTCCCAGCTTCCCTTCGTAGGACTCACTGGCTTTTCATGGCTCTCTTCTGTCCACTTGTAGTAAATGAGAAGCAGCTCTCCGGCATCCCATCTCCACTCCACAGGCACACAGGTTTTAGCTAGCAGATATGACGTCCTTCGCAGCTCCTGTTTTGCTGCTGAGGCCCTCTCCGTGGTCGGGCGGCATTGGAACTGCTTTCCGGTTCCCATGGCCATCGGGAAGGATTCTCGTCACTTCCTGCTACAGTTCTAGCCCAGCAAATCTGCTTCTGCAGTCCTTCTTTCTCTGCCGACTTTCTGAGCCTTCCGGCTCCATTGTCTCCTCTGTGGATCAGCGTCCCTCTGTTGGCACTGAGAGGATGAGGCTCCTTCCGACAGTCTCTTTCTACTTCATGCTGGTTTGGAGTTTTAAATGTCCCGGCAACTATCATGCCCTTGCAGCCACTAGAAGGCATCTTGAGCTTCTCAGCTTCCCTGATCTTCATTGCTTCGTTCAGCCTTCTCGTCCCAGTGTTTCCATACAGATGGGAATAATAAGCAGTTTTGGGTATTTAATTCCCTGAATATTGAAAGATATTATTAGCAGGTTTTATTGTTGTTTGAAGGGGTCTACCACAGTATACCATAAAGGCATGAGGAATTGAGGGGATGTTAAATTACTGTTTGTTACATAATATTGTGAAATTACTGGGGCGTTATGAATTTCATAAAGACATCCTGGTATGGGGAATATCATGTCTCATCTGGCAAATCACCCTTGCTTCCATGAGGGTCACCTCCCTCAACGGAAGTAGTGACAATATTGCCAGATTATTCACAGTTCACTCTTGTTTGGCAGATGTCTGAGGGTAGAGTAGGCACTTTAGAATCTGCTCATCCTTGTACTTCTGCAGGGGAGAAGTCAATTCCTCACACCACCTGTGAGCCGAAACTATTGCATTGTAGTACAGCTAGAAGGGAGATGACTTGTGGAGGGACACACAGCTGATCGGTGATGTTTGGTTATTTACACACCCATTGACTGCCCATTGACATCCTACTCATTATGGCCATTCCCACCCACTAACTTCCTCTCCCTGCCCAAAACACATCCTCCCGGCATCTCTTTAAGCTATCTCTGTCAACCAGTAACATCACACTTTATCCTGCAAGTGTTATTTATAAGCAGTTTTCTGCACGGTAATAGCTTAATTGCAGCGCTTTATAATTGATTTGCATGGATTAAATAAAGAAGTTGATCCCCAATTTCCATTGGTTCCAGATGTCACTACCATTTTGGCTGTGATTCCAGCCTCTGCCTCACATTGTAGTGTCATAGACATTAAAAATGCATTTTTTAGCATCATCCCAGTACATCCAGATAGCAGATATTTATTTGCTTTCACACTAGGAGGATGTTCTTTCACATTTACACAAATTCCACAAGGTTACACTGACAGCCCGAGTATTTATAGCAGAGCACTAAAAGAACAGCTAGACATGTTAGAATTGCCAACGGGTTGTGTACTATTGCAGTACATTAATGACCTATTGATTGCTGCCGACACAGAAGACATTTGCAAAGAGAGTACTGTTAAGTTATTGACACATTTGGCAGCACATGGACATAAAGCTTCATTAAAAAAATTCCAGTATTGTCGAAAGGAAGTGGCCTATTTGGGCTACCTCCTTTTTGAAAAAGGGAAGTAGACTGACACCAGAAAGGCTAGAAAGCATCTCTGGTATGCCTATTCCAAGGACACAGAAGGGAGTCAGGGCCATGATAGGCATGGCTTCATATTGCAGGAAGTGGATTGCCAATTTTGCTAAGATGGTGAAACCTATGGTGGCATTGACAAAGAAGTATGTTGCTTGGGGATTATATCACAGATCTGCCTAAATGTTCAAGGTTAAGTGCTACACCAACCCAATGAACCACCTGGATTGGCATGCAACAGAAACATCAATAGTTGCTTTGCTTACCCTGAATCAGGTATTATTGCTCTCATTCGGGGCTTACAAAGGTCAGCCTGGCTACATTGCTAAAGAGTAGTGACATTGCTAAAGAGTAGTGATTAGTTTAAAGAAAACAATTAATCCCCTTGCTCCAAATCGCAAGCTAACTCTCTGGGAGGAGTCAGTGGCTAATAATCAGTATCCAAGTATAAACCCAACATATACTCTTTTGATGCCAGGCTTTTTTGATTTAAAGCAATTAATACAATGATGCAGGTAATTCCATTTCAGAAAGGGTGTTCTGCTGACTAGATCTCACTCTTCATAATCTCCATGCCAAAAGCATAGTGTACACCTCTGCCCTGCTGGATCAGTTTCCCGATATGCAGCACCTGCTCTCCAGTGGCACAGAGCAGGTTCGGGGACACAGGTGCCCTCTTGACAGTTGCAGTGACAGCCAAGGCTCTGCAGCGCAAAGGCTGCATTTAAGAAATACACTCCTGTTCCGAAAACCACATAACTATGAGAGTTACTATCATGTTGCAGCTGTACACTTTAAATATAAGCCATAGCTGAGCTTAAAGTAGGGTGGCTAGTATCTCTTATAATTATCCAAGCCACATCAATTTGATATTGTACATGTGTCAGCACTGGGAGCCAAGCGTAGTTGTGGAAGGGTTATGTGTTTTCTGGTCAGACAGCCTGGCCCGGCCAAGTGACAGGGCAAGAGACTGGATGGCTATGCCTCTTCTTTTGATCCTTTGTGAGGGTGGGTAACACCCCTGTCAAATGAGCCAGCCTCCCAGCAGGTGCTGTCCTTGGAAACGTGAATCAAAGAACACACCCGTCCCAAAAGGACTAGCCTCACACCAGGGTGCTACCTACCAAAAGGGCCTTCAATACCATTGCCAATAGAAGGGGTGGAGTTACTGTAGATAGAGGGGGCTCAGACTATCTGGAGGAAGATTCCACCATCTTGATTTCTCTCTATACCTCTCTTCCTTCCTGTCCCCTCCACTTCCTTTAACACAAAGCACTTTACATATTATCTTAGAAGGCAAAGTACACTTGTTCCAAGGACAGGGGCTGGAACGTTAAAAGCAGTCTTGCTTTTGGCCAATCATCTGTTGGCTTTTGCCTTTAAAAGAAGAGGGTCTCCACTTCATCTCTGATTCATCCCTGAACTTCAGCCTTGAAGAAGAATTTGTTTGAAACCATTGGGAGAGCAGTCCTTTCCGAAGTCCTCACGTTATGAGGTGAAAACAGGTAGTCCAAGGCAGAGGCAAGCTCTGCTCCCTAACTATACCCAGGTTACATTGGGGGTGACCTGCTGCTGGAACAAGGCCTTCCTATCTGTCAACCAGACTAGTAGCCTGGACCTCACCATGCTGAAGGACTCCTGCAGGTGTGTGCCAGGCTCCCCAGTGTTTGGGAGCTAAAAACAATGATTACTCTTGCCCCTGTGATCCTGGAGTGTGTATCACAGCACCTGAGAGCCAAGACAGCCAGGATCCCTGCAGGTTTGTCATCAAACCACTGCGAACCATGATTCAAGCCTGTTCGACCCCAATCCAACCAACAGGACCCTCCGGAGCTGCCTTTGGCGATCTCTGACCTTCGAACCGCTGTCCCTCATGTTTGAATCAGTTTGCTGCTGCACCGCTACAGCTAAAGTGCACCTTTGCCTCGGCTAGATCAAAGAAGCATCTCTACACTTGCAACTCTCAAACCACCATTTCGAACCTCCAGCCTCTTCACTGATGATATAGTTAACAGTCGAACCAACCCCAGTGTTGTTCCCGAACTGCGACCTTCGAACACAGCATCAAACAGACTTGCATTACACAGGATAAGGTAACGCAGGGTAATATGGATAGTAGAAGCGCTTAGGTATTGAGCTATGGTTGTAATAGTCAATATGTTGGGTAGCTGCACACCTGTGAAAGTAGAGATTAACCCTCTAAATCCCTATTACTTAAGATTACGTACAAATGCACTTTCACGGTTGCACGCTTGTCCCTACAAAGATTCTAACAGACAAAATGATCTGTATTTGCAATGTATTCATTGGTTGACTGTTTCACTGTTGCTGACACGTGTTTCAACTTTCTGGTCATTTTCAAAGCTTTGATATATACAGTCAATTCACATGATCAAATATTAAAGATTTCAACAATAATGTCATGTACAGTAATAAAGAAATAATAGAATACAACAGATATAAATTCATCCACATTAGCATTCCGTATCCAAATATCATCATTTCACAGAGGTTGAGAAGAGTTTGGGAAATGGAAGCAGATCAAAATAAAAAATAATAAAGAAAAAAGGGTATAGAGCTCAATTATATCGTTCTTACTCTGCTATTCAGTTTGTTATTAAAGTTACAGTTGATTAATTTAATTCAATTTGTCTTAATACATGTTCTAGATTCATAAGATTAATAGGAATTAATGCAAGATTCCTATTCACCGAATGATTGATATTATGAGAGCAATGAGTTATAATAAATGTTCAAAATTCATGAAAGTTAATAGAAGACTCCTATTCATCAAATGGTTAGATTAATGAAGAGCGGCTCACCCACACATTTGTAACACAACTGCCACAATGTGCGCTTCTTAATAATGACCAATTGTTCAATTTGTGAAAACTGTTTTTAAGATGATAAAGTAAGATTAGCTATAATGTGACTCACACTGTATTAATGCTAGTGATACACTGGTGTATACTGTCAATATAATGTGTCTCATTGTAACTCACTAATTATGTCTATCTCATCTCTTGTCCTAAAAAAGAATATATATCCTTGCGTATCTGATAAATGGAGATCTAAATTGATTTCATTATGATATAAAACATTTGAGTTATTCTCACCCATTGTTCTAGTCACGTAAAGTCATAAGCATGAATCTTGATACATCAAGTTGGTTGTGTTAAATATCCCAATGATTTCTTTCAGCAACTGGGTGTAAACAGAAAAACCCAAATAAATATGGTGTTTCTAACGACACATTCCCATTAGACAAGAGTCTATTATCTTAAGGTCCAGATACCTGTGGATAGATACATGTCTTACCTAAGCAATCTTACAATCCTCCTGAAACGGACTGTTATCCTGTCCGGGCAGCAACGTTTCACACAGCAATCTCTCACGGTGTCCATTTTGTATGCTAATTTATTCGCACATCCTCATGATGCTACATGATGTCAGTGACTCTAAGCCTGTCTTCACTTCCTATCGGAGGTTTTGACAGAAAAGATATGATTTATCCCTGGACATTAATCCTACGGTTTCTCATGAATTGTATTTGATTTGTTGTAACTCTCCATAATTTGAGGAACAGTTAAAACTCATAAAAATGTTACATAGATCACATCTGTAACCCTAAATCGGGCCTTACTTCCCAATCAAGATTGTGTCAATGGAAGCATTCATTGCTTCTCACAATTTATATGGACATGTTGTAACTCCCCATCAATTAAGGATTAATTTAAATGCACAAACACTTGTCACAGCATAACGTTTGTGATTTTGAAGTCTGTCTTCACCTACAGTTGGAAAATAGTCAAACAAAACATTTTAGTTTGAAAATTTGCACTAAACCTTCTCATAATTTACATTTGTCTTAGTGCATCTAACAGTAAAGTTTTGAAATCAATTTAAATTCTCATCATCATGAGGCGGCGTGGAGTCTGTGAGTTCAAGTCTGTTTTCACTTGACTTGTATATTAGTTTCTTTAAAATGTTTTGTTCGAATGATTTTGATGTTTAACATTGAGCATACCATCTTTAAATAAAAGTTTTTTTTTAAATCAATTTGGTTGAATAACATCATAAAATAGCATAACGTCTGTAACTTCAAGTCTTTCTTTAATATTAGTAGAAACTTGCAGCAAAAAGTGAATGATGTCCCCAATATTTAATTGCAGTAGAAATATGCATCAAAATTTAAATAAGTTCTGTAATGTTGGTTGTAATGTTCTACATATGTTATACTTAGCTTATGATATTTAACATGGCGTCTGTGGCTTCAAGTCTCTATTCATATTCAGTAGAAACTATCAGGGAGAAGTGAATGATGTCTCTGATATTTGATTTAAGTAAAAACTTGCAGCAAAAAGTGAATGATGTCTCTTATATTGGTTCCAATGTTCTAAATATTTTATACTTCGCTTGTGGTATCTAACAGTTGTTCATGTAATTAACATAATCACTTAGTCTGTGTTTTAGTTCTAAATATTCTAGTATTTAAATCATATAATAAAAAACCACATTTAATGAAACCACACTATGGGCGAGCAACTGATCTTAATCTGTATCTTGTACAACACAATTTTCAAAGATAGTAACATTTTTCCTTTTGAGCTTGGTATAAACCGAGTGCACTGATACTGCTAAACAAAATTCAAGTACATTTTTTTCATAAGAAAACATTAATTTCATGTTCACAGTATAAACCATTTGTGACACATCGTAATTTACAAATCATTTTGCCTGTCTCAACATCAGTTTTTGATCTCCCCCATGGATACCAATTTGTACTTTGCTTAATCCAATAATGCGGATATCATCTTTGTTACTCATTTGAAGATGTTCTTGCCAATGATTTGGCAAAGGTAATCAACAATCTTGTGAGTTCAAACTTGTCATATGTTCACGTATACAAATCTGTAATTGTCGGAGGTGGTCAGTCAAAAGGGCGAAAAAAAAATATCGAATGATAAAAATCTCGAAAACAATAAATCGAATTTTTTATTTATTTATTTATTTATATGTATTTTTGGGGTCAGGTAAGTAAAAAAAAAGGGGTAAAATAAAAAAAATGAAAAAAGGGGGGTTGGGGGAGAACCCCCCCATTTCGAAAAAAAAACGTATTGAAAGAAAAATTCCATTTTTTTTTTTCGAGATTTTGTGGTTCGACCTTTTTTTTCAATATTTTTTTTCGGTCTTTTCAATATAAACCATTGTCGGATTGTACTGCCCATTTAGATCTTGCCACATACGCAGATAATCACATATACCACATAACCACATATTTGGTACTGCAATTAATAAGATCTAAAATTTGAATTTCCATGTCATCGTAATGTGTGTATTATGGAGAATTACGGATTTGTATATGTGTTGCAATCCACTTCTAGGAAGAAAGTATTGGAATTTATTTAGCGCCTATGGCAAGGTCATCTAAGCGCTGTGGTTCAAAACAATCAGTGTTCCCATAGAAGTGACTACATAAACAGAAGAGTTATGAGTCTCTTTTTGAAATCGAGAACCTTATTAGACTCTCTGAGGTCATGGGGGAGTTAATTTCAAAGTTTGATAGCATCCATTTTCCTCCTCCAAATCTTGGAATTCTTTATTCAACAAAACAACTTGAAAGCAAAACAACTTGGACCCAGTCTCCACCCTCGCAAGACCCTTGGTATACTCCCCTGTCAGGGTCGTTCTACACTTAATGCTATTTCATTCACAAATGTATCTTTTCCTCCTATACTTTTCCTGCCAGGCATTTTCCATGTGGTTCCCTTTTTACATTTGAAAACTTGACTACACTCTTCTGCCAGGGCTTTCTCATGAGAGTCACTTTTACACCCTGGCAAACTTGACTTTGACTGGTATACTCTCCTGCCAGGGCTTTCTCACACAGTTCACTGTATACAGTTGCAAACTTGACTTTGCCTGGATACTCGCCTACCAGAACGTTCTCATGTGATTCACACTGCACACTTGCAAACTTTACTTTACCTGGTATACTCTCCTGCCTGGGCTTTCTGGCACAGTTCACATCATGCAGTTGCTATCTTGACAGTTCTTATTTCTTACATTCAATTCTGGATATCAAATATATTTAATTCACTTTGCTTGCTCTTTTCTTTCCTTCATAGCATTGCCGAAGTGCTCTGGTGTCCCAGCTTCCCTTCGTAGGACTCACTGGCTTTTCATGGCTCTCTTCTGTCCACTTGCAGTAAATGAGAAGCAGCTCTCCGGCATCCCATCTCCACTCCACAGGCACACAGGTTTTAGCTAGCAGATATGATGTCCTTCGCAGCTCCTGTTTTGCTGCTGAGGCCCTCTCCGTGGTCGGGCGGCATTGGAACTGCTTTCCGGTTCCCATGGCCATCGGGAAGGATTCTCGTCACTTCCTGCTACAGTTCTAGCCCAGCGAATCTGCTTCTGCAGTCCTTCTTTCTCTGCCTATTTCTGAGCCTTCCGGCTCCATTGTCTCCTCTGTGGATCAGCGTCCCTCTGTTGGCACTGAGAGGATGAGGCTCCTTCCGACAGTCTCTTTCTACTTCATGCTGGTTTGGAGTTTTAAATGTCCCGGCAACTATCATGCCCTCGCAGCCACTAGAAGGCATCTTGAGCTTCTCAGCTTCCCTGATCTTCATTGCTTCGTTCAGCCTTCTCGTCCCAGTGTTTCCATACAGATGGGAATAATAAGCAGTTTTGGGTATTTAATTCCCTGAATATTGAAAGATATTATTAGCAGGTTTTATTGTTGTTTGAAGGGGTCTACCACAGTATACCATAAAGGCATGAGGAATTGAGGGGATGTTAAATTACTGTTTGTTACATAATATTGTGAAATTACTGGGGCGTTATGAATTTCATAAAGACATCCTGGTATGGGGAATATCATGTCTCATCTGGCAAATCACCCTTGCTTCCATGAGGGTCACCTCCCTCAACGGAAGTAGTGACAATATTGCCAGATTATTCACAGTTCACTCTCGTTTGGCAGATGTCTGAGGGTAGAGTAGGCACTTTAGAATCTGCTCATCCTTGTACTTCTGCAGGGGAGAAGTCAATTCCTCACACCACCTGTGAGCCGAAACTATTGCATTGTAGTACAGCTAGAAGGGAGATGACTTGTGGAGGGACACACAGCTGATCGGTGATGTTTGGTTATTTATACACCCATTGACTGCCCATTGACATCCTACTCATTATGGCCATTCCCACCCACTAACTTCCTCTCCCTGCCCAAAACACATCCTCCCGGCATCTCTTTAAGCTATCTCTGTCAACCAGTAACATCACACTTTATCCTGCAAGTGTTATTTATAAGCAGTTTCCTGCACGGTAATAGCTTAATTGCAGCGCTCAATGGCTACTGGTGTAATAAAAATGTCCCAACCAAGTGTGTCTTCAGCTACTTAATTTATATTGGCCCCTTTCACTAAAGTCCTGTTAAAAGCATTGATAAATCCAATAGTTTTGCTTGTGTGTAGGTATTAAATAGACATTTGCCAGGAACTGCTATCACATGGCAAGTAATCACATTGTGTCATTTGTTGCCATTTTACGGCCATGAAGTACCATTATCAAGGCCTGGCAACTGCCTACACAAAAGTCAGAACTGTTGGCTTGCCAATGCTGCTTCGTTGTGCCATGAGCCTCAGGGTCTCTCTACCTGACGATTGAGTAAACCCTATCCAGTGATGCCATCCAGTTTATGGATGTATTCACCTTGCTTACACAGGTGCTTTGAATTGTTACCTCTCTTGCATGCAATGGCACCAACTACAATAATAGAATACAGTAACCGAAAATTCGTAGTTAAATTAAAAGAGGTGGAATTGAACAGTGGCGGATTGGTGGTGACCCTGCCAGCTTCCTGATAAAATGAATAGCAGGAGTCGGTGCTTAGGCTAACGCCCGTTCCTGGCTGCTGGGCTGGCAACGTTGCCAGTCAGGAAGGGAGGGACCAGCATCTGTTCACAAGACCTGGCGGTTCGTAGACATTTCCATCCTCAGTTCGGAGGGAGAGGGCGCCAGTTCAAGGACTCTTCACCTGCGCACGCCTACAGCTCTGCTACAGAGCGGACTGTCAACCTGGCCGCGTTTAGACTGTGTTGGCGTGGGTAGGCACTCTCCTGGGTACTCACTGACAACCACTTAAAAACGGCAGACTGGGCACGCCGACCGAAAACGAGCAGCAAAGATGGCCCTGATAAGCTCTAGTAGAGGAGGCCTCCTTTCTTCGGATAAACCTTTGCGAATGGCCTGCGCACGCCTTCTGCGGTTGGACATTTTACCACCGACTGCCACCCGCTATGCACACATGTGATGTGCAGGCTTCAGCTCTCTGCATTGCACTGCTTGGACACTGGCTTCTGGGTGCGGACTCCCGGCTGCGCATGAAGCGCTATGCGGCCATGGATTCTTTCACCTTCGGCGTCGTCCTGAGTTGCCTGTCTTGCCTCATCCTCGCCAGCAACGGCATGATGGCTCTCGCCTTGATCCTGCTCATTCAGAAAAGCGAGTCCCGGGGCCTGTGCTTCGTGCTGAACCTGGCCGTGGCCGACTGCTTCATTGGCATCGCCGTCACTGGCATCGCCACCCAAGAGTTGTCAAACACCAACGTGACGGCGGAGCGCCTCTGCGCGCTGCGCATGTCCTCCATCACCTGCCCCTCCGCCGCCTCCATCCTGACCATGGTGCTGGTGGCCCTGGACCGCTACCTGGCCATCAAGCAGCCCCTGCGCTACCTGCAGGTCATGACGGCCCCAGTGGTGGGCGCCTGCCTGGCGGCCCTGTGGGTCATCTCGGGCTTCTTCGGGTTCCTCCCAGTCATGATTGAGAACTTCCAGCACGAGAACTACGACGGCAAGTGCACCTTCTTCAACGTCTTCCAGCCGGCGTACATGCTGACCGTGTTCAGCGTGGGCTTCTTCCCCGGCATGCTGGTCTTCGTCTACTTCTACTGCGACATCCTGAAAATCGCACGGCTGCACGCCCACCAGATCTGGGACATCGAGCAAATTGGCCCAGTCTTGCCCTGCGCCAACCTGCACAACGCCCATGACATCAAGGCCATCCGGACGGTGGCCATCTTGATTGGCTGTTTTGTACTGTTCTGGTCGCCCTTCTTTGTGGTGAGCATAGTGCAGGCCGCCTGCACCGAGTGTGCCCTCTATGAGGTGATTGAGAAGTACCTATGGCTGCTGGGCCTTGGCAACTCTCTGCTCAACCCGCTCATCTATGCCTACTGGCAGAGGGAGGTCAGGCGGCAGCTGTACCACATGTGTCTGGCAGTCAAGCGGAGGGCCCTTTCGCTGCTGCACGTGGAGAGGCCGCCCCGCATACCCAGAGGAACTGAATGTCACCTGAACAACATCTCGCAGCCCCAGCTTGAAGGATAAACCGAGGTAAGGGGCTGCTGCCTTCCTGTCCCACTGTATCCCAACTCTGTGTTCTCTTGTGAGCTTCCAGTCCATCTTCCTTCCTGTCCCACTGTATCCCAACTCTGTGTTCTCTTGTGAGCTTCCAGTCCATCTTCCTCTTCACTCTTTTTGTATGACAATTTCTATTTCTCAATTTTTAGTTTTGACTTGATACAGAACTCATCTATGATATCGATATTGATATTGGTATTTTATTTCTATCACGCTCGTACACACGTGTCTCAGAGCGCAACAAGGCAAGGGAGGGGAAGAGGGGAGAACAAAACAGCAATCTTACTAGGCCCAGTGACATTGAAAACGCGCAAGTGTATGGGAGAGGGGAAAAGTGCATGGAAGGGGGAGAAGTGGAAAGTGCGAAGCAGAGGAGAAACAGTTCAATAACAATAAATAAATAATAAAGGCAACACACAGTTTTAGTGCAGCCAGCAATTTGCAAGTGCTAGGTGTAAGGCAGCAGACAGGGTAGGTCTGATAAGTGCAGGAAGAAAAGGGGGGGCTGTATGGGTACAGATACAGACCCCAGTGCAAGAGGTGGCCCGGAGGCAGTGCGGGAGGGTGGCAAGGTGAGCAGGTACCTGGGCCCGGAGGACAGAGGGTGGCCAGGTGCACGGTGCCAAGAGAGAACAGATCAGCAGGGGAGAGGGGTAGAGGGGGAGCGAAGGCAGAAGAAAAGTGGAAGGTCTTGAGGTGCTTCCGGAACCGGAGATGGTTCTCCTATGGAGTACTCTCTGGTAGGGACGCACCTTGTTTTACATTTGAGTGGATGCCATGCTTAAACCATGACCGTGCTTATCCAGGCTCTGTTATTTCAATCACTTGCTCCATTATATTGATTTGTTGTAACTGGGTGTTAGAGTCGATTTCCCTTTTTGTCTGATATTCTCTCCTCCTGCGATTCCCCAAGCACTATTTGCTGGATTCCTGGATTTTTTGACTGTGTGAGTTGGAAACTTTTTCCACCCTCCTTCTTTTACTCTGATCATGGGATCCCTTTTTGACCTCTTTTTGGTATTTCTTTTTGGAGTCATGCTTTCCTCCAATTTTTCTGGCATGTCCATTTTACTGCAGCACTTCCTGGCTGTGTCGCTGGGAGCTCCTAGTGCTTCCACTTTAATGTTTCTTTATTTTCCCTTGGTTAACACAGTTACCAAGGCAGGGGGATACTTTTTACCCTAACTGTATTTTATTTTGCGAGATCAGCACACCCAACCTTATGTGGAGTGCTGACGGGATCCAATGTATCCCTTTTCGCGACTCTTCAGTAACTTTTTGACTGGTGTGACAAGCCCTTTGTTCAGGCTGGTGGCAGTGTACCCTTTTGCATGACTTTTTGTAGACTTTTGTCGCAGGCTGTCTTCGCGGCTCCGGTAGGGGACACAAGGGACACCATTTACCCAAAATGGTGGCTGTGTTTTTTTAAGCCCTGAACAAGATGACTTGTTGTTTCTGATATCTTCTACCTTTCTGGGTGACAGAGGATTCTCTGGCCCCTTTGTCTTTGCTGGGCTTCCCAAGGAAAGCCAGCTAAGCTTCTCTGAGTGACTGGCAGGACAGGAAGTGGGGGGGGGCGACCAGAACTCCCCTGTCCTTTGCCCTGCACTGTGCCTGACTGAAACCAGTTGAGGCTGGGCTGTCCCTATTGGACAGACACCCCCAAGTTTGAATGGTGCATGGGTCATGATTGGTGGACTCAACAAGTGTTTCTGGATATATTCCGAGATCCTTGAACTGAAACTGAGAGTCGACAGGTGGAACAGAAGATTTGGAAGAAGAAGAATGAAGAAGTACGTCGCTATCAACTTCCAGCTACCGCCAGAGCCTGCTGAGTAACCGCTGCTGTCCTAAATGTTATAATAGTTTGGAAAAGTTTGCATATATGTTTCAGATGGTTTGACTATGTGATTTGTTACTGAAAAACCTATTTTAATGTGACTACAACTGTGTTTTACTATCCTAAAATGATTGCAAGTGTTCTTCTATTGTTTTACTGTGTTATAGTATTTACTTGACTTGAATGTTACAACAGTGTGTCTTAGGTGTATATAATAAATAACTTTTTTACATATAACTTCTGAGTGAATCAGTGTTTTCTTGGATCTAAGTGCATGCTCTGAGTTCTTTGTACCTCACTACAGGGCTCCTCCCTCTTTAGACTAAGCCTGGCTGCTCGCCATTCTACCAAACCCTTGTGTGGTGCAGGCTAAACCTAAGTAGTGTAACCCTGTTCACCCAAGGTGGGCTTTCTTAAGGGCTGCCTCAGACAGTACTTTGGTAAAACCCCCTAACACGGAGCATTTCCAAGAAGGCTCTGTTATCGCCATGCCTTGTGTATTAACATTAATTTATGGTGATTGTGCGAGTGAATAAAGAGGAAGGCTTATTGATTTCTGTTTTCCTTTCTTTCAACCTCTTGGGAAAAGGCATCGCCATCCTTTATCCGGATCTAAAGGGAAAACAAATACTCATAGTGCCTATTCATTTTCTAATTAGCAAGCAGATTTTTTTTGTCAATGTCATAGCAAGTATTACTTGTGATGCTGCTCAGAAAATACATCTGACCAAATTACCATTTTTGTCCATGCTATGCCTTTCTGTTTGTGTGTTTAATAGCCAAGCTTATTTGGAGTAAAATGTGGCCCTGCATTTCATTGCAGTTTGTTTAATTGAAAGGGACATTTAAGAAATGTACCATTTATATTTACATTTTGTTGTGCATGTTTGATACATCACATGTACACATAAGTCAAAAGTTATGTCTTTGATGAAATGGATCCAGTGCCACGGGTGCACTATAGAAATCCCAAGTATTATAACGACACATTTTTTCAGAGCCTGGACACTTATTTATATGATGGATAGGAAGCAAAGATGTTTTGTGATCAACATATTTTTTGTGGGGAAGCACATGTAGGGATAAGAGCATGGCCATTCTAGGCTCTGTGTTTAATAAAAAAAAACATGATGTAGCACATTGCAAAACATTAATTCACAATGCCGCAAAGAAAGAGTTTCAATGTATGTGTTGGTATTTGTATGGGCTGCCTACTAGTAAAATAAAAACTACTCATATGTCGGTAACGTGATCCGGTGCACATCATTTTGAAATGGCTGCTGGTACATGGGCGTTTGTAGATCTCCCGAATTTCTATGGGAGAAATGTACCCATTCATTACTTCATTGTTTATTAACATGATCCAAGTTGTCAAAAGCCTGACACTGGGCCACTTGAGATATCACACGTGTGTTGTAATCGGCCACTAATTTCCCATTTGCCCTCTCATACATTCTAGATGACAATTTACACATGTTTACTACGGGGTTCAGTTGCTAACATGTGAGGTTTTGCACATCTACATTTGTAATGGCCCCAAGCATATGCTTTTGTTTTGAACATGCAGTCAAAGATATAACGGGACTCTAAACGCAAATCTATGTACACATAGAAGGCATGGGTGTGGTTGTAATATGTGCTGCATCACACACTTTTCACGTGAGGTCCTCTAAATTCACATTTAACTAGCCTGCCAGCAGGATGGCAACTGATGCCACCAGCTCCAATGCTGCCATTCCATCCTTAAACCCTGTACCCCCCCTCCCCCCGGTTCAAAGTGAATTTGCACTACTGAAAAGTGAATTTGCACTTCCGACACAAACCCTGATTCATGGAACCGTGTAAAGCTTATTTTTGCAGTGCAAAGTCTGGGCAAAGTCAGCGCATAGCCATTTTTGCAGTACTAAATGGCTTTGCCCAGACTTTGCACGGTAAAAATACACTTTGCACGGTTCTATGAATCAGGGTTAGTGTCGGAAGTGCAAAGTCAAATATTAATCGGGCCCTGTCACTCATCCAATGTGATGCTGTGAGTGTGTATGTGACTGGGTCGTGTGTTTTCTGACTACACAGCGTTTTCTTTATTTATCTTCAGCCCAACAGCAAAGGAATAACGGGTACTGGGCAAAGATCTCCGTGCACCACTGTATGTCACTGCAGAATGTGTATAACCACGCCTCTATGACAATGCTGTTGAGTGTATTGGCTTACATTTTACACACATACTTCCAACCGGTACCCAACTCCTGATCTATGATATTGGGAATGGAACCTGTAACCCACAGCTTATGCACAGAATTCTTCAGCAGAGGTATATTAACTCCAAACATACCTCTTGCCCTCCCCTTCCCTCCTTCCTTATTCCTCACGGTCATACGGTTCTTTCAGACCATCATTTCAGGGCTAATACAAAGGTCAAATGATTGGCTTTGTTAATGCTTGCTTGCTTTCGCCCATGTGTTCCCTAATGCTGTTTCTTACTATCATAATGGAAGCACGTTGAATGCATACTGTTTCAGATATGGTGTTTATATTACATAGTTACAAGGTAGTCATGGTCGGTGTGCGTCCTGTACCATGAAGTGGTCTGCAACCCTTCACTGTGCAGATGTTTTGGACTACCGTTCCCATCAGCCATATGAAGGCGAGCGTCCCCCAGATAGCACGATCCTCCCCGTCTATGAGAGACAATAATGGACTCTTCCAAGATGGGAATAAGGCTAAGACAAAGTGCGGGTGAGCTTAATGGGAGTTTATATAAGTCAGAATAGGGCATGCAAAGGACTCTGCAAACTCCGAGAGCGCTCTGCCTGACAATAGCAAAGACAGGCGTATATATTTACAAAAAGCATCATAAGAACCTACATGCTATAGGGGGCACAAGTTTGTGGGGATTGGGTGGCGACAACTGACTATAGGTGCTGCTGCGATGTGGTTTGCCGTGGTCGGTGGACGTCACTGGTTACCCTCGTGGGCTGGGCTGGGCCGGGCAGGTCAGCTGGGCTCATCCGGACGCTGTTGTTGTGCCAGCCATGACCAGTGTCAGTGATGAACGTCTTTCCTGGCTTTCTGCCCTAAGGCCACGCACACCGCAGTCGTTCAATATTGCAATATTATCTTCCCTGGTAAATCTTCCAATAGGTTATTCTACAGGTTAATGCAACACAGGAGGAATGCACCTAGAGTGGGGTCTTTTGGTGATTCATCAATACATGGTTTCCATCGTCCTGTTGACCGGGTATCATAGGTCGCGAGGTTGGGTCTCAGGGCACGGGACGGGCTGTCCGAGTTATCATGTCTCGTTAGAAGTCATTATGAATGTGTTCTTGTAGTGTTGCTATAATATTGGGTGTCCTAATTTTACAGGGGCCATTAACCTAAGGTGAGCCGGTGGGTCGTGGAGCCTAAGAAAGGGCGCCTTTGGATCTGTGTTTTTAAGCCGGGGTTTACTGCTGGGTTGTAAATAATTCAGGTGGCAGGCCGTGGCCTTGGGTGCTGCGGGGGAATGTGAAAGTTTGAAGCAGCTCCAGCCGAATTGTGGGATGTGGAGCAGAGCAGCACAGGCCCCTGCTTTTTCGTCTGACAGGCTTCAATGGGAGGAAGGGGGAATGGCCTTGCATATGCTCACAAAGGTATTTTCCTCGTGTGTTGCAGATTTAAGTGGAAGAGACATAAACATTCACATAATATACAATACTCATTGAGTCTTTTCAAAGCTTATGTTTTTGACATTGTTAGTGCCTTTCACATGGCCATTTCAAACGCGTTACCTATACGCTAAGTATTTAACAACCACAACATTTTTTTACATTTCTATACATGTGCGGTAAGCGAGGTAGTAGTAGGGTTGGTGGAGCACGCAGGAACAACCCGCTAATAAGATTGACGGCAGTGACACATAGTGAGCTTGGACATACATATGGTGCATTTCCATGCACCACTTACATGAGCTCCCAATAGGGTTGTCTTTGTCTTCCTTTGCACTCTAGCAGCATTAGTTCAGTTATGGCATGGGACCTTGGGGTGCATTCTTCTCGGCGAAACATATAACATGAAAACCCCCGGGAACTTTTACTATTTGCGCATAGCTACGGGGATGTGGCTACTTCATCCCGAATGTCATATAAGCACACATTCTGCCATCTTCATGGAGGTTACAGGTTTTTAGTCAGAAAGGTCATGGAGAGAAACGTTTCATCACAGGTGGTTTGCTCATTAGTATTTGGGGACTCTGCTTTTGTCAGGGGACCATTTTACAGTTCTTTTCCACCCCGGCCCTGCTGGCCGGGTCATACTGGGAACAGCGATACACTGTGGAAGGTGAAATGGTACAGTGTTGGTATCTAACACTAGCTCATGTCCGTCTGTTCGTGGGAACGGGTTCTCAGCGGAACTGCCAGAGAGCTGCGGCCACCGGGATAAGTGAAACTCTCCAAGGGTGGGGGCCGCGCTGTGGTGCACAGGGCTCAAACCATCTTTATTTCACAAAATGGTTTCCAGGGCCTAGCTAAATACAGCATGTTTGGTCAATGTCTTCAGCCAGTGGCCGACCCACCACCTGGGCCCTGGTGGCAGGGGGAACCCCTGATGAGCCATGGACTTTCCAGGGGGGAGAGGATGCAGGGGAGGGGGGTCTCTTGGACCAATCCTCCCATACATTTCCCCCCTTTCGTTACTTAAGTAACAAATAATTTAAATCCTCCAACCTCTTGCATTCTTCCTCTTCAACTACAGCGTCATCCCATGCAGGGGTGCCTTTTATGGGCATCCATGCCCTACACACTCCTCGCAGGCTTTCTCCTCTCCTAGCATATTCGTCCGGGGTGCAGGTGAGATATATACAACCACTGTCCCCTTCTAAGTCCACCCACACCTCCTCATACCATTCAAGTTCACGGGGCTCTTTAATTGTAGTGTGCCATAGTCTACTATATCCCCGCTGTGGTATATGGGCACCATCTGGAATCTTGGCGTGTTATCTGTTCCTGTTTGTACCTGTACTTCCTGCATGTTTTGTATCGTACCCCCGGCGTTGCCCATTGTCACCATCATCATTGCACCATTTGGTACAGCGTTAGCACAACATCGAAGACCCACCTGGCACATACAAAAAATAAAAGGAGGAACACTACTGCCGGCATCAAAAATTTAACAGTCATTCCCAGCCATGATGGGACCCAGGAGAAGATGTTGTCGAACCATGTGCTTTCTTCTGCTCCACCTTCCATTTTCATTCTTTCTCCTAGGTTATGTACTGCTTCGATCACATGGGACAAGGAACCATTATCCGCGTCTTCGGAAGGTACGAAAGTGCACCAGGCACTTCCAATTTTTCGGCAAACACCTCCGTCCATTGCTGTCAACAGGTCCAAGACATACCTATTTTGCATGGTCATTAGCCGCAGTGCTCGCAGTTCCACCTTTATTACGTTAAACCCTTCTTCAGTGTCATTCGCCAGCTGGATCAGCTCCCAGCGTGTGATTTGGAGCCACTTTGCATTTGCTCGTGCCTGGATGCTAGGGATGAGTGAGGCAAAGAAAGTTTCTGCAGAGCTGAATAATCGAGATCTATCCGGGATCTATGCCAGCAGCTCTGATGATGCTTTTGATATGTAGTTCGATGATCGTTTGTTTCATGACCGCACCTCCTCCTTGTTACCGGAAGACAGGACATATACTTGTGACTCTGCAGTTGGCTGGGCTTCATTCTGCTGAGGTCTTTCTCGTATTTTCTTGCTCCCATCAATGTGGCTTTCCGGTATCACCATTAGTGCGGAGTGTAGGGTGGCCAATGAGCAGCTGCCACCCCAGGATTGTGGGAGGTGCAGGTGTGCCTGGTTGCCACATACCCAATAAGTGTCCAAGAGGGCCGCTGTCCCCTTTCTCATATCTGGGATGGTGAGGGTCTTGTTGGAATTTTTGTTTACCCCCATGATGATTTTCCCGTCTCCCTTGAAGCACAGTTCATAGTTTATTTCTTTCTGTAGCTTGAAGGGCTTTTCAATGGCCGTTACCCAAGTCAATTTTGAGATGTGCTCCTTCCAGACTGGTGTGCAAGTTTCTTCTATCCATTGCAGTTTCTGTGGTGCCACAACTCGCAGCGCTTCGGCTTTGCACATTATCTCTTCATCTTTCCACTTATTTTCTGAAAACAGTGTCCCTTGTATTATAAAAAATGGTTCCTCCAAACATATCACTCCTACCGCCTTTGGATAACATGTCTTCTCGTTCTGCAGCATTTTAAAAGTTACCTCATGTGCCACAAAGGTGTTCTTAATCCTGCACAACGTGAGATGAAGGAGACACTGGGCATCGACAATAGGCAACTCTTTGGGCAGCAGTACTTTGGGTGTACCTGAAGCATGGGGAATGAGGGAGCAGACATAACAGCTTTCATTTGTTGTTTGCTTAGCTGTTGCACTCATGTCCGCATACCATTTATTTGTCCGGTGGGGGTGTCGTGGATCTTCCATTTTGTCCAGCCCCAACCCGTAATACTCGTCATATTTTCTCTTTCCCGCCTCCCTTTTCCTTCTGTTATTCCTAAGATATTTCCCCGCTTCATGGGCGAGGAACAGTGTGGGCCCCCCTTTCTCCTCTTCACCCCCCTTTCCCCAGTCATTGTATAATGCTTCATATCTCACTGTTATTTTTTCATTCTCTTTCTTCATACTATCTAGCAGTGTGTTTTCTGTTGCGGGAGTGGGCACGCTGGTGGGGGTGTTGTACAACCATGATATAACAGAGGGGTTAAGATCATTTAAACTATGGGCATTGTAATTAGACGCTTTTGGCGGGGAAGTTGTGCTGTTTTGCGTTTTTTCCTGCAATCTTTCATTTGGCGAGATAGCAACATTGGGTGGTGTCGTGTAATAACCCCATACCAGTTTAGATCCGTCCCATACCAAAAAATCACCTTCTTTAATGTTTACAGTTGTTGTTTCATTTGTCACATTAATCCCGTTATTCCCTCCCCCCTCGTTCATCTCGATAGAGATGAACGCTATAAACCAATACGTAACCAGGCCAAACAGTATTGTAAAAAATAATGTAATGCATACAGACAATCCACACTCATACGAATATCTACATCTTTCAGCTAAAACTTCTCTATATCTAACAAATCTATCCTTTGCAGGCTGCCCGTTTGTTGCCATGGTAGTTCCTGTTTGAGATATAAAAGTGCATTAAGTTCGTGCATGTAAACATTTTTGTTGGCACTATTTGTGCCAGGAGGTCGTGGAAGGGAGATGGGTTGGGTAGGGGAGGGGGGAAGGTGGGAGATGTACAGAGAAGGGAGCAGACAATATACATATTTTTCACATCGTTATTTATACTTGAAAGTTTTTTTTTTTCATTTATCTCCATCGATAACCTGTAATATAATGTTTTTCGTTAACGTTTTTATCTGTCAGTTACACTCCTCCATTCACTTGTTCACGTTCACTCATCATTTTCATTATTTTTGTTTGCTGTTGTCTGTGCATCCTCATCCACCTCTTCCTGTACACTATTATATGCCTTTCGCACATCCGTCAAATGTATCCAGCATTTGAGCCCCTTTACTTTTACAGCTGTAGGGGTACAAAATACCACTTCGTACGGCCCATGGAACCGTGGGGCATTCCACTGGCGCACAAAGCTCCGGACATAAATGAACTCTCCTGGCATTAATTGTCCCTGTACTTCATGTTCTAGATGGGACACTGTCGTGTTTCCTTCTTCCCTTGTGAATGGTGGTGAGAGCTGCTTTGAGATTGCACGCGCTGCCCTAGTTAGCTTCTTCAGGTATTCTGTGAACTCATCTCCCAATATCGTGGCGCTTCTGTGTGCATCTGAGTGTTGGCGTAGTGGGGAATGTGCAGTGTGCATCCGTCTCCCTGTCACAATTTCGTGCGGGGACAGACGGTGGTCCTTGCTCAGCTGATTCCTTAGCTCAAACAGCGCAAGGGGTAAACAGTAGATCCAGTTTTTCTTTAACGAAAAACACAATTTAGACAGTCTCCCTTTTAACAGTCCGTTCATCTTTTCGACAACGCCATTACTTTGAGGATGATAAATCGAGCACAATTTCTGTTTTATCCCCAATAATGTGGTCACTTCTTTAAAGAGCTTGTTCACAAAGTTAGTGCCGTTGTCTGAGCGAATTACGTCGCAAATTCCCCAATGCGGGAACACTTCCCTTACTAGGAACTTTGCAGCACTTTTAGCATCAGGTCGCGCACATGAGCCTGCTTCCACCCACCTCGAAAATGGGCATACAACCACTATCATGTAGCGTGTCCCATTACACCTTTCCCCCATATCCGCGTAATCAATGTGCAGTTCTCTGAAGGGCCCTATGGGTTTTGGAATTGTCCCCCTGAGGGTTCATAGCGTCATTCCAGAGTTATATATCTGGCACGTTGTGCACTCCATTGTCAATCTAGATATGTGCTCCTGGAGACATGGCACGAACCAGTCTTCTTGTATTTCTGCTGCAATGTGTTGTTTGGTGTTGTGTGCTGGAAAGTGTAATTGCTGAAATGCTATCTCTAACAGTTTGATGGGCATTAATACTTTTCCTGAGTTATTTTGGCGCCATAATAGGTCTGTTGCCGATTGGCTGCACCCTCTGTTTTCCCACACCATCTTTTCATCACCACTGGCACCTCCTGCAGCTCTAGTATTTGTGATATGGGCATGGCATTGTATCCTTCTGGGAGTTCTTCGTACGTCTTGTGCTGTAATATGTACTCACCTGTTCCACGTTTTTCAAAATACGAGGCTTCCTTGGCAGCAGCGTCCGCTGCCGCGTTCCCCAAAGACACAACGTCTGTGTTGGACGTATGTGCTTGGCACTTCACTATTGCTACCACTGTTGGATCTTTTAGGGCCTCAATCAATTCTTTCAGTAGTTCAGCATGTTGCACTGGGGTCCCATCTGCCCTTCGAAACCCTCTCCGCCCCCACCTGGCTAGACCTCCATGTACTGTCGTCATGGAGGCTGAATCTGTATATATTGTTACTGCACAAACTTTAGCTGCATGTAATGCTTCTATTAGGGCAATAAGTTCTGCTGCTTGTGCTGAGAAATGTGATGGAAGGCGGTACTGTACTAGTACTTCATACTCACCTTCTTCTAGCCTCACTACTGCCAATCCCACATGTTTCTCTCCTGTGTCCATGTCAATCGATGCTGACCCATCCACAAAGTACACCTCCCCCTCTCTTAGGGCATTTTCGCACACCACCGTGTCCTCCCCTGTTTCCCCTGTGTAAGTTGCACAATTGTGTTCTTGCATGTCCTCTAGTGTGCACGGTTCTGTGATGAATGTTGCCGGGTTTACTGTCCTGCACCGCACCACGTGAATATTGGCGCTGGACAATATTATTTCATAGGCAGTTGCTCGCTGTGTGGTCAGTGTACTTTTTGATCTTTCAAGTATTGCAAATAATGAGTGTTCCACGAGCAACGTGACAGGGCACCCCATTACTATTGTGGCACTTTTCTCAATGGCGAACGCAGCTGCGGCGAGAGATTGCTCGCATGCGAAGTGGCCTTGCATCACCGCATCCAATGTGCCACTATAGTAAGCCAATGGTTTGTGTCCTAGGGAAGTCTTTTGTGTCAGTACAGCTGTCATAAGTGTTCCCTTACAATGTGAGAACAGGTAAAATTTGCGCTCATAATCAGGATTGGCGAGTACTGGAGCACTCAAAATCAGCTCTTTTAGGGACTTAAACGAGTCACTCATCTCTTCTGACCACTCTATTTTCCTGTTCTCTTGTTGGGCCTCCTTGAGTGCTTGCAGTAATGGCCTGGTGTAGGCTGCATAATCTAATATCCATGCTCTACAATAGTTACACATTCCCAAGAATTTCTGCATCTCCTTCACTGTTGTGGGTTCTCTCACTGACCTTATTGCTTCCACTCTGTCAGGGATTATTCTTTTCCCGTCTCTTGATATCAGATGCCCCAGGTACAGCACCTCTTTCTGACAGTATTGTAGCTTTCCCTTGTCAACCTTGTACCCTTTATTCGCCAGCAGCGTCAGAAGTGTTACTGAGTCTTTTCTGCACGCCTCTTCACTCTGTGCGCAGATGAGCAAATCGTCTACGTACTGAATGATCGTGCTTTCAACTGATAAATTACCCAGGTCTTCGTGTAGTATGCGGTTGAATATGCTTGGACTTTCACAGTATCCCTGAGGTAATCTGCAATGCTCGTATCTCTTTCCCCCTAATGTGAATGCTGTCAGGTATCTGCTTTCTTCTGCCAAGGGGATGGAGAAGAATGCATTTTTCAAATCAACCACTGTGAAATGTGATGCCGTTTTCGGGATGCTGCATAATATTGAAGCAGGGTTCGGAACTAAAGGGATCTCTTTCTGTATGACGTCATTTAGGGGGCGTAAATCCTGGATCATCCTCCAAGCCCCTCCCTTTGCTTTTTTGATCGGGTAGATACAGGTGTTACATGGGGAGTTTGAAGGCACTATTATCCCCTGTGCTAACAATGCATTTATTGTCTCTTTTATTCCTTCCTCAGCTTCACGGGACAATGGATATTGTTTCACTCGGGGCAAAATTGCCCCTTGTTTAAGCTTTATTACCACTGGTGTCACTCCATGCAACAACCCTACATCATGGGGGCCTGTTGTCCACAAATTGTTTGGCACCAGCCGCATGTCATCGTCAAAAAGGACAGTGGCATTCCCAGCACTGCCATCAACTGGACAGGGATTTGTCTCGTCTGAATCAAAATGTCACAGGGCATTGCTATTTCCATTATTATTTCGCCATCATTTTCCGCATCAGAAAAGAGATCCTCATCAGATAAGTCCCGTAGGGCGACATTAGCGTTGATGCACAGTACAGTGCGCCATTCACACCCATCTATGTCCATCCCAATCACTGCAATCCTCTTTGCTGATACCTGGACGGCATGCAGGTCTAAGGATACCACTGACCCTGGTGCTATGTCTGGGCGCACTATTGGGCGGAAGATGAATTCTGTGGGTATTTTCCACTCCAACTTTTTTAGCTCGGGGACTATTTGGGCCAGCTTTTTTAAGCCTTCGATGAACATTCTCTCCTCCACTGGCATGCCACGTATTTCCGGTGCCGTTGTCTGAGCCTGCACTACCAGCATTACACGTAATGGGCATATTCCTGGTGTCGAGCACACTATCCCTCTTTCTGTAAATGATATTGCCATGTTAAGCTTGCTAAGAAGGTCCCTTCCGAGCAGGTTTATTGGCGATTGTTCATAATACAGTAAGGATGTCTTTACCGTTTTACCCCCCACTGTCACATCCAAATCTTCTGTGTAAGGAACTTCAATTACAGCCCCAGAGAACCCCTGCGTCTCTAACTTCCGGTTAGATAACGGAAACCGGCCCTCCCGAATACATGATTTCTCCGCTCCCGAATCCACCATGAATATGAACTGCTTTTCTCCTATCTGCGCCCCTACCAATGGTTCCTCCGCTGCATCGTAGGTTGTAGATAGAACAGGACACGCAAGTGTTCTCTTTGGGCTGTCCTATGCTGATTGTCTCATTGTCCGCCCCTGGTTGAACACACTTCCTGAAACTACTGACAAACCACTATAGGGGACTGATGCTGGGGCTCCATTTGCATTAGTTGCGAAAGGGTTGCCTGGGGTGTAGTGCATAGTGTCGTCGTTTTGTGGGTGATTCTGTGTTCTGTAGTGCTGCCCTTGCCTTTGCTCTGGGTACCCCTGCTCTTGTTCCCTTTGTTGTTGCCCCATTGGGAGACCATACGGCTTCCCGGGTGAGGGTGGCCATAGTGTTCCATCTCTGGAAATCCATTGTTTGTTCTACTCCTGCACTCTCTGGAAAAGTGCCCCCACCTCCCACAGTTCCAACAGCTTCCCTGCGCACCTCTGGGACCTTGCCATCCACTTCCTCACATTCCCCCGTACCCTTGTCCACCCCCTCTACGACCCCTGTACCCACCTCGTCCCCCTCGAGGGGCCCACTCTTGCCACTGCGGACCTCCTCTCTGCTCCTGCTCGTTCCACTGCCGTTGCCCTGCTCCTGCCCAATTCGTTGCCATCCTCCCCTGTATTGCTACCAGCCCCTCCTCCTCCTCTTCTCCCTCCCTGCTGTGTGGGAGCGCGGCTACGGCTGCAGCGACCTTCACCAGCTTCGTTTGTACTAATTTTGCCTCGTCTGCCAATCTTTTCTGCGCTATCTCCTTTTCCCTCTCTTTTATTCGTTTACAGTGGTGAACTATTATGCTCTGTATTTCGAGCCATCCTTTTGCTTCAATACCTGCGATTTTGTCAAGTGCTTTTTGTACCTCTTTAGGGAGCCCCCTCTTTATTATGAAGTAGAATAATGATGTTGATTGATACCAAGGCGTGCCCGTTTCTGCTCTCCACATCTCTTGGACCCGAAAAATGTAATCTGCTCTCCACATGTCTTGGACCCGAAAAATGTAATCCATAGCATCTTCCCCATCGCTAATTGTACATTGCATTACTGACTGCAAATCTGGGGTGTCTGGGAACGTCTCTCTTAAGGCGTCCTACACCGTGGCACATACTGTGTTAAAAGAGGCGCCATCATGGTGATCGCAGTCTAAAGTTACTCCCGGGAAGCCAGCCTTTACCCATACTCTGTCAGCTTGATCCCCGACTGCTGATACTAGCAGACTCTTCACATCACCTATTGCTAGAGGTACCCCGGCTGTGTTTTTCTCGAATGCATATATCCACTTACTGGCCCCTCCTGATAGCGGGGGCAATGACTTTAACAAATTGGCCTTATCCATCTGAGTAAACTGAACCAAAATTTCAGGGTGGGAGGTCAGGCAACAGTTCCAATCTAAAATTAGACAAGCAACCAATAGTTGAGCTGCAGTCCTTTTTTCACAAAATGTTTAATTTTTTTATCAAAATGAATAGTATTAGTAGAGATAGAACACTCAAGGTATATTCAAGACACAACAATACAAAGTGAGTATGATCCAGTATAGACAACTGGATCTTAATGTGATGGTACAAAAAAAGTGTGCTGTATCGGGTAGAACACAAACAACTATGCAGTCACAGAAATACAACATAAACCCACATTAGTGGACATGTATATAAAAGACACAAAAAAATCAATGTTTCCAAAATGCATTGTCTTAATGGTCATATCGTCGACACAATGGTGTTTCGGCCTAGAAAGTGCTGTGTAGTATAGCTATGTAAGCAGGCCTTCATCAGGACTTGTGGGAACCTGAAAGGTGATCCTGGAGTGTCTATCTGGGGAAAAAACAGATGGGGAATTGTCAGTGGAACTATGACCTCTAATAAAATGAATAATTCAAAAAAGCTCTCATAAGATGCTAAAGGGGTCTCCTAAAGCTAGGAGCCTGAAATCTTACCAGAGATTTGTCCAATGCTATGGTACAAAAGAATATCCATCATCAGTCAAGATATCTGGGGTGTACTGAGTACGTCATGGAGGAACAGGAATTGAACCTGTAACGACATGTGCATAGTGCTGTAAAAATACAGTACAAAATAATAGGCCTTATAAATGCCCAATATACCAAGCCAAATATGGAGAATCTTACCTCAAACAGGTAAGTAATGCTCAGCCCGAAAAAGTGGAGGCGGTAACTGCAAAACGTGATTCCTCCGCCAAATATATCAGAATGTGACTCAACTGTGTGGGGAAAATAAGAATAATGGAAAAAACTATATATAAAGATGGTGTCCTATATAGTATAAACATATAAAGATTATGTAGCACTAAACAGTGAAAGAAAAGGGGCCAAAACATCACGTTATAGGCTAAACAGCATACTTGATTACTTACAATTGTATGCGCAATTTTACGGCCGAGCCCAGGCAGGGGGTCTCAAAACGCGAGCGTCGTCACAGTGAAAGAGTATCCCTGGGAATCGCGAGCAGAAAAAACAACAAAGCGTCTCAGTACGCGAGCGTAGTTGGAATGACAGCCTGTCCCAAAACATCGCGAGTAATAATACTTGTGAGACAATCCGATTGGTTGGACATGGCGCTGAAGTGAAGTGTCAATCACAAGAGGACCAATGAGAGACAAAGTAGGACCGTGACTAAACGTTGAAAGGAACCTCCAAGGGTGAGGTAACACCCACGTGATGAAGCGCAAGCCATCACGTCGGAAAAGAGCACGTGCAGATGTAAAGTAACGGGAGTAAATTCAACGTTCAAAACGCATGCTAATGCTGTGTTAATGAGTACCACGAATGGTTATGGGTGGAAGCCAGCACTCAAGACGTTGCGGGAACAAATTCAACGTTCAGAGCGCATACTAATGCTGTGTTGATGAGTGCCACTAATGGTTATGTGTGGAAGCCGGCACTCAAACATGATGATACATAAAAATGAAACATAGAGTAAAACAATGAAACATATGGCAACAAAATTGCGAAGTAACAGTGTGATGTGAGATTGAGCACACAGAGAGCACTATTTACATTTGTTTGTAGACAAGGTGCTTATTTCAGAAGGTACATTATTAATGTAGCACTGAGTTTCAGTGGCAGAAGTATACATACAAGTAATATTGCACATCTAAACTAATGCTGAACAATAAGACAGTATAGTTAATATAGATTTGATGATGCTGTCACTGAATCTGATCAGAATGCCCTACATGACACCATAATTGCAGCACAAAGGTCATACGTATACTGCATGCATAATTGAAAAGAAGTTGGGATATGAGAAAACATCCTGTGATGGCCCAAATTTACATATAGCATTATAATGGTACATCCAGAATAGTCAAGGTACACAAAATTATAAGTTACCTGGGCAAAAAATCTAAATGCTTAAAAATGAGCAAGTGACTAAAGAACAGGAGTTCTCATAAATCGAACAGATCAAAAAGATCAAAAAGATCAAAAAGGGCTAGGATGGTCAACAGGGAGTGGACAAACAGGCCAGGGGTTCATTGACTGTAGAAATGTTTCCATTCCACCGAAATATTCAACCCTGATCTGACAGTGTCAAGTTGATGGACCAGTAGTTGTTCCAGTCTAGTCAAAGCTCCATCTCTATCACCCCCTCTTTTTTGTGGAGTAAGTTGAACCATATGTCTTTCTCCCAAGGACAAAACTGAAATGAATAGATTGGTTTGTGTCACCACCTATAGTCCTCTAAGTAACCTCATTAAACAAACCATCAATAAACATTGGCATTTGATTAAGAACAAGGGCATCCTGGATAAAAAGCCCATTTTCGCTTTCAAGAAGAACAGGAACCTAAGGGATTCCCTGGTCCACACCTATATCGAGGAAACAAAGACATCTAATACATTGTGGGACCTTCCGAACGTTGTGGGTCACTTTCGGTGTGGCACCTGTATAGCATGCCGCTACACGAGCCCCACCAAAACCTTTGACTACAAGGGCTATCATCATTCCCTACAAACACATACCAACTGCAACAGCAAGTTCGTGATCTATGCAATATTATGCCCATGCCACTTGTTATACATAGGCAAAACCACCAGACCAGTGAAACAACGGATCTCAGAGCACAGATCATGTATCAAGAATAAGATTCAGGACAAACCTCTTGTTGATCACTTCAGCCGACTAGGACACACCAATGATGATTTATCCTGGACCATCGTTCAACAACTTACTCCACAAAAAAGAGGGGGTGATAGAGATGGAGCTTTGACTAGACTGGAACAACTACTGGTCCATCAACTTGACACTGTCAGATCAGGGTTGAATATTTCGGTGGAATGGAAACATTTCTACAGTCAATGAACCCCTGGCCTGTTTGTCCACTCCCTGTTGACCATCCTAGCCCTTTTTGATCTTTTTGATCTTTTTGATCTGTTCGATTTATGAGAACCCCTGTTCTTTAGTCACTTGCTCATTTTTAAGCATTTAGATTTTTTGCCCAGGTAACTTATAATTTTGTGTACCTTGACTATTCTGGATGTACCATTATAATGCTATATGTAAATTTGGGCCATCACAGGATGTTTTCTCATATCCCAACTTCTTTTCAATTATGCATGCAGTATACGTATGACCTTTGTGCTGCAATTATGGTGTCATGTAGGGCATTCTGATCAGATTCAGTGACAGCATCATCAAATCTATATTAACTATACTGTCTTATTGTTCAGCATTAGTTTAGATGTGCAATATTACTTGTATGTATACTTCTGCCACTGAAACTCAGTGCTACATTAATAATGTACCTTCTGAAATAAGCACCTTGTCTACAAACAAATGTAAATAGTGCTCTCTGTGTGCTCAATCTCACATCACACTGTTACTTCGCAATTTTGTTGCCATATGTTTCATTGTTTTACTCTATGTTTCATTTTTATGTATCATCATGTTTGAGTGCCGGCTTCCACACATAACCATTAGTGGCACTCATCAACACAGCATTAGTATGCGCTCTGAACGTTGAATTTGTTCCCGCAACGTCTTGAGTGCTGGCTTCCACCCATAACCATTCGTGGTACTCATTAACACAGCATTAGCATGCGTTTTGAACGTTGAATTTACTCCCGTTACTTTACATCTGCACGTGCTCTTTTCCGACGTGATGGCTTGCGCTTCATCACGTGGGTGTTACCTCACCCTTGGAGGTTCCTTTCAACGTTTAGTCACGGTCCTACTTTGTCTCTCATTGGTCCTCTTGTGATTGACACTTCACTTCAGCGCCATGTCCAACCAATCGGATTGTCTCGCAAGTATTATTACTCGCGATGTTTTGGGACAGGCTGTCATTCCAACTACGCTCGCGTACTGAGACGCTTTGTTGTTTTTTCTGCTCGCGATTCCCAGGGATACTCTTTCACTGTGACGACGCTCGCGTTTTGAGACCCCCTGCCTGGGCTCGGCTGTAAAATTGCGCATACAATTGTAAGTAATCAAGTATGCTGTTTAGCCTATAACGTGATGTTTTGGCCCCTTTTCTTTCACTGTTTAGTGCTACATAATCTTTATATGTTTATACTATATAGGACACCATCTTTATATATAGTTTTTTCCATTATTCTTATTTTCCCCACACAGTTGAGTCACATTCTGATATATTTGGCGGAGGAATCACGTTTTGCAGTTACCGCCTCCACTTTTTCGGGCTGAGCATTACTTACCTGTTTGAGGTAAGATTCTCCATATTTGGCTTGGTATATTGGGCATTTATAAGGCCTATTATTTTGTACTGTATTTTTACAGCACTATGCACATGTCGTTACAGGTTCAATTCCTGTTCCTCCATGACGTACTCAGTACACCCCAGATATCTTGACTGATGATGGATATTCTTTTGTACCATAGCATTGGACAAATCTCTGGTAAGATTTCAGGCTCCTAGCTTTAGGAGACCCCTTTAGCATCTTATGAGAGCTTTTTTGAATTATTCATTTTATTAGAGGTCATAGTTCCACTGACAATTCCCCATCTGTTTTTTCCCCAGATAGACACTCCAGGATCACCTTTCAGGTTTCCACAAGTCCTGATGAAGGCCTGCTTACATAGCTATACTACACAGCACTTTCTAGGCCGAAACACCATTGTGTCGACGATATGACCATTAAGACAATGCATTTTGGAAACATTGATTTTTTTGTGTCTTTTATATACATGTCCACTAATGTGGGTTTATGTTGTATTTCTGTGACTGCATAGTTGTTTGTGTTCTACCCGATACAGCACACTTTTTTTGTACCATCACATTAAGATCCAGTTGTCTATACTGGATCATACTCACTTTGTATTGTTGTGTCTTGAATATACCTTGAGTGTTCTATCTCTACTAATACTATTCATTTTGATAAAAAAATTAAACATTTTGTGAAAAAAGGACTGCAGCTCAACTATTGGTTGCTTGTCTAATTTTAGATTGGAACTGTTGCCTGACCTCCCACCCTGAAATTTTGGTTCAGTTTATTTAATTATTCCCACCTGGGTTTTTCAGGGCTCTGCCAGGCGCCCTTTATATAACTTATCCATCTGAGCCCAAGGTATGTAATTTGGCCTCCCTCCTCCCCTGTGTATTAGTGGGAGTTGTAACCTCCCCTTTGTTGTCGTATCTGCACTCACCTTCATTCCGTTTTTTCCTAGTAGTGCCATTTTCCCCAACCTATTCCTTAGTCGTCCTGCCCACTTTTCTTCCATGGTTCTCCCTGAACATGTGCCATCCAACCCCTCACTTCCTCCTCCCATTGCCATGCTTAGCCTTTCACTTTCCTCTAAGTCTTTTCCTATATCACACAATAGCTCCTCTCTAACTTCTGTAGTCCTTGTCTCATTGTCAGGGCGCTCCTCCCTCCCCTCTAGTTCAATTATTCGGGCTGGTTCTTCTTGTATCCTAAACAATATCTCCCCCTTCTTCCACCCTTCTTCAATGGTTTTATTCTCACTCAGCGCTCTTGATGTGGGCTCTGACCTAGCAGCATTAATCGCAGTCTGTTCACATATACTTTTTATTCTCGAGTGCTCATCTTTTGCTATAGAGAGCCTGGACTCTAGGTCTTCTGTTAGTTTCTCTATGTTCACTATCGGTGTACTTAACTGGTCTCGCTCTCTATGACTCTCATACGGTGGGGGTGCTGTTGGCCCTTGAGTGGTAGTGGTTGTTGTTGGGGGTACATATGTTGGGTCACTGTATCCTTCTGCGGGCACTGGCTTATTTAGTATTGGGTACAACCTAGTTATCTCTACCGGTGGCTCCCCTTCTGGCAACACCTTGTCATCTTTTGGTATCAGTAATGGATTGTCAGTGGTAGATGGTAGATCAGTACCTAATTCCGTTTTCTTAGGCGGGGGTACTTCTTCAAACAATCTCCATAGGTCTAATATTTCTCTCCTATTATGTAGCTGCTTCCCCTTGTATTTCAAACAAATGCATGTAGCTACCATATCTAGGACACTCTTGTCAAATGATCCCCCTTCGGGCCATATCTGGGGTAATCCTTCCCCCTTCAGCTCTGTGATCCACTGATCGTGATATTTCTTAATGCGTTCTGCGTACCCAGGTAAATTCTTACAAATATGTGCTAAGGGTGTTTCTGCCCCCATATTTCGTGGTTGCTCGATACTGATGTATATTTATATATATCTTTATATAGATTTATCACCAGATGTATCTAAGTATTTGTGTATTACTGCGCGTGGGGACCTGCGTGTGTTTCCGCCACTAGTACAATATAAGAATGGCCGCGCACAGCCTCTATTCTATATACTTTAGGGGGCACATACAAAAGCAAACCACCCTTCGTACACCATCAATATCTTCAGCAATTTTACCCAAAGAATCAAAAATAAACAATCACTTTACCGCATTGCGCTCTTCTTTGTAAAATTTCTTCTGGTCACACTTACCATAACCACACCATAATTATGCACTTATGACCACCTTTACACATTCATCGTAACAAATATGTTCTGGCACATACGATTCTTACACACCCATAGGCAACACTCTACTCATAGCCCAATTTGTAATCCCTTTCCTCCCTTGCCAGCTGTCCCTTTCCGTCTTAATCTGATATGAATTCGTCTTGTAGTTTTGATATAAACTCGTCTTTCTACTTAGATTATCTCTTTTTTTTTTTGTACTGACCCTGTTTTTTCCCTGTAAACCCAGAGAGAGAAGAATAGAAAGAATAGCAGTCACTAATGTATTCACCGTGTCTTCCTTTACCAAACACCTTTATCTCATTTTCCACTTCTTCATATATTCCCAGTACTAGTCAAGATAGCACTATGCGGCGCCGCCTTGTAACCCCTCGGGGAGCTAGGTTCCCGTCTCTTTATCTCTTTTCACCTCTTAATCCTAATGGCCATATGCAAAGAAAAAGTAAAGAAAGTCTAGAGTGGTCCTTAGTAGTCCCAAAGTGTCCCCTTTCAACCAACCTCGTTCCCTGTCCTATATTTTCTCCCCTACTCCTTTTATGGTCGCTCGCACTTAATACTCACGTGCCCGTCTTGAACCGAGAGTCTCCGAAACTGGGTCCGTCCAGGAAGTGTTGCCGTACGCTCAACGGTCAGCCCCGGCTCCGGCGAGCGGTACTCAAAGGGGATTTTTCAACCGGGATCCCGTACCCTCTCTCTGTTGAGTGCGCACTTCTGAGCGTACCGGTCGTTGTTGGCAGGCAGCCTTCCGGAGCCGGCGCACCGTGCGTATCCCTTTTCGACCGGAGATTTTCATGCCAAAGGGGACCGTAGGGGTATATATATGTTAGCAGAAAATAATAATCACGTCGGGGTCACCACTGAAGGCGAGCGTCCCCCAGATAGCACGATCCTCCCCGTCTATGAGAGACAATAATGGACTCTCCCAAGATGGGAATAAGGCTAAGACAAAGTGCGGTGAGCTTAAATGGGAGTTTATCAATCAGAATAGGGCATGCAAAGGACTCTGCAAACTCCGAGAGCGCTCTGCCTGACAATAGCAAAGCGGGCGTATATATTTAAAAAAAGCGTCATAAGAACCTACATGCTATAGGGGGCACAAGTTTGTGGGGTTTGGGTGGCGACGATTGACTATAGGTGCTGCTGCGATGTGGTTTGCCGTGGTCGGTGGACGTCACTGGTTACCCTTGTGGGCTGGGCTGGGCCGGGCAGGTCAGCTGGGCTCATCCGGACGCTGTTGTTGTGCCAGCCGTGACCAGTGTCAGTGATGAACGTCTTTCCTGGCTTTCTGCCCTAAGGCCACGCACACCGCAGTCATTCAACATTGCAATATTATCTTCTCCGATAAATCTTCCAATAGGTTATTCTACAGGTTAATGCAACACAGGAGGAATGCCCTAGAGTAGGGTCTTTTGGTGATTCATCAATACATGGTTTCCATCGTCCCGTTGACCGGGTATCATAGGTCGCGAGGTTGGGTCTCAGGGCACGGGACGGGCTGTCCGACTTATCATGTCTCGTTAGAAGTCATTATGAATGTGTTCTTGTAGTGTTGCTATAATATTGGGTGTCCTAATTTTACAGGGGCCATTAACCTAAGGTGAGCCGGTGGGTCGCGGAGCCTAAGAAAGGGCGCCTTTGGATCTGTGTTTTTAAGCCGGGGTTTACTGCTGGGTTGTAAATAATTCAGGTGGCAGGCCGTGGCCTTGGGTGCTGCGGGGGAATGTGAAAGTTTGAAGCGGCTCCAGCCGAATTGTGGGAGGTGGAGCAGAGCAGCACAGGCCTCTGCTTTTTCGTCTGGCAGGCTTCAATGGGAGGAAGGGGGAATGGCCTTGCATATGCTCACAAAGGTATTTTCCTCGTGTGTTGCAGATTTAAGTGGAAGAGACATAAACATTCACATAATATACAATACTCATTGAGTCTTTTCAAAGCTTATGTTTTGACATTGTTAGTGCCTTTCACATGGCCATTTCAAACATGTTACCTATACGCTAAGTATTTAACAACCACAACATTTTGTTACATTTCTATACATGTGCGGTAAGCTAGGTAGTAGTAGGGTTGGTGGAGCACGCAGGAACAACCCGCTAATAAGATTGACGGCAGTGACACATAGTGAGCTTGGACATACATATGGTGCATTTCCGTCTCTAATGTTTTAAGCGCTGTTTGCAACATGACCAATCCTGGCCACTGTTAAGGAGGCTGGAAATTAGAGCCAACCCTGGACCGGAATTTTCTTCTTTATTCTTACCCAATTCTCTCAAGCTCTCAATGTATTTCTCATAAAAATATCCTTTTATACAAAAAATAGTCAGACTTGACGTAATACTATATGGCAAATAAGAAAAACCTATGAGGGGTTGTGATAGGTTCAAGGGGAACATCTAAGTATACTTTCTATAAGGGGTGGGATTGTGATTGGTTATCTACTGTCCGGTGGACCACTTATGCCTACCCCTAAAACATGTCATCTTCAACATTATTATGTACACGATATATCTTTGGCTCTCAAACTATAAGGGCCTTCGTTATACGGCCCTCTATAATTGGATGGCACACTTGTCCCATTTCTTGAACATTCGGTTCACTAGCTCAGACCCAGGTGCCAGGACGTGGACTTGACATTACCTCCCCGTTCAATTAGCCCATCATCTCTCATCACCCATGCCTTCTGCCATGAAGATTGTCTTTGAATTTGGCCTTGAAAAGTATTCTTGTCTCTGAGAATATATGGGAGTGCGAGCACGCACTATCGTTGTTCTAGTAATCCATGCTCAACTGTATTTCCATCCTTGGCTCACGTGACAGGAGACCATGATTTGGTCCATTTTTCAGCATTCAAATGTCTTAAAAGAATAAAACTTTGCACGCTTGGTGTTCTTTCTTAGCACCTTAACAAGGGATGATTCAGCTTTGCATGTTCACCGCCTTCAAGAATCGACAACCCGTCTTGGCTGCTTCAGCTTTGACACCAGGCCAAACAGCTTCGCCATTCGTGTCCACGATCTCAGCTTATTTTTGCTGCAACACAGCTCTCTGCATTTTCTCTCCATGGGTCCTAGCTTACTTAATTAATGACACCAATGTCCAGCTTCTATACAATGGTGGCTTCGCCTGCAGTCTATTCACTACTTACAGCCAGCTTCTAAGATTACTTAATCTACTTGCATTAAAACATCTGTACAGTTATTGAACGACTTGCATTTCTGCAGTGCTTCGTACACGTGCAATCTTCTTTTCGCATATGAAAGTTTACTCGAATCTTAACTTCGTCATCAGTGTCTGTATGGTCCATGCATTCTCTTCAGCCAGTCTTCTCAGGGTGTCACGCTCATCTTTCTCTCTTTTTCATATTCCTCCTAGGCGCTCCTCCCTCAGATTATCATCTCTTTGCGGATACATTTGATATGGTTTTCTCAGAGGGTAGCTTCTTTTGAATATTCGCTGTGGTATGGTCACAACTGCTGGTGTCAAGCATGGCACAATCTCAGGCTTCCAAAATACAGGCAGTACGGGGGCGAGATTTGCTGCAGAGACAGGTAACTGCTGCTCCACAAAAGGATTTTGACTCAGGCCCCATTTAGAGCCAAGGTAAAAACACCTCTAACCTTAAGCACTGAGGTATATTCAGAGTAATCTCTTTGCACTTTATTGATGAATGTATTATATTGCAGTTGAGCAAACATGTATGTCCAAATACATTAACTTATTATTCGTTTAATAATGACAGAGAAAGCAAATAAAACAAAGGAGCAGAAAACTAGCGCCAGAAATAAGGAACCCTATCATAAGGCCTGGTATTTGCACCATTCCAGGAGGCCCTCATTACATAAGAAATACTGCTAGCGGTAAATTAACACCGGAGGTATTGCAATTATGTCCCGGTGGTAATCACTGCTGCTGGTAAAAAATACTGGTGGTGGAAGATGCATTTTCCTCCATTTCCAGCAGGTAAACAAATACCACTGGGGTCCAATCAAAAATATTGCCATCATAACATACTTAAATTCCAGGGGAAGGACAGGGTGTGGTGCTCGGTTATCATTAAGTGATTATTTCATGACCACATACTGTACCTTTCACAATCCAACTGCTGGCTATAAGGCTAGCTCCGAGCGGATCTTATTTTGGGTGGTAGTTTCCATCATCCCCTTAGATTGGGTGGTAATTAATGTATTTCTGACATTCATTTTACCACCAGCGGATAATTATTAAAGGAGTGCATTTTACAGCTTGGTGGTAAATTTCCCTTCCTCAGTAGGCTGTATTTGTCAAAAACGACAATAGTGTAACGCTCACCTGATTCCCACGGAGGCGCGGGTCTTGGCAGGAAGGTGTCTGTAACACGAAACGTGATGTGCAGGATTCGGTTGGCTTCTGGGGTCGACCCTCTCCGCACTGTGTGTCGAACTCGAAGGGTGAGGTTTCTGCAGGTGAAATAATATGGGGATTAAAGGTCTAGGTTGTTGAATGTCCCTATCTCTCTCTCCTCCCAGCTTGTCTGTTGAACCCCCCTCCCAGGTCAACGTGCTCACCTTAGATAGGTGAATGCTGGGCTCTCCATCTGCGTCTAGTGCAGGGTGCCGTTGCCAGTTCCTTCACTGGTGAAACATGGGCCTCTTGCCTTCAGAGGATAGGTACCGTCGTTGACTGCACGACCGGTAAGTTTCTGGACACCTTTAGTCTTTATAGTCTTTTATGCGTGGCACTGAAGCGCCTGGAGTTGCGTAAGTATGGCCAGCGCTCTTACTGTCTCTTTCTTTGTCTTTGCAGGAGACGATGCAGAATGAAGAAGTCCGGAATTTGCCGCGTGCCGGTAAGTGTGACACTGCTGTTGTCTTTGCAGGTGAAGATGCGGCGTGAAGAATCCGGAATGCACAGCGTGCCAGTAAGTAGAATAATGCTGTTTATCTTTGCAGGTGCAGATGCAGCGTGAAGAATCTGGAGTGCACAGCGTGCCGGTAAGTATAATTATGCTGTTTATCTTTGCCGGCGAAGGTGCAGCGCGAGACACGGCCGCTGCCAATGGATCAGGTAAGCAAGCACTGTGTGTGAAAGTTCGTTCTGCTAACCTGTTGTTTCTGGTCTTTTGCAGGTGCTGATGTTGCTCGGGTACAGGAATGGTAAGTATAATTCTTGCAGGTTCAGGATCCAAAGAAGAAATGCTGGAACAGACTCGGTGAGCGTTCTGCTGCAGATGCAGAATAACGCGAAGCACGTTTCATCAATCGGGTGTGGTTTAAATAGCCCTGGAGTGATGAGGCGTCTCCTTCCACGGCCCCGCCTAGGTAAGAAAAGAGTTCCTGCTTCCAGAAGAGTTCCAGTGCTGTATCCAGGGAGTGGAGCTGCCCCACCCAGGTAAGAAAGTAGTCCCAGTCACCGAGGACTTCTAAGAGTCTGGCAAGTAAGCAGCATGGTCTGCCGCAGGTAAGTCCACCCAAGCACCTTCACACCAATGATGAGCCCGGCGCTTCCAGTGCCGGGACCGATGCTTCTGATGAGCCTGGTGCCACCGGCGCCAGGACAAGGTCCAAAAGGTCCCTGTGGGGACCGGCTGGTGCCTAGGATCAGGGTTAGGGGCCTGCTTCCAAGGACGTTGGGCTGATCCTGGCTCCTTGGAAGCAGTGATCATGACAAATAGTATTTATACCACCCCTCCTTTAAAGTGGGCAGTGACACAGCCTCCGTAAATGGTGGTGCCTTTACCTTAATGGTACTCAGGCTATGGAACTCACAGTTGTGAAATGTTGAGACAGCTGTCTGAACTTTGAACTCAGAGATACAACTAGAGCAGGCACATTACCTTACTAGCTAACCAAAATATATATAGTTGACAGAAGACAACTCTTTGGGGGTAATTTCATAGTACGGGCTAATTGCATGGAGTGGATTATCAACGTTAGCATGTGCCCGCTGCTGGGCCCCTTTCATACACTTTTAATCATTTCCAAACACAGTGCAAAACCAAAGAGTAAAAAATTGTGAAATCGGTATTCCCCCCCAAAAAAGGATTTTTCGATTTTTTTGCATCTTTTAATCAATAAATAGATGGGTTGGGTTAAGGTATAAAAAAGGTGGTGGGATTTTGAGGGAGGTGGGGCAGGGGGACGCCCCCCAAATTAAAAAAGCAAACAAGGTGCAAAAAACCCGAAAAACTATTCCTTTGGTCCTCGGTTTTCTTCGGCATTTCAACAAAGAATCGTCAAAATCACCTCTACCCAGGCTTGGACTGGCCTATAGGGCAATAGGCCCATGGGCAAACTAAAAACACAAAATGCTAGCGTGGGCCAGGTTTTTGGGTCAAAGTGGGCCACTTTTTTGGCCAATGTGGGGCAGTTTGATGAGTTACTTCATTATGTGGCTAGTAGTTCTGACCATTGCTGCTGAATAAATATTCTTTAAATTTCAGAATTGGCATAATATTTGATCATAAAACTCCCCGTGGGTACTATTCGAACAGTCTGTCATAAGAGAAATGAATTGCCATTTGCAACTGTGGGCCACTTTTTCATTGGTGCCCGAGACAATTTTATGCCCCAGTCCGACCCTGCCTTTACCCCATGTCTATCGACTTCATTTTGCAAAAAGTGTAAGAAGCTCCTATTCTATGGGGACATAACATTAATGGAAGGCATAAAAGCCTTGCGTAAGACTTTTACGCCTTCCATCAACGTTACCCCCCATTTTCATTCATTTGTGTGGCCGAGAGGATGTGTGGAACACAACTTGTGTTTCCATCGCCTTCCTTCCTCTCTGGCATACATGTGCCCCAGCATTTGCACCGGCGTGGATATTGCTAGTCACACGAGTGGCCTTCTCTCTGGAAGTCAACCTTTGAAAGGGACCGAAGTCCAAATTTGGGAAAATTGGGAGGTGCTTTTATGCGGGTGTACATTTCAGCCGTTAAAGTTATGTGAGGGTGGCCAGTATCTGAATGGTGATTGGATGGGTGCAGCAGAGGCATACTATGAAATAAACAGGGGTGGATTTTGTTTAAGGAGACAGAGAATTATGTGGGAAGCTACAATTCGAATGTTGGATACCGGATGCAGAAGGCTTCTTCTAGCAGGTCTTGCAGGGCCTTGCAGATGAACAATACATCTTTCCATTTTATGCAATGTACTCGTACATGGGATATTGTTCCAGGATACTACCATCCCTTGCCCCTCCAGGGCTGAAACATCATTATGCCGGCCCAAACACGAGACTTATCACTCTTGCTAGTTCTTACTGCGCCTCGCCCCAGGATTCTGCAAAACCTTGCGTTCCTTATTAGCAATTTCACTGGTCAATGAGACACAAGAATAGAATTATTGCCTTGATAAAGACCCAGGAGGGTTGAAACACGTACCAGCTAGAAATTGAATGAAATAACTTTGACCTTGACATAACTACTTATGGTTGACTTCCTTGATCTAAAATTAACCAATCATGTGAAACTAATTTATCCTGTGCCATTGTGACAAGGGTTCTCCCCCTTTTTCGTTTCCAACAAAATACCCTACCCGCAACTAATTATCCTGACACAGCAGAGGGTATCTCAATGGTTTCATGTCAACTGGGGGAAGACGATGCTAGTGGGTCTTCTAGTTGATCTCAAAGGGTATAACCATATAGATATATTATGCAAAAGTGTTGGCGGCCCTCTATTGAGAACAAATAAGGCATCAATCTCCGTGTCTCGCCTGCACTGAGTACCTGATATTTTATCCGATCTTCTCTTAGTGGAGTCCAGATTGTCGATACCAAGGCTCACTGGTAATGTGTAATGCTTGGAGCCAAAATCTTTCCGTCCCTGGAATTCATTCCACCCAGGGATTGACTGGGACCGACTCCCCACAATGCAAGGCAGCCTCCCAGAATTAACGTGGTGTAGAGACAGTGCAATCACTGATTTGGAAGGCGGAAGAGAGAACTGGTAACAGACTGCACCACGTTTCCAGATGGCTGGTAGAGACTTGAAGGCAGAGTGTTCTAAGAGCAGCAGAGACAACCAGAGTTCAGTATACAGGGACAAGAAGGAGCACATAAGAAAGGAGGAAGAAGCAAGCCCCTCTACAGATTGTCTCCATGAGTTTACAGGAGAAGGATCCCCCAGAACAGCAAAAGGAGGCAGCTGGACAGGGGAGAAGAAAGACCAAAAGACTGCACCAGAGATAGCAGAGTGGTTGGCAGGAGAAAGTGAGAAGATCTGCAGAGGAAGGTAGGGAAAAGGGTCTGACGGCCAAAATGTCGGACAATAACTAGTGGAAACATTAAGATGCAAGAACTTCCCGGACCACACTGGAGAAATAGAAGTGCTGCAGTCAAAATGAGGATTGGGGGCCACAGTGTAGCCTTAGCAACAGCGAAGCGCTCCCCTTTGCGTATACGCAAAGGAAGAGACACGCAAAGGAAGAGACACAGTTTTTCCATGCTTGCATGCTGAACGCATAATGGCGGTGTAGGAACTGCGTTAGGCGTAGCCTCTTTCCAATTCTTTCAGGTGCCTTCCCTTGCAGCCATCCAAAGCCATGCCCTCTGCAGCCACCCAAGATCCAATTTCTTACGAGGCTACAGGCGCCATCCTCTCCACCGCTGTTGTAGGGAAGCACCCTATGGGAGCATGCACTGCATGTCTGACACCAGGTGAAACAACTGTTCTATGTGATGCTAAAATAAATAAAAGCAATACAGTAAATAGGATAAAATGAATGGTGCCACCTCACTGGCATCGACAACTGTCACGTTTGTGCTTTCTTTACCATACCACAGGATACATATCCATTTAATCTATGGAACACAATGCCAAAGGAAATTAGGACATTAGAAGACCACCTCACCTTCAGAAGATGACAGAAAACGTATCTTTTCAACTCCAGTGACCAGCACTAAATGGACAATGCCTGCAACACCAATGTGTATAGTAAGAGATTCCCCAACTACTAACCTCTAACTTCCAATTCCTCTCCAGCATACCCCACACTTACCTCACAAGATCCTTGGATCAGTCTAATTCCAACTGAAACACACAGCCCTCATGCACCATGAAACTAACTACCGCAAACAAACACCCAATCACTAGACGCTGCCCATCCGGACACAATAGCCCCAGTATGCACAATCCAAACACTCCTAGAAACCTGATCCGCACTAGACGCCAGTTCCTCCTGGTTCTACAACACTAACAGAAAAGCACAATCTTTATCCTATTCCCTCTTCCCCCTACTAAACTACCCAACCCACTCTCTTACAGAAGCAAGTGTGTGCCTGGAGACCATGACAATTTGGTAACGGCGCATGGTACAAAACAATTTAACATAACATTTCCATATTAGCTTGGTCCACTCGCAAAAAAAGTGAAACAAGGAAAATGTAGGTAATTCCCCTCTAAACAAGAGTACCGACAAAAACCCGAGACTTGTTTCTGCTTTAGTGGGCGTCACCAGCATGGTGCGGCTGACGTGCAGTATCTCTTTAGACAGAGAACCAGGTGTGCACATCAAGATTACAGTTACGGTTACTACCTATAAAATGAAATGGTGAAGTCTGCAAACTTTGGGAATGGCAATGTTAAGGTAAAAACACTATGCAAATAAAATATTTCCTTAATACAACCAAGCTCCATCACTCTCAAAATTAGATCTTAACTCACACCACTGACCACACATTGACAAGACTCGTTTTAAGTATAGCATATCTATAAATATGCTATACTTAAAAGAGTACTAACTTAACTACCTTAACATTCAGAGTGTTGTAGACTTCCTATTTTAATAGGTAGTAATCCTAACTATTTTTGTGGCAAGCTCTTATTTGGTTTGGATATTTATTTAGCCTTTCTGGCAATATTTTGGAAAGATGTTTGAGTCTTCCTGCAAAAGCCTTGAGAGAGCTACATTAGGGAACAATGAAGTTGATACACCCATAGCTTTGAACATTTGGTTCTGGAGAACAAGTGGGTAGAAAGAACACAGCATAATCTGTTTTAATAGGTTTTAAGGAAGAGGTGATGGAGAAACCTCGGATCTTTCATGGATCTTTCATGGACTGGTTTAATTGGTTTTACTGACTGATAATCCCTGAGTGAAGAAGGGAAATGTGGAGTGGCAGCATTGGGATATATCTGTGTCCCCATAGCAAACTGCTGAGAAGAGTTCAGACCTGATGAGGTTGTCTATATCATCTGATGGTGACAACCTCATGCAGATTTGGGTTGTACATGGTCCTCGTTCTGAAGTTGAGAAGTAACATTAGAAATGGCTATTGGGCGACTAAGAGACGCCTAGTTTAGGTGTGTTCAGTGGGTTCCACTTAGCCCTGGGGTGTCATATATCTTCCTCAGGCCAAAAGTAATTACTAACTTGTTGGCATGTAGGAAAGATAAGAGTCCAATCTAGAGACCCTCCTGTCCCCTGCACACCCAGATGCTGACCACAGTCAACACTTTCAAATCCTATGCTATACATGCAATTCAAGAGATCATGAATGATATCATTTCCATATTAAAATCTTCAAAAGATATTTTATTATACAAAAATAGTTCCACAAGGAGGCCAGCATTCAAATTTTGTGCTCGACGTGTTTCAGGGATACTGTGCCCCTTCTTCAAGAGCAATTGACACTATCACAAAGAAAAATCTCCAATGATTTGCTAAGCAAGACAACTGATAGGATTAAAAGGATAAACTACAAAAAAAATAATTTTTAAGCAGATAAATGGATAAATAAATGATATCCTCTCCAAACAAACCCCATATATTTCAAGAGATATTCCCTTTAACACCAAGTGCTGAAATGAAAAAATACATGAAAATAAATGATGTGGCCCGCGAGCCTATAGCAGGATTCCCCTACCTGGCCATGTATTTGTCGGTAGTACCCTATGAACTGGACCGGTGGACAGGGTCTGCCTGTACAGTGATGTAAAAATACATAATGAATACTCTGCTGGAAGTGAAGGGATATGGTCTCGTAATCAGTCTCAAACTGGTGTGTCTCTTACCTAACACTTCTAAATGCGTAAGCTGTCAGATCAGCAGTTTCCCAAAGATTAAGAAAGATTTGGCTTTAACTAGTCCACAGGGTTATACTCATGCAACAGACCGAATACTCACCACAACTACTTTCACAATCGTACGTAAACACTTAGGTAAGGCTATTCTTTAGAATCTATCCAGATTCTTACAGCACGCGCGTGTCCTCACTGTATATCGGCGCTTAGTAGTGCAGGGACATTGAGTAGACTGGTATCTTCATCCGTAGCCACGCAGACATTGTGATTGTATACCACTGTAAACTTAAGAAAACTTAAGTTACAATCGGTAAACTTATGTGTTTCTCTATTAGATTATCAGTTTTCTTACTAAGCAAATCCTTCGAGATTTTTCTTTTTTATAGTGTCAATTGCTCTTGAAGAAGGGGAACAGTATCCCTGAAATGCATCGAGCAGGAACTTTGAATGCTGACCTCCTCGAGGAACTATTTTGTATAATAGAATATTTTTTGAAGATTTTAATGTGGAAATGATATAATTCATGATCTCTTAAATTGTATGTATAGCATAAGATTTGAAAGTGTTGACTGTGGTCAGTATCTGGGTGTGCAGGAGACAGGAGGGTCTATAGATTGTACTCTTATCTTTCCAGTATGTTATTACGACCTCGTGTCAGGGTCGGTATTCCTCCCATGCACCCAAAAGTTCATTTAAACTGTTATAGACTACATTGTAAATACATGGTTCGAGGATAGTTGGGTGTGCACATACAATTTACTTGACTTTGTTGGCATGTAGGACCTGGGAGATGTAAATGGATCAGACCTAGGTTAAACAAGGGCTAGGTAGATATTGTATATAGTGTGGATGAGACCACTGTGGGTTCTTCTGGGCGTGTAGATTTGTGAACATTGCATGTGACATACATCTTGGAAATAATAAGGAGGTTTTTATCTTTTGGTTTAATAGCATGTCCACATTTTCCAATGATATATGGGATCCCATATTTGAGAGGCAGAACACCTGTAAAGATTGGACCTCTCCATCTGTGACAAATGACTAATCTTTTTCATAAGCAAATTGCATGGCAGAGGCTGATTCTCTGTTTCCTGAACAGGAAGCTGAGAGGTCCATGGTTACAGAGTCACACCCTGTAGGACCACTCGTAATTGATAATGCCTAAATAATTTGCTGCTATTATCATACATTCCTGTATGTGTTTAGAAACCTACTTATCATGCACTGACTCCTCATTGAGAGTATGACTATGAAATTGATCCAGATTCTTGTTTTCCATTCAAAAAGATGTACTCTTTCTCTGAGAAGAAGACTCTCAAGCCAATTGTGTACAGTCTCGTGTAAACACTCCTTCTCATCGCATCTAAATCCCTGAATGGAGCTCTGTTATTTTTCATTCCTAGAAAGATATTAGAATTGTGACTTTCTCTGGAATTTGAGGTTGTCCAATAACTACCATTAGAATAAGTAATAGTTATAATTTACCTTTAATCTGTTAAAGATGTTGTGGCTTTTACAAAGGTGAACCTTTGGGGGAATTATCACCTCTGCAGGAGAAGTCTGGGGATGAGTGGGAAGCCTCCATTCATGAGGCCATTTAATATTTTCCAGTATTCTGCAATGTTTGTTTGGTTATGCAATGATCCAGCACATTTTCAGAAGTTTCTGCAGTCCCTTGTTTCCAATATCTTTAGTCAATGTATGATTCCGGTCTCAGAATCACTTAGAATGTACTTAGAGAATATTCTGATCTGTTCATAGTTGTTGCTGGAGCATCAGAATCACATTTGAGAGGGCATAATGCATTTGCATTAGGCTCCTTGCTCTCCTGCTTCCCCCGCCCATGCCTGCTCTTATGCTACCCATGCATCTTTGAACCCCTGGGTTTGCTCCCTTTATACAGCACTCCATTGCTTCCCAACTAAGTTTGCACTTAATAAATCCTATAGATGCATACAATCAATTTCCCCAAAAACCTGAAAAGTGGAAGTTTGAGATGGAGACCCTACAATAATTGTTTTTCTTTCTTTAGTCTGGATGTCAATGCACAGTGTGCATCGTTGTGACTGGTCCATTTCCATTTAAAGCCATGCTCAGGGGGGAGCACACCATGGCAAAGGCAACAAGGGACAGGCACCTGCGGACACTAGAGACACAGCTGGAAGTCGAGGTAGACGCAATTAAGAAGCGCATGCCAGGAGTCCCATCTAGATGGGCCATGAGGGAATACCTCAGGTGGTGGGTCAGCTCAATGTCCTGCACACTAAAAGGCTGAGAGATCCCTGTTATTTGTCCGTTGACAATTCTATTCCAAAGCCAACAAAGCGGATAGTCTACTGGCGATGTTGTTGAGGGGGGCGGCAGCCGGCAACACTGTGCCATCAATAGTGGACGAGCAGGGCCTTCATCACTCTCTTATGGAGGCGATCCAAGAAGAATTTGACCAATACTACGAGAGCCTATACTGCTCCCAGAGCCTGCTTGGGCCGAAGCAGAAGAACTATTTGAACATGGTCCAATTACCTAAAGTGGGAGCCGAGGTTAAGTAGGCCTTCGGGCGGCAGACAACAGAGGAGGAGGTAAGGAAGGTTATTTCAGTGCTCCCCCCAATAAATCACCCGCTCTGGACGGATATGCTGCCACTTTTTACAAAACCTTTGGGCGTCTCCTGATTCCCCATCTAGCAAGACTCTATAATCACTTTTTCGGGTGTCAGGTCGTATCTCAGCATCAATGGAGGAGGCGAAAAATTATCCTTATTTCTTAACCCAACAAGTACCAAACCAGGTATAGCTCTTATAGGCTGATAGTATTCATTAATATTGATGCCAAATTTATGCTAAAATCTTAGCCAACAGATTAGAGGGGCACCTCCCACACCTGATTCACCAGGATCACTCAGGGTTTGTGGCGCGAAGGCAAACATTCAACAATATCAGACATATAGCACACCTGGTGGAGAAGGCCCCTAAGACAGCACTTGTGCCAGTCCTCCTTTCCCTAGACGCCGAGAAGGTCTACGACCACGTCGAGTGTTTTTTTATGTTCGAGGTGATAGAGAGGATGGGGCTGGGTGGGGACTTTATTCGTATGGTCCAGGCGAACTACGTTTCCCCGTCGGTGCGTATTTCCGTCAATGGGTCCTTATGTAGGTGCCTCAATCTAAGCATAGAGACCACCAAACAGGGCTGCCCACTTTCCCCTCTCTTTTACGCTATATACATAGAGCCTCTCCTCCAATTCCTGCAGGAATCTAACGAGGTGCATGGGATACCGTTTGTGGGGGTCCCACACAAGGTCGCTGCCTTTGCCGACGACATGCTGCTCACGCTCACAAAGCTTTGGAATCGGTGGGAGCTTGTAGAAAGACACTAGAGGGGTTTGGGGCGGTCTCTGGTCTGAAGATAAATGTAGCCAAGTCAGAACTGCTTAACATTACAATGATGGGGACAGAGGTGGATGATTTGAAGGCAGCCTCACCATTTATCTGGAGCCCAGGGGCGATCCGATCCCTGGGTATTAACATTACATCCCAGCTCCCCTTGTGATATCCGGCCAACTATCCATCCATACTGGCCTCCATAAAAGTGGAGCTTACCAAATGAAGGAACCTGAGAATTTCTTTGCTGTGGGGATGGCCGCAGTGAAGATGGTCACGCTTCCCTGACTGCTGTATCTTTTCCAGGCGTTGCCGGTGGTGGTACCCAACAGCTTCTTTCAGAACCTGGGAAAATCACTGTCCAGTTTATCTGGGAAAGTAAGTGCCCACGACTTAGCTTCAGGCTTTTGATGTCCCATTTGCGGGAGGGAGGATGGTGCTCCCCAACATTTGGCACTACTATAAGGCATCCCAGATGTACATCATAAGGGAATGGCTGTCAGGCAGTGGGGGGAAATTATGGGTAACAATGGATCGGGCAGTGGCGAGAAGGGACTTGTGTGAAGTCCTGTGGCTCTCGTGCCCATATAGGCCCTGGCATCTGTACCTAAGTTCTGTAACAAAACTGGTAGCTGACACATGGGAAAACATAGCCAAAAAGTCTGGGATTATGATGTTTCTGTCTCCGTTTACTCCACTGTACAATAACCATGAGCTCTCTCGGGGGTCAGAGCCAGGGGCTTTCATGCAGTGGCAAAAGGAGCGGTCATATACTTAGGGATACGTTTCAGGTCCCCTCCATTAGTTCTTTCCCCGAGTGTAAGCAATGCTTTGGGGTGGGGGAAAATGAAAGGCTGTGTTATTTCCAGCGAAGGCATTGGCTACTAGATCCCAGTATAAAGGAGGCAGCAACATGCCCACTTACTCAGTTCGAAAAATACCTGACGACACATGATGGGCAAATGGGCCTGATAACGGGGCTCTACAAAGTGTTGGTAGCAGCCACCTCCCAGGTAGCGTGGCTGTATGTGGGGAATTCGGAGAGGATGATCGGGAGGGAGCTGGAGAGGAGCTATTGGGAAAAACTGTGGTTACTGGTGCCCAGGGTAATCAGGTCCTCTCAGTTACAGAAGTGCTGGTACAAGCTAATGTTTAGGTGGCTCTACACGCCGGTCCGTCTCCACAGGACTCCCCAGGACTTTGCAGACGTGTTGGAGGGGTTGTGGGGCGGGGTGGGTCCTGGTTCCATATATGGTGGAGATGCACCAAAATGGAACCATTATGGAGAGAGGTGAAGAAGGACCAGGAGGGACTATTTGGTGACGCTACAAAGGCACCCCCCAAGGAGGTTATACTAGGGGTAGACAGTGAGAGGGCCAGGAAGAAACCCAGGGGCCAGAGTAAGGCCACAACAGTGTTTACTTTGGCGGCAATGCTCATGTTAGTGCAGCATTGGAAGGGGGCAGAAACCCCCACAGTGCAAGACTGGCTAAGGAAAATCTGGGAGTTTGTGGCACTCGAATTGGCAATGTATGCAATGAACAATAAGCTAGTGTGATTCGCTACAGACTGAGGGCAAATGCTTGCCTTAAGGAAGACGTTAGAGCCCAGAGGTGTCCCCAGCACCTAAAATTACTAGACCTATCTCACAGTCCCGGGAGGGGCTTTCTTACTGCTTTTAATGGCTTTATGTTTGCTACTGCCAGTGGGGCGTGAGGGAAAGTGGGGTGTGTGGAGGAGGGCGTACTGGTAAAAATGTATAATTTTAAAAGGAGGAACTTCGGAAAGAGTTTAAAAAAAATAATAATAAAAGAAATGATGCTCAACTCAAAGTTCTCAGCTTCTTCCAGCTTTCAGCTTTCTTCCAACTCCCCTTCCCCAAATTCAAGAAAGTTTCACAAAAGTCTATAAATTACCTTTCTCAATTTCAGGGCAATACAGTTGCACATATCCTCTGGATTCCCTTCCCAAAGTTCCAAGCAACCCAATTCAAAAGAAAAGAGGTCTTGAAGCTTCTTTCTCAAGACAACCCAGGCCGTTCCTCAAGTCTCGGGGTTCCCTTCCCCAACACTTTGGGCCCCATTACAATTTTGCTGGTACAGTAACAACAGCACCTGTAAGCTTGCCGGTACCGTTGTTACCGTACCGGCAAACTATGGGTTCTGCTCGTGGCTGCCTTTTCGCCCGCCAGCATTTTTTACCAGCACCCAGGAATGGGCAATTACCGGGTCCGGCTGGGCCGTAATGACCCGGTAATTACCCATTCCCGGGCGCTGGTACCCAGGAATGGTACCGCCGAACTTGTAATGAGGCCCTTCAAATCTGCCACTTATACTTGTTTCAGTCTTATCAAAAGTTCAACATAACTCGAGGTCAACCTGACCCTCCTTCTGGCTTGCCTCACCAGTTCACTTAAAATGCTTCTTCTTGGTTAAATGCACAATATCTTTGGTTTTCCTCATTCAGGGCACCTTCACTTAGTTTCTCTTTGTCGGCCTCTTGGCTCTATGTGCAGTTTTACACTTTTCCGACTTTTCCTTGTTAGCCTCTTGGTTCTGCCACCATGTGTCACACACCTCTTGCCAGTCTTTAGTCTTTGCCGCACTGCATTCACTCATAAATGTTCACTCAGTGGAGGTTTTGTTCCTATCTCACCTTTCTATGGCATTCTTTCACACTTGCACCTTTTTCCATTGTTTGCTTTCACATAGACACTTTGGTTGTCCTATGATATTTTCTTTGCCCATAAAGTTGTATTCCTTTCAATATTTAATATGTCTAACTTCAAGGTTTCATTCAATTCGGCGTTCAATATGCATTCAACATGTTTAATGTCAGGTTTCCATTCAGTACGGTATTCAATGTACATCTGTTATGCTTTATTTCACATTTCCCTTCAGTTTGGTATTTAAGATGTATTCATTATGCTTGATTTGAAGTTTCCATTCGGTTCGGTATTTAAGATGCATTTATTATGCTTAATTTCAAGTTTCTGTTCAGTTCGATATTCAATATGCATTAGTTGTATTTACTTCCAGGGACCGTTACTTATCTATGGTCTGCTATGAGTGCCCTGATGCCCAAGTGCACTCCCTGACACTCACTGGCTCTCTGCGTCTCCTTCTGATGGCTCCCATTGCTTCCTCACTGCTTGCGAGGCCAGCGGGCCAACCTTTGAGATCCCTGCTTGCATGCCAGGTATTCTCCTCTGCACATCAGCAACTTGAAAGGATTCTCTCTGGATGCGGATGGTCTCCTCTCTTTTCTTGGTCCTCTCACAGCTCCTGCTGCTCGCTCTCTGTCGTGGAGGCTCCCCCACCTATGGCAATGAGATGGGCCACTTGTCTTGGGCCCCACAAGTCCTCTGGGGTATTTCTAGGCATCCTGGCTCCTTCTCTGGTCCAACCATGGCTACCTCCACATACAAAGGGTCCCTTACTGGTCTCCCCCGCACAGGCCTCCCTGTTCCTCTCTTGCCCTCTTCTCTGTCTCTCATTTTATACACCTGCAACCCCTTAACAGGTGTGGTTTGCCTAACTATGATTAAGGGGACATGCCTGACTCTCATCATACTCTCTGCATCTTCCTTATCCCAGTACTAGAGTGGTAAAATGAAGGTGTAGTGTTCATTACTCTCAGTCGCCTCTTCCTCGTCCCAGTACTTTCAAATGTTGAATGTCGGGAAATGAGAGAAGAGGTTTTGCACTAGCCTATAAAGGTCGGGGAGGGTTCAATGGGTCATCAATATGGAAAGGGGGATACTATGTCTCACCTGCGGGCACCCCACTCCCAATCCCCTAGTACCCACATCCAGGTGATCCTCCCTTGTTTCTCGACCCCCAGGGTCGGGATCCAAGAGCGATGGCCTTTCCCTGGCCACCTGAGAAGAGGGCCCAGGGGGTTTAGGAGTGAGAATACCCTCATGTTTCTCACAATAGGCAGTTCATTAAGAAATTCTCATACTGCACAACTAAGTTTATCAGTTTAATGAAGAAGGAGAATTGGTTAAGGTTTTCTTTGAGATTAGTAAGCTGAAAAGTTTGTTATCTTCTTGGCAGGCCCTTACATTTTGGAAAGCCTTGTGTTATCCTGATACATCTCCTCAGCCTTTTAATTATCCGACTGATTCTTGGAGCAGTGTTAGGTTTAATGAGATGACAAGACAGACAATTTTATATTTCATTAGTCCCACACTCTCACTTCTTGGAAGCTTAATTATTCTGTGAAAGAACAAGAACTGTTGGCACTGAAAGTGGCTATTTCTTAATGGAGGCATTTTTATTAGGTGCTGGATTTCCTTCTGAAAGTGTGGGGGTGGACCTTTAATCACCTAAACCCAAAACATGCCCACCCCTTAAGAAGCGAGTACATGGTTGTTCATAAAGTAAGTGTATTGTACAAAGCTCTGGAGAGTGGTTACATGGGGTTGCAGGACCAAACTAACCCAAGTCTCAACAATATAACATCAGTTGGCAGTTCATGTACTTTTTGCAACAAGTTAAAACACCCCCAGATACCTTTATTACTCTCCACCCACCAAATATGATTTGACAAAACATTTTCAAAGAAATCCCATCTTTCCCCAATTCTTCCATTTTCATTGGTCAGGCTTATCTTCATTATTATCTTCAGATCATATTCAAAACACACCTCTTCTTGGGATTGGTTGTAGTAGGTGCTGACTTTGGTGCATGGTTTAAACATTAGTATTGAAAACAAAATTCATTTCTAGCAATAACTGGTCTAAAACCTTTAACTTTAAGTATGATATGACATGGTTTTGCTGACTTTTTTTTAACAAATAGAGGAAGGTCTGATCAACCATTATTTCCCTTGAACTATAGATAGCCATCTCTATTCCACAGACTTCTGGTGCCTCAATCTAATCTACGTGGCCACATATGACCTGTCAGACCCTGTTTACTACCACCAAACAAATTATTAATCCCCTCTAAAGATTTTAATACAAAGAACCAGATAACATCTGTTCTCTTGCAAGCACTGTGAACCTTGCCCTGTTCGTACAACCATATTACTAGGTAACCAATTCTCTTTCCCGTCAAGAATGTTCCTACTACTTTTAGAATGCCTGTGCAACAACTAAATATTTGAAAGACAAACACCACCCTTTATGAGTTTGTGTTTGGGTTTTTAATATTGCATCTTCTTATGTGATTCATATGGATTTGTGACACTATCCCTGTTTTGCTGTCATCATCAATATGTTGTGCGCAACATAAATTCTTTGCAATAAAAGGGACCCTCCTTGACCACCCCGACATTCCCCCCTTTAATGAATACTTTAATCCTCTTAGGGAAAATCTCTAAAAGCATCTCTCACCCCGGTCTTAATATGGGCATACTTCACCTCTGAATCAACCCAACTCGTCCCCACTCCATTTCTGTAATCTACCTGCTGCTCCACACAAGCATACTACTTTGGTGGAGGAAACAAAGCAGCTTCAGTTTGAGTACTCGTATGGGATGAAGTAGTGGTGGCCCTAGTCTTGGACAGAGTTACGATCATCATCGCCGCACCTGTTGGTACCTCTGCAGAGCAACAACGCAAACCGATTTGGCAGGGGGGAAAAAGAACAAGTAAAAAGACAACACTAGGCATCAAAATCTTCACACCAAGACTTAGCCAGAGAGTTACCCATGAAAACTAGTGTATCCATGAGTCTTTGGTGATCTCAGCTCCAGTTTCCATGACCTCTTTCAGTTTATGCAGAGCAGTGATACATCTGGTGAGTGTGCCATTCCCAGTGTCATTTGGGGGGCACAAAGGTACAGCAGGTACTCCCTATTTTCCCACATACTCCACCCTCCATTGCTGTCAAGAGGTCTAGTATGTACCGGTTTTGCTAATTTATGAGCCTCAGTGCCCGCAATTCTTCCTTAATGGCACTAAACGCAGACTCAGAAGTGTCCACAAAGAATAAGAGTTCATACCTGGTCACCTGTAGCCATTTGGCATTTGCTTCTGCTTGAATGCCAGGTGCCAGGAGGGAGGTCAAAAAGGTTTCTGTGTAGCTAAACAGCCGATATCAATCAAGAATGTCTGCTAAGGCCTGTGAGGATGCTGTTGAGAGGTAGTTGGACCTTTTCCTTCATAATAATTGTCTGGGATTCCCTCCATCAAGAATCGTCTCTGATTTGCCCTTATGTGGTGATGAAGGGGACGCAAGGGGCACAGGAGACAAAGGGAGCACAGATGTAATTTCAGGCATTGGATGAGCCAGAATCAAATGCTCTTCGGGATTACAAGGACGTGCAAATGAAGGGTAGAGAGATTGCACACACCTCGCCAGGCTGGAGGCAACTGCCTGCATGCACGCTGTCCGCAGATCCAGAAGTTGTCGAGAGGGGCAGCCGTACCTCCAGCCAAATCCACAATGCGTAGAGTATTACTGCAGTTCCCATTTGTGCCAACAGGCATCATGCAATTGCCCTTAAAACATAGAGAAAAATGGTTAAGTGTCTGTATCTCAACAAGTTTTTCTGGTTCTTTGAGCCACGTCAGATACTGCAAATGATGATTCCATACTGTCCCACACTCTTTGTTTATTTGTGCCACCCTTTCTTCTGAGAATCCCCTCATTCTTCCAGCTCTGGAACTCTTCACCCCTTGCTCTCAATGATTTTTAGAAAAAATAGCTCCTTCCAAAATCAATTAAAACTCATTGAGGACACCTAATATTTTTATGCTCTGCCCGCTCGGCCAATGAAGAGTCCTCATCATTTGGTATAACTGATGCTGTAATTGACTGCCCTTTAAACTGCCATCAAACCTTGCACAGGGCTACGTGCACTAGACCTAGCGCAAATGTTATCTCCATCTCATTTGGAATAAACACCCTAGGAAAGTCAGAAGCACAGGCAATGAGAGAACAGATGTAGCAATTTCCTATGGATCTCTCTCTCCCTACCTTCCTCGTATGGCTGTACCATATGTTGTCAGCTGCGAAACCTTGACATTCATTATGGGATTTAACCTATCATCATTATCGAAAAAATTGTTTCTTTTTTTTTAGCTCTTAACATTTCCACATCATACTTCATAAGATTAGACAATTCTAATTGGTTTCCATTTGTCATATTCAGATATGATGACCCAAGGACCAAAAATAAAACACAAACAAATTAGTTGTCACACAATTTACAATCATAAACATTCCTTTTCTTATACAAAAATTATTTAAACTCCAGATCTCCATCTGCACCCCCCCCTCGTACTGAAATGAATGGTGAATCCTTAGGATGTACTTCTATGCCTGCTGCTGCCAGTATCCCTTCAAGTGTTTTTTAGGTGGATCCAACTCTTATTGCCCTCCACCTTCACGGCAGTCAGAGTTGCATAGAGTACTGTGTGTGGGCCATGGAAACGCTGCTCGTTCCAGTGATGCACACACAGTAGACCCTGTCCCCGGGAGAAGCTGTAACATCCGCACCTTTGCGTTGATCATCGGTGGACTCGCCACTTTCTCCTGTTGTCTGTTGGTGAGAAGACCCAACTTGTGATTATATAATCTTAACGCTTTTTGTTAATGCTGTAAGGTACTCCTTGAACGCCTCCCCTAAAACAGCTGAGATCTTGTGTGCATCTGATGTCATATGTGTAGGTGAGAGAGGTGTATGTAGCCTCCACCCAGTCACGATTTCGTGAGGGATTAAATGCTGGTCCTTCCCTGGCTGATTTTGTATGTTAAACAAAGCTAGTGGAAGGCAGGTGAGCCAGGATTGATCTGACTCTGCACACAATTTGGCTAACCAGGCCTTAAGGACTACATTGAGTCTCTCCATGATCTTGTTGGCCTGTGGGTGGTACACCGATCACGATCAATGCTTTAGTCCTAGAAGCGAAGTGATTTCTGTGAACAAGACATTAAAGAAGTGGGCTCTGTTGTCGTATTTTAGAACTTCACAAATTCCCCACCTCAGAAATACCTCTCTCACCAGAACTTTTGCTGCCGATTTAGCCTCCGGGTGTACACAGGGAACAACCTCAAGCCACTGGGAAATTGGACAAACCACCACAAAAAGATATCTGTAATTACTGCACTTCTTTGTCATGTCCACGAAATCGATAGAATCGATAGAAGGTCCTTGAATGGATCTGAGGGCCTTGGCAAGACCCCCCTCACTGACCTCATATTATTTCTGGGATTGAACACCTTGCACACTACACAATTCCCTAGGAATCTACTTACGTGTTCTTCTAAGTTAGGGATAAACCAATCCTCCTGGAGCAATGCTACGATTTGTCATTGAGAAGTATGTGATGTGTAATGTTGTTGCTCTAGGGCCAAAAGAAGCAGCTCTACAGGCATTACAACTTTCCCTGCCACCTCCTAGGGGCTTTCCCTTGTATTTCCATTATTTGGAGCCCTGGGACTGCGGTGTACAGGGCTGGTAACTGTACTTGTTGGAACATGGTTTCCTTTCTCTGGGAATCTATGAAAGGAAAATACGCTGCTTCCTTTGCCGCCTTGTCTGCAGCATTATTTCCAAAAGCTATTCAATTAGTGTGGTTAGTGTAGGTACCGCACTTCACTAGACCATCTCTGCTGGCAAGGTTAACGATTCAATTAGCTGGGATAGCAGCGCAGCCTGCTGGAAAGGGGACCCGTAAGACCTCCTAAATCCTCTTCTCTGCCATCTTGATAAACAGAATGGATGGTGGAGGTGACGTATGTGGAGTCAGAATAAACAGTGACTGTCTTCCCTTTAAATATTTCTAGCACCTCATATAAGTGCCGCCAGTTCTGCCGCTTGTGCAGAGTAATGAGGAGAAAACCGTTTCTTCAATCTGACCCAGTACTCCGCCATCTGCAAGGCCTACAACCACTGCGCCCATATGCTTCTCTCCCGCCTCTTGGTTGATGATTGAAGACCCATCAACAAAAATCCCATCACCCCCTGCCAGGGCATCCTCTTTCACATTTACCCAGGGACGTCATTTGGGGGATACCAGGGGTCTCCCTTGCTACCCCTGTGGTCTCCCTTGCTACCCCTGTGGTCTCCCTTGCTACCCCTAGAAACAAATATATATTTTTTTTTACTTTTTTTTAAATGTAAGCTCCTGGGCTGTGGCCAGTGCCATGTGGCTCTTTATTTTTGGAGTGGCTGATTTTCTTGTGCAGGCCTCTTAAAAAAAACAGGGTTCCACAGGTGTATCACTGTGAGCAGTGATGCTAAACTAGAAAGAATAGGAATAACACATAATTTGTCTTTCTGGAATTCTATCAAATAATTGCTAGACTCATAAAGGTTTATTTCCGAGCACTTCAGGTGGTGACTCTCTGATTTAGCCTGTTCTTAAACACCTCAACTCAGCCTTTCACCCTTCTGAGGTCGATAAATGAGTACCAACACAGGTTGGCTGATATTGTATGTACATTTTATCTATGGAAAGCGCTTATGTGTAAGTGCTGTATAATAACATATCATTATCATTTGGCCTTGGACGTCTGCTTGCATTCTCAGTAATTTGGTAATATGGTCCTATACACACTGATATTAATGATACATATGGTGATCCATTCTTGTAGGAAATGTATTTAACATTATAGTGATATCCAACCATATTTTTGTAGTGTACTTAGGAACAATATGTGATGTCCCTTCCTGTTTTGTCACGGGGTGAAAGTTTGTGTTCCATCGCTTCCCATGATGTCACTTTGAGGTGGGGGGTCAAATGACATCACGTCCTGTGATGTCATCAGAGGGCAAAGGTCATGTGATGTCACTTCCGCTACCCCTGGCATTTTGGTGAAATGACGTCCCTGCATTTACCCTCTCTTCCTCTTCTCCTTCGTATGTGGTGCAATCGTGAATAATATGCTTAGGCTGCGCCGGCTCTGCTGCAAATGTCACAGGATTTACTAGGTGACACTCTCGGATTCGTCAATGTGGATTTAGATTTTTCTAGAATCGCAAAGACTGCATGCTCTACCTAAAAAGTTACCGGGCAATCCATCGTAATGGTTGGAGTCTTTTGAATTGCAAAAGCCGCTGTCACCAGAGCTTGTTTGCAAGGAAACTGTCCCTGCATCACGGGGTCTAGGAGACCTCTACAATAAGCTAAAGGTAAAGGTTTGTGGCCTAGCGATGTCTGATGGGTCAGAACCGCAGTCATCACCTCCCTGTTTGAATGGGAAAATAGAAAGAAGGGCTGTCGCCAGGACCCATATGAGGCGGGTGCAGAAGAAATTACTGCACCCTCCTTTTTCGGCCCTTGCACCACATACACAGAAGACATCATATTATCAAAAACCCTTGCCGGCCAATATTTCTGAGATATCCCCACCACTCGAGCATAGGAGGGGCGCATTGCTTTCCACTACATCACTGCTGTTCTCGCTTTTTCTTCTATTACTAGAACAGCCTTCTCTACTACAAGACCGTCTTTTCCTGACTACAGGAAGTTTCCCTTCACTACTTGGACTAACCAAGAAAATCGAGGTCAGGGGCTATGCCCACACAGCAAATGCAAAAGAACGTCAAGGCCTTCTTCAGAAAGGTATCTACAGTTGGACTTACCCTAAAATACTACCCCAACTTCAGGTGAGGGCTCCAGCCAACTAGAAATGCAAACTAAAGGGTATCCGGACAAGCTTCACACTGGGTGTATGGGGTAAGATATCCCCTCACACCTCTGAAATAAAAATAACAAACAATATAATAACCAGCTAGGTAAACATGTATACAAAGGAGTTACGAAACAGAACATTGGGGCCACTGCGCTCAGCTGCTGCCGGGTTTCGCTGTTCCCCGTGTAGTAGCTCGCGGGGGTTGGGGAGTGGCTGGGCTCCCCTCCCCGGGGGCCTCCAATCTGTGAGACAGTTAAATGGCAGGCTGACTGCACGTACCTCTGTGTATGCCGTCCTGTCAGGCCTCCAGGGCTGTGCTCCCTCCTCTCTGCGCTTACTCCTGGGATTCCTGGCAAGGTCCATGCCTACCGGCAGAGGGTGTCTGGGAGTCCTCTGGAACTATTTGCATTATGTTGACCGCCTCCGGCTCCACAGATCCCCGCACCACACAGAGTGTTCCATTTTCTGCCGGGGTACCCACACTAAAGACAGGTCGGGCAGGACTCTGCCCCAGCTGCAGTCTCGGTTGTGGCCTCTTGGCTGTTGGTATATTAGGCTGCTTGGGGTCAGGCAGACCCCCAACATGCTGCGCAGTCCATCTCAGGGTCCCCCGCTCTGTTACTCGATGTCAGTCTGGTGTTTTAGAGGGTCACTCAGCATCCCCATTTCACATCTCGCCAAGATATAATCCTTTCTGCAGCGGGCATCAACATGCAGGGAGCCTCCTCTCACCCAGAACCGCTTCTTTGCCGCCCCACACGGCCATTCACCGTGTGGGCACTGACTCAGAGGGTGGACCTCAGCCTCGCCACGTGGCTCTCCAGTCTTCTGGGTCCTGCATTCTCTGCCATTCGTCCAGATATGCCAGGGACCTTCTCCTATCTTGCCACTGTGCTTGAATGTGCTGATCAGTGTTACGCTCACCTGGACCCCACAGGGGTGTCGATCGGACCCGGACAGCTGCGGTCTCCGTCAACGTGATGTGTAGTGCAGAGATGACTGTCTGGACTGGCCCGCCTAGTCTTGTCTGCTGGACCCGAAGAAGTATTTTCCTGCAAGTGGAGACAGGGATTAGCCACCTGTGGGTTTTAGTGATGGCCTCCCAACTGTTCTCGCTCTCCCCCACTAATCACCTCCGATATCCCCTTAATAACCGCACATTATGTTTGTAAAAGATGAGCTCTCTATCCTGCGTGTCTTGCAGGGGCGCGTAGATACCAGTTACTTCACTGGTTTGAAGGCGTTGGGAGAGTTCCGGTAAGCATTGACTCTGAAGTCTCAGGCGGGATTGGTAAGTATCAAGTTCAAAGAGTTCAATGTGCCCGATGTTCACTCTTGTCCCCTTCCTTCCTTAAGTTGCAACTGAGTTTGTGAGAAGAAGGTCTCGTAGCTGCTGCTGGCGTTCAGGTAAGAGTCTGTGTTACCCAACGCTGTCCGGTAACTATTACATGCGTTAACGTGTTGTTTTTCTCCCTCTTTACAGATGCGGCATATGAAGATATGGAGAATAATACCACCGGTGGTAAATCAGGTAAGTCTGTGGTGGTAAGAGGTATTTGTTGATTCCCTTGGCTCACCTTGTTATTCTTGTGCCCCTAGGTGCCGGAATACAGTGAAGAAATGATGGAGACAGTGCCGGATCGAGGATGCTGTGAGAACTGGTGAGTATGGCGCCGTGCTGGAGCTGGCGAAGCGACGCGTGCAGAACTGATGTACTTCCAGGTCAGGAGATGAAATGGATCCGGAATCAGGTGAGGAATTTGAAATACGTTTGTTTTCTAACCTTGTCCTTTTCTTCCTCTTTTTACTAGGAGCTCCGGATTCGAGGCGGGCGTGGCAGAAGGCTGCATGCTGGCTGCAGGCACGGTGAGAGTCACGCTGCTGGATGCGGAATAACACGAAGCATGTGCTGCTGTTCGGGCGTGGTTTAAATAGCCTCCAAAGTAGTCCCAGGAAAGAAGTTCCCCAGGACCACACCCGAGTAAACAATAGTCCCTGTAGTAAAATAGTCCCATCCAGGCCTCACGTTGGCTTGGATTTATTTGCAGCATGGTCTGCATGAGGTAAGTAATGTCTTTGAACCTGGCGCCTATGGCGCCAGGACTGATTTTTATTATGAGCCTGGTGCCTACGGCGCCTGGACTGAACCCAGACAGCCCCTAGCTGGGGCTGCTGGGGTTTTTGTAAATGTCTGGATGCCTGCTCCCGGGGCTGATGGGCTTGATCCGGATGCTCGGGGGTAGGCATCATGACAATCGGTCATGGGAATGGCAGGATCTTCTCCGCATGTTAACTTGGTGCTGGGAGCTCACGCCCATCTTGGTCGGGCTCTCTAGCGCCACCTCAAAAACATTATTAACATGGTTGGGATTGGTCGAGATAAATTCCTATGAGGATAAGGGGTCTTTTCATAACAAAACTAGATATTCTTATCAGATAATATACTAAATGGGTAGTGTTAGGGTGGGATAAGCAGTCTCCACTGGTTATCGCCCAGACTCGTGGTTGTATCATGAGTCTTCTCCACCACTATGTTACTCTGCTTTGGGTTGAATTTGAGCACTCCTTCTCATGGCTCTGGCACACCCCCTCACCTCGTTCATTCTCTTAGCCTCTCCTCTTTCTATTTCACCTCTCCTTCCTACTTCCTTCTCTTATCTGCTTCTTCTTGCCTCTCTCTCTCCCTCCCCCTCCTGGCCTCCTTGCTGCTCCTCCATTCACTCGCTCTCCCCTCCTTACCATTCCACAGCACTTCATTTTCTTTCCCCGCTTCTGTTCCTTTCTTTCCCTTCCACTTCCTATTTGCCTGTATTCTCTGTTCTGCATCGTCTATTCTTCTCTTTATCCCGGCGCCCCCTCCACTCCTTTCTCTCAAGTGACCTCCTCTCTCTCAGCTTCTCAGTTTTATCTTTTTCTCTTTCCCCTCAGCCCTTATATCTCCTTTCCATTCCTTCTCTCTTCTTTCTTTCTCCAATTTCTCTTTCAGTCCTCCTTTCTGTCCATTATCTCCTCCGAGACCTTCTGTCCTCTCTCCACCTCCTCCAGACTTCTCTCAATTCTGTTCAGATCCTCCACTCTTCTTTCTCTCCCTTCTAGCTCCTCTACACTTCTCACTCCCCCTCCTCCATTGTATTACCCCCTTCACCACCTCTGCTCCTCTTCTGTTCCTTCTCTTTGTCTTTGTTCCCCATCTCTCTTTTCCACCTCCATCTCTCTTTTTCTCTCTCTTCTTCGCCTCCTCCATCCTCTTATGTCCCCTTTCCATCTCATTTGCTCTTTTGTCTCTCCTATCCACCTCCCCCATACACTTATTTCTCCTTTCCACATCCCTGCCACAACCCCATGCTCTATTCTGAAACTCCACACTACTTCTACCACCAACACTCCCCCCTCACAGCATCCATCTTTAATTGTTTCACAGGATTGAAGCCTGGTTATATAATTTTCTGAGTGGCAACAGTTATGTGTCAGCTGTTGGATTGCCACGCAGCTCCGCCAACCAAGGCATCAGTCTGTAGCTGCCAACTTGGATTCATTAGGTCCCTTGCCCACGCCAGCAACTCGTTACACAGGTTGCCTTCTCTGTTAACCTGAGTTTTTGTGGGTTGTTATTCCTGACTTTGTCGGCATTCAGTTAAGGCACTCTGGTCTCATGGACCAACCATCTCGCCCAGATTTCACGTGAAACCTCTGGTTTTTGGTTGACTGTTTTCCCTAGTTGGTCAGCGGATACTTGCGAGAGAGAGCGCTTGAGCAACATAACTTTGGAGCTTTTTTTCAGTAAATCTATATTTCCCAGAAAGCAATAATGTTTGACCATTGGTAAGGGTGGTCCTAAATATGAGGTTGTGGATGGAATTGGGAGCCTGAGGGATCCTCTGTTTACTGCCCCTGGGGACCTAGCGTACCCAGCCCCCAGGGTCACCCCACTCCCATCCCGCTCTCATACTCCAGGTCCAGTCATCACAGAGGGTATTGGTATCATGTGATGTTATGGGGTACTGCTCTTCCTCAGGATCTCGATGGAATGTCTTGACCTCACAGTCTCAGGGATATATGTCCCAGCTCTCTTCTCGTCTCTTTACCGTAACTAAACAGCAGGTACTTCTCCAGCCCTGCTTTCTAGCACAGGTCTAGCTCGGCTATTATCTTCCTCTAGCCAAGGTTTTCCCTCCTAGGTCTTAGGCTGATGAGGATAACCGTTTCCGCATTTCTATCTGCACGTATTTCTTCCCCACTTGTTTAGGGGGCTGATTTAGCATAGATTTGTTCAACCTCTAGTCCCCTGCAGCAATACCTTTGATGCTATTATCAGCAAGTATTTCTTCCCCTTGCTTAGGTCCCTTGTCAGGCTGTGTTATTTTAATCGAGCAGCTCGAGGTTTCCCTTCACTGTATTCTCTATTCTATCTCAGCGCCTGGTCTCTCCCTCTGGGCCTGGCTCTTTCCAAGTGCCTGATTTCCCCACAGGATCTGGCTCTCTCCCAGGGTCCGGTTCTCCCTCTAGGTCTGCCTCGCTCACGGTTCGTACACGCTGGTCTTCACCATGGTCTGAGATATAGTTCCCAACAGGCTGATATATCTATCTTAGTTCTCTCTTAGTTCGCTGCAAGGGATAGGGCACCCTTATCACCATATAGGGGTTTTGGTGCCGGACCTCTGCAGCCTCTCTCTATGGGGCTGGTGCCTCTGAATCCTCTCAGCATTCATGGTCGTTTAACTGGCTGTAGTCTAACAGCTCCGCATATCATGTCTGCGCTCCCGCTTCCCTTCCCTCATTCTGAAGAATGAAAGGCTCCAATTTACTGCCAGTAAATAGGATTAGTATTTCAGAACCCAGACAGGGCAGGGGGATCTTTAAAGGGGCTGTTGCCATTTTGAATTCACGACATACATCACATGTGTGGTGTCTGTTAGCTGAGCAGCCTGTTTTGATCTCACCCTGGCTTGATTTCTTCTTTGCAGCTAAAGGGGTTTAAGCCTGGGGAAGTAAACATTTCTGAAGTCTGCTTGCTACACTTTTCTTTGGGAATTTTAAGTCTGCATTTCCAGTGTGATTTTAAGGGCATGGACGCGTTTTGTTTGTGCAAGCCCTGCTTCTCAATGGGCGTAGGCTCACTGTGCTGTTCAGACTGAGAGTGTGGGATTTTCTGTTAGAGCAGAAGGAAAGTGTCGATTGTGTTTTCCTTCCCAGATCTGTGTAGTGCTTTGCATAGCTCATCTCTTATAGGAGGGGGCTGTGGTTCCATTTAAAGCAATGGAGTGTTTTAAATGGGACATACATTGGGTTTTAGAGTTGTGGGGATTGTTTTTTTTTCCTGCAACTTGACTGGATCTTGGGAATATTTGTCTGGGGATGCCTTGAGTCCAGACTCCATATGACAAAGAGCATGACACCAGGGCAGTGTTCTGCAACCTTTGGATCTTCAAATGTTTTAGACTGCAACTCCCATGATCCCTCTCTATGGACTATGATGGTGACAGCTGCTGGTAGTTGTAGTCCAAAATCTCTGGAGAGTCGAATGTTGCAGACCCCTGTACCAGTGGGACAGGGACAGGAGATGGCGCTTTGGGAAATTCCCCATTTACTTCCGCTAAGTTGCTCTCCACTTAGCGGGCAGCCATCCCTAATTCCCAGGAGCCCAACTGACTAATGTGACTTCATCACACTACCGAAATCAGCACCAGAAAGACCGATACCAGAGGCGTTGCTGAGTTGCTGGGTGTGGGGGCTTAAGAGGCTATAGCCCCGGGTCTTTTGGTTGTAGCCCCGGATAAAATCTCAGAGTCTACAACCAAAAGGCTAGACAATTCTGACATTAGTGTAGCCCCGGATCTTTTCCAGACCTAGAAACACCCCTGACCAATACGACTACTGACAGGAGCAAGTCTGAAATGAAAGAAGATAGTCATTTCAACCTCAAAACGAAATTTCCATTGACACCACTTTACATACCATGTGGACTAAATAGGCTGACAATTGACTAATGTTCACTCCAGTAACGGATGCATTGAGCACTTCATGCACATGTTGTCATGTTGAGCGGACATATGTTCTGATCCCAAATGCAGCCGGACATCCATCACCTCAACAGTGCATATGTTACCGTTGATGCTGGGCTCCCAGCACTGTATGCATTTTTCCTTCTTGCTCTCCTTTCATCCTCTTGATTGCATATCAGATGCCCTACTTCCGATAAGGAACAGAATGTGATCCAAATAATGAAGTGTGTGCTCGATGATGTGTGAAGCCATGTACTCCCCATATGTACTCATGCACTGACGCAGTCCCTTTGTTTCCTTACAGAAACTCAAGCATTTTTGGACAACAGTCAGTGTTTGCATCAGATTCTGAGAAGCAGGAGGATCATGCTGTTGACTCCCATGAAAGAGAAATAGACTTTACTGAAGCCTTGGATTAAACCACCTCTGCATGCATGGGAGCGAGATGAGGACGATGGTCGGATGCCTGTGGGCGGAGGGTGATACGAGAGCCAAGGCAACATCTGGTGTGGCAGGGCTTAGCGAGTGCCAAGGCAACATCTGGTGTGGCAGGGTTTAGCGAGTGCCAAGGCAACATCTGGTGTGGCAGGGTTTAGCGAGTGCTAAGGCAACATCTGGTGTGGCAGGGTTTAGCGAGTGCCAAGGCAACATCTGGTGTGGCAGGGCTTAGCGAGTGCCAAGGCAACATCTGGTGTGGCAGGGTTTAGCGCGTGCCAAGGCAACATCTGGTGTGGCAGGGTTTAGCGAGTGCCAAGGCAACATCTGGTGTGGCAGGGCTTAGCGAGTGCCAAGGCAAACATCTGGTGTGGCAGGGTTTAGCGAGTGCCAAGGCAACATCCGGTTTGGCAGGGTTTAGCGAGTGCTAAGGCAACATCCGGTGTGGCAGGGTTTAGCGAGTGCTAAGGCAACATCTGGTGTGGCAGGGCTTAGCGAGTGCTAAGGCAACATCCGGTGTGGCAGGGTTTAGCGAGTGCTAAGGCAACATCTGGTGTGGCAGGGCTTAGCGAGTGCTAAGGCAACATCTGGTGTGGCAGGGTTTAGCGAGTGCTAAGGCAACATCCGGTGTGGCAGGGTTCATCGTGGAGCAAGAAGATAAGCCAATTGACCGACCCGCTGGATTAGAAAAGATGTGCTTGTACTTCCAGAAATAGTATCAACACTTACGTGAGCATGTGAAGCATATATGACAGGGACCCATGAGAGGACACACCATTGGGTGGGGCTAGAAGTACAATCCCAATAATGGGTACATTGCTGAGACTGATGGCTCTTATCCACTGCAGGCAAGACCTGATGAGCGTATCACTGGCACTTCCCTTTATGGGGAAGGCGGCCGGGACCTGCTTTCGTTAAAGTGTAAACATTACAATTACATTTTTGAGCATAATGAGCTCCAGGGAGGTAATTGACACTGAGGGTCGGTGCTTACGCCGGATACTATTTAGAATGAAATACTTTGAGCTGAAGTACTTTTGCCATTTGTATCGATTTTAATAATGTCATTTCACTCAGGGAATACCCGATGGACCATGATTGCCACCAGAGCTTATGAGCACCACATGGCACTGACACGAAGAGAACTTTGCACGGGTACGTTTTGAGCTTGTGGGGGCGCGGGTTTGGGGCAGCTCACTTTGGCATCCAGAGAGGGTAGGCAGGGTTTAGTGCCCACATTGTTGTCTATGGTTTTAAACTCAGTCCCAGATACCCTGAGTATATTGCAAAGGCACCAAGTCCCGGTACTGCCTCTTTCACATGCACTCTTTCCTTCGTCGAAATGACACACCAACCTTCATTAAATAGAAATGAAATGCACAAAAGATTTTACCAAAATGGTTGTGTCACCTGAATGGGAAGACACCTGCAAGTATTTTGCTATGCCCGGATGTCATCGTGCTCCTGGCCGGCAGGCTTTTGATGCCATTCAAGCAATATTGGACAAGAACACATCTAGGAGCTCATTTTAAAGAAATGAGTATTATGGTGGTGGAGAGCTGTTACATGTTGACATACACATAAGCGGCACACCACCACCAACTTTTCATCATTTGCATGGCAGAGTGCAAAAGATGCAGGGTAAAAGGTGGCGTGCATGTACGCTGCCTTTTGTCCTGCACTTTTGTACTCCGCCGTGCAAAGTGAGTAAACATTTCCTGGCATGCTTGCATGCCAGGCAGAGTTTACTTTTAATTGTGAACACTGCTTGCCATGTTTGCGTGGTAAGCAGTGGTCACAATTACAATTAAATCCTGCCCGACATGGTGCATAAAGCATGAGGACCCTATAGGGATCTCCAGCATTTGCACCGGCATAAAAATCCATGCCGGTGCAAATGCTGGAGCATTTGTATGGCGGAGAGGAAGGAAGGTGTCGGAAATGCAAGTTGCGTTCAGCCTCTCCTCTCTGCCATACAAATGATTGAATATGCGGCATGGCGTCAATGGAAGCGTTAAAGCCTTACTCAAGGCTTTTACGCCTTCCATTCATCTTACGCCACAATCTCAAATTCCCAAGACTACGCCTTTAGTGTCATGGAGGAGGCGCCTGCTAGGTTTAAGCTTTAGTGTTGGCAATGAGGTAATCAATAGAGAAAAAACATTTGATTGAGTTTGAAGTTCACCAAGTAAGAGCGGTTGGCAGAAAAAGTGCAGAAGAGCCCACTGACTTTGACTCAGGTGCTAGGAAGAATTCTGCTATTTAACTCACAGTTCATTGACAAAACCTTTGAAGTACCATAGTAAAGTATTCCCTTTTGCACTTTATACTGCGGAGATGTGGGGCTTCCACCCACGTCTGGACATGGTGATGGCTGAGAAATGTTTCCTCGGATCCTTATTGCAATTGGAGCGCACTACACTTATGGTATCTCTCATGCTTGAGCTGGGGTTGTCTTCTGTGGAGGAGATGGCTCATTTAAAGCCTTTGCTCTGCCTACATGGTACATATGTGGCGAAACTGACATGCAACCATTTATTCATTCCAGGAAGAATTGCCCTCTGGATGACGCATGCTCACAACCCCTGGTTCAGACACCTGCACGCCTGCTTCTTCTGATTAGACTTGTCCCACCTGTACTGCTGTCCTGACAAGACGATTAAGAGAGATATTCTTAAAGAGGGATAATTGCAGCAATGTATGTAATTCCGCGTGGAGGACGCTTCTCTGGCACCCACAGTAGGTGCTTATATTTCTATGAAGTTTATTATAGAGAGGTATGAGTTCGATGGTTGTTACTGCAACTTATGCGGGGGTGCTTGAAAATGTCTGTCAGTTATCACTTATACGTGGTGGCGGGCAGGGCAAGGCAGCCATTTCTGCGACATCTCACATGGACCTATCTCCAGCTTTATTCGTGTTTGCCTCCTTAATAATGCTTTGCACAAACAGCACCTCAAGCCGTTACTCGTCCCAGCAGGAGCAAGGCTGTTGAGGAAGCACTGCTGGAAGTAGCCCCAAATGCAGCGCTCATCTATTTACTAGTAAAAAGTACCTGTACACCTCACAGGTTCTGGAGGCAGACATAGAAACACTCTCTTCAATTTTTGGAAATGAATTATTCCACAAAATTAAAATGTGTATGATGCAAGGCGTTGTGGTGCCAATATCTCGGAAACGGTGCATCCTAGGGCCTTGAAATGTGGTTTTCAAGAGTTTTATTCCTCGCATCGAGACACTTAAAATGAGCTTTATCCGGTCCTTCTATGACCACATTGATGTTTCGCCAATTTCAGGCAACCGTCTTATGTGTGAGGGGACTGAAATCTGGGAGAAGGGTGGGTATCCAAACAGGCAACTATGCCAAATTTGGTGCCGATTGGTCGAACGGTGTGGAATTGTATAAGGAACAAACTAACAGATGTTCTGCTTTATATATATATGTAAGCAGAGATTGTAATTACATTTTAATGGTATTCATTGGGAATGAGAAGATGCCAATGAGAAAATGTTTTTGGCTTGCTTATTACTATTTGCTATAAACAAATGTGTTTTAAGAATGTTGTTTCTTTGCCTGCTTTTGAACAATGGCTGGTTTAAGTTATTTAAACCTTCCCTTTTGAACAGTTTTATTATATTGTAACTCGTGGAGCAAGTCATATATTACACATGTGGTAGTATAAAACAAAGGGCCTCATTATGAGTCCAGTGGTAGCCGTGCCGGAAAAACCGGCAGGCTGCCTCCGGACCCGTATTACCATTCCACTTCTGTGATTGCCGGAATCACCAGGGTATTACAACCCCGGTGACCTGGTAATTCCAGAGGCGGAATTCTGTAAATCCCCATTCCCATGGAGTCACATAGGACTCAATGGGGATAGGGACCATGAAAACACTGGTTCCGTCTTTGACACTGCTGGTGTGTCCATGTCTGCCTGCAGGCGTGTGGTGTTAAACCTGCCCAGACCTGGCGGGAGTGACACTTCCCGCCTGCAGGACTCTGAATCAGCCGGTCTGGAAACAACGGTGGCAGCGGTTTTACCGCCACCGTTCTTCCCGGACCGGCAGGGTTGTAATGAGGCCCATAGAATGCAAACACTGAGGCCAGGTTGGCATACTCTGCTAAATGAATCAAGTCTATGGGCCTCATTCCGAGGCTGGCGGTAACCCCATAACACCGAATCCGGTGCCAGACTTCCCAGTGCCACCTGGACATTGTTAAGAAGGATCAGAAGGTCAGAGGGTCAGAAGGCCAACCTAGTTTCTTGGAACAGGGTAACCTCTAGACACGCCAGACCAATAAGGGTAGCTATGGCAGGCGGTCCAGACTAAGTCTCAGGAGGAGTGAGGGTGACTGAAGGACCACAATGATCAGACAGAGCAAGGACACTTACAAATTACTCCAGACAGGTGTTATATTAAAAATATAGGCACATTTATTACAAGGCCTTTGTAACACAGACTATAGCAAAGAATCACAGTAACACTAAGTGAACCAATACATCACACACAATATAATTTATATACAAGACCGGGGGGCTGCGTGGGGGGGTCAAAAGGGATGACTGCATGAAATATGTTGACAACCTAGAGGGGATGAAAACAGGCAGTGCAGTTAATCTTTAGAGCCAATTCAACATCAGTTATTCACCTAAGAGGCAGTCCAAGCCCTAAAAAGAGTGGAGCCTTGTGCTCAATAGTACATGTATGCCAATGCACACGGTTGTTCCAATGGGCAACACAGGGTCTCTTCAGGGGCCTCTAGCAGCTTGGGAAGGTGGATAAGGCGATGAAGAATAAGTTCCCACTATTCAAGAAGGACTTCCACTTGAATACAGAGGCAGTTGAAGAGTTCGGGATGGAGTCGTTATTTTGCAATAGCAGTGGACAGGAGAGGGGCCCCCAGGGGCCACTCACGCGTAAAGTTGGGCTCTGGCGCTAGGGGCCACCAGTTGGGGTAAAGATTACTCACCAATCTCTGAGGCAAGGAGAACCAAACTTCGGCAGGTTAGTCCAATTCGGTTGCAGGTTTGAAGGCAGCAAAAAGGACGTCTCGGCACCTTTTAGTTCCAGTGAGGATTCCCAAACGGGACAGTGGCGATTTCTCCACTCCGGGTGGATGAATCGCCCCAGTTTGACTGCAGCAGGCTTCAGGGGCAAGAGGGTTACAAATGCAGCAGACTTGCAAGGGCAACACGGTAACCTTGTTTACTCCGGTCCGGACGCACTCGTCTCACTTCAGACCTGGGAGTGGCAAGTGTATGAAATTCGGATTGAGGGGGCCATGGACACATAGCTAGCAGTATACCAAGTTTCGAGGGCCTCCTCGAAACGACGGCAGAGACAGAGCAAAGGTCCTGCGTAGGCTGGTCAGCCCAATGGTTGGGCCAGGGACACTTCTGAGAAACCTTACTTGCAGGTTTTGGTGAAGGTGCCGAGAATAGTTGGTCCCACCATTCCAATGGGTCGAAGCGTCTTCACAGACCTAGGACGACCAGATGCAGAGGGGTCTCACGGGACGACATCAGGCTCAGGGTGCCAAACCTTCCAGCGGGTCACCAGCGGTTCCTCGACTCAGCTTCGTAGTTGCAGGATAATGGATCCTATCCCTTGTCCAGTGAGAACTCGGGAGATCGACCTGGTAGTGGTGTTTCCAGCCTCCTCTTATCCAAAGTGGCCATTATGCCAAAACGGAGAGGACCCAATGGGAGATCTGCTCACAAACACTCACTCCATATGTGGACCAATCACAGCCCACAGTGGTCTCAGAAATTCAGGACACTCCAGACTCCCTGGCACCCAGGATGTGTATTGGGACCAGACATCCCAGCCCACATCCTGGAGGCACACACACAAGGCATGCAGAAGCCCGCGAAAACATTTGAATTCGCGGGAAAATGTATGACCAAATAAGGACTGGCCCGGGTCAACTTGACCTGGGGAAGGTGAAGGGGCAAGATGGCCAAAGGACAGGACAAAGAACCTTGTGGCATGGCCATTTTGGAGCCAGGCCACCTAATCTTGTCAAACCCGGTTAACGCGGTTAACATGGCAGGAAAGGGTTAAAAATAATGCGAAATGATAGCTGCCACCAGTCCTGTCCATCACACATCTGTACAGTTCATAAAAAGTCAACAAGTCCAGCGAGAGTATCTAGGGCCTTTGGAAATGACTATAGACCCAAGTGTGCTGTATGGTAAGATACATTGCACACTTGGTACATGTTGCACAAAAGTTGCAACATGAGAAAAGGGCTAAGGGAAACAAAGTCTTCCAGTACTGACTGTCTTAAGGGCATGTCAGTTTTCCCATAAAAAGTGAGCGAAAGCCCAAAGGAGTACAGCTGACGGCTGTGCTTCTCTGGCAAAGTCAGTCAGTGGTGTCTAAACAGCAGCATAAGGTTTGGGGGTTGACACATGGAGGGAAAATTACATACACATATGAAATCTTTCCCAATAGACATTACAAGTGCCGGCGGCGCTGGAAGTCACACGCCGAATTTTGTAAGTCCCCATTTCCATGGACCCAAAGGACTCCATAGGAGTGGGGAGACGGTAGCACCCGTACCGTTGGTAACGGTGCTGGTGCTTCCGTGGTGACTCTGCCTACTGGGGCCGATGCACCTGGAAGGGTCAGACCTGTCAAGCGCAGCAGCCCCTGCAGGCAGACTCGTAGTGTGGTGGTGCAGAATCAAGGGTGCCGGTAAGCTTACTGGCACCCCTGTTTACGGACCGTCACACTTGTAATGAGGCCCCATGAGTAATGAAATGATGAAGACCTAAGAGGTCAAAATAAATGCGATGGCCTGGAACATAAGAGCACTGAATAGTCCAATAAAGTCGAGAAAGGTACGGTCCTATGCTGAGAGACGTGGAGTGCATTTACTCATGCTGCAGGAAATTAATCTAGGAAAAGGATCCATTAATGCGTCTGGCCAACAATGCGGTAAAAACAGGCAGTACACACATTTTCCACAGAAGCAAGTGGGGTGGCTACACTTATACATCAGAGCTTAGAATTTAAAAGTGACAGGTTTTATCAGATCCAGCGGGCAGTTGCCTCATAGTGCTGGGGTAGTTGCATAAGAAATCAGTGCTGATACATTTGTATGGCACTAATATGGAGAAGGCGGAGTTATTCAGCTCTCTGATAGCTAAATTGAGCCCTTACATGGACTGGTCAATTATTATGGGGTGGGGGGGGGCTTTAATATGATCAGAAATCTATGGTTAGGCAGAAAAAAAACACACACACACCTCACTCTCATACACCACCCCCCCCCCCCTCTGACCATCCCCACTGGGCTCAGAAGCTAAGGTTCTGTTGCAGTCTGCAAAGCTTGTGATCTAATAGATGCATGGTGGCATCTGCATAAAGTAGAAAAGGAGTAATCTTTGTACTCCTCAGTCCATGACTCCTTCTCTAGAATTGACAGTTGGCTGCTATCCAGAAAGTTGATGGCCATGACCATGACCATACAATATAACCTTTTCCATAGAACAACCTCAGACCACTCATCAGTGGCTTTGGAATTAAATTGGAGGAAATGCCAAAAATGTAGTTTAAATGGAGATTCAAATATGATATGATGTCCTCCTTGACGTGGCCTTCAAAATTGATCTACATGAATCCTTACAGGAATTTTTTTATAACAACTATGGGTCGGTTCACAATGTAGGGACAGCATGGGAATCACACAAGGTATATGCACAGGGAATATGCTAAGCAACAGAGTCGGGTGTGCTGAAATCAATCAAGATGACTTAACTAATTTAGAAAAGACCTTAAGCAGCTGGAAACACAGTGCTATTGTTGGGAAGCAAAGGGGGTCTCACTCCTGCAGGTGATTCAAAATATAAACCGCACTTCGAGAGAGCAGGGGGGACTGGGCGTGCATGCAAGAGAGTGCACAATTGCGTAATGCATGCACTAGGAGTTACATAGTAGAGGCCAGGGTAAATGCCACCTTAGTTACTGTCATTCATTTTGAAACATAGGCACAAGCGCTGCAAAAGCACCCAATGTGTTAGCATTAGACTTGTATTATTGGCACAGACATGATTCACAGCACAAATGAGCTTCAGGGAGTTACCAGCCTTTCGTTGTCTTAGAGGCTGCAGACCTTCTCACCCCAGGAAGAATGTGCTTTGCAAGGCCACGACAAGGGGGTGCCTCTTGGCAGTTACCGTCCCACAATAAGGAAAGCGTGGCCCCTTAATCCCAACAACCCCTTTTGCAGCAGAAACACAGCCCTTCTATGCTTTGATCCCCAGACCCCCACATACCACCTTGCCAGCCGGGGCCCAGACAACCGGCCATAAAACTGTAAGACTCCAGATCAATCAAAGAGATAAGAAAGCAAAGCTATCTTGCCTTCACATTTGGGTCAAGTGATTTGTGCTGCGCGGTGCCTGGGAGGGATGAAATTATAGCTTAAAACGAGGGTGGAAGACCTTGAGAGGTTGCTGGTGCATCTGGGAATGAGTGAAGTATGACGTTGGCTGTCCCCCTGGGCCCATATCTGTGTCTACCAGTCTGCCAGGTGCACCGTTATAATGATAGAGTAGCATTGTTTTTAGAAGTAACTAATTGCTTATTAGGTTCTGTTTTTTTGTGGATGAGGAGCCCAGCAGCACTCAAGTGGACGGAGATGGACAAGAAGGCTGGGACCAATGGCCTAGCTTCCCCTATGGAGCGGACCGCCTAGGTATAGGGTCTCGCCAGCCTCAAGGGTTTTCAATGATGACGTCTTGCAGTCTCATGAGGTTCTGTCCGTGCAGATTCTTGGCCGAATGTTCTGCGACAGCAGAGTTCTTTGCTGATACCCTTCTTTTGTGTAGGAATATAACTTGTTATCCTTACAAGCGGGTGACTTGGCCTTTTTCCTTAGCGGGTCATATATTTTCTGGTGTGAGCCTTCAGGTGCGTGCCTTCACTAGAAGACATGAAAAGGAAAGGGGACCAATTTAGTGAAATGGCAGATAGGGAGGTGAAGTACGTAGGGGGCAAGGCATGGCTAAACAATAAAGGGAAGCGGATCGCCCAGGAAGAATGCTATCCTTCCCAAGAAATAAAACATGAAGCTCGCAACAGCTGGGTAGATGCAATAACTATAGATGAGCAAACACTTAGAGATCCAGTGGAAATCCCAGAGGCATTTGAAAGCATCTACGCAGAACTATATTCCACTCTCATAAGTGGAGCACATGAGTGAACATTAGCATATATCAATGAGGTCACCCTGGCATGGATAGTAAACCAACACAAGACACTGTTAAGTGCCCCCATTAAAATAGAAGAGATTAAAGATGCCATATCCAAAATGCCCAATGGTAAGGACCCTGACGGTCTAACTATAGAATACTATAAGGAGTTCAGTGATTTGTTAGCTCCCATTCCCCTCCAAGTATATGAAGAGGCGCTTGCAATAGGAATATTATCCAAAACCGTAAGAAAACCTGAGATAACAGTTCTGCCCAAACCCAGAAAGGATAGGAACAAAATGCGCCTCCTACCTTTATTGAATGTGGACAACAAAATCCTAGCTAAAGTCATTGCGTGCAGGCTAGAACCACTGGTGAATAAGATCGTACTCCCAGACATATCTGCTTTCATACCAGGCAGATCAACAACATTCTACTTAGACTGTTTGCAATCTGCCAGCTATAAATCCCAATAGCAAGGCGGTTGCCATGTTCCTCGACATGGAAAAGATTGAATGGCCCTTCCTTTTTGCAGGACTCGGGCGACTAGGAATGGGGGAATATCTAATATTTATGATAAAGCTCCTGTATACATCATCCATAGCAAGAGTGCACCTACACCGGATGACCTCAAAAATGTTGGAGTTGGAGAGGGGAACAAGACAAGGCTTCCCACTCTCGCCATTACTATTTGCCATAGCCATTGGGCTGTTGTTGCCATGCTCTTTGAGGGAAAAGCATAGCGATAAAGCAGTACATCTCTTTACCCAGAAGATGATCTTCTCACTCTTTACTGATGACCCACTGCTATATATACCTGACCCTGGAAGAAATATAGTACCTATTATTAATAGTGTTAAAGCTTTCGGGGTCATATAGGGCCTAAAAATAAACTGGGTTCAGTCCGAACTGCCACCACTGACCGGAAGCAGTGAGCTGGTGGGTGCCGAATGGGGGATTGAAATGGTGCCCGGTAGAAAAACTTTCCTGGGGATAACGGTAGTGAGAGATTATGAAGTATTGATGCACAGCAATTATGAAAAAAACTCTCTGCCTGGTTTTAAGCAAAATTAAGAAATGGGTTTAACTAATTTAAGGTTTAATTTACCGATTAAGTAGACAAAAAGAGGTGGGAAACATACTTTCTTGAACTTGTAGCGGGTAAAACTTGAAGAAATATGTGCCAGCTGAAACGCAAGATATCCATGAACCATAAGCATAGACTCATTAACCATACTACACACCAGCGAAGATTAAAAAGTTTGACGCCAAAGCAAAAAAAGCCAGCTGCCCGAGATGTAACAACCTTTCTACAGTTAGCATGGGGCAGCCCTCAAGTCTTTATAAATTCTGGGAGAAGGTTGTTCGGAAATGATCCACAATAACCGAAGTAGAATTAGCAATGAATGCCTACTGGGTAATGTTTTCTGTTTTACCAAGACGTTACAGCGATTTCTGAGTGTTGCTCTGATGGAAGCCATTGGTGCCAAATTGCTGCAGAATGGATGTTTCCAAATTCCCACAGCATGCAAAGCTGGTACAAGGACCTCATTTGGTGCAACGCCCAAGAAGTCACCTATTGAGAAATCCAGCCCCTGGAATCTAGGCCTAAAGACATATGGTCTACAGCAGAACGCAAACGACGAGGAAATTATGTTAGCAAAACGTGATAAACTCAACTACTCAACATGTGGAAACTTTCAGTCTACTGCGTTGGGTTGCATGTAGCGATAAACACAACAACCAATAAACATGGTGTAATTAAAGTTAGACAATCGACCGGTTCTAGTCAAGGGCTATGTTTGGAGTAACTGTACTAAACTTAGATGCTGTTGTAATGTCAGCAAAGAGCCACGCTGATTCGTGCTGGGTTGCATGTGTAGGGTCACGTGACCAATCCTAATAAAGCTGCCAAGCGGGCTTCCGCTCGGCAGTTGTAGCTGAGACTTGTGTCCACACGCATCGTTCCAATAATGGGCCTACCAGCCCATCCTGCCAGATGGGGCATCCTCACATGGTGGGGCCGGAGACCCTGGCCCCGCAGAATCTGGCGACAAGGGTCTCTAGCCCCATGAGCTGCTGCTGCAGGTTCTGAACAAAAAAGAATAGGAAGGAAACAAAACTCATCGAGGTACCCTGCAGGTGGAAGCAGGCTGTGCCCAGCACGGCCTGAGGACCGCAGTTGGAGCATGGCACTCAGCTCCTGGGGGTCCCGACAAAGTTCCGGCCTTCATGGCCACCATCTTCTGCCCAGTATAAAGGGAGCATGCTCAATGCCCTGCTCATGCCGCATCCAGGGAAAGAAGAGGCGGGCCGCCGCAATCACAGTTCAAGACTCCCACTTGAGGTAGAGAAAGTAGTCCGTCAGGACTGCCTTCACGATAAAAAGGATTAATCTCCCATCTGGGGGAGAGCAGACAACGGACCCTGCCAGCTCGGTAGCGGGTACACAAGAAAAGAATGATTGTAATACTCCTCCCGACTCGGGGAGGGAAAGTGGCTGCACGGCCTCCAATGCGTGAAAGGAACCTGATGATCATTCCAATCTCCCGACTGGGGGAGAGAGAACAGTGTGGCCTCTGGCGGTGCTACAAATGAAGCTGAAGGGAATTACAATTGAAATCTCCCGACTGGGGGAGTCTGGAGCTGATGCTGCAGTGGTTTCACAGAAGCCACAACTGTGACCCTGCCTATCCTTGTGGCCGGCATGGCAGCAACCGCCACCGGGGGAAGGCAACAAGGATGCAACAGCCTTGGGCCGGACGCAGCTCTCCCCTGAGAGAGGGTTTGTGCGGCCAGGCAAGAGGCGAGCCAGGAAGGCTGGCGCAGCCCAAGGGCACTGCCATCAACTCCTACATGCGGGAGTCTGGCCACAACGCAGCCGTTGCCGCTGTTGTATCAGCATAATTTGCGTCTGCCAAAGAAAGAGAAGACGTTGTGGGCCCTGACCACCACCAGCATGCTTGGGAAGGATCCCCGGCCTGAGGGGAACCTAGGCACTGGACGGCCCTGATCGCTGCATGTGCCACCTTCTGCAGCAGGGAGCCTCAACACGGTGGGGCTGTCGCCACTGCGGTATCAGGAAAGTACTCCCACTTGCGGGGGGGAAGCTGGGTGCAGCCCTGCCCGCTTCTGTCAGCTGTTCCTCACCTGGTGGGGGACTCAAGGAGAGTGTCCTCCCCTTGCACCTACATACATGGAGGCGAGGGGGCCCAAAAGACTCCAGACTACAGCCCGCTGCCAGGAATAAGGACCACCCACGCCCCACTGGAAAGGAGAATCCTGCAGAATCTGGAGCATGCAGAGGCTATGAAGACTTTCCACCGGCTCAGTAGTGGCGGCCTGCATGCTCAGTCCAGAAGGGGCAGAGACTTGCTGGCGAGACGACAGCCGATGTGGCCCCCGGTATCCCCAGCCGTGACTTTGTCAACTAGTGGAGTGCACTCCTTCTTGGGTTAGCGGACAAAGAGGGACTGCCCTGTGACCATTTGACGATGTTGCCCCGGGTTCCCCGGTGCAGCTTTTCTAGCCAGTGGGGCGATCCCCACTCTATTGTGGACTGAAAATGAGGGGATGCCCATAACCATCCTGCCGGTGTGGCCCCGGTGTACCTCGTTTGCTGGACTAATAACATTTGCAGTGGTAAAATTTGAAAGTGTATGTTGCACACCCATGTATATATGTGTGAAAATGTGTACCAGGACTACGAGGTGTGTTCATTATGCAGTGATACCTCAAAGCTGATATGCTAAAACTAGGTCCAGATTAACAGCGCGTCATCAGTGTTGGCCAGAACTGCAAGTAGTCAAGTAGTTACCATCCTAACTCACAAGATAATAAACTGAACCGCCAACCTCTGGTAGTGTACCCTTGTAGATAGTGTGTACAGTACTTTGCCTAAATAAGAATGTGTACAGTAGTGTTCCAAAATGACCCACGATTGTAACACATACCATCTGAAGTTGTTGTGGTGTGATTTGTTTGTTTTTACCCTTGGCATCGGATGTTGCAAGGCTTGTGCTGAGTCCAATGTGTGGGGCCACATGCATGATAAAGGTGCCGAGCGGTCTTCTGCTCTACACTTGAAGCTGAGACCTGTGTCAGCATGGTCTGTTCCACCACGTGCAGCGCTCCAACAATGGGCCTGAGAGTCCGCCCTTCTAGATGGGGGGGCACAGACCCCGGCCCCCCTAACAGAAATGCAAAGGCATTGAGCTAACCCTGCCACCATCCCCCGCCATGTGAGTTTAGGGGCGGGGCTTCCTTGGACATCACATGAGCCTTTCCTGAAACTGACAGGGTTAAAGTTTTACTGTGGTGGTGCAGATAAATGTACAGAAATGTATTTGCTGAAAAACGCAGTGAAACATTAAAATTGCTACTTTCAAGAAAGGCTTCCATCGCCTCTCCACCTCAAGAAAAATCAAATGCACACATCATTTGATTATGAATGTGTTCAAACTGCAGAAAACATGACTTGTCAGCCCGTTGCTGACATTCTGAGTGGTGCAGTCTCCAGTCTACACATAAATATGTCTACCACAATAAACCCCTCGCACGGATACATGCCAATATACAACGAAGTTATGTGTTCTTTCACATCCGAGGGGTGGGGGCTGAAGTAGGCACTTGCATTTTTTTAGGCAGAGAGAGCTAAGGGAAGCCTTTCCTGAAACTGGTGACGTTAAAGTTTTACTGTGTTTGTGCAGAAAAATGTACTTGCAGAAATGCAGTAAAACGTTAAAGCTGCTACTTTCGAGGAAGGCTTCTATCGCCTCTCTGCATATTGCGCTTTAAAATTTACTGTTTGATAGTTGGTCCCCACGCCAGATCTTGGGGGTAGAAAAGTGGGGGTGGAGCCTTCAAGTTTGCCCCACACAGTTTCTGAAGTGACTCCTCCCTTAGCCCCCCCCCAAAATGTAGGTTTTGCTGCGCCCCTGTGAGTCCTGTTTGGCATTTTGTGATGTTTTACAGTGTTCTAGCTTACATTACCTGATTAAGGAGTTAAACCTTTGTACCTGTGAAAATAACACATCTAAACAAAGCCAGCATTTTACAATATGACTTGCTTACCTGAAGAGTCAGGGCCACTTCACAAAATGGTTGCTATTGGCTGTGACCCAGCAGGAGGACCCAAGCCCTTACCTGAGATAATGTGTGCTCAGGCAACGTGTTCTGCCAGATGACCGTGCCGTCCTAGGGACGGGAGTCAGCAGGTGCCATCATTTGCAGTAGCATCCACCGTGGCCGTGCCTTCGGGAGGGAGAAGAGGGAGGGGTTAAGACGACTGGGTTGAATGGGAAGCGGGCAAGGGGAAATTACTCACGATGGAGCACCGGAAGTAGGGAGCCTTTCCTGAGGAGTGGTATTTAAGGCCTGACAGGGAATGACGTTGCCCTCTTTGGACTGGCTCCTTTCTCTGGAAGGCTCCCACCCACCCACACCTCAATGTTGCAGGATCAAACGTTTGTAATTATCTGTTTTATTTCTCATAGCTTTGTCCAGCGGATGTTACATGGTATGATATGATATGATTGTTTATTTATTTATATAGCGCCTGTACACAATGTGTTTAAAAGCGTTTCAAGGCAAGGAAGGGAACAAGGGAAAATACAATGACATTCTTACAGACCATGAACAGTAAGGATGTGAAATTAACTATTGTACTCGGCCTGACAACATTTCAGATAGAGCAAGAGCTAAAACATAGATAAGGAAGGGATGAGGGGGAGACTGGGAAGGAAATGGAAACACACAGGCGACTACAGTACTAGGCCTGACGACATTGCTGGTAGAGCCAGAGAAAAACAAAAGGTGAGGGGTGCAGAAAGGGAGGGGAGGAACAAAACAAGCGACTATCGTACTAGGCCTGACGACATTTCAGATAGTGCTGGAGGGGTAGGGGTGGGCATGTAAGGGGAGGGGGGAGGAGACAGATGAGGTAGAGTAAGTGCATAGAAGAAAGTAAGCGGAGGAGGGGAGGAGATAGGAAAGGGAGAGGAGGAGAGAACAGGCAGTAAGCAGTCAAAAAGTGTGGAGAAGCAAGAGGGGAGAGCAAATACAATTGCAGATGTCAATAGTCACACATAATGTTGCTAGCCAGGATACAAGATGAAGATGGGAACAGCATGATTCAGGGCCACCATGAGTACAGGATACAAATGAATTCCAGCATGAGAGTTGAGAAAGGGTGACGCGCAGTGAATCAATGAAGTCCATAAAAGTCAAATCCAGCATTGGCCACAAGACAGTGATGGTGAAACCAGAATGTATCAGTACAGACTCCTGCAAAAGTAGGATGGAGTGGGGGAGGGGGAGCAGGGTGGAAGAATAAAGCAAAACAGGCAACACCTGTGTGAGAAAAGGGAGGGAGGTCCAAGGGAACATCACAGGGGGACCAGAGGCGGTGAGGATGGCCTTTGGGGACAGAGGTAGTAAACACATTTTGGTGCATGCTTGCCTGCTGTCTGAGCAGGGGGTCGGGCCCCGAGTCCTCCTGGTCCTTCTGGTCCAAACAGGAATTGCCCTTTTCTTCGTCAGCCCTTCGCTTTGGATGCCCGGGCAAGAGACACCCTTGATCTAAGAGTTAAGAGCAGGAAGGAAGAGACAGGGCTAAGAAGGTGGGCAGGGCTTAGGCCAGGTGACCTAGATCCACTTGCACCTGTTCCCCATCTGCAAAGGAAAAGAGGCTTGAGGGCTCCTTAACTAGGGAAAAAGAGCGGCAACCAGGAAGGCAAAAGGTGGGTGGGGTTTTCTATGTGGGGAAAAGAGTGGCAACCTGGAAGGCGCCAGGTGGGCGGGGCTTAGGCCAGGTGACCTAGATCCACTTGCACCTGCTCCCCATCTGCAAAGGAAAAGAGGGTGGAGGGTAGCCCTCCAGCCTCTTTTCCTACAGAAAAAGAAAAAGAATAAGAGCGGCAACCAGGAAGACACCATGTGGGCAGGGCTTGCTAAGTGGGGAAAAGAGCAGGAACCCATGTATCCCTTTAGGAAAGCAATGGCAGAAACCACAAGGGTACGCACACAATAAAAAGGAGAAGACTTGACCAATAGCTTTCCAAACAACATACTATATAAAATATTATACAAAAACATTAAACACATTAGAAACATTGAGTACAATCTAGAAGGAATAGAACAACTTTTTCATATTTTAAGAACGTTGGTTATGGGTCCCATTGCATAGAGCCAGACATTTCCACTGTTCTGTTTGTCAGGAGACACAGACAAGCATCATATCTAGGACGCACCAGGAAGCATCATAAAGCATCTATGGGCATCGCACGCTTGAGATGTATTGTGATCTCTGTCTCCATGTCCCGAGGAAGAGGTTACCCATAGTATGCGAGTCCTGAGAGTCCATGGCATCAAGACACAATATCATAGCCTCTGTGGTAGTTCTGACAGCACGAAAATTAAATAAATGTTTTAAAAAACGTTTTCTCAAGTCACTGTAACAAGGACAGAACAAAACAAAGTGGAGCAGGTCTGCAGAGTGTTCAATACACAAAGGACAAGATGGCAAACATTGTGGTTCCATTTGTTTTTGGTAGCTGATAAGGGGAGAAAACCCATCCTCGCCTTCAGGAACAGGGCTCTCATCTGCTTGGGCGGCATGCTATATAAATAGCCCTCAAATCCCAGCGCCTGTCTAAGCAGCCAATAGCTCGGAAATTGGCTAAAGAGAGTCAGCCTCATGTTGATTTCATCTTCTTTCATTGCATTCATGGCCTGAACGATGCTTGCCTTGTTTCTACTGCCAATTCACCTTCGGTCATTCCAAATATCTATAAGCCCCAGAGTTTGTAATTCTATCTTCAAGTGTTGGAACCAAGGCAATTTCAGATCACCACTCTGGGATAACACACCCTTTACGGCTTGCCTGAATCTAAAAAGATTATCATTAGACCACAACCTGGCCCAATAATACATTGGTTTAACTTTACAAACATTAGTAATGAGCTGCAAATCAAGTTCAAGGCAAATAGAAATTTTAGATGCCCTAGTAGGTAGACCGAATACGTTTCTTAAGATTCAATCATCTAGAACTTAGAGGGTCGAAATATTGGGCTGCCCCCAGAGTTCGGCAGCGTAAAGAGCTGCCTGTCTGGCCTGGGATCTATAGGCCTCAATGGCAAACCTCACGAAGACTCCCATGCTCTTTTGTAAACTTGGTAAGAGCACTACTGTACCTAGTCCACACAATCCTTGACTTGTCTATCTGCTCACCTAAGTACCATCATCTTTGACTCTAACACCCAAATAATCATAGCTTGAAATCTGCTCAATTGGTCCATCAGGGAGACTAAGTTTTATTCTAGGCAGCTTTTTCCCCGGCCCCCCTAAAGACAATATAGTTCGTTTTTTTGTGCGTTTATAGAAAAACCGTTCCCGTGACAAAAGTTGGAAAATCTCTCCAGCTGACCGTGCAGCCCTGTAGGCGTAAGGGTGAGTGAGATTGTATCATCTGCAACCATTAAAATTGGCACTTTGTCACCAGCTAAGGTGCAACATTTGTTGAAGCTTCCAGGAGTGTGCTTATCACTCCATTAACAAATACACAGAAGAGGGAGGGGACAGGACTCAGCCCTGGTGCTCCCCCATCTCTATTCTCACTGGAGGAGATGTAACTCCGACAAGCCTCCATAGGATCACGGTGCCATTATCTGTGTACAGAGACTTTATGGTGCTGAGTAACTCCAAAGGGATATCCAGCTCCTCCAAGATCACTACAATCGTGTCCTCAAAACTGTGTTGAAGGCCATTCTAAGATCTACAAAGATCGCATAGACCGACATTTTCCTCATTACAACATGTGTATATGGACTGGATGAAATCTTGAATAGTGATCTACTGTGCTGATTCCCCTTGAAAAGGCCAGTCTGTAAGGGGTTCAAAACTCTGCTCTCATCCATCCATTTCTCGAAGTTCATCAGAATGGCCTTCACAAAGATCTTTCCCCCAGCATCAAGAAGGGAGATGAGCCTATAATTAGTCGGAAGGTCCCTATCCCCCTACTTGAAGATGGGTACAATAATAGCCTGTGTCCAGGAAACCAGGGCCCTGCTTGAACACAAAAAAGCATTATACAGCCTTGTCAAATACCGGACCCATATTGCCGATTCATCCACATAAAATTCAACATGTACAGCATCAGGACCAGGGGCTTTTCCCTTCTTCTGACTCAAGAGTGGCAATCTAACGTCCCCCTGAGTTAAGGTCAGGGGAGAAGACAATGCCACCAATGGGGCCCTATTAGTGTCCCCAAGGCCAATTAATCTTGTTTCTTGACACAGATTCTCAAAGTGGTTGACCCATGCCACCCCTGGTATGGCCCCTTGCAAGTGACTCCTCTGTGTAGGCCATGCCTTCCCAAGGATTTCCCAAAACCGTGCCCTATTCTTATCGTTAATTGCTTGAAGAAGGGGCGTCCACAAGTCCTCTAGGTACTCTGATTTTCTGGCCTTAATGATAGCACTGTAGCTGCTCCTCGCTGCTCGTAAAGCCATAATTCCATCAGTCACTACCTGCTTGGCTTGCCTTATTAAAAGGCCCTTTGCACGATGGCAATCCCTGTCATGCCACAGGGTTTCACGGATAGATTGAACCTTAAGAATCTTCCTTGGCTTGATAAAGAAGCCTCCCAGATTGCTCATTATATCCGCATGAGCAATTAAAATATCATAATTCAGGGCCTCAGTCAGGCCAAAGAAACTCTCAAGAGTAGGCAGAATGGAATTGTACATTTCCGGGATAGCAATACCATGGTCCAGATGATCCCATTTGAGTACACGTCTGGAATGGCCACTAATGGATATAGCAGTTATAGGTCTATCAGACTGCGCCACCAGGGCTGTTACTAGCATGGATTTGGCGTCACAATTAATGGGTGGTGGTCACTCTTGGACAGAGCTTGCACTTCAAAATATATAATAAAATACCAAGGGCCTCATTACAAGTGTGGTGGTCCGGAAATAAGTGCTGGTCGCACCGTACCGGCACCCTTTCCGGACCACCACACTACAACTCTGTGGGCGGGGGTTGTTGCGCCCGGCAGGTCTGACCTGCCAAGCGCAACGGCACCCATCTGCAGAGTTTTCACGGAAGCACTGGCACAGTTAGCGACAGTACAAGTGCTTCTGTCTCCCCACTCCCATAGAGTCCTGTGGGACTCCAGGGGAGTGGGGACTAACATTTTCCGGCGCCTGACTTCCCGCTCCGCTGGGACTTGTAATGTCCCGGTAGCAGCAGGAGCCGGAAAAGTGTCACAAGCCCGGCTGCAACCCGCCGGTAGCACCGGCGGGGTTACTGCTGGACTCGTAATGTGGCCCCAAATCTCTAAATGACCTAAAATATAGTCAATCAGAATAGAGCGATTAGCTACATGGAAGATTTTATCAGCTGGGGAGTCACCCTTTAAGCAGCCATTGCTGGCTCTCAGACTAGCTGACATTAGTAGGCAGACCCAACGGGGGTTTCCTGAAGGAGTCAATACTTTTAAATGTTATGGACTCCAATGCATGAGCACAACACAAGAAACCAATACAGTTGTAGGAACTACAAAACTGATGGATTAGTTGCATTATTCGCAAACATGTCTTTAGCACTATATTTGTGAAAACTAAGCTGACCTGAAATTTGAAACGCAGGGTTAATGTGTTTACCACTGGATGTGAAGTATACACAGAGCAGTCTCTGGTGTATGAATTTAATACCCAGAGTTGTTAATGTAATCGTTCTTTCAAAAGTTTCTTCTTTTGTTGTAACAAAACCCAGTTTATATTTCATTTTGAAACTAAGCCCTTCATTTCTAATTAGTAATTCTTTTCATTTTTAAAATTCCTTCTCTATCTGATTAGGACTTAATTCAGAACAAGTCTGCTTGTTGATATCTCTTCACTCCACTCTATCTTTCCTCCAGCACTGGGTTTCTGATCACTTGCTTCACTATCTTTTCCAAATCAGTTCTTCGTCAATACTTTCAAATAACAGGATTGTGTAACAAGCTTTTATTACCCTTTTTTATTACATTTACATTTTGTGTGTGGTATATGAAAAAAAAATTTCATTTATGTATATATTTCCTTTTCCATGTAACTTGAAGTGTGCAAACATCACATTAATAACTATTTTACCAAAAATGGTTAAGACTGATGTGGCATTTATTTACTTAAATCATGCATGAATATGATGTGGCACGGGGCATGATTTGATACATTAAGCCCCGACCAAAGAGGTATCTCACCAATTTAACAAATGTTCGAGGTGATGAATACCATGGTATTTGCAGCAACTGTTGTTCTTTTGTGTTATTTAGCTGACATCAGTAGGCTTGCCACTTACCCTGCATTTTTATACTTTCTCCTGGAAGGGGAAGCCAATAGATTTCCTATACCCCAGGATCTGTCCCCGTCGTCTAAGACGTTGTTCATGATTTCTAGAGACTCGAAGAGACATTCGAAATCTCCCAAAACTATGATCTGTAACAAATCTGGATGATTAAGTCTCCAAAGATAAATGATCACAAAGATGGACCAAGAGTCTGGCCACGCCCCCCAAACTCCCTCCCGTATGTGGCTTCACGATTATAGATACTAATTAGAAGCAACATTGAGCCATCCGAACAAACCATGTGGAGTTCCAGGAGGTCCCTCCAGCAGGTCTCAACTAGTTGGATTTCCCTATAAGTTAGTGTGGAGCCCCAAAAGAGTAAACCCCCACTGCGTTTTCCACCATTATTCCGAACTGCTGGGCTTGCAAAAGATGCATAACCCTGCAAGTGTATGGTAGACACGGCCAAGGTCTCCTGGAATCCAATGATAGTATGTTTACGAACAAAGTGTCATCTAGGTGCCTATTTAGACAGGCTCTATTCCAAGAAACTACCCGAACCTCCTTCCTCAGCAAATCTCCCTCCCTACAGGTACTCAAGCTATCCAGAGCTGCACCATAATTTATAGCATAATTAAAGCAGATAACATCTGCTGCCAGTTACGCAGCAGCCCAAATTCAGCGAGTGTCACTCACAGGTGCGTTGTATTCACAGTGTCCCAGGCACCCGGTTGGATTAAGAAGAGTCTCTAAGAAGAGTCTCTAACTCCCTGTATGCCGACAGTGTAATTTGGGCTTGGATGCTAAGAAAGAAAGAAACTTAATTTTGATCAGCAGCTATGCAGTGCCCCGCCCTTCTCTCGTATCAGGTATTATCTGGCCATTGATGCTAGCTGGTGCGAGTACCTGGGCATATAATAGCAGTGCCTAGCAAATGCCAAATACTTATACACAAGTCAAAACTGTTGGCTTTGCCAATGCTTCTTTTTTAACAGGAATTCATTGTGCTTATAAATCGAGTGGCTGAAGGCAGACCTGGTTAAGCCATTTTGTTTTACACCAGTGGTGCTTTTGCATCTCCAATTAAGCCATCAACTCTCAGAAGACTATTTTGAAAAACACTGGCAGCCACTTCAAGGGCAAAGTTGGATGGTAAGGCTTGATTAAAGCGAGCTCAAAGTATAACCATGAGGATATGTTTGGGCAGGGCCAGGAACTGGGTGGGAATGGCCATAGGGATTAGCATGGTCACGGGCAGTCAATGGGTGGGCAAATATCCAAACAACACCAACAAGCTTTGTGTCCCTTGCTAACAAATTGCACTTAGAGGCATTGTGAAGATAGCCAATGAACTGCAGTTACAAGATTTTTTAGGGTAACTCATATTTTGCACTAAGAAGATTTGGAGGGCAGCCAATGTATTGCACTTAGATGTTTTTGAGGATAGCCAATGTACTACAGTAAGAAGATTTTGGAGTGTAGCCAATATTTTGCACTAAGAAGATTTGGAGGGTAGCCAATGTTTGGCACTAAGAAGTTTTTGAGGGTAGTCAATGTATTGCACTGAGACTAATTATTCAGATAGCCGATGTTTTGCACTTAGAGGTTTTGAGGGTAGCCAATGTGTTGCACCTAGGAGAAATGTGAAGACAGCTCACACGTGGTATCTAGAAGATTCTGTGAGGGTAGCAAATACACTTCACTCAGATGAACTGTGAAGATAGCCAATGTACTGCACTTAGAAGATTTCTGAGGGTAGCCAATGTACTGCACTTAGGCGGATTGCGAAGATAGTCAATGTATTTCACTCAGAAGTCTGTCAAGGATAGCAATTACACCGCACCCTGTGAAGACACCCAACATACTGCAGTTAAAGATCTTTGAGGATAGCCAATGTATTGAACTTCAATGAACTGTGAAGATAGCCAATACATTGTACCTAGAATATTTATGACCCTCATTCCGAGTTAGGACTACACCATGGAGTAAATAGCTCCATGGTTGGCAACCATGGAGCTATTTACACCATGGAATACCGGCATGGTGAATGGAGTAATTTCCGGTCCATTCCAAGGTTGGATGGACCGGTAATTCCCCATTCACCATAGCCCTTCCCCATCCCCATTTTTGCCCCCATAGGGCTGAATGGGAACGGGGAAAGAGGTAATTACGGCACCGTAAATTACGGTGCCGTAATTTACTCCAAGGTCACTTTGCGGGTCCCGTAATTTACTCCTGCTAAAAGCAGGAGGTAAAGAGGGACCCGCAAAGGGAACTCGGAATACGGAGGTAAGGGATTACCGCCATCGGTGCCCTTACAGGCGCCGGTAATCCCTTACCTCCAACCTCGGAATGACCCCCATTAACACTTACCCAGGCAAGAGCCCTATGTAAATCAGAACTGATTTCCAATGGGGAAATGTGTCATACCTGGATCTACGTAGAAGATGCAGGCATTGAAACACTCCTCAGATGCAAAACAGCTGAGCACCTAAAACTGATTCAGTTTGCATTCAGCATACACACACGAAATAGTACGCCTGATGGAGAAACACTCCAAACTATTCCAAGGCATTGGATGTCTCAAGAATAGCACCATCAAATTACACATTGACCCCACAGTGGAACCTCGAGCAGTGAGGCACAGGAGAGTTCTGTTCCACGTGAGGGCAGCTGTGGCAGCTGAACTGAAGAAATTGGAGGATCTCTCCATTATCGAACAAACAACTGACCCCGCCCCATGGGTATCCCCCATGGTAGTGAAAGCTAAACCCAAACAACCACAAGCAGTTCAAATATGCATCAACATGCGCCTACCCAACGTGGCGATTGGCAGGGAAACACACATCACCTCCACAATTGACAAGTTAATTATCAACCTGAATGGGGCTAAGATCTATAGCAAACTGGATATGCGTTCTGGTTACCGTCAGATGAAGCTTGCAAAAGACTCAAGATACATCACAACGTTCTCCTCGCACCTAGGCCTGTGGACACCAAACATTTAAATGAAAATAAGTACAAAGTCGCTGGTCGCTGAACAACAAAAAATAATCCAGTTCTCCAAGGTAGGAGAATGCTATTCCGTGAAGAATACAGAAACCCCAGAAACAACCCACAAGTCCAACCCACCCACGAGTCCAGGCCACCAGACCATTTAGCCCCCAGCTGAAAAGGAAATCATATTAGAACAAACAGTACGCATTTTAAATTTCCAATAGTACAATCATGAACATAGACCCGCAACCCACGAATCCAACCACCCACTGATCAGGTAACACTTCCAGGAAACATTGTAGTCCCTCCTGAAAGAAAATCATGTTACAGCATAAGAGCAACTTTAATTCCAATAACACCTGGGGCCACAACGCAACATACACATTCACACTGCCCCCCAACATACAAACTACAGTCCCATTCAACACCAAGACAAGACACCACACTCACAGGCCTTACACAACAGCACACTAATACGCCGCAAGGATACAAACAGTTCTCCTCCCGTGGCGCCACTGACAGCAAACAAATTTCAACCCCACCACGGCTCCAAGCCTTATTCCGTAGCACCAAAGGGCGTCCAAGCAAGTCTGCCAATCCAATTGACTGCACCGTCCTTGATGCGTCCCTTGTTGTGCACCCCCGACGAAAATCCACACTTATGCTCAGTGACATTTCTGGCCAGGATCTGCTCATGACGTCCTGCAAACCGCAGTCCTCCACCTGGCACCTTAATAGCTCTTCCACTCCTGCACCATACACCCCCAGCAAACCACGTATGTTTTCAGCCCAGCTAGCTGAGCCAGCAACGAAGTTCCCGCTTGCAGGGCAGCCCAATGTTGTGCTGCCTCCCACGGGAACAGGGAATCAACCAAGTCCATTACGGTCCACGCACGGGGCACGCTCCATGACACGCAGGTGCTCCAGCTTCCTTCCACGTTCCAGCAGACCACGCTGGAACGCCTTGTGATGACCACCCCACATCATCATTTTGACAGAGGCGCCGCAGAGTACGCACCTCCGGTGCCCTCCATTTAGGCGAGCTGCTCGGGGTCCAAAACGCCCCATAACCTTCACACAGGCGCCCTCCTTCGTACGATAGTCTTCACCAACGATGCCAACGGCCACCAGGCCGCTCCAGAACACGGCAGTACCACTACCGCTGTCTGCGACGTGCCTCCCGCTGACAGGACCGCCCGGCCTCCAGTCACACTAGCGGGCACGCTCAACTGTTCTTCTCCTCTACAACTCCAGGGGAGAAAACCATTGAGCACCTCCGGACTACGTCTACATGCAGAGACTCAATGCACCACAGATGGCCATGATAGCATAACACAGTGTGCTTCTTCCTCCGCCGGACACTTTCCAGCCATGGGTTTGCTCTGACCTGCCAAACTCCTTGTTCTCCTACTGCGCTGCCACAACGGAAACCGGTCCTCAACCAATTCAGCACTTGGCTCAACGCGAACTCCAGACTCTGCCTCAGAGCCCCTGTCACCCTGGACTCACAGCTGTGCAGCTCCCAACACAGCACTGAGGTGAAGTTTAGTCCTTTCAGCTCCACCCGGCCTGCTGAAATGTAGCACCCAGATCCCCGTTACTGGGGCCGAGACTGCTGGCTGAAACCAATCGGACGTGAAGACCTGGAGGGTGATGTTCCTGGCTCAGCTGCTGTCCCCTCCACGACAGAATCCCATCCTCATCGCCAGTGAAATAACTTGGTACCAGAAGTCAACACCCGGACCAGCTGGTAAGTTACTTGTAGGTTTATCGGGAGATATATGCCAGGAAGACACCGGCACGTCCCTCCATGCCAGCTTACACTTTCCAACTGTAACTGTTGGAACCCATGTTCAGAACATAACACCATAGCACTCCACACTCACTGACATCACAACATTCCAGGGTCAGTGATGTCACCAGCACTCAGAGATACATTACAAAACTGACCATCTCAGCATCACATCACTGTCTTCGCTAGCGGTCCTGGTCTACCTCTGCCGTTTTTCTTGGACAGGAAGTTCTGCTTCCCTGGATGGGGTTGTCTCACTCGCATTTGGTGCTCATTCCACGCCTGGGCATCCTTACTGGTTTTGGGGGACACATCCTGGGTCTCCTTCCTCATTAGCGCCTGCACTTTCTTGAAGTGAGACGAGTTCTGGGTCACTCTCTCATTTCCTCTAGATGCAGTCACCATGCCATGCTCTTTCCCCACAATTGTCCATGGCTGAGACTCATATGACGGGGCCATTTTCTTCAGGGGTGACCTGTTCTTGACCAAAGCCGGGTGGTCCACTTTGAGCCTACTGGGGGTGGCGTCTCACGTCTGATTTTCTTGTTCATTGTGAGCTTGTCATGCTTGTTCTATCCCCCATTGTTCACTCTTGGCGGAGTCCAGGTTTGATGAAGGGGAAGCCCAACTAGTATGGGCGCCTCAAATATCAGGGTCGCCGGGTTTACTTGTGTTGACGAGTGGGGGGCCTGCCGGTATGACCGAAGGAAACAGTACACTTCGGGTAATCATGGTCTTTGTTGATCCCTGGCAATCCTGACAACCTTATTGATTCATGCCATAAACCTCTCTGCGTCTCTATTGGCCTGCGGCCAGTACGGGGTGATTCGATGATGACTGATGTTCAAGTTGTCGAGGAACCCTTGTAACTTGCTTCCTTTGAACGGGAGTCAATTGTCACTTTTAATCTTGCTCGGTATCTCATGCACTGAAAAAACAAATTCTAAGGCTATGATCACCGAGATAGCGTCCGTAGATCACACCGTTTCCACCTCTGGGTACCTGGTGAACTCATCATAGCTAGTAGCAGATACGCCTCATTGGCTATCATACAAAACTCAATGCTAATGGCGTCCCACAATTGCGTATTATGGGGTGGGCTAGCAATGGGTTCAGGCGGACCTTGGCGCTGTGACGACTGGCATGCAATGCAAGCGCCCATTAGGGCTAGCACTTTCCTTTGGATGTGAGGCATCCATGTTCAGGATTCTAGGAATGCATGTGTCTTGACGATCCGTTGATGTTCTTCATGTGCCAGTTGGCGAGCTCTTTCCTCAAGGCTTGTCGGTAGAATTAATCTGTGTCCTTTCAGCACTAAAACTTTTGGGGAGAAGGATAACTCATGGCGGATGTCAAACAAACTCTGTAGCATTTCTTGTGTGGGCATTGTGCGATGTTAGAAAAGTTCTCCATTCGCCAGTTCAGATGGCTTCTTTGGCGATCTGCAGACATGTGTCCTTCTCAGTTTCCTCCATGATGTCTTGCAATTTCATTGTTCTCTGTCGGGCACATGCAACAATATGGCAAACGTGTTTGTTTGTTTCTTGCACTGCTTTACATTCTCTGGGTGTTTCTGGTCTGGAGTGTCGGGACAGGAAGTCAGCCGGGTTGTCGGCCCCAGCTCTGTAGGTGACTTCTACATCAAATGGTTGCAATTGCAGCATCCACTGCTCAATCCACGCAGGGGAGTATGGTGCTGACCCTTTGAAATTTACTATGAGTGGCTTGCCATTAGTGAAAATTCTGATGGGGTGTCCTATAATGTAATGTAATGTAATGCATGCTCATGGTGTCATCTGTCTCGTGCGTGGCATGAATTGTGTACAGGTTGGTTTTGACCACCAGTCCGGTGTTGTGAGGTGGTACTGTGGTTGGTGCAGTCTGGCAGGGACTTGAGGCCCTGAGGTGGTGGTGTGTAGCGTTTTGGTTACAGTCTTAGGGTACAGCAGTGAAATTTGGTGGTGGTTGTTAGTGCTGGTTATGAAAGCTTGGGTGGTGCCAAGGGTTCCATTTCCATATTTATTAGTTGCTCCTCTGTGGGCAGTTGTTTTGGGGCGAGGTGGTCCCGTGGTTGTATGTTGATCTTGACGTTTTGGCAAGGACTAGGGGTTCTGGGTTGTAATGATGGTGTGCTGCGGTGGTGCAGTTGGCTTGGACTAGGGGTCCTAGATGTGCGTTTGGTGTACTGTCGTGGGCAGTTGGCAGGGACCTGGGGTCTCGTGGTGTTGTGGTTTAAGGCGTATGATTGGCGCCATTGAGATTGACTGTGGTTTTGATGGTGTTTGCATATTAGTGTGCTCTGTATGAGCGTTGTTGTGGACTGATGTTAGTGGTGATGTGCTTGTTGTTGCTCTCTGTTGAGCTGCGATTGTGCCCCGGGGTGGCAGCAATGGTTCCCTAGGGTGCAGACTAGTGTGGAAGGTTGTTGGTGCACGGAAGGTTTAGAGTGTTAGTGTAGTGTACTTTTGGGAACACTGGGGCGTGGCATCCTCTAGGTTTCAAGGGGAAGGTTTCAAGAACCAGGTGGTAGTGCGTAGTTTGTTATTTTTGGTCCTCAAGTGTTTTTCCAGTTCAGGTTTTAGGGGAGGTGTTAGCCCTTATTCTACTTCAGTGGGTTCCACATTTGTTGTGGCCTTGTGGGGACGGAGTGGGGTTTGAGTGTATTCTTCGGCACGATTAAAGTGCAGGTTTATTTGTACCATTTCTATTTGTTGGCACAGTTTATGGTGCAGATTCTTAGGGTGCCACGTAGGGTTATGGTTGCACCATGGTTTTGGTGCTAAGTGAGGCGCAGGGTCTTGAGTACTGTTTAGGTTAGTCTTGAATGTTGTTTAGGTTAGTTGGCATCCGGTCTTTTAATGGCATGGTATATTTGTTCTTGGGGTCGTGAGCGTCACACTTAAGGACAGACTGCTGTGAGAATGAGATGTCTCATGTCACCACTTCCCTTCTTCTCATGGCCATGCTAATCCCTATGGCAATTCTCACCCAGTTCCTGCCCTCCCCACCCAAAACACCTCCTCACTGGAACTCTTTGAGCTAGCTTTAAACACACCTTGCCATCAAACGTTGCCCTCAATGTGCCTGCAAGTGTTTCCTCAAAGGAGTCTTCTGAGAGTTCATGACTTCATTGGAGTTGTAAACGCCGTACTGGTGTAATAAAAATGTCTTAATCAGGTCTGCCTTTGGCCACTCGATTTAAAAATACCCTGCATGTCTTTCGCTGAAGTTCTGTTAAAAACAAGCATTGACAAAGCCAACAGTTGTGGCTGGTGTATAAGTATTAGGCATTTGCCAGACACTGCTATTAGCTGCTCAGGTACTCAAACCATTTTGCACCGGCACTATCAATGGCCAGGCAATACCAATAAAGAAGTGACTTTCCCATGTCTACACGAATGTCCAAATTGTTAGCATTGCCAGTGCTCTTTTTGGTTTACCCTTGATGCACAGGACTATGCATCAAGGTTAAAGCAAACATACTACCTGGCTAAATTGGCCCACATTGAATGTAGGCCAATCTAGCCAGTAATAACACTTATGGTACACAGTCAGCCTGGATATACTTTCTGTGGCATGGCATTTTTGTTAGCTGGGAGTCTGTAAATGGTAATAATGGCATATATTGATGCAGCCTACATGGACATAATTAGAACAACCAGCATGAATATATTTTTATACTAGGATATCTCGTGTGGAAAGGCGGCATGAAATGTATTTGAAAATGGTCCTATGCACGGTTTGTGATTTGCAACTATTGGGATTTTCCATGTGCTTCCATACAAAACCAACTGCAAACTGTATGGATTTCTACTCAATTTTGCAAAGAAAGTGCTGTAAAATGCATAATTTTAACCCAATGTTTCAAAAGACTTCTTGGGAGTGAGAACCCCCCTCAAGCAACCCTTGTTTGATTTGGGCTCCCTCGCTGTGCTCTGTTGATCCTGCTTAATTGGCACACACATTTAAGCCTCTTCAGTTCAGAAATGTACCAGCCTCCATTGTACATCATTTGTCACTGTGTATGATGTGTGTTTTAATGCGCACACAGGGGCAGGGTGCTTCTTGATGATATGATATGGCATTTATAACGTGCCTGTACACAAGTGTTTCTAGGTGCGACAAGGCAAGGAGGGGGAAACAAAAGAGTAGTACAAAACACATATCTTACTAGGCCTTGTGTCATTCAGATCGTGCAAGAGCAGGGAAGGGGCAAGGGGAGTAGTGCTGAGTTTATGGTAGGATGCAGAAGTGCAGGAACAAAGGAGAAACGAGTGCAGCCAACAGGTGGCAAGTGTGGGTACTCATAAGTGCAGCCAATGGGTGGAGAGGGGACTGTAGGGTTACAGATACAGACCACAAGTGCAGGGGAGCCAAGAGGCAGTGCAGGATTGCAAGAGGACAGGCAGGTACCTGGGCCCGAATTCAGAGCTTGACCAGGTGACCAGTGCATGGATCAGGCACGTGATCAGCAAGGGAGAGGAAGAGAGAAGGCAGAAGCAAAGAGACAGGTCTTGAGTTGCTTCCAGAACCGGTGATGGTTCTGCTCAAGTTTCAGAGAGGCAGGGAGGCTGTTTCCAGAGGGAGGCCCCAGCCGAAGAAAGAGATCTGCCCTCAACTCTTTGCTTGGAAAAGTGACTGACCCTCAGAGAGTTGGAGGTGGCACAGTGGAGAGCTCATGCCATCCTATATATATATTTTTGCATATGATACAAAAGGTAGTGTGGCATAACCCTTTCTCGGGTAGAGAAATCTAACTTTGCTGTAGTTGATTTGGAGTTGTAGTAATAAACCATAATTGGGATCCTGCACACAAACTTAAGAGGAGATTACTCGAGTCACCTGTTTGCACAGCTGCCGCCACTGGCCGAATGCAAAAAACTGTAAGGGGGCCTCACCAAATTTTTGGCCCCGGGTCTCACTACATCTTCTGACAGCCCTGGCTATGCCCTCCGAAGCAAAGCCACAGCCATCCATCAGACTTTGAGGGTTTGTCATGCATGGAATCTATCACTGTTTGGTGAGGAAGAGTAACTTTTGAACTCTGCCAAAATATTTTCTCTTATCTAACTTGGGGAGTAATGTGATGTTGTCATGTGAAAACACAGAGGTGTGAGGATAAGAAGCGTTATCATGCATGTGTAATGAAAGGGAATAAATAGAGGTGAAAAGCCTGGGGAGCAGGAGAGTGGCTTCCAGAAAGCTAACTGTGTGCGTGTCTCCTTTCTTTCTGGTCAACACGCTCAGCGGGGCCCCGCTGAGGGATCATCACAGTGGTGATTGATGGTGGCATCACGCTTGGGTCACGGGGATCCTTAGAAGGAGGTTTGGAGAGGGCTCTGACGGTGATTGCAGCACCCCATTGATGATGGGAGTCCCAGACTGTGGTTGTGATGGCTGCACCCCTCTGGCAACAGCACACCATACTTGCATGTAGCAGGATCACCCTGGTATTATGTTGAGAAAAGATAAGGCTATGGTGCGGGGTGCCAGCCAAACCTGCTTTTGTGAGGGTCAAGCTCAACTGACACTAATAGCACTGTGCTCCACTCATAAATTCCCTTTTTGTTCATGTTTGAAGCGTTTCTTGCACATTACACATGCTGGGTGGAGCCTTGAGCCTGGAGTAATCCCTGGCTGTGCAACTGTGATGATATAACCTGAGGCAGTGAACGCCCACTGCCCAAGTTAAGGCCTGAGTTCAGTAAGGGTGCTAAAGTCTAAAATAAATTACAAAAAAATTAAAAACGTCATTACATCTAGTCCTGTGACGCTGCATCTGGAAGCGGGAGACCCTTTTCAGTGTTGATTATGATGCCATAATTTCACCACTCATCGGGGGTTGTACAGATATAAAAAGGCTGAGTTTTGGGGTCTCATCGGCTGCGGAGGTGTTCCAGAACATCATCCGAGGGGCATTGGCAGACCTGGATGGAGTCCTTAACATCAGCGACGACATCCTGGTGTACGCCAACTCTGAGGCGGAACATCTGGCGCGCCTCGCCAAACATTTGGACGCCTTCGCTCACTGGGACTCACGCTGCATAGAGACAAATGCGAGTTTCTCAAAACGACCATTGAGTTTTTCGGATTTGTTTTCAAGGCGGATGGGGTGTCCCCTGACCCCCGCAAGGTGAGGGACTTAAAGGAGGCCAGACCACCGGAGAATGTAGCTGATGTGAGGAGTTTTCTGGGCATGGTCACGTATTGTGGCCGTTTCATCCGGAACTTGGCATCCCGCTCGGAGCCATTGAGGGCACTAACGAAGAAGGACACCGTCTGGCAGTGGGGGCCGCTTGAGCAGGCGGCCTTCGATGACATCAAAAGCGATCTGGCTGCCGAGGACACCATGGCGTTTTTTGATCCGAGCCTACAGGCGGAGATCGTCGTGGATGCCAGCCCCTATGGGCTGGTGGCAGTCCTCACCCAAGTACCCAAGTCGGGAGTGATCAGGAAATCTGCCCGATAGCATACGCCAGTAAGGCGCTCTCCGATACCGAGCAACGGTATTCACAAATCGAGCGAGAGGCCCTGGCGGTGCTGTGGGGCTGCAGACATTTTCACCTGTACATCTTGGGGCGCCCAGTGACTGTGGTTACAGACCACAAGCCTTTACTGCCCATCATGGCTGGGTCCTCAACGAAGCCACCAGTGAGGATAGAGCGCTGGATGCTCGCGCTACTCGAGTATGGAGTTTCGCTGATCTATCGTCCGGGAAGTAACAACGCTGCTGACTACCTCTCCAGACATCCGAGAGGGGGCTCCCAGGCGTCCACGTCGGCGGAGGAAGCAGATGAACATGTTCGGCTTGTCATTGAAACAGCAACGCCGAACTCGATGCAGGTGGAGGAGTTAGAGCAGGCGTCTAAAAATTATGAGTGTTTTGAAATACTGAAGACGGCCATGGGGCATGGTGCCTGGAAGACTGTGTTGGAAGCCTTGGGCCGAAGAACTAATGAGGCCAAAACAGCGCTGGAGCAACTCTGGCGTTGCGCGAAGAATTGACATTCTCTGAGTCTGAGCTCCTGCTGAGAGGAGACAGGATTGAGGTCCCCCAAGCCAAGGTTCAGCAAATCATCGCCCTGGCGCACCAGAGTCATCAAGGCGCCCCCAAAACAAAGGCTCGTCTCCGCCAAAAGGTGTGGTTCCCGGAGCTGGAAAGGAGGGTGGAGGAGTTTGTGTCGTCTTGTGTGTGGTGCCAGGCTGCTTCACCGGCCCAGCGCGAACCATCCATCGAAACGATGCCCCGAGGGACCAGGCCATGGGAAGCCGTTCATGCTGACTGTGGGTCCACAACCAGGGACACTCACTTCCTTGTAGTGGTGGACGAGTGGTCTCGGTACCCCGAGGTCGAGTTTGTGGAGTCGGTGGCGTTCGACAAGGTGGTGATAGCACTGGATAAGATTTTTGCCACCCACGGTCTACCCACTGTCCCGTGCTCGACAATGGGGCGCCCTTCCAAGGAGAGAGCTTCGCAGACCTCATGAAGGACTACAGCATCCATCATAGAAAGGTCACTCAACTCTGGCCTCGGGCCAACAGTGAGGCAGAGCGCATGATGCGCACACTAAACAAAGTGTTTATGATCGCTCAAGGGAAAGGCGAGTGCCTACAAAGGGCGCTGTATGTGTTCCTGCGAGGATACCGGACGACACCCCACTCCTCTACGGGTGTGGCACCAGCAGAGGCACTGTTCCAGCATTGCCCGAGAGACATTATACCTGAAGTGGGGGAGCGAGAGCCGGCTTTCATTGACAATGATCAGGTGGAAGAGGAGAGAAGGGCAAGGACTGAAATGGAAAACAACAGAAGAGGTCTGAGACCCCCAAGGATTGCCCCGGGAGACGAAGTGCTGGTGCGGAATCGTCACCCACAGGGCAAATTGTCTCTCACGTATGAACCGGCCCCTTTGGACGTGGTGGCGGTCAAGGGGTCCATGGTGACCGCATCCGATGGAACAACATCAGTGACTAGGAATGCCAGCTTCTTTAAGAGACTGGGTGAGCCAAGGGCGTAGCCCATGGAGGACACTGACCTCGAAGAAGCACCGGACGAAGGAGGGGGTCAAACCCCCACAATGGACTCTCCGGCCTGTGGGCGGCCAAGCGAAGGGACACCGACCAGAGAGGCTGGCAGGAGGTACCCCCTGAGAACCCGGCGTGGTAAACCTGCCCGCCTTACAGACTATGCGACAGACTGAGATGGGAAGGCTGGCCGGTAATTCCGTCCAGGCCGTTGGGCAAAGTGCCATCGGGGGATCCAGGGTGGCTGCCAATAAACGGGGGACGTGTGGGTGCTCTAATGTGTGCTGTTTAATGTGTGGTAGTTTAGACCATCCTTTTTCAAGTTTGTTGTTATGGAAAGGAGTAGTGTGGCATTGGCCCTTTAAGGGCATGCACGCGACGGGGTGACGTTCACTCCGTCGTGTGCGCTGTATAAATAAACGGGCGTTCCCGGCGGCCACAGAGTCATCGGAGAGCCCACACGAGCAACATCACGTCTCCGTGTTAGTGTGTGTATGCGACTGGGGGGCTCACGGACATGCAGTCCAAGTAACTGCTAACAATAATCAACACTGAACACGGACTCCCTGTCACAGAAGCGGTGTGCTGGAGAACAAAATAAAGTCAGTTCTTATTTTTTTTTAAATGTATTTTAGCCTTTATCATCCACGTGTGCTTCTTCGGCTGCTAAATGTGTTGTTGGGTGGGGGGAGCTGGGCAGGCACAGGGCCTGGGAAACTCAGCAGTCTTATCCAAGCGATTATAGCCCCCAAGTTCTCTGGTTAGCTAGTGCCCCAACCCATGGTGCTAATGCAATTTCAAAAAACAAAGACGTGCCTCACAAGGAAGAGCCCATTGGCGGTTGGGGGCTTCATGTAGTCGCATCAATATTTATGCTCATTCTTCTTAGAGGGACACTTGCAAACTCTGTATGTTGACGTTTTACTCAGAGGCTCGGTGCTATGTAGTCTAGGAGTCCACAAGGGGCACATGGGTGAAACTGTTTACTAGCTCCTTTTGTAAAAGTCAGACAGAGTACAAGAGGAAGTGATCTCAGCCTGCAATTGGTGAATGTATGCTGCAAATGGATGGGGGCAGAGTGCAAAGGCCAGAGGCTGAGAGGATAAGGAATATACTTATGAAGGGAAAGGACTCCTGTCCTTTGACCTTCTTTATGCGCTCAATTGTGACTTCAGGTGATTGAACTGCAGCACACAGGATCAAGGACTTATCCATCAGTTGTTGGGACTGCCACCGGCTACTCCAGCGGTTTGATGAGGACATTTAAAAGAGGAGAACTGAGAATTTGCTGATGTCTTTGTTTCATTTTTTTTCTTCTAATCCTTAGGCCGTCTATCCTATTTTTTTGACTTCTCGGTTGCTGGAGAATGATGGTGAGGTGAGCAGATGGCACGATGTTTGTTCCAGCAGATCCCTTTCTTTGCCTGACGCTCAGCTCGCTCTACTTCCTGGGCATTATTCACGCGGGTGGCATTAACAATACAGTGCCTCATGCTCTCGCCCACTTATAGAAACTATGCAAACACATTACCCTGAAGCGATAACACGATTGCTTCCTCGTCTGAGAGGCCATTTTAGCTTGTTGTTCAGTGCCAAACTGTGCACGCTAAGTACATTTATCCAGCTTCAGATATTGGCAGCCTCAGATTTTGTTTTAATAGCTTATTCACAGATAAAGATATTAAAAGGTTTAGGGAAGCTGACGCAGGCTAATAAAATAAACTGTGTGGCACCATGAGTTATAACGAATCTAGATTAACAAAAATGGATCTGTAAAGTATTCTAATTTGTTATGAACACAGCAAATGATTGATGCAGGCATTTTTCCAAACATGTCATTTTCTTGGCACAGGCCAGTGCTGACATCAATACCACCCCCAAAAACAAGTGATGATGTCAAACCAGGCACAATATCCTGCTATCAGCAGAATGTGCACCCTACGTGCAGTCATGGAAGCTGCCCTGTTCATGGTTGAATCAAAAAGTAATAGCAATGGTGGATGCTCTGTCTCATTTGAATGTTGCGCGTTCTGCAGAGTGCGTCTTCGTACTAGGCTGAGAGGGTTGGAGAGGTCTGAAGAAAGGGTGGGCCTATGGGATACTTTGAAACTGCTGGACTGAAGGATTCAAGGTTGCATAGTTTGACACATGAGAGGTCAAATCAGACTGACGTGGCTGATCTCCTCGACTGGGAGCAACATTTCAATAAAAGGAAAGGGATGGTAGGGGTGGTTCTAATGAACATGAACAAAGCAAACTCAGAAGATCAAACAAAGCAACTCCTCACATATGTACCTGGTGACAGACATGGCTATTAATTTAGGAGGAAGTGATGGGAAATAAAAGGGGCCAGGAGGGAGCCAGCCCTGAGGAGATGGGGTTAACCACTGAGCTGCAAGATCATGTATAGGGCCCAATCTTTTCAATAACTTATCTCTGACCAGTCAGAGGGCTGTATGGCAGGGTTTGCCTCTTTGCAAATTTTCAATTGGATTCATATACCCGATCAAGTGGAGCACTCCCCGAGTGTAAGAAGAACTTGAAGGGTGATCCCAGGGTGGCCACTAGGATCCAATGAAGTCAGTGCTAATAGTTGAGGAATATTTGCTAGAAACTTTGAAATTGCCTACTGAATAACACAACAGTACAATAAGGCAGTTGGGAAAGCCAGCAAAGGCTAGAGGTGAAGAAATATTAATAAACAGCAGAAAAGGAAGTCGTGTCGGCACTGTTTGAATGAATGATAAGAGTTTATGGAAAGTAATTTAACCAGATTAATAATAATACCAGGTTTTACACCCGACATCATGCCAAATACCATTTGTTTCTTCACACAGTATTAGTAGCCACTATTATTAACTGTAGTGCCTACCAACCCCCAGCAAATACGTGTTCTCAACCTTTTTTTAATAGTTTTCCCTAATGTACCTGTGTTCCTTCACTTTGTTTCTCTGCCCCTTCAGATCCCTCGTAACCCTGCGTATGTCGATTGCTGTCGGTCACTCCTAATAACTTCCCTCCAACATAACGATGTGGGCAGGGCAAGACATGCTCACAGAACATAAACAATAGCAAACAATCAGGCCGTTTGATTGTTGAGGGCTTGTATCAGAACCTCTTGCAATGACATCAGTGACAGGGGTTATTGTGTTATTCGACCCTAATACGAGACAGAACCATTGAACTTCTTGAAGTGCTATTCAGTTCTTAATTAATATATTATGCCTTTCATCTGTGATCATGGATCTTTTCACTTTCAGCGGTCAATGGTTGAGGATCTAAGGGCCTTGTGTATCATGATCTGCTGCACAAGAATACTGGGCATCATTATAAGTTTGCCGTTCTGGAACTAACGTGCTGGCAATAGCTTTAACCCACACTTTTCCCAAATAAACGGCAAACTACAAGTTTGCCAGTGGGGGTTACATGACTTACCTCCAGCCAAGAACTGGAGGTAACTCAGGCCCCCACTGGCATTAACCAGGTGGTATTTCTGGCACCGGTATTACCGGTGCTGGAAGTATTCCTATTGGGCACCAGGGAATGGGGAATTACTGGTATTTCTGCCACTTGTAATATCCCAGGTAATACCTGAATATCAGGTGGGGGAAACGGTAATACTGTTTGGTGGTATCCTGCTGGAATGACTGGTGTGATACCATATAACTTGGAATGACACACAGTGTCTACTATATCCACACATTCTCCTTATCTTCAGCCTTTGAAGATGACCCTCAAACCCCCCCTTTGTAGACCCATGTAGGGCCGCGTATACCCCCCCCAGGAATCCCCATCCAATTTGAAGCCCTCCTAAACTGTCTCCATCTCCCGTGAATTCCTTATTCCTAATAGTCTAGAATCAGACGCCATGACTATTCCCCACCTGAGACCCTCTCTTCTGCACTCCCCATCATCCCACCTTGCAATCCTGGTACGTCTGTGAACCCCACCAATCTTCACCACTGAATCTCACACTCCTAAGCCTCTACAATTCTTCCCCCACCACTTCATGATCTCACTGACAACCCTATTTTGATGTTCACATTTGCAATTCCTTACATCACTCTCTCGCCCTTCAGTCACTATCTTCTCCTATATGACATGAACCAGCATTGAAACCCCGACCTCATGCTAAACTCTACTTGCCCATTCCACTCTTCTCAGGGAGCCCCGGAGGCCACGAGTTGTACCTTACCCTTCCTCTTCCCCAACCAAGGACCAATCTTGAAAGGACAGAACCCCTCTCTTGGGTACTAACAGTGGCTGCTCAGGGTCCTCCTTGGGTGGGTCTTTCTCATCGGCTGGGCCACTCTGGGCTTCTCAGGGCACTGCTTGGCCGGTGTTGCCATACTACTCTCTGTGTTCCTGGAATGCACCGCCTTCTAGGGCCTGACTCCCAATCTGGTGCTCTTCTTGGCCTTGCCTTCCAACTCCTGGGAAGGGGCCTACCAGCTAGGTTTTTCTGCTTTTCATCTCACCTATTTGGTAGCTGAGTCCAGGGGCTTGATTGCCGATGCCCTCTTAGTTGCTTTTGTAAAATTCTGTTCAGTATGGTACTCTGCCTGGTTGCTGTGCTAGTTTTCCCACTTCTTACTAACTCGCAAACCTGCCTGATGTTCTGTGGACAGGTGCTCTACCCTTAATGGTTCTTTCAAGCCTGTGGATTGCCATTGTGTGGATGATGGCTACTGCGCTACAACATCCAGGATTGGACTTGCCATTGTGGGACTTATAGTGGCCATCGCCAAGGCCAATATTTCAACCTTTGCAGCTGTCAAGGTAAGAACTAAGCCTCCTGTTATTTATGCCATCCAACAACAAGTCAACTGCCACAAGGCTCTCCAAGCTGTCACTCAGATAATAGGTGCATCAGGCATCTTTTTTCTTTTCTTTTTTTCTTTTCAGTCAAACTTGTTTTAAATTCTAAGCCTCACTCCAGTTGAGTTTCTTGCACAGATATCACAAGCCTAAGAGACCCTGGGCCAGGAGGACATCCATGAGAGAGATACAGTAGTCTTTTTAGAATCTGATAACTCTTCACAAAACAGATGAGATAAAGCATTGGGCACAAAACCCAGACCTCCTATTCATCACTGAAACCGGGGCCATCCTCCACAAACAACACCTGGGAGTAATTTCCACGGAGAGTCTTCCTGGTGACACCAAATGAGAATCCTTTCTCGCTAAGTTCTGCCTCAGCCCTTCGGTGACCCACAGCTTCCTTCTCCTGTATAGGCCACCCGGCTACGACCAACACTTTGCTGATTCTCTCTATGACTCCCTCTCACCCAGGCTGATCCAGCACCTGTGAGAAACCAGAAGGTGTCTCACCTGCTACTCCCCGGGAATCTCTCTCTCAGGTGACCAGGGCACGGCCATCGTATTTGGATCCAGACCGTGGGGGTGGACCTGTGCAGGAGGATCACTTGGCTGAGAGGTCTTCGGGGGGGTATACTGTCATTTCATCGACAGTTGTTTTTACAACAGTTTTTTTTTACGAGTCCACTTTGCTGAAATAATTCATCAACATTTTTGGGGGGTGGAGGGAGATAAGGGGTTGGGGGTGTCAGGAATAGTTAAAAATAGGGGGGGAGGGAGGCGTTTGGGGGGGCCCCCAAATATAAAATAAAAAAATGTTGAAGACTTATTTATGCAAAATGTATTCGTAAAAATACCAGTCGTAAAAATGACTGGCGATGAAATGACATAGAAACCTTCGGGAAGCGTGGGCGAGTGATGGTGGGAAGCGATATTCCCCCTATTATTTTACATGCAACCCCGCCTATTTTGTCCCAACTCCCCCCACCCCTTTCTGCACAAACACTATGCAGAGGAAGAGGGCGGCTGAGAGTAACAAGACTAACTCTTATACACTGTACTGGACATGTCCCGTTAATGCAGTCAGGCAAAGTCAGGCACTTGACTTCAAGTGCATACACCTAATTCCAATTAGCTCTCCTCATACGGATAAAAGGCGGAACCTAGTGACACACTCTGAGCAAGGAGAAGAACTTCCAGGGCAAAGGCAGACCTACTGGAGCAGAGCGACGGACCAAGGGATGAGAGCAGTGGGCCGAAAACCCATAGAGTCCCCTACAGGAGGTCGTTGCCTCCATAAGGCCGCAAAGGACACATGGAGAAGGCCGGATCCCAATATTGAATGTTTCAAGGATGCCTGCGACCCTCCCGGGTGAACGACCGAGTTGGGGAGGCGTGGCCAAGTTTGTGGTACTGTCAGGTTTCCTGGGTTTTGGAATGTATAGTATGGATGTTTGTGATCATTTCTCTGTTGTTGGTTAGGCCTTAACAGTATCTATGCAGTGTGGACAAACTCCCAAACCAAGATGGTGGTTCTCTCCTGGCACCCTGATTGGCTGGTGAGAGATAAATGGCAGACAGTGAACATTCTTAACTGCCTTTCCTTGTCATCAGCCCAGCTGAGAGGATATGAACCCTGGAAAACTAGGCCTTATCCTTTGAGGCTATCTTGTGGAGAAGTGAAGAAGTTGGAAATTAATTACAGGAAGATAGGAGTTTGTCAGGTTGAGGATCGCGCCTGCAGGCTCCAGAAAAAACAGTAAGCTAAGTGAATTTTGTCTAACATTCTTGATTGAGTTCAGTGACAAGTTTATCTGGACAATATACTGTTGTTAATTTCTTCTTTTAATCAGACCAAGTGGATAGGTAAAACCAATACTGTTAATTTGGCTTGCACAAATTGTGTTAAGAAGTCTAGCCTTTGTGTAGCTATCGTTCGTTTACATTAACAAATGTTTCAAAGGGAAGGACCGCTTCGTGTGACGTTCGGTTGCTAAGGAAGTTCACACAAGAGTTGGTCTTCCCTTCCTGAAAGCTTTCAGGAAGTGGTGTGCTATGCTTCTGCAGGCTCTTATTGTTTGTTAATGCACATTACGCACCAACGTTCTCTGCACCGATTCCCCATTGGGAGAGTTGTTAGGCATTGATAATGTGGCGCTGGGATTCAATTGTAAATATATTTGACTCATGAATGGGAAATCCAAAAAGCAAGAGAGAACCGCACACAGCCAGTGAGGTGGCAAGCGACCTGAGAGACCAGTGTGTGCTAAGAAAGATTGAAGTTTGCAACAATATATCACAAGTGAAGGCTGCAGGCGTATGGATGAGATGTGAGGAAAGGCAGACCTGTGAATGAACTTTAAAGCCAGCACAGCTGTGGAATCAGCGATATTGAGTAACGAAGTGGTCCAGCGAAAGGGAGTAGCCCACTAAAAAGTCTCTGTGAAAGGTGCATTGTTTGAGGCGATAAAGGTAAATGAACTGTAAAAGTGAGAGTGAACGAAGTTAACTGCGAGAGAAGGGGAAAGGACAAGCTGATCATTACATTCTGAGTCAAAGTGGTCCTGCGGTGGTCTGAATAGGAAGCCCTGCACATTCGAAAGTCTTCAACATCCGAAAAGCGGTCTGAGCCCAACTGAGTGAGACCCGAATTGTGGAAAGCTGGGGGAATGGAGCCCTGGCAAGTGTTGTTGAACTGTCAATGGTCTGAGCCCGGCAGAGGGGGACCAATATTGAACTGTGCTAGGTCTGAGCCGGGCAGGGGGGGATCAGTGTGAACTTTTTGTTTCATTATTTGGGGAAGACTAGAAAAAAAGCCTTTAATCTGGAAGTCCAGGCGTGCCTCAATCCACGTTCCAAACAGTTTCAGTGTTAAATCCTGAGCCAGAGTGTCATTCTGCCTATAGAAACCGCCGTATTCCGTGCGGTCTAAACTTGGGGAGGAGAGCTGATTTGGCCACATTTATTCTTTGTCGAACACAGATTTTCCTTTGTTATACATACCTCCTTTACACATTTTTCTGTACAAGAGATAGGTCAGGCATTAGGTTTTGTTATCATAGGCCATTCTGATTTGACAGACACGACTAAGACTGTTTTCTTTATGATGTAATGGTCAAGATGACTCCCATCCTAGTAATAGGGCAAGGCAGGAGATTTTTCCAAACCCCACAAAGTTAATAAAGGTTCTACAAATTGTATCTTTTTTGTCAGTATCATACTTGTGATACCATGCCACCCCTACACACCCTGCATTCACTATGTTAGGAGATTTCAACATCTGGCTTGATGTCCCTGCCAACCCCATTACCCGCTCCCTCACCGACGATCCCGAAGCTCTCGGCCTGTCACAATTGATCTCACACCAACCCACATTGCAGGACACACCCTAGATGCACTTTTCCGCACATCTGGCCAAGTCTTCCTGCTCACGCCTTGCCCTCTCATCTGGACTCATCACCACACTATCCCTTTCTCACTTCAATACCTTCCCCACTCCCCACCTCTTCCACCAATCAATCCCTCAACTACCCCAGCCACCGCCCTGATTTGGAATAAAATCATTATCATTACAGACCTGGCCAATTCCCTACTTCATATACTTCCAGATCCCCCTCACAAGGAAGGACACTCATCCATCAATCTCTTTGACCTATAGGTCTGTGAAGCTATGACCTCACTTACACCAACCCATCGCCCCTCCGGATTATCGACCCCACACCAAAAGTGGTGCCACCCCTCCATCAAAGCACTCAAACCCCTCAAGCATCGCCTAGAGTGAACCTGGAGGACCACCCCCACTCCTCTTAACAAAACGGCCCTGGCCATACTGGACAGTCAAGAAGGCAAAAACAAAAACCATTATGGGAACAGAAACTCCAACTCCAACTCCAACTCCAAAAATCCCTGCAGGGAACTCCACAAAATCCTAGGGGAATTCAATTCCCCCAGCTACCTGGCCCCCCTAACCCTGAATTCACAAGCTCTCTGCGATGAACTTTCCAAACATTTTCATAACGTTGCGCTTGAAAGACACCATACCATAATCACAAAACTAGCTCTAATCCCACCATCAACATCCGGCCCCTCCACAAACCCAAACCCTTACTCGCCCTCCTGACCCACTTTCAATTTTTTAACCCCTGTTTCCCAGGCCGAATTCAGCAACTTACTAGCACTTAGCTGACCCTCTGGCTTGCTTGGAGACAGTTGCCCACCGCCCCTTCTAAAAAAGATCCTTAGATCCTTACCTCCATCTGTGCTGGCAGCGTAGTCCGCTTCATTGTAAATAAATCGCTTGCATCAGACACTTTCCTTCAAAACCTCATGTAAAACCACCCATCCTCGACCCACTCTCTTCATCAAGCTACTGCCCAATCGCCAATACCTGCTTCACTGCCAAACGAATTGACTGCGCTGTATATAAGCAACTTGGCCTTTTTACAGAAGCCAATAGTCTCCTGACCCAACACAGTCAGGGTTCCAACAGGTCTCTGACCTACATCTGGGACAACATAAAAAGAACTGCTGACTCAGAAGGGTGTGCCACACTCATCCTGCTGGTTCTTTCTGCAGACTTTGATACAATCAACTACACAATACTGAGTAACAGACACCGCACTCTAGGCATCATTGGACCCTTCATTGGATCACCTCCTTTATTTCCAATCACTCACAAATCATTCTCCTCTGCCCCCCACCCAGTCACAAAAGGGGTGCCTCAAGGAGCCTCCCTTCCACCACTCCTTTTCAACCTCTACCTAAGCCCATTGCCAGCTCTCAAGTGCTCACACAAACTTACCTGCTACAACTATGCAGAGGATGTGCAGATCATTTTCAAAATCCCCAAGATCCAAGCCTCCCCACCTCCCGACATCGCCTCTTGTCTCTCGGACATCGACCATTGGATGACTAACAACCACCTAATCCTCAACCCAGACAAATCAAAGCTGCTCTGATCCACCAACATTTACTGTGGCCGGCTGCTCTTGGAGTCCCACCTGCCGCTCCACCTCCATCAAAAATCTTGAATGCACCATGGATGCAGATCTATTCCTCTCCAAGCACATCTACTTTGTATCCAGAACCTGCCACTTCCAACTATGCATCATTAAAGAAATGTTTCTTTACCTCCCTTACACTCAAAGAGTCTCCACAATACCTGCCCACATCATCTCCCACTTGGACTACGCCAACTCCCTATATCTCGGCGTCCCTGAACGCCATCTCAGGAAACTTCAACATATCCACAATGCAGCAGCCAGAAGCCAAACTACTCCTTGCCCTCTCACCCAGAGAACACATCACCCCTGCAGTCAGGATTAGCCTAAGAGGAACATTCAAAGCCATGTTCATCACACATCAAGCCCTCCATAATATGGGACCTGAGTTCCTTCAAAACAAAATCATCCATTTCCAGCCCCCCAGAAACCTCTGATCGGGCTCAGCTCTCCTGCTGGCTATTCCACTGCACCACTCCACAAGAGTTGGTGGCTCGGCCTTCTCTATGCTAGCACCCACCGTCGGGAACACTCTTCCTCTGAATATCTGCTGCACTGAAAACTACCTTTCCTTCAAAGAAAGCCTTAAAAACCTGGCTATTTACCATATTATCCTGAAAGCCCATTAAAACCTCAAATCCCGATTATTCGAACAGTCTCCCCAGGCGGTTCCGGCTGCGTTTGTGGCATCATCGACCTCCAAACACCTGACTGTGCCGACTGTGTTTGCGGTGGCCCCAACCACGCACACTTTCATACAACGATCATGACCCTGCTTCCCCTCAAGCGCCACTAGCTGAATCACAGCACTCATATATGTAATGTCACAGGATTGATGAATGACTGAACCAGGCATGAACAGAAAACAGGCAAATCACAATAGTGGTAGAAGCACAGTGATGTGATAGAACCACTGCCACCACCATTGCAATCGTACAGATTGGGATGCACTGCAGGGAATTCATGGGAAGTCTGGCCGCCATGGCCATATCCTGAATCAGCAGGCCAGGTGGGGGTCCCTTCTGCAACACCACAGGGAGGCAATCAAGAACCAGTCCATCATTGCTCTGGAAGGAATGGGGGCAATGGGCCGGTATTGCGCAAATATGAACCATATGATGGGCAGCCCTTAGTTAAGGTACTGCCTTAAAAATTATCAGTTCACGTTCCATATCTGGGTAGATGCGCCACCTGACCCGCCTAGAGGAATCCTGTAGAAAATAGTTGGAGCATAGACTGTCGTTGCTGCTAACCATGTTTATCACAGTCGCAAGAACCGACAGAAGAAGCCAAGTGCCTGAGCATGCTCTCTAACAACAAAGCACCATCAATGGCGGCAAGGTACGTATAATACACCATTGCTTTGGCCGCAGGCATGGCTATCCACACACATCAGTATACAACAAGGACTATATCAAAATGTGGTCGTTCTGGTCACATAATTCTCCATCTACTTACACCAGACTACGCCTCACCACCTCTGACAGCAGAATGCTGCGCAGACCTATGACAAATTCAGGCACGCTGAACACATATCGGGTCTCTAGCACTGACGACACCCCTAGACCTCTCAGCACCCTTCCATTGGCTGCTTCTCAAAAAGAGCCTGGCCAGCCCTGGTAAGCCTTTTTTCTGGCCAAATGCACACACATATCCTAATCGTACTCCATGATCTCCAACACTCTGGACTTCGGTCTTCTGAGGGCGTTCCGACTAAAAACAAATTCAACCATTTATAATGGTAAAAGGTGATATACAAATGACTAATACAATACAATACAAAAGGTTAGAGTGGTATTACTCCTAGTGCATTTCCAGTGGAGCAGCCATCAATCCAGTGTGGTTTGCTATCCCAAAATCTGTCATGCATTGAAGCACATCTGCTGTAAAATATTGGTGTCAATATTTCATAAAGGGATGAGGGTATCGATCCCCTCACCTGAACCACAGAAGCCGAATAGATTGACCCTCCCACCGTGGTTGGCACGGGTACCTGGATGTTTAACCAATACAGGAGACCATGTGGCAGCCAATGGGGGGATGACGGAGTTAGGAAAAGGGGATGGAATGACAAAGGAAAGGTAGGGGAGGAAAACATGCACCTTTACACAGTAAACTCATAATACCCCACACCTGAAAACCTCCTGTCTGACCTATCATATCGCCTATGCTCAGCACTGTAAACCCTGCGATCCTAATACCTGCTGCACTTATCATGCCCCAAAATATTGTATATTCAGCACACTTACTAAATACGAAACATACACAGGTTGGCACTGGGCTCTAAAGGATCCTTGTATAAATCAGTTTGTTTCTAGCCCAGAATATCAGATTGTACCACCCTGTGGGTGACACACACAATATGCATTGAATATCACAGTATGAGTGGCGTCTCAGGACTTCATATTTCACACACCCAAGATAACTAGCAATACAGCGTATTTTATCTAAAATGTTTTGCTTTGATCCGCAACACTTAACTCACTGCTCGAACGTCTCCTAAAGACGTCCGAGCCTGAAGATATGCAGCGAGTTGTGTCTTGCTGTCTCCGATCACTGCCACGACCCAGGCTGTAGCAGCTTAACATATATGACACAGTTTTGTAGAAACAATACTTAACTGAGGGCTCGGATGCCTCGCGGGGCCATCCGAGCCTGAAGAAATGCTGCAATGAGCCTGGCCGCCTTCCTTCTCACCCCTGTGACCCAGGAATTCTCTAGCACGGCTTCGCAAAGATCTCTGGAGCCCACCCACAACGCTACGAACATCACATCATTCGCCTGCCGATCCGCCGCCAGTGCCGCCCGTGCTCCATAATCATCAATCAACTGCACCCGAGCGTTGGCGGTTGGCGATTATAAGCCTGCCCCAAGATTGCTTGCAGCTGGTAAACAGCACGCAGGCGGAACACATAATATCCCAATGCCTACTGGGAAATGTAGTTTTCAACACCTTACACGCCTTTTCTGCCCCCATCCCTTAATTCTGACAGTACATCCTTTCCCAGGGCTCTTCCCAGGACCTGCTTTTTCCGGATTTCGTAAATCAAACAGTCTTACCAGCTGCGGAGCATTCACTGAACTTGCAGGTTCCCAGGAACAGTCTTCCATGCCATACCCCGCCCATTGAATCAAATACCACAGCTCCTTGAGTCCAAAATTTTCTTCACCTCATATTCCACATGACCTTACTTGTGGATAGCTGGGGGCCTCTGTACATGTGTTCTGGGCACTGCAGGTTTAAGCAAACACACATGAAACACTGGATGTATCTCTAAAGTTTGAGGTAATCGTAATTTCATAGCTACTTCTAACACACATTTCACTATTTCATAGGGTCCAATAAATTTAGGTGCAAATTTACAAGGACCAATTAAAGCTAAATTTCGTGTGGACAGCCATACTTTATCCCCCACTTTATATTGAGGAGCTTGCTGTCTTTTTTTATCCGCATACATTTTGTAGTGTGCTTTTGCCTGTTCTAAATTGGCTCGAGCCTTCTGTCTAATAGTCAGAAGTAATTGTTTCCTTTCCTGAAGCACTGGAAGATTTGTCACCTCAGGTAACTGTTCTGGCAACATTTCTTGCACTTGTCCATATAAACACTAATTTGGCGCCATACCCAAGGATGCATGCTCTGTGTTGTTGTACGTGAATTCAGCTAACCATAGAGCCCGTACCCATGACTCAATGCCCTCATGTAAATAACAGCGCAAATATTGTTCAAGCATCTGATTGACTCTTTCGGTCTGTCCATCTGTCTGAGGATGATAACTTGTGGCCAAGGCACAATTGATTCCTAACATCTGACAGAAGGCGTGCCAGAATTTGGATGTAAATTGAGGGCCTCTATCTGATACAATACCATGAGGTAATCCATGTAGCCTGACCACGTGTTGCAAAAATAGTTTTGCCAACTTTCATGAACCTGGAATTCCTTTGCAAGGTACAAAGTGAGCTTGTTTAGACAAGTAGTCCACCACCACTCATATCGTATCATATTGGTCATCGGGAGGTAAATCCGTAATAAAGTCCATGGATTTGTGGGTCCACACTTTCTCAGGCGTGGGCAAAGGTTTTAGCAAACCTGCTTTTTTCGTATGATCTGTTTTACTTCGTACACAGGTTTCACATGTCTGCACATACTTATTGACATCCTGTCTTAACTCTGGCCACCAAAAATATCTTTCTAACATATTCTGTGTCTTTTTACTGCCCGAATGACCTGCCAAGGGCGAATTATGACACCAATGCATTGCTTTTGTCTGCAGTTCACATGTGGGCAAATATAATCGTCCATCATAATAAGGAAGTTTATCCCTAAAGGTTTCTAAAGGGTCCTTTACACCCAGTCCAGATTCTTTTGTTTTCTCATTTCTTGTTTCACTTGATTCAACAATTTAGTCACCACTGCTCCTACCATTTTCTCTGCTGCAATTATGTCTTTTACCTCCGTCACGACATTCTCTAAATTTTGCTGACAGGATAGGGCATCTGCTTTACCATTTCTTTTTCCCGGCCTGAACATCACCAAAAAATTGAATTAATTGAAGTATTGTGACCACCGCAATGGCCTGGGACTCAAGGTATGGGCTGTTTTGAAATACTGTAAGTTCTTATGATCAGTAACCACCAATACCTGATGCTTGGCTCCCAATAAATAATGCCTCCATTCCAGAAAGGCTGCCCGAATGGCAAGCAGCTCCTTATCTTTAATTGAATAATTTTGCTCACAATTAGTAAGCTTCCGCGAATAGTAAGCTACTGGGTGCCAAACCCCCTCTTGATCTTTTTGGGATAACACAGCTCCCACTACCACATTTGATGCATCAGTCTCTACTTGAAACACCTTTTCGAGATTCGGGTGTCTCAATACAGATGCTGAAGTAAAAGCCTTCTTCAATTCTTGAAACGCCCTGTCTGCCTCTTGATTCCCACTAAAACTCATAGCTTTCCTTAATAGTTTAGTTATAGGTGTAACCGTATGTGGGAAATTAGAAATAAACCTTCTATAAAAGTTAGCAAAACCCAAAAAAGACTGTATATCCTTAACACATTAAGGTGTGGGCCAATGCAGCACTGCTTGTACCTTACTTTTGTCCATTATTATTCCTTCAGGAGTCAGGATAAACCCCAAAAAATCCACTTTTGTGGTATGAAAAGCACATTTTTCTAATTTTACATATAACTGATAGTCTTGCAGTTTCTTCAACACCGCTCTAACATGGCCTACATGTTGGTCCTCTGAAGCGGAATAAATCAAAATGTCATCAATATAAACAATAACAAAAATGTCCAAAAATTCACTCAATACCTCCTGCATAAAATACTGAAATGCCGCAGGAGCATTACACAAACCAAAAGGCATAACCAAATACTCAAACAATCCAAACTTGGTCTGGAATGCAGTCTTCCATTGATCCCCTTCTTTTACACAAATCAAATTATATGCTCCTCGTAAATCAAGTTTGGTATTCACAGTTTTACCTGGTATAACAATCCTGAAATTAACAGCAAGGGGTATCGATTTTTCACTGTCACCTAATTCAAAGCACAATAGTCAATGTAAGTTCTGAGTGTACCTTCCTTTTTTGGAACAAAAATAAGGGTGATGATACTGGTGATGTGGAATGTCTAATAAAACCTTTTTTCAACATGTCATCCAAATACTCTCGCAAATGTTGGTTTTCTGTTTCTGTCAATGCATATATCCTACTGCAAGGCAATTTGGCCCATGGTTTGAGCTCAATCACACAATCATATGGTCCGGGAGGTGGCAACCTTTCTGCTCCGCCTTTATCAAAAACACTAACAAAATCATGATACTGGTCAGGAACCTGTAATCCCACCGCACCCACTACTTGGGATGCAACTGTCTGATCCGCCAAAAACAAAGCAGGGCCCAACTTTTCCTCCATATGACCCATACATTCCTGCCCTTCAAAAAACACTTCTCTAGACACCCAATCAATTCTCGGGTTATGTTGCGTTAACCAAGGAATACCTAAAATGAGCTCAAACTGAGGTGCAGCTATTAAATCCAGTACAATCTCTTCTACATGTCCGGGCCCACACATCATTCTTATCAGTTAAGTTTGCTGACAAATGGGCCCTGAAATCAAAGTTGAGCCATCCACTGACTGGCCACCTTCCACGTGTGTGTCCTCTCTCAATGGTAAACCCAGACCTTTGGCCAAACTAACATCAATAAAATTTCCTATTGCCCCTGAGTCCACCATAGCTGACACCATTTGTTTCGTACATGCAAAACATAAGGTCACCAAAATGTACAAATGGGAATTACCCTTACGTGTAGTATTTGCTACCCAAGCGGGGAACCTTCCTTCCACTGGGTCCGACACCTGAGTTCCCTCTAAGGCCGACTCAATCCTTTTCCCGACTCTCCCTTGTTCCTCTCTCCACCTGTAGCTTTCCTTGGAGTGTTCGGACAAGTCATAATATAATGTCCTGGCTGCCCACAATATAAACACAAATAGTTAGCCTTTTGTTGCTCCTTCTCTGATGCTGATAACGGACCTCTAAACCCTCCAATCTGCATAGGTTCTCCTTCAGAATGAGGGAGGGTTATCCATTTGGCCTGGGTGGTTCAATAATCTTGAAATCCGGGGGCAGTTGATTCTGTCAATATTTCATAAAGGGATGAGGGTATCAATCCCCTCTCCCGAACCACAGAAGCCGAATAGATCGACCCTCCCACCGTGATTGGCACGGGTACTTGCATATTTAACCAATACAGGAGACCACGTGGCAGCCAATGGGGGGAAGACGGAGTTAGGGAAAGGGGATGGAATGACAAAGGAAAGGTAGGGGAGGAAAACATACACCTTAACACAGTAAACTCATAATACCTCACACCTGAAAACCTCCTGCCTGACCTATCATATCGCCTATGCTCAGCACCGTAAACCCTGCGATCCTAATACCTGCTGCACTTATCATGCCCCAAAATATTGCATATTCAGCACACTCACTAAACACGAAACATACACAGGTTGGCACTGGGTCCTAAAGGATCCTTGTATAAATCAGTTTATTTCTAGCCCAGAATATCAGATTGTACCACCCTGTGGGTGACACACACAATATGCATTAAATATCCCAGTATGAGTGGCGTCTCAGGACTTCATATCTCACACACCCAAGATAACTAGCAATACAGCGTATTTTATATATGATGTTTTGCTTTGATCCGCAACACTTAACTCACTGCTTGAACGTCTCCTAAAGACGTCCGAGCCCGAAGATATGCAGCGAGTTGTGTCTTGTTGCCTCCGATCACCGCCGCGACCCAGGCTGTAGCAGCTTAACATAAATGGACACAGTTTTGTAGAAACAATACTTAACTGAGGGCTCGGATGTCTCGCGAGGCCATCCGAGCCTGAAGAAATGCTGCAATGAGCCTGGCCGCCTTCCTTCTCACCCCCGTGACCCAGGCATTCTCTAGCACGGCTCCGCAAAGATCGCTGGAGCCCACCCGCAAAGCTACGATCATCACATAGTTCGCCTGCCGAACCGCCGCCGCCGCCGCCCGTGCTCCATAATCATCAAATCAACTGCACCGGAGCGCTGGCGGTTGGCGATTATAAGCCTGCCCCGAGATAGCTTGCAGCTGGTAAACGGCACGCAGGCGGAACTACATAATATCCCAATGCCTACTGGGAAATGTAGTTTTCAGCACCTTACATGCCTTTTCTGCCCCTATTCCTTAATTCTGACAGTTGGCCTCTGAAAAATGGGTGTGATCAGTGCAGCTCCTAATTTTGGGTGGACACTGCCCCCTCGCTTGAGTGGCAGGCATTGCAGGTGCTTATTTGCACAGGGAACTGTGCTACATGCCCCTGAGCATGTTCATCTGATATGTATTATTATTTCTTTTTGCACTTGTAATAATGAGAGGCCGTGGGGTGTAGGAAGTCTGGTCATGCTGCACAGATGAGGGGCAGGCTATCCAGTCCTGTGTGGCGGTGGTGTGCTGAGGGTGCAAGCAGGTAAGTGTAGTAATTTATGTATATGAAGTGTGTGTGTGTGTGTGTGTGTGTGTTTTGTATTGCCATGCAAGGAGTTGTTTGAATGCTGTATGAATGCATGCGAATGAGAGTGTGTATGTCTGCAGGTGCAAAGGGGGAACAGAATGCTAAATTTAGGAGTGGGGCTGCTAGGGGCATGGCATTCTTGTTTGCTTTACCATGAATGTAGAATAGTGGTCCTTTACTGTGACTCAAAGGTAAAGAAAACGTGATGAGTTTTACTACGTGGGTAGACTGGCCTTCTTTTGTGGCACCTATCTGTATATACTTTCTTATTGTGGCATGGCATTTTTAACTGTGCATCAAGGGCAACACAAACCTCATATGTGTTATTACGTGGTTGGACTGGCCTACTTTGGTTGCATCAGTCTGGCAATATATTCATACTGTGGTGGCATTTTCTTTTTTACTGTGCGTCAAGGGTAAAAGTAAACATAAGTGTTACTAAGTGGCTAGACTGGCTTACATTAGTACAGCCAGTCTGGATATACTTTATTTCTGTGGCATGATATATTTTACTGGCTGGAGTTCTTATATGGTAATACTGGCATATATTGTTGCAGCCTGCATGGACATGTATGGGAACAACCAGCATGAAAATGTTTTTATAATAGCATATATTGTGGGTGTGGAAGAAACAATTGAATAAAGCATGAGCCTATAGGTACTGCCCATGTACTCTGCCATTGTATAGCAATATATTCTGTTTGCCTCACGCCATGTGGAACCAATTCTATTAGCCACACAATGCAATTTGCTGGAGTCTCATTGCGCATGTCACTGCTCAAGAAGCGCCTCACTCATTATTAAAGAATGCTCGCCTTCACTGTTCACTCTTCTAACGTATTTTCGTTTTGACATAACAAAGCATGTTTTATGCTATCGTCTCTTCGTCTGAGGCAGCTTTAGCAGGCGGATGTCGTTATATTACAAGGCTTTTCGCAAGCCACGGGGCGATATGCAAGGCCGAAGGGATTGTAGATGCCTTGAAGAAATGCATTATAGTGTGCTGCCTACTGATAACAGTAACAAGTGCTGACTAATGCAGCTGGCATCACAACCCTCTACAAGAAGGGCTTTGTCTCAGTCAGCAATAAAGTAAAAAGCTATGACCTTCCCAAAGACTAAGACCACCCTCTTCCATTGGAACCCATGTAATGCTGGGAGCATAAGATACCTGGACCCAGTAGGGATGGGAGTTCACTTGGGCCAAAATATCATGTTGACATTGGTTGTTTGCCTGCTCACTGCTTTGACTAATAAAGTTTTCACCAATCCACCAAAATCAAGTGATGTTCATTTTCCACTACATGGGAAAAGGCATTATGAAAATGTGTTGGAAAATGCTCCCGTGCACCTTTGGTGGCTTGCATCTACTGTATGTTTTTATGTTCTACCGTACAAAAACCTATTTCAAACTGTGTGGATTTTTACCCAAGTTTGAACAGAAAAAGAATCTATAAAATGCACAAGTTTAACCCATTATTTTAAAAATGTTCTAAAGGGAGAACCCCCAGAATCCTCCTTGGTTGGTTCAGGTTCCCTTGCTATGCCTTGTCTCCCCCAGATGTTTGGGGCAAACGTTTATGCCCCTTCAATTAACAACTTCACTAGCCACCACTGGGTGTGACATGCTGTTACGCTCACCTGGTATCCACTGGGACGCCACCCAGCCGTATGGACAATGGTATCCTTCTCTGCAGTTCCCAGATGTGGCCAGTGGGGGAGGTTCTGCCTGTAATACAGGAGGATTATGTTCAAGACTGGCCAACTGGGGTAATTAGCCTCCCACCACCCCGTATGCCTTCAGCCCCTGTGGGGCCTCTCCTCACCTTATTGTTGATTCAGGTGTGCTCTCCATCCTGCCTTCTTGGCAGGGGCGCGTTGTCCTTTGTGGGCGGATGCGATCTTGTTACTTCACTGATGCCGGCCCGTTTGAAGTCTTTCAGGTAGGTCTTATTGCTGTTGTATATTGTTGTTATTCCTGCATGCCTTTCTTGGTTTAATAATGTCTCTTTCTCTTCCTTAGATGTGCGGAAGTCCAGTGTGGTGCATTGGCTGAATTGGGTCTTACCGGCAAATGATGGCGTGTAATGAGCGCTATGATGCGGTAAGTAGGCGATGTGCGCAGCACAGTGATGCCTTGCCTTTGCTAACCTATTTTCTTTTCCCATAGATCACGGTGTTCACCCAGGATGTGGAATTCCGAAGTGATGCTGGTCGAGGGACGACCTGCTAGGTAAGCTTTTCGGCACAGTTCGTTATGTTGTAATGTCTCTAATACCTTGTTTCTTTCCTTTTTGCAGATCCGTTGATCTGGGAGACGTGCTGATCCTAGGAAGCTGTTCGCAGGAGCTGTGGGCAGCTAAAGATGAAAATTGCAGGTAAGATGCTGCTGCTAACAACGTTCCTTTTGTCTCCTTACAGGTGCTGTTTCTTCGAGGTTCGCGGGTATAGCTGGACACGGTGAACGTCACGTTGCAGGATTGCAAAGTAACACGAAGCGTGTTATCCAAGTCTGGTGTGGTTTAAATAGCTTCAAGAAAGTAGTCTAGGTAAAGTAGTTCCTAGGCTACCACACCCAAAACACTATACCGCATAGCTTGGTTCCTAGGAGCCAGGCTATGTGGATGCCTCCATGTTGGCTGGCAGCTTCAAAATAAAGTAGTTCCCCAAACACATGTCTTCACTGTGTATGAGCCCGGCGCCATAGGCGCCAGGACTTGCTCCAAGAGGGCCTAGGCAGTGGATGCCTAGGTTTATTGGAGACCCGAGCCAAGACCTCTCCTGGCCCATGGGCTTGTCAGAGGGGTTTTTGGATGTGGGTCGTGACACATGCACACATGCTCCTGGTTCTATATCAGGGAATAGGTTCTGTATCACGAAATAGAAGTGTTATTCAATGGCTAATTTAAAGTAGCGTCTATTCGCAAGGATAAAAGTTAAATAGTGCAGAATCTCTACTGTTTTCAAGAGCAAAGGGTAAATAGTGTAGAATCTCTACTGTTTTCAAGAGCAAAGGGTAAATAGTGCAGAATCTCTACTATTTACAAGAATGATGGGTAAATAGTGCAGAATCTCTGCTGTTAACTGGGACGAAGGGCAAGGACAAAGGGTAATAGTGGAGAATCTCTGCTGTTTCCAAGGACAAAGGGTAAATAGTGCAGAATCTCTACTATTTACAAGGACGAAGGGCAAATAGTGCCGATTCTCTGCTGTTACATGGACGAAGGGTAAATAGTGCAGAATCCCTGCTGTTTACAATGACAAGGGTACATTGTAGAGAATCTCTGCTATTGACCAGGGCAAAGGGTAAATGGTGCAGAATCTTTATTATTTGTAGAATTTCTGCTGTTTACAAGCACAAAGTGTAAATAGTGCAGAATCTCAACTATTGACCAGGATGAAGGGTAAATAATGCAGCAACTCTACTACTTACCAGAACGGTTAAACAGTGCATATTCTCCACTATTTACAAGAACACCAGGGAAGCTCTGAGGGGGGCCTATAAAAGATCTAGTCAGCCGTAAATAGTGTCCCAGTAAATAGTGAAGTTTTGCTATGTTTACCAGGGAAAAGGGTAAATAGTGCAGAATCTTTACTATTTACCAGGATGAAAGCTGTGTAGTGCATATTCCTGCTATTTACAAGAACAACATGGAATCAGCTTTGAAAGTGTTGTAGAGGGGAGATTTCCAGTGGTACCAATTGCCCTGGCAAATAGTAAAACGTTGAAACATTAACCAGTTGAAAGGGTAATGGTTCAAAGGTTCAGGACCTGTAAAATGGATTTCTTCCCTGCCTCAAGACCTCTCAGGTAAATAGGCTCTATTGCAATATAAGGCACTAGGCGCGGCCTGCCCTGTCTGTCCCAGGGCCCATCCCAGCCTAGAAATGACATCCTTGGAACCTGCTTGGAGTTTATTTATTTTTTACAGCCAAAATAAACCTTATCAGTGGTTTATGAAATAAAAGTGTATTGCTAGTTTGGACAATATAGCCCAATATATATAATATTTGAATAAAATAATTTGGCGAAAAGTCTGCAATTTGTTTACTTTGCTTCTATAATGCTACTCGACTAAGCCCTTTACAATAATTAATTAATTAATTAATGAGATGGTACATAAATGATCTGATGACAAAAATGTTTGCAAAGCCTTTCACAGTCAGGTGGTGTTTTTAAACCAAAATTAAAAAAATACCTTTTGCAAACAATATTTCTACCAATTACATCTGGGAAGAGATGTGCTTAAGTTCCTGAATGGCAGACTGGTCTCAAATCCCGGCTTCTACACTTAACCGAAGTGTATGCTCCTGGCCCAATCCTATGTCTTATCTGCCAAAATTAAAAGTCTATATAAAGCATTCAGCTCACACTTTCTTCTAATTCAAAAAAAGCCTCACTCCTGATATTTCCACATATGTAAATATTGTGAGAAACCTGAGGGCGTCTCACTGTCTGAACCCTGGGAATCCCTTTCTCAAGTGGCTAGGACATGGCCATCGCCCTTGGATCAGACCCTGGGGGTGTATGCGTGCGGGAGGATTACCTGAGTAAGAGGTCCGCAGGGAGTAGGGTAGGGACACCCGATGGCGAGAGGCGGTACACCCTTCCTTATGACACCCTTTCCCCATCCTACACAGTACGGTTTCTGGGAACTCAATTCCTCCCCCCACTTTTCCAACACGGACACTTTCTCACAGACAACTCACGTGAGCGACAATGGATTAACACCTCCCTACCCGACATTCCCTCTGTTACCGTACACCATTGCAGAACCCATACTGTTACCTCCCAATTCCAACAGATACCAAACCGGAAGCAAAACATTGGAGAACCAGGAGTAGGAAAGTATATATGCCACCCCGTGCCCTACAACAACCCATTTGTACTGAACACTACAGGCACTCCTTCGCCCTGAGGAAAAGCCACATGGGTTTTCCAGTATTCTTTGGAAAAACTACAAGTCCCATTTTCCATCCACACTGGTTTTCCCTAAAACCACAGGGACAAGGAGAGAGATTGGGAGAATAAGGATTACCCATAGGAATCCCTGATCATTAACTCCTATGGACAACCGCCATGTTGTCCCGCTAATGAGGACAGGCAGGGTCAGGCATTCCCTTCCAACCACTCCACCTGGATCCAATCACTACTCCCTGGAAGTATAAAAGGCGGGGCAGAAAAACACACTTTGAGTGAGTTGGGGATGCTGGAAGGAGCAGAAAGCCTGAGGAAGACCAGAAGAGCTGCAGTGACCCTAGGAGAACTGGAGGAGGAGGAGGAAGAGAAGGAGGAGGAGGAGGAAGAGAAGGAGGAGGAGGAGAAGAAAACCGCCCTGACACTGGCTCTGTGAGTCCAGAGGAGACTGCACTGTGGAGAGGGAGCTGTACCTCCAGAAGGCAAGGCCAGGGGCAGCTGGGGTTGCCTTGAAGCACCCACAGCAATACTCCTCCCCTGGGCCAGTCAGATGGACCCAGGTCTCCTAGGGTCAGCAGAGGAGACCCTGATCTTAGAACATTATCCTGCAGCTCCCAATGCCAAATGCTGTTTTGGGGAGTTGAGAAGTGGGAGCAAAATCCTGACAGTGCATCCTGGGACTGGAAATCCCAAAACCCTTTTTTTGGAAAACTGTGAATTGTAAGAAGAGACTTGAGCCTGGCAGAGGGATGTCTTCTTTGTGAACTTTGGAGTCTTAAGAGGGGTCTGAGCATGGCAGAGGGAGATCCCTTGTGAACATTTGGAGAAGGGTCCGAGCCCGGAAGAGGGAGGCCCTTTTGAATCCTAAGAGGGGTCCGAGCCTGGCAGAGGGAGACCCTTGTCAAGCCGAACCCCTTGTATAGTCAAACGTCTTTGACAGGTTGTGGGGCAAATGTGAACCCGACTGAGGGATGCCTGCAAATTCATTGTGATGATAGAACTGTGTGAAGCCTGACTGGGGGCTTTGGAGAAAGCCTGACTGGGGGCTGAGATCGGGACTTAGGTAAAGGCAAGAACCTAAAGGGTCTAGAATAACTTTTTGTTGAAATGTGAACTGTCGCAAATGTGAACCTGGCGGAGGGATGCCAGAGCAAGCTAGGGGAAGGGTACCCTGCTTTCTGATATTTAGAAATTGTGAACTGTGGAAAGCGTGAACCTGACTGAGGGATGTCCACAGTGAATTGTTGGTCTGAGCCCTACTGAGGGAGGCTGACGGTGAGAGAGGATCGGAGGCCGGTTGAGGGAGATCCTAAGGTGAAGAGTAATCACCTGATGTGAAGGTTACCAGAAGGAACCTTTTGTTTTGTTGTTTTTGATATATCAGGCCCTCTAAAGCAAGACACTTTGCATGAAAGTGACTTGGACACAGAAGGTCTTGATATAGAGAAAAGGAACTGTAGACACTTTCTGGAAAAGCCCAGGAGTGTGCTGTGCTCAAGAGTCTTGCCTTGTCCTGTGCTTAAAACGTGGGGAAGGGAGACCCCGGCCATAACATCCTGACTTATTATTTTGTGAACACTTCTTTCTTTTCTTGTGAACACCATCCCACACTCTTTTGTAGCGGTAAGGATTGGCAATAGGTTTTCTTAGTAAAGGCCCTTTTATTTGACTAGACTCCACTAGGTCTGTATTATTATGATCTGGTGGTAGTAGCTTGCTCCCATCTTAGATTGAGGTTTAGATCAGGTGTTTATCTCACCCATTTTACTGTGTAATAAACACCCCTTGAACTGTGATCACTTGTGTCTGTCTTCCTTTGATACCATGCCTTCCTTACAATATTAACAGTGACAATTCAAATACTAGATGTCACAGTTTGTCTCCTGCCTAACGAATGACATGTTATTAAATTCACTTACTATATTACCTTTGCGCAAATCCTGAGGCCGGCCCTGTGTGTTGAATAGAAAGAACCCTCATTGAGAAAGGGGAGGGAGCACAAATATCACAAATGAGCGTTCCTGTTTTTTTACATAGCAAAAAATAGCATTCTTAGAAAACAAAAATGACCACAATATGTAACAAATGTCGCTGTGATGAAAGGATTGTATGATTGAATTATGAAGTACCGAATGCAGTCATAGCTTGGTGCTCACATATGGTTTTGCAAAACTCCCTTTAACCTCTAAGAATAAAACATTTATAGACACGAACAACCATATAAATTAAATTGGACAGCTGCAGGGTTCGCCGGTGCAAGACAAATTACTGTTCCAAGTGGCTTATATTACGTTGCGCCTGCCAACTTCTATTACTATCCGACTGTTCCAAATGGCTTACATTCTTTTTGTTTATTATAATACAGCCTAAATATAGACTTTTTATAATCAGAAAAACACAAAATAACAAAAGGTGCCCCTCCCCTCCCGCACATTACCTCTTTAGATCTCTTGTCACCCATCTTGTCACAATCACTAGTTTGTATTTTCATTTGGTACACTTCAAATTCCAGGCACTATGGCACTTATTATGTTCCCAAGAACTAGCTCTCCTTTTTATAGCTCTTCAAAGAACAGTCAGGTGGTATATGCGAGGGATGTCATTCCCCTCCAGTAAATGGTGCCAGAGTTGTTCTTATCGACTATACGACTAGATTGAACTTCAGTCTTACATATTCCCCACGTTTGTACGATTGGGGAATTCTCCAAAATGGCTTACCTTATGTTGATCCTGTCACCTTCCAGTGGTATCCAGATGAGCCAGGTCTGTTTGATCCTCCCTTCTCCAGATGTAAAAGAGTGGAATGCAGCCCTGGCTAAAGCAAAAGCTTAAGTTCTGCAGGGGCAAATAGTGTGCCCACCTAGTTGCTGCTTCTAGTAATTTCCCCCGTGTACTGCCTACGCACGGACGCTGAGTGCGCTGAGAGGAGGGGAGTACTTCACTGAGAGGGCACTGTGACATGAACCCTCAATTTAGGGATCGACGTCCTCTGGACTCTGTAAGGGGAAACAGTAACTGTCTTTCAGGGCATGTGGTGACCAAAGCATGTCACCAGTGTGGTGCATGCAGGGTCACGTGGGAGCAAGATAATAAAATGAGCAAACAACATTATGCTCGCCAGTTGCCCATGAAGTATCTGTGTCCGAGTACTCCGCACTGCACCACTACCCCATACTAAGATGAGCATAGGCACTGACCCTCTCCCCCCACCACCCCAACATGCCTCTACACTACTTCACACTAAGACCATTACTACCACACACCACAACAAGTACACTTCACCCCATACTAGTACAAACAAAAACATCAAAGGCATACAACACCCACCTCTTAAATGTGCACTACTGAACGTACGCTCCCTACCTGCACATTCCCTTGAGATAAATGATCTACTATCCACACTTAATCTGGACTTACTTTCCATCACTGAATCCTGGCTCAATGATGCCTCCTGCCCAGCCATCACACTAGCCCTACCGACAGGCTACACCATCCCTAGGCAAGATAGATGTGATAAGATTGGAGGGGGAGTCGCCCTTATCCACAAAGACTCACTATCCATCAGATTAGCAGACCATAGTACATGGGGTGGTAATGCTGATATCCTATCAGCCAAGCTTACGCTCTCCCCCAATAATCTAATCAACATCCACATCCTATACAGACCTCCCGGACTCCAAGCTGACTTCCAAGAGCACCTCTCCCATCGACTCAGCAACAACATTAAAAAGTCCTCCAAACTCCTTCTATTAGGAGACTTAAATTTAGGATACAATGATCCTAAGGATAAATCTGCCACAACCCTAGCTAAAGAACTCGCAGACTTAGGTTTCTCCCAGAGTCCTCACCCCTACTCACTCCAAAGGCCGCACCCTTGACTGGGTCATGGATCACAACTGTGCATCCAACATTACCTCAAACACTGTCCTTCCTTGGACGGACCACACATGCATCGAATTCCTCATCCCCACCAACCCTAAACCTAAGACTCTCACCCACGCACCACCTGCCACAATAAGAAGTTCTAAAAAACTAAACGCAGACAACTTGCATCCCCACCTTAAAAGCCCCTGCCTAGCACCACCTTTCTCTCAGGACCCAAATATACTATCAGCTATCTTCAATGATTCTCTCACCAATGCCATAAACTCTATAGCCCCACTTGAAAGCAAGATGGAAAAAAATCATTTCCCTCCAACTCTTGGTTCTCGGAAGAACTCCAAACCCTTCGAGCTCAAAAGCGCCAGTCGCTAAAAAACTGGCAAACGGATCCGAGTGATCTAAATAAGAGCCTCTTCAAACAAATACCCATCCAATATAAAAAAGCCATTTTAGCAGCAAAATGCAACTCCTTCAATGATAGGATCTCAAAGGCCAACTCCCAAGCTAAAGAACTTTTCGGAATCTTTAATGATTTAGTCACTCCTCCGGCTACCGCTGACGAGATAACTAAAGACAAAGCCTGGTGTGCCAGCATTCAGTCCGCCATGCTCAACAAAATAAAACTCCTCCAGAACAAAATCCAAAACCACTGCAAAGCCCTCCCAAACCAAAAAACCAACCGCCCTACACAGGACAAGCGTAGTAATCTCAATCACACTCAATTCTCCTTCAGAAACGTCACTGAACCTGTGGTCCTTAATCTCATCAAAAACCTCAAACCACCAAGCAGACATTTGCCCTCCCAAAATCATCAAGGAGTGCGCCAATGACCTAGTACCCCTGATTACTGCCTTCATTAACGCATCTTTCCAAGCAGGAACTGTCCCAAACAATCTCAAGGAAGCCTGGGCGCGGCCACTTCTAAAAAAGGCCACACTTGACCCAGCGCAACCCAACAACTACAGACCGATAAGGACAGTCCCGTTCCTCCTATAAATCCTGGACAAAGCAGCTCACATCCAGATCCAATCATACATAGAAGCTAACTCCATACTAGGCAAAAGACAATCTGGCTTCCGTGTCGGGCATGGAACAGAATCCGCCTTATTAAACCTAAAAAATCAAATCTCACAGATCATGGACAAAGGCAAACCTGCCTTGCTCCTCCTCCTCGATCTATCAGCAGCTTTTGACCTGTAGATCACCAACCACTCACCACCCACCTCACCCATGCAGCCCATTTCTCTAATCAAGCAGCATCCTGGATCACTTCCTTCCTTGAAGGAAGAGCCATGAAGGTCTACTCCGACACAGCTAACGCAGATCCTACCACTATAAACTGCGGTGTCCCCCAAGGATCTTGTACAGCCCCCACCCTCTATAACCTCTTCACAAAACCTCTCTTGGATACCTACTTGACTGCATGGGTGTTGCATATACAAACTATGCAGACGACACTCAAGTACTTTTACCCCTATTTGGACTCTATCACCAAGACGCCACGGCCCTTCACAACATCTATGCCACTATCCAAGCTTGGATGGCAATGAATGGCCTCTGTCTTAACGGGGAGAAGAAAATTCTCATCCTGGGCCAGTCAAACACATTATCTAAACTAAGCCCCCAATACAACAACTTCAACATAGACAACTCAACCATCTCCGTATCATCCTCTGTCAAGACTCTAGGTGTTCACATTGATGCAAATCTATCGATGACCAAACAAGTCAGCGCCATAGCCTCTGCATCAGCATTCAGCACCAAACTCATCAATGCCATTAACCCTACTTATCCACCCCCAACCGCTTGGCCATAGCTAGAGCAACTATAGGAGCCAAACTTGATTATTGCAACGCCCTTCTAGCTGGCACCTCCTCCAAAAACATTCACAGAATGCAAACCACACAAAGCAATGCCCTCAGAGCCACCATGAGCATCCCCCAGAAGAGACCATATATCCCTCGCCAGACGTGAAGCCCGGTGGCTCCAGGTCAAAGACCGTATTACTCTGAAAATCCTCACCATCACTCATAGGTGCATCAACAAAACCGCTCCAGCATACCTATCTGAAGCAATACTCGCCCCACCAGTGCTCAGTACACCAACCAGCTACACATACCACGCATAAAGAGAGCCACAGCGGGAGGTCTAGGCTTCTCCTATATTGCACCAAAACTCTGGAACTCACTCCCTGCCACTCTTAGAGCTGAAACTTCCATCTCTGTCTTCTGCAACAACCTCAAGGCCACTCTCCTCAACTAGCAAGTGGAGGACTGCCTCCTCCACTTCTGCCATGTATATTGTAATATAACACAAATGTAATATAACTATATTGTAACCTGTATATATACTGCTAATGACTATGTAACTATATTGCAACCTGTATATATATTGCTAATGACCATGTAACTAAGTAACTAAGCTTTGTACTGTAACAAGTGCCACAATGTCCTCGGGTTGTTGTGCGCTATATAAATACAAATAAAACAAAACAAAACAAACAAACAAATAAGTGTCCGCAAGCGCCTGCAACCGGAAGTCAGGCATTGGGGGATGCCGTTTCTGCCTCAAAGGGGCGGAAGAGTACAGTGAGACTACCCCCGGAACGGGGCGGCCAGAGGGAACAGCCCGCTGTGTAGGCTGTTCCTCTAAAACCCCCTACAGGGGCTAGTCAGCCTCTCATCCTACATCGATTGCAGCAAGGAGAGGAGGAGAAACCTGCCTCCCCAGGCATCACACAGGTGCGAACCATGCCAGGACTCTCCACAAGGAGAGTGCTCGTTCGGCCAGGCCCCTGCAACCATGCCAGTAGGCCTTTCTCAAGCCGACTCCTTGTTGCTCAGTCACGCCACAGGGCCACCTGCTGGAATGGCGAACATCTGCACCCCACAGAACTGATCCTGTCACTAGGCAGAGGTGCAGAGGCTGCTGGTGCCCATAAGGGTGTACCCATTGGACATTCGTGCCCCACAAAATAAATCCTGTCATCAGTCAGACGGCAGGAGGTTGCACATGCCAGAAGGGAAGACAGCTATTTGCAACAGTGCTAATATACCACATGTCTGCCCTACACTTTGCAGAACATGTACAGAGATCAAAGGTTCAACATCAATGGGGGAGAGGAAGCTGACAGTGTATCGACGTGAGCCACTCCAGGCCAGAATATAACACAACCACGCAGTCGCCCACAAGAGGGAGAACACCACCACCATGGCCCACAGTTCCACAGCAATCCGGCCCCAAAGTTCAGCATACAAGGTACCTCAGCATCACTGGTCCTCAAGTGGACATTGTGGCTCGAACGTCTAGAAAAGTCATTTGACGCAGCAAAAGTGGTTGATGACGCTCGCAAGAAGGCACTAATTCTATTCTATGCAGAAAGCGACGTACACAAGTGATTCAAATACAACCCCAGGGAGTCAGCTGGCAGAGCACTGATTAACTACTTCACGCTGATGGTAAATAATGGCAAGGGCGCAACAAATCTATCGATGGATTCTTCACATGGCTGCATCAGTTGGCAGCGAATAGAGCGTTTCCTGATGAGGAAAGCGAGCTGAGTGGACAAAGTATCCAGAAGTACAGCTCCAGTCAGCTGCACAAGCACATTCTCACAGACCCTGGTATATCACTTGTGAGGATACTGGAGTTAGGGAGGCCGCAAGAACTGGCCACGACAAGGTCAGCCCATATGGAAGAGGCGATCAAGGGCCTCAAGATAGAAGAGGCACAGGCGATCTCCTTGAAAGCCCAAAGGCCCTCAAAGTTCGAGAGTACGAAGCCTTGCTCAACACCAGGCCCAGGAAAGAAGGAAGAATCCAGGCATCCATGCGAATTCTGCGGGCGTTCATTACCACACGCCGAGGGATGCCCAGCATCTGGCCACCGGTATGGGAGGTGCAGCAAGAAGGAGTACTTTGCAAATATCTGCAGGGCACCATGGCCGATAACACGAGGCCCCACCAGTGTTACCACTGCAAAGGGGAAGGACTGCCAGACTATCAGCCCTTTCAGAAGACCCCACTGACCCAGAATCAGAGGAAGGGACAGAATACTACCAGGATGCTGAGATTGCAACTGTACAGGATAGTGACACATAAGTGTTCTTCCTATCCGCACTGTCCCTGGCCATTCACCAGAAGAGGCAGCAACTACGCTGGAAGGTGCCGATTTTATCTACATGAGTTCCAGTGCCAATAGATACCAGTGCCTCTGTCAGCTCCAACTCCCACTGACGCTAGCACACCAAGGATAGGTATATGCACGTATGGGGGTGAGACACTGATCCCATGGAAGGTGCATTCCAAGCGGTGGACATGCACTGCGAGCTGTCGACCAAGGCAATGTTCTACATCACAGGGAAAGCCCAAGACACACTCCTGAGCTGCACAATGGCAGATACCCTTGGGTGTACCTGACTGACCTTGCACTACTGTGTGAGGAATTACGACAATTTCTTCCAAGAGATAGGCTGCCTGAAGTATTAGGACGTGAGGTTGCATGTGGTTGATACAATCCAACCCGCAATGACACCAGAGGAAAAAGGTAGAAGACAATATAATCTGCATGCAGAAAAAAGGCATTATGAAACGCATATGGAGACCCACTCCATGGATATCACCGATTGTGATCGCACCCAAACGCAAGCAACCGGGCGAAGTCCGAATTTGCATGGACATGCCCCTGCCCTGCTTTTTAAAGGAAACAACACCCAACGCCTACTCTCAACGACATACTGGCAGACCTACAGGGAGCGATGACCCCTCGCAGGCCTGCTAGTACCTCTATGACAGTATGTTGGAACACCTCTGTGGCAGACAAAACCCCAAAGCGTAGCCTCTTTTACTGGAAGAGACTGATGTGGGAAGAGATTGTTGTAATGGGTCTCGATTCCTTGTGCAGGAAGATCAGTTCCATAATGCCGAATCATAGCTCCTGGATCACCCCAGTGGTGGACACGGAGAAGGTGCGGGAGACGCAGATTGCAACGCCAAGAAAACCGAGCAGAGGAGGCTAGAGGCATCGGTCCTCAAGTAAGACACATGGAACTGGTGAAGAACCGGCACGTCACGTACAAGTTGAGTCTCCTGTATGAGCCGTCACTGTGGAGGGTGATGGAAAAAATGTGCCCATGATAATGGCCAAAAGGGATGTGGAAACAGTCACACAGAACTGTAGCTGGCTCAGGAGAGTTGGCCAGCCGGGCTATCTGGACTTTCCATCAAAAATGAATTAATCAAATTAATTTCCATCAAATTTTATTCATTGAAAATACTTTCCATCTAAATGCATTTTCATTGAGTAAAAATCGATGGATTTCGATGGATTTTAGGGTTAGGGTTAAGGTTATGGCAAGGGTTAGAAATAGGGTTAGGGTTAGGGCAAGGGTTAGAATTACGGTTGTGGTAGGGCTAGGTTTGGGCTTAGAGTTAGGGTTACAGTTAGGGTTAGAGTTAGGGTTAGGGTTGGGTCAGGGTTAAAAGAGGACGGGCGTGGCGGTTGGGGGGATCCCCCAATATACAATAAACATTAAAACATTACAAGGAGATGGCCAGTGCCGAAATTCCAGCACTGGACAGCTCCATTTAACGTTTTGCCATGGAAAATAAAAGCATCGACATGCTATCTTTTACATTTAAAAGCACATATCCATTGAAGCTTGTCCATTCCTATATTCAATGGACAAGTTTCGATGGATATGTACTTTTACATGTAAAAGATAGCATTTCGATGCATTTCCATTCAATGGATTTTCATCAATCCATTTGTGTTTCGATGCATTTCATTCGATGTAAAGACCATAAACCGCCAGCCGGAGGTGACTACGCCCATCAATAAAGAAGGACGTGAGGACCGGATTGTGCAGTGGCCAGCCCTGCAAGCTCTGAAGATCCATCACTGGAGGGTCAAGAGAGGCTGGCAGTAAAAGAGAATGATGTAGAGGAAAGACGATACCCAGAAAGGGTGGAGAGAAGAATGCCAACGTGCCTGCAAGACTATGTGGTTGAGTAGCTGTGGACGGATGTGGACTCGAGGTTTAGAGACACTGGCATGTTGTTGTTAATATGTTGATCTGTTGAGAAGCAATGTGGTGACCAAAGCACATCACCAGTGAGGTGCGTGCAGGTTCATGTGGTGGCAAGATAATAAAATGGGCGAGCAACGTTACGCTCGCAGTTACCCATGAAGTATCTTTGTCAGTGAATTTGTTCCGTAGATGTACACATCAAATGCACCCTCTATTAGGCCGAGGCTTAGTTGACCTAATTGGAAATAACCACTCATTCTATGTATTCATCCACTAGAAATTCCATCTGTTTAAGAGGTAAATTGTTTTATGCAGTGTCTCTTAAACTAAAGTCAACAAACAGCCTCAGACTTGCCTAAAGGGCAACAGGGCAATGCCCGAAGAGTAGGCTCAACATGCTCGTTTGGGATAGTTTTTTGGGTTAAAGCAGGCCTGTTTTTGAGAGAAAGTAGTTTGATGAGCTTCTTCTCTGTGCAGCTAGTAGTTTTAACCTTTTTAATTGAACAGGTAGTCTTTAAAATGCACAATTTCCAACACATTTTATCTTTGGGTATATTCACAAAACAGTCTGTCACAAAAGGACTCAATTGTCATTTGCGACTGTGGGACACTTTTCTATTGGTGCCTGAGCCGAATGTATGCCCCAACTGACCATGTCAACAAAGGAAATTAACGTAGTCAGACAACACGTGTTTCAGGCTATGGTAAAGACCGATGTTCAGCGCTCTCATTAATTAATGTCGACACAGAGAGATCGGAAACTAGCCCTGTGATGACCACATGGCTTTTCACTCCTAGTTTCGCCAGGACGAAGATTTAGGTTCATAAGCCTGAAGTAGGTGCAAACGGCAACATCCCCTATAGCGTAACCACAGTAAGCATGAATTATTCTATTATTCAAACAAAAGTTTGTTTTTAATAATCATATATCAAACTCCCAGGAGCACTTTATTTTTCAATAATTTGGTTTGATGCTTTGTAATCCAGAATTACTTAGCCTTACTCCTGCAAAACATAATCCATTAAGACGTAGGCCAGTTACCTTAAATCACCCACAGAAAATACAGTGCTGAGTAATAAGGAAAATCCATTGATCAAACAGAATGAACTCTATCAAGTAGAGGTGAACAACTTATAATGGTGTTTATTTGACATTAAAAACACAACCTTACATGCTACAACTATGCAGATGACACACAAATCATCTATAAAATTGAAGATTCACAAGAAGAAAACATGACGCTGGGAGAATGTCTCAAAGAACTCTACGACTGGATGAAAACAAACAGCCTTAAACTCAAACCAGGCAAAACAGAAATCGTGTTTGTATCCAAAAACCTGGAAAATAACACCTATGTCCCATGGCCCACAGAACTAGGAGCAGCACCCACACCATCAGAAATAGTCAACAACGTGGGAATCCTAATAGACAATGCGTTAACATTAGAACCACAAGTAAATGCAATAATCAAGAAATGTTTTTTCCTCCTACATTCAGTAAAAATAATGCTACCATTCCTGTCCTTCACCCATAAGACACTGACAATCATCACCCTCATCATGTCAAGAATTGACTACGCCAACAGCCTCTACCTCGGAATGCCAGAACACCTACTGAAGAAATGGAAAACGTATCCACAACGCAGCAGCCAGACTCCTCCTCAAACTATCACAAACAGACCACATCACCCCAGCACTAAAAGTGTTACACTGGCTTCCAGTCAAACAATGAACCACATTCAAAACAATGTGCATAACGCACAGAGAATCCACAGCAAAGGAGCAGAATTCACACAAAAGAAAATAACAATTTACCAACCGACCAGAACACTCAGATCATGCAACGATATCCATCTTGAACCAAAACCTTACACTAAGAAAAAGCTAGGGGGATCCTCCTTTTCTCCCACCTAGCAGCAAAAACATGAAACACCCTCCTGAAAGACATCCGAAATACAAAGGACCCCCTGAAATGCAGGAAACAACTCAAAAACTGGCTCCTCGCTACAGAACCAAAATGATCTGGTACCTCCAAAGCCCCTGGCCAGGTTAAATCCAAGAAACGGGACCACTGCTAGAGACAAAGAAGGATTAAATACTAATTAACACCAGACCGGAAAGGGAGCATCCCCTAGGAACATAGGGAGACGATGAAGACAGAGCACTCTCACAACCAAAAAACAATTGATAACCGAAGCAATCTAAAACCTGGGTGGGGTAGGCCCTCACCTCCCACACAGCACTAGACAGCCTCAGATAAAGGACACCGCCTCACGCAGAACCGGGTGAATGAACCGCAAGGGAATGCGCCAACAGACAGCAAGAACATAGAAAGAAACACAAGACAGATGCCCGAAAGCATGAGATAACCCCACTAACCCAACCGCTAAAACCTCAACTCTTGGCACACACCTCTCAAATGCTAAACAAACACAACCACTCTCCTGCACCCCAAACTGCAAGCACTTCACTGCCCTGCAACAACAAAACAAACCACACATAGTATCGCACAACAGCACATGGGAGCCCACAGATCCAAAAACCACACCCATGCTCAACGAACAGCGCTAACCGAACTGAAGCTGTCAACAGAACACCATTAATTTTGCTCTACCTTTATCCCGCTACACCCACCAACCGATCCTACCCTCTTTATTTTCAGGTCCGCCTGAGCACCACAGGACCACTCTGGCATTGATAGTCCTCTGTATAAATATCCTTTAACACAACATAACATAAAATTGAGCCTGATTGTGCAAGATAGCACCGTTTCACATTTAGCCAGATTGTGCCAGGTAGCCTGATTGTGCCAGATAGCAGCATTTCACATTTAGCCTGATTGTGCCAGATAGCAGATTTTACATCTAGCAGGATTGTGCCGGGTGGCAGCATAACACATTTAGACTGATTGCGCCAGATAACAGCATTTCACATTTAGCATGATTGTGCCAGATAGCCTGACTGTGCCAACAGCAGCATTTTGCATTGACCCTGTTTGTGCCAGATAGACTGATTATGCCAGATCTCTCACATCAAGATAACTATTAGCAAGCAATATCTCACAACTAGCTAGACTATACTCTGTGCTAGCTAGTCCACATAAAATTGCAGCTATGAGCCAGCATCACAATTAGATAGAATTGTGAAGATTAGCATGACATTGTATCTCGACAGAACTGTAATACTAGCTTGCGTCATGTCTAGACCACATTGTGAAGATTAGCTTGCGTCATAGCTGGAAAGAACCGTAATTCCATCAGACGCATTTCTAAATAGAATAATGAATGTCAGCTTGCATCACATCAAGACAGAATTGTGAATGTCATCTTGCAGCACACGTTGATAGGATTGTAAAGATTAGCTGGCGTTGCATCTAGACAGACTTGGGAATGTCAGCTTGGACCACATCTAGAACAAATTGCAAAGATGAACATTGTGTCATATCTAGACAGAACTGTAATAGTAGCCTGCTTCATACCCAGACATAATTGTGAAGATTAGCTTCTGTCATATCTAAAGAGAATTGTAATAATAGCTCACATCACATCTAAACAGAATTGTGAAGACTAGCATTGTGTCACGTCTACACAGAATTGTGAAGATCAGCATTTCGTCACACCTAGACAGAATTGTGAAGATTAGCATCGTGTCACATCTAGACATAACTGTGAAGATTAGCATTGCATCACATCTAGACAGAATTGTAATACTAGCTTGCATCATATCGAGACAGAATTGTGAAGATTAGCACAAATCACATCTAGACAGAATTTGTGAAGAATGGCATTGCTTCAGATCTAGACAGAATTGCAATACTAACGTGTGTCAAATCCAGACAGAATTGTGAAGATTAGCATTGCGTCACACCTAAATAGAATTGTAGATATTAGCTCATATCACATCTAGACAGAATTGTAAAGATTAGCATTGCATCACATCTAGACAGAATTGTAATACTAGCTCACGTCACATCTAGAAAGAATTTCAAAGATTAGCATTGTATCACATCTAGACATACTTGTACTACTAGCTTATGTCACATCCAAATAGAATTGTAAAGATTAGCTTGTGTCACATCTAGACAGAATTGTGAATGTCAGCTTGCATCACATCTAGATAGAATTATAAAGATTAGCATTGCGCCACAACTAGACAGGATTCTGAAGACTAGCATGCGTCACCTCTAATTAGTGATGCCACTAACCAACTCCACTAAACAATCTCTCCCCTCTGTATACAACTCTCACACTCTACACAAACACAACCACACCCCCAAAGCACTACAAACTGCACACACTTCACTACATTGCAACAACAAAACATAACACACATAGCCTCGCTCAACAACACATGACGGCTACCAACCCAAAAGCACACCTAAGCTCAGCGAACATTGTTAACCGAACTAAGGCTGCCAACAGCACATCACAGTTCACTTGCTTTTTTTCACGCTCAACCTAACTAACCCATGCCACCCTCTTCCCTTCTCTGATCCGGCAGAGCGCCAAGGGACCACTACAGTGGTGACAGTGCGCTGTATAAATATCCTTTAACATAACATAAGATTAAAAATGTGTGTTTCTAACACAGCAATAGGGGTGTTGGGGGCGAGGAAACAGTGTTTAGGGAGTATGCTGTTTCGCCATAAGTGCAAGACACATGACTTTGAAAGTAGCTACTGCACCATTGAGAGAAGTTGCACTATAAAGGCATTGTATAGGATTGTCCTCCCCGCAAATTGTGTTTGGCACTACCAGTGTTGGATATGTTGCACGTGTTCTATGTAGGCGACTGACAGCATTTCTGTTTCCCGCAAAAGGGTTAGGAAGCAGAGCCAGCTATAGAATTTTGGTGCCGTAGACAAACATTCCAAAGTGACAGCTTTCTTAAAACACTGCTGCTTTGTGCCTCCACCTCTGCACTCTTTCCACTTTCTCTAATTACCACAGCACAGGGAAATAAAAATAACATTAACTGCACTTGGCATAGGTATTTTGGGCAGGCCAGGATGAACACCTCTGAGGGCTCTGATGTGACCCTTAACACCCTAATTCAGCATTGGACTCAACCACCTAGGTGTCAGTTGCAGAATTTAGTGGCCTCGCCCTCTGATTTGTCTAGGCACATTGGAGCGAACCATGCCCATTGCCTCCTGGCATGTGGCACCAGAGGATCATACTTTGGCTGCTAGACTTTGAGTCAGTTTACATCACATACTCTTGGTCCACACATGCTGCATGACATGTTCAACTTTGCCTCTTTTTGGCATAGACAGGCAGAGTCAGTCAATGGGCTCACCTCTGAGTGGTACAGACCTGGAGGTGTCTTGCATTCCCTATAGAGTCCATGCACAGATGAGCCAGGACTTGGCCTTTGGCTTGCATTTCACACTAACCAACAGAAGAAGATGACTGGGCTTTCTTGTACCCTGCATATTTTAGGAAACATTGGTGACTGGTCCCGCCCACGCATTCAATCTTCTTATAGACCTAACTGGAGAAGGAAATCTCAGAACTCTACCTACAGTCATCTTACGGCAGTGGCTGGAGTGCCGGACTAGGGGCAGCAACCTAAATATGTCTGTGAACCACATGGAACTCTAACTCGAACCACTCAGAGCTTGGCTCCATGGAGGACACTGGGACTCCTCCCAGGGCTTGCAGAATTCTACCCTTGGTAGGGGCAGCCACCTTAATGTCAGTCAATGGGGCCACAGAGGAGATGTTGGGTAGTCAGGAAGGGTCCCTATGATTATGAGGGGTTTATGTTGTACGTGCTGTATTGAGAGCTGGGGGGCGGAGGCGAACTGGGAGCTATTTTGCTATGTCGTATGTATCAAGTGTAGTTTATTATGAATGAGATAAGTTACTTCTAGTGTTACTGTTTGTCTAGAATTAATACATATTAGAGTTGCACGCACGCAGAAAAATACAATGTTAAAATCACAAATGCAACATGAACACGATCTATACACAAGGTGTTTTTCAACACATGGAAACTGGGAGATAGAGAGGGTTTCAATGTACATGCGGAGGGCAGCCTGTCCTGAAATCCGACAGTAAAGAAGGAACAATATTAATAAAACATACGCACAGAGAAATGTGTATAAAAGGAGTTTTAATCTCATAGCAGTAAATATGGAAGATGTTTAATAAGGAGTTTATATAAATCTGCATGTAGTGGGGTTTTGTGAGTTTATTCAGACTTTGCAGTTGGTAGTTACACAATGCATTTTAGGTAGTTGTGGCATTCTGGTTTCAGACTGGGTGGGGTTGACGGAGGAAGAATGAGTCATCCAGTAGAAGGTCATCTTGCGAACAGAACAAAGGGTTATGGTTTAACAGTTCCGCATTGAAGTACCATAGAGAGGATTGATCATTTGCTTTGGCCTGCAATAAAGATGGGTGCCGAGGCCAGGGTGTCCAGTGGTCAATTGTTGTCACAGGTTGAAACTAATGGCTGTACCAGTTGGAGTAGTGGTTGTATAAATTAGAATGTCTTAAGAGGAGTCTGGGGCAGATGAGATTGCAATCGGTAGTTCAAAGTGAAACCTGTTTGTTCTGCCCTTCCTCGTATTGTTAACATATCCGCCCGGACCATGTGCAATCACACTTAAGGTTAAAGGCTCTAGGCCATTTGTTACTAAGTAATGGATTATGTTACATGTGAATGTTTCATTGTGTCATCTTGTCACATCCTACCAAGGACCAGTCACCAGCAAAGGCAGACTTCAAATATGATCTGAAGATGGGCGTAAAGATTGTCGATGACCAATGAGAAAGAATTAATTTGGAAAGGATGGAAGTTCTTTGTAAATGTTTTGTCCAATCATGTTTATGGGGTGGGTGGTAATCAAATATCTGTTTCATGAGTGCTTTAACTGTTGGTAAAATGTATTAAAATGTATCAATTGATGTAGTTTGTTGAGACTTGAGTTGGTTTGATTCCAAGGGACTATCCAACTGCTCCCTGGATTTTTGTACAATAAAACTTGCTTTACATACAAAACATGCACTTGTTCCTCAGGTGGTGGACCCGGTTCGGGCTCAGATAATTAGGAGTCTGCCCCCACAAATTTGGCAACTACAAAGGGACCCCAACAATTGAGGGAGTTGGCAGATCTTGCCTGGCGACGACTGCTGCTGCCTTTTTTATTAATGATCTGGGAGGCCAGCCATGGCAAGCCATGGCGATCCCCCAGAAACAATTGCAGTAGTCGACAGTTGTTGACCGGGCAGCCCCAACTGGTGCATTGTTTTAACCTGAGGGCACTAAGGCAAAGCCTCATGACCCCCCTGCAATGATAGCGGGGGTTGCCAGGTCTTGCCCTGGCGACCCTCTCGGCTGCATTCTTCCTTAAATTACCTGGGGGCTGCCAGGGCAAGGCCAGGCGACCACCTGAGCTAAATTTGCTATGGTCTCTGGGTCTTGCCCTGGCGGCCCCCGAGCGTGCACATTTTGTTTATTTTAAAAGACTTGGGAGGCCACCAGGTCAAGGAGCTGTGACCCACAAGCAATTATTTGTGGGTGTCGCCGATCCTTGACCAACGGCCCCAGCAGATTAATGTTTTTTAAAATTACCTGGGGAGCCACCAGGGAAGGCCTGGCTACACCCTGACCAACAATAACGAGGATCACCAGGTTTTGCCCTGGTGGCCCTCGCTGCTGCATTCTTTTTTTCATTAGCTGGGGGCTGCCAGGGCAAGACCTAGCGACCCCTATCCCCCATCAGCATTTGCTAGGGTCACTGGGTCTTGCCGTGGCGGCCCCCGAGGCTGTACATTTTATTTATTTTAAATGGTCTGAGGGGCCAATAGGACAAGGCACTGTGACCCCTCAAGCAACAATTGAAGGGGTCACTGGGTCTTGTACTGGCAGCCCCCGCTGCATTATTTGGGTGGAATTACAGGGGAGAGGTGCGCCAGAGCAAGGCCTGGAGACCCTGTATCAACATCTGACTTCGGGGGCTTTCCTTGTGGCTCTGGGGGTCCTCTCTTCCCTGGTAATCTGTTGGCCAGGCTGCAGCAGCCAATAAGGAAATACCTTATTTGGATTCTGCAGCCTGTCCCCGCTTTCTATGATTGGCTATCTCTCTAAAACACAGAGAGATAGCTAATCAGAGAAAGTGGACTGGACTTTCAGCTTCAACTGAATATTCTCTGAGGAATCCGGCCCAAGCCGAATAGCTGGGTTTTGGCAGAATTTCGTCTGAATACTTGCTCAAAGCTGAAATTCGGTACACCCCTTGTCACTTATAGTAAAACCAAGTGATCTGCTTTTGTGGCTAGTTGAGGAGTGAATCCATCAAGGTGCATTTTAATAAGCCACCCTTGAATTGACTCATGTTCAGCTGAACAGCCTACCTGAAAGTCTGTTTTGATGGGATTCAGCTTCAGTTAGGTAATTGTTATCCATGCTTGGATGAAGCACAGCACTGCATGAGGTGGCGAGATGTCTTGAGTATAGCTCACTTTAAACCTTACATGTGTATACTCCCCAATATATTTGAGAAGTGAGATATTTGGGTTGGTGAGATGTCACCCTGTGTACTCTATGTAGAGATTGAAGATCAGTGGGGATATGATTGAGCTTTGTGTTACCTGGCAGGTGAATGGATGATGGTCCGGCCTAAAGTTTCTCATCTGCACTTTCAAGGTAGCAAGGAGTGGACTGGCAAGGGGGGCAAGCGGGTAGGCTGTTGCCCCGTGGGCCAAAGCTCCAAAATGTAAAAACAATAATTGAAAAAGATGAAATCCTTCAGAATCTACCCTACCACAAAAGAAACAAGTGCTGCAAAGCCTTCTCAGGTTCTGTGTAAATGGGACGAGGCTTTTGTTTTGATTTCAGCAAATGTTGTAGATGTGCCTGGGTGGCCCCCCCACACATGTGCTTCCACAGTGAGTGAGAGGGAGAAGAGTCCAGGCTGCAGGGGCATGTTCATACTGGGCAGGGGCAATGCATGCATTTACCAGATTCTGTGACCATGGACGGTAACGTTGGCACCACTGCTCCCCATCCTCCATTGGTCTATTACAATCCACAGCCAAGGAAGTAAATGTCCATATATTATTAGAGTTTGCCCTTGGTTTGATTCTGTACAAATGCTTCTTCAATGTTCTGGTGAATTTCTTGCTCACCACAGTGTTCATACAAAAGGAGTTCAATAGTACCCTGAATAGAACCCATGGATGTTACTTATATAGTCGTTATAGAAACGGCTGTTGGACTGTTTGTGCTACTTACTTTTGGACACAGTTGAAAAACACATATAGAAAGATGTAGTATTCAGGTATTAATTATTAGAACACTACCAACTAAGGGGGTCATTCAGAATTGGGCAATTTTTTTAATACTGCTGAAGGAAATGACCAGCCCCGACAGTGGTTTTTCTGAAAATCCACCCTACTCAAAGTTTACAACCAGCAGAGGTGGTATTTCTGAGATACCTCCAGTGTTATTTCAGAAATACCAACCCCGAAGGCAGTTATCTAAAGATGTTTACTTAACATTTGTTGCGGCCATTTTCATCATCAATGTGAAGGGCGAAATGAATTATGTACAAGTGGCTCATATCACTATTGCTGATTTTCTTTATGCACAAAATGGTCAATTGTAGCCCTTATATGCATTATATGGGTAAGGTGGTAAGTGGAGGCAAACGTAGATGGCCACCTTTTTACCCAGTCAATATGGCCCTATTGAAGTGAAGCTCCTATGCTTCTGTCTGTACAGAAAAAATAAAGATTAAAACATGTGGGGCCATTTAGATTTTTGCTATAATAGGTAGAAATAGGTGACTTGTCTGCAGAAAGTCCACCTAAAAAACCACAGAGGGTAGTTTCATAGAATACAACCGACGGTATTTGATCAAACCCTGAATTGGGTGGATGGTAGAATCAATGGTATTAGCCAAATACTGACGATTATACTGTTACTGCCCAACTCTGAATGACCCCTAAACTCTGTGATCACTTTTCATTGTCTTCTCTTATGTGACCAACAAAAGACACACATGCAAATCAACACCGGATTCAGATATAATAGATACAAGGTCACATGAACACAGATAAATCATTCCACCTATACATTACACTGTCACAAATATGCTCAAACACATTAACCCAGTCACAGAAACTGAAACACACACTCTCTCTCCACCTTATTTGAAAACACACAGAAATATAATAGGCCACTTTTGCTCACTTCCCATCGACGGGTCCAAGGCGTATTCCCTTTGCAGTTCTATCTGCCTCTGCGAGTTGGAAAAATGCAGCTGCCTTTCCAAGAAATTGCAACTAGGGAGCACAAAAAAAGCCGGAGCCCCTGCCGTTTTACGCTCTTCATTGCTCAAGTGCAGACCCCCATAGCCACAGTTACCAGCAACACTCCAACCATGGCTTCTTGTTCTGTTTGGACAAGGCTGACTAGCAAATCAATGTGTCTAACTGTAAACCAGGGCAATGGAAGGTGGTGAGGGGCAAGGAATGGGCTTGTTATGATTGGGAATTAAAGGGCGTGAGTGGCAAGAAATTGGTGACTGAGCAATGTAGGCAAGGTAAGGAGGTGTGTGTAAGGTAAGGGAAGGGGATTGAGTTACCAGTTAAAGGATGCAGCAAAAGGGGTCTGAAAGTTAATTTTAAGAAATGGGGGGCATTGAGAATGTGGTTCAAGGGAAGGGCACAGAGGAGAATGGGTAAGGAAAATAGGGTAAATGAGACGGAGGTACACATGTGGAACTTCAGGTCAGAAGGTTGACTGTTGCTGAGATCTATGTCTGACCTCCATGCCAAAGCATCCGATTGTGGGACAGGCTTGACCCGCTTTCTTTTTTCTGACTATGATGCATAATTGCTTTATGAACAAATGTTTCAATGACTACATCTCATATTTTTTCAGGTTGATTTATCATGTGACTTGGTGCTTTGAACGTACACACAAGTGTACAGGGTAAGATTATAATTATAGTAGGTTTTCATTATAATTGTAAGCATAGTCTGTTTCTCAGATGTATTTGCCTCAGGATACAGACGATTGATAGGCTTCCCCCTTGTAGATACACTGGTGCTTTGAAAACCAGATTTATTGAACAGTATACTAGGTTATCCCTTGAATAACAACTTTGCAGAAATGTTTTTTATTTCTAATATTGAAGATGGAATAGAAGAAAATGAAGCCTCCCCTGCTTTCTGAATTAGAAACTGTGGAACTAGGAAGGCAGGGCTCAAATCCCCACCTTCCACACTTCATACATTATGTGATCCTGAGCAAATGGCTTTTCATCACTGCGACTTATTATTCTTAACTGTCTGTAGAGGAAGCCTCACTCATAAAGGTTTATACTCTATAGTGTTACTCTATAAATAATTATAATTTGAACAACTTATGTTAAGCATGCTGGTGAAGGGGCAGGATGACAAGTGAGGGTCTTATGTTTTGGTGGGTGGGTACACAGGGTGCCGGTATGGGCTTTGTGTTGTGGGCTGGAGAGACAGGAAGCCATGTATGGGTCTTTTGCCATGACAGCTCATGTTTAGCTCTGAGAGCAAACTCAGACTCCCTGGTTCAGCAATGGCTATGCTCTACCAATGAAGTATCTATCTTTTCCACCTCTGAGGATGGGCTGGGAGGAGATGTAGCCTGCTGTCAAATTGCAAGCTTTCCCATTTCACCAATTATATTATCCTGGTGAAATAAATGTACTATATTTGGTAAGTGGGAGAATTTCCAGGGGTCCGGGGTTCTAAGAAACCACAAACATAACTGAAAAATATGTTGCATAAAAGGAAAGTAATGTAAATAATTCCTACTACATATATTTGAGTATGTGTAGGAGGGGGAGTGATTGGTATTGGGTTTACTTGTTCTGGATGTTGGGGCTGCAGCACTGTCGGCTTGGGACATTGCACTATGGGCCATAAAAGCAAACATGCCCCCCAGACCAAATGTTGCCAGCTCTCCCCTGCAGGTAAATATCCAAAGGGTAGGAGGGGAGCCAGTTGAAGACTGTGCCATTGAACCCCATTCTGTTAGAGAGAGGGCTGATACATGTGGCATGGCCGACCGTGTTGGACGCTGCAGAAAGGTGAAGAAAGAACAGGAGGAAGATGTCTCCTTTGTCCATGATTTGGAGAGCATCGTCAATGACCTTGATGGTAGTGGTTTCCATGCTGAATCCCAATTCGTATTCAGAGAGTTGACCGTATTGGTTGATGCAATCATAGGATTAGTTGGCCTATGTTTTCTCAATGATTTTGCCAATGAATGAAAAGCTAGTGATCGGCTGGTGGTTTAAGAGGTCGTCCAGGTCTAGAGTGGATTTTTAAAAATGTTTTCAGATTAGCCCTCTTATTGGGCTGCGTAGGAAGGTGCCTTGGTTGAGCGAGACATGCACTATTTGGAGAAGGTGTGTTTCACATTGGGATATTAGTGGCAAAGCTGCATTTTTATAGACAGAGATGTGTTTTCTGATTTTTACTATTTTGCGATGAAGAAGTTATTCACTGTGTTACATTTTTCTGGAGACCCTGGGATTAACAGGAGAAAGGTGACTAAGCTTTCTTTTATCGGTCTATTCTAAGAGACAGAGTGGGGGGTCTTAGTTAATGTATAAGGCCTTCATATAAATCCAACTGGAGATACATTTGAAATGAGCCATCTGGACATCCAGAACAGCCCCGGCATATGGTTGTAGCATTCCTTTCTATGGCACACAATGTTTTCCAGTGGTAAGATAGGATAAGGGCCTGAATCTGCCATTACAAAGCTCTAACTTTCACGAGTTGGGGCGTGGTGCCCCAGATCAGAACAGCCACTTAAGGGCAGTGATTGGAGCTCTGCTCTGTAGTCATCACCGTAGGGAAAGCATCGGATTGGCAGGAGCTGAATTTCATTTATCCGCCAAAGGGAGGACAAGACTGACCAAGTTGACAGAAGACATCAAGGCTGCCCCAGGGCAGGTAGGAAGGTCGAGTTATGGCTCCATGGTTCCGGCAGCTGAATTTGGCTAAATGTACTGCAGTGCAATGTCGTCAAAAGGTCATGTGACAATATATGTCCTCAGCACTTAAGGGAATTAAGAGAAGAAAGATAAAACATTTTCTATTGCAGGTTTACTCTATGTAGATATCATTCTCAAGAGATCGTTATGACACTTCTATCTCTCTCTGTCTCTCTCCTGTTCTCTCTCTTGGATCTCTCTCCTTCATATTCTTTTACCCAGTCTGACTCTTTTGCTCACTTCTGCCATGTCTCTTATTTCTCTCCCTCATGCAGTCTCTATTTTCCTCTTTCTTGTCCCCTACTGTCTCTTTTTCTCTTTCTCTCCTAGCAGGTGAGCGCATGCTTGTCCAGTCGGCAGGCCTAGGATTTGTTGTCACCTAGCAAAAACGGATGCTACACACCGGCTCTGTTGGGAAGGTAGAATAATTAATTAAAGGACTTTAGATGATATAGTGGCTTTGATCTGCATGGAAGAGATGCACTGTTCTTCGAGGGGGTGTGGAAAAAGAAGGATGCTCCTAATGGTATCATTATACAAAATTTGGATATTTAAACAGAGGGGCACCAAATGTTATGATGTAACCTTGTTCTTGATTCGAGGTGGAATGTATGTAACCCTGGATACAGTGCACTTCCTGAATGAGTGGTTCCTGCCAGTGGTGACTGTTCGGCTGGAGTTGCTGCATCACTTTGCTGTGAAAACCATGATAAAACTGCCATTGGAGGAATGTTGGTATGATACAAGCAAGATCTCTTGTTAAAACAGCTCTTCTATCTACAGTGCGAGACTCCACCTACTTTTCCCAGAAACCCAGTTAAACAGAAGCTGCACGCTTCCTGTACGCACGCTTCCTGAGTGAGTGCTTCCTGCGAGTGGTGACTGTTTGGCTGTTCAGCGGGTCAGATGAGCAGCCCCTCGCTACCTTGCTTTGCATGGGATATTTGATTTAGTAATCTTCCCGTAGAGAGTGGATTTGTTAATCCACACTCGCAACTTGAGAGTTGAGGGGCGTGCGCAAGTCACACAGATCTGTGCGACCTACTGGGCGACGTATACACTCAGATCTAACATTCCCATGCTAGTCAAAGACGTGAAGAAACTCATGCCCGTGTCAACTATGCTACCCACCCTCTTGAAGCCGATATCCACACCTTCTCATCTGAAAAAGCCTATAGGCAAACGACAAAATTGAAAGGACCAGTACGCAGGGGAGTTGCTAGGTCTGGAAAAGACCCGGGGCTAAGCTGATGTCACAACTGTTGGGACTGGGGGCTAGCTAGTCTTTTGGCTGTAGCTCCTGAGATTCTATCCGGGGCTACAACCAAAAGATCAGGGGCTATAGCCCCCTTACCCCCCCCCTAGAAACGCCCCTGCCAGTATGCTCTAAGTCGGTTGGTGCAGACTTAAGACACTTGTGGTCTTCAACTGATGGTGCTGCCCCGGCGTTGTTGATCGGCGCCATTACGCCGTTCACTGACGCGACAAAGACTGAAGATGAGCCCCTAACATCGCCTCTGCATGTTGCACATCAAGAAATTATGGCATAGAACACACAAATATGATATGTATTTGTTGCTGCCAAGGTTATCTTGTACGCAGAAATACTGGCATTTTTAAACCCAAAAGATGGTCTGGGTGTGGGCCCGACATACGATTCTTCTGAGGAAACAGTTGAATTCATAACTTGTGCAGCTGCTCTTGGAGTAAACATAGGAGATACCGACACATTTGTGTCATTTGCCATTGCAGCTGCTGCATCGTTCATATTCTCGTTATTCATTTGAGTTTCACGTACGAGAACTACGTTTATTCTTGCTTCATTATCAGCCGTGCTCATGGAGAAGGCCCCCTCAAAGAACAGTATGACCCCACGTGGCAGGGACGCATCGCTCGCGGTCGAGTCTACAGCGTGAGGCCTATTCAGATTTCTGGCTTCACTTTCCATATGCACTCCAGCGCAAATTATGGCCAAATTAGTCACCACTGGCAGGACCATTAAATTACTCTGAGCTGACACAAACTCCACATACTGATCAGAGTTTTGCCCGCAGTAGGAGTGTAATTGACTTCAATACTTATTTCAGAGGTCGCCTGTAGCAAAACACTTGCTTCCTCGGGTGTATTAGACGTCGAACAAGCAGAGAAACCAGTGCCAGTTACCGCCTGTGAATAAAGTCTAGGAACACCCAGGGTTTCATTCCCATGCACGTCAGGTTGTATGGCAGCAGGTTGCCCTAGCGGCAGAACTAAACGGTCAGAAGCGGTATCTCTTTCGCTTTCGACCGTCTGGCACATTTGTTTGGTATATGCCATAATGAAGGCCAGTGTGTCAGTGACATCCAAATTAATGAACAATTGATTATAAGAATGCTTGACCGAAGATACAGAGGCCCTTTTCCTAATAGACCGTTTCTGTTGGAAGTTTTCTATACTTTTAAATCTCTATGTGCGATTTTTATTTTTGTATTTTATTTATTTGTATAGCGCACAAGGCCCGAGGGCAACCGGGCGCATTATTTAGTTACAGGCAGGTTACAGTCAGAAGTATTTACATTAAAATATACAAAATATACATGTTACATAATCAAGGGTATGCAGGTTGCACAGGCTGAGCAAAATACAAGGCAAGATATAATGCAAGAGGCCAATGATGCCATGATTAATGTTACAGTCAAGGTCATGCATGGTCATGGGTGGACAGCCAAGCTTTGGCATTACGCTTGAAGGCAGGAAAAGAGGATTCAGCTCTGAGTGGGTTACATAATGTGTTCCACAACTTAGCTGCGAGAACAGGAAAGCTGCGACCTCCAGATTTTTGGTGGTTGAAGCGTGAGATGACAAGGCAGTTACATTGTGCACTTCAGAGAGGTCTTGCAGCTGAATGAGATGCAAATCTGTTGGATAAGTAGCTGGGGGCTTGGTTGGCAATACTTTTGTGTGTGAGTGGCATAGCTTAAAGAGAGACTCTTTGGGTAACTGAAAGCCAGCGGAGGCTCTGTCTGTATTCGGAGATGTGTGAGGTCCTAGGGATGTTAACGGCCGCTCTGATAGCATTGTTTTGGATAATTTTAAGTTTCCTGATATTGCATTGGTTGGTACCCAGATAAAGGGCATTGCAGTAATCAATTTTGGAGAGGACCAGAGTCCTGGCTAGAGTAGTATAGTTGGCTGGTGACAGAAAGGGGCGGTAGGATGTGATAAGCTTGCATGTGTAAGATGCAGCTGAGGAGACTGCATTGGTTTGTCTAGATAAGGAGAGGGTGGAATCAAGGTAAATACCTAGTGTCTTGGTGTCCTTGGCCACTTTGATGGAATTACCATCAATAGTGAAGGACTTGAAAGAAGAGTCGAGTTTACTGAGTTTTTTAGGTGAACCTAAGATGAGGAGCTCAGTCTTCTCGTCGTTTAAGCACAGTTCATGCTGCGCCATCCAGGTCTGGATGACTTGATAAATGGCATTGATAGCTAGGGAATCAGTTTTGTGATCACCTGTAATAGGAATAAGTATTTGGGTGTCATCAGCGTAATTAGTGTACGTAACGCCCATGCAGTCCAAGATGTCAAATAGAGGTTTTGTGAAGACATTGTAGAGTGTCGGGGACACACATGATCCTTGGGGGACTCCACATGTGATAGGGGAAGGTTCCGCCGTGGCGGAGGAGGAAAAGACCCTCATGGATCTATTGTCCAAGAAGGAAGTAATCCACGCTGTAGCTTTCTCCGAGAAGTTGGCAGCAGTTTTGAGGTGGTGGCATAGGATTTGATGATTACCTAAGTCAAATGCTGCATAAAGGTCTAATAAGAGTAAGAGAGCCAATTTTCCCTTGTCTTTTAAGTCTTCAATTTGTGTTTTTAGATCTAATAGTGCAGTTTCTGTGCCATGGCGAGGGCGGAAGCCTGATTGCCTTAGACCCAGGAGGTTGTTGGTTTCGAGATAATCTTGGATCTGCAGGTATGCTGCTCGATCAAGAATTTTTAAGAGAAATGGCACCGTGGTCATTGGTCTGTAGTTGGTGGGAGTATTAGCGTTCAAGGTTGGTTTTTTCAGAAGAGGAATAACCCAGGCATCCTTAAGGTTGTCAGGGACGATCCCCGAACTGAAGGAGGAGTTTATGAGTGCGGTAATGAAAGGCGCCAGGTTATGTGAGGCCTCCTTGATAATGGTGGCAGGGCAAGAGTCTCCTTGACAATTCGAAGGCTTAAGGCTGTTCAGAGGTAGAGAGAGGTGAGAAGCAGAATGGTTGCAAGGATACAGTGTTGGGTTTGTAGTTAGCCTGGGGGCAAGCTGTGATATAAATGAGTGCAGGCTGTTTGTTTTCTCATTAATTTTAGTTTGGAGCATGGTGATTTTACCCAAGAGGGCCTTTTGGATGTTTGTACACCAAGTGCTGTCTTTGGAGCAGGTGTCTGGAGGAGTGGCAGGGGATTCCAGTTCCTTTAAGATTTTGAATAGCTCCTTGGTGTTGGATTGGGCATGTTCAATATGTTTATTATATGTCTCTTTTTTAGCAGACAGTATGGCTTCTTTGTAGTTTAGAGTAGCTAGTGCCATACTTGCTTTATTTGATTCCGTAGGGTGGCTTCTCCAGCGAGTTTCAAGGGTCCTTTTTTTCCTTACGTAAGGTTCTCAGCTGAGGCTCGAACCAGGAGTTAAGGTAAGCGCAGGGTTTAGGTTTACGTAATTTGGAGGGAGCGATAAGATTAAGTGCTTTTAGCATAGTCTGATTGTAAGTGTCTACCAAGACAGTAGGATCCGAGCATGCGGAAGCAAGATCATTGAGTGCAGGGAGGATGAGTGGGATAAGTTTGGCACAAGTTATGTTTTGCTTGTTCCTGGTGGATGTAGCAGGTGCTATGTTAGGGATGGAATGGATGGTTTTAGTGGGGATGCTGAAGGTGATAAGGTAGGTTGGCGTTGACAATAGAGTCACAGTTAAGGTCCGCTATCCAATCTAGGATTCTGCCCTTAGAGTGAGTAGGTGCGGTAACACTTTGTATGAAGCCTAGGTTAAGTAGTAAGCTATTGACATCATGGGCAGATGCATCGTTGGGACGGAGATTTAACGTGGTTTTGTAAATAATAGCTATACCTCCTCCTTTAGTTTGAGCAGTGTTACGGTCACTTCTGATGATAGTTTAGCTTTCAGGGATTGCAAGGGATAGCAGGGGTCCTGAGGCCGCATGGAGCCAGTTTTCCGTGACGGCTATAAGGTCCAGGTCATGAGTAGTGATAAGATCAGCCATATCAAGGGCATGGGCAGTGAGAGACCTGGAATTGATCAATGCTGCTTTAATACTTGTTGAAGGTTGCGTAGTGGACGGTAAGGTACTTGAGTCAGGAGTGGGGTCCAACAAGGGTGTGTCCATAGAGGGGGTGGGAGCATAATATTGGGTGGCTGCTATAAGCTTAATGTCAGATGGTTTGGCTAACTGGGCACTAATAGAACGGTGGTAGGAGATGTGAGGTAGTCTGGACCCTAGTCTAGAGTTTCTCAATGAGACAGTGTAGGGTTGGTTAGGTGTGGGTTTCCTGGCAAAGTGTTGTAACCAGATAGCTGGATAGTTGAGGTAAGGGTTAGCCAGAGGGACGTCCATGGTTGAATGAGCAGGGAGTTGCTGGTGTATGATGTCAGAGGTACCGCTGAGGCGTTGTAACTGCACGGTAGGGTGCGTGTCAAATGTGTGTTGTGAGGCACAGAAGGATGGCAGGAAGACGTGTGTGTAGTTCTGTGGTAATGCTACGATGGGGGTGTTAAGGCAAGGTAATGCTGAGTCTAGATGTGCTATAAAATTGATTAAGAGGCAAAAGGCAAGTTGACGGTAGATGAATGCTGCACTCTGGAGATGCATATTAGTGGGAGAGTAGGCAGCGGGTTATCAGTCACTCAGTATAGGTGCATCTGGCAGATAAGAGTGTGATGCTGTGTCAAATTTGAAAAGGCAATGCAAATGGTCAACATAGCAGTTCTGGGGGATAAGATCACGTGACATAGAAAGTTACTTTACTCAGAGATACACGATTAGATACTGCCATCATACATATACCATCTTTGCTGGTCAGACAGCTCATTTGGCCTGAAAAAGACAACATAAGTAAAAAAGGTTTTGAGATCCAAATTAAAAATCAAATAGCGAGGAAAAAAGGAAATACTTCAACCAGATATATGGGAATTGATAAACGAGAACCTACCCCGCATACCTGAAACATTGCTGATAAAATGCCAAGGCACCAAAGGTAACTTACAAAGAGAGCTTTTCTATAAAGAAGACAGTTCCGGGGTGGTTGTTGAACAACCATAAAGATGGGCATGGCTGTCAAAATCTAGAGACGAAACCAAACACAAACAGCAGGATTAGCATGTAGAAAATAGTTTACCCTTAAGCTTCAAAATTGCTATATGGAATACAAGGGGTCATTCACATTTTTTTCAAAAACTTTGGTTTTATTAACATTTTCATGGTATAACAAATAGGGACAAAGCATGATCCAAGAATAGACAATCGGTACGCCCTGCAACCCCAGCCCCTCCCTCCCCCCCCATAATGAAAAATAAAAAGAAAAAAGAAACAAAGAGGGAAAAAACAAAAGCACATTTCACCTAGTGCAAAATAACTGGGAGACACTTTGAGTGCACATATGTAACCAGAGCTTGGAAGTGACTGTGGACGCTGAGGTATTCCATGACTGTTGTTCGATCACCGTTCCCCGTGCCGTGGGCATCCGCTCTCCTCCGAGCTCCTGGCTGTTCCACTCACCCTCCCACCCCCCACCGGGCTTCAATGAACATTCCATCCCCAGGACTCCTGCACCCCATACCAGTTCGCTTGGAATGAGCCAGAGTCATTGTTTACCATTGCTGTCAATTTGTCCATAAAGAACATCTGCTTCACCTTCTTTAGCCAGTCCTCCTTTGAGGGGGTCTCCGGACTCTTCCATTTCTGGGCCAAGGCCACCCTCCCCGCCCTTAGAATTGTTTCCCACATTCTGGGGTATCTATATGTGTCCTTGTCTTCCGGGGGGAGACCCAGCAGCATTGTCAGGTGGTTCTGGGGGAGCAGTTCCTCTGAGACTTCCGCGATCCAACCCCTTACCCTCTCCCAGTACGCCTGTACCTTCGGGCAATGCCACCACATATGGCCCCTCGGTCCAGCCTGACCGCAACCCCTTGGGCATTCGGGGGACACTCCTGAAAACATTTTTGATAGCCTCACCGGGTCTCTGTGCCACCCCTGTAAAATTTTGAAGTTATGTTCCATATCTGCCGTGAACAAGTTCCCGTGAAATGCAATTTTAAATATCCTCGACCAGGCGTCCTCTGAGATCACCTCCCCAGCCAGATCGTTCCAGAATGTACGGAACTCCCTCCTCTCTGCCAAATTAATGGTGTTAAGAATCTTGTATATCCCAGACACCGCCCCCTTCCTTGAGGTCACTGAATCAAGAAATTTCTCAAAAGGAGTCAGCTGCCTTTTTAAGTTTTGACCACATGACTGATCACAGAGGATACCTTTCAGGCGGAGATATTCAACTATGGAGAGAGACCCCTTCCCAAGAGCGTCTCTTAACTCCTCATATGGTAGGAATTCCCCTTCCTTGAATAGTTGGCCCGCCCATTCCATTCCCAAGTCGGACCAGGTCTGAGCTTTTTGGAACCCCCTGCTCCCCAGTTTGAGGGGGTGGCCCCAGAGTGAGGACATCGGGGACGGCCATGATGTCAGATGTGCCGTCTGGGGGCCTTATTTCCAGATTGCCCAGAGGACTGCCAGTGTAGGGTGGGATTTAAGTCTACACAGGATCGACCTATGTGGGGCCCACAGGAGGTCTCGAACTTTCATGGGGTGAGCATCCATGTCCTCCAGGTAAGACCAGTAAGTTCCGGTCCCCTCCTTCATGTGCTCCAGGAGGACGCGCAATTGGGCTGCACGAAAGTGCAATTGGAAGTCTGGAAACCCGAACCCTCCCTCCTCTCTCGGTAAGGTCAGGACCGCCTTCGCGGTCCTCGGGGTCTTGCCCTGCCATACAAACTCTCTCACCGCATTCTGTAACGTCCTAAAGGTGTGGTCTGGGATGGTAGTAGGGAGAGCAGTAAAGAGATAAAGTAAGCGCGGTAGTATGTTCATTTTTACCACTGTCATGCGGCCGTACCAGGACAGAACCATCGAGCCCCATCTCCTGAGGTCAGCAGAGATTCCCGCCAGAACAGGATCATAATTGGCGGGGGCGAGGTTGGAGAGGTCCCTGGTAAGGAGGACGCCCAGGTATCGGATAAAGGCCTTCCCCACTGTTATTCCATTGAGTCTGTCCAAGGGGTCCAAACCCGGGTCACGTACCCTCATGGGGAGTAGAACTGATTTGGAAGTATTGATCTTTAATCCTGAGAAGCGCCCGAAAGCGGACATCAGAGACAGGAGAGGGGGGAGCGAAGAGCTTGGGTCCACCAGGTAGGCCAGAATATCGTCCGCAAACAGGGACAGTTTGAATTCTACTTCTCCTCTCTTAATCCCCCGGATGTCCGGGTGTGCTCTTACTCTATGGCCAGGGGCTCCATTGTTAGGACGCATATCAGGGGAGAAAGCGGGCATCCCTGTCTCGTTCCCCGGGAGAGGGAGAATGATTCCAACAGCCTGCCATTCACTTGGACTCTTGCCCGCGGGGCTCTGTACAATGCTGCCACCCATTCCCTAATGTGTACCCCAAAGCCCATTTTCTGGAGGAGGAGTTGCATGTATCTCCACTCGACCCTGTCAAATTCCTTTTCCGAGTCCAGAGAGAGGACACTCGCGTCGAGATCCGATCCCTGGGCATAGTGGAATAGATCTATGGTTTTGCGGATATTAACCGAGCCCTGCCTGCCTCTTATGAATCCAACCTGGTCTCCATGGACCAGTTTCGGTAGTATCTCCTCCATCTGCCTCCCAATTACCTTGGCTAGGATCTTGACATCGATGTTTAGAAGGGATATTGGGCGGTAGGAGGAGCCCTCCATGGGGTCCTTGCCTTCCTTGGGTAATACTACAATTATGGCTTCCATCATAGATTCCGGAAGGGTTCCCCCCTCCTGGACTGCATTGAAAACCTTTACTAAATGTGGGGCCAGGGTCGAGCGAAACCTTTTGTAGAAGTATACTGAGAAGCCGTCCTCACCCGGGGAAGTGACGCCCTCATCCCACTTATCACCTGTTCGACCTAGTCTTCCTGCACTGGACCCTCCAACCTGTCGGCCATTTCCCTGGTCAGGGCCGGGACTTGTATGGAATTCAAAAACCTTTCTATCTCGGTCTCGTCCCCAGTATATTCTGATGAGTATAATTATTCATAGTATCGGCGGAAGGCCTCTCCTATATGGGACGCTTCATGTTCTATTGACCCCACATCGTTCTTCACGGCTTTCACCATTCTACTTCTTTGCACCCCCTCAATTTCCAGGCTAGGATCCTATCTGACCTGTCCCCCTTTTCATAGTATTTCTGCTTAACCAGCTGGAAACTCCTTTCTGTTTTGTGGAGGAGGAGGTCCTTCAACTGGAGCATGTAGTCGTCCAGGGCGATTACCTGTTCGCGGTCTAAGGGCACCGTTGGGGAGCCCTCCGGCTGGAGATGGGCTATTTTTTCCCTCAGGATCCTTTCTTGGGCATCCCTCACTCTTTTATTCTGGGCTCCCTTCTTAATGAGAACGCCCCTTAGGGTTGCCTTGAAAGCATCCCATAGGGTGTGCGGGCCAACCTCCCCATTGTCATAGATCTCGAAGAAGTCCGTTATGGCATCTAACACCTCCTGCGCGTGGACCTTGTCCTTCAGCAAGGGGTCATTGCATTTCCATCTACCCCTGCGGTCTTTGGCCCATCCCCTTGCTACGGTGACTCGTACCAGATCGTGGTCCGACCAGGGGACAGGGTCCACCCTGTGGCCAGTGACAAATGGATGTAGGGTCTCATCCACTAGGATGTAGTCTATTCTGGAAAAGGAAGTATGGATGGCTGAGTAGTACGTGAAGAAGGGGGCGCCCGACCCGGGGGTAAGGGGGGATCGTGTCCACCAGGCCTAGTTCTGTGTTGACTCTCTGGAAGTTTCTTGCCATGGTCTCGTCTGCCCCCCTGGGAATCTGGGGGCCCACACGTTTCCTATCTCTGGACGGGTCTAGAACCATATTGAAATCCCCCCCTACCACCATCGGGCCCTGGACAAAGAGCTTAAGTTTATCCCTCACCTCTTCCCAGAATTGAGTTTGACCTTCATTCGGCCCGTATACTACGGATAAGGTTAGAGGGGCACCCTGCAGGGATTCCTGGCCAACAAGTAACGTCCTTCTGGATCTTTCAACATGGCCTCTTTCTCGAAACCCACATTCCTTGATATTAATATGGCCACTCCTCTTTTCTTGCCCTTATGAGATGCACAGAAGACCTCCCCGATTCCTCCACCCTGCATTTTGGGCTCCTTCCCCCGGGCCCAGTGAGTCTCTTGCACGAAAAGAAGGTCAAGGTTAGCCCTTCTAAATTCCCTGCAAACCAGGGACCTCTTAGTAGGAGTGTTCAGACCCCGGACGTTTAGGGAGCCCACTCCCAGGGACGGTAGACTGTCAGCCATTATCTAAGTATTCTTTTTTCGCCGACCACCTCGTCACCTCACCGCTCCTCGCGCGCTCCCTTAGTGTCATATTGTGCTCACCCTATCCCCCCGCCCTCTCCCTCCCCCCCTGGAGGGCCTAAAACATTTCTCCAACTGGCCCCCCAGTCCCAACCCCTAACTGAACAACCCCAACTGTCTCGTGTCCCCCCTCCCCCCACCCCGGCGTCCAGCCAAGAAGTTCTTTCATCGCTGGCTTTTGGCCGAACCACCAGCCTGCCCGCTTCGACCAGGCGCTCCATGTAATGCTCATCCTTATGAGCCCCCCCTCCCTCCCTGCAGCGTCATCCCCCACATGACTCCCCCATACTTGCTGTTCGTAGGGATGCTGATAATGGCAAATCCACTGACTTTTCGTTGCACATTGCGAGATTCGGCAGGTTTCCCCAGTCCTCAGTCCTCGGAGTCGTTCCGCTCTCCCTCCTTAACTGGCGACGGAGTATTCATTTTCCTATATTTCCTCGCACCCGCTTTCCTTCTCCTATCTTTTGACGGGCCTGGGCCCCCCGGACTATCCCTCTCCGGCCCCGATGGGCCCCTCCGGGGATTCGAGACCACTACATAGTCTTGGTTGGCTCCTCGTATGTCGTCTTCCGTGATCAGAGTTGACCGCTGGCCCATATACTCGAAAGTCAGGGAGAATGGGTAGCCCCACCGTAGCGGACCCCCTTTTCGTTAAGCAGCAGTGTTAGGGGGCGACACATCCTGCGTTTGGCCAGAGTGTAGGCGGAGAGATCTTGGTAGATTGCGATCTGGGCATTGTTGTAAGTGATCTCCCGAGCCTTCCTGGCTTCCTCCAACACCTTTGTTTTTTCCGAATAGTAGTGAAACCGGACCAGAATAGATCGGGGGCCCCCCGTCCTACCCCCGGCCCTATGCACCCTATCAAATGTGGGTTCCGTAGTCATTTCTTCAGCAAATAGGAGGGTGATGATGTCTCTCACCGTTCGGATAATGTCTCTCTCCGTTTCCCCTTCCACTTCGGGTACCCCAAAAATCCTGAGGTTATTCCTCCTTTCCCTGTTTTCGAAGTCGTCCATCTGCCTGGACCTTTCCTCATCCCTTTTCTCCAGGGCCGCTAGCCTCAGACCTACATCCAACTCTAGGGACGCTGATGATGTTTGATTGGTCTCCAACTGCAACAGTCTATCCTCGACCTTGTCCACCCTTTGATCAATTTTCTCAAATTTCTGGGCAATGTCAGACCGCATGTCCCTGATTTCCTGTAATATTGAGGCAAAACCTCTTTCCATGGCCGTCGTGGAGGGCACCGGGGCCTCCGACTGGGCCATTCCTTTAGTGGGGCTTGGGCTTCTCTTGCGGCCCGGCGTCTCCTGAAAGTGAAATTCCTGTAAGGTTTTCCGCCAGTTCATCTGGCCGCCCCCTTCTGGATCAGTCAGTGGTTTCCTTCCTGGGGCTCTCAGTGGGGGGCCGTGGGGAAAAATAAAAATTGGGGGGGGGGGGGCGGGACTGGGCACACCCTCACCTAGCTGAGATACTCCGTTGCAGGGGGGTCTTTATTGGGCGGGCACACGCCCCACCGTCTCCAAGTGGGGGCCTCTCACCCGGACCAGAGTCGCCGCAGCCAGGCTAAGTTGTCGCTGGTCTGTCCAGTTCTATCTATGTGGGCAACTGGGACCGTGGTCCCTGCTCCCCAATCCTCCGCTCTCTGATCTCCAAGGCCATCCCCGGGCGGGCACACGCCCCACCAACACCCGGCGGGGGCCTCGCACCCGTGGTCCGCACAGGATTGCTGTTGCTTTCCTCGTGGGGGGGGAGAGTGGCACGGGCCCGGCTTGTTTTCACCACCCGGAACCCTCCGCCTCCGTGACGGACAAAGTCTGGCTCCCTGCCTGGCCTGGGCCCCCCCTCGCCGTGATGCGGGTCCTACTGCCTTGTTGGGGGCCTCCTGCCTGGCGATCCTCAAAGTGTCTCGGGGCTAGCTCCGAGGTGCGCTGGGTTTCGGCTCCTCTACGTACGTTCTCCGCCGGGCTAGGCCCGCGGCCTGCTGCTCTGCGGAGGCTGGGGGGAGGGGTGAGGATCCGCTCCACAACTCGGGGGGGAGCCCCCTCATCCCGCCATGGCCCCCGCTCTCGGGGCCGACTGTGCAGCAGGATCGGGGATCAATCGGGTGAGGCGGGGGGAGGGGGACGGGGACTCCACACCATGTCTGCGCGGCGTCCGCGGGGCTCCTCTCCACTCTCCCGCACCGCGGCTGCTGAAGCCCTGCGCGGGTCCGTCCTGGGCAGACGTCACAGGTCCCGTTCTCGTGCTTCCCGGGGACCCCGAGCGTCACTTTTTCGCTCACTAGGTGCCTGGGGGTGTCACCACACAACGCCGTCATGCTTGGTCCGCCTGGGGGATTCGGGGGGGCTCAATTCCCTTGTTCAGCCCGGCTTTGGCAGGAGCAGTACGATCAGGCAGCCATTGCCTGCGCGCCCCCTGGTGGCCTCGTCATTCACATTTAATGTAACTGGATAACTTAAATATGCTGAGTACGTATGACCTAATATTGCTCCAGGAGACATGGATCACTAAGGAACCGGTGTGGCTAAATCGCCAAACTTGCTGGGTACCTGCTACTAAACCACCTAAAGGTAGACCCATGATGAGTCTCCTAGGTGGATTAAAAGTGAATTCGATAGGCAACCTGTCACAATGGAAGACATCTTATCCTGGCCTACAATTCCTTAGATTTGATATTCAGAATTCATCTTATTCAATTGCTACCATAAGTATATACTGCAATCCAGTAGACATCACAGATGACAAATTTATGAAAATAGTCAGTAGTTTGCTGGACGACATTGATGCAGATCTGTATATCAATATGACATTTATAGTAGGGGACCTGAATACACATTGTATAAGTAATGGTAAAAAATTGTTGACAAAACAAGCAGAAAAATGGCTAGTATTCATGAAAGAGTGCAACATGGTCCTGCTAAATGGTTGTATCCAAGGGGGTGTCCCCCCCCAACCCATGTGGAAGAGAAATATTTCGAGTGCTATCATTGATTATGCTTTTGTATCCAGGCAAGCTTTGGAAACAGTATTAGAATTTACTATTGTTCCCACAAACTTAAGTGACCACAACATTTTAGTCAGGACATGTAGTATGCCAAAAACAACTCTGCGTAACTATTACAATTACAAATTAAATGCGAATCAGGTACTTAATCGTATAAAATGGACAGAAGCCAAACTGGATTGACTGTTAAACAACATGGCACATTACCCTCCAAGGCAATATGTAATCCTGGTCTTCAAGACCAGCCAATAAAACCAAAAATACCTGTGATAAAGGAAAGAATAAACAGAAAAAAAGAAAGCCATAAGAAAGATCATAGCTAAAAACACCTATGACTATAATAAACAAGTTACTAGAATAAATACAAATTATAGAAACTTTATCAGGCAACATCGAATAAGTAAAACTCAATTTGAAAGTGAATGTATGTTGTGGTCGCTTGCAAATAAATCAAGCGCTCAGATTTGGACCTTATTAAAAGATGGAGCCAAGACTGACACCATATCCCATGTTATAAACGCTATTGGTGAAGATGGTTGAGTTCAAAAGTTCACTAAATTGTTTTATGCAAAACCTAATATAGAAGAACATCCAGTTGTATAAAAACTAGATGAAAACTCCTTAACAATTGGGATAAAAGATATAGACGATGTTATCAAATAATTGAGTAACTCCAGGGTACCGGGTCCTGATGGCATTTCAAATGTCACTCTTAAGATGCACCCAGAAAAACGTAATACTTGATAAGATATACCAAGATATATAGCACACAGGAATAATACCTGATTCGTGGAGACAATCCATCATCTTTCCAGTATTCAAAAAGTGAGAATCGCATGAACCCCGAAAATTATAGACCACTAGCATTGATGGATTCAGCTGGCAAAATATATGCCAAGTTTATATTGACAAAATGTAACTAATAGCTGAAAGAAAATAACTTGCAAGATACCAAACAAGCGGACTTTGTCTCAGGTTTGGGAACTGCTCCTATTATACATATTGTACAAGCTTTGAAACATCAAGCTATAGAGAGAAAAAAACTTGTATATGGTGTTTGATGACTATAAACAAGCATTTGACACAGTTTCTAGACCTAAGCTGTGGAAGAAACTAACTAAAACTTGCAAGGTGTCCAGCTTTTCTCCTCAACGTTATCCAACAATAATACATGGGAACATCAATCAAAGTAAAATTAAACAGAAAAGGATTGTTAACTGAAGCAATAAACACCAATGTTGGTTTCAAACAGGGATGCTTGTTAGCTTCCACTCTTTTCAATTTTTATATTCAAGATATACCTGAATTTTCAAACAAAGTCAGATCCTTTCCTCTGAAGCTTAATAAGAACGTGGTGAATTATTTGTTATATGCAGATGATTTACTGATCGTTGATCAAACTCCAATCGGGCTAACTAGAATGCTACAGGCTTTGGAAAAATAGACATGCAATAGCTAATAATCTGTCAATGAATTGAATGTATGATTGGATTAGAACAAGAAGTGAATGTGAGAAGTACACATGCTTTAAAAAGGGATATTTCCCGCCAAAAAAACATAATGATTTCCCGAAATATATGCTAAAACATCCAAACATTGCATACCGGATAGAAATGATGAGAATTAGATTTAACTTAGTACAAACAAGAGCAGTACAGGGTAAATGGAATTCAGATAAGAATGCAAATATTTTATGTAGATTTTGAAAAAACTAGACAGAAGTAGAAACGGTGAAACATGTTATGGTGGAATGCAAAGAGCTTAGCGACTTAAGCCGTGATACTTTCCAGAGGTGTTTTAAGGAGTACAGGCTACTAAATGCAGAAACAATGTGGGCAATCATGTGCAATGCCCAACAGATAACATTGAACATAGCAATGATTGGATACCTAGTAAAAGTAGGTTTCATTGAGACCTTGGCAATCTATCGAGTTTAGACAGATGCACTAGTATTTTTGCAAGGTAACCAAACATGTTAAAAATGGTATATATGACAAAAAAAACAAGTGAAACAAATAACATATCCTTGCATTGTTATGTCCGAATGATGTAAAAGGTATATATATGTAAAAATGTGAATTTCCTTTTCTTTTTTATTATTTCCTCTGCTGTTTTAAGAAATTGAATTGTAAGAAAATACTAACTTGTTTTTCCATTGTTGGACCTGATGTAATAGAGGTATATTGAGTGTGTTTTTGTAAAGATTTTAAAGTGATTTTAAGCGAAATGATGAATATATATTTTTAAAGTTGTTTTTCAACTAAATCAAACAAACTAAATTACAATATTTAAATAAAGGATTCATTGTCAGTTGGGTCAGTGGTGGCAAAGCAAGTGGAGATGGTCCTACACTCCTCAGGCTTAAATGAAGAACTCACCTGTCCTACCAGCTCTGTAAACATCCTTTCACTGGCGATGAGCTGGCTGCTGGGGAGGGGGCAGGTGGAGTCTGTGGAGCCCCTGCCACCACTGTGGGCCTTGATCTGGGACCGGGCACCATTGGTTATGCTTGGTGTGATGGTTGCTGTGTCGCTCGCTACGAGTTGAGCAAGGGAAGGTTTCCTGATTGTGAAGGGGGCCTTCCATCCCAGCTGGGCCCCACAGTGAGGTGAGATTCGAGTCCTTCCCTGACCAGGCTCGGAGCTCTGCAGTAGGCCTCGGAAGAGAGGCCATAAAGACGTGCAAGCGTGTGTTCTCCGGTGCCAGGCAACCATGGCCTACTGCCTGGCATCCATAGCAATGGAGTTTTAAGTGAGGATTAGCAGGCCAAGTGTAACTAAGCCAAATGCTGATGTCTCTGCTGACAGAGAAGCATTTATTTGGATGTTAAGCCGTACTGCTGAAGCTACCCGCAGAGGGTAGGTGGGTGGGGTTCTGTTTTCTTGATTGGTTTTGGTCTCTGCTGCTGAACCTTTGCAGTTACTTTGAACTTCAAGTGGCCTCAGTGAATTCAAGAAGTGACCATGGCGGCAGCTAGCATTCCTCTGCTGTCCCTCTTTCTGGCTTAGCCACGGTGCCTCCCATTCCCTGGGAAAGTGGAAGGTTATGTTTGACACCTACTTGGTGGCAATTGGGTGGGGCCAAGTTTACTCCTGCATGGAAACATTCAGCATTACTGCACAATATTGTCCCAGAAGGGTACAGTGTTTATGATGGCCTGTCTGAACCTGTGGAAGAGGGTCAGGGTGAGTGGGATGATTTAGCCACTGCAATCAAAACATTCCAGGATTATTTTGACCCAAAGAAGAACAAGATGTTTGAGAGGCACATGTTTTTTCAGCAGGCCGAGGAGCCGCAAGAGCCTCTGGCAAGAGCCTATGGAGAATTATGTGGCCGTGCTCAGAACACTGAGCCCCACGTACGATTTTGGACCCTTGGCCAGCTCTCTTATCAGGGATCAATTAGTTTGCTGCACCAACAATCCCAGCGAACGAGAGAAACTTTTCATCAAGGACATGATGCTGGAAGAGGCAGATGAGGTGGCCAAAGGTATGGAGAAAACGTCACATTACATGCGGCACATGACGGTGGCCAAACAGGTCCACGGGGTATGTGCCATCAAGACCACGAAGAAGAGTAAAGATGCCAGTAGGGTGGTGAAATGCTTAAAGTGTGGAAGCAGTAAACATTTTTCCACTAGCTTGTTTTGTCCAGAAAAAAACACCATCTGTCTTAAATGCAAGAAGGGCCACTCTGCACGCATGCACGGTTAGTGCACTAGAACCAGTGGAGTCAGGCTACAGGGTGGAGCAGGCGGTTGTACATTCTGCCTAGTCACCACCACCTCTGGCACAGGTTAGACATGTCATTGAAATCACAGCTATAATGGGTACGAAAAGGGGACCGATAGATGATTTTCTGGCCAATAGGAAGCTCTTGCCCATGAAGCTGGACAGCAGATCACTGTGGACTATCATTTCAGTAAGGACGTATATGGAGGAGCTTGGAGGGAGAAAGGGGGATCTGGTGGCGCATGACATTAAGCCGTATGCGTATGGTGAGGTAGAAGCTTCAAGGAACATGCGACTGTAGCTGAAATGGAGGACAAGTGGGCAGAAGAGTTCCCTGAACGGTTCTCAGAATAGTTAGGTAGATTAAGAGATTTTAAGCATTACATTAAGGTCATGGACCAAGCAATCCCAGTCACGCACAAGCAAGGCCTGTGCCTCACTTCCTGAGGGAAAAGCTGAAGGTGGAACTGGATTCCATGCATCAAAATAGAACAATACAGGGATTGTGAGTACAGACTGGTTGTCGCTCATCGTGTTGGGGACCAAGAGCAATGGAAATTTGAGGGTCTGTGTAGACCTGGGGGACCTGAACAGGATTATTAGGATCGATAAGGATCGCTTGCCCATCATTTCAGAAGTAGTAGACACCTTGGATGAGGCAAAGATTTTTACAGTCAAAGACTTATCTGCGGCATATCAGCAAATGCCGTTGTTGCATGACTGTCAACATGCACATCCTTTATAACACTGGAGGGGGCGTTTACATTTGTCAGGATGCCCTTTGGGCTAGCCTCTGCGGTGGAAGTGTTCCAGCGAGTAATGGAGAAGGCTATGTAAGGGGTTCCCAATACTGTTGTGTTTCATGGTGATGTGCTAGTGTATGCAGCCACGAGAGAAGAGCATGATGTGGTGTTGAGAGTGGTGTTGAGGAGACTTAAGGATGCTGGTTTGACGGTGCAGTGTACTAAGTGCAAAATAGGTGTTGAGAGCATGCAATACTTGCAGCATAGTGTGTCCATTAAGGGTATAAGCCCTGAGTTGAGTCTGCTAGATGCAATAAGCAAGGCCCATGTTCCCAATGACAAAGAACAACTTAGGTTATTCCTGTGCCTTGCTGAATATTACCACAAGTGTTTTCAAAACTTTGCAGTTATTTCCATGCCACTCAGGTCTGTTAAAAAAGGTTACAAAGTTTGAGTGGTCTGAGGATTGTGATAGTGCCTTCTTGCAGATTAAGTCTGACATAGTAGCTGCACCTTCATTGGGGACATTATGTGCAAGTGATAGCACTGTACGCACATTGGATGCCAGTGCCTTAGGTTTGGGGGCGGCTTTGACTCAATGTGTTAGGGGCAAGGAGGAACGGGTGGTGGTGTTCACTTCAAGGCCATTGAAGGGGTCGGAGAAGATTCTAGTTTGGAAGAGGTACTAATGGCAAGTGGCAATCAAGAAGCCGTTGGACTGCAGGAATGCGAGTTGACTGAAAGCAATGATGAGATTCTTTTTTTTAATTTAATCTTTTTCTTGAGTAAAATACAACAAGAACAAAAATATAGGCACAAAGACCACAAACAAAAGATTCACATGTAGTTGGCTTCCAACAGCAATGATGAGATTCTTAAATGTGTCAAGGAGTGGACTGTGTCTGGTTGGCCAGGGAGAATCTTGGTTTGAAGTAAAGGATGCGCTATCCTTCATTGGGGGTAGACTCAGAGAGGGGGTCAAGATAATGCCGCCTGAGGTGTCCCAGGGATAAGCTGGTTTCTTTGGACCATCAAAGTTACTTGAGTGCTAGTGGCACCAAGTGGAGGTTAAAGCAAAGTTTCTGGTGGCCGGCTATGAATCGTTTTGTGGAAAGGAGAATAAGGGACTGTGTGTCATGTGCTACCAGTGACAAGACCAAGGTGGTTCGTGAAATACCCCTTATCCTGGTTAGTGTTCCACTTCAGCCAAGTGGCTATGGATGCAATGGGGCCAATACAAGGTTTAGGGTGTGGTTTCAGATTTGTGTTCGTATTAGTTGATCATCATTCCAAGTGGGCTGAGTGGATGCCTGTAAAAGAGGGGACTACTGTGGAGATAACATTTTTGGAAGATGTTTTCTACAAGGAGGGCTTCCCGCAGAAGATTTTGATGGACAATGGAGTCCAGTTCTATTGTGAGGCTATGAGGATGTTTTTTCTGTAGGGGTTTTCCAGAAGGCCTATTCGCACAGCCCTGTATGACTCCAGGGCGAATCGGTTGGTGGAGCAAATTAATAGATTTATTAAGGGTGGTATTCAACTGGCCATGTGCTCTGGGTTGCCCTGGCATGGATGTGATGCAGCACATGATGTGGGGGTATAGCACCAGACCGCATTCAGTGACAACGGTTTCCCCGTTTGTGTCACTTAAGGGACAGGAGCTGGGGACAGGGTTGTGTCCCAGTTAGTTAGGTATGGCTACCTCTCAACTAGTTGATAGGAAGGAAACTGCTAGAGTACTCAAGGAGGAGCAGGAGCATTACAAGAGGGCCTTCAAATGGGAGAAGAAGGCCAAGACAGATCTGGAAACAAGTGTCAGGAGATAAAATTCCTGGGACCCAAGAGGAATGTGGCTGTGAGAAATGGAGTGGTAATTATAGAGGGAGGAGAGGTATGGTCATTGAAGAGGTTGGTGCCTTACAAGAGGACACACAGAAGGTGGAAGGGAGTTTGGGGCAGGAGAGAGGGAATTACCTATGGACGAGTGAGCAAGCGAGAGAGAGTGAGGGAAGGAAGAGTGAGAGTGAGGCAGCGTCTGTTTTGGCAACAGGGTTATGTGTGCGTTGTGGAGAGCTGAACATTTACAGTGGTTTCTTCTGGATAATGAATAAGAATATGTTCAGGCTACGAACCTGCAGGGTAATTCATAGAATTTCGCAGAAAAGTGTCGCAAGCGGCTGGCGCAGAGTGTCTGCGTGCGATTGTCTGCGCCAGGCGCGTGCGCTAAAACCGATTTCCGCGCACAGCGTATTCATGGATTTTAGGCTCCCAAACCAGCCGTGGCGCAGAGTATCGCAGCGACCCTGCTGCAGCGCCAGTAACGCCCCCAAGAACGCCCTTGAGCAAGGAAAAGCCATCAAAATCGCTAAATCATCGCAAAGGGCTGCGCTAACCCTGGACCAGTTGACAGGGCTGCCAAACAAGGAACGCAAAGCGGGTAACGTTTATATCAGGGGTACGCGGGACGTTTTACACGCGATTAGCCAGGGTACGTGTATTACAGGGGTACGCGGGAAGTTTTACACGCGATTAGCCAGGGTACGCGTATTACAGGGGTACGCGTGAAGTTTTACACGCGATTAGCCAGGGTACGTGTATTACAGGGGTACGCGGGAATTATCACACGCGATTTGGCTGGGTACATGTATTACAGGGGTACGCGGGAAGTGTTACACGCGATTAGCCAGGGTACGTGTATTACAGGGGTACGCGGGAATTATCACACGCGATTTGGCTGGGTATGTGTATTACAGGGGTGCGTGGGAATTATCACACGCGATTTGGCCGGGTACGTGTATTACAGGGGTGCGCGGGAATTATCACACGCGATTTGGCTGGGTACGTGTATTACAGGGGTGCGCAGGAAGTTACACACGCGATTAGGCTGGGTGGGTCCTCACAGGTGTTCCCTGTACACCCTCCACGGCCCCTGCAGGCAGCCCACAAAACAGGGGACTACCCTGCACACCTGCTCATGTCCCCCAGCACCCCCACCCCCCAGCACTGTGGGCCACCCTCCACCAGGCCCCCACTCATGTCCCCTTGCACCCCCAGCCCCCTGCACTGTGGGCCACCCTGAACCAGGCCCCCACTCATGTCCCCTTGCACCCCCACCCCCCAGCAGTCATGGGGCACCATCCAACAGGCCCCCACTCATGTTTCCCACCACCCCCACCTCCCAGCCACCATGGGCAGCCTCCACCAGGCTCCCACCCATGACTATCACCACCCCCAGCAGTGCAGGGGCAGCCTCCACCAGGCCCCCACTCATGTCTCCCACCCCCCACCCCCCCAGCACTGAGGGGCACCGTCCACCAGGCCCCCACTCATGTCTCCCACCACCCCCACCGCCCAGCAGTGCAGGGGCAGCCTCCACCAGGCCCCCACTCATGTCCCCTATTACCCCCACCCCCCAGCCACCAGAGGCAGCCTCCACTAGGCACCCACTCATGTTCCCTATCACCCCCACCCCCCAGCAGTGCAAGGGCAGCCTCCACCAGGCCCCCACTCATGTCTCCCACCACCCCCACCCCCCAGCCACCATGGGCAGCCTCCACCAGGCCCCCACCCATGTCTACCACCACCCCCACTCCCCAGCAGTGCAGGGGCAGCCTCCACCAGGCCCCCACTCATGTCCCCTATCACCCCCACCCCCCAGCCACCAGGGGCAGCCTCCACCAGGCCCCCACTCATGTCCCCTATCACCCCCACCCCCCAGCCACCATGGGCAGCCTCCACCAGGCACCCACCCGTGTCTACCACCACCCCCACCCCCCAGCAGTGCAGGGGCAGCCTCCACCAGGCCCCCACTCATGTCATGTCTCCCACCCCCCACCCCCCCAGCACTGAGGGGCACCCTCCACCAGGCCCCCACTCATGTCGACCACCCACCCCACCACCCAGCACTGTGGGGCACTCTCCACCAGGCCCCCACCCATGTCTACCACCACCCCCACCCCCCAGCAGTGCAGGGGCAGCCTCCACCAGGCCCCCACCCATGTCCCCTATCACCCCCACCCCCCAGCCACCATGGGCAGCCTCCACCATGCCCCCACACATGTCTCCCACCACCCCCACCCCCCAGCAGTGCAGGGGCAGCCTCCACCAGGCCCCCACTCATGTCCCCTATCACCCCCACCCCCAGCCACCAGGGGCAGCCTCCACCAGGCACCCACTCATGTCCCCTATCACCCCCACCCCCCAGCAGTGCAGGGGCAGCCTCCACCAGGCCCCCACTCATGTCTCCCACCACCCCCACCCCCCAGCCACATTGGGCAGCCTCCACCAGGGCCCCACCCATGTCTACCACCCCCCACCCCCCCAGCCACCAGGTGCAGCCTCCACCAGGCACCCACTCATGTCCCCTATCACCCCCACCCCCCAGCAGTGCAGGGGCAGCCTCCACCAGGCCCCCACTCATGTCCCCTATTACCCCCACCCCCCAGCCACCAGGGGCAGCCTCCACCAGGCACCCACTCATGTCCCCTATCACCCCCACCCCCCAGCAGTGCAGGGGCAGCCTCCACCAGGCCCCAACACATGTCTCCCACCACCCCCACCCCCCAGCCACCATGGGCAGCCTCCACCAGGCTCCCACCCATGTCTACCACCACCCCCACCCCCAGCAGTGCAGGGGCAGCCTCCACCAGGCCCCCACTCATGTCTCCCACCCCCACCCCCCCAGCACTGAGGGGCACCCTCCACCAGGCCCCCACTCATGTCTCCCACCACCCCCAACGCCCAGCAGTGCAGGGGCAGCCACCACCAGGCCCCCACTCATGTCCCCTATCACCCCCACCCCCCAGCCACCAGGGGCAGCCTCCACCAGGCACCCACTCATGTCCCCTATCACCCCCACCCCCCAGCAGTGCAGGGGCAATCTCCACCAGGCCCCCACTCATGTCTCCCACCACCCCCACCCCCCAGCCACCATGGGCAGCCTCCACCAGGCCCCCACCCATGTCTACCACCACCCCCACCCCCCAGCAGTGCAGGGGCAGCCTCCACCAGGCCCCCACTCATGTCCCCTATCACCCCCACCCCCCAGCCACCATGGGCAGCCTCCACCAGGTCCCACCCATGTCTACCACCACCCCCACCCCCCAGCAGTGCAGGGGCAGCCTCCACCAGGTCCCCACTCATGTCTCCCACCCCCCACCCCCCCAGCACTGAGGGGCAGCCTCCACCAGGCCCCCACTCATGTCCCCTATCACCCCCACCCCCCAGCCACCAGGAGCAGCCTCCACCAGGCACCCACCCATGTCCCCTATCACCCCACCCCCCAGCAGTGCAGGGGCAGCCTCCACCAGGCCCCCACTCATGTCTCCCACCACCCCCACCCCCCAGCCACCATGGGCAGCCTCCACCAGGGCCCCACCAATGTCTACTACCACCCCCACCCCCAGCAGTGCAAAGGGCAGCCTCCAACAGGCCCCCACTCATGTCCCCTATCACCCCCACCCCCCAGCCACCATGGGCAGCCTCCACCAGGCTCCCACCCATGTCTACCACCACCCCCACCCCCCAGCAGTGCAGGGGCAGCCTCCACCAGGCCCCCACTCATGTCTCCCACCCCCCACTCCCCCCAGCACTGAGGGGCACCCTCCACCGGGCCCCCACTCATGTCTCCCAACCCCCACCCCCCCCAGCACTGAGGGGCACCCTCCACCAGGCCCCCACTCATGTCTCCCACCCACCTCACCCCCCAGCACTGTGGGGCACCCTCCACCAGGCCCCCACCCATGTCTACCACCACCCCCACCCCCCAGCAGTGCAGGGGCAGCCTCCACCAGGCCCCCACTCATGTCCCCTATCACCCCACCCCCCAGCCACCATGAGCAGCCTCCACCAGGCCCCCACTCATGTCTCCCACCACCCCCACCCCCCAGCAGTGCAGGGGCAGCCTCCACCAGGCCCCCACTCATGTCCCCTATCACCCCCACCCCCCAGCCACCAGGGGCAGCCTCCACCAGGCACCCACTCATGTCCCCTATCACCCCCACCGCCCAGCAGTGCAGGGGCAGCCTCCACCAGGCACCCACTCATGTCTCCCACCACCCTCACCCCCGAGCCACCATGGGCAGCCTCCACCAGGGCCCCACCCATGTCTACCACCACCCCCACCCCCCAGCAGTGCAGGGGCAGCCTCCACCAGGCCCCCACTCATGTCCCCTATCACCCCCACCCCCCAGCCACCATGGGCAGCCTCCACCAGGCCTCCACTCATGTCTCCCACCCCCCACATACCCCCCCAGCACTGAGAGGCACACTCCACCAGGCCCCCACCCATGTCTCCCACCACCCCCACCGCCCAGCAGTGCAGGGGCAGCCTCCACCAGGCCCCCACTCATGTCCCCTATCACGCCCACCCCCAGCCACCAGGGGCAGCCTCCACCAGGCACCCACTCATGTCCCCTATCACCCCCACCCCCCAGCAGTGCAGGGGCAGCCTCCACCAGGCCCCCACTCATATCCCCTATCACCCCCACCCCCCAGCCACCAGGGGCAGCCTCCACCAGGCACCCACTCATGTCCCCTATCACCCCCACCCCCCAGCAGTGCAGGGGCAGCCTCCACCAGGCCCCCACTCATGTCTCCCACCACCCCCACCCCCCAGCCACCATGGGCAGCCTCCACCAGGCTCCCACCCATGTCCCCTATCACCCCCACCCCCCAGCCACCATGGGCAGCCTCCACCAGGCTCCCACCCATGTCTACCACCACCCCCACCCCCCAGCAGTGCAGGGGCAGCCTCCACCAGGCCCCCACTCATGTCTCCCACCCCCCACCCCCCCCAGCACTGAGGGGCAGCCTCCACCAGGCCCCCACTCATGTCCCCTATCACCCCACCCCCTAGCCACCAGGGGCAGCCTCCACCAGGCCCCCACTCATGTCCCCTATCACCCCCACCCCCCAGCCACCAGGGGCAGCCCCCACCAGGCACCCACTCATGTCCCCTATCACCCCACCCCCCAGCAGTGCAGGGGCAGCCTCCACCAGGCCCCCACACATGTCCCCCTGCCCACAGACCCTGACAATCCTCAAGCATGGGCCTCATGGCCAGCCAGCACAGCCCAAAGACACAACCAAGTATTACATGCGCCCATGATACTACTCCAATGGAAAACAATTTAAATGAACACATGTGTCTCACACACACACACAATGGTTGCAAGTGAACCTGAATACCCATATCATGACATGCATGAAAACAATGAGATGAAACCACACATTGAAGAATGAAAAAATCAAAATAATGTATTAAAAACAACAGTAATGGCAATCAAAATGAAACAAAATACACAAGTAAAAAAAAAAGAAAATTAAGCTGGCTGTCCCTTTTCAAATTAAAATCAATAAATGATAATCCAAAAAAATGTCTTCCAAAGTTCCAGTCCATAAAAAGTAAATGAAGAGAAAAAAGAAATAGAAAACCATTGCTCCATGGAAAAAAATATTCATAGTAATAAAAATATCCAAATGCAAAGTCCAACTATGTACAAAGTATTCAGGGTCCATCATCCCAACAGACGAAATGGAACTACATACAAAAGGTGGAGCAGTGTCCGTCGACTCCAAATAAAAATAAACAATAAAGGAAACCTATCACTAAATAACTATATACAATGGCGGCGGGCCAGTCCAGCGGCTCACTCAGTGGTGTTCCGGGCCAGGGCATCATCGAACTCCTCGTCTATGTCCCGGAGGCGGTCCTGCTCCATGGCCCCAAGGGTCCGCAGGGACGCTGACATGTTCACCTCCAACTCCCTGCGGATTGCCTCGAGGCACTCGGCCAGCCTCAGGGCCCTCTGCATGGAGTTCTCTGCCCTGACCATCGTGAGCCGCGCCTCTTCCGCCCGCCGCCGCTCCGCATCTATGGCGTGGCCCAACCGCTGCCACACGGAAGACACTTCCCGTCCAGGGTCCACCTGCCCTCCGGCCGATGCCTGCCCCTCCGATGTTGAAGGCCCCGAGCTATCGTGGCTCCCACCTACAGCCTCCTGCTGCTGCTGCAGCTGCTGCTGTCCATGTGCCCTGTCTGATGGTGCCTGCACATCCTCCTCCAGCTGGGGTGCAGTCGTTGATGTGGCCACCCCTGCTGGACGTCCGACTCCCGACTGTGGCAGGGATCTGTTGTCCACCAGCCTGGCCGCACGGTCAGAGGCAGCTCCACAGGGCACCTAGGTGACACATGGGTGGGAAGATGGCATGGAGGACGACTGGGGCATAGGGGGTTCTGTGGAGGAGGGGGTCGGAACAAGGTCCAGGAAACGGAGGAATCCAGCCCTGGTGAACTGTCCCAGTGGGTCAACGCGGTCAATGAGCCATGCGAGAAGACGTGCAGACTCATCATGAAAAGACTGCAGGTCAGCTCGCATGGCCCGTTGACGCGACGCCACCCCACCCTGGACAGGCTCAACCTGGTGCAGGATAGCCACATCCGCAGGGAGAGGAAGGCCAGGTGTTGTAAGCCAATCCCCTCCCTGAGAACGGGTCTGGAGGTAGGCATCCCCGCTGGTGCAAGATGATGCAGTGACAGGAGCAGGGACAGGATTGCACACAGGCACCTCCGCGGCGGCCTGTGCTGCCTCCTGTCCCTGATCCTGCACTGCACCACTAGCACCAGTGGAATCCCCACCTCCAGACCCCGCCTCTGTCGCTTGCACGGCCTCCTCCTCCTCCAAACCCCCCACCAACCTGGATGACTCCGTGCCATCTTCCTCCGTTGGGCCCTGTGGGGTCCCAGCTGTCCCTTCTGCTGCCGAGGAGTCCAACTCCAACCTCCGCCTTTTGTACCTCCCCTCGGCAGCTGCGGCCTGGGACATGGCACCGGACTCCTCACTCCCCGACGAGATCAGAACCTGGGAGGGGATCCGGGCCTTGCGTCTCCGGCTGGTGGTGCGACCCCAGCCGCTGTGCTCCACAGCACCTTCTCCGCCCTCTTCATCAGTTGACGCTGCAGACAGGGAGAAAGAAAACACAGGCATCAGGGCACTGTACAATGGACTCATACACACATGACAGTTATAAATGAGTGGCATTGGTAAACCTCAGACATGGCATCACAATCCCCAACACACATGTCATTTCAACTTGCACACATGAGCCATACCACAGCCATATTGCAACAGCCAGCACCATCCTTTCACATACAACAGCATGAGCAGCCAAAGGTCATCCACACATCACATGCAACATAGGGAGTACACTACACATGCACACACACCACCAAACTTGCATGCATGTGTACACCTCCGCCAACTGTCGCAGTGTTCCGATCGACATCCATATCACACCTGACAATCATTCCTCCACATCCTGTGCCATGCAAGCCCACACATACAAGCACCATCCATGTGTCACACATGAGACCCCTCGCATGTGTCACCCTCACGGCCCTGTACACCCCCTTACTTGCCCACATAAAAATACATGTTCAACCTGCACACTCCTGGCACACCACCACACGCACAGCTTACAATCAGTATGCATGTACACTTACCGCTCGGCTCCAGACGGGTCTGTCTCTAAAGGACCTGGACGTGGAGCGCTGGGGATATGCGTTCCAGGACCCTCATCTGATCTTCCGACAAGTGGCCCCAGCGCCCCTTAGCATCCTCTGCCTTTAGGAGGCGCCGGGCCTTGTTGAGGGTCCTGGACCTGAAGACCTCCCAGCGCTTCCTGACACGTTCGTAGTTGCGGACTGCCATCTCCTCCGCATTGATGGCAGTCACGATGTCCATCCAGATCCGAGTCCGTCCTTCCTTGTCGGCGCGCAACCTTCCGAAGAGGGCATCATACTGACCCAGGACATGCTCCACCAGGACACCAACTTCGGTGGCAGTGAAGCTGGTGCCCCTCTGCCTCCTTGGCCGGGGGTTGCCACTGGTGCCAGATGTTGCAGTGCCCAACATGGCAACCCCAGAGGCAGGAGTGGGTGGGCAACTGGGTCCTGGGGCTGGGCTGTGGGGCGATGGAAAAGCAGTCAGGAGTCTTCGGTTCCAGCAGGGGTGGTCACAGCAACAGCACCCCTGGCTGATGTGCAGGCAGCAAATGGCAGGGCACGTGGGCAGCAGGCAGTCAGGCAGCAGCAGATGGCAGGTGGGAGCGTGCTCAGGGCTCTGGGAGGCAGTAATTCGGCCTTCTGGGCAGGAGCGTGGTCTTCTGTGTGTGAACGCGTGGCCAGCTTGATACGGCCATGATTTTGCATGTGAAAATCCAGCACGTCTGCGTGTAATTCGAGGAAAGGCCCTTAGCGCGTAAGCGCGTCAGCACACGTCTGTACATTCATTGGCCCAAAGGCCACCAGCGTATGCGCGTCTATGAAGTCACGTGCACGTTGAATATGGCACACGTTTGAAATGTTGCGTGTTAAAAAAATGAAAGAAACGTCCGAGTGTCAAAGCGTGTAATTGGTGGAAATGGCCTTAGCGCGTACACGCGGAAGTGACAAAGCGTGTAATTGGTGGAAATGGCCCTAGCGCGTACACGCGGAAGTGATGCTGGACGTGTGGGCCTGCATAAAAGGTACGTGTAGAACACCATTTCCTTGTACGTGCTTTTCGTGGAGAGCGAGTGGGTGAAATCTGTACTTCTTGTCGTTTCACACGCGATTTGCTTCACGGCGTTTCAAGTTCGTACTCCCTGTTACCTCTGACAGCTTTTTCTCTTTTTTCTCTTTTTCTGGTTTTCCTGGGCCTGTTCCCTCAAACAGCGTTCCCTTCTACTGTTGTCCTGTCTCCTCAGACAGTGTACAATTCTTCTTTTGGCGGGGGTGTTGCCAACGCGCACACGCGCTTCTTTTTCACGCTCTTTTTCCTGGCAGACGGTGAGTCACGCACGGATCTAACATCTGTGCTTGCCCCGTGTGTAGCCTACCCCTTCAGAGGTCATTCTAGGCTGTGTGTGACACGCATACGTTCATTCTTGTGTTACTGGGTGCCACAGCGTAGTGCAGGTTTATTTTTCCGCACACGTGGTCTAGGAGGGTTTGCGTGCACATTATCTCCCGTTTTTGGGCTTCCTGTGCGTTGCGTGACCCATCATCTTTCCCCAGGGGTCACATTCAGCCTTGCTAGAGCACTAGGGTACGATTACCATCTGGTACCCAACCCCTTTGACCCCCAATTGCCCAGGACAATAGTTTACAGCCACTCCCATACACACATTAACATCAGTGCCATGGTTGGGAGGCGAGGAATCCGCAAGGGTGGCAAAGGTGGACGAGCCACAAGTGGTGGCCGTGGTGGATCCGGTAGGGGACGTGGTCGTTACTTGCAGGGTGACCCTGTCCCCCATGTGTGGAGGACCAGTCAAGGGCACCCATAATCCCCCCCCCCTGGTTGAGGGTGATGTGGCTGACACCATCCATGCTCAGCCCTTGTTGGACCGGCCCATTGTGGCACCAGACCTGGCTGACTCCATGGCTGACTTCCAGGTCACCAGGCCTATGACACGTGCGCTGGTGCATGTTGATGTCATCAGGCCATGTGGATCAGGGGCAGCAAGGTCATCTGCTGCCCCAAGTAGGCAGGGTGGAGAGGCTGCAGGGGCAGCTGCGGCTCCATCCACCCCAGCTCTCACACACCCAGCCAGGACAGTGTCGGTCCTAGTCCATCCTGCTGACATTCCCCCTGACACCATTACACTTGAGCCAATGCCTGCACCAACTCCCATGCTGAGTGTGCAATCCCACACTCCTGATACAGATTCCACCAGGGCTCCTGCCCCTAGTGTCCAGAGCGGCGTAGGACACTCAGGATCCCCACCACCTTCCAAGCGGAAGAGGAAGAGTGCTCGTCCGGCACAGGCTGATGCCCCAGACACGGCTACACAGTCCGGCCCGTCGAGGAAGCCCAGCTTCACGGATGCCGAACTGAATGCACTTGTCGAGTATGTGTCCGCACATGATAACGAAATGGTCATTGTTGCAGGATCCAAGACCACACTTGCACAACGCCAGGCACACTGGCAGACCGTTGCGGACATCGTAAGTGCCCTTGGAATCGTGAGGCGCACAGCCAATGATTGCTATAAGCGCTAGAATGACCTAAAGCGCAGGGCAAAGAATAAGCTGGCCTCAAGTCATGCCGCAACTCTAGTGACTGGAGGTGGGTCTCCAGTAGAAGATATGGAACTCACTCCACATGAGTCAGTCGCTGGGACCTACGTCACGGAGGAACAGATCCAAGGCGTGGGAGATCTGCCAGATTATGAGGCATTGTCCGGTGAGTGCACATGCATGTGTGTGTCATCCATGTGCATGGTGCGTGTGTGAGGGCATCTGTTTGTGTGCCAGGTGAGGGTGTGTGCGCCTGAGTTGTTTGGGTCACCCATGTGCTTCATCCAATACATTCTGCGCAGCAGCATTTGGCCATAGCAGTATCCCTTCTGCCAACAGTAGACATCTAGCCCAACAGCACGCCAGTTGCCCTTGAAGTGTCACCTTGCCACAACATTGTTGCTTATTTTTCTCTGTTCATTCAGGTAGATTGTTTGCATTCCACCACTTTTACTAGGCATTTCTCAGTCCTCTAGTCACATGTCTGACATGGCTATGGTAAAGTGGAGTGACTTTGTTACCTGGATATCATTTGTTTAGACATGTCCCTGTGCAATCGGACCATTTTGGACTGGCAGTTCCAGGTGAAAAATCAGACCTGTTTGAATTAGAAAAGCTATTACATGAGGGAACTGGACTGAATGAATAAGTGCTGCCCTCCTCTCCATCTTCACTCAATAGCAATGGTACATGCCATCTGTGTGATGGCATGTGTATTTCACCTGGCAATCACAGGCCAATGTGTGATGCCACTGCTAGGCAGCATGCAGCAAATGTGTTCATCTTCCATCTTGGTGTCATCAATGTGTGCCATTTGCCTCCCCTTCATACGCAGTGAGGGTGCATGCATGGGAGGGTTTTAGTCATGTGGGACATGTGTCAATCAAGAACTGGTTCCGTTGCTTCTCAGCCCTAATTGTGTGCCATAGTGCTAATGCCTGTTTCCATTTCTTTTCTTTCATGTCTTTGCAGGGGATGACGCACTTGATACAGCTGGGGTTGTGGAGATGGTGCAGACCCAGGAGGGGTCTCAGGCCCGACCGACCACCAGTGAGGGACGTGGTGTGGTGGTGGGTGAAAACCCACAACTGCTGCAGGTCGTGCTCTCAAGGGGTGTCTCTGGGTGCACCTCCCCCGAGCTGTATTCAGGTGTCGATTCGGATGATGAGACCTATGTGGCATCGCAGGTGAGTGTTCCTGGGAGGGATTCTCTTCTGTCCGACCCACCTGCACCAGGGGTAGTACCCTCAATGGGGATGACAGTGTTGGCAGGTTCGCCTTTGGTGGTTACGGATGCAGGGTCACACTCTGCAACATCTGATCCTGTTCCTGGGCCAGCAGATCAGAGGGGGAATGCAGTCCTGCAGCCTCAGGCAGTGCCGGCACAGCAAGGCGCAGTTCGCCTTACCCCAGACAGGTGTGGTGCCCGCTGACGTGGTGGCCGTACGCCACCTGGCAATACCGCATAGGAGCAATCCATATACGGTATGGCTACCCAACATGCAGCATCATCAGAGATGATGGCTCAGGCCATGGATAGGGTGGCCACTTCCATTGTCCCCCCAGAAAGGCTGATGGAGCGACTGCAGCAGGCAACAGTCTCCATCTGCCAGTCACACAGGGAGGATATGTTGGCGTCCAACAGGGACAGGCGGGCGGCACTGGTGACTCTGCAGGATGCCCTTTCCATAGAGTCCCAGGGCCACAGGGAAGCCCTGAGGGTGGAACTCAGTCAGATCAGGACGGCCCTTGTTGAGCTTGAGGCTTCAACACACAGAAGGACAGAAGAGCAGCTGGAGCGTCTCACACGTACGCTCTCAGCTGAGATGCAGGCAACTCGGGCGAAGGTCCGGTCATCCCGTGAGTTGTTGCATGGGGACCTCCGCACGATTATCCTCCAGAACCAGACCTTCCACACTCGCATGCTTGCTGCCATGGAGGAGCAGACTAGGGCTTTGCGTGGGCTGCCTCCCATAGTGCCACCACCTCCTGATGCAGCTGCAGAGTCTGAGGAGAGCGACCACAGTGATTCTCTCACAATAGGGTAGCCGTGTCGGTCACAAGCCCATGGAGGTGTTTTTTTTTCTTCCAGAATCCACACAGGTGGGTTCTGGTGTGCATCCTGACCTCGGACCTCCTGGGTGGCCTCCCCCACACCCCTTGCCCATTCATGGCCATTTTTTATTTTATTTTTTTTCATATTTTTTTTTACAGTGTGTTGCCTTGTGTGGCTCCCGTGGGCATCCGCTGTATTGTGGCTGGGCATGTGCAGGCTTGTCCTGATTTTGGGTTAGAAGCTTGGGTTTGTGAGACACACACCCCTCCTGCTTCCCGTTTCCATGGGCTTGCAAAGGGTGTCCCCAAGTGACATTGACTACACGGTGACGTTGGACTCCCACTACATGTGTGGGTAGTCTAGTCAATACTGTGTATACATTCCTAGTGCATATTGCTGTTGTGTTGTACACTGCATGTTGCATAGATGTGTAACTCATCATGCATGTCTACCTCCTAATTTGCAGGTCCTTTCCTCATGTCTACACAAGGCCCTCTACTTTGGAGATGGAGTCCATGTTGGCAGCAGTGCACCTAGAACTCTACATGGCGGCAACACTGTACAGTTGGAAGTGGTGGGAGTGCAGGCATTTCCAGGTGGTGAGACTACTAATTTCTTACATTCGTAATGTCATGTTGATGGTAGTTTTGAGGGTCAGTAGCTGATAAGTGGTATTGCTAAATACCTGCTCAAGTGTGTTGTTGGTCCTGCATTACTGTGAGCATTTCAGGTGTTGCGAGTTTCAATTAGGGACACTGTACTTTGTGACACTTGTGTAATGTTGTGGGGATTACTTTGTTTGCCCTCACATAGCATGACATGGCATGGTGTGTCGTGTGGCGGTGCTGGGGATGGGTTGGGTGACATGGCACTGTCCTCATGTTGCATTTTGCAAGTGGGTATTCATTTTAGCTGCATGAATGTGTTTTTTCACGAAACTGCATTGGTGGTGTCTGTGTAGGTAGGGATGCACACATTGTAACACTTCCAGGTGAACAATCTCAGGCTGATATGGTTTTGACGGTTGATTCTCCAGACATTCAGGACCATTGTCAGGTTGGGTCATCATTGATTGTCAGATGGTATGTGCCAGGGCAGTGTGCACTCCACAGGGGTGTGATTTCTATGTGAAGTAATTAGCCACTAGCTGTCTACGGGCTGCCTCCCCCCGTGCCCTTTCCCCTCCCATGCGCAGCGGGCGTGCATGTGGTTGGAGATGTGGGGGCACCACCATGTCCACGGCCAGGCCCCGGCGTGTTGCAACGTTGTGCAGGACACATGCTGCCACTATGATCCTGCACACTACTGGGGGAGCGTATAACAGCTGCCCGCCAGAACGGTCAAGGGAGCGAAAGCGTGACTTAAGCACTCCGAATGTGCGCTCCACTATGCCCCGGGTTGCAATGTGGGCTGTGTTATATCTTACCTCGGGTGGCGTGGTGGGGTTCCGAATTGGCGTCATCATGTGGGGGCTGAGAGGGTAGGCACTGTCCCCTGTGGAGGTGGTGATGGGTATCATTGGTGGGGTTGTGACCTTGCTCAGTATCTGACATGCATGCATGTGCAGTGGCATTCATACTCACCAAACAGCCATGTATCGCCATGCCGCCCAGCTTCTAGGTCCCGGCTTAGGGTGGACATTCGGTAAATGAAGCTGTCGTGGGTGGACCCGGGATAGTTGGCATATACTGAGGTGATGATTCCCTTGGCATTACATACTACCTGCACGTTGATGGAATGCCAGTGCTTGCGGTTCCTATAGATGTGCTCAGATGCCCTGGGGGGACGGAGAGCCACATGGGTGCAGTCGATGGCACCTAGCACTTTGGGGAATCGTGCCACACCGTAAAAATCCAGGGCGGCAGCATGCCTTTCTGCAGGTGTTCTGGGCAGGTATATGTGCCTGCGGACTGATGGGCGTGCAGTGATGATGTTCAAGACCTGGTGTAGGCAGCGTGACTGCGTGGCCTGTGACACCCCACCCACTATGGCACTTGTCCGCTGAAATGATCCAGTGGCTAAGAAGTGCAGTACATTGAGGACCTTCTCCAGGGGGCTGAGTGCTTGGGAGCACAGGGTGGGTGATGTGAGGTCATCCTCCCACTCACTCACCAGGTCCAGTATTATGTGTGGTGGAAACCTGTACCTCCCATACACCTGGTCATCAGGCATCCCAAAAAGGCTGGTTCTGGGTGTGAAAATTCTGGCCCTGGCTATCCTCCTCCTCCTCCTTTGGTAGCCCACGGCCACTGCTGCTAGGAACGGTATATTCATCCTGGCGTCTGAGCTTGTTAGTTTTTTGCGTGCAATTTTATGCGTCGCGGGTCGACGTATGCCTGCTTCCTGCTGGCGTACGTGTTTCTTTGCACGTGTTGTAGGCGAGCGTGTGAAACTTCCCGCGCACCCCTGAAATCCACGTACCCAGGCCAATAGCGTGTGTAAATTCCCGCGCACCCCGGAATACACGTGCGCTGATGTACTCGCGTGTGTAAGTGCCCACGCACCCCTGAAATACACGTACATAGGCCAATCGTGTGTACGCGCACTTTTGTCCAATTACACGCGATGACACTCTGACGTGCAGTCTTTCCACGTGTGCTCCGTCATCACGTGCTATGAGGGAAACACCCGTGTGGGTCACGTCACAGACGCGCTTACGCGCTGAGGGCCTTTGGTCCAATAGAATCGCGTATGCGTGCTGACGCGCTTACGCGCTAAGGGCCTTTCCTCGAATTTCACACTGACGTGCAGGATTTTCACGTGCCAAATCACTCCGTATCAAGCTGGCCACGCGAAAACACACGGAAGACCACGCTCCTGCCCAGAAGGCCGAATTACTGCCCCCAGTGCCCCGAGCAGCCTCCCACGTGCCATCTGCTGCTGCCTGCCTGCCTGCCTGCCTGCCTGCTGCCACCGTGCCCTGCCAATTGGTGCCTGCACATAAGCCATCTGCAGGGGTCCAGTTGCTGTGTCCACCCCTGCTGGAACAGAAGACTCCCGACTGGGATTACATCCGCTCCACAGCCCAGCCCCAGGACCCAGTTGCCCACCCACTCCTGCCTCTGGGGTTGCCATGTCGGGCACTTCGACATCTGGCACCAGTGGCAACCCCAGGCCAGAGGGGCAGAGGGGCACCAGCTTCACTGCCACCGAAGTTGGTGTCCTGGTGGAGCATGTCCTGGGGCAGTATGATGCCCTCTTCGGATCGTCCCGCGCCAGCAAGGAAGGACGGGAGAGGATCTGGGCCGACTGTGTGGTTGCCATCAACGCGGAGGGGGTGGCAACCCGCAACGTCCAGAAGATCAAGAAGCGCTGGGAGGACTTGAGGTCCAGGACCCTCGTGAAGGCCCAGCGCCTCGTGGAGGGGGGCCTGGGCCGCATGAGTTCCATCCAGATGAGGGTTCTGGAACGCGTACGCCCATCGCTCCACGCCCAGATCCTTGAGAGGGAGACCCGTCTGGAGTTGAGCGGTAAGTGGCCAAGCATTGCTGTGTGAGACAGGGCATGTTGCGGTGTGCTGGTTGTCTGATACTTGCCTGTATGTGTGACATAGGCCATGTACGCATGTATGTGTGCAGGGACATCATGGTAATGCATGTGCGACCAGTGATGTGTGAACCACATGGTCGTTGCATGTATTTAAATGCGACATGGGGAGCCCTATGCAGATTTTACACATGAGAGCATGCCAGTCTCTGTTCCTGGACATGGGTGGGGGTGAGGGATGGGTGCTGATGCCAGGTACATATATGGTAGCCATGTCTGTGTGCCTGACCTGCGTGTCTGTGACTTGTGAATGCCATGGATCCATGACACATGTCTGTGACAATGTACAGATTCACTGATGCAGCCTAGTTATCCTTGTATCCGCTGTGTTTGGGGTGTATGAGGCCAGATGGATGTGACTGAGGTGAAGTGTGTGCATGTGATAGGCATGACCCATGATGCATGTGAGTTCCATATCATTGTATGTTTCAAGAGTCCATTGGACATGTATGGAAATGTCCATGGCATGCACCATGCCTGTTACTGTGTGTGTTTTGCCTGGACTGACCCATGTGTTGTGGAGGGACATGATGGAAGTGTACTTTGACAGTGGTACTCATCTGCTGTTGCTTCCTGTCTAGGGGACCATTGTACAGTACCCTGATGCTTGTGTTCTATGTCTCCCTCTACGCAGCGGATAGTGAAGAAGAGGGCGGAGACGGCTCTGTGGAGCAAGGCAGCGGGGATGCCCCCACGGCTGCAGCGGAAGGGGTGGGTGAGCCCCAACAGGGGCCTGCTACGGCGGAAGACGGTGAGGAGCCATCCAGGTTGGTGGTTTCCACAGAGGAGGAGGAGGCCGCCACTGAGGCGCACATGGGGCCTGGTGGGGGCATCCCTGCTGGTGCAAGTGGTGCAGTCCAGGGGCAGGGGCAGGAGGCAGCACAGGTCACCGTGGAGGGGCCTGTGCATGTCGCTGTCCCTGACCCTGTGAGTGCACCACCATGCACCAGCAGGGATGCCCCGTCCCAGGCCCCTCCGCAGGTAGAGGGGATGTCCATGTCACCTGACTCCCCTCCACCTGCGGATGAGGGGACCCGTGGCCGTATGGAGAAGGTCCTGATTGGGGTCGCGATGCGCGCGGGTGCAATTCGTGATGACGTGCGTGCTTCCTGAAAGGAGCACGCACGTCATCACGAAGAGCACCGTGCCGACGTGGCCCAATTGGGATCTTCCATGTTCGGGGGTTTCCTGCATGTGTCGGCCAATCTGGCGGCCCTCTCCTCCTCTGTGGAGGCTATATGCCGGTCGTTCTCTTTGCCGTCTTCCAGCCCAGATGCCACCAGGGCCCGCTGTGGAACTGCCCTGACCAATGCAGCCAGCTCGGTGGGGATCCCATCCCTGCCACAGTCGGGAGTCGGAGGTCCAGCAGGGGTGGACACCACAGCATCTGTACCCCAGCAGATGGAGGATGTGCCGACATCATCAGGCAGGGCACGTGCACGACGGCGTCGGTGGATTCCATCAGCCTGGATGCCGTCGTGCTGGCAGAGGCGGTTGCGCCAGAGGCAGCAGCAGAGTCAACGTGGGAGGCATCATGGCTCGGGGCCATCAACATCGGAGGGGCAGGCATCGGCCGGAGGGCAGGAGGACCCAGGGCGGGAAGTGTCTTCCGTGTGGCTGCAGTTGGGCCAGCAGATAGGTACGGAGCGGCGGCGGGCGGAAGAGGCGTGGCTCACGATGGTCAGGGCGGAGAACTCCATGCGGAGGGCCCTGAGGCGGGCCGAGTGCCTCGAGGCAATCCGCAGGGGGTTGGAGGAGGAGATGGCGTTGTCCCTGCGGACCCTCGGGGCCATGGAACAGGACCGCCTCCGGGACATCGAAGAGGAGTTTGATGATGCCCTGGCCCGGAACACCACGGAGTGAGCCGCTGGACTGGCCCGCCGCCTTTGTATATAGTTCTTTAGTTTTAGGTTTCCTTTGTTTCTTCTAATGATTTGGAGTCGACGGACACTGCTCCACTTTTTGTATATAGTTGCATTTTAGTTAGGGTTTTTTGTAGGTTTCCTTTGTTCAGTTGGGCTCATGGACCCTTGGATGTTTTGTACATAGTTCTTCATTGGATTGTTTTATTTTTTTAGTTTTTATTTATTCACCATGGAGCAATGGTCTTTGCATTTATTTTTCTCTCTTGGATTGATTTTATTTTTAATGTGACTTTGGACAACATTTTTTTGAATTGCGATTTGTAGTTTTAATTTTTTTTAAGGACATGCAGCTTATCTTTTTTTTATTGCCATTGTAGTTTGTTTCATTTCATTTACATTCAATTTTTTTTAATACAATTTTGTTTTCATACTTCACTGTGTGGTATCATCTCATTGGTTTCATGCATGTCATGTTGGGTGTTTTCCCATTCAATTGCAACCATTGTGTGTGACGGACATGGGTTCATTTGCTTTATGAACATTGGGGGTGTAACATGTAATTTTCTTTTCCATGTGGGTGAATGGGTTACTTGGTAGGGCCTTTTGGCTGTGGAGGCTGACCATAACGCACATGATTGGGGATTGTGAGGACCTGGGTGCAGGGGACAAGAGTGGGGGCCTGGTGGAGGCTGCCCCTGCACTGCTGGGGGGTGGGGGTGATAGGGGACATGAGTGGGGGCCTGGTGGAGGCTGCCCTGGTGGCTGGGGGGTGGGGGTGATAGGGAACATGAGTGGGGGCCTGGTGGAGGCTGCCCCTGCACTGCTGGGGGGTGGGGTGGGTGGGAGACATGAGTGGGGGCCTGGTGGAGAGTGCCCCTCAGTGCTGGAGGGGGGGTGGGGGGTGGGAGACATGAGTGGGGGCCTGGTGGAGGGTGTCCCACAGTGCTGGGGGGCGGGGGTGGGAGACATGAGTGGGGGCCTGGTGGAGGGTGCCCCACAGTGCTGAGAGGGTGGGGGGTGGGAGACATGAGTGGGGGCCTGGTGGAGGCTGCCCATGGTGGCTGGGGGGTGGGGGTGATAGGGGACATGAGTGGGGGCCTGGTGGAGGCTGCCCCTGCACTGCTGGGGGGTGGGGGCGGTGGGAGACATGAGTGGGGGCCTGGTGGAAGCTGCCCATGGTGGCTGGGGAGTGGGGGTGATAGGGGACATGAGTGGGGGCCTGGTGGAGGGTGCCCCTCAGTGCTGGGGGGGTGGGGGGTGGGAGACATGAGTGGGGGCCTGGTGGAGGGTGCCCCACAGTGTTGGGGGGTGGGGGGGTGGGAGACATGAGTGGGGGCCTGGTGGAGGGTGCCCCACAGTGCTGGGGGGTGGGGGTGGGAGACATGAGTGGGGGCCTGGTGGAGGCTGCCCATGGTGGCTGGGGGTGGTGGTAGACATGGGTGGGGGCCTGGTGGAGGCTGCCCCTGCACTGCTGGGGGGTGGGGGTGATAGGGGACATGAGTGGGGGCCTGGTGGAGGCTGCCCCTGCACTGCTGGGGGGTGGGGGTGGTGGGAGACATGAGTGGGGGCTTGGTGGAAGCTGCCCATGGTGGCTGGGGGGTGGGGGTGATAGGGGACATGAGTGGGGGCCTGGTGGAGGGTGCCCCTCAGTGCTGGGGGGGTGGGGGGTGGAACACATGAGTGGGGGCCTGGTGGAGGGTGCCCCTCAGTGCTGGGGGGGTGGGGGTGGGAGACATGAGTGGGGGCCTGCTGGCAGGCGCCCCACAGTGCTGGGGGGTGGGGGTGCAGGGAGACATGAGTGGGGGCCTGGTGGAGGGTGCCCCTCAGTGCTGGGGGGTGGGGGTGCAGGGAGACATGAGTGGGGGCCTGGTGGAGGCTGCCCCTGGTGGCTGGGGGGTGGGGGTGATAGGGAACATGAGTGGGGGCCTGGTGGAGGCTGCCCCTGCACTGCTGGGGGGTGCGGTGGGTGGGAGACATGAGTGGGGGCCTGGTGGAGGGTGCCCCTCAGTGCTGGGGGGTGGGGGGTGGGAGACATGAGTGGGGGCCTGGTGGAGGCTGCCCCTGCACTGCTGGGGGGGTGGGGGTGGTGGGAGACATGAGTGGGGGCCTGGTGGAGGGTGCCCATGGTGGCTGGGGGGTGGGGGTGATAGGGGACATGAGTGGGGGCCTGGTGGAGGGTGCCCCTCAGTGCTGGGGGGTGGGGGTGCAGGGAGACATGAGTGGGGGCCCGGTGGAGGGTGCCCCTCAGTGCTGGGGGGCGGGGGTGCTGGGGGACATGAGTTGGGGCCTGGTGGCAGGTGCCCCACAGTGCTGGGGGGTGGGGGTGCTGGGGGACATGAGTGGGGGCCTGGTGGCAGGTGCCCCACAGTTCTGGGGGGTGGGGGTGCAGGGAGACATGAGTGGGGGCCTGGTGGAGGGTGCCCCTCAGTGCTGGGGGGTGGGGGTGCAGAGAGACATGAGTGGGGGCCTGGTGGAGGGTGCCCCTCAGTGCTGGGGGGGGTGGGGGGTGGGAGACATGAGTGGGGGCCTGGTGGAGGCTGCCCCTGCACTGCTGGGGGGTGGGGGTGGTGGGAGACATAAGTGGGGGCCTGGTGGAGGCTGCCCATGGTGGCTGGGGGGTGGGGGTGATAGGGGACATGAGTGGGGGCCTGGTGGAGGGTGCCCCACAGTGCTGGGGGGGTGGGGGGTGGGAGACATGAGTGGGGGCCTGGTGGAGGCTGCCCATGGTGGCTGGGGGGTGGGGGTGGTGGTAGACATGGGTGGGGGCCTGGTGGAGGCTGCCCCTGCACTGCTGGGGGGTGGGGGTGATAGGGGACATGAGTGGGGGCCTGGTGGAGGCTGCCCCTGCACTGCTGGGGGGTGGGGGCGGTGGGAGACATGAGTGGGGGCCTGGTGGAAGCTGCCCATGGTGGCTGGGGAGTGGGGGTGATAGGGGACATGAGTGGGGGCCTGGTGGAGGGTGTCCCTCAGTGCTGGGGGGGTGGGGGGTGGGAGACATGAGTGGGGGCCTGGTGGAGGGTGCCCCACAGTGTTGGGGGGTGGCGGGGTGGGAGACATGAGTGGGGGCCTGGTGGAGGGTGCCCCACAGTGCTGGGGGGTGGGGGGTGGGAGACATGAGTGGGGGCCTGGTGGAGGCTGCCCATGGTGGCTGGGGGCTGGGGGTGGTGGTAGACATGGGTGGGGGCCTTGTGGAGGCTGCCCCTGCACTGCTGGGGGGTGGGGGTGATAGGGGACATGAGTGGGGGCCTGGTGGAGGCTGCCCCTGCACTGCTGGGGGGTGGGGGTGGTGGGAGACATGAGTGGGGGCCTGGTGGAAGCTGCCCATGGTGGCTGGGGGGTGGGGGTGATAGGGGACATGAGTGGAGGCCTGGTGGAGGGTACCCCTCAGTGCTGGGGGGCGTGGGGGGTGGAAGACATGAGTGGGGGCCTGGTGGAGGGTGCCCCTCAGTGCTGGGGGGGTGGGGGTGGGAGACATGAGTGGGGGCCTGCTGGCAGGCGCCCCACAGTGCTGGGGGGTGGGGGTGCAGGGAGACATGAGTGGGGGCCTGGTGGAGGGTGCCCCTCAGTGCTGGGGGGTGGGGGTGCAGGGAGACATGAGTGGGGGCCTGGTGGAGGCTGACCCTGCACTGCTGGGGGGTGGGGGTGATAGGGGACATGAGTGGGGGCCTGGTGGAGGCTGCCCCTGGTGGCTGGGGGGTGGGGGTGATAGGGAACATGAGTGGGGGCCTGGTGGAGGCTGCCCCTGCACTGCTGGGGGGTGGGGTGGGTGGGAGACATGAGTGGGGGCCTGGTGGAGGGTGCCCCTCAGTGCTGGGGGGGTGGGGGGTGGGAGACATGAGTGGGGGCCTGGTGGAGGCTGCCCCTGCACTGCTGGGGGGTGGGGGTGGTGGGAGACATGAGTGGGGGCCTGGTGGAGGGTGCCCATGGTGGCAGGGGGGGGTGATAGGGGACATGAGTGGGGGCCTGGTGGAGGGTGCCCCTCAGTGCTGGGGGGTGGGGGTGCAGGGAGACATGAGTGGGGGCCCGGTTGAGGGTGCCCCTCAGTGCCGGGGGGTGGGGGTGCTGGGGGACATGAGTTGGGGCCTGGTGGCAGGTGCCCCACAGTGCTGGGGGGTGGGGGTGCTGGGGGACATGAGTGGGGGCCTGGTGGCAGGTGCCCCACAGTGCTGGGGGGTGGGGGTGCAGGGAGACATGAGTGGGGGCCTGGTGGAGGGTGCCCCTCAGTGCTGGGGGGTGGGGGTGCAGGGAGACATGAGTGGGGGCCTGGTGGAGGGTGCCCCTCAGTGCTGGGGAGGGTGGGGGGTGGGAGACATGAGTGGGGGCCTGGTGGAGGCTGCCCCTGCACTGCTGGGGGGTGGGGGTGGTGGGAGACATAAGTGGGGGCCTGGTGGAGGCTGCCCATGGTGGCTGGGGGGTGGGGGTGATAGGGGACATGAGTGGGGGCCTGGTGGAGGGTGCCCCTCAGTGCTGGGGGGTGGGGGTGCAGGGAGACATGAGTGGGGGCCTGGTGGAGGGTGCCCCTCAGTGCTGGGGGGTGGGGGTGCTGGGGGACATGAGTGGGGGCCTGGTGGCAGGTGCCCCACAGTGCTGGGGCGTGGGGGTGCTGGGGGACATGAGTGGGGGCCTGGTGGAGGGTGCCCCACAGTGCTGGGGGGTGGGGGTGGTGGGAGACATGGGTGGGGCCCTGGTGGAGGCTGCCCATGGTGGCTGGGGGGTGGGGGTGGTGGTAGACATGGGTGGGGGCCTGGTGGAGGCTGCCCCTGCACTGCTGGGGGGTGGGGGTGATAGGGGACATGAGTGGGGGCCTGGTGGAGGGTGCCCCACAGTGCTGGGAGGGGTGGGGGGTGGGAGACATGAGTGGGGGCCTGGTGGAGGGTGCCCCTCAGTGCTGGGGGGTGGGGGTGCTGGGGGACATGAGTGGGGGCCTGGTGGAGGCTGCCCCTGCACTGCTGGGGGGTGGGGGTGATAGGGGACATGAGTGGGGGCCTGGTGGGGGCTGCCCCTGGTGGCTGGGGGGTGGGGGTGATAGGGAACATGAGTGGGAGCCTGGTGGAGGCTGCCCCTGCACTGCTGGGGGGTGGGGTGGGTGGGAGACATGAGTCGGGGCCTGGTGGAGGGTGCCCCTCAGTGCTGGGGGTTGGGGGGTGGGAGACATGAGTGGGGGCCTCGGGCCTGGTGGAGGCTGCCCCTGCACTGCTGGGGGATGGGGGTGGTGGGAGACATGGGTGGGGGCCTGGTGGAGGCTGCCCATGGTGGCTGGGGGGTGGGGGTGATAGGGGACATGAGTGGGGGCCTGGTGGAGGCTGCCGCTGCACTGCTGGGGGGTGGGGGTGGTGGGAGACATGAGTGGGGGCCTGGTGGAGGCTGCCCATGGTGGCTGGGGGGTGGGGGTGATAGGGGACATGAGTGGGGGCCTGGTGGAGGGTGCCCCTCAGTGCTGGGGGGTGGGGTGCAGGGAGACATGAGTGGGGGCCTGCCGGCAGTTGCCCCACAGTGCTGGGGGGTGGGGTGGGTGGGAGACATGAATGGGGGCCTGGTGGAGGGTGCCCCTCAGTGCTGGGGGGTGGGAGACATGAGTGGGGGCCTGGTGGAGGGTGCCCCTCAGTGCTGGGGGGTGGGGGTGGTGGGGGACATGAGTGGGGGCCTGGTGGCATGTGCCCCACAGTGCTGGGGGGTGGGGGTGCTGGGGGGTGGGGGTGCTGGGGGACATGAGTGGGGGCCTGGTGGAGGGTGCCCCACAGTGCTGGGGGTGGGGTGGTGGGAGACATGAGTGGGGGCCTGGTGGAGGCTGCCCCTGCACTGCTGGGGGTGGGGGTGGTGGTAGACATGGGTTGGGCCCTGGTGGAGGCTGCCCATGGTGGCTGGGGGGTGGGGGTGGTGGTAGGGGACATGAGTGGGGGCCTGGTGGAGGGTGCCCCACAGTGCTGGGGGTTGGGGGGTGGGAGACATGAGTGGGGGCCTGGTGGAGGGTGCCCCACAGTGCTGGGGGGGTGCAGGGAGACATGAGTGGGGGCCTGCTGGCAGGTGCCCCACAGTGCTGGGGGGTGGGGTGGGTGGGAGACATGAGTGGGGGCCTGGTGGAGGGTGCCCCTATGTGCTGGGGGGTGGGGGTGGGTGGGAGACATGAGTGGGGGCCTGGTGGAGGGTGCCCCACAGTGCTGGGGGGTGGTGGTGCAGGGAGACATGAGTGGGGGCCTGCTGGCAGGTGCCCCACAGTGCTGGGGGTGGGGGTGCTGGGTGACATGAGCAGGTGTGCAGGGTAGTCCCCTGTGGTGTCGGCTGCCTTCAGGGGCCGTGGAGGGTGTACAGGGAATACCTGGGAGCACCCAGCCAAATCGTGTGTAGAATTTCCTGCGTACCCCTGAAATCCACGTACCCAGCCAAATCGCCTGTGGAAATTCCCGCGCACATACCTGGCCAAATCACGTGTGGAAATTCCCGTGCACCCCTGAAATCCATGTACCCTGCCAAATCGCGTGTGAAACTTCCCGCGCACCCCTGTAATCCACGTACCCAGCCAAATCGCGTGTGAAACTTCCTGCGCCCCCTGAAATCCACGTACCCGGCCAAATCGCGTGTGGAACTTCCCGCGCACCCCTGAAATCCACATACCCAGCGAAATCGCGTGTGAAACTTCCCGCACACCCCTGGAATCCACGTACCCAGCCAAATCGCGTGTGAAACTTCCCGCGCACCCCGAAATACACGCAAACGTTATTTTTCAGTCAGCGGGTGTCCGTGTTTGTGGGTACCCCTTTGCACGTCATTTGTCCTGGAGGGCCACAGTATAGGACATTCATCATAGCTGTATATAGGTGCTATTTGTTGGCGCACCTTTTGGCGCACATTTATTACAGGCGCAGAGACGCTACCGCCTGCTTTCTTGTGGCGGTCGTGTTTGTGCCTGTGCGCTGGTTTAACCGTGCGCTGTTTTGCCCTATTCGATTCCATGAATACGTGTTGTAGGCGAGCGTGTGGGCGTTCCGCGCACTTGCACCCTGTACTTCCTCCGTGACGCCCACATTTTGGCAAGTTGTTCCCCATTCTGAGTGTTACGCCCCGTGTTCCGCCTACTTTTGTTGTGTGCGCCGCGCTATGTGCGATTTTCGCTGTGGCCTGTGCGATTTTCGCTGTGACCTGGCGCACGCCGTTAGATGGCCTGTGCGCCAACGTGCGCCGCGCACTTTTTTAGCGCACATCCGATGGTTTTCTCGCGCACGGCCTTCCATGAATCGATGTGCGCTGCTTTTCGTGCGAATTTCGCACTTGCACTGCGATTTTCGCTATTCCACTGCGAATCGCACGTTTTTGGCCACTTGCGCCGCGCTAATTATTCCATGAATCTGCGTGATAATGTCTTCATCTGACAGGTCATTTTGTAGCTGTTTGTTAAGATGGATTTCTGAACTCCGACCTGGTGGGCAGAAGTTCAGAAAGCCAACCTAATTTCTTGGAACAGGGTAACCTTCTGGACTAGCCAGACCAATCAAAGCAGCTATGGCGGCGGTCAAGACTAGGTCTCAGTAGGGGTGCGGGTGACTGAAAGACCTCAATGAGCACGCAGAGTAAAGGAAACCTATAAATCACTCCCAGTCCGGTGCAAATATATCAAAAATACAAATACATTTATTCCAAGGCCTTTGCAATTCAGCACACAGCAAAAAAATCACAGAAATATTATTAAACCAACAAAATCCTATCTTTACACATATATACAAGACCAATGGGGTCTAAAGGGTGAATGCACCAAATGGGTCCACAACCTAAACAGGGAAGGAAGCAGGCAGTGCAAATAGTATTTAGGCCCTTCTGCATCAAACACACTCCTAACTGAAAGGCAGTCCAATCCCTAAGATGAGGGGAGCCTAATGTTCAAATGTACTTGCAAAGCTGGCACACACGGTAGTTCAAATGGGCAAAGCAGGGTCTTTTGTAGGGGCTGTAGCAGCTCATGAAGGTAGGTGAGGTGATGCAGAATAAGTTCCCACTATTCGAGGAGGGCCTCCACTTGAAGGCAAAGTTGATTCCAAGAGTTGGGAATAGTTTGTTAGTTCGCACTAGCAGTGGAAACGAGAGGGGCCCTTGGGGGCCACTTGTGCATAAAAATGGATGGATGCACTAGGGCCACCGGTTAGGGTTGCAATTACTCACGGACCCCCAGCACACTCTGGACCAAACTTCGGCAGTCTAGTCTACTTCGGTTGCAGGTTCAAATGCGGCAATCTCGTGGCTCTGTGGCTTTCAGTGACGAAGATACAGCGTTGATTCCCCTACGGGACAGTGGCGATCTCTCCGCTCCTGGTGGATGGATCAGGCCAGATCCACTGTAGCAGGCTTCAGGGCACAGAGGATCACAGCTGCAATGAACTTGCAAAGTTCGTCACCACGGCTGGGCGACATGGTAACTGCATATACTCTGGTTCGGGCACACTCACTTTACTCCAGACCTGGGAATGCCAAGTGTACAAAATTTGGTGCGAGAGTACCATGAACACAGAGATTACGATCTACCAAGTTTCAAGGGCCTCCTTGAATAGTTCACTAGTTTGCACTAGCAGTGGAAAGGAGAGGAGCCCTTGGGGGCCACTTGTGCATAAAAATGGATGGATGCACTAGGGGCCACCAGTTAGGGTTGCAACTACTCAGTGACCCCCGGCACACTCTCGACCAAACTTCGGCAGTCGAGTCCACTTCGGTTGCAGGTTCAAATGCAGCAATCTCATGGCTCTGCGGCTTTCAGCGGCGAAGATACAGTGTTGATTCCCCTACGGACAGTGGCGATCTCTCCGCTCCTGGTGGATGGATCAGGCCAGTTCCACTGTAGCAGGCTTCAAAGCACAGAGGATCACAGCTGCAATGAACCGCATATACTCTGGTTCGGGCGCACTCACTTTACTTCAGACCTGGGAATGCCAAGTGTACAAAATTTGGTGTGAGAGTGCCGTGAACAGAGAAATTACAGTCTACCAAGTTTCAAGGGCCTCCTTGAAACGACTGCGGTATCAGGGCAAAACGTCTGCGCAAGCTGGTCAGTCCACTGGTTGGCCCAAGGACACTTTCGAAAAAAAGGCTTACTTGCAGGTTAAGATGAAGGTGCCGGGAATAGTTGGTCCCACTATTCTAATTGGTCTAAGCGTCTTTGCAGACCTTCTAGGATGACCAAATGCAGAGGTGTCCATCGGAACGACAGTGGGCTCAGGGTGCCAAACCTTCCAGTGGGTTACCAGCGGTTCCTCAACTCAGCTTCTTAGTTTCAGGATACTTGGATCCTATCCTTCATTCAGTGAGAACTCCAGAGATCGACATGGTATGGGTGTTCGGGGCCTTCTCTTATCCAGAATCTCCTTTGCACCAAAACCAAGAGGACCCAATGGGAGATCTGTTCACATACAGGCATACCATAAATGGACCAATCATGGACCACGGTGGTCCCAGGCATTCACAGCACTCCAGACTCTTTGGCACCCAGGATGTTTATTGGAACCAGACGTTCCAGCCTACATCCTGGGGGTGCGCACCAAGACATGCAGAAGCCCATGAAAGCTAGGCGCTTTGCGTGAAAATGCACGCCCAAATAAGGACTGACCCAGGTCGGCTCGACCTGGGGAAGGTGAAGGAGCAAGATGGCCAATGGACAGGATAAAGAACCTCGTGGCGTGGCCATTTTGGAGCCAGGTCACCTAACCGTGCGAAAAGCGGTAATTGCGGTTTACCTGGCAAGAAAGTGTTAAAAATATGCAAAATGATAAACTGACATTAGCCCTGTCCAAGGCACACCTGCACTTCTCCTAAATAATCCTTCGAGACTATCTGGGACTTTGGAAATGTCTAGACCCAAGTGCACTGTACTGTAAGGTACATTGTACACTTGTTACATGTTGCAGAAAAAATGCAAAGACTAAGGGAAACAAAGTCTCCCAGTACTGAATGTCTTTAAGGGCATGTCAGTTTCCCCATAAGGAGTGAGCGTAAAGACCAAAGGAGTGCAGCAGAAGTATGGGCTCCTCTGGTAAAGTCAGACTATGGGGTTTAAACAAAGCAAAAGGTTGGGGTGTACACAAATGGAGGGAAAATTACACATGAAATGGAAATCTTTCCCAACTTGTTATTTTATCTTGCTTTTAATTATCCTTATTTTTTGGCGAGATTGAACTATGTTAGGAATGTCTCTATGATTGTTTCTTTTCTTTTTTGTGGGCGGCTAACTGTGTGCATTCTGTGAAGGGAGCGAGATATGATATGATGTGAACTCGCTCTTGATTCCAGGTGGAATGTTTGTAACCCTGGATTCGGTGTCAGTTGGGTAAGTGGTGGAGAAGCAAGTGAAGGTGGTCCTGCACTCCCCATGGTTTAATGGCACCCATCTCCTGTGGGGAGGATGTTTAAACAAAGGGGCAGCAAATGCCCATGAAGTTGGCCATTTGCAGTGTCAAAAGCAACCAACTCCAATATGGCGGTGCCCATGCATTGATTGGAGAGAATTGTTTTTTTTAAAAGGTCCCTTCAGGACATGGGCTCACTTGCCCCTGTGTTCCTCCAATGGGCCATCGAGGGAACCCATTTTACCATCCTCCTATCCGGCCTGTTTTGCCACCCTCACGCACTGCATGCTCTGAAGTCATTTTATGTTGTGTTGTCACTGTTCAATTGAAGTTATGTTTTACTGATGGCGTCACCATGTATGTATAATGAACGCACAAAGTCGCAGGGAATAAAGTAGTTAAGCCGAGCAACCAGGTTCGTCAGTAGGAAAGACATCGAATTTTGGGGATAGGTAAGCATCCTCTCTATGCGGGATGTCTGGGGTGCCTTAGAAGGGGCCACTGATGGAAAAGGTTTCGAGGTTGTCGCCTTGGAATATTTGTGGTGAAGTCATTTGCAAGCGAAGGAAAGGACGTCCACAGGGCGAATACTGGTAATCTGGGGCCATTTTACAGAAACTTTGCATCTGTGAAGTCCAGTTGTGCATGGTATTGGCTCTAAGACAACGTTTGCCCTAGCGCAAACACATTGGGGCCATATAAGAAAACCTTTGCACCACTTAGCATGGTAAACTATTAGCACTAGGGTAAAAATGGCCGTAGTGCAAAGAAAATGCATACTTTCAATGCGTTTTTGCACCAGGGAAAGGTTTGTCCTAGTGCTAACGCCATTCTGTATAAGCACTAGGGCAGACTTTGCCCTGTTGCAAAAATGCTTCGAAAGAATCGTTTTCCGCTCCAGGGCAAACTTTGCCCTAGTGCTAATACCATGCAAAATTGCACCTGTTATGGTACACACATTTTCTAATATGTCCCCAATGTGTTGGCACCGTGGCAAACTTTGCCCTACTGCTAATACCGTGCACGTTTGTACTTGCACCGGTGCACATTTTCTGCAAGCTGGCCCCAGGTCGCTAAGAAATGTTGGAAAGCTTCTATCGATTGACTGTTCATGAACCTGGAGCCTTTTTTCGCCACACAAAAAAATGCCTGGGCTCCCTTCATTATGTCTGAGGCATGCCTGCATAACCTGTGATTCTAGATCTGTACTACTGGTAAAGCTCTACTTCACGTACCCTGGGGATACCTCATGGAAGGGGCTATTTGCATCGTTCCTACTGCCATCTCCAGTGTGCCAGCAGGCCCTGGCTAATCAGCTAATATATTTCTCTCAGCTACCCATAAAGGATAACAGCATAATCATCTTTGAGTTATGGCGCCGGGACACAGTGGCAGCATAATTAGAGGGATATGATGCACAGTATCCAAATGTACCCGAGGACATTTCCTGAAGTTAAACAATAGTCTTGGTTGAGAACCCTGGTGGTAGATGATAGCGTTGTCCATTAATCGGTTGCTGAACAACCATTCCTTTCTATGCCTGCATCCGACAGCCACTGTTATTGCTTCCTTGCTTTATTATAGTAAGGCCTGTCTACTTTGTTTATTATCAGTGAGTGGGTCGTTGCCTGTCGTTGCTTGTAGAGCAGGGTAGTGTTTAGCGTCTCTTACCTGCTGACTGTTCCTTTTGACCTGTACCGGCCGAGAGGTGCACCTGATGCCAACCCTGGGCGGCGGTGACATGACCTTTCGGAGTAAAGTGCCTACATGTGGCTTCTTTGCGCTCTTTTGGGCCTAGAGCCACTGCAGCTCTTCTACACTCCCTGTTTGCAGTTAGCTACAATTTACCAAGGGCTGCACTGGGAACCAAAAGTGGCACGGGAAATGTTTTTCAAAGTGGCCCTATAATGTGATGTGTTAGCCTCCCATGGGTATTACCCTTTTAAGGGGATGTGTCCCTCCCACGTGTGTTGCCAAGCTAATAAAAGGAGCCCTTCCAGACACGTGCAGAAGAATGGCTGCAGACTCCAACTATGGAACTCCTGTTATCTCCCTCTCTCATTGTGGGCCTGCAGGCCTACACTGTGGGATAACGGTCCTGCGGCCCTGGCCTGCAGGCCCCACGCCATGTGACCGTGGGCCTGCTGATTTGGCCCCCCCAGACCAGCTTGGTGCCCTGGGCCCAGCCCAGGCACACACCATCCAGGATATTAATGGAATCCACAGTGCTCCACAGCCTCACAGGATCCTGCCCTGCAACTACCTATAAGTCAGGCCCAGCACACCAGCATAACTGCTGAACCCATATGCATTAGTATTGGCCGACCCCTTACCCTCACGCGGAATAATTTGACTCACAAATTTTTGTCAAGTGTTGGCAATAAAAGGCCGTAGGATTTTATTGTACAGATATAGTTATGGAGATAACAATAATCACATATCATAATAGTATCATACTTTAGGGCACCGGGTCCTGAGGTTATCTCCTCTGGCCCGTGCCGCCTTTTCATGTCCCACGACTTGTTGTGGGCACCGTACAGTGCCTTGTACCTCTTTTCCTTTGTTCTTCTCCCTTATTTTGTAGGGTGGGAGGGTTCTGTGGTAAAGAAGCAAAGGTTGGAAGACACTGAGTAAACAGTGAACCTCCTGTTTGTCTGGGTCCCGTTCAGGGTCCACAAACAGAATGTGTTTTCTCAGAGCATGCTGCTCTTATTTATAAGACCCAGGGGAGCCCGGGGTCTTTGATGTGTATAGTAGTAGGGGCTGTGTGCCAGCCCCCGGCTGGATAGCCGACTGTCTGGCCCCCTGGGGGGGCAGGTTTTGAACCTGGGCCCTGCCTGACTGTTGGTTTCCTTAGGTGCTTAGCACCTTGCTGCTTGGAGGAAGGGTGAGGTGATTGTTCACACCTCACCCTTCCTCAGCTTTGTGTGGCAGAGACTGCGTGTCTCTGAAGCTAAGGAGGGGAGAGGAGCAGCCAATGGGGGGTTGGGCTGCCCCTCTCCTGGCCTGCTGATGGTAACACCAGTTACCCTGCCTCGCCTTGGGCGTCCCTGCGGCATTGCCCATAACTGCTGAACCCATATGCATGCATTAGTATTGGCCGACCCCTTACCCTCACCCGGAATAATTTGGCTCACAAATGTTTGTCAAGTGTTGGCAATAAAAGGCCGTAGGATTTTATTGTACAGATATAGTTATGGAGATAACAATAATCACATATCATAATAGTATCATACTTTTGGGCACCGTGTCCTGAAGGTTCCCCCTCTGGCCCGTGTCGCCACACGCGGGCAGGTTGACGGCTGACCGTGTTCTCCCGAAAGTATCTCCTAGTGACAACCCCTGGAGGCTAGAGTTGCTGAAATTTCTCGAAAGAAATGTTCCATGCCCTGGTTTGATAAATGCGTGCCGTCTTTGAGAAAAAGGTCCGGGTCTCCCAGTGTAATGGCTGGGTGCTTTATGAAGCCCAGTCCTCTTGCTGTACAGCATTTCTCTAGCCCCCTGTTGAGTTTTCTTCTAGAAACGTCTACCGATTTGTAGCAGTTGGCCCCTTGCCATTTCCTTCTGGGTAGGATGGCCGAGAAGTATATTCTGTTCCCCTCCAGTTGTGGGAAATGCCTGCTAGGGAGGAGCAAATGTCCTCTAATACATTTCTCCTTCCAATGGACACCAGATCATTGCTCCCTAGGTGTATAATCAGAAATTCTGGCGGGTCTCTGTATGTGACCAGCTCCGCTAGTGTTTCGGGGATATCGGCCCATCTTAGGCCTCTGTATCCCCACCATGAAGCAATGGTGTTTCTGAAGGGTGGCCCTTCTTTGGTCTCTTCAGCCCATCGGCCCATCCTGAAGCTAAATGAGTGGCCGACTATCCATGCTGATCGGAGTGGGGTCCTCCCTTCGCCAGTTTTTTCTGCAGGGGAGGGGGAGCAAGGTGAGGAAAGATGACTATATTAGCAGTGGACTGAAGTATCTTTTGTAGCAATCTGACTTCCATCCCCCTATGTTTTTCAGCTGTTGAGGTGCTAGGCCTCCTTGCCATGCTGCGGTGGCGGCGCCTATTCTGAAATAGTGGGTGCCAAAACCGTTGGGATCCCACCCTGCTTTGCTGAATGCTTTCATCAGTACCCCTTTAAATTGATGGCGGCTTAGTGTCAAGGCGTCCTTGTGGATTAGGAACCTCCCCCCCACCTTGGGTCTCATCAATACAACAAATGTTGATGGTGCTTTTGGCCCCAGTTTTTGACTGCGGGATTTCTATGCTGACACTCTCCTGTATAACCCTGACCTCCATGACACCCAAGCCGTTTGTGGCTTTGGTGCTGGAGGCGATAAGTTCTCCAACATGGAACGCCCCGAGGTATGCCAGAAAAAAGGCTTTTTTGAATAATATGATCCCTTGCTAGAGGTATGCCCCACTGTGAGGCCATTCCTTCTAGAGTCGCCAGGGCCCTGCTGCATTCCTCAGAATCTGCTGGTCCCATTACCATGAAATCATCGATGTAATGCACTATTTTCCTCCCTGGTCTCTGTTTTTGGAAAGCCCATTGAAAGAAAGAGCTGAATTGCTCAAATAGGGCGCAGGATACGGCGCACCCCATGGGAAGGCATCTGTCTACATAGAATTTGTTATTAAAAGTAAACCCTAGATATTGCTGGGAATCTGGATGGACTGGTAATAGTCTGAAAGCGGATTCGATGTCCAGTTTGGCCATCAGGGAATTCCTGCCACATTCCTGTATGAGTCTTACCGCCTCTTGGAAGTGTGTGTAGGATACCACAGATTCCGTGTGTGGAATGCCGTTGTTTAGAGATTGGCCTTTAGGATAGGATAGATGGTGAATTAACCTCATTTTTCCTGGTTCCTTTTTGGGGACCAAACCTAGTGGAGATATTATGTAGTCTTTGAGGGGCATGTGGTCCCAGGGTCCTGCAATCCTGCCTAGTAGTAGTTCCTTCTTGATTTTGCTCTCCACCATCTGGGGGTTGTCCCTGGCTGGTTGCAGGTTCATCGGGACATTCTGCGACCCTGTGCCCTTGAAAAGGATGATGAAACCCTTGGTGAAACCCTGCCATATCGCCTCGCTGGTTTCCCTGTCTGGATAATTTCTGAGTGCTTCTCTAAAATTGTTTGGGTTGGTGGGAGTTTTGCCTGGTGCTAAACCTGTGGTTGGTGGGGGTGGGGGAGTTGATGCTAATCTTTTGCATTTTTGGCTGGCAGCCTGGTGCAGTTGTTTGCTGCATGGTCACTGTTGCAGTTTGTGCAAGTGTGTTTGTACCAGCATTCCTTTCCCCATGTGCACATGGTTTTTCCAAATTCCTGCATGGAATGTTGGCTTTTGGGGAGTGGTTTTTGTTCTGCCTGTGGGCATTAGACTTAGCCGCCCATGGCTGATTCTTCCAAAAGGGCTGTTCCCCCTTTTTGTGTTTTTCGTTGTCATTAATTTTGGGGCCCTGTGCATTTTTACTATTTTTGGAGGTTGTTTGTGGGGCCTCTTCCTCTGATGGAGGCTCGGCGTTTAGCATGTATAAGTCATTCTGGACCTCGTCCCATTCTATGGCTGGCCTCTCTGACATGCTTCTCCTTAATCTAATATCATATGCTAGCCAGGTCTTCACTTTTTGAGCGATTTTTACTTCTCTTATTTTATCCATGTATGCCCATAGTTTTCTGCCATCATTGGGGAATTTTTCAGCTTTGTGTGGCAGAGACTGCGTGTCTCTGCAGCTAAGGAGGGGAGAGGAGCAGCCAAGGGGGGTTGGGCTGCCCCTCTCCTGGCCTGCTGATGGTAACACCAGTTACCCTGCCTCGCCTTGGGCGGCCCTGAGGCATTGCCTATGGTGCTGGGCCCCCCAGCACCAGTGAGACCGGCCGCGTGTCCGACGCCGGACCCACAATAATGGCAATGAGGGAGTGAAACCCCCGCAATGTCCCCCACTCCGTTCTTGTCCCTAATTTGTTTTCTTCTTCATGCGAAGAATGAGGAGGGAAAAAGGAGGAGGAGCGGCAGTCATTGCCGTGCAGAAGGGAGGTAATGCCCCTGCTTGCTTCACCCTGGCCGCGGCTCTCATTCAAGAGGGTGCTCATGTGGCTGGAATCGGAGTGAGCCTGCACTCCCCCGCGGCATCCGCCACAAGAAGAGGAAGAGTTGTGCTGCCCCCCCTCAGGAGAAAGAGAAGAGATGGGGCAGCCTATACTGCATTATGGAGGAGTAGCCCTGCCGGTGGATCCTCCATGGCCGCAGCCCTTTGCGAGGAGGGTGCCCTTGCAGCCAGGGAGGGAGCCAGCCTGCAATCCCCTGTGGTGTCTGCTGCCAGAAGAAAGATGAGGTGAGTGGTTGGCCGACCCCCACCCAGCAAGCGGCAGCATGTTTGCCTGCGTTCGCTGCCCGAGCCCCCACTGAGATCCTGGGCCACTGGGCGTTAATTGATGTATGCTCCAGTCCGGGGCTAAGGACAGGAGGTGAGTGCCCCTGCAAGCAGCAGCACCATCCTGTGGTGTGCCGTGCCGCTGTCGGAGCCCACAGAGAGTTCCCAGGCCCTGCAGCAGTGAAATGAAGCTCCGGGATCGGAGCTGTCCGAAACAAAATGATGAACAGATCATCCACGTCAGTGCCCCTTTGTATTCCAGGGCCCGGAGGTGGAAATTATGCAGTGCTCACTGGTCCCAGTGAGATCCCGGGCCGACCAGGTGGTGAAAACTAAAGAGCTCCGTGTCGGAGCAATGGGTACATGCAAAGTGCCTTCACAGATCCTGGGCTGTCAAGGCGGTGAACTGTGAAGGCTCTGTGTCGGACCAATGAAAATTACTAATGTGGCAGCGCAGAGTTCCGTAACCTCGCCATGCAATCGGCCCCAACAGTGATCCTGGGCCCGAATGGCAGTGAATAGTGATGTGCTCCATGTCTGAGTGAATGTAAGTCCTAACACTCCATGCCGACTCTACCTGGGCCTGGAGGCAGTGATTGTGTTGTTGTGCTCCACATCAGAGTGCATATCACAAAGTGAATATGGCCCTCTGAAAATCCCGGGCTGCACAGTGGTGCCATGTAAAGAGCTCTGTGTGAGAGCCATGTGAAAATAAGACTAAAGAGCTGGCAACAGAGGCCCCCTGCACAAAGGAGATTCCGTGTGATTCACCACAGCATGCTGCAAGTTCAGGCAGCTAGTGGCCCTGACTGCCTGCCACTAAAGTCACCCTACCTGCCCTACAAGTGGCCTCGCCACCGTGCCACCCCTACATCCCAGGCCATGGAGTGTGATTCCTAATACCCTGCCACTAGCGTCACTCCGCCTCCAGCATCACTCTACCACTGATGTTCATGCTCCTGCCTGGGGAAGAGAACTTTGTGGCAAGTGGCATCATTGCCCTGAGTTGTGTCACTCTCCCGGCCCTTCAAGTGGCCCCAACACCCTGTCACTAAAGTCACCCTGCCTGCCCTACACGTGGCCTCGACACCATGCCACCAATGTCCCCTTCCTGCCATACACTCTGTGTGCTACCCGTGCATCCCGGGCCAGGGATCACAAATGCCAGCCCCTGGAAAAAGGGGGGGAAAGTGTGTGGCTGGTGCTGCTCTAGGAAGAGAAAGTAGCCCACCCGACACCCAGCCAGCAGCGCCACCCTGAGGACCAGGACAATGTGGGCCCGGGAGTGATACCTGCCATCCCCCGAGCTGGGCCAACAATTTGTGTCTGGCCAACCAACACATGAGGCCCTGACAGCCGCCACCAAAAAGCGGTGCAACGGGTGGGCAAGGTAAGGGTTGCAGCTCCTCACGACTGCTTGTGCGCTCTCTTGTGCCCCTGTAGAAAAGTGACACTCCTGACTGGGGGAGCATGGCCAAAAAGTGGGGGAGTGGTATCCTGTCACCCCATGACCTTTCAACATCACATGGCGCAGCCTAGATGCCATGCTACCCGCCTCTTGCTGCCCTGTCCCGAGATCAAAGGGACCGACTGTGAACCTGACCGTGGCGCAACCTGGACGGCCTGCTACCTGCATCTCGCTGCCTGCCCCTCCATCAAGGACTAAGTCAATGTGGCCGCTGGTACCCGCCAGGTGTGGCTTTGCCGGCCTTGAACTGTACCATCAGTGCACATTGACCCGGGGAAGTGATTCCTAAACGGACACTGATGGAAAGTGAACTGGTCTCCTGCAGTCCTGCAATTGCTTAAAGAGGACTCAGTAAACATGTGTTTTGATGCTGTGAACGTGCATATTAGCCACATGCTTAAAGTGGTCTCAGTAAAGAACAGTGATGTGAAGCTGTGATCCTGTAGTTTGTAGGTGTGCTCTATATGGTGCCAGCAGCTAACAATGGCGTCATTCTGTGGGTGCAGTTCCATACCCCAGATTAATAAAGGGTCTTGTAAAATGTGGCAGAACTGCCACCATTCCACCGGCAGTTCACCAACCACAACTGTCACCCGCTGAGTATGTTTAGAATGTGTTAGTATGTGATATGTCTGTAACTATCTGAGTAGCTATGTATGCGTCAGTGGCATACCCTACTATCTGTCTACCCCACAATTCTCAAGTGATAAGTGTTGTCGTTCTGTAACAGGGGGGGGGGATCATGTATGTCTCTGCAACGTTTGTTTTGTTCGTTTTGAAAAAGGAGGAGTGTGATGTGTGACCCTCCCCTGTGTATTACCCTTTTAAGGGGATGTGTCCCTTCCACGAGTATTGCCCTTTTAAGATGGGCCATGACTATGTCATGGCCCAAGCTAATAAAAGAGCTCCTGCAGGCACGTACAGGAGAACGGTTGCAGGCCTACAACTCTGTGTGATCACGGTCCTGCGGTCCTGGCCTGCAGGCCCTATGCCGTGTGACCATGGCTCTGCAGGTCCCTTCTGGTCTGGGCCCCCCAGACCAGCCAGGTGCCCTGGGTCCCGTCCAGGCACCCACCATCCAGGATGTGACCGGCTTCCACGGTGCTGCGGCAATACAGCCTCACAGGGCCCTGTCCTGCAATTACCTATATGTCCGGGTGACCCTGGCACACTAGCATGGTGCTGGGCCCACCAGCACCAGTGAGGCCGGCTGCATGACCGCCGCCGGCCCCACAACATATATCATACCATGCGAACAGGCCCAACCCTTATCAGTAAGTGTTAGCGGTTATTTTCTGGCCAAGAAAATTAGGAAAATAGGTATTTTAAAGTACACATGTCCATATATAAGGATTACAAAGTTGTTGAACATAACAATAAAACTGACATAAAACATTTGTTGAGACAGAGGGAAAACATGCTGGAAGCTTTTTAACAAATTCCTTTCTTGAAATTGATGTGGGGATTAGATATGGAAGGGGAATGGGTGACTGGGAGAGAGGAGAGGACAGGAAGAAAACTAAGGTACCCACACAAAAGAGGCCCACGTTGGAGAGCACTCCACCCTCCCACACCCCTCCTCTTGCCCCACCCCTGGAAATCCCTAGCGTTGGTTGGCCAGCCCAACACTGATCAGAATCCTTCTACATCTTTGTCGAGCTAAAGAGCCTCTGGTGTAGGATTCATTCATCGCACCTGTGTTACATTGTTTTATCCAGAGATGGGCCCAGTCTAGATGAATGCAAAGCATCATTAAAGTCAGGTCATTCCCCTCCATCCAAAAAAAACGCCCACAGTCTCTGAAATCCTTGGTGAAGCTGGTGACCAGGAGTATAACAACAATGGCACCTTGGAAAGCCTTATGTATGTATGTACGTATGGCATTTATGAAGTGCAGGCCCACCTGGTAAGCAACAGAGCTCTGCACATAGGAGATTCACCCGGGGGACGCCCTTGTGAAGTTCCCCTCTGCCGGTGCAACCGGCGGAGAGAGGAACGAGTAAGGCCTGCATCAGTGGCCCAGTTGGGGGAATGCAATGTGGGTGCTAATAAAGGACACGACACGCCTGTGGTCTCTCATGCCCAGAACTGCCTGCCTTCCGGCAGGGTGGGCCCTTTATTTACAGTGCGCCTAACACCAACGCGCATGCGGGACGTGAGGCAGATCTAACATTCCTCCTTTTTTCCAACAAACCACAACTAAACACAAACATATAACCACATCAAACAACATCACTAACTCTCCTGTGCAAATCTAGTCTGGCATAGATACACGCTCTCCTCCTTGTCATTTCACCACTCATAGGGCCTCATCACGACTTGGGCGGTAACGGTAACGCTATTAGCGCGGGCGGTTTTAGCCCTACCGCCGAACTCCCCGGCGCTAACAGCGCCGGATCACGAGTTCGGCGGTAATGTCAATCCCCATTCACCATTGAGCCCATTCAGGAATGCCCCATTCCCCATTGGGCTCAATGGGGAAATTTCGCGCTAATACCGCCGGCGGATTTCCCGCCGGCGGTAATAGCGCAAATTTTCAGCGCATTTCCCCCCAGTTCAGAGCTGGGGAGAAATCCGCCGAAGTCCTGCTTTGGCGGACCCTTAAATCCGGCGGTAATAGCGCTACCGCCGGATTTAAGGGTTACCGCCAAAGTCGTGATGAGGCCCATAGTCTATTAGCCTCTCTGGAGCCTTCAGGGCTGCCCTTAGGTTATACTTGCTGGGCCTCTGCCAGGATGCTGTCTCAGGGCTCTGTCCCCCCTCTGGCGCACCTCCATCTTCTGGATATGCCCCCTCATATCCTTCTGGTTGCTCCTCGGGCTCTCCACTGGGTGCTGCCTCTCCCTCACCTCAGTGACTCGAATCGTGTGGTGGCAGCTCTACATCCGCCTGGGACTGTCCGTCTCCGTCAGTCCACATTCGTTGGGGCAACCTCTTGAACCAAGAAGCATTCCTGGTGATCGTCTGTTGTCCTTGTGCCGCTGTCACCATCGTTCCTTCCGTTCGGGTCACTGTCCAGGGTGCACAGTCATAACGTGTTTCCAGCTTGGACTTGTAGGGTTTCACAGCACCAATACGTGATCGCTGACTGTGTGTGTCAATCTTCTTGCGTGTCTCCTGTCGCTCACGTGTTCGTTTGCTGCGACTCTCCTTCGTTGCGTGCAGTCCCTGTCAAAAGTGTCTACTCCCCTGCTCAGTTGGTGTGGTATGTGCGAGTTTACCAAAGTACCGTACATGAGGTCTGCCGGAGGTATGTTGGTGGAGCTGTAGGGTGTCACCCGGTAATTCCGCATGAATCTGTATAGATCCACTCTCCAGGGGCTGTTTTGAGTCCTGGATATGCGTAAAACTTTGTTGATTGTTCGCATGAATCTTTCCACAACGCCATTCGCCTGTGGCCACCGGGGCGTGATGTGGTGATGTTTGATGTGCAAATCAATGCCCCCTTCCCTTCCCCTCCCTCCTTCCCCCTCCTCCTGAGGACCTCATATTGGATGCTGGAACCACCTAAGGGCGTTAAGGTCACCTGGAAGCTCCCCCCCACCACTTGCCCCTCCCTCCCTCTCTTCCTCCCTCCCACACCCCCTTCCTTTTGAGAAAATTGTTCTACTTACTGTACCACTGGTTTGTTTCAACTTTGTAAATATGCTTCTTTCATTATGTACCTGTTGTTATTCTGTAAAGTGCTTTGGAGTAAAGTGCTATATAAACTCAATAAACATTAAATCGTCCAGGCATTTCCTGAGCTCCGTCCACTGGAATGGTGGTCCATTGTCGCTCCCGATGCGTCTTCGAAGGCCATGTGTTGTGAACATCTTCTTGAGTGCAGGTATAACAGTCTCCGCTGCTGTCGAGGATATGATCTCCACTTCTGGGTATCGTGAATGGCCATCAATAGCCACGAGTAAAAGTTGTTCCTTCCTGCACTATGCAGAAATCAACGCTGATGGCGTCCCACCTTGATGACCCATGCTCTGCCGACTGTATTGGCTCAGGGTTTGGAGGTGCTCCCGTGATTTGGCAAGGATGGCAGAATGTAATAACCTGCTCTACCTTGGTGTCAATGTGAGGAAACCACACCCAGTGTAGTATTCTGCCATTTGTCCTGACCATTCCCTGGTGGCCTTCATGTGCCAGTGCCACGATTCTGTCCTGCAGCCTGCTGGGGATTACTATGCGGGTTCCCCTCAGAATCATCCCTTAGCTGGTGACGGACAATTCCTGTTATACTGGGAATATGCTGGTAAGGAAGTCTCTGGCCGCTGGCGTGCGCTTATGTACGTGGCGGAGGAATGATTTCCAATCACCGGATATGATAGTGTTCTTCACTATGTCGCAGTAAGGGTCATTGTGCATGGCCTCCATGATATCTTCGATGCCGACCGCCTTGGGCTTCATGGTGTGTATAATTTGACATATGTGCTGCTCTGTTTCCTCTACTTAACTCACTTCCCCCAGGGTCGCGGCCCTCGGGTGCCTGGATAGGACATCTGCCGGATTGTCAGTGCCTGCCTGGTAAGCCAACTCGAACTCATACTGCTGAATGTGTAGCAGCCCAATTCTGGCCGGAGGGTGTGCTGATGACCCTGTGAAGATCGGGATGAGTGGCTTGTGATCTGTGTAGGCCCTGAATTCCATCCAAAGAGGTAGATGTGGAAATGGCGGCATCCCTTGAGCACTGCTATGGCTTCCTTTTCGATGTGCGAGTATCGCTGTTCAGTGGGCATAAGGGCTCGCGAGGCATATGCAATGGGCTTTGTTTCGCCTGTCTCGACATGGTGAGCTCCCTGAGTGGCACAGACATGGTTGCCAGGTTGGGAATTAACCTACCGCAATAAGTTGCCATCCCCAAGAAACTGCATACTTCTGTGGGTGTTGTCGGGGGGAGGCCTTCTCTATGTCTGCCACCTTTTGTGGGTCGGCTGATAGCCCCTCACTGTTGAAGATGTACACAAAGAATATTATTTCTTCTTTCAGGAACTCGCGTTTGTCCCGGTGGATGGTTAGGCCTGCGGTCTCCAGCCTGCTAATCACCATCTCGAGACGATGCATGTGCTCCTGCCTGTAGCTGGCTTGAAAGAGTATGTCACTTGCATTCAGCACTCCTGGGATCCCTTGGATCACTTTGTGAATGGCTTGCTGGAACACCTCTGCTGCTGAGGAGATGCCAAAACCCAGTTTCTTGTACCGCCGCAGGCCCAGATCGGTGGAGAAGGTTGTGATATACCTTGAGTCACGGTGTAGTTTCAACTGGTGGTATCCAGCATTGAGGTCAATTTTTGAGAAGACTTTCGAGGTCCGTAATTATCTAATCTAATGTGGGGGTGATGTGTCACTCCCTTTTGATTGCTGCATTTGGTAGGAGCATGTCAATGCAAATCCTTACTTTTCCCGGTTGCTTTGGTTTCTTCGTCACCAACATAGGCGAAACCCAGGGCGTTGGTCCTGTGACTTGTTCAATAATGCCAGCCTTTTCAAGTTCGTGTAACTCCTTTGCGACCAGGTCTCATATGAAATGGAGGTGTTCTATGGCGTACCACCCGGGGTTGTACCAATTAGTCGATGTGAAGTTTTATGAGCTTGCCTTTCAAACATCCAATGCTGTTGAGAATACCCGGATGCAGCTCTAGGAGGTTGGTGACGTCCGTTGAGTCTGACATTGCATATTAACCGGATCAGTCATAGGTCTTCTGCTGCATCCCCACCAAGCAGGCATTCAATTCCAGCATTGATGACCTATATATTTGATTTGATGACTGTTTCGCTTCTGCTTGGTTCCGTTCTGAAGCATCCTTCCACTGGTAGTGGCGTCCTGCTTCCGTAGGCGAACAGGAGTGTTTCAGTTGACTTGAGGTCAGGTCAAGGACGCAGTGTCCAGAACATTGTTGATGGCCTGACATTTACTGATGCTTCGGTGTCTATCCTCATGAGTGTCTCTTGGCTCTGTATGGACACAAGGCATTTGTGTCTTCTCTGTTTCTTTCAAGGCTCTGTGCTTCTGTGATCAAGTGCTGGGATCAGATGGACCTTGCTCCTCCTCGTTCTCCCTGTCCCCACATCCGTCACTGTGTCGCCAATGTCATCTCCAGACTCGTCTGTCGACGAGTTGTTGTCGGCCGTTATGCAATGCGTATCCGCTTGCTTCTTTTTCTTGGAGAAGGATTTAGCTTGTTGCGGTTGTGGGCATTGAGGCTGCCCTGAGGATCTGCAGACATATGCGTAGTGGTCCTTACAGCCACATGCTCCACACGTGGTTCCCTGCACTGGGCAGTTTCTACTTCCGTGGCGTGCTCCACCTCAGCATCTGCACTCGGTGGGCCCCGGGATTCTCGGTTGTCACTGCAGTGAATTGTTCCCCTCTTTGTAGTCTTCCATTGGTGCTTGGCGGTTGGAGATCTGTGCTATCATCGCTGTCGTTGGTGCCAGTTGGTTGGAGCTTCTGTAGCGTGGTGCCCATGTGTGCCTCCCTCGCATGCGACAGCTCTCTTTGGCGTCCATATTCAAGGATCCTGGTTAGGGTGATGCCTTTTTCGCCCAACACCATTTTGTGCAGTTTCACAGAGTGCATGCCGTTGAAGATTTGGCGCCTTATTTCCTTATTGACGTTGTCGAATTCCCATGACAGTGCAAGTTTCCTAAGTCTTGTGTGGCAAGCATCCAGTGTTTCATCCTCCATCTGTACTGTGGCGCAGAAATTGCAGGTTTCGTAGTCCGAATTCAACTGTGGCATGAAATGCGCTGTAAGGGCGTCTTTGGCCAGTTCGTATATGTCCGCACCATGGTCAATGACCAGAGTGTTGAAACTGCACAGGACATCAACACCCACGTTGAGCAAAAGGTGTGACCTCATCTTCCTGGGTGTTGTAATGTCCTTGCAGTCCTTCGCCATCTCGAACTTTTGGATCCACAGCATCCAGCGGGACCCCACTGATGAAGGATCGGTGTAGTGGTCAAAATGCCCTAACGCTGCCGTGGCACCTCCATGACGTCGAGGGGATGGCGTCGGTGGCGTCAGTGATGCGGCTATCCTTGCCGGTTTGCTAGGTCTGGGCATGGAAAGGCCAGTTGCCATGTTGCCCTAGTGCCGTGTTCACCCCCGTGTATATGTGGGCAGCGATGGATTCCTCCTCACCTTTGTTTGCTGGTCTGTTGGTGTGGCACCATGGACTTGCCAGCACCTAGGTGTTTCCTTGGATGGTGCAGTGTCTTCCTCAGTGCAGCTTGATTATTAGAGGATTTTATTTGTGTTGCTGTGTTTGGTTTTGTATATCTTTGAATTTGAGGAAAAAAGAAATATATATTTTTTCTGATGTATGGCCTGGAATCAGCTGTGTGCATGTTCTGCTCCGTTATCTCGTCGCCAGTGTGAAGTTCCCCCCTGCCGGTGCAGCCGGCGGATAGAGGAACGAGTAAGGCCTGCATCGATGGCCCAGCTGTGGGAATGCAATGTGGGAGCTGATAAAGGACACGACACGCCTGTGGTCTCTCGTGCCCGGAACTGCCTGCCTTCAGGCAGGGCAGGCCCTTTATTTACAGTGTGCCTCACGCCACCGCGCATGCAGGATGTGAGGTGGATCTAACAGCCCTCAGCAAATGCTCACTGGCTTTAAGCAACTTCATACCTTCTTAGTAACCCATAGGCGTTCATATTAAGCACTAGTAGGTGAAACGTTAAAGCAAGACAAAGACATTCAGCTTGTGTAATGTCTGATTCAGTGATACTTGCTAAAACGCTTGTATAGTAGCATTGCTACCATGAAATCAATGGAACACTGCACTGTACATCTTGGATGGCTACATAAAAGCCCAGTGTATTTACACATGGTTATGTATTTATATTTATTCATTTTTTTTATTAGTGCATTTGGTTTACAAAAATTAAAACCGTGCACACACATTCAATTCGCTTTGCAAACACATAAAAATATCGAAACACCTTAGAAACATATTTAAAACACATTAAATCAATCCACTAAAGTATTCAAGTTAAAATCTTCGTTGGAGCATGACATTCTGTGTTACTCCTGATCGCCTCTACAGAACCCATTTCAGAACTGCCTTTCACCATGCAGTCAAATTCAGTCTCGCTAAAAACTGAAAAGATAACTTTTGTAAAGTCCAAGATGTTAAATCATGTGAATGATCCCACAGAATGTTCCATGATGCAAATCCTAGATCAGAAACATATTTACCAAAACATTCTGAACGTAACTCTTGAGTTCCTGAGCACCTTATTAAAATATGTCTCAAAGATTCTGCGTCCTTTTGAAAATACCGGCACACCTCATCACTACACTTATCCTTTTTCCCATACTATGCAATTATCTGAAGTTGGTATCAGATTAAGTCTGAACCACAAAAGGGCACGTCCAAAATTTCCAGATGGATATCCAGGGGAGTTGCTAGGTCTGGAAAAGACCTGGGGCTAAGCTGATGTCAGAACTGTTGGGACTGGGGGCTAGCTAGTCTTTTGGCTGTAGCTCCTGAGATTCTATCGGGGCTACAACCAAAAGACCAGGGACTATAGCCCCCTTAGCCCCCCCTCCCTAGCAACGCCTCTGTGGATATCGCTCCAAATAAGGTGTACACAATCCAAGTGTTTTGTGAACACTCAAAGGGTCTGGCATTCTCTTATATTTTTCAAGCGCACGTCTAGTGGAACACCAGTCAGACCTCCAAGGGTCAGACTTACATCTAAGCGGATTCTGCATAAGCGTGCTATAAATATAAGCCCTTGATTTAAACACTTTCTCACAATGGGCTGCATGACAATCATAACACACTGTTCATATATTTTGAATTTCTCAAAAGGGAACCACTCGTGGATCATCTAACCTTTTACATAATAAAACCCTTTTCCAAAATATACTCATGTTTAAAGAGATCAAACCAAGTTCTAATCGAATTGCAGCCATAGGGGTGGATGACGGCAGAGATAGAATGTCCTTCCAGAAAATTCCTTCTACCTCCGTGAACTCATAGGTCAAAAAGAGAGTAGTGAATTTCTACACCATAAATTAAAGCCGGCAACATTTTGGCTTGATATAATTTGAGCACTGGTAGCAGTGAAAACCGCACAAATCTATTATTAAAGTGTTTCAGCACATGGATCTAGGTTTCTTTTTAAAGTGCTGAAAAAGTACAGTTTTACCCAGGCTGGGCAAATATACAAAAACCCAGATTTTTAAATTAATTTACCAGTGTCAAGTTGTTACCAGAGGCATGTTAGCCTTGTTATGTGGGAGGGACTTGACAGGGGTGAGGGTGGAAGGGAAGTGACGAGCAAGGACAGGAAGTCGTCAGTTATGGAGAATAAAGAAGTGTGAACAGACATATGTCTCGTGCCTGTTTCTGGCCTGAACTGTGGTGTGGCAGCAGGCGTAGGTGTGAACCCTTCTGGGATAACGGCTTTGCCATTATAACATTGGCGATGAGCGGCGACGCACCTGTGCATGCGAGGACAAGCCCACACAGCCTCAAGCCCTTGCCGAGGGTTTTGCACAATGCGAGGATAGCGCGCCTGGGGGGAGGCAGTGATCGCAAGCTAGACCGGCCTGAAACCGGTGAAAATCATTAGCATTTCCACCCTCAGGAGCGTAGGACAGATACGGGCGGCCCTGGTGTTTTCCATCAGACCGAAGCAATCAGCACCTCCCACAAGGAAGAACATGCAAATCTGGGTTGCAGCGGTGAGAGAGGCATATCATTAAACCCAGGGCACATGAGGGAAGCACGCAAGATACAAAAGACAACCCTACAGATAAAGGGTGTGTATTTGCTGATACACTCCCATTACATGGAGTGATCCACCCCACCAAAGGAGGCCCAGGGTGCCTTGTGCCGCCTGATACAACAGCCCAGAAACAGGGGAACGCAGCGGAGCCACTCTTCCCCATCATAGGGTGAGATGCACCCTCAAGGACACACAGTCACCCACTGTCAACACAGGAAAGACAACTGGCAATCTTGAATAGTGATGCACAAACGGTGCTACTGGAATATTGCAACCATGTCGGAGGAAGACATCCCAGGCACCATATCAATGCGATCTTCATGGGCATTCCAAATGGCACAAGGTGAGACCATCCCTTGGCCGGTCCCTATGGCATTTGATCTAATGGACACAAGCAACCTGGGCCCGAGGTGGATCCAACGGGTCAAAGACTTATGATATAATATGATGGGTTATTTATAACATGCTTAATACCCAGAGGTTTCTAAGCGTGGACCTGGGGATCGAACCTGTGGTGCTCCATGACGTCTTGCTTCCAAGGCGAGCACGTTGCCCCTGAGCTATCCCCCCGATACTTCAAGGTATACGTAGGGGCCATGGGATTCATGGATGGCGAGGGGAAAAGAACATGCTGACCCTGGCCATGGGTGCAGCAGTACGTGATATTTTGAATGAGTTGGTAAATGAGGAGTAGGCGACCTTCAAACAAATGCAAGATACACTGGCTACCTACTTCGCCCTGCACACTAATGTAGACTACGAGCATCATGTGTTCCATACAATGACTAAAGAGGTGGGTGAAACCCTCGATAATTGCGTCATGAGACTACAGAGCCACATGAAACACTGCACGTTTCAAAGCTTCTCCAATGAGGAGACACTCCGTTCCTAAGTTTTATCCGGGTGTGAATCATCGGACTTCCGAAAGAAACTGCTACAAAAACAAAGATCCTTAAATAAAATACTGGCTTTGGTCAGGTCGGACTCTGCCATCTCCCTACAAGCCACATGGGAAAATGAAAGGGGTTCCGGACAGCCAAGGAACACGGATTTATCCAAAAACGATCGCCTAAACAGGGCGAGGAAACCAGAAGAGCAGGTATGATGTGTTTTCGGTGCAAGTACGAATTTCCACATGAAGACACGTGCCCAGCCTTGGGACAGAACTGTGCTGCATGTGGGGATGAGGACCACTTCTGGGCAGATTGCAGGAACGCACCAACACCTCCACCACATAGCTCCTCACCAACCAGTGGGAGACAGCACACGAGATACATGGTGGAGGAGTGCAGATCCACCCACAACACCAGAACACAAGCCATCAGAAGGAGAAAGTGATAAGTATCAAGGGAAGAAATCACACAAGTTCCCAGTGCGGAGGAGCTCATACCGCCCACGGAGAAACATCTGATACGTAGCGACAGGTTCTCAATCAGAAAGTGAGTCATCAGGCTCCCCCACAGACCAGAGGAAATGAGGATATGTGAACAAGAGGCACTGAACAATGAAACAGCCAAAGAACACAGCCCTATGTTCACTCTACAAGTTCACAACACATCCACCAAATTCTTAATCGGAACGGGGCAACAGTGAGCATTATGAGTGATGAGATATAGAACAAGCTCGTACACCCCCAAAACGAAGACCATCGACTGTGGGCACATACCCCTATGGATCCAACACACCGCTCCCCAGCAGGGGCATGTTCACAACTGTCTACGTGCATTAATCGCAGAGGCATGTATCCAGTTGCACATACTATAAACAGAAGCAAACAGCGTATGCATTCTTAGTTTTAAGATGCCCATGGACATGGGACTTGTACATGTCCTACACTGCATCATGGCGCATACGTACATGGCCCCAGATGGAGAGGTGGTGAACATTTTCCCAGACCCCTTCAAGGGCTTAGGAAAACTGAGAAACTGCAAAGTACATCTACATATTGACCACACAGTCAAGCCGGTTGCCCAGCAATACAGAGGCATTCCAATCAATATACAGATACAAGTGGAACAGGAGATTCACTGTCTGTTGGACCTCAATATTAATGAACAGGTGAGTGAGCCCACACCATGGGTCTCCCCCATCGTACCAGTGCCCAAGAAATCGGCATAGGGATCCATCCGACTGTGTGTTGACATGCGCAGACCTACTGAAGCCACTCAAAAAGAAAGACACCAGGCTCCCAGGATCACCGACATGATCCACCTCCTCAATAGTGCAAATATATTTTCTAAACTGGACCTTAATAAAGGATACCGCCAACTGGAACTGGCCTCTGAGCCTCTCTATATCACCACCACTGTCACCCACATGGGCTTATTCCGATATAAAAGACTCAATTTTGGAATATCGTCAGCAGCAGAAATACTACAGGAGGAGATACACTAGGTTATTAAACATCTACCAAATTGCCTGAACTATCGCGATGAACTATAGCAATGACATTTTAATCTTTTGGCAAATCAATGAGCGAGCATGGCGACACCTTACATCGCATTTACTTGGCATTAGAACAGCAAGGGTGACGTTAAACAAAGCAAATGCGAATTTCTGAAACGTTGAAATGTTTGGTCACATATTCTCGGAACAAGGCATGAGACCTGATCCTGATAAGGTGGTAGCCCTGACAGAGATCTCCAGACCAACCATGATCTCCGATCTAAGGTCGTTTCTAAGTCTGGCCAGTTATTGCTCTAGATACTTAGAAAACTACGCCGCTGTCAGCACACCAAGAATTCCTTTGGTCTCCAGAGTGCCAAGCCAGTTTCGAGACTATACGATCAAACATTGCATCTGCAGCAGACATGGTCTACTTTAGATCATCAAAGGACACAGAAGTGACATTGGGCATCAGCTCATTCGGGCTTAGCACCAAATGATCCCAGTTTGACCCACAAACGCCCCACTCCAAACAGATTTTTTATTTTTTATTTTTGTTATTTATTTGCATTTATAAAGCGCACAGCAGCCCTCAGACATCGCAGCGCTGTTACAGAAGGCTTATTTAGTTACATAAGTGCTTGCAAGAACAAACATACATACATGTTGCCTAACCCCATGTTGCATGGGGGTGGCTTACTTAGTTACATAAGTGCTAGCAAGGACATACAGTTTGCCTAACCCCATATTGCAGGGAGGCAGCAGCATACAAATGCATAGAGTTAGTATAGGTGGCCCAAGCATGTTGCCCAACCCCAAGTAGCAGGGTGGCAGCAGTATGCAAATGCATAAAGTCAGTATAGGTGGCACAAACATGTTGACCAGCCACATGTTGCAGGGCGGCAGCAGCATACAAATGCATAAAGACAGTTTAGGCGGGTGTGGCTTGGAAGAGATGGAAAGGGAGGGGGAGGAACAGCGGGAAGGGGGTGGGGATCTGACACAGCAACACAGGTGATCATGTGGGTAGTTGAGGGGCACACGCAGCCCATAGGTGACCATGGGGGTGGGTGGGGGCACACACAGCACACCTGCGACCATGGGTGTAGGTGGGGGGCACACGCAGCACACAGGCCACCATGGGGGTGGATTCCAGGGCGTAAACTCCCCGAACTCGCCTTGATTGGATCGGGCTCTCTCGCTAAGCTCGATCACTATGCATATCTGGGGGGAATATTTATGCCCCTCCACAAAGAAAAACAAAAAAAACAACCTTCATTGCCCGTGGGCTGTGCTGGGAGCAGGGTGGGGGAGCAAGATGGGCTGGAGCCATGGGATAATGGTGGAAGAGCCCAGGATCTGTGGTGGGGAGAGTAAGAGTGGGATAAAGGAGCCCAGAGAATGATGGGAGCAGGTGGGGGAGCCCAGCGACTATACTGGGAGTAGGGTGCGGTGAAGGCATGCAATAGTTCATAGCCATTTGGACTTATTGACATGTGGCATCTTTGGGGGGCCCGACCTGCCCACATTTTGCTCAAGGGGTGTGGGAGGGGGGCAAGTCCTAAAATGTTTGAAGACCACTGCCTTAGCGCAATCTTTGATAAGAGGGGCCGGGCAGATGTCACATTTGCAGTGAGAGGGCTTGAGGCCTTTGATGACCGTCAATTTCGGGGAAGCTGAAAGGAGGAAAGGAAGGGGGGTGTGTTGTGAAGGGAAAAAGTAGTGGTTTTTTGCAGATGATGGATTGTTTAGCATGGACTTTATCTGATAGTGTGGTCAATTTCACTAATGAAGGAGTTTGTACCTTGTGGCACCAGGAGTCATCTTTGATTAAGTTGGCAGGAGGAAGAGCAGAGGTTTCTAGTTCACATAAAATAGTGAAGAGCTCTCACGAGTCATAGCCTTTGTAGATAGAAACTTCAGAGTTGGGAATGGCTTGCTTATATTCTTTAGAGACGGTAACAAAGCACGCTTTGTTAGAGGCAGAGGGGTTTTTGTGCCATTCAGCTTCAATGGTTCGTGTCTTAGAATGCATTGATTGAAGGACTGGGGTGAACCATGAATTTTTATGCGAAGATGGTTTTGCTGTGTTTAAGAGGGGCTAGGGCAACTATGTTGCAATGGTCGATAAGCATGGTGGGGCTGGCAGTGGGGTGAGAGATCAGCAGCTAGTAAGGGAAGGAGGCGTTCTTTGGTAAGGTTACGAGTGCAGCGAGTTAACGCAAGGGGAAGAGCAGGGGCGTTGGGGATGGTGAAAGATGATTTGGTAGTATGACCACGGGCAGGGAGAGTTAATAAAATAGGTGCTGCATTTGAGGTCAGCAAGCCAGCCAAATGTCCAACCAAGAGTATGTGAGGGCTTGAGTATTCGCTGAGTACAGCCAAGGGCGTTGTCTGTAAAGCCTAAGTTGAGATCTCCTAGGAGTTTGGCTTGAGATCACCGAAAAGAATCTACATGCTTTTGAAAGAGAGGGTAGTCCCTGGGGGACGGTATACGAGATGGAGGGAGATGGTGGGGGATAGTCATGTTTCGAGGAAAGAAGGGTGCAGTTTGGTGGGGGCTGGTAGGTGGACGCTCTAATGCACATGGATTCTTTGTATATCAGTGCTACACTGCCTCCTCCATTTGATACATGGTCACTTCGGAGGATGGAATATCCAGGGGGAAAGGCGATAGATGGGGCTGGACCAGCTGCAGCATCGAGCCAGGTTTTTGTGATGGCTAGGATGTCACCGTAATTTGGGTAATGAGGTCATGTACGTCCAGGGCGTAAGCCGGGACAGATCGAGCATTGATCATGGCACAATTCAATGAGTTGGGGCAGTGGAGTGGTTAGAAGAATGGACGGTGTGGAGTGTTGGAGATCTAGCTGGGGTGGTCTGGTGGGTGGAGCCTGAGGTGCGTGAACAGAGGTGTGCGACCAGTGAATATTCTTGCTCAGAAAATTCAAAACATCCATCTGGCACATCACTCTGAAACATAGCTGAACATCATTGTTATATATTAGGTTTATTTATTTACTAGCACAACCAGCATAGGAATCATTTTCAATATCCTCAATTCTCACTCATGTTGACAGACTCCTCAAAAATGTGCTGCTCGAGGAATCTTCATTCACTTCTTTAGCATCTGGTGTCTTACAATAATGAAAGGAAAGACAAATCCACTGCAGAAGAACGCCATCATAATTGCTAGAAGTCTCCATTTGTTTTCCATGGAAAATGGAAGGTTTTATCCTGGCCCCTCTCCATAGTGGGACCTGCGAAGGACGGAAGTGGCGAATCTGCGAACACTCTGCCCAAACCTGATGGGGCGAAAGAAACACTGCAATCTTTCGTCTCCAGTAAACTCATCAGATAGTGGCCTATGCGAGCTACAGCCTGTCAGACACAGAGTAGTGATATTTGCAGGCTGAGAAAGAGAGCCTAGCGCTAGTCTGGACTTGTGAATACTTCCAACTTTTCCTCTATGGCAAGACATTTACCATCATTACAGACCACCAGGCCCTCCTCACAATCTATGGGAACCCAAAAGCGAGGATGCCACCATGGATTGCAAGATGGGGCTTTGTTTGAAGGACTACAAATTTACAAAATGAACATTTTAATTATCCTCAGGTGATCAAATCATGTGTGGTTCACATTTATTCAAGAGTAAATCACGTGTCCTCTCATTTCCACAATAATTCAGCAATAGTTCACATATGTCCTCTGGTTTTTCACATTAATTCAGAAATAGTTCAAACATGTCCTCTGGTTAACAGGTGTTTTGGCCCCTAGCCTTTATCAAAGCCAGACATTAAATATCACATTACCATTGGTTTCCTAACATATTTCATCATGTTCGAGATCTCTTCTAAACATTTTACAGTAACTGTTTAATCCCTGGTTGTTCAGTTTCATGGAGATAATCTCCCTTGTGTGGGACAGCAAGACGACTCAGAGCAATACAGGTTCGATCCGTGCTTAGAAACCTCTGGGTATTAGGCACGTTATAAATAACCAAGTACAATTACAAAATATAGAGGCTAGAAGTACAGATACCCCCCTCCAGGCTTTACAGTAGCATCCTTGAGACTCACGCATCGTTTATGTGCAGCCCAACACATACTTTTAGTGTGAGCGCGGAGCGCTCTGAAAATCATGGTACCGGCATCAGCTCCCTCCTACAAGCAAGACTGACACATGGGACTATAAAAGCAGCGCACGTGCAGCCCTGCTAGCACCATCATACGCAGTGTTTTGCACGGAAGAGGAGTTTGAGGCTTGAATATGGCTGCTAACACGTCCTGCTCGGCCTGCTGAGATGAGCTAACAAGTGGTCTGGAATCACTGAGGATGGCTGCCCCCACCAGGGGTGGCAAACAAAAACAATAACCTGGACAACAGCTATTTGACAGCCCAGGACCATGGCTAGGTGGCCTCCAAAGGCTTTTGGTGCTACGTGTGTCACACCACCACAGCAAGGGGGTGTGGGGCATTCCTGGATGGTGCAGAATACTTTGGCCCATCTGCCCACGAGGGATTGACACACACATCAAGCTGCCATCATGGAGGATCAGGGAGCTAGCACCAAACTTCTGTTCCTGCGGAAGCCAAGCCCATTTGCATCGCAGTCACAACAGGACAAAGGGCCACGATGGATTGAGTGGTTTGAGGAGTTCAATGACTTCATAAGAGCGGCAAAGAGAGGAGAAGTCGCAGATCATGAAGGACATCTTCACCAAATTGGCAGGGAAAGAAATGAAAGGTATAATTAAGATGATTCCGAAAGAAGAGAAAGCCACCTCTGAAGAACTTGTGAATGCCTTGAACAAAAAATGTGTGATCCAGCCGAACAGAGACTATGAAAGATACGCTTTCAACACTTTCAACCAATGTTACCCTCCTCAGACAGAAGATGGTACGCTGCTGGCTTTTTCGCAGTTCTTGGATGACAAGGCAATTCGACTGCAGGTCATTGAGGGATGCGTATCATCAGCATTTCGGAAGCAGCTACTGAAGAAACCACTGGCGATTAATAAGGTGATCAAGCTGGTGAGAGTTCATGAACGCGTGGAAATTTAAGCGAATGCCTTGGAGGTGCTGAAAAAAAAATGGAGAGAAATATGAAATGGTAGCAGCCCTCACGGGGGCTGGGGAACCATTCATGGGACCAGTTCCCACCCCTGGCACAATGAGAGGACCGCCAAGGGAAGGTTACCCACAGCTCACAGGTGAGGCCAGGACCCCAGGCCCAGGGGTCATGCTTCAGGTGTGGCCAGGTTTTCCCACATGCAGGTACATGCCCTGCCATCAGCCAAAGTGTGCCAAGTGTGGCAGCCACGGCCACTTCCACACCATGTACAGGGAAGGGAGGCCATTCCCAATGGGGAGACAACCAATAGCAACAAACAGGGGGCCACTAATGAGACAGAATACCAGGCACCATGGTGGTCTCCTCCAATATATTCCCAGATGCCGAGGAGAATGATAAGAAACATGGGCCAAGGGCTAGACAATGGGGGGCCACAAAGTGATGACCAACAGACACAAGACATGTACTACCCAGACCAGTATGATTGCCCAGTGGACAGGTACCAGTACTAGGAGGAATATGCACCGGATTTGTACCCAGAATGCACAGATGAATTTGTCAAACTCATGCATGATGAGCAAGAGGGGGTGGAAACCCCAAAGGTGATGGTCCAGGTGGGAGAGGTGACACACGGTTTCCTAATTGACACAGGCACCAACATCAACATTATGGGAGAGCAAGAGTTGCTACCGACAGGGATCAGACGCAAACTGAGCCAATCGAAGGTTTGCATCTTTCAGTAGGGAGTCAATACACACCTATCGTCCATTGGCCAGTTCCAGTGGACATTTGGCACATCATTGTCACTCTAATAAGAAAGGAGAACCGATGGAGATTGGGTATATGATGGGGGATAAGGAAGAAAGGGAAATGGAGGAAGAACAGGAAGAATACCATCTGTAAGGAAGGCATGGTATCAACAGTAATACAGACACAAGTGACCACAATTCACAGGTGTTTATTGAACTTCAAAAAGGATGTGATAAACACCTAACTAATCCTAAATCTACAGATGGGAGCAAGCTACGACCATCAAATAATAATAATGCAGTCCTAGTGGTGTCTCGTCAAAATAAAAGGCGGTTCACTCGAGCATAGCACAATCTCTGGCTTCTTTGGCACGAGGATACAGTTCCATTACCAGCATCAGGACCTTCTGTGCTCAAGTGTCTTTACTTATCAAAGTCTCTTGATTCAGAGGGCCTGATGTACCAAAACAAACAAAAAGTTCCTTTCCTCTTACAAATACTCAATTCAGGTGATTCACTCTTCACCCTGGATCCCCCTCAGCCGGGCTCAGATCCCGCCTCTTACACAATTAGTCTCTCTCAACCAGGCTCTGACCAATTTCAGTTCATATGAACTATCGAAGACTTTCAAATGTTCACAGGGTTTAGCTTGACCCGTTGCAGGACCCCTTCGATTTCACCATTTCTTTTTTGCATTTGCCACCTCTCAGTTGGATACCTAACAGAGTCCTTCGAATGAGCACCCACATGGTGGCGAACCACTCTGAATACAATATCTATCTTGGCTTCAAATGTTCAGTCACTCCTTGGATGTTCAATTATATTTGCGTCGCTCGTCACATACGCTTCACACACTGTTCTCTTCAGATTCATCCATAGAATGTTGCCGCTTGCAACCTTGGTTCTAAATGAGACCAATATATATATATTTTTTTAACCAAACAGTTGAATGTGCAAATACATCAAATTTGAACAAGCCAACATATACAGAAACAGGTGAGGAAAAGAAAAATTGTTGAAATCATCTGCACGTACATGTACAATTTACAAATAAAAAGCAGATGAGGGGATAGAGAGAGAAAAACAAAAAAGGCAAACAATTTCAAAGTCAAATTCAGATAGAATCCAGAAAGAAAAAGAAGTAACCTATGTGGCAACTTCACAAAACTATAACCTTAAAATACATCTAGGTTATAACCATTAGTCCTTCTAATGTTATGAAAACAGTTTTTTGCTCAAAAACCAGAATGCTTCTATTTTTATAACATTGGTTTGCAAGAATCAAATCCTTGCATATGCCGCAAAATGAAGACTATCTTCTGAGGTAGGGTCTGCCAACGCGTTATAGGGAGCAGAAAACAAAGAAGGAAGTTGTTTGTACTGCTGAAAAGGCTGTGTTCCAAGATCCAGGATATGCAACCTTATCTGTGGAAACCATCAGTCCCCTCATATATATTGCATTTCGGCAGGAAAACAAATAAAAAAATATTGTGGTCCGCCATCATCAGGGCATCAAATAGAGGACCCCATGGTTCTAAAAAAAGAAAGGAAAAAATTGTAGGTAATACATCAAATTACTTTGGCAGGTGTTCTAACATATCAAAATGTGAACAACTTAATTAATAAAAAGCAAGCCAATTGGAAGAATTAATTAACAGCAACTCAACACATGTTCCTTTCACTGTGGTCGTCTAAAGAAAAGTAGAGGCTAACCACGGGAGGGAAACAGTAATGTTAAAATTTCCTTGACACCCTCACAGGCAGGCACACCAAACAATCTGTACTCCAGACCCACCCTGCCCACTGGTCATGTGCCGGGTAATTAGAAGTAGGAAGTTATTATCTATGCAGTTTGAAAAAGTTCATAATAATTCAACCCTTCAAATTACGGGAATCATTTTGTTGCAGAGAAACATTATGAACTATATATTAAGGGAATGAATTACCTAGTCGTGGTCAGAAGAAAATAAACGCGAAGAAACACATCCTCATCTAGGGTGGGACTATTGTGTTCCTAGGAGGGGCCGGCCCGATGCAGCCGCAAATGCTTAAGCGTAACAGCAGAAAGGATTGTTGTGTAGCCAGCTGCAAAAGTCGGCGCGCTCGAAAGCCTGGGGATAAAGGAATAATGCAAAGGTTTTGACTGCAGAGATCAATGCACTTACTTAAAACATATCTGTATCACATGTTTGATACGCGAAATAGCAAAAAAGGTGTACTGCAACAATTTACCTGTACAAGGGTTGCTCACTATCACGTCTGTGTAACCGTCAGTTGTGATTCTGATTCTTCCTGATTCAAGGTTCACAGGCTGGCGAAACCCGAATGGATGCCATGAACGTATCAAATGGCACCGTGTTGTGGCTAGCGACACATCAGCGGTTGTTTAAACACAATGGGAAATGAAGTTTGAATGAAGCCCGCTTCAAGTGCAGCAAGTCCGAAAGCCTAGGGGTAAAGGAATAGAAAATATTTTTCTCCTCCTACGGAGGTCATATTGCCTTTACTTGAGCATTTCCTTTTCATGTCATTTTTTGAGTAGAGTAGTAAAAGATATTCTACAGCAATTTACCTGTGCATGAGGGCTATGATACTTATCTCTGCAGCCGTCTGTAGTGGTGTTCGGTCTTCGCAATCCAGTGTTCAAATGAATGTGGAAGAGGAACAACCGGTAGCCATGGTAATATGAAGAAGAGGTAAAGGGGAGGCACAGTGCAACGATTGGTCAACGTCACCAGTGGGGAAGCTGATCTCAAAATTGCTTGCCGTGCGTCACAAGGGGGTGTGTGCGTCGGCACCAATGGGCTATTTGTTCATCCTCCATTGCACTTTGTTCGAACAACTCACATAAGGGTGCTGAAAAGTCCTGGGTGCAACATTGTTTATCAGGGCACCACAGTCTTAAGGCAAAGAAACTATTCTTGTCAAACGAAGTCGGATATCCGTACACAGTCAGATTCACTGGGGAACTCCAAAGGTCCGAACCGTGTGGGGAAGGAGAGATGTATCTTGACCAAATGCCCAAAAATATATATATTGCAAATCAAATCTCCAAGATTCCGGCTGTGTGGAGAGGGAGGCCATTAAAAAGAAGTTTAGGTGGGGGACTGGAGTGAATAGGGCCCAGTTCCAAAGTATTGCTGTACTCAGAAACTGGGTTGGCTTGTGTGGTCCCAGGTTCAAACCGCTCTCCTCATGGTTCATACAGGGAAAATTGTTGGTATGTATTGACCGTCAGGATCACGTCTGAAGAATGAATTACTCATTTGATCAATTTTCTTGTGTGCCCATTCTGTGGATACATCTATTTTCAAGGTCCAGCAGTCTAGTCTGTATATTTGGGCCCAGCTGGACTTTTTCCAGGACCCACCAGAACAAGTCATCAGGTGTATGATGGTTGGTCAAATAGTATGTCACCAAAGGAGCTGTGATGTTCTTACACCGGCTCCTAGAATGATGTTCCGAAATCCGGGTCCCAACGTTCCGCATGGTTTGGCCCACATAGCGGAGGCCACATGGGCATTCAATACAGTATACCACTTGGCTACTTTTGCAATTCAACTGGTGTTTCAAAATTCAGTGTCTTTCTGCAATTGCAAAGGTTTGAATTTTCTTTGTGAATCTGCATACTGAGCATGAGCCACAAGGATAATGGCCTGTGACTTTCCATAGGTTCCAAAGCCCCGACTGAGGAGTATCTTGGACAAATGATGAATGAATTAAATGTTCTTTTATGTTCTGTGCTCTCTTAAAGGTGAACCTTGGTATGGGTTCCTCTGGAAGTTGTAGCCTAACTATGGGCCAATGCTTCCGAATCACTTATTTAATGTCAAAAGAATTAGGACCATGTGTAATCACACAGGTAACTCTATCTGGTTCATCCCGATCTTGGTGGGTCTGAGGAGTGAATCCCGATTTGTGAACCTTGCTCTTTTTCTTGAGGATGAAACTAATTTCCTCAGGTAACCTCGTAACAAAAGTCTATCTCCCAGCGAGATTGCATTCGTATAGTAGTCCTCAAGGGAGGAGCAGTTCCTCCAGACCTGCACAAATTGGCCATATGGGAGGTTTTGTTTAATGTGCCTGGGGTGGTTACTGATATAGTGCAACAGGATATGACGGTCAGTTGGCTTCCTGAACAGATTGCACATGAGTTGCCTTCTTGGCACATGATTTGAAGATCCAATGTACCGAGATCTTATTGCACTCAAACGTGAATTGGATATTGTTATCACACGTATTAATTCATGCCCAAAAGGACTTGAGGGACAATTCATCACCTGTCCACAGAAAGATGACGTTGTCAATATATCGACGCCATTGTTGGATGTTAGATCACCATGGGTTGAGCTGGCTGTAAATATATTTCTCTGTAAAGGATGCCATGAAAAGAATAGCCAAGCTCGGGGCAAATATGGCACCCATTGCAGTCCCTTTAGTTTGCAAATAAAACTGATTATTAAAGATGAAAAAAATTAGCAAAGAGCTAAAGTCGTAAGTTCTATGATGAACTCCGGTGGGACTAGAGATTGAATATTGTCAATAATCAGATGTTCATATATACAGTCTATTGCCGCCCCTTGTGGGATAGACGTACATAGAGATTTTATATACATAGTTACCAAAAATTGGTGATGAGGGTCAAATGGAAGCTCCTCAAAAATTTGAATGGTGTCTCTGAGATACGATTTGGTCTTGACACTCATTGGTTTTAAGAAAAAATCAACAAACCGACATATTGGTTCCAATATAGACCCACAGCCCGAAACTATGGGCCTCCCCGATGGATCTTGGCCATCTTTATGGATTTTGGGAAGGGCATATAGGCATGGAGTACGCCGTTGTGATGTCATCAGGAAAATAGCTTCCTTCTCCGTGATCCAGTTTCTCTCTGCCGCAATGATCGGTAATTGCCTGACTCTGCCTGACCATGGTGTTGGGACATGTCAGGTACACGGCTCGAGTGTCAATCCATTTTCTCTCATAGTGAGCTGTCCGTGATGAAGTGTTTGTGTCGGCAAAGGAGTGGTGTTAAGTTCCTAAGTATTATACCTGGTAAGATGGGGAAAAGTTGTTACAGGGAAGGGGATACCGCATCTCACCATCCGGTGTCCCACTCCCCTAAAACCTCTCATCCAGGTGGTCCTCATGCACTGGTCCACCCTCAGCAACAAGATCCAAAAGTGATGGCCATGTCCTAACCACCTGGATGACAGATACGTGGGGACTAGTAGGTGAGACACCGTCAGGTTTCTCACATCCCCTTCCTCTATGCGATGTAACTGCATCTGTTTCAAAAGTGAACCAAGAGAGGAAATCCACTTTTCCTTGGTCTTTGCCCTTTTGGTGCTCCACAGTAAAACAGTAGGGTTACAGGTCTAAGAACCATCGCATGACTTGAGGGTTGGAATCTTTTCGCTGGCTAATCCAAACTAGTGGAGAATGATTCTTAACAAGTGTGAACTTTCTTCCAAGGAGGTAGTATCTAAGATGGATAATGGCCCACTTGATGGCAAGGGCCTCTAATTCCAGCACAGAGTAATTATTTTCACGTAAAAAGTTTGCGATGCTAAATAAGATGGGATGTTCCAATCCATCGCAAATTTGTGACAGGACTGCTCCTAGCCCAGTAAGGGAGGTGTCTGTCTGTAATACAAATTCCTTTGAGAAATCTACTACTTTTAGGATTGGGTTCTGGCACAGGGTTTGTTTTAGGTTGTTGTAACATATATCATCCTCGTCAGTCCAATGAATTTTCTGGGGTTCTGCGTTCTTTAATTTATCTGTTAGCCTAGCTGTTCTGTCCGAGAAGTTTGGGATAAACCTACGGTAATAACTAATTAACCCTACGAATGGTAAGAGATCTCTTTTAGTTTTAGGTGTAGGGGTATCTAGGAGAGCCTTTACTTTCTTGCATTGAGGTTGGGCACTACCATTCCCTACAAAGAAGCCAAGGTATTTCATGACTGATTGGGCCAGTCTTCATTTGGGTGGATTGGCAGTTAGGCCAGCATCTCTGAGGGCTCTCATAATAGTAAAGAGATGGAAAAGATGGCCTTCCCAGGCTTTACTATAAATGACGATATTGTTTATATAAACTCCATAGAAATCAGAGTAGGGCTGTAATATTGTGACCATAAGTCATTGCAAAGTTTCTGGTACCCTGTGTAAGCCAAAACAGTGGACCTTGAACTGGAACAGTCCCAGGGGCGTTGAGTAAGCTCTTTTCCTGATCAGGTACATACACTGGGACCTGCCAGTATCCTTTTGTTAAGTCTAGGATTGATAGAAAAGTGGTGTGTCCGAGTTTATCAATCAGGTCATCAATGCGTGGCATGGGATAGGCATTGAAATCAGAAATGGCATTGACTTGGCCGGAAGTCTATGCAAACCCTCCAGGAATGGTCAGGTTTGGTGACCAATACGATAGGGGAGGGCCATGGGCGTGCAGGTTGTTTGATCATATTTGCTCTTAACACTTTATTCACTTCCTCAACCACTGTCTATTTACAGGCGTCTGGGAGTCTATAAGGTTTCAGATGGACCACTTTTCAAGTAGTGATAAGTGCCCTTCACTCTTCCTGGTTTCTCCGAGAATACATTGGGAAATGATATAACTAAATCCTTTAAATCTTCTTGTTGTTGATTAGAGAGCTGTTGAGGATTTAATTCAAAGTTATCTATTTCTTATAGTACCAAACAGGATAGTATTGTGGCATTGATGGCAGACGGGTTTTCCTGCCACTCATTTTAGAGATGTACATAATATAGATGGATCTTTTGTTTCCTGTCAGGTTGTGCTACCTTATAGGTACAGGTTCCTGTTTGTTCCAGTATTTCATATGGCCCATGCCACTTAGGGGCAAGTTTGTTTTCCGAGGTAGGCAAGAGGACCAATACTTTTTGTCCTACGGAAAACAATCTTAAGTTTACCTTTTTGTCATAGGTGGACTTTTGTTGGATCTGAGCCATTTCCATATGAGTATAGACTGGATCTCGAACAAGTCTCATATGCTCTTGCAATCTGGTAGCAGTTTGCAAAAGGGGCCGGGTTTGCAGGAACATTTCCAGGACATCTCTAGGCTCCTTACCATAAAGTAGTTCAAAATGAGAGAATCCAGTGGATGCCCGAGGAGTTTTCCTTACTGCAAATAGTGCCATGGGGATCATACCATCCCAGTCCTTCCCATCCTTATCTACCAACTTTCTTAGGATCACTTTGAGTGTTTTGTTGAATCTTTCTACCAATTCGTCTGTTTCGGGATGGTAAACTGAAGTTCGTATGGTGGTAATATGGAGCAGCTCCTTGAGTTCACCCATGAGCTTGCTCATGAAATTGGATCCTTGATCCATCAGGATTTCCTCAGGAAAGCTAACCATGGAAAAATATTGTAGGAGGTGCTTTATAATCTGCTGGGTGGTGTTGTTCCGCATAGGGAATGCCCCGGGGTATCTCGTTGCGTAGTCAACAATCACAAGGACATATTTGTTACCAAGTCTAGATGTTTCGAAAGGTCCAATGATGTCCATCCCAATTCTTGAGAAAGGGACTTCTATTATTGGTAAAGGATTCAGAGGGGCGGGCTGTGGGATATGAGTACTGGTTTTCTGACATATTTCACATGTCTGAATAAAGGTTTTTATATCAGCATGGATACCTGGTGTGAGAAACCTGAAGGGGTCTCACCCGCTAGTTCCCAGAGATCTGTCATCCAGGTGGCCATGACACGGCCATCGCTATTGGATCTAGTTCCTGGGGTGGACCAGTGGGGGAGGATCACCTGGATGGGGGGTCTTCAGGGAGTGAAAGTGGGACACTGATGGGCGAGACGTGGTACCCCCTTCCTTGTAACACCTTTTCCCCTTCCTACCCTGTAGGACATTTAGAAGCTCTACCCACCCCTCTTTTCTGACACGAACACTTTCTTACACCATTACGGACAACAGAACAACATCAGAGCCATTTACCTGACATGTCCCAACACACGGGTCAGGCACAGTCAGGCTATTGACAATAACCACACACCCCTGATGGCCCTTTACCTTCCCCACAGGGATAAAAGACAGAGCAAGAAAACACACTACGAGCAAAGCTGAATGCACGAGGAGACAGCTATACCGAACTGGCAGTTTAGATGGGGGAGAAAGGCGGCGAGACCTAGAGGGACGACAAAGGGGAACTGCCCTTGCCCTTTTCAACTCGGACCCGCAAAGCTTCCAAAAGGGAAATCATAAGACCGGGAGTCACCGGTGGCATGTGGAGGAACTGCTGTCAATGGTGCACAGAGGCCTCCTCCATTGATAACACAGGCGGGGTGGCATGCTGGCTACCATGGTACCGTCCTTGACTCCAGAAGCAAGACAAGCCAACAGGTTCAACACAGCCGGTGAGTTGGAGGAAGCTGATAGCAAACCGAACTGTTCTGAGCCGAAGGTTACAAGTGGCAACATTACAAGAATGCAAGGAACTTGAGAAGAAAGAACTTGTGTGTATGTTTGAACTTTTGGGATAAGCCCAGACAAGGGCCAGCTGCTGAGTGGTCAGGCACTGCAGGAGTGCTCATGTGAAGGACTCTCACTGTCCCCTTTGAGTGTTGAAAACTGCAAGTACCAGAAGGCCCTAAAAAAGGGCAGCGTGAGATGTCTAGAGTGGTCCTACAAGGGTCATGTCAAATCCCTTGTACAATCGAAAGTCTCTGACCCATTGCCAAGAGAAATCTAGGGGAAGGGAACCCCACTTTCTGATAAGATTGTGAACTGTGGAATAAGGCAAGTGTGAACCCAACAGAGGGATGCCGAAAGAAAGCTAGGGGAAGGAAACCCATGCTTTCTGATGAAACTGAGAAATTCATTAACTATGTTAAAGAAAGGCCGTAGTGAACCCGAAGGAGGAAGTGCCATTTTTCAAAGAGGATCCGAGCCCGGCAGAGGGAGGTCCTAGGGGCGAAGAGCAATCGCCCAAAGGTGCAAGACCACCTAAGGAACTTTTGTTTGTTTGTTCGTTGTTTGATCAAGCAAGTCTTCTAAGGCCAGAGACTTCGAGGAAAGAGACTTGACCCTTGAAGGTTCTGGTATCGTTTAATAGACTTGTGAATCTTGTGCTGCAATGGCTCGGGAGTGTGCTGTGCTCAGGAGTCCCGCCTTATGCCGAGATAAAAATGTGGGGAAGGGAGATCCGGCCATACCATCCTGGCTTATTTTGTGAACACTTCTTTCTTTTCTGGTTAACATTATCCCACACTCTTTATTTGTATTTTAGTGGTAAGGATTGGCAATAGGTTTTTTAGTATAGGCCCTTTTTATTTGACAAGACACTACTAGGACTGCCTTATTATTATTTGATGGTCGTAGCTTGCTCCCATCTTAGCTTTAGGTTTCGATTAGGCGTTTTTCTCACCCATGCATACAGTTTAAACACCCTTGAACTGTGATCACTGTGTCTGTCTTTACTGTTGCCACCATGAGTTCCTTGCACTGGCCAATAAAACTTCCCACTGATGTGTGTATGGGTCTTGGATTGTCCTAAGTGTCCCCCTGTCAGATGGGAATGCGCAATCTCTAGTACGATCTTCTGGTGGGTTTTAGGGATTACTAACTGAGTTTTACTTAGGCTTTCTGTGGATGTTTCTTTTCTATATAGCAATCCTTGCTTCAAGAAGAAAAAGGACTTCCCTTCTCTACTCCCTCTCCTTCAGGATTTGCTTGTAAGAAATCCTCAGTGAGGGCTGGGTCATTTAGCTGGGCGAAGGCCAGGTTGGGAAAGAGGGTAAGTTGTTCTTCCTTTTTCTCTTCAGTGGTAGATGGTTCATAAGCTTCCCCAAAACCCAAGATATCTCTTTCCAGTTCTTCTGGTTTACTCTCTTTAAAATGAGGAAATAGAGCCTTTTCAATAATTCCCTGTGCAATTTTGTCCCCACGATGTACTTCAAATGGGATTTCACCATGGTTGTGAATAAAGAACCTTTGTGTCTCCCCGGAAGTCGATATCAATGATGCCTTCTAGAAAGTCTATACCAAACTTCCAGGCCAGGCCAGATTTTGGAGCCAATATTATATAACACCCAGGAGGGGGTATCAAAACTAGGTCTGTGGGAATCATTCCTCTTTTCCCAGGAGGGATAGTAGCCTCTCTGCTGCTACAGATATTAAAGTTGATTGATTCTTTTGTGGCAACAGAGGGGTCAGAGGCTCTATGACTAAGCTTCTGGAATTGTAAGGTTCCCCAATTTGTTTCAACTGAGTCACATCCCACTCCTGACACCATATGTAAGGAAGGCTGGTATCAACAGAAAGACAGACACAAGGGACCACAGTTCAAGGATGTTTATTGAACCTCCACAAGGGTGTGATAAATGCCTATCTAATTCGAAATCTACAGATGGGAGCAAGCTACGACCATCAAATAATAATAATGCACTCCTAGGTGAGTCGCGTCAAAATAAATGAATTTTTCAACCTCATGCATGGTGAGCAAGAGGGGGTGGATACCCCATAGGTGATGGTCCAGATGGGAGAGGCAACACACAGTTTCCTAATTGGCACAGGCGCCAACGTCAACATTATGGGAAAGCAAGAGTTTCTACAGACAGGGAACAGAAGCAAACTGAGCCAATCGAAGGTTTGCATCTTTCAGTAGGGAGTCAATACACAACTACTGTCCATTGGCCAGTTCCAGTGGGCATTTGGCACATCATTGTCCCTCTAATAAGAAAGAAGAACCAATGTAGATTGGGTATATGATGGGGGATAAGGAAGAAAGGGAAATGGAGGAAGAACAAGAAGAATAGCATCTGTAAGGAAGGCATGGGGTCAACAGTAAGACAGACACAAGTGACCACAGTTCATTGTGTTTATTGAACTTCAACAAGGATGTGATAAACACTTATCTAATCCTAAATCTACAGATGGCTGCAAGCTACGACCATCAAATAATAATAATGCAGTCCTAGTGCGGTCTCGTCAAAATAAAAGGGCCTATACTAAAAAAACACATTGCCAATCCTTACCTCGAAATACAAATAGTGTGAGGTAGTGTTTATGAAAAAGAAAGAAGTGCTCACATGAATGATATGTCAGGATATTCAGGCCGTTGGCCTCCCTTCCCCACATTTTCAGCACAGGACGAGGCGGTTCACTCGAGCATAGCACACTCTCTGGCTTCTTCAGCACAAGGATACAGTTCCATTACCAGCATCAGGGCCTTCTGTGCCTAAGTCTCTTTACTTATCAAAGTCTCTTGATTCAGAGGGCCTGATGTACCAAAACAAACAAAAAGTTCCTTTCCTCTTACAAGTACTCAATTTGGGTGATTCACTCTTCACCCTGGATCCCCCTCAGCTGGGCATAGATCCCTTTTTATGCCACGATTGTTACTTTGGATCCCCCTCTTCCAGGCTCAGATCCCCTACTCCAATGTTCAGAGAATATTCTCTCTCTGATGACTCACAGTTCATCCCGGATCTCCCTCAGCCAGGCTCGGATCCCTCCTCTTACACAATTAGTCTTCCTCCTCAGACCAATTTCAGTTTGTATTAACTATCGAAGACTTTCAAACGTGCACAGGGTTTAGCTTGACCCATTGCAGGACCACTTCAATTTCAAAATTCCTTTTTACATTTGCCACCTCTCAGTTGGATACCTAACAGAGACCTTCAAATGAGCACCTAAGTGGTGCCGGACCACTCTGCAAGCGGTATCTATCTTGGATTCAAAAGTTCAGTCACTCCTTTGATGTTCAATTATATTTGCGTCGCTCGTCACATACGCTTCACACACTGTTCACTTCAGATTTCGCCAAATAATGTTGCCGCTTGCAACCATGGTTCTAACACAGACCGGTCTGCTATCAGTCTCCCTGATTCACCGGCTGTGCTGAGTTAACTGTCGCTGCTTTGTTGTAGGTGCCAAAGAAAGTACCACAGCGGCAAACGCAGCTCCCTACCTTGGTTATCAACGCAGGAGAGCCCCGGGTACCTCCGACACATAATGCAGGGTTCTTCAGCTTTAATTCCAGGTCTTATGTTTCTTATTCTCAAAAGCTTGTGAAAGTAAAGTTTTTTTCTCTGAAAAGGTCAAGGGCGCTTCCCTCCTTGCAACCCTCTCTGGTGTTGCCGTATTTCTCCTCGTATTAAACTGCCATCTAGGAACTGCTGCTGCCTCTTTTACTTTGCCTTGCTCAGAGTGTGCTTTCATGCTCCGCCTTTTATCAGTGTGGGGAAGTGTGATGGAAGTCAGGTGTGTGTAATGAATTAGTCATTGCCTGACTCTGCCTGACCATGGTTTTGGGACATGTCAGGTATACGGCTCGGGGGTTAGTCTGTTTTCTCTCAGAGGTGAGCTGTCCGTGAAAAAGTGTTTGTGTTGTGAAAAGGGTGTGGGGTTGAGTTCCTAAGTATCCTACCTGGTTGGATGGGGAAAAGGTGTTACAGGGAAGGGGATATTGCGTCTCACCATCCAGTGTCCCACTCCCACTCCCCAAAGACTCCTCATCCAGGTGATCCTCCCGAACTGGTCCACCCCCAGCAACTGGATCCAAAAGCGATGGCCGTGTCCTGGCGACCTGGATGACAGATTTCCGGGGGACTAGCTGGTGAGACACCTTCAGGTTTCTCACACATCGAATAGAAACTATAAATAATTTGTTTTTGGGAGGATAAAAGTTCAAAACCCATGATAATGCTTTGGTAAATGGTATTCCAGTCCAAGCCCTGAATGATTCCGGTAGCGGACAAACTGCTCCAAGCCCTAATTTAATCTTATCCCGAACTCTCAAGAAAAATCGACCTATTAAAGTTATTTGTGTTCATGGTGATGTTGAAATTTATTATCGAAAACATGTTACCATTGGAATCCAAGGAAACGTCACTGGAATGAATGTTGCCGTTATTCCAGGTTTACCAGAAGAAATTATTATTGGTACTGATTTCCCAAATTATGAAAAACAACATCATAATGTAAAGTGTCCTAGAAATCCTTCATATTGTCCATACCATTGTTGGTCTCATGAATAATTATTTCCTGGTGACCCAGTCTGGGACTGGGATACTGGTGAACATAGTAGGAATTCGGGGAAGACAGAAGTAGGAGAGGCACAGGAAACTGGCCCGGGAGGTCAAGTCTTTAGGGGAAGGTTATGTGAAGAATTTTACGGATCCCTCAATGAAACCCTGCCTAAAGTCTCCTCCCACGTGGCCAGAGGAAGGCACACACTTCCTGATCCCAACCCGGGGGTGGTGTACTGCGGGAGGATCACCTGGGAGGAGACAGGGCCCAGAGTGGTGGGGAGATTCCGTGGGGTGAGTGTCACGATCCATGCCCCTGACCCCCTCAGGTATAACAGCCCCCTGGCAGCAGTGGAGCTAAAGCCCTTTACACTGGCCCCAAGGGCCTTAAAACTCCATCAAAAACATACATGGAGTCAGTCCTGGTGCCTTTGGCGCCAGGCTCATTATCAGGAATAAAGCAATACCAGTTTTGGACCTTAATCCAACATGGAGGCCTATTACACAGCTCAGTTCTTTAGAACCAAGCCATGCGGTCTAGTGTTTTGGGTGTGGCTGGGCCTGGAACTACTTGGCCTGGAACTACTTTACCTGGGATATTTTAACCTCACCCAAACAGCAGAACATGCTTTGCGTTATTCTGGACTCCTGCAGCGTAACACTCACCATGTCCAGCTCCTGCTCATCTGCTTCTCCGGCGCCCCGATCCTGAAGCTCCTAGATCTGGATACCATTAATAACCTGGAAGAACAAGAACAGCATTACCGAGCAAGAACACTTACCTGTGAAGTAACCGGTCTTGAATCCATCCTGCGCTTCGCTTACCTCGCCCATCTCCGGATTTCGCCGCAACCTGCAAAAGTAAAGAAACAAGGACAGCATTAATAACAATTCTTACCTGGGCAAGCAGCGACTCCTGGTGCTGCACCCTGTGCGTCTCTTACCTCACCCATCTCCGGGGTTCACCGAAACCTGCATGGGAGAAGGAACAAGGTCAGCATTAACAAAGCACTTACCTGGGCAAGCAGCGTTTCGATCGCTCATCACTCTGGAACATCACCGCAACCTGCACAAAGAAGGGAAGAGAACACAGGTTAGCAATTAACATCAATAAACAGTGCAGCGCTCCGTGCATCAATAACTCACTGTGGTCTTCGCCATTGGCACGGCAACTCCGAGATTGCAACCATCCCTGTGAAAACAAAAAGAGACATTGTTAGGGAACAGCGTAGTGGAGCAAGATGCAGAGAAGACAGAGAAAACGGACGGAAAGAAAGAGGATAAAGACGGAAAAGAAATTATAACTCACCTGGAAGACAGCAAGCAGAGTCGAGTCATAGCCGGTCTGGACCCGACATAAGGGCACACGGACCAGTGAAGCATCTAGGTCCACGGAACGCCTGCACCAACCACGCACCCCTGCACAGAGACGCAGGACGGAGAGTTCAACGCACAAAAACCTAAGGTGAGTAATAATTCCAAGGAAGGGGATTTGGACCAGAGGGAGGTGGGAGTCACAGAACCAGTATCTTAACCCTCCATTCTCCTGTTATAGACGCTACCCAACATCTGGCACATAACCAAGCAGAGAGGGGTCCGGGATAACATTTAGACCTCCATCCAGTATAGTGTGGCGCCCCCGTGGATACGAGGTGAGCATAACAGTGAGACGCAGTATTTTTCTTCTAATAGGAAGATTCTTCCCAATGTGCCTAAAAAGCTCATGGATTATTCCAATTGCAAGGTCTGTAAACCTTATGTTATATTTGGGGTTGTAAACCCTAAGGTTTTAAAATCATAGCACTTTATACCAAAAGAAAGATCCTTTACGGTATTCCAAACTAAACACCTTCCTCAAACCCAAGGGTACAATGTAAAGGAATATGGAAATGTTGTCTTGACTAAACCATATTCCTATGAAATAGCTAATTCTCATAGCCCTTCTGTTAAAATCCTTAAGAGAATATAAGCTACCCTTACCCATAAGGTAGAAGTTGAAAACCCCTACTTTGTTGGGAGAAACTACCAGTCCCAGAATCCTAGATGTACTGGGACAAGTAAGAAGACTGAAGAGGCATGTAGATGTAGTAGTCAGGCAATTAAGCCTGATAGCCATTGTAGTAGTCAGGCAATTAAGGTTAATTGCCCATGACTGAAGAGAATCAATGAGCCTGTGAGGCATAAATGGCCCCAGCAAGAAAGGAGGTGTAGAAGGAGCTGGAACAGGAGCTGGAAGGCTGGCTGTAGTAGCCGTGGTAGAGGAGAAGCATGAGGTTGTAAAAGCACAAGAAAGTGGAAGAATAGAAGGAACACTGAAGCGTGGAGACAGCAGATTTCACCTGCAAGCACTGAGAGAGTCCTGTTCTCCCAAACTCTTAAGTGCAGAGGCTGGAAATGGAAGACATGCTGGAGGCTGAGTTTTCACCATGTGAGCCTTGTTGCCGTGATTGCAAAGCTATAGAAGGGCAGGAGACTGAGGCCTGAAGCAGAAGGCAAGTCGGGGATCTCGGGAGAAAAGGAAACTCCCAAATCAAGTGGCTGGACCGGAGACACTTGTGCTAGAGAAGGGTGTGGGTCCCCAGCGAGCCAGAGGTAGTAGAAGAAGCAGACGAAGTTGGGAGAGCAGTGTGGCCCACAAAACCAGTGTCATTGAAGCCAGTGAGTGAAGCACGATGTTTAGATACACTGCGCAAGCCTTGCCGGTAATTGTAACCAGCTCCTAACAGACTTGCGTGTTGTTAAATGCGAGTAAAAGCCGCTCGCTATAGCAGTAGTCTTACTGACAATGGAATTGTAGCACTCATGTATAACGTTGAAGATCACTATTTGCGTGAGAAGCTAAAGTACTTGAAAACCATTGTTGATTGTCTGAAGACTGTTGCCATATATGGTCGTGTGTCTCTGATTATATAAGGGAATATCTCCTAAAACTTTGTCGAATAACAAGCATTGTCCATCTATGAGTTGCAAGTTGCAGAGAGTGAAAACTACTTAAACGAGAGGTTGCATGTGCCTAATTATAATTCCCAAAGGAAGTCAGAATCTCATCCTTTACCGTTACATGGGAACATAATTCATTACTCGACTTTAAACCTTAAAATCTACTTGAAGGAGAGGTTGTGTGTGTCTAATTGTGTTTTCACTTGAGAGACTGAACTGTATACTGTATCTAGAATAGACATGTGTTCTATTTCGAAGACGTAAAGAGTCTAAAGCCATAGAGAGAACAGCAATCATTCCCCGAAGCCAAGAGGCATTCCCTTTATATAGTAAAACTGTCTTGCCAAAGCCATCTAACTGCAAAGTGACATTGTTAACAATCACGTGGCATAAGAAACAAGTCCCCCATTGTTACCTGCAGCTGAGAGAGCGGTGCATAAGCTACTGGGTAATTGTGTAGGCTGATGACTGGCAGAAAGGTAGGAGCAAAGCTGGGGAAGGGAAATCAAATGCTTATGAAGAATACTCCAATGTATAATACAACCTATGGTGCGAAACACTACTAAATCTACAAAAGAGAGTCTATTATGGGCAGAAGCAGGTTGTTCTAGTAGTGGTAAGACAGACGGAAGAGGCAAAGAGGCTGCCCCCTTTTTAAGAGATCCATTAAAAGGAAGAATGCCTTGCCTACCTGAAGAGGGTGAAGTGTCTGGTCGAAACCTACTTAATTCAACAATACTGAGCAATAGTAGTAATACTTGAACTGTGGAGGTATATTATGTTGTCAGCAGATGTTACATTTAAGTGGTTGAAGCAGTAACGTACTGTGGGACAAAGGTGACTGTTCTCATAGTACCAACAGTAGAAGTGTGGTTGTTGAAAATAGAAGTAACAGCCCAGAGAAAGCATCCTGACAAATATTCCAAATGTACAGTTGTAACTGGAGTAGTTTTAAGGAATGATATATTATTGACATTTGGAGAATATCACACCTTCCTTTTGTACTGTGGCAGATCATCCTGAAGAAGAGACAATTTATCTTCATAACCAGGTTTACCATTGGTGCCATTTCTTTTCTGGAAGGTGGAAGGGGATCTTTCACCCAGTAACAAAAGATTGGTTACGAGTGGTTTTTGTTTGTTGACCATTTGCTTTGACTTTGAACTTTCAAGAACTAGTTCAAAACCTTTCTTTTCTTTGGTTGAACATTTTGAGTTGACTTTGAATCCTGGGGAACCATGTTACCCAGGACAGGAGAAGGCCATTCAAATATTGCGTCGTCATTGTTTATTATATTGCATTGCTATATCATTTTCTTTGTATGTTTGTTGTTTAGTGTGAGGGCCAGTTTACCCATTTTACCCATGCTAGAGAATGTTCCCTTAGCCTCTAGACTAGGTAGGGAATTCCTCTGTAGAGTAGGGCAAGCAAGGTATTTGCTTTATATAATTTCTTTAATAAAATGGCATATTTTGAGAAATCTACAAGCAGTTTTCCGCCTCGCAATACTGACCCCTCACAGAGGGCTCAGTGGATGCTGGTTATCCCAGAGGCATCTTTCTGGACAAGGATGCTCTGGGGAAAGGATGGTACAGATTGAGGAATGCACTGGGTTCCCTTCTCAAGTGGTCCGGGGTGATCCCAGTGTCTGTTGATTTAAGAATTCTCCCATGGTGGGGTTACTGCTGATTCCGGATATCAAGGACAAGATTTTATCACAATGGCATGACTCAAAGCGGATTTCTATGCCACAATGTATCTCCATTCCCTTTGAATGGAGAGGAAGTCTCTTTGACTGAGGCTGTAGGGATTGATCCCATTTTTACCAGCTTGGTGGGATGTTCCCTTATGGTGGCATAGGAGGCAGCTATGCAGGATCCCGTGGATGCTGCCTTAAAAAATTCCTATGCAGGGCGCATCTTGCTGTTTGAACTAAGACCTATGTTTTGAATGCTGCCAAGACAATTTGGGGGTCTCCCAGTGGCTGGATTCTTCAGTTAAGGATGGGGCTGAGAATGTTCCCCTTTTGGAAGATATGTGGCTCCAGGTGCAGCTCTTGTTAGACATTGATTTTGATGGGGTGCGGGCAGCGGCTATGACCATGGGGGCTATGGCTTTGGGAAAGATATACTTATATTTACGTATCTGGCACTCTGAAGTTTCCCAGAAGGCAACAGCATTAAAACTGCCTTCTGAAGGGGGCCAAGTTGTTTGGGGACAATTACGCTGCTAAACTAAGACACAAGACCAGGTATCAGTCGATTTCTCATTGGCCTGGATTCTGCAAATCTGGCAAGCCAGGATAACCTTTGCAGTCTCAGCAGTGGCAGCCGCGGAAGGATGAGGTGCCATGATAGATCTCCAAGTTCCATCCCGAGCGAGAAGGGAAGAAGTCCTGATAGTCCACAGCAGCCTGTTGGGGTCAGCTGATGTCTGGGCCGCTTGTGTGATGAGACTAGGGTACAAGATAGACTTTCTGGAGCATCCCCTGCACCCTGGAGCTGTGCTGACTCCATGGCCTCAGCATGCACCCAAGATGCTGGATCCAGAAGTTGTTGGCCACGTGGGCCATGTGGAATGTCACCAGGTCTTGCAGAGAGGCAAGGATTCTAGTCCCTCATTTCTCTGATTCCAAAGGGTCCCCCAGAAGTTCCACTTGGTAATGAATTTGAGGCAGATCAACAGGTTTGTGTCCACGCTCTCGTTCAATTTGGAGACTCTGTAAATAAATATTGCTCTGGTGAGAAGGAGGGGGGCTTCTTGGCATCTATCTGTCTGCAGGATGCCTACTTCAACATACCAATCCAAACAGCACATCAGCAGTACTAGCAGTTTGCAGTGGGGAAGCATAATTATTCAGTTCAGAGGTCTCCCATTTGGCCTACGGTCTGCCCCAAAGGTGTTTACCAAGGTGATCTGAATCGGGTCCTGCTACCATTGGATCGTGCAACACCTCTTCAAGGGCACCCGTCTTCACAGGAATTCAAAGCACTGCTGCCTCTGTCTTATGCCCAAAAGGGCAGTTTCCTCTTGTGGTTGGTGGTGGACATGCGCATGGGAGGGTTTTCTCTAGTGCAGACAGGACAGAGCGTGCTTACCATAGACGCAGCTGGAACAGGGTGGGGAGTTATTTGTGTGAATCTCGCTCACCAGGAATTGTGAACTCAGACAGAGAAATCGCATCCCTACAGCTGCAAACGCTGGAGGTGATTGCCAGAGCCACAGTGATGTTTTCCAACAAACTACAGGGCCAGTCTCTGCTGGTGCAGATGGACAGTATACATACATGCCAACCCTCCCGATTTAAGTGTGAGATTCCAGAGTTGTAATAATTATAACCCCAATGCAATCCTGTAGGAAAATACATTCTCCCGATTGCTGTGGTGAAATCTCCCTCTCAGGGGCTCCCAAATGTTGGCATGTCTGAGTATATCAGCGGTTGCCCGCATGGATCTATTTACTTGTCTAGAGAATGAACAGTTCCCATTGTTTTGCTCTACGTTTCCAATCAAGGGGTGTTGGGGAGTGGGTGCGATGGCCTTGTAGTGGCCAGAAGGGCTGCAGTATGGATTTCCTCCCATACCGTTGATTCCAGTGCGTTGTGCAGGCTTACGGACTGATCCTGTTGGCACCCTATTGGCTGCAATTATCATGGTTTCCTGTGCTGATGGATCTGGTGATGGTTTGCTGCCACAGCACCTATCCCTGTTGAGGTTATCAAGGAGTGGCTCTGTCGAGATAGTCAGTATGGAAATTGAGACGAGGGGCTGGCAGCAACTAGGTTTTACTTTGCACGTGGCCCAATCTCAGCAGACCTGTAGACGGCCTGTGATGCTGAAGTGCTACAAAAGGCATTGAGTAATGAAACCATTATGTCTCCTGGTGTGTGAGGAACATTATGTCTCCTGGTGTGTAAGGAATGAGGTTTAGGACATGCCCTTTGACAGATATACTACATATTGTGTCTGCAGGGTTTGAGAAGTGCCTTGCTGGGTCTACCCTGAGTGCACAATGAACAGCAGTGAAGGTGTTTTGTAAACCTTGGCGGGGAGAGTTCAGAACGGGATGCCTTAGTAGTGGGTGGGGGGTATTTGTTAGAGCTTTGCCCTTAACAGGCCTGTGTATTAATCAGGAACTGCCCCCCCCCCACCCTGGGAACTTCCGCTGGTGCTGAGGATTCTTCAGGATTCCTGTTTTAAGTCACTGGAGGACATTGACTTGGGAAGTGTCTATTCGCAAGGACAAAGGATAAATAGCACACATTCTGCGCAATGTACAAGGACGAAGGGGGGCTGTTTAAATAATGCACCATTTATGCTATTTGCCCTTTGTCCTTGCAAATGGCACACATTCTGCACAATTCACACGCAAAGAGGTCCGTGTAAATTATGCAGAAAGTATGTTATTCTTCTTCAAGTCACGTGATGAGAAGGAAGCAGAGCGTTGTTACGGTCCTTTTAATGGCAAGTAGAAACAAGTTCCTGTGGGCCATAGTAAAGCACTCCGCCTCCTCCATGCATTTTCACGGTGCCACACGCCAGGTCCTCATCTCGAACAGGAAGGGACTGGCAGGAGAGGAATCGTGCATTCTGTAAGCTACTGATGGGTGGTGGTGGGGGCCAGAAAGAAAATGGATGGGCCACAAGGGTAATTTAGAGGGAAATCTAAATTTGATTCACAAAGAGGTGGTGGGATGGGTATGTAATGAAGAGGAACCTGGGTGTGAATCTGGAGCGAAGGATGGGAGCACCTGGGTGTGGATCTGGAGGTAGGTATGGGCATCTGGATGTGCATCTGGTGGAGGGATGTGGCATCTGGAGGGAGGGATATGGCATCTGGGTGGGGATCTTTTGGGAGGATGAGACATCTGGGTGTGGATCTTTTGGGAGGATAGGTCATCTGGAGGGAGCATTTGGGGCTCCAGAGTGTGGATCTGGAGGGAGGGATGAAACATCTGGGTGTGACTCTGGAGTGGGGGATGGGGCATGTGGGTGTGACTCTGGAGTGAGGGATGGGGCATGTGGGTGTACATCTGGAGGGAGGGATGGTGGCACCTGGGTGCAGATCTGGAGGAAGGGATCAAGCATTTGGGTGTTGATCTGGTGGGACAGATCAGGCACTAGGGTGTGGATCTGGAAGGTGGGATTAGACATCTGGGTGTGGCTCTGGAGCGAGGGATGGGGCATCTGGTTGCGGCACTGGAGCGAGGGTTGAGATGTCTGGGATTCGGCTCTGCAGCGAGGGTTGAGATATCTGAGATTCGGCTCTGCAGCGAGGGATGGGGCACCTGGTTGCAGATCTGGAGGGAGGGATGGGGACACCTGGCTGCGGCTTTGGTGGGAGGGATGGGGCATCTGGGTATGGATCTGGATGGAGGGATGGGGAATTGGTGTATGGATATGGAGGGAGGGATCAGCCATTTGGGTGTGTATCCCAAAGGGAGGGGTGGGGGCATCTGGGTGTGGATCTGGTGGGGGGGGTCATCTGGCTGTGGATCTGGTGGAAGGGATGAGGGCGCCTGGGTGTGAATCTGGAGTGAGGTATTCGGGATCTGGGTTGAGGCATGGGTGTGGATTTAAAGGGAGGGATGGGGCATCTCAGCGTGACTCTGGAGGGAGGGATGGGGCACCATAGTATGGATCTGGTGGGAGGATGGGGATCCTTGGTGTAGCTCTGGAGGCAAGGATGGGGCATTTGGGTGCAGATCTGGAGGGAGACATGGGGAATCTGGGTGTGGATCTGATGGGAGGAATGGAGCATCTGGGTGTGCATTTAAACGGAGGGATGGGGCGTCTGGGTGTGGATCTGGTGGGAGTAATGGGGGCACCAGGGTCTGGATCTGGAAGGCGGGATGTAACATCTGGGTGCAGCTCTGCAGCGAGGGATGGGGCACGTGGGCATGCATCTTGAGGGATAGATGTGGCCGCCTGGCTGCGGCTTTGGTGGGAGCGATGGGGCATCTGGAGGGAGGGATGGGGCATTCGGGTATTGGTCAAGAGAGATGAATGGGGTCATTGGGTGTGGATCTAGTGGGAGGATAGGGCATCTGGGTGTGGATCCGAGAGGGAGGGATGGGGCACCAGGGTGTGGATCTGGAGGGAGAGATGGGGCATCAGGGTATGGATATGGAGGGAGGGATGGATGGGGCATTTGGGTGTGAATCTGCAGGGAGGGATGGGACATTTGGGCGTGGATCTGGAGGGAGAGATGGGTCACCTGGGTGTGGATCGGGCTGGTGAGATGGGGCACATGGGTGTGGATCCCAAAAAGAGGGATGGGGCATCTAGGTGTTGATCTGGTGGGAGGGTTGGGGCATTTGAGTGTGGATCTGATGGGAGGGATGAGGCATCTGGCTGTGGGGGTGGGATGGGGCATCTGGGTCTGGGTCTGGGTGTAAAGGGAGGAATGGGGTATCTGGGTGTGGGTCTGCAGGGAGGGATGGGGGTACCAGAGTGTGCATCTGGTGGGAGGAAGGGGCATCTGGGTGTGGCTCTGTTGGCAAGGTTGGAGCATTTGGATGCAGATCTGGAGTGAGACATGGGGCATCTGGGTGTGGATCTGGTGGGAAGAATGGGGCATTTGGGTGGGAGTCTAGAAGGAGGGATGGGGGCACCTTGCTGTGGATTTTGAGGGAGGGATGGAGCATCCGGGTTTGGATCTGGAGGGCGGGATGAAACATCTAGGTGTGGATCTGGAGGTAGGTATGAGCATCTGGGAGTTGGTCATGAGAGAGGAATGGGGCATCGGCTGTGGATCTGGTGGGTGGATGGGGCATAAGGGCATGGATCTGGAGGGAGGGTTGGAGGCACCAGGGTGTGGATTTGGATGGAGGAATTAAACATCTAGTTATGGTTCTGGAGCGAGGGATGGGGCATCTGGGTACGGATCTGGAGGGAGGTGTGGGGCACCTAGATGTAGATCTGGAGGGAGGGATTATGCATCTGGGTGAGGATCTGGAGTTAGGTATGGGCATCTGGGAATTGGTCAGGAGAGAGGAATGGGGTCATTGGATGTGGATTTGGTGGGTGGATGGTGTATCTGGGTGTGGATCTAGAGGAAGAGAGGAAACATATGGGTGTGGCTCTGGGGCGAGGTATGCAACATCTTGGTGTCAATCTGGAGGGAGGGATGGGGCATTTGGGTATGGATCCGGAGGGAGAGATGGGGCACCTAGGTATGAATCTGGAGTGAGGGATGAGGCATCTGGCTGTGGCTCTGGATTGAGGGCTGGGGCATCTAGCTGTGGATTTAACGGCAGGGATGGGGCATCTGGGTGTGGCTCTGGAGGCAAGGTTGAGGCATTTGGATGCAGAGCTGGGGGGAGGGGTGGGGCATTTGGGTGTGGATCTGGAGGGAGAGATTGGGCACCTAGGTATGAATCTGGAGTGAGGGATGACGCATCTGGCTGTTGCTCTGGGTTAAGGGATGGGGCATCTGGGTGTGGATTTAAAGGCAAGGATGGGGCATTTGGGTGCAGATCTGGAGGCAAGGTTGGGGCATTTGGGTGTGGATCTGGTGGGACTAATGGGGGCACCAGGGTCTGGATCAGGAAGGTGGGATGAGCCACCTGGGTGTGGCTCTGGAGCGAGGGATGGGGCACATGGGCATGGATCTGGAGGGATGGATGGGGCCACTTGGCTTTGGGTTTAGTGGGAGGTATGGGACATCTGGGTGTGGATATGGAGGGAGGGATTGGGCATTTGGGTGCTGGTCAAGAGAGGAATGGGGCTGTGAAGGCATCATGCAGCAAGACACAGACAACAGATTCAAAGTTCAAAATAAAACGGTTTATTAACTCTAATGTCAGGATGGTTGAAGGCCTAACTTTCCCTATGCTAAGGTGGGATTCCCCTACCTGAGCAAAACTAAGGAAAGTCTGAGTCAGAAAGGTCAACTTAAAGTCTGTCTGTGTCCAAAACCTATCCTTGCCCTCACAACTAAAGCTTAGCAATATGTAGGGATGTCAATAATTAAAGAAATGGTGATCAAAACAAAGCTCCAAGCTTTCATTTCAGCTACCCTTCCCCAAGTTCAAGAAAGTTCCACAAAGGTCTTGAGATTAGCTTTCTCAAGTTAAAACCGGTTCCACAAATCCTTGGGGTTCCCATCCCCAAGTTCAAAGCAATACAGTTCCACACAATCCTCAGGGTTCCATTCCCTAAGTTTCAAGGCAACACAGTTCAGAAGAAAAGGGGTCTTGAGGTATTCGACCTCAAGACAACCTTATAATTCATCAAATCTCAGGGTTCTCTAACCCAAGACTTCAATTTACCAGCTTATACTTAATCTTGGCCTTTCAGTATTCAACACAATTTCTGATCAGCCTGACCCTCCTTCTGGATCGGGTTAACAGTTCACTTACATTACTCCTTCTTGGTTGACTTAAACAATATCTTTGGGCCTCATGACAAGTTTGCCGGTCAGGAAATAAGGGTGCTGGTAAGCTCACCAGCACCCTTGTGTCCAGACCGGAAAACTACGGGTTTGCCTACCGGAACCGCTGTGCCGGACAGGTCTGACCCTGCCAGGCGCAACAGTCATGGTAAGCAAAGCAGTCACTGAAGCACTGGCACCATTAACAACGGTGCTGGTGCTTCTGTATCCCCATTCCCAGGACTCTATGGGAATGGGGATTACAAATGTACTGGTGCTTGACTTCCCGGCCGCCAGGCTCGCAATGAGCCAGTGGCGCCGGGAAGTCAGGCACCGGTAAATTTGTACAGGTCCGGCGGCAACCCGCCGGTAACACTGGCAGGGTTACTGCCGGGCGCGTATTGAGGCCCTTTGACTTTCACAATGGAGGGTTCCCTAGTCTAACCGCAGTTGTCAGACCACACAGTCCACCCATCACAGGTCAAAAAAACAGGAACCCTAGGCTCTTCTGCCCAACAGGTTCTTCTATATCTATCACTGTGTAAAGGTTCACACTTACTTAGCTTTTTCTTGTTGGCATATTGGCTTTATATGAAGGTTCACACTTACTTGGCTTCTCCTGGTTAGTCTCTTGGCCTTGCCACAATGTGTCACATCTCCTTTTGTCAGTCTTTGGCCTTGCCGTACTGCATTCATGTACAAGATTCACTTCTTGGTGGTTTAGTTCTCCCCACCAAGGCATAAATTAGTTTTCAAAAATTGATTAGCAGATTTTGCCAATTAACATTTCTTTGAATAGCAAATTAACTTATTTGATTAGCAAATTTGTACTAATATTAATGTCACCAGAATTAGTTGTACCCCAAGATATAGAATTAGCAAGAATGCAGAAATGATTTATATGTACCTCTGAAGTATAACATCAGTGCAATGTCTGTAAAATGTAAAGGTTCGCTGCAGGAATGGCCAAACAAATAAAGCGCTAAAACATTTTTCAGTTGAAGAATGTGTGGCTGGGTCATGCAGTCAGTGTTGCAGCACAGTGTGTGTCCTTCATATTGTTAACAAGACATCAATTAATTAGTACACCCAAAGCAAGCTCCTTGGAGTATTTGCACCATCCTGAACCGAAGACTACACATCTCAGAATGCAAAACCATGGTTGATCTCATGGATGAACTCAGCTTTAAAAAGAAATAGGTTTGAGTCACTTTCTGTGCAAATGTGGTGTTTAAGGTATCAAACTTATTTACACATTGTGGGACACTTGACAGTTAGCTTTAATGCTAAATGGTCTACCGTTTCCTCTTGCTTCCAAGTACTATTCTGATTCAAGTGCTAACATGATGATAGCAAATCTATTATTGCAAGTCGTAGTTGCTGCTGTCAGGAAAGAACAAATGATTTAGCCTTCTGCAGGCTTTGTCAGTGCATAGCTGCGTGCTAGCAAAGGGCACTGGGACGAATATTTTGCCCAGTAAATGCACAGAGCCCTGCAATTTTAACACAGACTGCTCAGAAAGCATTCTAATATTCTTTAAATTGTGATTGAAAGAATATTTAGAAGGCTTTCTGCCAGCACCGACAGTGCTTTTAGTGTGGGGCTGAGCACAAGCAAGTGGCTGGTATTGATATTTCTCCCACCCAAACGGGCAGGAGAAAATTAATTTACAGCGCAGCCACCTGCACCAATAACAATCCTGCTTGCAGAAGGCCTTTGAATAGTCTACAATAAAAAGATATTTTTAGAATAAAAAGTTGGGATAGGCTGCTTTGCTTACCTCTCAGGCCTGTTGTTATCAAATCACAGTGGGAAGGTCTTCTCTGCCTAATCTTCCTCTACACTGCAGACCAATTCCCACAAAATAGGCAAAAAGCAACTCATTACCTACCCACAACAATGCACACTCACTCTGGGGGGGGGCCTCGAGAATCGACAACGCCCCACAGCACCCGTATGGAGTGAAAATAATATTTCTCCCACCCGAACAAATGCCAGCGCAGCCACTTGCTAACACCTAGCCCAGCAATCGGGGACAGCGTTTGGGCCTTTCACCTTTACAAACAAGAGGCCTCAAGCCTCTGGGGCGAGGGGGTCCAACAACTGCCCCCATGTTTCCAGTCCGCAAAGCACAGCAAAAAAAGTCACCATTTTTCCTCTGGGGCTTTTAATATGCACTTTGGAGTGCTCACATTAAAGTTATGGTCAGTGTAAAGATTCCTACTGGCGCTGGCTGCCTGCCTCATGATAAATTTGGCAGCTAACCTCCATGCACCATTGCAGGCTGCTCGGACTGGCCTATAGGGCAATAGGCCCATGGCTTAACCAAAAACACAAAATGCTTGTATAGGCCCATTTTTTGGGTCAAAATGGGCCATCGTTTTTGCCAATCTGGGCCAGTTTGAATAGTTGCTGGACTAAATTATGTGGCTAATAGTTTTGACCAGTGTTGCTGAATTTTGTACAATTTGCATCACATTTTATCAGAAACGTCCCCCTTGGGTTATTCAAACAGCGTCACATGAATTAATTCCCATTGATTTGTAACTTTGGAGCACTTTTTGTTGGTGCCCGAAACAATTGCATGCCCCAGTCCGACCCTGCCCCACTGTTTCCACTATCAGCAGTGGGGGGCCTGGGGGGCACACATCTTCACCCGGGACTGATGCTGCTTACTGAGGGTGCTGGGTGTAGAGTGGGATACTTGCCAACCCTACAGATTTAGGCAGTGAGCTACTGCTTTTTAAGCAGTTATACCCAACTACAGATTTCAGTGACAGATCCTACTGCTTTTTACAGTGGCAAGTAATTAATGTGACTCTAAGGCAAGCTCCAGGACAAAGCATGCAACACATTAGTCTGTCTGTACAGTGGACTGGTAGGTGATTACTTTGATTGGGCTCAGACCAATCCACTGACCTCAGCTGACAGCTACTTGACTAGTCGCTCCTGCACTCTTGCCGGGACAAACCTTCGGTGAACCACCAGTGAAGGCAAGTGGCAGAGTGTAAAACCATCACACAGCATCTGCCTGTCAGACCAACAGGGGTATCAGTCACCATGTCATTCAGTGTTCAACTTGCAATAAATAGTACTGCCTGGGCTGCTTCTACAGGGCAGTGGTGGCTCTGTGTAATTTATACCTTCTGTGAAGTTAGGTAATTGAATTTGGTGCTAAGTTACCATTCAGAATTATACATTTTTAACATTTGAACATCTTTCCATATTGTGCTGTTTGAATGGTTGTGTATTTTAGAATGCTTCAGTGGTGCTGTATGTTTTGTATTTTCCTGTGATGTCATTGTTATGGGAATTATTATTTTTGAAACTTCAAAAATGATAATCCTACATATTTTTGGTCACAGAATGTTGGCAAGTATGGAGTAGCGGAGAATAATATTTTTCCCGCCCGAATGGCCGGGAGAAATATTATTGCCAGCCACTGTCTAACACCCAGCACACGCTGTAATAACTTAGCCTGCTGCTCGTAGAAGGGCTCTTCTACGAGCAGTTGACTGCGTTATTAGGTGCTGGGTGTTAGACAGTGGCCGGCAATAATATTTCTCCCGCCCATTTGGGCGGGAGAAATATTATTCTCAGCCCCTTGCTAACACCAGCACCCGCAGTAATAATGCAGCCTGCTGCTCGTAGAAGGCCTCTTCTATAAGCAGCAGGCTGCGTTATTACAGTGGGTGCTGGGTGTTAGCAAGTGGCTGCGAATAATATTTCTCCCACCGAACTGGCGGGAGAAATATTGTCAGCCTCTTACACCCTGGCCCAGCAGGACCAAAAAGATTTCCATGAAAAGGACCTGGCTCCCCCACCCAAACCTCCCTTAGCATCGTGACTCTCCACCTTACCTCTTTGTCGCAAGCCAGAGTGTGAGCGGAGGGCTGAGATCCTCCTCTCTCAACGTCATGACGTCGAATCCGGGCTGGGCCAATAACATTGATACAATGTTTTTAGCCCAGCCTGGGTGCTTCTGCCTCGCCTGCAGTGCACGCTGTGCGAGGCAGCCTAAAGGCACAATCTTTCAATCTTTTTTTTTATTAGCTGTAGCTGTGGAAATCATATCGCAGTTAGTGCGACATGATTGTTTAAATACACAGCAAAACAGCAGTATTGTATCGCAAATTGCGATGCGATACTGCTAATTTTAAGCCTTGCCCCACCTTTCTGTTCTACTCTTTTGCAAACTTTCACAATTGCTTGCTTATTTCTTACATTGTTTTCAAATGGGCAATTTCCCATTCATCTGTTATCGGCTCGTAGCTTCGCCCATAACATTTCTGTTCAGTTCAGCATTCAATATTCATCATTATTTACTTTGCCGCTTAGTTTCCATGCCACCAATAACTTTGTGTTTGTTTCACTCTGTGCATGCTTTCCGGCCAATTCGGCAGTCTTCCGCCTACACACAGCCCCCTCGGAGCGCTCTGGTCTCCAGTGACATTCCCTCTCACTCACCGGTCTCCGGTGGTCCTGTCAGGCGGCTGCGATGGACAACTTCTCCTTCGCCTGCGGGTTTCCCTTTGACTGTGAGCCCCGCTCGCACCTTTGATGCTTCTCTGTGTTCACAGGCTGCTCTGATTCTCTTATGCCGGTGCCGGCAGTTGTTTGCTTCCTTTTCCTTTGTCTGCAGCTCCAACTGCATTTCCGCGACCACGAGGCTCCCACACCTGTGGAATTCCAACTGCCAACTTCTCCTGGGCTCCACAGGTTCTGGAGTCTTCTGCCAGCGGCCTGGCTTCCCTGCAGGGCCAACTACAGCTGCCTCCTCTCGAGCAGGATCCCCTGCTCGTCTCTCCCACAGAGGCCTTCCTGCTGCTGGTCTCTCTGCTGCTCTTTACTGGTATACAGACTATTAACCAAATGAATTTACATCGAGAGCTTTTTCACCTAAAAATATTTATTGAAAGATTTTTCATCGAAAAAATAATTTACTGATTTTTTTTATATCGAATGTTAACTGTTTTTAACATTAAATATAACATTGTAACTTTCAAAATGTTTAAGGTATAGTGTATGTTTTGGTGGGGTAAGGGAATGTTTGGGTTGTTTTTCAGTGCCAGGCTATTATGCAAGTCTATGCAAAAAGGACAAGCATACTCGTCCTTGGCACTTAAGGAGTTTATGGCAGAAAACAGGTGTTTGGTGGGGGCCACCACTCCAACAAAAAAAAATTAAATAAAAAAATTGAATTCAGTATACAGGTTTACAGGGGTCTCTCCGACCTTGAAGTAGCTATTCATTTGGTGTTGGATTGTAGCACTAGCCACAGAAAAGCCACTTCAGATCGCCATATTAACCAACGAAGAACGCTGTTGCTTTCCCTGAGCAAAGCAGAGGGAGCTGTCCATCTTCAGTTCTATTGATGACTATACACAAGTCATCGGGCGCTGTCCCGTTCTGAAATTAATCGCTGACACTACACAAGTCAGAGGGACCTGTCCAGTGCTGAACTAGATTGTTGACTGCATGCAAGTCATCGGATCGAGTGCATGTTTTACCGTTTTATTTTTACATCAAGTTCATTTACCGATTTTACATTCAAAAATTGAAAAGTGTTTATATACCGAAACTCTTTATGGTAAAAGTGTCCATGATTTAAAGACATGTAACCCTCTTTACCTCTCTTTCTATACACCTGCAACCACTTGGCAGGGTACAGGTGTGAGCTCTCAATTGGACATGCCTGACTGTAGTTAGAAGGACATGCCTGACCTTCACAGTACTCAGCAGGCATCTTCCTCGTCCCAGTACTAGAGTGGTGAAATGGGTTAGTGTTCACTACTCCTATTCGTCTCTTCCTCGTCCCAGTACCATCATAGGTAACATGTGGGAAAATGAGGGGAGATGTTTTACAGTAGCCTATAAAGGTTGGGAGGAGGGTTAGGTTGGTGTTCAATAGGAAAAGGGGGATACCATGTCTCACCTGTGGGTACCCCACACCCAATCCCCAAGGACCCTCCACCCAGGTGATCCTCCCTCACTTCTCCACCCCCAGGGTCAGGATCCAAAAGCAATGGCCTTTCCTTGGCCACCTGAGAAGAGGATCCAGGGGGAGTAGGAGTCAGGATACCCTCAGGTTTCTCACAGGGCTCCGTATGTGGATCTAGTGGGAGGATGGGGCATCTGGATGTGGATCTAGAAGGAGGGCTGGGACATCTGGGCGTGGGTCTGGAGGGAAGGATAGGGCATCTGGGTGTGGATCTGGAGGGAGGAATGGGGCATTTGGGTGTTGGTCAGGAGAGAGGAAAGGGGCATCGGATGCGGATCTAGTGGAAGGATGGGGCATCTGGATGTGGGATTCGGAGGAAGGGATGAACCATCAGGGTGTGGCTAAGGGGCGAAGATGAGGCATCTGGGTGTGGCTCTGGGGACAAGGATGGGTCATTTGGGTGCAGATCTGGAGGGAGGGATGCAGCACCTTGGTGCAGATCTGGAAGAAGAGATGGGGCCTTGGTTGTGGATCTGGAGGAAGAGATGGGACACCTGGGTGTGGATCTGGAAGGAGAGATTGGGCCCCTGGGTGTGTATGTGAAAGGGAGGGATGCTGGCATCTGGGTGAGGATCTGGAGGTAGGGATGGGGCATCTGGGGGAGTGATGGGGCATCTGGGTGTGGATCTGGTGGGAGGGATGGGGCATCTGGGTGAAGGGGTGGGGCATCTAGATATGCATCAGGAGTGAGGGATGAGGCATATGGGTATGGATCTGCATGGAAGGATTGGGCATCTGGGCGTGCATCTGGAGGGAGGGATGGGATATCTGGGTGTGTGTCTAGAGAGGGAAGTGGCATCTGGGTGTGAACCTGGATAAGGGATGGAGCATATGGATGTATGTCTCGAGGTAGTGGTGGGGACATCTGTGTATGTGTCTGGAGACAGGGAAGGGGAATTTCGATGTGAATCTGGATGGAGGGATGGGGTGTGTGGGATGGGGTGTGTCACCCCACACCTACGTGAACTTAGGAAAGACAAGCGTAAAGCCGAGACCCTCTGGAGAAATTCACCCACACCAGCAAATAAAATCAACCTTCTAACCATCACCCTCTCGTATAAAGAAGCCATACTAGCAGCAAAAAAAGAAGTTTACAATAATAGAATCATGCAGGCTCATTCCAATACCAAGGAACTCTTTAAAATTCTTAAGGAATTAGAGTCCCCAGCTGCTCCCCTTGACACTTGCACCCCGGACACCGAATGGTGCGCCAACATTCAAAAAGCTCTACTCAACAAAATCACCACTCTCCAAACCAAAATCAACACAAAGAAAAACTATCTCCTTGATTCAGTAGGTAATTCCCTTCCCGCCAATCTCTCCTCCCACAATCACCACCTCAAACCTTTCAGTTTCTCTCCCCTAACCATTAAGGAAGTGGAAATTATCATCAAGAAGTTAAAGCCATCTAATTGTCAAGGCGATGCCTGCCCAGCTCCGATCGTACAAGAAGCAGCGCTTGAGCTTGCCCCCTTTATCACCACCCTTATCAACTCCTCCTTTAAATCTGGCATAGTACCAGATAACCTCAAGGATGCTTGGGTAATCCCCCTAATCAAAAAACCTAACCTAGACCCTAACATTCCTACCAACTATAGGCCCATCACCACGGTACCATACCTTCTAAAAATTTTGGACCGGGCGGCATACATCCAAATTCAAAGCTATCTTGACAAGAACAACCTACTAGGACTTAGGCAATCCGGTTTTCGGCCGAGACACGGCACAGAGACCGCTCTTATAGACCTAAAAACACAAATTGAGGATCTGAAAGACAAGGGCAAACAAGCGATCCTACTCCTCCTAGATTTATCAGCCGCTTTTGATCTGGTAGATCACCAAATCCTTTGCCAGCACCTTATAACGGCTGCCCATTTCTCTGAAGCAGCTACCTCCTGGATCAGTTCATTCCTTGCAAACAGATCCATGAGAGTCTTCTCATCTCATGCCGCCGCTGACCCAGCACATGTTCCTTGCGGTGTCCCACAAGGCTCATGCGTATCACCCACGCTTTATAATATCTTTACGAAACCACTCTTTGATATTCTTGACCATCTGGGTGTCACCTATACAAATTATGCGGATGACACCCAGATACTCATTCCTATAACGGGTGACTACGTAACTGACGTTAAAGCTCTCAATGCAGTTTACACCGTCATCCAGGCGTGGATGGCCCACCACGGTCTCTGCCTCAACGACGAGAAGACTGAGCTACTCATCTTAGGCTCCCAATCTAAACTTGCAAAACTTGGCAGCAAATATGAGGCTTTCAACATTGATGGCAACATTATTAAGGTCTCCAACGTTACTAAAACACTGGGAATCTACCTAGACTCCACCCTCTCGCTCACCAGACAAACTAACTCAGTAGCCTCAGCATCGGCTTACACGTGCAAACTAATCACTGCCTGCCGTCCTTTCCTAACTCTGGACAACTGCCTGATCCTTGCCAGAACCCTTATTTTATCCAAAATTGATTACTGTAATGCCCTGTACCTCGGAACTAATCAAAGAAACATCGACAAACTTCAGGTAACCCAGAATAACGCCATTAGGGCTGCTCTCAACATTCCTAGGCGCACCCACATCTCCTCCACGAGACGGAACTTGCGATGGCTTTCTATCCCACAGCGTATTGCCTTCAAAACTCTTATCTTAAGTTACAAAGCACAGAACAACGCAGCACCAGCGTACTTGTCAGAGCGCTTTACACAACACACAGCCCACAGACCACTAAGAGCTGCGCAAGCACATACACTAATTATTCCCTGCTTTAAACTACAGACTGCCAGAGGCTCAAGCTTCCCGGTACTGGCCGCTAAGCTCTGGAATTCACTACCCAATGACCTCAGGAACGTCCCTTCCCTCCAATCCTTCAAACACAGAACAAAACAATGGCTCTATGAGCAAGACGAAGAGCTGACCACCATGTGGTAATCATCCATTGCATGCTCTACAACCCCGTCCACTGTTGTATTTATTGTGACTACTCTCTATGTATGCTTATTTACTATGCAATTTGTAATCTATCTTTCTGTAAAACTTTGTAATCCCTTCTAAACATGCGCCCTGATGCCTTTGGGCAGGTTGCGCAATATAAATAAAATAAATACAAATACAAATACAAATGCATCAGTGTGGATCAGGTGGAAGTGCAGATATGGCTATCTGGGTATAGGTCTGGAGGCAGGGGGGTGGGACCTTGTGGGTGTTGGTCTGGAGTTAGAGGTGAAGCATCTGAGTGTCTGGGGGGATGCATGGTGCCTTTATGGTGTGGATCCGAAGGCAGGGCGGATAGCGCCCTGCGGATGTGGTCTGGCGGTAGAGGTGAAGAATATGGGTGTGGCACTAGAGCAAGGGATGGAGCATTTGGGTATGGAGGGATGGATGGGGGCATCAGTGTGTGTGTCCGGAAGGGAGGGATGCTGGCATTTGAATCTTGTGCGTGGGTCTGGAGGAAAGGAGGGATGGGGCATCTGATGATGAATGAAGGGATGAGAGAATCTGTGTGTAGCTCTGGTGGAGGGATAGAGCCTCTAGTTGTGGGTTTGGAGGGACTGATGGTGGCATCTTTGTGTGGGTATGGAGTGAGGGATGGGGGCATGTGGGTCCAGAGGGATGGATGGTGGGATGTAGGTCTGGAGGCAGGGATAGGGATATATGGGTCTGGATGGAGGGATAGTGCAGGGTGCAAAAATTTCACTCATCCCTAGCCATTGCCTAGTGATATTTCACTTCTGGCGAGTAACAACTTGTGGGCTGTGTGTATCTATAGAATTAAAGTAGCAAGTGACTTATGTCTGACTAGTAGCTTGCAACTTGAAATATTGACCCTTGGATGGGGGAATGTGGGTATGTAGAGGAGGGATGGGGGCATGTGGGTCTGGAGGGAAATGGGGTAGCATGCTGGAATCGAGGGAGGGATGAGGCATGCCTGTCAATGGAGGGATGGGGAATGTGGGTCTAGAGGGGAGGGTTGGGAGCATGCAGGTCTACAGTACGGTTAGGGGCATGTGGGTCTACAGGAGTGGGGAACATGGGTGCCAGAGGGAGGGGTGGGGGAATCTGGGTGTAGGTCTGGAGGAAGAGACTAGGCATCTCAGTGTAGGCCTGGCAGCAGGGCAGATGGGGACCCTGAGGCAGGGCAGATGTCGCCATCTGGGTGTGTGTCTGGAGGGAGGGATGCAGCATCCCGGTATGGGGTACTGTATGTGGGTCTGGAGGGAGGGGTATAATGACTGGGTGTGGGTTTGGAGGGAGGGTGAATGGACCCATCTGGGTGTGGTTCTTGGGAGAGGGCTGGATGGGGCCATCTATGTTTGGGTCTTGCTGGGCGTTGGTCTGGTGGGAGAGAGCTATGGACGAACTGAGTGTGGGTCCTGAGGGAGGGATGGACGACTCGTTGTGTGCATCTGGAGGGCCTCCAGCCTTCCACCAGAGGTCAAATAAACTGTAGAAGAGCCCCTTAAAGTAAGGCTGCAAGGACAACCCAGGTGAAAGCAATTCCAATCAGGCAAAACTCCATGCCGATGCCTCCTCCCACAGCCCACCCTGTGACCATCTGACCCAGTCAAGCAGCCCGGAGTGGGCATGTGTCCGGCAGAAAGAGGCACGCGGTGTCGTGCTAGCCCCCCAAGCATCCAAAACACCTGCTGTGTGTTATATTATGCATATTTGTTTTTAAGAAGGTCCATACATGTATCCCTGCAAAGTCCAGGAATCATGCGACCACCCCTTGAGGCAGGCTCACACATTGGATCCCGTCCCCATCTACACACAATGAAATGGCATCGGAGATGGGGACCGGAGTGGGTCTGGCATCACAAGAAGGAGCAGGAAGCCCCTCCCACCACCTAGTATGACAGCCAAGTGCCCTGCCTTCAACCCCCACTCACCGACACACGGGCCCGGAGTGCCTCTTTGGCCCAAGCAGATACAAAAGGACATCCACATCGGCCCACCCAGCAGGGCCCACAGGATAGGTGCCATCTCAACCAGGTTCCCTTCTCAGCAAGGGGGCCTGATAGATCAACAGCCCCAACCCCAAGCACCCAAAGCCCTGCAGGGGGCAGGGAACACAGAGGTGACCCTCCAAGCCCAGCAAGGAGAGAAAACAGTGGAGCAACACCCTCCGAAGATCCTGACAGGTAGGCAAGAAATGTAAATACTAAAATGTGGGGGTGGGGGAGTATTGTACTCTCCGGAGGGGTGGGGCAGGTATGGGTGTTAGTGAAAAGATGGAATGGATTCCTGGTATGATATGATAAGTCATTTATAACGTGCCTGTCCACAGGTGTTTCTAGGCGCGACTGAACCTCACAAGTAAGTACTGGGACGAGGAAGACGTGGAGATAATAAAGAGGCCCAATATTCTGTACTTTACAAGAGCAAATAGTGAGGCAGCCATTTTCCATTCATTTAGCAGCCTTCGACGACATGCCGGGGGGAAAAAAACTACCATAGGAAACAATGAAAAGTGACATGTTTTTTCCACCAGAATGGTGTGCATGGCCAGGTGCGCAACAAACCCTACATTTCGGGGTTGGGAAAAAGAGAATAACCTTTCAAATGTTGGGAGAGCCGCTAACTTCAGACTGTGGGGGAGGGGCAAACTTATTTGTGCGAGGGCATCTAACATCTTTATGCATACTAATGAGACTATTCTAGTGCAGCTTCAATGTTATTAGCAGTTAACTATCTCCTTTAGTCTGAAAGCACCCACTTAAGGACTGCCGTGAGAATGAGCGGTCTCCTGTCCCCTCTCTACCCTTCCAATCACTCTACTGGCATGCAAGTACTAACCCCACGTCATGATTTCAATTGCCTAAAAATGTCTGCATATGAATGCAGGTGCTAATAATTAAATGCTTCACGTTACTAATTGCATGGTCTTAGTTAACAGCAAAGCCCAGGTGCCATTTAACATCTGAGTCCTATTCTGTCTGGCCACGGTTCTGTAGGGCAGTCAGGTTGAGTCAACATAGGTCAAAATTTCATCTCAATGGTGTTGCGCCACTGACCAGGGTTGACACAGCTTCTGGTGGAATGTTGACCCTCTAGTTCTTTATTAGAACTCTGAGGCGCTGCTACAGTGTAACAACAACCCCATGTGTATCACTGATAAGGGTCCGGGCTGCTTCCGTTCCGAGGCACGTGATGTGCCACACGTTTCTTTTCTCATGTGGAACATCCTGTTTTATTTGCAGCCGGGGAGGGGGAGCCGCCAATCACATTCCTTGGATCGTCGGCTGAAACCGCTAACCTCAGCCCAAATTCCATGGAACCCGCAGGCTGCTTCTGCCACCCTGCACTGCCATCTTCTCTCCACCCTCCCTTCCCTTAATTTTTTAGTATTTCCAACCCCCCTCCCTGGCCCCATTTATTGGATTGTGGCAGTTGTGACACCTGCCGCACCTTCTCTCTGTCTCCCTTTGCCGGCCGCCACAGAAATGGAAGAGGGGCTCCGTAAGGAGCCCTCCTTCCATCTCTGTGGTGGCCATCTTGGAACAGTATTTTCTATGAATGAGTGATTCATAGAAAAGACCCTGCTATAAGCACCCTGGATTACTGGATTAGCAACTCAGGGTGCTAATAGCATTAAGTACCCGCTTCACAGGCCATACTGTGGGGTAACATTCTGCGGCCCTCGTTAAATGCCCTCCTTTGCTCAGGCCGTTAACTCAGGCACCAGGCCGCTACCCCCTCCAGCCCCCCTGATATAGCCTGTGGAGCAGGTACCTAACGCTATAATAGAACTGTGTGTCAGCTCTGGAGACTGGCAGGCTTGTGGAAAAAATACATCACTTTCTATTGTTTCCTATTGCAGTGTTTCCACCAGCATGGTGTTCCTGCTGCTAGATGAATTGAAAACGGCTGCCTAATGTGTTGCTCTCGTAAAGTATGGAATATTAAACCTCTAGTTCTTTATTAGAACTCTGTGAAGCCTATAGAGCTCTGTGTAAAAGCCTCAGAAGTAAGCCACAGGCAACAAAAAGTAACAAGTGGCTGTACACAAATCTACATACTATGAAGTATGTTCCACTAATTCATTAAAACACCAAGTAAATGAACTCAAGCAATGTAAGGAACCATCGACTCACAATAATGTATACTATATCTAAATACTCACAATCCTTTGCAGTATATTTGGATACCCACAATCCTTTCTAAGAAATCTGCACATGCCCAATCTCTTGCAGTTTGAATTTTTATGAGAACAGCATCATTTGAAATGTTAAACTGATTGGGTTTCAAATATCCATGTATCACTAACCTGATGGTATAATGTGTGCTGATTACTCGGGAACAGTGAACTGCAGGGTGGCTGACTTTAAAAAGGTAGCCAGTATATCCATCTTGGAAGTCCTTTTAAAGCATCACAAAACTTGTAAGTCATGAAGGTATATTTGTATTAGCCTACTAAGCCAAATCAAACCATATTTTCTTTTCACAACTGAATAAGGGTTAGTTCCCTAGAATTTCTGTTTAATATAAAAATGTTTACTACTCAGTGCGGGAGTATCATGCTACCTTTTGTTAGGGTGAAAGAACGATGGAAGGTATGACCCTACTAGATGGAGACGCAATTCTCATTATGGTGGACATAGAGCCCTTATACATGAACATTCCACACAAAAGGTATTGTTAAGAATATTAGCTGAAGTACTGCATAAAGGACCTCTGGCATATGAATCGAAGCAGTTTATCTTTTGGTGTACAGAGATGGCCCTCCGAGAGAATTATTTCCGCTTCCACAAACAACTTCATCATCAGACCGGTGTGACACAGCGATTGTTTCTCCTGTGTCTCCCTGGATCGCCACCATCATACATGCTGTGGGATGTATTGACCCACTTCGCTATGCTATGCGGCATCACCCTGCCAATATGGTGAAAGAAACAGCAACAATGGCGGCAAAACATGTGTGCCCGCCAAAAACCGCCAAAAAACTGTGTGCTTCAGCACACAAAAAGAGGGATGCACAACCTACCACCCATTAAGCATGTGCGGGGAAATAGAGTACGCCCTGCAGAAAAGGTGCCAGTGGGCTCCATGACCAGCAAACAGAGTGCAGAGAGAGAAGCAGCATTTTGCAAGTGAAACCCCAAAATGTGCTTATACATGACATTTGATTTGTTGCTAAAAACTCCTAAATGCCGATAGGCAACCCTTCTCCACATTCAAAATCTTGCCTGGTGCTAAAATTCATGTATCAAATGAAGCATTGTGAAACATACAAAGTCTGAAAACTGACAGCATCTATGCCAAAATCTGGGTGCAGTAACCGGGGCTACCTGAATGACAGCTGTCAGAGGAGTACTGAGGAAACTTTAAAATGACCTAAAACTAAAATGTCTGCTGGATTAGCAAACATAAAAAGGATTTTTGCCAAAAAGGAATATAGATTTTAGTTGTGTTTTGCCACAGATTGTAAGGCCAATAAAGAAATGTATTTATGGTTGATGTAACAACTTTGGTTTTTGCTGGGTTTAAAAGGTTAATTAGCCTGGCTGAAGCTGCAAGAACTGGAAAAGCAGGTTTTTCTCCCTGAAGGAGGGCCTTCCTCTCAGCAGAAACTCACTGGGAAGTGATAATTGCTGGTTAGCCCAGGTCTGAACAATGGACATCCTCCAACCCAGGATATTGAAGGTGCGAAAGGTCATAAAACTGCTGCAGCACAGGAAACTCCTGGCTGACAGAAGAAAATTCCAAAGGCGGGGGCTACCACATGCTTCAAAGAGTGACAAATACTGACCATTTGGTGTTACTAGGATATGTAATGGACATTTTTAGAAGGTGTATAACTTATTATCAGAAGGGGTGAAAAATCTGAAAATGTCAGATTAATTAACCCAATTTTTAGCACTATCTTTGAAAACTTAGTACAACCGTGTAGCTTATTCTGAACAGGAACGGCATTAAATGTGGGTTTATGGGGACTGAATTTCTGCTAGAATTTGGTGAAACTTTATACACACATTCCCAGGGTAAACATGCATATTTGTGGAAATTTACAGAAATATTGGAACATGTTCTCATTACAAAATGGACAAAGTTCTGCAGACAGTTGAAACAAAGTCTCAGAGCTGTGGAATTTTGAAGAGCAGATACTCCATAAAATAAGCAATCTGTGTATGTGATTTTTATAGAGGTTGCACATGTGTAAATATGTATTTTGCCAAAATCAGACTTTGTGTTCCAGTGGCTAGGGGTGGATTCTCAGCATCATAAAATTATACCATAAGGATGACACTCTGTTTCTCTCCTCCTATCAAGGCAGAGAGTAGACTCTGGCCCAATCACCTTTCAGAGGGGCAAGTGTAGCTAAACTGGCCCACACACACCCTTTGTGATATCATTTTAGAGGATAAACAGAGACAGCTGACAACACATAGGAACTCACTGATCCAGCTACTTTCCTGATTCCGGCGAAGCACACTGATCCAACATTCCACATCCAGCTTTAATATTCTTCCAGATCCAGATGCCAAAAACTCTTGCCAGCAATAGAGACTATTGATTTCAGCAAGGCCCAAATCCTCAAATGTATTCTCTCTACCCAGTAAAGCGCTGGGTGGTGTGAGAAGGCCTTTTGAACCAGTATCCTGAAATTCTCTGGCTTGCCACCATTAGGCTTGCCTGAGGAACTCGCCAACAGCTGATTCAAATACCCACAGACTAGGAGGGCAGATCCTGTGAAAATCCGGCGACCGGCATAGCTGATCCAGTACCGTGCCTGAGGTGCTGTCTTTCCTAGACCAGACCAATCCTATGACCAGAGCTGACGGTCCATTTAAAAAACTTATCCTGTGAGTATTAATAGGAAGAACTGTGGACTATAGTATATTTGCATTGTCTTATCCCTATTTCAAACCTGTCCTATCTTTCATTCAGAACCAGTATTGTTAGGTGTATCTTTGCATATGTCTAATCCCTCTCTCAAACCCATCCCATCTTTCCTTCAGAACCAGTATTGTTAGAACCATCTTTGTGCTGACCCTTTTCTCATTTGAAGAAGTCGAGTTTCCTTAGCAGGCGGGTCACCCTGATCAAGTGACTGTAAGATCCCTGTATGGTATTTGCTTTTTCATAGTCATCCTCTAATGTAAGCAAACCCATTTGTCATTTTCAAAAGTGCATTTCTGTTTTCCATTCTCGCGCCTATCTCGCAAAAACGACCTTTACTAAAACCTCTATAACTGCCTCCGTTTTTGTGATAGAAACAAAATTTCAACTCCTACTTGTACCTAGCATCCATAGCATAGAATCCAAAATAGTGCAACTCTCCCGGTATTGCGAACATCGCGCAATGAAAGGTTTGCCGCGATTTAAAAAATCTGAAAGGTTTACATGTGTGAAATAGCTCTAAACTGCTTCCGACTTGGATTTTAAGATTTCAAATGTTTCCTTTGGACTAAATCATTGCTTGTGATTGTGTGCAACTCTTCAAAGCAGCTCCCATAAGAATTTATAACAATTTAAGTATTTTTTTTACCACATTTGGTGTTTTTTCCCAGTCAATTCTAAGGATAATTTAAAAGCCATGCTGACAGCTGAAAAGTTAATTCTGTTTTTCTCTTGTGTTTGCTGGGGGAAAGTGGGACTGGTATTCTGTTGATTTGTGCTATTCCTGAATACCTGCTCTCTCCTCCCATCTCTTTACATTCTCTGTTGGGCGTTGAGGGGTGTTGCAGAGGGAACCTCTAACCATAGTGCTATCTGATCTTAACCAACACAAAAGTATTATTTTCTGAGCTGCATTTGTTTTTGTGCTCATTCCTTACTTAGTCCTAGTGTATTACAGATATTCTTCAGTGTTCTGTCACCCCATTGGTGATTGTTGTGTACCTATTAATATATACTGTGATTACATTTTCCATACATAAATAAATATTTACCTTTGCAAACTAGCCTGATTCCTGGTTCAGTGTGACCAGGGGGGGGGCTCCAGGAGAAGGGTGTGATATGAGTGGTAGATCGTTCAGAATATTGAACTTATAGACAAAAATAAGGGTTTTCAGTTGTGCACTACTTGCTGGGCTTTGACTTGGGTGTGTGCTGGATTGAAATCACTTACAATACCAACCCTCCTAATTTAGGCAGGATACTCATTTTTTGTTAACATAAATGTTGCTTTTTTTTACTTTCTCCCTCCTAAAATAATTCTAACCCCAATGCAATCGAATGGGGAAATTCAATTCTACCGTTTTCTCTGAGAGAATTTCCCTCAGTTGCTGGAAAATGTTGGCATGTATGCAACATATACATTGAAGCATTCAAAATATCACACATTTATGGCAACAACAACCCACACACACACACTATCATTACATAGGGATTTCAAGTTACATTGACAACATCTTCATTGTGTGGGAAGGTAGTACAGAGGTAGCCCAAACATTCATTGCATTTGAAAAATGCAGTAACCATCTAATACAAGATCTTCACTTGCCCATGCCTCTTGTAAAAGGATGATATAAAATATTTTCAAATACATAACAACATCAGGAATCATACATTTGTCAATTGCCCCTGCCATGTTCCAAGTCAGTATTGACAGAGAACCTAAAGCAGACTCTACATCAGGGCTATAGTAGCAAATGTGCATTATTTAAACATCATCCTTGCAAATAGTACACATTTTGCACTGTTTACCTTTTATCCTTGAGAATAGTAGATATGCTGCCCTATTTACACTGTCCCTGCAAGTAGTAGAACCTCTGCAACATGTACTCTTTGTCTTGGCAAATAGAACACATTTTGTCCTGTTTAACCTTCATCTTTGAAAATAGTAGAAATTCTGCACTATTTAGCGTTTGCCACCTCGTCCTTGCAAATAGTATTCATTCTGCACTATTTACCCTTCATCCTGGCAAATAGTACACAGTTTGTGCTATTTATCCTTCATCCTTGAAAATAGTAGAACTTCTGCACTATTTACCCTTCGTCCTTGCGACTAGATGCTGGTAGAAATTCTAAACTATTAAGCCTTCGGCCCTTCGTCCTTGCGAATAGTATACATTCTGCAATATTTACCCTTTGTCCTGGCAAATAGTACACATTTTGTGCCATTTACCCTTCGTGCTTGAAAATAGTCAAACTTCTGCACCATTTACCCTTGCGAATAGACACTATCCATTGACGTGAGACTATTCACTCTCAAAATGGAGTTTCTATTGGCAATTACATCTGCCCGCAGATTGGGAGAAATTGGAGCTCTGCTTTGTAAGGACTCGTTTTAAGAGTTCTCCATGAGGAGAGAGACCAATCTGGCATAGCAGACTCCCCGTGAGCTCTGGCGTCGGCTCACCAAAATCCTTTAAATATTTTGCACCGAGGCGGCCCGCTGAGCTTTGATGACACCTGTCGGGGGGGTGCCATCTGCTGGCAGGGCAACGCGGATTGCCTGGAAGGAGACGTGCAGGGGAACGTGTCTGCGCTGACAGCTGCACAGCGACCAGTTCGGTCAGTGTGGTCAGTGTGGTCTCCGTGGAGCGGCCAGCAGCTGGTGGAGGCTCATGATGGTACCGGAGTGGCCAGGCCTGTGGGCCAGCTGTATTGGGTCGGAGAGCCTCATGTGCAGTCGCCTGAGAGCGGCTACCAGGGGCCTGCACGGCGCTCTGTGGGCACAGGCGAGAGAGGCCCCCCGACGTGGATGGTGCTGCTAAGGGGTGGGTGGACATCTGATAGGGGGACCCTCCACCCACTTTGTGGGCGGTGGACCGGCCGTCAAGAGGTGAGAACCGGACCGGCAAGATGGATATAGCTGCTGAGGCCAGGGCAGAGGCAGTTTGGAGCCTGGTTACGCCAGTCAGGGACTCCCATGTGGGTGCATGGCCCAGCGTCTCCTGTGCATCATCGTGTGCGACCTCTCAGGGTCTGTGTGCACTGGCACTCCGAGCTGGTTTGTGTGCACAGATGTTTACGGTAGCGACAGAGCAACTTCCACCATTTACATGCGAGCTGCTGGATTTCCCAAGTACTGCTGTAGGGCTTTATTTGAAGCCAGAGGCTGAGGACATGCTGATGGTGCATGGTACAAACACTCCTTGCTGCAAGAGTTGAGCCACTGGTGAGCTGCAGCTAAAGACAGGCTAAGATTCCTCTGGTGTGGCGGTGAACTCCAGGATGGCCTAGTGACTTGCCAGTGGCTGGGCTGCATGGTTCTGGTCCCGGCGGCGCTGTGAGGCGGTGACCTGATATCTGACGGTGGCCAGGATTTGTGGTGGTGAGGAGCCTGGACCTATTGGACTTTCAGGCCCGCTTCCCAGGTAGCGTTGTTGGCTGCCCCTGTATGGCCTTTAGCTGTTGATGACTGCCAACGGGGACCCTGAAGGTGTGGGGCTGGCGGTTACCAGGTGGGGAGCTGCTGCAGAGGTTCTGACGATGAGGAGCCAGCCCTGGTTGTGCGACGGCCTCCTGGGCCTGCGGTCCACCATAAGTGGCTGAGTGGAGGGGTGGACCGAGTCAGCTGGTGTCTCTCTTTTCCCCCGCTTCTGCTCACTGGACCTTGCGGGCTTGGTGTCCTCCTCCCTCCTTTGTCTGTTTAGTGGGTGCTGGTGTAGGAGTCTTCTGGTCCCAATGATGGTGAAGATATACAATCTGCAAAAGAAGCTTATCTTTGAAGCAGGCCCTCTTCTAGGGCGGCCCGTGTTCAGTCACAGTTGGGGGAACTGGAGGCCATGGCATTGTCCACTGGAGCGGTGGCCCGGTAGTCGGAGATGGACAACTCTTGTGCCTTAAGGCGTGCATTGGCTGTCTGGATTCACAATTGGACTTGCTGTCCTCAGAGGTAGATATGCTGCAACATCGGCTGGACAAGCACGGGTTTCACCTGAATGAGGTGGAACACAGTGTCCGGCCTCGAGGATGGCTCTGTGTCGCTCACGGCTAGAGTGTCCGCTCTGGAGTTGCAGCTCAAAGCAGTGTCTTCCAAGAATGAGGACTTGGAGGGTCGGGCCCACAGAAATAACATTAGGCTGGTTGGGATCCAGGAGCGGCAGGGGCAGACCATGATGGAGGAGTTTGTTGAATCCCTATGCAAAGCAGTGGTTGGCGAGGCTGATCTCTATGTCCTGTTTGTAGTTGAGAGGGTGCATTGCATACCGGCGGCGTGGCCTGTGCCCGGGGCCCCTGCATGCCCCATCATAGCATGCCTATTGAACTACAGGGATCGGGACACTATTCTTCATCTCACCAGGTAGAAGGGAAGGCTCCAATATGATGGCAACTAATTCCAGGTCTTCCAGAATTTCTCGGCAGCTGTGCAGGCTTCAAGGAGATCCTTTGTGGGCGTCAAGCGCCGGCTCCGGGACAATTACATTCAGTACTCTATGTTGTTCCCTGCGAAGCTGTGGATCCAACACCAGGGTAAGACTCAATTCTTAATGTCCTCAGAATCAGCAGTTGGTTACAGGTGGCGGGTGCAAGTAATCCAGTGGCCAGGGCCTCAGGAGACCTTCTTTTCCCTATCCTGGGGTGCGTGGGTCGACATGTGCTGTGCTGGGTACTATCACCCTGAACGCAGCATTGTTCATGTTTGGTTTGATGGGTGGGGGTGGGTACTTTTCAGGTGGATTGGGGTTGCTCGTGGGGTAGGTGGCTGGTGGGTGCAGTTGGGGAGGATGTGTCATTGTCTCTGTTTGGAGTCCGAGTCCTTACGAGGTGGTCCACTGGCCTACAATGGTAAGCAAAAGCGGCACAGTCTGGATGGGCGGGTAGCGCATGGCCCAGGGCTAGTACTGGTGTGTCAGGATCGCCCTTAGGGTAGCTACCTGAAAGATCAGGAGGGAAAAATCGCACCTCTAAGGTCAGGAGGGTTGCTCAGTATCTCCGCAGGCACCGGGTGGAGGCGGTCTTTATTCAGGAGACTCATCTTACCCCCTCCTCGGAAACCCACTGGGGCTCTCATTACGGGTGCCCTAGGTATTTTTCTGCGTATTTGTCTCATTTTAGGGGGGTGGCTATATTGATTATCAAAAGGAATACATTTCGCCTGGTTTCGGTGGTGAGGAATGATGAAGGGAGGGCCCTGTTGGTCTCTGGTGTCCTGGAAGGGGTGAAAGTAGCATTGGTTAATACATATGGGCCGGATGGGAAGAGCGCTAACTCCTTTGATTTGGTGATGGTCCAGCTGGCTGGGTGTCGTGATGCCACTATAGTGTGGTTGGGGACCTGAACTTGATGATGGACCCCATGATAGATAGATCTGGGGCTGGCTGGGGCTCTCCAACCAAGGCGAGTCAACAGGTGCAAGAGATATGCATGATGAATAACTTGGTGGATGTTTGGAGGAGGCAGCACAGGGACACGCGCCATTACACCTTCCGCTCCTGGATGGGGGGCTCACTAGGGGTGATTGCCAGATTCTTCCTCGGACCCTGTCGGACATGCACTGGTGGTTCTGGAGTGCTTGCTGGGAGGGGGAGACAAGGGGCCCACTTTTGGCGCTTTAAACCCACAGTGTTGTACAATGCTGTGTTTTGTCGGTAATTACATGATGAAATTGTGGCTTATTTCATGCACAATGATGGTTCTGTCTCCTCGCAAGAGGTGCTCTAGGAGTGCTTCAAGTGCTTTATTAAGGGGGTCTGTATGGCTTAAGAAACCGGTATTCTCCAACAGATCAGGGGGATCTGGAAGCTGGCGAGGTGCAGTTGAAACGCCTGGAGTTCGAATGCGCATCCACAGCAGACCCCAAGGTGTTGGCTGAGCTGCGGCGGGTGTTAGATGAGTTTAGGATGAACGCAGACCAGGAGATTACGTTTCTTGCCCGGGAACACCTAGTTTGCCAGTATGGTGAGGGACAGAAGCCCAGGGCCTTGCTGGCCTGCCTGCTATTGGCAGACAGGAAGCCCCTGCATGTGCTGTGCATTAGGAATCCCCAGAGGAGTCCCCTGTGTGCAGAGGAGGACATTGGAGTGGAATTTCAAGCATTTTACCAGCGCCTCTATGGGTCCAGGTACTTGTAGGATGCAGAGGGCTTGCATCGTTATCTAGAGGGTGTGGAGTTGTATTGGGTGGATCCCTCGCACTGTAAGGCTGTAAGCTGCTCACTTGGGAGCTCTACCTGGAGATCTTGGTAGTAATTAAGGAGCTTCCTGGGTTAAAGTCTCCTGGCCCTGACCCCCTGACCCCCTGTCCCCGTTCCTCTTTGCTCTAGAGTTGGAGCCATTGGCAGCCATCCTGACCCATCCTGAGGAGGCACATCCAGCAGGAGCTATAGTGTGGGCCGCATAGCCTGATTATCTCACGATACATGGATGATGTGGCCTTTTTCCACAGCAACCCGGTGCACAATCTGGCCCTGGTGATGCGGGAGGTGATAAAGTTTGGGAAATTCTCTGGCCTGAGGATCAACCACAGCAAATCAGTGGTTTTCCCCCTTACGGATGGGACAGGGGAGTTTGAAGACGAGTTTGGCCTCCAGTGGGAGTCTTCTGGGGTCCAATACCTAGGGGTGGAGGTGTCACGCAACCGCAAGGAGTTGTTTTGGGATAACTATGGCTGGACGATTGGGTCTCTCCAGGACATGGTGGCGAGGAAGCAGACTCTCCATCTCATGCTGCTAGGCCAAATTTCGATTGTGAAAATGATTGTGCTTCCCAAATTCCTTTTCCTTTTTCACAACGTCCCACTGTTCCGCTCTGTTTTTTTTCTTCAGCTGCAGGGGCTTATTCTTGATTTACTCTGGGCGGAGAAGCCTGCGAGGGTGGTGTATGCCATAATGACGCAGCACTACAAGAAGGGGGGCCTGACCCTGCCGGATCTGAAACGTTATTACTGGGCTTATTACTGGGCTGTGCAGGCACACTAACTGGTACATTGGTATTCCACCCAATTCATACGGATTCATGTGCAGGTGGAGAGGGCACTGACCTCCCCTAATTGGTGCGCTCATTTGTCCTTGGGGCTTTGAGAGTAGCATCTGCATTCTTGAACATAGTGAGGGTCACCTGTGCGATCAGGTGGAAGCTGGTGGGCAAGATGGGCATCGACATTCTGTACTCACCTCTCCTTCACGTTAGGTATGTAGCTGGTATGGCCATTACCGGGGAGAGGGCCTACTTGAAGTGGGTGGAAAAGCTGGTGTCATCACCTTTGGGGATTTATTTTGTTGGAGATGTGCTTCTTTCACTGCAACAGGTGAAGGAAAGGGGTGGCACCACCTCCACCTTGGATATTGTTTTATACTTCCTGGTGCGGAATGTCTTCAGGGCGATGTTCCTCCATTTCCACGACAGCCTCCTACATGGGCATTGCTGCATGGGGTGATTCAATCGCAGGGTGAGGGCAGTTTGGTTTCACGGCTACAGTAGGCTAATGGCGGATATTCCGTGGGAGGTGGATGCGACGATGCTGCAATTGGGAGAGGGATCTTGGCAGGGGAAACTCGGATTATGATGATTGGCAGCACGTGCTGTGTCAAACCCAATAGGTGTCCCTGAACTCCAAATTTAAGCTGTTCCAGGTGCCACAGGCATTTTCCATCTACTTAGGATTCATGTGGCAGGTGTGGTGATGGTCCTGCGAGGTTTCTTCACCTGGCCTGGGAGTGCGCACAGATATCCCGGTACTGGGTGGACATCCTGGCTAAGGGATCTCTGATTATTGGGGAACGACTAAATCCCGATGCCTTGGTGGTGCTCCTGGGATGCACAAGGCCCTTGCTGTGGGGGTTTGATGCTTGGTTGGCCTGCTCTTGGTGGTGGCCTGCAGGAGGGTGGCTATGATCTTAGGGAGGGGGCACCTATCCAGCGACCAAGTGCGGCTGCAGGATTTTGCGTACTGCCATGACATGGAGACAGCATTTATTCAGACTCTACCTTTGCATGCCCGCCATCACAGGTGTGGGTGCTGTATGTTCAGTATTTGATTACAGCAGCTGAGTAAACATGTTGTATGGAACGGTAGACAGTTTCTTTGTAATCTGCATTGCTGATTTATGTTGTGTCATGCTCAGGGTGGGTCACTGTTCGGATTGGACTCCATATTTATGTTGGTTCATTTTGTGCAAAAAGTTTAAAATAAAGTACGAAAGAAAAATTGCAAACAATTAAAAGTGTGCTCCATGAGGCTTTGGTGATCCACTCGGATCCTGGCTTTCTACAGACATTGTACAATGGGCAACACCAGGGCTGGTGATACCGATTTTTAATCTCACTATGTGCTATCAAGATGTGAGATTAAAGTCCTCAGCAAAGGGCTTTGTTTTCTTCCAACCACAAGGGCCCACCATTTCCAGACCGAATTAGAACTACAAAAATTCTTCAGACTGGTACGCTTTAATTCTATAACCAAAGACATGGCACAAGTATGGGTGCAACATTCACACCGGATATTGCCAATTTACATATGGACCATTTTGAGCAGATGTCCATTTACCATGGCAATAACCCACACAGTCAGATTATAGAATGTTGGTACCGGTACATCGATGATGTTTTCATGTTGTGGAAGGGCCCCGTTAATAAACTGGAAGAATTTCTAATCTGGCTTAACAGTCAAGACCATTTTATAAACTTTACGATAGCATATGACATTGAAAACATTTATTTTCTTGATCTCATGATCCAGAAGTCAGGAAATGGCACTTTAGAGACCACATTCTTTGGAATACCGACAGATAAAAACACCCTGCTCCAATATGGCAGTTTTCACCTGACCAGCCTAAGAAATAGTCTACCCATCGGTCAGTTCCTGAGAGTACGTAGGAACTGTACACAATCCACCGAATTTGAGAAACACAGCAAGGAATTGAAAACCTGTCTAAAAAACCGGGGTTATCCTCCTAAATTAGTACAGATTGCCCATAAGAGGGCCAGGCATGTCACACGGGGATCTCCAACTCAGAAGATAACCCTGGAAAAAATGACCTTTGTCACCACATACAGTCCTATTAGCAACAATCTCAGGAGATTGATACTTAAGAACTGGCCCATAATACAAACCCCAGATTTTACACCAGTAAAACCAAGATTTGCCTTTAAAAGACAAAATAAAAACTAAAAGATACCCTGGTACATACATAGCCGGAAAGAGTCAACCAGTAGAGAATACACATACATTATGGGGCCTTCCACCAGTAGTTGGTCATTTCAGGTGTGGCAGATGTTCTGTCTGCCCCCTGATAAAGGATATAAAAACTGTAGAGTTAAAGGGACACCCATGGCTTCTCAAAACATTTACAAATTGCCTCACACAATGGGCCAGCTATGGCATTAAAATTTCCGTGTAATTTGATCTACATTGGGAAAAGCAAACGTCAAGTTAGACGAAGAAATTGTGAATATCGTTCTTGTGTAAGAAACAAGGTAGACAATAAACCTTTGGTCGCACATTTTTCCAAGAAAAAACATAAACCCTCAGACATATTCTGGTTCATGATCCAAACTATTGTGGCTCCAACCAGAGGGGGAGACTGTGACTTATTGCTGAGAAAAGCGGAACAGCAATGGACTTATAAATTGGACACGTCCAGAATGGCATGAATACAAATGTACAGTGGGGATTATTTATGCAATAAAGAACCTATTGTTCTCACCAATAAGCTTCCTTTTAAAACCAGGCAGAAAACATATATTTGATCGTCTAGTCTTCTAACAAAATTTTTTTTCCCAACCCCTCTTTTTCAAACACTTTTTGAGAACCGGACAGGTCAATGTCTCAGTCACCCCCTCTTGGATTACTAGGTATAGTTAATAAACCCATGAATCTTAGATCCTCTTTGCTGTCCAGCTGGTGTTGCCGGACCCAGTGTGCCGATAGTGGTAACCTCAGATCTTCCTTATTTAAAGCAAAAAGATTCTCGGTAATCCGGAATAGCAATTGATGGAATTCACAGTGATGTGAGGACGTCAGGACGTTCACGGCAAGCATTGCCATGGACACACGGGTATGAAACAAAGTTCCAGAGAGGCGGGCGCTTTGCTCGCTGTCATATTGGGATATTTGAGTGAGCGGATCACTGCAGATTATGCCACTGGACTTCCCTGAGAGCGATCATTCATGTGGATCAGTAAGTGTAGGGACTGTGGTGTGCTGAGAATGTTTAAGGGGTTAAGTCGACTCCAGCACCTAAAGAAGCAGAGAGAGACTTGCAGATCACACAAGAATTTTGTATGCTGCCAGAAAAAGAACAATTTCAACAGCTGTAAAGAAAGAAGAGATTAAACTATATCTCAAAATACTCTTCTGCACTGCTCAGAGGAATACCTGACGAGTATTGACTTTTTAGTGAAGCAGAGACTTTCTTTTTATCTTTTTTGGCTCCTGGGGTACAAGCAGCTGTTAACACCAAGTGGGTTCAGATCATCTGATGGGAGCTAGTCCTGCTCGCCAATGATACAGAGAATGGGTTCACCGCCATCAAAGTAGAGCTCTGTGCATTCAGACTCATGACGATGCAGAACCGCTATATGCTGGATCTGTTAACAGCCATAGAAGGAGGAGTGTATAAAAAGTTGGAAAAAAGCTGCTGCACTTTTGTACCCCCACAGGATGCCAAGAATGGGTCACTATCCCACATCATCGAGGTGGTACGCAATCTAGGTTTTCAAATGAAGAAAGAAGGTGGAGTTCAGAACACGGATTGGCTATTGCTTGCCTTTGATTGGGTACTGTCATGGTTGGGGGCAACAGTAAAAATACTGGTGCCTGTTATCGTGTTCTTCTTGGTTCTATTCTGTGCATGCCAATTGGGTCTCCGATGTTGTGTCAATGTAGTACCTAGTAGTGCAAAGATGATGAGTATCAATTGGGGGTTCTAATGCACCTTGCCATACAATACACAGCAAAACTCAAACGGATACTTTTGGGGTTGTAGATAGGTCGGGTGGGGATGAGTTTGTTACTGTAGAAGTAACAAAAGGGGGGAATGTTGGGAAGGACCTAGTGTCCTCCCGAACCCCCAAGCGCTTTAGAGTTAGGCAAGACTTCTTTAAGGTGCTATAATGGACTAGGGGAGAGATGGGGCACTGGGAAGGCTCTCTCATGCAAACATAAACACATACACAGACAAAGACAAGCACTGAAGAAGGTAGTTATGGTCTAAATATAAGACACAATGAACTATTTGATGGATAGATTTGTAATGCCTGATCAAAGACATTTTAAAAGCTTAACTAGTGCTGTAGATGAGTAAAACTCCCTCTCCTTCCCAGAAGGAATAGGGCTTGTGGGATTCAAAATAAATAGCAGGCTTAGTGTGCGGTGTCGGTCAGAAAGGCCAGCGCGAACAGACTCACTAGGTGTCCACTGTCCATCAAGAGTCCATGCGTGTTAAAAATAGGACTCACATGTTTTTGTATGACAAAATGCAGAATGGGATAAATTATAAGTATGAAGCGTGGAGGAAACTACAGGACCCAGATAATGTTAGCAGGAACAGTGAAATATGGACAGAATTAATGAACATTGTTGGTACATAAAAGTGTTTAGTTCTTCCTTGGGATAGGCCTCAAGGTTTGTAAAACTCTGCAGAGCTGCAGTGTGTTTTTGCACAGTTAGCAAAATGGAGGAAAGCATGATCTACAGGGGGCCTGATTCACATAGCGCTTTCCAATGGGACTGCACCATTACAAAATGCTTCCATGAATCAGGCCCAGTGTGTTTTTGCATAGCTAGCAAAAATGTAAAACAGCATGCACTGACAAAACCGCTGACAACGAAGAAAGAAGGCTTTGGAGCATCCCTATTATGGAAAAAGGATGGATTGGGGTGAAGACATGATCAAGCTCCAGTGACACCACCACAGCAAGTTAGACCTATATAAACCCCTGCCTGAAGCCACTTTGGAAGGAATGAACTGGGAGAGGGGCAGGAGAAGACCGTTCAGGCAGCAGAGTCCTTCGCTACCATCCTCATTTTGTAAGATTAAACTCGTTATCCTTTTTTGCCTTATTTCCCTAGAGGAGTGTATTGATTCTAGTGTGAGCGTAATTAGGGACACCCTTACAATGGACAGAGGTACGAGAGTTCAGCTCAGATGGTGTCTTTACACCGAACTGAGTAAATAGCTGCAGTTGTTAAAAAATAAACTCTCGCTTGCTGAGCATAAACACACCAATACTCTAGGTGCTTCAATATTTGCTAAACTCAACAAAATATAGTTATTAATTATTATTTGTTGACATTTTACAATTGTCACCCCAGATAGGACCTTGGTGCAGAAAGATCCAGTTGGATTAAGCTGCCACGGTCAGATAACAGGCGAAGGCGGGAGTCGGCTGGAGTGCACTGCTGTTATTAGGACAAGAAGCTTTCCTAGCATCCACACTTTCTTACACCAGCCAACCGGTTTGACACGCAATCTCTGCAACTGAGGATCCCCTGTCTGTGTGAAAATATGATTTACATTCCTAGTGAAGCACTGGAACAGAAGACTGCAGAAAAGGGGGTGAGACCATTCCACAATAGAATTGTATGATCTGATATTTTAAGATTTAAATGTATTGCCTATAGGAAGCATACTGTTAAATGATCTATAAAGAAATACACTTGGATATGCAGTGGTGTGTTCCCTGTGAAAGCATACTGTTAATGAACTATAGGGAAGCACACTTGGATATATCGTGATGTGCACCCTGTGAAAGCATACTGTTAAAGAATCATAGGGAAGTACACTTGGACATATAGTGCTGTGTTCCATGCAAGAGTATATTGTTAATGAGCCATAGGGAAACACAGTTCAATATGTAATGTAATGTTTCTATAGGAAGCATATTGTAATGAATATACACTTGGTGTATATGAAAGTAGAAACCATGGCATGGATGAATCATGACATGAGCTTGTAGATTGCATTGATTGTGGACACACTGCATTTAAGTGCGACAATATCAACGCAACCTTGTGATCTCAAAGTAAGTAGACAAAGTAAGTAGACAAAGTAAGTAAGTGGAAAAGAAAATGGGATTCAAATGTTGTAAGAGGCAACAGGAGTTAGAAAAACATTTGTCTACCCCACTGGAAGGAACGCCAGGCTGGGAATTAATGATTAAAAAGGCTTGGGCGTAGTGATGTTTCTGAAAGAATTGCATGAATACACTGCCAACAACCCTGATAGGATATTTAAGGGAAGGTCTAGTACTAGTACAAGTGTGATCAGGTGATTAGACCCCTGCAATGGGAAATAAACAAGCAACAGGAAGATGTTTCAAGAGAAAAAGCCATGAGAGAAGCACAGATTAAGAAACGTAAGCCACAAACTGAAAAAGAGAAAACACGTGCATATGATCAGAAAGAGATGAAAAAAGATTCGGATGAGGGAGATTGTGACAATACAATGAGTATGAAGGGTGTGTATGTAGCCAAGGCTTACCCCTTAGCCCTGGCACCCAAATCAAAAATGACTTTAGAGGATGAGACAGATGCAGTGTTAGAATATTTAATGGTTAAGAGACCTCCCCCACACCCTATCAAGTACATAGTGACAAGAAGGTCTCTTCGCCACCTCGTGCTCGCAGAATTACACCCACGACATGGAAACTGCGGAAAAGGTAGTAGGAGCATGGCTTAAAAATGGGGTAGAAGGAGTAGAGCAAGCTAAAGTATAGGTGCTCCAGGAACTAGATACGCTTGCATTTGCAATAGTACAGAGGCTGTGCAAACAAATGTGGGACTTTCATAAAAAGATGACAGCTAGGGATGAAGTATATCCCCTGCCAGATGATTATGAGGAAATAGACCGAACAGACAAGGAGTATAAACTTGATGCAAAGATCTGTCCAGCAATAGTGCCAAAATGTTTATTGTGGATTATAAATGCCCCATCAAAGTCTATGGTAACATAAGTGCTCCCAATGAGAGAAGTGCCTGGGTTTGACAGTGATAATCTGACACACCAGATTCATGTCCCTTGAAACCCTATGGAATTACTGTCCTTTACTAAAGATTATCCAGATATTAGACAAAATCCGGAACAGTGGTGCCTAAAACAGGTCCGCTCACATTGGGAGATATAGATCAGTTGTTTTCATGCATTCTACCAGCAGATATATGGTACCAATGCAGAATGCAGGACAGTTTAGATCCTGTCTTAAAGTGGGAAGAGGTGCTGGAGGGAGTAGGAAAAGGGGGGAAGACTGGGGAACTAGCAAAAAAATAATAGCTCTCCCAGCAGCATTGATAACACATATCCAGCAAGTGGTTCCCCGTAAGCAAATGAATTGGGATAAACGGACTGCTTGCAGGCAGGAAGAAGGGGAGTCAGTTGAAAAATATTTTGCATGAAAAGATGAAGCTTTTACTTCATTTAGTGGAATGGACATGGCTATGCCTAAAGGGACAGAAAGCCTTTTCTTCCCATTTTGTAGAAGGATTGTTGCCTTATTTAAAACATGATTTACAAACCTATGAGTCTACATGGCCAACTCAAACTGTTGCCCAGATTTTGACTATGGCTAGATATTATGCAAATTGCCATGCTAAAGATAAAAGAGAGAAAGACAAGAAAATGAAGGAATTAAAAGCAAGGGTGCTAATGCAACATGATTTTCCAGAAAGAAGCAGAGGTAATATGCGCCTACCAAGTGGATAAATAATGCATACAGTAGGAAAAGTCGGTTTGCCCTGCCAAATATAGGAGCAGGTATGATAGACACTGGGTGTCATTTTTATAATGCAGCAGATCACTGGATAAGGGAGTGTCCTTTGCCCCGAAGAGGGTGCGGACGTTCTTATGGACGAGGAATGACAAGGGGAACAGCATAGTAGGAACGACTTGGACATTAGACGAGAATAATGAGCAGCATCATAATTATTTTGACCCTAGGCAAGGTCAGCAATATTCAGCTAGGTATTATTATGAGGATGAATACAGTACCATGAGCTACACAGCATAGAGCTGCCCTGGAGAGGGAAGAGGGTGCATAAGTATTCCTGTAGATTCAAAAGGGTCATTTGTAACAGCTACAGTGCATGGCAAACAGGCAACATTCCTCCTTGATACAGGTGTGGCTAATACATCAATTTCCCACAAATTAGTGCACCATATTCCCCTCTCTGGGAAAGTAAACACATCAGTGTGATTCTCTAATAATCCGGTCCAAAGTCCAATACCTGACCCTGTACAGTTTAGCATAGGTCCAATATCTTGCACGGCACAGCTTGTTGTAACTGATAAATGTGCTTTAAATCTGTTGGGAATGGATTTGTTAAAACATTTGCATGCTAACATTTATTGTTCACCTGATGGGGTATACCTAACATGTAATGCTGAGTCTTTCAAAATGCTTTGTCACCGTTACTAATGAACTGCCACCTGAACTTAAGGGAATTGACCCTGTGATATGGCTACTGGTTCTAATGAAGAAGTAGGATGTATGGTAGTTGATCCAGTGAAAATAAGAGTCAAGCCCGGTGCCATATTACCGCAAATTCCGCAGTGTAAAATACCCAAGGAGGGACTGTAAGGATTAAGGGGTCGATTCATGGAAATAATGTGCGCCGAAAATTCCCGCGCAGAGGTGCCAAAACGTGCGAATCGCAGGAAAAGTGCGAAAATCGCAGTGCAAGTGCGAAAATCGCAGGGAAACCAGCGCACAGCGATTCATGGAAGTCCGTGCGCGAGAAAAACATTGGATGTGCGCTAAAAATGTGCGCCGCACACGCCGGCGCACAGGTCATCCTACAGCGTGCGCCACGGCCACTACGAAAACGCACATAGCGCGGCGCACATCACAAAAGTAGGCGGAACACGGGGCGTAACACTCGGAATGGGGAACAACGCGTGAAAATATGGGCATCACGGGGGAAGTACAGGAGGCAAGTGCGCAGAACGCCCACACGCTCGCCTACAACCCGTATTCATGGAATCGAATAGGACAAACCAGCGCCCGGTCAAAGACGCGCACAGGGCCAAACAAGTACGCCACAAGAAAGTAGGCGGTAGCGTCCCACACGCGATTGGCCTGGGTACATGTACTTCGGGGTGCGCGGGAAGTTCCGCATGCGATTGGCCTGGGTACGTGTACTTCGGGGTGCGCGGGAAGTTCCACACGCGATTGGCCTGGGTACGTGTACTTTGGGATGCGCGGGAAGTTCACACGCGATTGGCCTGGGTACGTGCACTTCGGGGTGCGCGGGAAGTTCCACACGCGATTGGCCTGGGTACGTGTACTTCGGGGTGCGCGGGAAGTTCCACACGCGATTGGCCTGGGTACGTGTGTTTCGGGATGCGCAGGAAGTTCCACACGCGATTGGCCTGGGTACGTGTACTTCGGGATGCGCGGGAAGTCCCACATGCGATTAGCCTGGGTACGTGTACTACGGGGTGCGCGGGAAGTTCCACACGCGATTAGCCTGGGTACGTGTGTTTCGGGGTGCGTGGGAAGTTCCACACGCGATTGGCCCGGGTACGTGTGTTTCGGGGTGCGCGGGAAGTTCCACACGCGATTGGCCTGGGTACGTGTGTTTCGGGGTGCGCGGGAAGTTCCACACGCGATTGGCCCGGGTACGTGTGTTTCGGGGTGCGCGGGAAGTTCCACACGCGATTGGCCTGGGTACGTGTACTTTGGGGTGCGCGGGAAGTTCCACACGCGATTGGCCTGGGTACGTGTACTTCGGGATGCGCGGGAAGGTCCACATGTGATTGCCCTGAGTACGTGTATTCCGATGTGCGCAGGAAGATTCACACGCGATTTCAGCAGGGTACGTGTATTTAGGTGGTGCCGGGGAATGCTACATGTGATTTGGCCGTGTGGGTCCTCCCAGGTGTTCCCTCTACACCCTCCACTGCCCCTGCAGGCAGCCCACACCAAAGGGGACTACCCTGCACCCCTGCTCATGTCCCACAGGCAACCCATCCACCATGGCCATGCCCCCCAGCCAACCCACATGTCACCTTGCACTACTGATCACCAACACATGTCTCCCAGCACCCCCACCCCCCAGCATCCAGGGGCAGCCTCCACCAGGCCATCACTCATGTCCCCCTGCATCCCCACCCCCCAGCAGTGCAGGGGCAGCCTCCACCAGGCCCCCACTCATGTCTCCCACCACCCCCACCCCCCAGCAGTGCAGGGGCAGCCTCCACCAGGCCCTCACTCATGTCTCCCTGCACCCCCACCCCCGGCCACCAGGGGCAGCCTCCACCAGGCCCCCACTCATGTCTACCACCACACCACCCCCCAGCAGTGCAGGGGCAGCCACCACCAGGCCCCCACTCATGTCTCCCTGCACCCCAACCCCCCAGCCACCATGGGGCAGCCTCCAGCAGGCCCCCACTCATGTCTCCCACCAACCCCACCCTCCAGCCATCAGGGGCAGCCTCCACCAGGCCCCCACTCATGTCTCCCACCACCCCCACCCCCCAGCAGTGCAGGGGCAGCCTCCACCAGGCCCCCACTCATGTCCCCTATTACCCCCACCCCCCAGCAGTGCAGGGGCAGCCTCCACCAGGCCCCCACCCATGTCGACCACCACCCCCACCCCCCAGCAGTGCAGGGGCAGCCTCCACCAGGCCCCCACTCATGTCTCCCACCACCCCCACTCCCCAGCAGTTCAGGGGCAGCCTCCACCTGGCCCCCACCCATGTCTACCACCACCCCCACCCCCCAGCCACCAGGGGCAGCCTCCACCAGGCCCCCACTCATGTCTCCCACCACCCCCACCCCCCAGCAGTGCAGGGGCAGCCTCCACCAGGCCCCCAGTCATGTCTACCACCACCCCCACACCCCAGCCACCAGGGGCAGCCTCCACCAGGCCCCCACCCATGTCTACCACCACCCCCATCCCCCAGCCACCAGGGGCAGCCTCCACCAGGCCCCCACTCATGTCTCCCACCACCCCCACCCCCAGCAGTTCAGGGGCAGCCTCCACCAGGCCCCCACTCATGTCTCCCACCACCCCCACCCCCCAGCAGTGCAGGGGCAGCCTCCACCAGGCCCCCACTCATGTCTCCCTGGACCCCCACCCCCCAGCCACCAGGGGCAGCCTCCACCAGGCCCCCACTCATGTCTACCACCACACCACCCCCCAGCAGTGCAGGGGCAGCCTCCACCAGGCCCCCACTCATGTCTCCCTGCACCCCAACCCCCCAGCCACCAGGGGCAGCCTCCACCAGGCCCCCACTCATGTCTACCACCACCCCCACCCCCCAGCCACCAGGGGCAGCCTCCACCAGGCCCCCACTCATGTCTCCCACCACCCCCACCCCCCAGCCGTGCGATTTGCCTGGGTATGTGTACTTCGGGGTGCGCGTGAACTTCCACACGCGATTTGCCTGGGTACGTGTACTACGGGGTGCGCGTGAACTTCCACACGTGATTTGCCTGGGTACGTGTACTACGGGGTGCGCGGGAAGTTCCACACGCAATTGGGCCTGTGAGAGTGGGTTACATGTATTCCAGGGGTGGGTGGGAATATTTACCCGCGACTGTGCCTGTGAGAGCGTGCTACGTGTATTCCTGGGGTGGGCGGGAAGATTCACATGTTCGCCTACGACGTGCCAAAAAATGGTCCAATCCTGAGACACGTACGCCAGCATGAAGCAGGCGTACGTCGACCCGCGCAGCATAAAAGTGCGCGCAAACAACAAACAAGCACATACGCCAGGATGAATATACCATTCCTAGCAGCAGTGGCCGTGGGTTACCAAAGGAGGAGGAGGATAGTGAGGGCCCGAATTTTCACTCCCAGAAACAGCCTTTTTGGGATGCTTGATGACCAGGTGTATGGGAGGTACAGGTTTCCCCCACACATAATACTGGACCTGGTCAGTGAGTGGGAGGATGACCTCACATCACCCACCCTGTGCTCCCAAGCACTCAGCCCCCTGGAGAAGGTCCTCAATGACTTGCACTTCTTGGCCACAGGATCATTTCAGCGGACAAGTGCCATAGTGGGTGGGGTGTCAAAGGCCACGCAGTCACGCTGCCTACACCAGGTCTTGAACATCATCACTGCACGCCCATCAGTCCGTAGGCACATATACCTGCCCAGGACACCTGCAAAAAGGCAGGCTGCCACCCTCGATTTCTACGGTGTGGCACAATTCCCAAAAGTGCTAGGTGCCATTGACTGCACCCATGTGGCACTACATCCCCCCAGGGCATCTGAGCACATCTATAGGAACCGCAAGCACTGGCATTCCATCAACGTGCAGGTAGTATGTAATGCTAAGGGAATCATCACCTCAGTATATGCCAACTATCCAGGGTCCACCCACGACAGCTTCATTTACTAAATGTCTACCCTAAGCCGGGACCTAGAAGCTGGGCGGCATGGCGATACATGGCTGCTTGGTGAGTATGAATGCCACTGCACATGCATGCATGTCAGATGCAGAGTTATGTCACTACCCCACTAATGATACCCATCACCTCCTCACCAGGGGACAGTGCCTACCCTCTGAGCACCCACATGATGACGCCAATTCGGAACCCCATCACGCCTCCAGAGGTAAGATACAACACAGCCCATATTGCAACCCGGGGCATAGTGGAGCGCACATTCGGAGTGCTCAAGTCACGCTTTCGCTCCCTTGACCGTTCTGGCGGGCAGCTGTTATATGCGCCCCCAGTAGTGTGCAGGATCATAGTGGCAGCATGTGCCCTGCACAATGTTGCAACACGCCGGGGCCTGGCCGTGGACATGGTGGTGCCCCCACATCCCCAACCACATGCACGCCCGCTGCGCATGGGAGGTGAGAGGGCACGGGGTGAGGCAGCCCGTACGCAGCTGGTGGCTAATTACTTCACATAGAAATCACACCCCAGTGGAGTGCACACAGGCCTGGCACATACCATCTGATAAGCAATGATGACTCAACCTGACAATTAAGACGAACAAAGGGACTGTCAACTGTCAGAACCATAGCAGCCTGAGATTGTTCATGTGGAAGTGTCACAATGTGTGCATCCCTACCTACACAAACACCACCAATGCAGTGTCATGAAAAGACACTTCCATGCTGCAGAAATGAATACCCACTTGCAAAATACTACATGAAAACAGTGCCATGTCACCCACCCCCTCCCCGGCACGGCCACACAACACACCATGGCATGTCATGCAATGTGAGAGGAAAGAAATTAATCCCCACAACATGCCCCAAGTGTCAGCAGCTACAGTGTCCCTAATGGAAACATGTCCACACATGAAATGCTCACAGTAATGCAGGACCTACAACCCACATTACCGAATACTTATCAAGAATACCAATCACCTACACAACCTCAAACCTACCTTAAACATGACATCACAGACTTAAAAATTCGCTAGCCACACCACCTGATGATGACAGCCCTCCGAACACTTGCAAGTATACAGTGTTAGCGCCACGCAAGAGTGTAGGTGCACTGCTTACAACATGGACTCCAGTTCCAACGTGGACCGCATTGTGAAGACATGAGGAATGGACCTGCAAATATGGAGGATGAGATGGATGCAGAGGCACATATCAATACACCATGCAGTGTACAATACAACAACAATATGCACTATGAATGTATACACAGTATTGACTACATACTGCCCACACAGCTCATGGGAGTCCAATGTCACCATGTACGTCAATGTCACTTGGGCACACCCTTTGCAAGCCCATGGAAACGGGAAGCAGGAGGGGTGTGTGTGACAAAAACCCAAGCATCGGAACCAAATCCATGACAAGCCTGCATGCGCCCAGCCACAATGCAGCGTATGCCCACGGGAGCCACACAAGGCAACACACTGTCCCAAAAAAAAAGAAAATAAAAAAAAATAATAATAATAAAAATCAAAAATGGCCATTAATGGGCCCGGGGGGGTTGGGGAGGCCACCCAGGAGGTCCGAGGACAGGGTGCACACCAAAACCCACCTGTGTGGAACTTGCAAAAAAAAAACACCTCCATGGGCTCATGGCCTACACGGCTACCCTATTGTGGGAGTATCACTGCTGTCGCTATCCTCACCCTCTGCAGCTGCATCCGGAGGTGGTGTCACTATGGGAGGCAGCCCACGCAAAGCCCTAGTCTGTTCCTCCATGGCTGCAAGCAAGCGGGTGTGGTAGGTCTCGTTCTGGAGGATGAGTGTGCGGAGGTCCCCATTCAACAACTCATGGGATGCCCGGACCTCCGCCCTAGTTGCCTGCATCTCAGCTGAGAGCGTACGGGTGAGACGCTCCAGCTGCTGTTCTGTCCTTCGGTGTGTTGAAGCCTCAAGCTCAACAAGAGTCGTCCTGAGGTGAAGGAGTTCCAGCCTCAGGGCTTCCCTGTGGCCCTGGGACTCTATGGAGATGGCTTCCTGCAGAGTCGCCAGTGCCGCCCGCCTGTCCCTGTCGGACGCCAACATGTCCTCCCTGTGTGACTGGCAGATGGAGTCGGTTGCCTGCTGTAGTCGCTCCATCAGCCTTTCGGGGGGGACAATGGAAGTGGCCACCCTATCCATGGCATGAGCCATCATCTCTGATGATGCTGCCTGTTGGGTTGCCATACCGTAAATGGATTGCTCCCATGCGGTATTGCCAGGTGGCGTACGGCCACCACGTCAGCGGGCACCACACCTGTCTGGGGCAAGGCGAACTGCGCCTTGCTGTGCCGGCACTGCCAGAGGCTGCAGGACTGCATTCCCCCTCTGATATGCTGGCCCAGGAACAGGATCAGATGTCGCGGAGTGTGACCCTGCATCCGTAACCACCAAAGGCGTACCTGCCAACACTGACATCCCCATTGAGGGTTCTAACCCTGGTGCAGGTGGGTCGGACAGAACAGAATCCCTCCCAGGAACACTCACCTGCGACGGCACGTAGGTCTCATCATCCGAATCAACACCCGAGTACAGCTCGGGGGAGGTGCAGCCAGAGACACCCCTTGAGAGCACGACCTGCAGCAGTTGTGGGTTCTCACCCACCACCACACCACGTCCCTCACTGGTGGTCGGTCGGCCCTCATACTCCTCCTGGGTCTGCACCATCTCCACAACCCCAGCAGTATCAGGTGTGTCTTCCCCTGCAAGGACATAAAAGAAAACAAATGGAAACAGGCATTAGCACTATGGCACACAATGAGGGCTGAGAGGCTACAGAAACAGTACTTGATTGACACATGTCCCATACGACTAAAACACTCCCATGCATGCACCGTCACTGCGTGTGATGGGGAGGCAGATGGCACACATTGATGACACCAAGATGGAAGATGAACACATTTGCTGCATGCTGCCTAGCAGTGGCATCACACATTGGCCAGTGATTGGCAGGTCAAATACACATGCCATCACACAGATGGCATGTACCCTAGCCATGAAGTGAAGAGGGAGAGGAGGTCACCAATTGTTCATTCAGTCCAGTTTGTTCATATGATTGATTATTTTCATTGTAATGGTTCAAATGTTTAACATGCAGCTGCCAGTCAAAAATGGTCCTATAGCACAGGGACATGTCCAAACTAATCATGTCCACGAAACTGAGCCAGTCCACTGTACCATAGCCATGTCAGACATGTGACAATAGGACTGAGAAATCCCGAGTAAAAGTGGTGGTATGCAAACAATCTGCCTGAATAAACAGAGGTAAATAAGCAACAGTGTAGTGGCAAGATGACACTCCAAGGGCAACTGGCGTGGTGTTGGGCTGGATGTCTAATGTTGGCCGAAGGGATGCTGCTATACCCAAATGCTGTTGCCAAGAATGTTTAGGAAGAGGCACATGGGTGAGCCGAACCACTCAGGCACACACACCCTCCCCTGGCACCCAAACAGAAGCCCTCCCACACACACCATGCACATGGATGACACATACATGCATGTGCACTCCCTGGACAATGCCTCGTAATCTGCCACTTCTCCCACGCCTTGGATCTGTTCCTCCGTGACGTAGGTCCCAGCAACCTGCTCATGTGGAGTGAGTTCTATGTCGTCTGCTGGAGACCCACCTCCAGTCACCAGAGTTGCGGCATGACTTGAGGCCAGCTTATTCTTTGCCCTGCGCTTCAGGTCATTCCAGCGCTTGTAGCATTCATTAGCTGTGCGCCTCACGATTCCAAGAGCACTTATGATGTCCGCAATGGTCTGCCAGTGTGCCTGACGTTGTGCAGGTGTGGTCTTGGATCCTGCAACAATCACCATTTCGCGGTCATGTGCGGACACATACTCTACAAGTGCATTCAGTTCGGCCTCATTGAAGCTGGGCTTCCTTGATGGGCCGGACTGTGTAGCCGTGTCTGGGGCATCAGCCTCTACTGGACGAGCACTCTTCCTCTTCCGCTTGGAAGGTGGTGGGGATCCGGAGTGTCCTGGGCCGCTCTGGACTCTAGGGGCAGGAGCGTGGGATTGCACACTCAGCATGGGAGTTGGTGCAGGCATTATCTCAAGTGTGATGGTGTCAGGGGGAATGTCAGCATGATGGACTTGGACCGACACTGTCCTGGATGGGTGTGTGAGAGGTGGGGTGGATGGAGCCGCAGCTGCCCCTGCAGCCTCCCCAGCCTGCCTACGCGGGCCAGCAGATGACCTAGCTGCCCCTGATCCACGTGGCCTGATGACACCAATGTTCACCGGCGCACGTGGCCTAGACCTGCTGACCTGGAAGTCAGCCATGGAGTCACCCTGTGCAAGGTCTGGTTCCACAGTGGGCTGGTCCAACAAGGGCTGAGCATGGATGGTGTCAGCCACGGTAACCTCAACCAGGGGGGGGGCATGGGTGTCCCTGACTGCTCCTCCACACATGGGGGGCTAGGGGCACCCTGCAAGTCACGGCCACGTCCCCTACCGGAACCACCACGGCCACCACTTGGGGCTCGGCCACCTTTGCCACCCTTACGGCTTGTTCGCCTCCCAGCCATGGCACTGATGTTATTGTGCGTATGGGAGTCAATGTGAACTATTGTCCTGGGCAATTGGGGGTCAAAGGGGTTGGGTACCAGATGGTAATCGTACCCTAGTGCTCTAGCAAGGCTGTATGTCACTCGTGGGGAAAGATGACGGGTCACGCAACGCACAGGCACCCCAAAAAAGCGAAGTAAGGTGCACGCAACCCCTCCTAGACCACGTGCGTGGAAAAATAAACCTGCACTACGCTGTGGCACCCAGGAACACAAGAATGAACGTATGCGTGTCACACGCAGCCTAGAATGACCTCTGAAGGGGTACGCGACACACGGGGCAAGCACAGATGTTAGATACGTGCGCGACTCACCGTCCGCCAGGAACAAAAGCGTGAAAAATATGCGCGTGTGCGCGTTGGCAACACCCCCGCCAAAAGAAGAATTGTACGCTGTCTGAGGAGACAGGACAAGAGTAGTAGGGAAGCTGTTTGAGGAAACAGGCCCAGGAAAAATAGGTAAAGAGAAAAAGCTGTCAGAGGTAACAGGGAGTACGAACTGGAAACGCCGTGAAGTAAATCGCGTGTGAACCGACAAGAAGTACAGATTTCACCCACTCGCTCTCCACGAAAAGCACGTACAAGGAAATGGCGTTCTACACGTACCTTTTATACACACGCCACAGACGCGCATACGCAATGAGGCCATTTCCACCAATTACGCGCTTTGACACTCGGACGTGTATCTCTTCAGTTTTACACGCGCCATTCTCTACGGCCATGCGCGTGATGTCACAGCTGCGCATGGTGGCCTTTGGGCCAATGAAATCGCATATGCGAGCACACGTGGTAAAACTGCACGTCCGAGTGTCATCGCGTGTAATCGGAGGGAAGTGAGCGTACACGCGATTGGCCTGGGTATGTGTATTTCTGGGGTGCGCAGGAAGTTCCACACACGATTGGTGGAAATCCACGTGTGCTCTGTCATCACGTGTAATGAGGGAAACACCTGCGCGCCTCACGTCACAGACGCGCTCACGCGCTAAGGGCCTTGGGTCCAATGAAATCGCATATGCGTGCTGACGTGCATACGCGCTAAGGGCCTTTCCTCGATTTACACGCAGACGTGCAGGATTTTCACGTGCCAAATCACTCCGTATCAAGTTGGCCACGCGTAAGCACACGGAAGACACGCTCCTGCCCAGAAGGCCGAACTACTGCCCCCCAGAGCCCCGAGCACGCTCCCACCTGCCATCTGCTGCTGCCTGACTGCCTGCTGCCCACGTGCCCTGCCATTTGCTGCCTGCACATCAGACAGGGGTGCTGTTGCTGCGACCACCCCTGCTGGAACCGAAGACTCCCGACTGGGATTCCATCGCTCCACAGCCCAGCCCCAGGACCCAGTTGCCCACCCACTCCTGCCTCTGGGGTTGTCATGTCGGGGCAAACACCATCTGAGACCACTGACAACCCCGGCCAGAGAGGCAGAGGGGCACCAGCTTCAGTGCCACCGAAGTTGGTGTCCTGGTGGAGCAAGTCCTGGGGCAGTATGATGCCCTCTTCGGAAGTTCCCGCGCCGACAAGGAAGGACGGACTCGGATCTGGACTGACATTGTGACTGCCATCAACGCGGAGGGGGTGGCAGTCCGCGACTACCAACATGTCAAGAAGCGCTGGGAGGACTTCAGGTCCAGGACCTTGAACAAGGCCTGGCACCTCTTGAAGGCAGCGGATGCCAAGGGGCGCCGGGGCCACTTGTCGGAAGAATAGATGAGGGTCCTGGAACGCTTATCCCCAGCGCTCCACGTCCAGGTCCTTGAGAGGCAGAACCGTCTGGAGTCGAGCGGGAAGTGTACATGCATCCTGATTGTGAGCTGTGCGTGTGGTGATTTTTCAGTAGTGTGCAGGTTGCACATCTGTTTGTATGGGGTCGAGTATGGGTGGGGGTGTACAGGGCCGTGTGGCTAACACATGCGAGGGCTGGAATGTGTGAGACATGGATGGTGCTTGTGTGTGTAGGCTTGCATGCCAAATGCAGTTGTGTGGGCACACATATTTGGATGGATGTGTATGTAAGTAGACATGTCCGTGATGTCACGCATGTATGTTGTTTTCAGCTGCATGTATCAGCACTGTGTACATGTGCATGTGTGTGTATTTGACAAGGGTGCAACAGTGATGCAACATGGATGCATGTGACAGCGGTATGTGGAAGCCTGATGGGCAGATGTGAATGGATGCCCATCTGAACACTGCGACACTTGGCAGAGGTGTACACATGCATGCAAGTGTGGTGGTGTGTGTACATGTGTGGTGCACTTCCTGTGTTGCATGTGATGTCTGGCTCACCTTTGCCTGCTCATGCTGTTGTATGTGTATGGATGGTGCTGGCAGTTGTGATATGGCTGTGGTATGGCTCATGTGTGCGAGTTGAAATGACATGTGTGTTGGGGATTGTGATGACATGTCTGAGGTTTGCCAATGCCACTCATGTACAACTGTCATGTGTGTATGTGTCCATTGTACAGTGCCCTGATGCCTGTGTTTTATTTCTCCATGTCTGCAGCGTCAACTGATGAAGAGGGCGGAGAAGGTGCTGTGGAGCACAGCGGTGGGGATCCCACCGCCAGCCGGAGACGCAAGGCCCGGCTCCCCTCCCATGTTGTCATCTCGTCGGGGTGTGAGGAGTCCGGTGCCGCGTCCCAGGCCGCAGCTGCCGGGGGGAGGTCCAAGAGGCGGAGGTTGGAGTTGGACTCCTCGGCAGCAGAAGGGGCAGCTGGGACCCCACAGGGCCCAACGGGGGAAGATGGCACAGAGTCATCCAGGTTGGTGGGGGGTTTGGTGGAGGAGGAGGCCGTGCAACAGAGACGGGGTCTGGAGGTGGGGATCCCACTGGTGCTAGTGGTGCAGTGCAGGACCAGGGACAGGAGGCAGCACAGGCCGCCGCGGAGGTGCCTATGTGCAATCCTGTCCCTGATCCTGTCCCTGCATCATCTTGCACCAGCAGGGATGCCTACGTCCAGACCCGTTTTCAGGCAGGGGATGAGCTCACGACAACTGGCCTTCCTCTGCCTGCGGACGTGGCTATCCGGGTCCGGGTTGAGCCTGTTCTGACTGGTGTGGCGTTGCGTCAACGGGCCATGCGAGGTGACCTGCAGTCTTTTCATGAGGAGACTGCACGTCATCTCGAATGGCTCGTTGACCACGTCAGCCTGCTGGGACAGGTCACCCAGGCCGGATTCCTCCGTATGATGGGGCTTGCTCCGACCCCCTCCTCAACTGAATCCCCTACGCGCCAGTCGTCCTCCGTGCCATCTTCCCACCCATCAGTCACCTGGGTGCCCTGTGGAGCTGCCTCTGACGGTGCGGCCAGGCTGGTGGAGGAGGCATCCCTGCCACAGTCGGGAGTCGGACGTCCAGCAGGGGTGGCCACATCAACGACTGCACCCCAGCCGGCGGAGGATGTGCAGGCAGCAGGAGGCAGTGCACGGGCAGAGGCACTGCAGCAGCAGCAACGTGGTGGGAGCCATGAAGGCTCGGGGCCTTCAACATCGGAGGGGCAGGCATCGGCCAGAGGGCAGGAGGAGCCAGGACAGAGAGTGTCTTCCGTGTGGCAGCGGTTGGGCCACGCCATAGATGCAGAGCGGCAGCGGGCGGAAGAGGCACGGCTCACAATGGTCAGGGCGGAGAACTCCATGCCGAGGGCCCTGAGGCGGGCCGAGTGCCTTGAGGCAATCCTCAGGGGTTTGGAGGTGGACACGTCGACGGCCCTGTGGACCCTCGGGGCCATGGAGGAGGACCGCCTCCGGGACATTGAGCAGGAGTTCGATGATGCCCTGGCCCGGGACATCCACAAGTGAGCCGTCAAACTAGCCCGCTGCCCTTGTACATAGTTATGTAGGTAGTGTAGGTTTAATTTTTTTGGGGATTTATTTTGGACCTTTTGGACATTTACCACATTTTTGTATATAGTTTATTTTATTAGTTAGTGTAGTTAGATAGGTTTCCTTTCTTTTGTTGGGATAATGGACCCTGGTTTGTTCGTATGTACATAGTTCACTGTTGTATTGTATTTTTCTTTCACATTTTAACCATGGAGCAATGGCTTTCTATTTTATTTCCTATTGGATTTTGTTTTCTGGACAGTTACTTTGGACACCATTACTTTGGATTTTGATTTTTGGTTTTGCTTTTTTTCACGGACATGCTTGTTTTCATTTTTGTACATTCCCATTTCTGTTTCTTTATTTTTGATTCTATTTGTGTTTCCTTCAATACATATTTTTTTATCAAACTTCAATGTGTAGTATCATCTCATTGGTTTAATGCATATCATGATATGGCTTTTGAGATTCACTGACACCCATTGGGTGTATGTGAGGGAAATGTGTTTGTTTCGGAACTTGCAATTGGTGTTCTGTCATGTAATTGCCAATTATGAGCGGGTGGATGCAATACTCGGGTGGGTGTTTTGCATTTGGAGGCTGACCATAAGGACCAGGGGTCTAGATTGTGAGGACATGTTGGCTGGGGAACATGAGTTGGACATGGGTGGGGGCCTGCTGGCAGGTGCCCCACAGTGCTGGGGGGTGGGGGTAATAGGGGACATGAGTGGGGGCCTGGTGGAGGCTGCCCATGGTGGCTGGGGGGTGGGGGTGGTGGGAGAAATGAGTGGGGGCCTGGTGGAGGCTGCCCCTGCACTGCTGGGTGGTGGGGTGCAGGGGGACATGAGTGGGGGCCTGGTGGAGGCTGCCCCTGCACTGCTGGGGGGTGGGGGTGGTGGTAGACATGAGTGGGGGCCTGGTGGAGGGTGCCCCTGACTGCTGGGGGGTAGGGGGTGGTAGTAGACATGAGTGGGGGCTGGGTGGAGGGGGCCCCTGACTGCTGGGGGGTAGGGGGTGGTGGGAGCCTGGTGGAGGCTGCCCCTGCACTGCTGGGGGGTGGGGGTGGTGGGAGACATGAGTGGGGGGCTGGTGGAGGCTGCCCCTGCACTGCTGGGGGGTGGAGGTGCAGGGGGACATGAGTGGGGGCCTGGTGGAGGCTTCCCCTGCACTGCTGGGTGGTGGAGGTGCAGGGGGACATGAGTGGGGGCATGGTGGAGGCTGCCCCTGCACTTCTGGGGGGTGGGGGTGGTGGTAGACATGAGTGGGGGCCTGGTGGAGGCTGCCCCTGCACTGCTGGGTAGTGGGGGTGCAGGGGGACATGAGTGGGGGCCTGGTGGAGGCTGCCCCTGGTGGCTGGGGGGTGGTGGTAGACATGAGTGGGGGCCTGGTGGAGGCTGCCCCTGCACTGCTGGGGGGTGGGGGTGCAGGGGGACATGAGTGGGGGCCTGGTGGAGGCTGCCCCTGCACTGCTGGGTGGTGGGGGTGCAGGGGGACATGAGTGGGGGCCTGGTGGAGGCTGCCCCTGCACTGCTGAGGGGTGGGGGTGGTGGTAGACATGAGTGGGGGTCTGGTGGAGGCTGCCCCTGCACTGCTGGGTGGTGGGGGTGCAGGGGGGCATGAGTGGGGGCCTGGTGGAGGCTTCCCCTGCACTGCTGGGGGGTGCGGGTAATAGGGGACATGAGTGGGGGCCTGGTGGAGGCTGCCCCTGGTGGCTGGGCGGTGGGGGTGGTGGTAGACATGAGTGGGGGCCTGGTGGAGGCTGCCCCTGCACTGCTGGGTGGTGGGGGTAATAGGGGACATGAGTGGGGGCCTGGTGGAGGCTGCCCTTGGTGCCTGGGGGGTGGGGGTGGTGGTAGACATGAGTGGGGGCCTGGTGGAGGCTGCCCCTGCACTGCTGGGGGGTGGGGGTGCAGGGGAACATGAGTGGGGGCCTGGTGGAGGCTGCCCCTGCACTGCTGGGTGGTGGGGGTACAGGGGGACATGAGTGGGGGCCTGGTGGAGGCTGCCCCTGCACTGCTGGGGGCTGGGGGTAATAGGGGACATGAGTGGGGCCCTGGTGGAGGCTGCCCCTGGTGGCTGGGGGGTGGGGGTGGTGGTAGACATGAGTGGGGGCCTGGTGGAGGCTGCCCCTGCACTGCTGGGTGGTGGGGGTGCAGGGGGACATGAGTGGGGGCCTGGTGGAGGCTGCCCCTGCACTGCTGGGTGGTGGGGCTGCAGGGGGACATGAGTGGGGGCCTGGTGGTGGCTGCCCCTGCACTGCTGGGGGGTGGGGGTGGTGGTAGACATGAGTGGGGGCCTGGTGGAGGCTGCCCCTGCACTGCTGGGGGGTGGGGGTAATAGGGGACATGAGTGGGGGCCTGGTGGAGGCTGCCCCTGGTGGCTGGGGGGTGGGGGTGGTGGTAGACATGAGTGGGGGCCTGGTGGAGGGTGCCCATGACTGCTGGGGGGTAGGGGGTGGTGGGAGACATGGGCGGGGGCCTGGTGGAGGCTGCCCCTGCACTGCTGGGGGGTGGGGGTGCAGGGGGACATGAGTGGGGGCCTGGTGGAATCTGCCCCTGGTGGCTGGGGGATGGGGGTGGTGGTAGACATGAGTGGGGGCCTGGTGGAGGGTGCCCCTGACTGCTGGGGGGTAGGGGGTGGTGGGAGACATGGGTGGGGACCTGGTGGAGGGTGACCCTGCACTGCTGGGGGGTGGGGGTGGTGGGAGACATGGGTGGGGGCCTGCTGGCAGGTGCCCCACAGTGCTGGGGGGTGGGGGGTGGGAGAGATGGGTGGGGGCCTGGTGGAGGCTGCCCCTGCACTGCTGGGGGGTGGGGGTGCAGGGGGACATGAGTGGGGGCCTGGTGGAATCTGCCCCTGGTGGCTGGGGGATGGGGGTGGTGGTAGACATGTGTGGGGGCCTGGTGGAGGGTGCCCCTGACTGCTGGGGGTGGGGGTGGTGGTAGACATGAGTGGGGGCCTGGTGGAGGCTGCCCCTGCACTGCTGGGTGGTGGGGGTGCAGTGGGGCATGAGTGGGGGCCTGGTGGAGGCTTCCCCTGCACTGCTGGGGGGTGCGGGTAATAGGGGACATGAGTGGGGGCCTGGTGGAGGCTGCCCCTGGTGCCTGGGGGGTGGGGGTGGTGGTAGACATGAGTGGGGGCCTGGTGGAGGCTGCCCCTGCACTGCTGGGGGGTGGGGGTGCAGGGGGACATGAGTGAGGGCCTGGTGGAGGCTGCCCCTGCACTGCTGGGTGGTGGGGGTGCAGGGGGACATGAGTGGGGGCCTGGTGGAGGCTGCCCCTGCACTGCTGGGGGCTGGGGGTAATAGGGGACATGAGTGGGGCCCTGGTGGAGGCTGCCCCTGGTGGCTGGGGGGTGGGGGTGGTGGTAGACATGAGTGGGGGCCTGGTGGAGGCTGCCCCTGCACTGCTGGGTGGTGGGGGTGCAGGGGGACATGAGTGGGGGCCTGGTGGAGGCTGCCCCTGCACTGCTGGGGGGTGGGGGTGGTGGGAGACATGAGTGGGGGCCTGGTGGAGGCTGCCCCTGCACTGCTGGGGGGTGGGGGTAATAGGGGACATGAGTGGGGGCCTGGTGGAGGCTGCCCCTGGTGGCTGGGGGGTGGGGGTGGTGGTAGACATGAGTGGGGGCCTGGTGGAGGCTGCCCCTGCACTGCTGGGGGGTGGGGGTGCAGGGGGACACGAGTGGGGGCCTGGTGGAGGCTGCCCCTGTACTGCTGGGTGGTGGGGGTGCAGGGGGACATGAGTGGGGGCCTGGTGGAGGCTGCCCCTGCACTGCTGGGGGGTGGGGTGGTGGTAGACATGAGTGGGGGCCTGGTGGAGGCTGCCCCTGCACTGCTGGGGGGTGGGGGTAATAGAGGACATGAGTGGGGGCCTGGTGGAGGCTGCCCCTGGTGGCTGGGGGGTGGGGGTGCAGGGGGACATGAGTGGGGGCCTGGTGGAGGGTGCCCATGACTGCTGGGGGGTAGGGGGCGGTGGGAGACATGGGCGGGGGCCTGGTGGAGGCTGCCCCTGCACTGCTGGGGGTGGGGGTGCAGGGGGACATGAGTGGGGGCCTGGTGGAATCTGCCCCTGGTGGCTGGGGGATGGGGGTGGTGGTAGACATGAGTGGGGGCCTGGGGTGGAGGGTGCCCCTGACTGCTGGGGGGTAGGGGGTGGTGGGAGACATGGGTGGGGGCCTGGTGGAGGGTGACCCTGCACTGCTGGGGGGTGGGGGTGGTGGGAGACATGGGTGGGGGCCTGCTGGCAGGTGCCCCACAGTGCTGGGGGGTGGGGGGGTGGGAGAGATGGGTGGGGGCCTGGTGGAGGCTGCCCCTGCACTGCTGGGGGGTGGGGGTGCAGGGGGACATGAGTGGGGGCCTGGTGGAATCTGCCCCTGGTGGCTGGGGGATGGGGGTGGTGGTAGACATGTGTGGGGGCCTGGTGGAGGGTGCCCCTGACTGCTGGGGGGTAGGGGGTGGTGGGAGACATGGGTGGGGGCCTAGTGGAGGCTGCCCCTGCACTGCTGGGGGGTGGGGGTGGTGGGAGACATGAGTGGGGGCCTGGTGGAGGGTGGGGGTGGTGGTAGACATGGGTGGGGGCCTGGTGGAGGCTGCCCCTGCACTGCTGGGGGGTGTGGGTGGTGGGAGACATGCATTGTTGATCAGCAGTGCAAGGTGATATGTGGGTTGGCTGGGGGGCATGCCCATGGTGGATGGGCTGCCTGCTGGACATGGGCGGGGGTGCAGGGTAGTCCCCCGTGGTGTGGGCTGCCTGCAGGGCCGTAGAGGTTGTAGAGGGAACACCTGGGAGGACCCACACGGCCAATTCACGTGTAGTACTCCCCAGAACCCCTGAAATACACGTACCCTGCTGAAATCGCATGTGGAAATTCCCACGCACCCCTGCAATACACATACCCTGCTGAAATCGCGTGTGGAACTTCCCGCGCACCCCTGGAATACACGTACCCTGCTCACACGGGGACAATCGCGTGTGGAACTTCCCGCGCAGGCCTGAAATACACGTACCCTGATGGAATCGCGTGTGGAACTTCCCGCGCACCCCTGAAATACACGTACCCTGCTGAAATCGCGTGTGGAACTTCCCACGCACCCCTGAAATACACGTACCCTGCTGATTTTGCGTGTGATACTTCCTGCGCACCCCTGATGCACACGTACACAGGACAATCGCGTGTGGAACTTCCCGCGAACCACTGAAATACACGTTCTTCGCTTGGCGTTTGCTGTTTGCCAGCCCTGTGAACTGGTCCAGGGTTAGCGCAGCCCTTTGCGATTATTTGGGGATTTTGAAGGCTTTTCCTTGCGCGAGGGCGTTCTTGGGGGCGTAACTGGCGCTGCTGCAGGGTCGCTGCGCCACGGCTGGTTTTGGATGGGAAAATCCATGAATACGCTGTGCGCGGTAATCGATTTTAGCGCACGCGGCTGGTGCAGACATTTGCACGGGCATGCTGTGCGCCAGTCGCGTGCGCCACTTTTGTGCAAATTTCTATGAATTAACATGTAAGTCTATAATACAGGATTTTCTAGTTAAGGGGATTTTAAAAGAAATTGTGGGTAGTGCATGTAACAGCCCAATTCTTCCTGTACAAAAACAAATTGATCGGAAGCCCTGTGTCCCAGCACAATGGAGACTAATAATTGATCTCGGAGCATTAAATACAATTGTAGAACCAAAGTATCTAGTGGTACCCGACATGACTTCTTTGTTTACCATGATACCACCATTAGCTCAGTATTTCACAGTAATAGACCTTAAAAATGCTTTCTTCAGCATTCGAATCCATGAAGACAGTCAGTATTTATTTGTTTTCAATGTGGAAGGGCGGTTCTACACCTTCCGTAGGGCCCCCGAAGGTTACACTGAAAGCCCAATTATGAACAGTCAAGCACTGATAACACAGCTAGACATGTTCATACCAACTACAAATACTACACTGCTTCAATATGTTGATGATTTGTTGATAGCTGCAGATACCCTAGAGCAATGCATGGATTGCACTGTACAGTTGTTACAGTTTGTTTTTAGTGCCACTGGGACACAAAGTGTCTTAAAAGAAATTGCAGTTTTGCAAAACTCAGGTCACCTATTTAGGACATTTGTTGTCAAAAGGAGAGCACAAATTACACCCACAGCTTATAGAGGCTATAATGAAAATACCTGTTCCTATCACACAGAAAGATGTCAGAGGTTATTTGGGTACGATTTCATTTTGTAGGCAATGGATTTCCAATTTTTCACTTTTAGCAAAGCCACTGTTACAACGGACACCGAGCAGCACCCCAGTTCCCTTGCCATGGACTGCTGGTCAGCAAGAGAGTTTTTATCACCTGCGTTGGGCACCCCTGATTATACTAAACTCTTTACATTGTTTGTGCATGAAAAGCAAGGTTGTGCGTTATCTGTACTAACTCAACAACAAGGGGGAAAAACACACTGTGTGCATATTTTTCTTCCACATTGGACCCAGTGGCAAAAGCACTTCCAAATTGTGTAAGGGGTGTGGCGGCTGCAGCCATTTCTATGAAATAAGCCGATGACATAATATTGGGACAAGTCATATTGCCTGTGCCACATGCAATTCATATTTTATTGAATAGAACTAAAACACAGCACCTGACAAATGCAATGTTAACTAGATATGAGCTGACCTTATTGACCCCAAATATTTTCATGCAACGATGTACCACTTTAAATCCTGCCACATTGCTACCTCTCCCATCAAATTAATCAAAAATAATGCATGACTGTATATTAATAACAGATAAGGAAACAAAGGGACGGGTAGACTTGATGGATACTCCAAATGATAACCCTGGTGGTACATTGTTTGTAGATGGGTAGTGTTATAAATTACCAATTGGTACTACCACAACAGAATATGCTATTACATTAAAAAACATTGTTGAGGCTCTAATACCTCAGAATTCTGCCCAGGCAGCAGAAATGATTGCCCTTACTGGGTCTTGTAGTTAACATATTTACTGACAGCCATTATGCATTTGGAGTGGCTCTCAAACTTTGGCGGCTTATGGGCAGAGAGAGGATTTTTTACTTCATATGGGACACAAAGATACAGCATGGTACCTTAATTTCAAATTTATTGTATGCACTGACCCTGCCAAAGAAATTGTCTGTCATTAAATGAAACACCCATAAGGGCATTGTAAATGATATCGGGAGAGGTAATGCTTTTGCTGACCAAATTGCAAAGGCAACTGCACAGTCCTCTGTATCACCTGTGTATATTACACACATGATGCTGACAAAGAATATTTTATTTGATAATACCCTTGAGACAGTGTGAAACATTCAGACTGAGGCCACTGAGCAAGGGTTACAGGATTGAAAACTGCATGGGACATGTATTGATGGGTGTTGGGTGGATTCACGCAATGAACATAGATAGAAGTTACCGAATAAATATATACCCCTAATGTTGTCTCATGCCCATGGTCCATCTCATGTAGGGGCAGATGGTATGTTTAGTCTACTAACCACACTATGGAGTAACACTAAATTAAGGCAAGCAGCAATTGCGTATTGTAGAAACTGTCACTTTTGTGCTGTTCACAATATTAGTAAGGGGGAAGGTGCACCAAAGGGACATTTCAGACCTCCAGAGTTCCCCTGTGAAGCTCTGCAAATGGAAGTTATTGAATTGCTCCATGTTAAGGAAAGAAATATATGCATTAGTAGTAGTATGTGTGTTCAGCAAATGGGTAGAAACATTCACATTAAAAGATAATACTGCTTTGAACACTGCAGGGGTGTTAGATAAGGAATATTTACCCCGATTTGGGTTGCCACGCACAATTTGGAGTGATGACAGTGTTCATTTTGTTTAATACCACTATGGATTTGGTATGTAAGGCAGTAGGCATCAGGCAAAAACCTGCGCCAATAGCCCTCTAGGATGGGTAGATGTACTTCCGCTAGCATTGTTCTCAATGAGAAATATTTTGCATTCAGATGTTGGATTAATTCCTTATGAAGTAGTCATGGGCCGGCCAGCTAATGTGCGGTGTGTGCCAAATCCAAGGCGTTTAAGTACTGTACCTTACCCTTTGTTAATAGATTAATGTAAGGAGTTGACTAAAACATTTTCTGTTCTTCACAAACTGTACACTGACAAATTTCCAGAACCACTGGAGGGGCCAGGCCACAGTATTCAACCAGGTGGCTAGGTTTTCAGGACGAATTTCCAGTGAACATCTGGGCTGCAACCCAGATAGAAGGGCCCGGCGCAGGTGCTACTGACCACTCAGACTGCTGTGAAGTGCAGTGGCCATAAAAGCTGGATCCACGCCAGTCACGCGATGCATGCACCATCCGCTTTATTGCCTGCCCTTGTGGATATTATATTGCCCAGTAAGGAAACCCAAAAGCCCCCTCTCGGTGGTGAGACTAGTGACCATTATTATGAAAACAGTGTATCTGAGGACATTAATGGACCAACAGAAGAATGAAGATACAACTTGAGAGCCAGGAAGCTGCAAGCGGAACTACAAACTGTGAAAAAACAAATTTTGTTCCTGAAAATAGTGGTCAGGTGACGAGCCCACCAACTTTTGGACTATCTAAGGGGTGAGATAGAAAAGAAAGGGCAAGGGTGCTAGGGGCACCGCTGTTCTACAATTTATCTATAGCAGACATTGTGCAAAGTAGAGCAGGACATTATACTGAAAATAAAATCTTTATCCGCACAAATGAAGAAAATACTTATGAAATATGGCAGATTTTCAATCATTCCGTTTCTAAAATGTTACCAAGCAAAAGTAATCCCAGTTTTGCTGTATGGATTGGAAGCTAAATTTATGGAACACCACTTGGCAAAAATGGGAGGGCCTCCTATGGAAACATGCACTGGGCCTACCAATGAGCCTGCCAACAGGTTTAGGTACGAATTGGGTTTAAAATCTTTGGAATCTCAGGTAGGTTGAAAATGAATATCATTGTTCCAAAGGATAAGTACAGTACAGGATGACTCTCTATATGCAGATATACAAGTGAACATGGAGATGAAAAAAATCGGCCATTCTTTCGAATTTAAACCTTCAGGTGGAAAAACGTTTGCTCACTGCGGATATAGAGAGAAAAAACTCTACTGGAGAATCCTGTGAAGGCAAAAAGGAGATGGAATGAAATGGATTGGATCTGAACAATAGAAGGAGTACGTACGGGGTCCAATCCTAATCACCTGCAGGCAAGTGAAAGGAAACTAGGTTTTTTGTGTAAATATCTAATAAAGTTTCCTGATTGGAGAATCCGGAATAAACTCCTAAGACCCAGGCTGAATGTTATCCACCCAGGCGAAGTACTGGCGAAGAGAGTGTTGGGGGAAACCGCCAGAAAACTATGTCAGGGCTGTACAAATCTGGAAGCTCAGTCCATTAAACATCTCCTAATGAGCTGTGAAGGCACAAGGAATGCTAGACTGCTTTTCTTTAGTAAATTTGTATCTGAAACAACCCATTATATGCAACAATCATTTTTGGAAAGACTGATTGATGGTTACTCGCAGCGTATGACAATAGCCGTGATCCAAATGTTAGAAAAATGTGAGATTGTGTTGTAATTGTGAGGAGGGGGGGTAGTAACCGCAAATATCTGGAGATTGCACATTTGTTTTGTCTCTCAGTAGAGAGTCTCTGTATAAGGGGTAGAGGAAATAATTATGACAATCGAAGACTTTGGATCAGGTATTAAATGTAAATAGGAAGTATGGTTTAGAAGTGTAAGGGAAAGGACTGATGAAATGTGACTTATTTTTCCTTTAACTGAAACATAGGTTTTAAAAAAAAAAAAATTCCGATTAGGCTTTGATTATAATAACTATTTCTTTCTTTTGACTTAATGTTTATCTTTTTTATGGTAATATATAGAAATGTTGATTGTTTGTATGGTTGTAAAAGGTTAAACTAACCAAACAACAATAATAATACAAATAATATATATATGTTAAAAAAAAGAGACACTCCATAATATTGCAGTATTACTGCAGTCTGTTCCTTTGCCTTACCTAACACGTGGTTGGCAATATGCTACGTCAAGAGAATGCCGTTATATCACTCCATAACAGTTCATCCAATGAGGAAACATTGAAGTGATGGTCCTTAATAACTACATTTGGGTGGAATCTATTTTCTGTTATTTTTATATTAGCAGTTTTTCTTTTATATGTTCATGTATTAATTGTGTGCCTGCCTTGTGCCATGCATTAGCCTCATGTCTCAGATCACAAGTAACTCAAAGACCAACCTCAAATGATGTGCTTTGGGAGATGTTAGCTATTGATATGGAAGATTAGGTTAAGTGATTAAAATGGGTACATAGAGAATTATGTTTAAAAAAAGGATAGATTGTTAGCAATAAGCATTATATTTGTAGTGTTTGCAAGTATTTAACATAAATTCTCTTCTGCTAATATGTTTTAAATAGCTTCAGCCTGCAAACACACAGAATGTCCTTGCCAGGTCGCAGTTGTTGGGCTTGGGGTTTTAGAGCATGTACAGGATAGTGTTAAAATTGCTAGGAGCAGCTGTAGAGGGGAATGTGAGACCCAGGCTGCAGTTTAATTATAGCAAAGTGTATAGCTGTTGAAATGTAATCTGTGTTCCAACTTGTATACATATATATATATATATATATATATATATATATATATATATATATATATATATATATACACACTACAAAAAAAACGTTGAGGGGACGTTATGGTTTAGTTGCCCTAACAAAAACAAGTTCACTTCACTAAAAAAAAAACTTTCCACCTCCCCTTTATGCTTCAAATTAAAACCGAAAAACCCCTGAAATTCACCAGTTATGGTCCACTAAGCCCCCAACCCTGCCACCACCCCTGTGCACTGCTAACACACTGACACCCAGACCATGAAAGATGTCATCTCACATGTCAATGATGCCATCAATGACAACATCACTTGTTTAGCCCCTTTCTTTCCTCTCCCTGCCATACATATATATGTACATTTAGTAAAAACACTTCACTACAGGAATGTTACACTTCACAGTGCAACCGAACTCCACTGCACATTCCCCCTTTATAGTAAGCTAAGCAACCATAACTCACACCATCTACGTGCATTGCTAAGACTAACACCCAGGACATCAAAGATGACATCACAAATAACATTGATGACATCACTGATGACATCACATGTGAAAATAATATTCCTAAAAAGTCCCTACCTACAAGGTAGACCCCTGCACCCCTGCAAAAGGCCACACCCCCGAGCACATCTTCATAGATAGAGGTGCGTTGCCTTTACTGCTGTAGTTACGAAAAGGAAATTTATCTGTATGGCTTCCATGACTGCTGTTGGGTTATTAGCCTCTGCACAACCCCCAAACCCGCCACCATCACCACCTCACCAAGGGCCTGCAGAGAGATATATGGGGGAGGATGTAGAGATTGAGGAAGAAGAGGAGAAAGAGAATGAATTGGAGGAACTCCGCACTAGGAGCACTTGGCGGGAGTCGTGGGTGTGGCGGTTGTTTTCCGTTTATGGGAACGTACCAAAAGCACGTGCGAACCTGGTGAAGTGTAACCAGTGCGATGTGGTGTTGAGTCGCGGGAGATTTGGAGCGTACAGTTTTGGTACGACAACCATGAAGCGACACCTCACTTCGTTCCACACTGCGGACATTCGCAAGGTGGTGCCATGTGAAGAGCGTAGTCGTTTGAGCTCCTCCACAGCATCCTCGAAATCTGCTCCTCCCACCACAAGAGACACACCTATGGGGGAGCGCCTCCCTCAAGCTGCGTCACCAGCCATTCGCAATGCAGTGGACCCTTACCTTTCAAAGGTGACAGAAGTGTGCACGTATTGTGATGCAGTACTCTGCTGGGGAGAGTATTCGTAGTGCTTTTGAGGCTGCAGTCACCGAGCACCAGAAGATTTGTTCCTTACCTAAATAAAGATCACCAGTAATATTTGTCTGTTTAGTTGCCCTTTCTTATCCCCGTGGCTGGTGTCCCTTCCTTACCCTCCTTTTGCCTCTTCTCCTAGTGTGTCGAGTGCTGTTAATTAATGAACGTAAAAACAACAAAAATGACAGAAAAGGCTCTTTTCAGAGCCGCCTTTCTCAGTGTAACAATAGAAATATGAAGTGAAGGCCGTAGACCCCTGCGGAGTTCAGAAAAAGTTTGCGGACAGTCGTAGAGGGGAAAAAGGGAGGGTGCAAGCGGCGCAAACGCAATAAAGTGTACATTGGGAGTAAGTGGTGGATCTGAAAAGAGCATTTTGGTGGTGTGTTGTGTGGGTGAAAAACAGTGGATTGGGGAAAACGGATTGTCAGATAGGTTAGTGTGGTTGCAAAAGAGGGCCCAATGTATTTTGTAAATTGTGAAGAAACATCTGATTACCAGCATATGTGAGGTGGACTCCATCTCTGCGGAAAATGAAACTGCTATGAAACAAAATGTTTTCATTGTGGAAAGAGGACATTCCAACATCTCTTAAAAAGGCACACACAGCCTTATTCACATTGCATCTCGTTTCTCCATGTGTGGACCAAATGCTGAAGAACGCAACCATTTTTGTCTTTGGGCAATACGGGAAAAAAGTATTTGACAATTTGGAAACATGTCCATGAGCTTCGCGAGTCCTTCCTTCATGGCAAATTGTAAAGAAATGCCAGATACATGGCCTAAACTGTTGCCTCCCCAATGAATGATGAGTATATCTGGAGGACGCTCGGTCTGTAAAGTAACACAAAGAGGTACCAAGTCCACCCATCTCATGTCACGCACGCCATGCCAGTGCACTTCCGCATGTGGTAATCTGAGATTTGTAGATAAACTGCAGCTTTCTGCATGCACCTTCAACCAATGTATCCATGAGTCTCCCACAATCCAGATAATCTGTTTTCGAGCATGGAAAGGCATGGCTGTGTGGTGTCCTGTGAGGGAGAAGACGGTCTTACTAAAGTACGTCGGACAGAACACACCTACTGAACTTTATGGACCAATCCCTAGCTCCGCTTATTCTCATTTATATGCGGCTCCACCCTTCAATCCCCAGTGGTGATATGTGCTGGCTGCTAACTACCGCCATGTTCGCGGACATATACAGGATCAGAGCGTGACGACGGTACATTAAAGTACTATTCCCCTTTTTCCCCTTTAAGGCAGGCTCTGATAAGAGCCGTTTTTTTTTTGGCCACATATCGTACAGACATGTGGTATTTTATGTATTTTTTTGTATTTTTTGTCCTTGCTTTACTCGTGCAAACATTACAGAACCTTCTCTAAAGCAAGTCTTATGTTCCAAAAAAACATCGCATTTCCCAAAGAGGATAGCGCAACACCATCTCCTTCAAAGTAATGTGCATTGCTTGGAGCAATGTTATCGTGGCTACAAAAAAACATACCAACTCGTAGCATGAATGCACGCATGCCGCGATTGATGATGCACCTCCCGATGCTTTGATCTGGACAGAAAACAGAAGTGTTGTTCCATTGCACTCTCGGGGGTAAAGCATAAAAAATAAATTTCAATGTTGGGAAGATGGTCATGAGTGCTTCAACCAACTGTGCCAAATCTGCCAACAAAGTACGTGAAGTCAGGTATCCCAAGTGGCAAGCACCGTAGTGCAAAATTACCACATGAGGAGTGGTAATTCGACGCATGTCTCTGCAAACTTGCAGAATTGCCGCAGCATTGGCATCAGTGTCAGCGCTCCACACCACCTCCACTCCTCGCACATCGAAATGGTGTGCCACATGCCTACTCTCGGCATAGTGTTGTAAGCCTTGCACAAAAATGTCTCCAAGCAGCAAAACCATGACCCTCTGCTCCTCTGCCATTTTCAGTGTGCGCACCGTCTTTTGACACAAAAGACTAATGTGAACATCTGATTGGCTGATGCCTACAGTCGTCTTGCCATGCAGGATTTGCTGTAGAAACCCATATGTGACACGCCCTACCAGCAGACAGGCATTGCCTACGTGCAGCACGTAACTCTTACCCAGTCCTTCCACCCTTTCTACAGCGGTACCAAAGCGAGTCCCTCATTGGACACAACTAAGCGGGCGCACAATCATCCACCAATCACATAGAACTTTGCTAATTTTAACTCCGTCATCAGCATTGCGCACTTCAAAATTACTGTCGATGATTCTTAATGAAAATCACATGCCATTGCAAAGCACCTCTTCATAAGCGACTGTGCAAGGATTGCGAATTTCTACGTACAGCTCCATGCATGTGCACATGCATCAGTATAGAGTACAGGTATGTACATTTTAATCACAGTACATGTGGAACCCTTATGATGTAAAATAGACAAAATAATAGCGGTAAATTTCCATAGGGAACACATAACAACGCTCCCCCTTTTAAAGTGCAACAATGCCGATTTGTCATTAACAAATCACACGACCGCTTACTGTCCTCTGCATAACCTGTACGTACATTGCAAGCATGCCTATTTAGGCATAGCTCTCAACCATTTTTATCTTAAAGGCGGGTGAAATCAGCCGATTTTGTTTTTGGCGGGTGAGACGTCCATTGGATTGAATGGCCGTGCAGGAGGCTTGGCGGGTGAGTCTGCCCTTTACAAGGCGGGTAACACCCACCAAAAACGTGTGAGTTGAGAAGTACTCAGTACTGCCTACAGTAATGCTACTTGCAATGTGATCGTATGAGAATAGTAATCGCTTCTGATTGTGGTGCTCACATGTCCTTCGGAGGGTCTCCCGATTTCTGGACATCGTGCTTTTCATTACAAGTACAAAATGTTTGCCCATCTAGTACTTTGCCCTATCGCTTACAAACCTCTCTCTCCTATGCATACTGCATTTTGTAAAGAACAAGGCATTTCCAAACCCTTAAAAAATGTAGTTATTTTGAAGGACTTTCAAGTACCATATTGAAAGTAATATGGAAAGACTGCATAGAGAGAAGTGAAATGTGCAGAGGACTGGGTTGAAATATGAAAGTTAAATCCTCTGACGAAAGAAGTACAAGTAAAGTCTGCAGTATCATGACCGCTGCAAACACACAAAGTAATTGATATCGTTTTTTAATTCGCAGTGAAGACTACTGTCCTGAGAATCAACAGCATCAACACTGCAGATGACATATCTGAAGAAACCTGGTCATCTTGTACAAAAAAGTAAGTACAGTACCACCTTCATACTGTAACTACTCCTTAAAGAGGCTGTGTGGGTTATTTGTTTATTTTGGGCACCAAAGCAAGCATTCATTTGTAAACCATTCTACTTACAAATATCCATTTATTGAACAAAGAATAACAGGTGGAATGGCTGACAAATCCCTGTGTGTTTGGTACTGAAATAACATAGGGAATCCTTAGAAGGTTAGATTGTGAAAGTAAGTTGTGGTAGAAAGTTTTTGGCATTTCGGTTATTAATAATGGTTCTCGTCACAAGTAGGGAACTTTGTAGTCTCATCTAAAGCACATTGTACTAGTATACAAACAGTAAAGTAGCCTTACCAAATGATAGAGGTCACTGTGCGTTGACACACCATGCCAAAGAGCTTCCCCATCACACTTATGCACACATGCACCCAGCACACATATATTGGACAACAGACCAAAGTATACTTTTTTTCTCAACAGACACCAAAGAATGCCTACCAAAAAGCAGCTCCGTAGAAAGGAACGCAGAATTAGAGCAAATAAAAATAAAGGTGCCCAATGTAAGCATCCACCTGTTGTAGAGTTAGTGGAGAATCTTGGTACAAACCACCTAATGCAGTTGGGTAACATAATAAAAGAAGTTTCAACTACCGAAACTGTACCTCATCCATCAAAAAGTGTCACAAAACACAGAAATTTTGTCAAAAAAACGGCTGCCAGTACAGCTAACAATGTTCCTAATAATCCTGATAGTGTAAGAATAACCCATAGTAAAAAAAGTATTTTAGCAAAAATGTTGAGTCACAGAGTCCATCATGATTTACTAAGAAGAGGACCAAAATCATCCTGTCCCTTAAAACGTACCGTAGAAAGTTAATTCTACACGCACTCGTAGACAGTGCCATCCTTCTCAAAAGGAAGTTGTTCATATTAGTGGTGAAAAGGATGAAAGCATTAACACAACTAAGTACCAAACTACCAATGAAACTCAGCAGTAAACGGAATGTGAACAAAAATCATTTTTTACATGTGTGTGGTGGTGAATGGAGTCACACAACAAGCACAGAGCCATAATTTAATGAAGAAGCATACAAACAAAATCAAACAAACACAATTGCCATCTATAGCAGTGGACGAGGGTATGAGAACATCAATACTACCATCATGGAACAAGAAACACTGCTTACAAAACAGTCTTCTGAAAACTCAGAATTACCTCTTGATTCAGCAGAACCACACCGTCCAGTGTACAAATGGCCGTGCACATCAATGTGTGCCATTCCAAACAAAGCTTTCAAATGTTTACGTCAGTTCCTCAATCAATATGTAAAAGGTAAAGACAAAAGTAAAATGAAAGTGCTACCAAATATGGATATTTGTGTAGTGCAGAAAGTCACAGGACTAAAAGGACATTCATTAGCCTGCATTTCTGGCCCTATTTGCAAAAGTACCTTCCATGATATCAAAATAATAGCAGTACATCATTCCAAAGTAAGAAATCTGGTGTACAAAATATACTGTGCAAAAAGTCCAGCTTCAGAATTAGGCAATTTAAATACCACTCTTCTGCATGGTACACCCAAATAGTTACAAGAATAAATGGACCGTATTCAGAAAAAGTATTTTGGAAGTGAAAGCCACGTAGAAAATGCAACAGTTTTAGAGCATAGTAGCAACAATTCGGCACATAGCAACCTTCTATTACACACATATAGAAAAGAAATACTAAAATTTAAAAGGTCATCGGCTGAAGTACCAAACCATGTGTGTGTATGTTGCCGCAGAACGTTTTGCAAAAGGAACACAAAAAGTGTGGACATAGCATTCAAAATAGAAAACAATGAAGACTCTAAATGGTTTGAATTAGCTTTGTATCTTTTAGCTGAAAGCAAATATGAAATAACTGAATGCCTAATATGTTGCAGTTACTGTACTGCAAAATTAGACAACAACCACACTCCTTCACGTGCAATTACAAATAATTTGGAATTGTTTCCATTACCAAAAATCCTGCAACAGCTCAATTTGTATGAGAGCATAATAATTCAAACAGTTCACCCATTTCAAGCAATTATACGCCTTCATCCAAAAACAGCTAATTTACCTTCCTCTGAATTGGTGAAAGGAATTCGTGGCAAAGTAGTTTACTTGCCGTTAGATCTAACGGAAAATGTACACACTCTAGGAGTGGAACGTTCAATAGACCATTCTTTAATAGTCTTGGTAAATGGAGTACCAACAAAGGATAAAAAAAATTGGCAACAATTAGTAGACTTACACAAAGTTACACAAGCATTGCAATATCTAAAAGATAACAATGAGTACTACAAGGAAATAAATATTGATGAAAGCTAAAGGCAAACAACTGAAATAATTCAAGAGCCATCAGAAACTGGGCAATTCAAACGTCTGGATCCAGCTACAGTATCCACTCTGTTGGACCATTACACAATTCATCCATTGCATTCCAATGAAAGCATAGATGATACACTAGAAACTTACCAAATGCGACAAACCAAAGGGTCACCAATGAGTATTTGGGAAAAAAGTATAGAAGCACGTGCTTTTCCACTGCTATTTCCAACTGGCAAAGGTGGGAGATACGATGATAGACCCACTCAGATTGGGGCATCAGAATACCTTTCATTACAAATGTATTCGCAGGATCCCAGATTTAGGCAAAATGTGGAATACATATTCCACCTACTCTATGAAAGTGAATTAGCAACACTATGTTATGGAGTTGCACACATTCGTAAATCTGGAACGCACTTTCAAAACATGTCAGCTATGCAGTTAATACAAAAAGTACAAGAAAAAAAAGGAGGTTTTACAATCAGGTATAACAGATCTGTTTGCAAAAATGCGTGGTACAAAGGAATACTGGTTCAGACGGCACAGAGACGTGCGTTGCATCATCAGAAACCTTGGACCACCAACTTGGTTTGTTACGCTAAGTTGTGCAGAATATGCATGGGAAGGTTTGCATGAGTTCCTACGCATAGCAAACAGCAACAAAAACAACATAGATATATTAACACTGTCATGATCTCTGCTTCCAAAAGGTCAGGGTTTTCCCAACTCCCTTGGAAGCAGATCCATAACCCAGGTTCCGAGTGCCAACCAGTCCCAATTGGGACCTTTTGGACCCAGTCCTGGCGCCAGTGGCACCAGGCTCATAAATATGCCCAGTCCCAGCGCTGGAAGCGCCGGGCTCATAATGCTTGGGTGGACTTACCTTCAGCAGACCATGCTGCTTACTTGCCTGCCAGTTGAGCCTCTGATCCTCTTCTGTTTGGAACTACTTTTCCTGTTGGGTGGGGCTGGAGCCACTCCCTAGATTCAGAACACTGGAACTCTTCTGGAAGGCAGGAACTCTTTTCTTACCAGGAACTCTTTTCTTACTTAGGCGTGGCTGTGGAAGGAGACACCTAAGCACTACAGGAGGCTATTTAAACCACACCCGGTGGATGAATCTTGCTTTGTGTTATCCTGCAACCTCTGCAGCAGAACGCTCATCGTGTCTTCTGCATCCGGTCCTGGGCCTAAGGAAAAAGGCTTACCATCCTGAATCCAGTCTTCAGCAACACCTATAAAGACAAGAAAGAACAGGTTAGCATTCCGGCATCTGAAAGGCAAAGGCTTACCATCCTGAATCCAGTCTTCAGCAACACCTATAAAGACAAGAAAGAACAGGTTAGCATTCCGGCATTTGAAAGGCAAAGGCTTACCTACTCTTCGGCGCTGCATCCCGCATCTGAAAGACAAAACAAGGTGCGTTTAAAGACATTGGGGAACTTTAATACTCACGTGCCATGACTCCTTTCCACATCTAATCCAGTGGGTATTCCGGCACCCTGCAGCCGCTCCGAACTCGTACCTGCAAAATAAAAAGACAGTTAGAGCGCATAGTGAAGCAGGCAACAAGCGCTTACTTACGTGCTTCCAGGCGCTTCTATTCATCACACGGGCTCCATCTTCAACTCACTTCAGCCCGTCATCCGCCATCGCCGGAACCCTGCAAAACAAGAGACATCATTACTAAAGACTTTAAAGACATTTGAATGGCTCGAAACTTACCGTTCGTGCAGTAAACGACGGACAGCAGTCCTCTGAAGTCAAGAGGCCTGCGCTACCTATCCAGTGAAGAAACTGGTTACAGCACCCTGCCCCGAGGCAGATGGAGAGCTCGGCATTCACTTACCTAAGACATCTTACTCTACACGTCAGGCATACAGTGCACAGAGGTCCAGCCCAAAGAGCCAACCGGGTGCTACACATCACCTTTGAAGATACGGTAGTCGCCCAGTCAAGACCGGCGCCTCTGCGAGAATCAGGTGAGCGTTACAGAACACAAAGCCTACCGCAAAACTCTCGCCCAGGCGCTATGGAAACCTCGGATACTGACCCCCTAGCCCGGTTACTTGGGGAACTAAGGGCAGAAGTGCATGCAGCTCGTCAGGAAACGAATGCTCTAAGAAGGGAACTAATTATTTCCAAGGAGAGAACAGACAATCTTGCTAGACAAGTGCTACAGTCACAAGCCGGACAGACCCCGTTACCCGCATCAGGGGCAAATCTTCCTTCAACATCCTCTATGAATCCAGTGCAGATCAACCTACCTGGGAATGTACCTCTGGCTCCGCCCGAACGATTTTCTGGTGACCCAAAGAGGTTTGCAGTATTTATCAATCAGTGCCGGTTGCACTTCTTATGCCGGCCAGCAGCCTTTCCAACTGATCAAGCAAAAGTAGCTTTTGTACTTTCGTACCTTAGTGGCAATGCGGCAGACTGGTCGATCCCTCTAGTTAATCAAGATGATCCGGTTCTCCATGATTTTCAAGTCTTTCAGCTTAGTATGGAAAAACTGTTCGCAAGACATTCACAGGGGCAGGCCTTGGACAATGAGCTTCTTTCATTGCGACAGGGTAATCAAGACCTTTTGGCTTATATTGCATCTTTCAATAGGCTAATAGTGGAAACTCAATGGCCTGAGGACAAAAGGATTACGCTGTTTTATAGAGGTCTACGTGGAGAGCTCAAAGACGTTTTAGCCCAAGTAGTGAATCCCCCACAAGACTTTTCGGATTATATAGACTTGGTCGTTCAAATAGATCACAGGCTGCAGAACAGGAAGGCCGATCGTTCCAAGTTTGATGCTCGAGTATTTTCCAAACCGCCAACTCCTTCCAAAGGAGTAGACTCCGGGGAACCCATGCAAATAGGGGGTCTGAAAGGTCCTCTAACACAAAGGGAGCGGGAAAGGAGGAAACAGTTGCGATTATGCCTATATTGCGGAAACTCAGGGCACTTTCTTCGAGACTGTCCGGTGAAACCTGCCAAGAAGGCAGTAGGAGCTGCAGTTACCAAAGTTACAAACTCTGAGCAGGGAAACGACCTCGCCCGACAAGAATAGAGGTCCTCTTGCCGAGCGTGAAAACCAGTTCCGTGACCTCGCATTTCGTGATACCTATGGTCCTCATTAGCCCTGATAATCTGGATCGATTACATGCAATTGAAGCTTACGTCGACAGCGGTGCCATCGGCAATTATGTGGATCATGAAATGGTTTTGAGGATGAATCTAACTCTTTGTCCCAAGGCTGTAAAGGACGTCATTACTACGGTGGATGGTACGGAGATAGCCTCCGGGCCAGTAACGCATACCACTCAAGAGGTGACGCTAGTAAGTCAAGATGGACACCATGAGAAGATCGTGTTCGATGTGATCAAGGCCCCTCAGTTTCAGATTATTCTAGGAATACCTTGGTTAGAGAAACACAATCCTCTGATCGATTGGCGAGCAAGAACGGTCGAGTTTCCAGAATGTGTCTCTACTTGTCACCCTCCACCTGGTGTTGCACTGGCCGCAATTTCTTCAGAGACTCCCCAGTTACCTCCCGAATACCTAGAATACTAAGATGTTTTCCGAAAGGATCAGGCTAACTCTCTACCTCCTCATAGGTCTTATGACTGCCAGATAGACCTGATACCTGGATCTACTCCTCCTTGTAGTAGAATTTATGCCCTCACCGAGCCTGAGAACCTTCACCTTCGACAATACCTGGATCAATACCTGGCAAATGGGTTTATTCGTCCTTCCAAGTCCCCTGCTTCTTCAGCTTTGTTCTTCGTTCCAAAAAAGGAAGGAGACCTTAGAACTTGTATCGATTATCGCTCCCTGAACCAGATCACCGTTAAGAATAGATATCCGTTACCTTTGATCCCTGAACTCCTGGACCAAGTCAGAAAAGCATGCATATATACAAAGCTGGATCTTAGAGGAGCTTACCACTTGGTACGAGTAAAAGAGGGCGATGAATGGAAGACGGCCTTCCGCACCAAGTATGGGCTATTTGAATATCAGGTCATGCCCTTCGGACTTTGCAATGCCCCGGCCGCCTTTCAATATTTTATGAACGATGTCCTCAGAGAGCTCATAGATGTATGTGTTGTTGTTTACATTGACAACATCCTCGTTTATTCTTCATCGGAATCTGAACATCGGAAACACGTGAAAATGGTCCTCGAAAGATTGCGTCAACACAAACTTTTCGCTAAGTTGGAAAAATGTGTTTTCAACGTGACTGAAGTTGAATTCTTGGGATTCATATTATCACCTGGCGGAGTGCGTATGGATTCAAAGAAGGTCGATGCAGTTCTCAAATGGCCATCACCATCCTCCGTAAAAGGTGTGCAAAGCATGTTAGGCTTCGCTAACTTTTACCGCAGGTTTATCCCCGAATTCTCTCGAATAGTCCAGCCCATCACTGCCTTGTTAAAGAAAAACAAACGTTTTGAATGGTCTACCGAGGCGGAACAAGCTTTCCAGGATTTGAAGACTAAATTTATCTCTGCACCAATCTTAAAACACCCTCGCCCCGAACTCCCCTACATCGTGGAAACTGATGCTTCAAGCCTTGCCATGGGGGCAGTTCTATCACAAAAGGACCCGGTAACCAATCAGTTGCATCCCGTGGCATTTTGGTCCCGCAAATTCTCGCCTCCTGAAATCAATTACACGATTACTGACAAGGATCTTCTGGCTATCAAGTCTGCCTTTAAGGCTTGGCGGCATTATCTGCTGGGGGCCCGACACACCGTTACTGTGATTACGGATCACTGAAACCTGCAATATTTGAAGACCGCAAAAGCCCAATCCTCTAGACAACTCGTTGGGCATTATTCTTTGCCGAGTTTGACTTCATAATTACCGATCGACCTGGTACAAAGAACGGTAAAGCCGATGCCCTTTCTCGGATGGGAGTGGAAGAACACTTGGTCAACCCTAAACCTGTACCAATCATTCCCGAACAAAGAATTCTGGGTGTAATCGCCACAGAATCCATAGAGGAAGTTAAGGATAAAGCCAGGCAACTTGTAACTCCAGCAGACATACAGAATTGGCATCTGCAGGGAAAGGACTTTGCAGTAAAGGACAACTTATTGTATTTCCAAGAACGATTATACCTACCCAGCACAGATTTACAGAAAAAAGTAATCTCTTGTTATCACGACTCTTTAATGGAAGGTCATCCCGGTATAGCCAAGACCTCAGAAAAGATCAAGCGCTACTTCTGGTGGCCGTCTTGGAAAAAAGATATCAGAGACTTTATAATGTCCTGTGGAGTATGCGCCCAAAACAAGAGTCAAAAGGAAAGACCAGCAGGCCTCTTACGCCCTATTGACATCCCACCTCGCCCTTGGCATACGCTTTCTATGGACTTCATCACCGATCTACCTCCATGCTCCGGATACAATACGATTCTAGTAATCGTGGACTTATTCTCCAAGATGGCGCATTTCATTCCGCTCAAAGGCTTGCCAACAGCAGCAACTCTGGCCCGGGAATTTCTCGAAAACATCGTCCGACTGCACGGTTTTCCTTCGGTTCTAATTTCGGATCGAGGTAGTCAATTTATTTCTCATTTTTGGCGAAGTTGCTGTCGGTCGGCTCAAATTGATGTGAGACTATCGACCAGTCACCACCCTCAGACCGACGGACAAACCGAGAGGACCAATCAAACTCTGGAACAGTATTTACGCTGCATGCTGCAACAAACTGAAAAAACTTGGAAAGATATCCTTTGGATAGCCGAGTATGCCTACAATAACTCTGTCCATTCGGGAACTGGGAAAACCCCGTTTTTTCTTTTGTACGGCAGTCACCCTCGAACCTCGGAGTTGGATCCCCTCCAAGATCTTGAAACACCAGCAGTAGACTACCTGCATTCTACAATCACCCAAGCCTTTAAGGAAGCTGTTTCTCACCTTCAAAGGGCTAAAGAACAATACAAGAAAGGAGCAGATCAACATCGGAAGGAAGCCCCTCACTATCAAGTAGGGGATCAAGTCTGGTTATCCACCAAATATCTATCTCTAAAAGGGCCACGCACATTCAACCCAAGATACCTTGGTCCCTATTCCATCACTACCATAGTAAACCCAGTAGCGGTCAAGTTGGACTTGCCCCCGCACATGAAGATACATCCGGTCTTCCACGTCTCTCTATTAAAACCCGTGCAACCTCAAACCCGACTAACCAAATCTCCAAAACCTATCCTAGTGGATGGAGAACTCGAGTTTGAAGTCAAAAGCATTCTGGACTCCAAGATCTCCAAATCTAAACTATTCTACCTAATTGACTGGAAAGGCTACGGCCCCCAAGAGAGATCCTGGGAACCTGCTGAATATGTCCACGCTCCTCGCCTAATCAAAAGATTTCACCGAACATTTCCTGACAAGCCAAAACCCCCGGAGAAGCCCGGTTTGGGAGGGGCCTTGAGGGGGGGTACTGTCATGATCTCTGCTTCCAAAAGGTCAGGGTTTTCCCAACTCCCTTGGAAGCAGATCCATAACCCAGGTTCCGAGTGCCAACCAGTCCCAATTGGGACCTTTTGGACCCAGTCCTGGCGCCAGTGGCACCAGGCTCATAAATATGCCCAGTCCCAGCGCTGGAAGCGCCGGGCTCATAATGCTTGGGTGGACTTACCTTCAGCAGACCATGCTGCTTACTTGCCTGCCAGTTGAGCCTCTGATCCTCTTCTGTTTGGAACTACTTTTCCTGTTGGGTGGGGCTGGAGCCACTCCCTAGATTCAGAACACTGGAACTCTTCTGGAAGGCAGGAACTCTTTTCTTACCAGGAACTCTTTTCTTACTTAGGCGTGGCTGTGGAAGGAGACACCTAAGCACTACAGGAGGCTATTTAAACCACACCCGGTGGATGAATCTTGCTTTGTGTTATTCTGCAACCTCTGCAGCAGAACGCTCATCGTGTCTTCTGCATCCGGTCCTGGGCCTAAGGAAAAAGGCTTACCATCCTGAATCCAGTCTTCAGCAACACCTATAAAGACAAGAAAGAACAGGTTAGCATTCCGGCATCTGAAAGGCAAAGGCTTACCATCCTGAATCCAGTCTTCAGCAACACCTATAAAGACAAGAAAGAACAGGTTAGCATTCCGGCATTTGAAAGGCAAAGGCTTGCCTACTCTTCGGCGCTGCATCCCGCATCTGAAAGACAAAACAAGGTGCGTTTAAAGACATTGGGGAACTTTAATACTCACGTGCCATGACTCCTTTCCACATCTAATCCAGTGGGTATTCCGGCACCCTGCAGCCGCTCCGAACTCGTACCTGCAAAATAAAAAGACAGTTAGAGCGCATAGTGAAGCAGGCAACAAGCGCTTACTTACGTGCTTCCAGGCGCTTCTATTCATCACACGGGCTCCATCTTCAACTCACTTCAGCCCGTCATCCGCCATCGCCGGAACCCTGCAAAACAAGAGACATCATTACTAAAGACTTTAAAGACATTTGAATGGCTCAAAACTTACCGTTCGTGCAGTAAACGACAGACAGCAGTCCTCTGAAGTCAAGAGGCCTGCGCTACCTATCCAGTGAAGAAACTGGTTACAGCACCCTGCCCCGAGGCAGATGGAGAGCTCGGCATTCACTTACCTAAGACATCTTACTCTACACGTCAGGCATACAGTGCACAGAGGTCCAGCCCAAAGAGCCAACCGGGTGCTACACATCACCTTTGAAGATACGGTAGTCGCCCAGTCAAGACCGGCGCCTCTGCGAGAATCAGGTGAGCGTTACAAACACCTGGAGAACTTTGCTCTCTAGATCCAGTTAATCTCTCAAGATATTTCCATCATCGTTTCATTGCAATGCTAAACTTTATTTGTAATAAAACTGTTCCTCCTCTTGGAGAAGTGCAACACTTCTTTTGGAGAAAAGAATATCAAGCGAGAGGAGCACCACATATTCACATGCTGTTATGGATCAAAGGTGCTCCGAAATTTGGGCATGACAGTGATAGCACTGTTTTGCAGTTCATCCAAAAACATGTCACATGTGAAATTCCTTCACAACACATAGTGAGCTGCATGGGCAGATTTTACAATTTCAAAGACACAAATGTGGCAAATATTGTTGCCGTAAATACAAAAATAAAGATAAATACTACACCAAATGCCGCTTTGGTTTCCCTAGACCAGTTACAGAAACAGGTGAAGTAAACAACTTCATGTCTTCAGTTTGACATAGTGTTAAAGGTAAATCACCTAAAAACACGTATTACATAAAAAGAAGGAAAGAATCAAAATATACCAATGATTACAATGCAATCATTGCCCTATTATGGAATGCAAACATAAATGTACAGTACATTGCAGACAATTCAACTGCTGTTGCACGATATGTTACAGCCTACTTACCAAAAGCAGAAAAAAACAGAGCTTCAAGATTCCTGGGATGACCTAGCATCAGACAAAACATTATCCCAGAAATTGTACAGCCTAGGAATAAAAATGCTCTCTCATAGAGAATGTGGGGCCTATGAAGCAGCAGATCATTTAACCGGCACTGCTTTGTATGGAAAATCAGACAACATAGTATGGCTCAGTCTTTGTCCTGCATAATCTAGAAAAAGAGTGCTAAAATCATATGAGGACATAGAAACAATGGCCAGAAATGATCCCAACAGCCAAGACATTCTAAAAAACATTTTACTGGACACATACTATCCGAAAAGGAGTACCACTCTGGAAAGCATGTGTCTATACCACATAGCTGAAAACTTTTCGTACAAAAATAATGTAAAACCTGATGAAAGCAAACATCGATGTAGAGTGACCGATTGTGAAGGGAGCTTAGTGAAACTTAACAAACAAAGCTTAATTAATCATGTGAAATTGTCATTAAAAACTCCTCAACAGAAATAACTATATTACATGTCTCTGTTACAACTTTTCAAACCATGGAGAAAAGAGGAAGACATACTAGATAATTATGTGTGCTATGAAGATGCTTTCAAAGCAAATGAAAGCACTATCACCGATGTTAACTTTACGCAGTACAAAACAATGTTACAGTATGAGCAGCAACAGGAAGAAGAAATTCAGGCCCAACTAGATAAAGACTCTTCCGACAGTAGTCAACCTTCTGTAACAGGAAGTCAAGAACCATTAGGACAACCACTAATAGCAAATGAGGCTGAAGCTGCTATGGCAGAAGTAGAAAACACCATGTATCAGAATCAAGAAGATACAGAGGACTTCACTGTACAACAAGGAAAACTTAACAACGATCAGCCACCATTTTTGAAGAGGTAACAAAACAAATTGTGCATGGCGTACAACACGAAAATAAAGAATGTACCAAAATTACAAACCTATACTGCTGTGCGTCAGTGGTGAAGCTGGATCAGGGAAAACATTCTTAATCAGAATTATCAGCAAGTTCCTTCAACAATTGACAAACAACAAACTGTCAGCTGTTGTAACAGCCCCCACAGGTTTAGCTGCCTACAACATAGGCGGTGCTCCTTTACACTGATTACTACTGCTTCCAGTAGAGCATTAAAAAAAAGTAGACTACTACAAACTTTCTGCAGAAGCTGCAATGGAATTACGTAGAGTATTGAAATAAATGAAAATGCTACTAATAGATGAAGTGAGCATGGTCTACAATCTAATCTTGGCTTTGATTCATCTCAGATTGCAAGAAATACTTAAAAGTAATAACAAACAACTCTTTGCCGGGAAACACATTATCGTTTTTGGAGATCTTCTACAATTGACACCAGTAAAAGGTGAACCGATTTTTAAAACCTTAGGCCACAAACTCTTGCTGGAAAACTGTTGGTAGCATAGGTAATGTTAACCTTTGGCAACATTTCCAATACAGAGAATTAACTGAGAACATGTGGCATCTGCAGATCTCACTTATGCCAACATCTTGAAAAGTATTAGAGTTGGTGTATTATCGCAAGAAGCACAAGCTGTATTGAAAAAGTGGCATATCCATGCACTTTATGGCGATAATGCATGTGCAACTGATGTTATGGAACAAATAGCGCACAAAAATGTTAATTGTGTAATGCCAACTCTTGCAAGCTGTTTCAAATTCAATGAAACAATGTTAAAGAAAGAAATGCAAGCAATAATAGAAATTAGCGCCACAGAAAAACTAGACGTACATGGTTTGACAGTACCCATGTGTGAGCAAGCCACAACAAGACTAAACAGTTTAGAAAATTCAATCTCCAACACAGCTGGGTTGGAAAAAGTATTGAAATTGTCACGCTTACCGGGAGACCGGGGTTCGCTGCTCGTGCTCTTCCTCCCTGGTGCCTCTATTCGCGCTTTCGCGCTTGGGGAGGCGCCGGGAGGAGAGCTCCGGGGACATGGGCTGTAGCTCCTCGGCACGTGCGCCGGAGACCGCGGTCACGGTCCCGCGCATGCGCCGTGGAGCGGTTGCCCAGGATTGGAGCAGCTTGCTGCTCAAGCCTCGTTCTGGGTCCGCCGGCGCCTGGCAACGATCAGGCTTGCGCTCCGGGCCTCGCGGGCGCCGGCGGCCCATAAAGGGGGAGACACGGTCGGGAGCAGATCGCGTCTCAACGCGTTCTGTTCCGGATCGTGTACTCGCTCTCCTTTGCTACGCTCAGCGCGGCCCCAGCCCAAGTCTTCTGCTTCTGCTCTCCTTCTCCTCCTGCCTGCTGCCTATTTGGTTTTCCCTAGGACTAGTTTTGGTCCCCTTCCAGGTCTTCTCCCCAGGTCCCAGCCAGTTTTCCCTTCCATTCCTGGTTCCTCTCCCTTGCCAGCCCTAGTTCCCCTGCCTGCCTTCTCCTTCCTCTTCTCTCTGGCCAGGCCCCTTCTCAGTGGTTCCCGCCAGTGTCTCTCTTGGGACTGTCTCCACACCTTTGGACTCTCATCCTCACGGCCTCTAGTACCAGCTATAGAAGTACAGATTCCACACCCTTGGTCTCTCATCACCACAGCCTCCAGTGTCAGCCACGGGAGTGCGGCTCCCACACCTTTGGACTCTCATCTTCACGGCCTCTGGTACCAGCTAGAGAAGTACGGATTCCACGCCTTTGGTCTCTAATCACCACAGCCTCCAGTGTCAGCTACGGGAGTACAGCTCCCACACCTTTGGACTCTAATCACCACCGCATCAGTGTGAGTTACGGGAGTAGGCTCCCACATCTTCGGACTCTTGTCACCACAGTATCCATTGCCAGCTACGGGAGTATGGCTCCCACTCTTTGGGACTCTCAACTTCTCTAACATCCAGTGCTAGCTTCTGAAGTCCTGCTCTCTCATCTTTGAACTCCGGAGCCTCGCCTCTTCAAGGATTATCTCCTTCAACTTCTCCGGTCTGTGCTTGCACAGCTCAGACGTCACTGAAACCAGCTTGTGGCGTTGGAAATCGGCCCATCTTCTACCCAGTATCCATTCTGGGTGGTGGAGAGGCTGGTTGCTTGTGTCACATGATCTTCTCGTCAGTCTGGCTGCCCCGTCGACATCAACCAGGAATTCAGGTACGCAACTCTCCCGTGATTCTCACCTTAACAGAAATTATCCTTAAATTGTAGAGTAATGCTTAAAGGTAACCTTGACATAGAGCAAGGGCTAGTTAATGGAGCACTGGGCACAGTTGTTGGTTTTCAATCATACCCACGTGATAGCAGCATTCAGTTTGTCAATATTCGCTTTGATAAAGTTTCAGAGGTAAAAAGGATAGGGCTCGATTCCTTCTCTTCAAAGACATGTATGTATCTAGAGAGCAATTTTCTCTAACTCTTGCATATGCAGTTACCATTCATAAATCCCAAGGTCTTACCCTAGACAAAGCAATGATAGATATAGGAAAGACAGTGTTTGAGGAAGGCATGAGCTACGTAGCATTATCACGCTTACGTACACCCGACGGTCTAATGCAAATTAACTTTGATTCAAGTAAAGTCAAAGCTGATATTCCTTGCATTCTAGAATACAATAGATTGCGTTCACTGTACACCCCTCATCTGAAACAATACCCTGTTCCAGATAAAGTGAAACGTGGTGAAAGAAAAGTAAATGAAACAGAAATGCAACAAAATGCAACAGGAAATTCCGCAAAAAAAAGAAAAGAAGCTAAAGTTTCATCAATTGCCGCAAACATAGAAGAACCTATTAGGGAATGCAAATCAGGCACATCGGCAAAGAAGCAACAGAAAAAATGAAAAATGCACTCAGATACAGAACTTGCTGGCCCATTCAAATTTACAAATGAAAGTGGGGTAAATTGCTATGCAAATGTATCAATGAATATTCTATTTCAATTGCCACCAATTGTTAACAATATTTACCTGCACAGCACAGACCAACTGTGTTTGCAAATGTTAGTGCTGCATAGAAACGCAACAAGCAATCCTGACAACACATACAGTGTTGATGGAGTAAGGCAACAATTGGACGACTGTGCTGGAATAGTGAGATTCACTATGAACTCACAAGAAGATCCACAAGAATTTCTAATGTACATACTATTAGTATTGGAAAACAAAAGCATACCTGTAAATGAAATCTTCCAAATTTAGTACATGTGGAAACATGCATGCACACTCTGTAACAAAGTGATAGAGGAAGAAATTCCAAATGAGCGATTTGTGTATATTACCATACCAAATTGTGAGAGCATTCCATTTCAGCAACTTGTACAAAATGCAAACCATGGCAGATTATGTAGTATTTGCAATTCAGACAATCGCTCTACCTTACTGATACAATCACATAGTGCCTACATAATAGTTATGCTTCTACGTTATAATGCAGATGGCACAAAAACAACTGCAAACTAACTGGATTTACACACGGTCAAGTGTCACTTGGAAAGAAAACCTTTACAACAGTAGGAATAATCTACCATGCAGGAGCTACAACCAATGCAGGTCACTACATTGCATACATTAAAAAGAGTTCTGGATGGTTTGAATGTAATGAAAGCACCATTACTCTAAAGCAGAGGTTGCCAGCTAACCTAACAAATGCGTATTTAATGTTCTTGAAGCCAAAATGTACGTAATAAGGTGTACTTATACGCCCACAGGTGTCTAACTACGCAACATGATGGAATAATGACACAAATAAATGATAATCACAGATCGTTGGAAACAAATGCACAGGTAGAATATGCCTATAGGTATCTAAGTGTTGGTCAAAATCGGCAGGAAGGCAACAAAGAAAACATTAATGGGAAAGATGAAGGAAACAGGATGTAAAAACGACACAAATGAATGAGTATCAAAAATCTGTAAGAGCACATGCTCAGTTAGAATACGCCTACAGGTATCTAACATTGATTAGAAAAATGAAGAAAACACTGAAAGGAAAAAATGAAATACTTAGTTGCATAAGAAATGAAGGTTTTTTTTTAATCTGACAAGGATTTTTTTCCCCAGACCCAAGGATTAGAAAAGCAAACACAGAAACTGAGCGCAATGCACAGTACACTGGTTTGTAAACTAAATATGAGGGTCTAAAAAAAAAGGTTAACTGGCTTTTATGCAATGTGTCAAATGTGGAAAAACTGCAAACATTAACACACCTTTTTCTTTCAACACAGAAATGGAAAAAGTGATTCTTCTGCCAAGTACGATAACCAATTTCAAAAAATGTTATGGGTTCTGAACAAAGTAAGGAGTAAGTATATTGGCAGGCATTTTCTACACATGGGAATCAACTCGTCTAATGGTCTTTCGTCTGCGGTAAGTAACCTACCACCTACGCCCTACAACCACGTTTCAAGTAGTACAGTTCCTATCCGCAACCATCGCTGCATATGTAAAACATGGTCCTGGTAAATTAGCTGCTTATAAATGTACTTTGCGGACCATCATCTGCAGCCATGAAGTGAAGAAACTAGGGCATGAACACAACGACCACAATCCACCACACCCATATTAACTTGTAACTCCACTGCTTATGACTTCAGTCTTGTGTTGATGGGCTTTATCCATGCACCCAAGACTGCAGGGTCTCCCCACAACTACCTCAGTGATGTGTGGTAGTGGGTGTTATTGTATATGTGTGTTATCGTTAAGTACCTCTGCCCAGAGGCTTCCTTCCTGTGTCTGTAGATCTTACATGGGATGGGTGTGCAGTGTCTTCCAACTCTAGTACTTACCACTTTGTTCTTGGTTGCATGGCCTGTGGCCATGCACCCAAGACTGCACGCACTCCCCATAACTTGCCAATCAAAACGCAACACTATGGGTGTGTGCATTGGTGGCGCATGTGGCGGTGGTTGTGGCCAGGGCCTACAGTCTTGTAAGTAAGGCCTTCGGCCTTTGGCAGACGGCCATGCATCCGAGACTCTAGGCCCTGGCCACAACCACCGTAGCATGTGCCACCCATGGCGGCGTACTAATGATTATAATGATAACCATTACAAAAAACCATGCATTCAGGGCATGTTGTAAATTTCAATGTTCCCTAACACCACACGTGTCCTTACAAATCTAACAACTCCCCCGTGCACTGCACGGGCTGAAATACTGGCCTTATTGGACCCCTCATTTTCTGTGCGTACAAGGAGGCCACAGAACATACGTCATAAAGTAGGTATAAGTGTATTATTGGCTGCATGGCCTTCGGCCCTGCACCCAAGAGTGCAGGATCTCCACACAACTACCTCTTTGTTCTTGCGTGCATGGCCTTTGGCCATGCACCCAACACTGCAAGCACTCCCCACAACTTACCAATGAAAATGCAACACAAGGGGTGTTTGCCTGGGTGCCACATGCAGCGGTGGTTGTGGCCAGGGCCTAAAATCTTGGAAGTAAGGCCTTCGGCCATGCATCGAAGACTCTAGGCCCTGGCCACAACCACCGTAGCATGTGCCAACCACGGGAGCGTACCAATGAATATAATAATAGCCATTGGAAACAGTAATGTATTCACAGCATGTAGGCAATTTCAATGTTCCCTAACACCACACGTACCCTTACAAATGTAACAACTCTCCCATGCAGTGCACGGGCTCAAATAGTGCCCTTATTCGACCCCTCCTTTTCTGTTCATACAAGGAGGCCATAGAACATACATCATTAAGTAGGTATAAGAGCACTGTGGGTACAAGATGTCCATAAACATTAAATCATGACAACCGACCCCCAGAACAAGTGCATTAATTACCCATATGTTAAGACTGTAGCCCCTGGCCACTACCACCGTAGCATGTGCCACCCATGGCGGCGTGCTAATGAATATAAAAATAGCCATTGGGAGAAATAATACGTTCACGGCATGTTGTCAATTTCAATGTTGCCTACCTATACCTGTGTGCTTTCACGAGTTACAAATTTCCTGTCCGCTACATGGACTCAAGTCTTACAAACTTCCTACCCACTACATGGACTGAAGTGCTATCGTTATTACCCCCCACATTTACTGTACGTACAAGGTGTCCATAGGAATTACATCATGACAGCCGAAGAACAAATGCATAGATCACCCATTTCGGGGGCGTGGCCAGCGCGCATGCCGTAAAGACAGACCTCCACGGAGCTCCGTCCGCGATCCTGAAACTATCGCACAACTTACGCTGAAACCGGGTCTACGAGACTTACTAAGGCCAGAATAGTGTGGGGGAACCGATCGCCAGCACCCGACAACAACTTTGGGTGGAATCGGAGACCGAACGGCGGAGAACGGGAAGCCCGAACTCGAGTCCCCCCGGGATTCCAAGATGGCGGCGCCCGCCGCAGAGTAGGAAAAGGCCAGCCTCGGCCCCCTGGGTCCCACCACGAACTGTTGCAGAAGGGGGCGGCTGCTGCGGAGGAGCCTGTCGCCGGCGGACATCTGAGAGCGGGAGGCCGGCGCCAGCGATTGCCAGTGTCGGCTGCGGAGGTGGATGAAATCGCGGCGCGGGCACGGCCGGGAGGAGGTCGCATTTGCCGCGGACGCTGGAGCGGGGAACACGGAGCAGTTCCGGCGGTGAGAAAACGCTTGAAGTGAGATTGGGTCCCCTTTACAACACTCCCCAGCGGGACCACCCGCAGTTTACCTCACGCAGTCCCAGCAGCCTGGGGGAGCGAGGCCTGGGGCCCAATACTGACTCCTGCGAAGAGGACTGGCCCGTTTGCTCTAGAGGCTGCCTGATACGCGGGTAAACCCGCGAGACGAAGACCCCAGCGGGCAGAACCCACTCACACCACGGGTGGCCAATAGCCTGACACCTACAGGCCGGTATCCCGTTGGAGAAACCGGCAGGAAGCCGAAAATACCGGACGCAACCTGTGGCCCTGGGCCTAACCACTCCCTGAGCAGGGCCCTCCATACTCTCTGAACCAAACGGCGGGAAACACCGGCAACCAGAAGCAACCGAGTACCCGAGGTAGGATCCTTTGGACCAAGTTCCCTAGTATCCCAACACAGGGATCGCCGACGGATCTTCACCCTGCCGGGGGCAGCACTTACAGATCATTAATCAGAGGATGTCTCCCCCCAGGTCCAAGCCGAAACTAGTCACGATGGATTCCTTCACGACAGTCAGGCCCCAACGACAGTCAACACAACAAGACCAAGAAACCCCTGAGGACCCGCCTCAACAAGAGGAAGACCTTAAACACACGCAAGTCCTCCAGGCGATAGCGGCCCTCCGCTCATCACTCGAGGGACGGCTTGAAGAAGTGAAATCTGACATGCAACTGATGCGGCAGGACGCCCGCAATCTAACGGAAAGAGTCACGGTGACTGAGACAGCCCTGCAGGAAAATGTTGAGAACACCCGAGATTTGGAGATGACGGTTAGAGACTTGGAACAGAAGGTAGCAAGGCTAGAAGCCCGCTCTGAGGACGCTGAAGGTCGGGCGCGCCGTAATAACATTCGTATACTGGGGGTCCCTGAAGATTTGGAAGGCCCGGACCCGACAACCTTCATCGAAACGCTCCTACAGCAGGAAATAGGGGCGGCAAAACTCTCCCAGGGGTTCTCCGTTGAAAGGGCTCACAGGTCTCTCCAGAGACGTCCCCCACCTGGATCACATCCACGCCCAATCATAGCTAAGATCCTAAACTTCAGAGACCGCGAAATCATACTCCGGTTCTCCAGAGAAGGCGGGGAGATTAAAAGAAATGGCTCCACAATAGTCATATACCCAGATTACACCCCTGCAGTACAGCGAGCCAGGAACTCTTACATTCCGATAAAAGCCCGGCTGAGAAAGCTCAACTTAAAATATATGCTCTTATACCCGTCACGACTCAAGGTTCTATATAAAGGAAAAGCAACGTTCCTGGAGACCCCAGCCGCAGCCAATATGTGGCTTGAGCATAACAACCTGGCGGACGACAAGGAAGACCCACCGAACTCAGATCGGGGATGACCACCCACCCCCGGATGAATGTGAGCGACGGCAATCCCTGCAGCAATTGAAAGGGAAGCAACACGAATCGTAGTTAAACGAACCATCAGGAAAGTTCTATCATTAAACCCGCTACATCGGACGCGAGACCCAAGGAGCACACAAGCGGCGGACAAACAACCCACCCCACCAACAAAGGTGTAAGCAGTTTGCTCACACACAACCTGATCCGGAAGGCCAGGAGTGGCCTGGAAGGCTCAGGAGCCCCTGAGCGCTGCAAGTTAAAAGCGGCTGCTAGGGTCAGTTTGGAAAGTTTAGTTTAGTTTTCCTCCCGTTCACCAAAATGGGATGTACACAAGTTAAAAAATCTCCAACCAGCGAAAGACCTGGGGCCGGAGCGAGAGGGCGGGCGAGGAGAAGACCGGGACGGTGTGGCAGGACATATGAAGGTAACAGGGGTCTGACAACTGTGAGTGTGACTCAATTACTCTGTAATGGCGGCTAAGATGAATATAAAGATATTGACCTGGAATGTGAGAGGTTTGGGATCATACCTACGCCGGAATAGGGTCAAGTCCTATTTAAATAGAAAGAAAGTACAGATAGCGTTACTCCAAGAGACACATTGCACGGCTGAATCCTTAGCGAAACTAAGTGAACACTGGGGAGGCCAGGGGGCCGGATCTTCGTACTCCAAGTATGCAAGAGGGGTATATACTTGGATTCACCCACAACTCCCTTTCCGGATAACTAAGACCGAGTCCGACCCAGAGGGAAGATTTGTAATAATCTGGGGCAGGCTAGAACAATCGGATATTTGCATAGTGAACTCTTATCTCCCCAATACTAACATCCCATCACACTTAAACTCCATGTACACTAAGATTGCACTAAACAGGCATGAAATCCTGTTTTGGGGGGGAGATTTTAACTGTGTCCATGATCCGATACTAGATAGGTCCCTCCCACACCCGAAAGGGCCCTCAGCAGCTACCACAGCCCTCTCCCTACTAGTCAATAGGTTACACTTGGCAGATACCTGGAGGGAGTGCCATCCCGACGCTCGGGAGTATTCATATTTCTCCACTCCACATGGCCTCCACACCAGACTGGACTATGTTTTTATAAGCGATGAGCACCTTCCACAGATAGAAGAAGCCCAATATCTGGGCAGAACCATTTCGGACCACTCACCCCTCCTGGTGGGCTGGAATCACACTGGCCCCAGACCTCCTATCCCAATGTGGAGAATGCCGATAGATGCCCTGGGAGACCCGGCATTTAGGGAGGACCTACACGAATTCATAGAAAACTTCATAGAAAGAAACACTGGGAGCGTAGACCGCCTAAGCACAATGTGGGACGCCCTGAAAGTAGTGACGAGAGGAGAAATAATAGCAAAAGCAGGGGGCATCAGGAGACAACTTAGGGGTGAACTGGCCCACTGGGAGCGGGAAATAGAACAACTGGAAGCAGCCCCGGTCGACACGGAACACAGGGAAGACAACCTCAGAGCACTTAGAACTAATTCCACCTCGGCATGGAATAGGCTCGCCAAATTTGATTATGCCACCAAAACCAATCGTATACACACGGAGGCTGACAAACCAGGCAGAATGCTTGCCTGGCTCTGCAAAAAAGAACACCCCAGGCACACTATTACAGGATTACACACCGAAGAGGGGGAGGTGGTACAAACACAACAAGCTATTAACGAAACGTTTAAGGGCTTCTATGAACACCTTTACTCACATGATGACCAGGTCCCCCTAGAAAAAATCACGGACACCCTTGAAGAGATAGGACTCCCCAGGATGCCCCCAGAGCAGTCAGAGGCCCTAGACACAGAAATCACAACTGAGGAAATCACGGACGCTATTAGATCACTAGCCACTTGCAAGACCCCTGGGAGCGATGGCCTACCCACAGAGTTTTACAAGACGTATGAGCCCACACTAACGCCCCTGCTACATGAGGTCTTTCTCGAAGCATATGAGACAGGGATACTACCCGATAGCATGAGAGAGACCCTCCTGATCCCGATTATCAAGCCTAATAAACCCCCCGATAGATGCGACTCTTATCGCCCGATAGCAATGCTTAATTACGACGCGAAAATTCTGACAACAGTATTAGCAAATAGACTGGCCAGAATTATAGGGGAATTAGTACATGAGGACCAATGCGGATTCATACCTGCCCGAAACACAACCATGAATTTGCGCCGAGTGCAACATGTCATCGCCCAAACTGGGGATGGCACAGAAGCGTTCGCATTGTTATCCCTAGACGCCATCAAGGCGTTCGATTCGATCTTTTGGGAATGGCTATTGGCGGTTCTGGAGGGGTTTGGTTTTGGCCCTAGGTTCATAAGGTGGATCAAGATACTCTACACGAAGCCTAGAGCCAGAGTAAAAACTGGGAAGCATGTATCGGAGGTCTGGAACATATGCAGAGGGACCAGACAGGGCTGCCCCCTTTCCCCCATGCTCTACGTACTGGGCCTGGAACCCATTGCAATCTATTTTCGAAAGCAATTTTTTGATGCTGGGATCCGACTGGGAGACACTGACCACATCATTTCTCTCTATGCGGATGATGTCCTATTATTTGTCAAGGACCCATATTATAATGTGCCCACGATGCTGGAGGTCCTAGATAATTTTGCGAAGGTCTCTGGAATAAAATTCAGCAGAGCCAAATCCTGCCTCTTCCCCCTGGCAAGTCTTAAGGGAAAAGAACCATCGGAGCTTCCTTTGGTGGGAATAAGGTGGGAACACACCTCGTTCAAATACTTGGGCATACACATAATGCATTCCCCGGAACAAATGCATGAGCGCAACACTAAAGCTGCTCTCCCGGCCCTGAGGAAATCCATGGCCTTCTGGGCGAAACTCCCCCTATCCATGATGGGCAGGGCCTCCATAACTAAAATGATTGTCCTTCCCAGATTCCTGTACGGATTTCAAAACGTACACTTCTACATCAAAGCGCCCTTCTTTCGCCTATTGGAAACTATCCTGAGAGACTTCCTGTGGGGGAAGGGAAGACGAAAGATAGCGCTTGCCACGTTGTCACTACCGTACACTCAAGGGGGAATCCAACTTCCAAACTTCGAAAAGTACTTCCTAGCAGCGCAGCTTGGCTTTGTCACCAAGTGGCTAGCAGACGATGCCACATCGGAGACGCCACTCCTGCAGCCGCTGGTCTCCCCGTTATACTTGAAAGAACTTCCCTGGGCCCCCACCCATTTGATAAGAAATTCCCCCCTATTGGTCTCGCTTGGACGCAAAATCTGGCATAGGGCAGAATCCCTCGCACACGTCAGACACCAGTACTCCCCAAACATACCGCTTATCTCAGACCTATGCAATTCTCCTGCAGATCTGCAACACCTCAGGCACTGGGAACAGAAGGGGATTTACTCATGGGGGGACTTGTACATGGAGGGGGAATTCATGGAATTCGAAACACTTCAAGAACAAAATGATGTCCACACTGGCCAGTTTCTATGGTACCAGAAACTTAGATCCACGGCACGCGCCAGATGGTCGACATGGCCGGAGGAACCGGACACGAACCCCCTGATCACATTGCTATACGAACTAGGAGAGGGAGGGAGACCAGTGTCACAGATCTACAGCCACTTAAACGACACCCCCAATCCACGCAGTGCTGGGCTAAAATCCAAATGGGAAGCAGACATAGGTCGAGAGTTAACAGACTGTGAATGGGAAAGGGCCCTCATATTTCCTAAAACAGTATCCAGAAACCATAGATTTAGGCAAATACAATTGAACCTTCTACATCGTACATACCTAACCCCATTCAGGCTTGCCAAGCTCCATAATACTCAGAGCTCCAGATGCCCCTGGTGCGAAATGGACAATGCGGACCTGTTCCACATGTTCTGGCGGTGTGCCAAGACACACTCACTGTGGTCCTTCATACAGCAGACAAGCGAAACTCTGGGGCTGACCAGATATGAATGGACTCCTAAGGAGTGCCTACTCGGCACATACCCCAGACCAGCAAAACTAAAACACCTCATTAGATTAATGGACATTATGAGCATTCTGGCTAAGAGGACAATTGCAATGTCCTGGAAGAAACCATCGGGACCACAACCAAAAATCTGGCACAGAGAACTGAAACGATGGGTGCGAGCTGAAACGAAAGCTTGGGAAGAAAGTGTAGCCAGATCCACGGATGCATCGAGTATGACCCTAGATGCCTGGAGAGGGCTTACAGACCCCCTGTTTTACCCCTCTGATGATAAGCCCCCATGAATCACCACAAGCATGCAGTAGAAGGCCCCGAGGACAGGAGCAGAGTCCTCGAGAAAGTCCAGCCATACCTTCATGTGAACCCTCCTAAAGGAAGTCCCCTCACCTCCTGTAAATCCTGACCCTCCCTGAGCCCCACTTGGTACCGACCCCTCAAGAAGCAGACACCTGGAGATAGTTAAAGTTTCTATGTTAAGTTGTTAAGTTATAAATGTTAATAACCTGAGCCGCAATCTGATTTACTGCTTGATAACAGATTTGACAATTTTTCTGTGCTTGTAACAAATAACAAATGCCAATAAACAGATTTAAAAATAAATAGATCACCCATTTCTTACTGTCTGAACCTTTCCAAATGCTCTGTGACACAGAAAAATAGGTTAATGAAAAAACCATGTGTACGCTGGTTGTTGCTCTGCTTTCCGTGGATCCAAGATGTCGGGCGCATCCAAACCATCTAACGCAGAACACATCTTGCAGCAGCCAATGGGCAGAGATGTTGCGTGTACGCGGTCATGACGGCCGCCCCTTAGCCAATCGGTTTCTTGTTCGTCGACCGAACAGGGAAGTGTGACCGCGGAGCGAACATAGATATCACTAATTATTTTAGACCTACTTTTTCATAATTATAAATAAATGTACTGCACGTATGGTGATAGAATTTACAAAAGCACGCTTTCTGGACCAAGCCCCTGTACCTGCCGCAGATTTCGTCAAAATCCGTCCAGCAGTTTCACCTGTAGCCGTGCGCAAAGTTTTTCCCCCATTCAGTCCATGGGGAAAAAAAGACGTATTGGGACCCCCTATAACTCCTCTCCCCCTGGACGAATTCTCACCAAACTTTATGAAAAAAATTACAGTGGCCCATATACTTCTTTTGCAAAGTTTGGTGAGGATTCATCCAGGGGGAGCGGAGTTATAAGCCGCCCAAAAAGTGCTCTTCCTATGGAAACAGCAACTTAAAGGATAGTTCCGGGACTTTTTTTTTATTGTCCCTACGGTTCGGCCATGTGTTTTTAAGCATAAATCGGTAGATCGTAGAAAACTTTCCTATGGACCATACCCGACTTTTCGTCCATTAACGCACTCGAAATCAGCCGCCATTTTCTGATAATCCTATCACTTGCCGCATCGCCCTGGCTGACCTGCTTTTGCGGCACTAAATCAAATCCCCCGCCCCTGAAACAGACTTGATCAAAACATTCATATTCCCCGCCTCTATCCGTGATGTGACTGAGCTGCGTAGGCAAACGCGCCCAGGCGTCTTCTACGCGACTCCACACAGAACCAGGAAATCAACACAGATGAGCTCACACAACACAGCGCGCCACAATTGGGAATATGAAACTGTACTTTTAAATTAAACCGCAAGATTGTAAATTTGGTAAAGTACATTTATTTGACATCAAATGTTTTGAGAATATTCAGCGATTTGCATTTTTATTTGCTCACGTTCCAAAAAGTTGGTTTTGAGGCACACGATGTTCCTTTGCTGTACACAGGGTCTTAGATCATCTCACAATACAGCGTCACAATTCGGAATATGAAACTGTGGTTTAAAAGCAAACGGCAAGATTGTACATTTGGCAAAGTACATTTATTGGACATCAAATGTTTTGAGAATATTCAGCGATTTGCATTTTTATTTGCTCTCGATCCAAAATAGTTCGTCTTGAGGCAAGCGATGTTCGTGTGCAGTACACAGGGTGTTGGTTTACGATAAAATAAGCTCTTCGGTCGCACTGATAATCGCATGGCTGTTCCAACAACGAGGCACTAGGCCACCACAATGGTCTGTATGTTGCATCTAGCCGTTAGTACCGCGTAAGGGCATACTTGTACTTGGCGATCGTCCCATAAAATGGTCAGGGTGGTAACGTTGTTCACGCGGAGAAGCAACTGGCGGTTGTAAAACCCATCCGCCGGTGTCTGGTACTCGTGACACAGACAATAATGGATGATGTACCTGTTTGAAAAACATAAAAAATGAAATTAGTCTCACCATCAGATCTTTATTAAAATTATTCATTTTATATATTAGGTCGGGAAATTATTTCATAGCTAGGACAGTGCAACTGGGTATTATATGTCAAGGGGGGGCTGTAGGATACTGAGACAGTCCCCCAGTGCAGGGGTTGACAGGGAGGCAGTGCAGGTGGAGAGTGGAAGGGCCCAGGACCGAGGTCGCAGACAGTGGACCAGTTGTAGCAGGGGAGAGGGAGAGAGAAAGCAGAAGCAAAGAGGAAGGTTTTGAGGTGCTTCCGTAAAAGGAGATGGTTCTCCTCAAGATAGTGCGCGGTACAAAACAATATGCCACATAGAACGAACAAGTACAACTTAACCCGTCTTTAAAGCTACTGTATAGTAATTAAATTGCGGTATAAACTCATCTAAAGAGTTACTTACATTATATTTGCATTTTCCATTGTGTCTGTGCGTAGGGCAGCCCCGAAATACCACTCCTTCTATGCCGGCGTTATTTCTTCTAATGAACGAACATGAAATGGCTTTCGTTTCTGAAATTATATTCATTATCGTTTCTTACGTTATTGCCCACACCCCCAAAAAGAAGTCTTTTGGGATGGTCCCGGCCTGTCAAGGTCAAATAACAATAGAACCTTATACTGAGTCGTGGGCCATTCCGGCACCCGAGCAAAAAATCATAGCAGCTGACCTTCACTTTGAACGAGCACACATTCCTAGTTAGCTACATTCAGTGTAAGGCCATCTCACAGGACTTGAAATTTACACTCCATCTTTGCATTTTGTCTGCGTGCTTTGCAGCCCCAGAGAACCATAAATACGGAGACATTCTATATTTTTTTTAAAAAATGATTTATAATACTGTTTGGTTTAATTTAATGCGCAAATGAACAAGGTTGGATAGACACATTGCATGTACACTGAGCAATCACTTTTATTTACACATTACATAGATACACATATTCAATGGGCCTGCGACATGAGGAGACTCGAGAGAACAGACAATCAAATTACAATCATTTAAACCGTGATGTGTATTTCTCAATGAGCTCTTCTTTAGGTGGACATGGAACAGAGGCAATGTTGGGTGGCAATGCAGTTGTCCCCTGCACAGGTTCATTCACAACTCCATTTATGTGCCTATCTAGGACGTCAACAATAAGTCTCTCAATAAACTCATATTGCATATCCTCAAACACTGGTTTGATCACCCTTTGATTACTTCTTTTAGTGAAGGCCTTATTGTAGCGAAGCGTCCCTAAAGTTCCGGTCGTCCTACTTTGTTGACGGCCAACATTATGGTTATGTGCCAAGACCGCTAGAAGAGTCCGATTTATCATGCCCTCCATGCCAAAATGCAATCGTTTTGGCCTGTACTTTAGGCACATATTGTGGAACATCTCCAAATCTCCTGTGTGGCAGAATTCCGTGAGTCCCCTCAAAGCTTTTGTTATAGTTTTATCATATACAATCTTTTCAATGGCTTTGTGAGTGGGTGATGAAGGAATCAACCACTTCTTCTTCCGTGCCTCCTCTGTGGACAAATGGCCATGTTCACAATTGTGGAAATGTTGGTTTGTGTTCCACCGGTGAACGTTTGTACAGTGTAGCGTTACTGACCGCCATTTTTCCAGTAGAATTTCCAACGACCCTCCACATGTTTTTGAGCTCCACCAAAGATGGTTGCTGATTGACTTGGACCACTGTGAAATACCTTGCATATCTTTTTTTTTACCTGCAGCCGACAATTTTTTATTGATTGTTTTTGCAAGATGCCAAACATCAAATTGGTGATTTATATTTTTATACTCTTCTCTCATTGTCTTGGCAATTGAAACGTGTCTGTCCGTGGCTATCAGGTCGATCACCATTCCCCGCGATTGTAGCTCTTGCAATGATGCTACAAAGCCAACTTTCTCCATGGCCACTGAGGATGTACTTTGTGACACCTGCACGACCACTGAACTCACAATTTTCTTACTTTCCATGTCCTGAAAGTGGTAGGTGCAGTACTTGGCTGAAAATCCAGGGCTGTCGCACTGTCCATCACCGGCTAGCCTGAACCGTTTGCCCGCGAATGTACTATCAATAGACATTTTTTCCATTCTCCAAGCTTCGCTAATGGCTGGAAATAGATAATCGGTTTGGTATTTGTAGAACTGAGTTTTCGCAATGAAATGGATTCCCACAAACTGAAAGAAAGACTCTAACTTTTTAAAACTTGAACCACTAAAAAGTGCAGCCGCTGCACAAAGTAGATTGCCTGCTGGCAGTTGCCCCAGCATGGGTTGTGCAGACCATGAGAAAGGATGATATTTTGTACAGGTGGCATGTATTTTAAGGTTAGTGCCTCGAATTGCACGAGTCACATTAATCAATGGCTCCCCACATACTTCCCCACCAACCGAATGCCCACATTTCATCCGAATAATAAGATCAATCAAACAACTATCGAATACAATGAATTTGGCCTCTTTTCTTATACTGTCACTCTGCATCCCAGCTGGTTCGGCCTGTAACGTTGAGGACATGTCACTCACATGAAAGGTAGAATCTCTGATATCGTCTTCCGCTATGTTCAGTGATATTGATGGTGTTTCATTGTCGTCCACTTCATTCTCTTCCATTGCAACATCTGTTCCTTCTCCGGCGATGGGTGAATAAAACAATTTCTTCAACTTTCTCGAGGTCTTAGTTTTTGCGGGTGTGGATTCTGTGAATTGATCTCTGACTGCATCCGAACTACCAGGAGGACATTCACTATCAATGGCTGGATGTGGTACAGCTCCGTTGTCAATCACTTCATATTCTTCCCATTGGCACGATGCATCTCCAGTCTCAAGTCCCTGCCAAAAGGTTTGACAAGCAACATCTCTCGTTCGCTTCACTGTCTGTGTAGATCTAGTTCGTACACCCACTCGCAACTAGAGGACAGATTGGAAAAGGGATGTTCAGTTTAAACACAACTTACTGTATTGAACTATTAACAGTGAAAAACAACATAATATAGTGACCAGGACACTAACCTTCTTTTGCTTTCTTTTCTTTGAAACTTTCTTGCCTCGAACTTCAACATCAGGACGCTGTTGCTCCGACTCGTGTGTGCATGTCTCCACTTCCTCTTGCGCTGCAACGACTATATTTTCATGATAAGCACATCCATCACGCACTGACGCTCCATCGACTCCCTGAAACATAGAACTTTCATTAGTATGTATAATAATATTGAAAACACAAAATGTACTTGGGGACCAATACCCACGTACATCTCAATAGCAAAACACGAATAAACGCTTTGCGTAGAACATTCAAACGACAATTATTCACGCATTGTTGATCTAGTTAGATGGAACTGTCAAGATCCATACCTCGGGCTCCTCATAGACTTCCATTGATGATATTATTGAAGATGATGCTTCAGTAACTCCCTGAAACACAGTAATTGCATTAGTATGGTTTTCTATTTTGTTAAAAAGAACATAAACTTTGTGCAGGCGTCAACGGCTCATCTAAATAGACCTGCACAAATGATCAGTTGTCTAAAACAAATAATGGATATCTAAATATGATTCAATTTGCTCGATCGTTGGAAGTGTCACCACCCAGAGATCTGCATCAACTACTAGGTGTGATGTTCTTGTAGAAGAAGCTCCATTCATCTCCCTGAAACATAGTACTTGCGTTAATAAAGAAGGAAGTATAGCAGATGTAATGACGTCATATGATTTCGCTTGATCGAACTGTCAGTATCCATACCTCGAAATGCATAAAAACATCAAGGGACGATGTAACTGCGGTGCACACTTCTGCAAGCTGTTGCGCCGACCCGTAACTGCATGCTCCCCCTTCTTCTTGGACTAATGCTCCATCGACTCCCTGAAACATAGGACTTTCATTAGTAATGAACACAATATTGAAAAAAGAAGACACATAGGAGGGCGATGACAGAAGGACATATCAATGGCTAAAAACGAAAGAAACATTGTGTGTAATAATCACGCTACAAGAATGCAAGATCTGATGATCTCCATCGATGGAACTGTCCGAAAACGTACCTCGAGCATCTGAGTGACATCAAGGGTTGTCGTCAATACGTTGGACTCCTCAGCATCTCCCTGAAAGACAGTACTTGCATTATTTTGGATAACAATAATTATAACTGAAAACAAAGACTAGAGGACGAGTACAAGGGTGTACCATTAGGTAAAATAATTACACAATAAATTAAAACTATTGATTTACATGCCTAAAACAAGTCAGTGGCAGAATAGATAAGTAAGATTACCCGATAGGCGCTTGAAGTGGCTGATGACTGCAATAACAACACGGATGGAGAATCTTCCGCCTTTATATTGAGTGGATACATAAATGGGGAAATTATTGTTAGCTAATGCTACACACTACCGCAAGGCCGAGAGATAAATACGTAAACTTGACTCACCAGTGGAGGGATGTGGACGAATAGAGTGGGAATAGCGGTTGAGAGCAATTTTCGCCTCGCTCGAGGTGTGTTCTTCTTTATTAGCAATGATGTGGAGTACATGTCTGAGCTAAAGTGCCTGCTGCAGATGCGGTATCGATCACCCCTCTTGTCCGCAAAGACTTCTAGGACTCTACTTTCAAGCTCAGACGGTGGATATCCGCAATATCGGACCCATTCTCTTATCTGATCTATTGTCTTAGGGAAAACATGCATTATAGTACCTTCAGATTTACTAGGAGTCTTCGAAGGGCAACCGCCAATGGAACAGGCAGGCATTGTGGAAAGTTCTGAAAAGTAAAGATCAACAATTCTCTATGAATACCAATGTAAACTCAGAACATGTGACTAGTTCCTTGCATGTACTGTCTTGAACGAAAAGAAATTGGACGCAAAATGATTATGGTACATGGCCTTACCTTGACGAACAAACAGTTAGATGCAGGGATCAGAGTAGTTTCTTGTCGTAGAACAGGGAGCAGTTCACAGGTTGCAAACTGAGGTGTTTCCTCGAAGTGGTCACGGATGTTCACAGAGACGAAGAGCAGATAACCAGCACCTTCACGGGTTGACTAGCAAAGCGCAAAGAAGTGCTTATTAGAAATATGAAGTGGGTTATAAAGAATTCGAAACAGGGGTGTGTTTGTGAATGAATGACGTCTATATGTCGTGGCATTGCCAGCACAAGTACCCCGGTGCGAACTGCCTTTGATAGGGCGGGGGGTGGATTGGGGCGGTGGTCGTGCAGACAAGACACAGGAAGACTCGTGAATGGAGACACACTTATGTGGATTGCAGGGGGCCGTCCAGCGTGAGGGGGGATGCTTGGCAGGAGACACGGGGTCTGGAGGTAGACATGGGAACAACAACCCATGCTCTATAGACCACTTTGAAGTGTACATGGTCTTTGGCACCTCTTGGCCTTTATCGCTCCCCGACAGCTCCACTTGCCAGCACAAGTACCCCGGTGCGAACTGCCTTTGATAGGGCGGGGGGTGGATTGGGGCGGTGGTCGTGCAGACAAGACACAGGAAGACTCGTGAATGGAGACACACTTATGTGGATTGCAGGGGGCCGTCCAGCGTGAAGGGGAATGCTTGGCAGGAGACACGGGGTCTGGAGGTAGACATGGGAACAACAACCCATGCTCTATAGACCACTTTGAAGTGTACATGGTCTTTGGCACCTCTTGGCCTTTATCGCTCCCCGACAGCTCCACTTGCCAGCACAAGTACCCCGTTGCGAACTGCCTTTGATAGGGCGGGGGGGGGGTGGATTGGGGCGGTGGTCGTGCAGACAAGACACAGGAAGACTCGTGAATGGAGACTCACTTATGTGGATTGCAAGGGGCCGTCCAGCGTGAAGGGGGATGCTTGGCAGGAGACACGGGGTCTGGAGGTAGACATGGGAACAACAACCCATGCTCTATAGACCACTTTGAAGTGTACATGGTCTTTGGCACCTCTTGGCCTTTATCGCTCCCCGACAGCTCCACTTGGCAGCACAAGTACCCCGGTGCGAACTGCCTTTGATAGGGCAGGGGGGGGTGGATTGGGGCGGTGGTCGTGCAGACAAGACTCGTTTGCCGCAGGGCCTCACCAAGGAGAGGCCATCTAACTGCATGTAAGAGGCAGGCTGCAGGATCTAGTACATGGAAGGCAGGGGGGTGAGTTTATAAATACCTCACCCTCCCAGGAGAATATATGGGTGCAGTTCACCCTGGAGACCCTGGATGCCTAGGCAGTTAGTCAGCAGCAGGCTGGCCTGTGGTGGCAAGGCGGCACGGGCCAGAGGGGGTCATCTCTGTACCCGGTGCCCAAAAGGATGATTTATTATGATCAACCATATTGATTGTTTACCTATAACCATGTTTTGTACCAATAAAATCCAACGGCCTTCCTTTTATTGCCAACGCTTGAACAAAGTGGTGTGGTAGTATTTTTGGGGGAGGAGGCAAGGCCGGGAGGCTTGATGCCAACCCACAAAATAACATATGTATGTCTGCTGCATATGGGTTCAACGGTTATGTGGATTGAAGGTGGGCGGCCAGCGTGAGGGAGGATGCTGGCCGGAGACATGTGGTGTGACAAGACAAGGCACAGGAAGACTATTCAATGGAGACACACTAGATTCATTTAAAAAATCAAAACAACCATTGTTAAAATATATGTTGGGTTTTATTTTAGATCTTAATTTCAATTGAACATAAATAATAAACATTACACATTGTAAATTTCCGGTTGCAGCACATCCAGGGAAAATCTGCGGTATTGTCCACTGTCGCTGGGGAAATGTTGTCTAACGGAAAGTACCGCACAGGCAGGTATTACTCTCCGAACGCGGTGTCCAAGCCTCCCGTGAAGCCACCAAGTGAAGCAACGATAGGCCACCAGCCTGTACCACCTGTGAAAAAAAAAGATGCAAACTGTATTAAAATGACAAAACTTTCTTATCAATGTCGATTCAGGTAAAAAATGACATTCTGCTTTGAAAAAAATTCTATCTAGAAAATGCACAATATGGAACCAATTTACATGCGTTCGAATTATATGTAGATGTATTTTTATATGTGTGTGGGAGACGACCATGAAATAGAAGTGACATCACTGACATCACAACCAGAGTATACTTACTCGTTACTCGGATTACGCGGCCGAACAGTGCCGCGAAGTTCGTGCATAAGCACCATCATCATCCTCAACACGGTCCGTGAGAGGCAGGCTTCCCTGAACTCTGGCAGCTTGGTGATGCATTGCGGACTTGGCTCGCCTTCCGAAATGTAGGCCAAGCACCCGGAATTTTCACGGCAGCAGCAGTTCTCCTCCTCAGTTGGCATTAGCTCGCACCGATTGCACGTGCACCAGGTGGAGACGCCGTCCATGCGACATGGTCCAGGCTCTTCATCCGTTGACTGGTCCTCCCAACTGCCGTCCGAATCCCCATCGTTTTCGCGTGCTTGCCTTTCCAGTAGTTCCTCCTCGGTGTACTCGGGCTCGTACATATACGGCATTATTGTAGCCATTGTGTGGTAAAGAAAGTAAAATAATTTACAGAGATGGTACAGGTGTTCACAAGGCCTAGAAGCGGCGAAGGTAGCTGACCAGAGCACAGAAACGAGTCACAGAATACTCAAAGTAACACAGAGAGAGGAATGGAATCGAAAATCTGCTGCTGTGTGTTGTGAAACGGTGTGTTTATACTTATTGAGGAAAGAGGCGTCCTGCCATTTCCATGGCGACACGTCATTAGCTGAGGCGCAGCGATTGTTGACACGAAACGTGCTTTGGCGTTGGGAAATGGGCGGTACGCGTCTGCTGATGTCAGGCTCAGGGGCGGGGGATTTGATTTAGTGCCGCAAAAGCAGGTGAGCCAGGGCGATGCGGCAAGTGATAGGATTATCAGAAAATGGCGGCTGATTTCGAGTGCGTTAATGGACGAAAAGTCGGGTATGGTCCATAGGAAAGTTTTCTACGATCTACCGATTTATGCTTAAAAACACATGGCCGAACCGTAGGGACAATAAAACAAAAGTCCCGGAACTATCCTTTAACCATAACTACATGGCCACTACTGTGGCCATGTAATATATATATATATATATATATGTATATATATATATATATACACACATGCTTTGTGAATGGACACAGAGGTATGACAGTTCAGCCCAGAGGGTGTCTTTACACCGAACTGAGTAAATAGCTGCAACTGTTAAATATTAAACTCTTGCTTGCTGAGCATAAACAAGCTAATACTCTGTTCGGGTGCTTCATTATTTGCTAGACTCAACAAAATAGAGTTATAAAATACTATTATTTGTTGACATTTTGCAGAGGTTTCTCTAATAGGAAATAGCTCCTTCACCCTCAATAGGCTAGCTCCCATTAGACAAGAGGACCTCTGCGTCTCCTTGGGTTAGGGGTCTGTTTCTATAATGGGAAATAGCTGTTTCATTGTGAATCGGCTAGTTCACATTAGAGGACAGGACCTTTCTGCTTACCCAGGAGGTTTGTTTCTCGAATGGGAAATAGCTGCTTCATTGTAAATAGTTCCCATTAGACGAGAGGACCTCTTGTTCTCTTGTTTATCATCAGCATGTCGCGAATGTACTCTTTCTGACAATATTCAAAACAACACTCTCAGTGCTGTAATAAACTGCTCAATGGTCTCACAATGTTTCTCGTGCCTGATGGCAAAGTGATAGCAAGCCAAAATGTTATTCCCCTTCACCTCATAATGCTTGTCTATCCTGGCTGTGCATCCATCAAGCTTAGTTGTGTTGCCCATCTCGATGGATTCAGGTAGTCTTAATTACAACACTGGTAGTTGGTTATCTCCATTAAAATGCGCTATCAAGCACTGGCGTTGGAGCCATGTCAACAAGGAGGGAGAACCAGCATGGTTACCGGCTTGTGTATCATTCCAACATGGCCACCATGTTGCACAGTACTATAACACACACAACAAATCTGTTGTAAAGACAACAGACGCCAAAGGCTTTTATGCTTATAGCACAGACACAGCGGGTTCCAAACTAACACAGACTTCGATGGAGAGCAGTTCCATGCTGGCTACACAATTGACTCATAGCTAATCCCGATCGCGGTAAGCAATTTTAGATTCCCCGACTCAACATAGTCAAGCACGCATTAGTTCTGCGCAAATCGTAAGCGGATCTCTAAGCATGCATCCACCGCAATAGGGACACATCAGGCTAGTCGTCCACCAGTCTATTTGTGACACTACACGCTGTTGTGCAACACATATACCATGTTCATGCACCGGCTCCCACTTTTCTCGCGCATGCTTCACGCTTCACTTTCTATCGGTATGTAATCTTCAATCGGGACTCCACGCAGTGAGAATGCATGAGCATCAGAAACGCACTACTTAGGATGCCATTACTTTGTCCCCACGACCTTCCACACCAACTATCACGGGACACTCTGCACAGGCAGGGTGCCACACGTACCAGTTCATCTGGGGTATGCAAATGTGACTTATCCACAGTGTTGCGTTCCTTGTAGCATTTACGCACCATGACTAGAATTTATCCACCCACTGTGATGCGCTTTTATAGCATTGACTTACCACGACTTCAATTAGATTGATTGTAATCGCACCTCGAGGTGATTCCTTCTATATTAAGGTAACTTTCTTTTATTTCAACAAACTGTCATCCATAAGGCTGGTTTATGAGCTTATCACCAGCCTGTCTGGACCCGCTATGATAACCACTAGTGGAGTCCTTTTCCATACCGTGTCCAACAAGTTTTACAGAGTAAGCCCCTCTGGGGTCTCTTCATTAACTAGAGCAATATGTAAGGAAAAAGGGCCTGTACAAGTTGTAAAGCAGCTCAGGAGAATTTTCCAGTGCAAAGCGGGTAAAATACTACATTCCCTATGAGCCTTTGCTTTCAGATGGAGAAGAGCAGGTGTGCTGGTTCATTAACAATAGTTTAGACACTCCCCCGTCCGTGCTGCATGTTGGTGATTGTTGGCGTGGCAGGCACGGGCCGGAGGAGGGAAGCTGTACATACGAATGGTCAGAGACTTATGAAGGACCGGGCTAAGTGGTGAGGTCGGGAGTCCTAGCAGCGCTCTGTCCCTCATGAGGGCGCAGAGCAGAACACGTTTGGAGGCTTATGAAGGATCCGGGCCAGGCGGTGAGGTTGCTGTTTCCAGCAGCACTCTGTCCCTCCTAGGGCACGGAGCAAATCACGGCGGTGTCCATGCAACGTGGGAGAAAACATTGCTTGGGGAGGTGCCAGCAAGTCCCCAAAGCCTCAGTTAAGCGTTTCCTATGAATATGAATGTGATCGAGGGGTGCATATTGTCATTTCTTGGGTGCGGCTTGCACAGTGTTTTATTTACGAAACATTTTCACGGGCACACTGACAAGGGATGAATACGTGCCACGGAGGACTGCCCGTGTATTTTCCTCAGCAGAAGGCTCACAAAAACATGCTGGGCACGCCGCGAAATGCGGAATCATAGCGCTCTTAACAGTAGAATGTTGGGGAAACACTATTCATGAAAAACTGAGAAATGCCATGTTTGTTTGTGGCTGCTTGCTTTTCTTCGTTACATTTCATGTCAGTCACAAGTAATTTATGTTCAAGGCAGAATTATGAGTTACCCTTCCCCGGCTGACACTGTAGGAGGGGTTTGAGTCACTCCCATGAGGATACCACACTGTGGCAAGATCCATGTTGTTGCTTGTGCTATTTGTCCATTATGTTGTACGCTGCTGCAGTTATCCATGGGCATTAATAACTCTTAATGTGCCTATGTTTGTTGCTGAATATAGGTTAAATAGGCATACAGGAGTAGGGGCTATATCCTAATCAAAAAGGGTACTGGCCAGGCAGAGGAGATTCATAGTGGTGTTGCACTGGTTGTACAAGTGTATGTTGAATATGTTATGTTTTTCCCTATGTTCCCTATCCCTACCCAAATTTAAAATTCCTAAACCTCTTTCCGGTGACCAGAACACCCCCTACCTATCCACAACCTCTCCCTAACCCTCTTCTGCCCATTGGCTGCCGTGTGGTGCCTGTATATACTAAAATCAGGAGCCCATGCCAACCAAGGTGGGCAGGGTCAACTGCATTTGGCTTTCGTGGCTTGGAAGGAGTTGTGTGATACTCCAGGGATGTGACACAATAATAGCTTATTCAATAACGAATGATACACCTGAATGGCAGCCCAGTGACTCAAACACCATCCATTGTTTAATATTCCACAGATACACTCAGGACCCATCATTCATTGTCCTCTCATCCATTCCTAATTCGTCTCGATGAAGGCCGCCCAACCTAAAGCACATTAGATCTGATAAAAGTGGGCGAACACCTGTGTCGACATTTCTTTCTACAGTGTCAAACGTCAACACTGTCATCCCAAAGCTGTTTGAATCAGCCAATGTTATAAGAATTTTGGCTCCCAATAGATGAAATGGGGCCCACCTGTTTTGTACAACATGTTTTGTGAAGAAAATGCCTGTTGTTTTCTCATGTGTGCATTGATCTCTTTGCCAATTTTATCAAATCATATATATACACAATATCTTGTTTTGTCCTGTGTAACTATGATGTTTCTGTTCTAAGCAATTAATTCTGTTATAACTTAATTCCTCTGAAAACTCTTCATGAGTAAAGCATTGTATTAAACGTCTCTGAGTCATAAGTTTTTCGTCCATTCGGGACGCCCTGATCAATTGTATTGTTAAAGTAGAATTATTTTCTTTTATTATGGTACTTGCATTATCAGTTCATGGATCTTACATATTCATCATATTCACGATTTATTATAACCATTTAAATGGACCAAAGTGTAAGATTATATCTTGTATCCATTGGCATAATTATGGATAATTATGGATCTATGTGTTCTAATTGAACCTGAACTAGTTGCATTTTTTTCCAAATGTGTTGTACCTTTTTGTCAGAATGTGGGGTAGGCCGCTCCTCCCCACCCCTTATCAAAACCAATATTGCCCCACCGTCTACCTTTTGCTGGTAAAAAATAAAACAAATTGAGGGGAAAAATAAAATTCGACCAGTACGGGGGTTGACCAAAATACATAAATGCATAATTATACTGTTAACTGGTGTTATGTTCACTAATATTCTTAATAAATACACAACTTTAAAAAAGAATAACAAACAGTAACTTAAAGAAATAGACAATTGGGTAATGGAAGTGTTTTTATTATGACAAGTGCTTACACTGTAAAGAAACAAAGAGTACATATACATGTATAGACTGAATACATAATTCACATTACACAGTACATTGGCAAATGCCTTTTTAAAACCAAAGATCGAATTAGCGGAACCATATGGAGTGCATCGGTTTTACAGGAGGTGCGGGTGGGGGGGGATTGGAAGAAAAAGAGGAGTGAAACATTATCAGAATAACTGTCCTCATAACTGCAAGAATTTGATAACGGAAAAAGTAAACTTTATTGTTGCAAATGTTCAATCTTGTGTCACAATATTTCCTTTAAGGGATCAATAGAAATCACGACTCGATATCACCTTCAGCAGGGGCATGCTGACACATAGTGCCTGAAGTTTGTGACGCAATTAGCAATCTATAAATGATTTGCTTTGAATAATGGTGCTGTACTGTGAACAAGTACGGGCAAACTATACACAACTAAAGATCTCAGAAAGGACATTTCCAAGTTAAATATTTCACCCGAAATATGGATTTATATGACAGTGAGGTAAAATAACATGAAAAGCAACTTGCGCTGCCTACAATTAAAAATGTGATTAGAGTGCAAGGTACTCAGAAACAAAGCCTAACTCTTTGACCACGACAGATGTTTAGGACTACAACTCCCATCAGACCTAACCAGTGTAGTAAATGGTGAGGCATATGGTTTTTCACCGTAGTGACACCCTTTCTCTTAGTCCAAAGTACCCTTTCCTCCATAATCTTGGGATGTTCAAAAGATCAGGACCGGAGCCTGTTGCCATGTTGATCAGTCTCATATACCACTTAATAGAGAGCATTGGTAATTGACAATAAGCTAATATTTTCCAAAACATATCTTTTAGATTGAATTTTCTGTCCCGAGGAAGACGAGGCTCTGTGCTCTTCGTTGAATCTAGCCAGGCCCTTGGCTATATGACTAGAAAGGGAATGTAGTCAGCGTGAACGCTACAAGATTTAATATGGTTTTAGCTAGTTGGCACTCAGCATTTTTGAATGGCACTTGTCACTTGCCACTTTTTGACTCGGCTACACTCTTTGCACTTTAGTCCGGCATTTCCAATATTTATGATTTGCCTTGGTGAAATAATATGGTTCTGCATTGATTTTTATAAGACAAATTTTGTACTCAGCACTTTTATATGGATGTATTATGTATTTGTATGTACAAGGTAGTTTTGTTAGTGTGCATTTATGTATTTTTGATAGGTGTTGTTTTTATGATGAGCTCTATGTGTTAATATGTGGTTAGTGTTTTGAAATAAGTCACTGTGAGCAGAGCAAAATGAGCGGTATGCATATCTACATTACCTTGCAGCTGCATATATTCTGTTGCCATTACATGTATTATATGCATTGGGCATTTATTTTTGTATGCAAAAAATTCACTTATTTACACTCCACAGTGTCTGAGGTATTGAGGAAAATGGCTTTTAAAGTATATCAATTTATTGTTTAGCAACATTTATTGCTGATTTCAATAAAGCTAGTAATGTTTATTTAGTCAATTAGTGAGATGATACACACAAAGCTCTTTATGTATTGAGCTTTGTTACTACGCAGCAAACACTCAGAATGTGTAGAAATTGGTAGTGCTATTTCTTTATTGATTGGAAGGCAGAAATCTCCTTTGGTCGTAAATTGGGGTGTGTTCTGAGAACCACCTTTTCCCTGTAGAGGATAATAGAAGGTGTTCTGCATGGAACGCTTGTAGCTCACTTATCCGTCAAGCCTGGGTGACAGCAACCAAAAAAGACCACCTTTAACGACAATCAACAACCAGCAGTTCAAACAGTTTTCACATGAGTGCCGGCAGGACCACTTTGAGGTCCCACTGGTTGTGCAGTATTCTCCTTGGCAGGTAGTCTCGGTAGACCATTAAAATGTCTACAAATTATTTGATTTGCTAATGACAGCGTCCACAGTTAGCTGTTCTAATATGCCGCTATTACTGCCAAATAGGTCAAGAACACAGACACACCACTTTCCACTAATGGTGTGAAGGAGAGATCATCCAGGCTTGCCTGCAGTGGGTTTTTGCTACTCCCTAAACACCAGTGGAAACAACACCTCCATTTACTCACATACTGGGACCTGTTGGAATCCTTCCTTATGGCCCAAAAGCTCCCCATGTTCTTTTGAAAGGGTTCCAGAAGACCTTAACCTAGGTCCTGAAACGATTCTTCAGATGGCACCACTTCTCCCCAGGGGGAAGACCCTTTCCAGGAGGCTAGGGAGGTGAGGCCCCCCTAGGGGTAGTAACACAAAGGAGGACCGCATAGGGAGGATGAAAGTTTGGGATACGATGTATTTAACTCCCAATCACAAGGGGTAATAACACCCAACCCTTCCTTAGACGTGATAAAATCAGAGACAATGAGCCTCATTACGTGGTAGGCGGTAAGGGATTACCGGCACCGGTAAGGGCATCGGTGCCGGTAATTCCTTACCACCCTATTCTGAGGTCCCTTAGCGGGTCCCTTCCTTAACGCCTGGTCTTATCAGGCGTTATGGAAGGGACCTGTTAAGGGACTTCAGAGCTAATAATGGTACCGCAAATTGCGGTACCGTTATTAGCTCCATCCCCATTCCCATTGAGCTCTATGGGGTAAGTCCCTATTTCGGGAACCCGGACCGGGAATGCAGTAAGGGGGTAGCCATGGCGCTAATAGCGCCATGGCTACCGCCTATCGCGTAATGAGGCCCAATGTGTTACTGTAAAGTGTCGGACAGTCTCCATGTGAAAAGAACTGGGACGAAGAAGAAACCAAGAATGCTTTATTCAAGCATGAAGAGTATTCAACCAGTTGCTCTCAATCGGACTGACATTACCCCAGGGCAGTCCCAGCTACTTTAGACAAGCAGTAAAGGAGTAGGAGAACCACCCCCAGAGAGTAAGCTACCTTTGGGAGGAGAGTCCAGAAAGCGATGATGCTGCCAAAAAGCATGCGAGCTGGAAGTAGGGTGTTCTAAGGCTGTAACCAGACAACCGTCTGAAGTGCTGGAGTTGAGCCAAGGAATGAAAGGGAAGCGTCTCGTCCATTGGCAGAGAGCCAGCAAACCTGAAGTCGAAAGTCAGTGCAGTGGGGCCTGACATGTAGTGGGTTGATCGTGCAATCCAATTTTCCAGGTAAACATGGATCCCATGGCATAGCAGTTGGTATAACACAGCATCCATCACCCATGTAAACATCATCAGCAGACTTTAGGCTGAATTACAGGACCTTGTGCTGATAGTGTGTGTATTGAGAATATTGGAAACGTAGAAATGTTCTGTGGGCCTCCAAACAAGTATGTGCATGTATGCATCCTTCAAGTCCAGTGAGCAAAACTAAACTCACTAGATGAGGGATGTCAAAATGTGGCCAAGGGTAACCATCTTGAACCTTTCAGCTGGAAAGCATTGGTTGAAGTTTGAGAGATTGAGGATGGTCCTCCAACCAGACTTGTCCTTCTTGGGCTGGTTGTTACAAATGTGGGACATGCACAGCCTGTGCATTAACAAAAGATCTGAAAGAAATCAACCTGAATAGTCTAATATGGACATACAAGTGTTTTTCCAACTGTAAAACAAAATGGTCAGTGTACGGTATAAAATGTCCTTGCAACCTACTTTACATAGGCAAATGCAAACGAGAAATCCGTCAAAGGATTTATGAACACAAATCGTGCATCAAAAATGGAATAGATGATAAACCGATGGTTGCGCATTTCAAAGCAAAGAAACACCATCACTCTAATATCTTTTGGTTCATTATAGAAACTGTAAAAAATCCTTATAGAGGAGGAGAACGTGACATGATGCTTCGTCGCCTTGAACAGAAATGGATTTACCATCTAGGTACGGTCAAAAAAGACCTCAACATCGCAATAGAGTGGAATCTCTTTTTCTAACACAATCATTTTTGTCATCAGTCCTGCTGATAAGTGTTTTTTTGTAGTGAACAATCCTGTCTCTATACAAACTAGCATTGATGTCTCCTCTTCTCTTGATAGTTCTAATGACCATATGAAAAATTACAACCTCTGGTTGTTTTGATGGCTTTTTGCTACACTTCACTGCACACCTTTTTAAGATATGCTGTTTTTTGGTCTCTATATAAGTCTTTTTGAAAACGAGCAACAATAATTGATTGTCTAGGTATGTCCTTTGGGTGTACTATACATAAAATAATCAGAGAAATGTACATCAACGGGTTCTTTATCATATCTGTATTCTAAAGTCTTTTTTGAGTGTGTCAATCATTGATGTCATGTAAAATCAAACTACTATGTCCAAAGCATATTGATTGTATCCCTGTTTGTGCAAATACCATATAAATGCTGGCACTAAAAAAAGTATTCATATTGTGGTGACACCCACATCACTAAAAGTCTTTTTCCATTCGTGTCTATTAAGGACCATCATGTACCTATTGCCATGCGGCTGTGCTCCAGCATTTCTTTTTCATATTTTTCCACATCACTACCACGCAGGTGTCTCCCAATATCGCGTGGTGCATTGATAGAACCAGACTTACTCCCTAATGCGCATAAAATGTGACAGTGTAATTCTGTCCCATCCAAACAGCTCTGCAGACCAAGGCGACTTTAGAGACACGGCAATTCCCTTCGAATACCGTGGGGTTTGTCTGCACGCGAGCCACCCAGTTTTTCTTTTTTGAACATTATGAGAAATAGATGATGCTGTGATTTAACACAAAAAAAACATTTGTATAATATATAAAAAATAAAAAGATTTTTGGGGAAAACGGCATTGGTATGCCCAAACCTTCCATTAATATACAGCCTGCTTACAAAGGTTTATCAATAGCAGGCTCACAGGCTAACAGTGAGTTCACTACTACTTAGTTCGTGCATTTGCGAATACGTGCTTTATTCCTAAATAAAGTTTTAGTGGATTGACAAACCCATTTCAATCTCCAGTGGGCACACGCGGCAACCGAGACACCATTATTTCGCCTAATGGAGACAGCTCCTGACATCAAGGTGAGCAGCTCCGCTCGTGGGAGCCATCCTTCACTATATTCACACCCTTTAGACACGGTATTCGCTTGCAAGTCCGCGTGCCCCTTTCTTAAATGCAAGCGCTGCACACATGTTGGCCAGCACATTTATATAATAACCGCACATCTTTTTGCCGACGATGTTTTCAAAGTACAAATGATGTTTTTAAAGTACAAATGATGCCGTGACAAAATGAAGTCCGTTTTTTTTCAGAGAAGTCAAGAACTGATGCCTTTATTGTGCATCCCGTTACAGCCTGTTTGTCCATACTCCATAGGCCATCCACATTACCTAACACAGGCATCCGCATGCAAAAGTGAGCCTTTTTCTGCCAATTTTAAAACAGTGATCGGCATATGTGATTGGTCTATTTGGCAGCTTTTCTTTTAAGTACAACAACATGTAATTACGACATGCGTGTTTAAACATTACAATAATGTGTAAGCCTAGTTTTGTGCACAAAATAGATATGGGGCCTCATTACGACCCTGGCGCTAAGTGTTTAACGGCGGCGTAAAAGGCTGCAGCGCCGTTAAACACTTAGCGCCTTACTACGAGGTCCCTTTGCGGGACCCGACCTTAACGGCTGGTCTACACCAGCCGTTAAAGTAGGGACCCGCAAAGGGACATTGGTGCTAAGTATGGTACCGCAATTTGCGGTACCGTACTTAGTGCCTTCCCCATTCCCATAGAGCCCTATGGGGCGAAAATGGGAATGGGGAAGGGCCATGGTTCAATGGAGAATCACCGCCCCGCCAACCTTGGAATGGGGTGGTAATTCCCCATTGAACCATGGCGGACCCGTTACAACACCGGCACCAACCATGGTGCTAATAGCGCCATGGTTTAGCGCTGGTGTTGTAATGAGGGCCATGGACTCTCTTTCTGGTCAGTACAGTTACAGTCCTCCCTTTCCCTAACTTTATTAGGATCCAATAAGGCGCATTTTTGTTGCGCAACAACTGGCAATCATAGCCTATATCTAGCCATTTCGCCTGGTCCATTGATGTACGGCTTTCCCGGCATTCCATGACAGATCTGCATTTCTACACACACCCTTGGTGTGCTTCTCAAAAACAACTTAACCAGGTAATTATACCGTGCTCTATCTGTTTAATAACTTTCAATAGTGGTCCCCTTTAGCTATATGACTAATAACGTTTTCCATCACTATAGGTATCTTTAATTGCACCTAAAAACCTGAATACAAGTCAGTTCCGGTTTCCACCTCTGTCTCCCTAGACGCTATTCTTTACAGGTGAAGGTTTAGACCTGTTCTTTGTCCACATTTAATTAAAAAATGAACACAATCACACTCTTTTAATTTCATTCTTTTCAGATTAATATTCGCATTCATAAGTACACCATTCTGTTGTCCTGAAGAAAGCTTGAAGCCTTCGAAAATCATGTTTTTGAACAACATGACATTAGTGTTCAAACTAAATGTAATTGACTGATAAACATCACAACCAGTCCTTCAAGCCAGAAACACCAAACCTGTGTCGACAGTGTAAATGTGCTGCATATTGAATACTGCACATCAACCAATTCTTTTGATGCAATAATTTTTCTGTTACTGTTAAGACTTACGTCTAATTGTTTTTCATGTTTTTAACATGTTGTTTCTATAAAATTTCATTTTAGCTGTTTGACTCCGAGTGTGATTCTGTATAACTAGTCTGATTTAACGATTAGTTTTCCAGAATAGGTTTCCCCACCTTCACCGCGCCTAAGGGAGGGGTAGCCTGGTTGCTTCCTTTTTGCTTCTTCTTGGGCTGGGCAATACATTTTGCGACGAGTCTGAGGCGAGTCCATTTTCCAGTCCTTTTTGTACTGGAGATACCGTGGAATTGTGTTGGATTCGTGCACGGGTTACAAGAATCAACCATAGTGGCTTGAATTGCATTGGGACGGTGGAAATACAATATTGGTGCTTTAAATCAGAGGTCAACCCATAAAATGTGACTCCCAGTGCGTAGCGCCAGCTTGCGAGTCAGAGGCGAGTCCAGTCCTTGCCTATGCATTGCATGGTGAAATGGCAGCCCCAAACTCTTCTGTCGTAGCTGCCCGCCCAAACACCAGAGCAAAGTCACGACTGCCTCTACACTCACATCGCGAGTCAATGCTGCTGTCTTTGCCCACAAGGACAAGGTAAGGCGCGCGAGTGGTCCACTGCGAGTGATTGTGAGAATGTGTCCTTATTATCCGGTGACGGTGGTGTCTGTGAGACACACACAGGTCACGGTGTTAGTGGCTTGACGAAAGAGTCCCGAACAAAACACAAAATGGTCGGGAAAAAAATACCCATGCACCAACACTTACACAACTAACGGCTTCAAACGAAGTTATGACACAACAAATAGGAAGCCTCCGTCCCCAGGGGCATGGGAATCAAGCAGAGATTGACGGAGCTAACTTGCCGGTCCCGTTGCGGGGGATGGCACGGGAGAGCCAGCTCCGTGACTCGCGGGGGTTGAACGACAAACATGAGAATGCAGTGGCAAGTGGAATAAATGTAACAGATGCCAAGCTCACAGAGGTGGGGCTTTATATTAACTGCGCACATAACCTGTCCCGGCATGGCGAGGACAACCAGGAAAGAGTTCATGTTGTGAGCTTTCAACATGCAAAAGTGCCCACGAGAACTTTGTTTTAAGATAACAACAGCTTAAGTCCTGGAGCAGCGAGAGATTAAAAAAAAAGGATAACTTTCAAGAAAGACATGAAATTTCCCAAAGTGACGCAATTAGTAAAGTGTTTGAGGAAGAAAAAGATATCTTATACCCAACTACAGTAATGAATTTGGATGAATCAATCTACTCGGATGCATCGGAAATAATGACAACTACCGATAAACACAAGGGGTCGAAGGCGTTGGAGATACGAACAAGGCCACACAAATAAATACACACAATCATAGATTAAATAGTGGCAACAAGGATCAAAGTAAGGAACTGACGAGGGATAACTGTCCAGAATCCATCGAAGTCCACAAGGAGAACAAAAGCAGTGACAATAGTCAGCAAGAGGGTTCTGTAAAAGAGTCTGCACAGGGATGTAATGGCAGAACAGGAAAAGGCATAGGACGGAAAAGCCTGTTAGATCAATTCGAACATAACGAGAAAGAGAAAGGGCAACTCATGGAAGAGTCAAATGAACTAACGGAAATTGACCATGAAAATAGAACAAGTAATTTAGAGGGCTCATACGTGAATGAAGAAGTCTTTACCACAGGAGACTGTCAGTCTGGAAAAACCAAATCCCTAACCATCGCGTTGCCCCCACCCCCCATGGCAAACAAGCTTCGGTCTTGGACAATCTTTGACAACCTCCTAGGGGGTTATGGATCACTATACCCCCACTTGGCTGCATTCGTATCAGGCCCTATGTGCACTGTGTTTACTCCTAGATTACTACTGACAACAGAATAACAAATAACATAAGACACAAGACACAAGAAAACACATGAATCAATTCAATTATAACAATGGGATACATTTATTTATGTACACACAGCTAAGCATAATGCATAACAATGCAGGAAGTTCTAATGCTATGTCTAATTTGCACCTTTTATACTTCTGATGCAAAGCTACCATGTAATGACTATAAGCCTTTTAGGTTTCTAATGCAAGCCTGTGCTGCAAGTGTGTGGTTCTAATGCAATCTAATGCAAGCGCTAGCATCCATCACCTCCATGGGCAAATCAATTCACACCAATCCACACCATCTTCACACTCTCACTTTACACAATCCCCTGTCTGGTTTTCCCCTTCACCCAAAGCTCTTTGTGTGTGTGTGTGTGTGTGTGTCCTAATCCATCAGTTTAGCCTAGGCCAAAACCATACTTCCCATTCTGCATGTGTTTCCAGCTCTGTCTTTGCCAGATCGATCTCATCAAGGCACGACTCTGCAATCAGTCAGTCAGTGGCACCAAGACACCTCTCTCTCTCTCATCTCGTCTTGCACCATCTCCAGCCAACTCTCTGCAACTCTCCCGAACTCCCCTTCAGCAACCAACAACTCTGCAACTCTCTGGCTCTCTCGATTTCCCTCGAACTAGCTCCAGCAAACAACTTCTAACAGGCTCTCCTCTCCTCCTTGGTTATAGTCCCCAATGACGCACATATCTCTCTGTGGTTACTCTACTAAGAATGTCTCTCTCTGTGTCAGCATATAGCAATGCCTGCCTGTCTGTGTTTGCGTGTTCCTTGCACGGCATGTCCTGTCACTTTGTGTGCTGTCAGCGTGACATCTGAACATCATATCTTTCTTTCATGGCCATTCTGTGTCTGGTGCGAAAAACACCATCTATTTCTATCTTTCTGCATTCACTCCACTGTAGGCATCACTCTTCATTATAAAATGCTCTTTTAGGCCCCGTCTCTCTCATGCAAAAGCACCTTCTCCATCTCTCTATGTCACTCCCTTGGCACAGCCCCCACCTTTGCAGTCTCTGCAAAGCACACCAGCCAAGCTGATAAGCTTCCTTCTCGGACAAGGGTGACCTCTCATCTACCAAGCTGTTTACAAATTCCTTCGTTCAGTGTTAACCATAACATTTCTTCGCGCTGAGCCCAGTGCTCTCTCTCTCTGTGTCTCTCAATCAGCAAATGGCTGAGGCCTCGTGTTAAATGCTTCCTAGCGTTTACCGCAAATCCAAGCACTATATGCAAACTCATTCTAGGTGACTTAACATACATACATACATACATGACAGTCTCTTTGTGTGTCTCTACAAAGCATACATGTGTAGTAAATGGTTCTTCATGTATTTCAAATATGACACTGTGTGTGTTATTCCAGGCCTAATTCGTTTCTATCAGCCTAAGCGCTATTTCTAATGCAAACATAAATGCATAGCAAATCATGGTGCAAATATACTGTGTCTCTAAAGCTCAATCATGGCACTTCAAATACGTGTAAGTGTCATTCTATTGTAAATGGCAAAATGTGTCTAGCATGTTTCTCTATCATTCTAAAGGCAAATTGCAAATTGCAAATGCATACAAAGGTGACAGTCTAATATGTGGATAGTGTCTACTTCAGCAATGTACTAATCAGAACTAAACAGAATGCAATAATGGAATGATTCCATTACAAAGAATAATGATTGGGTAATGTTGATTCTAATGATTCTCTAATAATGGGTCTTATAATGGGTAATGGTTCTCTACAGAGAGTCTTATAATTCTCCTAATGATAACAATCCCAGGCTCCTCACTTTATCCAATTCCACAAGACAATTGTAAGGAGGTAAATAATCAGCAGCAGAGACTGATCGGTGGGGTCTTGGGACTCGAGTGGGTTACACACTACACAAGTGTTTGAAGCAAATGACGAAGACTCAGACCCGAGTAAAGAGCATTTGACAATCCATGGAAGGAAATGATGGACGAAAAAGAAATAGAAGCCATTTGAAAACTGTAAGATTCTACTGCCACCGGGCCAGATGGTTTATCCAGCATTCACCTAAAAAATGATCCAACAACTTGGGCGATGATTAACAACTTATTTAAACAGATTGTGAGTCAAAAGAAAATCCCAGGAGTTTGGAACAAAAGTATTACAGTTCCAATATATAAGAAAGGAAAGCGGGACGACCTGAAGAATTATCATCCCATATCCCTATTAGCAAAAATTGGAAAGTTATTTGCAGCAGACCTCCAAAGGAACCTATCCAGCTGGGCAGATAAAAATAACATCATTGACCCCCGACAATTGGGTTTCACTAAGAGAATCAGCATGGACCTGATCCTTTTCATCCTAAAAATGCTTAAAACAAATGTCTTGAAGTTTAAGAGGGAAGTGCATTTGGCATTTGTAGACCTTAGTCAAGCATTTGACATGGTAAATAGGAGGAAGCTATGTGACAAACTGAAAAAGTGGAAGTGCCCTGAAGAGATCTTGAACCCAATAAGAGCACTACACCAAAACACCTCAACTCAAATTCGACTAAATAACAAAGGAGCCTTGACATCAGATGTTGCAATCAAAAAAGGTGTGAAATAGGGTTGTCTGCTAGCAGCCACTTTATTTAAACTATACATCGCAGATCTTCCAATAATAACTACGAATACAAGACACTTCCCTCCAAAGATGAATGATCAGGAAGTCGCAATAATCTGTTACGCAGACGACATTGTCCTAATGGATGAAACGAGAATAGGATTACAGAATCTATTAAACAATCTACAGACATATATGCTATCAAATGATCTGGTGATAAACAACGATAAATCAAAAGGTTGTCACAATCAGAGGCAGCAAAAAACCATCAATTAAAAACTTGAAAGGGCAAATTGGGGGAGAACATCTGGAACCAGTCTCTGAGATTTGATATCTAGGAGTAAGGTTCAATACCTCAAGTACCGAAACAAATTGGGAAGATGAGTTGTTCTCAAAAGCCAAGATGTTAAACTCACAAGGCAGTATAATAAATAGAAGATTTGGGAAATTTTCCATAGTGTAGTAAGAATGTTTTACTCCCAGAAAGTTGTACCATCACTAATGTACGGGAGCGAAGCCGGAGTGAACCTATCATGTGACATTTGGTTGAAACTAGAAAGTATCTTTTGGAAGACCATACTAAAACTGCCCAGAAATACACCCATTGTAGCAATAAGATCAGAGCTAGGGTTGGAGTCCCTAGAAGTAAAGATGACATTGAAATCATTGGGATTGCTATGAATAATTAGTGAAGAAAAGCCAGCAGAAGGATATAAAATAATGGCAGTCAACGGTAGAGGGAAAAGTGCCTCCTATGTATACAAATGGAAAAAAGAATGGACCCAGATACTATCAGATTTGGGATCATCATTGGACAAGCTAATAACAAATCCAAATAGTGTTAAAGAGAAACTTTTTAGAACCGACTGGATCTTGACAAGATAGAAAGAAATGCATCTAAAGAACATCGGGAACGTGGTAAAAGAACATTGGAAAAGAAATGTCCTTCCAGAGTACTTATCCAAATTTCCCTCAAGCTTCCACAGAGAAAGATTAATGAAAATTCGGTTGGGAGTTTACCCAACAAACAAGTATAAGAACCGGACAGGCAAAAGAGTGAATGTGTAGATTTTGTCAACTTGAAAAGCAAATGGAAACAGCATTTCATCTACTGGAATGTGGTGCAGTATTTAAATTGAGACACCAAATGTTGACTACCCACAGACATCATTTGCAGCACAAAGCAACGAAGAATGGTTGGACTACTTAGTACAAGGAAATAACCATAGATTTACATGTGTTGGAATAAACTTTTTAGAGAAGATTCTTAAAGACAAAGATGTTGATAAGGACATTTTAGACCAAGACTAACTTTATTCAGCATGTGAACTGGAGAAATTGTGAAGACTGCTGAAGCACAATAGCCATGTGGAAGATTTTTAAAAGGAAATAGTAACGTGATAAAAGTTTACAAATGTAAAACTAAATGTTCACGATAAAAAAAATAAAAAATCTAAAATCTCAAGAAATAGCCGTTTGGTGAGATTAGACATATTGCATTCAACTTCAAGAGTTTCTGAAGTCCTTCTTCCAGATTTGATGAACATTCTTGAAGGAAGCGGGGTGGCAAAGGTGACATCAATTGTCCAATGGTCTGATGTTATTTCCCTCCATGCTGAAAAGCAGAGGGATACCTGGCTGCTCACTGGCGTTGTATGCTCCTAGGATTAAAGGGGGAGGTGGGAAAGGAGGGGCTGTCAATCTTAGGCTTTTCAGCCTTGCTCGACATGGTGCTCAAGAACATTTTTCCTGTTTGAGGTATGTTTATTTTTTGCTTGAGGTTTCGTGCTCCGGCTTTGTCTCCCCCTACATTGAAACTGAGCCAGGAACCCACCAAAACATGATGAGGTGCTGGGCCGCTCAGTTGTTCCAGTGCTGCAGGGTGAGAGTAGGCCCAAAGGCTTCCTGTTGTGGGAGAGTGGGTCTTCTTTTTAGTAAACTCTTCAGTCCTAAGGTAAAAAAAAGAGTTTGGACAACTAAGGGAAAGGCATTGACCTTTTCCTGTGCTTGTAGTAAGAGCTCTATGAAAATCTAGGCCCATTCATATTCCTCCAGCTGGGTGTCTCTGCGTGCCCGGCGGTTGACTCCAGAATATAAGGAGTAACCATACTAGCCTTCCGAATGCCTGAAAATAATTGTTTCTGCCTGTCTCAATTTTGGTCAGATACAAACTCTTCCATCTCTCTACATAGATTATTGCACACCGCTAGTATGGTGTCCGAGTTTGCCGGTTTCTAATATAGTGCACTGTTCAAGAAGATCTTTTTTCCCCCAATCTGTGTCGGGGGTATTCTCCTCCTATCCTGAAAGGGTAAGAGAGGGGGTGCCGGACCATGAACCACAGGTGGTAGATGCACTGACCTGCAACTTTGTGTTGCCATATACAGCTTCCTGATGAGTGCTGACCAGTGTACCCATGATTCAAAGCCATGAGGTGCCAAATGTATGAGTCATGCTGGGAGGCCGGCATGGTTTCCCCATCCTCTTTACATGCATGTGCAATGCTATCTCACCAGAATTAGGGGATTACTCTGGCTCCACTCCAGCCACTCCACCAACAGGAGACAGGTGTCAGTCTTGCCCGTTTGGTTTGGGTCTCCGAACACCCCTGATCCACCCAAGGCTCCCAGTGACCCCCCCCCCACTGAGCGCACAGGGCAGACAAATGTTTTTACCCCCGTTTCTTGTGCCTTACTGTGGCATCTATGCAGGTAGCTGAATTAGCACGATGACCAACCTTGAAACTGCAAAGGGCATGTCCCAGCAATCCTCTCCTGGCATCCAGCTAGTGGCAGCAAGCAGAGTGGCTGGCATGCTGATGACAACTAGTAGTGTCTTCCCTCCCGTACTTGTGCTCCTTAGTTCGGGATCTGAACGTTGGGCCCATGTGGGGAGGAGCGCGATCCCTCCCATATACATACTCCTCAGCAAGGGCCTGGTGTGGGCATCTGCATGCGCAGTCAGGAGTTTTCTTCCTACCATCTTGGTGAGGCACAGGTGCACCGAGCTAAGATATGCTGCACGCCTCATCCTGGACTATTTATTTTCAAATTTGTTTATTGCCATTTGTTATGTAGTACATTTACAGGACACCAGGCGTGTCTGCATTTCTAGGATAATGAGCATTTCAGAATAAAACATTTAACAAATTAACATTACAACATTCAACTATCTCCCAGTGTTTGATTTTAAGGTGAAGTTGCTTGGTGGAGCAGGGGGGGGATCCTAATGGTCTGGAGGGGGGGAAAAAAGTAGGGGGCCCATGCCTGTGAAAGCCCAGTGGGGTGACAGCGTGGTGGTCACAGGTCTTGTCAATTCAGTTCATGGTTCTGTTTCAGTGGGTTCATACCAATTCATGGGGGCTTGTCATCTGAGGGGTAGAACAGGGAGTCTGTGAGTTCTTTCCAGGCCTCAAGGGTCATACTAGAGTCATCTGTGGATCTGGCCACACTGTCCTCCCAGGCCGTTGTTTCTGCTCGTACCCAGCGTTTCAGTTCAGAGTGCCAGCTTTTCTGTTGGGGCCCAGTCGTTTTCTTCCAAGACATTGCCATGGTCCTCTTTGCCAGTATACACATAATATCCATTAATCCGGTGAGGTGCTTGAGTTTGGCCGGTCTGGTGTATGTGCCGAGCAGGCATTCCTCCGGGGTCCATTTGTATCTAGTCACCCCCAGATTGTCACTTGTCTGCTGTATGGCGGACCACAGGGATTGTGTCTTAATGCAATTCCAGAACACGTGGATCAAGTCCGCATTGCTCTGTCCACACCATGTGCAGTTAGAGGGCAACATGTTTTTGATTTGTGCCAGCCTGGATGGAGTTAGGTATGTTCGGTGTAGCAGGTTGAGTTGTATTTGTCTGAATCTGTGGCTCCTGGAGACAGACTTGGGGAATGTCAAGGCCCTTTCCCATTCTCCATCTGACAGTTCCCGGCCCATGTCTGCTTCCCATTTGCCTCTCAAAGCAGGACCCTGTGGGTTGGGGACGTCGCTCAGGTGGGCATAGATCTGGGACACCGGCTTCCAGCCCTCGCCTAGAGCATAAAGTAGTGTGATCAGGGGGTTTGGTTCCGGTTCTTCCGGCCATGACGACCATTTGGTTCTTGCTGTGGTTCTCATCTTCTGATACCACAGGAACTGGCCCGTATGGACTCCATCTACTTCCTGAAGTGTTTCAAAGTCTTTAAAGGCCCCATCCGCAAACAGGTCCCCCCATGAGTATATCCCGTTCCTTTCCCAGCGCCTGAGGTGGTGCAAATCTGCTACGGAGCCACATAGGTCCGGGAGTAATGGTATGTCCGGGGAGTAGTGGGGCTTAGAGCAGGCGAGGGTTAATGTCCTGCGCCATACTTTTTGCCCCAGGATAGCCATGGAAGGGGCTTTTCGCATTAGGTGGGAGGGGGCCCAGATGAGTTCTTTCATATGCAATGGGGATACTAGGGTCTGCAGGAGGGGGGTCTCGGATGTGGCTTCATCTGCTAGCCATTTAGTGACAAAACTAAGCTGTGCTACAAGGTAGTACTTTTCGAAGTTCGGGAGTTGGATTCCCCCTTGGGTGTACGGTAGCATCAGGGTGGAAAATGCTATTTTGTGTCTCCCTGACCCCCACAAGAAGTCCCGGGTTATCCTTTCTAGCAGGCGGAAAAAAGGTGCATTAATGTAAAAATTGATGTTCTGGAACCCGTACAAGAATCTGGGAAGGACAATCATTTTAATTATAGCAGCTCTTCCCATCATGGATAGGGGGAGTTTCGCCCAAAATTGCATGGATTTTCTCAAAGCTGGGATTGCAGTCTTCGTGTTGTGTTCATGCATTAATGTAGGGGTATGCATTATGTGTATACCTAAATACTTAAATGAGGTCAGCTCCCAATGTATTCCTACCGCAGGAAGTTCTGCTATGTCTTTCCCCTTGAGGCCTGCCAGAGGGAAGAGGCAGGACTTTGCCCTGCTAAATTGTATACCAGAGAACCTTGCAAAGTTGTCTAGGACGTCTAACATCGTGGGCACGTTATTTTGTGGGTCTCTGACGTATAATAGTATGTCGTCTGCGTAAAGAGAAATAATATGGTCAATACCCCCCAGCCGTATCCCAGCATCAAAGAATTGTCTTCGGAAGTATATGGCAATGGGTTCCAGTCCCAGTACGTAAAGCATGGGGGAGAGCGGGCATCCCTGCCTAGTGCCCCTGCGTATGTCCCAGGCTTCTGATATGTGTTTCCCTGTTTTTACTCTGGCCGTAGGTCTGTTATAGAGTATCTTGATCCATCTAATGAACCTTGGGCCAAAGCCGAAACTCAGAAGAACCTCCACGGGCCACTCCCAAAATATAGAATCAAATGCCTTAATGGCATCCAGGGACAGCAACGCATATGTCTCCGTATTGGCCTCTGTCTGGGCAATAACCTGTTGCACTCTACGTAGGTTCATGGTCGTGTTCCGGCTTGGTATGAAGCCACACTGATCCTCGTGTACCACGTCCCCTATAATTTTCGCCAGTCTGTCTGCTAATACCGTGGTCAATATTTTCACATCGCAGTTAAATATGGCTATTGGGCGGTAGGAGTCGCATTTATCGTCGGGCTTATTTGGCTTGATGATTGGAATTAACAAGGTTTCCCTCATGCTGTCAGGACGTATCCCTCTCTCATGTGCCTCCTGGAAGACCTCATGTAACAAGGGTGTTAGGGAGGTCTCATATGCCTTATAAAACTCAGTGGGCAGTCCGTCACTCCCGGGAGTCTTAGCATTGGTCAGTGACTTCATTGCCTCTGCTATATCCTCCGCTGTGATATCTGCGTCAAGGGCTTCAGCCTGTTCAGGGGTCAATTTGGGGAGCCCTATTTCCTCCAGGGTGTCTATGATTTGGTCTCGTGGAACCTGATCCTTGTGAGAGTAAAGGTGTTCGTAGAAGCCCTTAAAGGTTTCGTTTATATCTTGCTGTGCCTGTACTACCTTACCTTCTTCAGTCTGTATCATGGTAATCGTGTGCTTGGGATGTTCTTTCCTACACAACCAGGCCAGCATTCTGCTAGGTCTATCGGCTTCTCTGTGCGTTCTATTTGTTTTGGTGGCATAATCAAACTTGGCTAGTCTTTCCCAAGCCTGGGCACATTTAACCCTAAGTTCCTTAAGGTTATCTTCCCTTTTGGTGAGTATTCACCGGGGTAGATTCGAGCTGCTCAATCTGTCGTTCCGACTGATCTAATACACCCCTCAATTGTTTCCTGATGCCCCCTGCTTTCGCGATGATTTCTCCCCTCGCCACTACTTTGAGAGCGTCCCACATCGTGCTCAGGCGGGCAACGCTTCCCGTATTCCTCTCAACAAAACTATCTATAAATTCATGCAGTTCTTCTCTGAACACCGGATCACTTAAGGTGTCTATCGGCATTCTCCACATAGGGATAGGGGGTCTGGGGCCCGTTTGATTCCAATCTATTAAGAGCGGTGAGTGGTCTGAAATGGTCCTTCCCAAATATTGCGCTTCTTCTATTCTTTACAGGTGTTCTTCGCCTACGAAGATGTAGTCTAACCTCGTGTGAAGATCATGAGGGGAGGAGAAGTATGAGTACCCCCGAGAATCAGGATGGCGCTCTCTCCAGACGTCAGCCAGGTTCAACCTATCTGACAGTAAGGACAAGGCTGCGGTTGCCGCTGAGGGCCCTTTCGGGTGGGGCTGGGACCTGTCAAGGCTCGCATCATGGACACAATTAAAGTCCCCCCCCCATAAGAAAATACCATGTCTGTAAGGTGCGATTTTAGCATACATGGAGTTCAAGTGTGCTGGAATGTTAGTATTGGGGAGGTAAGAGTTCACTATGCATATTTCATCCTGTTCCAAGCGGCCCCAGAGAATTACAAACCTGCCCTCAGGGTCTGTCTCAGACCTGGTTAGGTGGAAAGGGAGTTAGGGATGGATCCGAGTGTACACACCTCTTGCATATTTGGAGTAGGTAGTGCCCACGCCCTGTCCCCCCCAATGTTCTCCCAGTCTAGCCAGGGAGTCCGCCGTGCAGTGCGTCTCCTGCAGTAGCGCTATCTGCACTCTTTTCCTGTTCAAGTAAGACTTGATTCTATTCCGGCGTAAGTAGGTTCCCAGGCCCCTCACATTCCAAGTCATTATCTTTATTTTAGTATTAGATGCCATTTCGAATCAATCGAGTTGTCAGTGAATCAGTCCGGCACCTACCAGTGACTTCCGCAGCGTCCCCTTGTCCATGCCGTCTCCCCTCCCATCCACCTTCTCCAGTATCGCTCATTTCACTCGTAGGAGATTCCGTAACTTGAGTAACTCCCATTGCCTTGAATGGGTAAAAACAAACAAAACAAGATGAACAGTCCCTAGCAGTTGCTCCCAACTTGCAATGCTCAGGGGGTCCCGAGCCTTCCAGGCCACTCCTGGCCTTCCGGATCAGGTTGTGTGTGGGCAGGCTGCTCACACAGTTTTCAGTGGGGTGTGTTTCCTAACTTCACTCGTTTGGTCCTTTGAGCTCTTGTGCGATATAGCTTACTTGTATAGCTTACTTTACTGAAGGCTTGCATTGGATGGTGCTTGGTTGGGGTCGGTCGTTATGCAGGGAGTACCCGTTTCCTTCTCTTTCTGGCAGGTTCCCAATCAGCCCCGGTCCGACTTTGAAGGTCCTGTTCCATCATCTGCCAGGTTGTTATGTTCTAGCCACATGTTGGCCGCGGCCGGAGTCTCTAGAAATATCGCTTTTCCATTATAGAGAACCTTGAGGCGTGATGGGTAGAGCAGCATGTACTTTAAATTAAGATTCCTTAGGCTGGCTTTTATCGGGATAAGGGAGTTCTTTGCTCGTTGCACTGCAGGGGTATAGTCGGGGTATATAACTATTGTTGCATCTTTCCTCTTTATCTCCCCTCCTTCTCTGGAGTATCTCAATATGGTTTCTCGATCTCGGAAATTTAAGATCTTAGCTATAATTGGGCGTGGATGGGATCCGGGTGGAGGACGTTTCTGGAGGGATCTGTGGGCCCTTTCCACAGAGAACCCTTGGGAGAGGTTACCCGGTCCAATTTCCTGTAGCAACAGTGTTTCGATGAAGTCTGTCGGGTCTGGGCCCTCCGACTCCTCAGGGACCCCTAGTATGTGGATATTGTTTCGGCTGGCCCGTCCTTCGGCCTCCTCGGAGCGGGCCTCCAGCCTGATCACTTTCTGTTGCAGATCCTGGACCGTCCTCTTCAGGACTCGGGTGTCCTCTAATTTTTCCTGGAGGGTGGTCTCTGCTACTGTGACCCTTTCCGTTAGGTTGCGGGCGTCTTGACGCATAAGCTGAATGTCTGATTTCACCTCTTCCAGTCTTCCTTCGAGTGATGTGCGGAGGGCCGCTATTGCTTGGAGGACTTGCGCATGTTTGAGATCCTCTCCTTGTTGGGGCAGTTCCTCGACAGGTTCTGGGTCTTGTTGCGACTGTCTCTGGGGTCTAAATTCGTGAAAGAATCCATGGTGACCAGTTTCAGCTTGCTCTTGGGGGGAGTCATTTTTGGGGGGGGGCTGTGGGTTCGTTTCCGCGCACTGTATAGAACGTCCTAGTAGCCCCCTCTTTTCGGCAGATGTGTTAAAGATATCGAGTTGCCCTTGGCAGCTCCGTATCTGGCGACCCAGTTGCGGTTTCGCGAACACCCCTCTCTCGGTTCCAGGGCAGTTGGGTGGGGTGCTGTCGCTGTTCGGACCGTCGATACGGCCGGGCGTAGGCCCCGGCTGCCCACCGGTTTCAGGGTCTCGGCCCGCCTTTGCCACTGTGTCTAGCAAGGAGCTTCCCTAGGGCCGGTCTGCAGACTCTCGGCTCGTGAGTTTCGAATCCAAGATGGCGTTCTCTCAGAAGCTTATTTGGGATTTGGAGGGGCGAGAGGGGTCCACCATCTATGTCGTCGCTGGATTGACTGCGGGGTTCGGTGTTTCCTGGCCCTCCGTTGCCAGGGGCTTATTGTCCGCTCCTTTTCTAGGAGCTTCGATTGAGGAACCCCGGGTCTATCAGGCAGGGTCCGCTCCCTCCTCCTCACCTGCTGCGCTCTTCCCGGCTCGGGGCGAATTTCTCCGCTTCCACCTCGATCGCTCCGTAGGCCCGGAGGGTAGAATCCCAGACTTCTCCGCTCTTCCACGCAGTCACCAGTGCAGAGCCGAGCCGGAGCGCGATCAGTTAGCCCCAGTGGCCTCGGTACCAGCGTACGTCTCGCCCTGCAGTATGTCGCACTTGGTCACAGCTCTAGTCTTGGCGTGCAATGGGCGCCGCCATCTTGCGGGCCCCAGGGGCTCGAGTTTGGGCTTCCCGTTTTCTGGCTTTGCTTCTCCGATTCGGGCTGGGAGTCAGGGAGAGTGTCGGGAAGTGGTTCCCCTTCCGTTCTGTCCGATCCGGTCCTGGGTTACCGACCCGTTACCACGATATTCTTATCATATGGAAGGATCACGGATGGAGCTCTGCAGGAGCCTGTCTTCACAGCATGCGCGCAGGCCACGCCCCCCGGTGTATCCTCATCCTGGACTATAGTCCGGTATGGTGGTACCAGGAGCAAAGGCTCTACACAACCCCTCCCATGCAGGTAAAACCATAGCAGGGTGTCTCCACATGAGGTAGCCTTGAAAAGAAGTTTCCTTCCTCGACAACTTTCCTTGGCTTTTGACGTGAAAGTCTTCTACTTCTCTCAGAGGTGGCTCGCCAACTCCTCCCACCAGGAAAACCTCTGAATGAGAGTGCATCCCGAGAGTAAACCACACAAGTCACAAGAGTGCCAGGTGTGTGACCACCCTAAATGTGCATGTCAGCAAAAGAAAAGCTCCATGGATAACCCACAGTGCTTACACTCCATGAGGACATGACATGGGGAAGAAAGAATGTATGTATGCGCAACTTGGCACCGCTGTAGCGGTTGGTACTGTCCCGTACGACATTGAGAAAGGGACTGGTGGATGTGTGCAGTGGAGGTGTGCGTAGGGGCATAGCCAGGCTATGCTGTGATGGCAATAGAAGACATTTCTTGCTATGGGCTGTGCAAACAGGCTCTGGCCCCATCCCAGTTACTTTGGACATCCCAAGAGAGTGAAGGAAAGGAGGCAGGACTAAGAGTATGGGAGTAGAGTCAAAAACAGAAGACTTGTATGTTGCAAATTCCTGCCCTAGGCAAATCCCTTTAGTCAAGAGCTAACAAAATAAATAATTTAAATGAAGAATGATCTGAGAAGTATAATATGTCAATGCCTGGGCCGCCTCTATACTTATGGAGTAAAAAAACTGCATAAGGATGCCAGCAAATGCAGAACAGAAACAGCAAAACAAATATGTAATCTTAAATATCAAAATAATTACCACAGACCATGTCCCTTTAAATTTGTATTTATTTGAAGAACAGGGATGTCAACTTCGATCAGAAATGACTTACAATAACACTGTGACAGGTTGAAGTCTGAGGAGGGGGCCGTGAGTGCTGAGGGGGCCAGGGAAAGCATGGAACCCACGTGGTGGGGTGCCGACTTTAGCACGGACAAAGCCCTTTTTATGCTGAGCCCTGATAAGAGCAACTTTCACTCTCCACGGCACGAAATGGTGGCGGCAGCGAGCCCTTGCTCATGCGGCGAGGAGCGGGTCACTCGAGCTGCCAGTATCAGTAACGCAGCTGCGACCCGGACACAGGCAAGCAATGAAGGAGGCAGCCAGCACCTGCCCTGTGCTCGCCGGCGTGGGGAATTTCCGGGTGCTATTCGGACGGCACGCAGCAGCAACAATGAAGGACGCGGCCAACACCTGCTCTGTGCGCGGCGGGGAAAGGAACGTCTGGCTGCTGTTTGGACGGCACGCCGAAACACAGCCACGGCTCGGGAAAGGGCGAAGAAACCATATGAAATGCTGCAAGAATGGCAATTGTCAATAAAGGCTGATACTTCCCAAATCAAAGGAAACATGGACATACATATCAAAAAGAACTATGGAAACACAAACCCCAATCTTACCAAAGTCCTCACCTCACGGCATACGGGTGGATTGCATCATGGCGACTGGCATCAAAGAAGGAAGGGGGCGGGGCTTGAGGGGGTTTATCAAGGCTTAGCTGGGTAGAGAGCACTGATTGGCCCAGAAGTGACCAGGCCCTATATAAGCCAGATAGAGAAGAAGGAGTGACGGTGATTTCTCCCCTTCTTTGCAGAACCGCGTTGGAAGTGAAGAGACGGGAGCCTCTTACCATTGGGCTTATGAGGATTAAACCCAGGTTTATACCATATCCTCCAAGGAAGCCTCCAAGGACTCCAACACAGGCACTAACAAAGGAGAAGTTGGAAGCCTGACTGGCAAGACTAATTTCTTTATTTTATGCCCCTTACTTGCTTTATTTTGTTTATTCTTACAAAAGTCAATAAAGACTAAACTTTTGGTTACATCAAGCTACCTTGCCGGAGTGGTCCATCACAAGTTTGGTGGCAGCGGTGGGATCGGAGAACGCCATGGAGGTAATCATAAAATCACTCACAGATGGACAGCAACAGCTCCAGCAATTAATGCAAGTTCAGTCACATCAAGCTCAGACTGACAGACAGGCTTTACAGCAGACGTTGCAACTGCAGGCAGCAACATAGGATGCCATCAAACAGATCAGAGACGATGACCGTTAACAGGGGTACTTCCATAGCCCCTACCAATGTGTTACAGAAATTCCAGCAAGGAGAAGATCCGGGGTATTTCTTTACGAACTTCGAAAGGGTAGCCCGGAATTCACAATGGCCAGTGGACAAATGGGGCCATTTCCTCGCTCCCCTCTTGACAGGGCCCATGCAAGGGGCATATCAGGCTGCTAACCCTGCAGGTGATGCCATATATACAGACATCAAGAAAACAATTCTAGAAAGGATGGGGGTGGACGAAGAAGCTTACAGGGCCAGGTTGCGGGAAACCCGACTACGCAATGGCGAAACACCAAGACAATTATATTACAGAATCCATGATCTAAGAGACAAATGGTTAAAGCCAGCTTCCATTTCAGTGCAAGAAATCATGGACAAAATCAAACTTGAACAGTTTGTAGAGGCCCTTCCCACGCCAATGCAACGCTGGGTAAGACAACACCACCAACCAACATTGGCTGAAGCCATTGACATTGCTTCCGCTTTCCAAAAAGCCGGCCCAACCCGCTTGACATCTGTGGATCTCCATAAACTGGTACCCAGAGGGTCTGTGACCACAGAGACCAAGAGCAGTCGCCCAGAAGCAAGAAGCGCAACATGGCCCACCACTAACAGGCAGCGTCAATGCTTTGACTGCAGAGAATGGGGCCACATAGCCCGGTTCTGTATGAGGAAGCCAAAACCAGAACCAATGGAAATCGGATGTGCCCAGTCCAGAGAGTTCAAATGAAGAAGGGATCCATACCTCGTGGATGTACGAGTAGACGGAACACCAAGACATGGTCTTCTTGATTCCCGAAGTGAACAGACCGCCATAAGAACGTAAGTAAGTGCGCTTGAAGGGGCAGGAAAACAACCTATACACATTAAGTGTGTCCATGGGGACACAAAAATGTATCCGTCAAAGGAAGTAGATCTAGAGGTCAATGGGGTTAACACAAGAATGAGGGTCGCCATAATGCCACACTTGGCGGCCCAGGTGTTGTTGGGACTGATCTACCTTCGTTTGGGGAATGTGTTAATGAAGCGGAGTGGTTAAAAACTGCACCATATGCCCAGAGTGAGCTTGAACCCGGTACAAGTAACCACCTAAAGAAAACAAGCAGGGATGTGGGAGAAACAAAAAACAATGGGATGAAAGGAGCCAGTATAAAGGGGTAATAGACTGGTTACCGGAAGACGGCTTGAAGACGTTTCGGAATGAACTATTAACCGGTCCATCCTTGAAGAATGCCAGAGAGCAGGCCAGGCCTGATAGCGATACCGGAACCGAATACCCCTGGTTCAAAACCAAGAAGGGACTCATATACCGAATAACAACGGAACCTAATAGAGTGGAAACAGAACAATTACTAGTGCCAATGAGTTATAGGCCAACAGTATTAAGACTGGCGCACGAATATGTAGTGGGAGTCCACCTGGGTAAGGAAAAAACTCAAGAGAAGTTGTTAAAAAGGTTCTTTTGGCCAGGGGTGTACAAAGAAGTGACAAAATACTGTGAGGAGTGCCCGGTCTGTCAGAAATCCAGTTCCCATAAACCACAAAAGGCACCGTTATGTCCGATGCCTCTCATAAAAGAACCCTTCTCCAGAATGGATCTGGTTGGTCCCTTGGAACCAAACAGTCACGGACACAGACGCCCAGAAAAAACGTGAATGCTAACATGTGCCACACCTAGAATTGTGAACACCGGCCTGCGTGGGGCCCAGATGGAGTTGTAAATGTTAGCATGCCCACACCTGGACGGGTCTCTAGACACTAGCCTGCGCCGCATCTGGATGCGGGTGTGAGGGTTGGCATGACCACACCTGGATGGAGTCCTAATCATCGGCCTGCGCCGCATCTAGATGGGAATATGAGGGCCAACAGGTGGCACACTCAGACAGAACTATGAATGTTAGCATGGTAAAGGTCAGGTAACCCACTAACCAATATAAGCTCAAACTCTGCATACTTATCTCACTCAAAAAACTCACACAACCATCTCTCGCACAACAAGCCGCACGCACTTCACAACACTGCAACAACACATAAGCCGGAACAACAGCACACGCGGACTGACTCCGATCCGATACCCGCACCAAAGCTCAGCACCCGGTGTATACTGAATTGAAGCTGCCAACAGAACACCACTCCTCTCACTATCCTACTCCCTTCTTCACCTTACTAACACATCCCACCTTTATCGTTTACAGATCTGCCTGAGCGCCTGGGGACCAATTCCGTTGGTGACGGTGCGCGGTACAAATACCTTTAACATTTAACATAACAAATATATTCTGGTTGTGGTTGACTATGCAACTAGATATCTGGAGGCATTTCCTATGAGAGGTATAAGTGCCCAACAAGTGTGTGAACAGTTGGTTCCATTTTTTTCCAGGGCTGGATTGCCTAACGAAATAGTGACAGACCAAGGCCGTAATTTTGTGTCCGGGATAATGCAGAAAGTATGCCAACAGTTATGTATTAAACAATTACGTACTTCCGTTTACCACCGCCAAACTGATGGATTAGTGGAGAGATACAATAAAACAATCAAAGGCATGCTCAAAAAAATAACAGCCCCATCCGGAAATGATTGGGACCACGTACTACTGTGGGTCTTAATGGTCCTTAGGGACACTCCACAGTCGTCTACTGGGTTCTCCCCATTTGAACTGTTGTTCGGACATAAGCCCAAAAAAATACTCGATATTGCCAAGAGGGAGTGGGAAGAACAAGGGGAAGAAACCCATCTAACAGATTATGTAATTGAAATGAAAGAACACCTCACGAGGTTGAGAGAGTTGGCCATAGAGAACTTCAGGAGAGCACAGTTGTTGCAAGCAAAGTATTACAACCAGAATACAAGGGTGAGGACGTTCAAAGTTGGTGAAAAGGTCTTGGTTTTGTTTCCCAACTCCTCAAACAAAATGCTGGTTCAGTGGATGGGGCCATACCCAATCACAGCTGTAGTCGGTCCAGTGAGTTAAATGGTGGAACAGCCAGATAGGAGGGAAAAACAACAGATCTATCATATTAACCTCTTAGAAAAATGGAGGGAAGCCGATCCTGACAGCCGGGAGATGACTGACTTACAGGTGATAAGCACGGATACAGCCTTCCAGGCTGTTAACTGGGGATCTCAACTCAGTCAGGAGGAAAGAAAAGAGTTGGAAAGAGTTTGAAATCCCTAGAACATGTATTCTCCTGCTATCCAGGGAAGATGACCCTCGTGGAGCATAAGATCAACATGGAACCTAACCAATCAGTGAGAGTGAGACCTTACCGACTACCAGAATCAAAAAGAGCAGTCATACAAGCAGAGGTGGAAGAGATGCTGCACTTAGGGGTAATCGAGTCATTCACCAGCCACTGATCCTCACCAATTGCGTTAGTCCCCAAATCTGATGGGTCCACCAGGTTCTGAATGGATTACAGAAAACTCAACACCATCTCAACCTTTCAAGCGTACCCAATGCCGAGGATTGACGAGCTAATAGAACAACTAAGTACCGCACAATATATCAGTACAATTTATCTAGCGAAAGGTTACTGGCAGATCCCGTTGCACGAAGAAGATAAATTGAAGACAGCATTTTCCACGCCAACAGGTTTGTACCAGTTCACAGTGTTACCCTTTGGTCCACACGGCGCACCAGCAACTTTTCAGGCATTGAAGAATAAAATATTGGCTCCGCATACACAGTACAGTTCCGCGTATCTGGACGACATTATTGTATTCAGCAAGACATGGGAGGAACACTTGGAACATTTGGTGAATGTAATTTCCTCCTTAGGAACAGCAGGGTTACACATTAACCCAAAGAACACTATCCTCGAGAAGAGAAACAAAATACCTGGGATACCTGGTTGGAGATGGGGTCATCAAACCACAGTAAGACAAAGTGGAGGCCATTATGCGGTTAACTATGCCCAGCAACTGTAAACAAATAAGAGCGTTCTTGGGATTCGTAGGATACTACAGAAGATGTATACCTATGTTTTCCACCATTGCCGGACCATTAACAGAAGCCCTTAAATCCACTTATAAGGGTAACGTGATACAGGACAATCTTGCCATAGAGGCCTTCCAAACCCTAAAAAACCTTATATCCACTCTGCCAGTGTTAAGGTGTCCAGACTTCAAGAAACCATTTCTTGTACAGACAGATGCGTCTGGAACGGGATTAGGCGCTGTGCTATCTCAAGGAACTGAAGATGACATGGTGCCAGTATCTTTTATTAGTAGAAAACTTCTACCGCACGAGATGGCATATTCCACATTGGAAAGAGTGTCTGGCCATCAAATGGGCCATTGAAACCCTAAAATACTATCTATTAGGAAGGTCTTTCACGGTCTTCGCTGACCACTCTCCACTACAATGGATGGCCACTCATAAAGATTCCAATCAGAGAGTTCTCAGATGGTTCCTTACACTACAGGCTTTCTCTTTCAAGACTGTGCTTAAACATTCCTCATTTCAGATTGTTCCTGACTATCTGTCTCGGAGCATGGATCGGCCCGAGCGGCTCGATTCCTCAGGGGGTGTGTGTGACAGGTTGAAGTCTGAGGAGGGGGCCGTGAGTGCTGAGGGGACCAGGGAAAGCATGGAACCCACGTGGTGGGGTGCCGAATTAAGCACGGACAAAGCCCTTTTTATGCTGAGCCCTGACGAGAGCAACTTGCAGGCTCCACGGCATGAAATGGTGCCGGCAGCGAGCCCTTGCTCACGCGGCGTGGAATGGGTCACTCGAGCTGCCAGTATCAGGAACACGGCTGTGACCCGGACACGGGCAAGCAATGAAGGAAGCGGCCAGCACCTGCCCTGTGCTCGCCGGCGTGGGGAACGTCCGGGTGCTAATCGGACAGCACGCCGCAGCAACAATGAAGGACGTGGCCAACACCTGCTCTGTGCGCGGCGGGGAAAAGGAACGTCCGGGTGCTGTTTGGACGGCATGCCGAAACACAGCCACGACTCGAGGAAGGGCGGAGAAACCATATGAATTGCCGCAAGAACGGCAATTGTTAATAAAGGCTGATACTTCCCAAATCAAAGGGAACATGGATATACATACCAGAAAGAACTATGGAAACACAAACCCCAATACTTACCACAGTCCTCACCTCACGGCATATGGCTGGAGTGCATCATGGCGAATGGCATCAAAGAAGGAAGGGGCGGGGCTTAGGGGGGTTTATCAAGGCTTAGCTGGGTAGAGAGCACTGATTGGCCCAGAAGTGACCAGGCCCTATATAAGCCATATAGAGAAGAAGGGCTGACGGTGATTTCTCCCCTTCTTTGCAGAACCGTGTAGGAAGTGAAGAGACAGGAGCCTCTTACCATTGGGCTTACAAGGATTAAACCCAGGTTTATACCATATCCTCCAAGGAAGCCTCCAAGGACTCCAACACGGGCACTAACAAAGGAGAAGTTGGAAGCCAGACTGGGAAGACTAATTTCTTTATTTTCTGCTCCTTACTTGCTTTATTTTGTTTGTTCTTTCAAAAGTCAATAAAGTCTAAACTTTTGGTTACATCAAGCTACATTGCCGGAGTGGTCCATCACAAACACATTAAGAGACAGCCGAGGCATTTCCACAAAGGGTGCCTGTACAATAGAATAAAGATGACAACAAGTGGTTAGCCAGTTTAGGAGGGTGTAGCAATAGTGGGACATATACCAGGGGAAACACAAAACAAATAGAAAAAATATTTATATACAATAAAGGTGATTTACAAAAAAGGTGTACTGACCAAAGGTGGCAAGTGCTATTTAATTACACACAATGCAGTACAGAAAAGTAAAATGTGTCCTCTCGTAAGCAACAAACCCAACCGAACGAAGGAACCAAGAAAGCGTCACAAATAAAAGGAGTACAAGATTCTAATCGCTAGGAAAAAAGCTATGTTTAACAAGGCTCTCTGGGGTTTCCCTTTCAGATACAGCTAATACACATAAGGGCAAAGAATTCTGGGATGTTTTAACGTCTGGAGTGAGACCAGAGAGTGATTGTAGAGCCAACAATAAATCCCCACACCACCCCACTACTTTTGGCACAACTACTTCCAGTCTTTGGATTATACGGAGGAATTCCCTTGCATATCTCAACAAGAAGCCTTCGAGAGACATAGCCAGGAGACACAGAGGTATTTAACTGGCACATACGATAGCCTGTTTTTCTCTACTTCTGAAGTTGAGGGGGGGATCTGCTCACAACATTCTGGCAAAGCCCCCAGACCTGACTTCGTCCCATCAGACCTTTTTAAGAGCAATGTTGAAATTTGGGTCTCCCGTTTAACCAGGTTTTTTTAATGTGGCTATTAGTCCGTACCATCCCCTCCACATAGCACAACTACAATACTGATATGCAAAAAGGGTGACCGCAAACTACCTTCGAACTATAGACAGATTTCTCCAATTGACTATCTGGCTAAAATATATTGTCAAATTCTGTTGCATAGACTTGAAGAATGGACAGACTTTTAATATACTCGCAATAGCCTAGGCAGGGTTTTGCAAAGAGGCCTCTAATATAGAACAGGCCTTTCTGATTATATCTAATTCTGCAGAAGTTTGTGCAATTGAAGTCACAGGCACACTTTTATAGACTTACAGACAGCTTTTCATGCGTCCCATGCAAGTTACTGTGGTATTCCCAGTAAATCACCTTATTTGCCTGCCCCCTCCCCTTTTTAGTACTGAGACGAGGAAGAGGGAGGGAGCAATGAGGATGACCAGAAGTGGTAAGACAATGCTGCAGTCTACTCTATAGAAATTGTTGAGCAATGCTAGGAAGTTTAAAACTGTCACAGCTGACAGACAATTCAGAGAGTGAGAGAGAGAGTGAGAGAGAGAGAGAGAGGGAGAGAGAGAGGGAGAGAGAGGGAGAGAGAGAGAGAGAGGGAGAGAGAGAGAGAGAGAGAGAGAGAGAGAGAATGAGTTGTTTGGTAACTTGTTCTGATGGTGGTCAGAACGCCGGAAAAGAGCAAACCGTAAGAAGCAGCATTGAGGCTACCCTGAACGGCGTGAAGAGGCGTCGGAACGAAGGGAGATAGCTGCTTGAGAGACTGAAGACGTTTGAGCTGTGCACAGCAGAGGAGGGTCAAGCAAGGGCTAACAAGGGCTAACAGGGCGCATGCCGAGTCAGCAAACAAAAGAGGACAGAGACGGTTACCGGGGCACCTGAAAGCGTATGCTCTGTCACAGAAACAGCACGAGAGACAAAGTGAAGCCTTTGAAGAAATTGATACATTTGTGAACGATGCCAAAAACTAGTCGATGAACCCATGTACCACACGAGTAATCAATGTGAATGCGTATAGTATTGGAAAAAGGGCAGAAGCCTGTTTGAAAGGAAGTTTGAATATTGAAACAAATTTTGCTAAGCAAGGGCCAGTGACCCAATATTGGACAAATATTTGTGATTAAAGAATGGAAAAATACTGGCAGGTTAGTGAACGGGGCACGCCTTGAGTCTGGGACTCACATCCAAGGAAGAGAGATAAAGAGACTCACTAATGTGATACCCTGGCAGGAGAGTAAACCAGGAGTGTGAAATTGTGAAACTTTGAGAAACGAATATTAAAAAGGGAAGAATCATATCCTTTCTTTGAGGATTGTTGAGAAAGTGGCAAATGGCCTGGCACGAGAGTAAACCAGGTGTATAAGGAAGAACAACAATGGAAAAGGGAAGAACTGTGCCCCTTTAAAGTCAAGGCAATATAGACAATGGGAATCTGAACATTGGAGAAAGCTGTGTGTTTAAAGGAAGCTCAAGGGAAGGTTCATGCCCCTTGAAACAACCGTGAACTGTGATAAAGCAACCTTTTAATTACCAAAAGAAATCTACAGGGAAGGGAGACCCCTTTCCTGGTGGAACTTAATTCCTTTCTTTTCTACACCTTAAATCTTTCTGTTTTTGGAACTCTGAGGAAAAGCTAGAAGTGTATAGCTTGCAGAAAGCCATTAAATCGAGTTTAGGGTACAAGGGTCCGTTTAGGGGTTAGACACAGTACGCTTTTTTGTTTAATATACCCACAAAGACGTTCCTTAGTTTTGTTGAGGCGGGGAAACCCCTCTTAGAGTTTAGGGCTAGATAGGATCTCCTGCAACCTTATTATTTTGTTATATAAAGGTTTACAACTAAAACCTAAGATGTCACTGTGTCCAAGTCTTACTGTTGACCCCTTACAGGAACTATTTTGACAGGAGGACAGGTCATGAGTCTCTGGTGGCTAGGGGTGGTTGCCCTCGAGGTGGTAAACCAGGGAACCCTTGGTGCTTGGAAATGCAGCTTCCCGCCAATTGCAGACACATGAAGAAATTGTATTTCAAACAGGTGCCAGTCAGTGGGGAGGCCCAATCACTTTGCCAACTCTGGTGCTCACAATTTGGCAGTCAATATCCCATTTACAACCCAGGGAAGAGTATAAAAGTGCTCATGACAAGAAATGGTGTGGGAGTTGAGAGTAGGTTGACCATAGGATAGAAGAGTGAGAATTGAGGGAAGGCAGAGCAGAGAGAAGGGAAAGGAAGACAGAGTACAGCGAAAGAGGAGAGAGAAGGAAGAAAATGCAGAGGAGAAATGAAGGGAGGTGAAATGAGAAGAGAAAGGTGAACATCTGGCAGGAGGAAGAAGAGATCGAAATAACTTTCAAAGGGAGCGAGAAAGAGTAGAGGAGGAAGAACAACACTTAAATGAGGGCGAGAGTGCAAGAGAGGAAAGGAGGATGTAGCGTATCTAAAGGAGTAGGGAAAAAGACAAGAAAACACATGGAAGAAGCAGAAGAGAGACAGTGAGGCGAGACTGCAAGAAACTTCCTGGAGGGAGAAGAAGGGGGAGCAGGACAGGTGGGTGGAACACCTGGAGTGGCAAAAGAGATAAAGAGAGAACAGGTGGGAAAGAATGTAGGAGGAAAGTAGGGGAGGAAAAGTGAGAGAGGGAAACAGGGTGATGGTATCAGTTTAAAGCAGCGTTAAGGAACCAACAGCTCCCACACTAAGGCTCTTCAGGGGCAATGCAGCCCACTGAGGAGGTGAACAAAATACTACTCTCGGAAGTTCTATCTACATTTAAGAGTCTGATGCCTGAGCCTGGTCAAGACAACCCAAGACACCTGGGTAGTGGTACCAGGAAGCAATAAATCTCGGGGGTGGAAATCAACTTGACAATGAAAGACCCCAGGTGGCCAAGAAGGATCACAACGGCATCCTGACAAAAAGATCTCAGTGGCTAAAAAATAGAAGAAGTGACTGAAAACACTTTAAACATCACAGGAACTGTGACTGTTTAACCCACAGGGTGACGGACCTGATCTGGACTAGGTGGCAGCAAATAAGAGAATAGAGAAACCACATGAAACATCGCCATTTTATTTCACTCCCAAACCCATACCACGGTTTCTTTAGTGGAGTCCACCTGTTATTTTAGTACGTACAGAGATCTCCAGAGGCCTTACTCCTTCCTTGTTTCTGCGGTGATGGAAATAAGCACACAGGTGATTCAGGAAACCGGTTTTGCGTATTCTGTTAATCTCTTGTCCATTATAGTACTCACCCTTCCCCTCAAAGGGGAGAAAGGGGGTTTAGTGACCTGCAGAAGGGCATTATTTGAGTGTAGGACACACATTGCTTGGCCAATACAGTAGTCCCCCATCCCAACAAAGGTTCAGCGGTATGCAAAAGCACAGTATTCGAGTGAAGGGTATACAGAATTGTTGGTTTAGTTTCTAAACTCAGTTTCTAAGCATTAACTGCAAGGGTGTCTTGTCCAGGTAGGAAGTCCCCTACAGAGGACAAAAAGGCAACATTCTAAGAACAATAGAGAGATTTATCACCCAATAGTAGTTGAACTATTGTAAACAGACTTCCTTTTATCATTTACTAGCGGTACCACCCAGCCATGCCCGGGTCTGACATGCATTTGGGGGTCTGCTACAGCCTTGTGCATGTTTTATTGTGTCCTAACTTCCTATTTTTGAAAAATCGCAAAATTGTCTATCTCCCAAAATCACCTATACTGATAGCACAGTGCCGGACCTTCTCCACTCCTGTGCAAGGTTAATGGGCGGGGTTGGTCAAATTTCACTATCGTCAGTACACCCTAGACTGGTATTCCTACCTCGAGTCAAAACTGTTGTGTGTTGGAGCCAACATTTGCAAAATCGGCAATCTCCCAAAATTACCCATACTGATAGCAAAGGACAGGATCTACTCCACTCCTGTGCAGGGTGAATGGGTTGGGGTTGGCCAAATTTCACTATCGTCAGTACACCCCAGACCGGTATGCCGACCTCGGGCCAAAACATCTGACCGCCAACTGTTGTGGTGTTGGAGCCAACATTTGCAAAATCGTCAATCTCCCAAAATTGCCCACACGGATAGCACTGAGCTGGACTCCGTCCTATGCAGGGTAAATGGGTGAGGTTGGTCAAATATCACTATCACCAGTACATACCAGACTGGTATGCTGACCTTGGGCCAAAATTTAAGCTCACCAATTGTTGTGGGCGGTGGGTGTACTCGAGCCACCCCCGAACATACAATCACTTTCACAAATATATATATAGATTTCAACATGGAAAGCAAAGTCAATTGTCTGTCAGTATGAATTGAAACAATGAGATTTTTGAACAGTACAAAAGTGACTGACAGTCAAAATTGCGTATTGTCTACTAAACACAATAAATGCTATTCTTCAAAACATGTCCCTCATCAGTAATAATCAAAATAGTTATATGTTAAATTTAGCTGTGGCCTGCATTTTTCCTTTTCTTCATCAATTTGTGCTCTGTGACAATGCCCAAGTGCAGGCCGTGTCGAAATGGGTGAGCACAATCCCTACACCCTTCATGGTGTCTGTCTGTGGGTATGCCCCCTCATTGCTTACCTGAACAGATGGCAGCAGCCCTGCCACAACGAGGAGCCAGAGCCCCAACACTGCCGAAGAGGAGCACCGTTGGGCTCAGGACACCAGCAGCACCGGGTGGGAGCGGCGTGACGACCTCCCTGCCAGAGAAGACCACGGTGGAGACTGAAGGATTCCGGAACCAGAGGGAGGGGTTGTGGGACGCAATGTATGCAGCGGAGGTTTGCCCTTCGCTGCGGCAAGCGTAACCACACCAGACACCGCTGGAAAAAGGATAGTGCGGCTCCAGCTGACATTGTCAGCTGGAGCCCGAGCGGTTAAAGCAAACCACTAACCTATCAGGAATGCATCATTTTTATGGATCAAAGGCATAATAAATCCCACTAAACCAACAGGTATTTACAAATAAATAAAGGCTTTTAAAACGGCCTTCTGGAAACCGCCAGTAGCCCACTAGGGAATCTACATTAATTATAAATAAGGCTTCCGGTTTTAAAGTATTTATTTTTCTGCCATTTCCGTCTGTATTTATCCATATTTATTTTGTAGACTTTTCTTCTGTATTTATCCACATTTGTCAAAAAAAAATTGATTCGCAACCATTATATTTCTGCACTTATTCTAATTTTTGAAAAATGCATTTGTTAAGGCACACATGCAGACATATAGGAAAGAAATGCTGGCTAAATGTTTTCTATAACAATAAACTCCTCCTAATAAATAAGGCTCCTGTGACTGCCTTAAGATATATGCTGTCAGCAATTTCAAAAACGTTAATGCTGTTTTTATGCAACGTTTACAGTTGTGTATAGGCGCGTTATAAATGCCATATCATTTACACTCTCTGTGATGCCAATCTGTGATCTGATTGGCCTGTGATATATGAGTGACATCATAGAGAACCAGACAGAAAGACCTGTTTTTCCATTTGTATGAATAGACAGAAAGCAGATTGATTGACATTTTTATGTATATGTAAAAATCAATAAAACCCAAAAACTGGAAACCTTAATTATATATGAACGCCTCCAAACAGACAATGATAATCCACTATGCCAGCAGGGATATTTTATTTTTTTGATAACATGTTTTATTGTCTTTTCGTGTTACAATACAATAACATATAAACTTACAAACATAAAACTGTGCATACATGTGGTAGAGCTACATGAGGGACCTCTGCCTATATGCGGACCAATGTAGAAACACAAGTGAGGTTAGGAATACAGTAGATATTAACCATATCAAGTGTCCATTTGACATTTCACGTTCAGTTCCTACAGATGACTAGAGGATTTAATGACCTAGCTATTATGCCCAGAGGCGGCGAGGAGGTTAAACTACAAGCTGGATTATTTCAAATTGTACCAGTTTCACAACATATCTTCCCACTTCCCCCATACTTTGTCTGCTTTGCCCGGGCACCCTCTTGCTTGGTAAACCCAGCGTTCCATTGGGATAATTGCATCTATGTCTGATTTCCATTGTTCATACTGTGGAATGATCTCAGAACCCCATAGTTGCGCTATGTTTCGTTTAGCTATGCCGGTGGATGTTGAGACTAATAGCTTTTCAAAGCGTGATAGGTCCTGTTCCGTATCAATACCCAGTAGAAGGAGTTTGCGGTCAGTAGGGATTGGTCGGCCTAAGACTCTGGCGAGTCTATCACAGCAGCTAGGCCAGAAGTGTTGTACTTGTGTACATTGCTACAGAATTTGATAGAATGTCCCCGCTTCTTGCTTGCAACGTAAGCATTTTGGATCAGATGTCGTGCCCCACTTGTATAGCGCCACTCCAGGGTAATATATTCTGTGGAGTATTTTCAGCTGAATGAGTCTGATTCTTGCTGAGATCGCCGTTTCCCTGGGGTACATCAGGGTCTCAATCCAGTCTTCGGGTAGAATCAGGCCCACGTCCCCTTCCCATTTGAGTTTCAGGCTTGTGAGCTCTCTTGTGGCAGAGGAGGATATCGCGTTATACATGGTAGATGTGACCCTGGCTTTCACACTGTCGATAACTATATTTCTCTCTATGGGCGTGCACTCTGGCATTTCCATTAAGAAGGCTCTCTGTTCCATCAGTGCATGGTGTAGCTGATTATAGTGGAAACTTTCAGTGGCAGGGAGACTGTGTGTGGACGAGATTTTGGCAAACGGGATTATTTGATTATTTGCATATATCTGCTCGATGGTATGAATACCAGCTGTTACCCAAGCCGACCATTTAGGGAGATTGTCGAGACCTGCAAGATGGACGTTGTTCCAGATGGGCTGGACCGGGGTGAGTATGTTGTCCCAACCTATGTACTTATGAGTATCTCTCCATATTTGGGCTGTGTGGGCTGTGATCGTGCCCTTAGGATGACGATTCACACTAGTGTATAGGCTTTCAATCGGGGTCATATCATGACGGGCAGCAATCTCAGCCTGTATGTGGGGGAGCTTTGGGTCTCCGTGCAGAATGTCGTTTGTTGTCGCCATCTGTGACGCCCAGTAGTAGACCTGGATATTCGGTAGCCCTATTCCCCCCTCCCAGACCGAGAGTTAGAGGGTTTTATGCGCTATTCTCTGGCGTTTTCCTGCCCATAGAAACATATGTGTTATTCTGTCTATTGTGTGGAATTCTACAACGGGAATACTGAGAGGGGCGTTCTGGAGGATATAGAGGAATCGGGGCAGGACCAGCATTTTGAAGAGTGCCGCTCTGCCTAACAGCGTCAATGGCAGTGATGCCCAGTGAGCTACATCTTGCGAGTATCTTTTGATCAGGGGGTGTAGGTTTTGGGTTACATAATTGTCAAGTCTGTTTTCTATTAGGATGTAAGGTATCGGAACTGTGTGGTCTCAATACGGTATGGGGGAACCGGAAGGCGGAATTCAGTCTATCCCTTTTCCCGGAAAGAACACTGATTTCACCGAATTCACTCTTATTCCGCTAAAGACCCCATAATCCACCAGTAATTGAGTTACTATAGGGCAGGAGACCGCCGGGTCCCCCAGATACACTAGAAGGTCATCGGCATACAGGGACACCCTGTCCTCCCACTCTGAGTTCCAGCAGAAGCCGCGCCACGTGGGTGAGCTCCGTAGGATGACTGCTAGCGGTTCTATTATTAATGCACAAAGCATAGCCGAAAGTGGGCAGCCTTGCCTGGTACCCTTACCCAATGGGAATATACGCGAATGCCAGCCGTTTACCCTTACCTCTGCTAGTGGGCAATTATAGAGGAGTTGGACCCATTTTATAAAGGAATCACCAAATTGCATCTTTCTCATGATCGCCCATAAAGCATCCCAATAGACAGTGTCGAAGGTCTTTTCGAAGTCTATGGCCAGTAATGCTAGTGATTGTTGTAGCACGGGTGCTCGTTCTAATGCCAGATGGAGTCTGCGAATATTAATTTTCATCGACCTTTGGGGCATGAAGCCACACTGGTCCGGGTGTATCAGTGTTGTGATGACCGCTTGGAGTCTATTTGCTAGCACTTTGGCCAAGATTTTGGGTTCACTATTGATTAGAGATATGGGTCTATATGAGCTGCACTCATCAGGGGGTTTGCCTTCCTTGGGGATCACTATTATGGTGGCCTTACAGAGGTCCGGTGGGAGCCTACCTTTGGTTAGGGAGTGCTTGAACATGTTGTGCATCTGCGTGGATATGTCCAGGTGGTTCAGCTTCTTCCAGATATCGATCGGGAACCCGTTGGGTCCTGGCGTCTTGCCCGTTTGTAGCTGGGAGATAGCCGCATAAATTTCATCCACTGTTATTTTGCTGTCTAACATGGTGACCTGTTCCGTAGTAAGTATTGGGAGATCAATGTTGTCGAGCATGTCACTGGCTGGTGTGGTGGCCGGGGGCTTGTAGAGATTTTCGTAGAAATCCCAAAATCGCTCTGCTATCTCCGCATCACTGGAGACTGGTTCTGCATCTGCTGTCTTAATACATTTCACCTTTCGATGCCCCTCTTCTCGTCTCTCCAGCCAGGCGAGCATTTTCCCAGCTTTTTCTCCCATTTCATAAAGGCGTGCCCTCATGGCGTGGTGTGCCTTTTGGGCACAGTCAAGCGATAGGTTATGGAGTTTCTTTTGCGCTAGTATTAATGCTCGATTTGTCTCCGGGGTATCGTTGGTGATGTGCTCTACCTCCCAGGTCACCACCTCTTCTTCGGCAGACTTAATCTGTTCACAGTGTGCTTTTTTCTTTGCTGACGTCCACAAAATGATGTCGCCCCTCAGGACTGTTTTGTAGGCTTCCCATAGCGTGGCAGGGTCCTCGACCGATCCTGAATTTAGCTCATAGTAATTGGAAGTGGCTGTCTCTATCTTCTCCTGTAGCTCTGGGAACCCCAAGTAGTAGGTGTTCAGTCGCCATGTAGGTGGGGGGCATGGTCTCTCTGTTTCTTGTTTCAGGATCAGCAGGGAGTGGTCCGAGATACCCCGTGGGAGTAGGGATGCGTTGCATATTTTGTGCACATTTTGATTTGGCAAGAAGAAGTAGTCTATTCTGGACATGGAGGCGTGCACTCCAGAATGGAAGGAATATTCTCGGACATCTTTGTGTACGTCGCGCCATGCATCTCGTAGTCCCAATGCGGAGGCAAATGCCGCTAATATGGTGGTGACGGCTGGATTCCTTGCCCTCAGGTGTGAGCGATCTGAGACATTGTTCATGACCTCGTTAAAGTCTCCTCCAAGCACCCATGCATCTGCATAATTTTCTGCAAGTATCGGGGTAATGTCTGCTAGGAGAGCACTGAGTAGAGATGGGGGGGGGGTATATTGCCAGGATCGCCAGGGTTTGATTCCATATTGTTGCCTGGACGTGTACATAGCGGCCACCTTTGTCTTGTGTGGTATGCGTGATTTCCAGAGGGAGCCTTTTATGTATGAGTATCAGCACTCCTCTCGCGCCCATGGAGAAGCCCGCATGTACTGCTGTGCGGTAATTAGATCTTTGGAAAAATTTGCGTGAGGTTCCTGCCAGATGGGTTTCGGTCAGAAGGACTATGTCAGAGGAGTGGCGATTCAAGTGCTGTAACACCAGCCTTTTCTTGATACTGGAGCCTAGCCCATTGACGTTCCATGTCATGAGTGTTAGGCGCCTAGTGGTTGGAGTCGCTTCAGGTGGCATCTTGTGCGTGCAGTATAGTCTCACAGGTGTGTTTCCTTTGGTGCTTTTGCAGCGAAATGGCGGCATGGGCCAAGTTTACATTGCTCTCAGTACCTTTGTATGCTAAAATGTGTAGACAAACGTCTCCAACTCCCCCCTCCCTACGCTCCACCCTCAACTGAAGCATCTGTCGACCCAACAGCATCATGTGAACAGTTAAACTTTACAGCACTTCCGTGTGGTGCTGGAACTTAAGTCTTGGTTCGGGGGGCGGGTGTTTGATTGATTAGCCACCGGACTGGATGTGTTCTGTGATTAGATTGTTGTATGGAGCGGAGGCTCCATAGAGTTACATTACTTGGTGACTCTAACATATTGCTCACAGCTGCTCTTACTTCATACATCTCCCTGCTGCGGGTTTTCTGATTGTGGGTGCTGCTGCGGTTCTTGTTCCAGCGGCCGCTCTGGGCGAGGGCTATTGCGTTCCCTTCTCTTTTTTCCCTCGGCGCTCCAGTCCCCTTCTATATGGCGCTCAGCCCAGCTCCACGCTTCTCTAGGGTCAGTGAAATGTACGGTTGTGCCCTTGTGGAATATCTTGAGCTGGGCCGGGAAGATTAGCCCATACTTAACACCCATCAAGTGCAATCGTTTCTTGAGCGGGTCGAATGATTGGCGCGCTTTCTGCACCTCCCTGGTGAAGTCAGGGAAGAAGGCTATCTTTGATCCGTTAAATGTGACCGTGCCCTTTGATCTCGCCAGTTGGAGAACAGTGTCTCTGTCCCTATAATTCAGAAATCTGGCAATGACTGTGCGTGGTGGAGATCCCGGTGTGAACTTGCCAGTTGGGATACGGTGGGCACGCTCGATAGAGAAGAACCTGGAGAATGACTCTGCATCATAGGTGTTTGCCAGCCATTCTTCAAGGAACAGTTCCATGCATTCCCCTTCTGCTTTTTCAGGAAGGCCGACTATACGGATATTGTTGCGTCTGGATCTGCCTTCACTGTCATCAGCTCTTGCTTCCAGGGTTTTAATGCGCGCTAACATGCTCGACACTTGCCCATTCACTCCACGTAAGTCATCCTCGGTTTCCGAGATTCGTGTCTCCGCTTCTCCTGTCCGGGAGGTCAGCTTTTGCAGGTCGTAGCGCAACAAGGACACGTCTGCGCCAATACTGTCCATTTTTTTTCCATTGAGGTCCTGGAGCTGGCAAAGGCACTCATTATGTCACTCAGGGAGATATTTTCTTCCACATGATCTAGATCGGCCGCTGGGAGCCTCTCTGGTGAGCGAGGCACTGAAGTAGATGCATATTTATCAATTCTACTCTGTGTAGATGTTTTCCTGGGCTTATCTTTACCCATCTTTCTGCTTAGTAGGATGTTGGTGCAGGAGGCTGGTGTTGGGTCTTGATGGGGGGGGTGCAGGTCGATAGGATAGGCCGCTGTTGCCGGGGCTGTGGTGATGGTTGCAGCGGCGCTAGGCTATGCGTGGCGTACAAGGCGATTACTTATATCCGCACTAACTTTGTGTGCACCTTTATCTCAATGTCCGCCAATTCTCTCTATCCCACCATATCCCGCTCCTTACCGCCCTGCAGCACACTCGGGAGTCGGGTTGTTGTGGCCGTGCCTCGGTTTGCTGGGGGTTCTGTGTGAGCGCTCTACGCCGAGCGGAGCACCCGCTGTCACTCCGTGGATCGTCCCTCGTTGCACCACCACTGAGCCCGCCTGGGCTTCCCTCACTCTCTCGCAATGGGGAATGGTCCAGAGGTGACGGGCGCCTTTCCACAGTCCGAGCGCTGCCACTCTGCGCTTTGTCTGCCGGGCGCGCCCTGGGCTCGCAGCTACAGGATGTCCGTACAGGCAGAGGTGCCCGCCCAGCGGTTAAAAGCGGGTTAAAAGCGGGCCGGTACCCACCGCGGATGAACGGGCAAAGCCCGCCCTCGGCTGCCGCACAGCACCTCCATCCTCCGCCTCGGTCGCCAGCTACTGCAAACGCACGGTGGCCATCTTGGAAATGCCCTTCGTTTCGGGTCCCTGGACTTTGCACTCGCTCGGGAAACCGATCCACGCTCCGGTTTCGGGCCGTTGCAGTGCGATTCAGTGCAGCAGAGTGCAGCAGAGGTTCTCACTTCGGTGAGCTACTTTGGGGCTCGTCACAGAAGAGTTTTAATGCAGGATCGTTACAGGATAAGGCCGGTGGCACGGGAGCAGCATAACTCACGTCCTCATCGTACGGCTGCTGGCCACACCCCCACCAGCAGGGATATTTGAGGTGGATAAGGAGTCCCGAAGGACCAGTACATGGTCTAGGTTGAAATGCTGCAAGAATGCCTGGAGAAATGGGGGTGGGAGTGTACGGCTTACAAGCCCTTATCATCCCTCACCAAGCCACCCTGCCCCCTCAAAACTCCCCCTGGAGCACGGTAGGGCAGGGTAAGTAACCAGTCATGCAAGGGTGGGGTATCTATTGGAGTGTGTGAATTGTTTTATGTGGGAAGATTGGGTGAGAAAAAGGAGGTCGAAGAGAATGTCAGAGACCAGAGGTGGCGAGAACGAAAGGAGTGTGGAGGCTGTTGGAGAGAGGGGGGTCTTTGGAGTGTTTGTGTGTGAGATTTGACAATTCCAGGGAATTCATCCCTTCTCCCAAAGGAGAAGCCCCACCCTTGTGAAGGAAAGGGGGGGAGCCTGCTCCGCAACACCCTCCCAAGGGGTTGAGGCAAGTGGGACCTCACCAAGAGAGACTCCCCTTTGGGGACAAGGACTCCAGTTCCTGTTAGGAGCTCCCTAGCCCATTCCCCTTACTTGCATATATGGGACTGTTATATATAAAGAACATTATGGAATCCAAAGACTTGGATAAAGACAAACCCATAATATGGGACTAAAAGAGGATCTGTCTCTTTAAGGGCGACCATCCTTTAACTGAGACAAGTACGCTCGATGGGAGGGACACACCAAAGAGGGGCGAAGCAGAGTAAGCAAGGGAAGCCCCTGACAGTGTCACAGGTGAGAGAGGTGGAGCCAAGGAACCCGTGGCTTTCAGAAGTATTCTGAGCGCAAGACAAACGCTGGAGGCCCAGTGTTTACATGCACGGGAGAACTGAGGAGACGGGCAGCCAAATCCTGGTGGTAGCATGACCACCACAATTTCATGGTGGGCAGTGTGCCGACACCACCAGGTTGGAGAAACCACGAAGTATCTGGTGACCTGCAGCCAAACCAGGTTGGTGAGAAGGAGAAGACAGAGCGGGAAGCCGGCGGGGTTCAAGAGGGAGCAAACCAGAGACGAGGAGAAGAACCCAGGCCAGCGCTAGTCCCGAGGACGTTCTCCTAGCATCCCAGAGGTAACAGGGAAGACGGGAGAACCCAGAAGGCCACCAGCAAATCGTTATAAATCAGGAAAAACTCATCCCAGCGAAATTGATGAGCTACGGAATTGAAAGGCGATAAAACGAAACTGTAACAATGTGAGAAAGAGAATCCGGATTAAGCATGTAAGAGACAAATAAGCAATGTGTGCATATATCCTGGGAAGAGGGCAAAATATCCCATAAGACGCGCAAAGTGGAACAAATCAGAAAGGGAAACATGACTGCAAAGTGAATGCTACTAGAGCCTAAAAGAGAGAAAGGCCATTAGCTACCTCAGAAGAACATCAGTTACCAAAAAGCTCTATCCAACTTAAGAAAGCATATGTCACAGGAGTCCAAAAGGCATAGCCGCCTTGATCAAAGGATAAGAGAGAATAAGAGATTACTTGAACATTGACTAAGGAAAAGAGAGTAAACCAATAACTCTACCTAAGGAGGTACACGATCAGATACAGGTGATGATTGACTAGCTAAAAATATCCTATTAAAAGAACTTTGCTGTGAAGAAACTATTTGAGAAGAGACGGTCAGGAGAAGGGGATCATTCTCCTGACTTAATTTCCTTTGGTATGAATATGGGTAGGGTCAGATAAAATTTGTTTTTTTGGACAGCGGACTATATTTTTGCTTTGAGAGTTGCGAAGATGGATGAATACCGTTATTATTTAGAACATTTCTTTTTTATTTGGTTTTCATTGCTATAGCTGGCCTTTCTTGCCTCCCACCGACACTTCCTGACTCCCTCCTCGTTCCCGCCTCCTTTCCTGCCCCAGTGCTCTGATTGGGCCATGTGACAGATTGAGGATCACCTCCCAGGTCAGCCTCAGCCCAGGCAGCCCTCGGCAAAGGGCCCCAAGGCAAAGGGTAGCTCATGAAGAAGCAGCTCTGGACCGTGTTTGCTGTGTTCGCTTGCTGCCGTCAACTAGCAGTGACTGATAAGGTAAGTGTGGTCTGGATGGGGAGTACAGCAATTACAAGTTACTCTTTTTTTACCTACATAACATAGCACACCAATGTTAGCCAGCTAGTAAGTAGTTTTCCCGAGCACTGCCATGTACCAATTTTAGGTGGTCTCTAATTTATGTATTTATTTTAGCATTTGATACGTGCACTAAACCCGGAGGCATCATGGTGCTGGTTACATGACGTTATGGCAGACGATCCATGAGGTACATAAGGCATTGGGTATGCGTAGGCTCATTACAGCATCAGGAAGCTTGCTACATGTGGTTATAGCAAACACAATACACAGGTACGTAGTACATATGGTAGGCTCCGAAAGGCATCCATACACTGGTTACATGTGGTCATAGCAGATAACATATATAGATAGAACATGGAGCATTGGGTTGGCTTAAAACGGCAAGTTCGAGGAGAAGAGTAAAGTTTTGAGATTTTTTCGGAATAGCAAGTAGGATTGTTCAGATCTTAATGACAAAGGTAAGGCGATCCTTTTCTTGGCGGTGATGACCGAGAAGCTGGCCCCACCATCTCATTTGCCTGAATCATTGCCTACTGAGTTGGTGAGAGTAAGAGGAGGGGGTGCGTATGGTAGAGTAAGCTTTGGTGATTTTTGCAAGAGATACCTCGGTGCTGTGTTAGAGAGGCATTTGTGCGTGATAGCTAAAGATTTAAAAGTGATGCGCTCCAGGATGGGTAGCCAGTGTGCGCTTCGAGCATCTGAAATATGCTCACGCTTTGAAATGTTGAGTGCCGCTCTGAGTGCATTATTTTTAATAACTACGTTTAATAATGTGGCGCACAGAAGTCCCTGCAAATAAGGCGTTACTGTAGTCCAACCATGAGCCTATGAGCGCTCGATCAATGGTGACACAGCTTTTGGCAGTGCAGTTAGGAAGGGTCGGCATGCGTTAATTAGTTTGGAGGTGTGGGCTGCATAGGAGGCAATTGCATTGACCTGCCTTGGGAGAGACAAGGTAACATCCAGGTAGACACCCAAACTTTTGACATTGCGAGCTTACTGAGTGAAGTGTGCAGCCAACAATTTCCATCTTTTAATCATTGAGACAGAGAAGGTGGGAAACCATCCAAGCCTGGATGGTGTGGTAGACTGAGTGTAAGTTGTTGGGATCAGTCGCATATTTTCCAGTAAGAGGAAGAAGTATCTGTGCGTCATTTGCGTAGTTCGTGGATATTCCTTTGTCATCTAGCAAGTCGAATATGTTGTATGGGGTTGGGAAACACAATTCTTGCAGAGCCCCACAGGTGACGGGGGCCAGCAGCGTTGGAGAACATTCATGGTTCTTTTGCATAGGAAGGAAGAGATCGAGAGAAGTGGGCCGCTGAGGCAAGGTGCCTGCACAAGATTTGGTGATCCACAAGGTCAAAGCCTGCCGACAAGTCTAGCAGCAGGAGGAGGGCCGAGTTGCCTCATCCAGTTGGTTCTTCAGGTCCAGCACGGCGGAATTCAGTCCCATAGGTTGGACGGGCTGATTGGCATACGCCCAAGAGGTTGTTGGATTCCAGGTGAAGCTGCATCTGTAAATAGGCTTCGAGATCAAGCGTTTTCAGAAGGAAGGGGAAAGTGATGATAGAACGGTAGTTAGTGCGAATGTTGAAGTCTAGAGTAATTTGTTTAGCAAATGATGAACACATACATCCTTTAGGCTCGTGGGAACTGAGCATGAGGCAAATGAGGCGTTTAGGAGGGTGGCAAAGAAAGGTGCCAGTGGTTCGACAGATGTCACCCTGGCAATGGGAGGGTTTGAGGCCTTTAATGAGTTGAATGATTTACACAGCTCCCTAGCTCTGGATTTCGTATTCACTATTCTAGAGCTGTAGGTGGACTGTTTTGCTTGCAGAATTCCCTTTTTGTAATCTGTTGCTGCCAGAGATAAGCAGACTTTATTAAGCTCAGAAGGATGTTGTTTCCATTTAATTTCTGCCTGGCGTTTGTGTAGGCGGCAGGCTCTGAGGTCATGCAAGAACCAAGCGTTATGGTGCAAGACTGCTTTGGCTTTGCGATGGGTGAGTGGAGCCACGGTGTTGATGGCCGAAGTGAGTGTAAGTTTGTAGCTGTCTACCAGAGTGGCCAGGTCGTTGCAGAGTTGGGTGACAGGACTAGCTCATCCAGCAGTGGCAGGATGGTAGTTTTGTTGATGTTTCTAGTGATTCACGTGGCTGTGGGAGGCAAATGAGGGGCCACTGAGGGTGAGAGAGGTTGGAAGCAGATAATGTAAATGAGATGATGTGGTGATTGGTCCAAGGGCAGGACGGATTAGATGTGAACGTGATGTTGCGGTTCAGGTCAACCAGTCAAGGATTCAGCCTTTGGAGTGCGTAGAGTTGAGGATGCGGTGGGTGAAGCTTATAGCATTCAGAGAGCTAGCTAAGGAGAGAGAATTTGGGTCCGCCTGGTCGTTAAGGCTATGGCTGTGGTTACCAAAAAGAATAGTTTTAGATGTTGGTTTGGAATTAGAGAGGAGGTGTAGGATATACTCTTCAAAGGACAGGATCAGGCCAGAAGTACGCTAGACCATGTGGATGGTTACTGTGGAAGTGTGAGAAAGGTTAAGATTGGTAGTCGGGAATTCTCCCGTTGACAAGTTGGGGCTGCAGATTCCCCCCAAGATGTCCTCCTCCCTGTGATCCAGACCCATTCCTCCCTCTAGACCCATTGCATGGTTCCCCATCCTGCCCTCCACACACCACTAGATGCCCCAATCCTCTCCACACCAAGAATCCCCATGCCACCCTTCATAGCCACACCAATATAACCCCACCATCCCAGATGCCACCAAGAGACACCCCTATTGCTCCGATCCAGACCCCACCTAGACGCCCCCATCCCTCCCTCCACAAACCACCCTGCCCTCCACTCACCATAGATGACCCACCCCTCCATTCCACACCCTGCCCTCCGCTCACCATAGATGACCCACCCCTCCATTGCAAACCCACACCAACATGCCCACATCCCTCCCTCCAGACCCAAAACAAGATGCCCCCATTGCTCCATTCCAGCCCCCACCAAGATGCCCCCATCGCTCAATTCCAGCCCCCATCAAGATGCCACCAACCCTCTAAGCCGACCCCACAAAGATGCCTCCACCCCTCCCTATATATCAATACCATGATTCCCCATCTTCCCTCTGGCACACCAAGATTCCCCTATTCCACCCTCCAGACCCACACCTAGATGATCAATCTGACCCTCCAGATCCGCAGACGCACCATGCCACCCTCCAGACCAACACACAGATGACCCAATCACTCCATTGCAGACCACACTAAGATGCCCCCTTCCTCCGATCCAGACTCCACAAGATGCCCCCATCCCACCCTCCAGACCAATGTGCCCCTATCTATCCCTCCAGACCCACCTAGACGCCCCAATACCTACATTCCAGACTAGCAACAAGATGCCCCATAGCTCCATTCCAGACCCAAAAGATGCTCCCATTGCAGATCCCACCAGCCCTGCAAGCCAGAACCCAAGATGCCCCCATCCCTCCCTCTAGACCCATGCCATGAAGCTCCATCCTACCTCCACAGCAAGATGCCCCCATCCTGCTCTCCACTCAAACAAGATATGCATCGCCACACACAAAGACGCTCTATAGCACTCTTCAGACCCAGAGAAATGGGCCCCATCCCTCCCTCCAAACCCACACCAATGTGCCCATATCCCTCCATCCCAGACCAACACGCAGATGCCCCGTCCCACCCTTCAGACACCCATGCACACACCAACCCTGCAGGCCAGAACCCAAGATGCCCCATCCCTCCCTCTAGACCCAAACCATGATGTCCCATCCTCCCTCCACACAGCAGGATGCCCCCATCCTGCCCTACCCAGACGCCCTCATCCCTCCCCCAACCAATGTTCCCCCATTCTTCCCTCCAGGCCCACACAAAGATGCCCCATCTCCCTTCAGACCCCACCAAGATGCCACCAAACCTCCCTCTAGACTCCTACCAAGATGCTCCATCCCTCCATTGCAGAGACGAACCCTCCAAGCCAGACCACACAAAGATGCTGCATCCCTCCTAGACCCCATCCCTCAATTCCAGAGCCCACCAAGATGCCAGCAAGCCAGAACCCACCAACCCTTCCTCTAGACCCATACCATGATGCTCCATCCTCCCTCCATACAGCAACATACTCCCATCCTTCTCTCCAGAGTCAAACCAAGATATCCATCTCCACACACAAAGAATCCCTATCCCAGTCTTCAGACCCAGACAAATGGGCCCCATCCCTTCCTCCAAACCCACACCAATGTGCCCCTATCCCTCCATTCCAGACCCACACAGATGCACCATCCCACCCTCAGATGCCCCAATTCCACCCTGCAGATGCACACAGATGTCCCCATCCCACCCTCCCAATCCACACCTAGATGCCCCATCCCTCCCTCTAGACCCAAACCATGATGCCCCATCCTGCCCTATACCAAGCTGCCCCATCCCGCCATTCCAGATCCAAGATGCCCCCTGAAATCCAGACCCCACCAAGAAGCCCCAATCCTCTCTATAGACACATCATGATGCCTCATCCTCCCTGCATACAGCAAGATGCCCCCCTCCTGCACTCCAGACCCACACCAAGATGCCCCCATCCCGCTCCACACACTCAAGATGCCCCATGCCATCCTTCAGATCCACACCAAGATGCCCCCATCCCGACCAATGTACCCCATCCCTCCCCCCAGACCATACCTGCCTACATTTGAAAATAAAAAAATGAGAATTATGCACTGCCCATAGCCATGCAAGACTCTGCCCAGTTACACAAGGCTCCGCCCACACACCAAAAAAGGTAAACTATATTGAATGTGTGATCGGCTATGTGCACAAAACTGCATCAAATTTAACTGTACCGTCAAAAAACGCAGTTACCATTTTTACAGGGCTCTTCTGCATTTGGAAGCATTACACTAATCGAGAAAAAGGCAATTTTGCTAACCTGTGCAGGCAGGTCTTCTCAGCTGCAGGCAAGGGGACCTCCAAATGTCACCTTGAAATGCGCACCCAAACACCATTCCATTCGGGGACGGCCTTCAATAACTACAAGACTACGAGTCCCAGAATGCAGTTTAGTCATTTCACACTGGCATGCATCTTGTTATGCAGGACACAAATAAAATGTGCAATGCCTCATAAAGGGTAAAAACATTGTTTTTATGTCAACCAAGCAGACATGGGACAGACTAGTATGCACTGTTAGTCTGGTATTTACTTTAGCATAGATGCAGATTATGGGCTTTTTAATGCTAAACAGCCCATCCCAACAAGGCATAAATTAGTTTTCAAAAATTGATTAGCAGAGTTTGCGAATTAAATGTTTTTTGGTTAGCAAACAAACCTGTTTGATTAGCAATTTTGTACTAATATTGTTAATGTCACAAGAAGTTATTTGTACCCAGGATATGAAATGAGCAACAAAACAGCAGTTATGTGTACCACTGAAATAAGACATTAGTGAGAGGAGTCAGGCCTTGCCAATTCTTTAAATTTCAGCTAGACCTGCAGGTCGTGTAACTTATTTTACCTATTCAGCCTAAGAGAAATGCACTCGACTCATAGGAACAGAGGACAACATATTTAAAATGCGATTTCTGTCAAATGGTGCATGTTACTACAAACCCACTATGTTTGGCACACTGCTGCCCACCCATAGGCGAGCCATGCAGAGTGCAACGTTGATATTAAATGCAAACAAAGTAAATGTTAAATATAAGTTTCCAACTTCTCCTGTAAATACTACTCGCCCTTCATAAAATCTACTTGACTATGTGAGTGGCCAAAAATACTTTGCGAGTCTGTATAGACAAGTCTGTAAAATGTAAAAGGTTAGCTGCATGAATGGACACAAATAAATAGATACAATAAAAAGGCTCTGAAAACAGTTTGGCAAGTTATCTCCCACAGGTGGTAATATATAACACAATCATAAGTATAAAGCAAATTAAGCTCTGGAGGCTAACTACAGTGTTTGGTATTGCAGTAGATCTGTAGATGTACACACTGGATGGAACTACTGATCTCTACTTTGCATAAGCATCTAGGTTGCTTTGTGTATTCATTATGTATGAGGCAAGAGATGCTAAGCAGAGTGGATTGCGTAGCAGGCAGAGGACTGTACAAACTAGGTGTAATATTGTAGTTTGTGGTCATCTCACTTTCAGGGTACCTGGTATAAAGCAACAGGGTGATAATATAGAATGTCAAGTAGTATGGATTCGCTCATGGGTTGAGCATCAGTTGCAAGATGTATGCAACCTACAGGTTACAGAGCAAGGTTTGTCATCAAAAGCATTTGAGCATGTGATCATGTGCATTTTCAAATGTGTTCACTCGTCAATATGATGCATCTGTCCCAACAAAATGAAATATAGTTGACACTGACATTTAGATACACTAACCTAAACATTACTGTAAAGCATTGATATGATGCAGTGTTTTACAGTATCAATACTGTAATTATGCATTACATTTTAGGAATGGAATTGCATGACTATCTTTAAAAAAATATATAAAGTTGCCACATATATCTTTTTGCCAGACAGGATATAGAAGTATCAATCTGATTACTTCTGGATTGCAATTATTTGAAAAAGAAATTCCTGCCTAGCACTCCCAGACATGCCTTTGGCACTGAAGAGTGGAGAAGTTTACTGCTGTATTTTCTCTCCATTAGCAATTGAAGTGAACAGAGATGAGGGTGAAGAGAGCACCGAGGGTAAGAGAGGAATGCAGGGCGAGCTGTGCTTTCATTGAAGAGGGAAACTTAAATAGCTAACTTTGCTACACAAGCGTCCATTTGATTAGCAAACCTACAGAATTGCATAGCAAATTGCTATGCGACACCGCTTATTTTATGCCTTGTCCCAGTGAGCTGTGGTTTGATAGAGAAATGGACCATTCCCACACACTTGTTTGCTAATACCTGCAATAAGACGTGCCAAGTGGGTTACGTAAAAGAAACAAAGAGAATGAGGGGAAAATGCCTGCAGCCTGTCTAGTCCTGCTGAGACATCTCTTGATCTCTGATCAGTGCTTCCCTGTCAAGAACAAATAAAGGTAACCCTTAATTAGAATATCATAGACCATTTAAAGAACACCCTTTTCAGGGTCGCAGGTGCGGCAAGTGCCGCTTCAATGTTGACTGCTCCAGCCCTTCTGAGCCTCAGAGCAGTAGCAACTCTGGGCCTGCTGCAAAAACCCAGAGACTCCAAGCTCTTCCCCGGATACCCAGAGAAAAGCATAAGAACCCGGAGGTTAGGCAGGTATGCCCCAGAACAGACCAATATGCCCCATCTCTCCAGACACGCATCATGCCCCCTATGCCTGCAGATCCCTCCCTCTAGACAAGTGGTCTTCAAACTTTTTTGACTTGGGGGCCCCCGAGCAAAATTTGGGCAGGCCGGGCCCCCCAAAAATGCCAAATGGACAGTATGTACAAATGGCTATGGACTATTGTGCGCTGTGTCATGGGTTTTGACCCATGTTGAATCAATAGACTGGGTAGATGTGGGGATGAGCTGTCGCACGCCCATTATTCTATCCCAGAACAAACTAAATCAATAGACTGGGTGGATGTGGGGATGAGCTATCGCCGCCCACATTCACGCCAGAATAGGAGAACTGCGCAGTTGGCACGAGACCACTCCAAAGATACAACCTTCTTGTGGGGAATTAATTTTTTTAATCCCAAAAATGGTTGCATTACCAGTACTCACCACTATCAGAAAGCCGGCGTTTTAAAACCACCAGACTTTTGTGTAAAACTGAACAAATGAAACAAAACCAGACCAAGGAAAGACTTGCTAAGAGGTGGATACAATGTAAAACTATATTCTGAAATGACTTGAAGGAAGTAATTATTTAATGTATATGTAAAAATTGTCAGTTTAATTTGAATGTAGAAAACTGGGAACAAAAAGTGACATTTAGCTGAAACCTGGCTTAATGAAACTGAATTCTGCCTGACAACTACCCCCGACAGGAGTTGATACTGGATCAACAGCTGTGTCCCAGGCCTGGCTGCCAGGCCTGGCTGCATCCTGAGGTCACATGGCCCTGTTGATTAGATTAGGGGTGGAGCAGCTGGGGACTACAGGGAGTTGAACAAAGGCCTGTCCTGGACTCAGGCAAATGTTATATTGGGGGGCCGTAAAGTGGCTTCCTCTTAGGGGAAACTGGGAGGGGCAGTGCCTCTGCTAGCAGCTGAGCTTGGGGGAAGTGGATAAACCAGTTATTTCACCCTGTGATGTGGGAAGCCACACCCCTTTTTGACCAGGGCATAATTTTAAAAAGATAGATAACTCAAAGTGCGGACTTGTCAGAATTATATAAGTAATATCATTATTTTTGTGATTTTTCTGTGAACATTTTGAGATGCGTTAGGACCCTGTGGTGTATTCTGGGGGGTTGCTAGCGGAAAATAGGGTCTCACTCCAAATGTCTGCATGTTAAAAATCTGACACTTCATCAATTAATGTCCATACTCCTTGCGCACATGTGTGTAAATTTGGGTAAATGTCCGATATTGCAAAACCAGTTAAAAAGCGCAAAATGTTGTCATTTTTGAATGCAAGCCCCCAGGAAGATCAGAGGCGGACAAGCATGGACCATAAGGAATATATAATGTGCACATGTAATTTCAACAAATTGTATATCTGGGAAGAATGTATTTGAATCAAATATAGATTTGAGGGCAAACTGACCAGGGGAGGATCCTCTGACCCATAAAACCTACAGCATCACTCTGACTTTCCTTCCCCCAATCATGGGAGAGGGGAGAATTGGGCCAATGACAAGTAGAGAGGGGCAGGCTAAGCTAGGCCCAGGCACACACCCATTTTCAAAACACATAAAAAGAGACTGCTGGGACAGGTAGAGACATTCAAATCCAGTTGCTGCGAAGCGTTTTGCCGGACCACACAACATCCAGAAGATACCAGTTCCAGACTGACTCCAGCTACATACTCCAGAACCTAGAACTTATACTTTAGAACCTAAATCAGAGACCTAAAACCACCAGCTGAGTTCTCTGCAGCAGGCCTCAAATCATTGCAAGCTACTCACAGCCGGGCGATCTGCTTGAATCCCTTGCCAAGAACTTTTGCCAGGACCAGTGCAGAGATCCAGGAGGCGTGCAGAGACCGCTGTATCCGGACAGACCAGACCAGAGATCCAGAGTGACCCAGACCGCTGTGAGCAGAACCAGAGAGCTGACCCAGATCACTGTGAAGTGCCGAGACAAGAACCGGAGTCCAGTCCAAAACCTGACCAGATCCGTGGCGAGGCCTATTTCAAATTTATATTGTGAGTACCTAGCAGAACTGTGCAGAACCAATCTCTTATTTAAAATAATCTAATCCAAACTATTTTAACCTAAGTAGAACAGCCTCCTAGAAATCGTGTCATCTGTCATTTGTAAAGCTGCACAACTGTCACCTGTCAATTCTAAAGCTGCAAGCTGTCACCTGTCATTTTGAGTTTACTTTAAATCCGAAAAACTACCTTTATTTAATCGTCCATATCTCTGGAACCGTTTGGGCTAGGAGTTTGATGAAGAACACCAGAAAGCTGGTGCCTTCCAAAGGCAAAGGGACGACCTGGCGGCACAGATGCAGACTCTTAGTCAGGAAAGGGATACCTTAGGCCAGGAAGTCTGCCACTTAAAAAGGAAAATGGAAGAAAATCACCTGGCCCTCCAGGGACTGGGTGACCTCCAAATAAAACACCAGAACTTGTTAGAGCACACCAGGAGGGTGGAGGATGCTCTGGCAAGAAAGGAGCAGGCCAATAGGGACACAGCTCAGGAGGTAACCCTCCTGCAGCAGAGACTGGCCCAGTACTCCAGGACCAATCAGGAGGCACAGAGAGAAAATGAGGCTCTCTGTCAGCACAATGATAGGCTCCAGCAACAGGTAGCGATGCAGGAGAGACTGATAGTCTAGTAAGGCCTTAACTGAGGAACTGAAAGCGCAGGCTCTTGCATTGCAACAGGGAGCAGGGGCGGATAGAGATCAGGTTCGCTGGGAGAGGGAGACTCCTGAGCATAACCTCAGGAGGCCTAGTACCAGAGGCCTTCATATCTCTCAGTCCCTGGACTCTGCCAACCCCATGTCCCCTGGCGCACATGAGCACCGGGCCACAGGGATGGCAGATTACTATCCAACCAGAAGTATGGGGCTCATAGGCCAGTACCTCCCAGGAATGGAGGGGCGGGCATCCGGGTATGGGCACCCAAGCACAGTGCAATTTAGTGGGGAACCCCAGGAGAGTAGGCCCATTAAGGGCATCCTGAAAACTTCTGCCCAGTTAGGTCAGTGGGGGGGTACCCATCAAATCCTGGCAGCAAGGAGGAATCTGAAGACTCCTCTGAACGGCGCAGGACACAGGAGACCAGGTCCCCACATTCTGCCAGCCATTCCCAGGCTCGCAGAATCCGTGAAAACCTGGAAGATCAGACGGGAACCTCTGGGAGCAGTGCCTCTCAGTCAGAGGATGAATGGACCAGGGTTACCCGAACCAAAAAGGCCAATAAGGCAAAAAGGGCCTTGCTTAAGGACCCATTGAAGCAAATAAAGGCAATAAGGAGTGTTATCACGCCTTATCATAAGAACGCCAAGTATTCTGTTTGGGAGCACTTAGAGCTCTATGAGCAAATGATGGAGACTTTTCATTTGAAGGACAGCCAAAGCTGTATTCAATATGTAAAGTGGACCTTCTCACCAGAGTACTCCAGTTTCTTTGCGGGGCTGGAGGACCAAAATCATTCAAGGTGGTCCACATACAGGGCAGCCATCTTGAAACATTTTTCTGTGCACAGAAATCCCCAAGAGGCTCGCAAGGCAGCCTACAATTTGCAATGTGGGGAGGATCAGGCCCCACAAGAGTTTGTGCAAGAATTAAAGTGTGCTTTTGCGCAGACCACCAGAAGGGTGTGCACAGACAGCAAAGACTTTGTCAATACATTTTTCCATGCTCTCCCTAAATATATAATGACTCAGCTCGTGAGAGATTTTCATGAGAAAAGATCTTTAGACTGGGTCATTGAACAGGCTACCCGGATCTATGAGGTGCAGAAGCTTATCGAAAATAAAAATAACGCGCCGAAAAACCCAAAAACCAACAGCACCCCTGCTGCTGCCAAGGTGGCAGAGGTAAAGGTTGCCCCCGTTTTAGATTTGGAGATGGGGGGGGCCTAAAAACCTGCCTGCACCAAATAATTCACAGCCCAGAAGGCCCTCTGGCCAGTCACAGACAGGGAGTCGAGGAGGTAGTCCCACAAATGGGGTCCCCCGCTCCCCTGACTATGTAAGTTCCCGCTACAAGGGAAACCGACCAGTCCTGGGTTATGTGTGGACTCCTCCAGCCCAAGGGGGGGATCCGGCCAAGCACCTAACCCAGGGAACTTCCCTCCCAACTTCCCACAGGAGGGCAGAAATTCTCCAAATCCTGGGTAGAACTTTTTCCCCAGGTATCCACCCAATTTCCAGCCCCAAAATCATCCATCCTTCTTTCCCCAATTCCCTGAGCCCAGACAACCTAATCCGGGAGAGGGGAGGCCAAGGGTGGAGGGGTACCAAAATCTTCCCAACCAGGGGTACTACCAGAGAAGGGATAGCTACCCTTTCCGGGATCAGCCCAGGGGAGAAAATAGAGCCCCGTATCAGCCTGAGCGGGTTTCACAACTTGAGCGCCAGGTCCGAAATATGGCACGGGATCTGGGTCACAGGCTCAACAGAACCCTCAGATGAGCATGCCACCGCAGAATGCCCCAAACTCTGGACCTGGTGCTCCAGAACAATGACGGGGGCAGCACCCCGATAACCCACCGGCTCCCAGGGAGGAGGCACAAGGGGAAGGAGGGTGTAAAGCCTTGGAGGAAGCTTCCTTCCCAACTTGTAAACAGCCCCTGGAAAACCAGGAACCGGAAACAAAATCTCCTGCCCCTGAAAGCCTGCCTCCCAAGGAGCAGAGGGGGGGGTAGAAGAAACAAAGGACCCAAACAGACCCACTTTGTGGAGGAGGTACAGGTCTTCCAATTTGAGGGAGAGGGATCCTCAGAGGATCCTGGGGAAAGGATCTTCTCCTTTAGAGATGGGGGAACTCCTCCCAAGGAAAAATGGGTCCCAAGGGATGCCAATTCATACTGGGGAGATGTGGAGACTGAGCTACCGCCGCCCATCATCTCATCCCAGAACCGACAATACCAAAATCCCGTGGGTCAAACACATCCTGAGGACTGCCTCCAAAAAGAAGGGGGTGGCCCAGAACCCGAAACCATTTCCTGTTGCCAACTTTTTCTTTCAGATTCCCCAGGCTCTCCACAGAATTCTGCTCAAATCTCTTCGCTAGCAATGTCCAAAACCAGAAAGTTAGCCCACCAGTTGTCCAAAAATGTGCATTATCTGTGCCCCTTGAGGAGAAGGAGGGAAGATACTATGCCCCGGTACAAGTACAGGGGCAGGGTACAATTTTAGCACTGGTGGACACTGGATCCCAAGCTACCCTTCTGTCCAAAAGGGCCTTTGAGGAACTAAATGCAGGAAGGGGGGAGAATTACCGAATTCCTCTCACCTCTCTTCCTGGACAACTGCAGAACTTTGACGGGAAGGAAATTCCCGTTGAGGGGACTGCAGACTTGGACATTAAAATTGGGCGACACAAGGTGAAACACCCGGTCATAGTAGTGACTCCAGAGGGCACCCCTTGTTTACTAGGGAATGACCTCCTGAGAAGGTTGTCACCCCTAATAGATTGTGTAAACAAGGTCCTCTGGACCCAGACTAGCCGACCAATAAAATTAAAACAGAGTGTCAACCATGTTAGTTTAAACGGCACCTGCCACGTGGTTGAACAAAAATCTGACCAAGTAGAATTTCACTTCCAGAACAACCAAACTCCAGACGTGACAGTAATAGCAGTAGGACAACAGACTGGTGATGGGGGTCCTCTCTATTTCTGAAAATCAACCTTCCTTCCAGTTTAAGGTGGTATTCCACACTGGAAGGAAACACCCTGAAATTCTTTACAAATCCACAATCAGACATTCCCACTCCTATGGTCCAGAAAGAGGTGAAATCAGCTCAGAGCCTGGCTCTGTTCAGTTAAATGATGGGAAGGACTCTGTTCTCGCCCAAGTGTGTGTGGAAAACGGTAAGAGCTTCATCAGCGAAGCCATATTCCAACGACTCCCAAAAGATCCAGCCATTTCCCACATTCAAACTGATAGACAAATGGGAAATGGACCTGGAAGCACCCAATTCCAAACATCTCCTGCCAAGCAGGTTTATGCTCAAAATCTCCATTGGCAACAAGAGCATAGTCCATAATTGTTGGGTCGTGCGAGACGTCACTGCCGCCTTTTACTTAGGCAGTGACATTCTCAATCGCTTTGCCATTAGTTTGGACCTAATAAACTTCAAAGCTTGGTCCCGATTAGCGGATAATCCCATGGGCTTTGATGATTCAGAAAAAGCATTTAGGTCAGCTCAATTGCTACCTTATGCAGTTGAAATTCAGATTAAAGAAGAAGTCACCATCCCAGAAAGGACCCGACAATTCTCCCTGGGAGTGAAAGCTACAAGAGGACAAAAATTGCAAAGCCCTGATGCTTATATACATCTAAATGCTTCTCTCCAACAGCATGGGTTGGGGGTAAACCCAACTCCATTAGTCAACATAGAACATGACACCATTCCGATAGAGGTGGATAACAGCGACTTAAAGAGTATTACTCTGGCCGCAGGCACCATTATTGGAATGGCGGTTGATGACCGACATTTCTCCATTGATCTAGGAAATGAACTGTTAGGACCAATCCCCAAGGACTGTTTTGAAAGTGACAATGATGACAAAACAACACCAGACAGGATCTTCACCCGGCATGGGGGGAACTTCCTGGTGTACACTTCCTGCCCTTATGGTAAGGAAGATGTGACTTGTGACTTCAGGAGGGATGAGGTGATTTTCCAGGTCCATGAGGGTTGCCTTTCCCACCTGAGGCCTCCAGTCCAAATCAGCACTCTGACCAGGGACTTCTCCACCCAGCGGGAGGAGACCGCTGAGATAGCCAAACCAGAAGTCTTTCCATGCTTCAGGCAGATGGTGGAAGAGAGAGTCAACCTAGCTGATGCCTGTGTGACTCTGGAACAAAAGCAAAAGTTGAAACAAGTTTTCTTGGATTTCCAAGATCTCTTTGCGGTAGACTCATATGACTGTGGCCGCACCGACATCCACACAACAACAATCCCCACGGACCCTGGCATGACTCCAGTGTTTGTGAAGCAATATCGTTTGCCTCTCGCATCAATGGAGTCCCTTACTGAAATAATTAAGAACCTGGAGTCCTGGGGAATAATCCGTCCAGTTCACAGCACCTTCAATAACCCGGTGCTGGGAATATTGAAGCCAAACGGCCAGTGGAGACTCTGCGCCGACCTTAGGGAGCTCAACAAACGGGTCCATACTTCCTGATGGCCTCTGCCCTACATTGACCAAGGGCTGGCCCCGATCCAGGGGTCACAGGTATTCACTGCAATAGACCTGACCAATGGATACTGGACTGTGCCTGTCAGTAGGGAGGACCAATACAAGCTGGCTTTTACCTTTTGGGGGCCAGCAGTACACATGGACCCAGACTCCCTTCGGATACCTCAACTCCGGCAATTAATTCAACATTTTCCTACACAAGGCCATGCCCGACCTGGGTGCAAGGGGTAACCTGGCTTATGTAGATGATGTCCTCATCAAATGTTCATCTGTGGAGGAACACATAGCGGAGATCCGTTATGTTCTGACCGTGTTGAGGGCCGCCGGAGCAAAACTTTCCTTTCAGAAAGCACAGTGGTGTAGAACCCGTGTTAATTTCTTGGGGCATGAGATTACTCCTCAGGGTCTCTGTCCCCAGGAAAAGAAAGTGGAAGCACTTCAGAAACTGAAAGACCCCACAACTCTGCGGGAACTAAGGAGCCTCCTTGGACTGACTAATTACAGCAGAAAGTTCATTGAGGGCTACGCAGAGATCACCAGACCCCCGATTCATCTCCTGAAGGGGGGGGGTCAAGTAAGAATGGGGTCCAGAACAAGCCGAGGCAGTAAGACAACTCAAAAGAAGCCTCTCACAAGCACCCTGCCTAGCTTACCCTGTCAGAAACAAGGAGTTCTTCCTGGAGACAGGGTTCTCTAATACGTGCTTGACGGCAGTATTATACCAAAAGCATGACAAGGTCAATAAAGTAATCTCCTATGCGAGCAAAACTTTATCCTCTGTGGAGGAAAAATTCAACGATTGTGAGAAGGCACTCCTGGCAACGGTGTGGGCATTGAAGAATTACAGCCCGTTTATCCAGGGGAAACACATCATAGTGGAGACTCCACACCAGCCTCTGCAATATCTCCAAAGTGACAGAATCCGGGCCGGAAATGTGAGTAATTCCCGAATTACTTCCTGGATTCTGTCAATGCAAGGCTTTCCTGTAGAGGTCCGATATGGCCAAAACAAGAAGAGTCCCCTCACGCAAGGTCTGGCTGACTTGCATGATTGTGCCAGAGAAAACTGTCTCGAGGACGAAAGTCTAAAAATCAAGGACAACATGGAGGCATACCTTAATTTCCCACACAAAGTCTTTGAAGAAGACAAGTGTGAGGGAATGCCCACTGTCTATGTGGATGGATGCTCGTACCATGTTGACAACAACGGGGAGAAAGAACTGGTGGCCGGCGTAGGGAATGCCTGGGTGAAGGAGTTTCCAGAACCTGTCATGATCTCTGCTTCCAAAAGGTCAGGGTTTTCCCAACTCCCTTGGAAGCAGATCCATAACCCAGGTTCCGAGTGCCAACCAGTCCCAATTGGGACCTTTTGGACCCAGTCCTGGCGCCAGTGGCACCAGGCTCATAAATATGCCCAGTCCCAGCGCTGGAACGCCGGGCTCATAATGCTTGGGTGGACTTACCTGCAGCAGACCATGCTGCTTACTTGCCTGCCAGTTGAGCCTCTGATCCTCTTCTGTTTGGAACTACTTTTCCTGTTGGGTGGGGCAGGAGCCACTCCCTAGATTCAGAACACTGGAACTCTTCTGGAAAGCAGGAACTCTTTTCTTACCTAGGCGTGGCTGTGGAAGGAGACACCTAAGCACTACAGGAGGCTATTTAAACCACACCCGATGGATGAATCTTGCTTTGCGTTATTCTGCATCCTCTGCAGCAGAACGCTCATCGTGTCTTCTGCATCTGATCCTGGGCCTAAGGAAAAAGGCTTACCATCCTGAATCCAGTCTTCAGCAACACCTATAAAGACAAGAAAGAACAGGTTAGCATTACGGTCTTCAGTGACAGCTCTTCACTTACCTGGTCCATCGGCTGTCACCAACGCCTCGCGCTGCATTCCGGCATCTGAAAGACAAAGGCTTACCTACTCTTCGTGCGCTCCGGAGGTCTTCACACTGCATTCCGGCATCTGAAAGACAAAAGCTTACCAACTCTTCGCACGCTCCGGAGGCCTTCGGCGCTGCATCCCGCATCTGAAAGACAAAACAAGGTGCGTTTAAAGACATTGGGGAACTTTAATACTCACGTGCCATTACTCCTTTCCACATCTAACCCAGTGGGTATTCCGGCACCCTGCAGCCGCTCCGAACTTGTACCTGCAAAATAAAAAGACAGTTAGAGCGCATCGTGAAGCAGGCAACAAGCGCTTACTTACGTGCTTCCAGGCGCTTCTATTCATCAAACGGGCTCCATCTTCAACTCACTTCAGCCAGTCATCCGCCATCGCCGGAACCCTGCAAAACAAGAAACATCATTACTAAAGACTTTAAAGACATTAGAATTACTCGAAACTTACTGTTCGTGCAGTAAACGACGGACAGCAGTCCTCTGAAGTCAAGAGGCCTGCTCCCCTTATCCAGTGAAGAAACTGGTTACAGCACCCTGCCCCGAGGCAGATGGAGAGCACGGCGTTCACTTACCTAAGGTGAGAGCGTTAACCTTTGGGGTTCTACAGGAGAAGAGAAAGGGAAGAAGAAAGAGACATTCAATAACCCAGTTCCTTAATCCCATATTTTCTATCTGCAGACATCTTACCCTTCGAGTCAGGCATAAAGTGCACAGAGGTCCAGCCCAAAGAGCCAGCCGTGTGTTACACATCACCTTTGAAGATACGGTATACGCCCAGTCAAGACCGGCGCCTCTACGGGAATCAGGTGAGCGTTACAGAACTCTCCGCTGGATACAAAATTGGTCCCCGAAGTAGTCAGGTGGCAGAGTTGATGGCTGTGCATCAGGCCATCCTCACTGCTGTCCAACATCAACTCCACGAACTGGTCATAATCACCGATTCGGATTATGTACGGAACGGGTTCGTGGAGCACCTGGTTAATTGGAAAACCAGAGGCATGTTATGTGCTAATAACAAACCGTTGAAACATGGGAAGTTAATCCAAAACATTGATGATCTGGTCACATCGAATGGGATGACCATCTACTGGAAAAAGATCAAGGGTCATTCCAAAGTAGAGGGACCAGACAAAACTGGAAATGACTTAGCTGATCAGCTGGCCAAAACCGGGGCCATCCAAGGGGATCTAATAAAAATAGAGTCCCTGTTGGGGGAAATCCAGGTCACTGTTATCACTAGGTCACAGACAAATGCTCACAATGATCTTTCAACTGCACAATGGAGTAAGGAGACCCCTGATGCTGATTTAATTACAGCTCAGAAGGGGGATCCAATTATTGGTAAGTTTTACCAACACCTTGAGGACCCTGAGAACTTTCCCCTGACGGATACCGATTACATTGGGAAAGAGGACCTAAGAGTGTTGATGAAATGTCCAAAAATGTTCCGAATCCAAGACGGTTTGCTGGTAATGAAATCCAAAGCTGGCCATGATCAGTGGGTGGTTCCTACCTCATTCCGAAGCCTGATGTTAAGTCACGCCCATGATGCGGCCACCGCCGGTCATAGGGGGTTTCACACAACACTGGAAATCTTAAGAGAGGTTGCATACTGGCCACGCATGGGGCAGGACCTTGACCAATACTTGAAGGGGTGTCTTGTGTGTGCACAATTTCAGCCATCATCCCTCACACACCGGGCACCTCTCCAAAAGAGGGGAATGACACACCCATTGTCAGATTTGCAAATTGACTTTGTAGGCCCCGTGATTCGCTCGTCTAGAGGAAACAAGTACATGTTGACCGTTACATGCTTGTTTACCAAGTGGGTGGAATGTCTCCCAGCCCCAAACTGCAAGGCAGAAACAGCAGCTGCCCTGATGATTAACCACATCTTTTCCCGTTTTGGTCTACCTCAAAGGATTGAGTCAGACAGGGGTAGCCACTTCACCAGTCAAGTAATGACAAAGATGTGGGAGATACTGGGGGTCAAAAGAAAGCTACATATTGCTTACCGGACAGCTTCTTCTGGAGCAGTGGAGAGATATAACCGAACCATTGTGTAACGCTCACCTGATTTCCACGGAGGCGCTGGCCTGGACTGAGCTGTCGCCGTGTCTTCTAGTGTGACTCGTAGATCTCGGCCTTCTCCTAGGGCTGGTCCCCTTCTCACGATGTACCGGACGTGTAGAGTGAGGTGTCTGCAGACGGAAGAACAAGGATTTAGGAACTGGGTGACTGAACTTCTCCTTCCTCAGTCCTCTTATTCGAACCAAGGGCGTGGCTTGCTCACCTTAGATATATTAAGGCCGGGCTCTCCATCCTGCGTCTTTGCAGGGGCGCAAGTACCAATTACTTCACTGGTTCACTGACAATCCTCTTGATTGCAGAGGTTGATGTTGGAAGATACCGCCGTTTACCGCACGAGCGGTTTCTTGATAGTTATTGGAGCACCCTTAATTTAGTCCCTTGCTCAGTCTCAGGGTGTCAAGATTGAAATTGTAGAGGAATGATGCGGCGAGCAGGTGAGTAGGAAAGATGACCGGTTGCTGTCACCCTTTCTAATGTCTCTCTTTGTCCTGCAGGTTTAGGTGCAATGGACGCTGATGAATAAGTGCCCAGGATCGTGCAAGCGCGTATGTACGAAGAAGATGAAGCGCGGTGCACGTAAGTAAAATGACTGCTGTTTGTTTCAAAAGCACGCCTTAATGTCTCTTTTGTCCTTGCAGATCGTGGCTGCAGAGAGCGTTGCTAGATGGATGCCGGCGAACGTGCGAGCGCGTAAGTAGAAAGTTTATGGTTGGTTTAGAATGCGCCTTAAAATGTCTCCCTTTGTTTTGCAGATGCCGGCATGCAGCGCTTCTTGAAGTTCAGAACGTGCGGAGCGCAGGTAAGCAATTCAAGAATGCAATGCTTAATCAAGTCCTTTTCTTTGCAGATGTCGATGGGGAGCCGAAGAAAGCGGCGGAAGGCTTTGGAAGATGCCGCCGTATTTGGTAAGTAAGAGCGCTGCTCTCGAATTGAATTCTGCTAACCTGTTGTTTTGTCTTGGCAGGTGCAGCTGAGGATCGGATCTCTAGCAGGTAAGGAATTCGTTTTCACAGGAACTGGAGCTGAAGAATCTCAGGAAGACTGGAGCTGACACAGTGAGCGTCCTGCTGCAGATGCAGAATAATGCGAAGCACGTTTCATCAATCGGGTGTGGTTTAAATAGCCTTCTGTAGTGCTTAGGCGTCTTTTTCCACAGCCTCGCCCAGGTAAGAAAAGAGTTCCTGTGTTCTGATTCCAGGGAGTGGCTCCTGCCCCACCCAGACAGGAAAAGTAGTTCCAGGCAGAGAAGGATCAGAAGACCATCGAGCTGGTAAGTAAGCAGCATGGTCTGCTGCAGGTAGGTCCACCCAAGCACTTCTAAGCATTATGAGCCCGGCGCTTCCAGCGCCGGGACCGGTCATCTTTATGAGCCTGGTGCCACTGGTGCCAGGAGAAGGTCCAAAAGGACTGGCTGGTACCCAGGATCAAGGTTATGGGCCTGCTTCCAAGGATGTGAGGCAAGTCCTGACCCCTTGGAAGCAGGGATCATGACAGCACCCCCCCCTCAAGGCCCCTCCCAAGCTTGACTTCTCCGGGGGTCTTGGTTTGTTAGGAAATGTTCGATGAAATTTCTTGACTAAACGAGGTGCGTGGACATGTTCTGCAGGTTCCCAAGACCCTTCCTGGGGGCATAACCTTTCCAGTCAATCAGGTAGTATAGCCTTGATTTGGAGATTTTGGAATCTAAGATGTTTTTGATTTCAAACTCGAGTTCTCCATCAACTAGGATAGGTTCTGGAGATTTAGTCAATCGGGTCTCTGGCTGCACAGGTTTTAGTAGCGAGACATGGAAGACTGGGTGCATTTTCATATGAGGGGGCAAGTCCAACTTGACTGCCACTGGGTTTATTATGGTAGTGATTGAGTAGGGTCCCAGGTATCTTGGGTTGAAGGTGCGCGGTCCTTTTAGGGGTAAATGTTTGGTGGATAACCAGACTTGATCTCCTACTTGATATTGAGGGGCCTCCTTCCGATGTTGGTCTGCTCCTTTCTTGTATTGTTCCTTAGCCCTTTGCAGATGAGAAGTGGCTTCCTTAAAGGCTTGGGTGATTGCAGAATGCAGGTGGTCTACTGCTGGTGTCCCTAGATCCTGAGGTGGATCCAGATTAGAGGTTCGAGGATGGCTACCATATAAAAGAAAAAACGTGGTTTTTCCGGTTCCAGAGTGGAATGTATTATTGTAAGCGTACTCGGCTATCCAAAGGATGTCCTTCCAAGTTCTTTCTGTTTGTTGCAGCATGCAGCGTAAGTACTGTTTCAAAGTTTGATTGGTCCTCTCGGTCTGTCCGTCGGTTTGGGGGTGGTGACTGGTTGAAAGCCTTACATCAATTTGAGCCAACCGACAGCAACTCTGCCAAAAGTGGGAGACAAATTGACTTCCTCTATCCGAGATTAAAACTGAAGGAAAGCCGTGCAACCGAACGATGTTTTCGAGAAACTCCCGGGCCAGGATTGCTGCTGACGGTAGGCCTTTCAGTGGGATGAAGTGCGCCATCTTGGAGAATAGGTCCACGATTACTAAGATCGTATTATATCCGGAACATGAAGGTAAGTCGGTGATGAAATCCATGGAGAGAGTATGCCAGGGACGAGGTGGGATGTCAAGTGGGCGTAAGAGGCCTGCTGGTTTCTCCTTTTGACTTTTATTTTGAGCGCACACTCCACAGGACATTACAAAGTCTCTGATATCCTTTCTCCAAGACGGCCACCAGAAGTGACACTTGATCTTTTCCGAGGTCTTGGCCATACCGGGGTGTCCCTCCATTAGGGAGTCGTGATAACAAGAGATGACTTGATTCTGTAAACTAGCACAGGGTAGATATAACCGTTCTTGGAAGTACAATAGGTCGTTCTTCACCGTGAAGTCTTTTCCCTGAAGATGCCAATTCTGTATGTCTGCTGGAGTTATAAGTTGTTTAACTTTGGCTTCAACTTCTTCGATGGATTGTGTGCCGATTAGACCTAGGATTCTTTGTTCGGGAATGATAGGTACGGGTTCAGGATTGACCATGTGCTCTTCCACTCCCATCCGGGAAAGGGCATCAGCTTTACCGTTCTTGTTGTCTGGTTGGTAGGTAATGACAAAGTCAAACTCGGCAAAAAATAGTGCCCAGCGGAGTTGTCTGGAGGATTGAGCTTTAGCTGTCTTTAGGTATTGTAAGTTGCGGTGGTCTGTAATCACTGTGACTGTGTGTCTGGCACCCAGAAGATAGTGTCGCCAAGCCTTGAAGGCGGACTTAATAGCCAGAAGTTCCTTATCGGTAATGGTGTAGTTGATTTCAGGAGCCGAGAATTTGCGGGACGAAAATGCCACGGGGTGTAACTGGTTTGTTTCTGGATCTCTTTGCGATAGGACTGCACCCATCGCAAGACTGGAGGCGTCGGTTTCTACGATGTAAGGAAGCTCTGGGCGGGGATGTCTCCAAACAGGAGCGCAGATAAACTTGGCTTTTAACTCTTGGAAGGCTTGCTTCGCCTCGGTAGACCACACAAAGCGTTTGTTTTTCCTTAGAAGGGCAGTAATGGGCTGGACTATTCGGGAGAATTCTGGAATGAATCTACGGTAGAAATTGGCAAAACCCAACATGCTTTGGACTCCTTTCACCGACGTTGGTGATGGCCACTTAATGATAGCGTCTACCTTTCTTGAATCCATGTGGACTCCATTTGGTGACAGAATGAATCCCAGAAATTCGACCTCGGTGACATGGAAAACGCACTTCTCAAGCTTGGCAAAGAGTTTATGTTGGCGAAGCCTCTCAAGAACTGCCCTGACGTGTTTCCGGTGATCGGCCTCAGAGGACGAATATATAAGGATATCGTCGATGTAGACAACTGTACACACGTCAATTAGTTCTCTGGTGACGTCATTCATGAAGTACTAGAAGGCGGCCGGGGCGTTACATAGTCCAAAGGGCATTACTTGATACTCAAATAATCCATACTTGGTGCGGAAGGCCGTCTTCCATTCGTCGCCCTCTTTTATTCGGACCAAGTGGTAAGCTCCTCTGAGATCCAACTTCGTATAAATGCGAGCATTCTTGACTTGGTCTACAAGTTCAGGGATCAATGGCAAAGGATATCTGTTCTTGACTGTAATCTGATTAAGGGCGCGATAATCGATACATGTTCTGAGATCCCCTTCCTTTTTCGGAACGAAGAACAGAGCTGAAGAGGCTGGAGACTTAGAAGGACGAATAAATCCATTGGCCAGGTATTGGTCCAAATACTGCCTAAGGTGGAGATTTTCTGGTTCGGTGAGAGCATAGATCCTACTACATGGAGGAGTGGACCCAGGTACCAGGTCTATCTGACAGTCGTATGACCTGTGCGGGGGTAGGGAGTTGGCTTGTTCTTTCTGGAAGACATCTTGGAACTCTAGATATTCAGGAGGCAGTTGGGGACCCTCGGATGTAATTGCTGCCGGCTTAATGTCGGACTTCAGATAACAAGTGGAGGCACATTCCGGAAACTGAATCGTCTTTGCTCGCCAATCAATTTGAGGATTGTGTTTTTCTAACCAAGGGATCCCCAGGATAATTTGAAACTGAGGGGCCTTGATCACATCAAACACGATCTCCTCACGATGTCCATTTTGGCTTACTAACGTCACTCCCTCGGTGGTATGGGTAACTGGTCCGGAAGCTATTTCCGTACCATCCACTGTGGTAATAACGTCTTTAACCATTTTAGGACAGAGAGGTAGATTCATCCTGGATGCCATCTCGCGATCCACATAATTGCCGATTGCTCCACTGTCAATGTATGCCTTGATGGCATGCAAACGATCTGGCTTCTCGGGGCTTATTAGGACCATGGGCACGATGAAATGCGAGGTCAAAGAACTGGTTTTAACGCTCGGCAAGCGGACCTCTACACTTGTCGGGCGAGGTCGTTTCCCGATTCTGGCTTTTCGATGCTTTTGTCGGAAGCTCCCACGGTCTTCTTAGCAGGTTTCACCGGGCATTCACAAAGAAAATGTCCTGAATTCCCACAATAGAGGCACAATTGCAGCTGTCTTCTTCTTTCTCGTTCCTTTTGTGTTAATGGCCCTTTCACGACTCCTATTTGCATGGGTTCTACGGTATCGACTCCTTTGGCGGAACTCTGTGGTCTTGAAAAAACCTGAGCTTCAAATCTGGAGCGATCAGCCTTCCTATTCTGTAACCTGTGATCCAGTTGAACCACCAGGTTAATATATTCAGAACAATCTTGCGGAGGATTTACTACTTGGGCCAGGACATCTTTGAGTTATCCACGCAACCCCCTATAAAACAGCGTAATCCTTTTATCCTCGGGCCATCTGGCTTCAACTACCAGTCTGTTAAATGATGCAATATATGCTAGAAGATCCTGATTACCTTGTCGTAAAGAGAGGAGTTCGTTATCTAAGGCCTGTCCCTGAGAGTGTCTGGCAAATAGTCTTTCCATACTGGACTGGAAGGCCTGAAAATTACGAAGAATCGGGTCATTCTGGGTTACCAGGGGAATTGACCAGTCTGCAGCACTGCCACTTAGATATGAAAGTACGAAGGCCACTTTGGCCTGATCAGTGGGAAATACAGCTGGCCTACACAGGAAGTGCAGACGACATTGATTGATGAACACTGCAAACCTTTTGGGATCGCCTGAGAAGCGTTCGGGTGGAGCCAAAGGCACATTTCCAGGTAGATTAATTTGTACAGGATTAGTGGAGGTCGCTGGGATATTACCCCCCCCTGGGGTCGGCAGCGGTGTTTGCCCCGCCTGCGTTTGTAACAACTGTCTAGCAAGATCATCTGTGCGCTCTTTGGACACAATTAGCTCCCTCCTTAGGGCGTTCGTTTCCTGGCACGCTGCTAGTACTTCTGCTCTTAATTCCCCTAGCAACTGGGCTAGTTGGTCAGTACCTGAGGTTTCCATTGCGCCTGGGTGGAGGATTTGTGGTGGGCTTCGCGTTCTGTAACGCTCACCTGATTTCCACGGAGGCGCTGGGCTGGACTGAGCTGTCGCCGTGTCTTCTAGTGTGACTCGTAGATCTCGGCCTTCTCCTAGGGCTGGTCCCCTTCTCACGATGTACCGGACGTGTAGAGTGAGGTGTCTGCAGACGGAAGAACAAGGATTTAGGAACTGGGTGACTGAACTTCTCCTTCCTCAGTCCTCTTATTCGAACCAAGGGCATGGCTTGCTCACCTTAGATATATTAAGGCCGGGCTCTCCATCCTGCGTCTTTGCAGGGGCGCAAGTACCAGTTACTTCACTGGTTCACTGACAATCCTCTTGATTGCAGAGGTTGATGTTGGAAGATACCGCCGTTTACCGCACGAGCGGTTTCTTGATAGTTATTGGAGCACCCTTAATTTAGTCCCTTGCTCAGTCTCAGGGTGTCAAGATTGAAATTGTAGAGGAATGATGCGGCGAGCAGGTGAGTAGGAAAGATGACCGGTTGCTGTCACCCTTTCTAATGTCTCTCTTTGTCCTGCAGGTTTAGGTGCAATGGACGCTGATGAATAAGTGCCCAGGATCGTGCAAGCGCGTATGTACGAAGAAGATGAAGCGCGGTGCACGTAAGTAAAATGACTGCTGTTTGTTTCAAAAGCACGCCTTAATGTCTCTTTTGTCCTTGCAGATCGTGGATGCAGAGAGCGTTGCTAGATGGATGCCGGCGAACGTGCGAGCGCGCAAGTAGAAAGTTTATGGTTGGTTTAGAATGCGCCTTAAAATGTCTCCCTTTGTTTTGCAGATGCCGGCATGCAGCGCTTCTTGAAGTTCAGAACGTGCGGAGCGCAGGTAAGCAATTCAAGAATGCAATGCTTAATCAAGTCCTTTTCTTTGCAGATGTCGATGGGGAGCCGAAGAAAGCGGCGGAAGGCTTTGGAAGATGCCGCCGTATTTGGTAAGTAAGAGCGCTGCTCTCGAATTGAATTCTGCTAACCTGTTGTTTTGTCTTGGCAGGTGCAGCTGAGAATCGGATCTCTAGCAGGTAAGGAATTCGTTTTCACAGGAACTGGAGCTGAAGAATCTCAGGAAGACTGGAGCTGACACGGTGAGTGTCCTGCTGCAGATGCAGAATAACGCGAAGCACGTTTCATCAATCGGGTGTGGTTTAAATAGCCTTCTGTAGTGCTTAGGCGTCTTCTTCCACAGCCTCGCCCAGGTAAGAAAAGAGTTCCTGTGTTCTGATTCCAGGGAGTGGCTCCTGCCCCACCCAGACAGGAAAAGTAGTTCCAGGTAGAGAAGGATCAGAAGACCATCGAGCTGGTAAGTAAGCAGCATGGTCTGCTGCAGGTAGGTCCACCCAAGCACTCTTAAGCATTATGAGCCCGGCGCTTCCAGCGCCGGGACCGGTCATCTTTATGAGCCTGGTGCCACTGGCGCCAGGACAAGGTCCAAAAGGTCCCGATAGGGACTGGCTGGTACCCAGGATCAAGGTTATGGGCCTGCTTCCAAGGATGTGAGGCAAGTCATGACCCCTTGGAAGCAGGGATCATGACACATTGTGAGCATCTTAAAAAAGTTTGTGGCAGATTCTGGGCCAAGTTGGGATATCCGATTACCTCTGGTCCTAATGGCCATCAGATCTACCCCTTCATCTGCAACCAAAATGTCGCCATTTGAGTTGATGACTGGATGCAAGATGGTGCTTCCCCAGCATTTACTCTGCAGAACCCAAGAGCAAACGTTGATCAATGCCTCCACAACTCATGAGTATGTGGAGAATTTAAGGAAACACCTTCAGCATGCTTTTGCCTATGCTCAGCGGAATCTAGAAAGATCAGCCGAGAGCATGAAGACCCACTATGATTTAAAAACTACCGAAAGGAATATAAGGTGGGTGATCGGGTCTATCTATACAATTTCCAAAGAAACCAGGCCAAACAGAGAAAATATGTGCCTACATGGAAGGGACTGTTTGAAATTGTAGACAAGATCTCCCCTGTGGCCTACAAGATCCGCATCCCCAAAGGCGGTTTGGCAGAGGAGGAAGACAAGTGGGTACATATAAATCAGCTAAAGTGTTGCCATCCCAGGCACACTCTGCAGCAACTGGAGGAGTCCTCTGCAATACCAGAGGGGACCGCTCCAGATGAATTCAGTTCCAACCCTAAAATATCCAACATATAGTCTCTAAAATATTATACTCTTGTAAGCCACTGTCTTTGAATGATAACTTGTATCTCAAAAGTAAAATGTTAGGTATGTTAAAGTATAAAATGCATATGTCTGCCACACCATTAATAGTGGTGGAAAAATGTCTACGAATAGGTATTGCCGCTTTTCCTTTGTCGTCCTAGGAGAAAGAAAACCTGGAGACTGACCAAGGAGGACGACCGGGGACCAGGAGCCGAGAACCGAGGGGCCCAGGGTACCGCCCAATCCTCCCATCAGGACCAGCAAGGAGAACTGATTGATCGACTGGAGGGAGGAAAAGATGCTGAACTGTGCCACCTACAGGATTGGAAGAAGATAATGGGGACATACCAGCGCAAGGGCTCAAAACCTCCTTTGCACCCAACTTCCCCTCGACTTGAATCAAAGCGCAGTCGGGCGGGGGGATTTGTCATGGGTTTTGACCCATGTTGAATCAATAGACTGGGTAGATGTGGGGATGAGCTGTCGCCACCCATTATTCTATCCCAGAACAAACTAAATCAATAGACTGGGTGGATGTGGGGATGAGCTATCGCCGCCCACATTCACGCCAGAATAGGAGAACTGCGCAGTTGGCACGAGACCACTCCAAAGATACAACCTTCTTGTGGGGAATTCATTTTCTTAATCCCAAAAATGGTTGCATTACCAGTACTCACCACTATCAGAAAGCCGGCGTTTTAAAACCACCAGACTTTTGTGTAAAACTGAACAAATGAAACAAAACCAGACCAAGGAAAGACTTGCTAAGAGGTGGATACAATGTAAAACTATATTCTGAAATGACTTGAAGGAAGTAATTATTTAATGTATATGTAAAAATTGTCAGTTTGATTTGAATGTAGAAAACTGGGAACAAAATGTGCCATTTAGCTGAAACCTGGCTTAATGAAACTTAATTCTGCCTGACAACTACCCCCGACAGGAGTTGATACTGGATCAACAGCTGTGTCCCAGGCCTGGCTGCCAGGCCTGGCTGCATCCTGAGGTCACATGGCCCTGTTGATTAGATTAGGGTTGGAGCAGCTGGGGACTACAGGGAGTTGAACAAAGGCCTGTCCTGGACTCAGACAAATGTTATATTGGGGGGCCGTAAAGTGGCTTCCTCTTAGGGGAAACTGGGAGGGGCAGTGCCTCTGCTAGCAGCTGAGCTTGGGGGAAGTGGATAAACCAGTTATTTCACCCTGTGATGTGGGAAGCCACACCCCTTTTTGACCAGGGCATAATTTTAAAAAGATAGATAACTCAAAGTGCGGACTTGTCAGAATTATATAAGTAATATCATTATTTTTGTGATTTTTCTGTGAACATTTTGAGATGCGTTAGGACCCTGTGGTGTATTCTGGGGGGTTGCTAGCGGAAAATAGGGTCTCACTCCAAATGTCTGCATGTTAAAAATCTGACACTTCATCAATTAATGTCCATACTCCTTGCGCACATGTGTGTAAATTTGGGTAAATGTCCGATATAGCAAAACCAGTTAAAAAGCGCAAAATGTTGTCATTTTTGAATGCAAGCCCCCAGGAAGATCAGAGGCGGACAAGCATGGACCATAAGAAATGTATAATGTGCACATGTAATTTCAACAAATTGTATATCTGGGAAGGATGTATTTGAATCAAATATAGATTTGTGGGCAAACTGACCAGGGGAGGATCCTCTGACCCATAAAACCTACAGCATCACTCTGACTCACATTTCCTTCCCCCAATCATGGGAGAGGGGAGAATTGGGCCAATGACAAGTAGAGAGGGGCAGGCTTAGCTAGGCCCAGGCACACACCCATTTTCAAAACACATAAAAAGAGACTGCTGGGACAGGTAGAGACATTCAAATCCAGTTGCTGCGGAGCGTTTTGCCGGACCACACAACATCCAGAAGATACCAGTTCCAGACTGACTCCAGCTATATACTCCAGAACCTAGAACTTATACTTTAGAACCTAAATCAGAGACCTAAAACCACAAGCTGAGTTCTCTGCAGCAGGCCTCAAATCATTGCAAGCTACTCACAGCCGGGCAAGCTGCTTGAATCCCTTGCCAAGAACTTTTGCCAGGACCAGTGCAGAGATCCAGGAGCCGTGCAGAGACCGCTGTATCCGGACAGACCAGACCAGAGATCCAGAGTGACCCAGACCGCTGTGAGCAGAACCAGAGAGCTGACCCAGATCACTGTGAAGTGCCGAGACCAGAACCGGAGTCCAGTCCAAAACCTGACCAGATCCGTGGCGAGGCCTATTTCAAATTTATATTGTGAGTACCTAGCAGAACTGTGCAGAACCAATCTCTTAGTTAAAATAATCTAATCCAAACTATTTTAACCTAAGTAGAACAGCCTCCTAGAAATCGTGTCATCTGTCATTTGTAAAGCTGCACAACTGTCACCTGTCAATTCTGAAGCTGCAAGCTGTCACTTGTCATTTTGAGTTTACTTTAAATCCGAAAAACTACCTTTATTTAATCGTCCTTATCTCTGGAACCGTTTGGGCTAGGAAATTTACTTTCCTCTGAAAGCTTAGAATCTCAGCTTTCCAACGAACCTAGAACCGACTTGCTACTCCTTATACTTTTGCCGTAATCACGATTCACGCACTTGCAAATTTTACCGCGATTTGCGATTTGGTTAAAAATCCAGCCACGTGTAACCATCAGCAGTCATTTCTTTCCTTGCTAAAAATTCGTTTGCCTCTTAATCACCATCTCTGAATCATTGCTAAAGTGAGCCTGAACTCATCCCAAGTATCTCTCACTCACCCTGAATCTCCTAAAGGGAATTAAAAGCATTTTCAGCATATTTCTCACTTCATTGCCACCACATTCAAAGCACTTGGGCCTGTGTTTTAAAACTCATACCGGTTTTCTCTAAGCTTGCTGGGGGGGAACTGAATTTCGTATTGTATTTGATTGCATTCCTGAGAACTGTGTGCTCCTCTTTCCATCTACTTCCATGTCTTACATTGCATAGGGGGCGGGGGTGAATTGCCAGAGAAAAAGTGATTATATTATCTTTTGCTAAAATCATCTCAAGTATTTCTGTACTGCATTTTATTCCTCATTGCTTTTGCCTTTAAATCATAAAAGTATTTTTGCTACTTGATCCATCCTATACTAACTCCTCATTGATTATAAAGAAGTGTGCTAGTGTCAGATTACCGATTGTTGATTAACATTATATTTATAAGGGCGATATTGATTATTAATTTATTATAAAAGCGTGGTATCTATGTTTTGTCTTATTTCTCAAATAAACCTTTTAAACTTGCAAAAAAGAACTACTTCTGGGGTCAGTGGGGTTAGGGGGATTCTAAGAGAGGGGTGTTATATAGGGGTAGTCATCCAGAACTCATGAACTGGACATAAAGATATATCAATAAGGGTTTCCATTCAGTATCCAAGACTAGGCATTGACTTACCTGTAGTGCTGAATTGAATCTTCTTACAACTGTCACTGCACCCTACTCCAGTATAGTCCCTGGGCTCCCCCACCTGCTCCCATCACAGTCGCTGGGCTCCCTCATCCCCCTACTACCTAGACCCGGTGCTCTCCCCACCCCACCACAGACCCTGGGCTCTCCCCACCCTGCTGCCACCACTATCCTAGTGCTCCCACCCATCCTGTTGACACCACATTCCCTGGGCTACCCCCACCCCGTTCCCAACACAGTCCAAGGGCCAGTAGGACCTGGTGAAGTGGAGGGGCATAAATATTTCCCACAAAAATGCCATAGCGACCCAGCGGAGCGAGGGAGCCCGAACCAATCAATGGGTGTTGCGCCTGTCCCAATGTCCCACCACCCATCCATTGCAGACCCCAAGATGCCACCATCCCTCCCTCCACACAGAAAGATGCCCCCATCCTGCCCTCCAGATTCACACCTAGATAACTCATACCTCCCTCCATACCCACACTGTGCCCCCATCCCTCCCTCCAGATCCATACCAAGATGACCTCAGCACTCAGATCCAGACCCCACCAAAAGGCTCCATTCTTCCCTGTAGACCTATACTATGATGCCCCATTGCTGCCTCAACACACCAAGATGCCCCGTCCTGACCTCTAGACTCACACCTAGTTGACTCATCTCTCCATTCCAGGTCCCCACCAATGTGCCCACATCCCTCCATTTAGAAGCACACCAAGATGGCCCCATCTGTCCATTCTAGACCCCCACCAAAAGGCCCCCTCCCTCCATTCCAGACCACGCCAAGATGCCCCTTCCCTTCATTCCAGACCCCACCAAGATGCCCCTTCCTTCCATCCCAGACCCCCACCAAGATGTCCCATATCATGATGCCACATGCTCCCTGCACATAGCAAGATGCCCCACCCTGCACTCCAGACCCACACCAAGGAGCCCCCATCCTGCTCTCCAGAGTCAAACCAAGATATCCATCTCCACACACAAAGAATCCCTATCCCAGTCTTCAGACCCAGACAAATGGGCCCCATCCCTTCCTCCAAACCCACACCAATGTGCCCCTATCCCTCCATTCCAGACCCACACAGATGCACCATCCCACCCTCAGATGCCCCAATTCCACCCTGCAGATGCACACAGATGTCCCCACCCCACCCTCCCAACCCACACCTAGATGCCCCATCCCTCCCTCCAGACCCAAGCCATGATGCCCCATCCTGCCCTATACCAAGCTGCCCCATCCCTCCATTCCAGATCCAAGATGCCCCTGCAATCCAGACCCCACCAAGAAGCCCCATCCCTCTCTATAGACACATCATGATGCCTCATCCTCCCTGCATACAGCAAGATGCCCCCCTCCTGCACTCCAGACCCACACCAAGATGCCCCCATCCCGCTCCACACACTCAAGATGCCCCATGCCATCCTTCAGATCCACACCAAGATACCCCCATCCCGACCAATGTAACCCATCCCTCGCCCCAGACCATACCTGCCGACATTTGAAAAAAAAATGAGAATTATGCACTGCCCATAGCCATGCAAGACTCTGCCCAGTTACACAAGGCTCCGCCCACACGCCAAAAAAGGTAAACTATATTGAATGTGTGATCGGCTATGTGCACAAAACTGCATAAAATTTAACTGTACCATCAAAAAACACAGTTACCATTTTTACAGGGCTCTTCTGCATTTGGAAGCATTACACTAATCGAGAAAATGGCATTTTTGCTAACCTGTGCAGGGAGGTCTTCTTAGCTGCAGGCAAGGGGACCTCCAAATGTCACCTTGAAATGCGCACCCAAACACCATTCCATTCGGGGACGGCCTTCAATAACTACAAGGCTATCAGTCCCAGAATGCAGTTTAGTCATTTCACACTGGCATGCATCTTGTTATGCAGGACGCAAATAAAATGTGCAATGCCTCATAAAGGGTAAAAACATTGTTTTCATGTCAACCAAGCAGACATGGGACAGACTAGTATGCACTGTTAGTCTGGTATTTACTTTAGCATAGATGCAGATTATGGGCTTTTTAATGCTAAACAGCCCATCCCAGCAAGGCATAAATTAATTTTCAAAAATTGATTAGCAGAGTTTGCGAATTAAATGTTTTTTGGTTAGCAAACCTGTTTGATTAGCAATTTTGTACTGATATTGTTAATGTCACAAGAAGTTATTTGTACCCAGGATATGAAATGAGCAACAAAACAGCAGTTATGTGTACCACTGAAATAAGACATTAGTGAGAGGAGTCAGGCCTTGCCAATTCTTTAAATTTCAGCTAGACCTGCAGGTCGTGTAACTTAGTTTACCTATTCAGCCTAAGAGAAATGCACTCGACTCATAGGAACGACTTGCTACTCCTTATACATTTGCCGTAATCACGATTCACGCACTCGCGAATTTTACCGCGATTTGCGATTTGGTTAAAAATCCAGCCACGTGTAACCATCAGCAGTCATTTCTTTCCTTGCTAAAAATTTGTTTGCCTCTTAATCACCATCTCTGAATCATTGCTAAAGTGAGCCTGAACTCATCCCAAGTATCTCTCACTCACCCTGAACCTCCTAAAGGGAATTAAAAGCATTTTCGGCATATTTCTCACTTCATTGCCACCACATTCAAAGCACTTGGGCCTGTGTTTTAAAACTCATACCGGTTTTGTCTAAGCTTGCTGGGGGGGGAACTGAATTTCGTATTGTATTTGATTGCATTCCTGAGAACTGTGTGCTCCTCTTTCCATCTACTTCCATGTCTTACATTGCATAGGGGAGGGGGGTGAATTGCCAGAGAAAAAGTGATTATATTATCTTTTGCTAAAATCATCTCAAGTATTTCTGTACTGCATTTTATTCCTCATTGCTTTTCCCTTGAAATCATAAAAGTATTTTTGCTACTTGATCCACCCTATACTAACTCCTCATTGATTATAAAGAAGTGTGCTAGTGTCAGATTACCCATTGTTGATTAACATTATATTTATAAGGGCGATATCGATTATTAATTTATTATAAAAGTGTGGTATCTATGTTTTGTCTTATTTCTCAAATAAACCTTTTAAACTTGCAAAACAGAACTACTTCTTGGCTCAGTGGGGTCAGGGGGATTCTAAGAGAGGGGTGTTATATAGGGGTAGTCATCCAGAACTCATGAACTGGTCATAAATATATATCAATAAGGGTTCCATTCAGTATCCCAGACTAGGCATTGACTTAGCTGTAGTGTTGAATTGAATCTTCTTACAGCTGTCACTGCACCCTACTCCAGTATAGTCCCTGGGCTCCCCCACCTGCTCCCATCACAGTCGCTGGGCTCCCTCGTCCCCCTACTACCTAGTCCCGGTGCTCTCCCCACCCCACCACAGACCCTGGGCTCTCCCCACCCTGCTGCCACCACTATCCCAGTGCTCCCACCCATCCTGTTGACACCACATTCCCTGGGCTACCCCCACCCTGTTCCCAACACAGTCCAAGGGCCAGTAGGAGCTGGTGAAGTGGAGGGGCATAAATATTTCCCACAAAAATGCCATAGCGACCCAGCGGAGCGAGGGAGCCCGAACCAATCAATGGGTTTTGCGCCTGTGAATATTTGTTAAATAATGGGTTAAAATGTTGCATTTTAGAGCATACTTAAGAAAAATAAAATGGATAAAAAGCAAAAACAGTTTGCAATTGGTACACTGCCATGTACCAATTTTAGGTGGTCTCCAATTTATGTATTTATTTTAGCATTTGATACGTGCACTAAACCCGGAGGCATCATGGTGCTGGTTACATGAGGTTATGACAGACGATCCATGAGGTAGATAAGGCATTGGATATGCGTAGGCTCATTACAGCACCAGGAAGCTGGCTACATGTGGTTATAGCAAAAAAAATACACAGGTACGTAGTACATATGGTAGGCTCCGAAAGGCATCCAGACACTGGTTACATGTGGTCATAGCAGATAACATATATAGATAGAACATGGAGCATTGGGTTGGCTTAAAACGGCAAGTTCGAGGAGAAGAGTAAAGTTTTGAGATTTTTTCGGAATAGCAAGTAGGATTGCTCAGATCTTAATGACAAAGGTAAGGCGATCCTTTTCTTGGCGGTGATGACCGAGAAGCTGTCCCCACCCGATCTCATTTGCCTGAATCATTGCCTACTGAGTTGGTGAGAGTAAGAGGAGAGGGTGGGTATGGTAGAATAAGCTTTGGTGATTTTTGCAAGAGATGCCTCGGTGCTGTGGTAGAGAGGCATTTGTGCGTGATAGCTAAAGATTTAAAAGTGATGCGCTCCAGGATGGGTAGCCAGTGTGCGCTTCGAGCATCTGAAATATGCTCACGCTTTGGAATGTTGAGTGCCGCTCTGAGTGCATTATTTTTAATAACTACGTTTAATAATGTTGCGCACAGAAGTCCCTGCAAATAAGGCGTTACTGTAGTCCAATCACGAGCCTATGAGCGCTCGATCAATGGTGACACAGCTTTTGGCAGTGCAGTTAGGAAGGGTCGGCATGCGTTAATTAGTTTGGAGGTGTGGGCTGCATAGGAGGCAATTGCATTGACCTGCCTTGGGAGAGACAGGGTAACATCCAGGTAGACACCCAAAGTTTTGACATTGCGAGCTTACTGAGTGAAGTGTGCAGCCAACAATTTCCATCTTTTAATCATTGAGACAGAGAAGGTGGGAAACCATCCAAGCCTGGATGCTGTGGTAGACTGAGTGTAAGTTGTTGGGATCGGTCGCATATTTTCCAGTAAGAGGAAGAAGTATCTGTGCGTCATTTGCGTAGTTCGTGGATATTCCTTTGTTATCTAGCAAGTCGAATATGTTGTATGGGGTTGGGAACCACAATCCTTGCAGAGCCCCACAGGTGACGGGGGCCAGCAGCATTGGAGAACATTGATGGTTCTTTTGCATAGGAAGGAAGAGATCGAGAGAAGTGGGCCGCTGAGGCAAGGTGCCTGCACAAGATTTGGTGGTCCGCAAGGTCAAAGCCTGCCGACAAGTCTAGCAGCAGGAGTAGGGCCGAGTTGCCTCATCCAGATGGTTCTTCAGGTCCAACACGGCGGAATTCAGTCCCATAGGCTGGACGGGACAGATTGGCATACGTCCAATAGGTTGTTGGATTCCAGGTGAAGCTGCATCTGTAAATAGGCTGCGAGATCAAGCGTTTTCAGAAGGAAGGGGAAAGTGATGATAGAACGGTAGTGGGAATGTTGAAGTCTAAAGTAATTTTTTTAGCAAATGATGAACACATACATCCTTTAGGCTCGTGGGAACTGAGCATGAGGCAAATGAGGCGTTTAGGAGGGTGGCAAAGAAAGGTGCCAGTGGTTCGACAGATGTCACCCTGGCAATGGGAGGGTTTGAGGCCTTTAATGAGTTGAATGACTTACATGTCACAGCTCCCTAGCTCTGGATTTCGTATTCACTATTCTAGAGCTGTAGGTGGACTGTTTTGCTTGCAGAATGCCCTTTTTGTAATCTGTTGCTGCCGCCAGAGATAAGCAGACTTTATTAAGCTCAGAAGGATGTTGTTTCCATTTAATATCTGCCTGGCGTTTGAGTAGGCGGCGGGCTCTGAGGTCATGCAAGAACCAAGCGTTATGGTGCAAGACTGCTTTGGCTTTGCGCTGGGTGAGTGGAGCCACGGTGTTGATGGCCGAAGTGAGTGTAAGGTTGTAGCTGTCTACCAGAGTGGCCAGGTCGTTGCAGAGTTGGGTGACAGGACTAGCTGATCCAGCAGTGGCAGGATGGTAGTTTTGTTGATGTTTCTAGTGATTCATGTGGCTGTGGGAGGCAAATGAGGGGCCACTGAGGGGGAGAGAGGTTGGAAGCAGATAATGTAAATGAGATGATGTGGTGATTGGTCCAAAGGCAGGACGGATTAGATGTGAACGTGATGTTGCGGTTCAGGTCAACCAGTCAAGGATTCAGCCTTTGGAGTGCGTAGAGTTGAGGATGCGCTGGGTGAAGCTTATAGCATTCAGAGAGCTAACTAAGGAGAGAGTATTTGGGTCCGCCTGGTCGTTAAGGCCATGGCTGAGGTTGCCAAAAAGAATAGTTTTAGATGTTGTTTTGGAATTAGAGAGGAGGTGTAGGATATACTCTTCAAAGGACAGGATCGGGCCAGAAGTACGCTAGACCACGTGGATGGTTACTGTCGAAGTGTGAGAAAGGTTAAGATTGGTAGTCGGGAATTCTCCCATTGACAAGTTGGGGCTGCAGATTCCCCCCAAGATGTCCTCCTCCCTGTGATCCAGACCCGTTCCTCCCTCTAGACCCATTGCATGGTTCCCCATCCTGCCCTCCACACACCACTAGATGCCCCAATCCTCTCCACACCAGGAATCCCCATGCCACCCTTCATAGCCACACCAATATAACCCCACCATCCCAGATGCCACCAAGAGACACCCCTATTGCTCCGATCCAGACCCCACCTAGACGCCCCCATCCCTCCCCCCACAAACCACCCTGCCCTCCACTCACCATAGATGACCCACCCCTCCATTCCACACCCTGCCCTCCGCTCACCATAGATGACCCACCCCTCCATTCCAAACCCACACCAACATGCCGGTTACCAGACATTTGGTCGAAAAAAATTGGTCGACCAGACAAATGGTCGAACCAATTTGGTCGAAAACCAAATGGTCGAATTTTTTTTTTTTTTTGGGGGGGGGGTCCCCCCCAACCCCCTTTTTTTTTTCTAAAAACCCATTTTTGTAAAAAACGAAAACCCGAAAAATAAAAATATAATTAAAAAAAAAAATTCTACCATTTGGTTTTCAACCAAATTGCGTCGACCAAATGTCATTCGACCAGTTTTAGGTCGACCAAATGGCTGGACACCCAACATGCCCACATCCCTCCCTCCAGACCCAAAACAAGATGCCCCCATTGCTCCATTCCAGCCCCCACCAAGATGCCCCCATCGCTCAATTCCAGCCCCCATCAAGATGCCACCAACCCTCTAAGCCAGACCCCACAAAGATGCCCCCATCCCTCCCTATATGTCAATACCCTGATTCCCCCTCTTCCCTCTGGCACACCAAGATTCCCCTTTTCCACCCTCCAGACCCACACCTAGATGATCAATCTGACCCTCCAGATCCGCAGACGCACCATGCCACCCTCCAGACCAACACACAGATGACCCAATCACTCCATTGCAGACCACACTAAGATGCCCCCTCCCTCCGATCCAGACTCCACAAGATGTCCCCATCCCACCCTCCAGACCAATGTGCCCCTATCTATCCCTCCAGACCCACCTAGACGCCTCAATACCTACATTCCAGACTAGCACCAAGATGCCCCATAGCGCCATTCCAGACCCAAAAGATGCTCCCATTGCAGATCCCGCTAGGCCTGCAAGCCAGAACCCAAGATGCCCCCATCCCTCCCTCTAGACCCATGTCATGAAGCTCCATCCTACCTCCACAGCAAGATGCCCCCATCCTGCTCTCCACTCAAACCAAGATATGCATCGCCACACACAAAGAAGCTCTATAGCACTCTTCAGACCCAGAGAAATGGGCCCCATCCCTCCCTCCAAACCCACACCAATGTGCCCCTATCCCTCCATCCCAGACCAACACGCAGATGCCCCGTCCCACCCTCCAGACACCCATGCACACACCAACCCTGCAAGCCAGAACCAAGATGCCCCATCCCTCCCTCTAGACACAAACCATGATGTCCCATCCTCCCTCCACACAGCAGGATGCCCCCATCCTGCCCTACCCAGATGCCCTCATCCCTCCCCCAACCAATGTTCCCCCATTCTTCCCTTCAGACCCCACCAAGATGCCACCAACCCTCCCTCTAGACTCCTACCAAGATGCTCCATCCCTCCATTGAAGAGAAAAACCCTCCAAGCCAGACCACACAAAGATGCTGCATCCCTCCTAGACCCACTCCAAGATGCCCCCATCACTCAATTCCAGAGCCCACCAAGATGCCAGCAAGCCAGAACCCACCAACCCTTCCTCTAGACCCATACCATGATGCTCCATCCTCCCTCCATACAGCAACATACTCCCATCCTGCTCTCCAGAATCAAACCAAGATATCCATCTCCACACACAAAGAAGCCCTATCCCACTCTTCAGACTCAGACAAATGGGCCCACCCCTTCCTCCAAAACCACAATGTGCCCCTATCCCTCCATTCCAGACCCACACGCCGATGCCCCATCCCACCCTGAAGATACACAGATGTCCCCATGCCACCCACACCAAGATGCCCCATCCCACCCTCCCTACCCACACCTAGATGGCCCATGCCACCCTCCAGACCAACAGAAGCCCCACATCTGTTCCAGACCGACCCCAATGTCCCACCACCCATCCATTGCAGACCCCAAGATGCCACCATCCCTCCCTCCACACAGAAAGATGCCCCCATCCTGCCCTCCAGATTCACACCAAGATGACCTCAGCACTCAGATCCAGACCCCACCAAAAGGCTCCATTCTTCCCTGTAGACCTATACTATGATGCCCCATTGCTCCCTCAACACACCAAGATGCCCCGTCCTGACCTCTAGACTCACACCTAGTTGACCCATCTCTCCATTCCAGGTCCCCACCAATGTGCCCACATCCCTCCATTTAGAAGCACACCAAGATGGCCCCATCTGTCCATTCTAGACCCCACCAAAAGGCCCCCTCTCTCCATTCCGGACCCCGCCAAGATGCCCCTTCCCTCCATTCCAGACCCCACCAAGATGCCGCTTCCTTCCATCCCAGACCCCCACCAAGATGTCCCATATCATGATGCCACATGCTCCATGCACATAGCAAGATGCCCCACCCTGCACTCCAGACCCACACCAAGGAGCCCCCATCCTGCTCTCCAGAGTCAAACCAAGATATCCATCTCCACACACAAAGAATCCCTATCCCAGTCTTCAGACCCAGACAAATGGGCCCCATCCCTTCCTCCAAACCCACACCAATGTGCCCCTATCCCTCCATTCCAGAACCACACAGATGCGCCATCCCACCCTCAGATGCCCCAAGTCCACCCTGCAGATGCACACAGATGTCCCCATCCCACCCTCCCAACCCACACCTAGATGCCCCATCCCTCCCTCCAGACCCAAACCATGATGCCCCATCCTGCCCTATGCCAAGCTGCCCCATCCCGCCATTCCAGATCCAAGATGCCCCCTGCAATCCAGACCCCACCAAGAAGCCCCATCCCTCTCTATAGACACATCATGATGCCTCATCCTCCCTGCATACAGCAAGATGCCCCCCTCCTGCACTCCAGACCCACACCAAGATGCCCCATCCCGCTCCACACACTCAAGATGCCCCATGCCATCCTTCAGATCCACACCAAGATGCCCCCATCCCGACCAATGTACCCCATCCCTCGCCCCAGACCATACCTGCCTACATTTGAAAATAAAAAAAATGAGAATTATGCACTGCCCATAGCCATGCAAGACTCTGCCCAGTTACACAAGGCTCCGCCCACACGCCAAAAAAGGTAAACTATATTGAATGTGTGATCGGCTATGTGCACAAAACTGCATCAAATTTAACTGTACCGTCAAAAAACGCAGTTACCATTTTTACAGGGCTCTTCTGCATTTGGAAGCATTACACTAATCGAGAAAAAGGCATTGTTGCTAACCTGTGCAGGCAGGTCTTCTCAGCTGCAGGCAAGGGGACCTCCAAATGTCACCTTGAAATGCGCACCCAAACACCATTCTATTCGGGGACGGCCTTCAATAACTACAAGGCTATGAGTCCCAGAATGAAGTTTAGTCATTTCACACTGGCATGCATCTTGTTATGCAGGACGCAAATAAAATGTGCAATGCCTCATAAAGGGTAAAAACATTGTTTTCATGTCAACCAAGCAGACATGGGACAGACTAGTATGCACTGTTAGTCTGGTATTTACTTTAGCATAGATGCAGATTATGGGCTTTTTAATGCTAAACAGCCCATCCCAGCAAGGCATAAATTAGTTTTCAAAAATTGATTAGCAGAGTTTGCGAATTAAATGTTTTTTGGTTAGCAAACCTGTTTGATTAGCAATTTTGTACTAATATTGTTAATGTCACAAGAAGTTATTTGTACCCAGGATATGAAATGAGCAACAAAACAGCAGTTATGTGTACCACTGAAATAAGACATTAGTGAGAGGAGTCGGGCCTTGCCAATTCTTTAAATTTCAGCTAGACCTCCAGGTCGTGTAACTTAGTTTACCTATTCAGCCTAAGAGAAATGCACTCGACTCATAGGAACGACTTGCTACTCCTTATACTTTTGCCGTAATCGCGATTCACGCACTCGCGAATTTTACCGCGATTTGCGATTTGGTTAAAAATCCAGCCACGTGTAACCATCAGCAGTCATTTCTTTCCTTGCTAAAAATTTGTTTGCCTCTTAATCACCATCTCTGAATCATTGCTAAAGTGAGCCTGAACTCATCCCAAGTATCTCTCACTCACCCTGAACCTCCTAAAGGGAATTAAAAGCATTTTCAGCATATTTCTCACTTCATTGCCACCACATTCAAAGCACTTGGGCCTGTGTTTTAAAACTCATACCGGTTTTGTCTAAGCTTGCTGGGGGGGAACTGAATTTCGTATTGTATTTTATTGCATTCCTGAGAACTGTGTGCTCCTCTTTCCATCTACTTCCATGTCTTACATTGCATAGGGGAGGGGGGTGAAGTGCCAGAGAAAAAGTGATTATATTATTTTTTGCTAAAATCATCTCAAGTATTTCTGTACTGCATTTTATTCCTCATTGCTTTTGCCTTGAAATCATAAAAGTATTTTTGCTACTTGATCCATCCTATACTAACTCCTCATTGATTATAAAGAAGTGTGCAAGTGTCAGATTACCCATTGTTGATTAACATTATATTTATAAGGGCGATATCGATTATTAATTTATTATAAAAGCGTGGTATCTATGTTTTGTCTTATTTCTCAAATAAACCTTTTAAACTTGCAAAACAGAACTACTTCTTGGCTCAGTGGGGTCAGGGGGATTCTAAGAGAGGGGTGTTATATAGGGGTAGTCATCCAGAACTCATGAACTGGACATAAAGATATATCAATAAGGGTTTCCATTCAGTATCCAAGACTAGGCATTGACTTAGCTGTAGTGTTGAATTGAATCTTCTTACAGCTGTCACTGCACCCTACTCCAGTATAGTCCCTGGGCTCCCCCACCTGCTCCCATCACAGTCGCTGGGCTCCCTCATCCCCCTACTACCCCCTGTGCTCTCCCCACCCCACCACAGACCCTGGGCTCTCCCCACCCTGCTGCCACCACTATCCCAGTGCTCCCACCCATCCTGTTGACACCACATTCCCTGGGCTACCCCCACCCCGTTCCCAACACAGTCCAAGGGCCAGTAGGAGCTGGTGAAGTGGAGGGGCATAAATATTTCCCACAAAAATGCCATAGCGACCCAGCGGAGCGAGGGAGCCCGAACCAATCAATGGGTTTTGCGCCTGTGAATATTTGTTAAATAATGGGTTAAAATGTTGCATTTTAGAGCATACTTAAGAAAAATAAAATGGATAAAAAGCAAAAACAGTTTGCAATTGGTACACTGCCATGTACTAATTTTAGGTGGTCTCCAATTTATGTATTTATTTTAGCATTTGATACGTGCACTAAACCCGGAGGCATCATGGTGCTGGTTACATGAGGTTATGGCAGACGATCCATGAGGTAGATAAGGCATTGGGTATGCGTCGGCTCATTACAGCACCAGGAAGCTGGCTACATGTAGTTATAGCAAAAAAAATACACAGGTACGTAGTACATATGGTAGGCTCCGAAAGGCATCCAGACACTGGTTACATGTGGTCATAGCAGATAACATATATAGATAGAACATGGAGCATTGGGTTGGCTTAAAACGGCAAAGTCGAGGAGAAGAGTAAAGTTTTGAGATTTTTTCGGAATAGCAAGTAGGATTGCTCAGATCTTAATGACAAAGGTAAGGCGATCCTTTTCTTGGCGGTGATGACCAAGAAGCTAGCCCCACCCGATCTCATTTGCCTGAATCATTGCCTACTGAGTTGGTGAGAGTAAGAGGAGAGGGTGGGTATGGTAGAATAAGCTTTGGTGATTTTTGCAAGAGATGCCTCGGTGCTGTGGTAGAGAGGCATTTGTGCGTGATAGCTAAAGATTTAAAAGTGATGCGCTCCAGGATGGGTAGCCAGTGTGCGCTTCGAGCATTATATGCTCACGCTTTGGAATGTTGAGTGCCGCTCTGAGTGCATTATTTTTAATAACTACGTTTAATAATGTTGCGCACAGAAGTCCCTGCAAATAAGGCCTTACTGTAGTCCAATCACGAGCCTATGAGCGCTCGATCAATGGTGACACAGCTTTTGGCAGTGCAGTTAGGAAGGGTCGGCATGCGTTAATTAGTTTGGAGGTGTGGGCTGCATAGGAGGCAATTGCATTGACCTGCCTTGGGAGAGACAGGGTAACATCCAGGTAGACGCCCAAACTTTTGACATTGCGAGCTTACTGAGTGAAGTGTGCAGCCAACAATTTCCATCTTTTAATCATTGAGACAGAGAAGGTGGGAAACCATCCAAGCCTGGATGGTGTGGTAGACTGAGTGTAAGTTGTTGGGATCAGTCGCATATTTTCCAGTAAGAGGAAGAAGTATCTGTGCGTCATTTGCGTAGTTCGTGGATATTCCTTTGTCATCTAGCAAGTCGAATATGTTGTATGGGGTTGGGAAACACAATCCTTGCAGAGACCCACAGGTGACGGGGGCCAGCAGCATTGGAGAACATTCATGGTTCTTTTGCATAGGAAGGAAGAGATCGAGAGAAGTGGGCCGCTGAGGCAAGGTGCCTGCACAAGATTTGGTGGTCCACAAGGTCAAAGCCTGCCGACAAGTCTAGCAGCAGGAGTAGGGCCGAGTTGCCTCATCCAGATGGTTCTTCAGGTCCAACACGGCGGAATTCAGTCCCATAGGCTGGACGGGACAGATTGGCATACGCCCAAGAGGTTGTTGGATTCCAGGTGAAGCTGCATCTGTAAATAGGCTGCGAGATCAAGCGTTTTCAGAAGGAAAGGGAAAGTGATGATAGAACGGTAGTTAGTGGGAATGTTGAAGTCTAGAGTAATTTTTTTAGCAAATGATGAACACATACATCCTTTAGGCTCGTGGGAACTGAGCATGAGGCAAATGAGGCGTTTAGGAGGGTGGCAAAGAAAGGTGCCAGTGGTTTGACAGATGTCACCCTGGCAATGGGAGGGTTTGAGGCCTTTAATGAGTTGAATGACTTACATGTCACAGCTCCCTAGCTCTGGATTTCGTATTCACTATTCTAGAGCTGTAGGTGGACTGTTTTGCTTGCAGAATGCCCTTTTTGTAATCTGTTGCTGCCAGAGATAAGCAGACTTTATTAAGCTCAGAAGGATGTTGTTTCCATTTAATTTCTGCCTGGCGTTTGTGTAGGCGGCGGGCTCTGAGGTCATGCAAGAACCAAGCGTTATGGTGCAAGACTGCTTTGGCTTTGCGCTGGGTGAGTGGAGCCACGGTGTTGATGGCCGAAGTGAGTGTAAGGTTGTAGCTGTCTACCAGAGTGGCCAGGTCGTTGCAGAGTTGGGTGACAGGACTAGCTGATCCAGCAGTGGCAGGATGGTAGTTTTGTTGATGTTTCTAGTGATTCACGTGGCTGTGGGAGGCAAATGAGGGGCCACTGAGGGGGAGAGAGGTTGGAAGCAGATAATGTAAATGAGATGATGTGGTGATTGGTCCAAGGGCAGGACGGATTAGATGTGAACGTGATGTTGCGGTTCAGGTCAACCAGTCAAGGATTCAGCCTTTGGAGTGCGTAGAGTTGAGGATGCGCTGGGTGAAGCTTATAGCATTCAGAGAGCTAACTAAGGAGAGAGCATTTGGGTCCGCCTGGTCGTTAAGGCCATGGCTGAGGTTGCCAAAAAGAATAGTTTTAGATGTTGTTTTGGAATTAGAGAGGAGGTGTAGGATATACTCTTCAAAGGACAGGATCGGGCCAGAAGTACGCTAGACCACGTGGATGGTTACTGTGGAAGTGTGAGAAAGGTTAAGATTGGTAGTCGGGAATTCTCCCATTGACAAGTTGGGGCTGCAGATTCCCCCCAAGATGTCGTCCTCCCTGTGATCCAGACCCATTCCTCCCTCTAGACCCATTGCATGGTTCCCCATCCTGCCCTCCACACACCACTAGATGCCCCAATCCTCTCCACACCAGGAATCCCCATGCCACCCTTCATAGCCACACCAATATAACCCCACCATCCCAGATGCCACCAAGAGACACCCCTATTGCTCCGATCCAGACCCCACCTAGACGCCCCCATCCCTCCCCCCACAAACCACCCTGCCCTCCACTCACCATAGATGACCCACCACTCCATTCCACACCCTGCCCTCCGCTCACCATAGATGACCCACCCCTCCATTCCAAACCCACACCAACATGCCCACATCCCTCCCTCCAGACCCAAAACAAGATGCCCCCATTGCTCCATTCCAGCCCCCACCAAGATGCCCCCATCGCTCAATTCCAGCCCCCATCAAAATGCCACCAACCCTCTAAGCCAGACCCCACAAAGATGCCCCCATCCCTCCCTATATGTCAATACCATGATTCCCCATCTTCCCTCTGACACACCAAGATTCCCCTATTCCACCCTCCAGACCCACACCTAGATGATCAATCTGACCCTCCAGATCCGCAGATGCACCATGCCACCCTCCAGACCAACACACAGATGACCCAATCACTCCATTGCAGACCACACTAAGATGCCCCCTCCCTCCGATCCAGACTCCACAAGATGCCCCCATCCCACCTTCCAGACCAATGTGCCCCTATCTATCCCTCCAGAGCCACCTAGACGCCCCAATACCTACATTCCAGACTAGCACCAAGATGCCCCAGAGCTCCATTCCAGACCCAAAAGATGCTCCCATTGCAGATCCCGCCAGCCCTGCAAGCCAGAACCCAAGATGCCCCCATCCCTCCATCTAGACCCATGCCATGAAGCTCCATCCTACCTCCACAGCAAGATGCCCCCATCCTGCTCTCCACTCAAACCAAGATATGCATCGCCACACACACAAAGAAGCTCTATAGCACTCTTCAGACCCAGAGAAATGGGCCCACCCCTTCCTCCAAAACCACAATGTGCCCCTATCCCTCCATTCCAGACCCATACGCCGATGCCCCATCCCACCCTGAAGATACACAGATGTCCCCATGCCACCCACACCAAGATGCCCCATCCCACCCTCCCTACCCACACCTAGATGACCCATGCCACCCTCCAGACCAACAGAAGACCCACATCTGTTCCAGACCGACCCCAATGTCCCACCACCCATCCATTGCAGACCCCAAGATGCCACCATCCCTCCCTCCACACAGAAAGATGCCCCCATCCTGCCCTCCAGATTCACACCTAGATAACTCATCCCTCCCTCCATACCCACACTGTGCCCCCATCCCTCCCTCCAGATCCATACCAAGATGACCTCAGCACTCAGATCCAGACCCCACCAAAAGGCTCCATTCTTCCCCGTAGACCTATACTATGATGCTCCATTGCTCCCTCAACACACCAAGATGCCCCGTCCTGACCTCTAGACTCACACCTGGTTGACCCATCTCTCCATTCCAGGTCCCCACCAATGTGCCCACATCCCTCCATTTAGAAGCACACCAAGATGGCCCCATCTGTCCATTCTAGACCCCACAAAAGGCTCCCTCCCTCCATTCCAGACCACACCAAGATGCCCCTTCCCTCCATTCCAGACCCCACCAAGATACCCCTTCCTTCCATCCCAGACCCCCACCAAGATGCCCCATATCATGATGCCACATGCTCCCTGCACATAGCAAGATGCCCCACCCTGCACTCCAGACCCACACCAAGGAGCCCCCATCCTGCTCTCCAGAGACAAACCAAGATATCCATCTCCACACACAAAGAATCCCTATCCCAGTCTTCAGACCCAGACAAATGGGCCCCATCCCTTCCTCCAAACCCACACCAATGTGCCCCTATCCCTCCATTCCAGACCCACACAGATGCACCATCCCACCCTGAGATGCCCCAATTCCACCCTGCAGATGCACACAGATGTCCCCATAACCACCCTCCCAACCCACACCTAGATGCCCCATCCCTCCCTCCAGACCCAAACCATGATGCCCCATCCTGCCCTATACCAAGCTGCCCCATCCCGCCATTCCAGATCCAAGATGCCCCCTGCAATCCAGACCCCACCAAGATGCCCCATCCCGCTCCACACACTCAAGATGCCCCATGCCATCCTTCAGATCCACACCAAGATGCCCCCATCCCGACCAATGTACCCCATCCCTCGCCCCAGACCATACCTGCCTACATTTGAAAATTAAAAAAAATGAGAATTATGCACTGCCCATAGCCATGCAAGACTCTGCCCAGTTACACAAGGCTCCGCCCACACGCCAAAAAAGCTAAACTATATTGAATGTGTGATCGGCTATGTGCACAAAACTGCATCAAATTTAACTGTACCGTCAAAAAACGCAGTTACCATTTTTACAGGGCTCTTCTGCATTTGGAAGCATTACACTAATCGAGAAAAAGGCATTTTTGCTAACCTGTGCAGGCAGGTCTTCTCAGCTGCAGGCAAGGGGACCTCCAAATGTCACCTTGAAATGCGCACCCAAACACCATTCCATTCGGGGACGGCCTTCAATAACTACAAGGCTATCAGTCCCAGAATGCAGTTTAGTCATTTCACACTGGCATGCATCTTGTTATGCAGGACGCAAATAAAATGTGCAATGCCTCATAAAAGGTAAAAACATTGTTTTCATGTCAACCAAGCAGACATGGGACAGACTAGTATGCACTGTTAGTCTGGTATTTACTTTAGCATAGATGCAGATTATGGGCTTTTTAATGCTAAACAGCCCATCCCAGCAAGGCATAAATTAGTTTTCAAAAATTGATTAGCAGAGTTTGCGAATTAAATGTTTTTTGGTTAGCAAACCTGTTTGATTAGCAATTTTGTACTAATATTGTTAATGTCACAAGAAGTTATTTGTACCCAGGATATGAAATGAGCAACAAAACAGCAGTTATGTGTACCACTGAAATAAGACATTAGTGAGAGGAGTCGGGCCTTGCCAATTCTTTAAATTTCAGCTAGACCTGCAGGTCGTGTAACTTAGTTTACCTATTCAGCCTAAGAGAAATGCACTCGACTCATAGGAACGGAGGACAACATATTTAAAATGCGATTTCTGTCAAATGGTGCATGTACTACAAACCCACTATGTTTGGCACACTGTTGCCCACCCAGAGGTGAGCCATGCACAGTAAAACTTTGATATTAAATGCAAACAAAGTAAATGTTAACTATAAGTTTCCAACTTCTCCTGTAAATACTACTCGCCCTTTATAAAATCTACTTGACTATGTGAGTGGACGAAAATACTTTGCGAGTCTGTATAGACGAGTCTGTAAAATGTAAAAGGTTAGCTGCATGAATGGACACAAATAAATAGATACAATAAAAAGGCTCTGAAAACAGTTTGGCAAGTTATCTCCCACAGGTGGTAATATATAACACAATCATAAGTATAAAGCAAATCAAGCTCTGGAGGCTAACTACAGTGTTTGGTATTGCAGTAGATCTGTAGATGTACACACTGGATGGAACTACTGATCTCTACTTTGCATAAGCATCTAGGTTGCTTTGTGTATTCATTATGTATGAGGCAAGAGATGCTAAGCAGAGTGGATTGCGTAGCAGGCAGAGAACTGTACAAACTAGGTGTAATATTGTAGTTTGTGGTCATCTCACTTTCAGGGTATCTGGCATAAAGCAACAGGGCGATAATATAGAATGTCAAGTAGTATGGATTTGCTCATGGGATGAGCATCAGTTGCAAGATGTATGCAACCTGCAGGTTACAGAGCAAGGTTTGTCATCAAAAGCATTTGAGCATGTGATCATGTGCATTTTCAAATGTGTTCACTCGTCAATATGATGCATCTGTCCCAACAAAATGAAATATAGTTGACACTGACATTTAGATACACTAACCTAAACATTACTGTAAAGCATGGATATGATGCAGTGTTTTACAGTATCAATACTGTAATTATGCATTACATTTTAGGAATGGCATTGCATGACTATCTTTAAAAAAATATATAAAGTTGCCACATATATCTTTTTGCCAGACAGGATATAGAAGTATCAATCTGTGGATTGCAATTATTTGAAAAATAAATTCCTGCCTAGCACTCCCAGACATGCCTTTGACACTGAAGAGTGGAGGAGAAGTTTACTGCTGCATTTTCTCTCCATTAGCAATTGAAGTGAACAGAGATGAGGGTGAAGAGAGCACCGAGGTTAAGAGAGGAATGCAGGGCGAGCTGTGCATTCATTGAAGAGGGAAACTTAAATAGCTAACTTTGCTACACAAGCGTCCATTTGATTAGCAAACCTACAGAATTGCATAGCAAATTGCTATGCAACACCGCTTATTTTATGCCTTGTCCCAATGAGCTGTGGTTTGATAGAGAAATGGACCATTCCCACACACTTGTTTGCTAATACCTGCAATAAGATGTGCCAAGTGGGTTACATAAAAGAAACAAAGAGAATGAGGGGAAAATGCCTGCAGCCTGTATAATCCTGCTGAGACATCTCTTGATCTCTGATCAGTGCTTCCCTGTCAAGAACAAATAAAAGTAACCCTTAATTAGAATATCATAGACCATTTAAAGAACACCCTTTTCAGGGTTGCAGGTGCGGCAAGTGCCGCTTCAATGTTGACTGCTCCAGCCCTTCCGAGCCTCAGAGCAGTAGCAACTCTGGGCCTGCTGCAAAAACCCAGACTCCAAGCTCTTCCCCGGATACCTAGAGAAAAGCGTAAAAACGCGGAGGTTAGGCAGGTATGGCCCATAACCAGACCAATATGCCCCATCCCTCCAGACACGCATCATGCCCCCTATGCCTGCAGATCCCTCCCTCTAGACAAGTGGTCTTCAAACTTTTTTGACTTGGGGCCCCCCTGAGCAAAATTTGGGCAGGCCGGGCCCCCCAAAAATGCCAAATGGACAGTATGTACAAATGGCTATGGACTATTGTGCGCTGTCACTGCACCCTACTCCCAGTATAGTCCCTGGGCTCCCCCACCTGCTCCCATCACAGTCGCTGGGCTCCCTCATCCCCCTACTACCTAGTCCGGGTGCTCTCCCCACCCCACCACATTCCCTGGGCTACCCCCACCCCGTTCCCAACACAGTCCAAGGGCCAGTAGGAGCTGGTGAAGTGGAGGGGCATAAATATTTCCCACAAAAATGCCATAGCGACCCAGCGGAGCGAGGGAGCCGAACCAATCAATGGGTTTTGCGCCCGTGAATATTTGTTAAATAATGGGTTAAAATGTTGCATTTTAGAGCATACTTAAAAAAAAATAAAATGGATAAAAAGCAAAAACAGTTTGCAATTGACACTAAGGGGGAAAGCATGGTATTTTTGACTGGACATCTATGATAGATATCCAGCAAAAAAAATATCATCCCTGTCCCCTGGGTTTCACCGGGCCTCAGAAGGAGAGCCGATTTTGGCAGGTGGGTAGGGCGATTGTGCAACAAAGGCATTTTTTAAATGCCTTTGTTGTACAACTCTCCTTCCCTCCCCTACCCCCACTATATAAACACACACACATTCACACAGCAATCATATCATTCATACGAGCACCCATCACCATACACTCACTCATAACAAGCAGACACGCATCCATACACATATTTAAATATAAAATAAATAACAAACGTACCCTCTGCAGGAGGCTGCAAATGGGTGCTGAAATGCCCAGCTCCAGGTGGCTATGTCCATATGTGCAAGGAGGCGCAGGAGCGCCCCCTCGCACATACAGACATGCAGAGGCAAAACACCCCCAGCGTTGCAGGGCTCTGTGCGCATGTGAGGCTGGGGAACTGACTGTCAAAGGGGAAACAGAGTTTCCCCTTTGACAGTTCAGCCAGCCCAGAAGCACTCCCTCAGCTGGAAAAAGTAGCTGAGGGAGTGCTCAGTGCTTCACTGGGCTGCCTCCAACATAATGGGGGAGGGGGCCACTGGGCAGATGCCCCCTTGCCCTTTAGGGATGTGCCGCCAGGCTCGTACTGGCCTATAGGACAATAGGGCGATGCCCGTGCCAAAAACGCAAATTGGCGTAGGCCAGTCAACATGGGCCACTTTTTAGGCTGATGTGGGCCAGTATGACGAGTTACTTCACTATGCAGCTATTAGTTTTGACCATTGTTGCTGAATATTCTTTAAATCACAATTTCCTTACATTTTAACAAAAATCACCCCCATGGGTACTATTCAAACAGTCTGTGACTAAAGGAATGAATATCCATTTGCAACTGCGGGGCACTTTCATTGGTACCTGAGCCAGTTCTATGGTCCAGTCAGACCACGTGAGCCGACCCCTACCCATTTCCTTCAAGCTTAAAAAAAAAAAAAGTTCTGGGCTTTCGCGCGCCCCACCCCCCGTAGTTTGAAGACCTCTCCTCTAGACCCATATCATGATTCCCCACCCTCCTTCTACATAGCAAGTTGCCCATGTGTGCCTCTCCCGAACCACACGCAAATAGCCCCTAACGACGCCTCTAAAAACACCCATCACAAACAAATATCAATCAACATGAAATTCCCCTTCATATCACCATCTACTGTCACTGCACGATTCCTTTTCTTAGCCCTCCACGCTCCCCCACCCTGTCCCCATCTGGTTTCTTGCGGGAACTTCCACGGTATCTCGAAGAAAATGAAAATGTTTCATCTCAGCCACCGAAGAGCAGGCAGATTCCTGCTGCGCTTGCAGCCAGCCCAGATCTTTCCCGGTTCCGCTCACAAAATCACGATGAGGGACAGGATGAAGTACGTTCCCGGTATGCCCATTTTAATCTAAACCACTCCAAAACCAAGTATTTTCGGTTTGCTCTGGCAGCCTAAGCCAACAGTCAAGCCAAAGCTTTCAAAGCTCGAGCTCAAGAAAATCACACAATAGGGGTCAAGCTGACGTCAGACGCTACGCACATGGTAGGGAACGAAACGTGCCCACAGTCACGTGAAGAATAGTAGGCGGGGCGTGTGCATGGTCCGTTTCTCGGATGGGAAGTAGACACTACCTGCCTTTAGTATCTTAAAAAGTTCAGATGATGTATAGTCATAGCTGTTTACGCACTCACTTTGGAGATAGTTTAATCACCCGCCAATATAATTCAATTGACTCTCACCCGCTGAAAACGAAATCGTCTGATTCCACCTGCCCCGTGGTCCTATAACGCTCAGATATATGTAAAGTGCAGACGTAATCGAAATGCATGCCCCCGGTAGGCTACACTTTACACCATCTAAACTTTTAAAACATCACAGGCAAGCCCACGCCTCAAGTGACGCATGCGTTTATGGCCATCTACCGAGCGCAATATAGGATATTTACGTAACGGAGTTATAATATGATTCAAATTAGAACACCGTGCCGTAAATACACCCCGAATCTGCTGTGGGATTCACGTTGCATTGAACGTACATTATAAGGCACGTGAGCAGTACGCGTTGTTAGGTCCACTTCTCTAATTAGTCAGTCACTACCAAATTGTTAGCACCGACTGCTTGTTCGCCAAAATGAAGTAAGTGTGCTTTAGCAGCGTAAAGATGTGTAGGGTCGCCATGTCTATGTCGAGTTTCTTGACAGTTTTGCTCCAGTCTAGCATTTTTATGGTCATCTGATGCCAAAAAATGATCCCATGTGTGTCTTCTTTTCATCCTCTTGTCTGAGTATTTAATTGGAAACTTTATTACTGTTATCGTTCGCACGGTGTGTTTTGTGGTACATGCTACCAATGTTTGGTGGTAATATTGCACTTATTAGCCCGGGCTACTCCCCGGTCTTTAAAACAACACATTTTGTTAAATGCCCCTTTAAGTCTTGAATATGCCTGTTTCAACTGATTGCGTTCTATATTTTATCGTCTCATTTTGTGTGCGTCTCGAGACCACCGTGGTGGTGTTTAGCGATTAATACAAGCATTAAAGTGTGCACGTTCCGAAATATGAGCAAATGGTTTAGACTGGTTAGGTTGAAATATCATAAGTTGGCGTGCGGTGGAAACTAACAAGCCTTAAGTGAAAGTAGAGGATCGATCCTCCAGCTGCTAATTTTAGAGCTAAATGATGTATTTCTATGTAAACGAACCTCAGCCATTAACCGAGGTTGTTGTCGCCCGCTCAATCTGTGTGGTGGAGTAAGGGCCCCGTCCATATTGGGGCCTCCCCACCAATTGAAATAACAGAGACCGTGCTGCTCTCTATTTAACAAGGTACCCGTGCTTACTGCCTGCATACCCAAGCTGTGTCTGTCTTCTTGCTGATAGATCGTATCCATCAGCAGTGAGTATTGGATACTGAAGTTTGAGCTTCATTACGCTATCTTCTAGGATTATGTATGTAGTCGTGGGTTAGGATGCTTCGTGGTCTGTGTGAACTTGTCACAGTAGGGCTGGTTTCACAGGGTCTTCACCGCGATGGGCCACGGGTAGAGGCCGAAAGGGTTTGCAATGGTGGCAGTGAGTCTTCTGATCAGAGGGTTCAGGCTCTGATCTAGACCCTGGCAGAAGTTCTTACTCAGCTTCGCTGGATGTTCGTCCACCATCTCATGTCCCAGTTCTCTGTGAAGGTCAGCTATCCTTGTGAAGAGTGGAGCTCCAGACGATATCAGCAGCGCCTTCCTTGTTTTGGAGTATCTGAAGACTCTTCTGGTGTCGCTCATGGCAGGTCATCCATGCTGGGAGGCATAAGTCAGGGTAGGTCTGATGATCGCCTTATAGACGTTGATCTTTGTCCGGAGGAGAATGGACTTGGTACTCAGGAGTGGGTACAGTGCTGCCATCTTTCCTGTTGCCTTCTGCTGAGTATTCTCAATGTGGCTTCTCCAGTTGAGTTTGCTCTCCAGGGTCACGCCAAGGTAGCGGCTGATGCTCTCCGACTTCATGGTCTCCCTGTACGGGAAACAACGTTATTTCCCTAGTCCTGTGTTCAATTAAAGGGGCGCACACACTAAATTCCCCTTTTTCATAGACAATGCTTACAGCCATTTCACACAGGGCCACAACAGGTGGAAACAAACAACAAGCACAGCAGAGTTATAAGAAACTGTCATACCTTCTTAACATGCTTATCAAGGGGCATCAACCACAAAATCCTTCAGATACTCTCATGGCCTGCCGCGATCTCTCGCGGGGTAGCGCCTTCCACTCTCTGCGTCGTCGTCTTCCGAAGACATGCTGCGTCCTTGATCTGCCGGACCATTTGCGTCATCGCTGGATACGTGGTCTTTAGTGTCAGACCACTCACTTTCAAGTCCTGTTAATCAGTGCCTCTCAAATCAAAATCATCCAGGGTATGCCATGGCTAGAGGCACACAATCCTAGCATTGACCTGAGCAAGAGTACCCTGGTCTTCCCACCTACCTGTCAGTCCACCTGCAGGCTCGGTACGGATACTGTCGTCTGCACCAGCCCACGGTGGTGAAGGCATATTGGGCATGATAGAGGAACTACCCAAGGAATATCGGGATTATGGAGACGTGTTTCAGAAAGCAGGCCAATATTTTGCGCCCACATCTACCCTAAGACTGCCATATATACTCAGAGGATGAGGTCTAAGTATTGTGTAGTCCTATTTGTGCCTTGAAGGCAAAAGAGAATGAACATCTACGTACCTGCCTGGCTAATGGATTCATCTGACTGTCGCAGTCCCCAGTGGCCTCGCCCCTCCTTTTTTTGTTCCCAAAAAGGGGGACTTGAGAGCTTGCAATGATCAGGCTTTAAGACGCATCACCACCAAGAATTGCTACCCACTGCCCCGATCCAAAATTTTCCTAGACCAGGTGAATGACGCTACCATCTATAATAAACTGGACCTCAGAGGAGCCTCTCGCCTGGTATGGGTGAAAGATGGTGACGAGTGGAGGATGCCTTTCTGTTCGAAATACAGCCTATACAGGTACAAGGTAATGCCCTTCGGGCTATGCAGTGCCCTGGCGGCTTTTCAATATTTTATGAATGATGTATTACCAGAGTTAGTCGATGCTGTGCTATCGTCTACATCGGTAACTTCCTTATTTATTCACCCCTTTCGGAGCACGTCGGACACGAACAAGCGGTTCTGGGTCGCCTGAGAAAACGCCACATCTTTGCAAAATTGGAGAAGTGTTCCTTTCACGTAACCAAGGTAGAATTCCTTGGCTTTATCTTAACACCACAAGGGATTTAGATGGATAACTGAAAAGTAGAAGCCATTCTCCAATGGCCCTCTCCGACGTCAGTCAAGACAACTCAGAGCTTCTTGGGTCTGCCAAGTTTTACCAGCACGTCATTCCAGACTTCTCCGATGTGGTGCACCCGATAACCTCCCTGCCCTGCAAAACATAAGATATTTCACTGGAGGCGGAAACACCTTTCATATATTGAAGGATCAATTTACTACGGTGGCAATTTTGCTACACCCCAATCCGGTACAGCCTTACATGGTGGAGACCAACACTTTGAACATCGCTATGGGTGCGGTCCTCTTCCAGCGGGACCTGGTAACAGGTCACCTGCACCACATTGCCTTGTGGTCGAAGAAATGTACGCCTTCTGTAATGAACAACGCAATCACAGACCAAGAACTCTGAGCTATAAAAGCAGCCTTTAAAGCATGGTATAATCTGTTAGGCGCCATGTTCTTTACACACCACCGCAATGAACAGTACCTGAAGTCGGCACGGGCCCAGTCTACCAGCCAATGACGTTGAGCCCTATTCTTTGCAGAGTTTCATTCTAACCGTATGTCCTGGAGTACGGAATGGGAACGCCAACACACAATCACGACTGGGTTGTAGTAAAGAGGAGGAAGAAAAATCTCACATTCCACCAGAACCTCTACCAATCATTCCCACAGAAAAAATCATTGGAGCCACTGAGACAAGACTGTCTTTATGTGGTTGAGAGATGGCATCCGGGATACCTTTACACATGATGAACTACAAGCCCATTGGAAAAGTACAGCAACACTACTGGTGGCCCACATTATGGAAATACGTGACACATTATGCCCAAGCATGCGACATCTGCGCACAACCCAAGTCCCAAAAACCCATAGGCCTCCTCCAGCCCATACCAGTGCTTCGGTCACCATGGCACACTGTGTCAATAGATTTCATTACTGAACTACCCAATAGTCGTGGGTATAACGGAATCCTTGTAGTAGTGGATTTATTGTCACAGATGACATTTGTTTTCCTTGAAAGGCCTACCAAATTCTACCACATCGGCCCACAGTTTTCTACATTTCATCCGGCCCCATGGGTTCCCTTCGGTACTTATCTCGGATTGGGGTAGCCAGTTCCTGTCCCTCTTCTGGTCCCGATGTTGTATATTTGCCCAGATTGACATATGACTGTCTACTAGCCATCACCTACAGACAGACGGGCAGACAGAACCATCCAGAGCCTAGAACAATACCTCTGTGCATGCTTGCGCAAACAGACTATGATTGGGTGGACCTTTTCTGGGTGGCAGAATATGCCTATAACAACACTGTGCATAACTCCACAGAATACACCCCTTTATTTTGGTTGCATGGACAACTCGCATACCACTCTACTGAGACCCTAGAAATGCCTGCTGATCAATCGATACATGAGTCCATTCATCACACCCTAGACCAGGCAAAGCAAAACCTACAACACACAAAAGAACATAAAAGCGGTTTGCCGATCAAAAGAGGCGGCCTGCTCCAGCATACCAGCTAGGGGACTGGGTCTGTTTAGCAACCAAACCCACCAGCTTCTCGGAAGTTTCAAACATGATACATTAGCTGGTATCCTATCACTGCACTGGTGGGTCCTGTGGCAGTCAGGCTTACCCTTTCGTCCTCTCTTTGCATTCCCCTAGTCCTTCATGTCTCCATACTGAAACCTGCACATTCAGAGACACACCACACAATGCGCAAGCCACCACCAGTTCTCATTGACGGTAACCCTGAATAAGAAGTGCGCAAAATACTTGACTCCAAAAGAACAAGGGTGTGTGGGTTTATACTACCTAATAGACTGGAAGGGTTATGCAGTGACCGTTGGAACTTGGGAACCCGCATCCAACGTCCACACCCTCTGTCTTGTGGCTCGCTTCCATGAAGACCACCCACTGGCTTTAGGGTGGGGTGCTGTCATGATTGAGACCCCTGGATCCTCCCAGTTACAACCTAAGTGCAGTCATATCCCACACATAGGAACCAGATTGCACAAGAGAACCACACATTGGCAGCACACTAACAGATGGACCATCCTAGCGTGTGGATGGCGATGGATGCTCCATTCAAAGATGGCTGCTGCTAAAGACAGCAGGATTCAGCAGAGCCCAAATCTTGTGAGAGGTGCTGAACTCACAGGCTCCATGTTGGATGTCAGAGGTATTTAAGCCCCGCCCATCCATGCACACATGCTCAGCGTTCCAGCCACAAACGCTGCAACAACACCCGCGAGCCTTGCATTTGACTAGAAATACCTGGACAAATGTGCTTACGGCAACTCCTGTGGCTCCAAACTTCTAACGGCAGCCTAGGAAGAAGAAGAAAGCACAAGTTACTCTACAGAAAATCCCTGCAGACCATGGGTAATCTGCCTTTGAACTCTTTTTCTGCGCTAGTTACCTTGCTTCCCGCAACCGCAGGAGGCCCTGGAACTTCAGCCTTCTTAGTTACCATCACAGGCCTGCAAGGGAATAAAGCAACACATTAAACCACGGATTGAGCTACCAGTGCTTGTTGATTATTGGTACCTCCTTTGGGTTCAGGAGGTCCTTGGTCACCAATAATATTAGATTGTAGGACCACTTGTCCAGTAACCTTAGAATTCAGTATTACCAATGAGCTGTATGCGATCCAAGAAATATGTGTATATTTTTTTTTATGTAACATCAGTTTATACAAAAGGAAAGACAAACTTTAAGTTACAGTTAATCACAGAATCTAAAAACAAGTAATCCCAAGGATCCACACATCTCAGGCCAAGCCCTCAAGATTCGATAACCCCAAATCGTCCATGAAATTAATAATCGCACAGGTTAATTGAGTGTTGAAACCTCCAATCAAATAGCACCACCAGGCATCCATGTTTCCAGATAAAGGAGCAAACTGAGCTAAGTGTAGGGAGCGCTGAGCGCCAATCACCTCACAGTCAATGATTAGATGCCGTAATGATTCTGTCGCTTGACTACAAAAACGACATTGAGCGTCCTGTTCAGATATCTCGCGCCTCCTTACAAGTGTTTCTTTGGTTTTATAGAGATTGAGACGTAATCGTAGGCACATGTTCCTATGGTAACTAGAAGGGAATCTGTCCAGCTATCTTGGGAGAGCGTCCAGTTTGTTTAGGGCGCAACCAAGGTCTAAAGAAAAGCCAATTTGTTTCTACTCTCTTCATTAGTTATCCAGTTTTGTTGGCAAATTTTCTTTTTTGCCACTTGTGGTCGCAAGATTACAGTCTCAAGAGACACATCAGCATTGTGTAGTATACAAACCAGCTTATCCTTACACTTTTTTACTAGGCCGGCAGAAGGGTGCTCTGAGACTGTGTGCATAATTTCATATGGTTTCGCCGGGGGCTCCAGCATCATTTTCCTCAGGGCGGAGATTGATTTCCACAAGACTGTACCGTAGAGTGATTCGATACATAACTCGTATCGTATCGCAGCCACTGAGGAATTTTTTGGCAGGCTTAGGACTTTTCGCCAGAATTTACCCTCAAGCTTGTCCCACAGATCCTGGGGGATATTCCAGCCAGATTCACTCCCAAAGGTTATAGAAGGCGTCACCTTTTGAAGGTAGAATGTTAATATTGGCTTAAAGGAAAATTTACCATGTGCTGCGTGCAATTTTGCACCTTGAAGTGCAAACATTTGCATCCGGGCCAACAGATCTTGTGACCAATCCCATTCACAAATGGAATTGTTAAATTGAACTCCTAAGTATCTGATACTATTCGATGACTCTAGTTCTTTCATGATTTGCCAGTGAAATTTTCGAGATCGTACTTGCATTCCTTGACCGACCACTATTATCTTCGACTTTTTAGAATTTATTCGTAAGTCATTTTGCAGGCAGTAGTTTTGAAGCGCATTTAACAATCTCTGTAGCCCAATTGGAGTGGAATCCATGAGAACGATGTCGTCTGCATAGATGACCCAGCTTATTTTTTGCCCGTTTACAGTCGGCGGAAAGATCCTTAGGTCTTTTAAGGCCAGTGATAAGTCTGAAATGAAGAGTTTAAATAGTTGCGCTGCAAGCGGGCCGCCTTGCTTCACGCCCCTTTTTGTATGAATTTCATCTGACAGATCACCCTGCAGATTTAGCCTTACTCTAAAGGACGTGTTAGAGTGTAGTGCAATCAGGGGCGCCAACAAATCACTTGGGCAATTCCAATCATTTAGTTTTTTCCATAAGAGGTTACGGTTAATGCTGTCAAATGTCTGACTCAGATCTATAAAGGCAAAGTACAACATTTTCTTCCTCATTAGGGCCTCGAGTTTTAAACAATTTAGGAGGACCAGATTTAACTCAACTCCTACTCCTTTGGTAAAACCTGTTTGCCGAGGATCACTCACTGTAGCCTCTTCCGCCCAATTTGCCAAACGCTTTTGGAGGAAGGAACCGAAAACCTTACCAATTGTGTCCAACAGGGCAATCGGGCGATAGTTGTTGGGATCATCCCGATTGCCCTTTTTGAATATTGGCACCACCACTGCCCTTAACCATGACTCCGGCAGGGTTTTTTCATACAAAATTCTTTCAAACAGAGAACACATCATATTTGCCCATAACATTTTATGGGTTTTCAGCATCACGTTGGAGATTCCATCAGGGCCTGCAGCCCTGGAAGACTTTAGCTTCGTAATTGCCCATTCGATGTCTTCAGAAGAATCTGCAACGTTCCATTTTGCAGTAGTTATAGATAATGGTGGGACCATGATACAATTGTGGTCATCAAAAACATCTGAAAAGTGAGCGACCCAACTGGCCCTATTCACACCATTCGACATTGAGTAAGTATGATTTAAGCTGCCAGTATTAATGATCTCCCAAATGTGTCTGCTGTCCTTTAATATGATCAGTTTTAACATCTGTTCAGCTTGATTCTGCACACGCAACAAGTTGAAAGATTTGATCCAGTTTCGATATTGCTGGCGTCTGGATTTTATTTTCGTGGTTGCACTTCCTGGATATACTTTTTTCAGGAGCTTTATATCATCACAAAGTTTTTTCTTTTCATTACTTATTGTTGCATTGAAAGGATGTTTTTCTTCAATCGCAGCCCCCTTGTGATTGATGTTCCTCGCTTTGAAATGGTGAAGTAGCAAAGGGTAGTTTATCCTTGACGTTATTGTGGTTGCTTTCTCGAGATTGCTAGTCAATGTTAACAGCTGAGGTGCACTCCGGCGCAGCCTATTTGCTCTATTATTTATTGTTACACTCTCGTAATACTTGATTGAAGCAGGTTTTGTTGCTTTTTCCCAATTTAGCAGCATTGCATCGTGATCACTCTTTTTTGTCTTTTTTATTTCGAGTGAAGTGACTTTTGATAAGAAATTTCTGGACACCCAGATATAATCGAGAGTCTTTTTACTCAGGCCTCGCTTCCATGTAAAACCTGGGGGAATATCACCCCGGGTGAATCCGTTTAGCATTGAACACTCTCTTAGTGCCATCTCCTTTAGCCATCGATCTCCACGATCATTCAATCTACCATTGATCAGTGAGCCTGCTGCAGCTCGTTTTGCTATTGGATTATTTAGCCAGGCATAATTAAAGTCACCACATATTATGATTTCCGGGTCGTCATAAGCTAGTAGGCACTCGTCCACCGCCGCCAATACAGCTCCAATGAAATTTGCTTGCGAGATCATTGCGGTATTCCAATAGATGTTGACGATCAGTATCACGTGACTACGGGTGGATGAGGATCTGGTGTTTTGGATTTTAGTTGCTTGCACGAACATATTAAAAAATTTTGGAGGATACAATCGTCCAATCAATGTTATTTTTGATCATTGTGACCAAACCAGCAAAGGGACGACCAAATAGGTTCTTTCCTGCAGGATTCAGAAAAACTGTATAGCCCACATACAGGGCATACGCGCAACCAAGTTTCTTGTAAGCATATAATAGACAATTGCATTGGAAATTGCCACTTTCCATCAAACAGATGTGTGAAACCACGAGTATTCCAGGATAAGAGCTGATGGTTATCTTCAATAATGTCCTGTTGTTTTGCGTCTTTTAAACAAGGCGTGTGTTTAATGCTCATGTGTGCCCACAGTGCTTGTCTTCTTTTTTCATTTTCGGTTTGTTCCACTGGCGACGGGTGAGGATTACCCTCATCGCGAGCGTCTACACTTATTACTTCAAAACCAAAAAGCATGAAGTCATCCGCAGCATCCAATACGGCCACCCTAAGAGATCTAGAGTTTAGATGTAGGTTTACCCAGTCCGAGAAGTCCTCAGACATGTATTCTACAACTGCTATGTCTTCCGATTTTGTTGCACGCAGCGTTGGGATACACTGCAGCAGTTTTAGAATGTTCTTTCGGTTTAAGTTTACTTCCTTCTGTTCGGGCAGGGCATTTTTGATTTGGATTTTCTAAGGGCCTTTACATGATCCATCAATTCGGTTTTTGCGAAACATATTTGCACCTTTTTCAAGTTTTTCAGCTTGTGCTCTTGTTAGTTTTGGTTTTAGTTTTCCCCACAAGGGAATTGGGAGTTCAACCATCCCTCCTTTATTCGAGTTCGACCCTTTACTCTCCTTAATGACGATCGGTCTTGGAAGTGCTCTCGGAACTTGCTTTGTTGCCTGCACACCGGGATGGGGTAAAGACTTATTTGAGTCATCCGACCGCGGCTTAATTTCCTTTGCAAGTTTTTTTGAAGTCCGAATTTGTTACTGCTGCAGTATCGTTGCCCTCGTGGATGTCAACATCATCTACTGAGTATGTTGAATATTCACATAGCTCTAGTGAGGCATCAGAGCTTGGATCATTGTCGCTGTTTGAGGCTTCTCTTACTCTTTTGGCATTTGGTTGGGATGTCGACTTTTTCACCGGATCAAGTTTGGGTTTCAGTTGAGCCCCCAATTCCTTCACCGGACGATTAAACAGGGAAGGAGGTGGCGGTTTTGATAAATTCCGTATACATTTTTTCTTACACGTTGTGCAGGCACGTTTGGCTAGTTGTTTCTGAGTTGAACGATTTTGAGGAGATTTTACACCGCAAGACTTTTTTTCTTGAATTTACTTTTCACTTTCTTTCTCCAACACTGTGGGCTTGTGAAAGATCCCAAAGGAGAGTATTTCCGTTAAATTTCTTGTATCTCGTTCCGCTACACCTTTTTCCGACTGAGTATCATGGTTTAGCGGTACAGGCGGGGCAACACCATCTCCGGTGATCACTGGACCTGCCCTCTGAGGGTTATGAGTTAATACCCCAGCAGGCAGGAGGCAATCACTCTTAGAGCTCGCCGCCAGACTCTTTGCCTTCAGGAATGATGCTCCTTTTTTAAAAAAAAAGGGCATCCTGTAGCACCACTGCATTCAGGACCACCTGAGGTCTCTTGTTGCTTCTGGTGTGCCTGTCCGGCCTTCAAAGATGATTCTTTAGCCAAATTAGTTTGACAGGGCGGACCATGGTGCCTTTCGCAATCTGGTCTTGTGGTTTTAGACGTGTTGTGGCGCATCCACTTTGTGCACTCGATTACTGCATCCGTTAGTGCAGAATTGTCAATGTGTGACTGCCGGACAAGGTCACTTAATCTATTTTGCCATTTTGCAGATGTTTCAGCTTCATTTTCAAGTCTTGATGCAATCGATTTGGAAAAACTTTCTAGACTTGAGATTTTTGCATTAACAGCTGCAAGCAGAGACAGTTGATCGCTTACCGCATCATGTAAAGATTCGTACAATTTCATAAATGGAAGTAATGCAATTGAAGTTGCAGCCAAGATGTTATTATGTATTTGGATACCTGCAGCCGTAGACATGGAGCTTTTCGATGGTTGATCTGCTCTTGCAGATTCGGAGGCCGTCTTTGCCAAACTGGGCATCACATTGATCTCATTTGACAGGTCATCCCCATCTGTGATACTCGTTACAGCTCTTATTTCAACTTCTTTAGTACCTGATAACTCAGTGCTTTCATGAGAAGTTTGAAGGGGGGGGAGTCATTTAAGCCAGACAGTAGCGAAGTTTCAGATCTGTCAATGGCTTTATGGAGTAGACTCGCTGAACGCCTATTTCTCTTTGTTTCTAACTTATTTTTATGCATGGTATGGTTTTGTAAGAAACTGGCATTCAGGCGTTCATAGGTGGCTAAGAAATCTGCTTTCAGGCGGGCAGTCAGCCGTGCTTCTCGAGCTGAAAGGTCGGTAGAAGTTTGCACCGTTGCTGGCAAAGGTTCAGCAAACTCACCCTCACCAGAATGCATATTTATTTCACATTCACTACATTTGACATTTGTGGGTCCATGTGCCTCTAGAGTGTTTTCACCCCCAACAGACATTAAAAAGGGCGAGGAGACCCCAGGCTTACCAGCACTTTGAGTGTCAGTCATTGGAGTTTTGCTCAGTTCCTTATCCTGTGTTAAGACATTAGGCAAATTAATTGCCATAAAATCAGAGTCCGTCAATTCAAATGGGGATGTAAGCGCGACATCACTAGCATCAACATACACTGAGGGAGAAAAAGCCGGGACCAGTTCAGCAGGGCAAGTGTCGAGACTTCCCCATTGATTACCTAAGCCGCTGGGGCAGTCTTTCGCTTTTCGAAGGGGGCCCAATGCTGTTAGGGACAATGCGGCTAACGAAGGTACCGAGCCTTTTTCCAAGCAAGTGAGCACCTCCATGCCGTTTTCAGTAACAACCTCAATTAAGTCATTATGAACATTTGACTCCACTGAGGCAACAGGGCTTACCTCCTTTGGAAGACTTGTCGGCACTTTTCTTCGAAAAAGCAGTGATTTCTGACGGGTCTGTGGACCCTCCTTCGCCGTCACCATGCTGTTTTGGGCTTCCAATGCTGCCAGCACTTACACACTTAAACTAATACACGGGATAAACAGAATCCATCAGAAAATCCGGAGAAAGAAACACGTGTACGGCTGCGGACGCGCGACGGACTGCTGGAGTTTGAACTCGTCGCCGAACTCCGCTCCGCGCCCCCACGTGGTATTTGAAGGCACGTCCCAGGAATTAAAGCGGCAGTAGGGAAACACGGTCCGTAGTCGCAGCAGCTCCTCTTAGACAGCCACCTTATGTGTATCTATAAGAGCAGCTCAAATTCCGGTTGGGAAGTTTCGAGCCTCTGCTCCATATGGTTTGAATCTTTCAAGCCAAGTTGAGCCCTTATTTGTTTAGATGGGCTCCAATCTTTTTTGACCCCCTTTGCTCATCCCTATCCTAGACAATGTCTCACACTGATGTCCCTGTATTTAACAGACATTTCTTCCAGATGATGTCTACATGTCAATTTGATTTTAAATGTACAATTTTGTGGGTGTTCTTTTTTTTTTTTGGAACCAATTTATTGGAAAATTTAAAATTAACAAGGTGCAAAGAGAAGCAACAAATAAAATTAACAAATACCAAAAACCCCCAAATTAAAAAACCTTATGCAGGATTAAATATTTAAAACTCGCCCCCAGCAAGCAACTACTTATATAATGAAATTATCTAAGAAGAGGGAAGAGTAGAGAGAAACGGGGAGAAAAAAAAGATCCAAAAGGGTAGAGAGACACAGCAATCAATTGTCAGTATTCACAATAAATGCAAATCTACATGACCATTTCACACAAATATGGAACAACATGAAGAATTACTTATCTTAGCAGCATTCTTTTTTGGATAGACTGTCAGACCGGTTCTAGGTCCAAGAAGGCCCCCCAAATCTGACGAAACAATGCCTCCTTTTTTTGTATCGAAACAAACACCATTTCAATATTGCAAGTGTTGTACATTTCTTCCATCCAATTTTTACATGTCAAAATGCTTGTAGACTTCCAGTTGCGCAAGATCCGTTTTATGGCCACAGAAGCCCCTTTTAAAACCCAGGTTATTTGATGGTGGTTCAAATCATCCAGAAGTATGGTTTCCCCCAGAATCAATGTCTCAATATCATGGTCCAGGTGTTCCTTCAGCACTCTGTTCATCAAACCGGCAATCCCACACCAAAAATGTCTAACCATGTGGCATTCCCAGAACATGTGTTCCATTAGCATCACCACATCCCCAACAACTGGCTGACAAAGTGAACCCTTGATTGAACATCCGGACTGGTGTCCAAAATACTATGTGCAGAATCTTGATTTGACGTGACCTCTCTCCTATGCTCAGAAACATTCTTTTGATGTTTCCACAAAGCTCCGCCCATCTTTCTTCCGTCATTTCATCCTTCAGGCACGCGGACCATGTATCTAAGATTTTTGTATTCCCTTCGGAGGAACCACTTAACAGCTTTTACATCCTAGTAGCTATATGATCATTACCGCCTATTTTCTTAAGTGATCATTAGCTCTCAGTTGTCCAATATTGGCAAGTTCACTGCCTTTTTCAATCTCCTGTATTCCCCATACGTACAATTAACCAAGTTGTATTCAATTTTCAGTTCTCAAAATGATTTCCATCTTGCCCTCTCAAACAGGTCTTCAATTTTCTTGATACCAGCAACGTACCAGTACATCCAGAACAAGACTTTATCTTAATTACTGGGCTCGTCAAAATTAAAGAAGTGTTGGTTCTACCAGGATTCAGTTTAGATGTTCCTTCATAAGCCCTCCAGGTAGATCTAAAAAATTCAGTTAAAACAGGGCGATCTTCACAGTCTATCATGGTTGTAGAAAGGATTGCCCAGGTGTCCAACGGGCCTGCCCCATTTGCCTCCGCTGTTGCCCATTCATGTTCTTCTCCAGCTATGAAAGGCATGACATGTTGCAGCGTAAACGCTTGGTGATAGCGGTCAAAATTTGGAATGTTCAATCCTTCTTTGTCAGTCTGTAACTGTAGTTTCCACAGTTTGTCTTGGAATCTTTTTATTCCAAAGGAAGGATTGGAGAATGCAATCCACCTTCCTCCATGTAGACTTCCTCACTGGGAGTGGAACCATACTTAGAACATATGTTATTTTTGGTGCTAAGACCATCTGTATAGGGTTTACTTTGCCTCCTATTGAAAGATTGAGTCGTTCCCATTGATCTATTTTCGGATGTCTCTTTCTGTAATGCCAGATCGATATGCCCAAGTATTTCATCTTTAATGGGCACCATCTGAAACCAAAGTTCCTTATCATTCTACTGTTCGTTGAAAGAGTACAGGGCAGACCCTCTGATTTTGACCATTTAACCTCGTAGTTTGATAACCGGCAAAATTCACCAATCAACTTCATCAGTGCTGAGATTGATGATGTGAGTTCCTTAACAACTACAAGCAGGTCATTGGCATATAGCCAGAGCCTTTGACAAACCCCATTGTAATCTATTCCCACAATCTTATCATCAGAACTTTATTGCTTCCGCTAGCGGTTCCATCGAAATTACGAAGAGTAGAGGGGACAAGGGACAACCTTGACGTGTCCCATGTTGCATCTAAAATTTCCCAGACATTATCCCCTTTTTTATTAATCTCTGCAGCAGGTTCTTTATAAAGCTTTATGACCCAATCCAGGAATTCAGATCTAAAATTCATCCTCGCCATCGTATTCAATAAAAATTCCCATCTCACTCGATCGAAAGCCTTTTCAGCATCAAGGGATAAGTCTACTGACTCCAATTTCAATTCCTGGCATGCCTCCTAGGTAAGTAGCAACTTCTGCATGTTCAAAGCTGAGACTCTACCCTTAATGAAACCAGCCTGATTGGGATGTATTAACCTTGGGAGGATCTTCTCCAGTCTGTTGGGCAAGATTTTAAATAATATTTTGCTGTCTGAATTGAGTAAGCAAATAGGTCTATAGCTTCCTGGATCTAATTCAGGACGGCCTTGTTTAAGCAAAAGGGATATAGTTGCATGCCACAATGTAGGTGTTAAAATTCCCTTCAATTTACAGTTTGTGAACATCTCTCAATAGAATTAGAAAATTCTCTGGCATTGCACGATATAACTCCGTTGGAAGACCATCTGGTCCTGGACATTTTTCCAGGCTCAAGCTCCGGATAGCTTTTTTGACCTCTACAAGAGAAATTTCCGAATTTAGGAAACCTTTCTTATCCTCTGACTGTTTTTTGACCTTCAAAGATTGAAATAGGTTGTCCAAGCAGACCGAGTCCATATCAGTGGACTCGCTGTACAGATTCCTGTAGAATTGTTTAAAAATCTAATTTATTTAATTTGGGTTCCTGGTCACGCCATGATCACTTCTAATAGCACCTATTGTTCTAGTTGCTTCTCTTATTCTCAGCCTGTGAGCCAGTAATTCCCGCATTTCTCACCCCTTCATAATATCTGCATTTTGATCTGAAGATTGTGAACTGTGCCTTTTCACTAAGAAGTTTGTTTAGATTGTTTTTTAATTTCAACAACTGTGCAGATTTCCCACTATAAAAAGAACCCATTAGTTCTTTTTCCAGATTATTACTATAGAGATATTAAATTCTGACATTTCCTTGTCCCTCTTCCTTTTTCTAATTCCAGACACTTTCATCGCCACACCATCATCACACTTTTAAAAGCTTCCCAAACGCTATGAATCCCCACTTCCCCATTCAAGCTAGTTCTGATGTAATCCTCTGCCTCATCCACTAGGATAATCCTTAATTCTTCTTCTTTCACAATTGTGGTTTTGGTCTCCAAACCTTGTTTTATCTGATGAGTAACTTTGTGAAAGGTCTAATTTGATGGGTGCATGGCCTGAAATAATAATTCCCTCGATCTCGCTGCTTATAATATTTTGCTATACTGTTCCTGATGTCAATACATTCTCAATACGGGAGTAGTTGTTGTAGGCTCCCAAATAAAATGTATATTCCCTCCCTGTTGGGTGTTCTAGTCTCCACACGTCTGTCGAGCCAAAATTTGGCATTAATACCTTCAAAGCCTCTCTGTCCTTTTTCCTGCCATCTCTAACCAGATGAGTGTTTCTATCCAGGATTGGGTCCACCACCAGGTTAAAGTCCCCTCCCACTAACAAGTTCTTCCCACCCGTGTCCAACAAGCAACGGTCCAAACCACCGAAAAATGTATCACTGTTAACATTGGGAGCATAGATGTGACATAATGTGAACTCCAACTCTTCTATTTGGATTGTAACTGTCTAACAACAACCCTCCTTATCTGCCTTGAAATCAACAATACTAACCTGAAAATTATTTTTAATTAATGTCGACACTCCTCTTGAACTTGATGAGTGAGTGGAATGAAAAACCTGACCAGCCCTGAGTGTGTTTTTTCATTGGAGAACCACTGAAGCACCAGGACTATGTAGCAACCAGGCCAGCCCAGTTTCGGTCAGCGGTTCTGCCTGCCTGCTGAAAAACCCATTTACTGCTTCTCTTCAAGTCACACAATGCAAGATCTGGCCAAAACTAGCAGGGGAAGGACACATTGTTTGTTTTTGTTTGTTTTCCCCCAGTATTTCTTGTTTGTGATTCCATCAGCTACCCTTGGTTACACCTATGGGCTACATAAATGGGGCTATTTCCTAGTGAGTAAGTCTTCTGCCCTTGTACACGTGCCCATTGCAAAATGTTAAAGGGGTTATTTGCAGACATATGCCAAACCAGTTATTTAGACAGAACACCAACCTTCATTCCCCAAGGTTCACCCAGGCGGGCCCCTTCAGCCATTTCCCAAGTGTTTCAAGCAAGCTTCCTTAGAAATGAAAATAGCTCTTCTTTCCCTGCCTTGTTAGAATCTAACCCAACAGCGTGTCTCTCTCTTAATAGTACAACTCTTCCCAATGTTATGGTTAATGAACATGTTTGCATTTTTGAAGGTCTCTAAGGTTCACATGGTTTAATGGTACAACCCTAACACTCTGCAGTTCTTTTTCTGTTTTCTGAGTTTCCTCCTGGTGGTTTTGTGATGCTAGGATATGAACATCTCTGGGCATTGTAGCTCTTATAAGGGTGACTGGTTCTCCACCATTAGCTGTAGATTTAGCTGGGGCCTCTCCTCCCCTTTAGGAAAGAGCAGACTGGATTTGTCTTCCCCAGATCTCACAGGTGGGATTAAGAGGGACTTATCACACACCCAATTAGGCTCCTGATTGCTTCCCTCTCCTCAACCCTCCTTCCTTGGGCTTACCTTGCATTGTTGTTGGTTCCTCCTCTTGTAGCTACCAGCTTGCTAACATCTTGTATTTCTTCTTTGCTTACAACCGTCTCCTGATATCTTTCCCCTACCGCCTAATGCGGTCTTTCCCCGTTCTGTTATTACATGGGCCACAGTTACTTTGTGGTCTTGTAGTTCGACTCTTGTAAGCAGTCTTTTTATTTTTTAAATGGGGTCCCCCTATACCGCTCTGTTCCTATCTCTGTCCCACACCACCTCCCCATAATACCCCTACAAACACATTAATTATTTGAAGACATTTTAAAAAGAGGTTTTTGTGCATATGTCATATGTGTTGTAGGTTCACGCTCTGTGTGCATTTCGTATTAAAGGTGTATATTTAATTCAGCTGTGACTTGCCTTTAATGTGAATTTTTATGAGATGTTAATTGTGTAATGTACGCAGGGGTTGAAATTAAGATTAGATAAGCAGGAGCTAAAAGCAGCTCCTGGGTATTCGGCATTAACCAGTGAGCAGGAGCTAGTACATTGCGTTCTTCAAATCTAACTTCAACGTAACATGTAAATGTATCATTTTGCTTATAGTTAATAACCCCTTATGCTTTAAATGTCACTTGGATGTGTTCTAATGCTTATTTATAGATTGTCCCAAATGCATAGAGTTAAATTCACATAAGTATGATTGTTTGGCATCAGTTGGCCTGTAGAGCCAAAAGTAGCTCCTGGTAGCTGTTGGTGCCAAGCTAACCAGTAATCTTCCATTCCGCCAGAGGACTCGTACATAAAGGATAAAGTATGGTGCACCAACATTTAAAATGCTTTATCCAACAAAAATGCCACCCTCCAAAAGAAAATTGAAGGCAAAAAACTAAACTAGATAAACACGACAACCTCCAAAAACACTCCCGCAAACCTGCACAAGAATTTAAATTCTCTGAAGTCACTATCTTAGAGGTGGCAAAGATCATTGCTTCGCTCAAACCCTCGGGATGCCAGGGAGATACCTGCCCAGCACAAATTATCAAAGAGGCTGCCAAAGACCTGGCGCTATTTATCACTAAATTATTAAATGCCTCATTCCGTGCCTATAACATCCCCATTAATCATAAGGAGGCTTCGGCACTACCACTGCTAAAGAAATCTACACTGGACCCAACCATTCCAACCAACTACAGGCCAATTACTACTGTCCCGTTTTTACTCAAAATAATAGATAGCTGCATATCTCCAGATCCAGCGGTATCTAGAGTCCTGTAACCTCTTAGCTGTAAGACAGTCAGGCTTCAGACCACTCCACGGCACAGAAACTGCCTTGATTGACTTGAAAATGCAAATTGACCAACCTTTAGACAACAGACAATGTGCCCTATTACTTCTACTGGACCTATTGACCGCATTCGACCTGGTCGACCATAATGTGCTCTGCAAACACCTGTTCACAGAAGCTACCTTCTTCCAAGAGGCCTTTGACTGGATTCAATCCTTCCTCAATAATAGGTCAATGAGCGTTTTCTCTCCCTCATCTGCTGCTGAGCCCTCTCCTATCACATGCGGTGTTCCGAAAGGTTTGTGTGTCTCACCAACCATGTATAATATATTTACAAAGCCATTGTTCGACGATCTAGATCATCTGGGTGTCAACTACACTAATTATGCAGATGACACCAGATGCTCTTACCCCTTTCGTGCGACTATGACACGGACGGGGCTATGGTCATTAGAATATACCTAATCATTCAGGCATGGATGGCTGCCCATGGCCTATGCCTGAATGACAAAACTGAGATCTTGATCCTAGGAGCTTCGGCCAACCTCATCAAATTGGGAAGCCAATATACCTCATTTAACATTGACGGCATTGATATCAAAGTCGCCAAGGAGACTAAAACTCAAGGATTTTACCTGGACTCAACCCTGAACCTGGGCAAACAAGTCAATGCAACAGCTTCTGCTACGGCATACAAGTGTAAGCTGATTTGGGCGTGCAAACCGTTCTTATCTACTAACAGCTACATCACACTAGCGAGAGCCCTAATCCTGCCCAAACTCGATTATTGCAATGCCCTCTATGCAGGAGCCAATAAACAAACAAATTCTGAACAAACTACACATTTTACAAAATAATGCTTTAAGACAGCTTTAAGCATCCCAAAGAGGCAACACATCTCTTAAGTCAGAAGAATGCACAACTGGCTCCCTATCAAGGATAGGATCCAATTCAAGTTTGTATCTATCATTCACAAATGTCTAAACAATGCTGCACCGCAGTATCTAAGAGATAAAATCATGAACAAAATCTCATCACATCCCACTAGGACTGCAAATTCACACTGCATCGTAGTTCCTAGATTTAACTTGAAAAAAGCCAGGGGCACTAGCTTTCGCAAACAACATCTGACTGCCTTTAGTTTCTGACTTCCTGCGTCTCTCGCTGAGCACTGCTTTTATACCGTTTCCTGCATAACTAATATGTCTACTTCTGTACTTTATCTGAATTGTATTTTTCGTTGTGTTGAGTTGTAATACTTGTATTTCTATGCAACTTAAACGTAAGTGTAGGGCGGCTGAGAGGAAATGGAGGGCTTCTTGTTCATCCTCTGACAAACTGGCCTGTCGCCTGCTCCAAAGGCATTACCGACTCTCAGCACCAAGAAGATTGTCCACATTCAAGTCTGTCTCTGTGGCATCTAACAACTCGGCTGAACTCTTCAAAATCTGCAAGGGGCTTGCCAGCCCTGCTGCAGTCTCTACCCCTCCTCTTGCCTCCCAAGCTCTCTGCAATGACCTTGCCTCTCACTTTATCTCAAAAACCCAGGACATCTTGTCCACCCTCTCCCTCCTATTCCCCCTCAGTCTGTGCTTGCTAACCCCCCTTTAACCACCCCCCTCTCTTCTCCCGTGATGAGGACCCTAGACAAGTCTGATCTATGAAAGCCTCGTCAAAACAGGTTCATCCCTGTTCCTCTAAAACCATCAAGGGCCACATTGACACCCTCGCTCCGGCCCTTGCCGATTTTTGCAACCATTCCTTTGCTTCAGGATCCTTCCCCATCCCCTTTGAAATACTCCCCTGTGCATCTTTTTCTCAAGAAACCCACAGCTGATCCTTCCTGTCTGGCTAACTATCGCCCAATCTCCATTACTCCCTTTCTGGGCAAACTCCTGGAAAAGCTGGCCATCTCTCAGCTTAACCGTCATTCTGATTCTGTTGGCTGTCTCCATGACCACCACTCTGGTTTCAGAGCAGCCAGAAGCATGGAAACCGCTCTCCTGAACATCTATGAAGATCTGCTCTCCAACCTTGACTCTAACATTCCCTCTGTCCTCATCCTACTCAATATCTCTTCTGCCTTTGACACAGTCAACCATACCATCCTGCTCAACCGTCTCTGTGAGAACCTGGGTATCACCGATCAGGCTCTGGCCTGGCTGACCTCTTTCCTCTCTGATCGACCCTCCCAGGTTCAACTGGGGTCCTTCCTATCCTCCATCTTCCTCTCTACCTGTGGTGTTCCCCAGGGGTCTGACCTCTCCCCTGGCTTTTCAACCAATACCTGGCAACTCTGGCCCACTGCATTGCCACTCTATGCTCAAATTTCCAGTGCTACGCTGACGACACTGAACTCATTTTCAGACTGCCCTCGGCCACTTCCTCTCCCTCCCTCATCGCTGATTGCCTAACTGCCATTCAAGATTGGTGTGCCGCCAATGATCTTTGTCTGAAAGCCAGCAAGATAGAAATCCTCCTCATCGGCAACCCTTCTCCATCCTTTGCCCTCTCTCTCTGGCTGGCCTCGCTTGGCCCTCCTCCTATGCCCACCTGTGAGGCTAAGAACCACGGGGTCATCTTTGACTCCACACTTTCCTTCTCCGCCCACATCTCTGAGGTCTCTAAAAAGTCAAACGTCCAATTGTATCTCCTCAGAGGAACTCTTCCTTTTCTCTACTTCCCCCAGAAGCTCACTGTCTCGCAAGCTCTGGTTCTCTCAAGGTTGAACTATTTTAACAGCCTCTTTCTAAATCTATCTGCCTCTACTCTTCGCCCTCTGCAACTAATCCAGAACAGGACTGCAAGGCTTATCCTTGGCCTCAAGCCCTGGGATTGTATCTCTCCAGCTCTGAAATCTCTCCATTGGCTCCCAGTGAATGCAAGGATTACATTTAAAACCCTCTGCATTGCCCACAAGGCTTTCTGGGGCCTCGGTCCAAAATACCTTCAGCTATCCCTCCACAAATACCTCCCCTCTCAAGCTCTTCGCTCCTCTAACTCCCTCAGGGTCAGTCGTTTATCAAAGAAACGAGCCAGGGGTAGATCTGTCTTCGACTGGGGCCTCCCTCTGGAACAGCCTCCCTGCCACTCTAAAACTTGAGGAGGACCATCTCCGGTTCTGGAAGCACCTCAAGACCTTCCTCTTTGCATCTGCCTTTGCTCTCCCTCTCCCCTGCTGATCTGCTCTCTCTTGGAACTGTGCATCTGGCCACCCTCCGTCTCCTTGGCCCAGTTACCTGCTCACCCTGCCTCCCTTCTGCACTGCGTCCCGCACTGCCTCCCGGCCACCCCTTGCACTGGGGACTGTATCTGTACCCATACAGTCTCCCATACCCCTCATTTTCTCCTTTTTATGCACTAATCAGACTTACCCAGTTCTGCTGCCGTAAACGCAGCACTTGCCGGCTGCACTACCCCTGTTTATTGCTACATTATATATTTTATTTGTATTTATTATTATTTATCTGTTTATCCTCTGCTCTGCACTTTCCACTCTCCCCCTTCCATGCACTTTTCCCCTTTCCCTTTCCCATGCACTTGCATGATCTCAATGTCACTGGGCTAGTAAGATCGTTGTCTTGTTCTCCCCTGTTCCCCTCCCTTGCCTTGTCGTGCTCTGAAACACTTGTGTATGAGCGTGATACAAATAAAATATCATAGCATCAATGCGCTCAGATGCCTTCGGGTTGGTTGTGCAATACAAATAAACAAACTAACAAACCAGGCACATCTATGCTACAAGCAGGAGCTACATAGCTCTCAGCTCTCCTCAATTTCGAAACCTCAATGTACGTATTGTAACACTCATACACACTGTGGACAGTTTGTATTGAAAATGAATGTTTATTCAATCACCTTAAAACTTATATTAAAGTCAGCTCAGACTTGCCTTTAATGTGAGTTGTGTAATGAAAATATTGTAAAACTCATACTGTTTGTGGACAGTTTGTATTGCATATGTACGTTAATTCCATCACCTTCAAACTGACATCAATGTGAGCTGTGACTTGCCTTTGATGTGAGTTTTTAGGAGATGTTAATTTTGTAATGTACCAACTGTAAACCTCAAACGAATCTGTTTACGTGATGCAGCGCATGTTGTAGGTGCCTCTGTGGCAGGAGTATGTGTTGTAAGTGTGTGTTTTGTAGGACCATGTGTTGTAGGACCAAGTGTTGTAGGATTGCATTTCATAGGAGCACATGTTGTAGGAGTGAATTTCGTACGGGTGTGTGGTAGGTGCATGTGCTGTAGGTGCAGGCTCTGTGTACAGTTGGTTTGAAAAGTGTACATGTATTCTATCACCTTAAAACTGACATCAGTCAGCTCTGACTTGCACCCTTTTATGTTAATTGTATAATGTATGTACTGTTAAACTCATACGCTTTGTGTACAGTTCCTGTAAAAAAGGAGCAACATTTTGCACATGCAGTGTATATAGCTACATTTCAAACGTTAATATCTAAAAATTGGCTTATTCTATTTTCAAAATGTGTTTAGTGCACCAATTCCAGACAAAATCTAGATGCCTGCAAATAATTAGGAACATCGAAGCGGACAATTTTGAGATATTTGGGCCGAATAATAATGATTTTTTCCTGTGGAAACCTCAAGTTTGGGGAAAGGGGTGGGGAGGGTTCTTGTTGGGGACAGGGGTCACTTGTTATGAAATATGATCAAAATCACGGGAGCAAGCGGACCATCGTGAAAGTGAACAATGGTTGAACACTAAATGACATACTATACAAGCAAAAGCACTGTAATGATGATAAGTTGTAACCGAAATGCTCCTGCTGTATAAATAAGTTGTACAAAAAATAAAATATGCATTGAACAAAAGACGCAAATTAATAGGGCTCCTTCTCTAAGTTTCACCTAACACCTTTTTGATTGCTAATCACGTTGTAAAAGTAAATATAACCTTATGCACTGCATACCTTACCTGAGGCATTTTAACATTTGTTATCTTTGTTTTTATGACTCAGATTAGATTTTAGGTATGTGTATTTGGAAGCAAATCTAGTGATAATATTCCTTCCGTCAATGGCCACTTTGTTTACCCTGGGAATGCAATTGAGTCTCATTTGTAATGTTAGCAATGTCTTTTTTATGGTCAATTGAGAGGCTGAAATAACCAGTCTTCTTTCTGTAATGAGGCCTTTGATGTTTTATTGGGAAATGCCCCAAAATGTTGAAAATAAAAATGTGTATAGACTATTTGTTCGATTTTTGTCCATACTAAAATCCTGTATATCATCTCGTATTTTTGACTGTTTCCTTGATTTTGTTTCCTTTTAAACTTTATTTTTTGCTTGGCAGTCAAAGTTGCGCAATTATACAGTAATGGCTAACACATACATCTGAACCTGTTCATGGATCTATTGTACATATGGTGAACCCCAGTTGATACCCATGTCCATCACAACAAGCTATAGGATCAGCCTGGTACACCTCCCAGCCCAGTGACCAAATAGGTCCGTGAAATCTCTTAAACAGTTTGTTGTCGCACAAGGTAACCTTGGAATTCACCCCAAATATCTTTCGGCTTGACGTGCCAGGTAGGGTACCTATGTAAGTGTCTCCTCTGCCCAGATTAGGTCAACCATCCTGTCCCTCCCTAGTGGGAGCTCACAGCCTTCCACTTCCTTTATATGCAACGCTTATCAATCAAACACCCCAATATTGAGAAAGGAATGCCTTCCTACAGCTCAAGCAACACACTCATGAGGGAGTAGGGCAATGTACGGTTAATCATTTCTGACTTGGTATCTAAAACATGTTTCCCGAACTCTGACAACTTAGGGCAGTTCCGCAGCATGTGTGAATGATCCGCCCTCTCCTCTTTACATCGGGGGCACCAACCATCCATGTCAGGGTATATCTTCATAAGTTTACTGGGGGTGTAGTGCAATCTATTCAATATCTTCCATTGAATAAGTTTGAATCTTGCATTTAGTGACACTGTTTTTGTCAAGGAACACCTCTTTCCCCACTGCTCATCCGAGATCTCAAGTCCCAGCTCTTCTGGCCATTGTTGCCCCGCAGTGTATATCAACCTGCTCAATTTGTCAATGAGCATCCCATACAATGTTGCCATTACCAAATGAAGAATCCAAGTGGTCCATACCCATATACCCTGAAGCTCTGCTTTTCGACTGCTCAGCATGCATCCTAACTGTTTGAACACAACCCCATCCGTGCCCCCTTGTGACTGTCTTTTTTTAATATAATGGTTTCTGCGACACCTAAAGGAGTTAGAGATATATTAGGAACTTGTTGTCCGGGCGTTCTATAGCATATGCCTCCCACAGAGTGGGGGCTCCTGCCCGGAGCCTGTAATACTACAGGGTTTTCATCTGCGTGCCTCTGTTGTCACGTGTGCACAGAAATAAATCTTCCCCTCAGGGAACAGATATCCCAGTCACCTCCCTCATGTAGCTTCTCCGTGTACCTGGTATGGCTAAACCTACCCAGCCTTTCCCAGCTCGCCACGCACTCCTGTCTGAGTGCTGTCAGTTCTATGTTCTGCTTCTTCAAAGACAGCCTCTGCCTTGCACAGGTCTTGCAGTACCGCTTTCTGCATTCCACACATTTTGCCTATCCCTTCCCCTTTAATCACCATCCTAAAGCCCTTCCAAAGTGTACCAGTTTCCTCTGCGCTACCTGTGTTGTTCTCAAAATAGTCTTATCGACTCTCTCAAGAATTCCATGAATGTCTCTTCGTGTAGCGCCTCTGTTCGTAGTCTCCACATCGGGATCCGCGGTCTGTGGTGTTCCCTGCCATCTAAGGAATAGTGAGGCGTGGCCAGACAGGACGTAGGCTTTATACTCTGCTTCGACTAATTCCCTAACACATTCAGAGCCTGTAAATACATGAGTCAGGTGTGTACTGCATGTGGTGCGGAGTGATGAGAGTAGCCTCTGGCTTCCCCATGTATAGCTCTCTAGACATCTGTTGGGTGGAAAGACCTCAATGGGGAGCTCAGCGCCCTGGCTGGCTGTGCCGTTTTCCTAAATGTATTATCTGACTTGTCGAGAGTCTGATCAAGCGTGCAATTGAAGTCGCTGCCCCATATCCAGACGCAACACCTGTATTGGGCCAACCTAGGCTACAGGGCGCAGAAAAACCCATGGTCTCGTGGTTGTGGGCGTACGTGAGAACTGTACACATCTCCCAGTTCCCAAGAAAACCCTGCTCTAGCACCATCCTGCCCTCATCATATTATTTGGTCTGTAGGACCCGAAAAGGGACTGACGGTGCGACCCAAATTAGGACACCTCTTGCATACGCCGAATATGTAGAGCCCACGGTGTCCCCTCACCCCACTTCTTGGCAATCGTGTTCTGTCTGTCCATCGTACAGTGTCTTTCCTGTAGCATCGCCACCCCCACCTTATGTCTCCGCAAATATGACAGCACTCTGTCACTCTTTATAAAACTATTAAGGCTGCACAGGTTCCAGGTCATAACCTTTAGGCCCTCTGCCATTGTGTGAAGTCTATAAGCTTAACTCGTCACAGTGACCCCCAAACCCCCCATGTCCCATTCCTGTACTCCCTGCGATCCCTCCCCATGTACAAGTGGCCACTCCAGGCATCGTTGGAGGCCACGCCCACTCAGCAGCCCCTGCCTCACCATGTCTGGGCCCATAAATGCAGTTCCTGTTGGGTAAGCAACTTCTACTGCTATCACTGCCATATATGATGATGCCAGAGGACAGCGTGGACGAATCAAGACAAAATCAACCACCTTCAAACTCCCTCCCAGAACCCCAACCGCCCACCCCTGCCAGCAACTGCTCATCAATGCACTGCATGCTCGGGCGCAGCCGCTTCTCGCACTGAACCTGGTGTTTGCACCAAGCCACCATGGTCCACACGGAGCAGCTGGATACCGTCAAACTGGTATCTCCATGTTTAGTTCCAACAAGGAGTACCACCAGCACCGCCTCGATAAACAAACCATAGGTACAGCAGTTCCCTAGTATGTGGACTGCCGCATCCTAGTCAGTTAATTTCCGTCCTTCATGTTGTGTGTAGATAAGTGCTCTGGCAGCGCTACCCTCTACCTTGTCGTAGGGAGACCCTCTTGGTGTGCTGGCCAGGTGAAACATTCCAGTTAAGTAGGTTCATTGTAACCATCCCGCTCACATAGGAATTATACAGTGCCCATCATCTCTGCCTGCCGGGCGCAGTGCCCCCTTCCCCAATCCATTTCAGTATGACCATGTCTGTCAATATATTTTATAGAACTTAACACCCCTGCAACTTCACCCTCCCTCCTCCCACTCCCAACAAGGGTGATGTAAACCCTCCCCATACATTACCAGCCCGCCCAAACATTGGGCAGACCCTAACGAAACACTTCAACAAGGCAATTTAGCATGGTGGAGCTGTTACTAAACTCCTTGCCTCCCCTCCTCCCTCATTGCCCTCCCAATCCAGGCCATGTCAACCCCACCCAACGCCCCTTCCCTAATGCCTACCAAATTTCCCTTAATAGCCCGGCAACCTTGCATGCGGGCCGCCACTTCTGCCGCCATCAGCCTCCGATACTATCCCGCCCATACACATTCCGCCTACACACATTTCAGGATACATGAACATTAACCTTGTTTGCTCGTTCAATGTAACTGCCCACCATATCCACCAGTTAAGCACCCCCAGTGGGTAGCAATCAGCCAATAATTTTGAAGCTCAGGCGCAACCCTCCGCAGTCCATGCCAAAGATTTCATTGCATCTAATGCCCCTCTGCAGTTCAACCACAGGTGAAGGGATACACCATTTACGAGTCTCCATTGGTGCCTGGGGGGACTGGGAGTGAGATTTTAACTTCAATAAAAGCCACTGCTTCCTCTGGGTTTGTGAAAAACAGGACTTTACCCTTAGGTTGTATGCGCAGCTGTGCTGGGAAAAGCATTGCGTATGGGACCGCCGTTCTCGCAGAAACCTTTTGTCACCCCGGAAAGACTTGTGCTCCATTTGCACCGCAGCGGGAAAGTTTGGATAGACATGAAGTGTGTTATCTACGTACCACAGTGGACCCTTTACTCTTGCCAGGCGCAGTACAGTGTCTCGATAGTTCAGGAGTCTCACAATGACGGGTCGGTTGGGGGAGCCCCCAGTTTAGGTCTCATCGACAGCATTATGTGCGCTCTTTCAATGACAAATGTCGACGAAGACCTGGTGCCCCAGCAAAGCAAATCCTTAAGGAGGGTCTCCATTGCTTCCTCCATGGGTCCCTGGCCCGAAACCCTCGGGAAGTCCCACTATGCAAACATTGTTCCTTCTGGACCTGGATTCCAGGTCATCACATTTGAGTAAGGCTCTATTTAGGCCTTTGGCTATTCCCGTGACCTGAAACTTAAAGTTGCAATATCGTCTTCCGCCACTCCAATGCGCGGCTCCGCTTCCGTCACTCTGGAGCACACCCTTTCCATTTTGCCTTTGAGTGCTGGTATTAGTAGTTATGCCGTCCAGTTTGTCAGTCATACTGGCAAACCCGGCTTGCATGCTCTCCATCCACTGTTTTAAGGCTAAGGACATCCAGTTCTCTGTGCCCAGTTTGTTCACTCACATCAGAGGGCAGCTCAACTCGGGGCCTACCGGATTGGCGCGCGAACACCTCCATACTGGACTGTTACTTCTGGTGTCCCCCAACCTTCGTCATGGCAGCAAATGGAGATAAGCAAGCAGGGCCAAACGGATCGGGAGCTGCTAGACCGGTGGGGAGCAGTCAGTCCAGCAACCAACCTCTCTACTTTACTCACCCCTCCTTGGTGACAAGGTTTCCGGGCCTGCTCCTACAGCGCCATGGGGCACAGCCTTGAGAATTTCAGCTGCTTTGCATGGCTGGGTCCCTATCGCATATGGCCTCCAGCCTCGACCGGGGACCAAGGTTCACCCTCACCAATCCAATGGCTCACCCGCAGAGGCTTCAATAGTCCACTCCTTGAATCAGAGCTTTCCAGGTGCAGTGCCAGCTCCAAGCATTCTATGTCTTCAAGAGGCAGTCCCACGCTTGACTACAAATCCAGTCCTTCACTGCTGTACTGCCGAACAACTGATCCTCCTATGGAAGCCGTGCCAATGGGCATTATGCCCAGTGTCCTCCAGTAGACCCCCCCCACCCCCCCAACATCCACCAGGCTGGAGCCCTCACTGGATGGGCTGCCACTGCCAGGCACCCGCAACAGGAGCGTCTCTGTGTGGTGTCCTTTGTTGCCCCAGAAGCAGGGAGTCTCCCAAGCCGCCACTGATCGTGGCTGGCGCTCCACCTCAACAGCGCTGCCCATCAAGCACCAACAGAGCCCGCTGCACGCTCCCCACATGCAGCGTGCGATCACGGCTCTCCTAAGCGTTTCCTATGGCAGCAGGAACATAAGCCGCACAGGGGCAGGACCTCTCCTCTCTTGACCCCAATAGCAGGTTCAGCCTACAGACCACTGCGTGATGTGGCCCCTCCTGCACCCCGAGCCGTGGCGGTTATCCGCAGGCCCACACAGCCACCGAGTTATAGCCGGCGAACACTCAAGGGCCCTGCACACTTCGTCGGTAGCTTCCGACATCCAAATATGAATATTTCACCCGCTGGGCACCTTACTTGATCTGGAAGCAAGCCGGATTATGGATGGCGGTCACAGAGGCTCGATGGGATGTGGCCGTCTTTCAGGCTGCTCAGCAGCGCCCCTTGCTTGAGTCTTTGCTCCCAAAATCTGTTAATTACGTGCTGTCCTGGAAGCTGCTTTATTTTTCATTTTCATTCGTTCGAGCACACATTTTGATATTCGTGTAGTCATATGGACTGCCTTATTTTCCATTTGTGTGCGTCCGCTCATACATTTCCATCCTGTTTTGCAGTCAAGGCAACCTCTTTAAAATTCATGTACGTGACTTCATCCATATATTTCAAGCTTTATTATTTATTTTCACATGTTCGCGCACTCATTTTAAAAGTCTTGCCCAGTGATGGAAAATATGTAATTTTCTCTCACACATTTTGAAAGTATTTTGCAGTCTTAGAAACAGTATTTTTCATTTTGGTGCGTGCACATTTATATTTCTATTTTCTGTAGTTTTGGAAACTGCTTTATTCATATTTGTGCTTATGCATCAATATCCCAACCTCTATATACATCTGCGTTACATATGTTTATTTTTCATTGGTGTAAACCTGTTTCATTGTAAATTTCATACTTTTACTTTGTGAGATTGGCATCATGGAACGAGACACAGACAACAAATTCAAAATTATATAAATCAGGATGGATTAAGGCCTAATTTACCGTATACTAAGGTGGGAGTTCACTGTCTAAAGAAACGTCAGTGTCTGTAAATTCAACCTAAAAATCGGTCTGTCAAAATCCTGTACTTGCTCATACAACTAATACAAACATCAACCATAACTCAAATAGTGTTCCAAACATAATGTTCTGAGATACTTTCACCTCTGGCTTACTTGTCAGCCTTCTCTCCCAAATGTCATTAAGTTCACCACAAAGTTCTATTTCTCCTCCTTTGAATATTAGAGGAAACAGTTATAAAAATTAGTGTGCCCTTTCCCAAGCTCAACACAGTTCCAAGGTAACATGGTTTCCAGACACCAAAACTCACAGTTGTTTTCCCCAACCTTAATGTTAATATCAAAAGGAAATATCTTGAAGCTTTGAGTCTTTGAGCTAGGCTTACATAACTCGGGGTTCCCTTCCCTAAGTATGAAGATTATGAAGAGTTGTTTTATTGTTTTCACCATAGCAAACTTCCTTGTTGACATACAGGACTTCTCTTGTCAAGCCGCAGTTTCAGACCACATGATCCACCCATTGCACGTCATGCAACCAGGAACGTTCAGGTTTCCTTCAAAGTTAGACTTAATGGCCAGTTTCTTAAAGTGCAGCTTAAATTTTAACATATTGGTATCTTTCCTTCCGTTTAGCTTCATTTTGATTTTCACTTCAATGTTTGTTAAGGTTTGTTTCATCTTATACCATCGCATTTATATATCAAATATCTTTTGGCTTGTTCAGTTTTGTATTCAAAATAAAGGTTGGCTTACTTGCTGTCTTCCAAACAGAGTTCAATAAATGTGCTTTTGTTCAATTCCATCACCATGGTATTCAAAAATAGTTATTTTCACTTATTTCAGTCAATTCAATCTTCAATATGAGCAACGTGGTCCTTTTCGTGCATTGCAATATGTTGCTTTTACTTATTTCACTTCATTCTGTATATTTCATTCAGTTCGCTATTCAATAGTAGTAACGTGTTCAGTTTCATTCAATGCAGGATGTTACTTTCACTCAGTTCACATGCTACGGTCAAAATACATGGACAGTTATTATCTGTATTGCCTACTTTGAGCGCCTCAGGTATTATAAGTGTCCGCAACACTTACCCAGTCTCAGCAGATCCTTCGCTTTGCATCTTCTTCCTGGTTGACCGCCAAATAGACGGAAGCTTCGTACTCGCCGGCTAATGAATGGAGCTTTGCCTCCGCCTGCATGCAGTCCCTGCTGCTCGCCTCACCATGGGTGGGATTTCCAACCCTCATTCCCAGTCCAGCGGGCTGCCAAGGGTTTCCTCTGGCGTGCTGCTGTCTCGGCTTCTCGTCTCCTTCCACTTCCACTCTGGTTCTCTTGCTCTGATTCCAACTCTTGCTCCGACCCGTGCTCTCTGTTCTGCCTGCTGCCACGGCTTTTATACACCTGTGTTGGACTAACAGGGTAAAGGTGGTTGTCAAGGATTTGCCTTGCCTGACCAGAATTAAATGAATTAGTGGGACATCCCTGACCTTCAGGCCTCTTCTTCGTCCCAGTACTTGAATGGTTAATGGAGGTAATCTTCATTGCTCCTAGTTGCTTCTTCGTCTCAGTATTTTCATACAGTTTAAATAAGGAGGAAAGTGGAATACATTTACAGTGACCCATAAATGTCGGCGGAAGATCAAATTGACTATCCTAAGGAAAAGGGCATACCATGTCTTGCCCAAATGTACCTCCCAATGCCCAAGGCTCCTCCACCCAGGTGATCCTCCCTCACTTATCCACCCCCAGGGTCGGGATCCAATAGCGATGGCTTTTCCCTGGCCACCTGCAAGAGGGTCGAAGGGGAGTAGAAGTGAGAAAACCCTCAGTTTTCTCACAACATACCTTTACGTTAGCTGATCTTACCTGATTCTCTGACTCATTTTCACGCCACTGGTTTTGTTTTTGCACGCACCCTTCCACAGTCTTTTCGTTTCTCTGTGTTTCGTTCTTCCCGGAGACCTGCTCTCGCGTGATCTGTCACATGATTTCTTATATCGAAACCATTCTAAGCGACGCTTTACAAAATGTAAGTATATGCATTTCATTTACTTTTTTATTTATTAAGCTATGACAGCAAATTGTTCATCATAACGTGTTCTCATTAAAAAATGCTTCATTCAACATTTTCGGCAATACAAAGAATTTCACTACGATCTTTTCCGCTGCGTTCTTTTTTCATTTGAACATTTCACATAGATCCGTTTTGTGTACATTTGTTTTGATAGATTTATTTTGTTTGTTCCTAAATTAAAATAAAAAGTCAATTTACAAGGGTTGAACTCCATGGCCACAAACTAACACTGTAAACAGTATTTCCCCTACTGCCTTCTGTCTCCATCCTCCTCCACTCTTCCCGGACTTTCTCGAGCTCCTCCACAGCCTCCTTCCTGACCTGCCAATCTGCTGCAAAGTCCTCCAAGCAGTGACCTTGCCCCTGTTCTAGTCTAGCGACTCCTGCCCTGAGCCTGGCTGGGTGTATTATTATTTTTGCTTGCTTGTGGTTGGTAATTGGGAAATGGTATCCTTCCCTCCGGTGTAACCTATGTCCTATTATTGCGGAGGATGGGCAGCAGCTTTTACACAGTCACTTTGGTTTTCTTGTTTGTATCAGTCTAGTGAAGCCTTGCCTGCAGTGGAAACTGTTGCAAGTGCTTCTCAGCGTTTACCATCACTTCTGGGGAGGCCAGTGCATGTATTTTGCTGAGCCTGGCATTTTGCACAGCCTGTCTTGGAAAGGCTGTGCATTGCTTTGCGTGAAGTCACTTTCCCCCTGGAAAGTAGTAACTTTATCGGTCATGTGACTGTCCCTTGCAAAATGATGGGGGTTAAGCGACGCTGACCAGGAAGGGATCTTCTACATTCCGTAACCGGGTCTCTCCAAGTTGAGCATCCACCAGCTTGGGAGGTTTCTGGCTCTCTTAGTCACCCCACTAGTCATTTGGTCAGTTACTAGCTCTGTTTCTTCAGTCGAGACATCTCGTCTCCTATGGTCTTAATTATTTGACTTCTTTTTAATTAGGAGGAACCTGAGGAAAGCCTGAACGTCTGACATTAGATTCCCATTTAGGGGTATATACACCTTAATTATAATTTACCAATTGATTACCAATTTCCAGATCCACTTTGTGAGTGGTCATCACATTTCCTAGCAGCTGACACCTGCGTCTCCTTGCCAGTGAGGTTTAATTTCCCATATGTGTGCCTGTTCCAATATAGGATGCTGTGACCGTTTTTTTCTTTCTACAGTACCTACCAGCCTTTTGATGGTACAGCATATTTATCACGCTTTGGAGTAGTTTGAGACGTGCAATGTCTCACACTAAGAGAGTATTAGAATCTCAGACCACCATGTTGTCTTTAAATTGTTCAGTTTAATGGTATTTTATGTTTTGTGACTACATTTGGACAGGGTATGACCTGCGTGAGAAGAACACGTTACTTACCCCTGGTAACGTTCTTTCGACTGGATGTTCCTCCCACATATTCCTCACCTTTGATATATTCAAGTCTGTTTGCAACTTTGGAATTCTTTTTTCAGAGGGTTGTGCAGTGTCTGATCTTGGTCCTCGATGGTCTCCGTAGCGTCCCTTGTGATGTCGACGCTGATATATAGTGGCACATGCGCTGACCGTTATCTCAGTTCTTAGTTTTTTCCTCCTTTAATTAGCATGCTTTGCACAGGAGGAGATAGTCTTGATGTTGCGAGGAAGGAAGGTCTAAGACAAGAAAATTCTAGACAAGAGGGGATGGATGGATGGGAGGGCGTTGAGGAATACCTGGGAGGAACATCCAGTCAAAAGAACGTTACTAGGGGTAAGTAACTTGTTCTTCGAATTGATTGTGTCCTCCCACGTATTCCTCATCTTTGATAGACTACCAAAGCAGTTTGAGTTTGGTGGAGGGTGCTAAGAATTTACTTTACCTGTTAATGTTATGGAAGACAACCTAGCCAAATTTGGCTTCCTCTCCTGAAAGATAATCTACACAGTAGAATTTACTAAATGTATGCAAGGACTTCCATGTTGTCGCTCTGGAAATGTCCCTCACTGATACTCCTCTTTCAAGGGACGAGGAAGCAGTCACTCCTCTAGTAGAATGCGCCCTCAGACCTTTGGGTGAATCCTTGCCTGCCAACGAGTAACACTCAGTTATACACATAACAATCCATCTAGAGATGATTTGTTTTGTGACCGCTAAGCCTAATCTTTGACCAGCATAAACAATAAACAGCTGATCATATTGGCGAATATATGCTGTTCTTGTGATATAGAAACTTAGTACCCTCTTTGGGTCTAGGCGATGAAGTCCTTCCTCCGATGGATGAGGAGGATAAAAAGACGGTAGTAAAATATGTTGTGACAAATGAAATTCGGACACAACTTTAGGCAGGAAAGATGACTTCACCCTTAAAACTACCTTATGTTTGGAGAAGGACGTGAAAGGTTGTTTGAAAGATAGAGCCTGTAGCTCAATTACCCTACGGGCAGATGTGATGGCTACTAAAAATGCAGTTTTTGTGGTGAGCATCCTTAAAGGGCACGAATGTAAGGGCTCCAAGGGAGCTCCCGCAATACCTCTTAGTACAAGGTTTAGATTCCATTATGGCACAGTGAAGGTAGTAGGTGGGAACAAATTTGTTAAGCCTTTCAAAATTGTGTCCTAATCGGTACTTTGAAATATGTTCCCTCATCCGGAGATCTTTTTCAAAATTGAAAGGGCTGCTAAATAGCCCTTCACTGTGGCAACTTCCAACCCAGAATGAGTTAGATGGAGCAAGCGTGAAAGAACATGGGGAAACTTTACATGTGAAAGGATCTATTTTCTTTTCCCTGTACCAGCTGCAAAATCTATACCAACTGCAGCGGTACAGGGATTTGGTTGATCTCCTAGCCTAAAGCAACACTTCCATTACTATATCTCACCCTTTCAGACACCAGGCGTGAAGATTGAGAGTCCTGATCTCTGGGTGAAGAATGCAACCTTCCTCTTGCGAGAGTAGGTCCTCTCTTTGGGGAAGGCGAATTGGAGGGCTGGAGGCCATTTCCAGAAGGTCTGGGTTCTACGTTCGCCTGGCCCAATCTGGAGGAATGAGGATCATGGTTTTCCTGAACTTCCTCAACCTTCGTATTATGTGAGGAATGACGGGGACTGGCGGAAACGCATATAGGAGTGGAAATCCCAGTCCACTACGAACGCATCCCTTAGAGCTCCTCTGTGGGCAAATTTCCTGGAGCAGAACAGCTTGCACTTCCAGTTGACACTGGTCGCAAACAGATCCACTTGAGGGGTTCCCCAAAGGGTGAAAATCTCTTGAAGGACTTCCTGAGCTAGTTCCCACTCATGTGAGATCATGCTCTGCCTGCTCAAAGCGTCTGTCGCCGTGTTTGTTTCTCCGGCTAGTAAACTGCCAGAAGAGTTATTCCTTCTCTTACTGTCCAGAACCAGAGCTGCATTGCCTCTCTGCACAGGGGCAGTGACCCCCTACGCCCCCTATCTTGTTGAGGTAATGCATGGCCACTGTGTTGTCCATCATTATCAGTACACTTTTCCCCCGTATCGAAGGCAGGAAGGCCATCAGCGCTAGTCTGATTGCCCTCAGCTCCAAAAGGCGCTAGTCTGATTGCCCTCAGCTCCAAAAGGTTGATATGGAGTCTGGACTCCGACTGAGAGCAGTGTCCGCTCATTGAAAGCTCTCTCATGTGCATGCCCCACCCTGAGAGGAAGGCGTCCATCAACTGTCTTCTCCGGCCATGGTTGACAAACATTTTCTCCTTTCTCCCGGCTTGCCCACCACATGAGATCCTGGGTGACCTTTGGCAAGACCTGGAGAAGGTCCATCATTCTGCCAGAGAATTGAGAGCACTGGCATCTGAGAGCCCACTGAAGGGATCTCTTTCTCAGACGGGCCTCTGACACCAGAAAAATGAGGGATGCCATGAGGCCGAGCAACCTTAGGAAGTCATAGGCCGGAAGACGTTGGGTACTCTGAGATTTTTGGACAATCTGCAAAAGATGTTGACCACTTAACTCGGGTGGCAAAGCTTTTTCCGAGGATGAATCTAGGACTGCTCCAATAAATTGTAGCTTCTGAGAGGGTATCAAATGGGACTTCCTGAAGTTTAGGGACAAGCCCAGCTCGTGGAGGAGGTGGCAGGTGCTCCTGAGATGACCTTGACACTGTTCCGGAGAAACAGCTCTGATCAGCCAGTCATCCAGGTAGGGGTAGATGTGAATCCCCCCACCTTATACTTGCTGCCACCACTGCCATAAGCTTGATGAAAACCCTCGGGCAGAGGCAAGCCTGAATGGCAGAACTCAAAATTGATAATGAGAACCGGCAACAGCGAACCTCAGGTACTTTCTGTGCTTCTGATGTATGAAAGTAAGCATATTAAAGGTCTAATGACACCAACTAATCCTGGAGTCGAAGGGCCTGAAGGATCTGCAAAAGAGTTACCATCTTGAACTTGTCCTTCCTGAAGAACTTGTTCAAGCATCTTAAGTTCAAGATGGGTCGCACTCCTCCGTTCTTCTTGGGGATTAAAAAGTAAGGAGAGCACCAACCTTGGTTCCTCTCTGCTACAGGTACCAATTCTATTGCACCTTTCTCCAATAGGGTGAGAATCTCCTGTTGGAGGAGTGGATCTGGAACCAAGGTTGATCTTGCTCCTGGGGGGCAATCGGGAGGTCTTTTTAGGAATGGGAGGCAGTAACCATCTGCTACTGTTTGCATCCGAAGTGATGGTTCACCAACTGTGGACATGGTAAGACAGGAGAGTAACTCAGCAAGTGTTGAACATAGTCTTTCTTCCTCTACCTCTTCCACGATATGGTCTTCTTTTGCCTTTTTTGAAAACTGACCTCTTCCTCTAGATATAGAGGAATAGAAATGAAAAGAATGACCCCTCCATCCCTGACCTGTAGATTGAGGTTGTCTTATTGCCTCCCCTAAAGATTTAGCTGGCTGCAGCTCTAGAAGCTTGCAGACTATCAGCTGTCTCCCCAAACAGAGAAGTACCATCAAAATGCATGTCTAGCTGACGTGCCTGAACATCTGCTGAAAATCCAGATTTTCTTAACCAAGACATACATACAAGTATTGTGCTGGCAGCCATTGCTCTACTGACCGAGCTCACTGTATCCAAACTAGATTGTAGGGATTGTCTCATGGCATTTTTGCCATCTTGTATCAGGCTTAAAATGCCTTCTTCATCTGGTATGTGCTCTGCTGCTGGAGCAGCCACACTCCAAAGGGTATGTGTGTATTTCGCTAATGTACTCGTAGCATTGGCAGATTTTAGTGCCATACTTCCTGCAATGAACACTCTTTCACCTGAAGAGTCAACCCTCCTATCCTCTTTATCTGCTGGAGCAGAATGATATGCTGGCAATACAGCTTCTCTAATTGGCCCACTGTCTAAAATATCAGTGAGGTCATCAGTCTGGACCATCCCGATGTTCAGCTACTTTAACAATAAAAGCCCTATAAGAAGGATCAGTATAACCAGATATTTCAGCATTACCAAACTCTGTCTCTGGTGGTGATTTCCAGCTACTTTTTTTTTTTTTTTTTTTTAAATGTTTCCAAAAGATTCTACATCTTGGACTCATCTGAAATTAATTCCTCTGGAACGTTTGGAGTTCCATAATCATACCCAAAAGGGGACGGATCCTCTTCCTCCTTGCCATCTTCAAAGATTGAACCCATCTCCCTAAAGAAATCGGGTCTAGGAATGGGTTGGAAGAATTTCGGATCATCAGGAATAGACTTTGTAGTGTTCGAGAGCAAAGAATGCTCTGACAAAGCTGAAGGCTTCGATGGCTTATTCGTAACTGTCTACGAATGCGCTAGCACTTTGTGTTGCTTCGAAGGCTCAATGTGTATTATATGCCTCGAATGTTCAGGAGACGAACATAAATGTTTTGATTCCTTTGAAGTAGACTTCAGTGCTGTTAGTGAATGTTTTGAGGTAAGACACTGGCTTTTTCTTGTTTGTCGAGGATGATTCCTTCAATTTATGTTGAGGAACCTCTCTTCTCTGGCTTTTAGGCGCGCAAGATGATGGGGACACACTGGACTCCCTACTGGTCTCAATAGATGCTGAGGGGTGGCCACTTTTCTTGGACTCCTTTAGAGGCACACTCGGAGGAGTGTGTTTTTTAAAAAAAAATGTGTAATATTTTTAGGCAGAAGTTTTCTAACTCCGCTAGAGTCTTCTTTTTTGGAAAATGAACTCTTTTAGAAGAGGAAGAGAAAGAAAACGAGGACCTGCAATGCCTTTTCTTAACCTTTTTATGGGAAGAGGACGACGCACGTCGTGAACCAGACCTCAAACGTCTGTTTGGAACGATTCTTTATAGGATAGACATCTCTAGAATCAGAGGAGGATTTCCTCTTCGAAGGGTTAAGGGCCAGGGATTTGGGGGGAGGGCTTACCTGTATAGAGTTTCCCCTTCCTTTTCCGCAAGACCTTAACCGTCACTGATTGACACAAGCCACAGTTGTGGACTTTGTGGCCCGATCCAAATCACCACAGACAAACACGGTTCGGGTCTGTGACCCACAGTCTGAACACCGCTTGAAGCCTGTCTTCAGTGTGGAAGCCATATCGAAGTAAAACGCAATTTAACCGCTGAGGCGAGTAGCTCCAAAGCACGCAGCAATGTGGAAAGAACATAACTGAGGTAACGGTCAGCGCACGTGCCACTATATACTAGCGTCGACATCACGAGGGACACTACAGAGACCGCCGAGAACCAAGATTCGACACTACACGATGCTCAACCCTATGAAAAAAACATTCCAAAGCAAGTTGCAAGCAGACTTCAATATATCAAAGATGAGGAATACTTGGGAGGGCACAATCCATTAAAAATGTGAAATTTGCCTGCCTTGGTCGCTTTTCTGTTGGATCTCTGACCACTACCCAGGTTTTGATATCTGCCACAAACAGCAGCCTAGAGTTGAGAATACCCCTGGCAGAAGTGCTTTCACTTGTTCGTACCCTTGCACAATCTGACCTCCTTCAGTGAATCAGCAGCTCCTAGAATCCTCCTTCCGCCGATCCCTAAACCTAGACCTTAATGTCTCATATTTTGGAACAGAACATATGGCTACTCTTAGTAGTTGAACATTAAATACCTCGCAGAACCAGCGAGGAATAATCTGCAGTTATTAGAAGAAAGAGCAAACGTTGTCTACGAACCCTTCATCTATTCACTCTGTGGAGAAAATCACCTTCAAGAGGGAGAATGTGTCAGACATTTCCGTCCCTAAATGTAGCAATAGCCTATACGGGACAGAGGACATTTCAGTTTCTTTTTTTTCTGTATTGCCTGTGCAACTCCACTCTTCTTCAGCTGAGATTTCAGTTTCTAGTCAGATTTGAATGTTCGACCATTCTGGAATGACGACCTTGGCCTCTCTCACCTGACCATGTGTAGGTAACTCTGCAGGACCATCTTTATACACTGCCAGAATCTTTATTTTTCGAATTTGTTTTCATAGATAATGGAACACTTCGGTTTAAGTCCTCACAAAAGGGCTCTATTGTGTGGTAGTTTACCACTGCCCAAACTGCAGGGAAATGCTTCTAATGAAGGCATAGGTTACATAGTTTACAATAGAGCCCTATGGTAAAGACTCTGACTTTCAGAGTTTGTGCAGAGGGCAGTAGGGCCAGCCTCACCTGGGGGAGTCTTGTGATGCAACTTGTCCATTTCTCATTGACCATGGCCCAGTGTGTACTCATCACAAAAGTATGCTTGGAATGCCTTTAGAGGTAGTTGGATCCTCCATTCCAAGCTTGCTGATTGGCTGTATAGCTGGAAGCTGTGAGACGTACAAAGCAGACGCATAGCATGCAGACTTGTACTGTAGTTAGTGTCAGAAGTAGTTCTTAAACTATTTTGAGACTTCTTGTGCCAAAATGTGCAAACTCACTAACTCCTTTAGGGACTTCCTATCCTTCCCTACTCTCGCCACGGGTTAGGTCTTTAATGGAATTGGGAACAGTGCCTGCACCTGCCCTCTATGACCTGTCTATTCTGCTTATACTTATGCACCTTTCCCTAATACTCTACCTTCCCCACTGGCCTTCTTTCACTCCCCCTTTTGATGTCCTTTTTCTCCTCCCCTTCTACTCACCACTTCTACTTCTCCTTTTACTACTACTTCCCTCCAACCACTACTGCTCCCTTCCAACCACAACTGCCCCCTACACCACTACTACTCAAGCACCCATCTTTCACCCAGTATCGGCCTTCAGTCATTCCTTACTCTATCCTCACTACACACTTGTCTCACACTGCAGACCCACTAACACTCCTGAACTTCACCTTTTTCAACAATCTCTCTTCCTCGATCAGTCTTTCCCTCTTTCCTTCTTCTATTCTCTTATCCATCCTCTACCTCTGTGGCTGTACCATGTGAGGTCAACAACAATTTTCTTTTCCCTTTCTGCCCTTAAGTAGCCCTCCCTTCAGGAATTGGTCTTCTTCCCTAGTGCGCGCGCATATGTGCACTGGTCTTAAGCCCGCCCACTGGTTCCGCAGGCTTTTGCCGTGCAATGGTGTCATTTCAATATTGAAAATGTAAATGTTCGTTTCTAATACCATCGGGTTTGCTATGTGACATTTGGCTTGCTTTACGAGAAGCAGTCCTTAAAGAAACTATCTTGCCCGATTAATAATTTCCCATTTTTTTTATTTGTGTTTATTACAATGCCCGTGATAGGAAACTGCTCTTTGGCCATGCGGGAAGCTGGCCTGTACTCAAAAGAGGTAGCATGCCTTTGTCTATGTTGTCATGTAACTGAACTTGTGTCATGCTTTTCCTGTTTCGAATAGCCAAATGTGGCATTTGCTTGTAATAAAAATAACAAACATCCTTTTCATTTTTCGGAAGGTTTGTACATTCTAAAGCGTTTCATAACATGGATATTTAAAATATTGATACGGTGGGTAATGACCGTGTGTGATGTCATGATGCTTGGCTCATGTCAGTTTACCCTGTCAAAAACCTTTGCAGGGCAACACAGCAGCGTTCTATCTTTCGGTACCACAATGTTAATATAATCTGAGTTCCCGGTTGTCCAGTCAGGGCTTACTTAATACGCCTCTGTGGAATATTTTTGCCACTCTACTCATTTCTTTTCTACTATACAGTTACCCCGCGGCTTGAAATTATTCATGGGGATATTGTAATATTTTTATTGTTTGGCACACTACCCACATTAATATATGTATATGTTTCCTGCTGTGAACAGATTGGTTCAGTATTATTTAATGTCTTTAATATTTCTTGCTGTGTCATACATGAGGCAATATGTGCAAGTAGGGGTAAACATTTCAAGTAGCAAGCTACTAGACTGGTATAAAATCACCTGCCCTCTCAATTCAACTCTTGCACACATCACACCACGCCAAAAGCCAAATCTCTTTAACTAGTGGCTAGTAGTGATAGAAACTTTTGAGCACTGGTGTGCAGTGTGTTGTTCTCTGAAATATTGTGGCACTTGTTACTTCGTTAATCACTGGCAGGCTGAGGCCCTTGGGTATATTTAATTTGGTGAAGTTTGTGTTCACTTTTCATGAATTCACGTTATACACAATGCACACGTATTCCTCCTTATCAGTCACACAGTGTGTAAATAACTCTGGTGCCTGTTGCCATTCTTCTTTTGTATAGGGAAGCACATTTCCGGGGTCCTCTTGTTTAAACGGGAACTGCACATCAACTGGGAGGTTCTGGAGTAGCAAAAAGGGGTTACACAATGTTAGTACTTGGAAATCTGTTAGGACTGCTTGGCCTCTGATGAGAATATGATGAGAATACATGAGCATTTGATGGGAATAGCTGGCATTTCATACGAGTGCTTTGCATTTGATGAGATTAAGTGGCATGTGTTGTGAACCTGTCTAAATGATTGACATGCCTGGCAACTACTGGGTGTACGTGTCATGTGATGGCAATCGCTGATGTTTGATGCAAGTACCTCAATCTAATGACCACCATGGCACATGATTTGCATACTTTGCAACTATCCCTGACATACGATGTGTGTAACTGTCCAGTTGATGGCAGTATACAGCAGAAGTGCCTTCCCACAACATAGTGAGAAATGGTATACCAATATGATGGCGGCTGGAAATATTTACCCTTTTTGCTGCTTTTGTCTCACTTTGTGATATCCTACTGTTTCTGCTAACTTCTGTGATGCCTGGATTTTATTTGTGTGTAAGTAAGGTTGTTTTGAACCTGACTTACCAATGTAACTCATTTTTCTTATGTGATGTCTCAATAGCCCATGTGCGCTGCCATGACAGGGCTACTACTCTTCTCCATTTTCGTGTCGCTGGTTGAGCCCCCCTCAATATGACCACAACTGGAGGAAACGGCTTCCCTGTCAAAGCTGCCCAGTTGTGGAACTCCTTCCCATCCTCATTAAGGACAGACCAATCATACCCACATTTTAGAACAAATGTGATTAAGTGGCTTATAGAAAATGACCGCTAGCCCAGCCACACGACCCAGTTGACCTAGCAAACAAATTGGACTTTTTGACCTTCGTGCGCGACCCGCACCTGCACTGCATTTGGTCTACCTATTGTATTGAATATTCATTTGTAATGCATATGTATTACCTGCTGTATTCGTACCAATCTGCATTTTTGCCTTTGTAACCTATATAACTATAAGCAACTTGTAAGCCTAAAGTATTCTTGTTCCCGCACCCTGATAACTTCGGGTCTGGTGCACCTTACAAATAAATAAACAAACAATATGTTCAGTGCAGTCTAGTTGCAGTGTTTCACTTTTGAAATGGGGCCCCTTTTAGGCAGCCATGCTCTGCCTTTAATATACTTTATAAACTATGACGGTGTAGGACTAAGAGTCGGACACAAGGGCGATATGTTGATTGGCAAATACTTTTATTAATTTGAAAAGCATGTGGTGTTTGAAGGAAATCCCAACTAACCCTACCTCCTAAGATGGGTTTCCCTGCCTGAACAAAACTAGCTAATGAAACAGTCTGTGTCTGAACGCCCAAAGTAAAGTTCGCTGTCCTGTGCCCAAATCCTAACCTATCCCTCGCAAGCTAAACTCAAAATAAGGTGGAAAAGGGAAATAGTCTATTTGACTGCCAACCTGCAGCCCGTCCTTGTAGTTAAAAAACAAAAGTTCCAAAAAGGTTTATAAAAGCAAACAAAAGTTCTACAAGACTCCAGGGGTTGATTCCCTTTCCCCTGAGTCTTTCCACTTTATCCAAGAGGCTCTCTGTATCATTAATGGTTAGGATAAGTCTTTATCTTTACTTAGCAGACCTGGGTCCCAGGCCCTGCAACAAGAAAGAATGGCCTTGACATCTTTTCTAAGCTGTCTTCAGGGTCCCAGCCCCTGGTGGGCAGACCCAACTCCCAGGTACTGCAACGACGAAGAATAGTCTGGTTTTCTCTCTCAAGTTGTGCTGAGGGTTCCTGACCCTTTTCTCAGTGACACCCTCCTTGGTCCACTCTCCTGCCAAGTAAGGATACTCGATGTTCTCGTTCTTATGGTTTTCTCTCTCTGTCTTCACTTCCACCCACAGCCTTGGTTTACTCTCCTGCAAAGATCTCTGGATGTTACTTGTAAATGTAAGCTTTGTATTCTTCTCAATCACTGTTTGGTGTGTATGACCCCACCATGGGCCTCAGACCCTCTTCACCTAGTTGCTCTCCCATTCTCTCTCTCTGTTCTCTCTTCACCCCACACCCTTGGTATACTCTCCTACAACAAAACAAAAGTGGTGATGGCTGGAAGGTTTGGAATACATCCTAACCTCTGGCATTGCTCTGGGCAACCCTCCAACCCATCGTTCTTCGCTTGCTAAGCCATTGCAGAAGGAGAAATAACCAAATGCAAATTAGGCTTGGTCCCACCTCAAAAGGGGCAGCCCGAACTGCTTGGTCATACCCCTTCTGCACAAGACCACAAGCATCCCAAAACATCTTTCGGGCTTGTTGGGCCTCATCAGTGAGGAGTAGCTTGGGTCTCTAGGCCCTGCAGGCGCAGGACCCACGTCTGGGCATATCCGTCCCACTCAGGGTAACTTATGCAAAACAAAAGAGGTGATGGCTGGAAGGTTTGGAATAAATCCTAACCTCTGGCATTGCTCTGGGCAACTGTCCAGACCATCGCTCTTTGCCTGCCAAGCCATTACAGAAGGGGAATGACCATATGCAAATTAGGCTTTGTCCCACCCAAAAAGGGGCAGTCCATCCCGGGTTTGCTCTCCTGCTACTTGTAAATGTCAAGTTTGTTTTCCTCTTTATTATTTTGGGGCGCGTTTCTCCAGCGTGGGTCCCAGATCCCCTTGACTTGGTGGTTACTCTCACATTTCTCTTTGTCTGGTCGTTCTTCAAGCCACAACCTTGGTTTATTCCCCTGCCAAGGTCTGTAGGTATCATCTGTATATGCAATGTTCGTATTCCTCTTTATTTCTGGTTGGGGTATACCTTCATGATATGGGTCCCAGACCCTCTGCACTTGGTTATTCACAGCATTCTCTCTGTCTAATCTCTCATTCCACAGCCTTGGATTATTCTCCTGCAAAGGTCTTTAATTGTCACTTGTATCTGCAAAGTTCGTATTCTCCTTTATTACTGGTCGGGGTATGCCAGCCTGATATGGGTCCAACAGCCCCTTCACTCGGTCACTCTGCCCCACTGAGTATTCCTTCTGTTCTCTGCTTTGGGCCTTCAGTACTCTCTGGTTCTCCCCAACCCTGGTACCTAGCCACCCATGTACCTGTAGGGGCTTGGCCCTCACCATCCGGTTGTTTCCGGGTATCCCAGGGGCTTCAGCAGCTTCTTTGGCTCACTGCGACCTTCCCCGTTCTTCCATGCATCTCATCTGTAGTTTGGCAGTGGTTTCCTTGCACTCTAGCGGCCTCGGTTACCAGTGGGTACGTTTCCTCTTCTCCAGTCTTCCTTCTGCGTCGCAGGCCTTCTACAAGTGCTTCTATCCCTCGGACACTGTCTGCCTCTCTACTTTGCTGTCCTGCGCATAGCTGGGCCCTTTCCCGGCTTATTCGGAGCGCCATCCTTCTCTCCCCATTGCTGCCTTTGAATGACATGTGCATTCGTTCTTGTTAGATCTTTATTACTCGTGGCCTCTTCTTCGTCCCAGCAGTTCTTGCCTGAGAGATATTGCAAAAAACAATAGGGACATGGAGTAGTGTGGAATTGGAGGGGTTTTGAGGCAAGGTAGGAGGGTCAAGTGGATACTTCATTCTCCAGAGATAGTCACTGGTCCCAATGGGGTCCTCCCTCCCCATAAGATCCTCCCGCTGGGTGTAGCCCCAAGGGGGATTATCGGATAGCGGCCTCACCTCCCTGGCCTCATGGAAAGGGGCTCCCCCATCTGAAGCTGTGACAATACCTCTGGATTTGTCACAAAACCTTTTCCAGGTTGGATGTGTAGGACAATCTAATATGCAATAATAATAATAGTAAGCAATGATCTAACACAAAAACCACAATCTGTGTTCAGATTGCACAAACACATGGTGGTGATTATTTCTGCAAAAAATCGATAAAGCAAGTACTGTCTGTGTGCATTTTGGGAAACTGCTTGGAAGCCAAGTTTTTTATGAGGCCAAAATCTCCCAAATCCTACCCCACCACCTATTCAAGATAGGCCCCTCAGGACTTTCCGGAATGAGCCAATATCAATTTGGCCACCGTAAGTAAATTGTCAGAGAGTTGTTGAGCAGCCAGACGCTGATTAAACCTCCCTCCTCTTCTTCATTTCTCCCACCACCAGCAGTGTTTCTCCAACATAAATTTGAGTGTGGTGGGGATACCATCTAACGCAGAGTTTGTATGCAAATTGCCTGTCCATGATACATGTGGAATATTTATGAGCTCACGCCCAAATACAAATCTAGAAGTCATGGTCAGTGTTTATGCGGAGTACCTTTTCTCCTTTGATCATGTATAATAACTCCTCTGAGGTATCCACTGTGTCTAATACTACTAGTATCCTAGAAACGTTTGAGACCTTCACTAATGTATATATGACCTATCATGGATATGTTACTGGTTTCCATTTCTCATATACACGCGAATCTCAGATTTGACACAATAGTCTTTATTTTGTCAAGTGTGTATTTATATTCTCAGCGAAAAATGTTGTTTAAGGGACGTTATGGTTAGTTGCTACGCTACTAAAAAACCTATCACCTTTACTGAAAAAACTATGGTAAAGGAACGTTGCGGTGAAAGTTCCCTACTAACAATGTATGAAATTCTCTGACAAAAAATGTTGTCAAAAGGATGTCATGATTCAGTTGCCCTAAGAAAAACCTATCAAATTCAGTGCAACAAGTACTTGAGAGGAACATTATACTTACTTTGCACTGATAACAACCTATCCATAATATGGTAACGCGTAAAACCGAAAACCCCCAGGAATTCGCTAGTTATGGTAAGCTAAGCAACCATCACTTGCACCACCACTATGTACTGCTGAGACTAACACCCATGACATGAAAGATGACATCACAAATGTCATTGATTACATTACTAATGACATCACATGAGCAGTTACAAAAAACCTCCACAAGGGATTGTCATTATAATGTTGCCAGAAAACTATCAAACTTGATTAGGAGACCTATCATGACATACATAGTTCGTTAAAGGCATGGTCCAGTAAAAATGTTTATAGTCCCTACGGGTCGGCCATGTTTTTTTAAGTCTAAGTGGCTCGATTTTAGAAAACTTATGGACCTTACCCGAGTTTTCGTACATTAAACGCACGCGAAAACAGGCACCAGGGAGCAGCCATTTTGTGATAATCCTATCACTTGCCGCATCGCCCTGGCTGACCTGCTTCTGCTGCACTAAATCAAATCCCCCGCCCCTGAGCCTGACATTATCGAAACATTCATATTCCCCGCCTCTCTCTGTGACGTTTCTGTGCTGCGTAGGCAAACGCGCCTAGTCGTCTTCTACGCGACTCCACACAGAACCCGGAAACCTACACAGACCATCTCACAACACAGCGCGCCACAATTCGGAATATGAAACTGTACTTTAAAATCAAACAGCAACACGGTACATTTGGTAAAGTACATTTATTTGACATTAAATGTTTAGAGAATATTCAGCAATTGCCATATGAACTCCGAAAGCCATTTATTTTCTTTTATCTGTATCTGCAAATCCGTCTAAGTTAATATTGAGTCACGCGCTGTTCCTTTATGGTACACAGGGTGTTGCTTTTCGTTAAAAGAAGCACTTTGGAAGCACGGTGAACCGCAAGGCTGTTCCATCAACTAGGCACTAGTCCATCGTATAGGTTGATATGTTGCTTCTAGCCACTAGTACAGCGTAAGGGCATGTGGGCCCTTGGCGATCGTCCCATAAAATTGTCAGTGTGCTCCAGTTGTTCACACGAAGCTGCAGGTGTCTGACGAAAAAACCATCTGCCGGTGTCTCAAACCGATGACAGTAGCAGAAGGGGAGCAAATACCTGTTATGAAAACAAAAAAATTATATTTAGTCTCGCCAGCCGATCTTCATTAATATTACTCATTTTATTTATTACGGCCGACCAGAAACTATTTGCTTGCAAGGATAGTTCAATGGAGTATGTTTGGCTCTAAAATCAATGCGAAAAGTAACGAAATAAATCGAGGCCAACACAGAATGAGAAACGACAGTCTACATGCGTGTGGAATGATATGATATATGATATGGCATTTGTAACGCGCCTATACACAAGTGTTTCAAGGCGCTACGAGGCGGGGGGAACAAGGGCAGACAGACAACGATCCAACTAGACCAAGTGTCTTTCAGATCGCGCATGGGGAAGAGGAGAGGGGGGTAAAAGTGCTGTACATGGTTAGTAGAATACAAGATACATAATAGGGCCAGCTGGTGGCAAGTGCAAGGTAAATGCCGGGAGAAGGGGCTGAAGGATACAGAGACAGTCCCGTAGTGCAGGAAGGCAGTGCAGGGAAAAGTGGCTGGGCCAAGGACCGAGACCGGTGAGACCAGTGGACCTGCATGCCCATGTGCCCACTACTAACACGTTTTCTTTGCTTTTCTTGGCTCTTCATTCATTCATTTATTTATTCATGCATCCATTCATTAATTCTTTATTCCGGTATAAAAGCGTCTAAAGATTTACTCACATTATATTTGAAATTTCCATTGTGTCTCTGCGTAATGCAGTCTGTAAAACGGACCGTGCTCTTGACAATGATTTTTCGTATACTGAACTAAAATGAAACTCGGTCTAGTTTCTGAATTTTCTGCCTTATCGTCTCTTACGTTATTGCGCACCCCCTTCAAATGAAGTTCTTTCGGCATGGTCCCTGTCTCAAGGTCAAAAAACAATAGACCATTATACTTCCAGTGCGACTTGTGGGCCTCTTCTGGGCGCGAGCTGAAAATCAAAGCCGCTGTCCTTCGCATTCTTTATTTGCAACATCCCGTAGTAAAGGCATCTGTGAGAACTTGAAGTTTAGAATCCCTCTATGTAGTGCGCCACAATGTGCAAATGCAAACTGGCTTCTCTCCCAAATGCCACGGCCCGCTTGGTGCGTTCTAAGGCCCCCAATTTTGTCCCCGTTGTCTGCGAGCTTTGCAGCCCAAATGGAGACATTTTATTTTTGGTGGAAGGTCAGGGAAAGTATAAAGTACCACAGGAGTTGAGTTAAAAGTGAGATTTATTGTTTGTTTGTTTTATTATTTGCAATACCCAAGCCTCCCCTCCGTTATCAGTGCGCAACAGTGCGCAGCATTTACATATACATGAGATGAGACATGAGAAAAATATATACATACACATATATGAGGTGAATAGAGAGAATTCAAAGATGACACCCAGCTTGTTCGCCACCCATGATGGTGAAGGTAGGGGTTAGGGTTACAGGTACACTGTACAATAACATTTATTTACAAAAAGACAATCGTATTGCAATTATTTAAACCGGGATTTGTACTTCACAACTAGCTGTGCTTCTGGTGGACATGGCACAGTTGCAATGTTCGGTGGCAATGGATCACTGCTCTGCACAGAAACGTCCAAAATTCCATATCTGTGCTTCTCTAACACAGCAACAATAAGGCCTTTCACAAAGTCGAACTGCATTTCATCATAGACTGGCTTGATCACCCATTGCTTACTTCGTTTTGAAAACACCTTAGTGTAGCGAGGCATCCTTACTTTACCCCTAGTCCTAGATTGTTCACGTCCGACATTGCTGTTATGGGCCAAGACCGCTAGTAGAGTGCGATGTTTCATGCCCCGAAAGCTAAAATGCAAGCGCTTTGGCCTGTACTTTAGGCACATATTGTGGAAGACCTCCAAACCTCCTGTGTGACAGAATTCTGTCAGTCCTCTCAAATCTCTTGATAGAGTTTTGTCAAACAATCATCTCAATGGCTTTGTGTGTCGGTGAAGATGGAATCAACCACTTCTTCTTCCTTGACTCCTCTGGGGACAAAGGGCCATGTTCACATTGGTGGAAATGTAGGTTTTCTGACCAGCGGTGAACGTTGGTACAGTGGTGCATCAGTGACCGCCATTTTTCAAGTAGCATTTCCACTGACCCTTCACAAGTTTTTGAGCTCCACCAAAGATGGTTGGTAATAGACTGGGACCACTGCAAAATACTTTCAAAACCTTTTTTTTTCCTGCAGCCGAGATTTTCTTACTGATTGATTTAGCAAGATGCCATACGTCAAATTGATGATTAATGAGCGGGAACTGCTCTCTCATTGTCTTGGCAATTGAAACGTGTTTGTCCGTGGCTATGAGGTTGATGTGCATTCCCCTTGATTGTAGATATTCCACTGATTTTATAAATCCTAGTTTCTCCATGGCCACTGAGGATGTACATTGTGTTACCTGCACGACCACCGAACTCACAATTTTCTTACTATCCATGTCCTGAAAGTGGTAGGTGCAGTACTTAGCAGAAAATCCAGGGCTGTCGCACTGTCCATCGCCAGCTAGCCTGAAACGTTTACCTTCGAATGTACTTGCTAGAGACAATTGTTCAATTTTCCAAGCATCACTAATGGCCGGAAACAGATAATCACGTTGGTACATGTAGTACAGCGATTTAGAAATGAAATGGAGTCCCACAAACTGAAAGAAAGCCTCTAACTTTCAAAAACTGGAGCCACTAAAAAGTGATGCAGCTGCACACAGTAGATTGCCTGCTGGCATTTTCCCCAGCATCGTTTGTGCAGACCATGAGAACCTATGATTTAATCGACAGGCCGCATTTTTTTTGACGTTACTGCCTTTTATTTGACGAGTCACATTAATCAATGGCTTCCCACATACTTTCCCTCTAACTGAATGCCCACATTTCAGCATACTTATAATTTCCATTAAACAACTGTCGAATACAATGTATTTGCTCTCTTTCATTAGACTGTCATCCTGCGTCAACGTTGTTTCGGCCTGTGATGTTGCAGAGATTTCAACACATTGGAAAGTAATATCGCTGCTATCAAGTTCTGATGCGTCTATGGATTCTGCGGCTGGTTCATTCTCTGTCATTTCAACATCTGCTACTTTAACATTGATGGGAGAACACAACAATGTCGACATGTTTTTGGGTGGCAATTGTTTGGCGGGTGTAGATTGTGTGAATTGATCTGCAACTACTTCAGAGCTATCTTCAATACATTCAATATCTTCTTGTGGTGGTGCGGTCGCACTGTAGCAATGGTCCAATGCAACTTTGCTGTATTCTCCAAACACAGTTAATTCATGTTCTGGCCATTGGACATGAGCATCTCGAGCCTGAACACGCCTCGCCTCAATTAATAGTTCCTCCATAGTGTACATTGTCTGGCAAGCAACATCTCTCATTCGCTTCACTGTCTGTGTATGTATAGTTCTGACACCCACGGGTAACTAGAGGAGAGATTGGAAAAGGGATGTTCAGTTTAAACACAAGATAAAGTGTAGTCCAATTGACTGGAAAAAACATACAATAGTCCCCAGCACAAACATTTTTTTAAAGTTATTAACTGTTTGTAACTTACCTTTTTTTGTTTTTTTTTCTTTGCAACTTTTTTGACTCTACCTTCAACATCTGCACGCTGTAGCTCCGATTCGTTTCCGCATGTCCTCCCTTCCTCTTGCGCTGCAACGACTATATTTTCTGTATCCGCATAGACAGCACGGAATGAGGCTCCATCGTCTCCCTGAAACATAGTACTTTCATTACTATGTATCAAAATATTGTTAGCATAAAACACACGCGAGGACGAACACACAGGTACATCTCAATAGCCAAACACGATTTAAACATTGTGTGCAACAATCAAACGACAAGTATTCGACCAGTGATGATCTATTTCGATGGAGCTGTCAGTATCCATACCTCTGGCTCTGCATGGACTGCCATGAATGGTTGTATTGGAGAGGAGGCATCAGCATCTCCCTGAAACACAGTACTTGCATTAGTATGGTTTTCAATATTGGAAACATAACACACTTGGGGTCGACGGCACAGGTACATATAAAGAGATAACCACAAATGATGCATTGTCTAAAACAATCAAGGAAAATATAAATATGCAGATTTCATCGATTTATTTCTCCGATTCCTTTACATCTGCATCATCAAAATGGGATGTTGTGATTGTAGTGGAAGCTCCGTCGTCTCCCTGAAACACAATACTTGCATTAGTATGGTTTTCAATATTGGAAACATAACACACACTTGGGGTCGAACGCACAGGTACATATAAAGAGAAAACCACAAATGATGCATTGTCTAAAAGAATCAAGGAAAATCCAAATATGATCACATTTCATCGAGTTATTTCTCCGATTTATTTACATCTGCATCATCTAAATGGGATGTTGTGATTGTAGTGGAAGCTCCGTCGTCTCCCTGAAACACAGCACTTGCGTTAATAGGGAAGAAAGTATAGCAAATGGAATCACGTTATATGATCACGCATGATGGAGCTGTCAGTATCCATACCTCGTGCTGCTGAAGAATATCTATGGATGTTGCAAATGTAGTGTGCACTTCCGAAAGCTGTTGCGCCGATTTGTATACGCATGGTCCCGCTTCCACTTCCCCTGGAATTACTTGAACTTCAGGCTCCGCATCAAGTGCAGGGGTTGACGCTCCATCAACTGCCTGAAACATAGTACTTGCATTAGTGAGGATTACAATGGTGAAAACATAACACACACCTTGGGTCGACAGCACAGGTACATATCAACCGCTAACCACGAATGAAACATTGTGTAGAACAATCAAACGATGGAGCTGTCAGTATCCATACCTCCTGCTGGTGAAGAACATCTAGAAATGTTGTAGATGTGGCGGACGCTTCAGCATCTCCCTGAAAGACAGTACTTGCATTAGTATGGTTTACACTAATTATAACTGAAAACAAACACCAGTGGACGATAACTAAGGTGTATATCAATTGGAAAGCACTAACCAAACATTCGGTAAAATAATAAAACGATAGAATAAAACTATTACTTGACATGCATAAAACAAGTCTGTAGCGGATTAGCCTAGTAAGATTACCTGATACGCGCTAGAAGTGGTTGATAACTGCGACCACGTCAAGGATGTAGAATGTTCTTGCTTCAGATTCAAGGGATAGTCAAGAGGTTGTAAAGGTAAATTAATGATTGATAATGAAATGCCAATATTAAAAATAGCCATGTAAGGCGACAGAATACTTGAAAAATGCTCAATAAGCACAGTTCCCTGTTCCCATATATATACATTTCGTTTGGGTTATTAAATCGAAAAAAAAGAATATATTGATAAATGTCATTATTCAAAAAGCTATACACATATCAATATCGAAATTATTACAAGGGATAGGACACCTACAATATCAATTAATCCATTCGGTTACCTACACACTACCGCAAGGCCTAAAGCTAAATCCGGACACTTGACTCACCGGTGGCGGAATGTGGACGAATAGAGTGGGAATAGCGTTTTCGAGCAATTTCCGTGTCGTTCGCGGTTTATTCTTCTTTGTTACCCAAGATGTCCAAGGAAAAGTGCAGGCTGCAGATGCGGTATCGATCACCCCTCTTGTCCTGTAAGACTTGTTGGACTCTACTTTCCAGCTCATCCAGTGGATATCCGCAATGTCTGACCCATTCTCTTATTCGATCAACAGTTTTCGGGAATACATGCATTGTAGTGCCTTCAGATTTCGCATGGGTCTTCGTAGGGCAACCGCTAATCGAACAGGCAGGCATTGTTGAAAATTACGAAAAGTAAATATCGACATTACTATGCAATCTTCATGAATAAAGATTTGATACAAAAGTAAATGAATCATACAATGATCAATGCAAGGTTTGTTTTGGTCGCCGGAACTATACCAGTTCATTATGTGCGGCTTAGTATTTGCATAAGTTGCAGAAATGTATAAATGATGTGACTAAAATCTGAACATGTGACTCGTCCCTTGGATGTTCTGTCTTTCACAAGAAGGAAACATGCTTACATTAGAGACTGGACCCCCGAAGGATGCAATTCGATGACAGTAGACAAAGATGAAAATAAATAGATCTATCGATAGCATAGCAATGGAAACTCAACTCAATAGCAATGAGACCAATGAACATAGCACTATTGTGTACTCTACTCGCAAATAAATAGAAATTTAAAAATCTGCGAAATATGACTAGGATACATGGCCTTACCTTGACCAACAAACAGTTGGATTCAGCAAGCAGAGCAGTATGTTGCAGGAGAATAGGTGGGTGGCCACAGGTAGCACACTGATAGCACGACGACAAGCAGATTAGCGTAGATCTCAGTGGTTGCCAGGTAGCACGTTCAGGAGTTGACTTGCAAAGCACAAAGATGTTCTCATGAGACATATCAAGTGGTTTATAAAGTATTAGAAACAGGGGTGTGTTTGTGAATGAATGACGTATGTATGTCGTGGTCTTAGGGGGGCAGCCTGCTTGAAGGGGCGGCCTGGCTGGAGACACGGCGTCTGAGGAGGCCATGTGAGCGATGGCCCCTGGGTCTGGGATACCTTTTGAAGTGTACATGCTGTTTGGCACCTTGGCCGTTTGCGCCCGTGACAGCCCCCCATGCCAGCGCTCATCCCCGGGTGCGAACCGCCTTTGATAGAGGGGGTGGGATGGATGGGCCTGGGGCGTGCAGATAAGGCATAGGAAGACTGCTGAATGGAGACCCACTTATGTGGATTGCAGGGGGGCGGCTTGCTTCAAGGGGAGGCCTGGCAGGAGACACGGGGTCTGAGGAGGCCATGTGACCGATGGCCCCTTGGCGTGGGATACCTTTTGAAGTGTACATGTAGTTTGGCACCTTGGCCTTTCGCGCCCCTGACAGCGCGCATCCACTGGCGCGAACCGCCTTTGATAGAGGGGGTGGGATGGATGGGCCTGGGGCGTGCAGATAAGGCACAGGAAGTCTGCTGAATGGAGACACACTTATGTGGATTGCAGGGGGGCGGCCTGCTTCAAGGGGAGGCCTGGCTGGAGACACAGGGTCTGAGGAGGCCATGTGAGCGATGGCCCCTTGGCGTGGGATACTTTTTGAAGTGTACATGCTGTTTGGCACCTTGGCCGTTGCGCCCGTGACAGCCCACCATGCCAGCGCTCTTCCCCGGGTGCGAACTGCCTTTGATAGTATATCGTAACAAATGCCACATACCGGAGATTCTTGTGAGCACAGACCCACACTTCAACTGGTGTATTATAGTGGTCAAGACCCTAAGGCCTGTATAATCCAATGGTAATTGTTAGTATAGATATATGTGTGACTGACATAACCTACTGCAAGACTTTGAACAAGTGTTATTTAGTGCATGCATTATCGAGAATATGTTATGTTAGCTTAGATAGATAGTGACCACCCTGCTTCACAGCGACCAGACCTTCACCCATTCGGAGCACAGATGTCTGACGTCCATCCTTGAATGGAGACACACTTGATTCATTTAAAAAAAATCGAAACAACCGTTGTTAAAATATATGTGGTGTTTTATTTTGTATCTTATTTTCATGACACAAAAATACAAGACTTTAAAGATTATACAGGTCAGGTTGCAGCACAGCGAGAGAAAATCCCCTGTACTGACCGCTGTCACTCGGGAACATTTCTCCTATGGCACGAACGGCACAGGCGGGTATCACTCTTCGAACGTGGTGTCCAGGTCTCCTGTGGAGCCACCATGTAAAGGAACGATAGGCCACCAGCCTGTACCACCTGTGAAAAGGAATGAAACAAACTGTTTTTAAATGACCAAGATAAGTTTAATAAACGTTTGTTGTCAATGACAATTCTTGTAACTAATGGCATTCTGCACGGACAAATGCTATCTAGACAATGCACACTATTGAACGAATTTCATGCGTTACTATGATATGAATATATCATTTTGGATATATTAGAAGAACATGAAATAGGAGTGGCATGACAAGCAGAGTATACTTACTCGTTACTCGGATTACGAGGACGAACAGTTGCACGAAGTTCGTGCATAAGCACCATCATTATTCTCAACACGGCCCGTGTGAGGCAGGCTGCCCTGAAGTCTGGCAGCTCGGTGATGCATTGCGGTCGTGGCTCGCCTTCCGAAATGTAGGCCAGGCATCCCGAGTTTTCTCGGCAGCAGCAGTTCTCGTCCTCGGTTGGCATTAGCTCGCACCGATTGCATGTGCACCAGGTGGAGACGCCGTCCATGCGACTAGGCCCAGGCTCTTCATCTGTTGAATCGTCCTCCCAACTGCCATCCGAATCCCCATCGTTTTTGTGTGCTTCCCTTTCCAGTAGTTCCTCCTCGGTATACTCGGGCTCGTACACGTAGGGCATTATTGTAGCCATTGTGTGGTAAACAAAGTAAAATAATTTACCGAGATGGTACAGGTGTTCACACGGGCTACAAGCGGCGAAGGTAGCTGAACAGAGCACAGAAACGAGTCACAAAATTCTCAAAGTAACACAGAGGGAGGAATGGAATCGAAAATCTGCTGCTGTGTGTTGGGAAACTGTCTGTTTATGCTTATTGAGGAAAGAGGCGTCCTGCCATTTCCATGGCGACACGTCATTAGCTGAGGTGCAGCGATTGTTGACACGAGACGTGCTTTGGCATTGGGAAATGGGCGGTACGAGTCTGCTGATGTCAGGCTCAGGGGCGGGGGAATTGATTTAGTGCCGCAGAAGCAGGTCAGCCAGGGCGATGCGGCAAGTGATAGGATTATCACAAAATGGCGGCTCCCTGGTGCCTGTTTTCGCGTGCGTTTAATGGATGAAAACTCAGGTAAGGTCCATAGGAAAGTTTTCTAAAATCGAGCCACTTAGGCTTAAAAAAACATGGCCGACCCGTAGGGACAATAACATTTTTTACTGGACCATGCCTTTAAGCAATAAATTGCTATAAACACCATTGCATTACAGAGTTCTTTCCATTACATGAACCCACTCATGTAGAAACGTAGGCATTGTCTGCCGCATGCACCATGTAGGTGCAATATTCAAAATCTTGCCATGTTGGATAGTAAAATGATGATTGCTTTCGTTTGAGTTTTGTGTACTGCAAACATGTAATAAGTAGCTAACAATGCCTCACTTAGTACATAATTGTACTACTACATACAAAACGGAAAGAGACCACAACACATACAAATATGAGCATACACACGGAAAGTAAACTAAGGAAAAAAGCAGCAGTATTACCAGAAAGTCATCATAACGTAACTGATTACCTGCTGTGTTTCAGGCTTGCTTCTTCCCCTATGTATATCTATCATATGATGTGACTGAACCGTAAGGAAAGTAGTGTAAGACCATATGCGAAGGGTAAGCTCTACAAATATAGTACCTTTTAACTGTTCAGTTGCTGACTGTCAGTGAAGAAAACCACCTGGCCTATGAACAAAAAAAGAGGTAGCCAAACGTGATATTAATGACAGTTGTGATGTTGTGATGTCATCTTTCATGTAATGGGTGTTAGTCTTAGCAGTGCACAGTGGTGGCGTGAGCTATGGTTGTTTAGCTTACCATAAATAGCAAATTTCTGGGGTTTTTTGGTTTTACATGTAACCATATTATGAATAGGTTATCAGTGCAAAGTAAGTCTAATGTTCCTCTCAAGTACTTGTTGCACTGAATTTGATAGGTTTTTCTTAGGGCAATTTAACCATAACGTCCCTTTAACAATGTTTTTGTCAGTGAATTTCATAGGTTTTTAGTAGGGCACATTAACCATAACGGTCCTTTTATCATAGTTTTTCCAGTAAAGGTGATATTCTTTTAGTAGCGCAACGTAACCATGACATCCCTTAAACAACGTTTTTGCACTCAGTTTGATATGTATTTAGTTACACTACTTAACCATAAGATCCCTTTAATGTTTTTTCACTGAATTTCATAGGGTTTTACCAGGATGCCCTTAGTTTGTAAAGATGTACCGTACAACATACTAAACCCGCTGGCACTATGTTAATATGCACAGCAGTCGCGGAGTATGCATCTAGTTGCGGACCTTAGGTGGCATCCAACCTGCATAGAAAGGCACAGGTTCTTGTACATAGTGGCACCATTCAGCAAACACAAGGAACATATACAAACAGCACCATGTACGTGAATTGCAAGGGAAAATAGAGTAGGTCTGGCATTGGTGAACAATGTTGCCACCTTAAAAGATTATGTACAGACACATGTTATGGACAAAATAAAATACCACTGCCCGACCTGTACCCCTTCCAGATTTCATAGCCTGCCATCCCCTTAAAATCCGTGTGATCACAGATGTTAACTCAATCCCTTCCTCCCCTCACGAGCAACTTGTGCAAATCCCCACAATATTGATCCACTTCTGCTACCCCTTCCCTTTCGTAATGGTATCTATTAATGTGTGGAAATGAAGGTTGACATGTAAATTGTTCCTGAGTGTATATGTGGCTTTTCCTTTGTTTTGAAAATGCCGTTGTGACTCAGCGGCACACAGTACTTTTGGGAATGACCGCAATTAAGCAAAAGGAAGATGTTCTACGTACACCACACCTGGCCGGCCTATCTGCAATCATAATGGAGGCATCCATACCACGGCAGTACGAACCGCATGTCTGCATCTTGTGAACCACCTATAAGTAGTTGTGGGAGCGGACGTTTGTCCATTGCACCAGTACGTTCATGCGTATTTCTTTCTCCGTCTCCTGGTAACACCTCCGCTGTCCAGCATGCGAAGAAACTTGTGATGAACTGTAAGTTGTTCGAGGTGCCCACCCACGTCCTACAGGTAGCTGTACACATAAACATCCCACCTGCTATACTCTTCAAACACCCAGCTTGTCCCAAAATGGTCGGTGCACTTGTGTCGCACTATTAATCAGTCCAGAGATCCCAAACTTGTGCCTAGGACACCTATACATATGTGCAAAAAGTATTCTTCCCAAAACGTGTCCTGCAGACAGCCGTCCCAATCGAGTACATTCGCGACATCACCATGCGACCGCACCCATGCTGCGCGTGGTCCCTTATATCGTAGACACAACCCAGACCCTCGGACAGTGGAAAAGTGCAATGGTCTGCAATCTTCAGAATGCTATTAGGAAAGTACACGCTTACAAACACCCCACAATGTGCCATTACACATGTATGTATTTGGTGCAACGATGTAGGCCTCTTTGAACTGCTCCGCAATCTGTTTGTATTTTTCAGAACAGAGTAGTGGCACACATAGCTTTGAGGTGTAAGTGAATTTGGAACAATTTCTGCAATGCTACATTACCTTTCCAAGTAATTGCAAACATGGCAGCCCGGTTCACTATGCACAGTAATGGAGAAAAATATCAACGCCCCTTCTTGTGAACCACAGCCTCGGTACCGATAATGCCCACTGTCCCATTCCCAGCACACTGAAAACGGTAGTATGTGGCACGTGCGCTTCCCCATGTACTGCGCCCCAGTAAAGCACTAACAGTCCCTCTTCCCTTTCCATTATCTCGTTTCCAGCACACCCTCATTGGGTACTGTTACATAGTCGCACACGCATCCACCAATCACATTGAAGAGCTCTCCATGTAAAACTATCAGTTCTGTAGAACAGTCCTCTGCGTACACACCGCACCCATAAATGTTATTGCGCAAAATACCTTAGCCTCCACAGTTCCATTTCCATGCCCGCCATCCTTAAAAGCCCAGGATGTGGCTTTCGTGCTGTGAGCGGGCGTGGTGGAATACATTGCAACCAGGGTAGGAGATTTCGTCTTTAGAGGTGCCTCTCGGTTTTGATAGGATTTTGTGTTTTCTTCTCCTCGCATTGTTACATTAAACTCTTGAACACATCCTGTAGATGGGCAAACAAAACAGCATCACCAATGGGCGACAACGAAATGCCATTTGCATGGAAAAACTCAGGATTTCGACAACTAATGATGTAATTGTTGCAGAAGAACATCCCATGAGTAGACAAAAAATTACACATGCTTTTGTTGATAGACCCCTTCCAACCTCTGGCTGGGAACAACATACACTGGCATGTCCCATACTCTTCTTGGTGGTGTGGATGAGAAAAGCACCTGGGCAGTGAGAAAAAGCCTTTTCACTGCATTCAGCAACCTCTTCAGTCGATGGAACAAAACTGAACAAGCCACGTAACCCAAATGCATGCCGCCGTAGTGCACGACGACAACATGAACAGTACCGAAACTGGCCACTTGTCTGCAAAGTGCATGCATATCAGCGAAACTGTGGTCATGGACAGCGCACCACAATGCGTCCACTTCTTCCAAACCGAAATCGCCATCAAAGGGTTTATGGTCTTTGCATCGAATTCCATTGCATCTAATGCCATTCCATCGAAATCTTTCCATCTAAAAAATGTCCATCAAATGCATTTTCTTTTTCCTTTTTGGGGGGGTCCCCCCAAGCTCCTATTTTTTACCCTTTAAAATGTACCTGAATAAAAAATTAACCCTTTACCCCCCAAAAAATATGCATTCGATGGACATTTTTTAGATGGAATTCTTTTTCGATGCAATGGCGTTCGATGCAAAGACCAGATACCCATCAAAGTGTCTTTCCTGGCCATACTTGTGCAGACCTATCACAAAGGCATCACCCAAAACCAACACAATGCGTTTCTCCATGCCAGGCCGCCTCACTATGCAGAGTAACGAGAAACAGTATTACCGCCCCTTCCTGTGAACCACTCCCTCAGTACCTGATTGGACAATTCCCACAGTCTCATTTCCATTGGCCAGCTTGGTGAGAAGCGCAGAATGTGGCACGTGCGCTTCCCCAAGTACCGTGAGGGCCGCGCCCCAGTACAGAAGGCACAGTCCTTCTTCCCTTTCCACAATTTTTTGTCCAGCACTACAACACTTCATATGTACCATTACACATTCAAACTGCAAGTGTTGTCATTCGAAAGCACATCCACTACAAAGTTCAGTAAAACTATGCAAGATTTCTGCAGCCCATACATCCACATGGCCACCCATCACCACAAAATAGAGGTATGAATAATTTTTCTGCAGTATCCGTTATAAGTGCTTCTGAGCACGGTATCTGCCACTGAACGTCCGTTACGTACTTAAACAACATACTGTTTTTTTATCCCATCACCTACCATCAAGTGGCACGTCGATGGTACATGCTTTGAACGTTTTCATTTACCTATATCACCTATTGTAATATCCAAACAGGAACTCTCTTCTTTCCGTCCGACAGTGCTGCGATTTTCTTTGCGCACTAACCCATCGCCTACATAAATCGTAAAAATATCGCACTAAATCGATCTTACCAATGTAACCCAAGTTCCCAAAAGCTCACTGTCTTGGCAGCTGTGGTTCTTTCTAGGCTGGACTATTGCAACAGCCTCTTTCTAAATCTGCCTGCTTCTACTGTCCGCCCTGTGCAACTCATTGAGAACAGGACTGCGCGACTTGTCCCTGGCCTCAAGGCCAGGGATCATATCTCTCCGGGACTGAAATGTTTGCACTGGCTCCCAGTGGCTGCGAGGATTACAGTCAAACCCCTCTGCATTATCCATAAGACCTTCTGGGCCCAGGGGCCTCAATATCTTCAACTCTCACTCCCTAAATATCTCCCTGCTCGAGCTCTTCCTTCATCCGCCTCCAACTCCCTCAGGGTAATTCGCTGCTTCTCCAAGCAACCAGCTGGTGGTAGATCTCTTTCCTTGGCTGGGGCCTCCCTCTGGAACAGCCTCCCGAAACTTGAGGAGAACCATCTCCGATTCTGAAAGCACCTCAAACTCTCTTTGCTTCTGATTTTTCTCCTCCTCTCCCCTGCTGACTTCCTGGCTGAAACTGATTCTGCACTGGTTACCTCACCACCCTCTGATGTCGGGGCCAGGCCACCTCCCCCCACCAGTTGCACCCCTGCACTGCCTTTCTGGCAACCCCGTGCTTGTGGACTGTTTTCTGTATCTCCAACAGACCCACCACCACCTGGTGTCTGCATCTTATCCTTGCAGTTGCCACCAGTGAGCCGTATTTGTACTTATTGTCATTTATTCTTCTTCCCATGTACTGTACTTTTCCCCTCCCCAACCCATACACTTGCGCGATCCGAGTAACACCTGGCCTAGTAGGATTGTTGTTTCTGTCTCCCCTCTGTTCCCCCTCCCTTGCCTCATCGCGCCTTGAAACACTTGTGTATAGGCGCGTTATAAATGCCATATCACACCAAATCATATCATATCCTAGCATACACACATTGCATGCATAACAGGATGCCTGCCATTTACCTTGCACACTTCACAGAATTTTTTTCCACAGTAACACATTTCGTACAAAATTTGCAAAAATATTGCACAAAAGCAGCACTCTATACTCTATGTATGTTAGCAACTTCAAACAAGTACATACCGTGCATGCATACAAATGGGACGCCTGCCCGTTACCTTGCACACTTCAACCATAGCCTTCTGCATTTCTCTGTACGAACAGACCTTCTGCCACAGTTTTTGTGTACACACCACAACCAGAAACGTTATAGAGCAATGCCTTAGCCTCCACAGTCCCATTTCCATGGCTGCCATCCTCAAAAGGCCCGGCTGTGGCACGTGTAATCCTGAAACTACCATGGCATCCACAGAGTTATCGTGCTAGGAGGGGAGGAGAGGGTGGAAGAAATTCGAAACAGGGTATGGCATTGGGTCTTTAGGGGTGTCTGCTAAAGCAAGGTTTTTTTTCCGTTTTTTTTTTTAAGTGCTCTCTTTTGATGAATTTCTGTCTGCTTCTCCTCCTTAAATTTTTACCGAATTCTGGTCAACGCTTCTTGCACAGTGTAAAAGAAAATAGCATTGCCAATGGCGTTCAAAGAAATGCCATTTGCACAGAAGCAGTGCATATTTGCAACTTCATGATCTCATAGTGGTTGGAGAACATCCCATCAGTGCACATAAATGCACACATGCTTCTGTTTATAAGACACCTTCTGAGCTCTGGCTTGGGACAAATTACACCGCCATGGTTCCATACTCCTCTTGGTGGAATGCATGAGCAAACGACCATGGCAGTTGGAAAAATCTGTATCACTGCATTCATCAAATTCTTCAGGTAACGGAGCAAACGTCCACACGACATATAACCAAAATGTACACCTCCATAATGCACCACAATAACTTGAACAGTAGCGACAGAGGCCACATAGCTGCAAAGGTGAACCATGCCGCCGAAACTGCACTGATAGACTGCCTCACAAAGCGTCCTCTCCTTCCAACTCGAAATTGACAACAACGCCTCTTTGCATGGCATACCTCTGCAGATCTTGCACAAAGGTATCAACCACGATCAGCACTGTGCGTGTCTTCATCAGCCTCATTACACAGAGTATTGGGAAAAAATAGTACCGCCCCTTCCTGTGAACCACACCCTTAACACCTGATTCGATAATCCCCACAGTTCCATTGCCATGCCCACCATGCTCAGAATGGCAGGATGTGGCTTGTGCGCTTTCCCAGCTACAGCGAGGGCCGCACCCCAGTAAAGCGGAGACAGTCCTTCTCCCCTTTCCACTGTTCTTTTTCCAGCACTCCCTCAGTGGGTACTGTGAAATATTCACACACGTATGCACCAATCACATCCAGATCTCTGCACCCAACACTATAATTTCTATTCAGCACTCCATATGTACTGTTAAATATTCAGAGTGCAAGTCACGGGTGAAACGCAAGCACCTCCAGTGGAAAGTTCTGTGAAACTATCCTAGACTTCTGCATCCACATAAGCAGGTGTGGGGGAATACATTTCAAGCAGGATAGGGGATATCGTCTTTAGTGGTGGCTCTGAAAAGAGCTATATAGATATAGATATATGTATGTGTGTATATATAGATATATATAGATATAGATATATGTATATGTGTGTGTATATATATTTCTGATGTTTGTTAATCTGCTTAGAATCACATGCTGTGCATAGGTCCGACATCCAGTGGTCACTGCGGAGTATTGCATTTTGTTTTTCGTAGTCGAAAAGGGGACGTCGACCAGGCGTGTCTGAAACACTATCCCTATAGTGACGTGCGTTGTACCCACAATCCCTCACGCGTCGAGGTCCCTCAGATTGTTTTTTTCCGCCCAGCTTCTGGTCGCCTTCACGCGGAGCTCCTCGAGAGACATTGCAACCCTCGACCTTTGGTCGTTTCTTCTACGAATATTAATACAGCACTCCCTCGACGCAGTGTAGCTGTTCTCCGCCGAGCAAAATCGTCGACGGAGGGTCGAGCGGAGGAAATCTTCGGCGCTGCCGAACACGTGGCCTGGCCTCGCTGGCCACATACAGTAGGGAGAGTGGGGTCGTGGGACATGTCTGGGTCTTTCTGAGAATGCCTTTCCCTTTCCCCTTCCTTTCCCTGGGGGTGTTTATCGCGATTTATTGCCTCTGCTATGGAGAGGACACCATTTAGGTTTTGCCCACTTTGTAAAGGCAAATTCACTTGGAAGGACAAGCACTCACGGTGTAACCGCTGCTTGCCCCTCGATCACAAAGAGGAAAGGTGCGCGGCTTGTCGGCTTCTGAAGCCTAAAACTCTAAAAGACCGTAGGGTTAAAAGGTGGGCGGCCTACGCGATGTCGAAGGCCGAAGGTTCACCCGCCGCTGCTACCACCGACAGTGACGAGGAACGCGATGACACGACCTCCGCCACGGAAGTCGAAACCCCCTCTAAGGAGCGCTTACGCGCTTCGTCGTCTGTCCCCGGCCCCGACGGGCTCGGCTCACGCCCTGCTTATGCGGATGAACACCCCGGCGACACTGACGCACACAAAGATTCACATAAAGGTAAGCACACAACCCATGGCTCTTCTTCGTCTAAGTCGAAGAGAGCTTCGGCGCCCAAGGAGACGCAGGTTCCACCGGCGGCCTCCTCGGACCGTTCGGGTTCGAAGCCCCTCTCGCAACCGCAGCCGCGACCTGCGACTGGGCTTTCGGCAAACAAGGGCGCCACCACCAAACCATCGGCCGGTGCGCATCAACAGAAGGCGCAGACCGCCGTACAGCGCTCGATACCCATAGCGTCGAAAACTCAAGCTTCCGCCGACAAGAATGTCGCCGATAGCTTAGCCAGGATCGTTGTAGCCGACGCCCAAAAGCGTACGCCGAAGATTTCGTCGAGCGTTACGCATAGATCAAAGGATACGCCGAAAACACCCGAAGGAAAGCAGGGACTACCCCCTTCAGTCAGGGAGTCTCCCGACACACCTGAGGGTTTTGAGGAGGGCGACGGGACACTTTCCTCGACGCTTTGGGAGAGGTCGAGCCATTTAGAGGTAGACAACTCGAGTTTTCCCCCGCTAGACCGCTCTGGGGTACCCCATGAAACTATGGAAAGACTCCACCTCTGTATGGAGAGGATGGAAAAGTTTATGAGTACCCAAGCCCCTCTAACTCTCAGAAGAACTAGAGAAGGGCCTCAAGACGACCCCAGAGCCAAAAAACCGAGGCTGGTCGATCCCCTGCTGGACACAGCCTCAGACTTCCAAAATGTATATGACCTCACTGGGGAGGAACAATACTTCGAGGAAGAAGATGATTTCATGGACAACAAAGGACAGAACCAGGAGGAATGTCTAGAAGACAGAACAGACATTATAGAAGAAGGCTTCGGGATTAGCCCAGGAGAAGGACCTTCGCACCCCTGGCAATCACCATCAGTGTGTTCCGACACTGATGCCCTAAATCTAACTCCTCCGGATAATTCTCCAGTTAGGAACACGTCTCCAATTGACGATCAGCCTACTTTCAATGCACTGTTGCGCAGAGCAGCAGCGCATTTCGAACTGGACACGGGAGAACTCTCTCCAGAATTAGACTTTGTAGAAAGAGTCATTAAAGAAAAACCCCCGGTCAGCCAGACCATTCCACTCCTCGCCTCAGTTAAAAGGAGGATCACCCCGTCGCTGTCCACTCCCGCATTGATCAGAGGGGTCAATCCACGTATCGAGAAACTTTTCGCTCCTTCACCCTCAGACCCGCTCTACATTAGGGGACATTCCATACCGGACTCCCTAGTTGTATCTAATACTAGAAAGAGGGCAGGGGTACCACTTTCCACCAGTGAGGCACCCCCTGACAAGGAGGGCAAGAGGCTATATGCCCTTGCAAAAAGAGTTACTTCCTCGGCTGCCTTCTCAGCAAGAATTGCCAACAACAATTCCTTGCTTGCGAGCTACGCAGACGCGCAGTGGGCCAAACTGCGCAAAGACGCAGAGGAAGCACCGGAGCCTTTACGTACACGCCTACTGTCGACTATTGGCGAAGGAACACAAGTTAACCAGAGCATTGTAAAAAACTCTCTGGACGCGGCAGAAACAGCAGGACGTTCCCTGGTACAAGGAACACTCCTAAAGCACCATGTATGGCTGCGCAACTCAGGCTTTAAACCGGAGCCACAGGCGTCTTTAATAAATAAACCTGTCGAGGACGCCAACCTCTTCGGAAAAGCGGTAGATGAAGCCCTAGAGATGGCCAAAAAAGAGTTCGACACTATCAAGACTCTTGACCAGATCTCTAAGCCCACTACCAGACGCGGCTATGGCAACAAGCGCTTTTTTCGTGGCCAACGGCAACAACAACAAGGTCAGCATCAGCAATACCCTGCCACCAATTACCAAGCCAATAGTGGGCAGTACAGCCAAAGAGGCCAACGCCGGGGCAAAGGGAGAGGTCGGGGATCCACCCCCAGAGGCTCCCAAGCCCCCAACAACTCCAAGTGACGCGAAGATTCGCGTCCCCTCCCATGCAACACCGGTCGGGGGCCGGATAACATCCTTTCTTCCTGCATGGGAGGAGATAACGTCAGACCGTTGGGTACTTTCCACCGTAGCCCACGGATACTGTATCGAATTCAACAGTTCCCCATCCTACAGACCCCCGAGGGGACGGCGGTTGACACCGGAACATCTTGCCATCCTTCTTCAAGAAGTACAACAACTGCTGGAAAAAGGAGCCATAGAGGTCGTGCCTCTATCTCAGGTAACGGAAGGTATTTATTCAGTGTACTTCCTTGTACCCAAAAAGGATCTAACCATGCGCCCTGTATTAGATCTGCGCCCAGCGAACAAGTTTATCAAACCCCAAAAGTTTCGTATGGTGACCTTACAGGAGGTGATCCCGCTGCTTTCACAGGGAGATTACATGACAACATTGGACATGAAAGATGCATACTTTCATATTTCAATGTTGCCAGCGCACAGAAAATACCTAAGGTTCATGATAGAGGGCAAACACTACCAGTTCAAGGTGCTACCCTTCGGTATAGCTTCAGCACCAAGGGTATTCACAAAGGTACTGGCAGTGGCTGCGGCCCACCTGCGCAGGTTGTCCATCCCAGTTTACCCTTACCTCGACGACTGGCTCATAACAGGGGACTCCTACGAAACATGTTTCTCCAATACCCAAAAGACGGTAGACCTTTTGTTCCAACTGGGCTTCTCCATCAACGAAAAGAAGTCCAGTCTAGACCCCAGTCAAATCAAACAATTCCTAGGGGCTCTAATTCAAACAAGGGACGGCCTCGTCTTCCCCTCCAAAGAGAGGGTCCAAAACATGCTGTTTCAGATCCCCCAATATGTGACCGGCCGAGAGGTGACGGTACGCAAAGCAATGCGCTTGCTAGGAATGATGGCGTTGTGTATTTATTTGGTACCTCACGCGCGCCTGCGCATGCGCCCAATGCAAGAGTGGCTCAACAGCCAGTGGTGTCAGGCCAGCGGACAATGGGACGATCTAGTGGTGGTCTCGCAGGCCTTGGTTCTCTCGCTACAGTGGTGGACAAAGGGGAACATGGAAAAAGGAAAACCCTTTGCCACACCCGCGGCGGAAGCCACTCTAACCACAGACGCATCCCTCGCAGGATGGGGTGCTCACCTATCCCATCAGACTGCTCACGGAGTGTGGACTCCGAACGTAGCATCCAAACACATCAATCTACAGGAGCTACTAGCGGTATTCAAGGCGCTAAAAGCCTTCCAAGAACACCTACAAGGCAAGACAGTAATGGTCCTTACGGACAGCACTACAGCCATGTACTACATCAACAAGCAGGGGGGCACCCACTCTCCAGGCTTGTCCAAACTGGCCCAGAATATATGGAAGTGGGCTCTCAAACAGGACATGTTCCTACTATCACTACATGTACCCGGGGAACTCAATCTGCTGGCAGACAGACTCAGCAGAGATTTCCCCCTGCCCGAAGAGTACGAATGGCGTCTGCACGAAGACATCGTCTTCGACGTCTTCACACAATGGGGATTCCCAGAAATAGACCTGTTCGCAACCCTGGAGAACTCTCAATGCCTAAGTTACGCCTCCAGGTACCCCCAGAACCAATCCAAGGGGAACGGTCTATCGATGCAATGGTCAGGGAAATTTGTTTACGCTTTTCCCCCGACTCCCCTTCTCAACAAGGTAGTGCACAAGATGCACCAGGAACAAGTGACCATGATACTGGTGGCCCCAATGTGGGCCCGACAGCCATGGTTCGCTCACTTGATGGAGATGTCTCTATCTCCTCCAGTAAAACTCCCCTGCCCGTACAACATGCTATCTCAGAACAAGGGCAGGACTCTGCACCCATGCCCCCAGAACATGAATTTAGCAGCTTGGCTCCTGAGGTCATAGAGTTCGGACATCTACAACTCCCGCAAAGATGCATGGACATCCTCGGGGAAGCCAGAAAACCGAACACTCGCCACTGCTATTCTAGCAAGTGGAAGAGATTTGTCATCTGGTGCAGGAGTAAAAGCATCAACCCTATTGACTGCTCTCCCACACATGTGGTACTATACCTGACCCATCTCTTGGATTCAGGCCTAGTGTTTAACTCCATTAAAGTCCACCTAGCGGCACTTTCTGCATACACCACCTCCCAACTCAAAGTGTCGTGGTGGAGGATCCCAGTTATAAAGGCATTCATGGAGGGAGTAAAAAGAATACACCCCCCGATAGCTGACCCTGCTCCCGGATGGGACCTTAATGTGGTACTTACCAGACTCATGGGCTCTCCATTCGAACCCATGCACAAAGCATCCCTTAAACATCTTACTCTTAAGACTGCTTTTTTAATAGCTATCACCTCCATCAGGAGAGTAAGTGAACTTCAGGCTCTTTCTATTCTAGACCCCTTTGTTACAGTTCACAAAGATAAAGTGGTTCTACGCACTCACCCTAGGTTTGCTCCGAAATTTATTTCTAAATTCCACGTAAACCAGTCTATAGAACTACCAACGTTCTTTCAAAATCCTTCCAATTTGGGAGAAAGGACTCTGCACACACTTGATGTACGCAGGGCGGTCATGTTCTACATGGAAAGAACCAGACCATTGAGGAAGACTAATCAGTTCTTCGTCTCGGTGGCAGCAGGAAGAGAAGGAGATGCGGTTTCAAAATCCACTATTTCTAGATGGATTGTTCAATGCATCACTCTCTGCTATACTCTTGCTAAGAGAGAACTACCCTTTAAGCCAAGAGCACACTCTACTCGAGGCACGGGGGCATCCATAGCATTCATTGCAAATGTTCCCCTTGAGTCCATCTGCAAAGCGGCTACCTGGAGTTCTGTGCACACCTTTACAAAACACTACTGTCTAGATACACACTCTAGATCTGACTCCCAGGTGGGACAGGCAGTATTACGACACCTTTTCTCTACTGTTCCTTCTCATAACCCACCGCCAACTCCGGGTACTGCTCGCTAGTCTATGCACAGCATGTGATTCTAAGCAGATTAACAAACATCAGAAGAGAATGCATTACTTACCGTAAAAGCATTTCTGATGGTTGTATCTGCTTAGATTCACATGCGCCCACCCTTCCTCCCCGCTCGGATGGAAGGAACATAGACTTCCTTTATATATCTCTCTCTCTTTCTGTACTCACTCACGTCTAGAAGGCTCCCTCAGGGCAGAAAAAATACAAACAGAGGGACCTCGACGCGTGAGGGATTGTGGGTACAACGCACGTCACTATAGGGATAGTGTTTCAGACACGCCTGGTCGATGTCCCCTTTTCGACTACGAAAAACAAAATGCAATACTCCGCAGTGACCACTGGATGTCGGACCTATGCACAGCATGTGAATCTAAGCAGATACAACCATCAGAAATGCTTTTACGGTAAGTAATGCATTCTCATATAAGTTGTGAACAAGCGGTCAGTGGACCGTGAAACGCGTAGACTCCTTCTACTATGCGTCGGCTACCTTGGGAGGGCCACAATGTGAGTGGCTTGTGAAAACTTTTTCTTGCCATGAGGATGTGCAATGATTTTATGGATTTTTCCTTTTGATGTTTAAATAAAGTGAAACAATTTTGCATTTTGGCTTCCTGATTTTGTAAATCCTTATGGGACCTAGGAGTGCTCCTCCACTAACTGCGGAAACGACAGCTGAAGTAAGATATATATATATATTTTACAAGATGGGACAAAAAAAGGCTTCACTGTTCGGAGCTGCACTCCCAACACTCCGGAACAGCACCAATCCACGGCTGCAATATGCCGAAAATGAAGCTTCAGAAACTCTAAAATAACCACACTTGCAAAAATATGCAAAAGTAGAAAAATTATTTAGTCAAATCATGACGGTTAAAAACAAAGGCTTCCCAAGAAGTAAGAGCCTGACTGACGCTTTTCACCACACTCCTGTGGCTTGTTCACCGTTGCTCCTCCCAGTTGTTGGAGTCGGAATTTAAACACTCAAAGTAAATACAAAACAGTGAAAAGGTGGCTTACTGGCCATTTGTAAATGCAGATGGCCATTTTTGAAAGGGTTCAGTTTGCTTACAACGCAAATGTAGATGTAAAAGTAGGATCTGCATGCATCGGTGAGTATACATTTAATCAGAATATGCTGATTATGTCCATAATGCAATCTCAACCATGCATACACCTAGACCAAATATTATCATCTCCGCATCCAGACTTGTCAACGTAAAAGAAATCTATGCACAGTGCATGATATAAACAGAAATAAGGTTTCACCAAAAATGCATTCCTATACAATAAAATACAATAAAGTGCTAGTGCCTAACTTTAGAATAGTGATCATATTCGTGATCTTTGTAAACAAGAGGACTGATACTTCATAACATTGTCGATTAATCAGGGTATCATGAATATTAAAACAATATGTCTGTGCACTCGTACTTTGCAACTTAATTACCAAAATGGGGATACAGATAATCATTAATTTGTGTAGTCAATCTTTTCCCCATCCTGTATTAGTGAATACTAATTTATCCACCACGAAATAAAGTGCGTATAACATGACGGCAATTTTTAGATACTACAGAGACCCATCTAGCTATGTCCTGATGCACACATGAAGGAGAGAACTATTGGTCATATTACCTTACAGGTATGCAGCTTGTAAAAATAAAGCAGGAAATAGAGCCCGAGATCTTACATGTTAATGTCAATGTGAGTCACGTGATAAACAATAAATAGAAAAAAAGAGTGAAAAAGAGAGATAAAACATGAGACCCTTACCAGGAAAGAGGTTGTAAAATAGAAGAATACATTCAGGACTATAGAAGAATCAAAAAATAAGATCAATAGAAAAAAAGAAAATAATACAATCAACAGACCAATATACCTGTTAGTATTTCAGAAAAGCAAGCATGAGATGTCACAAAATGACAAAACGCAAAAAAAAAAGAGGTAGGGGGACACTGTCATGTAGAAGAGAGAATAAGTATACTATCTAAACACCCCGAAATGTATATAATTCCTCATCTATATTATGTCCTTTTCGGATTTTTGCTTTCAAAGTCAATTATATATTTCGTCTGTTCTTGTCTCAATTGTTTTTCACTGTCACCACCTCTTGGGCTGATGTCGACCTTGAGGATACCAAAAAATGTTAGTCTTAGGATCAACATCATGGAACTCAGAAAAGTGTTTAGCCATGGGGTATGCATGGTCCTTATTGGTGATAGCTCTAATATGCAGCAGAATCCGCACCTTTAGTTTACACTTTGTACTGTCCACATACCACTTGTTGCAGGGAAATTTTAAAACGTACACCACTAGCTCAGACTCACAATTGATTTTACCCTTAATTTGCATGGGTGTTTTGAGAATGGGGTGAGTGTAGCTGTTACAATTAAAAGCATATTTACAAACTTTGCATTTTCTGCACTTAAAAAAGCCATCACTCGCTCCTGAGAGCCAATTATTGCCTTTTCTGGTGTGGTCAGAAGCCATGTAACTTTGTACTACCAGATCTTTGATGGATGTACTCTTACGGAAAGTTCTATCTGGATGCTTGCATAAAATTTTACCCAAATCATTATCTGCCGTCATACCTTTCCAATATTTGTTGATGATATTGCGTATCTTTAGTGAGTAGCTTCCAAAGGTTACAATTAGTCTGATAGTACTTTCCTCTGTACTCTCTTTAAGTGCAGATTTGGATATCATCAACAAGTCCTGTCTTTTCATTTCCCGGACTTTAAGATACAATCTTTCAATAACTTTTTTAGGGTACCTTTGATGTAGAAAATTTTGAGCTGTGGCTTTGCATGCTGTGTCAAAATCTACAATATTACTGCAGTTTCTTCTTATGCGAATGAATTCGCCATAAGGAATGGACCATAAAAGACTCTTGGGATGGGCACTATTCGCGTGTAACGGCACATTTGCACCAGTGATTTTTCTATGAAGTTCACATCCCAATTTTTGGTTTACAATTTTGATTTGTACGTCAAGAAACACAATATCATGCGCACTATGTGAACTGTAAATTCAGTTTGTTGATGTTCAGGAATTTTACAAATTCTTGCCATGCTTGAGCGGTACCATTCCAAATAATAAAAAGGTTGTCGATATAACATAGCCATAGTATTATTTTATCAGTGAAAATTTCATTTTCTTCTCTCCATACAATTGATTTTTCCCAGTTGCCCATCATGAGATTAGCATACGATGGTGCAAATGTTGCACCCATGGCGGTGCCCTGGGTTTGACGAAATAGCTCATTGTTAAAAAGAAAGAAATTATTCTCTAAACCGAGTCTAAGCATTTCTAGGATCATTGTAGTGTGTTCAAGATAGTTGAGAGATCTAGTTTTCAGAAAAACATCACAAGCCCTTATGCCATCCTCATGCTGTATTGACTTGTAAAGAGACACGACATCCATGGTAGCCAACAAGTATGTTGGTTCCCAGGGTAACTCGTCAATTTTACATAGAAAATCTGTGGTGTCTCTTACATATGAGGGTAGCGTCGAGACAAAAGTGCAGAGGACTTTGTCCACAAATCTGGACATATTTTCAAGGAGTGAACCACATAGTGTCACTATAGGTCTCCCTGGAGGTCTGGTGGGGTTATTAATATATATTATTTTAACTTGCTTGCATAGAACCTTGTTTGTTTTTGCTCTTTATCTCAGTTGCTGTTTTCTTTGCATCCTTACATTTTCACAGGATTTGCTTCAATGCTTCTTGCACAGTGCTAAACAAAACAGCATTGCCAATGGCGGTCAAAGAAATGCCATTTGCCTGGAACCACTGCATATTTCGCTCATTAATGATGTCCTAGTTGGTGGAGAACATCCTAGCAGTGCACATAAAGTGACACATTCTTCTGTTTATGAAACGCCTTCCGACCTATGGCTGGGGACAAATTACACTGGCAAGGTCACATGCTCCGCCTGGTGGTATGGATGAGAAAACCACCTTGGCAGTGGGAAAAATCTGCATCACTGCTGTCATCAACTTCTGTAGGTGACGTAGCAAACGTCTACACGACATGTACCCCAAATGTAGCGCTCCATAATGCACCACGACAACATCAACCGTACCAACTGAGGCCACACATCTGCAAAGGTCCATCATAGCACCGAACCTGCACTCAAAGACAGTGCCCCAGAAAGCCTCCACTCCTTCCAACTAAAATTAGCAGCAATGCCCCTTTGCACAGCATACCTGTACAGATCTTGCACAAAGGTATCACCCGCGATCAGCACTCTGCATCTCTCCATCTCTGCCAACCTCACTACACAGAGTTTTGGGAAAAATATTACTGCCCCTTCCTGTGAAGCACACCCTCGACACCTGACGGTTCAATTTCCATGCCCACTGTGCGGAGAAGGGCTGAATGTGGGATGTGCGCTTTCCCTGCTACAGCGAGGACCGCGCCCCAGTAAAGCAGGGACAGTCCTCCTTCCCTTTCCACTCTTGTATTTGCAGCACTCCCTCATTAGGTGCTATTAAATAGTCACACAGGCATGCAGCAATCCCATCCAAGCCCTCTGCATTGAACACTGTAATTTCTGTGCAGCACTCCATATGCACAATTACACACTGAGTACACGTCTCATGTCATTTGAAAGCACCTCCAGTTAAAAGTTCTCCAAAAGTATCCACTCTTTCAGCATCGAGATTCACCCAGAGCAGCACCCATCACCACTAAGTACAGGTAGCAAGATTGTTTTTCCCTCCCAGCACTGTAGTAAGTGCAAAGACCCAATACTTCAAAGTACAGTAGTCAGTAACCTGAGCAATGCACACTACCCAAGCACATAAAATATCCAGTTGAACCCTATCCACTTGTACACACACAGATTTTGAACACAGCACTCTGTGGACACACCGCCGAAGTGTTCACTCCATAAACTCCAGCCATGCACTAAAAACTGTCGGATGTCCTAACTCTCATCACACCCATGGAACCAACAATGTATGCAATGCTCACAAACCTCACACAGAACGCAACAATGTGAAGCCTACTTGCAAGCAGGCCACATAGTTGTCGATGCAAGGGCTCCAGCCATGCATCCAAGACACTAGGGCCTCACCACACACAACACACCATCGTACACCCCATGTTTAAATGCTCATGTCCTGTGCACAGCACACCCCATCTGTGATCGAGCCTGTCAACTTTAACACTGGCCACATCTTTGCATGCATGGCTGCATGGCGTTGCAGTGAAGGGTATGTGGGTGGCTGTCTACATTGTCCATATTTTAAATGTGTCATGCTGAGGACTTCCTTTCATGGCGCAATATGTTAAAGCACTTCCGAAAGCAAGGGTCTTATAAGGGGCAAACCATAGCAAACGCAAATGGTCACATATGGCTCTCTAATGTGCAACACGTGCAATTCCCTACACCATATGGTAATGAACGCATACCACCTCACTTCGGGTGTTCTACCAAGTCTAAATTGTTCTCCACACCCATTCTTCAAAGGGCACCGCCCTCGTAGAGATGCACAGTTAAACCTGCATGGCTGCATTATGTTGTGCTGGGTGTGGGCAAGGCCTAGGCTTTTGGGTGCATGGCCTACGGCCTGTGGCCACGTACCACAATCCACAAACGTGACGTAGGGGTGTTATAAAGGGCAAACCATAGCAAACGCAAATGGTGAGATGTGGCTCCCTAATATGCAACCCATGCAATGACCTACACCATATGGTACTGTACGCATATCAGCTCACTTCTGCTGTTCTACCATGTCTAAAATGTCCTCCACAACCATTCCTTAAAGGTCACCACCCTCTGAGAGATACACACTTATAACTGCATTATGGTGTGGCGACTGTGGTGAAGGCCTAGTCTCTTGGGTGCATGGCCTACGGCCTATGGCCTTTCGCCATGCACCCAACAGTGTAGGCCATGCCCACACCCAGCACAACATAACAGAGCCATGCAGGCAGTTGAACCCTAGCCACTTCTATGCACACAGTACTTCAACACTGCACCCAGTGGACACACTGCAGTACTGGTCACTCCCGTCAGGTCCAGGCATGGACTAAACACTGTTGGATGTGCTAACAATCCCCACACCCATGGAACCAACAATGCATGCAATGCTGACAAGCCACACACCCAAGGCAACAATGTCAAACCTACTTGCAACCAGAGCTCATTGTTGTCGGTGCAAGGCCATGCATCGAAGGGGCTACAGGCTTACCGCACGCAACACACCATAGTACACTGTATGTTAAAATGTTCATGTCATGCGCAATGCACTCCCCTTCTGCAATTGAGTGGCCACCAGTCACCACGGTAAGAGGTCGCCGAACGAGCTATCCTGCCGTACCAAAGGCTACCTGCATTCACCACACATGGTAGTCGCCTGAGGAGGGACCCACAAATTGGCGCCGTACGCACAGATACTGCAGGCACACCACCGTCTTCTTCCACCTAATGACATATCTCAGATGAACCACTTCTCACTCCCCCACCCTTTCCATCCCTTCTTCCCACCACCACATGGCGTAAAGTCTGTTTGCCAGGCCCTTTCGCCACTGCACTGTCCTCTGATACACCATGGCGGCATTTCCCAAAAAAAAGTTTGATGCACAGCACGCTTCCCTCCAGCCAACCACCGGCCGCGTCCAGTGTTCGCCGCCATCACAGTGTACTGCAAGCCAGTGAGACTTTTGCCTGCGGAGCGAACAGGGAAATGGGTCCGCAGAGCAGAGCCAGATATCACACATTTTCTGAGACGTACATTTCAGTTCTTTGCAACAAAAGTACTGCTCGGATTTCCACCAAACGCACAAAAGCACGCTTTCGGAACCAAGCCCCCGCTCCTACTGCAAATTTGATAAAAATGCGTCCAGCTGTTTGTCCTGTAGCCGTGCGGAAAATGTTTGCCCATTCAGTCTATGGACAAAAACATTTTTTTGGGACCCCTCATTTAACTTTGCCCCCCCCCCCTGCATGAAACCTCACCAAACTCGCTAGCATAATTCAGAGCGGGCCATATACTTTATTTTGCAAACTTTGGTGAGGATTCCTCCAGGGGGAGTGAAGTTATAATCCGCCCAAAAAGTGGTCTTCCTATGGGTTTAGCAACTTAATCATAACTACACGCCGCTACCGCGGGCCATGTAATATATATATATATATATATATATTTAGTGAAAAAAGTTTGTTAAAAAGACATTATGGTTAAGTTGCACTAAAATTCATTGAACCAACATTGTTAGAGGGACAGTATGGTTACAAGTTAAATGAAAAATCCAATAAATTTGCCAGTTATGTTAACCTATGCAACCATAACTCACGCCACTGCCTTGCACTGCTAACACAAACACCCAGGGCACCAATAAATTTGCCAGTTATGTTAACCTATGCAACCATAACTCACGCCACTGCCTTGCACTGCTAACACAAACACCCAGGGCATCAAAAATGGTATAATGACATCACTAATCTGAGGTGGTTGTTTTTGTTCAGTGACCGTATTAATTTTAAGCCGAGGACTTCATGTGGATATGCTACATTGAAACCATGATATGCATACTATAGGTACTGTGAATGTAGCATTTGACCGTGTGCTATAGTCTGAAGTTCTTTTCCCTAAGGGTTTGCCTGCTGTCATAATGCACATACACAGAACAAGAAAGCAGGTCCCACAGAGAGAGAACATTTCTCAAGAATGTGTTATGCTTCTACTTATTGTACTACTTAAACATACAATCTTAGAATTCTTTAGTTCTATGATCCATACTGCATTCATTGTTTCTCTTTATGTATTATTTGCTGTATTCGCAAAACACTACAGTACAAAGTTTCTTTTTCAATAAGCACATTTTATGTGATATGTAGTTGTTTATTACAAGGCTACTAATCACCTTTGATATGTTGTAAATGACACTGTAATTGATGCTCATTGTACAGATGTTCCATTTGCATCGTTACACAGTAGAAATATCACATGTGATGTAATCAGTGATGTAAAGTGTGATGTCATCTTTGATGTCCTGGGTGTTGGCGTTAGCAGTGCATGGCGGTGGCCCAAGTTATGGTTGCATAGCTTACCATAACTGGTGAATTCTTGGGTTTTTCGATTTTACTAGTAACCATAAGGTCCCTTTAACAACGTTTTTTCAGTGAATTTCATAGGTTTTTATTAGTGAAAATGTTTCATGACGTTACATCACTGTATATAATCTATTTATAATTCCCCTTTTAACACACATGAAAGAACAATAAACCTCCTTTAACAAACATATTTTTTGCAATGTGTACTGATGTTATCAGCAGCGCATACTGGGGATGCAAGTCATGGTTGAATTGCCTAGGGCATGAGGCTCAACCATGACCCCACCCCCACCAAACCACCCCCGTTATCCACTGCACCTACCCTGCATCCTAGTTAAGTTTCTAGTATACCTTCATAATGTGACCAATGGTCAGTGCTCTTGGCTTGCAGCCACGGCCAGTCTCCAAAATCCATGGGGCATGCGCATGCCCCAATAAGCAAATCAGAGTGGCCATTTGTCCTTCCTGAGGGTCGGGCTCACTGCCCAGGCACCAAAGTTATATTACAATTTTTTTGTACCTACATTTTGACACTGTCAAATAAGTAAAACACAGGACAGATTTGCAAAAGCATGCTTTCAGGTCTTTGCCGATGCTCCTTGTGCAAGTTTGCTGCAGTCCCGTCCTGCACATCAGGCTGTAGCCACGAGCACCATTTTTATTTCCCATTCAAACCTACCCCGATTTTTGGAAACACTTTACCACATAGCCTGTCCCTCGTGGCCATGGCCAGTGGCCAGATTGTCCGGGCCAAAGCCACAAGCAATACCTCAATCACCAAAGGTATATCACTATTTTTTGTTCCTACATTGACCCTTTTCAACAAACAAAAAACACAGACACATTTGCAAAACCATGCTTTCGGGTCCTTGCCAATGCTCCTTGCACATGTTTTCTGCAACGCTGGGTCTAAAATATTTTGCAAACCTGTATGCAGATCTGCCAAACGACACCAAATCTATAGGCCGCTCAAACATTTTGAGACCCCCCCCTCTAATTTTGCTCCCACTTTGCGAAACAGCACCAAACTTTGCAGAACTATTTGGGCTGGGTCTACACGGATATTCCATGCAATTTCATTGAGTGGCACCAAAGTTATAAGCCATCCAAAAACTGCTTTTCACCAACCGTATAATGCAGAAATATGCATGAATGTTCTCGAAATTTTGGCAAATTCACGAACATCACAGAAATGTCCACGAACATCTGAGATGAACAAACACCAGATTTGGGGCTTTTTATGGCCATATCCCACCCCATCCCCATCACCTCTCACCTCCCTAGACATTGTTTACTTAGTTTGACACATGTAATGTTGTGTTTTTAAATATGTTTTTACCGCAATGTATGTAGACTACGGGTGCAGTTCGCAAATCCAACCTGGCGTTTGTTTCAAAAAGTTTGACGCAGCTCAAATTTGGGCTGTAGGCGTGCCAAAAAATGTTTTCCTTCATATCTATGAGGATTTCAAATGTTTTGGGAACCCCTCCCCTTGACGAAACAGCACCAAACTTTGCATAATCATTCGGAGGTGGCCATATACTTTTTTGGAAGTTTGATGAGAATTCGTCAAACAGTGCCAAAGTTATTGGCTGCCCAAAAAGTGCTCTTCCTATGGGTTGAGCAACTTGATCATAACTACACAGCCTATTAGTGATGGTCGAAGTTCCAGATATACTTACTATAGTCTTGTTGTTTATCCCGATCTCCCCCTCTAGTAGTGATGAAACGTTGGAGACCTGCCTGTAGCTCTGCCTGTAGCTATCCCATCTACAAATGTAAGCTCAAACTGGGTCCACTGCCTTGTAGCTGCTGCTCTCACTTCACAATTAGTGGTCAGGTTGAATCTGACCATGGCAAAATCTCCCATACACGCCGAAGATGCCCTTACTCAAATTACTTTGGCATTCCCCTGTCAAAAAGTTGGGATGGTGTTTTAAGAACCGCCCTCTCTGCTCCCACCTTTTGAAATGCCTCGCTCCATGTGCCTGGTGAGCAATCTGGGTTCTCTAATACTGAAGTTAACGAACCAAAGCCTGGACCTAATCCACCTAACAAAGGATCGCCTTGTCCCAATAGTATAATGCATTGTGAGCAGAAGTCAAGGGTGAACTGCAAGAGGATCAGCCAACAGTGCTCAAAAAAGGGAGTTGATAAAGACCCCTTCTGGGTGTGTGGAAACTAGAGCAGGGATTTGCAGCACATGCTTTTGGATTGCAAAAAGGGTAAGGGGATTTTGGTCAGACGATCTAGACGGGGTGGACATGGTTTTGGGTGTGGGGGGGGGGTCAGATGGACAGACATCTGACCCTGGTTCTGTTCCATTTCCGATGGGACACTTAGATTGGAAAAATGGACTGGACTGGAAAAATCACAACATGGCTAGATTAGTGTGGCACTGGTTGTGGCTTAACAACAAATACCTCGAGTTTGGAAGATGAGGACAAAGCTGAAAATTGATATTGATATTTTATTTCTATCGCGCTCATACACAAGTGTTTCAGAGCGCGAATTGAGGAGGACAAAGCTGAACATTGAGGAATGCATTGCTGATCACCAGCTGCTGTCCATATTTGCGTGGGTGATGTATGAGAGGACAGGGGAATGGGACTAACCAGTGCCTGCACATGTCAGCATACTTTAACAATTTATATGAATGATTGATAGGCTTACCCTCCATCCTTGCTGATTAATTTTGACTGAGGTTAACTGTATGTTATGTGATATTGGTAGCTATGCCTAGTGTGTTTTCCTTTCAGTTTATATTTTGTTTTCTTCTTTTTCTCTGACCTTTCTCTGTTTCTACTTTTATTCATGTGTAAATAATTATGAATAATGGACTTTGTTACTTGAGGTGTCCGAGTTCCCTGGGCTCAAGAATTAGGGAAAGATGTGGCGGTAAAGGATGATGTATTGAACTTGGCGTGATCCGATAGGACCATAAATATTCCTTCTAGCAAGCTCATGTCACTTTACTTCCTAACTTCACCTCTGATTCCCACGTTTCTTTTTGTTTTTTTTTTCATAATGTGCTTTATTTTGTCTATATATCATTGATAAAAGCATACATTCCCATATATATGTTGGCGCCCTGAGTCGATGTACCTCGAAGGCCTCCGTCGAGGGTGACGTCCTCGGATGTTATAAGTAGCACGTTGCCTCAGTTCAGTTTTTTCCGCAAACGTGTTTGCTTCGTGAAACTCGGCGCGCCTCGTTCTTCAAGACTTACCGGGAATGCGGTTCCAAGATGTCCATCACGGACCTGCATCGAGTCTGTCTCTGGTTCCTCGGTGAGGGCCATGAAACGGATTTGTGCTCCAAGTGTCAGTCGATAACTGGAAAGGCCTTGCGGGAATGAAAGGGGAAGCTCAAGGTAGGCAAGTTATCCAAGCCTCGTAAGTCCCGAGCTGCTGGGCCTTCGACCGATGAGTCGAGAGGCGTCTCTCCTCGGAGGAAAAAGGCCAAGCGTTCAAGGTCCAGGAGTGGTTCCCGTCTAAGCGCTCGAGGAGAAGTCCCCACCGGTCGCCTTACTGTCGTCTTCTTCATGCGGCACCCCTGAGAGGGTGAGTTGCCTGTCAAAAAAAATCGACACTGGCAGAATGGGAAGCTCTCTGTGTGGAGATGCTTAAGCTTTTTGAAAAACGGGGTAAAGCCCCGTCCGCGCCTTCTGATGAAGCCGGCAGGGAATGTTCTCATCGGGATACTCGCGCGCCCTCGAGCCGGGATAAACGGCACGATCCTCATCAGCTTTTGAGGCCTCGTACGGACAAGACTAAGGAACGATCGAGACATGAAGAGCGGTCAAGGTCTTCGACACCATCGAAACATTGCAGACCCTCAATGCCCTCGATGCTGCCAACGTCATCAACACCATTGGGCCTCCACCCCGGTCAGACCCTTGATGCCTTTGCCGCTGTTGTCGACGCCAGTTGGGCCAAAGTTCACCGCACATGTCCCAGTGACCGTAGAACCTCCTAAGAAGGTGGTATCCAAGTCCAAATCGACGCCTTTGAAGCCTCTGGTTGATTTTTCTGAGGAAAGGTGTATTCCTCTGCCAAAGAAGGATTTCTTTAAGTCCCTTACTTCAATTTTTGGGGATGAGGAAGGTTCCGAAGAGGAGGATGCCCCTTTTGGTCTCCAGGTTGGGACCTCTAATCTGCCCGAGTGCCTCATTTCTGAGGAGCGTAGGATGGAGGATCAATGCGATACTTGCATAATGCAAGTGGTATAGACACATCTCCTGAGCTGGAGTTCAGCATACCAGTCCCAGGGGACCATGCCAACTCCTCTTACAGGCGACTTATGTGGAGAGTCGTTGATTATTTGGGCTGGTCTAGGCCTCCTATGCTTTTGATCGGGGTGATCTAACAGACATTTTTGATCAGGGTCCACCTACAGATCCTGGTGTGCCATTTCATGTGGCTCTGCAAAAAAGGGTGGCCAGAAATTGGGAAACCCCGGAGACTAATCCTGCGGTGAACACATTTCTGACAAGAAAATACTGCGCCTCCAGTAGCGACCCCGGCTACCTGTCCACTCTCCCCACTCCTAAGAGTTTGGTGGTTCAAGCAGCCACTGCTACCTGGAAACAGACAGCGTACCCTACCATCCCTCCTGATAGGGACGATAAGCGCCTGGATGGATGGGTCGCGCAAGGTATATTCGGCTGGGAGTATGGTGTTAAAATCGGCCAACTCCACTTGTGCCTTAGCAACATTTTCGTACACTCTGTGGGAGTGCATCTCTATGGCGGCTGAGCATATTCACAAAGAGGAGGAAAGGGACGGCTTTCTGGCAGTTGTTAAGGACGGCAAGGAAGCCATGTGTGAATCCCTTCAGTATGGATTGGATTCTACAGATAGCGTCAGCAGGTCCATGGCTACGAGCACCGTGATACGCAGGTTTGCGTGGTTGCGGAAGTCGGGTTTTGCACCGTATGTGCAGGCACGACTTCGGAACATGCCATTTGACGGGTCTCATCTTTTTGGCAGCAAGGCTGACGAGAGCATTGAGAAGTTGCAGAGCTCTAAGGCAGCCGCCAAATCTTTGGGCGCGGCTGTCGGGCAACCTCAGCTTTTTTGTCCTAGCGGACAGCAGTGGAGGGATAGATCTTTTTGCTGCTACCCCTCATTTGGAAGGGCGAGGGGAATGGCCAGTCAAAGAGGCCAATGCAAGTTCCCTCGTGGTGGACGAGGTAGCGGTGCCAAGCCAGCTCAAGCAGCAGCCTCTTTGCCATCAGGCTCTGCAGCAGCCGCTTCAAAACCGCTCTGAGGCCGTCAGTCACAGCTCACCAGTAGGGGGGCAAGCTGTCTCAGCATCTCGAATAATGTCGAGCCATTACTTCAGATGCGTGGGCTCTGGAAATAATAGCCCACAGTTACTGCCTTCCTTTTATTTAGAAGCCTCACGACAATCAACCAGGCAATCGCTCTTTGAGGATTGTGAATTCGCTCCTTGTGCAGGAAATCTTGACCCTGCTAGAGAAAGGCGCTATAGAACCAGTGCCTGTGGCGGAGAGGAACAAGGGGGTTCCATGTAATAATGTCGCCACAAAAATCTCGCCATGCAAAAATATCGCTGAAAAATGGCCGTTTTTTTGTGGCGACATTATTGCATGGAACATGCGGGGGACACCCCCGCAACCCCCATTTTTTAAAATTTTTTTGGCCCCTGTCCCCATATATATGGTCACCCAAATAATATTGCCACGACATTTTCGCGGCGATATTATTTACGGCGACCATATATATGGCGATATTATTACCTGATACCAACAAGGGTTGGTATTCCCCATATTTTTTGATTCCCAAGAAGGACTGGGGACTAAGACCCATCTTGGACTTGAGAATTTTGAACAAGTTCCTCAGCAAGGACAAATTCAAGATGGCCACTCTTTCTCAGATCCTCCAGGCCCTCCAACTTCAGAATTGGTTGGTATCATTGGACCTCCAGGATGGTTATTTTCATGTGCTGATTCATCTCAAGCACAGGAAATAACTGATGATCACCATTTGCAAGGACGCACTATCAGTTTCGAGTCCTGCCTTTTGGACTGATTTCCGCACGAAGGTCTTCACCAAACTGATGGTGGTGGTGGTGGCAGCGCATCTCAGGAGAGGGGGGCTTCACGTCTACCCCTATCTGGACGACTGGCTGATTAGGGCGTGTTCTCCCGAACAAGCCTTGGGTCATCTCAGCGTCACCTGCCACTCCCTTCACAGACTGGGCATCTCCCTCGATTTCAAGAATTACCATAGGACACCTTCCCAACGGCTCCAGTACATAGGTGCTGTATTAGACACGGTCTTGGGGAAGTGCTCGACACCCAGGGTGAGGGCTCAAGACATTCTCTAGATGGTAACCAAATTCCAGAACACCCAAAGTCTTTGGGCCTTCAACTTCTTGAGATTGCTCGGCCTCATGGCATCCTGCATTTTTCTGGTGCCAGAGGCCCGACTGAGAATGAGATCCCTTCAATGGGCTCTCTGGATTCAATGGCCCCAGTTCTCCAGCAAGATGTCAGACCATCTTCAGATTCCAGTCAGGTTCTCGCAGGATCTGCTGTGGTGGGCCTGCAAGGAAAATCCTATAAAGGGGGAACCTTTTTGGCAACCATGGCCATAGATAACTGTAGTGACGGACGCTTCCCTCACAGGGTGGGTAGTTCACACCAATGATCTGACCATCAGTGGTCGTTGGTCTCCATCGGAGTCCAAACTACACATCAATCCTTTGGAGCTGAGAGCAATCAGGCTAGCACTGAAAGCTTTCCTGCTGTCTGTATGGGGAGAAATGTCCTGATAATGACGGCCAACACACTGGCCATGCATTACCTCAAGAAAAGAGGGGGGGTCGGGTCACTTCCACCGTGCAGAGAGGAAATGCAGCTCTGGTACTGGGCAATTCAAGAGGGAATCTCCTTAGTAGCAGTTCACTTTGCCAGAGAGGAGAACACAGACCTGGACGCTCTGAGCAGGCAGGGTGCAGTTTCCCACGAGTGGAAACTAGCTCAGGATGTCCTTAAAGAGATCTTCGCCTTTTGGGGAACCCCTCAAGTGGATTTGTTAGCAACCGGTGCCAACCGGAAGTTCTGGCGGTACTGCTCAAGGGAATTTTCTCCGAGAGAAGCTCTAGGAGACGCCTTCGTGGTGGATTAGGAATTCCCACTACTGTACGCATTTCCTCCAGTCCCCGGCATTCCTCAAGCTCTGAGGAGGTTAAGACAGTTTGGGACCCACATGTTCCTCATTGCTCCGGATTGGGCCAGGAGGTTGTGGTACCCAGATCATATGGGCATGTCCATCTGTCCTCCGATGCGTCTTCCCCGAAGAGAGGATCTTCTCTCGCGAGAGGAAGGCCGGGTTCTCCATCCAGAGGTCAACCTTCACGTATGCTTTCTGAAAGGTTGAGATATAAGGATTGGGGCCTCCCGGGTGACGTAATGGATGTGTTGCTTTGTGCCAGGTCGGCCAGCAACGAAGTCTCTGTACCGTTGCTGTTGGAACACGTTCTGTGACTGGTGCAGAGGAAAGAATGTTAATCCTTTTCATTGTTCAACTCCGGATGTTTTTTCCTTTCTGCTTTCTTTAGCACACAAGGGTCTTCAGGTGGGAACCATTAAAGGTTACCTAGCAGCGCTCTCCACCTTTGAGCGCTCATCTGAGGAATGCTCTAATTTCAATATTGCACTGGTTACTCAGTTTCTAAAAGGGCTCACAAATGTGTTCCTGCCATCACCATTGGCAACATCTGCCCGTAGAGTGAGCGAGTTGCAAGCATTTTCTTCCAAGCCACCCTTTGCTATATCCCACAAGGACAGCGTTGTGTTGAGAGCAAGACCCTCCTTCCTACCTAAGGTAGTTTCAGACTTTCACATGAGTCAGAAAATTGTGCTACCTGCCTTCTATCCTCCTCCACATCCTAGTAAGGAAGAGGAAAGCCTTCATAGGTTGGATCCTAGGAGAGCGTTAAGCTTTTATATTTCCAAAATGTCCAAGGTGAGAGTGGACGACCAGCTCTTTGTGGCTTATACCGGGCACAGACTAGGCCAGGCTGTTTCTAAACAGATCTTGTCTAGATGGATCATCCTCCCTATTTCTGAAAGCTATAGTTTGGCGGGCAATGACCCTCCTGAGGGCTTGCATGCTCATTCCACCAGAGGCATGGCTATGTCGACTGCCCTGCAAAGGGGTGTCGCTATTAAAAACATCTGTGAAGCTGCAAAGTGGTCTTCCATACACACGTTCACTAAGCATTATTCCTTGAATACTTCCCATGCTCAGAATGTTGCTTTTGGTAAAACAGTGCTTTACTCTGCCCTCTAAATTTCAATGTAAAAAATTCTTCTCCCTCCTCCAGTCATTGATGCTGCTTTGGGAGTCTGTCAAAGATGAGGACTAAGTTGGAGGACACAATCCATTTGAAGAACAAGTTACTTACCAACTGGTAACGTTCTTTCAACTGGATGTTCCTCCAACGTATTACTCATTGCCCTCCAAACCTACCCTTCTGCAGAATTTCCCATGCTATTACAGCTTTCGTTCCAACAAGGCTGAGTTTGGGCAGGCCCGATTTATGGGCACATGGGCTACACGAGGAGGGGAAAAAAACAGAACTGAGGCAACGGGCGCCGTGCGTGCTACTTATAACATCCAATGACGTCACCCTCAACAGAGGCCTTCGAGGGACATCGACTCGACACAGGGTGCCCTCTGCCGAAAAATGTCCAAGCAGCCGAAGCTGGACACTACAATGTCAAAGATGAGGAATACGTTGGAGGAACATCCAGTCGAAAGAACGTTAGCAGTTGGTAAGTAACTTGTTCTTCTCGCTCCCCCACCAATGTCCCTTTAGTAGCCATTTTCTAGCATGAGGAAGACTTTTGTCCTTTGTCAGTGGCCTAAATGCCTACCTGGTCTTTCTAAGCCCTGCAAACTGAACCACTGTCCAGTTCGCTCCTATGGACAAACCCGCCAACCACTTTTAAAACTCCAAAAACTTAAAGTATCGCTGTGTATGCACTGTGTGTATCTACAAAAGTTTAATACTTGTATAGATAGTTGTCTGGGACGTTTGGGGACACTGTACTGAATTGTAATTAATTACCCTTCTATTTTCGAGGGCACTGTTTGTGTTTTTGATGCATTCTTTCAATTAATTACCTGTGTTTCTCGCGTTTATGTTTTTCACCTCGGAATACTTCCTGTTTTTAATAATCGATGCTAGATTTAGTACTCCTCTTTTCTGTAGATGATTCTTTAATGCACAGCATTCATATAAAGTACATAGTGTGCGCAAGCTGTACCTTTTTACCAGCCCTCTCCTCTCCTAAAAGTAAAGCCAAAATGCCTTGTCGCATTTACCAATATGAGTGTTTTGCTAAGTTCATGGAAACCCTGTACTACATATAAACGTTCTTTTTTTTGTAAGCTATCACCAGATGACTTAAAAAGAAATCCTAGCAATGACAGTGCCTGGTAATATGAAAACAATTTTCCTGTACAAAGCCTGACTTTAATTTTTTTTTATTTTTTTTTATTGCTGATGCCATTGAAATTATAAAAAGCACACTTCAGGAGCTTCTCGTCCACACCAGCGATCTCAGATGTGCACCATATCCATATTCCCTTATAAGCAGTAATTTGGGCATCGCCTCAAAGCTTCAGTTCTCGGTTTTCATTGCTTTTTAGGTTGTGTCAAATTCCAACAAAACTGGGTGCAACAGTTTGTAAACTGCTTTTTGTATCATAAAACCGCATTGGGTAAGCTGAATGTGGGGAACCCAGTGGAAGTGCATTTTATTGCATTTCTTTTAATCGCCACAGTCCCATTGGTTTTTCGCTCTTGGTATTTCCAATCTATGATTACCTGGATGATGGTGGTACAGTTGAGTGAATATGCTATACGCATATTGATGCATTTAAGATCAATTTAGAAACTTTTATGAAGTTGTTTTTCAGTGGAATCCTTCCCTTCTTTCCTCTCCAGCCCGTTAACAAAGGTGAAGTTGATTAACGAACTGAACCAAAGGGAAGCTGAACTTGGAGTGCAGGAAAAGGTCTCCTGGCATGCAGAATATAAAGACAGTGCATGGATCTTTCTAGGTTAGTAATTGTTGTAAAGGTGTTTGATATTACGACACTGTTGGTGCTTGAAGTACTCATAACTAAGGCTCCCTGTTTTATGGCGTTTATTATTTCTTCATTTCCATCTGTATTGATGCATGTTTATCTTTGGTCATTTATAGCTATATTTAACAACATTGACCATTTTTCTATAAAAATTAAGTTGAAGACATGTATTCATATGAAATATTTACACTAATGCTTGGCAAGTCCAGCTTCATTTTGTCCAATGTGATACTCTTATTACGACTTCATTTTAAAATGAAAGTCCTTCATGCCAGATACCTCCTGCTTCTAAGTGCTTAAACAATAAGTGGTCTCGAAATCTCCAATGTTGCCACAGAGTTAGTTATTTATCAGCAAAACATGACATACATGTCGCACCAAGCTGTAGCGTTCTTTTAAACAATCAAAAAGCAGTTTAACTGTTGGGTGCAGAAGGAGGTGGCGCCAGTACTTAAACCCCTGCGTTGCACAGTCTTTCATAGACTGCTTTTCTTGTATCTGTGACCTGTGTACATTTTCTCTGAGTGCTCACACAGTGCACTATTGTAGCGAGATTTGCAATTACTGTTATCTTTATATAGCTGTACATGATATTTGTGCCTCGCTCCATGTGAGTGGCTGGTAGCTCACTTTTGAAGCAGCACATTTGGTTTATTTCTCAAGTCTTTAAAAAAGCTTGTGCTGCTAGGGAACTACATCTCCCAGCATCCGTTTCAGTCCATAATTCCGGTGACCAGGCGCACCTGCGCTAAGCCCAGTCCTCGCCAGTCATCGTCGTTAACGACGCATCAACGTCTCTTTCTGCTGGATTTCCACCTAATGGGTATTGTTTCACTTTTCACTTGTTATTGGAGTTCATTTTGCTGTACCACATGACCATGGGCTCTCTTGTACTTCTGTGTACAAACAGAATTGCGCTGTGATAGATTCCAATCGGGCGCTCACACACCGGACCAGGACCTTCGCCCTCAGCCTTAGATGAAGCGCGCCATTAGAATGCTCTTTTTTAAAATTTCCAATGAATTCAATTTGATATGGCCCATAACCCGCCTCGCACCCCCTTCTTCAAATACCCGGGTCACAATGGACCATGAACCAGGCCTGTTGGTGAGAATGCAATATTTATTTATTTTAAAATTCAAAGGAAATAATACAATATTAATATTGGGCAGCAATCCCCAATTGGGTGATAATTACAATGTAATTGAAGAAATACACTTGGTTAACGACCTACAAGAACATATCCAAAGCACAATTAATAGGAGCAGTTTTGAAATACAGATAGATAGCACCTGAGTTAAGATTTCCCCCTGCAATGCTCTCCCAAACCACAATAAATCGAATTTGGAATGGACAGAAAGAAGCAGCAGGGACTCAGATATGAAATAGCAAACAGAATCAAAATCCTTCCCTCACAAAATAAGATGCAAAACGGATTTTAAACCCTTTGCAATGGCATAAAATGACACTCGGATTTTAACAAATAATTATAGGTGTAATTAAATAATGATGTACATATGTTTTATCACAGTCTCAGGCATGTCATATCACTAGCAACTATAAGGTAAGGTATCACACAAGGCATATAGTTCACAAAGCAGGTTGAAATTGAAAACACAGTGCTGTCAAATCACATGGAAAAGTTGTATCTTAACAAATTACATCGGCAGATTACATATTTTATGCAGAGCATGGCAGTCCCACCATCATGTCTGTAGGACTTTGTTTCGCCCGTTTAATAGTGTTTTGCGATTTTCAGTGATAAATATTTGACCTAAAATTCTATAACTTTATACATGGGTATGGATGATCATAAGGCATGCAATTATTGAATTTCACAGTGGCATCATGTACACTTTTCTCAAACTGTCCAATTCTCTGCCATTTCTGTTCCCAATATGGCAGTGAAGGCTGCCGCGTCTTAAATTAAAAACCACCAAATGACATTTTAACTGTTAACTTTTTACATTCCTGCAAGTCCCATTACAAAGATCAGAGTCTTAAAAGTTTATTAATAAAATAGTCTTTAGAGCCAAAATGGTCAGCATTGTTCACCATATAAGGGCATAGTTCCAAAGCTGCTATTGAGTTGGCTTTGAAGCTCCCAGTAGAAGTTGCGGGGACGTGTAATTTCCTATTTCACATGTCCGTGACCCAGACTTTCTATTGTAAGAGGCCTCAGCCCAGACAAAATTCTGATGAGCATGTGCTATGCGGCCTTCGGGCCCATTCAAAATTTTCCAAGGTAGCAATTATCCCCCATGTGTCCTAGAATCTATTTTGGCTCCTTCTTTCGGGGTTAGGCCACTCCTGTTGTCAGCCAAATGTCCCTTGAGCCATGGCAGAAACCTGTTTGGCTAGTTTTCAGAAGGCAGCCCATGTCTTTATTTCTTATTTTGTTTTAAATCAAAAGCAAGCCTGTTGAATACAACATCCCATATATGTTTCCAAGCAAAAAACCCCTTTACATTGCTAGGCCAAAACCGGGCCTTCTTTCTTTCAACATTACACTTTTAAAACCAGCATTTTTTCTTATTTGCAAAAGCACATTTGAAGTCTGCTGGGCTGACCATTTCAAAAGGCTTTCTCTCTGAATTTCCCACATTGTTTTGCAGCCCTAGTCAGCTTCACTTATGCAACAATCTGTTTAAGACACAGGTCCCTTGAAATTGACATAGGCCCAGAGAGCCAGAGTCTCTTTTGCAGCATTGATATTTGACATTTTGTAACTCAAAAGTCAAGCTTTTTCCAGTGAAACTGAAAATGAAGCTTCTTTTGATTTCTCAGATTTGGCTGACACAGCCTGTTATACAGGGATAATGTTGTAGTTTGCTGGAGCACAATCTGGATATGGGTGGGCATGGCAGGCCCTCATTGATGAAAACAGTGTGATGTTGAACAGATGGAAATAGCGTCGGGGCGCCATCATTATAAAGGCCAAATATTTCCTTTTTCAAGGGGAATGTGGATCAAGCAACAAAGCAGTGCTGCTTCTCAATTTTCTTCTTGGTGCATGTAAGCAATACACTGACAGGCTTTCTCAGTGTGCCATCCTGTTCCATCCTGTCCAATAGGTGCTTGGCAAGATGGTGCAGCCATCATTTTGTAGCTGTAAAACAGCGTTTTGATGCGTGGCAATGGTGCTCCAAGGAGTCAGCACATCCATTTTGCTGTTAACTGCTTAAGTGCAGCTGGATGATGTGAGGAAGTACTGCTGAGTGGGTAAATATATTCCACAGCGCTAATTAACAAATCTAAGCGCTCTAAATTAGACGATACTGATTACTGTCAGCCTACCTCTGATGCTATCTCTAAACACAGTGAGGCTCCCCCCAAGGCCAAGGACTCTTGAGTGCCTCACCCCTTTTGTTGACATAAATAAAGCCATAAACAGTCAGCTGGCTGGCCACGGTACTGAGCCCCCACTTCCCCAACCAGTCGGTGTCAACTGGTCAATCACAGCCTGATAAAGAGCAGTTCCTCGGCTTTTGAGGAAGATCATACCACTACTCATGTAGAGGATTCCACTTCACCACCACAAGCAAACCTTCCCAACCAGTTCCCAGCTATCTTGGGGTTTAAAGGAACCAATCTCAAAGCAGGGATTAAAGGAACCAATCTCAAAGCAGCCTTGTTGAACATGAGATCGTTAATTGTTAATGTTGTCTGTTCTGTGAGCGCACTGAGGCCTTTGGGTGTGTGGCGCAATACAAGAAAACTATAGATTTAAAAAAATATATATTTATTTGTTTGACTCGCAAGTCTTTACAAAATTATTAAAACACTAATCTACTTTTCAATCATACAAAATATATAATAAACATTTCATTTCACTCAAGATTACCAGTATTGTACTTATTTAAATGTATCTTTTCGATCCCCACTCTTTCTCTTTCTGAGGCTACTTTAATTTCAAAGCATTAATTTCAGTTTTTTAGCACACGTAACACTGCAGATTTTAATGCAGCACTAGAGCCTGATATTATTTTGTCCCCAAAAAATTCTGAGATAAGGTTTTCTTCGTGTTGCGCAAAGCTCCTGAAAAAAATAGGCGTAAACTATAGATCTACAGTTGATCTATTGGCTAGGTCCCTCTGTTTCTCCTTAGTGAGGCGTGCCTCTTGCAGTAGCGCTATATCTATCTTTTGGCAGCTCAGGTATGTCTTGATCCTATTCCTCTTAATTTAGCTATTGAGCCCCTTGACATTCCAGGAAGCTATCTTGAGCACTTCCGCCATGGATAAGATCTACTGTGTGACCTAGTAATCGCAACATGACCAGCCACCCAACAGTTGCCCAGCTCGGTGCCTTGTGCTCAGGCATATTCGGTTCTCGCTCCGTTCCCACCTACCTTGTCCTCTGGTGTCTGGAGTGCAGCGAATGGATACACAACAGAAATAACAAAAACCTTACACGGGTAAAGGGCGCTCTGCACTGTACATCTGGTTTATAGGAGTCTGTGTTGTCTGTTCCTGCTATATACTAAGAATTGGCATCAACAATATCTTTTTCATGTGGGTTTGGGAAGGCCTACAATTCTGACATTATTTCTTCTGGCATGACCTTCCGAATCTTCAACCCTCCCATCTAGGTTTTTCATTTGTTGTTGTAATATTACTATATCTTTTGTGTACTCTTTCAGGCACTCTGTAGTCTCTGCAACCTGTTTTCCAGGGTTCCTGTCCGTTCAGCTGCTGACCTGACATCTTGTCTCAGAAGGTTCACGTCTATGCTGATGGCGTCCATTTCTTCTCCCAGTGCAATTTTCAGGCCCGCAATAGTTGCTAGAACTTGCTGGTCCCCCTTCTATTTTCTCCGGCTTCATTTGTCGGGTTGGGTCTAGTAGCGTAGTTGTTGTGCTTATGCTGGCTGTTTCGCAAACGTGTCTAACGTGGGTTGTTTAGATTTGTTTTTAGAGGTTTTGGCCGCCATGTATATCTCTTAAGTGACTGTGCTATGTGCCACATGTCGGCAGTTTTGTTGTTATCCTATACGTTCAAGGCCTGTCTTAATGCTTGGCTGTATCCCAGTTCTGAAAGTTGGGCCCCGGCGGTGTGATGTAATTCGGGTGCACTTCTATGAAGTGCTGCTGGTGTCTGCAGTGCTAGTGTGATGGTGCACTTTTTTTTTCACTTGTGCTTAGTATGGTACGTGTCTCTTAATTTGTAGGCCGTCTCAGAGATGCCACCAGGGATATGGGTTTGTTTGCTTTATTGTTGCCTTGGGACCCGCCGTGTTCTGATTCTACGCGTTGACTGCACTGCTGTTAGCTTATTTTCCCGCGTTCTGCGGTATGTTTACAGCCACTCCCTCGCGTTGTAAGAGACTTGGGTGGATGATTGTCCATGTGTTCTGTACTGTGTCCTCACTCCGGGTGTACCCCAGCGGGTCGCGGACTGTGTGGTTATTCCCCCTTGCGTTCCACGTTGCTGTCGTGGCTTGTTATAGGGGCTATCTCAGCATTATGGTGCAGCGCGTCGGCTTAGTTATTCGGTTACTGGTGTTACTGTTCCCTCCGCTGCTTGTGGTGTGTTGTTGACCCCAGCAGATCGGCTTCTCTGCTGGTTTAGTGCTACTAACTCTGCCCGACCCAGTCTCTTGTTGGCCTGGGTAAACCACAAGTTCTGTTCGTGCCGGCTTTCCCTTGCCCCTTAACTGGGTGGCTGTATTCATGGTCCGCCTTTGATCCGTGACATTGCAGGAGGTGAATTTAGTGCCTTTCCCTCCAGCTCGACAGCCACATAGAGCACAGGGATGCTCAGGACCGCGGCTGCTGGCTCAGCGTGGGTGCATGGCGGCTGTACTTCCTTGATGGTGCCGCTTAGGACACTTGCGTGCATGCTCCTAGTTGCATATTCCTCCCATTCCCAGGGCTGCGACCACAATATTCCATTGCTGCGGCAACCACTCGGCTGTGCTACGGGCCCTCCTGTCGTCACAACAGCCATCCCACCTTACTTGCGGCACACTGTAGAAATCTGCGGTGCCTTTGTATGTTGCCCGCATGTTTACTTCTCCGGTTTGCTGTGGCTCAACGCACAGTACGCTCTGCAGTGTCGACTCAGGTTCTCCGCACATAGGCACTGCGACGGAGTCTGTGCCTGTTGCCATGGACGTCCTCCGCCATCTTTGTTGTGTGTACATACTCGCGGGGGTTCGTGTCACCAGGCCCATTCTCCTCTTTACGGCTACCGAATCTTTCTAAACTTTGCCCATATATTTTCACGTTGTTGCTCGTCGGATCACGTCACCAATGGGCCGTAAGTCTTTCAGGATCTGCTACGTTGGCACAGATCATGTTGGATCGAGCAGGAGCTTCAATTAGAGCGTCTTCACTGCATGGTTGCTTGTCCACGCCCCCCTATGGGACCTGAATGTTGTTCTTATCAGACTAATGGGACCTCCCTTTGAACCATTGCACAAGGCTAGCCTTAAGGCACTCGCCTACAAGACCGCCTTCCTAGTGGTGATCACCTCTATAAGGAGAGTTGGTGAACTGCAGGCCCTTTCAGTTCAGAACCCCTTTGTCACAATTCACAAAGACAAGGTGGTTTTGTGCACACACTCACGCATTGCGGGCAAATTTATCTCAAAGTTCCATGTAAACCAGTCCATAGAACTACCCTCCTTTTTCCATAACCCCACTAACATGGCAGAAAGGAGCCTCCACACACTAGATGTGAGGCAGTGGTTATTTACTGTCTGGAAAAGACAAAGCTAAGAAAGACAAACCAGTTCTTCGTATCAGTGGCAGCTGGTAGTGAAGGGGACCCAGTCTCTAAGTCAGCTATTTCCAAGTGGAGTGTAAACTGCATCACACTGTGTTACACTCTTGCCAAGAGAGATCTACTCTTCATGCCTAGAGCTCACTCGACTCGGGGAAGAGGGGCTACCATAGTATTCATTGCAAATGTTTCTCTAGATACCATTTGCAAAGCTGCAACCTGGAGTTTTGTACACACCTTTACACAGCACTACTGCCTAGATACACACTCTAGGTCTGATTCTCAGGTGGAACAAGCGGTGCAAAGGCATCTCTTTGCTACTGTTCCTTCACACATCCCACCACCATCTCTGGGTACTGCTCGCTAGTCTATACACAGCATGTGATTCTAAGCAGACTAGAAAGCTCCCTCACAGCAGAAAAAAAACAACCAGTGGGACCTAGACGCATGAGGTATTTTGGGTACACTACACTTCACGTTAGAGATCGTGTTAGTCATGCCCATGTCAACGTCCCTTTTGATCTTCTAAAGAAAGATGCAATACTCTGCGATTAGCACTAGATGTCTGACTATATGCACAGCATGTGAATCTAAGCAGATACAATCATCAGAAATATGATTATGGTGAGTAATCTGTCATCCCCGATTGCCAACAGCCAAAAGATTGTGAAACCATACAGAGACAACAGAGGCACAACTCCCTCTTTTTGTGATGTAAACTGGGGGAAACCTGTCGCCCAAAATGCCAACTGTCAAAAGGCCATAAGAAAAGGCAGTTATTGTTCAACTCTCCTTCCAAGAGAGATTGGCATGGAGAATCTTAGAATCAGTTGCCCTCAAATTTGAATGTAGTTGTAGGAGTTTTCTTCCTGGAGGGCGAGTACCAGGAAGGGGACCATAGTAGTTAGTCCTGGCAGTCGAGTATATCACGAAAGAAGAAGATGGTTTGATGAAGTATACTTGTGGTAGAAAGATGTGGTGGAAAGACCTTTGTTGAATTAAATAACTTATTAACATTATCATTAGTTTGACAAGCTGTGGTATCACCAAGAGACGTTGTTTTGCTATCCTGACAAAAGTAGTTAATTGAAGAAGGTGTGATATGCTAACAATTGTTGGACATTTTGAAAAGAACAATTGCTTTGGTTTTGAACTTATGTTATGAAAGAAAGACATTTACCTTTCCAAGAAGGGTATTGTTGAAAATACCAGTTGTTTTGAATCGTGAGAAACATGTGTGGAAAAGACATTTGCTGTGTCCCAGGGAAAGACACAGTGGTTGGAAGTTTGTGTTACCTTAAACAGAACCTTGTTGAGTCAGAACTGTGCTCAAAGTATTCCTGAATTGATCCAGGGGACGGAAATCCAACCCTGGTCAAAAGGAGTGCCTTCAGATCGCTTTAAGTTTGAACTGATAAATTGTTTTGTGTAACTAAAATTTCTCCAGCATGGGGTCTGGCATGGATTCACATGCTCATGAATATTCCCCGTCGTCAGGCTGGGAATCCTCGGTAAAGAAAAAACCAGTATCAGTTTCGTTTCTGATCTGTCTTTCGTAGTAATAACCAATCACTGGTCTCTGCGTCATACTGACCACAGCCAATGACTGCCCTCTACCTAAGCACCGCCTCTGGCAGCCATCTTCAGATTTTTACCGCACGTTCATGTGTTGGGATCCTCGTGCTATTGCTCTCGAGCGTTAGTGCTATTTTTTCGCGCTTTTTCACAAAAACTTCGATTCTTTCGGTCAAAAGAGCCTCAAGCTCCACCGATCCTACATCCGATCAACGGGGACCCGTGTCGGATTCATCTGTGCCCCTCAAGGGTGAAGATTTCGTCGAGCTACACTTCGGAGGACTCCAGAAGCTTCTCAGGCCCGGTCTCGGAGATGGCCCAGGAGAAGGGAAGCTCGACGCCCGGAAAGCTGTTCAGGGCCTGCCCTGGATGCCAGCTGCAGAACGTCTTCAAGGAGGACGAACACTCTTTCTGCCTTTACTGCCTTCATGGGGACAAGACGCACGTGGAGAAGGACTGTGCGTTTTGCGGCAACATGTCGGAACGGACCATGAAGGACCGCCATCAACGTCTCGCCAGCTGGCTGGAGGGTAAGAGCCCGTCTGGCGAGAAGAAGAAGAAATCTGAGCGGTCTTCTAAGACCTTTGAGGGCGCCCCGGCGACGGGGGCCCAACATAAGGCCAAGCACCGCGAGTCCGCTGGCACCGGGAGCGCCGAACGGTCGGGCTCTACGGGCGCCAGGCAGGGCGCACCCTCCCCGGCACCATCAACCACGAGCCAACGCTCTGGGTCGGGTAAGAGGAAGGCCGAGCACCCGGCGAAGCTCCTGGAGAGACCCCGGTCGAGCTCTAAGGCAGAGGAGGAGCGTGGCAGTGCCCCCTCCCTCAAGGATAAGGCGGTGAGCGCACCTAAGGTGGTGAAGGCCTTGATCCATTCGACCAAGCCCTCTATCGAAACGGTCGCGGCGGCCCTGGCCCAGCCTGTGGAGGCTGCACCAGTGGTGGCGGCCTCGGGGCCCAGAATCTCCCTGCCTCCTCGGAGGGAGTCTTCTTTCGTGCCCATCGATAGGACCCCCGTGAAACCCTCCGTGGGGAAGAAGGGGGGGCAGGGCGTCGTCGTAGATTCGGCCTCAACCTCAGAAGAGGAACTGATCGAGGTCTTAAGCCACGGCCTAGGCGTGGAACAAGACCAGCCCGTCGGATTGGGCCCCGACGCAGGTGACGACGACGACATCGTCGAGGATACCGACGGGGCCCCTGCTCGCCCGTCGGATTCCCCTCTGCCAGCGCCGCAAGACAACTCAGCGGCCATTTTGTTGGCTATACAGTCCTTATGCTCCGAGATAAGGACGAGACTACCGTTACCGACGGAGGAACCTCTCCCGTCGGGGGATCCAGAACCGGGACCTTCTGGTGTTCCCCCTACCAAGAAAAGAAGGATCCATCCACCGCCTCCTTTTCAACCGTCGCGCCCCGTCCAGCCCTCCTCCCCGTCCACCCGAGGGGATGATACGGGGACTGACACGGCAGCGACGGGTACGGACGACGAGGCATACGACGAGGATTTTCCGTCGTCGCCTCCCACCAGGGCTTCTCCGCCCGACGAGATTGGATCGTTCCACTCAATGATCGCCAGGGCATCCGAGCTTTTCCAACTCTGCCCTGAGGAGAAGAAAAAGGAAGGCTTCCTTTACCAACGGCGCGAGACCAAGAGGAAGACGGTCCTCGCAGTGCCTCTGTTGGACGACATTTGGGATGAGGGCCTTTCCCTCCTCAAGAACCCTTCCACGACGCCAGCGAAAAGAGACCGGTACGAGAAAAAGTACCGGGTCCCGGACTCGGCCCCCCTATGCCTCCGGGCGCAGCCTACCCCGGACTCCGTCGTCTCCGCGGCAGCCAGGAAGAAAGCGGGGGGGGTGCGGCCTCCACGTCGACTTCCCCGCCGGACGGCGAGGGAAAGAAATTGGATGCCATGGGACGCAGAGTCATCTCGTCGGCGGCGACGACGATTAAAGCGGCCAACGCCTTGGCTATCGTGGCCCGCTACGACAGGGAACTCTGGTACAAGATAGCTCCCCTGCTGGATTTTCTGCCGGACGACAAGAGGGCGGAGGCCCTTGAGATCCTGCAGGAAGGTGAGGTGGCCTCGGACCACGCCATCACCGTGGCGACGGACATCGCCGACACTGGGTTCCGCCAGATGGGCAACGGCGTTTGCCTTCGACGTCGCGGATGGCTCAAGGCTACGGACTTTCGGCAGGACGTCCAGACCAGGGTCCTGGACATGCCCTTCGACGGGAACAACCTGTTTGGGAAGACAGTGGACGATTCCCTTCAGGCCATCAAGGCGGATACTGAGACGGCCCGGGCCCTTGGAGTACTGCAGCAACGGCGGACGCCCTTTCGGAGCGGCGGAGGCAAGGGCGCCTCCAAAGGTTCCGGCGGCGGTTTCGCTTCCTACCGTCAAGCGGCCCGCTCGTCGTCGCAAGAGGCCTACAGAGGACGAGGCAAGTCTGGCGGCCCCCGCCGTCGTCGCCAAGGAGGCCAAGGCGGCAAGGCCGCGTCCAAGCAGGATTGAACCGGCCGTGGGGTCGGGCCCCCACCGAAGCACCCCGGTGGGAGGCCGGCTGGCGGGCTTCGTCAGCGTGTGGGAGTCCATCTCCACCGACCGTTGGGTGCTGGACGCCCTGGCCCGGGGCCACGCGCTCGAGTTTCAAAGAAGGTGCCCGCGCGTCCCCCCCGTGGCCAGGAAAGAACTTCACGTCCCTCAACTTCTCCTGGAGGTAAAGGCGATGCTCAGAAAGGGCGCCATCGAACTCGTCCCAAAGAGGCTTCGGGGCTCCGGAGTCTACTCGCGTTACTTCCTCGTGAAGAAGAAGACGGGAGGATGGCGCCCCATCCTGGACCTGCGACGCCTGAACAAGTTCATCAAGGCGCAGAAGTTCCGGATGGTCACCCTCCAGCACGTCCTGGGTCAGCTGGAGGAAGGAGACTTCCTATCGTCGTTGGATTTGGAGGATGCCTACTTCCACATTCCCATCCTAAAGGGGCACCGAAAATTCCTCAGATTCGTGGTCCAAGGGCGTCATTACCAGTTCAAAGCCCTTCCCTTCGGACTGCGGTCGGCACCCAGGGTTTTCACCAAGTGCCTCGCACCGGTGGCGGCGCAGCTGCGCCGCGAGGGGATTCACGTCTACCCCTACCTGGACGACTGGCTCATCCGCGCCAAGACGAGGGAGCTCGCCGTGGTCCACACGGCAAGGACCGTCCAACTCCTCACGGACCTGGGATTCTCCGTGAACTACGCCAAATCCCACCTGGTGCCCGCGCAAGTCGCACTGTTTCTGGGAGCGAGGCTCGACACAGTGTCCCTTCTGGCCTCCCCGTCGGAGGAGAGGACCAGGACCATCTTGGGCAAGGTGCAACGGATGTTGGTGGCCGACGCGGCCAAGGTGAGGTCCATCAAGTCCCTCCTCGGGATGATGTCTTCCTGCATCTACCTCATTCCCATGTGCAGGCTCCGGATGCGCCCGTTGCAAGAGTTCCTGGATGCGCGCTGGATCCAGACGACGGGCAGCTTCGAGGAAAGGATCAAGCTCGACGAGAGTTTCCGACGAGCGATACGGTGGTGGGGCACCCGCGCGCATCTGACGGCGGGCATGGACTTCCAGACCCCAGCCCACCAGGTGACTGTGACCACGGATGCCTCCCTAGAAGGGTGGGGAGCGCACACCGAAAATCTGCACGCAAGGGGACTCTGGCTCCCGACGGAGAAGTCCCTGCATATCAACGTCCTGGAGCTCCGTGCAGTGTTTTGGGCCCTCAGGTCCTTCCTTCCGTCCCTCAAGGGCAAGGTGGTGAGGATCTTCACCGACAACACCACCACCATGTTTTACATCAGGAAACAGGGCGGAACCAGGTCCCCAGCGCTGTCCAAGGAGGCGCAGGACCTGTGGCATTGGGCCGTCGCCCAAGGGATTCTTCTGGTGCCGTTTCATCTGGCAGGGATAAAAAACACCATCGCCGACTCACTCAGCAGGGAGCTGCGCTCGTGCCACGAGTGGGAACTACGGCAGGATCTGGTGGATCGCCTCTTCCGACGGTGGGGCACACCCCAGATCGACCTGTTCGCGACGGCGACGAACACCAAGTGCCGGAGGTTCGCCAGCAGGTTTCCCCAGACGAGGAGCATGGGCGATGCTTTCTCGTTCCCCTGGGAGGGCCTGTTCCTCTACGCGTTCCCTCCCTTGCCTCTGCTAATCCGGCTCGTCAACCAGCTCAAGAGGTCACGGTGCAGGATGATCCTCGTCGCACCTGCGTGGCCGAGGCAGATATGGTTCCCGGACCTTCTGGACTTGTCGGCGTCCCCGCCAATCAAGCTGCCGGCGGACGCGGATCTACTCTCCAGGGAAGGAGGCGCCATCCTCCACCACGACCCGAAGTCGCTGAACTTGCAGGCCTGGCTCCTGCAGCGCTAGAGTTTGGAGGATACGACATACCGGCCGATTGCAGAGAGGTTCTTGCAAAGGCCAGGGCGTCCTCGACTCTTAAATGCTACGGACACAAATGGAAGAGGTTCTCTGTCTGGTGCCACGCACAGAAGATTAACCCTCTACGGATTACGGCTCCCCAAGTGCTGCCGTACCTGCTGACGCTGGCCAAAGCTGGTCTGGCACACGCGTCCATCAAGATTCATCTTGCTGCGATCTCCCGATACACCAGAACCACGGGCCGGACGTCCTTGTGGTCTCATCGTCTGGTGAAAGAGTTCATGAAGGGACTGTTCAGATCGTTCCCGCCGGTGAAGGCTCCGGCCCCGGCGTGGGAGCTCAACGTGGTACTGACCAAACTCATGGGACCTCCGTTCGAGCCTCTGCACTCGGCCCCGTTGAAGTTTCTATCGTGGAAAACAGCTTTTCTCGTGGCCATCACCTCCGCACGACGAGTGGGAGAGATCCAGGCCCTTTCCTGCGAGGCCCCGTACTTGACTTTCCACGACACGAGGGTAGTGCTCAGGACGCACCCCTCCTTCATGCCCAAGGTACCGTCGGACTTTCATCTCAACGAACCCTTGGTGTTACCTGTGTTCTTCCCGTCGCCTTCGTCGCCGGCTGAGAGGACTTTGCACTCGCTGGATGTAGCTAGAGCGCTGAAGTTCTACGTGGACCGCACGAAAGGTTTTCGGAAGACGTCACAACTCTTTGTGAACTTTGGACCTGTCAATCAGGGGAAGGCTCTCTCGAAGGCTTCCATCTCCAGATGGCTCTCCGGCTGTATCATGTACTGTCACCGGTTGGCAAACCGACCGCTGCCTGGCCGTCCGAGAGCCCATTCCACCAGAGCGATCGCAGCTACCACGGCGTTCCTATCTGGTGTGCCCCTGCTGGACATATGCAGGGCTGCTACGTGGAGGTCGACGCACACCTTCACGAAATTCTACTGCGTCGACCGGGATTCCAGGGAGGAGTCCAGAGTCGGCCAAGCAGTGCTGCGCAACCTGTTCGCCTGAGGTGAGCCTGGTGAGGAGGTAAGATGCTTAATGTTGAGTTGATGTGATGCTTAATGTTGAGCCTTTGCCACCTCCCGTGGTTGTGCATGTGTGTACTGCTATGTATTCTTTATTCATGAGCATGTGAATCCATGCCAGACCCCATGCTGGAGAAGGAACAAGTTACTTACCTGTAACTGTTGTTCTCCAGCATGGGTCTGGCATGGATTCACATGCGAACCCTCCCGCCTACCCCTCTGCGGCTCTTCACTTGGTCATACTGCCACTTCACGTGCTTCCAAATCTGAAGATGGCTGCCAGAGGCGGTGCTTAGGTAGAGGGCAGTCATTGGCTGTGGTCAGTATGACGCAGAGACCAGTGATTGGTTATTACTACGAAAGACAGATCAGAAACGAAACTGATACTGGTTTTTTCTTTACCGAGGATTCCCAGCCTGACGACGGGGAATATTCATGAGCATGTGAATCCATGCCAGACCCATGCTGGAGAACAACAGTTACAGGTAAGTAACTTGTTCCATCCCATACAGTCTTTGTATAATTGTATTGTGTATTTGTGTGAGGGTCAGAACATTTGTGGACATTAGGTCACTTTTCATTAGTTTTAGTTTTCTAGGGTGGGACCTCTTTCTTAGGATAGGAAAAGATGGGAGTTTATAACCTCCTTTTTCATTTAATAAATGCCTGATCTTGCAAAAACGCTACCTTTGTGTTTGTATCGAATTTCTGACCCCTCAATATCCTTAAAGGGTGATGGTGGGATGGTGTAGGAGAGCCAATTAGACTCATAAGTAGTTGGGATTTCAATCTAGTAACTATTTCAGTCATCATTAATTTACCTATATTGTTAAACTATTGGATATTATTTGGGCTAGCAAATTTCAAATACAGTGTTGTCAACTTTTATCATGAAGGGGAAACAAATTGCATAGCTAAAATATATGTAATATAGTCCTGAGGCTTGTGGATCTGCTTAGATCACGTGCTATGTATAAGCCGACATTTAATGGTAGCCGCAGAGTATTACATGATTTGTTTTCGAAACTCGAAAAGGGACGCCCATTGGGTGTTTTAGTAATACTATCCCTATTGTGACGTCTACTATACCCATGGTCCCTCACGCGTCGAGGTCCCTCAGATAGTTTTTTCCACCATCGTGGTCTGTCGCTGGTTGCAGGGTTCTTTCCGGCTAACGCGTTTGATTAAACACGTTTTAGAGTTTCTTTCTATCCTTACATCAACCGCCTATTGCCCGCTGCACTACAAACTGCTTCGGCTGCCTTCGACGGACGGCTCCATCGTCAACGACACTCAACTGTTTCAAAGAACAAAGACTGTGGCATACAGGGGCCTCAACCCATCACAGTAGGGAGAGTGAGGGAGGTCACATACTTGTACCCCTTTAGAGAATGCCTCTTCTGACCCCTTATCTTCCCTTTGGTCGCTGAGCTGCTCTTTCCAGTAGCAATACTTTTAAATTCTGCCCTTCCTGCATCAGGAAATTCCCTTGGAAAGACATGCAAGTCCTGCAGACCTTTCTGTCCAAAAACCCTAAAAAGCCTTCGGACCAAACGCTGGACTGCCCACGCCATGCAGGCTGAGCTCTCAATAAATGTGGCGGCGGAATCCAGCGAGGGCAACATCGATGTGACGCCAAAGGCGACTGAGGTTCGATGGAATCCCGTGTGTGGTCCCCCGGCTCCAATAAGCATGCCAGCAGCCCTGTGACAGAGACATCACCCGTCGGCTCAGGCGCACACACACTTCCAGCCACACTAAGCACGCACCCCACGGCCAACGGTCGACTGTGTAGTCGACCGTTGAGAGCAACGTGGTGTTAAATGAGAGGTCCTCTAAGTCATCCCTGTCCTCTGGGCCATCGCGCTTGCCGCACGACAGGCCTCCAAAACAGGCGCAGAAAACTGTTTCAGACACCGCCTAAAAAAAGCCCTCCTCTCATGTGCCGAAGGGCATGCATCTAAAGGCGCTTCGGCGTCCCGCGCCTCCACTTCAAAAATGAGCAACTTATCAAAACACTTGTCCCGGTCACACTTTTAAAGTAAAAAACTTTGAAAACAGTAAAATCTTCGATGCCTTCACCGTCACAGCCCTCTACCTCCAAGGATAGCACCCCTTCTCCCTCTGGAGACACGCTTTCAGGGGTTATGCATCACAAGGAACAGCCACCGTTGCAACACACCTCTACACCCTCCGTATTTCCCAAATCAACTGAATGGACCCCTCAGATTTTCGATAGGATTATGAGAAACATTTCCTGCTTTCTGGACTTCATGGGCAAGCGCTATAAGGAACTTCAAAATCTTAGCCAGGGATAAACCATCTAATAACAGGCAACGTATGGACATTTCACATCCCAGCACTTCCACCCAGACCCATGCCACCTCTCAGTACAATGACCCCTCTCAAGACCTCTAAGTTATAGACCTCTGCAGGGGGACCAGTATAGCGAGGACAAATATTATGACAAGGAGGACATCTACATCATCCAGTCACAGACTATCAAGACCTGCCGATGGCTGACTCACCAGTCGACAATCCGCTCCAATATAATGAGCTACTTCTAAAGTCCACACAACATTTTAAAATAGACACCCAGGAGGCACATGTTGACAGGGAGTTTGTGGAATACATTCCTGGCAACAGGAAATCCGCCACACTGTTTATCCCCCCTCTTGCAATCCATCCAAAGGTGTGCATCCAGCCTTCTTTTCGTACACCAAACCTCCCGACGGCGGTAAACCTTTGCATCAAGAAGTTATTCAAGCCAGTTCCTACAGACCCTCTGTACATCAGGGGTCAGCTTAAAGCCAATTCCTTGGTCGTTACCACTACAAGGAAAAGGGCAAGCACACCCTTGACCTCTGTGGAGGGCCCACCAGATAAGGAAAACAAGAGGATCTACACCTTCAGCAGAAAGGTGGCTTCCTTGGCTGCCTGCCAAACTAGGATAGCCAACAACACAACCCTTCAGGCTAGCTGTGGTTGTCATAAGTTGGACGAGCTAGAACAACAGATTGAAGCAGTCCCAGAGCCCCTAAAGTCATAACTTTTAAAAACGGTGTCAGAATGCAAGCAGTTTAATGTTATGTTAATGTTAAAGGACATGCATACCGTACATTGTCACCACTGGAGTGGTCCCCTGACGCTTTGGTAGATATGAAAGGTAAGAGGGTAGGATGGGTTGGTAGGGTATATCGGGAGAAGGTATAGCGAGAGTTGTGATGTCCTGTTGACAGCTTCAGTTCCGTTAACACTATTCGCCGAGCATGGGTGTTATTTACGGACTCCCATGTGCTGTTGTGCGGGACTATGTGCGGTTTGTTTTGTTGTTGCAGTTTAGTGAAGTGCATGCAGATTGTTGTGAAGAGAAGTGGTTGTGTTTATCGTCTGAGAGGTGTATGCAGAGGGTTGAGGTTTTAGCGGTTGGGTTAGTGAGGCTTTTTCTTACCGCGTTGCTACGGACATCTGTGTTAGGTGGCTCTGTCCGTGCTGTGGGCTAGGGTGTTTCCTCGCCTGATTCTGGGCATGGCTTGGGTGTGTATTTTCTGGGCTCTTTCCCCGGTTTCTTCCTTCCATGTGCACTTGTTGGGCGTGTTCTATTTCTTGTGGTGTTTGTTTTTCTAGTCGTTTCCGTCTGGTTCTGAGCCAAGTTTAGAGTAGGTTTCCGAATTTTTGGTGATCCTTCGTATTGCAAATTTCTTTTGGCAGGGTGTTCCAATTTTTTGCTTTGGTGGGAGAAAGAGGATCCTCAAAATGTTGTCTTGGTTTTGGTTCCAGGTGGATGTCGTTGCTTGATCTAAATGTTCTTGCCGGTAGATAAATGGTTATTTTCTTTTGTCAGAATTCTGCTCCTTTGCCCTGTATTGGTCTCTAATGCACATCGTTTTGAACAAGATTAGTTGTTTGATTGGCATTCAGTGCAGCATTTTTAGCGCTGGGGTGATGTGGTCCCTTTGTGATAGTTTGAGGAGAAGTCTGGCTGCTGCATTGTGGATGCGTTGCAGTTTCTTCAGCAGGTGTTCCAGCATTCCGAGGAATAGGCTGTTGGCATAGTCTATTCTGGACATGATGAGGGCGATGATGGCAAGTGTTTTATGAGTGAAGGAGAGGAATGGTAGGATCCTTTTTATTGTGCGTAGGAGAAAGAATCATTTCTTGATTACTGCGTTTTCTTGTGGTTCTAGTGTTGGTGCGTTGTCCGTTAGGACTCCAAGGTTTTTTGACTAATTTTGACGGTGTGGGCGCTGTTCTAGTTCTGTGCCATGGGGTATAATGGTTATTTTCATGGTTTTTGGATGTAACCATGATTCTGTCTTGCTTGGGTTGATTTTGAGGCTTTGTGTTCATCCTTTCATAGAGTTCTTTTAGACAGTCTTCCAGCGTTGTGTTCTCATCTTGTGCATCTTAGATTTAATAGATGATTTGTGTGCCGTCTGCGTAGTTGTAGCATTTAAGGCCATGCCTTTTAATGAGCTTGATTAACGGAGTCCGGTAGATATTGAAGAGCAGTGGGGATAGGGACGATCCTTGTGGTACTCCACAGTTGGCATCCCGTGGAGTGGATTTGAAGGGTTTTATCCAGACCATTTCCATTCTATCAGTTAGGAATGACTTAATCCAGAGTAGGGCTAGGTTGGTTATTCCTGTTTCTTCTAGTCACTTGATGAGGAAATCACCTCATGCCCAATAAACGGACGAGTCCATAAATGTGACAAATTGCTACTTTATTAATCCAAGCAGGGATATGCACACGGATTCTACAACTATAAATGTACCCTCAGCTCATTACAGGTAGGCAGTGAGTTTTTAAACTGCTGTGACCTCAAAACCAACAGATACATTCCTCGCTCTTAGGCGAAATGGGATTGGGTGAACCGTATAGGCTTAATTTCAGTCTATAGGTGACAGATAATTTGATTGGTCTGGCTAGATCTGGTAGCACCGCTTGGCGCCACCCCCAGGAGGTAAGGTGCAAGCCTTTTCAGTTTAGGAAATTTACCAGCATGTGAACAAAAAATTATGGCTGTGGAAGGTGATCTCAGAGCACTGCCTGTCTTCCCCTAATGTTGCCACTTCCAACTTCCCAAGCCCAAGCAAAAACACTTTCTCCATCTTGTTCCTGTCTTCAGTTTGAAGGGAGCAATCTTATCTGTCTGAATGGGCCTTGTTCCCTCATTCCAGGTCACGTGTTCAGGGACCGTAAAAGTGAATTTCGCCTGCATTTATGAGGGATTTCAGTCTTCTGTCCTTGTAAGTGCTGTATCTTTTCTGCTGACTCAAACTCTCTCCCAAGGTCCTTGGCAAGGATGAATGGACATGCTGCCTGCTCTGCCAGATCTGCTTTGTGTTTCAGTTTTAAGCTTTCCCAATTCATTTAAATGCAGCTGTGGCTTCCATTTTGCTTTTATGGCTTTTCTTGGTAATTGCTTTTCGGTCTCAGCAAGCAGTTCATATGTGTTTTGCACCTGGAAAATGTCTCTGTGGGTGTGTTCAGCCATGTCACCTTTTCATGATTACTTTGATGATGTCATCCGGGTGTGGTCTGTGGGGCTGCCTCAGTGGGTGGCATCCATCCTCTTGGGGGTATGTTGGATGACACACTCGAAGCCCCTCGCCACAGATGGGCGTCTTGTTTTTTCACACCTTCGTCACCCGCCTCAGGTCGCTTCAGCAGGTTGGTTTGTGTTCCAGGTCATTTCCTCTTCTTCACCCTGCTCAGCTTCAGCACCCTTTTCTTCCCCCGCTGCGCATCCAGTTCGGGCATCCATTCACGTCTGTGTCTTTCTGGGGCACCATCAAGGCTGGTGTGCTCGCTGGCATTATGGTACATTTTCTTTTTCATTTGGGTGGCACCTACATGTGAGCTTCAGACCCAGTGTTGGTTTGCGGATAGTGTTGCCTCTTCTCGTGCCATGTACCCTTGGAATGAGTCTGTGGCCTCTTTTCTCTCCACTGTTCACTGAATCTTCATTCCGGCAATGTCTTGTTAGCATTCTGGACAGAGGCCTACCTTGTTTTCTACCCAGGTAAGCATCTTGAACTTCTTGATGTATCTCCACTGGAAATGCCAGGAACACTTGTGCTATGCATCCCTGCAGCCTTCCTCCCATTTTTCTCTTGCAAACTCTTGTGCACATACAGTTAGCTGGTGTTTCTTTTGACAGTCAGGCCATCCTCCCACCTTTCTTCTTTTGCTCTTGAGGCATTGCAGCTCCCCTCGTCTAACAATTCCTTTGTCTGGACCTTTCAGTATGTGTGGTCAAGCAATCTGCATTCCAGCAATCCTCTAGCATTGTCCATGTGTTTATGTAACTGTCCTCATGGGGTTATTTCTCCTGTGTCTTTCATAGTAGTGTACCCTGCTTTCTCTGGAACCGCCTTAGAAATCTTGTAGTTAGAGAGCCATCCAAGATGGCCGCCTCCTAGAGAGCTCCGTGTGGCTCTCCATTAATCCTGCGACATCCTCGCCTCTGCGGCATCCAATTCACCCAAATCTGCTACCAGGTGCGCTAGGAAGGCGCCCCTGATCACCCCGAGACCTTTTTCCTCCCCAACGGCGAAGCACCGGCCGAGATCCTGCTCGAGCGCCAAGGCCCGCGGACCACACCAGCAACAGGCCAAGAGGGGAGGAGCAACCCGGGCCCGAAAGCGCTGAAGTAGCGGCGAGCCACCCGGCGCCCAGAACTGGCAGCGACCCGCTGGGTCAGAGACCGAGGGCACACCAGAGAACGGGTTGACGTGCGCACGACAGCGCCCAGAGACACACGGTCTCCGTCCCCGCAGCGACCAGGCAGAAAATCCAGCGGAGATCGCCAGACACGAAGGTAGGATCCCCATCCAGCGCGAAAGGTCGGCTTTCCCGACCCACCAGGCTGCTCAAACCCCTTTCGCCAGACACCGTGTAAACTCAGGAGGCGCAACGACAAGCCCCACACAGACTGCCTGCCTTGGCGCCCACCCGAATAACGGCCACAGAACATTCCCGCTGCCCCTTCATCCCGACGCCGCACAAGCCCCATTACCCGGCAACGACTCCCCACTCCAAGGCCTGACCAAGTCCCAACAGACGGCAACCGGAGCGCCCGCCAAAAGCGACGAAGATTACCCCCGCTGCCAGGCGCCACGAATCCCCCCTTCAAAATCGGGTGCTCCAAGCACGCACATCACCTGCCCCATAATCCGAGCGAACCAGGCCCCACACTCAGCTGCTTCCAGCTCGACAAAGGTGGACATTGTTGGCCTCTCTCACAAAACAGCGCAATACCCGCCAAGACCGGAAGACACCCTAAATCTCTCTCACTCAGCGGAGAGCACGAACGCGCTCCGGCACGGTGAACACTCGCCATCCTCACCAGGTCGAAAGCATCGGACTCGCTATAAACACCAGTGGGGGGTGGTCAAGCATTCAACGCAGAAACAAGAGCGTAATGGGGAAAACAGACAAAACCCAAAAGAAATTGAACTTCGACGCAAGCCATACCAGCAAACCCCCCAACGAAGGGTGCAGAACAGCGTCCCCAACACCCGCTACTTCCATGTCGGACGAGCAGATACCAAGCTTCGACATTAGGGAAATCCTGATGGACCTCAAGGCGGGGATTGGTGACCTAGGCAGCAAACTAGACAATCTCTCGTCTAAAGTAGACCAACTCCAACACAGGCTCGACAAGCACGCCGATAGGCTCGACACGGTGGAACAACGGGTCTCCGACCTAGACGACGGCACGTCGGCACTGACCACGCGGATCTCCACCCTTGAAACCCAAATGAAGGCAGTCTGTGCCAAAAATGAAGACTTAGAAGGGCGCTCAAGAAGAAACAACATCAGAATATTAGGAATCAGGGAAAAACAACTTCAAGGCAAAATGGAAGACCATGTTGAACAGATCTGCACAGCGCTCTTCGGGAATGAACTTTCCCAGCTATTCGTAGTCGAGCGCGCCCACAGAATTCCAAATTCAAGACCAATCCCAGGCGCAAACCCACGGCCAATTATTGCAAAACTGTTAAATTACAAAGATCGCGATGCGATACTCAAAGCAGCCAGGGAAAAAGGGAACCTCCAGTACGATGGAGATCCAATTCAGTTCTTCCCAGACTTCTCCCCCAGCGTACAGACTCAGAGACGCTCCTTCACCACCGTAAAGAGGAGACTGCAAGACAACCAAATACTCTACTCAATGCTATACCCGGCAAAGCTTCGCGTTCAACATGATGGGAAAGCGTTCTTCTTCCACACACCTGATGAAGCCAGCGACTACCTGGACCGAGCTGGCTGCAGGCCTGCCCCAAACAACCCCAGGCCGCAGCGCGAAAACCAAAGGCGCAGAGAACCACCATAATAATCGTCCCGGGCAGCCGAGGGAGACGACCTCCTGCCTCCAGCGCATCCACGCAAACCCATGCCGCAGAAAGTGACACTTCTAGTTCGTAGGAGAGCCACCCTTGACTCCCGGGAGGCACCTAGTGCCCCACGCACAGCAACCCTTACTGTTTGTTGATGAAAAGGGAACATCGCGGGACTGTTGGGGTTTGCCCGCGCGTGGGAGGGAAGTTAAGTGTACCACACCACCTCCAGTTGAGGTGGGTATCCTCACAATGGTTCAACAGTGAGGAGCATCCAGGTTCCGCGCCATCTCCCCCACACCCCCCCGCTTCACTAACGCAAACACAAAGCCCAACCTCCGAACCTCCCGACTCCATTCTATCCGCCAGATCACTCCCAACTACAATACCAACAATCTTGAGAAACAGACGACGAATCAACATAGACCCTAATTTACTCCATTCAAAGTCATAACCTGGAACATAAGAGGAGGCAATGTCCCATCGAAAACCAGGAAAATCCTCCAATACCTAAGGAGACATGAAGTGGACATAGCCATGATTCAAGAAACACACTTGCTCCCAGGGAAGGACCATCAGTGGGCCAAGAGTTGGGGATGCCACAGGTACTTCTCCTCTTACTCGTCATATTCTAGAGGAGTAGCGATCCTTATACATAAGAGGATTGGCTTCCGCCTTGTCCACACATCCAAAGACATCGAAGGGAGGACAGTCCTCGTAAGTGGCATCATAGATGGCCAAAAAATCACCCTTGTCAACTCCTACGCACCAAACGTAGACGGCCCTGACAACTTCAGCTGGGTGCTATCCCATCTCTCGTCTCGAGACCCCGCAACCATAATCTGGGGTGGGGACATGAACACAGTGCTGAACCCGGTGAAAGACAGATCCCACGCTACCCCACACCCTCCGTCCAGAGCCTGCCTCCAAATAAAAGAAATATGCAAAGCATTCGACCTGAAAGACTCATGGAGAGCATCAAACGGAGAGCGGCGAGAATACACATTCCACTCCGCACCACACAACTCTAGCTCTAGAATCGACTGCCTTCTGACCTCAAGGAACGGCCCATGGACCAGCGGCTCATGCGACATCCAACCAAGAACTCTCTCAGACCACTCCCCAGTAACTCTCGTCCTCATCCCGGCTAATCCCAAACCTCCCCTAACGAGGTGGCGCTTCAAAACAGGCTCCATGCGAGACGAGGTCTTCGCGACGGAACTGAAGAAGGAGATCTCGATGTTCCTTGAAGCCAACACAGGGTCAGTTTCCTCAGCCAGCACGCTCTGGGAAACTCTGAAGTGCTACATCAGAGGGGTCTGCCACGCCAAAGAAAATGGCATCCTGAAACTCATAAAGCGGGAGCTGGCAACCAGCGAAGAGAAGCTAAAACAGCTAGAACTTCAAGGCACCGACACAAACAACCCAACAAGATCAGTCGCCCTGAGAGAAGAGCTACAAAGATTCAGGAACGCCGCCGATCGCGAAGTGAAATTCCTAAACCGCGACAGATTGGTCAGGCAATACGGCGAGGGGCAAAAACCGGGCGCTCTTCTGGCAAACTTGGTCAGAGCCGACAATAAACTGCCCCCGATAGAAGGGATCAGGAACAAACAGGGACAAATGGCCCACACCGACGAAGACATGGCAGAAGAATTCAGGCTGTTTTATCAAGAACTCTACAGTACTAGACACAACGGAGACCCAACCGCCGCAAGGGAGTACCTAGAGGATACTGAACTGTACTGGGTCGAACAACCCCTGCGAGAACCGCTGAATGAGCTAATCACTCAAGAGGAGATTATTGATGCCATAAAATCCCTCCCGAACTCCAAAGCTCCCGGCCCAGACGGCTTAACCGGGGAGTTTTACAAAGCCTTCGCACACACCATCGCTCCCCTTCTGACGGCAGTTTATGAGGAGTCGTTGGAGAAGGGATCCCTCCCCCACTCTACCCGAGAAGCCAACATCATCCTTCTGCACAAACCAGGCAAACCATCGGAGGACTGTGCATCATACAGACCCATCTCCCTCCTCAATCTCGACAACAAGATACTCGCGAAGGTACTTACCAACAGACTACTACCACTGATGCCCACCTTGGTACTAGCAGATCAGGCAGGCTTCATACCGGGCCGCAATACAACCTTTGGCATCAGGAGGCTGTTCAGCGTCATCGAAGCTCTCGATCCCTCAGCTCAAGCAATCGCAGTCCTCCTCGACGCCGAGAAGGCATTCGATTCAGTGGAATGGCCGTTCATGTTCTCCGTACTCACCAGAATGGGGCTGGGTGCGCGCTTCATCAAACTTGTTTCTCTATTGTACAACAAGCCACGCTCCAACATCATCGTAGGCACGGCAAAATCCGCTCCCATAGAGCTCCAACGGGGCACCAGACAGGGCTGCCCGCTCTCAGCACTCATCTTCGCCCTGATAATGGAACCGTTGGCCTCCAACCTAAGAGAGCATAGACAACAAAGAGGGCTCGTAATCGGACCGCACAAGCTCATTACGTCCCTCTACGCAGACGATGTGGCATTGCTCATTCGGGATCCCGAAGAAAATCTAAACCCGGTCATGAGGGAGGTAATCAAGTTTGGAACAGCCTCCGGCCTGAAGGTCAATCCAGCGAAGTCCATCATATTCCCGCTGACCCCTACTACCAAACCATTCGCGGATGACTTCCAGTTCACATGGAAAACGTCCAAAGTCCGGTACCTGGGGGTCCATATGTCCCTGAGTTACCACGAGGTGTTCCGCGACAACTACGAAGAGGTAGTCAAGTCCCTCCAGGAAAAAGTGACGCGGTGGAAGTCCTTACCGCTAACGCTCTGGGGGAGAGCTTCCCTGGTCAAGATGGTGATTCTTCCAAAACTGTTGTACCTATTCACCAATATCCCTATACTGCTACCCCAAACCTTCCTGAAAAGACTAAAGAGTATGGTCCTTGAGCTGCTCTGGGCAGGCAAACCAGCCAGAGTGGCGCACGCAACGTTGACACTCCCGGTGATGAGCGGGGGCCTCGCCCTCCCAGACCTGGAGAAGTACTTCTGGGCAGCCCAGGCGCAATTCCTCAGCCATTGGTACGCCACCCATACAATCAGACCTCACGTGCAGGTGGAGCGAGCCCTGGCTACCCCAAACTTGTTAACAGCAGTCGTCTTCAGCCAAATTCCCGTCCCCAACTGCACCATGAACGCAATGCTTTCAACGTACAAGGTCTGGAAGAGACTGGCTCAAATATACGGGGTACAACCTCGATACTCTCCGTTATTGCCTGTAAAGTTCATCCCAGGAGTTCCACTGACATCTGAGAAAGTATTTCACCAGTGGGTTGACAAATTACAAATAAAGACCCTGGGAGACTTCTTCACGGAGGACGGCTTTATAACACCACAACAAGCAAAATCGAAAGGCGGCAACACCGCACTTGACACATTCCTATATTTCAGGACCAGGTACACTCTACAAGCTCTCTTGCCAGACTTCCCCCAACAACCCCCAACCTGGCAACTACTCCACAATGCCATACAGGCGCAAGGCGAGGGCAAGCTGGTGTCGCAAATCTACAAATCCATCATCACAGACACGACACCCAAACTTACTCAGGCAAAGACCAGATGGGAGAGGTCCCTACACATGACCATTCCAGAGGAAGATTGGACCTACATCCTGAAACAGACACAAAAAATAGCTCTCAACTCTCGCCTTAAACTAATTCATTTCAACTTCCTCCACCAGACCTATTACACACCAGCAAAAGCTAACAGACACCACCCGGAGGCGGATGCGAACTGCGAGAGATGTGGGATGCAACCAGCAGACTTCGTCCACCTCGCATGGGAGTGCCCTGAAATAACACCCTTCTGGAGCCGAGTCTTGGAGACGACAGCAGCAATAGTGGGTGAGGAGATACAACCGAGCCAAACGGCAGCCTTACTCGGCATGACAAAATCACTTTCCGCCCCGTCAAGGACATTGGCAGGACTCCTGTTGACACTTGCCCGCAGGAGAGTGGCTATGGCCTGGGGTCGAGGCCCCCCTCCAACAATCCCTGCCTGGCGCAGGGACATTCTTTACTGTCAGGATGTGGAAACGGACTTTATTAAGTCACTACCCTTACATGCCCGCCCACCTGACATCTGGGGCCCGTTAGTACAATTCCTGTTAAACGAAGCTGAGGAGACACCTGACATTCGGCCAGGCACCCCTGGCACAGGAACAAGCCAGCTGTGATGACACAGAGCTAACAACACCGGCCACATGTCTCAAGTAACCGGAAAAAGACTGCACACCCATAGGAGTCACAGGACTGAGCGGGGGGACAGGGGGGAGGAGAGGGCGGGAGGGAGGTAGGACATGGCGCAGAGTTAAAACCACCCTAATGTGGGTGCGTAGTTGTTTAATGTTTTAAAAATCAAAAATAAAGGTTTTAAAAAAAAAAAAAAAAAAAAAAAAAAAAAAAAAGAAATCTTGTAGTTGCTCATGACCTGGTAAGTGGTAGAATTGGCATGGCAGCCCTTCCCCGAAACCTCCCTCCCACATTGGTCACATGGTGGTACTATATATCGTTAGTGGTGTTGGCCAAATTGGTCATACAAGCACTCATATATATTTTTTCTCTTTTAATTGAAATATGAATGTTCTATTAAAGCTACTTCAAGTCTTCATGTTACTAGAAAGGGGTAAAGTCACTACTTTTCATTTAAATACAGAAAATAAGTATGTTAATATTTCCCTGTTATAGTCCTAAGAGGGGACAGATGTAGAGAAAGCAGAGTACAAAACAATCAGAGCCACAATCTTTTCCAGCGGTGCAATTCCACAGGTTGCAAATGTGTAATCTCCTAGCAACCCAACATATTTACGCATTCAATGACTCTTGCACCACGAGCATGGGAGGCCACACTCCAATATTGATAGTGGGACCCATCATTCCATTTGCAATACATTTTAAAAACATTTTTTTTACAGTTGCCACCCCCATTATCACATTCTTCTCCATCAAAGATCAAGGCATAACATAAGCAGTGTTGCATAGAAATTTGCTATGCAATTCTGTAGTTTTGCTAATCAAATGAACACTTGTGTAGCAAAGTTAGCTATTTAAGTTGCCCTCTTCAATGAAAGCACTGCTCGCCCTGCATTCCTCTCTTGCCGTTGGTGCTCTCTTCATCCCCTTTACTCTGTTCACTTTAAGTGCTAATGAAGGGAAAGTGCAGCAGTAATCCTCTCCTCTACTCTTAAGTGCCAAATGCATGTGTAGGAGTGCAAGATTTTTTTTCTTCAAATAAATGCAAACCAGAAGTAATGGGTATGATAATTCTATTAAGCTTCCTAAATATATATCCTGTCTGGCAAAGACAAGTATGTGTCAACTTTATATCTTTTAAAAAGCCAGTCATGCAATTCCATTCCTAAAATGTAAGTTGTTGAATAATACATAATTGCAGTATTGAGACTGTAAAACCTTGCAGCAATCCATGCTCTACAGTAAAGTTTAGGTTAACTGAATTTCATAGTGTCAACTATATTTCATTTTTTTGGAGAAGACGCATCATGTTGACTAATGAACTTTTGAAAATGTACATTATCACATGATCAAATGCTTTTGATGGCAAACCTAGTTCTGTAACCTGCAGTTCGCATACATTTTGCAACTGGTGCTCAACCCATGATCAAACCCATACTCCCTGGACATTCTCAATTATCGACTAGTTGCTTTATACCAGGTACCCTGAAAGTGAGAGGACGACAAACTACAATATTCTACCTAGTTTGGCCAGTGCTCTGCCTGCTATGCAATCCACTCTGCTTAGTCTCTTCCTTTCCTCTTACATAATATACAAAGCAAACTAAATGCTTACGCAAAGTAGTGATCAATAGTTCCATCCAGTCTGTAGATCTACTGCAATGCCAAACACTGTAGTTAGCAGAAAGAGCTTGTTTTGCTTTATGATTGTACTATGTATTACCACCTGCAGGAGACAGCTGGCCAAACTGTTTTCAGAGCCTTATTTATCATATTGTTTGTGTCCATTCATGCAGCTAACCTTTTACATTTCACAAATACTTATCTATGGCCAAGTCATTTCGCCCACTCAGTCGAGTAGATTTAATGAAGGGTGAGTAGCATTTAAAAGAGATGTTTCAAACTTTTATTTAACATCAACTTTGTAGTAAATGTCAAATAAGTTTCACTGTGCATGGCTCGACTCTGGGTGGCAGCAGCGTGCCAAAAAAGTGGGTTTGCAGTGGCATGCACCATTTTACAGAAATTGCATTATAAATGTGTTGTCTTCCGTTGCTATGGGTCGAGTGCATTCTCGTAGGTTGAAAAGGTAAGTAAACAGAGTTACCCGACCTGCAGGTCTAGCTGAAGTTGTCTTATTTCAGCAGTAAGCAAAACTGCTGTATTGTTGCTCATTTCATGTCTTGGGTTCAGATACCATCCAGTGACATCATACAATATTGCTAATCAAAAACATTTTAATTGGCAAACTCTGCTAATCAATTTTTGAAAACTAATTTATGCCTTGAAGATCCTTGTTTTGTCCTCGTTCCCCCTTTTTTTAAAAAAACAATTCTTATTATTTTATTCCAAAAAACAACCAACAAAACCAAAAACAAACTTAACAGTGCATGTCTCAGTTATTCAGCATCATACACAAAGTTGCAGGTGGTCCCTGTTTTCCCATTACCCTCCCCCCTTAACTCAAGCTTATTCTCCCGCTTTTCCAGCTTCAGTGTCCGCTGCGGGTATTTCTTCATCTAGAGTTGTCGAGGAGTTCTGATTGTTTGGGTAGCGTTGGGTGGACCCCTGTAGAGTAGCTACCAGGTGTCTCCAAGCCATTAGGGTTTCGTTTCAACCTCACCCCCCCTACTAGCTGCCTCATACCATGCAACTGTCTCGGCTTCCACCCATTTCCATAAGTCGTGCCACCATACCTCTAATCTAGGTTTGTGGGTTGCCTTCCAACCCATGGCGATTCTGCGCTTGGCCAGTATATAGGCCAGGTCTTTCAATTTACTTACATGTCCCAAGTTGCAAGGTCTTACAAAACCCCCCATCATACAGGCCCATACAGTGATATGTGTACACAAGTTTGCCTAGAATCTCTTGCACATGCATTTCTGCTTCTTTTCAATAAAAGGTTACACATCTCAAATAAATATTACATTTCAAATCATGAAAAAAGTTACACGTAAACATTACAAATAACCAGAGCCTTTTACCTCTTCATGCATGTTTACCTATTCAAATTGTGCACATCTGAGTGCCGTCTTCCTAGTGCCATGCTTCATCTGTGCCTCTTGTCATGTACAAAAAGATAATCTTCACTGAAACCCTTTCTACATCTCCCTCACCTTCTACCTGTTACTTACCTCGTCTTCTCTTCACCTAGATATCCATAGGGGACCTCCCATACTCCCTTCACCTCCCCCAGTACTTACCTGCCATCTCTATCCACCTACTCTTCCCTTCTCCAAGTACCTACGTCTTGAAGTGTTGATCCTTCTCTTTGCATTGCTACCTTGTGGGAGAAACCCTAAGGTGTCTCAGCCGCTAGTCCCCGGGGGACCTGTCATCCAGGTGGCCAGGATACGGCCATCGTTATTGGATCCAGTTCATGGGGGTGGACCAGTGCGGCAGGATCACCTGGATGGGGGGGGCGGGTCCTCGAGGAGTGGAAGTGGGACACTGACGGGTGGGACACGGAACGCCCTTCCTTTTATAACACCTTTTCCCCATCCTACCCCGTAGGATACTTGGACGTTTTACCACCTCCCTACACCCCCTTTCCAATACACTTTTTTACACCACAAAAGACGACGGACTAACACCAGGCCCGTTTAGTTGACATGTCCAAACATAAGGGTCAGGCAGAGTCAGGCAATTGATAACAACCACATACACACACACACCTGATGGCCCTTTTCCTTCCCCACAGGTATAAAAGCTGGAGCTTTTCCAGAACGGCAGTTCAAGAGGAGGAAAAAGGCAGCGAGAACCGAAAGGACGACCAGGAGGGAAGTGCCCTTGTTTTTTTCCACCCAAACCCACGAAGCCTCAGAGAAAGGAATCACAAGGCCGGGAACAGCCGCCAGCATGTGGTGTAACGGGTGTCAACGGTGCACAGAACCCTCCTACACTGATAACCAAGTCAGGGAGAGACGCTTGCTACCGTGGTACCGCCCTTGACTCCAGAGACCAGAAATACCAAGCGGTTCATCACAGCCGGTGAGTCGGAGGGAGAACCGATAGTAAGCAGAACTGTGATTGAGCGAAGGTTGCAAGTGGCAACGTAATGTGAATCAAGGAACAAAGACTTGGTGTGTTACAGAACTGTTTAGAAAACCCAGGGGAAGACCAGGTGCAGATGTAGAGTGGTCCGGTGCCTTGTGGGCGCTCATTCGAAAGACTCTGACTGATCCCCTTTTTGTTGAAACTACTGATACCAGAAGGCCATAGGAGGGCCGACGCAAGAGGTCAAAGTGGTCATACAAGATTCGAGTAAAACCCCTTGTACGCTCGAAAGTCTTTGGCCGGTAACCAAGAGGAAAGCTATGGGAAACAAATCCTGCATTGTGTGAAGCAAAGCGAACTGTATTTGTGGCAAATGTGAACTTGGCTGAGGGATTGTGGTGACGAGAGTGAACCCGACTGAGGGATGTCCGCAGTGAAACATTGTTTAAAAAGACAAGGAGACTTGTGAGTATAACAAGTGATATAGTCTGAGAAAAAGGCTGTAGTGAACCCGACGGAGAGAGGCTAACATTGGAGAAGGATCTGAGCCCGGAAGAGGGGGATCCCAGGGTGAAGAGTCATCACCCAACGTTCATACGGAATTGTTATTTTGGATATATTAGACCAGGGGTGTACAACTGATTTTGACAGAGGGCCGAAAGTACCTTACATGAGGGCTATAGTGGGCCGAAAAGTAAATGTGGGCGGGGCGGGGCGTGGCAGGAGGCTTTTTAAACCCCCAAGTTGTACTAAACACATGGAAAAAGAATGTTTTTGAGGGGTAACGATTTTTATTTTCATTTCAAACTTACATTTTGTACTACACATTTTCCATTGTTACAATTTATTTCTATTTAGTTATTGTATCTCGCCTGTTTAATTAACTTATATATATTTTATTGACCCTAGATTGGATATGCCGTTATTTTGGACTGCTACAGTTTGCTATTTGAGTTGCCCAAAAAAAAAAAAGCCAAAGATGAACATCTCCTAACTGTGCCTGTTTTAGCTTTATTATTGGGTTCACTCTTGGAGTGCAACACTATGCCCCAGGGCCCCCTTGCCCCCAACCAAACACTATGCCCCATGGCCCCCTCACCCCAACCAAACACTATGCCCCATGTCCCCCTCACCCCCAACCCAACACTATGCCCCATGTCCCCCTCACCCCCAACCAAACACTATGCCCCATGTCCCCCTCACCCCCAACCAAACACTATGCCCCATGGCCCCCTTACACCCAACCAAACACAATGCCCCATGGCACTCACCCCCAACCAAACACAATGCCCCATGTCCCCCTCACCCCCAACCAAACACTATGCCCCCCCTCACCCCAACCAAACACTATGCCCCATGTCCCCCTCACCCCCAACCAAACACTATGCCCCATGGCCCCCTTACACCCAACCAAACACAATGCCCCATGGCACTCACCCCCAACCAAACACAATGCCCCATGTCCCCCTCACCCCAACCAAACACTATGCCCCCCTCACCCCAACCAAACACTATGCCCCATGTCCCTCACCCCCAACCAAACACTATGCCCCATGGCCCCCTTACACCCAACCAAACACTATGCCCCATGTCCCTCACCCCCAACCAAACACTATGCCCCATGGCCCCCTCACCCCCAACCAGACACTATGCCCCATGGCCTCCTCACCCCCAACCAAACCCCCCACCCCATGGCCCCCTCACCCCCAACCAAACCCCCACCACCCAAATCAGCACACACAAACCAGCACCAATACAGACCCGAACCCCCACCCCCCAACTCAGCACACACACAAACATGCACCCATAAAGACCCGAACCCCCCACTGCCCCCAACTCCAAACCCCCCACCCCCCAACTCAGCACACACACTCTCAAGCATGCACCCATACAGACCCGAACCCCCCACCCCCAACCCAGCACACACACAAACATGCACCCCATACAGACCCGAACCCCCACCCTCCCAAATCATCAACCTCTCAAACAAGCACCCATACAGACCCGAACCCCACCCCCCCAACTCAGCAAACATACAAACATGCACCCATAAAGACCCAAACCCCCAACCCCCAACTCCAAACCCCCCACCCCCCAACTCAGCACACACTCTCAAGCATGCACCCATACAGACCCAAACCCCCCACCCCCCAACTCCAAAACCCCACCCCCCCAAATCAGCACACTCTCAAACAAGCACCCATACAGACCCGAATCCCCACCCCCCAACTCAGCACACAAACATTCAAATCCAAACATTCATACACATCCGACAACCCCCCACCCCCGCATATCAACATGCACACAAAAAACATTCAAATCCAAACATTCATACACATCCGACACCCCCCGCATCTCAACATACACACAAAAAACATTCAAATCCAAACATTCATACACATCCGACACCCCCCCACATCTCAACATAACCACAAAATACATTCAAATACAAACATTCATACACATCTGACACACCCCCCCACCCCGCATCTCAACATACACACAAAAAACATTCAAATACAAACATTCATACACACCCCCACCCCCGCATCTCAACATACACACAAAATACATTCAAATACAAACATTCATACACATCCGACACCCCCCCGCATCTCAACATACACACAAAAAACATTCAAATCCAAACATTCATACACATCCGACACCCCCCCCACATCTCAATATACACACAAAATACATTCACATACAAACATTCATACACATCCGACACACCCCCCCACCCCCGCATCTCAACATACACACAAAATACATTCAAATACAAACATTCATACACATCCGACACACCCCCCCACCCCCGCATCTCAACATACACACAAAAAACATTAATACACACCCCCACCCCCGCATCTCAACATACACACAAAATACATTCAAATACAAACATTCATACACATCCGACACACCCCCCACCCCCGCATCTCAACATACACACAAAATACATTCAAATACAAACATTCATACACATCCGACACACACCCCCACCCCCGCATCTCAACATACACACAAAATACATTCAAATACAAACATTCATACACATCCGACACACCCCCCCACCCCTGCATCTCAACATACACACAAAATACATTCAAATACAAACATTCATACACATCCGACACACCCCCCACCCCCGCATCTCAACATACACACAAAATACATTCAAATACAAACATTCATACACATCCGACACACCCCCCCACCCCCGCATCTCAACTTACACACAAAATACATTCAAATACAAACATTCATACACATCCGACACACCCCCCCGCCCCCGCATCTCAACATACACACACAAAACATTCAAATTCAAACATTCATACACATCCGACACCCCCCCACATCTCAACATACACACAAAATACATTCAAATACAAACATTCATACACATCCGACACACCCCCCACCCCCGCATCTCAACATACACACAAAAACATTCAAATACAAACATTCATACACACCCCCACCCCAGCATCTCAACATACACACAAAATACATTCAAATACAAACATTCATACACATCCGACACACCCCCCACCCCCGCATCTCAACATACACACAAAATACATTCAAATACAAACATTCATACACATCCGACACACCCCCCACCCCTGCATCTCAACATACACACAAAATACATTCAAATACAAACATTCATACACATCCGACACACCACCCACCCCCGCATCACAACATACACACAAAATACATTCAAATACAAACATTCATACACATCCGACACACCCCACCACCCCCGCATCTCAACATACACACAAAATACATTCAAATACAAACATTCATACACATCCGACACACCCCCCACCCCCGCATCTCAACATACACACAAAATACATTCAAATACAAACATTCATACACATCCCACACACCCCCCCACCCCCGCATCTCAACATACACGCAAAATACATTCAAATACAAACATTCATACACATCCGACACACACCCCCCGCATCTCAACATGCACACAAAATACATTCAAATACAAACATTCATACACATCCGACACACCCCACCCACCCCCGCATCACAACATACACACAAAATACATTCAAATACAAACATTCATACACATCCAACACACCCCACCACCCCCGCATCTCAACATACACACAAAATACATTCAAATACAAACATTAATACACATCCGACACCCCCCCACCCCCGCATCTCAACATACACACAAAATACATTCAAATACAAACATTCATACACATCCGACACACACCCCCACCCCCGCATCTCAACATACACACAAAATACATTCAAATACAAACATTCATACACATCCGACACACCCCCCCACCCCTGCATCTCAACATACACACAAAATACATTCAAATACAAACATTCATACACATCCAACACACCCCCCCACCCCCGCATCTCAACATACACACAAAATACATTAAAATACAAACATTCATACACATCCGACACACCCCCACGCATCTCAACATACACACACAAAACATTCAAATCCAAACATTCATACACATCCGACACCCCCCCACATCTCAACATACACACAAAATACATTCAAATACAAACATTCATACACATCCGACACACCCCCCCACCCCTGCATCTCAACATACACACAAAATACATTCAAATACATTCAAATACAAACATTCATACACATCCGACACATACCCCCACCCCTGCATCTCAACATACACACAAAATACATTCAAATACAAACATTCATACACATCCGACACACCCCCCCACCCCCGCATCTCAACATACACACACAAACATAAAGCAAAACAAACCCGACACACAAACACAAACAAAGCACTTACCGGAGACGTGCTGGAATGCTGGAAGGCAGGTAAGCTGGAACACTGGAATCGTACTACGGCTGGCGTGGTCCAAGGCTGAAATGCCTTCCGGCATCAAGCCTTATGGACCACGCCAGCCGTAGTGCTGGACCTCCATTGGTACAGCACACACGCATTACGTGGCTCGTAGGAGCGACGTGGTGCGTGTGTGTGCTGAGCCAATGAGGGCCAGCGTTTTGTCCAGCCCGGAAGACAACAAAGACTTTCCTAATGGAGGGCGGCCGCGGGCCGCCCTCCATTAGGAAAGTCTTTGTGCCTTGCGGGCCGGACAAAAGAGCTGGCGGGCCGCAACTGGCCCGCGGGCCGTATGTTGTGCACCCATGTATTAGACCCTCGGAGGCACAAGACTTTTGCAGAGAAGAGACTTAACTACCGAAGGTCCTGATATCGCTGAGAGGAACTGTAGCCTCTTGCAGAAGAAGCCCAGGAGTGTGATGTGCTCAAGAGTCCCACCTTGTCCCGTTCTAGAAATGTGGCGAAGGGAGACCCCGGCTATAACATCCTGACTTATTATTTGTGAACCCATCTTTCTTTTCTTGTGAACACTATCCCACGCTCTTTGGTAACTTAACGGTAATGATTGGCAATCGTTTTTTTTTTTCTTTTTTAGTATAGGCCGTTTTATTTGACAAGATGCCACTAGGACTGCCATATTATTATTTGATGGTCGTAGCTTGTCCCATCTTACATTTAGGTTTAGATTAGGCATTTTTCTCACCCATTTATACAGTTTAATAAACACCCTTGAACCGTGATCACTTGTCTGTCTTTACTTTTGCCACCATGAGTTCCTTACACTTGCCCCAATGATGCTAGACGAAATAATGCCATCTCTAAATCCATCAAAACATTGAAACTTCCATTAATAATATGCAGAATTTGTTACTTACCTTAATACGCTCATTCTTTACTTGCTGAGCATTTCTATTTTGCACATTGTGCTTCCCTCTGTAGCCCCTCTTTCCAGGCCTTTATCTTGTGTCCAGTTAAACACCTTATTTCTTTTACATGGTCTGCTATTATTCTCTTATTGCAATAATACCGTCTGCCATGGTTGCTCCCTTTCCGCCAAAAAGAAAAATGGACAAAATAAAATCCTGCTAAAATAAGGCTTTGGTCCCTTTGAGCAATGTACTATGTCCTCTCTTCCCATGCCTCCAACCTAGTTCCCTTCAATGTGTAACTATCGTGCCTGCTGCCAGCTCACAGCATAATTCATTTCAATATCAAATCCTCTCCTTTTCTGGGTTTGTTCTTGTATTGAACCCTCATTTCCGCGTTATAAACCCACCCCCAGCTGTCTGAGTTCGCCTGCCCTTTCATCAAAAGCCGTCTCTTTTCCGGCTCGCCCCCTCATCCTTATTTCATGTGTCCCACTTCACTCTCCCCCCCCCCTCTCACCATTGCATCTCTGAAGCTTGCTCATAGCGTATTTGTCAGTTTCTCCTTCTCTGTGTGTGCCCTTCCTTTGAACAAAAGTGCCGTTAATATCGTGACAATATGCCTTTCATTTCTGCCGGTCATATCTGCTGTGTATACATTTACTGTGAAAAACCTTCCCATTCTACCGGCATGCTCTTGTGTCTTCCCTAGCTATAGCATGCTAACATAAATGATGTAAATAAAAATGACAGTGTTCCCCTAAATAGGGGTCCCCCCTCAACATGATACACTCCCTGTTCTATGCATGTGTACCTGCATGGCCTTGGTGCTTACAGTGGACCGTATTTGTACGTGATGTGTGTTTAACTCGATGCTTGAGAAATATGTCCTAATCTTCTGTGTACATTGTCTGTGCTCTGCGCCGCTAAAGTGTATCTTATTTATGTCTGAGGCTATAATTATGCCTGTCTGTGTCATTGCAGCCCTATCCTAACCCTTGAGAATATCTGCCTTCCTATGTGTGTGTGGACACATTCCTTTGCCAGTTAATGATAGCAAAATGCATTTGAACCTTCCAGTGCTATTTTTCTCCATAAATCAGAAAGCTGTACTCCCCTTTGCTTTGTATGCCTGCTCCATGTATACTTTAAAGTGTTCTACTCATTGCTAGTAACAAGTGCTTGCGAAAAAGCGAAATGTTTCTGCGCAGTGCCTGAAGAAATGCTCTTTAAAACCCTCTGACATGGTGTCAACCTTAAAACAGCAAAGCTGCTCTGGATGTCCAAATAAATTGTTTAACCCAAACGAGGTCTTCACATCCATGTACCCCATCACCCTTAAACCATTCTCCTTTCACTGTCCTTTCCTTGTTACATGAATGCTCATGTTAAATTCCTTCTAGTAAAATATCCACCCTGCTTGTTCCCATCAAACCATTCCCATTGTCAAAACAACATTCTTACCTATATATTTTATAAACATTTTAATAAAAGTAACCAACCAAATAAGTTCTTAATCTAGGGTAGCATTAAAATGCTTTTGGGGCAATTAAGGGCCTATTTTAATAACCATATTTTCCATAGCATGTCCTGATCCTTGTTCCATTGCCACTGCCGACCAAAAGCTGCTTTACTCCTTGTATAAAAAATGTTGGCTCTATATTCACCTATCATGTGTATTCCCCACACATTCCTATATCGTCCTAGATACAAGCAAAACTGATGTTCACCATTAAGCAGGCCAAAGAAATGGCAGAAAAGTAAATGGTTAAATCTTCAACACAAAACATAATGCCTGATCAATACAGTTTATAAGGTAAAGCTTTATAAATTCAACAACACTGGCAATAATAAATTGTTCAAAAATATAAAACATGCTCAAGTTCCATTATGTTATTCATTATCCCAATATAAATGTGCAATCTTGCATGTCAAACGCTTTAATGACAAATAAGGTCACTCCACAGCCCACTTCTTTTCCTGTCCCCAAATCACATCTTATAAGCCCCCATGCTCTGTCCCAGCTGTTTAAATCCCACGTTTCCCAAAAATTCTCCTCCACTTTACAATGCCTGAATTCCATGTGTTTTTCCGCAATGCAGAAACTCTCATTATTCTAAGTCGCCATGTAATGGACGTTGACACAACGTATTCCTATGTTGGAATTCCTACGTCTGCTGGTTTTTGCATACTCCTGTCATCCAAAAAACATTGTTTCTTTGGGTACTTGCTCCATGTATCACACTTCAATTGCCTAGCACAATGCTTAATACCATTTTCCCTTTGCTTAATTTTATGTCATGCTGCCCAAAACATGTGTTGAGAACTCTGCTGCATGCGCCATAGCTTTTCGTGCTACATAAGCCAGCTTCGCCTACCTGTGTTTTCCGCTCCCTTCCTTCACTGTTGGCCCGTGACCAACATCTGTTGGCAAAAGTATAATCTTCTAAACTCTTAAAAAGACTATGTAGGAGTTTTCTGCCTTTCCAAAGACAGAGTAAGCGAGGCTGTTTATTTAAACACAGAGAACAGAATATCTTTAGGCTGCCGCGACAAAAGAAAACACCATTACAATGTTTCTGACCACATAACACACACATTCTATGCATTCCTCTCCACAAACACCACTATTAATATACACTAAGCGCACACAACAAATACAATAAACACACACATATCACAAGTCACTTTCACTTTCACCTCTTCCCTAGGTCAGTCCATCATTCTTCCACATGCTTCCCAAATCCACTCCAATAATGTCAAATTGTTCTCATTATTTTCATTTGTCTTTTGATTTTGCATGACTTAAACCCCTCAATATGTTCTCCGCCAAACTTGTTCTCCACTATGGATCACAATACATTTCTAAAATGCATAAATGTTAAACCATTTCTCCCCACATAACAAAAAATCCTCCTCGCTCTCCACCGCCCTCTGTGTTCTCTGCCCCAAAGCCCAATACACAATTCTTTCATGTCATGGAGCCAATTCAAGTGCCAATCCTCTAACATAGACTCTGCCACCTTCTAAGTGCTTTAAGTCCTATTCAATAACCTCATTTGTGACATCACAAACCCTACAGCACGAGAACAAAAATAGTGAACAGCATCCCCTTCAATACAAGTCCAGTTTAAACACTTCCCCAAACACAGTGACACACTTAACAATACATCCATGGCCACCCTCCTGACTATCCTCAGAGCAGGCTATCCCAATAATTCTCTTGTGGTCCTCTTTGATCTACTGCATCGCCTGTAGAGTTCTACGTTTGCATGGTCAAAGCTGCTGCTAGAAAACCACCGAAACACTCACCTTCCATGATACGAGCTGGCTGTCTCTGGCAACCCTAGTCACAGGTATCCTTATCCATGAAAACAAGCTAAAATGCGTATCTCACAGGTATCCCAATTCTCCAGCATGGGGTCTGGCATGGATTCACATGCTCATGAATATTCCCCGTCGTCAGGCCGGGAATCCTCAGTAAAGAAAAAATCAGTATCAGTTTCGTTTCTGATCTGTCTTTCTCAGTAGTAACCAATCACTGGTCTCTGGGTCATACTGCCCCCAGCCAATGACTGCCCTCTCCCCAAGCCCCGCCTCTGGCAGCCATCTTCAGATTGTTACCGCACACTCAAGTGTTGGGAGTCCTCGTGTTTAGCTCTCGAGCTTTTGCTGCGTTTTCATGCTTTTTCAAAGAGAATTTCTCATTTTCTGGTCAAATGGAGCCTCAAGCTCCACCGTCTCCACATCCGATTAACGGGGATCCGTGTCGGATCTTTCTACGCCCCTCAAGGATGAAGATTTCGTCGAGTTACGCTTCTTGGAGGATTTCAGAAGTTTCTGCGGCCTACCCGAACATGGCCCAGGAGAAAGGAAGCTCGACGCCCGGAAAGCTGTTCAGGGTTTGCCCTGGATGCCAGCTGCTGAATGTGTTCAAGGACGACGAGCTCTCAAAATGTCTCTACTGCCTTCATGAGGACAAAACGCACATGGAGAAGGACTGTGCGTTTTGCAGGAACATGTCGGAACGGACCTTCAGGGACCGACACCTTCGTCTCTCCAACTGGCTGGAAGGAAAGAGCCCGTCGGGTGAGAAGAAGAAGTCCGAGCGGTCTTCTAAGTCCTGTGAGGGCGCCCCGGCGACAAGGGCCCAACAGAAGTCAAAGCACTGCAAGTCCGCGGGCACCGGGAGCGCCGAACGGTCGGACTCTTCGGCTGCCAGGCAGGGCGCGCCTTCCCCGGCACCATCAACCACGAGCCAACGCTCTGGTTCGGGGAAGAGGAAATCCGAGAACCTGGGTAAGCTTCTAGAGAGGCCCCGGTCGATCTCAAAGGATTCAGCCGAGGGGGAGCGAGGCGGTGACCCTCCCCCCAAGGTGAAGGCCTCAAGCACGCCCAAGGTGGTGAAGGCCTTGATTCACCCGGCCAAGGCCTCTATCGAGGAAGTCGCGGCGGCCCTGGCGCAGCCTGTGGAGGCTACACCAGTGGAGGTGACCTCAGGGCCCAAAGTTTCCCTGCCTCCGTGGAGGGAAGCCTCTTTCAGACCCATCGAAAAGACCCCCGTGAAGACCCCGGCGGAAAAAGAGGGGGGGGTGGCCATTGTGGACACGGACACAGCATCCGAGGAGGAGCTGGTAGAAGTCTTAGAGGGCCTCGATGAGGGTGTCGAAGAGGCCCGTCCCACGGGAGGGATCCTGACGAAGGTGACGACGAGAGTGACGGCGGCACCGGCGAGGGTCCTAGTTACCCATCGCTCTCGTCGCCGCAGGATAACTCGGCGGCCATTTTGTTGGCAATACAATCCTTATGTTCGGAGATAAGGACGAGATTGCCCTTACCACCAACAGAGGATCTGGAACCAGGCTCGACGGAGGAGCCAGAGCCGGACCCAGGCCCGCTGGGAAGCCCCCCAAACAAGAGAAGACGGATCCATCCTGAACCGCCATTATAAACCCTTGCGGCGTGCTCAGCCTTTGCCCATGTCCCCCATCCCTGTGGATGACACAGGAACGGACACGGCCACGACGGGTACCGACGACGACGGCGGTGACGACGGGATGGAGCTCCCATCGCCAGCCTGGGCCTCCCCGCCCGACGAGATCAGATCTTTCCATGCAATGATCGCCAGGGCATCCAAGCTTTTTCAGCTCTGCCCCGAAGAGAAGGAAGGTTTCCTTTACCAACGGCGCGAGGAAGACAGTCCTCGCCGTGCCTCTACTAGATGACATCTGGGACGAGGGTCTCACCCTTCTCAAGAACCCATCTATGACGCCTGCCAAGAGGGATCGGTATGAGAAGAAGTACCGGGTCCCCGACGTGGCCCCTTTGTGCCTTAGGGCACAACCAACCCCCGACTCGGTCGTCTCTGCGGCGGCCAAGAAGAAAGCGGGTGGGGGGGTCCATCAGCAACATCAACTTCCCTGCTGGACGGCGAAGGAAAGAAGCTGGATGCAATGGGACGACGAGTTATCTCGTCGGTGGCAACAACGATTAAGGCGGCCAACGCCCTTGTGATCGCGGCCCGCTACGACAGGGAGTTATGGTACAAGATCGCCCCCCTGTTGGACTTCCTACCGGATGACAAGAGGGCCAAGGCCCTGGAGATCTTGCAAGAAGGCGAAGTGGCGTCGGACCATGCCATTACGGTGGCAACGGACATTGCCAACACCGTTTCCGCCAGCTAGGCAACAGCGTTTGCCTTAGACGACGATGGGTGGCTCAAGGCGACGGATTTCCGCCAGGACGTACAAGCCAAGGTTTTGGACATGCCGTTCAACGGGAACAATCTGTTTGGGAAAACAGTGGATGAGTCCCTCCAAGCCATCAAGGCGGACACAGAGACAGCTAAGGCCCTAGGCGTTCTCCGGCAACGAAGGCCGTCCTTTCGGAGCACCAGAGGCAAGCAGGGTGGGGTGCCTCCAAGGCATTCGGCGGTGGCTACTCTACGTACCGCCAAGCGGCCCGCTCCTCGTCGCAGGAAGCCTATAGAGGACGAGGCAAGTCGGGTGGGCCCCGCCGTCGTCGCCAGAGAGGCCAAGGCGGCAAGGCGTCCTCCAAGCAAGATTGACCGACAGCGGTGTCGGGCCCCCACCGAAGCACCCCGGTGGGAGGCCAGCTGGCGAAGTTTGTCAGCATGTGGGAGTCCATCTCCACCGACCGTTGGTTGCTGGACGCCCTGGCCCAGGGGCACACCCTCAAATTTCTAAAAAAGTGCCCCCGCATTCCACCCGTGGCCAGGAAGGAAAATCACGTCCCTCAACTGCTATTGGAGGTAAGGGCTACGCTCAAAAAAAGGTGCCATCGAGCGTGTCCCGAAGAGGCTCCGGGGCTCCGAGTATACTCAAGGTACTTCCTCGTGAAAAAGAAGACAGGAGGATGGCACCCCATCCTTGACCTGCGACGACTGAACAAGTACATCAAGGCACAGAAGTTCCGGATGGTCACTCTCCAGTACGTGCTGGGACAGCTGGAGGAGGGCGATTTCCTGTCGTCGTTGGATTTGGAGGATGCGTACTTCCACATCTCCATTCTGAAAGGACACCGAATGTTCCTCAGGTTCGTGGTCCAAGGACGGCACTACCAGTTCAAGGCCCTCCCGTTCGGATTGAAGTCAGCACCCGGTTCACCAAGTGCCTCGCACCAGTGGCGGCGCGGCTGCGCCTGCAGGGGATCCACGTGTACCCCTAACTGGACGACTGGCTCATCCGAGCAAGGACAAGGGAGCTTGCCGTAGATCACACAGCAAAGACCGTCCAGCTGCTCACGGAACTGGGATTCTCCATCAACTTTCCCAAATCCCACCTGGTCCCGTCACAAGTCGCACTGTTTCTGGGAGCCAACCTCGACACAGTGGCGCATGTGGCCTCGCCGTCGGAGGAAAGGACGAAGGCCATCCTGGGCAAGGTGCAGCGTCTGCTTGCCACGGATGCGCCCTCTGCAAGAGTTCCTCGACGCCCGCTGGATCCAAGCGACGGGCAGCTTCGAGGACAGGATCCCGCTCAACGAGACCTTCCGACGAGCGATCTGGTGGTGGGGCACCCGCGCTCATCTGACGGCAGGCACAGACTTTCAGACCCCATGCCACCAGATAACGGTGATGACGGATGCCTCCCTGGAACGGTGGGGAGCACACACCGGAGAACTTCACGCGAGGGGCCTTTGGCTCCCGGAGGAGAAGACGCTCCACATCAACATCCTGGAGCTCCGTGCAGTGTTCTGGCCTCTCAGGTCCTTTCTCCCGTCCCTCAAGGGCAAGGTGGTGAGAATCTCCACCGACAACACCACCACGATGTTCTACATCCGGAAGCAGGGAGGAACCAGATCCCCAGCCCTCTCCAAGGAAGCCCAGGATCTGTGGCATTGGCCCGTTGCCCAAGGGATGTTTCTGGTGCCCTTTCATCTGGCAGGGATAAAGAACACCATTGCCGACTCACTCAGCAGGGAGCTGCGCTCGTGCCACGAGTGCGAACTATGTCAGGATCAAGTGGATCGACTCTTCCGACGATGGGGGGAAAACCGCCGATCGACCTGTTCGCGACGGCGATGAACTCCAAGTGCCAAAGGTTTGCCAGCAGGTTTCCCCAGCCGAGGAGCATGGCGATGCTTTCTCGTTCCCCTGGGCCAGCCTGTTCCTATATGCGTTCCCTCCGTTGCCGTTCCGACTCGTCAACCAGCTCAAGAGGTCCCGGTGCAGGATGATCCTCGTCGCACCGGCGTGGCCGAGGCAGATCTGGTTCCCGGACCTTCTAGACTTGTCAGCGTCCCCACCAGTCAAGCTGCAGACGGACACGGATCTTCTCTCCAGAGAAGGAGGCACCATACTTCATCACGACCCGGAGTCGCTGAACTTGCAGGCCTGCAGCACTAGTTTGGAGGGTACAATATCCCGGCTGACTGCAGAGAGGTCCTTGCAAAGGCCAGGGCATCCTCAACTCTCAAGTGCTACGGACATAAGTGGAAGAGGTTTTCTGTCTGGTGCCGTGCACAGAAGATTAACCCTCTACGGATTATGGCCCCTCAAGTGCTGCCGTACCTACTGTCGCCAAGTCTGGACTGGCTCACGCCTCCATCAAGATACATCTGGCTGCGATCGCCCGATACATCAGAACCACAGGACGGGCGTCCTTGTGGTCCCATCGCCTGGTGAAGGAATTTATGGAGGGACTGTTCTGATCGTTCCCGCCGGTGAAGGCCCCTGCCCTGGCGTGGGAACTCAACCTGGTGCTGACCAGGCTCATGGGGGCGCCATTCGAGCCCCTGCATTCGGCACAGTTGAAGTTCCTGTCGTGGAAGACTGCGTTTCTTGTGGCCATCACCTCCGCACGGCGAGTGGGAGAGATCCAGGCCCTATCCTGCAAGCCTCCATCCTTGACTTTCCACGACACGCGGGTGGTGCTGAGGACGCACCCCTCTTTTATGCCCAAGGTGCCGTCGGACTTCCACCTCAACGAGCCCTTGGTGTTACCTGTTTTCTTCCCGTCGCCTTCGTCACAGGCCGAGAGGAATCTGCACTCGCTGGATGTGGCTAGAGTGCTGAAGTTCTACGTGGACCGCACAAAGAGTTTTTGGAAGACATCACAGCTATTTGTGAACTTTGAACCTGTGAACCAAGGGAAGGCTCTCTCAGAGGCCATTCGACTAGAGCTATCGCTGCTACCACAGCGTTCTTGTCTGGTGTGCCCCTGCTGGACATCTGCAGGGCTGCTACGTGGAGGTCGACACACACCTTCACAAGATTCTACTGCATCGACCAGGATTCCAGGGAGGAGTGCGCAACCTGTTCGCCTAAGGTGAGCCTGGGGAGGAGGTAAGAATTGCTTAATGTTGAGTTTTTGATGTAATGCTTAATGTTGAGCCTTTTCCACCTCCCGTTGGTTGTGCATGTGTATACTGCTATGTATTCTTATATTCATGAGCATGTGAATCCTTGCCAGACCCCATGCTGGAGAAGGAACAAGTTACTTACCTGTAACTGTTGTTCTCCAGCATGGGTCTGGCATGGATTCACATGCGAACCCTCCCTCCTACCCCTCTGCGGCTCTTCACTTGGTCATACTGCCACTTTGTGTGCTACCAAATCTGAAGATGGCTGCCAGAGGAGGGGCTTGGGGAGAGGGCAATCATTGGCTGGGGGCAGTATGACCCAGAGACCAGTGATTGGTTACTACTGAGAAAGACAGATCAGAAACGAAACTGATACTGATTTTTTCTTTACCGAGGATTCCCAGCCTGGCGACAGGGAATATTCATGAGCATGTGCATCCATGGCAGACCCATGCTGGAGAACAACAGTTACAGGTAAGTAACTTGTTCCTGATCGATATTTGCATACTTTTTGTCATCTGTACTCCTAAGTCATTCGTCTAAGGTGACTGATCACCTGAGACCAAATGCCCCCTCACCAAACAGAAAAGATTTAACAACATTCCATATAAAACAAAATATCTTAACACCAACATCAAGCGGAACCTGTCCATACCCTCCCCTGTTTGTCATATTACACTCCATAATCTGCTGCTGACAAAAGAAGTAACGGACCCATAGCTGTTCCCTTCCCCCCTGTATTTTTCAGATTCCTGGGATCATACTTAAAATCTCTGCTGGTCTGCTGCAGCTCTCAGACTCGCTGTCACTCCCTGAGCCTGCCAACCCCACCTTCTGCTCTCCGGATCAGGCAGGAATGCAGGGGAATAGGGGAGAGACGCGATTTGCCACCAAAAGCACGAGCATCCATCTCTCTGCTACCACTTGAATTGTAGTTGGAAACGAGTTTGGCTCGAGGGAAAATCCCCTCTTGCCCAAAAAACAGAGGAGTCCAGAAATGTGGCAAATTGCTGCTTTATTAATCCAAGCAGGGATACGCACACAGATGCTACAGCTCAGAATGCACTCTCAGCTTATTACAAGCGGGCACTGAGTTTTTAAACTGCTGTGACCTCACAACCAAAAGATGCATTCCTCGCTCTTAGGCGAAATGGGATTGGGAGAACAGTATAGGCATAATTATAGTCTATAGGGGACTGATAATTTGATTGGTCTGGCTAGACCAGGTAGCTCCGCCTGGCACCACCTCCAGGAGGTCAGTGCAAGCCTTGTCAGTTTAGGAAATGTACCAGCATATGAGCAAAAAATGATGGCTGTGGAAGGTGATCTCAGAGCACCGCCCGTCTTCCCCGAATGTTGCAACTTCCAAGCCCAGAGCAAGGACACTTTCCATCTTTTATCTGAATGGGCCTTGGTCCCCAGCTCACGGTCACATGTTCAGGGACTGTAAAAGTGATTTTCTCTGACTGCATTTATAAGGGATTGTGGTCTTCTGTCCTTGTAGGTTTTGTATCTTTTCTGATGACTCGAACTCTCTCTCAGGTTACTTCGCAGGGCTGGACATGCTGCCTGCTCTGCCATTTCTGCTTTGTGTTTCAGATTTAAGCTTTCCCAATTCATTTAAACGAAGCGGTGGCTTCCATTTTGCGTTTATGGCTGTTCATGGTAATTGCTTTTTCAGAGTCCGTAAGCAGTTCATGTGTGTTTTGCACCTGGCTAATGTCTCTGCGGGTGTGTTCAGTAATGTCGCCTTTTCGTGATTACTTTGGTGATGTCATCCGGGTATGGTCTGTGGGGCTGCTTCAGTGGGTGGCATCTGTCATCTTGGGGGTATGCTGGGGATGGGCAGGGGGGTTGAGACCCCCTCAACAGTCTCTTAAGTGTTCATATTTGCAGTGTTCAAACTCACATTTGATGGCTAGACCCCTCAAAGCTGTTACAAAGTCTTCAATGGTTTCTCCTCTTTTTTGCTCCCTAGTTGCAAATGGATATCTAGCTAAAATATTTATTTCTTGACCTGTAAAATGTGTGTCCAATTTGGGTATACTGATCTAAAACACATTAAGACCAACCTGGCTTTACACCAACAGAACCTCCCACTCCTCCCCAACCCCCCACACTTTGACAGGCGACTCTGTACTGTTTCCTTTAGTTTCAATGACTAAACCCCTTCAATCGTAGTGCCAGCCAACTACCCGAAGCTTAAAATAAAACATGCCACACCACGTGACCGACATGCAATGCGTCAGACTTCAGGGATGTGTCTTCAGAGCGGACAGAAGATGGAGCGGACGGTACAGGTGAGTGGGGAGGGGCAGCAAGGGTAGACAGGCGGGAGGGCAACACAGCGAGAAAGGGATCCCCCTAAATGGACAATGGGAATGGGGACAGATGAGAGGGAACTTGCAGGATTAAGTAATGGCCGGCTTTCAGCAACATAGCTCTGTCACCAACAATATTTAGACAAAGAACCAGGTGGGCACATTTCTTGACACTGATCCCAAGGAGTTTTCTGATGAGGCGTCACTGATTGGCAAAATCATGCTAAGAAATGGGCTTATGCTGATGGACCGTGTTGACTCCAAATCCCCTGTGCGGACCGTTAGGCAAAGCTTGTATGCAGTACCCTTTGGGTGCATTACACACAACTCTGACTACAGGTATAGGAAACCCAACCTTTGGTATAAGCTTGTACTACACACTTTTGGTAGCGTGTTCAGCAGCCAGACTTATCTCAAGAGGCGTCAATGTGAGCTGTAGGGGAGTTGCACAGAGATTCACAGTGACAAGTATTCAAATAAACACGTAGACTTAAGGTTTCTTGAATAAACAATTATTAATTTATCAGTCAGTTAGAATAAGCCTTCTTCAGAAGGGGGCAATATAATAGGAATACACAAATACACTTCAATACTGTACACACTTAGTTTCTAAACCAGTAAAGAAAGACCCTTTTGGGATGGCCCACAGACACAACCTACACCCTCGGGTGACTTCAATAGCTAGGTTGCTGGGGACATTAATATCTCTTTTTTTTGCATTTAGAATACTCTTAGCAGTTGGCAAAAGGAAAAGGTTATTAGAACAACAAGAAACCAGAGTCCTTCAGTATAACAGGCTAAGCCAAAGTCAATGGGCAAAAGTCGTATATAGGATGAAGCACTTCTGGTAGGTAAGTAGAAAAGTCTTTGCACAATGTTTTTGAAGAAAAGAATCAAATGTAGGGCCACAACCTGATTAGACTTGTGAGAGGTAGAGGATGCAAGCAACTCTACCATGAGAGGTAAGTTCTCTCAGACTTTACAGTACCTTTGTATTGAAGAAAAAGTGCAGCAGATGACTTCTGTTCCTGTGCCTCAGTCTTGGGGACAAGAGGGGGAGGACTTCTGGGGACTCCTGCACTGCAATGGGACGGTCACCGCTCGCAACTGGCAATCTTTCCAACAAGTGGCACTTCAGTGTTTCAGCTCCTCGTGTCTACCGCTAATAGCAACACTGCGGTTCCTGGCTGTCGAGGTGGACATTCCTTGCTTCTGGGGTCCCACACTCTGTTGAGGGGGCTCAGGCTCAGTCAGTCCTGCTTCCTGGGAGTCCGGAGGGTCTTCTTGGAGCTCTTGGCCAACTTAAAAGCAGCGCACACAATCTAGTGTTCCTCTCCCTGGCTATACGGTTTCCAGCAGCAACTCTGTGGGAATTCAACCAGCTCAGAGAAGGATGTCCAGGTGGCTTACTTTGGAGTTGATTGGTCCCACCAACTCAAGGGGAGAAGTCGTCCTTGCAGGGGCTTCTCTGTCGATACAAATTTGGAGTTTCAGCACAGCAGCAGGGCTTCACCGGGCAAACCAACGGTCCAGGAGTTGCAGCAGGTGTCCTCTTCAATTTCCTCTTCGTTCCTTCGTCCAGTGGTTGACTCTGCCTTCCAAGCCAAAAGCCTTGCCCTTTATTCAGTTCTTTCCCATTCATTCCAGCCTAGCTGTCAGTCACCCAGCAGGGTGGCTTTTCTTGCTGGACAGTCAGCCGGACAATCACTACAGAGTGCATTTGGGTCTCCTAGGAGACTAAGCACAGGGAGTTTTGGGCACCTCCCTCACTTCCTGCCCACCCCAGACACCCTGGAGCCAGAGGCGGGCTTCACTCGTGAATCCCGTCAAAGGCAAAGCGAACAATGGGACCAAGCCTGGTTTGGCGCGCAGAGTAAATCTTTGCACAAAGAAATGGCAAAAAAAGACTGGGGCCATTTTGACGAAAATGGCACCCTTCGGTGCTTCAATGCAGCTGCAAACGCAGCCCGCGGTAAATGCACACCATGGTACTTGAAACAAAACCACTGCCACCAGCCAGCCAGTGTGGAAAGGGTAACATAAAAATGTTACATGAGAAATTAGACAAAAGGGGATACTAGGTAACCCCTCCAGCACCCTATTGTAAGATAGTGTGTGCTGGTCTAGAAAGTTACAAATGTAAGTAAAGTCAAATTCACTTTACTGCTCTGGGAAACAGTATCCCCGAGAAGGAATTTAAACCTTGGGAAAATCTGAAAGACTTCCCTGTGCCACTGCACTGAAGGTGCTGTGTGACACAATGTAAACGATGATGCCTATGGAGTTTGTCAGACTCCATAACCAAAAGAAACACAAGAGTTAAAAATCACATTAAAATACATGAGAGAGTGGGAAAAATAGTCTCACTCTCTCCAGGTTAACTGGGGGTCTCTAAGGTGGAGGGAATTAGCACATTTCTGAGAATTCCCCCTAACACAGACTTCTGTTTTTCTTTCAAATATTGAGAAGATGGCCATCCCTGTCCAGAAATATGCCCTCAGGGTTGCAGTCAATATCTGAAAGAAGCCTACTTCATCACCTCTCACAAAAAGCTGTAAGAAGAATATAAGATTTTACTGGATTGATCCCCAAGCCTCACTGTCAAACTTCTTGCACAGTTCTATGTGGTTTCTGTTCTGTGGCTCTCCATATGTAGATGAGCCAATTTTCCACACCAGTGCTCCACAAGGACAATAAGCAGACTCTTCTCCACTTACTGCAGGCTAATTCTAATGCCACCCTAGCTGTCTGTAAGAACTGCATGTGAAAGGTCATGTCAGTCTTCAGATGTTCCTTGCCTCTGGACAGGCATGATGAGATTGCAGCCATGTCATGATTGCAACACATTTTCCTCAAGTTGCTGAGGCATGTCCTTAATCACTTGTTAATGTCTTCAGGCCTGTGAACCTTGGCAATGGTGTATGCAGACCATTCTCTTTATGGGTTGCTTCAGTGGTGCCTGGGGACACCAGCTTGAATCCCGTGTTTCTGGTCCTGCCACCTACTAAGACTCTGCTAACCAAACAATAGAAAAGAACCATCGTTTTTCCTGAAGAACTGCTGAAATGAAAAAGGACCTCTGCACCCACGACTTCTAGGCCTTCCTTGCAGCACCTACCAGCCTTGGTAGCCTTCCCTGGGTACTCTGACCTCCATCCTGCCACCAACCCTTATTTGTTAGGGTCTGGACTGTGTGTGCAGTCCTTTTGTGAGGCTCCCTGGCCACCCACAGGTTGTCTTCAGTGGGCGAGTAGCAATTCATTTTGCCGACATCCTGCAGCAGGCCTCTGGTTATGGAACCATGGCCTGCTTCTCATCCATTGGGATCTCCAGGACTTCCCAGCGCTATGGTTTTCACCGCCTTCATTTCGGGGAACTGCAAGTAAATCTAAAATCTTTCCTACCTTACCACAATAACTGCAAGTTAACTATTGGTGTGTCTTGTTCAATCATATGGACACATTCTTTTGAAATACAAAAATACACTATTATTACCATTTTATTACCGTATTACCAATTACCATTTACTTGACTTTTACAGACCTGCAAACTGCCTTTGTTCCTTTGTTCTTCGTGTTCCTGAACTTTTAAAACCTCTCACTTTTATTTTGCTACTTATCTTGGATGTTATATACATTTTTGACTGACAAATCACTTCACCTCACCCAGTTAAAGCCTGACTAGGTGGATAGTATTGTACTATGTACTGATCCTGTACTGTTTAAGTATACTGTAAATGACATAAAATGTGTCTTGATGTTTGTTTACACTTACGCAACTTTATAATAAAGAATATATATTTTTCATTTTATACTGTTTTGATTCGTTTGGTGTATACATTGTAGCAGCCCTCTTCCGTCCTAAGGTGAAGCCAGAGTGCTCTGTCACGTTACTATTGAGAACGTTTGGATACACTTGGTGGATACCTTGTGCACACCTTACAGGTTTGGTCATTTGAACCTTTCACGAGAGGGCTTCAGAAGAACCTCCCTAACAGAATATATCAGCAGAGAATGTCTGTGTTATATGCTTTTTGATTGCCGGAGAGACACCACCAGTGTGCTACGTTTTAAATTGCACTAATGTTTTAGTACTGCAACCTTTTTTGGCTAGCGCTATAAATAAAAGTACTTATAAACACAATGAGCTGACAGGAATAACTGTGCCTTTGCTTTATTCCACAGGAGGTTTGCCATATGAATTAACTGAAGGAGATATTATTTGCGTGTTTTCACAGTAAGTGGGATGTCATTGCTTCTGCTCATCATTATGAAGGACTTTGACTTGCATAATGCTTAGCAGATATGTATTATTAGATAACCAGTCATTGTTCTTATTAGTAGATTCTTTTGTCCACTGTCAAACTTTGTATTTTTGTGGCTGCTTTGATTTGGGCACATACCCACTTTTCAGAAGCAAATGTATTACGGGTAGATTGGCCTAAAGTGACAAGTGTTTCTCCTTCAACCAGCCAATGACACAGGTTTGGTGTTAGGCAAAGTTTGTATGCAGTACCCTTTGGGTGCACTACACACAACGCTGACTACAGGTATAGGAAACCCAACATCTGGTACAAGCTTGTACTACACACTTTTGGTAGCATGTTGAGCAGCCAGGCTTATCTCAAGAGGGGCCAATGTGAGCTGTAGTGGAGTTACACAGAGATTCACAGTGACAAGTATTCAAATAAACTCATACACACAAGGTTGCTTGAATAAACAATTATTAATTTATTCATCAGTCAGTTAGAATAAGCCTTCTTCAGAAGGGAGCAAAATAAAAAGTAACACTCACATACACCTCAATACTGTACACTCGTAGTTTCCAAAGTAGAAAAGACCCTTTTGGGATGGCCCACAGACACAACCTACACCCCCAGGTGACTTCAATGGCTAGTGTGCTGGGGACATTAATATCTTACTGTTTGCATTTGGAATACTCTTAGGCGTTGGTAAAAGGAAAATATTGTTAGAACAAGAGACCACAAATATTCTTAAGCAGGCAAATACTTTTGGATCCCCCAAGAAGAGTATTCAGTACAATAGGCTAAGCCAAAGCCAATGGGCAAAAGTCTTGTATAGGATGAAGCACTTCTGGTAGGTAAGTAGAAAAGTCTTTGCACAATGCTTTAGAAGTCATTTTAGAAGAGAAGAATCAAATGTAGGGCCACAAGCTGATTAGACTTGTGAGTAGTAGAAGATGCAAGCAACTCTACAGTAAGAGGTAAGTTCTCTCAGATCTTTTACAGTACCTTTATATTAAAGAAAAAGTACAGCAAATGACTTCTGTTCCTGTGCAGCTCTGCATTTCGAGGGGATTGGGTCCTCCGACGTATTCCATATCTATGACATGTAATCACCACAGCTGTGCTGCTTCGAAAACTTTTTCCTGCGTCGATTACGTCGATTCGTCGTCGAGGACCTCCTCCGATGTCATCCGATGTGATAAGTTGGACGCACAACGCCCGTAGCCTCAGTTCCGTTTTTTCCGCGAACGTGTTGCTTCGTGAATCTCGGTTAACGCCTCGACTCTTTGGAGTTCTGTTCTTCTCGGTTCTTCGAACCTGTTCGTTTTTGTGAAAATCCTTCGTGTGAAGATGTCTTCTACTTAGTCTTCGACCCCCGCGTCCGGGTTTCAAGAAGTGCGGGGAGTGTGGGTCCAAGATGTCGGTGACGGACTCGCACGATGCCTGCCTCTGGTGCCTCGGGGAGGCCCACGACACGGATGACTGTATCAACTGCCAGTCGCTCACATCCAAAGCCTTACGCGAACGTAAGAAGTTGTTGTCGGCAGGTCGGGTGTCCAAGCCCCGGTCAAAGTCTGCGGGGCTTTCGACGGATGATTCGAGGGGTGCATCTCCGCGTCATCATCGGAAGTCTCGTGGGTCTCCTTCTAGGAGTCAGTCTCGCCACTCCTCAGCTTCTTCGAGGCATTCTCGGAAGCGCCGACACCGGTCGTCTTCCAGGTCCTCTTCAGAGGACTCTGCCCGGCACGTCGCTTACCCCACCAGCTGTGCGACGCCGGAGGAATGGGCTTCCTTTGGGAAGAAAATGCTGGCGATTCTTGAGTCGCAGGGTACTAAGCCGTCCGCGTCCCCGAGTGGGGTCGGTCGTGAGAGGTCGAGAGACACCGCTCGCAAGAGTGGTCGGCACAAGTCACGGGAGAGGTCCCGTTCGGACAAGGAGACTCGTTCTCGACATACCCGTTCCAGGTCCCGGTCCTCGACGCGTTCGAGACCGTGTGCACCTGTGAGGTCTTCGAGGAAGACATCGACGTCTGAGGCGTCGAGGGCGTCGACAGGCTTTCTCGAGGCTCCGAGGAAGTCGTCGACGCTCAGGTCGTCGAAGGACACGCTCGGGGCTCCGGCTTCGAGGGCTGTGTCAACGCCGCCGATGCTGGTGGCGCTGCATCTGACGTCGACGCCTGTTCTCTCGACGCCGGCGCCGATTCGCTCGACGTCTTTCGTGTCGGAGGTACCCCGTGGCACGGGGGAACCCCCTAGGAAGGCTCTGGTTAAGAGCAAGCACTCTCGGGTGCCTTCTTTTCGCCGCCTGGAATATATTTCAGAGGCGGATGAGGATTCTGATGGCCTGGTTCCTAGTCAGGTTCCAGATGAAATTGCCTCGGGCCAGTCAGTTTGACGATTTGAGGCAGTCACTGCATGATGCCAGTGGACTGGACACCTCTCCGGAGGTGGAGTTTTGTAGGCCTGAGCCTGGCTCTCATGCCGATTCCTCGTACCGGCGCCTTATGGCTAGGGTTTCTGAGTAGTTGGGATGGTCTGCTCCCCCAGGGGAGTTTGTGCAGGATGATCTAACGGACATCCTTGATGTTGGTCCCCCAACTGACCCGGTACTGCCGTTCCATATGGCTTTACAGAGAAGGGTGGCGGCGGCTTGGACTGCTCCGGAGAGTCTCCCGGCGGTGGGCAGATCCTTGTCGCGAAAATACCATCCTGCCAGTAGCGACCCCTGCTACTTGACCAGGCACCCCACTCCGGAGAGTTTGGTGGTGCAGGCGGCCACGACCCCGGCAAAGCAGGCGTCGTACCCTACCATCCCTCCTGATGGGGACAACAAACGTTTTGATGGCTGGGCGAAGAAAGTGTTTTCTTCGGGGGGTATGGCGCTTCAGGCGGCCAACTCCATTTGTGCCTTGTCTCGTTTCACACACACTCTGTGGAACTGTGTTGCGTTAGCGGCTGAACATATTCCCGAAGGGGAAGAATGGGATGGTTTCCTTGCTATGGTCCAGGATGGTAAGGATGCCATGTGTGAGTCTGTTCAGTCGGGTTTGGACTTAGCTGAATGCGTCAGTAGGTCCATGGCGGCGAGCACCGTGATGCGCAGGTTTGCGGAAGTCGGGGTTTGCTCCTGATGTGCAGTCCCAGCTCCTCAACATGCCCTTTGACGGTGAACACCTTTTTGGCAGCAAGGCTGACGAGAGCCTTGAGAGGTTGCAGACCTCAAAAGCTGCAGCGAAGTCGTTGGGCGCTGCAGTTCGCCAACCTCCGCCTTTTCGTCCTAGGGGACAGCAGTGGAGGGGTGGTTCCTTTCGCTATTACTCGTCCTTCAGTAAAGCGAGAGGAGCTGGCAGTCAAAGAGGCCAACGCAGGGGTACCAGAGGTGGACGACAGGGTACCCGTGGTGCCAAGGCCGCTCGGGCAGTTGCCTCTTTGCCCCCAGGTAACGCCGCAGCCGCTCCCACTCAGTCATGAGGCCATGTCCCATGGTTCGCCGGTTGGGGGAAGGCTGGCGCAGCATCTTGTAGAGTGGCAAGCCATTACTTCAGATGTGTGGGTTCTGGAGATCATAACCCAAGGCTACTGTCTTCCCTTTCGGCACAGGCCTCGCGACAATTCACCGGGGAACCTCTCTTTGCAGAGTCTGGATCCGCTCCTTGCGCAGGAAATTCAAGCCCTGCTGGAGAAAGGCGCCATAGAACTGGTGCCTTTAGCGGAGAGGAACAAGGGATGGTATTCCCCTTATTTTTTGATTTCGAAGAAAGACGGGGGATTGAGACCCATCATGGACTTGCGCGGTTTGAACAAACTCCTCAGGAAGGACAAGTTCAAGATGGTTACTCTCTCTCAAGTCCTTCAGGCCCTTCAGCTTCAGGACTGGTTGGTGTCACTCGACCTCAAGGATGCTTACTTCCATGTGCCGATCCATCCCAAGCACAAGAAGTACCTGAGGTTCGCGGTTGGCGACTCGCACTTTCAGTTTCGGGTCCTGCCGTTCGGATTGACCTCCGCCCCGAGGGTTTTCACCAAGCTCATGGTGGTGGTGGCGGCAGCGCATCTCAGGCAAGGGGGGATTCACGTCTACCCCTACCTAGACGATTGGTTGATCAGGGGGAGCTCTCCCAAGCAAGTCCTGGATCATCTGTCCGTCACCTGCCACTCCCTTCACAGGCTGGGCTTCTCCCTCAATTTAAAGAAGTCCCATTTGACGCCAACACAGCGGCTCCAGTACATCGGAACAGTGCTCGACACTTCCCTGGGGCAGTGTTTTCCTCCCCAGGTGAGGGCTCTTCACATTCAGCAGATGGTGCACAAGTTTCAGCATGCCCAGACGCTCCCAGCGTTCGAGTTCTTGAGGTTGCTCGGCCTCATGGCATCCTGCATATTTCTAGTGCCAGAGGCTCGCCTGCGGATGAGATCTTTGCAGTGGGCACTCAAGACGCAATGGTCGCAGTCCTCCGGCAGGATGTCGGACCCGGTTCAGGTGCCGCCCTCGGTCGCCCGGGACCTTCTGTGGTGGGCCGTCGAAGGCAACTTGATGAAGGGGGCTCCATTTTGGCTTCCCTGGCCGGAGTTGACGATCGTGACGGATGCATCCCTCACGGGATGGGGAGCTCATGCCAACGGGCTGACAGTCAGCGGTCGTTGGTCTACGTCGGAGTCCAGACTCCATATCAATCTGTTGGAGCTGAGGGCCGTCAGGCTAGCCCTGAAGGCTTTTCTGACGACTGTGCGAGGAAAGAGTGTCCTGATCCTGACGGACAACACAGTGGCCATGCACTACCTCAACAAAAAGGGGGGGGCAGGGTCACTTCCTCTGTGCAGGGAGGCGATGCAGCTCGAGTTCTGGGCCATCCAGCAGGAAGTTTCGATCTCGGCAGTTCATCTGGCCGCAGACGAAAACGTGACGGCGGACGCTCTGAGCAGGCAGAGCGCGATCTCTCACGAGTGGGAGTTGGCTCAGGAGATTCTCTTGGAGATCTTCGCCCTTTGGGGGACCCCTCAAGTGGATCTCTTCGCCTCCAGTGTCAACCGGAAGTGCGAAAGGTTTTGCTCGTGGGAATTTCCTCCAAAAGGGGCCTTAGGAGACGCGTTCGTGGTGGAGTGGTCATTCCCGCTGCTGTACGCGTTTCCTCCAGTCCCTGTCATCCCGCAAGTGCTGCGGAGGTTACGGAAGTTCGGTTCCCGGATGATCCTCATTGCTCCGGCGTGGGCTTGGAGGACGTGGTACCCGGACCTTCTCGACTTGTCCGTCTGCCCTCCACGTCGTCTTCCCTACCAAGACGATCTGCTCTCACGGGAGGGGGGTCAGGTTCTCCATCCAGAGGTCAGATCCCTCAACCTTCACGCTTGGCTTTTGAAAGGTTGAGGTATAAGGATTGGGACCTCCCTGAAGACGTGATGGAGGTGTTGCTTTCGGCCCAAAGGCCAGCAACAAAGTCTCTGTACCGTTGCCATTGGCGTAAGTTCTGCGACTGGTGCAGAGTTCAGAATGTGGATCCTTTTGCATGTGACATCCCCATGGTTCTGTCCTTTTTACTTTCTTTGGCCCACAGAGGCTTGCAAGTGGGTACCATTAAAGGTTACCTGGCGGCGCTGTCCATCTTTAAGCGCTCGTCTGAAGAGTGTTCTTACTTTAAAATCCCTTTATTTCACAGTTTCTGAAAGGGCTCACTAATGTGTTCCCTCCGTCACCTTTCCTGGTGCCCGGTTGGGATTTAAACCTTGTTCTTTAGTTTCTTATGGGTGCTCCGTTTGAGCCTTTACATTCTTGCCCTTTGAGGCTGTTAACTCTGAAAACTGTGTTTTTAGTTGCGGTTACTTCCGCTCGCAGAGTGAGTGAGTTACAGGCACTTTCAGTTAAGCCACCCTTCACTGTATTTCACAAGGACAGGGTTGTCCTTCGAGTTCGTCCTTCTTTTCTTCCAAAGGTAGTGACGGAATTTCATTTGGCCCAGAAGGTTTTTCTTCCGGCATTCTATCCTCCTCCGCATCCTGGTAAGGAGAGGAGAGGCTCCATAGGCTTGATCCTAGGAGAGCTTTAAGCTTTTATGTTTCACGCATGTCCCGGGTCAGAGTGGACGATCAACTCTTTATTGGTTACGCTGGAAAGCGTTTGGGGCAAGCTGTGACGAAACAGACTTTGTCTCGCTGGATTATTTTGGCCATCTCGGAGTGTTACCGCTTGGCGGGTAAGGACCCACCGACTGGCTTGCGGGCCCATTCTACCAGGGGTATGGCTGCATCTACTGCCCTGCAGAGGGGTGTTCCTATCCGCAACATCTGTGATGCAGCCACCTGGGCTTCAGTACATACATTTGTACGTCACTATTCCCTCGATTCCATCCGAGGACAGGATCTGGCCTTTGGCAAGGCGGTCCTTTGCTCTGCTATTTGATTGGCTATTCTAAATTTTGATTCTAAATTCTTTCCCTCCTCCTTGCTCTGGTACTGCTTTGGGAGTCTGTCATAGATATGGAATACGTCGGAGGACCCAATCCCCTTGAAGAACAAGTTACTTTCTTACCTGGCAACGTTCTTTCGATGGGATGGTCCGACGACGTATTCCATATCGCTCCCGCCCTGCCTTCCCCGCTGCAGAATTTCTTTTGCGATTGCAGCTTACGTTCCGCAAGACTTTGTGTCTGACTGGCAGTTGAATAATGTCACAAGTTCTGGGTGAAAAAGCTACAACTGAGGCTACGGGCGTCGTGCGTCCTACTTATCACATCGGATGACGTCAGACGTCGGAGGAGGTCCTCGACGACGGCGCATCGACGTCATCGACGCAGGACGCAGACACCGAAAAAAGTTTCCAAAGCAGCACAGCTGTGGTGATTACATGTCATAGATATGCAATACCTCGTCGGACCATCCCATCGAAAGAACGTTGCCAGGTAAGAAAGTAACTTGTTCATCTCACTGTTCCTGAGCCTCAGTCATAGGGACAAGAGGGAGGACTCCTGGGGACTCATGTACTGCAATGGGACGGTCACCGCTCGCAACTGGCAATCTTCAAATCAGTGGCTGTTCAGCGTTACAGCTCCTCGCTTCTGCTGCAAATAGCAACACTGCGGTTCCTGGCTGTCTAGATGGACTTTCCTTCCTTCTGGGGTCCCGCACTCTGTTAGGGGAGCTCAGGCTCGGTCAGTCCTGCTTCCTGGGAGTCCGGAGGATCTTCCTGGAGCTCTTCACCAGCTTAAAAGCAACGCACACAATCTGGTGTTCCTCTCCCTTGATATACGGTTTCCAGCAGCAACTCTGTGGAAATTCAACCAGCTCCGAGATGGATGTCCAGGTGGCTTACTTTGGAGTTGATTGGTCCGACCAACTCAAGGGGAGAGGTCCTTGCAGGGGCTTCTCTGTCGATACGAATGGAGTTTCAGCACAGCAGCAGGGCTTCACCGGGCAAACCAACGGTCCAGGAGTTGCAGCAGGCATCCTCTTCAAGTTCTTCTTCGGTTCCTTTGTCCAGTGGTCGACTCTGCATTCCAAGCCAAAAGCCTTGCCTTTTATTCAGTTCTCTCCCATTCATTCCAGCCTAGCTGTCGGTCACCCAGCAGGGTGGCTCTCCGTGCCGGACAGTCAGCCGGCCAATCATCACAGAGTGCATTTGGGTCTCCTTGGAGACTAAGCACATGGAGTTTTGGGCACCTCCCCCACTTCATGCCCACCCCAGACTCTCTGGAGCAAGAGGCAGGCTTCTCTCGTGAATCCCGCCAAAGGCAAAGCGAACAATGGGACCAAATCTGGTTTGGCGTGTAGAGTAAATCCCAACAAGGACCTTTCCACAAAGAAATGGTGAAAAAAGAAGACCGGGGCCATTTTGACAAAAATGGCACCCTTGGGTGCTTCCGAAAAAACATAAAAAAAAATATGTCCACCACCCCTTCCTTTAGTCCTCGAGTAACACCAGGTAAGGTCCAAGGCAATCTAGTAAACTCTTAGATTGATCAAGCCACAATTTCTTAACTTTGATATAACATTTTCATTTATATTAATGCATCTTCTGCAAAACTTAAAAAGGACTATAAATAAGTCCTGTATACAAGAGACTAAAAAACCAAATCTGTGCTAACCACTTAATTCTAAATGGTGTGGTAACACCATACTTTCCAGAGTGAGTAAAGAAAAAATGAAAGTAAGCAAAGAATACTTTTAAAACAGGGAAAAGCAGTATAAAATACTGTTAACAAAAGCTAGTTTATTCACCAATTTCTGGGATCAATGACCTTGAGCCCTCCTGCATTCACGCATGTGACAGAGGTCTATCGAGGCAGCTGTGAATTTGTTCATTTAATGCATATCTGCAGCCTCTCTGTGTTATTCTACAATGTCAATGTAGGGTATAAGGTTGTACATTCAACTGAAGTACCCTTTATGTGTTCTTGGTGTAGATTGAGAAAAAGGAAAATAGATGATAATTTCCTAGTATAAAGTCGACATAGGTTTCGGCCCTACTAACTCATACAGTTCACTCTCACAGTGCCGTTGGTTATGTTGATACAGGCCGTCTTCAGGACAGAATAACAAGTTTTTTCGAACATGCAGTTTATACTTTCCCAGGTTCACTAATGCTTCTATTGCAATCCAGAAAGAATTTAAAAGAAAAAGGTTTTTTAGAGGCTTTTAAAAAAGGACTGGTTATCAGTGCTTAGCTAAGAGTTGTGGTGGTGGACTGTATTTGCTCTACCACTGCATGGACTAACCTGTATGACTCGGATTTCTTCAGGACGTATTAGGAGAAATCTTAATAGGACGCCCTTGACAACATCAGGCTCCTTAACGGATGCTTAGTTCAGAAAGTGTGTTCATTCACCATACCTGTGGATGTACATGCCTGTGTCAGTGTGATTCTTATTCAATATAGATTGATACATCTTGTACACAATGCAGTGGTTATTTAACATTGCGAAGAGTTACCTTAAATGTCTATTAGAGACCAGTTGTTGTTATGCTGTCTCCATAACGTGATGCTAGTAGACCGGCTTGAATTTATCAATACGTTGTTAACTTCATCTGTTGGGTTTTCACCAACTAATATAGGAAGCAAAAAACAAAGACAACACCAACCAGACGTACATTAGTATCTTGGTCTAGTGTGCTTTCTTGTGTATGTTATTCATAAGTAGCATTTTTGTATATGGAAGCAGTTAAACTGTCATGTAGATGCCATTCAGAGTGTTGGCACCGTCTATTGCAGGACTATCTACCCTCATCTAGAGTTAATAATTTCTGGGGGCGTGTGATTTCCAAAAAGTATACACGCTTAGGTTAAAGATCTACATTCAAAAGGTCTCAATATCTCTATTTGTTTGTCAGGCTCTATAACCAAAGAAACACAAAGTTCAAAATCGCATTAAAATACTTGAGCGAGTGGGAAGAACGGTCTCGCTCTCTCCAGGTTAAAAAAAATCAAGTCCTCAAAATAAGTTGCTGGGGGTCTAGCACATTTCTGAGAATCCTCCCTAACACTCGCCCCACCCCCCCCCCCCCAGACTAAGGGACAGGAGGATTTAATCCACCCCAGGATGAATCACCTTACTCCAGTCGGTCGGTCATACTTTCTGGAGGGACCATCAGCATTTTGGTGATTAGACCCTGATCTGTGTTCAATGGTAAAATCAAACCCATGTAGGCTGATTGACCATCTTAACAATTTAGGATTTTCCCCCTTCATCTGCATTAACCATCTCAAGGGTTGGTGGTCTGTTTGAATCACAAAAGTAGATCCATACAAGTATGGTCTAAACTTCTTCAAAGACCACACAATGGCAAAACATTCACGTTCTATGGTTGCCCACCTTGTCTCCGGTTCCTTCAGTTTCCTTCTGATGAAGCAGAGCCTGTACTTTGCTAGGCAATGGCCTTATTTCACCTACTACTACCTCATGTCCAAGGTAGACCACTTTACTCTGACCAATTTGACATTTACTTGCCTTTATGGTCAGATTGGCCTGCTCAAGAGCCTGCAATACATATTCCAGGTGGTCACTATGTTATTTCCAAGTAGGGCTAAATACTGCAATGTCATCCAAGTATGCCATACAGAGGTCTTCCATCCCATTCAGAACATGATTCACCATCATTTGGAATGTAGCAGGTGCATTCTTTAGTCCAAAAGGCATAGCCTTAAACTGGTAGAGGCCTCCTGAGGTTGAAAATGCAGTTTTCTCCTTGGCATGGTCTGTCAAAGCTATTTGCCAATAGCCTGAGGTTAGGTCAAATGTACTGAGGTACTTGGCTGAACCAAGTTTGTCCACCAGCTCATCTGTCCTAGGTAAAGGTTGGTCATCCCTCATGGTGACTGCATTAAGGGCTCTATAGTCCACACAGAATCACAACTCCTTGGATCCTGCCTTTGGTACTAGCACAACTGGACTAGACGATGGACTTTTAGATGGCTCTATTACCCTGAGATCAAGCATCTTGTCGACCTCTTCCTTTATGTGTGTTCTTACATGGTCTGACATTCTGTAACCTCTGCTTTTAACAGGTAAATGGTTACCAGTGAGAATTCCATGTTGGCCCCAAGGAGCCAAGCCTGGTGATGGTGAACACAGAGGGGCAAACTGATTTAACAGAGCTTTGCACTCCTCCTGTTGTTCCGGTGTCAGATCAGAGAGATTAACTCCTATCTTCCCATCTAAAGGTTGTCCCCCAGGATCATCAGGTAGAAGCTCACTCTCCTCCTCCTCTTGAGCAGAGGCTAGAAGCCAAGCTCCCAGTTCTGGTCTAGAGACATAGGCCTTTAGGCGGTTGGTGTGAAAGACCATGGGGGCCTCCTTAGGATTGCCGAAGTCCACCAAATAATTGACCTCTCCCAAGTTTTTCCACAACCTTGAAGGGTCCAATCCATTTGTCCTGCAAGGCCTTCTTCCTTGTAGGTACCATAACTAGAACTAGCTGGTCTTGAGTAAACTCAACCATGTTGTCCTTCTGGTCATGCCAATGCTTCACCAGAGCCTGTCCTGCTTTCAAGTTATCTGAAGCTTCTGTCATCTTGTGTGTCATTCTCCTTCGGAGACCTAACACCTAGTCAGTGACTCTGACTGGCTTGTGGGAAGGAGCACTGTCCAATCCCTCCTTGATTATGGCCAATGGGCCTCTAACCGGATGACCATAGAGAAGCTCAAAGGGACTGCATCCAAGCCCTTCCTGAGGGATTTCTCTATAAGCAAAGAGAAGGCATGGCAGTAGAAGGCCCCACTTTCTTCTAAGGGGTTCTTCTAAAGCACCTATCATGCTCTTCATAGTTCTGTGAAACCGGTCTACCAACCAATTGGTTTGGGGATGGTAGGCTGTTGAGAACTTGTAGGTCACTCCACAGTTTTTCCACATGGCTTGCATGTAGTGGGACATAGAGTTGGATCCCCTGTCAGAGATAACCTCCTTAGGAAAACCTACTCTGGTAAAAATACCAAGTAGGGCATTAGCTACTGCCTGAGCAGTAACAGTCCTCATAGGTATAGCTTCAGGATACCTGGTAGCATGGTCTACCACAACCAATATAAATCGGTTGCCTGAAGTTGTTGCAGGGTCTAAGGTACTAACAATGTCGATTCCTACCCTCTCAAAAGGGACTCCCACCACTGGGAGAGGCACCAAAGGTGCCACATTCTTGGCTCCACTCTTGCCAGAAGTCTGACAAGTGTGACAGCTTCTACAGAATTTAGGTACACCAGACCCCATCTTAGGCCAGTAGAAATGGAGGAAAATCATTTCCTCGGTCTTCTTAAAGCATAAGTGACCAGCTAAAGGAATCTCATGGGCTAACTGTAAAAACTGAGGTCTCACCACCTGGGACACTACAAGTCTTCTGTAGTCTCCTGGGGTATACTCAATAGGTTCACTGTAGAGGAGGCCATCCTCCCAATACAACCTGTGCTTCCCTGGCTCTTGCCCTTCGAGGTAGGACGCTGCCTGTTGGAGAAGACCTTCAAGAGTAGGACACTCTTTGACCTCTGCTGAAGTCTGCCCTACAGGGGCCATTTTCTGCCAGTAAAGACTGCAGCTCAGGATGGTCATTAGGATCCAGATCTTCAACATGAGGAAGGTCTTCTTCCAGCTCTGTGTCATCATCAGCTGATTCAACCTCTTCTGGTTGGACCTCACACTCAGCCGGTGAAGTAGTCGCAGGTGTGACTTTGGACTGTCCTCTCGGGGTTGTCCTGGTTTGATGCACAGGGGTGCTATCTTTCTTGTTTCCTGAGACCTTGGGTTTCCCCTTTGTCTCTTTCTTCCTGGAAATAGAAGTTGGCTCTTCCTGTGGAATGGGTGTTATAGGTTCCTCTGTAACAACCCACTGAGAGTCATTGAGCTCTCTGGCCTTCCTAGTCTGCTCCTGCTTGATTTTTCTGGGAGGCCTAGGGGTGCTCCAGCAGGACTCTCTCGGGCACCTCACTTTGTACACTGACAGGTATTCTTACTGTCATATTGTTGCACTGGATGAGAGCTGGTAATATTGGAACCATCTGGATAGGGCCTACAGCAAGCTTAGTGGGGCCTTTGGGTGCCTTAGCAACATCCTCAGGTTTGAAAAAGGTTTCATCCACCACTGTGATGCTGGCCCCATTGTCTCAAATGGGAGGGGTCTCCTGACCATTCACAACTACAATGTCCTTGTAGTATTTTTTTGTGTTATCTGGTATAGAGTTATGCAAATCTGCATTCTGTTGTTCCCACAGACCGAGGGACACTAAAGAAACACTGGCAGAGACTTAAGTTTCTGCTTGCCATATGTACTTCTCCCTCAGGGATGAAGGCTAAGGAGGCGGTGTGGACCACTGAAGGTTTACCCTTGCATCTGGGATCCCCTTTCACATGGTCGGTTGACCCACAAGCAAAACATTTTCCATATGTTTTGACAAATGAGGAATTCTGCTGACCTCCCTCTGGTTTGGCACCAAGGTTTCGCTAGACTGACCTGGTTTCCCAAATGACTTACCCTTCTTATGTTTGTGGCCCTCTTTTGAATGGGAGGTTTTAGAATTCTCTTTGTCATCTTTCTTGTGCTGCTTCCCCTCATCCTAATTATGAGTAGCACCAGAATCCCTGTGAGTAGCCCTGTTGGCAATCCACAAGTCAGCAGCTTTTGCTAGATTCTTGGTATCAATCTCCTTTGAGTTAGCCATGTGCTGTCTCCGCTCAGGAGAGCAGGCATCAACAATAGATTCCAACAAAAACAGATTTCTCATTCCTTCAAAAGAGTTTACTCTGTAACCCTTAACCCAACCATCAAATTTTTCAAGCTTCACACAGCCAGGTAACCCAAGGGGTATCAGTCTTTTTGATGGTCCTAAACCTCTTAAGGTACAAAGAAGGAGTTTTCCCAAATCTATCTATCAAAGCTAGCTTCACATTTTCATACTCTAATCTTTCAAGTTCCCCCACCTCCATTACAGCATCAGTTGCAACCTGGGGGAGCATAGACAATAGCCAAGGAATCAACTGATTCCCTGTGAAACCCTGAATCCCATAGTTATATTCAAAAGCACCCAACCAATCAAAAAATATCAAGTTTCACATCATACATACTCACTGCCTCTTTAGGCATTCAAGGTCTCTTTGTACTGGAAGAACTAGAAGACTCTGGGATAGAAACATTTTCAAGAGACAATGTCTACATTTCAAGAGCATGTTTCATTTCAATTTCCCTTAGTTTGATGTCCCGATGTTTGGTTTCAGCTTGGATCTGTAATCTTTTGAACTCATACTCAAGTCTCATTTTCTCAAGAGACACACTTTATGGATTCAGTGGTGGGGTCCCTGTGGCCAAAGGTTGAGGCAAAAGGGCCTGTTGAGGGAAAGAGGGGCTCTCTTCCTGAGACGACTCTGACTCTTCAACAATATTAGAGTTAGACTTAGACTCTGAATTATCATCCTCATGATCATTTTCCACGTTTCCTGGGATAGTAGGTGTGACAGGCCCACTACTGAGACTTGGATACAATCTTGCAATTCGCTATTTTTTCTTTCCTTTAACAGGGAGATTCCTGACTTTACACATTTCTTTCAGTTGATCTACTGTTAAAATGATCAGGGCTTCCTGCCTGAAGTTATTCGTATCTGGCAAAGCTTAGCCTTGTGTAGGTTTTTAGTTTAACAAAAGCAAAGAAAATTCTTAGTGTAACAACTCTACAATATATCCTCACCGCCTGCCACCAGTGTTAGGCAAAGTTTGTATGCAGTACCCTTTTGGTGTACTACACACAACTCTGACTACAGGTATAGGAAACCCAACCTTTGGTATAAGCCTGTACTACACAGTTTTGGTAGCGTGTTGAGCAGCCAGACTTATCTCAAGAGGGGTCCGTAGGGGAGTTACACAGAGATTCACAGTGACAAGTATTCAAATAAACTCTTACACACAAGGTTTCTTGAATAAACAATTATTAATTTATCAGCCAGTTAGAATAAGCCTTCTTCAGAAGGGAGCAACATAAAAAGTAACACTCAAATACACTTCAATACTGTACACTCTTAGTTTCCAAATCAGAAAAGACCCTTTTGGGATGGCCCACAGACACAACCTACACCCTCGGGTGGCTTCAATAGCTAGGGTGCTGGGGACATTAATATCTTACTGTTTGAATTTGGAATACTCTTAGGAGTTGGTAAAAGGAAAAGATTATTAGAACAACAAGAGACCACACATTCTTAAGCAGGCAAATACTTTTGGATCCCCCAAGAAGAGTCATTCAGTACAATAGGCTAAGCCAAAGTCAATGAGCAAAAGTCTTATATAGGATGAAGCACTTCTGGGTAGGTAAGTAGAAAAGTCTTTGCACAATGTCTTAGAAGTCTTTGAAGAAAAGAAGAATCAAATGTAGGGCCACAAACTGATTAGACCTGTGAGTAGTAGAAGATGCAAGCAACTCTACAGTAAGAGGTAAGTTCTCTCAGACTTTTTACAGTACCTTTTATATTGAAGAAAAAGTGCGGCAGATGACTTCTGTTCCTGTGCAGCTCTGCAGATCTCACTATTCCTGAGTCTCAGTCTTGGGGACAAGAGGGAGGACCCCTGGGGACTCCTGCACTGCAATGGGACGGTCACTGCTCGGAAACGGCAATCTTCAAATCAGGGGCTGTTCAGTGTTTCAGCTCCTCGCGTCTACCGCAAATAGCAACACTGCGGTTCCTGGCTGTCGAGATGGAGTTTCCTTGCTTCTGGGGTCCAGCACTCTGTTGAGGGAGCTCAGGCTTGGTCAGTCCTGCTTCCTGGGAGTCCGGAGGATCTTCCTGGAGCTCTTGGCCAGCTTAAAAGCACACACACAATCTGGTGTTCCTCTCTTTGGCTATGCGGTTTCCAGCAGCAACTCTGTGGAAATTCAACCAGCTCCGAGATGGATGTCCAGGTGGCTTACTTTCGAGTTGATTGGTCCCACCAATTCAAGGGGAGAAGTCGACCTTGCAGGGCTTCTCTGTCTGTGTGAACTTGGCGGTTCGGACCTGCAGCAGGGCTTCACCAGGCAAACCAATGGTCCAGGAGTTGCAGCAGCCGTCCTCTTCAAGCTCTTCTTCGGTTCCTTTGTCCAGTGGTCGATTCTGGCTTCCAAGCCAAGAGACTCGCCTTTTATTCAGTTCTCTCCCATTCATTCCAGCCTAGCTGCCACTCACCCAGCAGGGTGGCTGTCCTTGCCGGTCAGTCAGCCAGCCAATCGTCAGAGTGCATTTGGGTCTCCTAGGAGACTAAGTACAGGGGGTTTCGGGCACCTCCCTCACTTCCTGCTTACCCCAGGCACTCTGGAGCCAGAGGCCGGTAAAGCACGCCAAAGGCAAATGAACAAAGAGACCAAACATGGTTTGACGCGCAGAGAAAAACTCGAAGGATCTTTCCACAAAGACATGGCGAAAAAAGACGACTGGGGACCATTTTAACAAAGGAGGCTTACGTGCCATTTTGAAAAACATGGCTCCCGCGATTTAACATTACCGGAGCTGCGAACAGTTTGCGGTCGGGGTAAATCATTGCAAAACCACTGCTACCAGCCATTCCGAGAGGAGAGGGTAACATGTGAATGCTACATGAATAACTAGATACAGGGGATACTAAGTAACCCCTCCAGCACTCTATTGTAAGATGGGGTGTGCTGGGTCTAGAATTTTACAGGACTAAGTGAAGTCAGTTTCACTTCACTGTTCTGGGAAACAGTAGTTGATCCCAGAGAAGGTATTTAAACCTTGGGAAATCTGAAAGACTTCCCAGTGTCACTGCACTGAAGACTGTTGTGCCACAATTGAAAAAGATGATGCCTATGGACTTGGTTAGACTCCATTGCCAAAAAGAAACAGTGTATAAAGTTGCATCAATATACATGAGAGAGTGGTAAAAAAGGGTCTCTCTCTCTCCAGGTAAAAGAAACCAAGTCCTCAAAATCCAGCAAAGTTGCTGGGGGTCTCGAAGGTTCAGGGCATTAGCACCTTTTTGAGAACTGTCCCTAACAAGGAGGCAGTGCAGTACATGGGATCGACCGTAAAAATAAATTGAATAAATAAAAGCAATAAGTAAAAGGTGCGGCCAGCTGGTGGCAAGTGCAAGGGTAAGTGCATACATCAGGTGTCAAGTACTGGTAGGGGACTGTAGGGATACAGAAAAACAGTCCTCAAGCACGGGGGTTGCCAAGGAGGTGGTGCAGGTGTGCAACTGGCTGGGGAGGGGACCTGGATCAGAGGTTAGCCTGGTGACCAGTGCAGTTTCAGGTTCAGCAGGGGAGAGGAGGAGAGAAAGTGGAAGCAAAGAGGAAGGTTTGGAGGTGCTTACAGAAGCTCAGATGGTTCTCAAGTTTCAGGGAGGCTGTTCCAGTGGGAGGCCCCAGCCGAAGAAAGAGATCTACCACCAACTTGTTCCTTGGAGAAGCAACTGACCCCGAGTGAGTTGGAGGCAGATGAGTGAAGAGTTTGAGAAGGAATATATCTAGGAAGAGAGAGTTGAAGATATTGAGGTCCCAGAAGGCCCTGTGGACAATGTAGAGGGTGTTTAACGTAATCCTCGCTGCCACTGGGAGCCAATGCAGAGATTTCAATCCTGGAGAGATACGATCCCTGGGCTTGTGGCCAAGGACAAGTCTCAGTCCTGTTCTGGATGAGTTGCAGAGGGCGGAGAGTAGAAGCAGGCATATTTAGAAAGAGGCTTTTGCAGTAGTCCAGCCTAGAGCAAACCAGAGCTCTGGAGCCAGTGACCTTCTTGGGGAAAGGAAGAATACCTCTGAGGAAGTGCAGCTGGTAGTGTGACTTCATAGAGATGTCAGAGATGTGAGGCGAGAAGGAGAGTGTGGAGTCGAAGATGATCCTGCGTTTTTTAGCCTCACAGGTGGGAGCAGGAAGAGGGCCCACACCAGCACTTAAGTGGTTAGGAAGGGATATCAAAGTAATCCTAACTACTACCGCCCCATCTCTCTCCTTGTTAAATCAGCAAAAATAGGATATTAGATTGGGCAAGAGAGCATAAAACTCTGTAAAACTTTCAATATGGCTATTTACAAGGGAAGGAGGATCATGGACCAAGTCCTCAATCTGAAGTGATTCTTGATAAATATGTGTACAACTATACTTCCGTGATCTATCAGGGCTTTATGGACCTTTCTTCTGCATTTGACTGCATCAATCGCAGTGAGCTGTGGTCTATGTTGCTATTGCCCCTGATCAAAATGTAGCAAGTGTACGTTGTGGAACTCCCACCAAAATGTTCTCCACTCATTGGGATAAGACAGTTTGCTGGCCTCATTACTATTCAGCCTTTGTCAATTTAGTTATTTACAAACTTAAGCAAACTGACACCCTATGTTACAAAAATTGAGGGGGCGGACAAAACTTTTGTACCCTGGCGTATGCCAATGATCTGGTACTAATTGCGTGGACTCATAAACCTCTGCAAAGCCTCATGAAGGATTCTATGAATCCCAGGGATCGTAAGCTAAATGTGCCTTAATCAAAGGTAATGTGTGTGTGTGCGCGCAAGTATAGACGTTTGCTTCATCCCATGGTGAAAACTCGAATGGGTCAGTCTTTTTTAGCTACCTAGGAGTAACCACAAGGTGGGACCAAGTGTTCCATGCACCTTAAAAAGCAGGCAATAAAAGTGGCCAAGGTGAATGGGGCTCTCTCCAGATTTGGTGAGAAAATAAGTGGCATGCCTGTAAAATATGCAATCTGCATTTACAAGGCAAAATCTGTATTGATGGCAAACTACGGCATTTATTTATAGGGTTGTTGCAAGCCTCTTCTGCTGCAGACCAAGGAAAATACATTTCTGTGCATAATAATGGATCTTCCACAGAGTTTCTTGGCCTATTTTATTATTTATTTATTTGTATATGGTTTTAAAAAAAACTTTACAAAATTGTGCAAAATTACAAAAATTCATAGACAATTTCAAAAGTTAATACAGTAAGACTTAATACAGAATTTTGTTTCTAAAGTTCAACGTAAAAACAGTTTTCACATAATTAAGGAGTGCAGAAAAGAGAGAAAATAAGAGAAATTACTAAAAAAACACAGCTAAAATCCACCAACATTTCATTAAACCATTACTCTAAGAACAAGCTAAAATCTTGCAAAATCGAATGAATATCGACCTAATACTTCAGTTCATAAAAATACTTCAGCCTATTTATATCAAAAAACATAAAACTGGGAAGATTTCCATTTTACTAATGATTGCATATATTGCGGAAGCTAGGAGGGACCACACTCTAACTTAAGAAATCTTGCAATCGCTAATTGCAGTGAGGTCTTTTTTATCAAATAACCTGCATTTCCACACCTGATCCAGATCCACATTTGCTACATCAGGGACAAAGCGAGAGAAGTAATAGTCTCTTTGTTCTCAGGGCCGAGCAATCTAGAAGCAAGTGTCTCAGTGTTTCTTTTGCTTCCGGAGCCTTACAAAACCTACACAATATGCTTTTTAGCGGCTATGTCGATCTTACAGTCAATATTTCCCCGGTAAGTAAAACATTGAATCTGAATCTCATATATAGATTTCTCCGCCCTCTGTTAGGAAAAACATATAGATAGGGTTCCATGGTGCCCATATATTTATAAAATGACACCATGTGCCGATACAACCTATATTGGAGCAGTTTGAGTTGTAGTAGACCAATCATTATTTTGCAATAACTGTTTCACTTTTTTAACATTAAAAATGAGTGTAGTCAAAGAAACACCTACAGACCTCAGCAAATTCTTACAGATTTCCAATAAATTCGACAATAATGTCGATTTCGGCGTGCCTCTTTTCAGCAAATTGGGCAATTCATTATACAAATTGTTTTCAGTTTGAAAGATCAAATTGCGAAATAACATTAAACATTTCCACTCCACTATACTCTTCAATGACTGTAGGCCAAATTCGTACCGAATAGCGGCTAGAGCAACACATTTCAGGAGGCAGAAAATTGCATTTCTAAGAATCTGCGCCTCCAATTTGTCAATGTCCAATTTGCCCATAATAAATGTAATTTCGCTGCCATAGAGAATTTTTGGGATAGTTTTCTGTTTGTAAAAACTAAGATAGGGGCTATATGAGAATCCACCAAATTTACGATTTACTATTCACATTTCTGTCGCGCATGTTTTACCTTCCGCCAGGAAATGGTTCAGTACTTGAGCCGTATTTAGTTTAGCGCTCACGAAAAAACCTAGATAAATCATTGAGTTTTTCGTTCCCAATTTGATCTTATTCAGAAACTAACTTTTCATAGAGACTTTTCTTTTCCCACTGAAGCACAAAATGTGCGATTTTGCAGGATTTACTGCTAAACCATTACATGACATATAAGTGCCAAATGCTGATAACAGGTGCTGGAGCCCTACCAGAGACATGTCAAACAATAAAAAGTCGTCCGCATAGGAACACCAACAAATTTGTCTACCTTCTAACTTGGGTTGAATAGGGGAAGCATTCGATAATGATGGTCTGATGTCTGCTGTATACAAATTATACAAAGTTGGGGCGAAGATACAGCCTTGTCTAAGTCTGTTAAAGGTCTTTATTGGTATAGATAGCAGACCTTCATTATTTAATCTAATTTGAATCATTGTGCCTTCATGTAAATGTATCAGAATATCCAGCAGTTCGTGGGGTAGGCCTATCGAATGCAATTTCTTACATAAAATAGAGCGATTCACCAAGTCAAAAGCAAGGAAGAGGTCCATACTTGCTAAATACACAGGGTTCATTCCCTTTTTCCATCCCAATTCTTGCAATAGGGAAATCACAAGTTCTCCTGCCATAGTGCAGACGCCCTTTCTAAAGCCAAATTGACAAGTTGATAAAATTTGGTTTTTGGCAGCCCATTGGTCAATTTGTTGTAAAACAATACTCGCATATATTTTGGATTCAGCATCCAATAAAGCAATAGGATGGTAATTTGAAGGCAGGGAGCAATCCCCCTTCTTATAAATAGGTATTATGTAACTCATATTCCATGAGCTAGGAATAGTCTTGGTGCTGTTAATATCTTGGAATAAGAGTAATAAAGCCTTTGACCACTGTTCAGGGTTGCCCTTAAAGAGAGCATTCGAAAGCCCATTCGGCCATGCCGCTCTGGAAGAACTGGCCTTAATGATTCTCTCCCTAATTGCCTCAATTGAAAAATTACACTTCCACTGCGTTACTACATTCGGGAATAATATTGCCATCTTCTCACTGCCGGCATACAAATTTTGGTAATGTTCCCCCCATATATGTTCTCCAATGGGATTAAGATTCAGTTCTCCTTCGGGTTTCAATGTTCTGTTTATGAGTAGCCAAAATTGTCTTACTGAATGAGTTTTCAGTGAGCACAGCATTTCCTCATTGTCTGATTGAATTTATGTTTATAACTTTTAAGCCAATTTTTGTGTGTTTGTTTCAAATATTTGACCCCCTCATTCCTAGCGGCTTCAGATATTTTCAGTAATTTGAGTTGCCTTAAGGCTCTACGTAAGAGTGCCTTGCTAGCTCTCGCATTGGAGTCATATTTATGAAGATATTTATTCTTGGCCTGTTTTTTCCCTGATTGTCTTTACTGAATTTTCAATCAGGTTTTTAACATATGGGCCAAAATGCTCATGAGAAAACCTGATTTTCTTTTCTTCATAGGTAGAGGCCTCATGATCTTTACAGAAAAGATTGTTACACAGTTGTACATTACCCGGATGCCAAGTAAACCTATTCTTTCCCGTGTTCAGGACCAAATCACTATGCATATACGTCCAAGTCGCCTTAGGGCATTTAACACGCAAATACAGCTCGAGCATCCTGTGATCACTCATCTGTGTCGGGCGGACTGTAAAACTCTCTACCAGATCAAAAATATAGACAGAAGCAAAAATGTAATCAATTGCTGAGACTCTCTCCCCCAATGCCCAAGTGATATATGGATCCTCTGGATTCAACAATTCATGTACTGATTTGAGACCCCAGGTTTTACACAACATATTCCAGCCCATTAGATCACATTTTTTATATGACGTACTCGAAAATAGAGAGTCGATGTTCTCTGAGCGTTCCCCCATAACATTCATGGGGGCGTCGAAACTGATCCCTTCATTCTCTACTAGGCCGGACCTATTAGTTTTCAGATAACCCATCAATAGTATTTGCAACCCTGCATATTTAAGAAAACACTTCTCCATGATCGCCTCCATTTTTTGTGATTACCTCATATAGATTCGATCCAGGCGAACAGTAGATATTCCAAATTAATATGTGCGAGATCCTGTCCACCTTTACCAGTGCACTCAAAACGTGTGGAGGGATTATGAAGGTTTCCAACAAGCAAGTGTCTTCTCCGATCTTAATTGCCAAAAGTAAGCCCCCCTTAGGGCGACCTAATCGGCCCTTAGTAGCCAGAAGGTGATGACATTCAAATCCATCTAGCTGCGCATGGGAGGTCAACCATGTTTCCTGAATACACAGAATATTTTTACTGCGTAATAATGAGCAAAGTGCTGTGAAAGAAAGCAGGTGAAAATTCCCTCTTGAATTCCAGGAAAGCACAGAAAATATGATATCCTCGGCTATGTATGTTGTTTTAAATTTTGTAACTGGGAAATAGTCTCGAAGGCTCAGGGCAAGCCATCTCCAGCTTGAATCCTGATCCTGGAGGCTCACTGATTCTTTCTTTTGGTTTTGTCCACCCATATTTCCTGTACCCCTAAATTCTTGAGGGAAATAACCCTCTTGCTGTTGCAGGCCATCTCCATAAATCAAAATGTCAAAACCTCTCTTATTAAACTGATCTAGCTCTGCTAAGACATTTTGAAAGACCAATTGAGAATGGAAAACTATTCTCACATGGTCAAAACAGTGAGGGTGAATAGAATCCACTCTTTTAATGTCGGCAGAAGTCAGATTAGCCATGGAGGATATATCATTAAAAAGTTGTAATGACCTGTGTCTATTAATTTCTAGTTGCATACCACAATCGAATAAAGGATACAATAGGATGCTGGGAAAATCTATTAGACACGGTTTCCTCCATGGAATATGCTTAAATTCTGTGTCCAAATAATTAATGGGGAGCCTTTTTTCAGCACCTCCCACAGATACTCTCTGGGGGGGGGGCAAAAAAAGCTTATCAAAGGGGTGTCTGTTTGCTAACTCAGATTCATCTATTCCTTCCAAGGCAGGGTTATCCGGAGCATGCATAGTCTCAGGACTTGGGCTTTTGTCCATTGCCTCCAACCGTGGTGATGGGCCACTATTAGAAATATTGGGCTCAGTTGTTATGTCAGCCCTCGCCTGTAATTCTTTAGGTGTAACAAGGTCAGGATGCTTTGAGGGTTGGCCAATGCTTTTATCATTCAGGGAGAATCTGTCCTTAGGATCATAAGGGCAACATCCTTATTACTCACTAAATGTATCTCTTGCAGCCCAATAAGTGATTCACTCTCCATGACTTTGTCTCCTAAAGAGTTAATTGTCTTTGGCGTGTTTTCCACTGGCACTTGCCCAAAATGCAGTTTAGCAGACACCGCCAATTTAGGTACTGGCTGAGGCAACTTAGACTGCTTCTCTACACTTGCTTTCCCAAATTTAGATACAGAAGGCTTCTGAAACAGTCCATAACTTTCTCTAAATTTGCCTTCCGGGCCTGAATTGTTCTTTTCTGGTTGATTATCTTTATGCCCAGTAGACAATTTATTCCCTTCTAGTTGTTTATCATCTGCGCCTATGATCATTTTGGGATGGGATTTTTTATGAGTCATTTCTTCCGATAACGAGTATGCTGCAAGGCTATACTCGCCCCCTTCAACATCACTAATTACTATAGAAGGATCGATTACAGCCTCTGCATCAGAGAGGAGATCATTTTCTTCTCTAATAAAGTTTCTCCAGGTATGCTTAGAGAGTTGGCTCCTTTGTTTAAAAAACGTTATGGACCCACCCTTCTTATTTTTCTTATTTTTATTCTTATTTTTGTTTTTATTTTTATTGTCTTGCGCTCCCTTTTTTGCTGGGAAGTTTTCCTTTGGAGCCTCTACAGTCGGGACGCCTGGTTTTATACTTGGAACGATCTCAGGGTTCAAGACCAGGTCCTTATGAACCGGTTTCCCATCCCCTTCCTTTGGGCTATGTAGTCCCAAAGCGAGCATTCTGGTCACTAATTTTGTGGGAAGGAGCTCCATTACGTCAATACAAGTTTACCCTGGCAGAGCTGTCTCTCCATAAGGATTCTGATTTCCATAAATCCTATGGAGTGAGTTTTTAGCTCGTGCAGTATTGATGATAGTAGACTTCCGATTTCAGAATTCTGTCCCGGATGCTGGGTGGACGGAAGGCCTGGTAAATCTTGCAGATGTTGAGAAAGATCTTGCAGATCAGCATCTGCGGGAAAGAAATCAGGGGGAGTGTCTAAAAAGGACCCTTCTGGTAAAACGGGGATGGCCGTCTTAGATAAACTTCCAGGTGTAAAAGAACTAGAGATTTCCAACTGTAGGATCTGGACTTTGCCACTTACTGATCACATAGAAGAATGGGCCATTGCTTCCGCATCTAACAGGAGGGAGTCACTAGGCTCCGGTGGCAAAGGAGGCAAAGGCATGTTCATTGCCATCCTTAGCGTGTTTTTTACAGGTGTAAAGATCAAAGGAGCGAACAGTATATCATCGTATAATCTTGTGCCCAGAACTGTCGATCTCACGGTGGCTGGTCCTGCTGAATTTACCCGTGAATACACATATTCAGTGCTATTCCGGCAGTGAGACATGGTCGCTACTGATTTTCTTTCGAAAAAGCAAACCTATTAAGGCAGACAATTATGTTTATTCGGCTCCGCACCTACACTGCAGATCAGAAGTAATTTTACTCCCCCATACAATAATAGCAATCCAATATGACCCTCCACACTCCCCTGCCGTATGGGTCAATGAAAATGAAAACGCTTCCCCCTCACAGAACCCGATTTTGCTATATATAGATTTTGATATATATATATGCTGTCCTGTAGCTAATAAGAGAAAGCTAAGGTGCAGGCGACAACCGCAATTCTCATAAACCCATCCTCCGATACTGTAAAGTCCCGATAGCAATTCCACAAACACTTCAAAAAAAGAACCATAGAGAAACCAGCCCCCCAGACCATAGGATGGTACCTACAAATGAACCGGACTACACAGAAATGCCTATAATTCTATACCTGGGGTGTCGGCAAGCAATAGGGAGACGTGAACTATGCTTCCATGAAACACACACAATATGCGCTCACTGCTTACCGCCTTATCAGTCCCAACATGGAGGGTCCTACTATGGAGAGAGTCTAAGGCACAATACTCTGCTCACAATAAAAAAGAAAGGAAATAAATAAATAAATCTGCGGGCTCGTCGCACCCACCGCACACCCGAACAGCCAAACAGCACCACTTGGGTCCGCGCACGGGTGCGCGAACCTGCTATGGATATGGAGCATGAGGGTGGGGGGTGGAGCCCGCGGGAGGCAGTGAAAAAAAAAACTCCTCCTTCTGCAACAAGAAAGAGAAGGGACACTATTATGAGATCAGCTAGTTGGAGAGTGAGTTCAGCTGCAAGTAGCTGCAAGTAGCGAGTTCAGTAAAGAGTCCAGGATAAACAAATAAAATATTTACTCACAGTCCTCTAATCGAACAATCCTCAAAGGCATTTCGCTTCCGTCTCTGCTGGGATCCTTCCTCTTGCCGACTGCCATTATCACAGTGCCTGCCAGACGAACATAGGGAACAGCCAAACAGCAACACTTGGCGACCACTTGGCCTATCTACTTCATCCGGAAATGTAACGTGGCTATATTGCCGATCTGATTGTGGTGAGCCCATTACTTTACTGGACCCACATATGGGACAAAACAAATTTAGAATGAACACCAGCTGGTACGAGATGCCTTACTGTCTGACACTTGTTCAAGCTGTTCCTGTCTTGCATATATTAAAAGGGAGTTGGCAAAGCTGGGGTTTCCGCCTTTACCTACGGACATAGCGGTTTATGTAGATCAGGGATCAAGAGAGAGAAATGGTGTAATCTGAAAACCTGACAGTTAAATTCTCTCTCTCTCTCTCTCATATACAGAGCTTTACACACAGACTGGATTGGGTGATTAACCGAAGCATAGGGTACTCTTAATGAGACTTAGAATGAATGCATTACACGGTTCGAAATTCAAATTCAATGAGCAGGAGTTAAAAGTAGCTCCTGGGTATCAAGCATCACTGAGTAGGCAGGAGCTACCATTGGAGATGGGGCGAGCACATAACGCACTGCGAATCTAACTTCCACACTTTAACTGTTCGCCCATTTTGTATGATCTGTTCTATTTAAATGTGTCATAATTCTTCTGTAGTTACATTCTCAACACTCAAAGTTAATGTCACATATGCATGTTTGTAAGGCACCAGTTGACCTGGGAAACCAAAGGTAGCTCCTGCAACTGTTGGTTTTAAGCTAACCAGGATCGCCAAGGGTAGAAGCAGGAGCTAAATAGCTCTACGGAATTTCAGACCCTGCATTTCAACTAGCCACATTAACCTGCTGGTGAGGCAAAAATCAAGCTATTATAAGTGCCTGTGTGATGGCCAGTCAGCGGAGGATTTTCAGTCGGCTAACCTGTTGGGTACGATTTTCATATGTATGATAAATCTTCCTGACCTGTGTCAACCCCACAACTTTTGCTTGGACTTGGTAACTATTTTACCTTGTGCCTAGGTGAAGGGGAATTTTTTTCCCCTCTCATCTAGTCTTTTACTCTTTTTATGGGTGACCTTTTTATGTCTGTCCATAGTGTATGGTTGAAGTTATAGTTTCCTACAACTTTGGGCTTCCCTGTTAATTTCTCTTTCATATACTTGGGTGAACTACTTTTCCCAAGTAGTAAAGAGGGATGTCCATCCCCTTTATATTTTGTATGTGAGCCGGCACACCCCACCTTTTGTGCAATGCGGGTGGGGTGCAATGTATTCCCTTTCTTACTTACCTGGTAACAGTTTGTCACAATTACAAGTTTACTGAATGGCTGGTAGCAGTGTAATTACTTTAATGACTTTTAGTCACTATTACTTGCAGGCTGTTAATTCAGCCTTGGTAATGCACTGAAGGGCCACCATTTTGCTAAAATGGAGGGCTCCTTCTTTTCCCGCCATTTCTTGTGTGCTTGCTGTTCCCTTTGACTTCCCCTGCCATTCTAGGTGGGAATGACCTCAGTGGAAGGTTTATCTTTGGTGGGAATTCTTTGTATTCCCCGCCCAGGCATCAGTGTCTGAGAAGGCAGGAATCGGGGGAGGAGTGCAAAACTCTGCAGCACTTTGTCTTCCACCTTACCTGAAAGGAACCACCTCCCTTTGGGAAGGAGGCAGGGGGTGAGGGTGAGCTGGCTGGCCTGATTGGACAGCTAGACCACCCCTTTCTGTAAAATGAAGGGGGAGGTTGCAGAAGTTGTGCTATAGTTCCTGTTAAATTATTCCAAACCTGGAAGCTGCTAGCAAGTCGACAACTGGAACTGAAACTGAAGAGGAAGATGAAGAAAAGACATCTGTAGAAAGCCTGTGTAACCGTAGCCTGCTGTTACCCTTCCTTCCTTCCAACCAACCTGGGGGTCCCGAACGCGACGGCTCCCACCCAGAGGCTGGTGAGATCCACTAGTCTCAAGAAGACCTGCATTTGGAGCCTTCCCATGGCATGCAGTGATCTTGCTGGGCTGCAATGCCCTGGGACCTCGATCCATTGAGCGCTGCATGGGCTTCCGAAGTCCAAATCCGTCCTTAACCTTTGGTGGCTTCCTGGCTTTCCAGAGACACAATTTGAGTCCTTGAAGTCCCCTCACCAGAGTACTGGAACAGATTTGTGACGAGAATCCGACCAGTGATATTCAGTTTTCTCCTGGCTCCTGAAAAGGGCAACAAAACCACCGAACCGCATCCAGCTGCAAAAAAAACCCTTGCCTTGAGTCTTCCCTGTTGATCTCTGCTGCAAATTCCATTCCAGTGTCCTGTCTTCATGATCAGGAATTAATTGGCTTGGTTTTTGGCTGCAGATCCTGAAGACGTTCTGCTGAAAACTCTTTTTCTGTGCTGAGGCAACGTGTTGGCTGGGGTATTACTTACCTTAAGCCTTGTGTGATTCATGTGATTGGGAGTCCTCTCATACAGTTCACCCAGGGCCGTTGCTTGAATCCCTCTGGGGTGTTGCTAGGTCTGGGAAAGACCAGGAGCTACACTAATGTCGGGACTGTTGAGACTCGAGGCTAGCTAGTCTTTTGGTTGTATCTTCTGAGCTTCTATCCGGGGCTATAGCCCCCTCAGCCCCCCTCCCTCCCCTAGCAACGCCTCTGGTCTTCTCCAAAGTGTTTGGACCCTAAATTACTTTAAAGTGAACTACTTACTTGTTTTGAAGAGACTTCCTCAGGAATACTGACTTTTCCTGCATCTGAACCCTATTTTACCCTGCCTACAGCTGGCACCTAGACCACTTCGGCCCCTCTTCTGCCTCTGAGAGAACTCGTGCAATAGACTATGGAAGGACTGGATAAGAAAGGGATTCTGCCATGAAAATTATTACAAGTGTTTTAAAAGTGACTTACTTGTGAAAGAGTTGGTTGGTAACTGTCCATCTGAAATATGAGCAGTTGCAAAAGTTCTTAATATCCTTTGAATGTGTTTTGCCATTCTTAAAAGTGTATATAGAAGGTTATTTTACTCACCTGTGAATTGGTTCCCTCCACTTCCCAAAGGTAATGCGGTTGACTTCACCTATTTCTTTCAGACTATAGGTGTATATGTTTACTAACTGGGTTTTGCTACCCCTGACCTGCTCTATAGCCTGTCTAGAATAGGTATGCCTTGGGACTTCTTGAGTAGCTGTGTGCAATTCTTAATACGTGTATTGTAGGCGTTACTAACCTTGGTCTGCCTTGTGCCATCCTAACATAAGTTAGGGAATTATTGCTTACCTCAGTCTGTGTTCCACTGTTCAGAAAAGCAACTGTAATAGTTTAATACAACAGTAGGTCTTACTCACCTAGTATATCTGAGGGTTATCCTGAATGTAGTTATAGGTTTATACTGTTCCATGAATTTGTGTTCCACTATTCAGAAAAGTACCCTGGTAACAGGGTTGGTTTACTAAGTGATTCTGTAACTGGGTGTCACTGCATGACTGACAGGGCCTACTACCCTTGATTTACTGTAAAGTAACTTGTGGATTTACTCCCCCTGAATAGGTGAGTTCTAGTATAAATGTGCATGATTAGAGCTGACTTGCCTAGAAATAGTGTTGGTTATTCTGAACGCGGTCTATGTTTTGGTCGGTGTACCTTAAGCAGTGTGTTGTGTTTTTATAATGTGTTATGATTCAATGACAAAATACTTATCCACCAAGATTTACCTTGGCCTATTTGTATTTATAATGTTGAACCATTTGTATGCTACAGTTTCTTTGTACCAGGCTACAGTCCTCTCTCCCTCCTAAGATAAGCCTGGCTGCTCTGTCCATGCTACCAACATTCTCAGGTGGTACAGCCTTATACTAAGAGTGGATCTTATGTACTGTCTCAGATGTATGGTTTTATGAAGCCCTCAGTTGGACTTTAGAAAAACTGTCCTAACATAACCCACTTACAGCCAAGACTTAGCCTTATAAACATTTGTGCTTCAATGATACCCGAGTCCTATGCACTTGCACACTCTGAATGCTCACAAGGCCTAGTAGGTCCACCGCCATCTTTCATTGTATATTTGATTTCATTCCTGGGTTCCCTCCCTGTTGCACTGTGGGCTCTTTGAAACACAATTTACTTTATGTAAAAGCACCTTACAAATGCACAATAAATAAAATAAATACATTTTTTCTTTCAATGTGGACCTTAAATTCTGAAGCAGGTTGTAATTTCCCTGGGTATTTTGGGCCCTGAGCCCTGTATTTCCCTGTATGTTGGACGAGCCCAAAGTTTGAAAGATGGCCTTTCCTCGGTATCTAGTATAGGGTTTGCAGTTGAGAGGCAGTGTGGGCAGATATTTTGAAACCATAGATGTCTGGCTGCACTATTTCAGACTAATAAAGCATTTGTTTCTGACATCTGACTGCAAACCGGACAAAACAGGGACTGGACCATTCTGCCAGCCTTGCTGGCATGTGCAATATACCTGTGCACACCACTAAAATCAAGAGCTCTGTGGAGCTCAGAACCCAGTCTGATCACACCAGCAGCCTTTTTTTTTATGTCGTCCCCAATTTATCTTGAATATGGAGGTAGAATGACCAGCCTGGAATCAGTCAAGTGTAAGAGCAGCAGGTGGTTTACTCTTCCTTATTTGTGAAGTTGCATTTCAGAGAATCCGGTATCATCTTTAAGTGTCGGGCGATAACACCCACCAGACACCCATCCAGCAACACAGTCTCGATTAAAACACACCTAGAATGCTTGTGCCTCTGGCATGCCCAGAGTCCTGTGCATCATTCTGTATGCGATATCGCCTACTATTGTATTGATTAACTCAGGATAGAAAAAGTATTTCTGATGCGTGTTGATCTGCTTAGAATCACATACTGTGCATATAGTCTGACATCCAGTGGTCACCGCAGAGTATTGCATCTTGTCTTTCGAGAATCGAAAGGGGACGTGGACATGGGCGTGTCTGTAACCCTATCCCTAACGTGACGTTTAGTGTACCCAAAATCCCTCACGCATCGCGGTCCCTCTGATTGTTTTTTTCCACCCAGCATACTGGTCGCCTTATGCGGGGCTCGTCTAGAGACATTGCTAATTGTTCCATCGACCTTCAGTAGAATATATTATATTGTTATTCAAGATCACCCTGACCATCCTTCATTTCGACGGCTGTTCCTGATATCCGCCGAAACCTCCACAGACCTTCGACGGACGGTGATCCAGTCGGCTTTGCCGTCCATGTGGCCGGGCCTTCCAGCCGGCCTACACAGTAGGGAGAGTGGGGTCGGGGTGGACATTTCTGTAAAATCTAAGAATACCTTTCCCTTTCCTCCCTCTTTCCTCTCTGGTCATCATCACTTTCATTATCCTCCGCTATGGGGAGAACTCCCTATTAGGTTTTGCCCCATTTGCAAGGGCAAATTTCATTGGAGAGGTAAGCATCTATGGCGTAACCGTTGCTTGCCCCTCGATCATGACAAAAAGGTTTGCGGTTTGTAAGCTCCTCCGTCTGAAGACTTTGAAGGAGTGCCGTTTCTAGCGGTGGGTGGCCTATGGGATGTCGAAGGCCGAGTCGAGTTCTCTCGCTCCAGCAACTGCCGATTGCGACAAGGGCATCAGTGACAAGCAGGCCTGCGACTCGGAGGTCGTTGACATTTCGGCAGAGCACTCCTGCTCCGCATAGTTTGTCCCCGGCCACGCCATGCACGGCTCAGGCACTGCTATGGCGGCTGTACACCCAGGCGACAAAGACAAACACTTTCAACTCACTAAACACACAACCGCAGGACAGTCTTCGACAAAGTCGAAGACAACCACAGCGCCAACTGGCACACCAGAAGTTTTGGCCGTGTGCCCCCGACCATCAGGATCGGCCTGCAGCCGCAGATGCGCCTTGCGACCTGGCACTCTAAATTGAAGGGCGCTACCACCAATGTTCCAAGAACCGTCGAGACGCATCGCAAGAAGGCGTCCGCCAACGACAATGCCCCAGTTCCGCCGAAGACTGTACAACCGCAGGCCCAGGCTACACGTCTCCCTACTGGGGAGGACGTTACCGAAATCATTGCGAGAATTGTTTCGACGGATGCTCAGAAGCGTCAGTCAAGGGATTCGCCGACACCCACAGGAAAGCACAAGGATTCGTCGAAATTCAAAGATAGGCTAAAGGATATACCGCCACACTCCGCCAAGCCTAAGGAGAAGCACAGGGACACGCAACCTCTTTCGGTCCCCCGTAAAGAGTTTTCGGATGGCGAAGAAGGTATTTCTTCAGCGCTGAAACAAATATCTCGAGGTTTGGCATCAGAGGATCGTATACAAGAGCCCTTTCCACCTCTAGACCCCTCTGGGTCTTCTGTTTGGACTAGGGAAACATTTTAGGGTTGTATGGAGAGGCTTGACAGGTTTGTAACGCTCTCAGAGCAATCCACCCCCAAAAGACCACGGGAAGAGGGCCTTTTGCCCCCTGTGACTAAAATCCAAAGATTCTTTGATCATTCCCAGGAGGAGGATGTGTACACTTACGACCTCACTGAGGAGATCATCCCTGCAGTCCCTTACACTCAGGATGATAATCCTTTCATTGACCCCGAGGATATGCACAACCCCATACAGGGTTGGGAAGAAAACCCTGATATGGGTGACCCCCAGCCATGGCAGTCTCCTAATCATTCACCAGATCCTGATGTCCTGTGTTTAGATTCCGCCCCCAGACCATCCCCACTAGACAGCCCTCTCCAGTGGACCATCAAATGACGTTCAACGCCATGTTGCGCAAAGCAGCAGAACATTTCAAGATCGCCACCAATGAAGCTGTTCCTGAGGCTGACTTTGTAGAGGACATACTTAAAGAGAAACTGCCGGCCAGCCAGGCTATTCCTCTACTAAACTCAATTAAAAAGCGGCAGGCTTCCTTGCTAATAACACCTGCCCTCACAAGAGCAGTTAATCCAAGAATAGAAAATCTATTTTGGCCTTGCCCCTCTGATCTCCTTTACATCAGAGGTCACTCCACCCGACTCACTGGTGGTGACCACTACAAGGAAAAGGGCAGGGGTTCCCCTGTCAACTGGGGAGGAACCCCCTGACAAGGAGTGTAAAAACCTCTACGCCCTGGGAAAGAGGATCACGGCTGCAGCTGCGTTTTCTACGCGCATCGCTAACAATACTACTTTGTTAGCCAGCTATGCGGACGCTCAATGGGCCATGTTACAGGAAGGCCTGCAGGAGGTTCCTGAACCGCTACGGTCTCGTCTTCTGTCCAAAGGGCAGACAAGTAAACCAAAGTATACTCAAGAACACTTTGGATTCCGCTGAGACAGAGGGTCGATCCTTGGCTCAGGGCACCCTCCTAAAGAGACACGCGTGGCTAAGAAACTCTGGGTTTAAGCCAGAAACTCAAGCGTCACTTATTAATAAACTCTTGGAATAATCAAACCTATTTAGGAGGGCAGTCGACAAAGCTCTCGAGACTGCAAAGGAGGAGCATGACACCCTTGACACCCTTAAGACGCTGGATAAAATCACACAAAAGCCCTCCACACGGCGAGGAACTGGGTTCAGACGCCTTTTTCGTGGCCAACGTTTCCCTCAAAACCAGTACACCTCGGGAAATAATTGGTCCTCTCCACAAGGAACCAGCGGATACACCACCCTGTATCCCCAAAGAGGTCAGTGTCGTGGGAAAGGAAGGGGCCGGAACTTTACCCCCGGAGGCTCCCCGGCCTCCGGATTAAAATTACCTGAAGACCCGGGTCCCCTCCCATGCCTCCCCGGTCGAGGGCCGGCTAACATCGTTCCTTCAGGCATGGGCGGGGTAAATGCAGACAAGTGGGTGCTGAAGACCGTGGCCCACGGGTATTGTATGGAGTTCTTCCGGTCAGACCGCCACGCGCAAGACATCTGACGCCAGACCATCTTCGTATCCTTCTTCAGGAAGTCGCAAAACTACGAGAAAAGGGGACCATAGAGGTTGTACCTCTTTCACAGGTAAACAAAGGTATTTATTCAGTGTACTTCCTTGTATCCAAAAAGGATCTCACCATGCACCCAGCGAACAAATTTGTAAAATCACAAAAGTTCTGCATGGTCACTCTGCAGGAAGTAATTCCACTGCTCTCGCAGGGAGTTTACATGGCAACACTGGACATGAAAGATGCCTACTTTCATATGTCAATGTTGCCGGCGCACAGAAAATACCTCAGATTTGTGATACAAAACAAACATTATCAATTCAAGGTACTACCCTTCGGCATAGCCTCCGCACCAAGGGTATTTACAAAGGTACTAGCAGTGGCATCAGCACACCTGCGCAGGCAATCCATCCCTGTTTATCCTTACCTCGACGACTGGCTCATAACAAGGGACTCCTACGAAACATGTCTGTCAAATACCCAAGACACTATAGACCTTTTATTCAGCCTGGGATTCTCCATCAATGAGAAGAAATCCAGCTTAGACCCCAGCCAGGTCAAACAATTCCTAGGGGCTCTAATTCGAACAAAGGACGGGCTTGTCTTCCCCTCCAACAAGAGAGTTCAAAACCTGCTGTTTCAAATCCCTCAAAATGTAGCCAGTCGAGAGGTGACGGTACGCAAAGCTATGCGACTGTTAGGAATGATGGCGTCATGCATTTATTTGGTTCCACACGCGCGCCTGCGTATGCGTCCAATGCAAGAGTGGCTCAACAGCCAGTGGTGTCAGGCCAGCAGCCAATGGGACGATTTAGTGGTTGTCTCGCCGGCCTTTGTTCTCTCGCTGCGGTGGTGGTCGAGGGAGAACCTCCTAAAAGGGAAATCCTTCACCACCCCCGCAGTAGAAGCCACTCTGACTACAGATGCATCTCTCATAGGGTGGGGAGCTCAACTGCTTCAACAGACAGCGCACAGTTTGGTCGTCAGACGTAGCATCCAACCACATAAACCTTTTGGAACTGTTAGCAATTTTCAAAGCACTAAAGACCTTTCAGACACAATTGCAAGGAAAGACGGTCCTGATCCTCACAGACAGCACCACAGCCATGTATTATCTGGACAAAAAGGGAGGCACTCACTCTCTAGGGCTGTCCAAACTGTCCCAGAACATTTGGAAGTGGGCTCTAAAACGCAACATGTTCCTGCTGTCACAACATGTTCCGGGGGTACTCAATCTTCTGGCAGACGTACGGCAGAGATTTCCCACTATCCATGGAGTACGAATGGCGATTACACGAAGACATCGTCTCTAACGTTTTCGCAGAATGGGGCTTCCCAGAGATCGACTTGTTTGCAACTCTGGAGAACGCCCAATGCCAAAATTATGCCTCCAGGTACCCCCAAAACTGTTCCAAGGGGAACAGACTCTGGATCACATGGTCACGGAAATTTGTTTACACTCTGACTCCCCCCCCTCCCCCCCCACCTGCAATGCACCAGGAACCAGTCACAATGATATTGTTGGCCCTGCCAACCCTGGTTCACTCATCTGATGGAGATGTCCCCATCTCCTCCAATGAAGCTGCCTTGCCCGTACAACATGTTGTCGTAAGACAAAGGGTGAACACTTCACCCATGCCCACAAACTTTTAACTTAGCGGCCTGGCTCCTGAGGTCATAGATTTCGGGCACCTACAACTCCCTCAAAGATGTATGGACATACTTGGGGAGGCAAGACAACCTAACAATTCTATTCTAGCAAGTGGAAACCTTTTGTTATCTAGTGCCACTCTAAGAGCATCAATCCCATTGACTGCTCTCCCACTCATATCGTTTTGTACCTGACTCATTTACTTGACTCGGGCCTAGTCTTTAACTCGCTTAAAGGTCACTTAGCTGCTCTTTCAGCCTACACCACATCACAACAAAAGGTTTTGTGGTGGAAGATACCAGTTATTATGGCTTTCATGGAGGGATTAAAGAGAATTCACCCTCCCATTCCTAACCCAGCTCCCGGATGGGACCTACGACTTATGGGGTCTCCTTTCAAGCCCATGCATAAATCGTCTTAAAGATCTCACTTATAAAACTGCCTTTTTAATAGCCATTACTTCCATTAGAAGAGTCAGTGAACTACAAAAGCTCTTAGTCCTAGACCCCTTTGTAACAGTTCATGAAGATAAGGTAGTTCTGCGCACTCACCCTAGGTTTGCGCCTAAATTCATTTCAAAATTCCATGTGAACCAATCCATAGAACTACCAACGTTCTTTCAGAACCCCTCAGCCATGGGAGAAAGAAGCCTGCACTTACTGGATGTAAGCAGGGCAGTCATGTTTTACATGGAAAGAACTAGACCACTAAGAAAGACAAATCAGTTTTTTGTTTCAGTAACTGCAGATAAAGACATGTTCCATGAAGAGGGCTTAATTGGAGATAGGAAATATTGTGTTTTGACATTTGCTGAAGTGATAGTATGTGCTTGCATCTGTGATATTTAATATCTTCAATCTTTACTTGGTAGTGCTCTCCCTCGCAGCAAAGTTGATATTGCTGTAGATAATCAGTGAGAACTTTATCAAACTTTTTTTGTTTTATGAACAGATATGGAGAAATCGTAAACATTAATCTTGTGCGAGATCAGAAGACTGGGAAATCCAAAGGATTTTGCTTCATTTGCTATGAAGATCAGAGGAGTACCATTCTTGCTGTCGACAATTTCAATGGAATTAAGGTCAGTACAAACCATTTTATAAAAAGCAACTTCCCTCCTCACTTGCAGTATTTTAAGAGATTTTAATCGAAACACCCCGTTGGTGTCTATGCTCAACCCCCTTCTGGTATCTCCTTTGCCCCGTGTCTCTTGCCTTTCTCGGCTTCTGCCCGTAACCTTGAGGTCACCTTTGAGTCATTGCTTTCCTTTTCTTCTCAAATATCTCTAACTGCTTCTATTTTCTCCTGACTTGTCTACTCTTCTGCAGTATTCTTTGGTCTTCCATTCTCCCACCTTACTCCTTTACGATACGTCTTTAATTCTGCTATTTGTCTTCTTGTTAGGCAGAATCTATTGCAGTTCCCTTGGGGAGCACTACAGCAGATAAAGACTACAGGTATATGCAATAAATTCCCTTTGGTATCAGTCTGTACCACGAAGATTTAGTTGGTAGCTGTGGCTGAGCAGTCAGACTTATCTCAAGAGAAAGATGAGCAGTATTCAGGGTTTACACATTAGGACTACAGTACTATGGCACAAGGAAACACTGACCAAAGCTTTGTATTAAAAAGAATATATATTGATTTTACACACTTCTAGTTCAACACATGAATCACAGTTATCAAAGTAAGTTAAAACTGTGAAGGCAAGTATACACAACTCCCTATTTAAATTATAGACATGTTTGAGCAAGAGTGAAAACTGAGCAAAATGGCACAGGGTCAACCAAGTAAAAATGGCACTAGTAATTTCTCAAAAGGGAGGGAAAGGACAAGTTATTCAGATTTAACCTCTTAAACACACGAGCAATACTTCCCAAGTAGATTGTGAACAAGTTAGGCAAGGTAGCACTTTAGCAATAGTCATACATAGTTGAAAACCGAGCAAAATGGCACTTCAGCAATGCTGAAGAGGGAAGGAAGAGCGGTTATAAGAGTTTCTGGTGCACCAACACAGTCGAGGGTGAAAAGCAATCTAATGAAGACAGTTGTAACAGATTTAGCCAAAGTCAATGGGCCTGTGCCAGAGTTAGTGGTACAGGGCAATGTGCCCCGAATCAAACTGTTCTAGTAGCTGCAGTCAAGTCTTTGGTTTAACGATTCAAAAGGAGGGCGCAGAAGGTAAAAGATAATGTTAGTTGATAGGGGCGGCCAACCCAGGAGGTAGGTAAAGGATGTCAAACACCTTTAGCACTACCCCTCGAAACGGGAGGCCTGGCGGAACAATGTACCTGAAAAAGTGGAAGCGGTTCCTGGCAGTTCCTGCAGTTTGTGTTGTCCAGCAGAGGAAGAGAGGCTCTCATCGTGGAGGAAGGGTCGAGTTACTGCACTGCGCAGGGAAGAAGCCAGCCGCAGTGATGCCGCAACGGATTAAAAGGTACGCTCCTTTAAATCGCGGTCCCGGTGGACGGGTGCCTGGCTATCCGGTCTCCAAGTGCAGGGCACTGGTGATTCGACCCAGGCAGGTCCTGGAAGGCGATTGACGAACTGGTTGGCCCCACCAGCTGAAGGGAAGAAGACTTTTGCAGGCGAAGATCTTCTCAAGTCGTTGGAGAAAAGTGGTGAGGATGTGCAGCAGGGCTTCACCGGTGGTTCAGTCGTTGCAGATGTCTTCAGCTTCTCTCCTCTTTCGGTTTCCTAGTTCCAGTGGCGACGTCTTGTCCTCAGGACCCTGCTTTTATGCAGCAAGACCCCCATTCATACAGCCTAGCTGTCACTCACACAGTGGGGTGGCTCTCCTGGCGGAAGTACGAATTCCCCCTCCCACACATCCTGTCTACCCCAGACTCAGTGGCGCTGAGAGGAAGGCTTCTGTGCAGAAGCCCGCCAAAAGGACGAACAAACGATCTCCGACCTGCGTTAGGATTATAGAGAAAGACACGAAAAAGAATGTTAATCAAAGTTCTGGCAATAAAAACCTACTGGAGTAAAGTTAGTATTAAAATAAACCGGCGGTATGTTAGAGGCATTCAGAAACAGTGGTAGCCTCGAACAATGGGAAAATCCCATAGGGAAATATTCGCGGTCGAATATTTACAGTAGTAACCACTGCCACCAGCCAGAAACTTTTGAGAGAGGGACTGTACGGTACCCGCTTGAAAATGAACACGAGGGAAAAACTATTAACCCGTCCCAGTACTTCCATAGTAAGATGGGGTGTACTGGTTTTGTTCATAAGAATTGACTAGTAAAGTCAATGGGGACTTGACATGCCCTGGGAGACAGTAGTCCGTCCCAGGCTATGGAGTCTATGTTTGGGGGTCGCTACGACACCCCTGTGGCATGACACGGAGGGTGCTGTGTACCACACATGTAAAAAGATGATTCCTATGAGAGGGAGAGAAAAACCCTATAGACCATAAGCAAACAAGATAGCCTAAAACACACACTAGCAATCTGGCTAAGCGTGGAAAAAAGGGTCTCACTCTTAGCAGCAGAAAAAAATAAACCCTTCAAATCCAGCAAAGCTGCTGGGGGACTCTATAGGTAAGGGAAATTAGCCATATAATGAGAATTCTCCCTAACACTTCTTTCTGCTTCCCCCACAAGCCTCTATCAGGTTATCTATTTACTCTGCTTCTCTCTTCCCCTATGATTCTCGTCTCCTGTTTCACTTTCTTTCCATAATCTTCAAGTGCTATCATGGCCTTGCTCTCTTATATCTTGCTCCTCTTGTTTCACCTTATACCCTTTGCTCTCAACACCTTCATCTTCCGACCACTCCCAAACCCCCCTGTTCCTCTTCACCTTTTTGGTCATTCTCTCTCCTTGCTCCAAAGGCTTGGAATGCTCTCTCGCCTGATATTCGTGTTTCCCACTCCCTCTACATATTTTGTTCCCGCCTAAAGGCTCATCTTCTCTCTTCAAAACCTTCCTCTTAAATCCTCTGCACTAAAATTGTTGTGTTATCGCCTAATTGTTTGTACTACACTTGATTTATATGAAGACCATGACATTGTTATATTATGTTATGTTATGGTAAATTATATAGCGCACGTTCACCCGAAGGCATCTTGACGCTGGAGAAAGAGACCACAACAAACAGGAAAACCAAGCAGAGTCACAGGCAATAGTTCAAAAAAGATGGGTCTTCAGAGCCTTCCGAAAGACCAGATGATAGGTGGAAGGCTGTTCCACAGCAATGCTGCTGAAACAGAAAACGCACGGCCACCCATTCGGGAGCGGCGAAAGAGAGGTATGCAAAGCATACCAGAAGAGGCTGATCGGACAGGGAGATTGGGGACATAATGCTCAAATTTGTCAGATAGGTACTCTGCGCCTATACCGTGTACAGCCTGATGAACGATACAAAGGGATTTAAACAGAATGTGTTGTGCCACGGGCAACCAGTGAAGAGAGCGTAACACGGGGGTAATATGGGATCCATAGGGGGTGCCTGTTGCTAGTTTCGCATCCAAGTTCTGAAGACATTGTAGCCTGCCAATCAGCCCCTTGGGTTGCGCCAAGTACAAGGAGTTACAGTAGTCCAGCCTGCTAAGGATCATGCTGCCACTACAGGAGGACGAAGTGCCGCTGGAATCAGATGGAGCACTTTCCTCAACATTTTAAGCTGAAAGTGGCCCTGCTGATATACCGAGGCTACTTGGGCCGTCAGTGAGAGATCAGCTGACAGAATCACTCCAAGATTCTTTACCTTGGGGGAAGGCACAGGAAGAAGACCAAGAGAGGAAGGCCAGAAAGAAGCAATCCAAAGTGAAGGACCAGGAGGAGAACCCACCACCAGCACCTCAGTCTTGTCCCCATTTAATTTCAGCCAGTTATGGCCCATCCACTCGCCAATGGCAGTCAGGCACTTATTGAGGCACGCAGACACCCCAGCTGGATCAAGATCTAAACGGATCAACAGCTTGGTATCGTCTGCGTAATAATAGCACCAGATACCGAGGGAGCGAATGAGGCGAACCAGCAAAAAGATGTAAATATTGAAAAGAATAGGGGACAAGGCTGATCCCTGAGGGCCACCACAGCTAAGATGTGAAGACTTAGAAAAGAAAGGTGGCAGGGAAATAATTTGAGATCTATCGGCCAAGAAGGAGCCAAACCAGGTCAATACCTTGCCCGAGACACCGATCTGGGATAGGTGCGTGAGCAGGATGGTGTGATTGATGGTGTTGAACGCCAATGAAAGATTGAGAAGAATCCGGGCTCTGGCACCGCCCTGATCCACCAACCTGACCATAGCCTCCAGCACAGAGACAAGGACGCTTTCTGTTCCCCTGCCAGGTCGAAAATCAGACTGGGCCGGGTCAAGCATCCTGGAAGACTCCAAAAAGGAGGACAGTAACGGAGAAACCAGTGAGTTTCATAAAACATGGAAGGAGAGGAAAGAGACGGAAAATAGAGAGAAGAGGTGGGTCCAAAGAAGGCTTTTTAAGAAGAGGAATGACCAGAGCAGAGTTCAGCCCGGATAATTCCTGATTGACAGGAAAGATTAACAGCCGTTGTAATTTCACCTAGGAGGTCGGCTGATAGTTGTTTCATCACTCCAAGAGGGAGTGGATCCACAGGGGATCAGGACTTAATTTTAAGAAGAGCTTTTGAGACCTTATCGTCAGAAAAGGAAGGGAAAAGTGACCAAGACAGACCAGCAGGAGCAGCATCTTCAAGGGTAGGCTGATTGTCAGGAGGGGAAGTGTGGGTCAGAGAGGCGAGACTGTTAGTAATGTTGACATGAATGGTCTCGACTTTCTTGATGAAAAAGGTAGATAAGGAGTTGCACAGCTCCTGAGTAGGTTTTATTGACGGAGTGTATTTAGAAGGGGAAGACGGAGACTTAATGATAGAGAATAAGGTCTTGGCCTGATAAAGTGCAGACTCAATCTTCTCCGCAAAATACAATTTCTTTTGCTGTGAGAATGGACGCTGCATAGGCCAGCAGACTGGCTTTGTAGCAAAGTTTATTATCAGGATCATAGCCGTGTCACCACTGCGACATTCACAGCTGTCAAGACACATTTCCTAACGGTGGATGCCATTAGATGAAGGAAAGGTAGAAATGTTTCACTGTATGCTGACAGTGTAGAAGTCCATGCAGCTGAGGAACGAAGGTGGGACCACTCCATTTTTTTTTCGGGCGCTATGTAATTGTAGCGGTAGATGTCATGTCCACGTGGCCAGAGGTCGGAATATTGAAGGCGATAACATTGAGACATGTAATTGAATTCTTGGAAGGTGTATTTTAAGGGAGGGATTTCCTACTTATGTTCTGAGTGACTATGGACCTCAATATGTGTCAGTTGAATTTGAGGATTGGCTAAGATCCTTGGGTATTCGGCACAAGAAAACCTATCTATATCATCCTCAGACCAACAGGTGTGTAGAGAGGTTTAACAGGACATTCATGGAAGGTGTGAGAATGAGGGTGGCTAATGGTGAGGATTGGAAGAGTGACTTGTTGCGGAGAGTATTTCTGTACAGAGTGACACCCCATGGTGTTACTGGTGTAACACATTTTTAACTTTTTAGACGAAGGCAGCCTAATACCTTTCGCACTTGGTAAATCCAAGTTAGTGAGGGTGGATGGGAAGATGGTTAGAATTCTGATTCTGACAATTGGAGAGGTCTGTGAAATGCAGCTCTGACAGGGTGCAGAGTTGTAGAGTCTCTGTATTTGTATGTGGGGACAAAGTGAGAATTATTTTGCCAAGGAAGGGGAAGAAGTATGGTGAGAAGTTTTCAGTGGTCAGAATTGTGGAGAAGGATCTTGGTAATGCTGTGAGAATGATGGGTGGTGAGGTGTGGAACAAGGAGAGAGTTGCTAAGTAGGGTTAAGTTGCTCAGTTGGACCATTAGGAGGGGAGGTGTGCTGTGATCTTTCTATTGGGGTTTCACAACTAGGTGTGTGTGTGTGTGTGTGTGTGTGTGTGTGTGTGTGTGTGTGTGTGTGTGTGTGTGTGTGTGTGTGTGTGGGTGTGTGTGTGGGTGGGTGTGGGTGTGTGTGTGGGTGGGTGTGTGTGTGTGTGTGTGTGGGTGGGTGTGTGTGTGTGTGTGTGGGTGGGTGTGGGTGTGGTGGGTTTGGCTTGTGGAATCTGCTTAGATCACATGCTGTGCATAGGCCGACATCTAGTGGAAGCAGCAGAGTATTACAGTTGTTGTTTTTGAAACTCGAAAAGGGACTTCGACAGGGCGTGCCAGTAATACTATCCCTAGTGTGACATCCACTGTACCCATGATACTTCACGCGTCGAGGTCCCTCAGACAGTGAACCCCCGCATAGAGAAACTGTTTAGACCTGCCCCTTCTGACCCGCTGTATATCAGAGGGCAACTGAAGCCTGATACACTGGTTGTTACTACAACAAGGAAGAGGGCTTGTACTCCCCTAGCTTCCTCTGAAGCCCCGCCTGACAGGGAAACCGAGACTTTACACAATGGGCAGAAAGGTGGCCTCCTCCATGGCATTCCAGAGCAGGATTGCTAACAATTCTACCCTGTTGGCCAGTTACAACTGCCACAAATGGGATGAGGTCTCGGCCGTACTATCATCGGCCCCGGGCCCACTTAGTCTCACCTTGCCCAGGTGGTCGCAGAAGGCAGGGCAGTGTCAAGCTGCTTATTAAAAACCAATCTTGATGCCGCAGACAACTGAGGCAGGATAATAGCAGATGGGACAATTATCAAGCGCCATGCTTGGTTGTGCCAATCGTGTTTTTAAACCAGAGACGCAATCTACCCTTATCAACATGCCTGTTGAGCTTGAGAAAAAGCTGCCATGCCATCTCTCAACTTAAAAATAAGGAAGTCTGTAAGCATCCAACACAACAAGGAATGCTAACAGCTGTCAGCACCTTGCAGTTGGGCTTTAAAAAAAAAATGTAAAAGAAGGCAGCCCCACAGAAAAGTCTCTTCTTCAGTTCTATGGTGACCATCGGTGAAACAAGGCAGGTGGTTTGTTGAGACATTAGCTGAATTGCCAGGTGGTAGGGGAAATTATGTCCTGTATCTGGTGGTGAGGAGGAACATGGGGGCTGGGGGTAGTGGAGGGCAGGGAAGGGTTGTGGTGCGTGCCAGCCGTTAGAATGCAGGGGATCAGGAGAGTGGGGAAGTGGGGCAGGATAGAGCTTAGAGGACAAACAGCACCTGGACAGACCTCCGGCCCATCAAAGAACTTGGGATTCCGAGCAGTTCCATGCAATGAAATCCCCTGAACTGTGCCCTCCGATTTGCTTAGGGCTACTGTGACATCACCTCTGTGGTGCTAAATATGCGTGTCTTTGCTTGTGTGTATGTGTTCACATGCAGAGAGGGCAGCCCTAGAAGTCACGCTGACCATTGGCAAGGAAAAGAAGCAACAGGAGTGTATGTTTTTGTATCCATGTGGGTAGAATAATTCATTTTTGCAGTTGAGTGGTTGAACGTTCGTGCATCGTTTGGCGATGTGTCTGAACAGAATGGTTAACATTTTTTAACGTTTGACCATTTTGTTCGGATGCATTTTCGGCTGATGTGTGAGCGTTTGGTTATTTGGTTGCAGAGATTAATTGTTTTGTTCGCATGGTTATAGAAACATACAGGCAATAGGAATCATTGTCTTTAAATGACGCACACCTGTATTTTCTATGATGTGAGCATGACATAATGATCATGGGAAGTGAGCCATGGTGGTTTTTAACACATTTATTAAAGAGCTTATCTTGGTTAAACAAGCTCTACATACGGTATTCGCTCACACCGTTTGGGAATGCCATAATTTTCAGCCCTGTTAGCACGCGAATCTTAAAGGCTTTTGTCAAGCCTGACATAATTAAAATAGTTGCATTTAGACAATGTAAATGTACAATATTTCTTAATGAGACTTCCGCCTTTTCTGGTTTGCCGGACCCTCGCTCCGTTCTAAATACAGCTGGAGCTTTGATGAGGAAACTTGTTGGGCTTTTTTTGGAGCTGGGTCGTTGCAACACCCTGCATTTACGAGTATGCCACATGCTGTCTGAAAGGGAAAACAGGAACTACGACCGTTGTTAGAATTGTTGATTCTGCCCGTTTGCCTGTTTTGGTAACAGGGAGGCCGAGTTGCTGGATTAGAGCAAGCCCATTGTTTTCATAATGATGGATGAAAATGGACCACGCTCATGAATGCCGGTGCACCTTCAAAGTTTTGTCTGAATAGTGGCTCTGTCTGCCAAACAAGAACGGGGGCATGCTGTCTCACTGATGCATTTTGTACAATAATCTTTTTAAATACTGTTTTTTTGTTTGTACCTTGTTAGTCTTGATGAAAAGGGCCGTTTAGTTTAATGTGTAAACTTGGCCGAAAAATGTTGATACACACAAATGGCGTAATTGCGAAATTAAACTAACAGCAACTGTTCTGATAATGAATACCTTGGTTATTTAATCACACCTCTGCTCACTTCTCAATAACACCACCTGAAGTGTACACTACACAAAACCCTGATGTCTGTCGTTTGTAGAGGTGATAATGTCGTATTGCTTGTATATTTGTGTAATAGTCCGAATAGCATATCATTATATTCACAATTGTTTGTTCATTACTTGCAAAAACCGCTGAATAACATTGTAAAGATGACCACACTTTTTTTCAATTTTCGCCCGTAGCTCATTGCCAATAGTAAAGTGCATGTAACACCCTGAAGTCATCTATGGCTTGTCGTTATTAATGCCATTTTCTACAATAACAGTCCTACTCTTGATTGTTTAAAAGTCCAGAGGAAAAAAAAATTTGAATGTTTGTTGTCATTCATTCACATATTTTAAGACTGAAGGACATATCCATTGAGTAACCAATCAATTTTCAAAAGTTATATTTTAATTATTGTGTTTAAAGAAGATACATTGTTGTATTATAGTTTCATTTATTCAGTAGGCGTCCCTTTGTGAATATGCTGGTTAATAATCAACATCAATAAATTCTACATTTTGAGCACAACAAAAAAAAAATGCCTGTTAAGCCCAACCTTTGGCAAGGCAGTCGAGAACGCCTTCAAGACGGCCAAAGAAGAATACAATGCTCTCAAGTCATTGGGCCAACTGACCAATAAACCTACTGGCCAGGGGGGAAACATGAATTTTCGTCGCTTACGTTACTAGAATTCACAGAGTGGTTCCACCTATAACCAGAGCCAAGGTACCTGGGGAAACAATCGGGGTCAGTCCTCCCAGAATTACCATAGAGGAGCGCGCAGATTCCGCATTCGCGGTAGGGGCAACTCCCCCCGAGGTGGCACCCCACCTCAAAAACAGTGACTATCTGTCCAGGTGCCCTCCCATGCCTCTCCAGTAGGAGGGTGTATATCCAGCTTCAACCACGCATGGGAGGAAATCACCACAGACAGATGGGTGCTGTCCACCGTAACAGGTGGATATTGTATAAAGCTCCTCGACCAACCCCAGAACCACCCCCCACGACAAAGGACCCATCCCAAGGAACACAAGCGCATCCTCCTCTAGGAAATCGCCACGCTTCTACTAAAGGACGCCATCGAAGTCGTCCCGGCCAACCAGGTAAACAGGTATTTATTCCACTAACTTCCTTGTGCCAAAGAAAGATCTAACAATGTGCTCCGTATTAGATTTGTGCCCTGCAAACAAATATGTGAAGCCACAAAAGTTCTGCATGACTACGCTACAAGAGGTAATCCCTCTACTAAAAAAGGAGATGACATGGCAACATTGGATAGGAAAGATGCCTATTTTCATATTTCAATGTTTCCAGCGCACAGAAGAGTCTTGCGTTTCAAGATAGGGAATCAGCTCTACCAATTCTTAGTGCTAACCGTCGGAATAGCATCTGCTCCAAGGGTATTCACGAAGGTACTGGCGGTAGTGGCAGCACACCTGCGCAGGGAGGCAATCCCAGTGTACCCTTACCTGGACGACTGGCTGATTACAGGGGAGTCTCCCCTAATTTGCAGGCAAAACATTCAGAGAACTATCAACCTACTCTTCCAATTGGGCTTTTCCATCAACGAGAAAAAATCAAGCCTAGTGCCAAGCACAACCAAACAGTTCCTAGGAGCTGTCATAAACGCACAAGAGAGGTTGGTTTTTCCGTCAGAGAAAAGAGTCCAAAATATGTTACTGCAAATACCACATTATCAAGCCGGCAGACAAATAAGGGTGTGCAAAGAGATGCGTTTGCTAGGCATGTTGGCATCTTGCATTTACCTGGTTCCTCACCGCGCCTGCGACCCACGCAGGAGTGGTTGGCGAAACAGTGGTCTCAGGCGAGTGATCAGTGGGACGATCTAGTGGTCATTTCGCCAACACTAGTACAAAATCTTCGCTGGTGGACAAGAGAAAATCTGTTGAAGAGGAAACCCTTCTACGATCCGGAATTTCAAGCGATTGTCACGACGGCACGACAGACACCTCACTCGCTGGGTGGGGGACTCATTACCTTCACCACACAGCTCAGGGTATGTGGTCCCACGCGGCAGCACAGAACCACATCAATCTGCTAGAACTACTGGCCTTATTCAAAGCCCTTCAGGCGTTCGAATCTCACCTAGCAAACCAATCTGTGCAAGTCCTGACAGACATCATGGATGAACTGGTCAGGGATATTTGCTTATGCTTCCCCCCCACACCTCTAATGAGGATGGTGGTGAACAAGATCCACAAGGAACAGGTGATGCTCATCCTTGTTGCTCCTATGTGGGCAAGACAACCCTGGTATCCACATCTGTGCAAACTGGCGATGTACGATCCCATCAAACTCCCCTGCCCGTACAACCTGCTCACTCAGCATGGGGGACTAACAGTGAATCCTCAACCTCACTCAATGAACTTGGCAGCATGGCTCCTGAAGTTAGAGTTCAGACATCTTAATCTGCCACAGAGATGTATGGATATCTTGAAAGAATCAAGAAAGCCTAACACTAGGCACTGTTACTTTGACAAGTGGAGGAGATTTGTAATTTGGTGGCAGTCTAAACAAATTAACCCCATAGAATGTACTCCTTCCCACATTCTAATACTCCACTTGCTAGATGCAGGGTTAGTATCCGACTCTTGAAAGATCCACCTGACGGGTTTGTCAGACTATACCACTTCCCACAATAAAGTCTCATGGTGGAAGGTACCTGTGATCAAACCATTCATGGAGGAAGTAAAGAGACTCGACCCTCCAATTTCAAACCAGCTGCCAGGATGGGATCTCAATGTTGTACTTGCTAAGCTCATGGGACCCCCCTCCCCCTTTCGAGCCAATGCACAAGCCTAGACCCAAACACCTGACTTACGAAGAGTTTGTCAAAGAAGAGTTTGTCTTACAAGCATTGTCAGTGCAGGATCCTTTGTTGTACACAAAGACAAGCTGGTTTTATGTACTCACCCTAGGTTCTCCCCTAAATTTATCTCTATATTTCACGTAAACCACTCTATTGAGCTACCAGCTTTCTTTCAGGAACCCACCAGCTCAGCTGAGGTAAAACTCACTAGATGTGAGAGGGGCGGCCTTCTGCTATGTAGACGAGACCAGAGCGCTAAGGAAAACAGATCAACTGTCTCCATAGCACCAGGCAGAGAACGTGACCGCATTTCAAAGATTGCGGTCTCCAGGTGGATAGTCAGATGTATACAATTGTGCTATTCCCTATCAAACAAGACACTGCCTTTTACACCCAGAGCTCACTCCACAAGGAGCACAGGAACCACTCTGGCTTTCATTGCAAAAGTCCCTCTAGACAGCATTTGCAAAGCAGCTACATGGAGCTCAATACACACTTACACTCCGCATTACTGCATTGACACTCATTCCAAGACAGATACACAGGTGGGACAAGTGGTTCCAAGACATCTGTTTGCCCATGAACCTTCTCACATCCCACCACCTTCTTCCAACACTGCTCGCTAATCTATGCACAACATGTGATCTAAGCAGATTCCACAAGCCTCAGAAGGGATACATTACTCACCGTAATTGTATTTCTGATGCTTGTATCTGCTTAGATTCACATGCGCCCACCCTTCCTCCCCTCGGAGAGAAAGGCGCATGGATGCTTATGAGCTTGTCTGATACGTATCTGCTTGGATACAACTGTACTCGCGCTACACCTCATGTTACCTCATGTCAGAAAAATAATCTGAGGGACCTCGACGCGTGAAGGATCATGGGTACAGTGGACGTCACACTAGGGATAGTATTACTGGCACGCCCTGTCAACGTCCTTTTCGAGTTTTGAAAAAAACAACTGTAATACTCTGCAGCTTCCACTAGATGTCGGCCTATGCACAGCATGTGAATCTAAGCAGATACAAGCATCAGAAATACGATTACAGTGAGTAATGTATCCCATATTTTCTGTACAAATCTGGGTCATGATGGAATTTTTCCCTTGTAAGGTTCTTTGTGGAATTGTTTATGGTTGGTTTACATTCTGTCAGTTGATAGACTCTGGTGAGTCTTGCCACAGCATATAATGTATGTTCCTGAATAAATGATAATTCCGGCATATCTGTGTCAAGATCATTAGCACTGATCAACTTTACAACAACCTTGTTATGGCCGCACCTGTGAACACCCCTGCTATGGTTGGTAATAATGATGTTGCGAAGCGTGACCAACTTTGGTCTAAGAAACCTTGCAAGGATCCCCTTGTTCCATTTGCAGTAGCAAATAAAAACAGGGCAAGAAGGCGGGAGGAATTTTGAATTCCCAATAAGCAGAAGGGATGGGGCAACAAGTAAAGTAAATAATCTTGTTGAAATCTACATCTTCGGCCAGGCTGCAGATGTGGGGAATGTGGTGGAAAATCGCACTCCTGCAGCCCACCCGTCGCTGTCCAATTGGAGCTTAAACCCGTCATGAAGGTGAGAGCGGACGAGGAAGGGGCGGGGGAATCGGGACCCTGTTTGGGGGAGGCGGTTGAAATTAACCCTTTGATCCCCCTATCAAATAAGTTCTCTACCCTTGATAGCGGGAAGGAGTTGATGCCAGCAGCAATATCTGCATTAAAAAAGGCTGGGGCATGAGGGAAATGTAGGAAGAAAGCCAAGACCCAAAGTAGAAGCAAGAGTGTCAAATCCAGAACCCAAATGGGAGTGGGCAGGTGTGGAAAGGTTGCAGATTGTACCAAAATAGGAGATGTAGTTAATGATACTGCTGAAAGATCTAATACATTGGGTGGCAATACGTATGATAGAAAAGGCGAGGTAGTGAAAGATTTGGTCGATAAACTCAGCACTCTGGGGCCCATTAAGTACATGGCTGCATTCACAATGAATTGCATTATTTGGAATCTATTGGCCTATGCCTCCTTAATTGCATCAAAAATGTGATTGTGAATGGCATAGAGAATTGGCACAAGACTTGGTATGTGAGCTTAGATCACTGTAGGAGAATATTTCTGCCCTAAAAACCGAATGTATAGGCAGTACTCTCTGCTCGTATCAGGACACTGGAGTGAAGCTGGATGGTAACACCAAAGAAAAAAGGCACAGGAATCCATATAATAGTAATTCCAAAGGCAATGATAAATTGAGATTGGGTAAGGATGAGTTAAGGAAGCGCACTGACAAGCCTGATAGTGGAATAAGCCCATGAAAGGTTATGGGTCTAGTGGGTCCAGTGCACAGGTAAGCAACGCCATCCATGCAGCTCCCCCTTTATTTTCAAATAGGCAGTGTCCTCCTATGCTGTTAGCCCCCGAATGAATACCCCTCAAGTATCCAGTGTCTGGGAGTGTTTTAACAGCAAATGGCTATTGAAGAACTGCTGACCGGAGGTCGATCAAAAGCACAGGCCACAATTTTGTCATGGTAAACGTTCCAAAACTAAACGTGGGTACACAGGAAGATCAGGATTCCCTAAGGAATAGGTTCATCCACTGGATCTGATATAGAACAGGTTGTTTGTCTATAATTAGGGAGGACATTGTAAACCGTAGGCGACTCTCCTCTCCCAGCTGTCAGTTGGACTGTTTCCAGTTTTTATTATCCTGCAAGGATCTGGTGGATGGGTTTCTGAGTATCGATGCCCGCACCTACCCACCGGTGGGTCTTTCTATTATGATCAAACATCAGTTCCAAAATGTCACGAACTGGGGGAACCGTCAACTGGGGGTATGGTTCGTTAGCCTCCAGACGGACCCAGGGAATGAACTATGTGGACATTCACCAAATAAGGGGGTAGCAAGAACAGAGACCCAGATGATCCATAGTGGACTAGATGAAGTAGACTGACCAAGCCTCGACTCGCCCATCCCCTCGTACCAACAGCTCAAGCTACTGTTGTGGAACATAGCATGGGTAGCAAAACATCTGGGAGTTCCACTTTGGATCGATTGTGTGAGAGGCTACAATGTTAAATTGTTTTAGGAACCCTGGGCAGAGGAATCAGTGGCATTTCAGGGCTATCAATCTTTCCAGATCCCAGCAAATAGAGCCCTGAAGGGCAGGCCAAGTGGGGGGCTTTTGGTACTGATGGACATCTCCCTGGACTGGGAAATTGCTGCCAGGCCAACGGACCTGGATGAACTCCAACTACTTGTGGCACATACCTAGGGAGGGGAAGAAATGTATCTGTTTAACCTTTACAACAGGCCTGTTCTCCCATTTGGGTTAACTGCTATTGAAAGAATTCAAGACCTTATAATGACTGGGGAATTGCTGAAGCAACCGAAGACCCATTTATTGGCGACAGGGGACTTTAATTTACAACTGGAACCGATCAGCGAATTAGAAGAGATGTGGGAAGATCAAGATGCGGTTTGGGATATTCCACTCCTGGTGGCTAATAGATTGAGCAGGACAAACCACTTTGCCATAGATACATGTATTTTATATAACCTACAACTATGAGCATGCAATGGTAGTTTTCCCTGTGATCAATCTGCAGGGATAAAATGCATGGAAGTAAATGGAACCTCAACCATTTACTGTATTATGGTTCTAGCTAGGGACTGGGGTTAAATTGTTAATTTTGAGGTGCTCCCAAATCTAGCTGGTGATCGTCAGTTTACCATCGTCTTTAAAATCGATGCAGGATTCCAAGATGGCCGCCTAGCTGTGTGGTCACGGCAGATTGAGCTCCGTGCCCCATAAGAAGCAATTTCAGGTGAAACATAATGGTTGAGTGTTCCACAAGGAAGGAACACTAAGGGCACCTTGGCCACAGCATTGCCGTGCTGCAATAGCTGCTTTGGAGTGGAACCATGGCTGAACAGAGAGTGAGAGCGCCGCATCCGCTGTGATTGAAAACCGTGAGCAGAGCTGTATGGGGAGCTTGCCCACTGCGGGATGGAGCGGGCCGTGGTTGATGATCCGTTGTGAGCACCCGCGAATGTGAATGCCCTTCTAGGACTCCCGGCACAGTAGGGAGGTCGGAAGCAGAGTGTGGCTGAAGCTTGTGACGCGCAGGACTGAGGGCCAACGCCCAGGCAAATCGGCATCTGTTTATAGCGGATGCTGGTAGGGAACTGAGGGACAGCGCTGCGGATGCCGGTGAGGACCTGAGAGTTGGTGCCCATGTCTGCTCTTATGTAAGAGGTGGGAGACTGGGGAGCACTATTGACTGAGGCGACTCTGCCCAAGTGGTTTCTGAGGGACATCGCTGTGGATACCGTTGTGGAGCTGAGGGTTAGTGCCCACGTCTGTTCTGGTGTAAGAGGAGGGAGCTCGGGGAACACTATTGATAGAGGCGACTTTGCCCAAGTGATATGTCTTCTGATGCATAACTATTCCTGTCTGGTGCACTACCCGGAGTAGCAGTTGGATTAAAGACTAGACTCTACCTCAGGGGCAATACGGCACAATAAAGTGACTGCCTGCGCTCTAATGTAACAATCACGAGTAACACTGCTCCTCCTGGAACGCAGTTTGTCAAGCATTCTGAGCCTCTTAGCATAACTGCATACATCAGTGTAATCCTGCACCGGAAGGGAAAGAACACTCATTGACTGCACCACATGCCTACACCACATACCTACCACATTTTAACCCCAGGGGAGAGGATTATACTGTTAAATAAAAGATAGGCGGTCTGACTGCTGGGTACTTGGAGTGCATTGCCTGGGAGTGATCGAGTTCGCTTCTATGGGCTACTTGTTTCACTCCAAGGCTGACCCCAGTTGAGAATCACCTAGGCTAACATCACTTGAAAGGGCACAACAGCAATGTGTAATTCTTATGAAAGTTCTTTCCCCGAACTTAAGCGGGACACAACCAAGGTTATAATCTTACCAGCTCACAGATATAAGAAAAATGAGTGCTCGGAAACGCTGGATGCTGCAGAGTCGTCGTTATTATTAATAGGATTATTCTGAGTACCCTCATGGTAAATGCCAGAACCTAAGGGTCAAAGAAAAGCACACATATCCAAACTACCTTCAACTCCTACTGTTAACCCGATTAGCAGCTGCTGGGACCTGTGAAGAAACCGGAACATAAGGTTGATTTGGATAAAGCACACCCGGATTTCTTAGACACACAGATGGCGGCCTCAAAAGAAGATATGGGGCGCTGCTTTCAGGTTTTTCAGGACAAGGTGGCGGCTTCCTTGCAAATACAATTTGACAATTTTACCACAGAATTTAAATCTGCCTTGGCAGACATTAGAAAAGATATTGCATCTCTGATACACCAAGCAGGCGTTACAAGACCTGGCACAGGATTCGTCGAAGTCAGAAGTGCTTTTGGAACAATTGGCACAGACAACTTACAATGTGGAGCAGCAATGTGAGGATTTGAAAAACAGATCCAGGCGTTCCAATATTCACATACGGAATCTGTGTCGGACTCAGCTTTGAGAGAGGAAGTCACTGGGGTCTTTAAGGACTTGTTGAATACTGAAGAGGAAACAGCCATTCCCATGGACATAATTCATTGAGGTGGTCCGAAGCGTCAAGACCCGGGAGCTTGGCCTAGAGATCCATTAGTGGCTTTGACAAAGTATTCGCAGGAGGAGCTTTTTCTTAGGGAAGCCAGGAAAGCGACACAAATCACACTTAATGGGAGTGATATTCAACTATATCAAGATCTCTCCCCTAGAACGCTGCAAAGGAGGAGAGATATGAGGGAGATCATGCAATATTTGCAAGTTCATAAGATATTGTACAGATGGACTTTCCCTTTCGGCCTTCTTTTTACTTGGGAAGGCAAACAAATCCGAATTACAACTAAATAAGAGGGGGCTCGAATCTTGCGAATACACTTTTAAGACCAGCCAGGCCCTACCACTGGAATGCAACCACACACCCCTGAGGGACCTTGCCACTGGGAATGGATGCCGGTTCAACAGACCCAGACAAGGAAATAGAAAGGCTCTGCAGTACCAGAGAAGCTACCGGAACACTAATGTGTAGAGCTCAATGCGATTTTTTGTGGTTAAGGGTAATATAAGGTACGTTTTTCACAGATTAGGTTTGTTTTGTGGTAAGAAGAGGGGCACATTAACCACTCATCTTGGAACTCAATAAAGTTAGGGTTTTAGGATACCCTGCACACATCCCTGGTCTAAGTGGTAGGCCATCTCCTCGGACGCAGTCCAATGAGCGAATAGTAAAGATGGTCTACACCAGGGAGGTGGGGAACAAGTTGGGGGTTGTACACTGAACCATTATCTAGGGGAAAGAAAAGATTTGAGGGAACAGCATATTAAGCAGGAGGTTGTGCCAATAAGATTTTATCCTTGGATGCTTGACACTTAATATAAGGGGGCTGAATAACCCCATAAAGAGGAGGAAACTAGAACGACTGCTGAGCAGGCACCAGCCTGATCTTATAGCCTTAGAGGAAACGCATATTAGATTTCATCAGCAGCATAAGCTAAGAATAAAGCAATAGCTGTTAATTATGCAGGCTAACGCGCAGAGGAAGACTGCAGGGGGTTTGATTGCTTTTAAGACAAACTTACAGGTTACCACTGGGAAAGTTTTGACTGATAAGGAGGTAGGCTATTTATATATCACAGTACAGATGGGCTTGATGACTCTAACCTTGGCGTCTTTGTACGCTCCAAATACAGGCCAAGAGGGGTTCCTGAAGTCGGCCTTGTCCAATTTGGTACCATTTTGTCAGGGAGAGATGATTGTGATGGGGGATTTGAATATCGTATGGGACCCTTCTCAGGATAGAAGCTATAATGCTACACATGTAAGTCCCTCGCCTCCATTGGCTCTTAGAAAGAAATTTGAGTTTTTGACACTTAGGGACATGTGGCCTACTTTGAAGGGTGAGGAACGAGCATACACATTCTTTTCTCACGTACACAAGTCCTTTTCCAGGATAGACTACTTTGGCCTACAACAGGTTTGGTAGGGAAGGCAACAAAGATTAACACACATGCAATCACCATCTCAGATAACGCCCCTCTGACTATGGATTTTAACTTTACCGTAGTGAAACCCACACTTTGGAGCTGGAAATTTCCGAAGGAGTTGATCTCCGATCAGAGCGTATGTCCTATTTGAATGGGGAAGTAGGTATAGATATGGTCTGGGATGCATTTAAGGCAACCATGAGGCGGAGCTGATAGCGATACAAGCATATAGGGGGAAGCTTAAAAGAAATATGGAAGTTGAGTTGGAAGCTGAAGTAAGGGAGAAACTAATACAAATGGAATCTGAGACATCCCTCATTATTTATAGGAGATATCGAATTGCAAAGGGTAAACTAGACCTAATACATACTAACCAGGCAGAAAAAAGCAAATTATATCTAAAACGCAGGTTTTATGTTAAAGCAAATAAAGCAGATAGAATGTTGGCCAGACAACTATTAGCGTCTCAGACAATTCAAGGGGCGGAAGACTCGGGGGAGGGTGGGGGGTGGGGGGGACAGTAACGGTGACGGAGGATGATATAGCTCAGTTTTATAGGCTGTATAAATCAGATTCTACAGATCGGTCAGCACAAAAAAACTACCTGGAAGCGTCCCGACGGGAAAGAATCTCAGAAGTTTAGATAATGATATCACCCAAGAAGAAGTTTTGTCAGTTACAACTAATCTCCCAATAGATAAAGCGCCGGGTCCGGATGGGAATACCGCCTCTTTTAATAAAAGGTTTTGTGTAATTCTGGTCCCCAGCCTGCTGGAACTTTACAACTCTTTTGCTAGAAGCAGAAAAATTACAGCGTCAATGGAAGAGGCAAAAATAATTTTACTCCCTAAGCCAGGGAATGATTTAGCCAAATGTGGCTCGTATCGCCCGATTGCGCTCATGAATATTGATGCAAAAATATACAAACAAATCCTGGAAAACAGGCTTAATAACATGATGCCTAGTCTTATACACCCCGATCAGACAGGATTTATTAAAGGGCGACAAACCCACGATAATATATCCGTGAGAAAGGCACATTATTTCTAAATGATATAAGCTTCTAAATGACCTCCACCAAAAGCCCCACATTTCAGTTAGCTTGGGCAAAGACCCTAGGGTACACGCCATCAGAAGAAACATAGTCCCACCTATGGTTAGATTACTTGAAATTGGCGAGATCTATACAGATCAGGGAATTTTGGGTTAAAGTTATGTATTAGTGGCATTACACCCCAGAAAAACTACATAAGATAACCCCAATGGTTTCAGTATTGTGTTGGAGGGGATGTGGGGAGAGGGGATTGGACGCATATATGGTGGTCATGTCCTAAATTGTCACACTTTTGGTAAGAATTACAAGGAAATATAAAGGTAATGTTTGGGTCTGGGACGGGAAGACCTTTTGGAGAAGTGCTTCTGGGTCTGGCACAACAGGACACAATGTACAATGGCCGAAATATCGGAGGAAAGCATTTTACCTTCTACATCTGGCCACATTATTAGTTATAGCTCAGAAATGGAAGTCGTCGGATTATTCACATATAAAAGATTGGTACTGTAAACAATGGAACTTTGTGTTAAGTGGATCATGTATGCAAAAGGTGAAAGAGCTACGTCCTCAACGGAATGGGTTCCTGTTTTTGACCTTTTTGCACTGTGACTTTACGGAACAGTACTGCCAGCAAAACCTGCAAATTCTAGATATCCTTTAAATTTCAATTTTTATGCAATGTTAGTATTCAGTGTACATGGGGGAGTGGGGTGGAGGATAGGAGGGTTGGGGTGGGCTGAGAGTTAGGGGTGAGTAGAGAAATGAGAGTTGATTTTGTTTATTCTGATTTCTTTCTTTCTGTTTTATAATTGAAAACCTAATAACAAAAATAATTAAAAATAATCGATGCAGGCTCTTGCATGAGATCTCAATTAGGGGCCAGGGATATTGCAATCACTGGGACTGTTGAAAAAGAGATGAAACCTAAAATCTATGGGGCCACTATGGCTAGCTTGGAGACGATGGGGAATGTGGGAACATCAGATCAGGACATTCTGTTTGAGTATGAAACCCTGATGGGTAACCTCTCGCCATATTTTACAAGCAAATTGATACAAATTAAAAAGGGTGCTTTAAAAAAAGGCCAGTTGGTATGACTTAGCGTGCCAGAAAGCGAAACACGATTTACTTGTGTGTCTGGAGGGAGATGGTAATGTGGATAAGCAGACCCTCCGCCAATGCATATCAAAATACAAAAAACGTATCCGCGAAAAGAAGATGGCATACGCAAAAAATAAATGGTAATGTCTTATGAGGGCTTTCCAAGAAGGGGACATGGTAGCCTACTGGAATTGAGAGGGTAATCTGGCTTTGAAGAAAGCTGCTCTGTGAGGCGACACCTTACAATCCCAATTTGAGATAATAGAGAAGCTGATATCAATACATTTGCATCTGTGAGTAAGTGGGTGTCACAGGTTTCTGGATTCAGACAGTGGTAAAGCCTAACCGTCACCACATATAATGTAGAAGAAGGAAGAAATCCACTACTCAGCGCCACCAATTTGACCGGCATTTAATTGTGTTGTATTGTCACACATTAAATGTTGAGATAAAGCCCATTAGTGATAGTATGTTTCGGCTCCCTCAGAGCCTTTCTCAAATCTGGGCTAGTAAAGCACCAAACATAATAAACAATACAACATATCAGAGATTATGTTACAAAAACATTGATTGGATTAACAAAGAAAATGCAAATATCAAAAACAAACGTTGTGTAATGGTTGGTATTAACAGATGAAAAGCAAAATAATAAATAGAGAGGCAGGGGTTGGTGAGAGGGCGGATGCAAAGGTATAGAGACAAAATGTTTTCCAAGATATATTAACCGTTAATACATTGTGTCAATAAGCAAACAAACAGAAACAAAGCACCATACAATATGAGGAAAATGCAAAAAAGAGAGGGAAAGGAGAAAAGAAGGAAAAAAATGAGAGAGAAATTTTTAGTAATTATTGCATTGGTCCAATTTGCATAAGTACAACCAAAAAGTCCAATTACCAGGTCCAGTGAAAGTGCCATAGTTGCGCTTACCCAAATTTCAATTGGCCGATCCAAAAGACAAAATGTCAGTATACCTGTAACGGGGTCAAATCCCCAGAACTAAATCTGCAAATAGATAAACTCAAATTCAGGTATCGCAATAGCAATAGAAAGCGCCCATACGTTTGAAAAACATGTTGAATCCGTTATCTTTAGATATGTATAAATAATGTCCAGATTTGACAGACTGAGCCTCTGTTATATCTCAGAGTTCGCTTCAAGTGTATGCACACTGTAATAGCAATCTATCTGAGAAACGCGTGTTGTACTTTCCGTGTGTGAATATATAGTTAGCTAAACAATACGTGAAACCAGGATCCTTTTACCAGATTAAAGAAATAACGCAACAAGAGTAAATGCCATCAATCCTTAGCGTATCAAATAATTACCGAAGAACCAATGCACGACTGCAAAAAGCTTACCTTAACAACAAGCAAAGAAAATCACACGCGTTGGCAAGGGAACACAAACTGTTCCATGCACGCCATTTTAGGAAAGAAAGCTAAGGCGCTGTCCGTGGCAACGTGTCCCGCGTTGCTACGGGTTACTAGGTGACGTCAGACGTGCAAATGCGTCCGTCGTAAAAAGATGTCCTCTATAGTCGGAGTGTCGGATGCCATTTTGAAGGTTAAAGCCCCAATGCAAAACCATCGCAACGCGTCTAGAGTTGTCATGGAAAAGAGCGTGTCAGTAAACGTACAAATACGTCCGCCGTGTAGGAGTTTATCACAGCGGAAAAAAGAAACTGCCATGAGTACAAGTATTCCAAGTAAAATCAAGACTAAATTATCCTTGGTGTATAGTAAATTAGTATCGTATGTGTGCTCGTTCGTGTTTGTTTAGTATAGTTGGAAACTGAACTGTCAACAGGTGTCTGGAAGTGGTATGCGTAATCACTAACCAAGTGTGCCAAAAAAATATCACTATTCACAGAAACGTTCAAAGTGGAGCCGCCACACTGAGTTAACTTGAATCTGGAGATGGCGGCTACCATAAATGGGATCAATATGAGCGCACAAAGATGGGAGTAAAATCTATGTCTGTTTAGGAGAATAATCATGATTGTGTTTTGTATTAAACTCAAATTTACAGAGTGGTTCGAGCGGAAAAAAAATAGAACTTAGTGAGTGACATCATTCAAATATGCCAACATGTTGACAGGACAGGCATAATGATTGGATGTGAACATACAAATATGTGTTGAGATATGATGACAAGTGTCGAAATACTGACCAAAAAAAGAAGCTTCAGGAAAAAGTGGAAAATATTCTCTGAAATAGATTGGGTCCTAATAAGGATTGAAACACAGACAGAACATGGGGCAACAATTAACCAATGTTACAAAAAAGAAATCATTTCATTATCGCTGTTAAGGCCTGTGATAGTCGTGTTAAAGAAGCATATCATTCTGGCCTCAGCTCTTCTCAAAGTTTTCAACCTATCCCCACCCCTTTTATTCAGAAAACAGAAAAACAATCCAATGAAACGGATATCTGATTTGTTGTGTAATTGGTGCACGGTTTGCCAGTGTGCCGCTAGTGGTAGGGATGGGTCCTGACTTCCAATTTTCGACAAATGTTCACGTATTCGGATTCTTAAGGGTCCCTTAGTGCTGCCAATGTATATTTTGTTGCAGACACATATGATGCAGTACACAACGAATTGAGTTTTACAATTAATGGTCTGTTTAATGGTCCATTGTTTCCCATTGGTATCTTGAAATTCCGTTGTGGGGGCATGAGCATATTTACATTGGGGACATATACCGCATTTTCTAAAACCCTGAACTTGAGTATAAAGCCATGTTCCTTGGTTGGCTTGCTTAATGTCCGGTAATGTTTTTTTTGCATTTTCCTCATATTGTATGGTGCTTTGTTTCTGTTTGTTTGCTTATTGACACAATGTATCAACGATTAATATATCTTGGAAAACATTTTGTCTCTATACCTTTGCATCCGCCCCCTCACCAACCCCTGCCTCTCTGTCTATGTATTATTTTGCTTTTTATCTGTTAATACCAACCATTAAACAACGTTTGTTTTTGATATTTGCATTTTCTTTGTTAATCCAATCAATGGTTTTGTAACATAATCTCCGATATGTTGTATTGTTTATTATGTTTGGTGCTTTATTAGCCCAGATTTGAGAAAGGCTCTGAGGGAGCCGAAACATGTTATCACTAATGGGCTTTATCTCAACATTTAATGTGTGACAATACAACACAATTAAATGCCGTTCAAATTGGTGGCGCGGAGTACTGGATTTCTTCCTCCTTCTACCTACTGGAAGTTGGTTGTGGGTAATCATGCAAAAGATGAAACTTCCATTGATTGTTGTATACCCGACAGCACATGGAGAGAGCACTTCTCAACCCTAGATGACGATACTCGGTGGGGGGTGGGGAGGGTGCTGAGTGCCCCAGAAGTTGTGACCACGGAAGGGATTATAGAAGTCTGGGGAGAGAGGGGTGAATTCAAAGTGACTGTGCTTGATGTACAAAATGCAATCTGTTCACAGAAAGCTGGTAAGGCCCCAGCGCCAGACAGGGTCCCTTTGGACCTCTTTAAGGAAGAACCTTGTATCTGGGGACCGATCTTTGGTAGGTTGTTTAATGCACTAATACATGTGAAAAAGGCCCCGCCCTCCTGGCAATGTGCATTAATAATACCAATATATAAAAAGGGGGGCAGGGAGTCCCTAGCTAACTATAGGTCGATCTCACTTTTAAGCACATGAAAAATCTTCGCAAAGGTGATTCTGTCGCACCTACAATCCTAGACAGAGGAGAAAAACACCAGCAGCAACCTCCAGGCTGGCTTCCAGAAGCAATAAAGCACCATGGACCAAAGGTTTAGACTGTTTTCAATGATTCAGAAATGTGTTTTAATCAAGCGGATGAAACTGCATGATGTTTTTGTTGACCTCAAGACAGTCTTCGATGGTGGCTCGAGGGAAATACTTTGGCAAGTCCTGAGGAACAGGAATGTCCTAGGGCATTTGATCTCTATAATACATGCCTGTATCATCATCATAAAGCTGCAGTAAGATAAGGTTTGGGGGTGAGATAACGGACACCTCTGACGTGTTAAAGAGTGTTAGGCAAGCATGTGTTCTTGCCCCCCTCCTGTTTTGTATTTATTTAGAAGAGATCATTGCAGCACTGATGAGAGACTGTTTAGACTGTCCCAAAATGGGAAGGATAAATATGCTGTATTGTTTTATGCTGACAATGCGGTTCTTTTGTCTATTTCACCGTGTTAGGGAGGGAAGTGGTCTTCCCTCCCAACCCACTAGGCACAACCATGGCATATAGACCCCATCGGGGCTAAAGGGGGAGGATGCCCCTCCCTTGCGCGTGTAGCCCATGTCCTGGCATGGGGACTCCATTTTGCATTCGGCCCTGATGCCATTTTGCACTATGCCTAAACACTACTACTCTGCAGGGCTCGCATTTCTGCCATCTCACACAAAGGAGCCAAGCACATCAGGCCAGCTCCATACAAGCCTTGTTCCCACGGCAGCTCATCCGCTCCCTGTCCTCTCAAAGTTGCAAATCTCTAGTATTGTTTAACAGAATGCGCTCTGCAAAAAGCATGGGACCGAGGCAGGCCACAGCACAAATGCCCATTCATCTTCACTAAACAGCCCAATGCCCCTTACCCTCCACCCCGCCAGGCCAGAGCTCTCCAGCCCGATTTCCCAATCCCTTTCATGATAAACATCTAACCCCCTCGCTCTGACCATTACAGACCACCACCCTAGGCTTAATCCTGGGTAGCAATATATTCTTCCAATAACAACATACGTCTGCTCGTATCATGAGGCACCGGGAAGATGGGCAGTAGATGAAGCCCCCAGGAGCGACACTTGTTGCAGGAGGTGCGGTATCAATGGAGCCCTGAATGTGGAGGTTAGCATGCCAATATATTATTATTCCTTCTTTACAAAGAACCCCCTTGTGTGTGATATCCAGGTATCTGCCATTACTCAGTTACTGTTTAGCTTAGATAATTAGAAATGTAACACCCGCTAGAACTGGCCTACACCGTGACGATGAGCCCTGCTGACCCACGTGCTACAAGATCGACTGGGAGAGCAATGACCAATAGAGGCTTGGCATCCCCTATGGAGCACGCGCATCCATATGTTCCCCACCAACCAGCAACCTCGCGTCTACCACAGCCTGTAATCGTCATTGGTGATCTTTTATAATGTGCTGCCCGTATATTTATTTGGCAGAGCGCTCGGGCAGCAGAGTTCTTTGCTGGCATTTTTTTATATAAACTTCGTTATCCTTGGAAAACTATCTCTTAGAGTATAATACACCCTGTTAGGAAATGAGACTATTATCATTATTATTGGGACACGTGTATTAGTTGGGTGCCTTCACCCGCAAAGTTTAAAACACAACTTGGATATCTTTGTAAAGGAATTTGAGAAACTCAAACTTCAACATAGTATAGGGAAAACAAAGGTTCTTGTTTTTAGGCCTCGCTTTTCTAAATATTCTAAATTATACATATCTGTGGGTGAAAATTTCCTGGAACAAGTGCAATCCTATGCTCATTTGGGAATCCGGTTTGATGAGAATGGGTCTTGTCACACACCTGGTTAAGGCTTGCGCTGCCTTAGGGAAATATAGCGGCGCACATAGGATTTTTTTTCTGTAGACATGGTAGAGGCGCGATCACTCTAGCCTTAGAATTGTATCTCAGGCAAGCTATACCTGCCTTACTATATGGTGCGGAACTCTGGCGTTATGAAAATGTAACCAACCTAGTAAATACAGAAAATAAACATCTAAAAAGTTTGGTCCAAGTTCCCACTTGCTCACCTAATGCACTTCTCCATCTTAAACTCAAAATCTGCCCAACCAGGGATCAATCCGCTCTGCTCCCAGTTTTATACTGGGTGCGTGTGTGGTGTACTGAAGGATTGGGCAAATACTCTAAAACAACTCTTGAGTTTTTCAGGGGGGAAAAGTGTACCTTGGGTTGCCAATGTGAAAGGAATGCTGTACAATATGGGCAAAGTGGATTTATGGGAGAACCTTGTGAGGACAGCTTCTCATAGATTGAAGAGCAAATCTATTATTGCTTCGAGGAGAAGAATGCTGGAAGGGGCAAGCATGCTGAAATCGCGTCCTGGTTATCTGGCATGCACATTGAACTTTGTGGCTGAGGAGTACTTAAACTACATCAACCTACGTATGCAAGAACCCTGTATATCAGTTTTAGAATGGGCACTTTACACGTCGCAAGTGTCACACAGTCCTGGTCCGTGGAGGGGTCAAGTGTATGCCCTCTCTGCGGTACGAGTGAGGAGATACCTGTACACTTTTTACTGGTATGCGACGTGATGAAACCTCGGAGAGTATGCTATTTGAGACCACTACTGAGGGACGCTGGTACTCACACCTACAAGCTGCATTTGATTTCTGTAAATGTACTGCTCACCATTTAACAGTTGTGTGTAGCAAAATATGTTCATAGGGCTTGAGCTTGTCAAAGAAAATTGTGGGCCAGATCAATCGATGTGCCGTAGCTAAACCTAGAAGTTGAAGATGCACAAAGACTAGTCTCAAGTGCTACGAGTATACTCTCCTGATGCCCTTTTAATATTTGTCTTTGGGTCTGTGTGTGTACTCTCACTAGCTTTATTTTTACATCCCCTGTTTTATAGACAGGTTTTTCTTAGCATGACTATTGCATGTATGACTGTCTATTGGTCCTGGCTTTGTGGAATGAAACTGTGCTTTAAGGTAACCAAAGATTACCATAAAGTGGGCTGTGAGTATACTCTCCCTAACTTGTTTAATCTTGCCGTTCTTACTACATGTTTTACTGTGATTATGCCCTGAATCTGTTATTACATATTTGTGCTAATTTTAATTTCTTTGTGATGTACAAATTATTTTTTTTATTGTTGAATAAAGTTAACATTTGATTTTGATTTGACTTTACCCCTTACGCCCAATATTTTTGAAGCTGTGCAAGGAGCAAAGATGTTGACTTAATTAGATTTAAGGGGGTGCTTTCCATCTCATCCGAATCAGGGAAGGTGATGAAGAGAAGACCACCTTTAGGACACAGTTCGGGCATTACAAATACTGCGTGATGCCCTTTGTGTTATCTCCGGTGGTGTTCCAAAGATACATGGACCACGTTTCTGGCGATTTCATGTATCGCATCGTTGCCATATATCTGGACGGTATTCTCTATATCTAAGGAGCATACCTCTCATGCTAGAGGTGTTAGAGTCTCTGCGAACCGTGTCTCCTAGCCAAGCCTGATCAATGTGAATTTGATTGAGAAACTGTGTCACAAGTCTCTCCCTTTCTCACCTGTTTTTCCTTGCTTGCAACCTTTCTTGGGTGATTTCTTTCGCACGGTCCGGGATTTGTATAGACCCGTGTGCTGGTCTTTGGGTTCCAGCGTGAGGATAGCAGTCCTACACCAGGAGGCGTTCAGATATCCAGGACAGGGAACCAGGAAGGAAACAATGTCCGAGCTCGGAGGAGCGGAACGCCGTGACCTGAGCGCAGGTGAGGATCCAGGAAGAAGCTAGAAGGTAAGTTAAAGGAAAGGAAGTGGATTCAAGGAATCGGGAAACTGGGCTCGGAAGGAAGCCCGAGTGAACGCCGGCAACACACGTCAGACTACTCAGAGCGGTAGCGTTGAGACGCGCAGAGCCGCGGGGGCGTGTCTGTTTTGTAGAATGTTGAACGTAGCGCATAAAGACTGGCAAGCTGCGTTCCGCACCAAACGGCCATGGTGGAAGGATCACGGAATTCAGTCCTCTATGGGTCAGGGACCACAAAGTCCAGAATGGACACAGGCGGCGGTTCATGACAGTATGCCTCCTCTGAAACCCAGCTCCTCCGGGTTTACCTGGATGGATGAGATGGTATCTTCGTATCAGCCGGGGGCACGGGTTCCCAGGTGCGCTCACTGGGAGGATACCCTTTCCACTCGACCAAATACTGTAGTTGACCACGTCGGTACCTAGAGTCTCAAATTCTGGAGACCTCATATTCGAGTTGGTCTTTGACAATCACTTGGGTGGATCTTGGAGCAGTTCGAGAGGGCTGAACATATGGTTTTAATTGTAACGCTCACCTGATTCCCACGGAGGCGCTGGTCTTGGCAGGAAGGTGTCTGTGACCAGAAAAGTGATGTGCAGGACTCGATTTGCTTCTGGGGCCGAACCTCTTCGCACTGTGTGTCGAACTCGAAGAGTGAGATTTATGCAGGTGAAAGAATATGGGGGTTAATGATCTGGGTTGTTGAATGTCCCTCTCTCTCTCTCTCTCTCTCTCTTTCTAGCTTCTCCGTAGAGCCCCCAGGTCAACGTGCTCACCTTAGATAGGTGAATGCTGGACTCTCCATCTGCGTCTGGTGCAGGGTGCCGTTGCCAGTTCCTTCACTGGTGAAACATAGGCCTCTTGACATCAGAGGATCGCTACCGTCGTTAACTACACGAGCGGTGAGTTTCCGGACACCTTTTTAGTCCTTATAGTCTTTAGGTGCGTGGGCACGTTAATATAGAACAGGGCTCTGTATAATGCTTTTTCCTATTTGTCTTGCAGGGCTCTTGAGATAGGAGATGGTGTGAAGAGAGCCGAAGTTGGAGCCAGAGCCTTGGAATGAAGCGCTTGGAAATGCGTAAGTAAATGCAAGCGCTCTAACTGTCTCTTTTCCCTTGCAGCTGTGAGTTCGTGCTGAAGAGATACTGGAAAACGCCGGAGTATTTGCAGGCGTTCAATTGTGGCGAGCGCGATGGACGTGAGTAAATACCTGTCTAATGTCTCTTCGTTTGTCTTTCAGATGCTGGGTTGCAGCGTTGAAGAAATCCGGAATTCGCGGAGTGCTGGTAAGTAATAACAATGCTTTTGTCTTCACAGGCGGAGGTGCAGCGTGAAGAAATGTTCGCTGCCGATGGATCAGGTGAGGAAAGCGCTGCGAGTAAAGGTTGCCGTGCTAACCTGTTGTTTCTTGTCTTTGCAGGTGCTGCTGAATACTGGATACAGGAGTGGTAAGTATTGTTCTTGCAGGTTCAGGATCGGAAGGAAGAAAAGCTGGAACAGACTCGGTGAGCGTTCTGCTGCAGATGCAGAATAACGCGAAGCACGTTTGTTCAATCGGGTGTGGTTTAAATAGCCTTGGAGTGATGAGGCGTCTTCCTCCACGACCCCGCCTAGGTAAGAAAAGAGTTCCAGTTCCAGAAGAGTTCCAGTGTTGTATCCAGGGAGTGGAGCTTTCCCCACCCAGGTAAGAAAGTAGTTCCTGTTCACAGAGGAATCCTATGTGGCTTATAAGTAAGCAGCATGGTCTGCTGCAGGTAAGTCCACCCAAGCATCTTCATACATATTATGAGCCCGGCGCTTCCAGTGCCGGGACCGATGGCTTTGATGAGCCTGGTGCCACCGGCGCCAGGACAAGGTCCAAAAGGTCCCAGTGGGGACCGGCTGGTGCCTAAGATAACGGTTAGGGGCCTGCTTCCAAGGACGTTGGGCTGTTCCTGACTCCTTGGAAGCAGTGATCATGACATTAATAGAGAAGTGTGGAAGACTGGATGAATCCTTTTCCATGACTTTAGTAGTCAGTCGAAAGGCCACTGGATTAATAATTTCTTTTATAGAAAAAGGTCCGTAATATCTGGGAGCCAATTTATTTGGTTGTAGGTGACGAGGAAGGAGTTTTGAGGATAACCAGACCTTATCGCCAATTTAATAGGAAGGCCCTGGTCTTCTTTTGGAGTCTGCATATTGTTTCACGTATCTTCGGGCCTTTTCTAGGTGTTCCTTAGCTTCTTTGTGCACATTGATTAGTGTTTCAATCCAGGAATCAACCGCAGGAACTGGGGTAGGATGTGGGAGAACGGATGGTAGGACTGAAGGATGAAATCATTGACTACAGAAGAAAGGACTGGTCTTGATAGCAGAATGATCCGAATTGTTGTATGGAAATTCGGCCACAGGCATTAAGAGTGACCAATCATCCTGGACTAAGGTGGCGAAACAACGAATATACTATTCCGGGGTTTGGTTTACTCGTTCGGTAGCTCCATTGGTCTGTGGATGATAACCTGAAGACAATGCACGTTGAATTCCCAATATACGACATAGCTGTTTCCAGAACTGGGATATGTACTGGGGTCCTCTGTCGGAAATGATTTTGGAAGGTAGTCCATGAAGCCAGAATATGTGTTCTAAAAAAATCCCAGCATGTTCAGATGAGGATGTTAGTTTGTATAGAGGCGTAAAAAGCCATATGTGTGAACAAATCAATGGTAACCATTATAGTAGTGTAGCCTCTGGAAGAAGGTAGTGCTACGATAAAATCTGTGGCAATGATTTCCCAGGGTCTTGTTGGTAGTGCTGGTCGGTGTAGGAGACCTCCTGGTCTTTTATTGTCATGTTTGTTCTGATTACAGACTGCACAAGTCTGGACATGTATCTTGATGTCAGCCTTCATCCTTGGCCACCAAAACTGTCTTTGTATAAAATGGAGGGTGTTGGTTATGCCACGGTGTCCTGAATGGAGAGTATCATGGTATAAGCTTTTGATCTTTTGTCTCAATCCTGGAGTAGGGATGACCAGCCGATTGTCCTCAAATAGATATCCGTCTTTGTTTTGAGATTCCAGCGATTGTTTCTCTTAAACTCCTTCCAGGGTTCAGAGGACTGAGTTTGGGCTTGAATATCCTCCAGGAGAGTAATTGCTTGAGAAACAAATATTGTGTTGGGAAACATTTTAGGAAAGGTCGGGTCCTCAAGGGTTTTGTAATCAGGACGTCTGGATAAGCCATCGGCTATAATGTTGTGTTTCAGGAAAATGGTGGATTTGAAATTGGTATTGGGCAAAAAAGAAGGCCCAACAGGCTTGGCGACTGTTTCTACATTCCAGGGATTGTAGGACTTGAAGATTCCGATGGTCCGTGCGGACTTGCACTGGGTGTTTGGCTCCCAGAAGGCGATGATGCCAATCGGTGAAGGCTTGACGAATGGCTAACAATTCCTTCTCCAGGACGGAATAATGAGTTTCACTGGGAGACAAGGTGCGGGAGAGATAGGCGATGGGGTGTTCTAACTTGTCGCCAAGTTCCTGTTTCAGGACTGCCCCAATGGCGTGACAATAATAATAATAATTTGGCATTTATATAGCGCACCCTGAGGTATCTGAGCGTTGCTTATTATTACCCACGGTGTGTGGTGCTCATTTATCGACCTCGGAAGGATGAAAGGCTGAGTTTGGCCCTGCCGGGATCGGAACCTGCGTTAGCCGGCTCTGCACGGATGTCAAAGCGAGCGCTCTACTCGCTGTGCCACTTGACCGGCGTAGGTGGAGGCATCAGTTTCAACAAGGAAGGGTCGGTCAGTGTCGGGTTGAGCTAGGATGGGAGCTTGTGTGAACTCCAACTTCAACCGTTGAAAAGCCGAATCTTGGGCTGAGGTCCACTGAAAGGGGGTATCTTTCTTTAATAATGTGACAATGGGGTGCACAATCTCAGAGAATGCGGGTATAAATTTCCTGTAGAAATTAGCAAGCCCCAGGAAGGATTGAATTTGTTTTACAGTGGTCGGAACAGGCCAAGATAGAATGGAATCAACCTTGGAAGAATCCATTCCAATCTCCTTTGGGCTAAGAACGAATCCGAGATAGTGAACAGTTGATACATGGAAAAGACATTTCTCGGGTTTGGCCAGGAGCTTGTGTTCTCGTAAACGTTGTAAGACTGCCCTTACGTGCTCTTCGTGTTTCAGATGGTCCTTGGAGTAGATCAGGATGTTGTCTAAGTATACAATGACAAAGAGGAACAACATATCAGAAAAGACCCAATCAATAAAACGTTGAAAAATTGCAGGGGCATTAGCAAGTCCAAAGGGCATGACCAGATATTCAAAATGGCCCGAGGGTTTTCTAAAGGCTGTTTTCCATTCATCACCTTCTTTTATACGAATAAGATGGTAGGCACCCCTGGGATCGAGTTTTGTGAAGGTGACTGCACCTCTCACTGCTTCCAGGATGTCCGAGATGAGAGGCAATGGGTAACAGTCCTTGAGAGTGAATTGGTTAAGGCCACGGTAATCCAAACATGGCCTAAGCTCCTTGGAATCCTTCTTAGGGATGAAGAAAAGGGTGGTCGAATAGTTCCATTTTCCAAGTTGGTGTCAAGGTATTCCCAGAGGGCCCTTTTTTCAGGTTCTGACAGAATAAACATTCTTCCAAAGGGAATCACGGCTGAAGGTTCAGTGTCAATGGCACAATCCTCTGGTCTGTGGGGTGGTAGAGCTTGAACAATTGCTGATATAAATACATCTGTGTATGCCTGGTAGGCCCTGGGAATCCGGATAATGTTAGAGACGGTGACCGGAATTTGCTGAGTTTCGAGAGTCTTCAGAGGAACTTGGTAAGGTGATTGGGGACAAACAGTGGGACAATGTTCTGAACCAAGAAATAAGGAGCCTGCTGCCCAGTTGATGTAGGGGTTATGCTTCTGTAACCAGGGCATGCCTAGAACCATAGGATAGTGGGCAGACCTTATGATGTCAAATGTAATCCTTTCTTGGTGGTGGTTTATAGAAAGAAGAATCTCTTTGGTTTGAAGGGTTATGGGTCCTGAAGATACGGGTCTCCCATCAATAGCTTCAACAGGTTGCATTGTCTCTCGTGTTTCGTGGGGGATGTTGTGACTAGTGACTCAATCATGATCTATGAATATGTCCATGGCTCTGCAATCCACTAATGCCAGGATGGGGTAGGATTCTTTCTTGGAAGGCGATAGGAATGCCTGTAGAATCACAAGATTGTTTTGTCCAGGAGAGTTCAAGGAAGGAATTGATGTGGAGCAGACACCTTTCTCCCGAAACCGTGCCCCACCTAGGATCGGGAGCTGGCGTTTCACGAACGCCGTGGTGGAGCGATGGGGCACTCCCTCGCAAGGTGTTTATCGGAGGCGCAGTACATGCACAGTCAAGTATGAATCCGGCGCATCCTTTCTTGTGGGGTAATGGGTCCACAGAAGGCCTCCAGTTGCATGGGTTCTGGATCCGAGGTTGGAGAAGCTGCAGGCTCTGGTCTGTATGGATGGTCTGTGGCAGCGTTTTGGGATGTTGACTTGGACTTTCTTTTCTCTGCCTTTCTTTCCTGGATACGAAAGTAGATTTGTAGGGAGTGGTCCATGAGGGCCTGGAAGGAGCTTGGGCAAGCTACCCTGGCTAACTCGTCCTTTATTTTCTTCATTTAGGCCTCTTCGAAAAAGGGTGAAGCTAGCTTCTTGGGACCAATCAGCCTCTTTTACAAGTTGTTTAAAGCGGGTCACATAGGTAAGCATATCCTGGGATCCTTGTTGAAATTCAAGTAGTCGTTCTTGAGCGCTGTAAACAAGCTCTGGACGATCAAACATAGCATTTAGGGCTTCAACGAACCCATCATAATCATCCAGGAGGGCGTCGCCCGAATTGACTAGGGGGGTTGCCTATGTAAAGGCATTACTAGTGAGGTGTGAGATCATAAACCCCACCTTGGCTCTTGGGGTGGAAATGTAGTAGGGTTTGAAGGTGAAATGCACCAAACATGAATCAAGGAAGGTACGAAGGTTCTTTGAAGAGCCATCATATTTGTCCACTACTCCTCCCAATAAGACACTTTCTTTAGTAGCAGAGTCATGAGACAAGACTAGCTGCTTTAAAGCAGCATTCTCTGCCTTAAGGTTCTGGACTTCAGTGGTTAATTCCTGCATACCTCGCATGAGGTCTTGAACCGCGGCTTCCATCTCTGTATTCGTATCGTTTTTTAGGCGTCTCAATCTGTCACAAGTCTCTCCCCTTCTCACCTGTTGTTCCTTGCTTGCAACCTTTCTTGGGTGATTTCTTTTGCACGGTCCGGGATTTGTATAGACGCGTGTGCTGGTCTTCGGGTTCCAGCGTGCGGATAGCAGTCCTACACCAGGAGGCGTTCAGATGCCCAGGACCGGGAACCAGGAAGGAAGCAATGTCTGAGCTTGGAGGCACATAACGCCATGACCCGAGCGCAGGCGAGGATCCAGGAACAAGCTAGAAGGTAAGTTCGAGGAAAGGGAGTGGATTCAAGGAATCGGGAAACTGGACTCGGAAGGAAGCCCCGAGCAAACTCTGGCAACACACGTCAGACTACTCCGAGCAGTAGCGTTGAGACGCGCAGAGCCGCGGGGCATGTCTGTTTTGTAGAATGTTGAACGTAGCGCATAAAGACTGGCAAGCTCGTTCCGCACCAACGGCCATGTTGGAAGGATCACGGAATTCAGTCTTCTATGGGTCAGGGACCACGAAGTCCAGAATGGACGCAGGCGGCGGTTCATGACACTATGTTGTGCCTGCGTTACATCCTCGCACCAGACGGTATCGCCAGGGACCTTAGGAAGATCACTGCCATACCTCCTGGCCCACTCAATAATCCATCAAGGATGCCGTACAAAGTTTTTTGGGTCTATTATTGTAATATTTTAGATTAATTACGAGAATTGAAATGACCAAAGGGTTACCTTAGAGAAACACCAGTCGTTATCTCTCCTACGCTTCCTTCTTCGGAAATGGTTTCCAACAGGGGTAGAAAATGAGTGCCTCCCTGAGACCCTTCCTCCGCCTCAAATACAAAGATTAAGGAGGGGAAGGACTCCAGGGAAACCCTCTGGGGAAGAAAACCCTGTGTTGATGGCCCCTGGATAGATGTTGTCTGTCTGGCGAGGTTCTTGGTACTCAGAATATCCGCTGAAGGTGAGCCGTCTGAATAAAGACAGAGGAAAGTGGTAAGTTGAGGCAAGGATATTAGAAGGCAGAATATGGGTAGAGGAAATGAGGAGTACCTGATTGAAATGGGGAAACCACTTATCAAGCTAGATTGCAGGTCTCCCGATGAGACGCGGACAGGAGTAACCTCGGGGGCGTCCCAGGAAGAGAATTGTTCTCATATCTCAATGCTGCAGATCGTACCCTGCTTTTCCCTGCTTCTGCATAGGTAAAACAAGGTTAGGTGTCAATTCTGATCTATATCTATCCCCGGGTATACTAGGGACTGAATATCTATCTTCACGTACCGCACGCCAGGGAGGGAGTCTCACTAGCGAACCGATCAGTGAGGTTCAGCTCGAAACGAATGGGGCTGAGGAAATCCGCTCGAGTCTTAGATATTGTGCAAAAGTTGAGAGAAGGATTCAGGTCTGAAAACAGGTGAGTAAAAAGGGGTAGAGTTACACAGAAGGAATGACACACACTCTGGTAAGCAATAGATCCTAGTATCGAACTCACGAAGCGTTGTTGTGGAGGAGTAGCAACGCATCCGCGCGTTGTCCGCAGGATCAGATGAACCGGCTCCGGCGTCGGGGGGCGGTCCTTCCACCGCGCGGCCATGGTGTACGTCTAGACCCACACCCTCTGTAGCGGCGGCCATCTTGGTAGTAAAGATGGCCGCAATCCGTCTAATAGACCATCTATGCCACAGTGACCATGGTCTTCGCAGGGGCGTGACAGTATGCCCCCTCCGAAGGGCAGGGGCCCCCGGCTTTCCCGGATGGTTACGGAAGAATCGGCGAATAAGAGCTGGTGCATGCACTGCAGATGCAGGTTCCCAGGAACGGTCAGCAGGAGAATAACCCTGCCAATCAACCAAAAACTGAAGGCGACCTCGAAAGATGCGAGAGTCACAAATATCCGCCACCTCATATTCAGGACCCGACGGGGTAGACACCGGAGGAGGGTGAGTATTCTTCAATCTTGAAAATCGATCACACACATCCTTCTTTAGTTGGGACACATGAAACACGGGATGAATCCGGGACCAAGAAGGAGGAAGCCTGAGTTTGAAAGCAGAGGAACCCAACTTCCGCAGAATGGGAAAAGGTCCGAAATATTTAGGAGACAGTTTGGATGGGACCAGATGCCGTGGTAAGAAACGAGAGGCCAGCCATACCAAATCACCCGCCTTCAGGGAGGGTGCTGGAGAACGGTGTTTGTCTGCAAACCGTTTGACTCTATCCTGAGCTTCAAGTAGCGAGGATTTGGCCGCCAAATGACCTGACTGGATAGCTTGAAGTAGGTTATCCACATCTGGAAATCGTGACGAAGAAGGAAGGCCAGTAGGAAAACAAGAAGGGTGAAATCCATATGAGCAAAAAAAAGGACTGGAACCCAGAGCGGAATGACGGGAATTATTATAGGCAAACTCCGCCAATGGTAATAGAGAAACCCAGTTGTCCTGTGAAGCTGAGATGTAGCAGCGCAAATAGCCCTCCAATGTCTGGTTCAGTCGTTCCGTCTGGCCGTTGGTTTGAGGATGGAAGCCAGAACTCAATGCTCGGGAGATCTTGAGACTTTTACATATCTGTTGCCAATAACGTGAAGTATATTGGGAACCACGATCGGAGATGATAGTTTCTGGAAGCCCATGGAGCGTGAAGATGCGTGAAAGGAAAACTTTCGCCATCTGGGCTGCAGTGGGAATGCAAGGTAGAGGAATAAAGTGTGCCATCTTCGTAAAGTAGTCGATTGTAACCATGATTACCGTACAACCATCTGAGATAGGGAGTTCGACTATAAAATCTGTCGAAATTATCTGCCAAGGTCGATCAGGAATCGGCATCAATGATAGAAGACCCACTGGGCCCGACCGAGGGGTCTTTGTTTGTAAACACATGGCACATGCCGACACATAGTCTCTGATATCTCTGCTCATCTTTGGCCACCAGAAATGGCGTTGAATCAAATCCTTGGTATTAGTCATACCGCGATGTCCTGCCATCGGAGAATCATGACAGAGTTGAAGTACCACTCTTCTTAATTCTTCGGAGGGAATGAATAACTGTTTGTTTCTATAGAGGCTTCCTTGAGAGGAGTTAAGCCTCCAGAGAGCGGCAAACCGTGGATTGGCCTGTATAAATCGAGAGGTATCCATAGCTACCAGTTGAAGAAAGGTGGTGATTTCCTGCAAAAATCTGGCTTTGGGAAACAAGGGTTCGGAACGGAAAGGAGTGGTAGAGTTGTAATCCTTTCTGGATAATGCATCTGCCTTGAGGTTAACTCTTCCCGGTATGAAGGAGAAGATGATATCATAGGGCGAAAAAAAATGGGCCCAACGAGCTTGGCGACTATTTCGGGTTTGAGAGTATTGTAAGGCTCGGAGATTGCTGTGATCGGTCCGTACTTCGATGGCAAATTTGGCCCCTAGTAACAGATGGCGCCACTCCTCAAAGGCTCTCTTAATAGCTAATAATTCCTTTTCGAGGACCGAGTAATTGATCTCTGAAGGTGAGAGTGTCTTAGATAGATAGGCCACAGGGCACTCCTCTCCTTGTTCATTTTCTTGCAGTAGTACTGCACCTACAGCATGATGCGAGGCATCCGATTCTACAATGAACTTCTTGTTTTGGTCTGGGGTCAGGAGTATAGGTTCCTTGGTGAAATCTTCCTTGAGACTCTCAAAGGCTATTTGAGCCTTGTCTGACCAAAAGAACTTTGCATTTTTCTTAAGGAGAGCCGTCATAGGGAGAATCTTCTCTGAATAGTGGGGAATGAAACGCCTATAAAAGTTGGCGAAACCTAAGAATCTCAGCAGGTCTTTAACACACTGTGGAACTGGCCATTCCGTTATAGCAGAGACCTTTCTGGGATCCATGGCAACTCCTTCGGTGGATAGTATATAACCCAGATAAGCCACTCTGTCCTTGTGGAATTCACATTTGTCTAGTTTGCAAAAAAGATGATTCTCCTCCAGTCTCTGTAATACTTCCTTCACATGTCGGATATGGTCCGATATGGAAACTGAGAAGACCAGTATGTCGTCCAAATAGACTATAACGGTATGTAGAAGGATATCCGAGAATATGTGATCCATAAAACGTTGGAAAACAGCTGGTGCATTGGAAAGTCCGAATGGCATCACTTTGTATTCATAGTGGCCCAAGGGAGTACGAAAGGCGGTTTTCCATTCATCCCCTGCGCGGATTCGGATAAGATGGTAAGCTCCGCGTAGGTCTAGCTTGGTAAATATCTTGGCACCCTTTACTGCCTCTAGAATATCTGGGATTAGTGGCATCGGGTAGCGATCCGGAGTGGTGATCTTGTTCAAACCCCGATAGTCTACACATGGTCTGAGTTCTGTCGAATCCTTCTTGGGGATAAAGAACAGTGAGGCGCCGGCAGGAGAAGTGGATTCCTGAATGAGGCCGTTATGTAAATTCTTCTGGAGATACTCTTTTAGGACTTCCCGTTCGCGTGTTGAAAGTATATACATGCGCCCAAAGGGGATTGGAACACCCGGATCTAGCTCTAGGGCGCAATCATCTCTACGATGGGGAGGTAATTCGGCGAACTCAGAATTGGAAAATACTACTTGAAATTCTTGGTAGTCAGGAGGTATTTCCTGGATGTTATGTAACACCGAAGTAGTGCAATTCCTTTCTTGGACGGAGTGTGTAGAACAAAACCCCAACGCTCCACCAGAAAGGCAGTGAGTAAGGCAATGTTCCGATCCTAGAAAAATTGTGCCGGCCTTCCAATTGATGTATGGATTATGGGCTCTGAGCCACGGTAATCCCAATATCAAGGGATAATGTGCAGTGCGAATGACATCGAATACGATAGTCTCTTGATGAGAAGCAATCTTCATTTGAATAGGTCTTGTTTGTTCCCGGATAGGACCGGAAGTCAGTGGACTTCCATCAACAGATTCTACTGGAACAGCAATGGTTTTAAGGGAGCATGGTATATTCTTGTCATTCTTCCAATGGGTGTCTACAAAATTTCCCGCGGCTCCGCAATCAATCAATGCAGGAACCAATATTGGCTCGGAAGTGCCCCATTCCAATGAAACCTGTATGGCAATCATGGGAGGATCGGGAGTGTCTGTGACTTGAGAAGTTACTGACATGGATGAGGAACCTGTTATTGGCTCCCTAGCCGCGGTTCCCCAAGCGGTTGGGAGGAAGCGTTTCCCTGTCGTTTGGTAGGGGTGAGGGGGCAATCCTGTACTGGGTGGTCCTTGGACCCACAATACATACACAAGCCCTTAGCCCTCCGTCGATTACGTTCTTCCAAGGTGAGTCTACCTCTTCCTCTTGTGATCCCTATTTGCATAGGTTCATCAATTGGGGTTTTCATAGGACTAGAAGGGTGCATAGTAAATGGTCTCACAGAACGGTTTCGACGTCGCTCTCTGAGCCTTTCCTGTAGACGGTAGTCCATTTGCATCACTAATGTAATCATTTCCGCTAGGTTGGGAGGTCGAGACACCCTAGACACCTCGTCTTTAAGTTCCTCATTCAAACCCCTACGAAATAGTGTTATCAGAGCATCATCAGCCCAAGAGGTTCCAGCAGCAAGCTGTTTAAAAGAGGTGATATATGACAGTAGATCCTGTGATCCCTGTTTGAAGTCTAATAATTGCTCTTGGGAAGAAACAGTGATCTCTTGTCTGCTAAACATGGACCTAAGACTGTTCAGAAAGGCGGGATAGGAGTCAAGCAGAGCGTTGTTTGTCACAACCAGAGGTGTAGCCAATGCCGGTCCAGTCAAGTTAGCTATCATATGTCCCACCTTGTCACGATCATTCTGAAAGAAGGCCGTTTTAAATGAAAACTGGACAGTACATGCTTCGATAAAGGCTTTAAGTTTGTGGGGATTCCCATCATATAAACCCCCTGGAATAGGACCGGGAGGTAATTCTGAACAACTAGGTACCCTTCCAACCTGTTGTCTCAAAAATGCATTTTCCTGCTTTAATGCCTGCACTTCCGCAGTCAAAGACTGGACAGCAGAAACTAATTGCTGCTGTTGGGCTGCGTCCATGGTATCTCCTAGAACTATCGAGTTCTTTAAGGCAACCGTTCAGCACCTGGGAAGACCCAGTATTTTCTTTTTCTTTTTGGCGTTGCTAACTGTAATATTTTAGATTAATTACGAGAATTGAAATGACCAAAGGGTTACCTTAGAGAAACACCAGTCGTTATCTCTCCTACGCTTCCTTCTTCGGAAATGGTTTCCAACAGGGGTAGAAAATGAGTGCCTCCCTGAGACCCTTCCTCCGCCTCAAATACAAAGATTAAGGAGGGGAAGGACTCCAGGGAAACCCTCTGGGGAAGAAAACCCTGTGTTGATGGCCCCTGGATAGATGTTGTCTGTCTGGCGAGGTTCTTGGTACTCAGAATATCCGCTGAAGGTGAGCCGTCTGAATAAAGACAGAGGAAAGTGGTAAGTTGAGGCAAGGATATTAGAAGGCAGAATATGGGTAGAGGAAATGAGGAGTACCTGATTGAAATGGGGAAACCACTTATCAAGCTAGATTGCAGGTCTCCCGATGAGACGCGGACAGGAGTAACCTCGGGGGCGTCCCAGGAAGAGAATTGTTCTCATATCTCAATGCTGCAGATCGTACCCTGCTTTTCCCTGCTTCTGCATAGGTAAAACAAGGTTAGGTGTCAATTCTGATCTATATCTATCCCCGGGTATACTAGGGACTGAATATCTATCTTCACGTAGCGCACGCCAGGGAGGGAGTCTCACTAGCGAACCGATCAGTGAGGTTCAGCTCGAAACGAATGGGGCTGAGGAAATCCGCTCGAGTCTTAGATGTTGTGCAAAAGTTGAGAGAAGGATTCAGGTCTGAAAACAGGTGAGTAAAAAGGGGTAGAGTTACACAGAAGGAATGACACACACTCTGGTAAGCAATAGATCCTAGTATCGAACTCATGAAGCGTTGTTGTGGAGGAGTAGCAACGCATCCGCGCGTTGTCCGCAGGATCAGATGAACCGGCTCCGGCGTCGGGGGGCGGTCCTTCCACCGCGCGGCCATGGTGTACGTCTAGACCCACACCCTCTGTAGCGGCGGCCATCTTGGTAGTAAAGATGGCCGCAATCCGTCTAATAGACCATCTATGCCACAGTGACCATGGTCTTCGCAGGGGCGTGACAATTATAAGCTTATTGAAGAAGGAAGCTGGCACAAGGGTGGCATGTTTATTGCTATAGACTTTTATTGATCATAAAATAACTCTCATAATTCCTATCTTTGAGGGGTTGACCTGCCTCAAGACTAATACTAAAGAATCTGTCAGAATGTCCGTCCAAATAATAGTCCACCGTCCTGTGTCACAACCTACTTCTATCCCTTACATAACTAAAGAATTCCAACAGAAATTACCTTCTCCAGGAGAAGGACTTGCTTCTACAGTATTGGATCTTTCATAGATTCACATGCTGTCATCAGGCTAGGAATCCTATGTTACTTTTTGATTCCCCTTGCCCTATTTTGTAGCCTAACCCCCTTGTTATGGGTGTTTTCGGTACCCACAAATGGGACCTCGAGTAGCCCTAGACTAGACCTGCCTCTTCCCCTCAGATTCTAACCGCATGTTGAGGTGAAGGAGTCCTCTGGTTTTCAACAGTCAGAATATTTAGATTAAAATCTTCAAAACAACAATTTCAAAAGAAAAGAAGCACTTTCCCTACACATCAAGTACACTCTTCAAGTTGAGGAATTATTCTGGGGATGGAAGGCAAAAGGAAACCCCTTTTTAAACCCTTGCCACTTGTGGACTCAAATGTATATGAGAGAGATAACCACTCCGACTGCCTATACTGCCTTTACCCCCACCACACCATTGAAAGCTGCACTATCTGGCGAGGTCTTAGCTCCAAGACTTTCAAAGATAAAAATAGAAGGCTAGTCTGCTGGCTCAACGAGGGGAACTATCCCGAATACCATTCGTCGAATACCATTCGTCGAATACCATGAGTCGAATAATAGCATGACTGCTCCCATGCAGAAAAGGACAGCAGTTGAGGGAAAGGGCCAGTTCGGAAGAACTGCCGATGAAGGTGACCAAGTACACGGTCGCCCATGGCTACGAGCTACCAGCGGTGACCAAAAAACAGAAGGGTCCGTTATCGCTCACAGAAGACCAGTCGTCACCGGGGCGGAAGTAGGCAGCAGAAGGTGGCAAACCAACAGAAAGACAAAAGCAAAAGCATATATCTGGGTCAGTGAGAGAGGGCGAGGCCTCGTCAACCGAGGCGGGTGTGCAAAGATCACCCGAAGTGCACGACCAAAGGGACAAGTATCTTGTCATCTACCACTCCGACAGCGCCGAAACATGGGTCAGCGGAGGCCGCTGAGGCGCACAAGCACACCACGACCACAGAGTGGCAAAAGTAGCGAAAAGCGGGCCTGAAATCTCGGATATATGGCTTGTCCACGACGCTCCACAAAACCAGCACGTCCACAGCACTCCAAAAGTCCAGCTCATCCACGACACTCCACAAAACCAGCTCATCAACGACACACTGTAAACTGGAATCGTCGAAGAAGGCGGCCATGGACAAAGACTGCACGGTCCTGTCACGCCGCCCTAAAACCTTGGCAGCGGGGAAAGACAAACCCCCGGGTCCCAAGAAACCACAGAAGGAGTGCCCATTGCTGACACCGTCAACTCTGTTACGGCAGCCCCGTCGATGGGAGAACTGGAACTTCCTCAGGAAGTCTCACAACCAGACGAGACCACACAACACATCAGCCAAGTCTCTCCTTCCAGTACTCTGATGTAATACCAGAGGAGATACTACAGTACGAGGTGGATACCGACTTTGAGGCTCAGCCTCAACAGTCAGACTCGGAACAGTCAGTGATATTACAGGAGGAGTCTCCAACTAGGCTGGCAATGCCAGGGAGCCATATTCGGGAAGGGGACATAACAGTTCGACAGCCACAAGAGTGGGCAGGTCCGGCACCATAACAGCCACAAGAAGAAGCAGGCCAAGCTCCACCCACGGAGCCCACTCACCTACAAATTCAGCAAAGAGAGGTAAGGGCATTGTTAACCAACCCAAAGGCCCTAATCGTGCTCTTGTCCCTGCAGAGGGTCATCACCCGGATTGATGCAGCTTTGATGAGACTAGGGATGCCCGCCTTAACACCACCTCAACCAGTGGAACTACAGGTACCACAACAATCTCCGGTCAGACCCAGGGGAAGATCAGCAAGATCCTCCCCTTCCGAACGCAGGTTCACATTGTGGGGAAGATCAGCAAGGTCCTCCAGGGGAAGCTCGCAATCTAGGTCAATTTCTCCATCCCCCCCAGCATCCCCTCCATGTTGACCAATACGTGTGGGCAGGAGTGTGTCACTGTGACACCCTGACGTGGACGGCAGAGGAGGCACCACCAGGGAAACCAGAGATCACAGCATAAGTCACATAGCGGTGCAGAATAAAAGGGAGGTGGGGTTGGGCAGCGCAGGAGCGAGTAAATGAGAAGCAGCTGACGTGACAGATGGGGAGGAGGAGCGAGGCTATTGCAGTTATTTCTTCTTTCTTATTCCGTCTGGTTGGTGGGAGGAGCGAAGAAGTAAGATGGCAACTGACGCCTGAGGTCGGGAAACAAAGAGTGTGAGCTGGGGCAGCCGGAGACGAGCACCACAGAAGAGGCGTTTATGTGGGCATACTATAGGAGAGCAACGACAGCCAGCCCCGGGTTGGGTCTGGAGGCGGAGCTGGTAATGAGAGCCTTGAGCGGACCTTCTCGGCTCGAGACATACCTGAGGCGCCAGAGAACAAGCAGGAGTCTAGCAGAGTGGCCAGCGGGGCTCCATCCAAGAGCGAATGTGGATCACAGGCGACAGGAAAGTTAACCCCTGCTGGGAGATAAGAACTCCGGGTATTCAGGGAAAAGAACTAAGAACTCCGGGTATTCAGGGAAAAGAACTTGAGCGATACTTCACAGCACAAGGGAAACGGACTTTCACTGCGAAATGTCGCCACTGAGGGAGCCACGGTAACTGAGTTACGTTTGAGTTGTTTCGAAACATCGCCACCGGTGGGGGGGGGGGGGAGTAACGGCAGACTGCCAGGAAAACAGAGACAGATTACTATTTATTTATTTATTTGCATTTATAGAAGCGCTCACACAGCCCAGTGGCATCGAGGTGCTGTTACATGAATATTTCTTAGTTGCAGCAAGAGAGGTGGGCGGATCGGTTACATTGGCCCACATACAAGTGTTAATAAAGTGTTTAGGTGAGTGGCTTAGTTACAGTCACCTTTGATTGGTCAAAAATCTTGAATTATTCTCTCATTCCAGTGTGGCTTGAATACATTGTTAGGCAGCATGGTTACATTAGATCTGCAGACATCATAAAGAATTTGCTTTTAGATAAACCGTCTGGTTTTGAACAGCCTTGCGGAAGGCGAGATGAGAAGGTTCATTTCTGATGGACTGAGGCAGTGAGTTCCATTGTGTGGATGCGATGAATGGGAAGCTAGCGCCACCACCTCTTGCCCGTTTTATTCTTGGGACAGGCAGTAGGTTGGTGTACGGGGTTCTAATAGGTCTGGCCGCTGGTGGCAGGTGTCGGAGAGGTAAGTAGGTGCGGTGTGGTGGATGCATCTATGCGTGATGGCAAGTATCTTGAACAGGATGCGCTGGCGGACAGGCAGCCAGTGTGCATGTTGTCTGGCTACAGATATGTTCCCTTTTGGAGATGCCCAGTGCTGCACGGAGGGCGTTATTCTGGAGGCATTATAACTTTTTTGGTATCACTACATATTATCCCCCCCAAAAATATCGCTGTATATATGGTCTTCTGGAACGGCCACAGGTGATATTTTTTGGGGGGGTTTTAGTAGCAGGGGTTGGGGGGGTGTCCCCCGCTTCTTTAAAAATAATGCAGGGTTTGCAGGGGTGTCCCCCGCAGGTTCGATGCATTAATATTGCTGCAAAAATATGGCAATATTTTTGTATGGCGATATTTTTGCGGAGATATTAACGCATGGAACCGGTTTTTTGCTGAGGTTCCTGTAAAGAGTACATTACAGTAGTCTATCCTTGAGCCTATGATGGCTTATGCAATTGATAGGGAGTTGGTGGATGATAGGAATGGTCTGGTGGCATTGATGAGTTTGGAGTAGTATGCTGCTGAGGTGGCTACTGCGCTTACTTGTCTCTGGACATGGTGAGGTTATTGTCTAGGTATACTCGTAGAGTTTTGATTGACTGGGATGGTGATGTTGTCAATGGTGAAGGCTTGGTATTTGTTGTCAAGGATGATGTGTGCTTCGGTGGGGGCTAGCAGAGGTATTTCCGTCTTGTCCCTGTTCAGACAAAGCCAATTCTCTGCCATCCATGAGTGGATGGTGGCGTTGATGGCGTTAAGGGTGTTGGAGTCATTCTCATAGTTGTCGGAGAGAGGAATGAGGACTTGAGTATCATCAGCATAATTGGTGTACATGATGCCAATCAAGTCAAGAAGCTTGAACAGGGAGATAGTATTACTCTCAGGTTAAAGACGGTGCAGCAACAGGGAAAACGCTTAGCTGAGAGAACTGCTAACAGAAGGGAAAGTGGAGGGCACTGTGAGGTAACAGCCACCCCCTAATGGACTGCACCTTTCTGATTTAATACTTGTAAGATTGTGAAATAAAGTAGACACACAAGTCATGCTACGGTCTGATTGTCATCCTTGAAAATCACAGCAGGTGACAGTCACCAACACTAACCTCTCCATCACGCGAAAAGAGCCGTACCATTTCACCACTAATCGATGCTGGAAGAAGGGGAACTAACAGGTACGGATGCGGAAGAACCCCACAACACCACATACTCTGTACACCCCCGACATCCCTACCGGTCCGCCCGTGTTTCCCATTACCTTCTGGGACTTGCTTGCACGGCACTGGTCTCTCCAGGGACTGGGATCGGTCTCCTTCACGGTTCCTGCAGCTGTTTGCTTCTGTGGCGGCTCTGCGTGTTGTGGCTCATTGCAGTCTTGGCACCGTCCGGGGGCTACAAGGTCCACCTCCTCCTGGAAGTCGTGCCATTTCCTTGCCTGCTTCCCGCTGGGCTCAGTCCTGCCAATGCAGGACCCATCACAGGCTCTCTCAGCCACTTGCCAACGCCCTCTGTAGTGCCCTCTCTTCGGGTCGAATGCAGAATTGAAAACTGCCGGGTTCTCCGGCGAGGAGGGACGACTCCATGTCCTCCTTTCTCTTTCCAGTTTATAGGGCTTACACCACCCCAATTTACCGTCAACACCTGCTGTCAATGGCTTCTTGGTATTCCTCATGCCCCCTGTGAACCACCACCTCTTAGTACTAGCACAGTCAGTATTCCTCATGTTTTTTGTGCTCTTCTTCATCATAGTATTTTCTGTCTTACCTGTACCCCGGGTACTACAAAAATGCACTGACTTAGCTATTCCAATCACTGTTTCTGCTAGAGAAGAAACCATTTGTTTGGACAACTGAAGCCGAAAATGCCTTTCGGAAGCTGAAAAATTGTTTTGTTGCAGCACCAATCATTCGTCATTCTGACACCTCCCGTCCTTTTGTCATGGAGATGGATGCTTTGGATAGGGCCATTGCAGCTATACTGAAACAAACTGCTCAAGACAGTTTGGAACACCCCATAGCTTACCTCTCTAAGAAGCGGTCGCAACTATTCTGTTCTGGAAAAAGATCTCCTGGCTGCAAAACAGGTCTTTCTTGACTGGTGTCATCTGTTATTGGGGCCATGTTTTTAGTGCAAGTCCAAATTGCCCACTGAAACCTCCAATTTCTACAGCAGATGAGTGCAGAAACAGTAGATGGGATCGCTGGGCCTTTTTTTTCTACAGTTCAATTTTCGGATTACCTGTGTACCGGATACCCAAAACACAGCGACTGATGCATTGTCACGAAGTTTCTTGAATACTATAATCGCTGAGAATCCTGAATTTATTTTTAATTTTTATTTTTTTGATTTGTGTTTTGAGTTCCAACTACAATTGAAAGAAATGCATACAAAATGATATAAAAAATCCAATTTTCATTACAAATAATAAAATTATACCAGAGTAGCACAAATGGTCTATACATAGAGGAGAAGGACAACATTGTTAAGGTATGTGTTACAGATCTTTCCTTATCCCCATCTTCTACTTTATACATATGTCACAAGAGCCCATCAGGTCAGACGCTATCGTTTTATTTCCTCTTCTACTCCCCCCGCCAAGTTCACCTAATTTCTCCACAATTTTGAAGAGCAGATCACATAAGGCTAAGATACGGCTCTGTGCTTGACCCCCCGCCCCATTTGAGTGACCCAACAAGCCTCCGTACCCTGTATCATGCCCAAAATTCTTTTCCGATCCACGCCACCAATCGCTCCACCGGCCTTTGAGGCTTGCAGCTCCCTATCAACCGTTGCAGCAGCCGCAGGCTCCTGTCAGTGCACCGCAGCCCCCGGCTCCCAGCACTCCTCCAGCTACACCTGACCAGCAGGAGACATGGACACTGACGAGGAGGAGGAACTCGACACACCTTTGCGTCGGCAAAGGCATTTCATGAGCAGCTTGCAGGCCTGGCAGAATACCTGGAGCTCCCACAGCCCGAGGTGGAACAACCGGAGGTGGGGGTCTTGGCGGAAGGCCCCGCTCTACGCCCCACAGCTAGAACCAGGATTCTAATGCAAAAAGGACGTGGTGGTACTGGCCAAAAAAGGATGGCTTAAACCTTGTTGGGGAGAATTCTCAGAAATGTGCCAATTCCCTCTACCTCAAGTTTGCTGGATTTTGAGGACTTGATGTTTTTAACCTGGAGAGAGTGACACCCTTTTTCCCACTCTCTCATGTATTTTAATGTGATTTTTGTACTCTGTGTTTCTTTTGGTTATGGAGCCTGACACACTCGATAGGCATCATCTTTTACATTGTGTCACAGTGCACCTTTAGGCAGTGACACAGGGAAGTCTCTTAGATTTCCCAAGGTTTAAATACCTTCTCTGGGATAAACTACTGTTTCACAGAAAAGTACAGTGAAATTGACTTTACTTACATTTGTAACTTCCTAGACCCAGCACACACTATCTTACAATAGGATGCTGGAGGGTTTACCTAGTATCCCCTTTTGTCTAACTTCTCAAGTAACATTTTTATGTTACCCTTTCCTCACTGAATGGCTGGTGGCAGGGGTTTTGTTTTTACTACCATGGTGTGCATTTACCGCGGGCTGTGTTCGCAGCAACAGTAAAGCACCCAAGGGTGCCATTTTTGTCAAAATGGCCTCTGTCTTCCTTTTTTGCCGTTTCTTTGTGTTAAGGTCCTTCTTGAGATTTACTCTGCACACCCAACCAGGTTTGGTCCCTTTGTTCGTTTTGCCTTTGGCGGGATTCACAAGTGATGCCTGCCTCTGGCTCCAGGGTGTCTGGGGTAGGCAGGAAGTGAGGGAGGTTCCCGTAACTCCCTGTGTTTAGTCTCCTAGGAGACCCAAATACACTCTGTGATGATTGGCTGGCTGACTGTCTGGCAAGGACAGCCACCCTTCTGGGTGAGTGACAGCTAGGCTGGAATGAAAGGGAGAGAACTGTATAAAAGGCCAGTCTTTTGGCTTGGAAGGCAGAGTCGACCACGGGACGAAGGAACCGAATATGAACTTGAAGAGGACGCCTGCTGCAACTCCTGGACTGTTGGTTTGCCCGGTGAAGACCTGCTGCGGTGCCGAAACACCAAGTTTGCATCGACAGAGAAGCCCCTGCATGGACAACTTCTCCCCTTGAGTTGGTGGGCCCAATCAACTCCAAAGTAAGCCACCTGGACATCCATCTCGGAGCTGGTTGAATTTCCATAGAGTTGCTACTGGAAACCACAGTGCCAGGGAGGGGAACACTAGTTTGTGTGCGATGCTTTTTATTTGGCCAAGTGCTCCAGGAAGATCCTCCGGACACCCAGGAACAGGACTGACCGAGCTTGAACCCCCTCAAGAGAGTGCGCGGGCCCAAAAGCAAGGAAAGTCCAGCTCGACAGCCAGGAACCGCAGTGTTGCTATTTGCGGTAGATGCGAGGAGCTCACTGAACAGCCACTGAAAGTGAAGTTTGCTGGTTGCCAGTTTTGACTGTCCCAGTGCATTGCAGGCGTACCCCCAACTTCCTCCCTCTTGTCCCCACAACTGAGGCCCCGGAACAGAGAGATCTGCAGACCTGCAAAGGAACAAGGGTCATCTGCTGCATCTTTTCTTCATTTTAAAGGTACTGTACAAAGTTTAAGAGAACTTACCTGTTGCTGTAGAGTTGCTTGCCTCTTCTAATACTCACATGTCTAACAGCTTGTGCCCTACATTGATTGATCTTTTTCTTCAAAGACTTCTGAAACATTGTGCAATGACTTTTCTACTTTACTTTAAAGAAGTGCTTCAGCCTATATAGACTCTTGCCTATTGACTTTGGCTTAGCCTGTTTTAACTGAATAACTCTTATTGGGGGATCTAAAAGTATTTGCCTGCTTTAGGAATATTTGTGGTAACTTGTTTGCTTTAATAATCCTTTCCACTTTACTTGTTCTTAACTAATTCTGAATGCCAACAGTAATACATTAATGTCAACAGCACCCTAGCAATTGAAGTCACCTGTGGGTGTAGGTCACATTGTGTCATTTTGTGTGGTGTGGTGTGGTGTTTTACAGTGCTCCCTTCTGAAGAAGGCTTACATTAACTGACTGGAAAATAAATTAGTAATTGCTGACGAGAGAAGGCCAGGGGACAAGGCCTTCTGTGCTCTTTGCAGCTCCGCTGCGAGCACTTCTCCGCCCTCTGGAATTAAGATCAGCTGTTCATTTTACTTTCGGAACAGGCTGCTGCTCCAGCTCGCCCACGGCCTCGTGTTCAGCCGTCCCATCTAAGATGGATGCCTGCGTCTCCATGACTTCAGCTACAACAACAGGATCAGCTGAAGCCACAAAGTTCACCACCGCAGCCCAAGGTCCTGATTCGTTACGTCGGCCCGCCCACCCTTCCTGCTTTGAATGGAGGGGGAGAGGGCCGAGAGGCGAAGCCGACGAGAGAAGGCCAGGGGAAAGGCCCTCTGTGCTCTTTGCAGCTCTTCGCTGCTCGTTCGCCACTTGCCACAAGGTCATGCCGTATCAGGCAGGTAAGGAATCAGACCATCCCCACCTGTATTCTAACCTCACCCGTTACCACCAGAAACCTCAAACTATGTGCTCGCATTCCTAAGTCCAACTTCTGCTCCCAGCCAATTGCAACAAGCACCCGCAATTTAAGACTATGCTCCCGGACTCTACCACCCACTTGCTACAAAGATGCCACTCTACAGGCAATCAAGGCCAGAGCCTCCCGCACTACTTGCAGAGACATTAGAGTCAACTCCTATATAGATATCAATGAAGCAACGCACCCCACTGTTAATCACACTGACTCAATATTAAATGTCACCCCATATGCGCCCACTGTAAATGAGCCCCCAATGCAAAATCTGTGTTAGGCAAATCTACCACCATTTTGAATGCTACTGTGCCAATTGCTACTCCATGTGTGTCCACCACCACTGAAAATATGCCCCCCAATGCAAAATCTGTGTTAGGCAAATCTTCTACCACCATTTTGAATGCTACTGTGCCAATTGTTACTCCATGTGTGTCCACCACCACTGAAAATGTGCCCCCCAATGCAAAATCTGTGTTAGGCAAATCTTCTACCACCATTTTGAATGCTACTGTGCCAATTGCTACTCCATGTGTGTCCACCACCACTGAAAATGTGCCCCCCAATGCAGAATCTGTGTTAGGCAAATATTCTACCACCATTTTGAATGCTACTGTACCAATTGCTACTCCATGTGTGTCCACCACCTCTCCCTCGCTCCCCCCCCCTCTAGCTGTTACACAACCCCATCTCAAATGCGCCATGATCAACGCCAGGTCCATTAATGCCCACGCTCTGGACATCCATGACCTCATAATGTCCCATGATCTTGATCTGCTCATGATCTCAGAAACCTGGCTACATGAAGCCTCCGGTCGTGCACTCTCCCTTGCACTACCTCCGGCCTACTCCATCACGAGACAAGATCGCCTCTCTAAAGGTGGAGGTGTAGCAGTCATTGCCAGAGATTCTCTTTCCATTAGAAAGATAGAGAAATCCCTGCACAACAACAGTGACTACCTCCAAGTCAAAATCAACCTTTCTCCCCACTGTACCATTGCTGTTCACATTGTCTATCGCCCTCCAGGCCCAATAGGTGACTTTCAAGCCTCTCTCATCCACCTCCTTTCAGACAACCTTAAAAAGAACTCTAAGGCCGTTCTCCTTGGGGACGTCAACTTAGGCCTCCTTGACTGCAAGGACTCAGCAGCTAAATCCCTTGACTCAGCCCTCAAGGCATTAGGCTACAAAAAAACCATCTTCAGCCCTACCCACACCCAGGGACGAACTCTCGACTGGATTGCACAGCACAACTGTCCACTCACCATCACTGGTAACACACCCACCCCGTGGTCTGACCACCATATCACCTTCAGCATCCCCACCACCAGCCCCTCTACCCCGGCACCCCAACTCTTGCCACCCTGCCTCGCAAGAAGCTCCCGTCAGCTCACAAAGGAAAGGCTACTGCCTTTCCTCCAAGGCCCAGCCTTCAGACCTCCTTTCTCCACAGACCCAGAAATACTTGCAACAGCATCTGACAGTGCCATCAAAGGAGCCATCAACTCCATTGCCCCACTGAAACCCCGCAAATCCAAACCCACCCCCCACTCCAACTCCTGGTTCACCCCAGACCTTCTCACACTCCGCAACGAGAAAAAGGTTGCACGCACACAATGGCAAACATCCCACTCGGACAAAGATAAGATGATCTTCAAAGCCCTCTCTACCAAATACAAAAACACAATCACCCAAGCAAAGGCTAAATCCTTCGAATCCAGAATCTCGGAGGCCCAATCTAGCACAAAAGAAATCTTTGCTATCTTCAGGGAACTAGAGACGCCCACTCCCGCCCCCCAGAATTTCACCAAAGACAAAGCCTGGTGCGACGAAATACAAACTGCCATGCAAGCCAAACTGAACCTCCTCCAAAAGAAAATATTAGCCACTAAACGAGCCATGCCTAACACACACATCCCTGCCCCCCCCAGCCAGCATCCGACCCCCCCCAACCTTTCTCTTTCAAACCCATACAGCAAAAAGACATAATCAACATAATAAGGAATATCAAACCCTCTAACTGTAAAGGTGATGCATGCCCAGCTACCCTCATCAAGGACTGCCCTGAAGCACTAGCTCCTTTCCTGACGGCCTTTGTCAATGCCCCCTTTGCCACAGGGAAAGTCCCCGCCTCCCTCAAGGAAGCCTGGGTCCGCCCTCTATTAAAAAAAACAACTCTTGATCCCACATCCCCTAACAACTATAGACCCATCACCACTGTCCCATTCCTCCTCAAAATACTGGACAAAGCAGCCTATCTGCAGGTTCAGCACTTCATTCAAGAGAATAAACTCTTAGGTCTCCGACAATCTGGCTTCCGCCCAAACAAGGAACTGAAACCGTGCTACTTGACTTGAAAAACCAGATGGGCGACGCCAGAGACATGGGCAAACCAGCACTTCTCCTACTTCTCGACCTATCAGCGGGCTTCGACCTCGTAGACCATAACGTCCTATGCCACCACCTCTATGCCACCGCTAAATTCTCCCCTGAGGCCACAGCATGGATCACGTCCTTCCTACAAGACAGAACCATGCAAGTATTCTCTGACTTAGCCTCCGCCTCACCCACCATCATCCTCTGTGGTGTGCCCCAAGGCTCCTGCCTCTCCCCCACTCTCTACAACATCTTCACACGACCCCTCTTCCTCATCCTCGACGCCATGGGTATCTCCTACACAAACTACGCTGACGATACCCAGATCCTCCTCACCCTCACTGGCAACTATGACACTGATTTACTGGCCCTCAACAACCTCTACAAGACCTTCCAAGCCTGGATGGCAAACAATGGACTATGCCTCAACTCCGACAAGACCGAACTCCTCCACGCTAAAAAATCTAGACTCCCAATTCAGTCATTTCACCATTGACTCCATTAAAATACCTGTCTCAGACTCGGTCAAAACTCTTGGTGTCTACTTGGAATCCAACCTCTCCATGGACAGACAAGTCAACGCAATAGCCTCCTCAGCTGCGTACCACGCCAAACTGATCAACGCAGTTAGAACGTTCCTCTCCAAAGAGAATTGCACAAACATAGCCAGAGCAATCACCGGCTCCAGGCTAGATTACTGCAATGTACTCTTCCTGGGAACCTCCAACAAAAACCTGGAAAGGCTACAAATCATAGAGAACAATGCCCTCTGCGCTGCCCAAGGTATCACGAAAAGAGAACACATCTCTGAGGCCAGAAAACTAGCCCATTGGCTACCAATGAAGGAAAGAATCATCTTCAAAGCTTTGACACTGGCCCACAAGTGCATCCACCTCACCGCCCCGGTCTACTTCTCACAAAGAATCCGCCCCGTCTCCTCCTCAAGACCAACCAGGTCACCATATACCAACATGCTCTGTGTGCCACTAGTAAAAAGAGCGAGAGCTGGAGGATCCAGCTTCCCTTATCTTGCACCATCACACTGGAATGCCCTACTTCCCACAATCTGAGGTGAGCCCTCCCTCATTTCCTTCCGGAAAGCTATGAAAACCATCCTCTTTACATAAGCACCATGTTTGCCAATAAACCATCCTCTTCATATACGGTCTCTCGCAGCACCATGTTTGCCAATAAACCATCCTCTTCACATAAGGTCTCTCGCAGCACCATGTTTGCCAATAAACTGCCTGTAATGTAATAACCAAAGATGCATGCGCTGTAATGACTAATCTGTTTGTAGCAATCATAATGTGCCAACGACTGCTACCAATCCTGTACCCCCTGTAACTAAGTTCCTGCAAGTAACAGCGCCACAATGCCCCTGGGCTGTCTGCGCGCTATATAAATATAAATAAATAAATAAATCAACCCTGTGTGTAAGTGCTTGCTTGGATACTTGTCACTGTGAACCTCTGTGTAGATACTTGTCACTGTGAACCTCTGTGTAACTCCCCTACAGCTCACACTGACCCCTCTTGAGATAAGCAAATAAGCCTGGCTACTCGTCCACACTACCAACCTATGTAGTACAGACTTATACCAAAGGTTGGGTTACTACTGCCAGGAGGTTAGGGTTGTTGTAGTGCACCCTATGGGTACTGCATACAATCTTGCCTAAAAAACCTCATTCGGCGCTGCCTGTCAACAAGCGCATCAACGCCAAGTATAAGCAGATGGAGAGGGATCCACTCTTGGTGTCGGCACATCCTCAGCCACTCTCCTCGGTCATCGATGCAGCCTCAATCTACTCCAAGCCACAATCGTCCTCGGCTACATCAGCCTCGGCACTCCTGGGCAAGGAGGAGAAGATCCTGGAAGCATATGGAAAGAAGATCTATTCCAATGCTTTGCTGCATCTTCGTCAGTCCAACGCAGACGCTATGCTCGCTGCTGTCAACCAAAGGCTCTGGCAGGAAATAGCCGACTTCCTTCCAGAACCTCCGGTATAGAGTCGGGTACGCTTCAAGGCAGGGCTGGCGGAAGCCAAGATTGTAGCGTAGGACATAATGGAGTCCACGGTGACGGACATTGATGCCTCAGGTTGTGCCCTCTTCATTGCTACAGACATGAGAAGAATGGCATGGCTACGGGTTCTACCCGGACGTCCAGGAGCGTATACTGGAGCTTCCATTCGAGCGTGGCGATCTGTTCACTCCACTATGGACGAGGAACTTGATAAGAAGAAGAACCGTTCTCAGACTGCTAAAATCCTTATCCATCCTCACAAAGTCCACCCCTAAGACCTAGAGCCAGACGCACCAGCGTTCTGACAAGGGTTGATCCTTGAGTTCTGCGGCTTCCAGGAAAGATGGTCCAGGCAGCCGGACCGATTTCAGAGCATGCTCCGCTGCAAGCGGCACAAGGCAGCGCATAAGGGCTGTTTTCAGTCCTCCTCCCCAGCCTCGGGCTCAAACGTAAGAAAGGCATGACACGCTCATCTGGATTCCACGAGTCTCCGTTGGGGGGCAGGCTTGCCCTTCACTCCCAACGCTGGCGTCCGCCTACCTCTACCTCCCACAGATTGGGACAGCAACTCTGTTGGCGGAAATTTGCTCGCTCGCAGAGAGTCAGGCTGTGGAGGAAGTTCCAGCCTCCCAGCGGGGTCTGGGCTTCTATTCACAGATTTTCACCATACACAAAAAGAACCAGGTGGCCCGGAGAGTTGTGTTGGACCTTTCCACCCTGAACCTTTCCCTTCCTCTTCAAAAGTTCACAATGGTTACTCCAGCACTTATTGCGGAGACATTGTGCAGGGGAGACTGGATGTGCTCCCTGGATCTGAAGGATGCGTACTTACACGTCCCGATCTGGCAACCCCATCGGTCCTTCCTGAGGTTCAGGATGATGGGTTTCCATTTCCAATACAAGGTTGTACCTTTTGGCCTCAATTCGTCCCCGAGGTTCTTTACAAGACTGATGAATGTGGTGACAACCCTTCTCAGGGCCCAAGGTCACCATGTCTATCCATACCTAGACTACTGGCTCGTCACACCACCACCACCTTCGCCCTCATGAATACTCTACACGAGTTGGGATTTTCCATCAATCTCAAGAAGTCACAGCAGGAGCCTACACATAATCTAACGTTCCTGGGCCTCATCTGGGATACGAGCTCCGAGAGAGTTTTTCCCTCCGAGAACAAGATCACATCCATCAAGAGGGCCAGTGGGCATTTTCTCAACAGAGCAGTCACATCGACATGGTGGAACCAACACCTCCTGGGCATCATGGCAGCATGTCTCCTGCAGTGCCTTACACCAGGCTCAAAAGGAAGCGATTGCAGTTGCACTTCGCAGCCTCCTGGAGTCTCAAGATGGGTTCCCAGGCGGAGCTGGTCAACATTCCACTTCATCGCCACCTGGACCTAGTCTGGTGGAGCACGGACTACAACTTGCGGCTAAGCAGGCCCTTCCGGCAACCAGCACCGCAGTTTACCATCACCACTGACTCATCCCTAGAGGGCTGGGGAGCTACCTTGGACAGCCAGTGTCCACAGGGTTTGGTACCTTCAGGAACAGGAGGCCCACATCAACTGGCTCGAGTTGATGGCCATCTGGCTCGTTCTCAAAGCCTTCCTACCAATGATCAGTGGCAAGACGATCCTCATTCAAACAGACAGCTCCATCAGCATGTATTATGTCAACATGCAGGGGGGGCTCCAGGTCCCCTCCCCTCTGCACTCTAGCAGTGAGCATTTGGGAGTGGGCTTTGGCAAACAACATGCACCTGACAGCAATTCACCTCCCAGGGGAGTCCATCCTGGAAGCGGACACCTCAGCAGACTGGGGCAGACAAGTACGATTGGCAGTTGAACTAACAGGTCCTTCAGGGGATCTTCGACATATGGGGTCATCCTCAGGTGGACCTCTTTGCCACCTCGGCCAATAAGAGATTCCCTCAGTTCGCGTCCTGGGCACCGCCATGCAGATCCAATGGAACAACTTCAACACTTATGCCTTCCCTCTTACTCCCCTGGTCCACGGGGTAATCTGCAAGATCCGGGAGGCCCGCCACCTCCGGGTCATCCTGATAGCTCTGTCGTGGCCAGCAAGGCCATGGTTCTCGGAACCTCTCAACCTGTCGGATCATGCTCCGGTGCACCTTCCGCTATGTCCAGCCCACCTACTCTCAAAGAAGGGAGGCACAGCAATCCACCCCGCCACCCAGAAGTTAGCCCTTGCAGCATGGTTACTGAACAGGTCAAACTAAGGCATCTGCATCTCTCACAGGCTAAACTAGACCTTATACAGGGCGCTAGGAGTGATGCTACCAAGAGCCAGTGCAAAAGAAAATGGACTAGGTTTTGCCACTGGGCAGAATCAAACGAGGTTGATCCATTGACCTGCACGTTGGACGACATGCTATCCTTCTAGTGGACTGCAAGTGACACATGTTGCGGCAATCGGAGCATACTGTAACTCGGAGGAGGTATTCTCGTCCTCCAATCCGGTGGTTAAGACACCTGGCGGGCCTCACCAGCCTTTACCCGCCTATCAAGAAGCCACACCTGTTGTGGGACCTCAACGTGGTCTTGGGCGCCATGGCGCATAAACCATTCGAGCCTATGGCGTCTGCGGACCTCAGACTAGTCACCATCAAGACAGCCCTCCTGATGGGCGGATGCAGGCAGGCTCAGCAAAATCCAGGCACTGGTGGCTTCAGAGCCCTATACTACTTTTCATAAGGACAAGGTGGTGCTTTGAACTCACCCTGCATTCCTACCTAATGTGGTCTCCTATTTTCACTTGAATGAGGAGATAGTGTTACCTACTTTCTTTGTGGACCCTAAGGACGTCGCTAAGAGGGTTATGCACGGTCTAGATGTCAGGCGTGCTCTTAAATTCTACCTGGACAGAACCAGGCGCTTCCCCAAATTAGATGCTCTTTTTGTCACCTTTTGGGGGGGGGATCTAAACCTGGTTATCAGGCGTCCAAGACCTCCATAGGAAGCTGGATGGTTACAGCTATCAAGGAGGCTTACTAGGGGCAGCACAAACCCCTCGCAGAAAATATGCATGCCCACGCCATTAGGGCTAAGGCCACGGCGGTTGCTTTCCAGAGGCCTGTTCTGTGGCAAGTCATCAGCAAGGCAGCTACATGGGCTACGCCCTCGGCCTTCTGCAAGCACTACTGCTTGATGCCAGTTCCAGGTCGGACATGGCATTCGGTCAGGCAGTGTTAAACTTGTTTTCCTAGGAGGGGCAGCTGCCCACCCTGGGGCTACATTCAGTTGTAATCGCCCATTCAATATGGAGGAAAGGGGACGGATCGTAGGAGTAATTAGAAGTTACTCACCGTAGTGACTAACATACTCCTAGTCCATAGTTCTTTCCTCCATACGTCCCACCATCCTCCCTCTAATAAAACTAGTGTCATTAGGCAATGATAATGTCAACGGGTCAGAGGGGACTGAGGAGTGGCGCCGGTGGGCGGAGTCAGGGGAGCGCATGCTCCCAGGGCCGCACCTCTGCATGCCTCTAACTTTAAAGGGGTAGTTGATTTTTCTGTTGAAAAAGGTTTCGTCTCCCATCCCTAGCGAGGGACGCCCATACAGTATGGAGGAAAGGGGACTATGGACTAGGAGTACGTTAGTCACTACGTTGAGTAATTTATAATGTTTGGGCCATCAAGTCATTGCTGGGCATGATGTCTCCTGCATCTATCTCGTCCGTCTCTGCAGGTTGCAGATGCGACCCCTACAGGAATTCTTGGATGCACGTTGGATACGAGTGTCTGGGAGTTTTGCGTACAAGATCATCCTCGACCAGGAGTTCCGGCGGGCGATAGAGTGCTGGGGAGGTGCACTTCCACATCCCATGGGACGGGATTTCCAACCCTGCCATACCAGGAGACGGTCATCACGGACACCTCTCTGTAAAGTTGGGAGGGCTCACAGTGGACGTCTACACACCAGTGGTCTGTTGCTTCTGGAAGAGAAGGATCTGCACATCAACATCCTGGAGCTACGGGCAGTGTTCTGGGCCCTTAAATCTTTCCTACAATCTCTGAAGGTCAAGGTGTTTAGGATCTTCACGGACAACACCACCACCCTGTTCTAAATCAGGACGCAAGGGATCACTCGATCGCCAGCGCTCTCCAAGGAAGCTCGGGGATTGTGGCACTGGCACATCGGACGGGATGTTCCTCGTCCCACTCCACCTGGCAGGCGTCAAGAACACCATCGCAGACTCCCTCAGCAGGGAATTGTGCTCCTGCCACGAGTGGGAATTTCATCAGGATTAGGTGGACCGTCTCTGTTCGCCAAATGGGGCAAACCACTGATCGATCTTTTTGCCACGTTGGCGAACTCCAACTGCCAGACGTTTGCCAGCAGATTCCACCGATTGAGGAGCTTGGGGGACACGTTCTCCTTCCCATGGGAGGTTCTGTTTCTATACACCTTTACCCCGTTTCCTCTCCTGCTACGCGTGATCAACACATTCAGACGGTGTTAGTGCAGGATGGTACTCATCGCCCCAGCGTGGCCGAGACAGATTTGGTGTTCAGACCTACGCAGCCTGTCGGCTTCGCCTCCAGTCAAGTTGCCGGTATTTCCGGATCTGATCACCAAAGAGGGAGGTGCAATCCTTCATCATGACTCAGGATCCCTAAACCTGAAGGCATGGCTCCTGCAGCCTTAGAGTTTAGGGGTTATGAGCTGCCAGCGGACCGGAGGGAGGACCTCGCCAAAGCCAGAGCCTCGTCGACACTAAATTGCTACGGCCATAAGTGGAAGCGATTTTCTACATTGTGCCAGTCGCAGAAGATAACCCCATTTGGGGGTCACGGCCCCACATATTCTTCCGTACTAGCTTTCCTTGGCAGAAGCTGGTCTGGTTCACACATCCATCAAGGTACACCTGGCGGCCATCTCTCGCTACACCAGGTCTCCGGGAAGATCCTTATTGTGGTGCCACAGACTCGTCAAGGAGTTTCTCATGGGGCTTTTTCGATCTTTCCTGCCGGTGAAGGCTCCTGCCCCGGCACATCGTAGTTCTGACAAGACTTCTGGGGGCCCCTTTCAAACCTATGCATCAACCCCACTCACGTTTCCCTCATGGAAGACCGCTTTCCTCGTGGCCTTCACCTCTGCCAGATGAGTGGGTGAGATCCAGGCCCTGTCCTGCAAGCAGCCGTATCCGACTTTCCACAAATTGGGGGTGGTGCTGCATACGCACCCCTCTTTCATACCGAAGGTTCTATCAGAATTCAACCTCAACGAGCCTTTGGTGTTACCTGTTTTCTTCCTGAAATCTTCGTCACCGGCGGAGAGAAGCTTGCATTCGCTGGATGTGTCTTGTGCCTTGAAGTTCTATGTGGCATGCACTAAGAGTTTTTGGAAGACTTCTCAATTGTTTGTGAACTTTGGACCTGTGAAGAATGGGAAGACCTTGTCCAAGGCATCCATCTCAAGATGGCTCTCAGACTGCATCATGCACTGTCATCGGCTGGCTAACGGGCCTCTGCCGGGCCGCCCAAGAGCCCACTCCACCAGAGCAATCGGTGCGACGACCGCGTTCCTTTCTGGTGTACCCCTGCTCGACATCTGCAGGGCTGTGACGTGGAGGTCCACGCATATCTTCACATGGTTCTACTGCATCGACAGGGATTCCAGGGAGGAGTCCAGAGTCGGCCAGGCAGTGCTACACAACCTGTTCACTGTAGGTGAGTCTGTTCTTTTTTTTTTTTAAACTTTGTTTTATTAGCATTTTCATAACAGAACAAACGGCATGAAACCTTTTCAGCAAAGATGAAAAAATATACTTATAACAGGCCCGGTGACCCTCCCCCTCACCCACTCCCCCCCCGCGAACCCACCCCCCCAAACAAACTTAGTCCCCTTTGCGCCTGCTTCTTGTGAGGATACGCATAGAGAGCTCAATGTATCCGGAGTTTGGGAAAGAGTCTGAGCGTTGACTGCATGTGTGGCTGTGTAACGTCCGCCGTCTCCCGGGGCGTGGGCGCCCGGTCCTTCTGTAACTCTACCCTGTGGATCAATGAACGTCCCATGCCCACGCCCGCTGTATCCCGTACCAGTTGGCTTGGAATGTGCTCAGACCATTGTTCACCATTGCCGTGAGTTTATCCATCAGGAACATGTTTTTAACTTTTTTTAACCAGTCCTCCTTTGAGGGGGTCTCCGGGCTTTTCCATTTCTGGGCCAGAGCCACCCTTCCCGCCCTCAGCATTGTTTCCCACATTCTTGGGTATCTGGCTATGTCCGTGTCCTCAGGGTGAGTCTGTTCTAAGGGTAAGTGTTGATTACTTTTGTTGAGCCTTGCCACCTCCCGTGGTTGTGTAATGTGTACTGCTGTGTATTTGTTATTCATGAGCATGTAAATCCATGCCAGAGTCCTTGCTGGAGAAGGTATAAGTTACTTACCTGAAACTATTGACCCTCATCGGCTCTTCTTGGCCATACTGCCACTTTAAGTGCTTACCAAATCTGAAGATGGCTGCCAGAGACAGGGCTTAGGGAGAGGACTGTCATTGGATGGGGGTAGTATGACCCAGAGGACAGTGATTGGTTTAAAGGAGAAATTACAGTTTTATAGTGAAAGTGAAAGTGTTTTTCTTTTACTGAGGATTCCCAGCCTGACAACGGGGAATATTCATGAGCATGTGAATCCATGCCAGAAAACAATAGTTACTGGTAAGTAACTTAAACCTCATACATTCAGCTTTGCAAATTAAACGTTCATATATATATTGCGTTACCTTGACTGTTTAGATATTGGTCTTGTTGAGGGCGCTAAAGGCTGTGTGACGCTGCTTTGTCTGCCCTACGGTACAGTCAGCCACAGAAGACTTGGCTTAGGAAACAGGCACCACGCCGGGCAGCCGAGCCCTGCAGCGGCCATGCTCTGCCAGCATACACGGCCAAGGGATGCAGTGGTGGCAGCTCACTCAGGCACTCCAGCGCCGCTAAGGTAGTAGGCGGCACGGCTGCCACTCATTCAGGTGTGAGGAACACCTATCAGGGTGTACTACAAGCCAGACTCGCAGCAGCGGCCCTCTCAATGTCGGAAGCTCTTCAGCGCACCGGTCGTACCGCTTCTGCCATATGGAAGTAGGCAGTAAGCCAGACTGGTGGCGGTGCAGCAGGCTGTCAGCATATGAGCAGGGAAAGTGTTCCACGATTACTGTTTAATCAGTTCATAACACAACCCTCATTTAAAAATGTTTGCGTTCTTTGTCTGTGTTCATGGCCATAGATCGCATTGTCATTCGTTGCCACTCTTCTCTTGCTTCACTGTGGACACTTGCTTCACTGGGGGTAGGTGCAGGCGAGGTCAATGCTTCACCTTTATAGGGCTTGATATCATTCAGATGGATCCACGTCCCGTGTCCCTCGAGTTTCACGGCGGTAGGGCTTACCACCTCCACTTCATATGGTCCATTAAAACGAGGGGTATTGCAGGTACGAACATTTTTTCTTACTAGCATCTGGTCCCCTGGGTACAATATTGGAGGTTTTAATGAGTTTTCCAAACTAATCGGCAAATTGTCCTCTTTGTTTACTTTTTCCAGTTGATTTTTGATCTGTTGAGAAATAAAAGAAATGCGTTGAGTCATTGTTTTCAAATATTCATGCATCTTGTTTCCTAATGCCTTCACTACACTGTGGGTGTCTGTATTTTCCCTTGTTGGGGATTTAGGGGGTGAGAGGACTTCTCATTCAGCATCCAATCACCAACTCATGGGGCATTAAATGGTGATCTGAACCAGGTTGATTGTGTAATGCATACAATGGAAGGGATAGGCAATGTAGCCATCCCTTCTTCAATGTAATTTTAAGCTTTGCTATTCTCTCTTTCAGAAGGCCATTTAATTTCTCACATATCCGTTGGTTTGTGGGTGATGGGCCAAAGCAAACCTATGCTTGATGCCTAAAAGTGAGACTATATTTTCAAAAAGTTCATTCACAAAATGCGGTCTATTATCGGTTCGCAAATCCCTGCACACCCCCCCGACATCTTGGAAATACTTTGCAGACTAAAAACATTGCAGCACATGCTGCATCAGGATGTGTGCACGGAATTGCTTCGATCCATCTAAAAAGGGACATACTGCAACTAACATGTATCGATAACATTACATGTTTGCAACATATCCACATAATCTATATGCAGATGTTGTAAGGGGCCATTAGGTCTAGTGATTAATCCTCTCACCGTTGGCAGGGTGTGTCATGCCGTACATTTCTGGCACTCAATACAGTTCACAATGAACTGTGCCACATGTTCGGTACGAACCAGTCTTCTGCTATTATAGCAGCAAGACACTCTCGAGTCACATGTGCTGGATATTGGAGCTGCTCCAATGCTACTCTAATCAATGCTAGAGGCATAACTGGCTTTCCTGTACTATCCTGCCTCCAAATTGCCCCAGTGGGGTATAAGAACACACCCGCTTTATCCATAGCTCTTTGTCTTCTTGCAATGCCATTATTCTCATGTAAAAACAGTTGTTTGCTGTGCCCATAATGTCAGTAATTATACCATAAGAAACCAGAAAACACATCCATGCTGCCTCTGTATTAAGCATATGCCATTACCGCCATGTAAAAGCACACTCTTGTTGGCTTAGCTCTTCCCTTAAAGACCGTAAAATGCCATGCCATAGTAAGAAAACATGTTCTTGTTTGTTGTGTGCACCAATGACCCTCACCCCAAGCCAACACACAATCACACATTCATGCCCATTCACAAAGCAGTCATGCATGCATGCATACATACATACATAACCAGTTTGATCTTCTCTTCAGTACACAACAAACTAAGCATGCAGTCTCTCATTAGGGGAAACAACTCTGTCACGCATCCTACCTGAAGCATACAAACGTTCTACCCACAGATATATCTAGTATCCCTCGTAGGTTTATCTCTGTGGTTGAATTTTGTACTGAAATGTTAATGGGTGAACTGATTTTGTTAACTCTGGCTACAATGAGATGATTAGATGATATTTGAAGTCAATTTTAGATATTGTGCAATTATATTATGTTTGATGCCATTGCATTGCTTGTTTTATAATTAATAATTGTGTTAGGATGTTGTTGTTGGAAACCAACAACACTAACAACATTAAAATAAAAAATATTCTTTTTCATGATGGAGTTGGTGGAAGGGAGGCAGGCGCTATTAGGACAACGAGGTGCTTGTGCCTTAGGCAAACGCATTGTGCTAAGTCCCTGTCCAATCTGCCACCTCCCAAGTATCAGGGTAAGGTAGAAGGAAACCTCGACTGTGCAGACATCCCCAAAAAGTGCCAACACTAGGCTAGGGCCCGAATCCTGCTTTCGTAAAAGCAACATTATTTCATTTGGTAGCTCATATAGCGCTTTGATATCAGTTTCTAACCGCTGTACTAATCAGTGTTGTGCGGTCTGACAGAGGTGCCAAACTCTGTCCTGTTCCCAAGGCGAGCATGTTGTGGTCGGGAATATATACATCCTTTCAGGGACACAGTGCCTACCTTAGAACCACTGTACAATAAACTAACAAGTACATCCAATGTCCCCACCCACCCAGACCAAATGCTGTCCCTCCAGCCACAATGCATTTCAATTGAAGATTAGGGAATGTTCAAGTGGGACCCGCATTTGAATAGGACAGGGGCCTCATTTCATCTATGGAGTTTGAGTGTGAGGGGCTGCGTTGGAAACGTGCATGCCAATGTGTGTTTTAAAAAGCACTGGTACAGGCCTGCGGGAGGCATGGGAAGGAACACCAGGACATGAGATTCTGCCACTGCCCGTCAAGCAAGGTGATATTCTCCTCACAAGTGAGGGACTGAGTCGAGATTGAGCGATGTAAGGGTAATGAGAGCATTCTTACTGTGGGATTAGTCCTTGAAAGCTGCCACTGGATCTACCACCACAGCCGTCATGAAAGTCTTGAGGCAAAGCAGTCGGGAAACCGGCAAGGCTAGAAGCAATGAGTGTCGCAGCCGAAAGCGTGGAAAATATTTCTCCTCTGCTACTGCAAGTGCAGGAGAGTGCCATTAGCTAGTGTCAGGTTTTGTCATTGCAAGTATGCGCGCACTTGGATCAGCAAACAATGGTTGAATAATACATGGCATGTTTGGCCTCTAAATCTGTGGCCTCGTTCCCACGAGACATTAAATCTGTTCTTTTTGAATGCTCTGTGCTTTTGATGGTGGCTATGGTTTCTGGAAAGTTTAAAGCTTCAATGAGTTTATCTAGTAGCCCTGCATGTTTCAATGGAGTGAGTGCCGTCTGTGCGCAGGAAGCCCCTCCTCTTCCAACGTGAGTACAGTTGATGTCACATAGGCGGAGTCGGAGTATACTGTCACTTCCTCATCCTCAAAACCCCATAGTGCATTAATAAGCGCTGCTAATTCTGCAGCCTGTGCTGAACAGGTTGAAGGTAATCTTCTACTTATCAATACTTCAAATGTACCCCCTCGGGTAAGTTTTACTACTGCTGATCCCGAAATTCTGACCCCAGTTTTTTTTATTGATTCTAGATGAGCCATCAATGAAATCCACTTCCCACCCTTCCTAGAGTATTCTCTCAAATATGGGGAATATCATTAAAACATTCAGTGTATGTAACACAGTCATCATGCACATCGTCATCTTCTTCCACTGATTCAGCTATGAACGTTGCTGGATTCACTGTGCTACACCTTACAATTTTGATTGCAGAGTTTGAGATAATTACCTCGTACCCCAATGCTCTTACGTAGTCCATGTACTTTTGCGGTTTTCCTAAAATTGCTAATAATGCAAATAGAGTTACAGAACACTTCATAGTTATACTTGAAGCCTTTTGTATGGCAAATGCAGCAGCTGCCAAAGATTGTTGTTTGCAGGGATAGTGTCCTTTCATAACTGGATCTAAGATCCCTCTGTAGTAAGCTAATGGTTTATGACCATGTCCTAATGTATTCTTCTGTGTAAGCACTGTGATTATGACTTCTCCATTTCAATTGGAAAATTAGTATATTTCTTCAGTGTAATTTGGAATCCTTAATACAGGAGCTGTACTAATCACGTTTTTTAATTAATCAAATCCTTCAACCATGTCGTCTGTCCACACTAATTTAGTTTGAGCCACCTGTGCCTCTTTAAGCACTTTTAAAATTGATTGAATATGTGTACTGTAGTCATAATACCCAGACCCTGCAATAATTGCATAGACCTAAAAATTGCTGCATTGGTCTGTTTTTGGCTGTATGATTCTCATTATGGCTTCTGCTATTTGAGGTGTCAATTTTCTTCCTTCATGCAAGATTAACTGTCCTTATATAATGCTTTTTGACAATACTGTAATTGTTCTGTCTACTTTGTACCCTTTTTCTGCCGAGTATCATCATAAGTTTGACAGTCTTCTCTACATTTTCTTCTGTCTCACTGCACAACAAAAAATGTCATCTACATATTCAATTATGGTGTTTTCGAGCTAAACCTTTTCCCAAGTCCATCTGAAGGAATCTATTAAAAAAAGAAAGGGACTCGCAGTACCCCTGTGACAAACAAGTATGTTTCAGACAAATCGTTCTATATGAAAAGGAAGTCAAATCCTGTGAGTCTTCGTATAAGGGAATTGATAAATATGCATTTTTGAAATCGACAACAGTAAAATACCTGGCTGTTGACAAGATATTGCACAATATTGTCGCAAGGTTTGGAACTAAAGGAAATTCAGCTTCGATTGTATGATTTAGGGGACGATGATCTTGTTCGAATCTCCACGAAATCCCCATTTGATATTTTTTGACAGAGTATACCGCTGGTTTGCATGGAGAATCTGATGATACTAGAATGCCTTGCTTCATTAGGGCGGAAATAGTTTTGAATATCCCCTCATCCGCTTCGCTGGACATTGGGTACTGTTTTGCATGTGGCAAAATAGCTCCTGGTTTAATCTTAATTTTCACTGCTCCTACTCCCTTCAGTAGGCCCACGTCGTATGGACTTGTAGTCCATAAAATACTTGGCAGTTTTTCCAAGTCTTCCTGAAAAAATTGTGGTTTTGTTTTTACCAACACCATTCTCTGTGGTACTTCTATGTTCTCAACTTTAATCCAATAATTGAGACTAATAAAGAATACAAACTCCTCATCTGAATAGTCATCCCTAAACAGCTATTCATCTGTCAGGTCTGGCAATCTAGATCCTTCATTAAGGGCTATCACTGTCCTCCATCCCCTTCCCTCACCGTCTATCCTATGAAGCATCACCCTGTCTTCTCTTAGCATTGCTGCTTCTAGTTCCAGAGGAATAACTTGCCCTTCCTCATCATCCATTGGAATTTCTGGCCTGAGCAAAAATGTATCCGGCATCCTTATTATTTTACCTGCCAATTTAGGTAACCATGATAATAAAAATGGCCACTTCATATAAAAATACTTCTTTGTCTAGAGGGACCCCCCCCCCCCCCCCTTAAAGCTTGCTTTCCTGCAAAGGCTAATATGAATTCCCTCACATTCATATAATGTATCCCTGGGGTTGCACACACTATGCCTTCATCAGTTAAAGATATTGTCATGTTAAGTTTTGTCATTAAATCACGTCCTAGTATATTTACTGTTGTCTGTTTAGAGTATAGCAACAGTATAGACATGTCGTGTTCCCCTATAGAAATGGGTAATGTGTCTGTAAATGTAACTAAATTTGTTGCCCAGAAAATCCTGAGCATTCATGGCAATGCCTGACATTGGATATTTTCCCTCATGGACACAGGAACGTGTCGCTCGATGTCTACACGAAATTAGAATGTCTTGCCATCTATCGTCACCTAGATCCTTGGGTCCTCTTGGGGGACGGGGGGGTCTGGTGTTACAGATGGTACTGAACACATCAGGTCGTCCTGTGGGCTATCCTACTGTGGGTATGAATTCATCACTGTGCCTGTGAAAGGATTCCCTCCCACCACAGTCGCAGTCCATAATTTGGGTTTTGTTACTTGTGTAGCTCCCTTGTTCATTTGCCATTGTGATGTGCCTGTCTGTTGCATTTGGATCTATTGTATTTGTTGAGTGGGTGCCTACTGCATTTGCATAGGTGTTTTGCTGCTGTTGGCCTTGTAAGGACTGTGTCTGCATTGGTGCTTACTGGGGTTGTGACAATTATGTCTGTATTAGCACTTGCTGAAACTGCTCTGGTTGTGGTGCATATTCCTGGTTCTAAGTTTCATCTTGGGCATAATATCCTTTTGAGTCTGTATTCAATCATGGAGCATATCCCATCCCCCCTCTTGGAGATTGCCAATTCTGTTTTGCCTCTACTTCTACATGCTCTAGCCATATGTAATATTTTTCCACAATTCCAACATGTCAAGGGCCGTCCTCCATTAGATCCTCCTTTGAGGGTTCTGAAATCCTCCTTCTCGGGGCCCATTCCCTCTGCCTCTTGGCATATAATTATACCCATTCTAGTCTTGGGCATTGGCTATATTATTTTGCTGCAGGAACTGCAACACTTGTGTCGTGCTTCCCTCATTACTTGTCAACACTGCTCCACCTATGGCGAACTTTGATCATTTCCTCTGCACCAACCTTTCCTCTTCTTGCTTTCTACCCTCTGCTTTCTTCTTATGTTTTTCTTTTAGCATTCTGCAATAATGCACGATTGCCAATTGTATCTATGGCTGTGGTTTTGCTTCCCTTCCCACCTGTTTCTTTAACTGCTTCTGCACTCCATCTATCCTGAATATCCTGAATAAAAGTAATGGGTCTTCATCCTCCCTCCTTTTCCTAGTCATTATTGCCCCAATATCCGATGTATCTGGATATTGTACTCCCAAGCACTTGCCAAATGTCTGCTCTACAGTTATTACATGGTGCTCCAGCCTGCACTGTGTTTTGCACAGTTACATTTGGGTACCCTGCTCTTTTCCAAATATCAACAGCTCTCTCCACCAGGATAGCTGATAATAGGCCTTTTATGTCGTCTATAGCTACAGTCCTTCCTGACGTCCTTGTCTCTAATTCCTTAATCCATTTTCCTGCACCGCTAGTCCAACTCGGCAGTGTTCATTTTAAATTCTCCTTATCCATCTGTGGCCATGGTATATATTGTGGTCGACCCCCTCCTTCTCCAATAGTGGAAACTGTGAAAACCCTCGTTTTTGTCCATACCTACCCACACTCCTTGTTCTCCAGGCAGCATTATCATCGCCTGCTTGTTTTTCTCCCTGTCAATGCCCTCAATCTGCTCACCTAGGGTAGGGACGCATCCCCTGTACTGTGTGATCGTACTTGTGGTTGTCCAGTATATGGCATTGGTTCCGGTGTTCTTTTTATAGGATCCTCTAGATCTAACCACTTTACCCCTTTGTCTACACTTGATTCTCTTGAAAATCCATGTGTGCCCTCTTTTCGCATTCTCTCATTTTGTTTCTTTTCCCCATCTGATATTATTGCGTCCCAACTCATATGGCTATTGTCCTCTTCTGCATCATCAAGATCTAACCTATTTAAAGATAATGTCCTATGATAGTCTGCTCTGACGTCATTTAAGCTTCCTCCTATTTCTCTAAAGGAGGCTCCTTGTTCACCCTCTTGACTTCTATGTCCTTCCTTATCCTTCATTTGTCTATATAATGTCCCCATCCTTGTTCCTGTGGTCTCTGTCTCGTCTTCTCTCCATGTTGGTATGTCTAATAATCCTTGCCAAGTCTCCACGGGACGGTTGTGACCTCTCTTCTTCGGTTCGCCCTTGCGTTTCTGTGGGTATCATGCTTCTACAGCATAAATATTCAATCTCATCTTTAAATCCCCTACTTCTGTTCATTTCTTCCTCTCTTCTTATTTCCCTTAATCCCTCTTCCTCTCTCCTTCTTTGTAACAGTCATGCTTTCAATCTTTGGGCTTCTGCCTCTCCTCGTTTTTCTTCTAGCCTCTCCTTTTCCCTTTTTGCCTCATGCTTTCTTTGTTCTTCCCTATGCTTACATTCCTTGTTACTTTCTTGTTTATATAGCCTCTCTTCTTCCTTCTCTTTATCTTGCACTCTACTTTCTCGAACTCCATCAATACCTTTTATCATCCAGTTTGAGCAATATTTGTGCTTCCATTCGTTCTGTACTATTGTCGTACCTTTAGCTATATCCTTTATTCCTTTTTGTTTCTCTGCCTCTTCCTCTATCTCTATCTGTTTATTCTGCCTATCCTTTTTCTCATCACGCTGTTTACTTTCATCGCGTTTCTGTATATATTTGCATTCTCTACTTTTATTCTCTTCCTCTGTCTCTTCACTAGTATAGGTATGGAGTTTGTATGGTGGAATAACATACCCTGCTGCTGCTTTCAATTCTTTTAGAGGGTGAAATCCCTTCTCTTTATACTCCACTCTTGTTTCTCAGGAGGGTAAAGAGGAGCGGAAGGCATTACCTCTTCCCCTTTATGCTGACTAAGCATCTACTCCTTATGGACTGGGTCTTCTTTATCATTCTGGTACATTTTCCAGAGCTCTAATACTGCCAGTCTTTTCTCTAGATTCTTTCCCTTCTGTGTGGCATGTAAATATGTCGCAGTTTATGTAATACCGTATTTGACAACAAACCTCCTGGAGGCCAGGGCAGGAATGTCTTATTGGTCGTGCCCTTAATCCATTCAGACTGATCCTGCCTAATGTTAGCTGTATATCTTGGGTAATGTTCTGCATAAATGTGAGAGGTGTTTCTTCCACGAGGATAAGATTGCCAATACTTAATCAAATGTGTTCCTCTCCCTTCCAAGTTTATTAAATATATCGTTTATTAATATATTTGAGCAGGCGCAATCAATCGCCGCTCGTATTTCAGAAAATCTGAATATTTTGCATACCTTAATTATTTTTTAAAAAGTCTTTTGACACTGTTCTTGCTCCTTTGTTTACACTTTCCATTAATAATTTTTATATCGTTCTTTGTTTTTTAGTATCTTTAAACTGTCTTTATTTATATTTTAGTTTGTTTCTAGCTATTAGATTGACGTCAATCATTTGTCCAAAAAATGTAAGGAAAAAAATCTTTATTTGTGCTGCTATTTCTTATTTTTTGTAATTCGTTTTAAACACGTTATCCTTTATACAAACATATTATAACTGTTACATATGTGCACTTTCAATATATATATTTATTTCCCTTACATACGTCTTCCTTTACTGTCTTATTGAACGTAACTCTTCTCTTTTTATTACTCCCTCTGTGAGTTTGACACAAACTCTTCTAATTGGCTCTGCCTTTAGGAACACTTAATGCTCCGATATGGAGCTATAGCGTGTGCCCTTTCCGCCTCTTTAGCCCGTGAATGAGGTATCTTATCTCTCTTCCTTTAATAATCCCCAAAATCTAGTTACTCCTTATGTCTCTTATATATACCACATCCCCTCTGTTTTTACCAGCTGCAGCGGTCTACTTACATCCGTGGCTCTGCTGGAGTCCCTCGTTATCGACTCTCCCTCAATCAACCAGTTCGCCTTTCATCCGCCAGGCTCCTGAGGGCACTGGACAGGAATTTTGCCAAAGGGTACCTATCGACCATTTGTTGATCACGTGACTGCGCGCCGCTCTCCGCAGGAAACTCTGCGATTGTCTGGCTTGTGGCAGGAGCCGTCGATCATCCGGGAATCTGTGTCAGGGCGCTAGGACAATTAGACTGAACCATCCGCACTGCTACCAATTGTGCTCTAGCACTTTGAAGCGTCTTTCTGCTAGATGCAATTACCAATAAAAATGTCTTCGACCAAATAACCGGACAGACTCAAAGAAGATGGTAAAGTACTGCTTTTATCACAATGAAAGCAGGGTGGATTGTCATTCATCAAATTCATTAATACATGATCACAATGTCTTTATGATTATACTTAGTATATATAATGCTGTGACGTCATCCTACGTGGTATATTATAAAAACCTATCGAGGGTGGGATTGGATTAGGGGAACAAGAATGCATGAATATTAGTCTCCCATTGGCGGTCCCTTGTCTGTAGGACACACCCTGAGCTACTTCTACACACATCGCACACTGATCACAGCAAAGAATATGGCAGCAGAATAATACTTGCAACACTGTATGTAAAAGTGCATGGCAGGCTTTTCTAATTGGTTGGCAACCCAAATCCAAACTTGGACATTCGGCTCGCTAGCAGCATGTACATAGAAACGAAAGCGAGGTGCTTGGAGATACTTCAGCTCTCCGCTTGTTTTCCCGATTAGTCTGCCCTCTCATCGGTAACCTCATGCCAATGTCCTCTGTTTGAAGATTGACCTTGCCAGTTTGCACTGTCTCGGAACATTCGAGGGAGTGTAGGCACACCATTATCTTAGCTTCAAGCCTAATGAATAGCCCTTGTTTGCGAGCTCTTCGTCATGTGTTACAAGACCACAAATTTGTCAATTTCGGCAGTATATTCAAAACTATTTGATTCAATTATACTGGGTGCAGTTGCTCCTCTCGGCCTTGACTTGCTCACACTATCTCATATAAACTTTGTGCGCGTTTAATTGTCCAATACTTGGCTTCCTTAAATGTTCTTGTTCCCCCTAATCTTGAGAAATATGTCCTTGGCACATGGTCTGCTCATTAGACTCTGTACGTTGCCTTTATCTCTCGAAATACCGTCCTTGGTCATAGGCAAATGTACTCCTCTACTTTGCAAGGGAAAAACATCATCTTTTCACTTTAATATCTTGGGCTCGTATTTTGAGGTAACTGGGTTGATACCATCTTCTTCTAATGGTCGTCCTAAACGTTGAATATATACCTCTCATAAGCAAGCTTCTATATGTTCTTTCTAACTTGCCTTTCAGTGTATTTACAGATATTGACCAGTATGTCACTTCATTCTTTTTCGTGTTTGTGATTACTGTATCATTGAATACATGTTTCTCTTAGTTGTTCAGTTACATCTTCATTCTTAAGTATTTTGATATTGTTTCAGCATAGGTTCTTATATCGTCTTTATGACATTCTTTCGCTATCGTCAGACTTTGTTTTAACGTAGATCCATTCTGTTCATGGCTGCATTTCGACAGCTCGGCAATGAGCATCCTTCTTGGTAACTTTCCTCCATTATGTCAGCTTGTGGGTACACACTAAATGGTTGCGTGAGTACATATCGTCTCTCATATACTCGACGTGGTACAGGAATATTGCAAGGACACATACATGGGTTCCCAATTGTGGCTCTTCATCTGTCATTCCAATAGGACGGGGCAGAGACCAGGGAAAAGGTGTCCACCTGCTCCTCTACAAGGTAAAAGAGGAAAACAGATCTGTAACAAAGATAGGGGGCAAAGCCCTTTAGGGCCATGGTTAACTAAAAATTCCCCAGACCTTTGAGGGTAAGAATAAAGTCACATTTGCTTAGGGATCTGAAGAGAGAGAGGAAGATAGGACTAAGAGAGTTGAAGTGACGGAGGCTCTGTTAAATTGTTATGGGATGGGAGCAGAGGAGTCTGGCGATCAACAATATAACAAAAAAAGAACCAATCCTGTATGGTAAACTCTTATATACGGAGATGAACACTTCTGTTATCAAAATTATTGATAGTTCTGCAACCTTTAATAGCCCTTTCTTAAATAGAATAAATACACTGGAGCTCATACATCAAATCCCTGCGTGTGAAGCAGTTTGCTAAACAGAGAGCTGGTGGACGATCCCTCTCCTAGGCGGACTCCCTTCTGTGGAATAACCTCCCTCCCTGTCTTGAGCAAGACCCCCAAGTTCTGAAAAAGTTCTGAGCCTCAAGACTTTTCTCTTTACCTCTTCCTTCTCCTCCTCTCTTCCCTGCTAATCCTACAGTAGTGTGATTGATGTGCAGGGCCCTTATGCATCCTCGGGGCCCTGACCCCCCACATCCCAGCCTCTTGTCTATTCACTGCACTTGCTTAGGCTCACCCTTCACACGGGAGGTTGCACTTACCTTTTCCCTTCTTAAGCACTTAGCCCCAAGCACTTCTCCTTGAGCACCACAGCACCTATCCCTCATCTCCCTCCCCTCTGCACTTGCACGTTCTGAACACTCACAGGGTATAGTAGGTTTGTCCCCCCTTCCCTTTCATTCTCATCATTTGTTTGTACTATTAATTTGAACTATTTACCTTTAGGTAAGTCATTGTCTACTTTCCATTGTCACCACCCTCTTGCCATGTTGGCGCTTTGAAACAGTTTTGCTAATTATATAAGCGCCTAAAAAGTGACAAATAAATACATTTCATGTACATCCATAAATTGGACCTCACATCATGGAACACTAGAGGTCACCACTCAATTCTGTCTAAGCAAGAGGGTCTGACTTTTCTACTGCACGTGGATGTATTTGCACTGCAAGAAACTTGTTCAATGAAGGAGTTAGTGCGGGATGGCTATTCTAAGGCCAAAAGAAATGAGAGAGGTGTAGAGTGTTTGGAAGTTTGAAATGGGGGGTAAAAAAATAATTTCAATTTGTCAGAATACTATTTGTGAATGACTATGTAAATATCCTAGCCGGGATACTAGAAGTCACTGTAGATGACGTGAAGCAAGGATAACCGCTCATCATAAATGTGTACAACCCTCCTGATAATACAGCTACCATGGCAGTTATAGAAATGTTGCAAAAATACTCAATGACTGGACCTGTTATAATACTGATGCTATTTTCTGAATTATGGGAGACCTAAATCATCAACAATTTGATAAATCACAAAAGCAAGGCAATGGTTGCCATACAATGTCCATTAATCTGAGGGGGGCAATAATCCTCCATTATATGGAGGAGGACATTCTAGAATGTGATCCATGGCTATCATTTATCGGGGTCAATCGGCTTTATCAATTGTACACGAAGCAGAGCAGCACCCCTTGCTCCAAGTCTTATACTTGATCATTAGGAAATAGATCCTCATGGATTGATTATATATTCTTCTCTGTTCTTGTTACAATTGGTGGGTGAGCTTTGTGTTATTCCAACAAGATTGAGTGATCACGTTGTTAAAAGATTTAGCCTGAAATTGCACAGTGGCACTAAAGAATAAATTGTAGGTAAAATGATAAGAAAATTTGCCTGGAAACAGAATAGAGTAGTCAGTGAACAATATAAATAACCATATGCTATGGTTTGTGAAAGAAAATGCCTCCCATTGGATAAATAGGGGCAAAAGAACTTGAATGGATATCATACAGCGCCGAGCAATATGCACAAGAAATCAAAGAAATTGATTCTCCAAAAGCTCTTTTGTGAGAAAAACATTTGATAAATAATTGCTAAATAAAAACGCCTGCTTCATAAGGAAATAAAAATATTTTAAAATGAGTGTTTAGATGTGGACACTTTTTGTAAAAAAAATTGCTAATCTTAAAACCAGATAAACAAATTTTGTTGGAAGACAAAGAGTCTGAAGCCTCTAATAAATGGTTCTTAATGTGAGATATGTTGCGAAATACCGATTTTTGGCACTTCTGGAAACATTATCAAGAACATATGACTGTCTGGGATGTGTCAAAAAAAGAGATCAATTGTATTGCTGAGCACATCTGGATAGCATATATAGAAAACGTATATTATAGAGTGGGGATGCATTCCCTGCATATTAACTATCAAATCGACAATGAGAGCAGCTTCCTTTGGTATATGGATGACTTGGAAAGGATAATCATACATGTAAAACCATCGAGAGCACCAGGCTACATTGGGATACCGAATATAGTTAAAACTCTTGGCCGTATAAATGCCTCCATCACAATGTCGGGCATTATAACTCGGAGTTGGAAGGCATCCATATTAATACCAATATTTAAAAAAGGGTCCAGAGACAATCCATCGAACTATAGACTCTTGGCTATGTTTGATATGCGCGCCAACATCTTTTCAAAAGTTTTATTACTGGAAACGATGCCTGGATAAAAAGAAACAACTTGCTCTCCAATCAACAATCCGGTTTTAGACAGGGTATGGGTGCGTCATCTAATTTGTTGTCTTTAACATACATGAAGCTTTAAAAAAGTCTGAAGGTGCTGTGTGTGTGTGTGTGTGTGTATATATATATATTTCTGAGGCTTGTGGAATCTGCTTAGATCACATGCTGTGCACAGGCCGACATCTAGTGGAAGCTGCGGAGTATTACAGTTTGTTTTTCGAAAATCGAAAAAGGGCGTCGACACAGGGCGTGCCAGTAATACTATCCCTAGTGTGACGTCCACTGTACCCATGATCCCTCACGCGTCTAGGATCCCCAGATTGTTTTTTTCCGCCATTCTGGTCGGAAGCACTTCATCGGAGTTCCCTGGCTTTGCCATATTTGCACTTAAAACTAATTCTAATTTGCCCCGTTTTGTCCCCTTACGTCGATCAGCATCTCGACGCCGAACCGGGGAGGAGATCAACGTCGAAACCCGACGGATTGGGCCTTGAGGCTTCCGCCTCGGCTCGGGCCTGGGCCGCTGGCCTCGGCCCTACAAGTAGGGAGAGTGGGGGGTGGTACACTTCCACACTCGGTTATAGACACCTTCTTACCTACACACACTTGCCCGCTGCCCACAGGCGCGTATGGAGGGTACGCCCTTTCAGTTTTGCCCCAAGTGTAATAAGAAATACCCTTGGGTAGATAAGCACGCTACGTGCAACCTTTGCCTGCCCAGAGACCACCCCGAGGCGGGTTGCAGGGCCTCTAGCAGGTTTAAGACCAAAACTCTTAAGGACCGCTCCACCAAGCGTTGGGCCCACCACGCCAAGCTAGCAGCTATGGAGGCGGAGGGTACCTTCAGCGACGGCAGCGACGCCAGACTTTCGGACGGCGAGGGCACCAAGGCGTCGAAAGACAGCCTAACGCACGTCCCCGGCCTCGGAAGGTCGTCCGTCCCGGCGACTATGGGGAAGTCCCCCGGCGACAAGAGCGTTACACATACACACGCTAAACACAAAAAAGCCACCCGAGATTCGACGTCGTCGAAAACTCGGAAAGAGGCACAGAAGGAGCGGTCCGAAAGGACGTCCTCTGGGCGGTCCCGGTCGAGGTCGCCGCACGACGTCAGGCAAGCCTCCACACTTGCACATAGTGCCTCGCCCATTAACATCACGGAAGATCACTCGTCCGGAGACGAACACGACTTCCATCCCCAGCCTGCACCCCAGGGAAAGGGTACATCACTTGGGAGTAAGGAGGGCCCAGTTTCGAAGCCTAGTTCGAAACACAGGGATTCCACCTCCGATCCTCGACGCCAGGCGTCGAAAGATAAGGGAAAGGGTAAACACACTTCCACCCACGGGGAAGGGGGTAAGCAACAAAGGAAACAACCCTTGCAATCCCCCACAACAATAGAACTGACTTCCCCGTCCAAGTCTTCTCAGGGACAGTCCATAGAGAGTTCCAGCAAGGTCACCCCAAGCTCAAAACTCTGGTCATGCGAGGACATTGACAGAGTAATGTCAAGGATGTCCTCCTTAGCAAATTTCTTCGAAACACACCCTGACCAACTACTAGCTCTAAACCCTCAGGAATCTTCTCCCTCAGGTTCAAGGGACCCTATCCCTTCAAATAAAAGGCCCCGGGTCGAGACACCATTAAAGGCTTCAGACCCCTTCGAGGTCCAACCCTATTCTTGCCTTTTCCCTACAGGCCAAGGAGACTCTTCCCTTATAAAGGGCCAGGATTTGGAGACACCAGACGATCTCGCAGTGTCAGATTATTACGGGGAGGACGAAGACGAGGATGAGCCAGAAAATAGCCCACATATTTTCAGAATGGACTCACCAGTCGAAAGGGAAGCCCCAGTGTCTGATTCCCCAATAGATAACCAGCCCCTCCTGAATGAACTGCTCTCTCGGGCAGCTAACCACTTCCACATAGACACACAAGGTGTCCAAGAAGAGAGGGACTTCGCGGAGGAACTAATAGGGGAAAGGAAGACAGTAGCCCAGACCATTCCCATCCTGAAATCTATTCAACGCAGAATAGCACCATCCCTTGTCAACCCAAACCTGACAAGACCTGTAAACCCGAGAGTAGAGAAGCTGTTTAAAGCAGCCCAGTCGGACCCTCTATATATTAGAGGCCAACTTAAGCCAGACTCTCTAGTCGTAACTAACACCCGCAAGAGAGCTGGAACCCCATTATCTTCCTCGGAGGCTCCCCCCGACAAGGAAAGTAAGAAACTCTATGGTTTTGGTAGAAAAGTAGCTTCCACGGCAGCCTACCAAACCAGAATCGCGAATTCCACCACACTGTTGGCCAGCTACAACTGCCATCAGTGGGAAGAAGTGGCAGCACTAATAGATTCCGCTCCCGAACCCCTTAAGAGCCAGCTATCTCGCATTTGTGCAGAGGGAAGAAACGTCTCAGGCTGCATTTTAAAAGCAACTTTGGACGCCGCAGACAATGCGGGTAGAATTATAGCAGAGGGGACTGTCATCAAGAGACATGCTTGGTTGAGGCAGTCGGGATTCAGAGCAGAAACACAAGCTGCACTCTTAGACAAACCAGTGGAAAGTGATCTCCTGTTCGGAAAGGCAGTCGAGGACGCTTTAAAAAACGCTAAGGAGGAATTCGACACCCTCAAATCCCTTGGCCAGTTAACTACAAAACCACCTAACCAAAGAGGGAACGGCAATTTTCGTCGCCCCCGCGGCCAAAATTCCAATAGAGGAAATAGCTATTCCCACACCCAGGGTACACAGTGGAACACCAACTCACAACAGTCTACCCAGGGGTATGGTAGGGCTAGTAGAAGAGGACGTGGTAGAGGCAGAGGCAGCCCCAGTAAAGGAGGCGGCACGCCTCCACCAAAGCAGTGACACTCATTTCAGGGTCCCTTCCCATGCAACCCCAGTAGGGGGACGAATATCCAGCTTCACCCAGGCATGGGAAGGGATAACATCCGACAGATGGGTGCTGTCGACGGTATCCAAGGGGTACTGTATAGAACTACTGCAACGTCCCCGAAACCATCCTCCAAGACAAAAGGTCCACTCTTTAGAACATCAAAAGATCCTCCTCGAGGAAATCTACAATCTGCTCCTAAAGGACGCGATAGAACTCGTCCCAGGACACCAGGTAAACAAGGGTATCTATTCAACTTACTTCCTTGTGCCAAAGAAAGATTTAACAATGCGCCCAGTATTGGACTTACGGCCTGCCAACAAGTATGTCAAGCCCCAAAAATTCCGTATGACCACGCTACAAGAGGTAATCCCACTCCTAAAAAGGGGGGATTACATGGCAACCTTGGATATGAAAGATGCCTATTTTCATATTTCCATGCTCCCGGCGCACAGAAAATACTTGCGCTTCAAGGTGGACAGTCGCCACTACCAATTCAAAGTACTGCCCTTCGGGATAGCTTCAGCACCAAGGGTATTCACCAAGGTACTGGCGGTGGCAGCTGCACACCTACGCAGGGAGGCAATCCCAGTGTACCCTTATCTGGACGACTGGCTCATAACGGGGGAAACCCCAGGAATCTGCAGGTCAAACATTCAGAGGACTATCGACCTCCTCCACGAATTAGGCTTCTCTATCAACGAGAAAAAGTCAAGTCTGGTGCCAAGCACCTCAAAACAGTTTCTAGGAGCCATCCTAAATACTCAGAAAGAATTGACCTTCCCTTCGGAAGAAAGAATTCGGAATATACTTCTGCAAATTCCGCATTATCAGTCAGGTCAACAGATAACAGTACGCAAAGCTATGCGGTTACTGGGCATGATGGCGTCATGCATTTACCCGGTCCCCCACGCGCGCCTGCGCATGCGTCACATGCAGGAATGGTTGGCGAAACAGTGGTCTCAGGCAGGTGGTCAGTGGGACGATCTAGTGGTCGTTTTGCCAACACTAGTACAAAGCCTTCACTGGTGGACAAGAGAAAATCTCGCACAGGGGAAACCCTTTTACGATCCTGAAGTACAGGCAGTAGTCACTACAGATGCATGTCTGACGGGGTGGGGAGCTCACCATCTCCACCACACAGCTCAGGGTCTCTGGTCTCACTCAGTGGCCAAGAACCACATCAACCTGCTAGAGCTTCTGGCAGTATTCAGAGCGCTTCAGGCGTTCGAGCCCCACCTACTAAACCTGTCAGTGCAAATCCAGACGGACAGCACTACAGCCATGTTCTACCTGAACAAGCAAGGAGGGACTCGCTCGCCAAATCTGTCCAAGCTTGCCCAGAAAATTCGGATATGGGCACTCAGACGGAACATCTTCCTGTCATCACAACATGTTCCAAGGGAGCTCAATTCCCTAGCGGATGCTCTGAGCAGAGTCTCCCTCCCAGAGGAACACAAATGGGTTCTTCACAGAGAGGTCGTAGAAGATCTCTTCTCTCAGTGGGGTTTCCCCACTATAGACTTATTCGCCACAAGCGAAAACAGACAATGCCCAGGATTTGCATCCAGGTTCCCCCAACCAGACTCCCAGGGGAACGCCCTGTGGATGAACTGGTCAGGGATGTTTGCGTACGCTTTTCCACCAACTCCTCATCAGGAAAGTGGTGAACAAGATGAACAGGGAGTCGATGACGCTCGTCCTAGTTGCTCCCATGTGGGCAAGACAACCGTGGTTCCCACACCTACGCAGGATGGCGGTGTGCGAGCCCATCAAACTTCCACCTGGTACAACCTACTGTCCCAGCACCAAGGTCAAACAGTGCACCAGCAACCCAACCCAACTCAATGAACCTGGCAGCATGGCTCCTGAGGTCATAGAGTGTGGACACCTCAATTTACCACAGAGGTGTATGGACATCCTAAAGGAATCTAGGAAACCAAACACAAGGCACTGTTACTTTGACAAGTGGAAGAGGTTCGTTATCTGGTGCCAGAGTAGACAAATCATCCCGGTTGATTGCACTCCTTCCACTATTGTTACATACATGCTCCACCTGCTAGATGCAGGACTGGTTTTTAACTCACTGAAAGTACACCTGGCAGCCCTCTCGGCTTACACCACTTCCCATAGCAAGGTTTCGTTGTGGAAAGTACCAGTAGTTAAAGCCTTCATGGAAGGAGTAAAGAGACTTCACCCTCCTATTTCAAACCCACCACCAGGGTGGGACCTTAATGTGGTGCTAGCCAAGCTCATGGGCACCCCTTTCGAACCCATGCATAAAAGCAGTCACAAACACCTGACTTATAAAACGGCCTTCTTAGTAGCTATTACTTCTATAAGAAGGGTCAGTGAAATTCAGGCTCTGTCAGTGCAGGATCCCTTTTTTACTATCCATAAAGACAAACTGGTTTTACGCACACTCCCTAGGTTCTCACCTAAATTTATATCCAAATTCCATGTAAACCAGTCCATCGAGCTTCCGGCTTTCTTCCAGAACCTGCAAAGCTCGGCTGAGGTGAAACTACACACCCTAGATGTGCGTAGGGCGGCCCTCTACTATGTAAATAAAACCAGACCGCTAAGGAAAACAGATCAACTGTTTGTCTCCGTAGCTACAGGCAGAGAGGGGGATCGCGTCTCTAAAGGTGCCATCTCGAAGTGGATTATTAACTGTATCCAGCTGTGTTACTCACTCTCTGAAAAGACTCTGCCTTTTACGCCAAGGGCCCACTCTACTAAAGGCATTGGGTCCACTCTGGCTTTCATTGCAAATGTACCCCTTGACACCATTTGCAAAGCAGCTACTTGGAGCTCTATTCACACTTTTACTCAGCATTACTGCATTGACACCCATTCCAAGGCAGATACACAAGTGGGACAAGCGGTTCTAAGACACTTATTTGCTCATGACCCTTCTCACATCCCACCTCCTTCTTCAGGTACTGCTCGCTAAAAAAATTGACAAAAAAATGTCAATTAGAACTATCAACACCTCACCCAACACCCCCCTGTCACAACCCCCCACCACCCTCTCACCCCTCATACTCAACACATTCTAATTATATATTTATTTATTTTTTCAATAAATAAATAAACAAAAAGAGTATCATTTACTATGGGGGGGTCCCCCCACTACCCCCCTCACCCAACACCCCCCTGACACCCCCCACACCCCCCCCACCACCCTCTCACCCCTCATTCTCAACACATTCTAATTATATATTTATTTATTTTTTCAATAAATAAATAAACAAAGAGTATCATTTACTATGGGGGTGTCCCCCCAACCCCCCCCTCACCCAACACCCCCTGCCACCCCCCCCACACCCTCTCACCCCTCATACTCAACACATTTTAGTTATATATTTATTTATTTATACAATAAATAGAAAATTTCGAAAAAATGTCGACATTATTGTTTGTCGACATTATTTTTTTCGACATTTATTTTTCAAAATTTTGACTGTCGACATTTTTACTGTCGAAATTATGACTGACCACCATATTTCTGAGGCTTGTGGAATCTGCTTAGATCACATGCTGTGCATAGGCCGACATCTAGTGGAAGCTGCGGAGTATTAGTTTGTTTTTCGAAACTCGAAAATGGGCGTCGACACAGGGCGTGCCAGTAATACTATCCCTAGTGTGACGTCCACTGTACCCAAGATCCCTCACGCGTCTAGGATCCTCAGATTGTATTTTTTCTGACATGAGGTAGCATGAGGAGTAGCGTGAGTACAGATAATCCAAGCAGATAGATAGAAAGGTAAGACTACAAGCAACCATGCGCCTTCTCTGAGGGGAGGAAGGGTGGGTCGCATGTGAATCTAAGCAGATACAAGCATCAGAAATACGATTACGGTGAGTAATGTATCCCTTCTGAGGCTTGTGGAATCTGCTTAGATCACATGCTGTGCATAGATTAGCGAGCAGTACCTGAAGAAGGAGGTGGGATGTGAGAAGGGTCATGAGCAAATAAGTGTCTTAGAACCGCTTGTCCCACTTGTGTATCTGCCTTGGAATGGGTGTCAATGCAGTAATGCTGAGTAAAAGTGTCAATAGAGCTCCAAGTAGCTGCTTTGCAAATGGTGTCAAGGGGTACATTTGCAATGAAAGCCAGAGTGGCCCCAATGCCTCCAGTAGAGTGGGCTCTTGGCGTGAAAGGCAGAGTTCTTTCAGAGAGTGAGTAACACAGCTGGATACAGTTAATAATCCACTTTGAGATGGCACCTTTAGAGACGCGATCCCCCTCTCTGCCTGTAGCTACGGAGACAAACAGTTGATCTGTTTTCCTTAGCGGTCTGGTTTTATTTACATAGTAGAGGACCGCCCTACGCACATCTAGGGTGTGTAGTTTCACCTCAGCCGAGCTTTGAGGGTCCTGGAAGAAAGCCGGAAGCTCGATTGACTGGTTTACGTGGAATTTAGATATAAACTTGGGTGAGAACCTAGGGTGTGTGCGTAAATCCTGTTTGTCTTTATGGACAGTAAAGAAGGGATCCTGCACTGACAGAGCCTGAATTTCACTGACCCTTCTTATAGAAGTAATAGCTACTAAGAAGGCCGTTTTATAAGTCAGGTGTTTGAGACTGCTTTTATGCATGGGCTCGAAAGGGGGGCCCATGAGCTTAGATAGCACCACATTAAGGTCCCACTCTGGTGGTGGGTTTGAAATAGGAGGGTGAAGTCTCTTTACTCCTTCCATGAAGGCTTTAACTACTGGTACTTTCCACCACAAGACCTTGTTATGGGAAGTGGTGTATGCCGACAGGGCTGCCAGGTGTACTTTCAGTGAGTTAAAAACCAATCCTGCATCTAGCAGGTGGAGCATGTATGTAACAATAGTGGAAGGAGTGCAATCAACTGGGTTGATTTGTCTACTCTGGCACCAGATAAAAAATCTCTTGCACTTGTCAAAGTAACAGTGCCTTGTGTTTGGTTTCCTAGATTCCTTTAGGATGTCCATACACCTCTGTGGTAAATTGAGATGTCCAAACTCTATGACCTCAGGAGCCATGCTGCCAGGTTCATTGAGTTGGGTTGCTGATGCACTGTTTGACCTTGGTGCTGGGACAGTAGGTTGTACCAGGCTGGAAGTTTGATGGGCTCGCACACCGCCATCCTGCGTAGGTGTGGGAACCACGGTTGTCTTGCCCACATGGGAGCAACTAGGACGAGCGTCATCGACTCTTTGGTCATCTTGTTCACCACCTTCCTGATGAGAGGAGTTGGTGGAAAAGCGTACGCAAACATCCCTGACCAGTTCATCCACAGGGCGTTCCCCTGGGAGTCTGGTTGGGGGAACCTGGATGCAAATCCTGGGCATTGTCTGTTTTCGCTTGTGGCGAATAAGTCTATAGTGGGGAAACCCCACTGAGAGAAGATATCTTCTTCAACCTCTCTGTGTAGAACCCATTTGTGTTCCTCTGGGAGGGAGTCTCTGCTCAGAGCATCCGCTAGGGAATTGAGCTCCCCTGGAACATGTTGTGATGACAGGAAGATGTTCCGTCTGAGTACCCATATCCAGATTTTCTGGGCAAGCTTGGACAGATTTGGCGAACGAGTCCCTCCTTGCTTGTTCAGGTAGAACATGGCTGTTGTGCTGTCCGTCCGGATTTGCACTGACAGGTTTAGTAGATGGGGCTCGAACGCTTGAAGCGCTCTGAATACTGCCAGAAGTTCTAGCAGGTTGATGTGGTTCTTGGCCACTGAGGGAGACCAGAGACCCTGAGCTGTGTGGTGGAGATGGTGAGCTCCCCACCCCGTCAGACATGCATCAGTAGTGACTACTGCCTGTACTTCGGGATCGTAAAAGGGTTTTCCCTGTGCAAGATTCTCTCTTGTCCACCAGTGAAGGCTTTGTACTAGTGTTGGCAAAACGACCACTAGATCGTCCCACTGACCACCTGCCTGAGACCACTGTTTCGCCAACCATTCCTGCATGGGACGCATGCGCAGGTGCGCGTGGGGGACCAGGTAAATACATGACGCCATCATGCCCAGTAAACGCATTGCTTTGCGTACCGTTATTTGGTGACCGGACTGATATTGCGGAATTTGCAGTAGTATATTCTGAATTTTTTCCTCTGAAGGAAAGGTCAACCCCTCTTGAGTATCTAGGATTGCTCCTAGGAACTGTTTGGAGGTGCTTGGCACCAGGCTTGACTTTCTCGTTGATTGAGAAGCCGAATTCGTGGAGGAAGTCGATAGTCCTTTGAATGTTTGTCCTGCAAATTACTGGGGTTTCCCCCGTTATGAGTCAGTCGTCCAGATAAGGGTACACCAGGATTGCCTCCCTGCGTAGGTGTGCAGCCGCCACCGCCAGTACCTTGATGAATACCCTTGGTGCCGAAGCTATCCCGAAGGGCAGTACCTTGAATTCGTAGTGCCGACTGTCCACCTTGAAGCGCAAGTACCTTCTGTGTACTGGGAACATGGAAATATGAAAATAGGCATCTTTCATATCCAAGGTTTCCATGTAATCCCCCTTTTTTAGGAGGGGGATTACCTCTTGTAGCGTAGTCATACGAAACCTTTGGGGCTTGACATACTTGTTGGCAGGCCGTAAGTCCAATACTGGGCGCATTGTCAAATCTTTTTTTGGCACAAGGAAGTAAGTTGAATAAATACCCTTGTTTACCTGCTGTCCCGGGACAAGTTCTATCGCGTCCTTTGCTAGCAGAATGGCGATCTCCTCGAGGAGAATCTTCTGATGTTCTAAAGAGTGTACTCTTTGTCGTGGAGGATGGTTCCGGGGACGGTGCAGTAGTTCTATACACTACCCTGTGGATACTGTTGACAGCACCCATCTGTCTGATGTGATCCCTTCTCAAGCCTGGGTGAAGTTGGAAATGCGTCCCCCTACTGGGGATGCGTGAGAAGGGACCCTGAACTGAGCGTCACTGCTTTGGTGGAGGCGTGCCGCCTCCCTTGCTGGGGCTGCCTCTGCCTTTACCACGTCCTCTCCTATTACCCCTGACGTAACCCTGGGTAGAATGTTGGCTGTTGTTCCACTGTGTACCCTGCCCCTGGGAATAGTTAGATCCTCTCTGGGAATTTTGGCTGCGTGGGCGACGAAAATTACTATTCCCTCTCTGGTTAGGGGGTTTATTGGTTAACTGGCCAAGGGACTTGAGTGTCTCGTATTCGTCCTTGGCATTCTTCAGTGCGTCCTCGACCGCCTTACCAAACAACAGATCGGCTTCCACCGGTTTGTCCAACAATGATGCCTGGGTTTCTGCCTTAAAACCAGACTGCCGTAACCACGCATGTCTCTTGATAACAGTACCTTCTGCTATCAATCTGCCTGCGTTATCCGCGGCGTCAAAGGTTGCTTTTAAAATGCAACCAGACACGGCTCTACCCTCTGCGGAAATCTGAGCTAACTGGCCCTTTAAGGGTTCTGGTGCAGAGGCTATGAGTGCCGCAACTTCTTCCCACTGATGGCAGTTGTAGCTGGCCAACAGGGTGGTGGAGTTTGCAATCCTTGCCTGATAGGCGGACATTGAGGCTACTTTCCTGCCGAAACCATATAGTTTTTTGCTCTCCTTGTCTGGAGGAGCTTCGGACGATGACAAGGGTGTTCCAGCCCTCTTACGAGTGTTAGTGACAACTAGGAAGTCTGGCTTTAGATGTCCTCTTATATAGAGAGGGTCAGACTGGGCTGCCCTGAAAAGTTTTTCAACTCTGGGATTGACTGCTCTGGTGAGGTTTGGGTTCACCAGGGACGGGTCTATTCTTCGCTGAATAGACTTGAGGATAGGGATGGTCTGGGCAACAGGCCTCCTTTCTCCCACTAACTCCTCTGCGAAGTCCCTCTCCTCCTGGACACCGTGGGTGTCGATATGGAAATGTTCTGCTGCACGTGCGAGAACCTCGTCCAGGAGGTGTTGGTTATCGACAGGGGAGTCGGTAACCGGGGCTTCCTTTTCTACCGGGAATCTACTCTGTAGGTTTCAGGGTCTTCCTCTTCCTCTTCTTGGTCCTCATCGTCCGCATAGTAGCCCGTCCAGGTTTGCTCTTCTACCATGCCAAAATCTTGGTCCTCACCAAAGGAAGTCTCTCCTTGATACAGTGAGTATGGCCGTGAGTATGATTGTACCTCGAAGGGGTCTGTAGACCTCATCGGTGTCTCAAACCGGGGCTTCTTACTCGGGGGGTGGAGGGGATATGATCATTAGAGCCTGAGGGTGTAGCCCCTTGTGGATCATATGAAAGGAAATGGTCTGGATTTTTATCGTAAAAGTCAGCCAAAGAAGACATCCTTGACATGACCCTATCTATGACATCACTGGACCATTTTTTGGAACTGGGAATGACTCTCTCAGAAAGTTTTGGAGATTTATCTTGAGTAGATTTGCTGCTTTTTGAAATATCAGCAGACCTGGTCTTGACTGCCTGTTTAGGAGGAGTGGAGTGTTTCACAGGTGTGGAAGAGTGCAGAGGCTGCTTCTTCTGCTGTTTTCCCCCCTCCCCGTGAGTGGAAAAGTGTTTTCCCTGTCCCTTTGTGGCTCCGGAGGTTTTCGACGCCTGGCATCGAGGATCGGGGGTAGAGTCCCTGTCCTTCGAACGTGGGGCCGCGCTAATCTTGTCTGCGGGCTCCGACTCCTGGAGTGCGGCTTGGGGGTGGAAGTCGTCTTCGTCTTCCGACGATCGTACTTCTGTTAGCCTAGGGAGCGAGGCACTCTTGGCAAGAGTGGATGATTGCCTGGAGTCATGCAGCGATCTCGAACGCCCAGAGGACACCGATTCGGACCGTTCTGTTTGTGCCTCTTTCCGAGCACTCGACGTCGTCGAGTCTCGGGTTGGACTTCGTGTGTTTAGTGTGGGTGGTGTGTGAAGCGCCTGTGTCGCCGGGGGTCTTCCCCATAGCCGCCCTGTCGGACGACCTTCCGAGGTCGGGGACCTGCGCTCGGCTGTCTTTCGACGCCGTTATGCCCTCGCCACCCGAAAGCACGGCGTTGCTGCCATCGCGGAAGGCGTCCTCCGCTGCCATGGCTGCCTGCCTGGCGTGGTGAGCCCAAAGCTTTGTCGAACGGTCCTTAAGTGTCTTGGGTTTAAACCTACTACACACTCTGCAGTTCGCTTCGGGGTGGTCCCTCGGCAAGCAGAGATTGCACGTGGCGTGCCTATCGACCCAAGGGTATTTGCGATTACACTTGGGGCAGAATTGAAAAGAGGTACCCTCCATACGCACCTTGAGGCAGCGGGCTGTTAAGTGTAGGAAATGTATAAGGTGTACCTATATACCAAGAGTGTAGAGTATGTCCAACCCCCCACTCTCCCTACTTGCAGGGCCAAGGCCAGAGGCCTTCCGAGGCCCAAATCCGTCGTGCAGCAGCCGACGGTCGATTTCTTCTCCAGCCGACGTTGATTGTCGAAGTTCGACGTTGGGATGGGGAAGGATGTCGATCAATATTTTAGCAAAAGTATGGCTAAGGCCAGGGGACTCTCCATACTGCATGGGCGTCCCTTGCAAGGGACGGAGACGGAACCTTTTTCACCAGAAAAAACCTTCTTCACCTTGCAATTTGGAGGTGCGCTGGGGTGCGGCCCCGGGGCCCTGGGAGCATGCGCTGCCAGACTCCGCCACCTCAACTCAGTTCACTTTTCCCCATCGACGCGAACAGGCCAAATTCACCAGCGCTCCTGGGTTTGGCTTCACCCATGTAATTCCACATGCGGATACTTCTTCTCTTATGTCTTTTTTTGTCTTTTTATCATTCAGGTACTCGGTCCTCAGGCGTCGCACTCCTCCCCAGCACATGTCGACTTCTACAGAGTTCAGCAGGTGTCCTCCTACAACTGGCTCTTTCCGACTAAAAGCCCTCTGACTACGTTGCCTTGGCCCAGACCATGGCTGGCAAGTATGTACCGCGTGCAACGCGCTCTCCTTGAGGTTTCTGAAGAACAGACTAGCCAGGTGGACGGAGCTCTTCGAGAGAGCACCTTCAAAGGACCTAGTCTATCATCGATCCAAGCCCAAGGTAGGGCTGCTCTTTTCCAGTACACCCCGCCTTCCCAAGGAGTCTCCCGCCTGGGAGGGACCGCTCAGGTCCTGGTACCAGCACAAGTACCGAGGCTGAATCAGCTACAGGCCGGCAGCCCGAGGAGGATCAGTGTATCCTCCCGGTGACGGTGCTGAGGGACCGGAAGGTTCTTTTACCGGGTCTTCACCCGAGGGCCCACGTCCTAGTACTGGCAACATGTCAAAGGGGGCACCTATATGCAGTTCTACCGGCAGATCCGCCGAGAGTGAAATGCCTACCAGGCACCACCCTGAGGAACAGGGTAGGTCCCATGATCCACACTGAAGAGTCCTGGATGGGGTGGGGGCCAGTGAGCCGAACAACACGACGCAGGCATGTGGAGGGCAGTTTAACAAAATGGCCGCCATGCCAGACATCCGGCCGACGCCACTCCAAGGCAGGCAGCAGGCAGAGGAACGTGTGTCAACGTGGGACTGGTGTCAACCAGGTATGTGGCCTACAGCTTACCCTTCCTTCGCGCAAGGCAGGTTCCTGCTGTGTCCGTACGGGCAGGGAATGCAACGGCTCCAGCAGCCGCTCGCTACCCCATCAATATCACCTACCACCACTCTGGCCTGCGTGGACATGTTCTTTGAAAGGTTCCTCGGGCTCATGAAATCTCCTCAGATGGGGGTCATCCTCAGGGATGTGCTCCCGCCAATAGCTCCAGCGCCACAGGCCCCAGTACAGGTGCCCCTGGCCCCTGTTCAACCTCAGCATCCCGCTCCGGCCCTCCAACCAATTGCTCAGGTGGTTCCGCTCAGCCTCCGGTCTCCACTCCTCGGCCCTCGGCTCCCAGCTCCCCTCCTGCAGGGCCCTCAGGTGGACACAGAAGAGCAGGAGGAATGCGACACATCATCTTCAGCCTAGGACTTCCACGAACGTCTTGCAGAGTACTTTGACCTTCCTCAACCTGAGGTCGAGCAACCAGCAGAGGGGGTCCTCGCAGAAGACCTCTTGCTACGTTCCGTGGCCAGAACGGGGATCCCGATGCAGAAGGACGTAGTTGCCTTGGCCAAGAAGTGTTGGCTCAAGCCTCACTCGATCCAGCTGGTGAATGAACGCCTGGACGCCAAGTACAGGCAGATGGAGGGGGATACACTCTTGCTATCGGCCCACCCTCAGCCACACTCCTCAGTGATAGCTGCGGCATCACTATACTCCAAGCCTCAGTCGTCCTCAGCCTCCCTCTCCGCAGTGCTGCTAGGCAAGGAGGAGAAGATCTTGGAGGCGTAAGGGAAGAAGCTGTATTCCAACGCGCCCTTGCACCTTCATCAAGCCAACGCAGATGCCATGATGACTGCCATTAACCAGATGTTCTGCCGGGAAATTGTGGATTTCCTCCCAGAGCTTCCGGCACAAAGCCCATCACGATTCAAAGCGGTGGCGCAGGACATCATGGAGTCCACCGTGGCCCACATTGACTCCTCTGACCGTGCCATCTGCATTGCCACGGACATGAGAAGAACGGCCTGGCTCTGTGCTATGAAATTCAACCCAGATGTCCAGGGCCGCATCTTAGCCTTCCGTTGGTATGGGGCTGACCTCTTCCACTCCACAACAAGAGGAGCTGGACAAAAAGAAAAACAGCACACAAACGGCCAAGTCTTTATCCATCCTTACAAAGACCACACCAAAACCTACACCCAGTCACAGCAGCACTCTGACAAGGGGCATACGTACAGAAGGTTCGGTGACTTCCAAGAGCGGAGGTCAGGCAGCCTGAATGTTCACCTACCCAACATCAGTGCTAACAACAGAAAGGGGGAGAGTGAGGGCTTTTCCCCCTCCTCCACAACGGCCTTAGAGGGAAAGAAGGCATGACACGCCCCTCCGGGTCCACGTGCCTCCACGAACATTGGGAGCAGGCTTGAAAATTTCTGTCGCCAGAATTTCGCGGATCCCTGGATCCTCTCGGTAATATCCACGGAGTATCACCTCCCTATCCCAGCCTCTCCTCCCTCTTCCCCTCCACTCCCACAGGTTGGGATAGCAACTCTTATGGCGGAGATCCAGTCGCTTGTCGAGAGCCAGGCAGTGGAGAAAGTCCCAGCCTCCCAGCGAGGCTTGGGCTTTTACTCCAGGATTTTCGCCATTCAGAAAAAGAACCAGGCGGGCCTGAGAGTTGTGCTGGACCTTTGAACCCTCAACCTCTCCCTTCCTCTTCAAAAATTCAAGATGGTTACGCCAGCTTTGATAGCGGAGATATTGTGCAAGGGAGACTGGATGTGCTCCCTGGATCTGAAGGACGCGTACCTACACGTCCCGATATGGCAGCCCCATCAGATTTTTCTATGGTTCAGGATCATGGGCTACCTTTTCCAATACAAGGTGCTTCATTTCGGCCTCAACTCGGTCCCCAGGGTCTTTATCAGGCTGATGAATACAGTGGCAGCCCTCCTCAAGGCGCAGGGCTAGCGCATCTACCCGTACCTCGACGACTGGCTCGTCAGGGCGACATCTCCGGAAGCGGTACAACACACTTCCCACGCTCTTATGAACACACTGCACGAGCTGGGCTTTTCACTCAACCTCAGGAAGCAACCTGCGGATGGACAAACCCTTACGGCAGCCCAGCCCACAGGTCGCCATCAATACGGACTCCTCTCTCGAGGGATGGGGGGGCCACCTTGGACAACCACTGCATCCATGGCACCTGGACCAGGCAGGAGCAGGAATACCACATCAATTGGCTGGAACTGAATGCCATCTGGCTAGCTCTCAGAGCCTTCCTTCCGGTTACCGAGGGCAAGGTCGTCCTCATTCAGATGAAAACTCGACCAGCATGTTCTATGTCAACAAGCAGTGAGGTACCATATCCCCCCTCACCCCGCACTGTGCAGGCTGCCAGTCTGCATGTGGGAATGGGCCCTAAAGAAAATCTACCTCACAGCAGTCCACCTGCTGGGAGAATCCAACCTGGAGGCAGACAGGCTCAGCAGACTAGGAGCGGACAACTACGAGTGGCAGCTGAACGACCCAGTACTGCAGGAGATTTTTCACAAATGGGGACACCCTCTGGTGGACCTCTTTGCCTCCCGGGACAACATAAAGTGCCAACTGTTCGCTTCCTGGCAGGGTCAGTGCCCGGGTTCCCTTGGCGATGCATCCCCGATCCGGTCGGACGGAATGACAGCATACGCCTTTCCACCCACATCGCCGATACACAGGGTGATATGCAAGATCAAGGAGTATCGCAAGCTCAGCATCATTCTAATAGCTCCATGGTGGCCAGCCAGGCCATGGTTCTCTGTGCTGCTCAGCCTCTCGGAGAGACCTCCCATTCGCCTTCCGACGGGCCCAGCAAATCTACTGGTACAGCAGGGAGGCAGGGTCATCCACCTCGCACCAGAGAAACTAGCTTTCACAGTGTTGTTCCTGAACAGGTCAGGCTAGGTCACCTCAGCCTCTCCCAGGCTAATCTAGAGATTATACAAGGCACCAGGAGCAAATCTACCAGACCCCAATATAGGAGCAAGTGGAACAGGTTCTGCCACTGGGCAGACTTTAAGGGTATCAAACCCCTGGCATGTAACCTGGACGACGTGCTCTCCTTCTTGGCGCACTTCGCCCATTCAGGCGTGCAAGTTTACATTGGCCGCACCTACCTGGCAGCCATTGGGGCTTACAGAAACTCGGAGGAGGAGAGCTTTTCCTCTTCCAGCCCGATTGTCAAGAAACATTTGACGGGACTCACCAGGCTCTACCCGCCCATCAAGAGGCTGCACCGCGTGTGGGACCCCAACATAGTGTTGGCTGCTCTGGCGCACAAACCATTTGAACCAGTGGTGGCCGCGGACATCAAACTGGTCAACATTAAGACAGCCTTGTTAGTAGGCCTCACCTCGGCTCGCAGAATCGGCGAAATCCAGGCACTGGTCGCCTCAGAGCCATGCATTACATTTCACAAGGGCAAGGTGGTCGTAGACACACCCAGAATTCCTAACTAAGCTCCCTTTCCCATTCCATCAGAACGAAAAAATAGTGCTGCCTATGTTTTTTGCTGAGCCCAAAGACGAGGCACAGAGAGTCCCGCACTGCCTCGATGTCAGGCGTGCCCTGAAATACTACTTAGACAGGACCGTGGGCTTCTGCATGTCGGACGCCCTTTTTGTCACCTTCCCCGGACCAAGACCGGGTTATCAGGCCTCCAAGGCCTCCATAGCTCGTTGGATGGTCTCAGCCATCAAAGAAGCTTACGAGGGACAGCATAAGCCACTGCCGGCCAACATGCATGCCCATGCGGTCAGCGCCAAGGCAAAGGCCATCGTTTTCCAGCGTCATGTCCCCTGGCAGGTCATAAGCAGAGCGCCCAGATGGGTCACCCCTTTGGCTTTTTGCATGCACTACTGTTTGGATGCCGGGTCTAGGTCTGACGCGGCCTTCGGACAGGGGGTTCTTAGGAACCTGTTTGCTTAAGGAGGGTTTCCTCCCAACCCTAGGGCTACACTCAGTTGTAATCGCCCATGCAGTATGGAGGAAAGGGGACGAGACGTAAGAGTAATTAGTGACTAACATACTCTTAGTCCTCCCCCCTAATAAAACTGGTGTCATTATGCAATGTTCATCTATTGTCGACGGATGCCCATGCAGTATGGAGGAAAGGGAACTAAGGACTACGGTGAGTAACTTACAATATATCAGATTCTATGAATGTGGTACAAACAGAAACATATGTTGCCCAGAAAATAGAAAAAAAGATTTATGACGAAAATGAATTTTATCATACATAAGAGTGGTTTCTCAATAGAGGGTTTCTTGAAACTGTATGAATCATGTCTAATCCCTAGCTTGTGTTATGGGCTTGAGACCCTCACAATGAAAGAATCTGACTGGATTAGAAAACTTGAGGGGAAGCTTTGGAGAAGAGTGTTGGGGCTTGCACAATATGCCCCTATTGAAGGAATTAACTGTAAATTAGGCCTCATTTCACAGAGTACACAAAGGCATCTTGATGGGCATTTTTCATCTATGAATGTTGAATAAATGTGATTCTATTGATTCAGTGTTTTGGAATTTTAAATGTACTTTGAAGAATTGGCCATTGGGCAATGCTCTGCCAGATCGGTTAAAAGATGTAATTACTTTGTTCGCTGATATTGGTTTTGAAATAGAGGAAAATATGATCATCTCTGATATGGAAAAACAGATTTGAAAAAGTGTGCTGATACGTGGGATAGAGACAATTGTATAACTATTTTGGGAAAGCAAAGAAAATACCAACTTTATAGGAAACTAAGCTTCCCGGTGGATACTACATGCAAATACTTGACTAATCATTTTAACCATTGGCTGAGAAGATTTATTCTACTACTTAGATTGCACTTACTCCCAACATTTGGCAGAATTGTAGCATGGAGGAAAATTCCTTATGATATTGCGGGACACTTTGACCCACTCAGTAGAGTCTGCATCCATAACCAAGTTGCGCTTCTGCAGTCAACAGCAAAATGGCTGCGCCGACTTCTTGGAGCACCATTGCATTGCAGTGACAAAAGCTTGGCCGCCCCATCTTGCCAAACACCATTGAGTGAGTTGGAACAGGCGACACACAGAGAAAGGTGCCAGTGTGTTCTTGGGTGCACCCAAAAGCAGCGAATCAAAGCAGCGCAGCGCTGCTCTGCTGCTTGCAAAAAGTTCCCAATGAAAAGGGAATATTTTACACTGAAAAAGATGCTGCTCCGACGCTATTTTCATCCATTTCACATCACATTGCTTTTATCCATAAGGCCCTGCCATGCCCATCCATATCCAGATTGTGCTTCAGCAGAAGAAAGCATGATCCCTGCATGACCAGCTGAGCCAGCCAAAATCTGAAAAAGGCAAAAGAACTTCACCTTCAGCCGCAGAAAATGCTTGACATTAGAGTCACAAAATGTCAAAAAAATGTCAATTTCAGTGCATCTGTGTTTCAAGCAAATTGCTGTATAAAAGGAACCGACTATGGCTGCAAAACAATATTGGGAAGTCAGATGGAACAACCAAATTTAAAAGGGAAATCCAGCAGCTTTCACCATGTGTCAAAATGGGCTTTTGCAAACCAAAAGAAAATGCCTGTTTTAAAAGTACAATGTTGAATAAAAACGTATCCTTGCCTAGCAATGTGAAGGAGGTTTTGCTGGGGAACACATATGAGATATTTTATTCAACAGGCTTGTTTTTGATCCAGAACAAAATAAAAGAAAATAAAGGAATTAAAATGCATTGGCTGGATTTTGCAAGCTCCAGAACCAGTCTTTCTGCTGGCTAAACTGAGGCCTTCCCTCAAAAGGGCCACCATAAACTTCTGGCACACATAAGTGATAATTGCTAGCTTGGAAAACTTTGAATAGGACCAGAAGGCCGCATATCACATACTAATCAGACTGTTGTCTGTGCTCCAGGCTGAGACAATAGAATCTGGGACGCCAACATGTGAAGTGGGGAAGTGGCAATAAACATTCAATCAAAATGGGAAACCCCCCCCCCCCCCCCCAAGGCTACTCAGGGCTGAACTGACAGTTTGTGGTACCTGATAAAAAAATGGGCCAAGTGAAGGACAAATGCCAGCCCCATTTGTTTCAAAAGACTATTTTGATTAAGAAACATTTAAGACTTTTATCTTTGAAACAGCACTTTGCAGGAATGTAAAAAGTTAACAGTGTAAATCTAATTTCCGTGGCTTTCAGATAAGATATTGTGGCTGTCAATAGCATGTATGGGACACATGCGCCAGAAAAATGTGAATCATGGGGAAATGACAGATGATGGAACGTTAAAAATTAACAGAAATATGCCCTATGAGAATATGTATCCATGTCTACAAGTTACAGAATTTTAATATATTTCTCACTAAAGTGTGCATAACTGGTAGAAGGGTGAAACAAAGTCTGATAAACTGTAGAGTTGGACTGCCATGCTACGCGTGAAACATGTGATCAGCCTAGGTAATTTGTAAAGATGCCAGAATTGTGTAAATATGTGATTTATGTGAAGAATGATTTTGGCTAAAGTAACTGTGGGATGATCCTATGCCTTGTAAACACACATCATAAAGCTGGTGTCATGTCTTTAGAAGCGTAATCGGCTGTCAGGGAGGCGGTAAAAATCACCCCGGCCAATCCAGTTGTTAAGAGGCGTGCTCAGCTAAACCAGCCCTAACATATAATTCTATGATGTCACCATGCTTTATATAAAAGGTGGCTGACAGTACTCTACACACTCTCCTGAATTTCCAACGCCAGGTGTTCCTGATCTTCTACATTCATCTTGCCAGATTCCAGATCCCGCCACAAGCCCAAAGCATAGCTGACCCTACTCCAGCTAGGCCAAAGCATAGCTGACCCTACTTCAGCAAGGCCTTGATCTAAAAGCCCCACTAACCAAGTAGAAAAACTGTGGTACCATTTGTGGGCAACATCTTGTAACCAGACCAGCTTCTTGCCCGCTGTACCACATCCAGCTGTACTGCTATCCAGTGACCAAATTGCCCAGCTGTTTGCCACCTGGTGGCCTGAGCTGTGCAGTGACCAGAACCCATTTGACTATTCCAAAATCCTAAATTCAAGCGTGGACTGTGAGTATTGCCCATCCCATAGAAACATACAGCCTGTCTCATCTTGAGACTTTTGTCTTTATTCCACTCTCTAAACAATCTTGTCCATGCCTTCGTAATTTGTCCTACTGTCCGAAATTTTTGTGCATCTTGTCTGTGATTTCCTAGTGTTAGCGCCATTCTTTCATTCACCACATTTTGTAACTCCTTAGCAATATTTTGAATGATTTAATTAATTTCCACGCTAAGAGAAATGCGGCGTGGAGCAGGTTAATGCGGCCGACTTAACCTGTTTCATGAGCAGCACTATCTAGCCTTGATAATCTAGTTTAAGTAAAACTTGTCTTTCTTTCCCAGCAGATTTTCTCTCTTTCACGGCTTCATTTTGGCAAAATCGAACCTCCTGTTATCTTGCAAATCTCATCCAAATATTCAGCTACAACCCTCCTTTCACTTCTATATTGTCCCTGTCATGTGCATCTATCCCCCAGCCCAAAACCCGCATTCCAAATCTGAGTATTTAACCCGTTTTTCATAAAAAAACGGTGGTGTCCTTTAAAACGGCAATTGAGGGAAAAAAAATGCAACTTTCCAACGTGTGATTCGGCTGCATCGTGTTCTTACTTTCAACTTTATTGTATCCCTTTCGTTGAGAACTTGCCTTGTGGTTGCTAGTGTTTATATATTCCTGCTATGGTGAGAAATCATATTTGCCTCATAGATTTAACCGCACATTAATTATTTATTGGTCAATTTCCAAGTGTTATTTTATGCCATTGCAATGGGTAAAATACGTTTTTGCCTCTTATTTTGTGAGGGAAGGTCGGATTTTGATTCGGTTTGCTGCACCAATATCCCTGACTCCCTGCTGCTTCTTTCTGTCCATTCTCAATTCGATTCATAGGGGTTTGGGAGGGTATTGCAGGGGGTAATCTTAACTCGGGTGCTATCTACCCAAAGAGAAAAAGTGTTCCTATTCATTTGTGTTTTAGATATGTTCTTGTAAAAGGTGTTAACCAAGTGTATTTCTTCAATCTACATTGTAATTATCACCCCTTTGGTGATTGCTGCCCAATATTAAAATTTGTATGATTTTCTTTGAATTTTAAAATTAAATAAATATTGCATTTTCATCAACCGGCCTGGTTCATGGTCCATTGTGACCCGGGGTATTTGAAAAAAGGGGGTGTGAAACGGGTTGTGTACCATCTCAAATTGAAATCGCATAAAATAAAGGGAAAGGCATCTCAATAGAGCGCTACCTCCAAGGCTAGGGGCAAGGGTCCTGGTCCGGTGTGTGTCACCCAATTGAAATCCTTAACAAAATGCGCTTATGTGGGCAAGAGATTGAAACAGCCGGACATTGGTTAACCATTTGTATTAATCTAAAAGATATTCATGATAAAGGTTTTCAGAATTTAAGATACAAAATCGATAACTCTTATTCTGATCAAATCTGGAGCTTTTTATTCACTGGGGATTGCACTATTGTGAATTTTGCTCTATACAATATGTGGGTTATTATTGAAAAGAGGTTAATGAATATGTGATGTTAGTTTTTTTTAAAATATAGTCATGACAAGGATATGTATTTTGGAATATTGATGTGTGTAATGTATTTTAGAACATGTGATTAATGCAATAATTATGTAATGTTAATGTATACATTGATTATATAGGTGTTATGCTATATATCAATTTAACATATTAGGAATTATAAGATCTGTAAATAGTTGCTATTTTAAATGTTTTTGTTTGATATGTGTTAAAAGGTTTAATTAACCGTAACACTTAAATAAAGAAAAAAATCCTTTACCTACTAATTTAACAATCTTTACCAACAGATAAAAGGAAGGACAATTCGTGTGGACCATGTGGCTAATTATCGGCCTCCTAAAGACACAGATGACATTGATGATGTGACTAAAGCACTGAGAGAGAAAGGCTGTGGGGTGAAAACTCCCCCACCGTCCTCTTCGGAATCCTCATCTGAGGATGATTTACCAGCCAAGAAACAAAAGGGTTAGTGTTATTTTTCATCTAGTTCATGTTAAGAGATTGATCATGAAGCGTGTTGACGGCAGATAAAGCGTTGCCTCAACTGTTTATTTGGGATCAATGCTGAAGCTTTATAGCCGATATTTGATGAAGTCCAACCAGGTATAGCACACACCGTAGCCGGTGTCGCCTTTCAATAAAAAGTGTGCTGCGGGCTGACCAAAGATGCACCTTTTCATCTTTTGCTTTTAATGATGAGGCAACCAGACGTGGGTGCTGACTTGTCAACTGTCCAATTTATTTTTAAATCATCACTGGCTGCCAAATAGCACTACAAGAGTAGTTATATAGGCAGTTGTCCAGCAACCTGTGTATCCTGAGATATTGATTCTTGATGATCCAGCCGGTAGAAAGGATTTTAATGAGCTCCCGTTTTGTCGGAGATGTCATATTTGATATCCACACATGGAGATAGTTATTGACCTCCACTCAACCAATCAGAATGTTCACAGTGCAGCTAATAACTACTGGTAGTGACTGCATTCTGAACATTCAGTCTTCAAACGTAAATGGGGAAACAGCAATGCAATTTCCAGCAAAAATTATTTCAACTAAACACTTCCTCTCTGAGGAGATTTTTTTTGCTGCAGCATCCTATTCAACACAAGAGAAAACTAAAACATGGGAAAATGCTTTCACATTTACTTTTACTTGACACATAATGCATGCTAATGATAAGCCCACTTCAGCATTATCAAGTTGGCCATCTAAATGCTTTGCTTATGAAGACAACCTTATTTAAATACTACAAAATAAAAGCACATTTATCTCAGTTTATCTCTTTATATTAATCACTGTTAAAGTAACCGATTTACTTCACCTCAAAGGCTCCAAAGCATGTATTGCTGTTAGCATTGTGCTTATAGCCTTAATGTCCTTGGGAGGGTATTTATTGCTTGGGATAATTACCCTTCCCATCTTATGGACCGAGGTAGGCCCACAATACTAACCACTCCAGAGGTCTATAAGGCTGTATTAAATACAGACACTGATAGCTTTGCTTGAATACAATGTACTAAGCAGCAGGGCTGCAAAGCCCTATAATTGGTAATCACTCAGAAGCAGTAATGCCCATCAGGTTGTACGATTTAGAAAGTGTCTGGTCTTTAGAATGAGGCTCTGCTTTGGAAAGTGTGAAAGATATAAGCATGTGCCCGTTGGAAGATGTTTTCAATATGAAGTGTGACCCACTGAAACAGGCATGCAGGAATACATTTCGATGGGAATAAGGTCATGTGAACAGGTTGGATAGAGTATGAACGAGAGACAATGTGCTCCTGAGAGAGCAAGTTCTTCAAGGACAAAATACTGTGAGACCCATAATAGAATGTAATGTAATGTGTAATACGCACAAATGTACCTAACGGTTATCTTTCAGAAAGAAATACCTATAACGGAAGGGAGCATCTTGGGTAAAGGAGCTTCTTTTGTCAGAGTTACTATGTCTGATTTGTTTCTAGCATTGCAATAAAATACAATTGACTGTGTTACTTGTTTCTCTTAAATTCGAGTTCTGAAGTGTTTTTCTTCGACAGGGCTTGGGTGAGTTAATTTGGCACAAGGGTGTGTGGGCCTGTGTTTGAAACAAATGTATATGAGTGTTCTTGATCTCTGTTTAGTATCTCCTAAAAAGATGCATGCTCTGACAACCTGATGTGTTAAGCCCTGACAGTGAACTCTGACTACCATTTAGATTTATAATTTTTTGGGGGGTATTTATAAGGCGCACTATATAGAAAAAAAGTGTTTCCAGGTGCCATGATGTGGCGATGGGGATGTTGGGTGTTCACAGGCGATGGGAGCAGAAGGTTCAAGCACTACCATATCTTCTTTGTATTGTTAAACCTGGGGGCAGTATAGGTGTGGAGATATGTTATGCTGTGTTAAAGGATATTTATACTGCACATTATCACCACCTGAGTGGTCCCCTGGTGCTCTGGCGGGTCTGAAAAACAGGAGGCTAAGGTGGGTTAGTGGGACTGAGCAGGAAAAAAGCACAAGAGAGCTGTGATGTGCTGTTGGCAGCTTCAGTTCGGTTTACACCGTTCGCTGAGCGTAGGTGTGCATTTTCGACCAGTAGTTGTCATGTGCTGTTGTGCACGGCTATGTGTGGTTTGTTAGACACTTGCTGTCTAATGATATCTTGATGGGGATGTATGTGCAGTGTGGTAGAAGTCATGACTGACTGCGTAAAATCAGCATAAAGCCTTTATTCGACACAAATCATTATGCAGCATTTACAACACAATATTGCGGCGGGTCAGAAGAAGGACAAGGACTCTTGTAAAACATTTGTAATACATTCTTTTATTAAAGAAAAGGAAAAGGCCTACCTTTCCCTACATCTATGGGGAGTTCCCTCCATTTATTGGGAGTTCCCTACCCAACAAAACTGGCTATGGTGCCCATCAATCATCATGAACATTTCTTAAAAGAATGCGTTGACTGTCCAAACTAACCCTATGACTTTCTTAACAACTATAGGCAGGAGAATGACTCCCTTCTCCTGCGTTTTGCCTCCAGCAATCATTTATTCAATAGCTGATCTTGTGACTTCCCTGATCAGTTCATACAGTTTCTCAAGACTACTTTAAGCCTTGGCTTCTTCTCAATATCGAATTCCTTTGTCTCTTTATTGATATTTTCTCCTTTGACAGTGTTTACCTCTTTCTTAAGGCTTTCCTCTTTGGTTTTGTTATTAAGCTGTATTCTCTCCTGTTCCCCAAGGTAACGTTTTTTTTTAAATTTCTTTATTGTTTTTTACAACAACAAAAACATAACATACAAACACTCATAACATAACTGGCATGTTGGCATCTTGCACGGATTTTGTCCTACTTCTACTGTCCCGAAACTCTCTCCAGCGACCTTATCGTTTCGATCCGACCCATTTGTTGGGGCAGTCACAGAGTCTAATGCGTATATTGTCTTTATCCCAGGGCTTTGTACATGGCCTTCCTGTTTTACTTATTGGTCTTCTATTATCGTAGGGTCTTTGCTGTCTCCCTCCTCCCTGCAGCCGAACAAATCCTGCATTAGGGATTTCCATGCAGTTAGTTTGTGCGCTGTTTCGCCTTCTCCTCTCTTCACTGCTCTTATCCACACCGCAGTCTCTGCCAGCGTCCACTTGTGAAGGTCTGACCACCATGATTCTATGTTCGGACCCTCCCTTGACTTCCATGCCATTGCTATTCTTCTCTTGGCCAGTATACATATTAGGTCCTTAATTTTCGCTAAAAGCGTTTCCTGTTTGCTCCCTCTTGGAAAGATGCCCAGTAAGTACTTCTCCGGGTGCTCCGCCTGAATTTTGGGCCCCCTTCGTACCATCTTAGTCCTGATCTCGTCCCAGAAGGCCTGTATCACTGGACAAGTCCAAATCATGTGTACCATGTTAGCTTCATCCGCTGAGCAACGGGGGCACCTGTTCTGGTTCCCCATCTGCATCTTATTCATCCTCTTGGGTATAAAATATGCTCTATGCGTTGTGTATAGGTGTGCCTGTCTGAACCTTGTGTTTCTAGACACTTTTTTTGGGTATCGTAGTGCCCTGGTCCATTCTTGGTCGCTGAGAGGTCTCTGGAGTTCCTCCTCCCAGCGCTGCCTTGTATGTTGCTCCTGCGGGTTGTCTGCTCTTAGTAATTGTTCATATAGCCTGGAGGTTGTGTGTGTTCTCTCTGCTATGTCGTACCATGCATCTAATATTGTCTCCTCCTCCTGGCCTGTCCATTCTGGCCATCTTTTCTTAATGTTTCTTATCATGCCATTGTATAGAATGAATTGGCCCTCATGTATTTCGTGTTCATCCACCATCTCTTGGAAGTCCGCCCGCCTCTCTTCAATGCTGTATGGGATGTTCGTGAAGTGATATAGTAGGCGTGGCAGTACCACCATTTTCAGGAGGGCTGCTCTCCCCATCATCCCCAATGGAAGTGTTCCCCAGAAGGTCATTGACTTCCGTGTTTTTTCTAGGGCAGACAGTGTGTTCGTTTTATGGCTGTCGGCAGTGTCATGATGTAGATCTATAGCCAGATATCTGAAGGAGTGTGGTGCCCATGTCAGACCCAGATCCGGAAGGCTGTCCGGGGGGACCCGCTTTAATCCTGCTAGGCGGAAGATTAGGGACTACTCTGTTAATTGCTATGCCTGAAAGTCTGGTATATGCCCCGATCGCCTCTAGGAGGCAGGATAGGTTTGTGGCCGGGTTCTTTACAAATAACAAGTCCATCCGCGTGTAGCGAGATTTGGTGGAGCACTCCGTCTATGTCTACCCCGGTGTCTCCATATTCTGCTCTGAGAAAAAACGCAAGCGGATATAGAGCCAGGATATATAACATTGGCGACAGTGGGCATCCCTGCTTAGTTCCCCTATGTATCCTCCACTCTTTCAAAATTTATCGCCCTGTTTTCACCCTTGCTCTGGGTTCTTTATATAACAGTCTAATCCCAAAGGTAAAGTTATACAACCCGTCAGATTCTCTCTTGAAATTATTTTCATTTTTATACAGTTCACGCTCTTTCATCTGTATTATATATTTATTTGAACATCTATTTCAGTTGATCTGTTTCTCTTGTAATCTCCTCTTCCTTTTTACAGACATTCTTTTTACTTGCACTGTGCTGAGTATGAATACATTTGTGGCGATTCTCATTCATTTCTCTTCTACTGGGATTGTGTCTTTCTCTGGCGATAAACATAAATATTCTTGTAATGATTCACCCTCAATCCTCTAATCACCTCTTTGTCACTTAAATGAGTATGAACACTCTTGTAATGATTCTCATTTAATTCTCTTATTGTCTCTTTATCGTCACTGAGACCAGTATGAACATTCTGATTATGGTTTGCCATCTCCCTCCTGGGTCTCCTGCTTTCCCCATTACCCGACAACCTCGGGGAATGCATCACTGGGATCTCTCTTCGTTCTGGTGTGGCTCCCATCTTTGCCTGCCCGACTTCCTTCCTTCATTCGGTTTCTCGTCTTCCATTTCTTCGGTTCGGCTGGCTTTCTGGTATTCCATATATCAGTACGTCATGCTGCTTTTTCTAGGTTGTGGTATCAGTGTTGTTATTAGGGCCTCTGGTCTACCGCAGTTTCTCTGTGGTCAAGCCATCACTTGTGGCTGCATCCTGTCCTCTGCTTGATGGACGCGCTGCCTCCTGGTCTTCAGTTTCAGCTCTCCAGTTGATTCGAACTTCGCTGGTCTCCTGGAGGTCAATGTCTCCTCCCCCCTCTGACATAGACGTGGGCTTTCCCCGACTTCCCTCGCTCTGTCTCTCTTCCTGTAGGCTCTTATCCTCATCCTCCTTACTCTTCACCAGTAAAATGGTGTTTGCCATTGAAAGGGACAGGTGCGGTTTCTCCACTGCAATAACAAATCCTTGTTCTTTCTACATACAGACCTTGGTAGAACATGTCTGAAGAGGTGATATTGATATTTAAGGAGTTCCTCATAGGAACGGGAGTCCTTGTCCACACAGGGAGAGTCTCTCGTGCTGAGTCCCTGCTTGTCTTTATCCCTGGATAGGATGTTGCGGTGTGGGTTCACCTTCCTAGCCTCACAGGGGGGGGGCTCCCTCTTGGGGAGAAGGGAATAATTCCCTCGATTTGTCACATACCCTTCCCCTTAATTCAGTGGCTTACCCTTATCCATTGATCGCAAAGTGACTTAGGAAGACCACATTCCCCAGTTCTTGTCCCTTTTGATGCTCCACTGTGAAGCAGGAGGCTTGTAAATCCAAGAACAACCTCATTATTCTGGCATTCGTGTCTTTCCTTGGGCTCATCCATGTTAATGGAGAATGGTCCGTAATGAGCCTAAATGTACTGCCAGTCAAATAATACCTTAAGTAAGTCACGGCACACTTGATTGCCAATGCTTCCAATTCAACTGTTTGATATGATTGTTCACATCGAAAAATCTTGCTGCCATCATTTTCTTGTGGTAGTACTGCGCCTGATGCTGATTTGGAAGCATCCGTTTGTAAAATGAAGTCCCTGTTGAAGCCATGCATCTTTAAGATCGGTTCACTACAGAGGATATTTTTCAGTCCATCAAAACTCACCTGATCTTCTTGATTCCACCTGAGTTTCTGGGGTTGGGCATTCTTCAACTTATCTGTAAGCTTGGCAGCTATAGTAGAGCAGTTATATATAAATTTTCGATAGTATCCTGTCAGACCCAGAAAATCACGAAGTTCACTTTTGGTTTTAGGTAGGGAAGTTTGTTAGACAGCTTTTTATCCTTTCACTCAGCGGTTGAATGAGGCCATTCCCCACAAATAACCTGAGGTATTTGACTGCAGATTGAGCAAGATGACATTTTCGTGAGTTGGCAGTCAGACCAAATCTTCTTATGGTATGAGTAACTTCATAAAGGTGATGTCCAAATATGCCATACAAAAGGCTGTGTAAGGTTTTAACATTTAGTCTATAAGACATTGAAATGTGGCAGGTGCACCTTGAAGCCCAAAAGGTAAATGTTGTATCCTTGATGTATCAGTGTGACTCACTGAGTGAATGCAGAGCCTCATAGAATGGTGAGGTGGAGCCTGGAGTGTTGGAGGCTTGGGGGTTCCAGAGAGTGATGGTTGGGACTTGGAGCATGGCAGGGAACCAGGACAGATGCTTGTGACCTTCTCTCCTACCTTTCATGATCTGCATCTATGTAACCAAGAACAATAAAGCATCTTCTATTGGTACTTACCTGGGTCAGCCTGGTTCCTGCTCCATGTCATCTCTGATCCAGGCATATCTTGCTAGGGAGTAAAATGCCACAGTAAAACCTTGAACTGAAACACGCCTTGAGTTGTAGCAAAGGCTGTTTTATCTCGGTCTGATGGACTTAACAGGATTTGCCAATAACGTTTTGTGAGGTTTATAGTCCATATATGTTTGGCAGAGCTAAGTTTCTCGATCAGCTCATCTATTTTCGGCATTGGGTAATTATCAAATATAGATATAGAGTAGAGCTTTCGGACGTCAATACAGAAACACCACAACTGGTCTGGTTTTGCCACCAAAACGATGGGGGAAGACAAAGGGCTCTCAGATGTTTCTATGACATCAGGTTTTACCATCTCCTCTATTTCTCTTTCCATTATATTTCTTCTTGCCTCAGAGAGTCCGTAGGGTTTCAGATTGATAACTTTTCTAGGGGGGTGAAATAAAATAGTGACTCTGCCTGGTTGCACTACAAACACTTAATGGAATTGAACTAATAAATCCCTAAAGTATGCCTGTTGATATGCTGGCTGACAGGTCGTCGGAAATTCAGGTAGTCTCATTATTGTGGTCTACCAAGAGGGCAGCCATTGTGACAGTCGTGTTCTCACTTTGATTTACTCGCCACTTCTTGAAGGCTAACATGCTATACTTGCGTTTTCTGTCTCCTGTCTGGTTGGGATAGTAGGTAGTTCAGCAGGCCTTTACTCACTAGTATTTTATAAGGTCCAAACCCCTTGGAGATGATCTTGTTCTCCTAAGTGGGAAGGATAACTAATATTAGATGTCCAAGTGAGAAGATACGGGAGACCGTGTTTTTGTTATAATTAGCCTATTGATGTTCTTGGGCTTGTCCCGGGTTTTTCTGTACAATTTCTCTGATTGTCGCCATATCAGAGCGTCATTTCTGGGCAGTCTGAGAAATTGGTAAAATTGACTCTTCTCTCTCCTCCCAGGTTCCCCTCAGCATATATAATATATCTCAGGGCTCTCAGGCCATAGAGAAGTTCAAAAGGTGAATACCTCAAGGAAGCCGGAGGAGTTTTCCTTACTGCAAATAGGGCCAATGGGATCATTGCATCCTAGTTTCTCCCATCAGCCTCTACCAGTTTACGCAGTATTCTTCTCAACGTTTGGCTGAATGTTCCACTAAACCATCGGTCTGAGGATGGTACACCGAAGTTCTTAGTGTTTCGATATTGAGCATTTCTTTCAATTCCTGCATGAGCCAGGACATAAAGATGGTACCTTGGTCTGTGAGCATTTCTTTTTGAAATCCCACCCTCGAGAGGAATGTTATTAAATGTGTCAATGCTGCATAGTGGTGTTCCGCGAAGGGAAGGCTTTGGGGTAATGAGTGACGTAGTCCACTATTACTAGGATGAAACTATTTCCCAACTTGGATGTCTCTAGGGGTCCTTCGATATCCATGGCGATTCGGGAGAAAGGGACATCAATGATGGGTAGGGACTGCAAGTGGGCAGTGGGAATCAGAGTGGTTGACGTCTTTTGACAGCTCCGACATGTCAATACAAAATTCTTTGTGTGCAAATTTCCCAGGCCAGTAGAATTTGGGGGTTATTTGGCTTTGTATTTTCCCTGCTCCTTGATGGACCACAGTCAAACAAGAGTCGGCTAGATCCAGGACAATCGTTCTTTGGCTTTGTGGGACTACCAATTGGGTACGGCATACTCCCTCTGGGGGTCACATCGCCTTGGTAGACCAATCCCTCAGGTGAGACATGGTATGCCCCTTCAGCACCTCAGGCATTCATGGCATATTGTGGCAGCAACCCTCAGAATTTGCCAACACTTACTGAGGCACCTTTTAAACATCACATAGTTACATCCGTAACAAAGACTTACATGAGGAAGAGAGCAACAAGAATGAAGATTGCTCATCTAGACCGAAGTGAGCGGTCTAGCTGCTGGAGAAATCCAATTGGCTCCAAACAGCTCCCATCAGTAATTCGGGAGTACAAAAATGGAGCACTAGAGAAGTGCAGAGAGATCAAACCGGCAGGAGACTGGCGGGAAGCCACGCCGTCCAGTGTACATGAGAGCAAGAAGATGCGAGAGAATCCAGGAGGTGGTGAGCACGGCGGAGAAGTGGCACAGAGAAGGGGAGGTGGCAGCGTCTGGACCAGAGATGCATTCCCACAGGCAAGAGAGAAGCCGGTGCGGGACGTGAGGCAAAGGAGTTTTGTGGCAACAAGGGAAGTTGGAGCAACACACATACCGCAGAGATGCCCCGCCCGAGCTGGTGAGAGAGAGAGAGAGAAGGAACTGAGTGGGGTCGTAGAAGCCAAATGAGCCGTCCTAAAGCCGGTGAGCCCACAGTGGAAGGTAAGGGCCCCGGGAGGGAGCTGGAGACGGTATTCCCGGCCCCTCACTGGAACGGGAGCCAAATTCCCTACGGCTTGCATCACAAACTGAGTTTCATAAGTCCCTAGTTTTGGGGAGATACAAATACACCAGTGATAAGAGGAACTTGGGGAAAAGCAAATGCCCCATGAATGTGAAAATGAATGAACATGTGAGAGAACCTGGCAGGAGAGTATACCAGGTGTTTTGCAAGTCTGGGACCCGCACCCAAATTTTACCAAGAAACTGCATGAGAGAACCTGGCCGGAGGGTATACCAGGTGTTTTGTGAGTCAGAGAATCCCAAGGAATATTCATGCCCTTAAGATTTAGAATTGCTTTGAATGTGGAAGAGACCTGGAGAAAGATTATTTCCCCTGGAGTGAGTTGCAACACCAAGAGGGGGGGGGCTGTTAGCCTCTTGGGCTTCAAAAAACTTGGTTATTGTTTTGAAATTGTGTTTTGGTGGAGAGAAACCTGGGGAAGGGAGCCATTCCCTGGAACTGTAAACATTATCCATTTGGAATTTTTGTTGGATATATACCTTTTTGTTGAACTAGAACATGTGTGCACTTTTCAAGCCAAAGACAAGAACACCTTAGAGTTACTTTTAGAATGAGGGCTAGGATAGGATTAGGGCACAGGACATTTTATTTGCTTTGGACATCTTGACACAGGACAGCCCCTTAGCTTTTTGTTGAGGTAGGGAAATACCTCCTAGATTGGGGACACCTCAGCATTTTCCAACTCCTTTATTATTTAAATAAAGGTTTATACCAATCACCATGAGTCCTCTGTGACTATGTCTCATTCCTAGTTCCTCACATATGGTTTCAAGCGAGGGATTTGGCCTGGTTGGCACAAACTGGGTCTACCTTAGACCAGGAGTGTTATTCCTGTGGAGGCCTTGGACACCCCGCAAAACATTGCCCCCCCCAATAGACTGGAGAGCTCCAGCTCACCATCCGAGCAGAAATTCAAACAGAAGGGAGAACCGGTGGAACCAAACACTGGGTTTTTCTATGCAAATATATATGCCCAGTGTGAGAAATAACACAGGGGAAGGAAAAATCTGGGAAGCCTCACATAAAGGGAATAAATCTACTGCTACTTTCCTATACACAGAAAACAACACGACCTACAAGATTCCGGGTATCCTAGAAGGAAAAACCATCTGGGCCCACCTAGACAGTGGAAGTGGAGTAAGGGGTGTGCTATATGATCGGAAATGTGTATAATTTAGTTATGCTTCGCCCCAGTCCACCATTTCGCCACCCCGTGTATAGAAAAGAGCAGCAGGAAGTTTCTTGTGCTGCAGCGCAAACCGAAAAGAGCCGCCCAAAGGCTCACGTGTCGCTGATCATATCCTAACACGAATCGAAAAATGTGGCGCAAAGTTTCTCATGCTGCTGCATGAAACTAGCATGGAATTAAAAAATCTTTGCAAAGTTCTCGAGCCGAAGTATGAAACTATTATGGGCCAAAAAAAGGCACACCCAAAGTTTCTGGTATCACTGCGTGGAAGTAGCACGGATTGAGGGTCGAAAAAGAACCATACAATGTTTTTCGTGTCGCGTGAAACTAGCACAGTTTTGAAAAACCTGCACAACGTTTCTCATGTTGCTGCACGAAATCTAGCACGGATCCAAAAAAAGACCCATGCAAAGTTTCTCGTCTCGCTCCATGAAACCAACCTGGATATGAAACACCATGGCCCGCACAAAACCCAGGAGAAATTTCAGTGGCAGTGGAATCGTGATGCTGTTTTCGCTAAACGGGCAGAAGCAGAATCCACTGCGAATTCCACTGCGAATTCCACATTTTACGCATTGGGTCAAACTTTCGCCTTCCCTGGTTAGGAGGTCTTTTAATATGAAGGCCAACATAATTTTGTAAGCCATACAGTCCGTGCCTATTATGAGTACGTTCATGCTTTTTAAAATGTTGACAACATCCTGAGATGCTTTAGCATGCTGTTTAGTGCGTTCCAATGCTACATGTAGCACAAATAGTCTTTGTAGTTTAATACTACGATATAAATTCCAGGACCTGTTGGTGCTGTTACTACACATGGTTTTGGATTATTAAATACTTCCCTGGAGAAGATTTTACCTGCACCTTCTTGGGCACTGATGAATAGGATTGTTGGTTTATAATCCCATACACTCCGCATGTTTTAGGCATCCATGATCAATATTTCTTTGAAATGTAGTCAATACTTGTTTGTGTTTTACATTTAATTGACACATTTCTTAAAGCGTGGTGTCTTTATTTTCAGTGGCTTCTTCTAAGACTCCCAGGGAGGAAACCATGACCCAACTTAATCTTCCCTAACATAAGGTGGGGGGGGTGGGGAGGGGGACCGTGACCTTATCATCAATGACCACACCCCCTAATCCACAGATGAAACTTAGGTAGGTAAGGGCCCCACACAGGATGGGCAGGGAGGGACCAGAATCCTCTAAACTAAACATCGCCAACCCCCAGGGTGGGGGAACACACTGGCAAAAGCCAATTACACATACCTCTAGAGTAACACACAGGAAACTGCCACTCCTCAACAGGCCTGCCATCTAGGCGGACAATCTACAACACCAAACACACAGGATAATCATAGATGTTGAGCATAGAAACTCAAGACAGAGGTAAGAAAAAAAAACCTGCTAACCCAATTCTAAAACCTCATCTTTCCGCATAGACTTCTAATACATAAACTACAAACACCCCTCGGCACAGCAATCAGCACCCACTTCACATTGCAACAACGGACTAACAACACCTACCCCTGCACAACAGCACATGGGAATTTGCATCAACCAGAAAACCGCACTTAAACTCAGCGAATGGTACAAACTGAACTGAAGCTGCAAATAGGAAATCACAACTCTCACCTTCCTTTTCCCACTACGCCCTACTAACCCCTCACTTCCCCCTTTCTGCACTCCCCTTTTCAGATGCGCCAGAGTGCCTGGGGACCACCTTTAACATCTATCATGGCCATTTATGTCTCATTTCTTGTTATGGGTTCTGTTGGTAGAGTGGGTTTGATGAAGATTGGATTTTCTGAAGTAGGTGGAGTAATTTGTGCATTTTATTTCTAGTAATTGTTCCTGCTCAACGTCCTCATAGAGCATTTATGAATGTAGTTTTGTTTTTGAAATTTGAACATTATCTTTTTGGAAGCCTTTTTTTGGTTATGTTCCTAATATTGTCTGGCGAGACTTGCTTTGGGATGTCCTACAAGGCAACCACTTGTGGTTTGCTTTTATATTAGCATGCTCTTTATTTTCAGTGGCATCTTCTAAAAAGTGATAATCATTCATGCTGTTTTGTACACTAGAACTATTTGCCACAATATGTACTAACGTTTCTATATGTGGATGACTGTTTTTCTATTTTCAGGGTATGTTAGGTTTGTTCATTTTACATAAACATTCTTGGGATAGAAGTGCATGCCTATTTGCCCACTGTGGCAGAAAAGGACAATTGAGGTTTTGGTGCACTTGACAGAGAGTAAAATGGTTGACGGGCAGCAATTGGGAGCAGTGTGTGAACACCCTGCCTACATTGTGCACATAAATAGAATATGATGAGGGTTGTTTTGCTCCCAAGGATTGCGCACACAACCAAAAATTAAAGTGCTCAATTGGGCGTGGTTTAATGCAATTCAAACAGCAGCCTGCTTACTAATAGGTACGATATAGGGGTGGCATATGTTGCAAACAATCTTGTATGCACTGCAAAAGAATTGTGTACATATTCGTTTTTAACCTCTTGTGTGTGTATTTTGCTGTTAGGGATTTTAGGTGTTTACGGTCACCCTCGAAAATGCAAATGATCAGAATATCAAGACTAGTGGCTTATTTTAAGAGAAAGAACATTTCAGGTAATTGTGGTGGCTTGTGCCTTTTCAAATATTTTTGAATAGGTGAGAATTGTCTGTGTGCGCTGCTAAAATTCTTCTGAGCGGCACCCAGAAGGAAGCTGGCTTAGAGGGAACACTGATTGGGACCCAATACAAGTTGTTGCAGGCCCAGGTCCATAGTATCAAGGGCACTGGATATTCAGACAGGAGAATGCTTTTCACACAATCTGCATCGTTTCCAAGTGTTCATCCTCGGGCAGAGACCTTCACACATTATATGGCAACTCGGTGCTATACAAAAACGGTTTCAATGAGCAGTTGTGCGATCCTACACAACGATATAGGGGTGGCGTATGTTGCAAACAATCTTGTATGCACTGCAGAAGAATTGTGTACATGTAGAGTTATGACATACTTAAAATTCACATAATATGTTGAGGCATTATATATACCTTGCTTGCAAAGTATTGTGGGTCCTCAGATATCCCAGTGGATGTTTACTGCTACAATCCCTCACTTTTTACAGTGCTCTCTCAACTAGTATTGGAGGCTAGGAGAGGGGTGGGGGAGGGTATGGGTGGAACAGCACATGTCATCAATCCTTGCGTGTGATGAACAAAGCAGCACATTTCAAAAACCAAGGCAGGTGTTTCGGCAGTACACTGAAGGAAATGTGTTGCTTGTTTGCTAAAGAATAGGACATTCTAGTGCCGGTTCTATGTGATATTTCCACATTTGAAAGACCGAACACAAAAAAGACAGGTTTTTTTCCGGCCCTTTTTGTGTTGGCTTTAAAATGCAGAAACATCACATACTGCCCTTGCTGCCCCCCGGCAAATTGATCCCTTCCCCACCCCCACCCTGTGGTTGTCTTGTTAATCGGGGGTTTTAACCCCACGAATACCCCATTTCACCACCCACCACCCCTTCCCAGCATAACGCAAACTTACGCACGCAGACACTCATCTGACACTCCTGTGTGCGGCAGGGGCGTGACAATTAGATTTAGAAAGACTGCTCTGTGCGGTCACAGGGCAGTCTTTCTAAATCGATATTTTTTTTTTCTCGGTAAAGGGGAAACAATTTTTTCACTTAACACTGTCTAGACAACAGCACCTTCTTTTTCTTTCCATACTCAGCTACTGAGGGCTTTTCAATATAACTACATGTTCTGTGTGTTTCGTCTTGAGCATCTCCTGGCATCTTATTTAACTGATAACAAAGAATTACAGAAGAGGCATCCATAGTTACAGAAGAAGGCACTCAATCAGTTGTATCTCTGATGAATTGATGCTATTAAATTAAAAGGCATATATATGTGATTTTCTTCAATGGGGTAATTAATAATAAACCTCAGTAAGGCTCTTGTTTAAATTTGATCTAGGCTGTGGTGCGGAAGGGTTGGCAAAAATAATGACTTTTTTTATGTGCCCTGTAATTTCACTCCCTATGTCAGGGGTAGAAGCAGGGCTCTAATCAGATTTTGCTCCCTACCTGGAGTCCAATGACTTTTGAGGGAGTAAAAAAGTAATTAGCTTTGCCAATAGGGAAAGATGTTCTTTCCCCTTAAAATTCCTCTTGAGATCAGGCATTAATATTATTAGAGTTCCTTCTGGTCACTAATTCAATAAAATATCAGTGGAGCTTTGTGGGTTGAAGCAATGATATGCATAGTATCTTGGGTAGCAGGGATTATCAAGTAGTAAACAGGAACCACTCCAGAGCCAGATATGTACTAAAGGCAAGCTTGCTTTATTGTTCCAGTTACAGGGAGGACGGTGAGTAAGGAGAGCAGGCAACAAGCTTCTACTCCCTTTCTCTGCCCCTCCCCCCCATGCATCATCCCTGGAACCTAGGTGACACCTAGGTTCTAGACCCCTCACCATATTCCAACCTCCACTCCACTTACACACACACAGCTCATCCTGCCAGGTGCTAGGCCACTACAACATGTTCATTGTTCCTCGTTTTTGTTAGGCACATTTCTTTAGGGAGTAAAAATGGATGGTGCATATGTCTCTTAGCTGTAAGGCTGGTGTTATCGCTACCCATTCAACAACATAATGTGGATAGTAAGCAGAAGCACAGGAATTTTTGTTCATCATATTCTGAGGTGCAGTTATTTTCATGCAATTATCATCCTTACACATTATTAGAAGCATGTTCTCCTGGCCCTTGAATTACTTCATTAAAGTGGCACTTCAACTCCAATCAGTATGTTTTTTGACACATTGCTTTTAATTGCCATGAATCCATCCGAAAATGTTGCATTCTTTCTGAATTTCTTGACAGCCACATCAGTTATGACACGAGACATTTGTGTTTTGGAAACAACGGGACATGAGTGATTTTCCAGTGGCATAAAACATACATTTTTCTGTGCATAGAAGTACGTTTGCAAGTACTCTGGCAGATGTTAAAGTCTTGGACTAGTTGATGAGTTTTCTGTATAATCACATATGACATATTTTATTTAAGCCTATGTGTTTGGAAAAAGTGTCTTAAGATTTGTAAAGAATTGCAGTGGCTAGGAATAAGACATTCCTTTCCAAATGCTCTTCTGCGATGGTAGTTCACTAGATATGGATGCTCACAAAGTGGTTTACCTCATTAGTCAGTTGGACACAAAAAATTATTAGCGGGAAATTTGGTCCCAATCACCTTTTAGTGGTTTCTTCTGCTGATCCGATCATTACATAATATCAAACACTTCAAAGAAATTGGAAGGGAATTGAGGCCAATAGGTTAGCCCAACAAGTGGCGCTTAGCTATCATTCGTCGCGGCTGGCTCTTTGCCCCTTTCTCTACCCTTAACACGGCATAGGGTGGCTTGTACGGAGGTAGTTGACCATCTAGTTCCTTTAAAATGGTTCTGTAAGGCTGCACGGCTGTTAGTCCTGTGTTTTACTTCTGAACTCTGTGCGTTATGCGATCTAGCGCACAGGATAGAACGCGAATGACGAGTCAGTTATGCTTACTCCCTTAAAGTAATATTTTAAAAACTGTGTGTCTTGTCGTATAAGGCGATAAATATGGCAAAAAGTACTTACTTTATTACTGCCATTCAGTCAGCAGTAAACACTTCAAAGCAACTATTTCAAACTGTGAAAGATTTGCTTTCACCTTGAGGTGAATGCAATACCAGCGTCGCAAAATGGGTGTGACAATTTTTCCAATTTCTTTACCGAAATAAATCAAAAGCAGTCATTTCTGACTCATTGTCCTGGACCCTTGGCTTCTAATGTAGATAAAATGACTCCACCTCTTTTGCTTCTTTCTGTTATACCAATTCTTCTGAAGTGGTTCTGGCCCTTACGCGCCTCAGATCGGCGTCACCATTAGATGACATACCATTGTCTTGTTTTTTAAAAATGACAAATTCATTGAACGAAATTTTAGCTGAGGCAGAAAATTCTTCCTTGCTCCATGGTCAATTATTGTACGCTTCAAAGCATGCTATGGTAATGCTGCTCTTAAAAAAAAAAAAAAAAAAAAAAAATAACAAATCTAGATCCCTCCCTATCCTCAAACTATCGTCCGATCTCTCTGCTGCCTATGTTTATGAAACAGGTGGAGGCAATTGTCACCCCTCAACTTAGATCATATCTGGAAGATCATCACATTCTGGATTCACAACAACCAGGTTTCCGCCCTTTAATTGGCACAGAGTCAGTGCTGGTTTTGCTACTAGATGATCTTGCATTGATAAGGGATCAGGGCAGCAGTATTGGACCCGTCGGCCACCTTTTATACATTTGACCATGTTATCCTCCTGCATAGGCTTAGAAGATTGACATTTCAGGATCTGTTTTACCTTGGTTTCAAGCTTTTCTTTCCTCTAGGACCCAATCGGTTTCTTTACCCCTATTTCGTTCCATCCCAACCCCGGTTTCTCGCAGGGTTCCTCAAGGCTCTACTCTTTCATCCTCTACTTTTGAATTTTTATGTACAACACTTAGCTCGTTTGATTCACTCTCACGGTTGTGTTTTTTTTTCATACGCATAAACGCAACTCCTGTTTTGCCTTCATCGTGGCAGGCAGGTACAGCAGTACGTCTACGCGTTGGTTTAAAAGAAGTTAGTAGCTGGATGAGCCAAATTGGTTGAAATTAAATGGGGGAAAACTGAGGTACTAGCGGTAGGCCCCTCCCACCCCCTGATTCCTCTGCACTTTGGGTTGCTGATTCTGGCCACCCTCTTTAGGACTTCTCCCAGTTCCAGGACAAATTGGCAAAAAATCTCGGTCTAAAAGTCACTAGTTTGCTTTCTTCAGAGGCACAAACTAATTACATTTGTATTGCTGGCTTCTTCAATTTGAAAAAGTTGAAGAAAATCCTGCCTTTTATTAGAGTACATTTTCACGACCCAGTGATTGCAGCCTCTGTTAACAGCAGTTTAAATTATTGCAATGCCACCTGATTAGCCCAACCTAATTATCTGATTAATTGACTGGAAGTACTGCAAAATTCAGCAGTTCGTCTTGCCAAAAGTATTCCGTGTCCACCATGTTTCAGCAGCCTGGCAAGACCTTCAATGACTTCCTGTCGCAGCCCGTATCAAATATAAATCCTTGTAACATTCATCGAGCTTACCAGCCAGTGCGTTTGCTGCTCTCAGCTTCTTCTTTTCTGGAATGGTGTGTGGCAGTCGGCTTTTTTCGGTGGCAGTGCCTAAATTGTGGAATTCTCTTCCCCTGCACCTACAAAGCTTGCCTGACTTCAAGCTGTTTAAAGCTCACCTTAACACTCAACTGTTTTTGTAATCCTTATAATTTTAGCGCCTTGATGCCTATGGTGATTTGTTGTGCTATACAAGTATAATGATGATGATGAAAATATAAATTCGATACGTTTTTTTCTGTTCATTTTGGCGTTATCAATTATTTCAGAAAAAAAACATTGGTAAAGGAACATAGAAGCGTAGGAGGTTGCTTAACATGCAACTAAGTTCATAGTAATAGCTAAGATAATAGTCGTGCTTGTTAATCAGCTTGCGATAATCTCTAAAATTTGATATTTGGCTTCAACCTGGTGTACCAAAGTTGAAGCAGTTATGGTTCCTTAGCATTTACCTGTGTTTAGTGATGCTGTGCCATAACACAAAGTAGTTAACTCACTGTTATGTAGGAGGTGGAATATATAGTTGAGATTGATTGTGAATTGTGCAACTGTAGCATGAATGTGACTTGCTCTGTATTCGGACGTAAATATGTTTTCTGGTCTGTCATATTACAGCACGGCTGGGAGAGAATTGAGGTTTCATAGTTATATGGAAAAGATTCTGCGTTCCTATTATTTACTATGGTGCATGCTGGTAATTGTTCTGCCTAATTTGGTACAAAAGTACAATTAGGTTTTAAAGTAATCATCCCATAAAATGTCTTCTTCAGGGAATGAATACATGATTAGGCCAAGCCATATTTAGTTCTCTGCGGTAATGTGTATGTAATCTATATTGACTTGATTTGTTTTGGTGTAAAATCTGCATTGACAGCATGCACACCCGTGTAGTGGGTGTTGTTCAATATCACACGTTTATTTTGCAATGTATTTTGTGTACTTTTGAGTTCATCCATACGTTCATTATTAAACATCTCCAGTTGGTGTGCTTGGTCTTCAGTTGCTGTGGGTTCTCCCCTTTCCATCCCAACCAAACGGTAGTCTATATTTTTAAGATTTGCTAGCTTGCACTGTGCTTTGATCCATATTTGTTTAATTATTCTAAATTTAATACGTGTTTCTTTAGCAATGTATGTTTTCCAAATCTAATTATGTGTTGGGCAGAGCTAGCATTCTAATTTTATGGAATGTGCAAATACATTGTTTTGGAAGAACCGCAGGAAATGTGATGTAAATATAACTTGCTATATTTTGCCATGTAAAAAATAATTCATATTGTGTATCTAATCTGCACTCTGCATTATGTTAAAAACCTATGCTGCTTTATCTGTTAGGGACAGTTGGATGACTTCACAGGAAAATAAATCGACCAACCTCTATGCGTGTTGTTTTGGCTGAAGTTTTACTTAAATGAATTGCCTTCACACCGTCCAGGAATTCCACTTCTATCCACAGGAGCACACTAACCAGTACACCTGAAATGTTGGTTTGAGAATGTTGATGTATTGCCTTTCATGTGATGCTTTCTGAGTATGAAGTGACTTTTTACAGACGTTTACAAAACAATGGCTGACGAGGTTCATTCATGTTTCAATGTCTCTTCATCCTTTTCAGATAAAAAGGAGAAGCGCAAGAAAAAAAAGGAAAAAAAGAAACTTAAGCGAGAAGAAAGGAACAGTGTTGAGGAGCAATCTTTTCCTAGAGGGAGAACCGCACCTCAACAAACAAAGATTAAAAAGGAAAAGGACAATCCTGAATATGATAAATATGCAGCTCCGCCGCAGGAAGCAAAGACTCACAGAAATGAGACAAAGGAATGCAGGGATGGAAGTAAAGCCCGGGAAAAAGCACAGGAAGTCTGTGACATTCAAAGAGTGAATGAGAGAAGCCATGGCAGAGAATCTGTGAGAGAGCAACAGAAGGATGGCAGGTTAAAAGATGAGAGGAGTGATAAACGATTTAATTACAGGACAGATCGGGGCCATATGAACACTAGTAAGGTTTGCAGGGAAGACAAACGGGATAACATAGATCGGAGAGAGGACAGGCAGAGGGACCAAGGCTGGATAGAGGACCGGCTGGATGACCAGGGCTGGAGAGAGGACAGACCGGACGATCGAGGTTATAGAGGAGACACGCAGGATAACAGGTTCTCAAAACCAGTTAAGTCAAAAGAATCTTATCGGGAGAGCTCCAATAGATATGAGAATCACTATGAGACACATTCCAGCAGGCGAGATGGCCACCCCTCCAATTCAGATAGTTATGCATATGGTAACCAATACAAGGAGAGATCGGAGAGAAGGGGGTACGAACGGCATAACAGCAGAGACCAGTATGGTGTTAGTGATAACAAAAGGTACTAATTATAGGAAGCTTGCCTATGGTTTCATGTAAATCACCTATACCAAGCATCTGGGCTATCTGGAAACTATACCTGAATTTTAACATCAAAGTGGTCGACATATTCTGTAACAATGGCAGCCAGAGGAAACTTGCACATACATGTTTTTGCATCAATTCAACAGGAAATGTTCTGAATGGAATGGGTTAATTCTAAATAATTTTGTTTTACTCTTCTGGATTTGGACATAAAAAGGTTGCAAACTTTAAATGTCAAGAAACCTGTGAAACCGTGCTTGATGATCTTGGCAAGGAATACCATTCCAATCTGTTGGAATATTCTCATTCAAGCACTTCGTTATTTGACCATTGGTGTAATTGTGCCACTGCAGCCACACAACACCACCCACATGGGCATTTCATTATTTAGAGTGCTTTCCTTAATATTGAGAAAAGAGGATCTATCGTGTAGCGACTCACCTGTCTAAATTGCCTTCCGAAGAACCCCATCCCACATTTTTGTCTGTGGTGGCAGTTGCACTATTTTGTGAGGGCTATTTATTTTCAGATTGATCATACTGTTAGGATTCATTTTACAGTAGATGGTGCAGAACTTAAATTATATGTCCTTGTTCTTTTTAAGATGCAGCGCTTTACCTTTGTTTACCTTCCTTACGAGAACACATTTGAACAGGAAAACCTGTATCATAAATGTACTATTTTAGTAGTAATAGCACTGGGTGTTTTTTTCTCAACAGTTCGGATCACATTATACATTACCTCTATTCTTAGGTTTTGATTACTTTATTTTTGTTGCTGATGTTTAGTAGGGTTTACTTTACCTGAACAGACCTTGTTCTTATGGTACTGTTTTCATGATTGAATGAAAGAATGATGTGCTTTTCAAAAGGGGGGTTGTTGGTCTAACTTTCTTGTTGCATGGTTTGAACAAACCATTGAATGCACAGCTTTATAAATGCTTAATATTACAATTGGTTTATAGTCATAATACCGAAGTTCGAAAACTCGAAAAAAAAATCTCGAAAAAAAAGGCAGAAAAAAAAAATATCGCATTTTTTTTATGACGTTTATTTTTCGAAATGGGGGGATCCCCACCAACACCCCCTTTTTTCTATTTTTTTTATTTTAACCCTTTTTTTTACTTACCTGACCCAAAAAATACATATATATAAAAATAAAAAAAAAATCAATATTTTTTTTTTCGGCCTTTTTTTCCAGATTTTTGTTATTTGAGATTTTTTTTTCGGCCTTTTGACCAACCACCATTACAATTTGCTCATCTAGGCCACAATCAATATTGTCCTCTAGACTGACGTGTTCATATCCCTTTTTATATCTTCAGAAACGGACATCTCATCAACATATCTCACCACTATTTTGGCCCCAATTTATCTCTGATACACTGCTGATGCAACAATGCCAGACGCCAGCTCTCAGCGGGTTGCAAAGTGTCCTCGCCTGCATGTCCTTTTCCCAAAACACGCTGGCAAACCGTTCAGGAATTAGTCATTTACAGAGTTTTGGTGGGCCAGAGCCTAGACTGTTTGCCTCGGAAACCAAAGCAGTGGTTTTGATTCCCCCCACCAATGTTTTTAATGAGTGTAAACACCACTCAACCTATTGTTTTGTTTATTCAGGTTTTTTTGATGTATTTGCTGGTTCTGCCCGTATTAAGTAATGTTAAACACAGTGTCACTATTGTCAGCTCAGGATTTTTTTTTAAATTCAAAATGTTTACACACTTAGTTATTGTGCGCTCAAGTCCTGTAACTTTGTAGGGTATATAAATAAGGCTACAGACCAATGAATACATATGCAGTAGGTAACTAAAACTCGAGTCAGAGAGTCTGGCAGTGCATCAGTCGTTGATGGGAACTGGCTGGCCTAGCTCTCGCATGTATCCACTCCCCAGTTCCATCCAGCAATGGTGGCTGAAGAACCAGCAAACACTCTGGCTAAACAATCTCTCCTGCTATCAAAATGGCCTTCGTATAGATGACCAGTGTCCTTTTCCTTTACTTTTGTACAGCTAACAAATAATTTATTTGGCTATGGGCCAATGTTGTTTTTACTGGGTTCTGTAGAGGAATGTTTTCCCTGTTTGGCGCAGTCCCCATCGCTCCCCCACCAAGAGCAGTCTCTTGACGAAAGATAGCAACTTCAATAAAATCACTGCACACCTTAAGCTCCTCACTGCCTCTTCACAACAAAGGGAGTACATCGAGATACAGTATTCGGGTGAAAAAGGGTATTTTATGCTATGTTGCATCTAGGTAGACAGCCATACCTTCCCTGCAAAGTGTCAATTGATGCACTCAAGGTTACCCTCTCCTAGAGCCTGGCAGCAGTTGAAACATAAAGTAGGTTATTTGCATGATTCAATTTCTGCAGGCATGACAATGGACATTGAGAGAATCCAAGTTCCATTTTTAATGCATCAAGTCTGAATACAGTATTTGCCAAGACCCAATATGTTCATAGCATTAATCTTTAAATAGAGACTAACAAGTGCTACAGTAGGTGACCCATGCTACACAAACAGTTTCCGTTTGTCAATACACCACTTTTGGGGCATGGGATGTGTACCATGAGAAAGTAAACACCTCATGAGTATGAAAAGGTCGTCCCCAAAGGCCAAGGAAATTCAAGTGACTTGGAGGAAGAACCAAGTCCTCAACATCAGTGGAGGGTAAATTGCTGTGCTGCAGAGTGTCCATCCTGTCCCTGCCCATGTTAACTAGTACATTGGTACTATATAGTGTGATGTGTGAATGGAGTACCATTTGCAAGGGTCCATGACATTTAACACACTGGATGTTTGTTTTCTTTAATGCCAACACCTCATCTGCCCCTATCAATTCTTGGCCTACTCTTTGTGGAGGCCTTCCAAATAACGACACAATGGAGTGGGAGGAGCAGGGGCGAGGACATTAGTCTTATGCTCTCAGTGATGGAGGTGAGGTTCACAAAGTACATAAGGGGGAGTCAGAGTCCTTTGAATAAAGAACAAGGTTTTTTTCTCTCCCTGGCCCAGGCTTCCCTACATCCAAATGTAGTCACTAGAGATTGGAAGCCCATACTATCTACAGCGGACTGGCCAATTGTGATGGCCTCAAGGCAAACACCTTATCTAGCTGCCTCCCTCTTGGAATTCCAAGTGGATCCCATTCAGGGTGCCCACAAAACAACAATCTTTACAATTTTAATACATGCCTTCAAATTGCCCAGGCTTCACTCGTCCTTCCCTCTACTGCCCTTGTATTCCTCGTCCTGATCTTCTCTCTGTCTCCTGCCTGTTCCTCCCAGTGTCTCTCCATTCTCACTCTCTCCCAGGTCTGTCCCTCTCTCTTCACCTTACATTTACCATCTGATTAGTTATCTACTAGGTGTTCTCCTCACTACACCCTACTACTCTCGCCTCCCACTACACTCTACTACCCTCTCCTCTTACTACACTACTCTCCTCCCACGACACTCCACTAACCTCTGCCATTACACTACACTAACCTCTCCTCCCAGGACAATCCACTAACCTCTCCTCCCACAACACTCCACGTTATCTTGCCTCCTGTGATGCTCCACTAACTTCTCCTAGCACGGCAATCCACTAACCTCTCCTCCCACGACACTCCACTAACTTCTCCCTCAACACTCCACTGCTCTCTCCTACCACTACACTCCCCTACTCTCTCCTCCCACTACACTCCCCTCCCACTACAATCTACTAGTCCCTCATCTGACTACTCTCCAATACCCTCCACCCACCTTCTTCGCAAGTCACTCTTACTCTTCTTTCACTTTTACCTTTTCCACTCACTCCCTTGTACTTATTCCCCTGCACACTCACTAAGTCGCAATCACTTACCTTACATGCACTCTCGCACCCATGTTTCATTTTTTCTCACCAACCAATACCGCATCTTGCACACTCTCTCTCGTAAGTCTCCTCCATGCTCTACTGCACCGTCCTTCCTCTGCCTGGTCTCTTGGTCTGCCTTCTCACATGACTTTATCCCGACAACCCACACTGACCAGTCCTCCACTGCCCTCCTTTATACTCCCCTTTCCCTCCTGGTTGGTGCTCTATGTAAGATGGTTCTCTCGTGTTAGGAAAGATTCCCAATTATGTGAAGTTTTCCCTGCAGTTGTGTACCCCTCAACTTTTTGCTGCTGTTTAAACACCATAGTCTGACTTTGCCAGTGGAGCACAGCCTTCAGCTGCACTCCCCTGGGCTTTTCGCTCACTTTGTTATGGGGAAACTGACATGCCTTTAAAGACAGTCAGTACTGGGAGACTTTGTTTCCCTTGGTCCTTTCCAATGTTGCATTCGTGTCATTTTCAAAGGATTTTTATGGAGAAGTGCGGATGTGCCTTGGACAGGGCTGGTGACAGCTTATCTTTTCATGGATTTGTAACCGTGTCTTGCCATGCAAACCGCATTTAGCGCAGTTGGCACATAAAGGTGGCCTGGCTCCAAAATGGCCATGACACGAGGTTCTTTGGCCATCTTGCCCCTTTGCCTTCCCCAGGTCGAGCTGACTCGGGGCAGTCCTTATTTATGCATGCATTCTCCCACGAAACGCCAAGCTTTCGCAGGCTTCTGCATGCCTTGTGGGTGTGCCCCCAGGATGTGTGCTGGACTGTCTAGTTACAATCCAGATCCTGGGTGCCAGAGAGTCTGGTGTGCTGTGAATGCTTGGGACCACCGTGGTCCGTGATTGGTCCACGTCTGGTGTGCCTGTATGTGAGCAGATCCTCTTCGTTTTGGCGCGAAGGCGATTCCGGATAAGAGAAGGCTCCAAACACCCATACCGGGTCGATCTTTTGAGTTCTCACTGAACCTAGGATAGGATCCAAGCATCCTGAAACTAAGAAGGTGAGTCGAGGAACCGCTGGTGACCCGCTGGAAGGTTTGGCACCCTGAGCCCGCTGTTGCCCCGCTGGACCCCTCTGCATCTGATCGAACTAGGTCTGCGAAGACGCTTTGACCGCTTTGACCGATTGGAATAGTGGGTCTAACTATTCTCTGCACCTTCATCAAACCCTGCAAGTAAGCCTTCTCAGAAGTGTCCATGGGCCAACCATGGGCTGAACGGCTTGCGCAGGACCTTTGCTCTGACACCGCCATCCAGGCTGGATTATTGCAAAGCCCTCTATATTGGTTCCAATAAATCCATTATCAGGAAAATCCAAACTCTCTAAAATAACGCCCTCAGACGAGCCCACGGCATAGCCAGGAGAGAACACATCTCTGAGATTAGGCGACAAAACAATTGGCTCTCGACTAATGACAAAATCCAGCTAAAAACTGCGTCACTTATTCACAAATCCTTGAACAAAACTGCGCCTAGCCATCTCTGAGAGATTCCACAGAAGGACATCTACTAGACCCTCTAGACTAATCTACACCAACTGCCTCACCATTCCCAGATTCAAACTAGTAGATTTCCCGTCAGAGCGGCTCAGCTATGGAACTCCTTGCTGCCCTCACTCCGAGTGGATCAATCATACCAGAACTTTAGATTTAACTGTGTTAACTTGCTTAACACAACAGATCATTTAGACCTGCCTCCCTCACCACTTTGTACATAGTCCTTTATGATGCTGCCCTTTGTTCTAAACATAGCACTCCCTGCTCTTGCTCCCATTTATGTTTGTTATGACTTGTAATTGCTACCTTTTGCCCGACTGCTCTATTTTTGCTTGCCATGTGTAACTTATTTCTGTAACCTAAGCTGTGAATTTCCTTGTAACCTCTGCACCCTGATACATTCGGGTCTGGTGTGCAATACAAATAAACAAACCCTTGTAACTTGGTACATCACAAGCTCTGTGTTCACAGCCCTCTCGCACCGAATTTCATACACTTGGCATTCCCAGGTCTGGAGTAAAGAGAGAGCGTCCGATCCGGCATACACGCGGTTACCGAGTCGCCTAGCCGTGGTGACTAACTTTGCAGGTGCCTTGCAGCTTTGCCCCTCTGTGCCCTGAAGCCTGCTACAGTGAAACTGGCCTAATTCATCTATCAGGAGTGGAGAAATTGCCACTGTCCCATTTGGGAATCATCGCTGTAACTTGCAGCATAGCCGCGAAACTGCTGCATTTGAACCTGCAACCAAAGTGGACCTGACTGCCAAAGTTTGGTCCGGAGTGCTAATGGGGTCTGTGAGTACTTGCAACCCTTACCAGTGGCCCCTACCGCATCCACTTGTTTTTACGCACAAATGTCACCTGAGGGCCACTCTCCTTTCCACAGATAGCCTGAGCTGTCGAACCATTCCCAACTCCTGGAACCCATTCTGCCCTCTTGGAGAGACCCTCCACGAATAGTGGGAACTTATTCTGCATAACCTCACCCGCCTTCCTGAGCTGCTACAGACTCTACAAAAGACCCAATTTTGCGCCTTCTGCACTATCGCGTGCACCAGCACCTGAAAGTACATTTGAGCACTGGGATCCTCTCATCGTAGGGACTGGACTGCCTTTCAGTAGGTATTGAACTTTGCAGAACTGCCTAAAGATAATTTGCACTGCTTGTTTCCTTCTCTTGCAGGTTGTGGACCCATTCTGTGCATTTAACCATTTAGGCCACTTGGAATTGTATATATGTATTTTAGTAAGATTGTGTTGGTTTCAAAGTATTACTGTTGATTATTACTGTGTTTTGAACTTCAAAGGCCTTGAATAAATGTATTTGTATTGTTAAGGATTTCAATCAGGCAACACACACATTGGTCTCGGCCTAGTATGTAGCGCACAACTGAGATGCTTTTCTCCTTATTTTATGCAGATTCAGTTTGAGATGGTACACAACTCGTATCACACCCCCTTTTCAAATACCACGGGTTACAATGGACCATAAACCAGGCTGGTTGGTAAAATGCAATATATATATATATATATTTATTTATTTATTTATTTTAAAATTCAAAATAAATCATACAATTTTTAAAATGGGGCAGCAATCACCAATGGGGTGATAATTACAACCTTCTAGTGGAACATATACCAAACACCAGGGAATTGGAGCACTTTTTGATTTAGGAAAGATAGCATCTGAGTTAGGATTTCCCCCTGCAATATTCCCTTAACCCACAAATAATCATTTATGAATGGATAGAAAGACACAGCAGGTAATCAGGAATAGGAGGCAGAAAGCTGAATCAAAATCCGACCTTCCCTCACCAAATAAGAGTGGAAAACGGATTTTAAACCCCTTGCAATGTTATGAAATGACACTCGCAAATGAACAAATAATTAATGTGCGGTTAAAACTTTAAGTTAAATACAATTTCTCACTAAAGCAACAATCCATAGACACTAGCAATCACCAGCAATGGATTACCAAGAACATACAATGGAAAACTGTGTGGAAAGTTTAAAACGGATTGCAGCAAAATGACACGTGTAAAAGTTACATTTCCTTTCGATTTCCGTGTAAATTTACTCAAACGGTTTATTAAAAAAACAGGTGAAATATTGCAAATCATGATGCGGTTTTTAGTCTGGGGGATACAGGTATATCTCAGGTGAAAGAATGGGGGTAGCTGGTGAATTGAGAGAGATTTAGAATGTAGAGTGAGGTTTGTTTTTAGGAAAATATAGGAAAATATAGCAGTGAAAAAAGAGAATCGGTTTTAAAAGTGTATACCCCTTTTCTTTAGGGAAAATTAATTTATTTAAACACTATCACTAATGAATTAGGATCTATGCAAGACAGAAAGGAAGAGAAAAGTGGTGCCAACACTTGGAGATCAAGGGGAGGGTTGCACGGATAATTCTGACAGTTTTAACAAGTTACCAGGATAAGGATAGGATGGCTTAGAGAGTGGGATAAGGACAAATGCAAGACAAAGTAGACTATGGGTTTCTATGGGGTAGGGATTATACTTGCAGTCCACTTTTAGTTTGGGATTTTGGACCGTCAGTGGTTCTGGTCACTACACGGCAGTGCGCCTGGCAAAGGACAGCTGGGCCGAAGACAGCCGGACAGGTCGGGTCACCGGATGGTAATTCTGGTCGCTGGATGGCACAGGTACCTCTGGATGCAGTTGGTGGGCAAGCAGCTAGTGGGCAGCAAGCCAGGCTGGTTCAGGATGCATGAACCAAAGGAGGGTTCCCAACATATATCTGCAAGTTTCTAACAGAAAACCTACTTCAAAACAAAACTGAAGCTTGGGCTGAGGTGGGAAGTTACCCCATCCTCGCCTTAAAAAGAAAAACAAGAAAGACTAAGGACCTGTATCTTAATTAGGTCATGAAGTAAAACCCTTGCAGATGTATCAATTATCCGAAAACTTAAATAGCTGACAACGAAATCAGTCAAACTGTTGAAATTATTTTCAAAACATAAATATTCATATTTAATCCAAACATTTTTCTACACGTGAACACATTTTATATCATTAAACGTGATTCATGTGGCAATACATATAATCAATTTTAAACATTAAAAACCAAGAACAAAATAACAAAAGATGTGAATCAATCCAACACTTAATTGTTATAAGATACCATAGGTTCATAACATAAATTGCCTCACTTAAGAACTCTATGTAAATAAGTTGACTGTACAAAGAGTGAGGCGAAGGACCACTATTTGCTAGCTCAACAAGAACATAAATCTGTCTGCGGGTCTACGTCAAAAGGACCTACACGAACGACAATATAAAATGTGTTGCTAGTCCTTATACGGTATCACAGTAATAAACTCATATAGTGGGTGCCTAATATAAATCTCAGGCAGCTTCTCCGTATGATTGATTGACGTTTCGGCTGATGTCTAAAATTCTATGACCAACGCCTTCTTCAGGACCCATAGACAATTGCTTTGCGGGGACCCTGCATATAAACATAAACCTCTAATGAATATGTATTTGTCTTAATTAAAAATGACAGAGTATAGTTTAAAAAAATTGCAATACAAGGAAGCAAAAGGGAAAATAGAAGGGTAAGACCCCACACAATGGAGCATTGGAGCAGAAATTGCAAGCGGTGGGGGGACTAACCTTTCCACATTTCTGAGCTAGTCTGCAAGTGGTCGGAGGATCACGATGGAATGGCGAAAAGGAGTGAGTATCTCCAACTGAAATAAAATACAAGAGATGAAGTCTATCTCCAAAGTATACAAAGACATAAATAAATGCTAAAAATAGCTGTAATCAAAATCCTAGTGTGTCATAAAGGCAAAAGCAGACCATAGCCTAAATACCTGAACATACATATTAAAAAGTCGATTAAAAACTGTGCCTTGACCCAAAAGAAAAAAGGAGGGGGAGGGACGACTCACCCGTAGTCGAATTAAAGAAAATTCCAAAATGATGACGGTGAGTCCGCAGAGTGTAATGTAGTTCTCAACTGAAGCTGCAGGTAAAAACTCAGTCGGGCCTCTGTGCATTCCCATGAAAAAGTGGGGGAGAGAGCAGTACTCCGCTGTAGAAGGTGGAACGTTCGTAATTTCCTAAGAACATATTGCAGCAGAGCTGTGAACGTTGGAGATCGTGGGGCAAATCATCCGGGCTTGAGTGAAAAATAGCATTTAAAGGTGGATGCCTAGAAAGGGCGCAAAAATGAAGAAAAACAAAACCAATGATGAAGAGGGCAGGGCACGTGAAAGCGAAAAAAGCTGCAAAGTCGTAAGAGAGAGACATTCAAATCAATAAATCACAGATGAAAACCTCCCAATATACAGTGAAGCCCAGAGCTAGAACAGGGCCATGTTATATACGAGCCTGTAGGCATAAATATTGTGCATCTCTACAGAGCGAAGGAGATACAAGAGTAAAGCTCACCTTCAAAACCAAATGGATGGCATTCTGTCCGTGTGCGAAACATGCAGAAATGAGAAGAGATCACACGAACGGGTCAAAGCAACGCGAACGCGTCCCCGGTGCCAACAAGTAAATGGCAGCGAGCCTCAGGACAGAAAGCGTTCTTATAAAAATAAGAGCTTGATCCGAGGCCATAGTCCTAATAGGTGGGACATCAGGTTGTGAAAACAAAATCAAAATATCGAGGCTAAGTACCCCAAAAGGAAATACACCGAACACGGGTTACAAAGGAACATACAAAGTACTTTATTTTATACTGAACCAGTTACAAAAACAGCAAAATCAGATAGCTATCGGCCCTAAGTACAACACAACAAACTCCAGCGTGGTTCAGTGTGTTCAGTGAGAGACGACGTACATTAGAATGCATTCGCTTTTTATACACTTGGTGGGCACGATGTCCAGCCCCACTTCGAGTTTATATTCCACTTAATACATCACTGATCTAGGGTTCGTGCCAAGTCGCGAACAACCGCATATAACTGGTTTGCCTTTAATACATGTATCAACAAGCCTATGCAATAACTGTGTATTCTAAGATTTTCCATGCAGGCCTTCTCAAACATTAATACAATGTAGTTAAACAGATGTTCTACGCTCAGTATTTGAATACATTGTTTCAACATATGCTCGTGGATTAGTTTCATTGCACGAGTAATCCTTTTACACACAGATCAACGAAGGATAAGGTCTCAGTTCATGACCTCAACAAGTGGCCTGCAGGCAAGTTACATATTAGCTATGTACAGAGGTCAAGACGGCCATGTTGTATTCTGGAATGACATCGTCCACCATTTTAACTCACAAGGTGATTTTTACAAAGCGAATCCTAAAATTGCGGATTGACCTAAAATTGCGGCTTATGTTTTAAGGTCAGGACCTTGCAACATGGATTCTTTTGCAAGCAACTTTCGAGCAGCTTGGCGTAGGCCAATATTAATATATTTATTGCAATAGGAGGCACGATATAATTTTACTTTTGACAAACCCTCCTTTTGGCCTATGCCAAGTGCTGAAACTACTTTGGATCTCCTTTCAAATAACTCCATGTATCATCGTCCATGCACCCTGAATCACTATCGGAAATATCTATTGCCATTAGATCATTTGCTAAAATATCTTTCAACACATATTCTTTGGAAGTTTTATTCGGGGCATACATTTTATGTCCTATCAAACCTATTGCTTGTGCGCAACATCCCCCTAGCATCGAACACATACCAGGTAGACACTGAATACAGCAACAAAGAAACAGGATTCCCAAAATAATTAGCAAGACCGAAAGTACCTTCCAACCCAAGATCGCAAGAAGTCCCAGAACCAAGCGCTTAGATCCCAGTTTCCCTCAGGTACATGCACTTCGGAACTAAGGACGTGCAAATTCTCCCCAAATTGGGGAGCAATCTGGTGCGAAAACACAGCAAGCGGACCCCACTAATTTACACACTCCACCACGCTCAGCCAGAATGACATCTGATGCCATTCGGTTTTGAAGTGCTACTAATCTTATCGCCTTTTGTTCTAACGTCCTATTATACAGTATGTCCATGGTCCGGTTGATGGTTCTCTCCAGTACTCTCGTTAGTTTTCTGATATCTTCTGAATTCGCTATCTGCCCCCAAAATGGCACAACTGATTTGGCTATATCTCCCAAGATATGTGCTGGGGTGTCTCCATTCTCACCCCGCCGTGGACGAGCCTTCGAAACTTCTCTTGTACTAGCTATAAACACCCCAGGTAACAGGATCCCTAAATAACAGGTTCCCTGCCAATCCCTGGGCAACCATGGGAATTCTACATTATCGTAGACAAAGTAGATAGGTTCGCCTACATACAAAGGTCTGTTTTCCCCAGTCAAATTTGCAACGTTAGCACAACCTAGAAAATTTCCCATTGACTGAGTTCCATTCCTCTGTATGCAAAAAGAAACTGAATCGGTGCTATGATTAACAGTGTAAGGAGGAGGCATGGCATCCTTATTGCCTATTGGAGCCATCTTAAAGGAAATCCAAGATTGGAAAGGACGAGACAGTTTATCAGAAGGCCTAATAGAAGCAACATTCGGTTTACTCCTGTTTGCGAAAAGCGAGCATCCCAGGGGAGTCAAAACACGTTTCTCAAAACTATTCAAATTGGTGCCATCAAAGTTCCCAGAGATGCTATCATTCCACCGGCCAAAGAACAGTGCTCTAAGAGAAGCATAGCAAGCAGTTGTCAAAGGTAAAGGATGAATATACCAACCTAGCCCCTCATCCCCGTGTTGCGGTAAATGTGAGCAGACCCAGCAGTTAGATCTATTAAAAATGGCATGCATAGCATTCATGATAAGCAGTAGAGTATTATTGTGGTACCTTTTTCTGTGCTGAGAATCCCTAGAGGATCGAGTATGCAAATGTACAAAGGGAGTAGGAACAATAAGTGCACTTTCAGTGGGCAACAAAAGCTCTAAAGAATGAGTTTCCTTGAGGTACCATAATCCTAAGGCAGCGACTATTAAAAACCCAAATATCATTATAAAAATACAGCAATACATTTTCGGGGCCCAGGCATTTTGTCCATTGTCCCGGTTGGTCACCCCCTTATTTACAAGTCCCATACGAGCGGTAGCACTAGCAGGCATTGTAGTCTTCAAATTGATACCCCAAAGTTCGTTGCTGGCGACCTCCCGATCGAGTGACTTAGTCCTTCCACAAGCCTAGCCAGCAGAATTCCCTTTCTCAAATTTGGGCAAAAAAAAAACAAGCCCTCGATGATCCATTTCTTCTTCAGATGCACAGCAAAACCGTGCCGTAAGTCTATTTCCTCGGGCGTAGATTGTACCTTACTTTTCCCGGTACTGATTGATCCGGAAACAATATGTTGTCACTTCCTGCTGGAAGCAACGTATCGGAAGCAAGTGAAGGTGCTGAATTCGAAATAGCAGTTTCCGGATGCAAAATTTTTGGAGAGCATGGAGACAAAATGGCAGCTTCCCCAAGCCTCACGGGCTCGGAGAGATTCTCCGACACACTCTCAGTGCTACTTACTGCTTTGGGATCGTTGGTTGCAGTATCAGTGAGGGGTTCTGTTTCTTCTGTAACGTGTGGCACAGGGTGAGGAAGTTTCTTGACGTGGGACGTGTGGATCCAGTTCTTTCTCCCAGCGACCCACACCGCTGTCTGGGTGACCAACAGGACGTGGAATGGCCCACGCCAGCGAGGCAAGAGGAGCACTTGAAAGATTTGACGAGCACCCAGCTTCCAGGCCGTATGCTGTGGCCCGGGACCCCGTATCGCACAGGTAAAGCTTCTCGTATCTGGTGATAAATCAAATACAGGTTTTTAGTCAACTGGCTACAAAAATCTGAAAGTAATACATTTTCAACATTTCTTAATGAGTTACATTTAGGAAGGTTCCAAATATTGGCAGGTCTCCCCATTACCACCTCAAATGGAGAGAGCCCAGTCTTAGTTTGAGGGGTTGTGTGCATGGATAACAACACAATCAGTAAGGCGTCCGGTCATTTTAGTTTGGTGCTGGCACACGTCTTAGCGAGCTTGTTCTTGATGATACCATTGTGTTTTTCTACTAGTCCGGCGCTCTGCGCATGTTTGGCCGAATGGAACCGTTTGTCAATTCGTAATGCCGTACATATCTGCAGAATTACAGCAGCGACAAAATGTGGACCATTGTCCGACCAGATAACTCTTGGCAAACCGAACCGCGGGAAGTACTCTTTTAACATGGTTTTCGCAGTGATCATGGCTGTAACATCTTTGACAGGGGAAGCCTCAACCCATTTACTAAAAGCACAGATAACCACCAGTACATATTTCTTATCGCATCGTTCCATTTCAATAAAGTAAACATGGATCACTTCAAAGGTGACAGAGGGTGGCCCAAAACTACCCCTTGGAGTTACTGTCCCTTTTCCCACATTGTGTTGTAGGCAAATCATGCATTCCTGGATGTAGCGCTGGGCAATTTTTGAATTTTTGTCATTTACCCAAACTTTCTCTAACATTTTTGTCATCTTCTGGGCACATACATGCGTAGGTCCATGGGCCATGATGACCATCATCATGACATATGCATCAGGGAGTAGCCATTTCCCTTCTACTATGTCCACCCAACACCCGTCATCGTCCACTTTCCCCAAGCCTTCAGCCCACCTTTTGGATTCTTCTAACGTGGCATCAGCTTGTATATCCCGTACAGACCCAACACCCTCATCTATTGCATAAGCATCTACAGACTCCCTTGAAACATACATCTCCGTAAGGAGATCGTTAGCAGTTTGCCTAGCTACCTTATCAGCGAAAGCATTCCCTTTCCCTATATCATCTGTAATCTTTCGATGTGCTGCAAATTTCATAACTGCTAACTGAGTAGGGAGCGCAAGCGCTGAGAGTAGTTGTACTATTAGGGAGCCATGTTGAATTTTGGTGCCATGCGAAGTTAGGAACCTTCTCTCTGACCAAAGTGTCCCAAAGTTGTGAACCACCACAAAGGCATACTGACTATCAGTATATATATTTACTGCAAGCCCTTCGGAAAGTTCACAAGCTCGGGTCAATGATATAATCTCTACGGCCTGCGCAGAATTATGCGTGATTTTTAGTTTCCACAACCGTGCTCAATGTAGTGATCGCATAAGCAGCTGTGGATGTTCCATCCGGAAGTTTGAAGCAGGAGCTGTCACAAAACAGATCTCCTTGCGGATTATCTAAGGGAGTATCTTTCAAATCAATTCTACCCTTTGTCTCTTGTTCGGTCGTATACAAACAATCATGTGGCACTTCATCGCCACAAGTAGTATTTTGCGGGAAAGGTAGGAGTTCAGCCGGATTAAGAACACGACACCTCTTAATTTGAATGTGAGGAGCAAACAAGATCAATTCATAGCTTGTGAGCTGTGCAGGAGTGAGGTGTTGCATTTGAGTTCGGTTCAGTAGAACATCTACAGAGTGAGGCACCATCAGTGTTAGATCATGGCCTATGACCATTCCCTCACTCTGTTTTCCAGACGCAGCAGCAGCAGCGACAGCTCGCAAACATCTTGGCAAAGCGCATGCTACAGGATCAAGGGCAGAAGAAAAGTAACCACACAGCCTATTCTTCCCTCCATGTTCCTGCGTTAATACAGCCAAAGCACATCCATCACATTCATGCACAAACAACACAAAGGCCTTTTCATAGTTTGGTGTGCCCAAAACTGGTGCAGAGCATAATGCAGTCTTAAGCAAGTCAAACGATTGCTGGTGTACCGCGTTCCATGGCAATGGCGAAGAAATGCCCTTCTTTGTCAAAGCCAACATCGGTTTGATCACTAGTGAAAAATGTGGGATCCACAACCTACAGTAAGAAGCCATACCTATCAAGGCTCTAACTTCCTTCTGTGTATTTGGGACAGACATGCCAGAAATGTGTTTTATTCTTTGGTGTCAATCTTCCTCCCTCCTTTGACAGGAGATAGCCTAAAAAGGCGACCTCCTGACAACAATATTGAAATGTTTTAAGCCAAGCTTTGTGACCATGCTTAGCTAGATGGATAAGTAATAACACAGTGCCCTCCTTACAGGCACTCTCAGAGTCAGCAGCTAGACCAAGTCATCTACGTACTGAAGAAAAGTACAGGTAGAGGGCAATTCAAGGGTATCAAGTTGTTCCTTCAAAGCCCTACTATAAATGCTAGGACTCTCCATGTACCCTTGTGGTGCACGAGTAAATGTGAATGAGCGTCCCCCTAAGGTGAATGCGAACAAATATCTACTATCCTTGTGTATAGGAATACTAAAGAAGGCATTCTTCAGGTCCACAACACTAAAGTAAGTAGCAGTAGCTGGAATCATGGTTAGGATTGTCGTTACATCAGGCACAATTGGAAATTGTGGTGCCACGACTTTATTAATGGCAGGTAAATCAATTATGAAACGGAATGGAATTGCATTATCGCCTTTCTTGTACACGGGTAAAATCGGACTGTTACACAAACTCCTGAAATTTCTTCAATCACCCTGCGATGCACAAAATCGAAAACAATGCATTTCAAAGCTCACTCGCCCTCAACTGAAATCTTATACTGAGGAATGCGTGGCAGCTCAATTCCATGTTTCAAAACTATCTTGACAGGTTCAATCTGTAAAACACCGACAACGTTGTCTTCGACAGCCCACAAGCTCTCTGGTACATTAATGAATTCTGAAGGCAAAGGTCTAGTCAAGAATTGCAAGACAGAAAATTGCTGTGGTGAAATTGTCAAGCGTACTCCATCAGAAGAACAATAAATCACTGCATTTAATTCTTTAAACAGATTCAACCCCAGCAAGTTCTCTCCACAATCCGAAGTCAACAGAAATGGACAATGGTCTGTAAAGGGACCCAAAGAAATAGGTACCGGCAAAGAAACCGGACAAACAACTGCTGTACCAGAAAACCCTACAGAAACATTGGTTTGCCCTGACAGTGGAATGTTTGGAACCCGTGAATGATCAATGGAACACTTCTGTGCTCCAGTGTCTATCAGAAACTGATGTTTCCTATTTCCCACCACCATTTCAACATAGGGACCTTTCTGATTGACGGAAATAGGTGTAGGTTCCAAACCCTGCTTCGGGCAATCCTAACGAAACAGAATATCATCGAAAGGAAGCTCTTCAGATAAATATGCAGCGGAAGGATGATCAAATATGTTCCTGGTGTCCACACTCGGAATCTGATTGTCCTGCGAGAAAGGTTGCTGAGGGTCCTGTGTAAACTGACCTCTACCAGGGCCCCCTACACCCGGGTGACCTCTGGATCGCCTACCCATATTTCCAAATGTATTATTTGACCTTTGTTGAAGGACGGGGCATTGTGCTCGCCAATGTCCCTCTCGATGACAATAAGCGCACTGGTTAATGTTCACAGGACCCAAGGGCACATTCCCCTCCCGGACATACTGACCTCTAACCTGAGAACTACCCCCTCTGGGGCCTCTAACAATTTGCTGCAATAGCACTTTAGTTTTCAGATCGCCTTTTCGTTTTTTCAACCCTATCTTTTTCATTATTGACACGGTTCTCGTAGTACTGAGCCATGTGCAGTACTTCTGATTGTGATTTCGCCTGCAAGCGCTCTCAGAAGACATTTGTAACTGGATGTCGGGTAGCAATCCACGCACAAATTTGTCCACGAACAACCTTTTCCCAGACTCTGTGCGTAGGTCTTGTCCACTGAATTCCGAGAATACCTGTTCGAACCGTTTAAAGAACTCGGTAGCACCCTCAGGCTTTCCTTGGACAGAGGCCGTAAGTTTGTCATATATAATTCTTTTTTCTGGAATTATAGTTTTTAATTTTGCAATAATTCTATCAGGCAAAGTTAGTATCACCTGAGGCGGTCTTTCACCAGCTGGCCCTTCTCCATCGAGTCTAGTTATATTCACCCATGTATCTCCCAACCCTGGTACGTCGTCAATAGTTCTAACTTGTTTCTGTAGATCTATGGGCAGGAGTACAGGGAATAACAAATCAATATCGCCTAAGGTGAATACTGAGGATTGCAAAACGGACTCTATTTCTTCATAGAATCCTGTCGGATTTTTCCTAATATCAGGAATGGATTGTCTAATAGTGTTCACTTCCTGTCGTGAAAATGGGACGTGAACGAACTGTGATACATAATGTGCGGGAATGTCCACAGCAGGTGTACCTGCTGCAACATTAGCAGGAATCTCAACCTTTGGGATAAATGTCGGAGATACCTCTCTCATATGCAACTGAGAAGTAGGAGACTCCGAACGCTTACTAAGCAACAGAGCTAAATCGAGCGCTAAAACAGTCGAAGTGTCAAGTGAAATAGCTCTCTTGTAAATACTCAATAAATCTGTGGGGCAACTAATCTCTATCATTACCTGTATCACTTTCCTCTTCATTTCTGGCGTATACTGACTATACGTGTCATATACTTCAACAGGAGTTATTGACATATCCGAAATCCATCTAAGTGCATCTTTCGTACAAATTCGTGCTTCCTCAGATATAGATTTAGGACAAGGAAGGAACCGTTTCTGTACATACATATTTTCCTCCTCGTCATCCTCATTCTGTAACTTTTCTAACTCCTTTCTATACCCAAATAACCTCTCGACATGCTCATTTACCTTCTCCACAGTGTCTCTAGAAAGCGCTAGAGTATTTAGATCGCTTAACCCTTGCGGGAGATCGGCATTATTTAATCTTCCCCACATTATACATAACTGAATCCCTAGACCTTCAATAAAAACATTTTTCTCAGGAAAATTATCCATATTACAAAGTGTGGCAAAAACACTAGCTTGATCATCCTTCTCCATACAATGCTTAGCCCATGCAATTAACTCATGTTTCTTCTCCAGTGGTACAGTATTGCGAGTGGCAACCTTTGACCCTGCACCTCGATCGATTACAAGCGGCTCAGGACCACTTGGAAGAGAGGGAGCAGGCAAACTCGATGGAGGCACTGTAACTGGTGCGATAAAAAAAGGTGGGGAAGCTGGAGGAAGGGGAACATTAGGAGGAACAGGAACAACAGGAACGATAACAGGTAGAACAGGAATAACAGGTGGAAGAGGCAAGCCAGCAGGAAGAGGAACATACGGAGGTAGCGCAGAAGCACCAGGCCTTCGTTCATTTAATAATGTGTCAATAAACTCATCAGAAACATGAAGATCTTTAGAAGGATAGATTTTCTGAATACCGAGTGAGAAAGCCCTATCCATATTTTTAGTCGCCTCAGACTGTTTGTCCTGATCATATAACAACGCTTTTTCAGCGTTCGTTTTATGACGGCGCGCATGTTTCTCTCTGCTTTTAAGTTTTTGCAACACTTCTTTTTTCCAATTCTGCAAAACATCAAATGCTGCAGGTCTAGCCTTTTTCTTTAATAGAATTTACTCTAAATACTCAATACGAGGGATTTCAAAACTACCATTGATTGGCCACTGAAGTTCGGAGGCATGTCTGGTTTGTCTGTGCCAAATGTCATTAAATACTATACTTCCAATGCCATGCTTACAGTACATAGTACATGCCGGCGACCCCTCCTGTAGTGCTGGACGGCTAAATTCCAAAGATTGTCTATCACTGCGGAATAATGCCCTAAAGCAGGTAGACAATTTCCCAAGCATATCTCAAATGCTTGGTGTTACCTGGTCAATAATTGTGTCTGCAGATACAATGCGCCAAATTCAAATTGTCAGGATTAAATGAAGAATCAGTCACGACTCACCTGACCAAACCTACGGAGGTCCGATCGGATTTCAAAGAATCTTACCTCACTAATCTTACCTCGTGTATGGTGATTTTGACAAATCCGCCCTCCTCGATAAGTGGACCCTCGTCAAGATGCCATCTCGGACCACACACTTATCGTCCAAGGATCGGGTCGTGCAGCGCAGCGCTGCTGAGGTGTTGCGTCTCGTTCAGTAGGGCCCCTTATGTTACACCGTCCGATCCCGGTCCGATAGCGTGCGTCAACCTTCAACAATCCGGCATCAATCTTGAGAGTCCCTATTCGGGCGCCAACTGTGAAAACCAAATCAAAATATCGAGGCTAAGTACCCCAAAAGGAAATACACCGAACACGGGTTACAAAGGAACATACAAAGTACTTTATTTTATACTGAATCCAGTTACAAAAACAGAGCAAAATCAGATAGCTATCGGCCCTCAGTACAAAACAACGAACTCCAGCGTGGTTCAGTGTGTTCAGTGAGAGACTTTGTACATTAGAATGCATTCGCTTTTTATACACTTGGTGGGCATGATGTCCAGCCCCACTTCGGGTTAATATTCCACTTAATACATCACCGATCTAGGGTTCGTGCCAAGTCTCGAACAACCGCATATAACTGGTTTGCCTTTAATACATGTACCAACAAGCCTATGCAATAACTGTGTATTCTAAGATTTTCCATGCAGGCCTTCTCAAACATTAATACAATGTAGTTAAACAGTTGTTCTATGCTCAGTATTTGAATACATTGTTTCAACATATGCTCATGGATTAGTTTCATTGCACAAGTAATCCTTTTACACACAGGTCAACGAAGGACAAGGTCTCAGTTCATGACCTCAACAAGTGGCCTGCAGGCAAGTTACATATTAGCTATGTACAGAGGTCAAAGACGGCCATGTTGTATTCTGGAATGACATCGCCCACCATTTTAACTCACAGGGTGACTTTTACAAAGCGAATCCTAAAATGGCGGATTGACCTAAAATTGCGGCTTACATTGTTTTAAGGTCAGGACCTTGCAACACAGATTCTTTTGCTAGCGACTTTCGAGAAGCTTGGCGCAGGCCAATATTAATATATTTATTGCAATAGGAGGCACGATAAAATTTCACTTTTGACAAGGTGGGCGTAATGATGCTGGCCAAAAAAACCTGGCAGGGAACGTTCGATAGGACACACCCCCCACGCAGGGAGAGGAGTCGCGGCTGGAACTAATGCCACCAATGAAGAACTAATGCCAAAATAAAGAAAGGGGCAAAACAAAACCTACAACCGCAAGTGTTTCGCTCAAAAAAGAAAATGAATGAAAATGAAGAAGAGCAGCTGGAGTAAATAGCATCGTGCCTCGGATCAGAATACGTGTCAGGAGTCTAGGCGGAGTGTACAGGGCAGAGGCTATCTCTCACTGTATGCAAGTAGATTAAGGGAGATTCCGGAGGCAATGCTAGCATATAACAGATTAAAGGTACATACCAAGCTGTTAGTTGAAACAGGTATTCACAGGAACTGCAGGAGCAGGCTGTAAACAAACAGAGAAAAGGCAAAGACAAGAAAGTACACTGGGCAACACGGAATGATCAGAAATAATGGTGTACTGGAATATAAGGGGTCTCCAGGGATTAAGGAAAGCACTTGAGATAGGTACCATCAGATTACTCTTAACAACAGTCATACAGCAACGTCATGACTTGGGCGTGCCGAGGAAACTGTTGTACTCGGTGCAAGGGTAAAACTGAAAGACCATATACTGAGGCAGGTACGACTTCAACGGTCTAGGTGAAGGCAACAGAAGTCTTCCCTTATCTGATCTGAAGGGAGACCAACCCAGAGTCACATTGTAAAACGGATTCAAGTGGAGACACCACAGTGGACCAAGATGTATACAAGTAGAAAGCAGTGTTCAAAGAAATAACCAGGTACAGGACAGGATAGGGTATCAGGAGCTAGAACAGGCAGGTTGCAAGGCACGGAGTCCAGAGGAACGGGGCAGAAGGCAGAGGAGTGTGGCAAGGCTGCCAGGCAGGGAAGCCCAGGGGAGAAGGGCAGAAGGCAGCGGAGTGCGGCAAAGCCGTCAGTCTGGAGCCCAGAGGAGCAGGGCGGAAGGCAACAGAGTGCGGCAGAGCCGTCAGGTGGGAGCGCAGAGGAGAATGGCGGAAGGCAGCGGTGTGCGGCAGAGCCGTCAGGTGGGAGCCCAGAGGAGCAGGACGGAAGGCAGCGGAGTGCGTCAGAGCCGTCAGATGGGAGCCCAGAGGAGCAGGGTGGAAGGCAGCGGAGAGTGGCAGAGCCGCAAAGTTGGAGCCCAGAGGAGCAGGGCAGAAGGATGCAGCAGACTGGAAATGGAGCTGCAAGCATCAACAGCAACAGGAATCAAAAGGCCAAAAGAGGATTTCCAGGAAAGATCAAAAACTGGTAACAGGAGCACCAGCACAAACTCCCAGTGGAAGCAGTTGACTGACAACTGCTTCTGTTCAAAGTGAGCTTATAAAGGCCCTCCCGGCCAGCAGGCCAGCAGGGTGGAGCTGATTGCAGACTCTGGCAGCTGTGTTCAATTAAGCCCAGCCCTGGCTTCAGTAGCCTGCAGCAGTAGCAGCAGTGGTTTCTATTCAAGTGCTCTCAAGCTCTCTGCAGCCTAGCCTGCAGTAGCTTGGAACAGGTGAATGCAATCGGGCCCTCTGCAGCTCTTAGTAGCTTGCTGCAAACAAATGTATTTAGTATGCCTCCTCCAGCCCTCTGCCTTTTGGACAGCATACATATCCCAGAATGCAGCTGCTGGTTTAACCCAAAAGCCGGAATGGAACATGCAATTAGATTAGTCCAAAACTGCAGCAGTAAAACAAGGAAATAAAGGCAGAGGTGCATGTAGCGGTGCTGGGTGGCAGGCGAGCAGGATCGTGACAATACGTTGCTATAGAAACTAAGGCTGGGTTCAGAGCCTTGACCATGATTGGTGCGGCGTCAAATGAGCGTAATGACGCTAGCCGAAAGTACTACTGTGGGTATACAGCCGAAAGACCCCCCGCAGGGAGGAAAACCGTGGCTAAGAATGATGTCGCAGGAACAAACGAAATTTGAAGAGAAGAAAAGAAAAAACCACAAGCGTGAGTAGTTCGCCCAAAAATACAGAAGGAGGAATAAGTGAAATGAAAATAAATATAAGCATCAGGCACATTCAAATAAAGTCCCTCATTACGTAAATCAAATGGGGAAATGAATCCCAATAAAGGAAAGGGAAAAATATAAGTAAACATGCACAAATGTCAAGATGTATAAATCCACAAATGTTGAAGAACAGCAATAGGTAAATGCTGGAATTGCTGCTAAAAAAAGTTTGTACCTTTAGGTTATCAGATTGCAAAAGCCAGACAGGTAGTTTGTGATGAAGGGCTGTAAAACCTATTCAGAAATGTAAACTAAAATGAGTAAGTTCCAAATTACATAACATCCTCATTGCAAATGATATGCGTCTCCTATGATGAGGCTAGCTAGCCCACAACTAAGAGAGAGAAGATAGACAGTGCAAGAACATTAACAGTGGTACGGTAATTGGCTGAAAAATAGTGACACTGTAACACTTAATCATGTGTTCATAGTACCAGATGTATTTCATTTAAGCCTTCCTTTTCTGTATTCAAATGGTGAATCCACCATCCTTCTTTGTGGTCCAGAGTACCACGTATGTTGGGAGCATTCGCAATCACCTCTAGAATCCACCAGAGGATGTCATTGTGTGTGTGTTGTTTTTTCACATAATGTGCGACCATTGGTGCTGTTAGTGTCTTGCAACTGATTTTCGATCTATGTTCCGCAATTCTCTTGTGGACCGGTCTGCTGGTCTGTCCAACATATCTTTTTCCACATGGACACTGAATGCAGCATATAACATTAGGCGTTTTACAGTTTGAGAAAGGTTTAAATGTCCAATTTTTCCCTTTTATCTCAAAACTCTGCATTTTCTTGGTGTACTTGCACACACTACAAGTGCCACATGGAAAATGCCCCTGGATAGGTCTCATGTTCCATAGAGTATTCCTCCCACTCGGGCTAGTAAAACTAGCTCTAGTTAGATGTTCTCTCACGTTTTTAGATCTTTTCAATGCCATTAATGGGGTAGGTTAATTAGGTAACACTGTTTGGACGAGGGGCCACCATTTTTTGATAGTGGCCTTGATCTTGGTGGTGTGTCTGTTATATGTGTGTACACAAATGAGTTTATTTTGTGCCTGTTTCCTTATTTTGGGTATCAGAAGGGTCCGGGAGGGTCTCTCGTGGGGTGCATCTTACTCTCTTATGTGCATTCCTGATTATATGCTTGGGATATCCCATGGCCTTAATTCATCTAGTCTGCGTGCTTGTTCTTGATAGTCCTTAGCATCTGTACAATTACGTTGTATGCGTAACTATTGTCGATATGGCAAGTTATTACGTAAGGTGGTAGGATGATGGCTTGAATAATGAAGCAAGGTATTGCGATCAGTGGTTTTCTTGAAGACAGTGCATTTCTGTAGACCTTCATCAATCCAGATGGTTGAGTCAAGGAAGTTAATTTTCACTTGGCTCCAAGACATTGTAAACTGTATACTCGAGTTACATGTGTTCAGCCAAAGTAAAGATTCCTCTAGTACTTCTGGGGTGCCATGCCATATAAAGATCACGTCGTCAATGTAACGCTTCCACTCCTGGACCTTATCTCTGAATGGATTGTTTGCTGACAAAACGTGTAATCTTTCAAAATGGGCCATGTAAATAATGGCTGAACTATCCCTGCAACCTTACCCTTAATTTCTAGTGCTAGCGACCATCTCTTTAGTAATTTTGTCTTGTGTAATCCTAAGCCATTAGTCCTATTTCGAGTGATCGGACTAATTTCCGCAAGGGTTGGGCGCCGGGGTCACAGGGTTGAAATTGCGAATCAACCCTGGATCTTACTGTGTCCCTCTTTGGTGGGCTAGCCTGAATACTCTAGTTTAAAGTAAAACTGTTCTTGTCACAACTGATTTCCTTTCCTATTTCACGGTTTCATTTTACTCAAAGCGCACGTTTTTATATCTTGCATAAATCATCCAATTTACCAGCTAGAGAGTTACTTTCACTTCCAGAATATCCCTGTGATATTCCTCTATCCCCCAGCCCACAAACCGCACTCCGAATCAGTGTATTTCACCCGTTTTTATTCAAAACCGTTTGGGTAATTCCAGGCGGGAATTGAAAAATTGCAAAGTTTCCAACGTGTCATTTTGCTGCAATCTGTTTTAAACTTTCCACTCATTTTCAAATTGTATGATTTTGTTAATCCATTCTTCGTGATTGTTAGTGTCTTTGCATTGTTGCTTTATTGAGGAATTATATTTGCTTCAAGGTTTTTAACACACATTCATTATTTATTTGCCCATTTCAGAGCATCCTTTCATAAACATTGCAAGGGGTTTAAAATCTGTTTTTCTCTTATTTGGGATGTTAAGGTCAGATTTGGATTCCGTTTCCCGTTTCTTATTTCCGATTACCTGCTGCTGCTTTTTATCCAGAATTGATTATTTGTGGGTTGAGGGAACATTGCAGGGGGAAATTCTAACTTGGGTGCTATTTCTCCTAAATCAGAAAGTGCTCCTATTCTGCTGTGCTGTGTATATGTTCCACTAAAAAGTTAAACCCAGTGCATTGCTCCCATTCTCATTGTAATTATCACCCCATTGGTGATTGCTGCCCATATTAAAAATTGTCTAATGTCTTTTGAATTTTAAAATAAATAAATACATATTACATTTTACCAACCAGCCTGGTTCATGGTCCATTGCGACCCAGGGTATTTGAAAAGGGGGTGTGATATGAGTGGTGTACCATCGGAATATTGAATCTATATAATATAAAGGGATAAACGTTTGTCGTGCGCTGTATACTAGGCCGAGACCAAGGTGTGCGTCGCCTGATTGAAATCCTTAACACAATGATTGGATCCCCTTTTTGTGCCGTGATTAAATCAGCATCTGGGGTCTCTTTACTCCACTGGGCAGTTGAGAGTTCATTGTGAGCATTTGTGTGGGACCTAGTGATAGCAGTTACCTGGATTTCCCCCAACAGGGACTCGATCTCGAGGAGATCCCCCTGGATGGCTCTGGTTTTGGCCAGCTGATCAGCCAGGTAGTTTCCAGTTTTGTCTGGTCCCTCTATTCCTGTCATGATCCCTGCTTCCAAGGGGTCAGGACTTGCCTCACATCCTTGGAAGCAGGGCCATAACCTTGATCCTGGGTACCAGCCAGTCCCTATCGGGACCTTTTGGACCTTGTCCTGGCGCCAGTGGCACCAGGCTCATAAAGATGACCGGTCCCGGCGCTGGAAGAGCCGGGCTCATAATGCTTAAGAGTGCTTGGGTGGACCTACCTGCAGCAGACCATGCTGCTTACTTACCAGCTCGATGGTCTTCTGATCCTTCTCTGCCTGGAACTACTTTTCCTGTCTGGGTGGGGCAGGAGCCACTCCCTGGAATCAGAACACAGGAACTCTTTTCTTACCTGGGCGAGGCTGTGGAAGAAGACGCCTAAGCACTACAGAAGGCTATTTAAACCACACCCGATTGATGAAACGTGCTTCGCGTTATTCTGCATCTGCAGCAGGACGCTCACCGTGTCAGCTCCAGTCTTCCTGAGATTCTTCAGCTCCAGTTCCTGTGAAAACGAATTCCTTACCTGCTAGAGATCCGATCCTCAGCTGCACCTGCCAAGACAAAACAACAGGTTAGCAGAATTCATTTCGAGAGCAGCGCTCTTACTTACCAAATACGGCGGCATCTTCCAAAGCCTTCCGCCGCTTTCTTCGGCTCCCCACCGACATCTGCAAAGAAAAGGACTTGATTAAGCATTGCATTCTTGAATTGCTTACCTGCGCTCCGCACGTTCTGAACTTCAAGAAGCGCTGCATGCCGGCATCTGCAAAACAAAGGGAGACATTTTAAGGCGCATTCTAAACCAACCATAAACTTTCTACTTACGCGCTCGCACGTTCGCCGGCATCCATCTAGCAACGCTCTCTGCATCCACGATCTGCAAGGACAAAAGAGACTTTGAAGAGAAAGTGTGCTTTTGAAACAAACAGCAGTCATTTTACTTACGTGCACCGCGCTTCATCTTCTTCGTACATACGCGCTTGCACGATCCTGGGCACTTATTCATCAGCGTCCATTGCACCTAAACCTGCAGGACAAAGAGAAACATTAGAAAGGGTGACAGCAACCGGTCATCTTTCCTACTCACCTGCTCGCCGCATCATTCCTCTACAATTTCAATCTTGACACCCTGAGACTGAGCAAGGGACTAAATTAAGGGTGCTCCAATAACTATCAAGAAACCGCTCGTGCGGTAAACGGCGGTATCTTCCAACATCAACCTCTGCAATGAAGAGGATTGTCAGTGAACCAGTGAAGTAACTGGTGCTTGCGCCCCTGCAAAGACGCAGGATGGAGAGCCCGGCCTTAATATATCTAAGGTGAGCAAGCCACGCCCTTGGTTCGAATAAGAGGACTGAGGAAGGAGAAGTTCAGTCAATCCAGTTCCTAAATCCTTGTTCTTCCGTCTGCAGACACCTCACTCTACACGTCCGGTACATCGTGAGAAGGGGGCCAGCCCTAGGAGAAGGCCGAGATCTACGAGTCACACTAGAAGACACAGCGAGATCTACGAGTCACACTGAAGACACAGCGACAGCTCAGTCCAGCCCAGCGCCTCCGTGGAAATCAGGTGAGCGTTACAGAACGCGAAGCCCACCACAAATCCTCCACCCAGGCGCAATGGAAACCTCAGATACTGACCAACTAGCCCAGTTGCTAGGGGAATTAAGAGCAGAAGTACTAGCAGCGCGCCAGGAAATGAACACCCTAAGGAGGGAGCTAATTGTGTCCAAAGAGCGCACAGATGATCTTGCTAGACAGTTGTTACAAACGCAGGCGGGGCAAACACCGCTGCCGACCCCAGGTGGGGGTAATATCCCAGCGACCTCCACTAATCCTGTACAAATTAATCTACCTGGAAATGTGCCTTTGGCTCCACCCGAACGCTTCTCAGGTGATCCCAAAAGGTTTGCAGTGTTCATCAATCAATGTCGTCTGCACTTCCTGTGTAGGCCAGCTGCATTTCCCACTGATCAGGCCAAAGTGGCCTTCGTACTTTCATATCTAAGTGGCAGTGCTGCAGACTGGTCAATTCCCCTGGTAACCCAGGATGACCCGATTCTTCGTAATTTTCAGGCCTTCCAGTCCAGTATGGAAAGACTATTTGCCAGACACTCTCAGGGACAGGCCTTAGATAACGAACTCCTCTCTTTACGACAAGGTAACAGGATCTTCTGGCATATATTGCATCATTTAACAGACTGGTAGTTGAAGCCAGATGGCCCGAGGATAAAAGGATTACGCTGTTTTATAGGGGGTTGCGTGGAGAACTCAAAGATGTCCTGGCCTAAGTAGTAAATCCTCCGCAAGATTGTTCTGAATATATTGACCTGGTGGTTCAACTGGATCCCAGGTTACAGAATAGGAAGGCTGATCGCTCCAGATTCGAAGCTCGGGTTTTTTCAAGACCACAGAGTTCCGCCAAAGGAGTCGATACCATAGAACCCATGCAAATAGGAGTCGTGAAAGGGCCATTAACACAAAAGGAACGAGAAAGAAGACGACAGCTGCAATTGTGCCTCTATTGTGGGAATTCAGGACATTTTCTTCGTGAATGCTCGGTGAAACCTGCTAAGAAGACCGTGGGAGCTTCCGACAAAAGCATCGAAAAGCCAGAATCGGGAAACAACCTCGCCCAACAAGTGTAGAGGTCCGCTTGCCGAGCGTTAAAACCAGTTCTTTGACCTCGCATTTCATCGTGCCCATGGTCCTAATAAGCCACGAGAAGCCAGATCGTTTGCATGCCATCAAGGCATACAGTGACAGTGGAGCAATCGGCAATTATGTGGATCGCGAGATGGCATCCAGGATGAATCTACCTCTCTGTCCTAAAATGGTTAAAGACGTTATTACCACAGTGGATGGTACGGAAATAGCTTCCGGACCAGTTACCCATACCACCGAGGGAGTGACGTTAGTAAGCCAAAATGGACATCGTGAGGAGATCGTGTTTGATGTGATCAAGGCCCCTCAGTTTCAAATTATCCTGGGATCCCTTGGTTAGAAAAACACAATCCTCAAATTGATTGGCGAGCAAAGACGATTCAGTTTCCGGAATGTGCCTCCACTTGTTATCTGAAGTCCGACATTAAGCTGGCAGCAATTACATCCGAGGGTCCCCAACTGCCTCCTGAATATCTAGAGTTCCAAGATGTCTTCCAGAAAGAAAGAACAAGCCAACTCCCTACCCCCGCACAGGTCATACGACTGTCAGATAGACCTGGTACCTGGGTCCACTCCTCCATGTAGTAGGATCTATGCTCTCACCGAACCAGAAAATCTCCACCTTAGGCAGTATTTGGACCAATACCTGGCCAATGGATTTATTCGTCCTTCTAAGTCTCCAGCCTCTTCAGCTCTGTTCTTCGTTCCGAAAAAGGAAGGGGATCTCAGAACTTGTATCGATTATCGCGCCCTGAATCAGATTACAGTCAAGAACAGATATCCTTTGCCATTGATCCCTGAACTTCTAGACCAAGTCAAGAATGCTCGCATTTATACGAAGTTGGATCTCAGAGGAGCTTACCACTTGGTCCGAATAAAAGAGGGCGACAAATGGAAGACGGCCTTCCGCACCAAGTATGGATTATTTGAGTATCAAGTAATGCCCTTTGGACTATGTAACGCCCCGGCCGCCTTCCAGTACTTCATGAATGACGTCCTCAGAGAACTAATTGACGTGTGTACAGTTGTCTACATCGACGATATCCTTATATATTCGTCCTCTGAGGCCGATCACCGGAAACACGTCAGGGCAGTTCTTGAGAGGCTTCGCCAACATAAACTCTTTGCCAAGCTTGAGAAGTGCGTTTTCCATGTCACCGAGGTAGAATTTCTGGGATTCATTCGGTCACCAAATGGAGTCCACAAGATTTCAAGAAAGGTAGACGCTATCATTAAGTGGCCATCACCAACGTCGGTGAAAGGAGTCCAAAGCATGTTGGGTTTTGCCAATTTCTACCGTAGATTCATTCCAGAATTCTCCCGAATAGTCCAGCCCATTACTGCCCTTCTAAGGAAAAACAAACGCTTTGTGTGGTCTACCGAGGCGGAGCAAGCCTTCCAAGAGTTAAAAGCCAAGTTTATCTCCGCTCCTGTTTTGAGACATCCCCGCCCAGAGCTTCCTTACATCGTAGAAACCGACGCCTCCAGTCTTGCGATGGGTGCAGTCCTATCGCAAAGAGATCCAGAAACAAACCAGTTACACCCCGTGGCATTTTGGTCCCGCAAATTCTCGGCTCCTGAAATCAACTACACCATTACCGATAAGGAACTTCTGGCTATTAAGTCTGCCTTCAAGACCTGGCGACACTATCTTCTGGGTGCCAGACACAGTCACAGTGATTACAGACCACCGCAACTTACAATACCTAAAGACAGCTAAAGCTCAATCCTCCAGACAACTCCGCTGGGCACTATTTTTTGCCGAGTTTGACTTCGTCATTACCTACCGACCAGGCAACAAGAACGGTAAAGCTGATGCCCTTTCCCGGATGGGAGTGGAAGAGCACATGGTCAATCCTGAACCCGTACCTATCATTCCCGAACAAAGAATCCTAGGTCTAATCGGCACACAATCCATCGAAGAAGTTGAAGCCAAAGTTAAACAACTTATAACTCCAGCAGACATACAGAATTGGCATCTTCAAGGAAAAGACTTCACGGTGAAGAACGACCTATTGTACTTCCAAGAACGGTTATATCTACCCTGTGCTAGTTTACAGAATCAAGTCATCTCTTGTTATCACGACTCCCTAATGGAGGGACACCCCGGTATGGCCAAGACCTCGGAAAAGATCAAGCGTCACTTCTGGTGGCCGTCTTGGAGAAAGGATATCAGAGACTTTGTAATGTCCTGTGGAGTGTGCGCTCAAAATAAAAGTCAAAAGGAGAAACCAGCAGGCCTCTTACGCCCACTTGACATCCCATCTCGTCCCTGGCATACTCTCTCCATGGATTTCATCACCGACTTACCTTCATGTTCCGGATATAATACGATCTTAGTAATCGTGGACCTATTCTCCAAGATGGCGCACTTCATCCCACTGAAAGGTCTACCGTCAGCAGCAATCCTGGCCCGGGAGTTTCTCGAAAACATTGTTCGGTTGCACGGCTTTCCTTCAGTTTTAATCTCGTTTAGAGGAAGTCAATTTGTCTCCCACTTTTGGCAGAGTTGCTGTCGGTTGGCTCAAATTGATGTAAGGCTTTCAACCAGTCACCACCCCCAAACCAACGGACCGACCGAGAGGACCAATCAAACTTTGGAACAGTACTTACGCTGCATGCTGCAACAAACAGAAAGAACTTGGAAGGACATCCTTTGGATAGCCGAGTATGCTTACAATAATTCAGTCCACTCTGGAACCGGAAAAACCCCGTTTTTTCTTTTATATGGTAGCCATCCTCGAACCTCTAATCTGGATCCACCTCAGGATCTAGGGACACCAGCAGTAGACCACCTGCATTCTGCAATCACCCAAGCCTTTAAGGAAGCCACTTATCATCTGCAAAGGGCTAAGGCACAATACAAGAAAGGAGCAGACCAACATCGGAAGGAGGCCCCTCAATATCAAGTAGGAGATCAAGTCTGGTTATCCACCAAACATTTACCCCTAAAAGGACCGCGCACCTTCAACCCAAGATACATGGGACCCTAATCAATCACTACCATAATAAACCCAGTGGCAGTCAAGTTGGACTTGCCCCCTCATATGAAAATGCACCCAGTCTTCCATGTCTCGCTACTAAAACCTGTGCAGCCAGAGACCCGATTAACTAAATCTCCAGAACCTATCCTAGTTGATGGAGAACTCGAGTTTGAAATCAAAAACATCTTAGATTCCAAAATCTCCAAATCAAGGCTATTCTACCTGATTGACTGGAAAGGTTATGGCCCCCAGGAAAGGTCTTGGGAACCTGCAGAACATGTCCACGCACCTCGTTTAGTCAAGAAATTTCATCGAACATTTCCTAACAAACCAAGACCCCCGGAGAAGTCAATCTTGGGAGGGGCCTTGAGGGGGGGTGCTGTCATGATCCCTGCTTCCAAGGGGTCAGGACTTGCCTCACATCCTTGGAAGCAGGCCCATAACCTTGATCCTGGGTACCAGCCAGTCCCTATCGGGACCTTTTGGACCTTGTCCTGGCGCCAGTGGCACCAGGCTCATAAAGATGACCGGTCCCGGCGCTTTCTTCGGCTCCCCATCGACATCTGCAAAGAAAAGGACTTGATTAAGCATTGCATTCTTGAATTGCTTACCTGCGCTCCGCACGTTCTGAACTTCAAGAAGCGCTGCATGCCGGCATCTGCAAAAACAAAGGGAGACATTTTAAGGCGCATTCTAAACCAACCATAAACTTTCTACTTACGCGCTTCATCTTCTTCGTACATACGCGCTTGCACGATCCTGGGCACTTATTCATCAGCGTCCATTGCACCTAAACCTGCAGGACAAAGAGAGACATTAGAAAGGGTGACAGCAACCGGTCATCTTTCCTACTCACCTGCTCGCCGCATTATTCCTCTACAATTTCAATCTTGACACCCTGAGACTGAGCAAGGGACTAAATTAAGGGTGCTCCAATAACTATCAAGAAACCGCTCGTGCGGTAAACGGCGGTATCTTCCAACATCAACCTCTGCAATCAAGAGGATTGTCAGTGAACCAGTGAAGTAACTGGTGCTTGCGCCCCTGCAAAGACGCAGGATGGAGAGCCCGGCCTTAATATATCTAAGGTGAGCAAGCCACGCCCTTGGTTCGAATAAGAGGACTGAGGAAGGAGAAGTTCAGTCAATCCAGTTCCTAAATCCTTGTTCTTCCGTCTGCAGACACCTCACTCTACACGTCCGGTACATCGTGAGAAGGGGACCAGCCCTAGGAGAAGGCCGAGATCTACGAGTCACACTAGAAGACACGGCGACAGCTCAGTCCAGCACAGCGCCTCCGTGGAAATCAGGTGAGCGTTACAATTCCGGAATGACCCTTGATCTTCTTCCAATAGATGGTCATCCCACTAGAGGTGACCAGATCATCAATATTTTGGATTAGCTTGCTGTGTTTAAGCGGTTTATTGTTAGCAAATAGCATGCCTGTGGTTTTCCAATTAACCAGGTGCTCCACAAACCCATTCCGGACATAATCTGAGTCAGTGATTATCACCAGTTCGTGGAGTTGGTGTTGGACAGCCGTGAGGATGGCCTGATGAACTGCCATCAACTCTGCCACCTGACTACTACGGGGACCGATTTTGTACACAGCAGAGGTTCCCGGGGCATCATTCACCCAGGCATTCCCAATGACGGCCACTAGTTCCTTTTCCCCGTTGCTGTCAACATGGTAGGAGCACCCATCCACATAGACTGTGGGCATTCCCTCGCACTTGTCTTCTTCATAGACTTTGAGTGGGGAATTCAGGTACGCCTGCATGTTGTCCTGGATTTTAAGACTTTCGTCCTTGATACAGTTTTCTCTGGCACAATCATGCAAGTTTGCCAGACCTTGTGCTAGGGGACTCTTCTTGTTTTGGCCATATCTGACCTCCACAGGAAAGTCTTGCATTGTCAGAATCCAGGAAGTAATTCTGGAATTACTCACATTTCCGGCCCGGATTCTGTCATTTTGGAGGTATTGCAAAGGCTGGTGTGGAGTCTCCACTATGATGTGTTCCCTGTGGATGAACGGGCGGTAATTTTTTATGCCCACACCGTTGCCAGGAGTGCCTTTTCACAATCGTTGAATTTTTCCTCCACAGAGGATAGTGTCTTGCTTGCATAGAATATGTCTTTACTGACCATGTCATGCTTTTGATAAGCATGTATTCGAGAACCCCTTCTTTCTGGCAGGGTAAGCTAGACCAGGCGCTTGTGAGAGGCTTCTTTTGAGTTGCTTTAGTGCCTCAGCTTGTTCTGGACCCGTCTCCCACTTGACCCCCGCCCCTTTCAACAGATGGATCATGGGTCTTGTGATCTCTGCGTAATCCTCAATGAACTTCCTACTCTAATTAGTCATTCCAAGGAGGCTTCTTAGCTCTAGCAGAGTCGTAGGGTCCTTATTTAAAGAGTGCTTCCACTTTCTTCTCCTGGGGATAGAGACTCTCTGGAGTTATTTCATGTCCTAGGAAGTTGACACGGGTTCTGCACCACTGCGCCTTTTGAAAGGACAGTTTTGCTCCGGCAACCCTCAACTGTGTCAGACCATAATGGATTCCGCTATGTGTTCCTCCACAGTTGAGCTTTTTATCAGCACATCATCCACATAGGCCAGTTTACCCCGTTCATCCAAGTCAGGCATGGCCTTATGTAGGAAGAAGTTGAATTTGTTGCCGGAGTTGATGTATCGAAGGGAGTCCGGGTCCACGTGTACTGCTGCCCCAAAGGTAAAGGCCAGCTCGTATTGGTCCTCCCTACTGACAGGCATGGTCCAGTACCCATTGGTCAAGTCAATGGCAGTGTATACCTTTGACCCCTGGATCTGGGCCAGCCCCTGGTCAATGACGGGGAGAGGCCATCAGGACATGTGGACCTGTTTGTTCAGCTCCCTCAGGTCAGCACAAAGTCTCCACTGGCCGTTCGGTTTTAAAATCCCCAGCCCCAGATTATTAAAGTTGCTGTGGACTGGACAAATTATCCCACGGGACTCAAGGTTTTTGATGATTTCCGTCAGGGACTCCATGGATGCGAGAGGCAAGCGGTATTGCTTCACAAACATTGGAGTCATTCCAGAGTCCGTGGGAATTGTTGTATGGATTTCGGTGTGACCACAGTCAAACGAGTCAACCGCAAAGAGATCTTGAAAATCTAAGAACACCTGTTTCAACCTGTGCTTTTGCTCCGGAGTCTCACAGGCATCAGCTAGGACCACTCCTCAATCATTTGTCTGAAGCCTGGAAAGACTTCCGGTTTTGCTATCTCAGCGGCCTCCTCCAGCTGGGTGGAGAGATCCCTGGTTAGAGTATTGACCTGTGCAGAGGGTTTCGGGTAGGAGAGGCTGTCATTGTGGACCTGGAAGATCACCTCATCCTGTCTGATGTCACAGGTCACTTCTTCCTCACCATAAGAGCAGGAAGAGTACACCAGGAAATTCCCCCCTTGCCGGGTGAAATCCTATCTGGTGGTATGTCATTGTCACTATCACTGTCAAAACAGTCATTGGGGATTGGTCCTTTCAGTTCATTGCCTAGATACATGGAAAAATGTCAGTCATCAACCGCCATTCCAATAATGCTGCCTGCGCCCATAGTGATACTCCTAAGGTCGCTGTTATCCATCAATATTAGAATGGTGTTGTGTTCTACATTGAATAATGGTGTTGGGTTTAACCCCAACCCCTGCTGTTGGAGGTGGGCATAGAGGTGTACATAGGCGTCAGGATTTTGCAGTTTCTGTCCTCTTTTAATTTTTAATTCAAGTGGGAATAGTCGTGTCCGTCCTGGGAGGGTGACCTCCTCTCCAATTTGAACTTCAACTGCATACGGCAGCAATTGGGCTCACTGAAATGCTTTTTTTTTAAAAACAACTTTATTTAATTTGAGTACAACATATAGTGAACATTAAACATTTGGGGAGACTCCCCTTACCCTCGATATATGTGAGGCCTGATCAGTTCCCCCTCACAGTGGCTTCCCTCCCGTCCCACCCCCAGTTTATGATGCTCAGGTGGTTTGGGGGATCAGTCTGGGCTCCGGGGGCCCAGAAAGCTCTATACTAGGCAGGGTTGGAAAGTTAGCGCTGGGAATCGGGCATGGTAGTCCAGTACTGCAGCCCAGCAGTTGGTGAAGCAGTGGAGAGCCCCTTCCCTAGCTGCTGTGACCTTCTCTGCAGCCAGAATCTCCCAGACCTTTATCCACTAGATAAAATCTGGCGATTTCCATTTCCGTGCCACTGTGATCTTGTCTGCCAGCAGCAAATGTGTAAGCAGTTTGGCAGAGTGTCCTGTTTTTGGATAGCAGTCTGGGCTCGCCACTACCAGGAGGATCACCTCTGGGTCCATCGGCAGTTTGCGCTGGGTTATGTCCTCGATCTGTATGATCTCCTTCCAGAAGGCTTGCACTACCAAGCATCCCCACCACATGTTGAAAAAGGACCCCCTCTTGCCGCAGCGCCTCCAGCAGCTCGGGTCTATAGCTGCGTTGCAGTGGTGAAGGCGCACCGGGGAGTAGTACCATCGTTGGAGGAGCTTCAGGGCACATTCCTTGTTTGTACCCATCTGGAGGTCGAGTTGATTCTGGTCCATATCTCCACCTATGTCTGGTCCTCGATGGGGTGTCCCAGGTCCACCTCCCATGTGGACATATATGGGGGTCTGACTTTTAAGATGTCCTCCTGAAGGAGGCGCTACAGCTTGGTGATCCATCCCCGGCATGAACCATCACCCAGCGTCTGTTCAAGGGGGTGGAGGTCCCGGGTGGCCCCTAGGCGGACCGTCGGCTGCGAGATCCAGTGGCGCAGCTGGGCATATGCAAACCTTTTCCTTTCTGTCAGCTGAAAGCGATCTTTGCATTGCTCGAAGCTGAGCGGGTTGTTGCTCTCGTAGAGTTGGGAGAGGAATCGGAGGCCCCCTGCAGTCCATTGGCTAAAGCGTATTGCCTCCATTCCAGGCGTGAAGTCGGGGTTACAGATGATCGAGGAGAGCGAGTTCAAGTCCTTGGGCAACTTCTTCCTTCGCCGGGCCCATGACCACACCTCCAGGGTTGCTTTAGTGGTCGATAACATCTGTAGTCCGTGGTTCCAGCGGGGCCTTGGGATATGTGGCAGAGTGTAGCTGTGGCTGACATCTAGTTTGCTCGATACGTATCCATTTTGGGGGGGTTGCAGGTCCGCCCATGCGGCTACGTTCGCAAATTGGGCTGCCAAGAAATAAATAGTTCATGAGGTTGGGCAGCCCGAGGCCACCCCATTTCGCTGTCCCAGTCATGACTTTCAGGGGGTTTCTGGCCCTGCGCCCCTTCCAGACAAATTTCGTGAGCTTCCTTTGTAGTTTCTCCAAGGCCTGTTTCAGGGGGAACGGGAGGGGACAGAGCACAGGTATAACAGTCTGCGGAGGATGTTCATTTTGCATGCTGTGACCTGTCCTAGTAGAGAGATTTCTTGGGGGTCCCAGCGTTGAAGGTCATTCTGCAGTTCCTTGAACAGGGGAGGGAAATTAGCAGTGTAAAGCCGTTTCGGGTCCGCTGTGAGGCATATTCCCAGGTAGGCCGATGAGGTGGTGCTCCATGTTAGCGGGCACAGTGCCTGGAGGGTGGCTATGAGGGGAGCGTCCAAGTTGACGCCCAGTGCTTCCGATTTGGAGTAGTTCACCTGGGAACCCGATGCCTGTTCAAATGCTTCCAGGTCGGTCAGGACGGCGGGCAGGGAGGATTGACCATTGGTGATGGAGATCATCACGTCATCGGGATACAGGCAGATCTTAAACTGTTCACCGTATACGGTCAGCCTGCTGATGTTGTCGTTGGATCCCATCCTTTGAGCGAATGGTTCGATGATCAGGGCAAAGATCAGCAGGGAGAGCGGACATCCTTGTCTCGTCTCGCATGAAAGCGGGATCGAGGTCTTCTGGTTCAGTCGGAGTGATGTTTTTGGGGCTTTGTAATTAGCTAGTATCCTTTTTTGGAATGTAAGGCTAAATCTGAATGCATCCAGTGCGAGACGCATGAATTTCCAGTCCACCCTATCGAAGGCTTTGATGGCATCCAGGGTTAAGACTGCCAGGCCTTGACGTTCTTGGGTCGCAGTTTTGATGGCATTAAGCGCTCGGCGGATGTTGTCCATAGTGCTTCTCCTTCTGATAAACCCGGCCTGGTCTTGATCTATGATAGATGGCAGGACTTGCGCTAACCTGTTTGCCAGAACCTTTGAGTATGCGTTTGCGTCCACATTGAGCAGAGATATTGGTCTATATGATGAACATTCCTTTGGGTCTTTGCCAGGTTTCACCGAAATGCTTTTTCTGAATCATCAAAGTCCATGGGATTACCCCCTATTCGGGACCAGGCTTTGTAATTTATCAGGTCCAAGTTAATGTCAAAACGATTGAGAATGTCACTGCCTAAATAGCATGCAGCCAGGACATCTCGCACGACCCAACAATTATGTACTATGCTTTTGTTTCCTATAGAAATTTTTAGCATATACGTGCTAGGCAGGAGATGTTTGGAATTGGGAGTTTCCAGGCCAATTTCCCACTTATTGTTCAATTTAAATGTTCGAATGGCTGGATCTTTTGGGAGCTGCCTAAACGTGGCTTCGCTGATGAAGCTCTTACCATTGTTCACGCACACTCGGGCGGGAACAGACTCCTTCCCCTCATTTAACTGAATAGGGATGAACAACTGTTCTTTAATTTTCTGAATATCAGGTAAACTTTGAGCTGGTTTCTCATTACTTTTGACTATGGAATTGGGATTTTCAGATTGTGAATTGGTATATAATTTCAAAATATTTCCTTCCAGTGTTGAATGCCCCTTGAAATGGAGAGGAGTTCCTATCACCAGTTTGTTGTCCTACTGCAATTACTGTCACGCAAAGTATTTGATTGTTCTGGAAATGAAACTCAATATGATCCGGTTTTTGTTCAACCATGTGGCATGTGCCATTTAAACTAACATGGTTGACACTCTGTTTCAATTTTATTGGTCTGTTAGTCTGAGTCCAGAGGACCTTGTTCAAACAGTCTATTAGGGGGGACAACATACGCAGGATGTCATTCCCTAATAGACAGGGTGTGCCCTCTGGAGTCACGCCTATGACTGGGTATTTCACTTTGTGTCACCCAATTTATATTTCCAAATCCACAGTCCCCTCAACAGGAATTTAATTCCCATCGAATTTCTGGAGTTGTCCAGGAAGAGGGGTGAGAGGGATCTGGTACCTCTCCCCCCTTCCTGAATTTAACTGCGCAAAGGCCCTTTTTGACAGAAGAGTGGCTTGGGATCCAGTGTCCACCAGCGCTGAAAATGTATATTGCCCTTGCACTTGGACCGGGGCATAAAATCTACCCTCTTGTGCCTCAAGTGGGCAAAGATAATGTGTATTTTGGGCAAGCTGGGTGGTCAATTTCCTTATTTTTGACTCCAACACGGGTAGTTTGGCCATAATTCCGTGTGGGAGTTTGGGGATCTGAAAGAAAAATTTTACATTCTGATGTTTGGGGAGTTTCAGGCTCCCCTTTTTCTGATTCTGGGCTGCCTCCCCCATACCACTTTTTGGAGGCAGTCAACAGAATTGGTTTGAGGTTTGGGATCCCTCTGTTACTATTTGGTTTCCTGTATACTCATTCTGGGGTTCAAGGATGTGCGATATTGAAACGGTCCCCACATCCACCCAGTCTTCATTTAGATCTCTTGGGAACCATTTTTCTTTGGGAGGAGTTCCCCCATCCCTGAAGATCTTTTTCCCAGAATCCTCTAAGGATTTTCCCCCTTCAAATTGGAGGACACTAACTTCCTCCACAAAATGGGCCTTTTTGAGTTCTTTATTTCTCCTACCCACCCTCTGTTCCTTGGATTGCAGATTTTCGGGGGCAGGAGATTTTTGTTCGTTCCTGGGTGTCCAGGGGCTTTTCACAAGTGAGGAAGGAAGCTTCCGCTAGGGCTTTACACCTTCCTTCCCCCTGTGCTGCCTCCTCTGGAACTGTTGAGTTGTCAGGGTTCTTGCTCAGTCATTTTCTGGGGTACCAGACCCTTGGTTTTTGGGGTTCTGAGCCGCCATGTTCGTCTGAGGGTTCTTTTGAGCCCTCAACATGCGCCCCAAATCCTGGGTTAGGTTCTGGACCTGGCGCTCCAGTTGGGACACCCGTTCCGGCTGGTACAGGGGTCTTTGTTCAAATCTAGGTGGATCACGGGAAGGGTAACTATGCCTTCTCCTGTAGTAACATGGATATTGTAAATTTTGATAACCCTCCAACCTTGGCCTCCTCTCTCCCGGATTGGGTTGTCTGGGTTCCTCAAATCGGGGAATGAAAGGAAGGTTGTCCTGCAGGTTAGGGGTTTTGTGAGTATCAGGGGAAGAAACTTAACCCAGCATTTGGGGAATTACTGCCCTCCTAGGGGAAGTTAGGAGGGAAGTTTCTTGGGGAGGTACTTACCTGAATGGTTCCCCGCCTTGGGCTGGGGGAGTCCAGACATAACCCAAGATTTGTCGGTTGCCCTTGTATCGGGGACTGATGTAATCAGGGGAGTTAGGGGTCCCATTAGTGGGATTACCTCCCTGACTGCCACCTGTTTGTGATTAGCCTGAAGGCCTGCTAGGTCTCTGATTTTGTGTAGGTACATTTTTAGGCCCCCCCATCTCTAGGTCTAAAATGAGGGCAACCTTCACTTTTGCCACCTTAGCAGCAGCAGGGATGTTTGCTGGTTTGGGGTTCTTGGCCAGATTTGTATTTTCTGCAGGTTTTTGGACCTCATAAATGCGGATCGCTTGCTCTATGACCCAGTCCAGAGATCTTTTGTCATGGAAATCCCTCACCAGCTGGGTCATGATATATTTGGGGAGTGCATGAAAGAAGGTGGTTAGAAACTCCCTGCTATCCGTGCGCACCCTCCTAGTGGTTTGTGCAAAGGCGCGTTTGAGCTCCTGCACAAATTCTCGTGGGGCCTGATCTTCCCTGCACTGCAGATTGTAGGCTGCTTTGTGAGCCTCTTGGCCTCTTCTGTGGGCGGAAAAGTGTTTCAAGATGGCTGCCCTGTAGGTGGACCATCTTGAATGGTTCTGGTCCTCCAGTCCAGCAAAGAAACTTAAGTACTCAAAGGAGAATGTCCATTTTACATACTCTATGCAGTTCGGGTTGTCTTTCAGATGAAAAGTGTCCATCATCTGCTCATAGAGTTCCATGTGTTCCCAAACAGAATATTTTGCGTTTTTATGGTATGGGTTTATGAAACTCCTAATGGCCTTAATCTGCCTAATGGGTCTTTTGTCATAAATCTCTTGAGTTTGTTTGCCTTCTTTGGCTTAGTCTCCAGAGTCCACTCACCCTCAGAGGAGCTACTACTTGAGGTCCCCTCATGATCATCTAGGCGCTCCCTGATTCTGCGAGCTTGAGAGGGGCTCCTAGAATGGAGGAGCCTAGTTTCTCCACTCCTGTGGTGCTCGGGAGAGTAGTGTTCTGACTCTTCCCTGCTCCCAGGGTTGGCAGAGTATCCCCTCCCCACTTCCCTAATTGAGTAGAGGTCTTCAGGATGCTCTTTTTGGGCCTCATTGCATTCGGTTTTTCATCAAATTGAACCAACTGGTCCCTTGGAAGGTAGTATTTCTGTGGATCTAATTCCCTGACTCTCCCCTCATAGGAGACTTCCTTGTCAGAGACATCAGCCTTAATGTTTGGGTATCTATACAGGGACGCCCGTCCACCCATTTCTGGAGGGCACTGACCTGTCAGATCCATCATGCTTGGTCTATTAAATTCTGATGGCCTCATGGCTTCCGGCTCATGTGAACCAGCAGCCATGAAGTCCTCAGTGTACAAAGTGTTAAATGCGTTTGAGTCCGTTAGTACAGAGGTCCTTATGCTATGATCAGGGGTTGCCCTGTCCCTCTCTACCTGTTCAGGGTCCCTCCAGTTAGGATTCAATCTAGCACCCTCTTTCTCCAACCTTGCTAGTTTCTCCTTCTTAGCCCCCTTCTTCTTGATAATAAGCAAAGATCTTTGCCTTTTGCTCAGATATCGAGCTTTACTGGCTTCTATGACCCGCTCTTGCGCTGCCACTTGTTTGTGGAGCCCATCATTCTTTTCACAGAGCACCTCATTGTCTCTCTGCGCTTCCTGTAAGGTTTTAGAATAATAAGACCATTTCTGTTGCAGGAGACTCACCTCCTGAGTTTGTGCATCTTTGGTTTGGGTGTTCCCCTTCCAGAGCACCTTCTATCCATCTGGCGTGCTCCAGTAGATTCCCATACTCTGTTTGGAGTTCATTTAGTTTCTGGAGGGTTAACTCACTTCCCTGTAACTCTGTTTTTAACTTGCTTATTTCCTGGCCTAGGGCGTCTTTCACCTGACTTAGGGTGCCCCTCTGTGCAGCCAGGTCTCCCTTTGTTTCTTGATGGTATTGGATTTCTGGTGCTCTTGATCAAATTATGCTTGAGAGTGGAGGTCTCTCATAATTAATTGATTATTTTCCTCTTTCAATTTCTCTATCTAATCTTGTAGGGTAACTATCTGCTCTGTGTAGGCTCTATTAAAATTATTTGTTGATTTAACTTGCAGAGAGTCAACCTTTTCCTTACACTCCTCTTTCAATGCCTATAATTGGGTCTCTTGATCTGCATTATTCCGCTGTTGGAGAGCCAAATCCTCTTTTAATTTTATGACATAATTTCCAGATTCTACCTCCAACTCTTGGCTCTTCTGTAATTTTTGTTCTGCTAAATTCAGATCAATCGGGATTTTATTTAATTGTTCAACTTGATTCTGCACCAGAGTTGTGTTTTCCTCATGCCTCTCCCGCATCACTCCCATGTGGAGATACATGTAGGCCGCGATTCTAACAATTTTGATTTGCTCCTCTTTAAATTTTAGGGTCATATCTAGCTCACACAAAGCTTTGTGTACTAGGCCACTGTCCTGCCACATGTCCAAGTTCATGGCAGTGACCTGTTGTGTTATTTCTTGCAACCAGACTTTTTCATCCTGTCCTGGCCATGCACCTCTGACAAGTAGCTCGTGCAGAAGGTGCTCCCTAGCCATATTGATTTCAACTACGGTAATTTTGGACATCTTCTTTCTTTATTAATTTATTTATTTATGTAAGGCTAACCTGTATTCTGTTGCTTTTCTGACTATTTTGGGGTTGATTTTAGTTTTACGTTTAGAAACGGGCCTGGTACTTAGAGTATTTGTTTTTGGTAGGCGCTTGTACAGTGTAACACAGTATTCCAACTACACAAAGTTCACTACCCTGCAGGTTAGTCTGCTGTGCTAGACTGCACGGGTGGTAACCAAACTCAATCCCAGACACAAGCCCCCAAATTTGTTAGGGTTTCAATCAGGCGATGCACACTTTGGTCTAGGCCTAGTCCTAGTATGTAGCGCACAACTGAGATGCTTTTCTCCTTATTTTATGCAGATTCAATTTGAGATGGTACATAACTCGTATCACACCCCCTTTTCAAATACCCCGGGTCACAATGTACCATGAACCAGGCTGGTTGGTAAAATGCAATATTTATTTATTTTAAAATTCCAAATGAATCATACAATGTTTAATATGGGGCAGCAATCACCAATGGGGTGATAATTACAATGAGAATGTAAGCAATGAACTTGGTTTAACCTTGTAGTGGAACATATACCAAACACCAGGGAATAGGAGCACTTTTTGATTTAGGAAAGATAGCACCCGAGTTAGGATTTCCCCCTGCAATGTTCCCTCAACCCACAAATAATCAATTCTGAATGGATAGAAAGTCATAGCAGGAATAGGAGGCAGGAAACAGAATCAAAATCCGACCTACCACCACCAAATAAGAGTGGAAAACGGATTTTAAACCCCTTGCAATGTTATGAAATGACACTTGGAAATGGACAAATAATTAATTCATGTGCGGTTAAAACTTTAGGTAAATACAATTTCTCATTAAAGCAACCATGCATAGACACTAACAATCACCAGCAATGGATTTCCAAGAACATGCAATGGAAAACTGAGTGGAAAGTTTAAAACGGATTGCAGCAAAATGACACATGTAAAAGTGACATTTCCTTTCGATTTCCGTATAAATTTACTCAAACGGTTTCTTTAAAAAACAGGTGAAATATTGCAAATCGTGATGCGGGTTTTAGTCTGGGGGATAGAGTTATATCTCAGGAATATTACAGAAGTGAAAGAATGGGGGTAGCTGGTGAATTGAGAGAGATTTGGAAGTTAGTGAGATTTGTTTTTAGGAAAATATAGCAGTGAAAAAGAGAATTGGTTTTAAAAGTGAAAGGCAATTTTTACTTAAACCAGATTTAATGGCTAAGAAAAGAGGCACGCCACCCGTGAATATAAAAGTTACGCTGCAGTCTTAACCCTTCGTGCAGTGTACCCATTTTATCTAGGGAAAATTAATTTATTTAAACACAATATCGCTAATGAGTTGGGATCTATGCAAGACTGAAAGGAAGAGAAAAGTGGCGCTAACGCTTGGAGATTAAGGGCAGGGTTGCACGGATAATTCTGACATTTTTAACAAGTTACCAGGATAAGGATGGGATGGCTTAGAGAGTGGGATAAGGACAAATGCAAGACAAAGTAGACTATGGGTTTCTATGGGGTAGGGATTATACTTACAATGCCACTTTTAGTTTGGGATTTTGGACCGTCCGTGGTTCTGGTCACTACACGGCAGCGTGTCTGGCAAAGGACATCTGGGCAGACGACAGCTGGGCAGGTTGGGTCACCGGGTGGCACAGGTACCTCTGGATGCAGTTGGTGGGCAAGCAGTTAGTGGGCAGCAAGCCAGGCTGGTTCAAGATGCAAAAGGTACCACAGCTTTCACCTTCTTAATGGGAGATTAGTGGGTTGATTCTGGATCAATAACCTTGCTGGGAATAGGATCTGCATTGCTTGGGTTTTGCAGCGGGCCCTGGAGTAGGGTCAGCAATGCTTTGGCCTTGGAGTCTGGACTCAGCAGGATGAATGGAACAGGAACGCTGGTGCAGTAAAATCAGGAAGAGTGTGTGCCTAGAGTCTTGTCAGGGACTCTTATTTATGATGCATAGTGACATCATCAAAGTATATGGCTGGGCAGGCTTAGCTAAGCACACACCTCACCCACGGGATTGGTCAGGGGTGCTAGTCTCCACCTCACTTTCAACTGGTTGAATTTCAAAGCAGGAGGGCAGATTTGTGATGTGAGTTTAAAATGTTCAAAAAACCTCCCACAGTTATTTTAACCAAAATCCGATTTTGCCACAAATGGTACATTTATACAGTTGAAATCTCTTAGCATATTATATACAAAGGTTACATATTTTGTGTAGATCATAGCACTCCAACTCTGAAATCTGTGAGACATTGTTTCGCCCTTCTAATACTTTTTGGTAATTTTGAGTATGACCGATTCGGCCTAAAATGCCATAACTTTATACACATGTGTTGATTATGATAAGGGATGTAATTATACAAATTTGCATTGGCATCATGGATACTTTCCTTGTAATCCCTGATTCTTTGCCATTTCAATTCCCAAAGGATTAGTGAATTCTACCATGTCTTAAATGAAAGCCCATAAAATCACTTTTCAACAGCGAAATTTTTACAAAGTCTTGCTGCAGAGATAAAAGTCTGTACATTTTTATTCATAAATATTCTTTGGAAGCAAATGGCAGTCCTTTGTCTGTCACTGGACCATTTTATTCTTTCTTCAGCTGCCACCGACTGTTATTTCCTCCAGAGCATGGTGGGCGTTTTCCATCTGGATTGAAGGTTTATTGCCCCTTCCCCACTTAACACTTCCTTGTCCTGGAACTTCCATTGTCAGAAACCTATTTTTCTTTTGGAACTTGCAAAATCCAGCCAATATAGTTGTGAACAGTTTTACTTTCTTATATTTGGTCCTGAATTAAACAAGCCAGTTGAATAAAATAACCCATGTGTGTATTTTCCCCAACAACATGCTCCTTCACATTGCTAGATAATGGCAGGCTTTCATTCAACAGTTTACTTTTAAAACTGGCCTTTCTATCCTTGAGTTTGCAAAGCCCATTTTACATGTGTGGTGAAAAGCTGGCATTTCTTTTTACATTCTGTTTTGCATTTCCCTCTGGATTCTCACACTGTCTTGCAGCTATAGTTATTTCTTATATGCAGGGGTTTTGTTGAAGCACAGATGCCTTGAAATTGACATGGCTCGGATAGCTGGAGTTTCTTTGAACTACTGAGCTTTGATACTTTGTGAAGAAAATGAACGCGTTTACCCATGCAGATAAAAGTGGCGTTCCTTGTTGATTTTTCAAATCATGCCTGGTTTTGCTGAAGTACAATGAGATATACTGGACAGTGGTTTAAGGAAGAACAGATGGAAATAGCGTCAGTTTCCTTTTTAATGGAGATTTTGGGCTTGCAGCAAGGCAACACTGCTTTTTCACTTTATTCCATTTGTATATGTCAGAACACACTGGCACGCTCCCTCAGTGTGTCCCCTTCTTCCATCCCGCCTCATATATGGTTTTGCAAGACAGTGCAGCTATCTTTTTGTTGCTGCAAAACACAGTTTTAAGGCCATGGTGCTCACAGGAGCCAATGCAAACATGTTGCTGTTTCTGTGCAAATGGAGCTTGGTTTTGGTGAAATTCTGTTCAGTGGGTCAATGTAGCCCACAGTATTTTTAATTTAATACACCTGACTGGGAGTGATTTGTAAGTGTCCTTTACTCTGTGTGCTCATTGAGTTCTTTGTTACCCTCACCCTTCCTGAGACCTAGTCTTGACTGCCACCAATGCTACCTTGATTGGTCTGGCTTGTCCAGAAGGTTACCCTGTTCCATGAAACTAGGCTGGCCTTCTGAACCTCTGCCCACCAGGTCAGAGTTCAGAAATCCATCTTAACACCTCGGCCACTGACTGTCTTGTTTCTCTCCATGGGCTGGGTTACAATTAGCAAAGTATAAAACAGGCTTCAAGCCCTTCATGTGGGTATCGCCCATTTGGCTCCTTTGCGTATGTCCTCCATGGGAGAATGCCTTTGATAGGATACAGATATTGCCTGCACCAAGTTTTCATGCATTCCTTTGAGCAGAGGGAGTTTGATGATTGTGTTAGCCTCTAGGATACAAGCAACTAGCCACCTGGATATCGAAGCTTCAGAACCTCGGGAGGAACCATTGTAGGTGACAAAAGAGGCTCTAAAGATCTGATATTTCTTGTTCTTTACAAGTAGAATTTAGGAAGCCTTGCTACATTCGGACAATGCAGCATTCCTTCCATTTTCAACAGAGGGTCGGAAAAGAATACAGGGAGAGAAATCTCCTAATTGAGGTGCAATTTGTATCTTACTTTAGGAGGGGGGGGGGTGCTCTGTAGCATTGCCTTATCCGTGTGGAAGACCAGAAAGGGTTTTGCCAAACATAGTGCCTGTACCTCACTGAGCCTATGCGCATATAAAGCTGCTACCATGAACGCTGCATCCCAGGCTACACATTGGAAGGCAGCTGTGGCCATGGGTTCAAAAGTATTATGTGCAATAGCTGTCTCAACAACATTGGGATCCTATGTCGGCTTCAGACCTCTCAATGTGGGATAAAACTTAAGAGACCACATGATAAACCAGTGAAAATTCCTGGTATTTCCTAAAAGACTTATTTAATGCCATGAGAAGCTAACTGTGAAATAAAGGATATTGCATAATCCATCAAAGGTCTTTGTGGGACAATGCTGTGTTCATTGCACCAATAGTAGAATGTATTCCGTTTACTGGTGTATTGTGACATTTCTGGGCACTTTGATGATGGACACATTCTATTGCGAAAGACCTAGAATCCCAAAAACTATGTACTCCAGCTTCAGGCTCCTAAGCTCAGTGATTGAGGGAAGGGGTAGGGAACCACCCAAGACCCTTGATTGGAGGAAGCAGGTGATGTGAAACCTAGGTGGGACAGGTTTGAAAACCACACTATTAGACCATTGTGGAGCAATTTGAATCATCTGACAGGTGACACGTTTGCGGAACTTCTGATGGGAAAAGAGGATGGAGGAGTGTAGGAAACGCCTACAGAACTGGTGGGACCCAATCCAGGAGAAGGGCAACTCCCAGCAAGTATCATTCTTTCCTTTCTCGAGATGCAAACAGAGGGTGCTTCCTATTAGTCTCCATAAACCGGCCTACCTGAGGGGGATTCCCATTGCATGACAATCTGCGACAGAACATCTTCGAGACTGAAAACTTACTTTTGAGCCTGTCTGCTTGTTTGGTCATTTAACCCACCTGCCTGATGTGCTTCTACTGGCAAAATGTTGGGGCTCTGCACTAGTTTCAAATGTCTGCGGCAAAATGGCACAAAGTCAGTGGCCTGCAGCCACCCTCCTTGTTCAGAATAAAACATTGCATTTATGATTTATGTTGCCCAAAAGGATCAATTTACTGGTGTGAATTATGTAAAGGGACTGCGTTATTGCTTACAACAAGGCTTTCAATTCCAAAACGTTGACATGAACGTTATGGTCGTGCAAATCCTAAATATCATGTACATGAAAGTTGCAGAGGGGTGCTTCCCACCCCAAAAATGGACATATCCGTCATCATCAGATGTGTTGGTTGCCAGGAGCAAAATATTATCTCCAGTGACAGATTGGTTCCATCCACCAGCAGAGCCTCTATTTTTCAGTGTTGAATCATGCCCATCGATGGTTGGAATTCTTGATCCCAATTGGAAACCAAGCGAAGTGGAGTTTCTCTCATGTACAAAGTGACAAAACAGCACTGCTAGAATGGATGAGCCCACAAAGCACTACACCCTTTGATAAAGAATCGTTCACCTACAGAGAGCAAATCATCTCTGAGCAGATTTGCTGAGTATTGTGACATGGTCAGGGCCTGACTCTGTCAGAGGGGGACAGGGACCCCTTCCAAACCGAGTGTAGGTGGCCTACCAATATATTTGCCAGAGCATATCCGACGCTGGATGAAGGATGAGGGAGTCGGTAGGGCTTCAGTCCATGAACCTCTAATTGGGCCAGGCATGCCTGTGAACTTGCAACCATTATCTGCTACACTGTGCCTTGTGGCATCAAGTCGCGCAGAAGTCATTTGCCATCTCTTGCAGGACTACCCTACCAAAAAGCATTTCATTCCCACCGGGGAGCCCTGGGAGTAGAAACACAGACGCCAAACATGACTCTCACTCCCCTCATCATCTCGATGATACCTACAATAATGCAGACTTCCCAAGGCAGCCGGATGGAAACGTGAGTGAACACAAACTGTGACCCGGCCACAGCAACCCCATGAACACTGCCGTGGGCAAAAGGGACGAGGCTACATGGGATTTTAAAAATGTGGTACACTGTGACCCGGTCCCAGGACAAGGTTAGCCTGCAGAGTCAGGTGTAAGCCGGAACGAATGGGAAGTGGGTGGAAATAGTGAAAGAGGAAGCCCAGTATACATAAGACCTGCCTGACCAGAAAGGGTTTAAGGTTTTACTCCTTACACTAGCTTCTATTCACTTAACTGCATAAACATGCACACTCCCACTAAGCCAGTACTTCTCTTTTCTCCAATAAACACCTCCACACTCTGCTGCTCCTTCCTCCATCCTGCTGGTCTCTTGGTTCACTACCTCCACTGCTGACCTCGTCTGAGAAAATGCACCCCTCTGCTTCCTGTGGGCTCTTCTTATAGCCCACCTCCTTTGGTAATTGGTTCGCTTTCCCTAACCAATCTCTCTGCTCTTTTTCCACCCTGAAAGTACTACTTTCGACAAAAGCATCAAATAGTTGCCCACTTTGCTTTTGCGGGATCGTGTGTAACAAAGGTGTTGGCGGGCCGTTATGGACAATACTGTGCAGGGTCGCAGCTCACATCTGTGCTTGTGCTTCTGGTAACGTCAGATAAGCAGCTGATCTTTGTGTTTGGGATTTTTCTTCTCAGCTCTTTCCTTTCCATCTCTGCAAATGAAAGAACACGCTGGCAAGCATTTTGTCAATGAGGCATGGCATGAGACAAAGGGATACTATTGTAAAACATGCAGGCACAAGGGAACGGGGTAGGAACTTAGGTCCTCTGTTCTGCCATCCCCAAATTCAAGGCCATCTGGAACCCTCCCTTCTTCAACTGCTTATAGAGTGATGTTCTTGCCCACTCTTGACAAGACCAGTCTGCAAGCCTGTCAAGGAGCCTTGCACAGTCTTATTGGTTCTGGGTATCCTTCGTTTAGAAGGGACGCATAAGACTCTCCTCTGGACGGATCCTGCTGCAAGACAGTTTGCATCAGTCCTCAGCCCTAAAACATGCCTGTAAGAAGTCAAAGGATCCCCTCCCTAAAGGGTGACACACTGGAAATGTCACCTGGATGGGACGCCTGCAAATAGAAAGGTTTACTTGCCTTCTGCTTCATGAAGTATTTGACATGCTGGGGAGTGACCATGTGGAAAATGTCCTCCCACCTTCTCAGCTGCAGTGAAAATACAGAAAGTGTCACAGTAATAGCAGAGCTTCCAGTTGTGATCATGGCCTAACCATTCCAGACAAAATATTGTTTTCTACAGGGCCCACGTTCTTTGAAACCCATTTCCCAAGGCTAAGAAGTCACAAGAAAAAAAAATGAAATTATTCCACAAGTGCGCGGTGCCACAAAAAGCTCCTACACGGTCGGTCCTGAGAAAAGGACCGGAGGTTGGGGCAGGGAGCTTGTGCAAGTGAGGTTCTGCTGCTTGTGCAGGTGGACAATATTCAACAAGCCTTCTTTTTATTTGAATTATTGCTGCTACCCCTGCCTCCTTTCTGCAGAACAACCCTTAACTATGGAGGAAAGGGGATAGAATGAAGGCGTACAGGGCATGTCCAAAACCCAACCTCCCAGCATCGGCAGGAGGATATCTCGGGGGCAACGCGTTTCGTCTTGGAAGCAAGACTATGCAGAGCAACATACGTTTGAATCCCAGTCTCGGGCTTAGAGACTGGTCTCAGCTATTAAGCCGTTATTTAAAAGAAATGTAATCATCCTCTGGCTTGTTCTGCTTCTCGGTGAAGTGAAAGCCCCATTCTCCCTTATATAAACATCAACAAATAGCCCATTCTGGCAGCACTGACTTGTAGGTTCAACAGGTGCTCGGCCTAATAGCCCTACCCACCGCAGAAAGTATAGTTAATGATGATGGGAGTTATAGACTAAAACATATGGAGAGCCGCAGATTGACTAAAACCTGTGTTCACAGTGACCGAATGAGACTACACATTGAGTGACGCAGTGCAGTCATATTCGAGTAGCCCCTGCATTGTTCTCACCCACCAAAACCACTACAAAGGTAAAGACTCTGCACATACTGGCAATCATATGCGTGGTCACAGTGGCAGATTAATGCATTGATTATCAGAATGAGATCAGCTCATCGGCATGCAGCTGTTTGCACATCTAAAGTGTGCTGGATGTGGGAGAACTTCCAGATGTGAAAAAAGTTGTATTATTTCACAACTACCTCACCGAATGAATTCTGTGAATAGACTTCATCACTGCCCGTGTCCTTGCTCCAGTCTTCTCACTGTTCATCTCTCCTGTACCATATCTGCACCTGGTTGGGCACTTTCCAGTACAGTGAGATTGGCAGGGTTTACTGCATCCAGTTATCAGGGGTGTCTTGTTGTGGGGAGGGGCATTTAAGGACTGGACTCAACAGATTGTTTTTGTAATGATCTATTCTTAATTTGGACAAAATTGAATGAGAATGACATAGTCACATTTCGAATACATTCATGGGCATAAAATCACATGCGTTGCAGCCCCACTCCATTAAATGATCGTTAGTAGGACAAATTTAACATGGAAAGTGTCCTGTAGCAAATGTCTTTTAAACGTATTTGACAATCCAGCATTTCTGTTGCAAAAATCCTTGTGTTGCGCTCTCACCATTTCAAAAGGATTTAGGTCTGGAGAAATCGTGACCAGAAAAGCCCATGGCGCTCCATGAATGATGTAGGTGATAATTGTTTTGGATCATTGTCCATTATTATTCTCAGTTTTCTTGCATCTTGTGGGTGATGAGGGTGGGCACTACTTTCTAGAAGCGAGTTACGTATGATATCTACGTTATTTGGGGTCTACCAGTAACCTGAAATGCACTCTTTCATGTAAACGTGAGCTGAAGCTGGTGATCACCGTAAGTAGTAAATATTACTGCATTCACAATTAATATAATACAATCATGAAATGATTTCTGATGCTTGTTAATCTGCTTAGAATCAAATGCTGTGCATATAGTCCGACATCTAGTGGTCACCACAGAGTATTGCATCTTGTCTTTCAAGGATCGAAAGGGGACGTCAGCATAGGCGTGTCTATAACACTATCCCTAATGTGACGTATAGTGTACCCAAAAATCCTCAAGCATAGAGGTCCCTCAGGTTGTTTTTTTTCGCTAGCTGGTCGCCTTATGCAGAGCTCTACCTAAATTGCAAATTTGTTAAAATCCCAACCTTTCATCATTTATACAACATTGGTCCCCTCTTCGATGATTACTGAACCACCGCCGAAGACAGAACAACAGACTTCGATGGCTGGCGTTCCAGTCGACGCTGTTGAGCGCGTGGCCGGGCCTTCTGGCCGGCCTACACAGTAGGGAGAGTTGGGTCTGGGGGTTTCCTTTCTTTCAAGAATGCCTTTCCTTCTCCCCTCTCTTTGCCCCTTTGGTATTGTCATCGCTTTTGTTTGCCTGCGCTGTGGATAGGACTCCCTTTAAATTTTGCCCTTCGTGGAAAATTTCCCTGGAAAGACAAGCATCTTCGGTGCAATAAGTGTCTCCCCCTTAATCACGTTGAGGCGTCCTGTTGGCACTTTAAGCTCCTAAAACCACAAAGGAACGTTGTGTAAAACTGTGGGCGGCCTCTGCGATGTCGCAGGACGAGGGTAGCTCCTCTGCTGCCACAGCAGCCAAAAGTGATGAGGCCCATAGCGACGACCATGGCTCTGACATGGACGCCATTGACCTTACAACAGAGCAGAATGGCACCAAGACGTCCGTCCCCGGCCCCGATAGGCACAACGCAAGTCCTGCTCTGGGGAAGATACACCCAGGCGACAAGGACACAACCACATCACATGGGACTTAATACACAACCCCCGCTACCGCCGCAACCTCTCAGTCGAAGCGGTCCAAGGTGCCAGTGGCATGCGTACGGGCACTCTGTAAGTAAGGGCGCCAGCACCAAATCCCTCAAGGCAGTCGACGTGCTTTCCAAGAGCATGCCGACACTTAAAAAAGCTCTGGTTGTGCCAAAAGTTTCATCACAACTGCCCTCCCATCCTAAACACCTTCCTGTAACGCTGAGCATCAGCGAAAGCCGCACAAAGATTGTCTTGCGGACTGGGAAACCCAAAGATACGTTGAAAGACATATCAGGATGCCCCAAAGGGAGGGATAGGCTCAAGAATACATCGAAGGAGATGCCAGAATGCCCAAAAGAGCAGCAGCACTTTACAGAGAGTCCCCCCCAGCCTTTGTCTAAGATTCTCAGTGAAAAATCTCGACGTTCTAGGCTGCAGGACCCTCTAGGGGAACCCTTCCCCCCCTTTAGACACCTCTGGGTCGTCTTTATGGACTGGTGAGAGATTTGAGGGTTGTATGAACAGGCTAGAAAAATGTGTAGCTTTTTCGGAGAGGTTCACTCCAAAAAGGCTTTTTTGAGGAGATCCCTTATGATGTACCCACAATAACTAAATACCAGAGGACCTCAGACCCTCTTCATGAGGAGGTCTTTGACCTATCAGATCCTGAAGAGGTTCCTCTTGACCGTTATGCACAAGGGTTGACCCTTATGCACAGGGGGATGATTCTTTCGATGATCCTCATAATCACACCCCAGATTGGGGAGATGACCAAACAGTTAATGAGAACCCACCTTGGCTATCCCGTACCCCGGACCCTGATGCCATTTGCCTTGACCCTCCCTCGTCTCCTCTGTGTTGGGCCTCTCCTGTGGATGACCAAATGGCGTTTAATGCCGTTCTTAGGAAGGCAGCTGAGCACTTCCAAATAGCCACAAAGGAGGCAGTGGTAGACTCCGATTTTGTGGGGAACATTTTAAAAGAACAGCCTCCTGCTAGCCAAGCTATTCCCCTCTCAATTCCATCAAGAGGCACATCACACCCTCTTTATTGACACCCTCTCAAACCAGAGCTGTTAATCTAGGGTGGAAAAACTTTTTTCGGCCCTCCCCAACAGATCCCCTATATATTGGGGGTCATGCCACACCAGATTCTCTGGTGGTCACGAAAAGGAAGAGGGCAGGGATCCCCTTGTCTACAGATGAATCGCCACCAGACAAAGAGTGTAAAAAGTTGTATGCTTTGGGAAAAAGAATCACCACTGCTGCGGCTTACTCCACGCGATACCACACTCTTGGTTAGTTATTCAGATGTCCAGTGGAACCTGCTGCTGGAGGGCCTGCAGGAAGTCACAGAACCAGTGTGTTCCCGCCTTCTAGCAATCATGTTGGAGGGCAAACGGGTCAATCACAACATCCTCAAGAATACCTTGGATGCTGCTGAAACAACTGGTCGTACCCTGGCACAAGGTTCTCTTTTAAAGTGCCATGCCTGGTTGAGGAACTCCAGGTTCAAACCCGAGACTCAAGTGTCATTGATTAACACACCTGTGGAAGATTCCAATCTGTTTTGAAAGGCGGTTGACGAGGTGCTAGAGACCGCCAAGAAGAAACACAAGACCCTCAGATCTTTGAACCAGACTACTCAAAGACCTTTTCAACAAAGAGGGGGAAGTTCTATCTGCTCCTTTTGCAGTCAATCCCATCAACGTTCCCCACCTAATCAGTATGGCTCATGGAACAATTGGCCTTCGGGACAAGGTTCTAACACCCCCACTACTTACCCTCCCAGAGGACAACGTCAGGGAAAGGGAAGGGGTCGTAATGCCACCCCTAGAGGCTCTCTGGTCGAAAATGACTCGAATCCGATCCCCCCCCTTCCATGCCTCTCCGTTCGGGGGATGTTTAACATCATTCCTGCATGCATGCGAGGGGATCACATCGGACCAGTGGGTGCTCAAGACCGTCACCCACGGGTACAGTATCGAGTTCAGCCAGCCACCTCGGTACAGACCTCCAAGATCCAGGTGTCTCACACCGGAAGGGGTCAAGATCATGCAGGAAAAGGGCGCTATGGAAGTCGTCCCCGTTCTACAGGTAAACAAGGGTAGTTTTTCAGTGTACTTCCTTGAACCCAAAAAGGATCCAACCATGCGCCCTGTCTAGACTTGCGCCCAGCGAACAAGTTTGTCAAACCCCAAAAGTTTCATATGGTGGCACTGCAAGAAGTAATTCCTCTTCTCTTGAAGGGGGTTTACATGGCAACATTGGACATGAAAGATGTATACTTTCATATTTCAATGTTGCCGGCATACAGAAAGTACCTAAGGTTCATGATAGAGGACAAGCACTATCAGTAGTTCAAAGTCCTTCCCTTCGGCATTGCTTCAGCCCCAAGGGTATTTACAAAGGTACTGGCAGTGGCAGCGGCTCACCGGCGCAGGCAATCCATCCCAGTTTATCCTTACCTCGATGTCTGGCTCATAACATGGGACTCCTATGAAACATGCATAGAAAATACTCAAAGGACGGTCGACCTTTTACTCAGTCTGGGCTTCTCCATAAACGAGAAAACAGCCAGCCTTGACCCCAGCCAAGTAGAGCAGTTTCTAGGGGCTTTTATTCGGACAGAAGATGTTCTCGTCTTCCCCTCCAACGAGAGGGTTCAAAACATGCTGTTTCAAATCCCTTAGTATGTAGCCGGTCATGAGGAGACGGTATGCAAGGCCATGCGACTGTTGGGTATGATGGCACCCTACATTTACTTGGATCCTCATACACGTTTGCGCATGCGCCCCATGCAAGAGTGGCTAAACAGCCAATGGTGTCAGTCCAGCGGACTATGGGACGATCTAGTGGTTGTCTCTCTCTCTGAGGTGGTGGTCGAGGGAAAACCTCTTGAAGGCAAAAACTTTCACCACCCCTGCAGTAGAAGCCACTCTCATGACGGACGCATCCCTCACGGGGTGGGGGGCTCACCTTCTTCAACAGACAGCACACGGGTTTAGCCCCCAGCGGTAGCTTCCAACCACATAAACCTGTTAGAGCTACTAGCGGTGTTCAAAGCACTGAAGGCCTTTCAGACGCATCTGCAGGGAAAGAGAGTACTGGTCCTCACGGACAGCACCACAGCCATGTACTACCTGAACAAGCAAGGGGGCACATGTTCTCCAGGGCTGTCCAAACTATCTCAGAACATTTGGAAGTGGGCTCTCAAACACAAGATGTTTCTATTGTTTCAACACGTTCCAGGGGAACTCAATCTTCTGGCAGACGTGCTCAGCCAAGACTTCCCACTGCCCTTAGAGGACAAATGGTGACTACGCGAAGACATTGTCTCCAACGTTTTTGCAGAATTGGGTTTCCCAGAGATCGACCTGTTCGTAACTCTGGAAAACTCACAATGCCCAGATTATGCCTCCAGGTAACCCCAGAACCAATCCAAGGAGGACAGTCTCTGAATAACATGGTCAGGGAGATTTTTTTACGCTTCTCCAACTCCCCTACTCAAGAGGATTGTGCACAAGATGCAACAGGAATCAGTTAACATGATTTTGGTGGCCTCATTATGGGCACGCCAGCCCTGGTTCTCCCATCTGATGGAAATGTCTATTTCCTCCGACTTGTATTCAATTCCCTGAAGGTTCACTTAGCTGCACTTTCAGCCTACACTAAGTCCCAGCAGAAAGTGTCATGGTGGAAAATCCCAGTAATTAAGGCTTTTATTGAAGGGGTTAAGAGAATGTATCCTCCCATTTCCATCCCGGCTCCCGGATGGGACCTAAATGTGGTATTAACCAGATTTATGGGGTCTCCCTTTGAACCTATGCACAAAGCAAGCCTTAAAGCACTCACTTACAAGACAGCCTTCCTAGCGGCAGTCACTTCTATACGAAGAGTTAGTGAACTACAGGCCCTTTCTATTCTAGACCCTTTTGTCACAATTCAGAGATAAGATAGTCCTGTGCACTCATCCAAGGTTTGTGCCTAAATTCATTTCAAAGTTCCATGTGAACCAGTCTATAGAACTGCCTACATTCTTCCAGAACCCTACCAATGTGGCAGAAAGAAGCCTACACACACTGGATGTACTATCTGGAAAGAACTAAACTACTAAGGAAAACAAACCAGTTTTTCGTTTCAGTGGCAGCTGGTAGAGAAAGGGACCCTGTCTCTAAATCAGCCATCTCTAAATGGATTGTCAACTGCATCCCACTCTGCTACACTCTTGGCAAGAGAGAACTGCCCTTCAATCCTAGAGCACACTCTACTCGGGGCACAGGTGCTTCCATAGCATTCATTGCAAATGCTCCCCTCGAGTCCATTTGCGAAGCGGCAACCTGGAGTTCTGTACACACCTTTACAAAACACTATTGCCTAGACACTCACTCTAGGTCTGATTATCAGGTGGGACAAGCAGTACCACGACATCTTTTCACTACTGTTCCTTCTCACATCCCACCTCCAACTCAGGGTACTGCTCGATAGTCTATGCGCAGCATATGATTCTAAGAAGATTAACAAGCATCTGAAGACATGCATTACTTACCGTAATAGCATTTCTGATGATTGTATCTGCTTAGATTGACATGCGCCCACTCTTACTCCCCGCTCACATGAAAGGAACATAGACATCTTACTACTTCTCTCTTTCTGTACTCACTCACGATAGTCATAAGGCTCCCTCACGGCAGAAAGAATGCAATCGAAGGGACCTCGATGCGCGAGGATTTCTGGGTACACTACACGTCACGTTAGGGATAGTGTTACAGACACACCTATGATGACGTCCCCTTTCAATCCTCGAAAGACAAGATGGAATACTCTGCGGTTACCACTAGATGTCGGACTATATGCACAGCATGTGAATCTAAGCAGATACAATAATCAAAGATGCTATTATGGTAATTCATGCAGGTCATCTTCTTGGTGACAATCTTTAATGCTGCATGTTTAGCCATTCTTAAAACTGAAGAGACAGAAACAGTAGGTGATGCATTTTGGACCTGAAGTCCATCAGAGCTAGTTATGGCTTTCCAGGCACTATGCCAGTGATTGAAACCTTGTCAAGTGTGAAGGAGTACTTGGGAATGTGGATAGAGTCTAACATAAATCGGTCTCGCATGCGGTCGCAGAGCCCCAAAGACAATGTTCTCCTTGACAAAAGTTCTGTCCATTATCCTGCCAAAGATTACTCTCCATACTTGACCCTATTTGAGATGCTCCATGTCAGGAAGGGTTGGGATAAAAACTCACGGGGAAGCATTGACAGTGCACAAAAGGTTTTACTCTAATAACACAACAGTGGAATGAGATCAGGTCTAGAAAACAAGGTAACAAATAAAGTGTCCGTTTTTGCTATAGGAGGTCTCTTACCAATTCCTGCTCTCAAAGATGCAGTCACACCTAAAGGGGTTGGGCTTACTGTCAGGCTGATTCAAATAGTCTGTAGTTTGAGTTGGGTGCAGATAATCGACTATGGAACCGAGGGGACTAATTTACACCATACAAAGGAGATTCTCAAAGAACAGTTGTGAGGGAAGGAGAAACATAATGATGTGGTACAATGTATTCTGTAAGGGCCTGATTCTTTATGGCCAGTCCCTGCATATTCTGTGCTTTGTTCACCCGGCAAGTGTCTCTCGTAATAAAAGGTATTTGGGGTGCAGTTGCCCCATAACGTGTCTTTCAAAACTAAGTCCCTGATGGTTTTAAGTGGTTCAGGCTACTTTTTTATGCAGGTAGCAAGTGTTCTTTAATTAGACAATTGGGCTTGCCAGTCCTGGCATTCTGAGCTATGGTGCCCAGCTATCCTCATAATTATCTCTAGGTCCTTGGTATTTGGGTCTTCCAGTTACTGGATTAGGCAACAGGGCTTTTCACCTGCTTTTCCCTGTGACCTGGCTTCTCCCCAATGCTGGCACCACTGCTTTTGCCACTTTAACTTTGGTACTCCTTGCCTCTAATTTGTCCCCATTTTCTTGGCAAATGGCGGTGGTCCATACTTTGGATCTCCCTCCTCCTGGCTTTTTCCTCCTCCCGATCTTGCTCTCTTTCCTCCAACTTTAACATTTCCCCCCTCTCACTTTCTGCTTCCCTATCGCTCCTATACATTCCCTATATTTCCCTCCTGCAACCTCTCCATCTCTCTACTTGTTTTCACCTCTTTAACCAGACCTTGCTTTCCGTCCTCCAGCTCCAACCTCTCCCTCTATTGCTTCATCTCCTCTTTCTTGCTCTTCTTGCTCCTTGCATCACCAACACCCAGGATTGCCATCCTCTCCCTTGCAAAGCTATTGTAAACCAGCTGCCTCTTATATTGTGGGTCATAGGGTAATTGAGGGAATAAGCACATGAATTAGCTTCCCTTGGTTTCACTGGCCCAGCCCCCATCTCTCCTTGTGTGCAGGTCCTCCCTTCCTTACCTCCATGAGAGGGTACAGGTTTATTTGCCCACCCTCTTATGGTCAGGCAAAAGTGTCATGGCTGCTTCTTGAGCATTAATCTGCCTTGGGATTTGTTCTCCATTTCTGATTGTATGCATTTAACTGAATGCCTGATTTCTCTGTCCATCCAAGGGAATCGGGAGCTGTGATTTGTGGACTGTTGTTCACAGGCCGCTGGGGACTAGGTGCGATGCACTTCGGAAAATATGTATCTCACTTTACCTGCTTTCCATATGTAACTTTGTTACATAAATCTTCTCTTTCAGATTGCACCATTACCCCCAGGGTGTACATGCATTATGGGAATGGTGGTCTCCCTGAAGGGAGGGGGTTTCTGTTTTCCTTGGGTGGCAAACGAGGTATTGAGACTGTTCAAAGTTAGTTTCCTGGCTTCTGTCTGGCATCCAGTCTCTAAGCAGCAAGAAAAGGATGCCTCTTGGTCGACCAACGAATTGAGGCCAGGACATGGGTTCAGTGTTTCCTCTCTGGCAGCCTTTATCCATTGTGGAAAATATTTAAGATGTGCACCAGGAAGCCACCTATAACTAAGGCTTCTACTGGTATCTGGGTACCCTCTATGGTTAGGATCAGGACAGTCCTTAGTCTTCCCTATCCATGTGCACAAGCGGCATTCAAGTGATATTCTGTAAAATCTGATTGGGATATACAAGTTTCACCCAGATAGAAGTTTGATGACTGCTTAAGTTCTAGCAAGGACTCCACTGGCGTTTCTATAATGGAGTCCACCTGCTTCTCGCACACCCCTGTCTCTGGGTGATGTCCTGTCCAGACCTTCAAGGGGCACATGTAGCAGATATCTATTGATCTTCCATACAAGATCCTAACGGGCCCTAGCAATGTGGCATAAATTCCTACAGTAGTAACACAAAGGAGGAGCTTGGTGTAGTATGGTTGATTGTGGATGGGGGGAGGGGGCAAAGAACTACACCAATATGGGGCAACGGGGCTTACTTACTTTCATGAGTGGTCAGGATAACACAGGATGGGGCCCCCAAAAAGCCCTTTTTCCCCCCTGAAAGGCCCTTGTGGAAGTGCATTAGCTAGGCTGAGTCGTAAATGCTCTTTAGTGTCCGCTGGTTGTTTGTACTGCTTCCTCAAGAGCGGGACTCTATAATTGCATTACAGCCTTGCTGGGGGTAGGTGGGCGGAGAAATGATATAGTCCTCTACGAGAGAATTTCTGCAGTCATGTTCCACAACCACTTTTTAAGGGCATCTTTGATCCGATAGGACAACTGGCTGGGGTCTCGGTTGACAAATGTTGGAGCACCCTAAATGTCGGTCTTTAGAACTTTGGATCATGGCTTGGTCTATCAAGGACCTCCTTCCTTATGTATTCTTACCTTATGTTACCATCAGAGATTAATATCCAGTAGGTGGCTTAGAGGACTTCTGTCAAGAGGAGCTAAATGCTGACTCCATCTATCTCTTACTCACCCTGCAGTCTCTTGATATGCACCAAATTGATAAACAATGCATTGTGAAGAGTCACTAATGAAACTCGTACACAAGTTTGCTATGTTTTTGGTTAAAGACTTTTATTTAAATGAAAGGGGTTTGGGAAAATGCCTCTGACTGTGCTCGAACAGGATTTCCCTCCCTAAACCAAAACTAAGGTCTGTCTGGATCAGAATGTCCAAAGCAATACTGTCCTGTGTCCAAAGTTCTATTCTGACCCTCACACTAAAACTAAACTCAGTGTGAAACGGGAAATGTCTTTAGCCTCTGGGAGGTTTTGAAAAATGTTCACAAAATAAGAATAAATGGTTCCAACACAAAAGTTCTTTGATGATAAGAAGTCTCTGCTCCAGAGGGTGGCTTCCTTCCCCTTCTTCTTTGCTCTTTGAAAATGACGAATCTCTGGGCCTCTTATGACCCATAACAATGTAAATGCACACACTTGTTGGATTCTACAATATGTCCCTTCTTAAATATATCTCTTCTTGTTTTCACACTCTTGTGACTGCCTGGGATACTTTCCTGCCAGGGCTTCTGATTCTCACTGCCTGGTATACTCTCATGCCAGAGCTTCTGATTCTCATACACTTGAGACTACCTCATATACTTTCCTGCCAGGGCTTCGGGTTCTCACACACTTGTGACTGTCATGATCACTGTGAGGGGGCACAAGTTGTGCCACAAGCAGGCTCCGACCAGAACCCTGAGGGCCTTAAAACCACTGCAAAAGGGCTCCTGGAGCCAGTCCTGGCGCCTTTGGCACCAGGATCATATGTAGGAAGGAAGGGCTGTTCAAACTAGGTCCCATTTATGTACATGGGCCTTTAAATCCAACATGGAAGCACCCACGCAGTCTAGTTCGAAGAACCAAGCCATGCGGTCTAGTGTTTTGGGTGTGGCAGGCCTGGAACTACTTTCCCTGGTACTACTCTACCTGGGCTATATAAACCGCACCATGACTGCAGAACACGCTTTGAGTTATTCTGCAACCCGCAGCGTGACACTCACGGTGTCCAGCTCCTGGTCTTCAGCATCTTCCTGTAATCCTGCAAGAACAAGAACAAGATTATTCTGTTTTACCTAAGAAAACACCATCCAGCACTCCTCAACTAGGCGGCAATCTGTGGAAACCGAGAGAAGAAACATCACTCACCTGTACTAGCTTAAGGACTTCCGGCGAACCGCTACCACAGCTGCTGTTCCAACATTGCGGCCTGCAATAACGAGAAAGGGAAAAACAATATTAGAACGCACGCTCCCAAAACATCGAATTCCATCAGTCTTAGCTGAATTCCTTCGCGCTACGCCACGCTTCCAACCGGAGCACCACAGCAACATCTGCAAAGCAAAAGAGACATATTCAGGTTTGCTTTCAATACAATACTAAACAAATGCACAGCGCTGTACTTCCCTTAATGGATTCCGGGGGCCTGTTTTTCATTGTGCTCTCATCCACTCGCAGCACCAAAACGGCCTGTAAGGATAAGAAGAAGAAAACACAGGTTAGCTTTAAAAGACAATAAAGGCGCTGCGCTTCGTGCTTTCTCTTACCTAGAAAACGTGCCTCTCCATCCGGCACGCCAGCATCAAGACTTCTGATATCCACACTGTAATGGAGACATAAGAGTTGCAAGTTTCAAAACCTTTATTGTTAAATTGAAGGATTTTTAAAAACTCCTGTGTGGCCTGTAACTAAGATGGGAGTAATCTCGACCATCAAATAATAAAGAAACCATCCTAGTCAGTCTTAGTCAAACAATAAAGGCATACACTAACAAAGACCTAATGCCTGCCCTCACTCTAATGTGATATAGGGATATGTATCTAGAAAAGGAAAAAACAGTGGTGAAACGAAATGTCAGAATGGCAATATAAATCTGTATTAATTCTCGTCCCCACGTTGTACAGCACGGGGTTAGGTGGAACACTTGATGGATTAACACACTTTGGCTTGCGAACACAGTTAGGCAGCTGGCTCTGCCTTCCAGAGCCTTCTTGGCCATTGAGGTCTGAGTCACAAGTTCACGGGTTTAACCTCTCAGGTTCCTCTCACCCAAGTCCAGGTAAACCAGTCTCCAAGTATAGTATTTGATCACAGTTCACTATAGGTTCCCCTCAACCGTGCTCAAACCTTTTCTCCTTGGTGAGGTTCCCTTCCCCAAGCTTTCTTCACATTTCACACTATAGGTTCCGCTCAGTCGGGCTCAAACCTGTTTTTATATTTTGATTTCGCTGTCAAAGAGTTTAGAGTTTAGTAGAGGATGTTTGCTCGCACATCCACATGACCACTTCGATCCTCCTTTCTTTCTTGACTTCCACGTTACATATTTTCCTTCAGTTCCAATGTCTTTTGGAAAATGTACTTGTTACATATGGCCTGCTTTTCAAATAGGTCTCCCTCAGTCTGGCTCGGACCCTCCTTTTACTTTCACACATGGATCTCCCTCAGTCAGGCTCAGACCTTTCTCTTGCTTTTCACATGGGTCTCCCTCACTCGGCTCGGACCCTCCTTTCGTTTTCTTGCCAGATTCAAGAAAACAAAGTGCAACAGTTTGTGAGGTTTTCACTTAACGCTCATTTCTCTCTTCTCGCTGCCTCTACAGCTTTAAAACATTTCACAGAGACTTACGATTGGGCACTCACAGCTTATCAGCGCTCACATAACCGTCATCCCTCGGATACTTTCGCAAGCATTTCAATTAAACACAGACCAGGCTTTCTTTGCTCCCCTCAACTCATGGTAATGTTAAGATGCTTTCTGTCTTTTGCGCCTTTGATGTAGGAGTCAAGGTTGTTACCACTGCTGCTTCGGCACCTCCCCAACTTTGTCGTTCACCCGGGAGGGTGTCTGATAACCTTGTAGCACTTGGAAGACTCTCCCTTCCAGCTTAGCTGTCATGCGCAAACCTCACAGCCTTTTGGAAATAATGATCTCACGCCGGGGGGGGGGGTCCTCTCGCTTCCTGCCCCTTCAAATTAACCCCTTGGTTTGCCGCTCTCCTTTGCCTGGTTTGCCATAGCCCCGAGGGACTGCTTGTTCTTGTGCACCACCTTGCTCCAAGTGTGTCTGTGTTCCACCTTTTAACCATGTGGGGAGAGTTAATAGGTATTAGGTGTGTGTGTGATTAAGGTCAAGTGCCTGACCCTGCCTCATCTCATTAGAGGGACATGTCCAATGTATTGCATGGTTGCATGGATGGTAATCTTTTCAGCCTTAGACCCCCCTCTTCCTAAGCTCAGTGTTTGTGTAGGAAAAGGGGCAGCGGGGATCTGGGAAGTTGGAATATCCCATAAAATAGGATTGGATAGGGGCATTGGAAGGGGGGGGAATACTGTGTCTCGCCATTGGATGTCCCTCACCCACTCCCCGAGGACCCCTCACCCAGGTGATCCTCCCGCACTTGTCCACCCCAGGGTCTGGATCCAAAGGCGACGGCTGCGCCCTGGCCACCTGAGCAAGGGATCCCAGGGTCTGGGCAGTGAAATGCCCTCTGGTTTTTCACAGAACACTGGTAATTACACGGCCTCTCTGCCCTTTTCTGAAGGTGCTTATACACTTTGTCCTTCACTATGTCCTGTGGATGTATTATTTGCATTTGCACAATATATTTGTCTGGCTGTAAGGTTTTTGTTTGCAATTTAAAGTCCCTTCTTATATTCAGTTAATTTGTTCTTTCCCTTTTGGTGTCTTGCACATTATTCACTTTCATTCGGTATGGCCACTAATAACACCCCAGGTTCCCCACTGCCTCTGGGCAGACTCACCGGTATTCATTTCTGTGGTTGTGCAGCTCTGCTATCAACCGAAGAAAGGTTTCTGTTTTTCTCCCCGACTGCTTCCTTCTAGGTTTCTCCACTCTCGCGGCTTCTATTTTCCACGCCGGCTCTGCTCCGGGCGCTTTAGACAAAGGGCTGCTTGTGATCACCTCTGAATGCTCAGGAGTCCCTTGCTGGCTCCTGGCATTCGTGTGACGTGCCTTCGCTTTGCAGCAGCTTCTGCTCTCTTTGTTGGTGAACCTCCTGGCTCTACCACTCCGGTACTCGCCTTTCAGTTTCGGCCTCACAGAGAGACTTTGTTGTCTCTCAAGCCAGCTGCAGTTGACAACCATTCTTTGCTTCAGGTGCCTTTTACAGTTACTGGGCGCTGGTGTAAAGGCATAACCATTATAGTGCTTGCTGAAGTTGTTACTTCATGCGCTCTGCATTGCTCAATCCCTCTTCCTCGTCTCAGTATAAGTCCAATTTTGAAAACGGATTTGGAATACTTGTATAAATATTCTTAACAGTCTCAAATGATAAATGGTAGGGAGAATTGGATAGAGGGATTTCTCTTTTCTTTCAAGGGAGAAGGGGTGGATGCATAGACCATGAGGGAATTTGGATGGGGAAGGTTACTTTCAAGAGAAAATGGGGATACCATGCCTCATACGATGAAGCCATGTCTCCTCCCATGTGATCTTCCCTCATGTAGCCGCCCCCAGGGTAAGGATCAGGTAGCGGCTGCCATCCCCTGGCCACATGGGGAGGATTCATCACTGCATTTTTGTTCTCTCCTCTCAGATATCTTTGTGGATTATCAGAGGTATCTTTGAGCTAAGTGTAGGGTTAGATATGGGCACTTTGCAAGGGCTCCTGGTGATATTTTCGGCCACAGCCCGGCTGTCCATATTTTGCTTCAGCAGATCTTTTAATGCCATATTGCCCTGAATCAATTTCTCAGGTAGAAACCTTGGTTCCTTCAGGTATATCTAGCCTATAACTTTCTCTATGGTGCCCCCACAAAGGCCCCACTGCCGTGATCACAAGGCTTCTGGGAAGGTCTACTCATAGAGAAAATGTAATAACCTTAACTTTGGAAGAGACCATGGATGCTCATGGGGAATTCTTGGTATGTGGTTGGATGACCCTTTTAATCTCTTGGTGCTAGCTTCCCCTGATTCTCTGGAGTCACCCCCTCACCAGTTTCAGAGGAGGAAGGTTTAGTTGGTAATGCTCCCACCTTTCTTTGGAATCTGTGGAACATGGGCAGCCACAGAGCAGGGTACAAAATCCAGCATCATACATGCAGATGGGCAATGGCCCGAGTAAGCAAAAGGTGACTCAAGGCACCTTTGCCGGTGTCACATATGGGTAGGAAAACCTAGCTGGCAGATCGTTTAGGTTGTTCCTACCTGTGACTAACTATTTTAGAGGTGTGAAGGGGATATTGTAGCCCTCCGGCTCCTTAACTTCAGGTCAGGAGTGTTTTCTACAGCATTACTTGTTTTCACATGATTATGAGCTCCGGTAATACTGTTTTTAGTTATTGATATGCCTCGGATGTTTGTATGGAATTGGTTCTCCCAACTCGGGTTATGTTTTTAACTGAATGCCTGATTCCAGTCAGTCTGTTCGAAGATAATCGGAGCTCTGAGTTGCAGACCACTGGGGACTGGATGAGGGAAACGGGGGCCTTGGGGAAATCCCCCATTCCCTGCTTTCAGGGGCCAAATTGCAAATCCAATGACTTCCTTTACGTGCTTCTCAAAGGAGACTTCTTCTCACTTCCCAGACATGGACTTTCCCTTTTTGTTTCAGCTGGGGTTTACTACACAGTTTCCCTCTCTTCCAAAATGCCATCATATTCAGCCTTTCAAGTGCAGTGGATGATTTGTTTCTGAACAACATATTTTGAAGTCCTTGCCTGTCACGATTCAGTGTTTTGTTTGTAAAACCTGTCGCATATCATAGGTCACAGCCCAGATGCCTGTAACAAAAGCATGTCATTGCTGTACAGAAACAATGCAAATAAACTTTTCACAACAAGTCTGTTTTTTTCACTCCCTCCTGTGACTGCCCCAACTCCCTCAGTGCACCAGGACCATATGACTTCTTAAAAACAACATCAGTGTAATGTACGTAAACGTCTTACATAGGCACAGCACAGAATCAAAGTTGCATGCAAGAAAAACATCCCAGCAAGGGCATTAGGCCCTAAGACAATAGACACAGACTCACCCACCCTTTTGATATTGATATTTTATTTCTATCACGCTCGTACACAAGTGTTTCAGAGAGCGGCAAGGGAGGGGAGGGGAGGGGAACAGGGGAGAACAAAACAGCGATCTTAATAAGCCCAGTGACATTGAGAACGCGCAAGTGCATGGGAGAGGGGGGAGGGGAAAGGTGTATGGAAGGGGGGGAGAAGTGGAAAGTGCGAAGCAGAGGAGAAACAGATACATAATAATAAAGGTAATAAACAGTGTTAGTGCAGCCAGCAATTTGCAAGTGCTAGGTTTAAGGCAGCAGACAGGGTAGGTCTGATAAGTGCAGGAAGAAAAAGATGGGGCTGTCTGGGTATAGATACAGACCCAGTGCAAGGGGTGGTCCAGCGGCAGTGCGGGAGGGCGGCAAGGTGAGCAGGTACCCGGGGCCGGAGGACAGAGGGTGGCCAGGTGCACGTTGCCAAGAGAGAACAGATCAGCAGGGGAGAGGGGGAGCGAGGGCAGAAGAAAAGAGGAAGGTCTTGAGGTGCTTCTGTAACCGGAGATGGTTCTCCACAAGTTTTAGAGTGGCAGGTAGGATGTTCCAGAGGGAGGCCCCAGCCGAAGACAGAGATCTACCCCCAGCTCGTTTCTTTGAAAAACGACTGACCCTGAGGGTGTTAGAGGTAGAGGAGCAAAGAGCTCAAGAGGGGAGGTATTTGCAGAGGGATAGCTGAAGGTATTTTGGACCCAGGCCCCAGAAAGCCTTGTGGACAATGCAGAAGGTTTTCAATTTAATCCCTGCATCCAGTGGGAGCCAATGGAGAGATTTCAGAGCTGGAGAGATACGATCCCAGGGCTGGAGAGATACAAACCCTTCATGCATGACATGTGGCCTTGTCTGCCCAAATAATCTTTGGGCTGCAGAGTGGATTGAGCACAGTGAACTGTTATGCCCTACAGTTAAAAAAAAAAAAGATGATTAGCTACACTTAAGGCAACAAAAACAAAGGGTGGTTTGACAAATTACTATGCTGTCACTCTAGAAGGCTCTACAATGGCCTCTAATTAAGACTGCTTGACTGAAATATGTGTGCTACTGTTAGACGAGGGGGAGAATAAAAGGCATTGGTCACATAGGGCCTCTGAACTACAGGGCTTGTACTGATGGAATGATTATTTAAAGCTATGCTGACAGTGGATCCCCTCAGCTACCAAAGCTGTCAACTTTTACTGCGTCAGCTTCGTCTGTGAATGAAAATAACGTAAAGTGCAACAAATCACATTATTGTTCAACTGTAGGCCTTTTAGGCCATAATTTTTCACATACAAAAGGGCACTGAATAAGAGGTTCAAACCCAGCTCCAAGGCTGGTCTCTTTTCCAAGTTCAGTGTTCATACGTCTCCACTACCAATGCCGTGCTCAAGAAACCCATACACATGCTTAAGCACAGCGCACTCTTTGTCATATTGGAGATGGCATGGAGTGCCTATACTGTAGGACAGTGGATAGGGCAATATTTTGGGTATGGACAAAACCTTGCACATGGGCAGTGCGGTTTGCATCTAATGCCACAAAAGTGCAGTTAATTTTATTTAGGTTCATTGGTTTTGGGGGTGAAGAAAGAAATGCGTTACAAGCTGTCCCATTTTGTGAAAAAGGTGCATGGAGTGTCAGCCAATATTACAAATGCTGATAAGTACCGTGCATCAACAGTTGGTGATCACTTGAAAAATCAGACATACGCAATCAGCACTATTGCAAATGTAAGAGCACTGCAATCTTTATTGGTAGAGCATTTTACATTATTATAGCTGTGCAGAAATGTGATCACATAAGATTGTGTAACATCATTTGTAGATAATGTAAAAGATATTTCACAAACTAAAGAAGCTAAGAAGCAGCTACTCACCCACACCCCTTTTTGTTCAGCTCCATATTTCAAGGCTTCTGCACTTTCTTAGGTTTTTTGGTGTTTTTTTATTGCAACTTTTCATACAATCAACAGATAATATTAATAACGAGATGAAGACTCTTGCAATCTGGAACATTTGAGCTATTAGTAATGTAACATATTATGATTATGAATGTGAATGAAATGTTGCTGAAGATTTACCAGGTTATATAATGCCTAGTGTGGGCTGTCCTGTGTTATTCACTTACTGTCTCATTCCTTATATCTTTTATGTACTTGTCACATAATCACATCTTGGTAGGTATGGGCGAGTATTAATTAATATACCGAAAGCTAAATGACATTTCCCAAAACAATGTAAGGGGGCTGTAGAAAAAAACAAAAATGCATGGTGCATGAAGAATATTTTTTCCCTCATGAGATGGCAGCACAAATGCATGGAGCGCTCTGAATAAAAAAGAAAACATAACACATTGCAGTTAAAATTAGATAAGGTATAACGGCAAGACTAGAACTATAATTGCAGTCCTAAGCATAAATCGATACAGCTGCACGGAAAGGGACAATGCCTAATGCCAGATAAAACTATATATATATGTATATGTATGTTTCGGAGGCTTGTGGAATCTGCTTAGATCACATGCTGTGCATAGGCCGACAACTAGTGGAAGCTGCAGAGTATTACAGTTCTTGTTTTCGAAATTCGAAAAGGGACGTCGACAAGGCATGCCAGTGATACTATCCTTAGAGTGACATTCACTGTACCCATGGTCCTTCACGTGTCAAGGTCCCCAAGATTGTTTTTTTCCACCATCGTAGACTGGCACAAAATAGAGTTCTCTTTTTGGCTTAACACCATTGATTTATCAAGTTAGAGTTAGTTACTCTTCCTATCCTTTATCTTTCGTTCGCTCACCAACTATCGATAACATCTCTGACAGCGGTGAAGAACCCGACCGTCTGGAAAGACTCCCATCGATGGATCCTTTCGGCCTTGGGGGCTGCTTCGGCCCACACAGTAGGGAGAGAGGGGGGGGGGAGAGGACATTTGAGAATGTATTTACCCCTTTTCATAAATTATCTTCACCAGGCTGCCGTTTCTTTTAATTATGGATAAACCCCTTTCAAGTTCTGCCCTAGTTGTAAGAAAACATTTCTGTGGGTCGACAAGCACCTGGCGTGCAATCTTTGCCTCCCACGAGACCACATCAAGGAGAATTGTAAAGCCTGCAGGCTCTTTAAACCTAAGATGTTATAGGACCATAAAACCAAATGCTGGGCCCACCACACCATGCTGGCAGAGGCTGCCATCGACGTGGAGGGAACCTACAGCGACGGCAGCAAACTTGCGTTTTCGGACAGCGAAGGCGATGGGGAGACGTTAGTTTCCCAAGCGCAAGCCCATAACCCCAACAGACAGGCTGGCGGCTCTGTTAGGGGGACGACCCCCAGTGGCATCAGCGCTCACACAGCCCCTACCACTAAGCACACAGCCAAGGGCCATGACTCGACACGCACGTCGACCAAGAGCCCACACACAACTTCTTGGGAGAGGTCCACCAGCTCCCTTTCCTCTGGGCACTCGAGGTCCCGATCGCCCCACGACAGGCCCAGACTGTCGAAAAGCAACACAGACGTCATGCCTAAAACTGTTCCTGAAGGTTGCACGTCGGCAGATGAGACGTCGGGTCATTCCACGGCAAATGTTCGACATGCCTTGTGGTCGAAAAACATGTCCCTAAAGGCCTAATGAAGGGTAAGGAGTCCAAGAAACACTTTTCTAAGATCCATCATAAGGAAAGGTCCCATTCCACATCCAGGGAGATGGATTCACATCAGCCTCCTTCTCAGGTCCCAGTCGCACATCAAGATCAGGGTTTTCCACTGGACCCTTTGTCCATTTCAAGCGTGCCCAATGGACATGTCAGGACATTGATAGGGTCATGAGGAGGATGACCTTAATGGCCAATCTTTCCGAAAAAAAAACCCAGATTCTTTCCAAAGCTTTCAAACCACCCCTCCCACAACAGCTGCCTCTAGTTCTCAGTTCTCAGGCTCCTGCAGATGCCACTGCTTCTCAGCCCCCTTCTAAGAGGTCTCGCCCTGATATCCTGGCTACTTCATCCCAGCAGGACCCACCAGTCATTGATCTGTATGACCCGGATACAGAAACTGAAGACCTCTATGTCACTCAGGAGGGCGGGGATCAGTTCTATGGTGATGACGACGAGGAGCCAGATATACATAGACTCTCCCATAACCCAGTATCCTCTAGTGGCAGATTCGCCAATAGATAACCAGCCACTACAGAACAACATGCTCATCAAGGCAGCTGAGCACTTCCAGATAAAAACTCAACAAGACAAAGACTTAGTTGATGACATTTTAGGGGATAAAAAAAAGCAGTCGCACAGTTAATTCCCCATCTTGCAGTCTATCCAGCGGAGGATACAGCCCTCTCTGGAAACACCTAACCAGACATGGGCAGTTAATCCCCGTATCGAGAAGCTTTTCCACCACGCTCCCTCAGACCCTCTCTATATCAGGGGACAGCACAAATCAGATTCTCTTGTAGTAAAAACAAGAAAAAGAGCAGGAACACCCCTGGCCTCTTCTGAGACACCACCCGACAAGGAGAGCAAGAAACTGTACATGATATGGCAAAAGGTGGCCTTGTCGGCTGCCTTTCAAGCAAGGATAGCTAATAATACTACACTTCTGGTGAGTTATAACTGCCATAAGTGCGATGAGGTGTCAGCTTTATTATCATCAGCTCCTGAACCCCGTAAGAAACAATTGGCCCTAGTGGCTGCAGAAGGCAGGGCAGTTTCAAGCTGCATTCTAAAGAGTAATCTTGACACCGCTCACAATGCGGGCAAAATTATTGCAGAAGGAACAATTATTAAGCGTCATGCTTGGTTACACCAGTCCGGCTTCAAGCAAGAGACGCAAGCTAGGCTTCTTAATATGCCCATTGATCCCAATGCCCTCTTTGGAAAGGCTATTGAAGACGCTCTAAAAACTGCTAAAGATGAATATCACACAATGAAGTCGCTGGGCCAACCGACTAACAAACCCACAGGCCAAAGAGGCAATAATAGTAATTTCCGTCGCTTTCACTGACACAATTCACAGAGGGGTTCAGGCTACAGTCAAAATCAGGGAGCATCCTGGGGTAACAATCAAGGCCAGGCCTCACAAGTTTACCAAAGGGGACAGAGCCGATCACGTGGCCGAGAGAGGTCATCCTCGTCTAGAGGTGGAACCACACCTCAAAAACAGTGGCTACCCGCTTTAGGTGCCCTCCCATGCCTCTCCAGTAGGAGGGCGTATTTCAAACTTCACCCAACCATGGGAGGGAATCCTCTCAGACAAATGGGTGCTATCCACCGTATCGGGTGGTTATTGTGTGGAGCTAATCGAGTCACCCCGGAACCATCCCTCGCGGAAAAAGACTCACTCGAAGGAAGAACAATGCATCCTTCTAAAGGAAATCGCAACGCTGCTCCAAAAGGATTCCACAGAAATTGTCCCGGTGAACCAGGTAAACAAGGGTATTAAACCTACTTCCTTGTGCCAAAAAAAGATTTAACAATGCGCCCAGTATTAGACCTACACCCTGCAAACACATATGTCAAGCCACAAAAGTTCTGCATGACTATGCTACAAGAAGTAATCCCTCTGCTAAAACGGGGGGATTACATGGCAACATTGGATATGAAAGATGTTTATTTTCATATTTCAATGTTCCCAGCGCACAGAAGATTCTTGCGGTTCAACATAGCAAACCAGCACTACCAATTCAAAGTAGTACCCTTCGGAATAGCATCCGCACCAAGGGTATTCACAAAGGTACTGGTGATGGTGTCAGCGCACCTGTGCAGGAAAGCAATCCCACTGTACCCTTACCTGGACGACTGGTTGGTTACAGGGGAAGACTCCCCAAATTTGCAGGCAAAACATTCAAAGAACTATCAACCTTCTCTTTCAATTGGGCCTCTCGATAAACGCAAAAAAAATCAAGCCTAGTGCTGAGCACAACCAAAAATAGTTCCTAGGAGCTAAGAGGGGTTAGTCTTTCCATCAGAGGAAAGAGTCCAAAATATGGTACTGCAAATACCTCATTATCAGGCTGGCCGCCAGATAAGTGTGTGCAAAGCTAAGAATTTGCTAGGCATGATGGTATCTTGCATTTACCTGGTACCGCACGCACGCCTGCGCATGCAACCCATACAGGAGTGGTTGGCCAAACAGTGGTCTCAGGCAAGCGGTCAGTTGTAAGATCTAGTGGGCGTTGCGCCAACACTGGTACAAAACCTTTGCTGCTGGACAAGGGAAAACCTGTTGAGGGGGAATCCCTTCCACGATCCAGAAGTACAAACAATAGTGACAACAGACGCGTCACTCGCCGGGTGGGGGGCTCATCGCCTTCATCACACAGCACAAGGTCTGTGGACTCATGCCACTGTGCAGAACCACATCAATCTGCTGGAACTTCTGGCGGTATTCAAGGCCCTTCAGGCAATTGAAATACACCCAGCGAACCAGTCAGTGCAAGTCCTCATGACAGCACTACAGCGATTATTTACATCAACAAACAGGGAGGCACACGTTCTCCAAACTAGCACAACGAATTTGGAAATGGGCACTCAAACACAAGATATTCCTGTCCTCGCAACACATTCCAGGGGAACTCAACTCTCTAGCTAACTCGCTGAGCAGAGATCCCCTACCAATGGAACCCAAGTGGCAACTAGACACAGGGGTCATAGACCACCTCTTCACTCAGCAGAGTTTCCCTATGCTAGATTTGTTCGCTACACGTGAAAACAAACCATGCCGAGACTTCGCGTCCAGGTTCCCCCAACCAGGCTCCAAGGGGGGGGGGGGTGGAACGCCCTATGGATGAACTGGTGAGGGAAGTTTGCTTACGCTTGCCCCCCCGCCCCCCAACTCCTCTCATGAACAAGGTGGTGAACAAGATTCACAAGAACAAGTGACGCTCATTCTAGTTGCTCCTATGTGGGCAAGACAGCCATGCTATCCACATCTGCGCAAACTGGCGATGTGCGATCCCATCAAACTCCTGTGTCAGACCAACTTATTCACTCAACATGGGGGACTAACAGTGCACCCTCAACCTCACTCAATGAACTTGGCAGTGTGGCTCCTGAAGTCAGAGTTCAGACATAACCTACCACAGAGGTGTATGGCTATCCTCAAGGATGCTTGCAAGAATACTAGACACTGTTATTTCGACAAGTGGAGGAGATTTGTAATTTGGTGCCAGTCTAAACAAATAAACACCATAGAATGTACCCCATCCCACATTCTAAACTATATGCTCCACTTGCTAGACTCAGGGTTAGTATTCAACTCACTAAAGGTCTACCTGGCAGCCTTGTCGGCTTACACCACCTCCCACAATAAAGTATCGTGGTGGAAGTTGCCGGTCATTAAGGCATTCATGGAGGGAGTAAAGCGACTCCGACCTCCCATTTCAAACCTGCCGCCAGGATGGGATCTCAATGTGGTACTCTCTAAGCTCATGGGACCCCCTTTCGAGCCGATGCACAAGTCAAGTCTTCAACATCTGACTTACAAGACTGCCTTCTTAGTGGCTATTACTTCCATAAGAAGAGTTAGTACATTGCAACCATTGTAAGTGCAGGATCCTTTCTTTGTCATACACAAAGACAAACTGGTTTTACTTACTCATCCTAGGTTCTCCCCTAAGTTCTTCTCTAAATTTCACGTGTACCAGTCCATCAATCTTCCGGCTTTCGTCCAGAACCCCAAAAGATCAGCTGAGGTAAAACTCCACATGCTAGGTGTAAGGAGGGCGGCCATTTACTATTTAAACAAGACCAGACTGCTAAGAAAAACAGACCAACTGTTTGTCTCTGTAGCCCCTGGCAGAGATGGAGACCGCATTTCCAAGAATGCCATCTCCAGATGGATAGTCAGATGCATACAACTATGCTATTCTCTGTCAGACAAGACACTGCCTTTCACGCCAAGTGCTAACTCCTACATGGACCACAGGAGCTACTCTGGCATTTATTGCAAATGTCCCCCTAGACAGCATTTGCAAAGCAGCTACATGGAGCTCAGTACATACTTTCACTCCGCACTACTGCCTTGACACTCATTCCAAGACACATACACAGGTGGAACAAACGGTTATAAAACATCTGTTTGCCCATGAACCTTCTCACAACCCACCACCTTCTTCTAACACTGCTCGCTAATCTATGCACAGCATGTGATCTAAGCAGATTCCACAAGCCTCAGAAGGGATACATTACTCACCATAATCGTATTTCTGATGCTTATATCTGCTTAGATTCACATGCGCCCACCCTTCCTCCCAGTGGAGAGAAGGTGCATGGATGCTTATGAGCTTCCCTGATGCATATCTGCTTGGATACACCTGTACTCACAATACACTTCATGCTACTTCATATCAGAAACAAAACCATCTGAGTGTCCTCGATGCGTGAAGGTCCATGGGTACAGTGGACGTCACACTAGGGATAGGATTACTGGCACACCCTGTCAACGTCCCTTTTTGAATTTCGAAAACAACTATAATACTCTGAAGCTTCCACTAGATGTCGGCCTATGCACAGCATGTGAATCTAAGCAGATACAAGCATCAGAAATACGATTACGGTGAATAATGTAGCCCGTGTGTGTGTATATATAATAGTGCGCTATCGCTGCACTAGAGTTGAGTATTGCATTCCATAGGAAGCCCGAAAAATGAATTGCTGAAAACCCTTTCACTCGAGTGACTCATTTGGCTGCAGTTTTGTATTTATGACCCACCCCCACCCACAGACTGAACATTTTTGGAAAGATCTGTTAAATAAAGCAGTTACATTTTTTTTAAATGCAGTTTTGGCATAGCCCCCATTAATTTTCCCCATATAGAATAAAGTCAAATTATTGCTTCAGCGCACAGCAAAAACCACTGGACAGTATTGGAGCAGGTACAAAACAACTTGGCCACAAAATGTTGACTCGATTTCTGGGGGCGTCTGGGGTTATTGTGTCCAGTAGTTTTTTTAATATTTGACGGAGAAGGGAGTGACCCCTTCTTCCAAAATTATAAGGATATCTCCCGTGGTGCAGTAGAGAGGCTTTTCAGAAATGAAAAAGCTGCCATTTGTTTTTGTTCAATGCCAGAGAGAACCGCAGCTATACCCACAGCTTGGCATCTTGGTAAAGGTGGTGGGCAGAGGGAGAGGACACCATGTGAAATTGGGGAGCTGGAGAGGGGCAAAGTTAAGAGAACATAGGTTTTCTTTTAGCCACGGTTATTCAGCAGGATATCCGTGGCTACAAAAGAGAACTACATCGGGAATGAAAGTGTGTCACACGGAACGACAAGGGCTGGAGGTTATGGGAGAGGGTTTTGGGGGGGGAACATTAGTTTAGTGGATTCGGAGGAGCATGCCAAGAGGATAGGGGGGGACCTGGTGAGTGCCTGGAAGGGCAGGGAAACACATTTCTTTTCTTCATTGTTTTCCCCCCCGATAACCACGGTTATCAGATTACTACAGAGAACCGTGGCTATTCGTGGTACTGTTAGGAAGGCATGGCATCGCAAATAGAGAATGACAAAATATGAACAGTTTCGAAAACCTTTCTTTTTGTAAAAGGGATGGAGAAACTCCTATCCGGCCCTTAACCTAAGATGGTAGCTCGCTCTACCATCTAAAGAAAAAAAGAAAACAGTCCTAGTCAATCGTGTCACAAATCATAATCAGTTAAACTAATAAGCCTAATGCCTGCCCTGGCTCTCATACAGAAAGGTGTATAGGTAAATGAGGAAAAAAAATGTCAGAATGGCAAGTGTATGTATGGCTATGTCTCCCCTTCTGCACGTTATATGGCACATGGAGCCACTCTGTCTGGTGCACACTTCGGCAGCTGGTTCTGTCTTTCAAAGTCTCTTGGTAATGCAGATGTCTCTCAATAGTTCAGCAATGGCTCCCCTCGCTCGGGCTCAAGCCTCTCCATCTCAAAATCAATAGTTCAACAAGGGCTTCCCTCATTCGGGTTCAAGCCAACAAAAGTCTCTGTTCATCACTCTGTTCATCACTCACTTTCTCAGGGTTCCCTTCCCCTAGGGTTTTGCTAGCATCTTGCCAAGCATTCCCTCGGTAAGGCTAGAGTTTTCCTTTTTACACATTAAAGTTCGTAGAACATTTTACAGAGACTTTCGACTGGGCTTTCATCCTTTGCCTGACTACTCGGTTACTCTGTATCCTCATCTGTTCCTTTCCTATATGTTGCCTAATCTTCACTCGCGTTTCATTTTCATTACCCGTAGCCTTCAGCTTCCGAAACAATTGTTGCAAGCACTCCTCAACACAAACAGTTCTTTCATCCTCTCACTTGACTCACCGGTTGCGAAGGGAGGCTTGCTACTTTCGCGGCTTTTCAACTGCTGTCAAGGCCGTGGCTCACTCAATCTGCTGTTACCTCCCCAACTCCACTGTTCACCCTGGAGGGTAGCTGTCAGCCTTGTGGCACGGGATACAATAGTCTCTTTCCAACTGGGCTGGCTCTCATAACCTGCATGGCTTCTTGGAGTTCTCGTGTTCTGGCAAAAAAGGGTCTTTCGCTTGCAGCCTCTCTCCCCTGGTTCTCCGACCTCTCGTTCTCCTTTGCCTGATCAGCCACCTCTCTGGATGAGCAGCTCCTTTGTGCCTTTTTACTCACTCAATAGGTACAGTTCACACTACCACAGGTTTCCCTCGGTTTCTTCCACTTTAGTTCAGTATTTACAGTAGGCCTCCCTCAGGGCGTGCTCGAGCCTTTCGCTCAAAAGGTCTACGATCTCCCCCAGCTGGGCTTGGACCTGTTTAGGCCTCCCTCAGCCATGTTCGGGCCTTTAGCTCACAGTTTCTCAAAAGAAATAGTTTTGGACTTCCAGTCCCAGAATGCATCTGTCTCTAGTTTGCTCCTACTTGGCTCGCTCCCCAAAATGGCATTCTTACGGTTTAGGAGCAGCAAGAGCACAAGGGGATGTTTACCAGGGGTCACGGTCTTACCACCTGCCCCCCAGAGGCCTAGGCTCCCCTTTTTTGCCCAGGGGTGGAGCTCTGATGTGGGTGCCGCCAGGCAACCCCAGCTGCCCCTGGGTTTGGTTTCCTGGAGGCACAGCTTTTACTCCACACTGCAGCCTCCCCTGCACACTCAGGCTCAGTGTCTGGGTAGTTCTCCTTCCTCCAGGTCTTTCAGGTTCCTTCCAGCTCCACCAGTCTCTCCCTGGTTTCTCTGCACCCTTCTTCTTCCTCAGCTCGCTCGGTGTTTGTGTCAGTGCTCCACCTTTTATACTGGTGGGGAGGAGTAATACGAGTCAGATGTGAGTAATTGTCCAGCCCTGCCTGACTCTGCCTGACCTTGTTAATGGGACAAGATGGAGACCGCCCATAGGAATTCATAGTGTATTAGTCCATATAGGTAATCTTCATCATTCTCATATGCCTCTTCCTCGTCCCAGTGGTTTTGGGAAACAGCAGTGGGGAGGAATTATGAGAATTGTAGTTGTCGGGAAGAAATGTATCAAAATCATGGGGGTTCTTATCAGGGTGAATGGGTGAATATATAAAGGTGGTTTATTTTCCTTTTGTGTTTCTTTTTTGTTGTTATAGAAGTATACTGGGGTTTGATGGGATTTGATTGACAGAATTCCATACTGACTGCAGGGGTGTTGGGTAGGGGAGTGTCGGAAAAGGGGTGTATACCGCGTCTCGTCCAGGGGCGTTCCTCCCATAATCTCCACGGGTCCCCTTCGCAGGTGATCCTCCCTCGCTTCCCCACTCCCAGGGTTCGGATCCTAGAGCGAGGACCCTTCTCAGGCCACCTGAGTCAGGGATCCCCGGAAACAACCTAGGAGAAACGCTTCAGGTTTCTCACAGTATATTTCTATTGTAACCCTGGTTATGGGAAAAATGTTTAAAAAAAATAAAAAGGAGAATAAAGAAAAAAGTATTTGGACAGCTACAGTGATGTGGGGGGTGGAAAGTGGACACGGCTAAAAGGCTGTGGCCTCTGCCCATCGCGAGTGGGCTGGAAGTGTTTTCAAATATACAGTGGGCAATGTGGAAGGCTGTACTCACTGGCCAAGGCCAAAGGCCCTAACTAGTGGGTGTAACGGCTGTGGCCTTCAGCCGTGGTCAATAGCCAGCTAATGTGCCCAAAAGAGATGGTTGGCCGTGGCCAGCTAGTAGTGGGTATAAAAGACGAATATTGAGGGAACATATACAGTGGACACAAGACATGGAAACTGGCCACGGCCAAAGGCTGTTGGCAACTAGTGGGTATAAAAGAAACATTCAAGTGACATACACAGTGGGAACAGCCAAAGACCATGACCAATGACCCATAAAAAAAAACAGTGGGTCCAAATGTCTGTGGTCATTTAGTGGGCATGGCCAAAGGTGGTGCGGCTAGTGGGCCTGACATTTGCCCGTGGTCACCTAGTGCGTGTAAAAGAAACATATTGAGGGAACATATAAAGTGGACACCGCCAAAAGGTGTGACATAAAAAACTATTGCCAGGGCCGAAGGTGACCTGGAATGAAGGAATGTTTGTTGCTACAAACTTTTTTTAACCAAAATAAACACAATCCTACCTCAACAAAACTAAAACTCCTGGCAGGAAGTCAGTGATGTCCAAAGCAAAGGCACCATCCTAGTCAATACTGCTACTCTATGCCTTAAACGCAAATCAATAAGCTAACGGAAGAGTTCTACTTCTAACCCATGAGAATGACTTCCTTCTCCTGGATAAAAGTCTCACAGTTCTGGTCTCACAAAATTCCACAAATATCCGTGGACTAGGAGAATTGCTCCCTTCTTTTAGCAGGCTCTTAGTGACTTGAACACTGTCTTTCAACTTGCTCCCTGAACTCTCCTTTACTCGTCAATGTTTTCTTGAGTTACTTTGATCGTAGATGCTTTATCAATTCTTTAAGTTCTCTCCACGGGTTTAGTATGTGAACACTGTCCTCCAACTTGCCTCCACCAAGACAAGGGAGAGCCCCCCCGGCCCCCCTGCAGCCCCCCGCACCCCCTGCCCCCTCCCCCCCCCCCCCCCCCGAGTCCTTCTTGCCTCTTGAATACCAGTCTTATGGAGCTGACTAGGGAGTTGCCTCACAAAATGATCTACTTCTTTCTTGCCTTCTTGTTTTGCCTTCTCAAGTTTTCCTGTGCCCCTCCCTGACATACTACCGTTCCTGTTACCTTCTCTTTGGGAACTCTTCACCCAGCGGTCACAGGTTTGTTCTTTCACTTCTTCAGCCAGCTTGACTTTGCAGGCCCTTACTGCTGGCTATCTGGGTGCAGGTTTTGGACCAGACGGTCTACCCATTACAGGTCATGCAACCACCACAGTTCCTCCTACTTCCCATGCAATCACTTACACAGCTCCTCAGTAGGCTAGTGTTGGCGGTCTTGGCATAGTGGTTTGACTACATGGTTCACCCACCACTGGTCACACCACCACCACACTGACTCTCAACTTGAGCATTGGTGACTCCCAGCCGATGGACGAGATGCTTTCCTGGGGTCCCTCGGTTCCTTCTAGCTGCTTCACACTGCTGCTTCGACACAGCCTTCGAACACCCTGTTTTCAACTTGCAGGCTTGTTGGCGGCCTCCTAGCTCAATGACGTCTCCCTCCAGATGTAGCTCTCTCTGTCCTTCTTTACTGTTTAGCTTAAGTAGCTGTGACTTACCCAGCGTACCGGCAGTTTGATTGAGAACAGTTGGTCGAACACTCTTCATGCTTGACAGTAACGTTCTTGGGTTCTTCATCGTCCCAGTACCTATCATAGTTAGTGGGATTGTCTGACACATTACAGTAACACATAAGCCCTCATTATGAGTGGGCCGGTAAAATGCTAGTAATTCCGTTGTGTCAGTAGTACCGTTACCGGCACTCCGACCAACAGAATTACTGGCATATTCTAGGTCCGGGAAAAAAAGCGAAACAGCGAACATCAAAACATGTTCCCCTGGACCCACACGCACTCGCCAAGTGTGCCTCTGCTCATGGCAAGGACCCCCACTCCCACCAACTCCTATTGGCCTTCTATTTGCTCACCAGTCCTCTCCCATACCCCCTCAAATACGTGTCCTTCTGTGTGACGCACTTTGCTTTCCCAATCTTGTTTTCTCTGGTAGCAAACTCTGTCTCTAGCCGTCAACCAACTCCCAGATTTCACATGGTGGCCTCTCCGCCCCCCACCTCTACCCTGATGCCATTTCACTGTTTTTCTGCCGCCAAATTCAATTTTTTCCGATAATCGCGGGTATATCCACAGCTAACTCTTGCATCGGAAAATAAAAAGATGGCAGATTTTCCATTTCTGCAAAGCCTCATCCTGCAAAGCACCATAGCAGACATAGCTATTTTTTGGGGACGAAGGCACCCTTTCTCCATCAAATATTCTAAAAAGTACTGGATGCAATAACTCCACACCACAAAAGGATTGGAAGTCAACACTTCGTGCCCAGGTTGTTTCGGCACTGGTCCAATTCCGTCCAGCGGTTTTAGCTGGGCAGTGTGACCAAAATTGACCTCTTTTTTGTCCATGGAAAAATGAATGGGGACTAGGCCTAAAGTGCTTTTTAAAATGTTCTTAATATTTACATTTTTTACAAATCCTTCCCAGAATGTTCAGTCTAGACAGGGAGTGGGAGGGGGTCCGCGTGTACAAAATTGGCTGCAAAATTTGAGCCAAATGTATTCCTCTTACATCCAACATGAAATGCTCTGAACTTTATCAGACTTACATTTCACTTCTACAAAATAACTGTGAGTCTATCGCCCCCATTAATAGTACCAATAAACCTAGAAATAGGAACAACCAATGATACAATCACGCACTAAAAATACTCAGATTATCGAAAGAACGAAAAGATATGGCTAAAGACCAGAGACCTTAAGGATTGCCAGGAGGCAAAGACAGCGCTGAATACCTGAAAAAAATTGTATTCCATTAGTTAAATCCCTAGGTTTACAGAAGCCGATTGATCTTGCTGAAAATAGATCAAAAGTCCTGTTTACAACCATGAATAACTTCACCTCTCCTATTTGCACCATTCTTCTTTCTCCATCACCTAATTTGGCGAACAAATTGAAGGTCTTTTTTTTCTGGATAAAATAAATTCTTATCAGCATGGAAATTGACTCTCAGCCAGTTAACCAACAGGCAATCATATCAAATATAGATGGAACATCTGCAGCAGAATCTATTCTTCCGTCGTTTGTATCCTCTCCTGTGAATCTGGATATAGTCTCCAATTTTATTTGTAAACTTAAACCGAAACATTTTAATTATGTTCCTATTCCAGCATACTTGGCCGGACAACATGCACCTGCACTAAGTGGGCTTATTTTATCAGTTATAAATGCCTCATTAGCTCAGGGATGTAACCCAATGGAATTTTTATTTTAAATATCTTACAGCACTTTTTTTTAAAAAAATGACACTGGATCATAAAAAACGTTTAAAATGATCACCCAGGGGGCGTGGCCAGGAGCGCCAGCGATGCGGCTGCTTCCTTGATGGCCTCCGCCCGGAGCCCGCAGCTAGTAGCTATTATCCGATAGTTTTGGATCGGATCGCTTTGTCCGGCGGATCAACGGCGTCCTGAAGACCCAGAGCACCTGATGCGATCCAGGGGGGCCCCGTTTTCCCCTTAATTGGCCCTGAATCCACTTGGCTTCGCATCCATGCCGAGAAACAGCTGGCGCCTCCAAGATGGCAGATGGGACGGGCTTCTCGCTGTGACGAGGAGCGAGCGGGAGAGCAGCCCCGCCCTGTCCCAGACACCGAAGCGGAGCCTCGGAGCAGCCAGTGGCAGCGGCTGTGGCGGCATTGCACGGGAGACCGGCCCACTGGTTTGCGGAGCCGTGCAGGAATAAGTGCATCGGGCGGTGTGCGGCCTCCTTCCCGCCCCGGTTCCCCACCCCCCATTCCAATCCTCGGGGGTGACTCCAACGAGGGAGGAGCGGGCTCCGTGCCCGTGGCGCCTGTCGAGCGGGAGCTCCCGAGCCCGGAAGGTGTACTATTCTGGAGGCGGGCGAGGAAGCTACGGTGACCTGCTTTGGCCCGACCCACCACCCTGGGATCTCTGAGAGCGGCGGCTGGGGTCCTCCGGACCTGGGGAAGCTGAGAGCGCTGCAGCGGGGCTCTGGGGGTGCTAGCTACCCGTGGCCACTTGAAGGGGTCGCGGCCACTCCGCTCCTCGGGCTGTGCACTTCTAGGCCTCCCCCCTTTTCATCTTCCAGGGGCGCCAGGCCCACTGACCCTTGATCTTCGCACAGCCGGAGGCCCTTCACCAGCGACGGCACCCCCTGGGGCCCTCTCCCCCTCTGGACCCGACAAAAATCTCCTGGCTTCCTGTCTTGGCTCCGCCGCCCCGAGGCGCTGGGCTGGGGATATAGCGATTCCAGTACCACTTGGATTTTAACATCATAAGAGCTTGGGATCGCGATCCTCGCAGCGCCCCGCCACCCAGTGGCTTCCTGGGGAGCCCCTGCCCATCAGTCCTTGCTGCTCCTCGAGTGTCCCGAGCCTCCATCGCCACGGCAGTGGGGTTCCTTCCGGCCCCCTCCCCGCACCCCCACATCATCAGACCCCAAGTGGCTCCACTAGGGGGGTAGCTCGCTCCTCTTCATCGTGCTTGAAGCCCAGTGATCGGCACTTCGGGTTCGCCCTTAGGATTCCAGTTCACTGCCGACTGATGGCCTCAGAGCTTCTATCACTTTGGATGTCCCCTGCAGTGCAGCTGACCCCGGCTACCCCCAACACTACCGGCCCAGGAGGTTCGGACTCATAATCCACGCAGGATGACGAAGCTGCCTAAAGCAACCAAATTCAACATAGCAAACCAGCACTACCAATTCAAAGTAGTACCCTTCGGAATAGCATCCGCACCAAGGGTATTCACAAAGGTACTGGTGATGGTGTCAGCGCACCTGTGCAGGAAAGCAATCCCACTGTACCCTTACCTGGACGACTGGTTGGTTACAGGGGAAGACTCCCCAAATTTGCAGGCAAAACATTCAAAGAACTATCAACCTTCTCTTTCAATTGGGCCTCTCGATAAACGAGAAAAAAATCAAGCCTAGTGCTGAGCACAACCAAAAATAGTTCCTAGGAGCTAAGAGGGGTTAGTCTTTCCATCAGAGGAAAGAGTCCAAAATATGGTACTGCAAATACCTCATTATCAGGCTGGCCGCCAGATAAGTGTGTGCAAAGCTAAGAATTTGCTAGGCATGATGGTATCTTGCATTTACCTGGTACCGCACGCACGCCTGCGCATGCAACCCATACAGGAGTGGTTGGCCAAACAGTGGTCTCAGGTAAGCGGTCAGTTGTAAGATCTAGTGGGCGTTGCGCCAACACTGGTACAAAACCTTTGCTGCTGGACAAGGGAAAACCTGTTGAGGGGGAATCCCTTCCACGATCCAGAAGTACAAACAATAGTGACAACAGACGCGTCACTCGCCGGGTGGGGGGCTCATCGCCTTCATCACACAGCACAAGGTCTGTGGACTCATGCCACTGTGCAGAACCACATCAATCTGCTGGAACTTCTGGCGGTATTCAAGGCCCTTCAGGCAATTGAAATACACCCAGTGAACCAGTCAGTGCAAGTCCTCATGACAGCACTACAGCGATTATTTACAACATCAACAAACAGGGAGGCACACGTTCTCCAAACTAGCACAACGAATTTGGAAATGGGCACTCAAACGCAAGATATTCCTGTCCTCGCAACACATTCCAGGGGAACTCAACTCTCTAGCTAACTCGCTGAGCAGAGATCCCCTACCAATGGAACCCAAGTGGCAACTAGACACAGGGGTCATAGACCACCTCTTCACTCAGCAGAGCTTCCCTATGCTAGATTTGTTCGCTACACGTGAAAACAAACCATGCCGAGACTTCGCGTCCAGGTTCCCCCAACCAGGCTCCAAGGGGGGGGTGGAACGCCCTATGGATGAACTGGTGAGGGAAGTTTGCTTACGCTTGCCCCCCCGCCCCCCAACTCCTCTCATGAACAAGGTGGTGAACAAGATTCACAAGAACAAGTGACGCTCATTCTAGTTGCTCCTATGTGGGCAAGACAGCCATGCTATCCACATCTGCGCAAACTGGCGATGTGCGATCCCATCAAACTCCTGTGTCAGACCAACTTATTCACTCAACATGGGGGACTAACAGTGCACCCTCAACCTCACTCAATGAACTTGGCAGTGTGGCTCCTGAAGTCAGAGTTCAGACATAACCTACCACAGAGGTGTATGGCTATCCTCAAGGATGCTTGCAAGAATACTAGACACTGTTATTTCGACAAGTGGAGGAGATTTGTAATTTGGTGCCAGTCTAAACAAATAAACACCATAGAATGTATCCCATCCCACATTCTAAACTATATGCTCCACTTGCTAGACTCAGGGTTAGTATTCAACTCACTAAAGGTCTACCTGGCAGCCTTGTCGGCTTACACCACCTCCCACAATAAAGTATCGTGGTGGAAGTTGCCGGTCATTAAGGCATTCATGGAGGGAGTAAAGCGACTCCGACCTCCCATTTCAAACCTGCCGCCAGGATGGGATCTCAATGTGGTACTCTCTAAGCTCATGGGACCCCCTTTCGAGCCGATGCACAAGTCAAGTCTTCAACATCTGACTTACAAGACTGCCTTCTTAGTGGCTATTACTTCCATAAGAAGAGTTAGTACATTGCAACCATTGTAAGTGCAGGATCCTTTCTTTGTCATACACAAAGACAAACTGGTTTTACTTACTCATCCTAGGTTCTCCCCTAAGTTCTTCTCTAAATTTCACGTGTACCAGTCCATCAATCTTCCGGCTTTCTTCCAGAACCCCAAAAGATCAGCTGAGGTAAAACTCCACATGCTAGGTGTAAGGAGGGCGGCCATTTACTATTTAAACAAGACCAGACTGCTAAGAAAAACAGACCAACTGTTTGTCTCTGTAGCCCCTGGCAGAGATGGAGACCGCATTTCCAAGAATGCCATCTCCAGATGGATAGTCAGATGCATACAACTATGCTATTCTCTGTCAGACAAGACACTGCCTTTCACGCCAAGTGCTCACTCCCACATGGACCACAGGAGCTACTCTGGCATTTATTGCAAATGTCCCCCTAGACAGCATTTGCAAAGCAGCTACATGGAGCTCAGTACATACTTTCACTCCGCACTACTGCCTTGACACTCATTCCAAGACACATACACAGGTGGAACAAGCGGTTATAAAACATCTGTTTGCCCATGAACCTTCTCACAACCCACCACCTTCTTCTAACACTGCTCGCTAATCTATGCACAGCATGTGATCTAAGCAGATTCCACAAGCCTCAGAAGGGATACTTACTCACCATAATCGTATTTCTGATGCTTATATCTGCTTAGATTCACATGCGCCCGCCCTTCCTCCCAGTGGAGAGAAGGTGCATGGATGCTTATGAGCTTCCCTGATGCATATCTGCTTGGATACACCTGTACTCACACTACACTTCATGCTACTTCATATCAGAAACAAAACCATCTGAGTGTCCTCGATGCGTGAAGGTCCATGGGTACAGTGGACGTCACACTAGGGATAGGATTACTGGCACACCCTGTCAACGTCCCTTTTTGAATTTCGAAAACAACTATAATACTCTGAAGCTTCCACTAGATGTCGGCCTATGCACAGCATGTGAATCTAAGCAGATACAAGCATCAGAAATACGATTACGGTGAATAATGTAGCCCGTGTGTGTGTATATATAATAGTGCGCTATCGCTGCACTAGAGTTGAGTATTGCATTCCATGGGAAGCCCGAAAAATGAATTGCTGAAAACCCTTTCACTCGAGTGACTCATTTGGCTGCAGTTTTGTATTTATGACCCACCCCCACCCACAGACTGAACATTTTTGGAAAGATCTGTTAAATAAAGCAGTTATATTTTTTTTTAAATGCAGTTTTGGCATAGCCCCCATTAATTTTCCCCATATAGAATAAAGTCAAATTATTGCTTCAGCGCACAGCAAAAACCACTGGACAGTATTGGAGCAGGTACAAAACAACTTGGCCACAAAATGTTGACTCGATTTCTGGGGGCGTCTGGGGTTATTGTGTCCAGTAGTTTTTTTAATATTTGACGGAGAAGGGAGTGACCCCTTCTTCCAAAATTATAAGGATATCTCCCGTGGTGCAGTAGAGAGGCTTTTCAGAAATGAAAAAGCTGCCATTTGTTTTTGTTCAATGCCAGAGAGAACCGCAGCTATACCCACAGCTTGGCATCTTGGTAAAGGTGGTGGGCAGAGGGAGAGGACACCATGTGAAATTGGGGAGCTGGAGAGGGGCAAAGTTAAGAGAACATAGGTTTTCTTTTAGCCACGGTTATTCAGCAGGATATCCGTGGCTACAAAAGAGAACTACATCGGGAATGAAAGTGTGTCACACGGAACGACAAGGGCTGGAGGTTATGGGAGAGGATTTTGGGGGGGGAACATGAGTTTAGTGGATTCGGAGGAGCATGCCAAGAGGATAGGGGGGGACCTGGTGAGTGCCTGGAAGGGCAGGGAAACACATTTCTTTTCTTCATTGTTTCCCCCCCCCCCGATAACCACGGTTATCAGATTACTACAGAGAACCGTGGCTATTCGTGGTACTGTTAGGAAGGCATGGCATCGCAAATAGAGAATGACAAAATATGAACAGTTTCGAAAACCTTTCTTTTTGTAAAAGGGATGGAGAAACTCCTATCCGGCCCTAAACCTAAGATGGTAGCTCGCTCTACCATCTAAAGAAAAAAAGAAAACAGTCCTAGTCAATCGTGTCACAAATCATAATCAGTTAAACTAATAAGCCTAATGCCTGCCCTGGCTCTCATACAGAAAGGTGTATAGGTAAATGAGGAAAAAAAATGTCAGAATGGCAAGTGTATGTATGGCTATGTCTCCCCTTCTGCACGTTATATGGCACATGGTGCCACTCTGTCTGGTGCACACTTCGGCAGCTGGTTCTGTCTTTCAAAGTCTCTTGGTAATGCAGATGTCTCTCAATAGTTCAGCAATGGCTCCCCTCGCTCGGGCTCAAGCCTCTCCATCTCAAAATCAATAGTTCAACAAGGGCTTCCCTCATTCGGGTTCAAGCCAACAAAAGTCTCTGTTCATCACTCACTTTCTCAGGGTTCCCTTCCCCTAGGGTTTTGCTAGCATCTTGCCAAGCATTCCCTCGGTAAGCTAGAGTTTTCCTTTTTACACATTAAAGTTCGTAGAACATTTTACAGAGACTTTCGACTGGGCTTTCATCCTTTGCCTGACTACTCGGTTACTCTGTATCCTCATCTGTTCCTTTCCTATATGTTGCCTAATCTTCACTCGCGTTTCATTTTCATTACCCGTAGCCTTCAGCTTCCGAAACAATTGTTGCAAGCACTCCTCAACACAAACCGTTCTTTCATCCTCTCACTTGACTCACCGGTTGCGAAGGGAGGCTTGCTACTTTCGCGGCTTTTCAACTGCTGTCAAGGCCGTGGCTCACTCAATCTGCTGTTACCTCCCCAACTCCACTGTTCACCCTGGAGGGTAGCTGTCAGCCTTGTGGCACGGGATACAATAGTCTCTTTCCAACTGGGCTGGCTCTCATAACCTGCATGGCTTCTTGGAGTTCTCGTGTTCTGGCAAAAAAGGGTCTTTCGCTTGCAGCCTCTCTCCCCTGGTTCTCCGACCTCTCGTTCTCCTTTGCCTGATCAGCCACCTCTCTGGATGAGCAGCTCCTTTGTGCCTTTTTACTCACTCAATAGGTACAGTTCACACTACCACAGGTTTCCCTCGGTTTCTTCCACTTTAGTTCAGTATTTACAGTAGGCCTCCCTCAGGGCGTGCTCGAGCCTTTCGCTCAAAAGGTCTACGATCTCCCCCAGCTGGGCTTGGACCTGTTTAGGCCTCCCTCAGCCATGTTCGGGCCTTTAGCTCACAGTTTCTCAAAAGAAATAGTTTTGGACTTCCAGTCCCAGAATGCATCTGTCTCTAGTTTGCTCCTACTTGGCTCGCTCCCCAAAATGGCATTCTTACGGTTTAGGAGCAGCAAGAGCACAAGGGGATGTTTACCAGGGGTCACGGTCTTACCACCTGCCCCCCAGAGGCCTAGGCTCCCCTTTTTTGCCCAGGGGAGGAGCTCTGATGTGGGTGCCGCCAGGCAACCCCAGCTGCCCCTGGGTTTGGTTTCCTGGAGGCACAGCTTTTACTCCACACTGCAGCCTCCCCTGCACACTCAGGCTCAGTGTCTGGGTAGTTCTCCTTCCTCCAGGTCTTTCAGGTTCCTTCCAGCTCCACCAGTCTCTCTCTGGTTTCTCTGCACCCTTCTTCTTCCTCAGCTCGCTCGGTGTTTGTGTCAGTGCTCCACCTTTTATACTGGTGGGGAGTAGTAATACGAGTCAGATGTGAGTAATTGTCCAGCCCTGCCTGACTCTGCCTGACCTTGTTAATGGGACAAGATGGAGACCGCCCATAGGAATTCATAGTGTATTAGTCCATATAGGTAATCTTCATCATTCTCATATGCCTCTTCCTCGTCCCAGTGGTTTTGGGAAACAGCAGTGGGGAGGAATTATGAGAATTGTAGTTGTCGGGAAGAAATGTATCAAAATCATGGGGGTTCTTATCAGGGTGAAGGGGTGAATATATAAAGGTGGTTTATTTTCCTTTTGTGTTTCTTTTTTGTTGTTATAGAAGTATACTGGGGTTTGATGGGATTTGATTGACAGAATTCCATACTGACTGTAGGGGTGTTGGGTAGGGGAGTGTCGGAAAAGGGGTGTATACCGCGTCTTGTCCAGGGGCGTTTCTCCCATAATCTCCACGGGTCCCCTTCGCAGGTGATCCTCCCTCGCTTCCCCACTCCCAGGGTTCGGATCCTAGAGCGAGGACCCTTCTCAGGCCACCTGAGTCAGGGATCCCCGGAAACAACCTAGGAGAAACGCTTCAGGTTTCTCACAGTATATTTCTATTGTAACCCTGGTTATGGGAAAAATGTTTAAAAAAATAAAAAGGAGAATAAAGAAAAAAGTATTTGGACAGCTACAGTGATGTGGGGGGTGGAAAGTGGACACGGCTAAAAGGCTGTGGCCTCTGCCCATCGCGAGTGGGCTGGAAGTGTTTTCAAATATACAGTGGGCAATGTGGAAGGCTGTACTCACTGGCCATGGCCCTAACTAGTGGGTGTAACGGCTGTGGCCTTCAGCCGTGGTCAATAGCCAGCTAATGTGCCCAAAAGAGATGGTTGGCCGTGGCCAGCTAGTAGTGGGTATAAAAGACGAATATTGAGGGAACATATACAGTGGACACAAGACATGGAAACTGGCCACGGCCAAAGGCTGTTGGCAACTAGTGGGTATAAAAGATACATTCAAGTGACATACACAGTGGGCACAGCCAAAGACCATGGCCAGTGACCCATAAAAAAAACAGTGGGTCCAAATGTCTGTGGTCATTTAGTGGGCATGGCCAAAGGTGGTGCGGCTAGTGGGCCTGACATTTGCCCGTGGTCACCTAGTGCGTGTAAAAGAAACATATTGAGGGAACATATAAAGTGGACACCGCCAAAAGGTGTGACATAAAAAACTATTGCCAGGGCCGAAGGTGACCTGGAATGAAGGAATGTTTGTTGCTACAAACTTATTTTAACCAAAATAAACACAATCCTACCTCAACAAAACTAAAACTCCTGGCAGGAAGTCAGTGATGTCCAAAGCAAAGGCACCATCCTAGTCAATACTGCTACTCTATGCCTTAAACGCAAATCACTAAGCTAACGGAAGAGTTCTACTTCTAACCCATGAGAATGACTTCCTTCTCCTGGATAAAAGTCTCACAGTTCTGGTCTCACAAAATTCCACAAATATCCGTGGACTAGGAGAATTGCTCCCTTCTTTTAGCAGGCTCTTAGTGACTTGAACACTGTCTTTCAACTTGCTCCCTGAACTCTCCTTTACTCGTCAATGTTTTCTTGAGTTACTTTGATCGTAGATGCTTTATCAATTCTTTAAGTTCTCTCCACGGGTTTAGTATGTGAACACTGTCCTCCAACTTGCCTCCACCAAGACAAGGGAGAGCCCCCCCGGTCCCCCTGCACCCGCCCGCACCCCCTGCCCCCCCCCCCCCCCCCCCGAGTCCTTCTTGCCTCTTGAATACCAGTCTTATGGAGCTGACTAGGGAGTTGCCTCACAAAATGATCTACTTCTTTCTTGCCTTCTTGTTTTGCCTTCTCAAGTTTTCCTGTGCCCCTCCCTGACATACTACCGTTCCTGTTACCTTCTCTTTGGGAACTCTTCACCCAGCGGTCACAGGTTTGTTCTTTCACTTCTTCAGCCAGCTTGACTTTGCAGGCCCTTACTGCTGGCTATCTGGGTGCAGGTTTTGGACCAGACGGTCTACCCATTACAGGTCATGCAACCACCACAGTTCCTCCTACTTCCCATGCAATCACTTACACAGCTCCTCAGTAGGCTAGTGTTGGCGGTCTTGGCATAGTGGTTTGACTACATGGTTCACCCACTACTGGTCACACCACCACCACACTGACTCTCAACTTGAGCATTGTGACTCCCAGCCGATGGACGAGATGCTTTCCTGGGGTCCCTCGGTTCCTTCTAGCTGCTTCACACTGCTGCTTCGACACAGCCTTCGAACACCCTGTTTTCAACTTGCAGGCTTGTTGGCGGCCTCCTAGCTCAATGACGTCTCCCTCCAGATGTAGCTCTCTCTGTCCTTCTTTACTGTTTAGCTTAAGTAGCTGTGACTTACCCAGCGTACCGGCAGTTTGATTGAGAACAGTTGGTCGAACACTCTTCATGCTTGACAGTAACGTTCTTGGGTTCTTCATCGTCCCAGTACCTATCATAGTTAGTGGGATTGTCTGACACATTACAGTAACACATAAGCCCTCATTATGAGTGGGCCGGTAAAATGCTAGTAATTCCGTTGTGTCAGTAGTACCGTTACCGGCACTCCGACCAACAGAATTACTGGCATATTCTAGGTCCGGGAAAAAAAGCGAAACAGCGAACATCAAAACATGTTCCCCTGGACCCACACGCACTCGCCAAGTGTGCCTCTGCTCATGGCAAGGACCCCCACTCCCACCAACTCCTATTGGCCTTCAATTTGCTCACCAGTCCTCTCCCATACCCCCTCAAATACGTGTCCTTCTGTGTGACGCACTTTGCTTTCCCAATCTTGTTTTCTCTGGTAGCAAACTCTGTCTCTAGCCGTCAACCAACTCCCAGATTTCACATGGTGGCCTCTCCGCCCCCCACCTCTACCCTGATGCCATTTCACTGTTTTTCTGCCGCCAAATTCAATTTTTTCCGATAATCGCGGGTATATCCACAGCTAACTCTTGCATCGGAAAATAAAAAGATGGCAGATTTTCCATTTCTGCAAAGCCTCATCCTGCAAAGCACCATAGCAGACATAGCTATTCTTTGGGGACGAAGGCACCCTTTCTCCATCAAATATTCTAAAAAGTACTGGATGCAATAACTCCACACCACAAAAGGATTGGAAGTCAACACTTCGTGCCCAGGTTGTTTCGGCACTGGTCCAATTCCGTCCAGCGGTTTTAGCTGGGCAGTGTGACCAAAATTGACCTCTTTTTTGTCCATGGAAAAATGAATGGGGACTAGGCCTAAAGTGCTTTTTAAAATGTTCTTAATATTTACATTTTTTACAAATCCTTCCCAGAATGTTCAGTCTGGACAGGGAGTGGGAGGGGGTCCGCGTGTACAAAATTGGCTGCAAAATTTGAGCCAAATGTATTCCTCTTACATCCAACATGAAATGCTCTGAACTTTATCAGACTTACATTTCACTTCTACAAAATAACTGTGAGTCTATCGCCCCCATTAATAGTACCAATAAACCTAGAAATAGGAACAACCAATGATACAATCACGCACTAAAAATACTCAGATTATCGAAAGAACGAAAAGATATGGCTAAAGACCAGAGACCTTAAGGATTGCCAGGAGGCAAAGACAGCGCTGAATACCTGAAAAAAATTGTATTCCATTAGTTAAATCCCTAGGTTTACAGAAGCCGATTGATCTTGCTGAAAATAGATCAAAAGTCCTGTTTACAACCATGAATAACTTCACCTCTCCTATTTGCACCATTCTTCTTTCTCCATCACCTAATTTGGCGAACAAATTGAAGGTCTTTTTTTTCTGGATAAAATAAATTCTTATCAGCATGGAAATTGATTCTCAGCCAGTTAACCAACAGGCAATCATATCAAATATAGACGGAACATCTGCAGCAGAATCTATTCTTCCGTCGTTTGTATCCTCTCCTGTGAATCTGGATATAGTCTCCAATTTTATTTGTAAGCTTAAACCGAAACATTTTAATTATGATCCTATTCCAGCATACTTGGCCGGACAACATGCACCTGCACTAAGTGGGCTTATTTTATCAGTTATAAATGCCTCATTAGCTCAGGGATGTAACCCAATGGAATTTTTATTTTAAATATCTTACAGCACTTTTTTTTAAAAAAATGACACTGGATCATAAAAAACTTTTAAAATGATCACCCAGGGGGCGTGGCCAGGAGCGCCAGCGATGCGGCTGCTTCCTTGATGGCCTCCGCCCGGAGCCCGCAGCTAGTAGCTATTATCCGATAGTTTTGGATCGGATCGCTTTGTCCGGCGGATCAACGGCGTCCTGAAGACCCAGAGCACCTGATGCGATCCAGGGGGGCCCCGTTTTCCCCTTAATTGGCCCTGAATCCACTTGGCTTCGCATCCATGCCGAGACACAGCCGGCGCCTCCAAGATGGCAGATGGGACGGGCTTCTCGCTGTGACAAGGAGCGAGCGGGAGAGCAGCCCCGCCCTGTCCCAGACACCGAAGCGGAGCCTCGGAGCAGCCAGTGGCAGCGGCTGTGGCGGCATTGCACGGGAGACCGGCCCACTGGTTTGCGGAGCCGTGCAGGAATAAGTGCATCGGGCGGTGTGCGGCCTCCTTCCCGCCCCGGTTCCCCACCCCCCATTCCAATCCTCGGGGGTGACTCCAACGAGGGAGGAGCGGGCTCCGTGCCCGTGGCGCCTGTCGAGCGGGAGCTCCCGAGCCCAGAAGGTGTACTATTCTGGAGGCGGGCGAGGAAGCTACGGTGACCTGCTTTGGCCCGACCCACCACCCTGGGATCTCTGAGAGCGGCGGCTGGGGTCCTCCGGACCTGGGGAAGCTGAGAGCGCTGCAGCGGGGCTCTGGGGGTGCTAGCTACCAGTGGCCACTTGAAGGGGTCGTGGCCACTCCGCTCCTCGGGCTGTGCACTTCTAGGCCTCCCCCCTTTTCATCTTACAGGGGCGCCAGGCCCACTGACCCTTGATCTTCACACAGCCGGAGGCCCTTCACCAGCGACGGCACCCCCTGGGGCCCTCTCCCCCTCTGGACCCGACAAAAATCTCCTGGCTTCCTGTCTTGGCGCCGCCGCCCCGAGGCGCTGGGCTGGCGATATAGCGATTCCAGTACCACTTGGATTTTAACATCATAAGAGCTTGGGATCGCGATCCTCGCAGCGCCCCGCCACCCAGTGGCTTCCTGGGGAGCCCCTGCCCATCAGTCCTTGCTGCTCCTCGAGTGTCCCGGGCCTCCATCGCCACGGCAGTGGGGTTCCTTCCGGCCCCCTCCCCGCACCCCCACATCATCAGACCCCAAGTGGCTCCACTAGGGGGGTAGCTCGCTCCTCTTCATCGTGCTTGAAGCCCAGTGATCGGCACTTCGGGTTCGCCCTTAGGATCCCAGTTCACTGCCGACTGATGGCCTCAGAGCTTCTATCACTTTGGATGTCCCCTGCAGTGCAGCTGACCCCGGCTACCCCCAACACTACCGACCCAGGAGGTTCGGACTCATAATCCACGCAGGATGACGAAGCTGCCTAAAGCAACCAAATCCTCGGACATCTCCGCTATGCTGCTGGCAGCAGACAAGACGAAGAGGTCAGACCCCTCCCCGAAACTAACCCCACAGAAGGCCCCTAAAGAACAGGGAAAGCTAGCCACTAGGGAAGACATCCAGGCCTTCATGCAGGACATCAAAGCGGAGTTCCGATCCTGCATGAAGCAACTGTCCATGCAGATGGATCAAACAGACCAACGACTCACAGAGGCGGAACAGAGGCTGGGAGGAGTGGAGAACCTAACCCAGAGCCACGATGCCGTATTAATAGAGCTGAGACGCGACCTCCAGGTGTTACAGAACAGGAATGAGGTGCTCGAGTTTAAACAGGAGGATCTGGAAAACAGAGCTTGAAGAAATAACCTGCGTATCCGAGGGGTACCCATCAACGGTCCTAGACAAAGAATTACCAGAGTACATAGGCAACTTCTTCCAAGCTCTCCTCCCACACATGGACAAATCCCAGCTCATCCTGGACCGCACTCATAGATTGCACCCAAGACGAGGAGTGGACTCTGATGCTCCTCCTGATGTAATCACCAGAGTCCATTTCTACGCCACTAAAGAGGCCATCTCGGCGATAAACCGTACTAAGGATGAGCTCTCGTTCATGAGCACCCAGCTTCAGATATTCCAAGACCTCTCGCTGATGACCCTGCAGAAAAGAAGAGCCCTGAAGCCCTTAACTGGGTTCCTGCAGAACCAGCAGATACGCTATCAATGGTTGTTCCCGTCCACTCTTCAATTCACGTTCCAAAGAGTTAAGCGTAAGATAAGTCATCTGGAGGACGCAGAGTCTATCTTGCGCACAAACTCTCCGGAGTCCTCAGCGGCCCATAGTCCCCTCGTTCCTCGGGAGAAGCGGAGCAACTGCCTCAGAGACAGCAACAGCAACCCTGGTCCAAAGCACAGAGACGCCGGAAAGTAAAATAACCCTGCCATGCATGGCTATCATGAAATATCCGATACGATAAATTCAAGAAAACATCAGAGATGCTGCGGGCCCCGAGCGGCCCATGCCCCACTCCAAGGAGTATGCCATCGACCCACCCTTGGAGACGAACCCAATTATGTGGTTTGGTCCTGGCCCTGTTGGCTGGGAGTACAGTTATGGCCCTGTTGGCCATGGATGGGACCGCTCTGGAAATTCTGGTCCCCCATCTGACAAAAAGTTTGCCCTCCCGTTAGAGGATATATAAAACTCAGCCACAGGAATCCCATGCTGAGCTTAAGTCTCTAGATGATGACTGAGAACCGCCGTCCACCCTGCTGAGACCAGCTCCCTCTGCCAGGAAGGGCCCAGGAGTCCCCGCCACCGCACCAGAAACTGAAATTCCTGACAATGAACGTCAGGGGCCTCAACGCCCCACAGAAGAGGAAAGCGATCCTGAGGCGCCTACAGAATGACGAGGCCTCCATTATCTTCCTCCAAGAGACCCATCTGATCCCGACCGACTTCACGCGGCTACGTGACCGGCAATTCCCGCTGCAATTCCTTGCATCGAATGGAACAAAGAAGGGTGGCACAGCGATCTTGTTTGCCAAGGGCCTCAGACCACAAATTCTAGACTCTATGCTCTGCCCAGATGGCCGCCTTGTGGTGATCAAATGCCGAATTTTCTGCCAACTCTATACGCTGATCTCGGTGTACGCTCCTAATGAGGGGCAAGAGGAATTCTACTCAACCCTAGAAAGTGCCCTCCCACCATTTGCTGAAGGCCAAACTATCATCGGGGGGGGATTTCAACCAAGTCCCTGACCCATTGACAGACAGGTCGCACCCTCCGGCTCGTAGAGACTTTGGCCTGGCAACAGCGATACTCAAGCTATTCAGAACATTGGATGTAGTGGACACTTGGAGAGTCCTCCATCCTGAGGAATGGGACTACTCATTCTACTCTTACGTACATAGAACGTACTCACGCATTGACCTCCTCCTGGCCTCCCCCAAGGTCTTATCATCACAGACGAAGTCTCCATAGGGCCGAGAATCCTCACAGATCATAGCCCAATAACCCTAACGCTCAGAGCCCACGATCCTGACCCGGCCCCGCGACGCAGATGGTCCCTCTATGACCCAATTTTAGGCGATATGCCAACAAGAGACGTGGTGGCCAAAGCTATAAAGGAGTTCTTTGAAGTAAATAGGAACGAAGATACCTCTCCAGCGAACACGTGGGATGCAATGAAGGCAGTGGTGAGAGGGGTATTGATCTCCTGAGGTGCAGCCTACCATAAACGAAAGCAACAGATCTGTCGCGACCTGGAGGACAAGGTGCAAGAGACAGCATGTAAAGCTAAAAATTGGTCTCTATGAACTTATCGAGTCTTGCAGGCAGCCTGGAAGAAGTTAGAGGCCCACTATGCAGAGGATAGCGCCCAGCTCCTAGCCAAAACAAAACAAAGCTACTATGTCAGAGGTAATAAAGCTAACAAATTCCTTGTGGAAAAGCTAGCGAGAGTCAAGAGAAGGAACACAATTATAGGCCTGCGGGACCCCCAGAACATAGTGCAGTTCGCTGACCGGGATAAATTGCGGATTGCAGAGGCCACCTCGCAGAGACAATGTCGGCAGCCCTGAGATCCAAGGAGGAACAGCAGGCCTACCTGCAGGAAGCAGCCGTGCCTCACATCCCCACCGCAAGAAGAGAAGAGCTGGAGGCCCCGATCACCCCGATGAGTGCTAGCTCTCAAGCCAGGAAAAGACCCTAGAGACATCACAGCATATAGACCTATTTCACTATTAAATCTAGATGCAAACATTTACTCGAAGGTCCTGGGGAACCGCCTGGCGAAGATCCTTCTGGACATCATCGTCCCAGATCAGACAGGCTTTGTAATGAATAGAGCAACCACGGATAACACCCGTAGGGTTCTTAATCTGATCGAAATAGCTAAGCGAGATTTGCAAAAGCTGGCCCTGCTGGCCTTGAATGCAACCAAGGCCTTTGATAAAGTGGATTGGTCGTTCCTCCGTCTCGCCTTGGAATCCTTCCGTCTTGGACCACTCTTCTCAAAGCTCATACTAGCGAATTAACAAGCTCCGAATACCCTCCTCCGAGTGAATGGCCTATTATCCAGCCCGATCCCCCTAACATGCGGCACGAGGCAGGGGTGTCCTCTCTCCCCTCTGCTCTTTGCCCTGGTGATGGAGCCTGTGGCCCAACGGATCTGCTGTAACACCAGAATTAAAGGCCTCCGAGTAGGCCCTACCCAACATAAAATTGCGCTATATGCAGACGATGTGTTGCTGACCATAACAGACACCTCCCAGTCGTTGAGGGCCGCCCTGGCAGAAATCCACAGGTTTGGAAGGGTCTTGGGATTTTCCATAAACTTTACAAAATCAACAGCCTTGGGAATAGGCCTGGAACGGGAAGACAAGCAGTCCTTCAGAACCCATTGCTCGATTCCATTAAGCGAAAAATCTATCCCCTACCTGGGAGTCCAGATCCCCGCCTGCCCTGAAGACACCTACCGGATAAACTTCCCGACCCTGTTTAAGACCCTGGAGAATGATCTGGATCGCTGGCTCTCACAGGAAATTTCGTTAATAGGTCGCATCACTGCCTGTAAGATAAATCTCCTACCGCGATTCCTCTACGCTTGCTCCGCCCTCCCCACTATCATTCCCCGCCCCCCGCTGCAGCAGCTACAGAGGAAGATCTTTAGCTTCATTTGGAAGGGGAAAAAGTCACACATTCCGCGGAGAACCATGATGTGCACTCCAATCCAGGGAGGCCTTGGGGTCCCCGACCTGCAAAGGTATCAGATGGCGGCACAGATAGCTCATACTCGAGCCTGGACCATCGCATCAGGGCAGCCCAAATGGATGGAAGTAGAACAATCCCAATTACCCCTTCCCCTCCGTTTCCTGTTGCACCTGCCAGCCTCATTGCGACGAACACGGCCATCTCTCCTATCGTCGACCAAACAAACACTAAAGGCATGGGATTGGGCACGCAAATCCAGAGGCATCCCAAGAGACCTAAGCCCATCCGCCCCAGTGTTCTACAACCCAGCTTTTTCGCCTGGAACCACTCCCTCGAACTTTAAAAACTGGATCGCCGGGGGCCTCAGCTCCTTAAGTCAGCTATTCGAAAGGTCTCAGCCACTGACGTTCGCCCAATGCAAGAGCGCCTTTGGCCTGGCTGAGACCGATAGATTCTCTTATATCCAAATCAGACACTGGTGTTCGCATCCCCAGACCCGCATGGCAGCCACGCAAGATCTAGATGCCTTCGAATTAACGGCCGCTGATCCACCGAGCCGAGGGTGAATTTCCATGCTATACAAATTATAGCAGACGAACTTGCTCGCAACCAAAGCGACTTATATGTCACAGTGGGAAACAGAACTAGGACATCCGATTCAAGACCAATCGTGGTCCGACATCTGGGCACGTACGCATTCGTCCTCTTTCTGTGTGACCAATCGGGAATGTGCACATAAACTCCTGCTCAGATGGTACTACCCACCCCTGCGACTACATCACTTCAACCAGTCCTTGAACCCGCTATGCTGGCGCCGTTGCGACATGGAGGGCTCCTACCTACATATGTGGTGGTCATGGCCAGTGGTGGCGAACTTCTGGTCCTAGTGTATAGCCACCATAGCAGACATTACTCAGATCACGTTACCGTTGGAACTAGAACCAATCCTACTGGGGATCCCAATTCCAGGCATATATCCGAGATCTGGCAAGCAGGCGACTCTCATAACGCAACTGCTCCTAGCTGCAAAAATCACTGTTGCCCGAACTTGGAAATCCCCGGAGGGCCCCCTAATGATCTTCATTGCGGAAAAAATAATGGCGGCAAATAGAGGCCACCTCCACCGCTTCACAAACATTTGGTCGACAGTGATAGACTATGACCAGCGCTTCCCAGCCCGAACATACAAACCGTGCTTGGTGTTAAATGCCCAAAGGGCTGAGGACAGGGACCTTGCTCAATCAGCAGTGGAACAAGACCCGGAGGGCAGCCGGAGCGGGAAGGGTGGGACGGAAACTTAGGAGATGATGAAGATGACTTGAAATGTAGTAAATGTTGAATGACTGTAATGTAATGTTTTCCTGTGTGCTGCTTGAAAAATAAACAAGTTTAAAAAAAAAAAAATATCACCCAATTGCCAATCTACTCTGGCCTTCTACGAACCTGGAGAAAATTGTCACCATGCAACTCCAGAGTTTCTTGGAAAAGTAGGAGATTCTGGATGTGTATCAGTCAGGATTCAGCCCAGGATTCGGTACCGAGACGGTACTTACTTCTGTCTGGGATGACATTTTGAGGGCTGCTGATGATGGTGATAGCAGCATGCTAGTCATGCTGGACCTAATAGCAGCCTTTGATACGGATTACTTCGACATCCTCATTTCGAGACTGTGATGGCTCGGGTGTCCAAGGAATCTCTGAAATGGTTTATCTCATTTTTAACCAATCATACTCAGCAAGTTAAGTTGGGCCCACACCTGTCTGACTCTGTACCGGTCAAATGTGGTGTGCCCCAGGAATCTTCTTTGTCTCTATTATTGTTTAATGTTTACATACGTCCATTGCTGAGTATTTTCTCCCAATTTGATTTGCAATACCACTCCTATGCTGATGTCACACAAATGTATGTTCGGCGAAAACAACCAGTGTAAGGAATTGATGGGGTATTATCTTGTGCAGGTAAAATAATAAATATGATGCTGGATAATATGCTTCAATTGAATCCCTCGATAACTGAAATCATTGTATTTGAGTCCAAGAAAAAATGTGCTAATATTCTACAGTGTGTTTCCTGCCCAGCACTCTTTGAAGTCCCAACATTTTTCTCATCCAAGTTAAAGAACCTTGCTGCATTTGGCAGGCAAACTTAAATTGTAACTCGCAGGTTAATGAAACTGTTAAAGCTGTTTATTTCCATCTTAAATTGTTGAAGCCTCTGCTACCTCTTATCTCGGAGAAAGATTGTACAGTTGTAGCGTGGGCATTAGTTAATTCCTCCAGGTTAGATTATTGTAATGCCATGCTTCTCTGAAATGAAGCGTCTGCAGGTTGCTAAGAATTTAGCCGTCAGGCTCATTTATTTCTTGCCTAGGAAATCCTCTATCCCTCAGTTTCACAGGAGTCTTCGCTGGCTCCAAGTGCAGTGGAGGGTCCTGTTTAAGACCCTCTGCCTCGTCCTCAAATGTCTTCATGGCATGGCTCCCTCTTCTCTTTCCTCAAAAATAGTTGTCTACCATCCAAACAGCCCTCTTTGATCTCTGGGACAAAATCTTCATAAAATCAATTCCCTTTGTGATTTTAGGAAAAGACAAAAAACGTACCTATTGGAATAATGGCTTATGATGACTGCTCGGCTTTCAGTTCAACTACTTCTACCATCTGCGTCCAGATGCAGTCTCTGCTTGGTTCTATTGGGATATGTGCAATATAAGTTCAAAATTCAAATCATAAATATATAGATATGGGATTCTTTGCGCGGATCAGCGTTCTGAATCCATAGGAGCCCGACAATTGAATTCAATCCATAATCAAGAAATCACCCAAATATATCCTCCAATTGAAGAATAATAACAACACTAAAAGCAAGATGGCAATCGGATGGATCCAATCGCATTTATCTAAAAACATAAAAGCATTATGGTGTGAAACCTGATGATCCATAGAGTGACTGTGGTGAAACACGTGTTGAGGCAGCACAAAACTATTTTATTTAGAATTATACTTTTCCTTCTTTTTTTTTTTAACTAAGAGGTTGTACAAAATAATTTCCTTTTGGAGCTAGCAGCTGCATAGAGGAGGAAGTAGAGGATGCACAGAGAACCCTTTTTTTTTGGAACCAAAAGGCTGTACTAAATAATTTTATTTTGGAACTAGCAGTTGGAAAACAAATAACCCTGAAGAATTTTCAAAATGTTATTGCAATCAAGATAATAAATACAAAATACTTCTGGATCAAAACTGTGAGTTGATTATATTATGATTAGGAGATGTGATTTAATAATATTGAAAGACCCAAAGCAAATCTTTGAGTACCAATTTAAACACCCATCAGGATTTCTATTGTTTAGCAAGCCAGCTGAGCGCAGAAACATCACCTCCTCATTAACCAAGCATATATATATATATATATATATATATATATATATATATATATATATATATATATATATTTTTTTTTTTTTTTTTTTTTCCAGTTCGCTGTACCATGTTAGCCAAGGGCTGAATAGAATGTTGGTCCAGAAGAAAACAAGTCAATACCTTAATTATGCTAATGTCATTTATTTTGCATATTTGCAAGGTTTCGTGGAATGTCCATTTCCTCAGGCAGAGATGAAATGAAGCATTTGAAAAACAGCACAGCATTAAATCTTACATCACGTGTATATATATTCATTCATTTTGTCATTTGTGTAGCACCTTTCACCATAATTTGGTTTTTAAACATCTAAAAGTGCCACATCGGTTAATTATAACCTTTTACACTGAAAAAACATTTAGTATACACAGTAAAAAAAAATGCATATCTACATTTCAAAACATTATAATAAAAAGGGTTAAAAGATACACTTCATGTAGAGAACATATTAAATCAATATAACTTTTAAAACAAGTCTTATATTAATCGACCTATATTTTAAAATATATATGATTCATTCAGCACGATGTCTCAAATAAGAAGTTTCATAATTACTTCCTATATAATAAATTGTAAAATTCATAACCGTGTTTCTTTCTTCATATATTAGAGACTAAAATTGATTCATAATGTATACAATGCATGTCTTGTACCAATTTCATATAACCTTTTTCATACGAAGTAATTAAAACAATGCAATCAGTCAAAAGGTGTCTACAGCACTCATGTTCTTTCCCACATAATCTGCAGAGACGATCTTTGATTGGGATTTTAAACCACACATCCCTATTTTCCAATGTTGGTCGCTGGTTCAGTCTTAGTAATAGGATAACTCTTCTTACTTTGGCATTCTGCAGGTTAGTAATATACACATGTGCAGAATCTATAGAGAATGCCTGCATAGAATATATTGCATAACTAGATTTCCCAGCTAAGTAAGAAACCTGTATGCTACAATCCAAAATCATTGCTTTTCTTTTAATTTCTGCAAATTTAGTTGCCAAGTTATACTGAGGCAGACATGAACACCCTATTACTTCCAAAAACTCTTCTATCTATATGTGCCAAACCTTCAGAGCAGGTTGTGTGCTCAATTTACCATCTTGATCTATAAATTATGAGTAAACAGAGTTATGATTTCCGACTTAGCATCAGTTTGATATAGAAATTACAGGCCACTATCATTGTACGTGTAGATAGGGAGGGAAGTCCCAATTGAAAGCAGATTGCCTTTACCGGCACACACTGAGGGAGTCCTAAACCCATCCTCCATAGTTTCCCTTCCAAGACGTTTAGCTAAGCAGTTTCTTTAACCGGAAACACTTCAAGGCTGTATAATGCACTTGGAATCATACAGGAGTTATATAATTTTAGTAGGCCCTCAACCGAGAACCTACCAGCTTTTGATATTAAAGACCCAATTGCCTTGCACCTAGTAGTAGCTTTACTTATTACAGCTTTTGAAAAGGCCTCCCTATCCAAATTATTTGATATTGCCATTCCAACATGGAAATAATTGGAGTTTAGTTTAGTTTATTAATTTGTACCGCGCGCCGAACCCTGGGGTAACTGGGCGCCGGAGACTTAGAGACAGTTACAACATGGCAAAAATATACAATACAGACTGTGATAAAACAACAATAGGTGTAGCAGACCGGGTTACAAGGTGGTCCCTTCCAAAAGAGTATTCTGAACTGCCCAATGATATCTCTTGATTGTTTTGCGATTTGATTTGATTGCCATTATTTTGATTTTAGATGGATTAATAATTAAGGCATGTTGTTCAGAATACTTTTTCAATGCATTCATGCTATGTTGTAATCCTAACGCAGTCTGATCGAGAATTACAATTTCATCTGCGTATAAGAGCCAGGCAATAGGATAAGTCACAAAACGAGGGGGGTGGTTATTACAGTTTTTAAAAGCTCCTTCAATGTCTGAAACATATATATTAAAAAAAGACCCGGGCTAATGTACAGCCTTGTTTTAGACCGTAATCAACAAATATCGGTTCACCTATTGAGCCTTCTTGGTCCACTCTAATGTGTACTGTTATCAGCATAAAGAGATTTTGCAAAATATAATATTTGCGGGTGTAGACCACTTTTCTCAATATTTTCCCAGAGAGCCTGTAGATCCACCTCGTCAAAAGACTTGGTAAAATCTATATGATTCTAAGTGATCCGACCGTGGCTGGTTTTGCCGCGGCCGGAATGTTCGCATGAGAAAGGTGCAAACACACTTACGTACTATGGGGGCTGCAGGGGTGTCCCCCACAACCCTCGCTCACTATACCGTAAAGTATAGTGAGCGCACTATGTTGTAGGGGGTCAACCCCCGTTTTTTTAAAAAACAAAAAAAAATATTTTTGCAGGCGTGTCCCCTGCAACACCCTGCTCACTATGCCACACAGTATAGTGAGCGGGGTGTTGCGGGGGACACCCTCACAGTCTTTTTTTTTTTACTTACCTACAATGCTACCACCAAAGGTTCGAACTTTTGGTGTTCGAACCTTTGGTGGTAGCATTTTTCAGTCGTTTTGTACGGTCGGACCTTTTTTTCCATTCTGATCGTACAAAAGAAGTCTATATAGCATATGTAAAGTGCTTTAGTTTTGATAGTAAGGTGCTACGGCGCTACGAATAAAATGCATTAAAGTTCAAATGTTGGATAAAGTGCTGTAGCCTTTACGGAACCCGGTAATTGATTACTGAAATCCTCTTTTCATCTATCCACATATTTATATAGCCCAGGAGTAGCTTGCAGAAGATTTTGACACTTGAGTCTATCATCGCCAGGATTCTGTAATTGGCTGGAGAATCTCTAGGGCCCTTTTTATATACTAGAATCGGCACTGACCTTCTCCAGGACTTAGGAATTTGACCAGTATAAACTATCTCACTAAAAATTACATGTAGTATATACTGGCCTATACCTTGGCATTAGCCTTATACAGCACATTCGGGAGACCATCAGGGCCAGGGGTTCTAGAGGCCTTCAGATCTCTTATAATGTTTTCAATTTCATCCTCTGTGAACTTAATATTCTTTGTCCCTCAAATTCAAATATCGATTATTTTCCTCAATAATTTGTCCACGATAATAGTTACAAAATGTGCTCTCCAAACAGCATTAGAAATCAGATTCATCTCCCTGATGCCTAATATCCCAGAATTGTATTTTTTAAAAATATGCCAAAATATTTGCATTTCATTATCCTTTAAGGCCAAATACATTAATTTCCATTGTACTTAAATTGTGGACCCTTTATGCACCCTATACCCATTTTTGAATTGCATTCTCCATTTTTTTCCCTATGTGAACAGTTGGAACTTCACAATTTCGTGTACGGAGTCCTGAACAATTAAGTCATATTTTGCTGTACTGAAAAGACAAACAAGTTCCCAAGTCGGGAACTCACGTCCCCTGCACACTATCGTATGTCTGGAATACCAGACCAAAAATTCATCATTTAAGTTCATGCTATTTTAGGTAAGTAGTTGTAACATATCTTGAAGAGAAAACAATTTAGATGAGAAACAGTTAGGAAAAAATTAGCTTTCAGTCAGTTTAAGTCACAATAACCATCTTCATTTTATTCATGATGATGTAGTCGAAGGGGGCCCAACGCATCAGGGGCAATTCAATTTCTAGAAAAGGATTTATGCAAAAACAATAATGAATACAATCTCATCAAATCTCAAAAACATTCAAAGCTTAAAACTTTTTTATAGTAAATACACAGATTTAAGAAACATCATACAGATAATAGATTTGCTCCAAGCCAACAGATTAGTATTTTATTTGTCTTTCATTAAGCCCCTTAAGCCAAAGTGCTGAACATAAAAATGAGAAACAGTACAATAAAAGTGAAAGGGCAATTAGGTCTAGGAAACGATCACTCGGGAATGTTGAAGTAGATGAGATTATAAAGAACCACGGAAGAGAGAGTAGGCAGAGATAGAACGAAGAGAAAGTGGAAGAGCATTCCAGTGAAGAGGGGCAAGAAGTTCAAAAGATCGAAAACGATACTGAGCACAGGGAGGACGAGGAGCCAAGTCGGAACTGAGAAGAAGCCTGAGGAAAGCGCGAGGGAATGTATAAGGATATTTGTGCAGCAAGACAGCTGGGTGCAAGACCATGGAGAGACTTGAAAACAAGACAGAGAACATTTTATTTAATTTGAGAATGAAAGGGCAAGGAAACGAGTGTTGCAAGAGAAGAAGAAATAGAATTCCAATAAATGAGAAGACACAGTAGACAAATAGTAGAATTGAATACTGATCTAAGAGGAGCAAGACGAGAATTAAAGAGCCTTAACAGAGCATTAGAAAAGTCGAGAAAAGATTAAAGAGGAGATTCAGAGTTTAGATGCTTGGAACATAAGAAACTGGCGATCCTTGCAGATGTTGTGAAGATGAAAACAAGAGCGATAGGTTAGTGAAATGTGATGCGAGAAAGAGAGATCTGAGTAGAGATCAAGATTACAAGCCGTAGAGGAGATTGGGAGCTTAGAAGGAGGAAAAGATACGAAAGAATGTGGAAAATGGGGAGGAAGAGTGTTAGCAGGAAAAAAACAATACCTCAGTCGTCCCAGCATTAAGAGTAATAAACTGGGAAGACATCCAAGATTTAATAGCAACTAAGCAAGCAGACAAGAGTGTGATGAATTTCAGGCGAAAAGGAAGAAAAGGATAGAAACAGTTGAGTGTCATCGGTGTAAAGGTGATGAGATAAGCTAAAAGAGGAAATAATAGCTGTGAGATGTGATGTGTACAACGAGAAGAGAAAGGGGCCTTAGACCGAACCTTGAGGTAAGCGGGAGAGACATAGAGGAGTTGCCCACCCAGGAGGACTTGCCCACCCTGGAGACAGAAAACATTTGATTAGACAAATAGGAGTGAAACCAAGACAAAACAGTACCTGTAAGACTGAAAGAAGAAAGTGACACCAGAAGTAAAGCATGATCAACAGTGTTGAAGGCAGCCGATAGATCTAGAAGACTAAGAAAAGATGAGTGCTTAGAAAAGCAAGCCGAGAGAAGAGAATTTAGAACAGAAATAAGAGTGGTTTCTGTAGAATGAAAGGGACGAAAGCCAGATTAAAATTGAGGAAATAAATGAAGAAATATGGAAGTAGGCAAGGTGTTCTAACAGTTTAGAGAGCTATGGCAAGAGAAAAATAGGGCAAAAGTTAGAAACAGTCAAAGGATCGGCTGTGGGTTTCTTTAGGATGGGGATAATAGATGCGTGTTTAAAAGATGTTGGAAAAATAGATGTACAAAGACAAATGTTAAGGAAGGTACCAAGATAGGGTGCAAGAAGAGGATATACCTTAGGGATTAATGCAGAAGGGGATCGGGTCAGTAGGAGAAGCAGTAGGGTGGGCTTTAGCCAGTACAAGAAGAACATCAGTATTAGAAACTGGAGCAAAATGAGCAATGAAAGTGTGAGGAATGGACATAGGAGTAGTAAGCGTATAGACACCAGTGCGCTTCGCTGAGGCTCAAAGGTCAAAGACCCACAGGCACTGCTAAATCTAATATAGAACTTCTTCAACAGAAATATTTTGCGAAGCGTTGCTTACCAGCAATAGAGTAGAATTAGAATACCTTTAGAGTTGGGTCAAACCTGCTTAAAGACAGTCAGGTTGTAATAGTCCTGTTCCACCAGTGAATACATTAACCACTTGCTCCACTTCCGTCTGTGCCAGACTGGGGGTACTATAGTGAAACAGCAGAGTCCAAAGTCACACGCTCCGCCTTCCAGTTTAGGCATAGGAGACAGACTCCAAAAATTCCAGCCACAGTAACCACTTGCTCCACTTCCGTCCACGCCATAATTATGGTCCCAACACGTTGTTGGTTGAACACCCTCGGAGGGACCAAAGTCCAATGTATAGGAAAAATGTGGAGGTGCTATTATGCATGTGTGCATTTCGGCCATTAAAGTTATGAGCTGGTGGCCAAGACCCTGTTAGTCACCCATGTCTGAATGGCATGTGAATGGGCGGCAGGAAGGTATATTATGAGCTAAGCAGGGATTGTGTTGAAGTGGAATTAGAATTATGTGAGTAGCTACAGTTCTAATTATTTGTCATGAAAGGTAGCTTCATTCTCATGGCAGAGGTATTGTTCAATAGTGTTTGTGTTGTATGTGAGTGCGGGGGGTATGTGGTAGTGGGGCTGTGCCTTTGGCCACGTTACGATGGTGCCTAGTGCGAGAGGAGAAAATATTTTTGCTGTTCAAAAAACAATGTCTATCCCCTGGATTGAATCCATGTGCAAAGGGCAGTGCTTAGTCTCACATGCAGTCTAAGTATGATAATTAAATAAATGTATACACTCTCCCTCTGAATGAAACTTGGAGTGATACATTGCCAACCCTAGGTCCTTCAAGTGCCAAACAAAGAGCATCTCAGCTTGGAATTACTGTCATCTTACAATATATACGACTGGTTGTTAATGTGATAAATGCAGCATAAATAGGTACTATATCATTGTTAGATGACCGCCACATTGACTCTATATGTATGATGCATTTGTTTGGTCACATGACCAGCAGTAATTCCAAGCCGAGATGCTGAGGAGTGAAAATAAAAAACGTCTCTCTGTGTATGCAAATAATTGTTGCTGCCTAACGAAGTCCCTGTAATAGGATGGAACATGTGGCATTTACAACACTGTCATAAATGTAAACTGGCGGATCAGTAAATCCACGTTGGTCAAAACTTTTGAATGATTGTATGTTTTGAATACATTTGTACTTTTGCACAGAAGAGACAGAGTGGTTTCGTTGTTGGTACTATTGCATAGACAGTAACTTGCAACTAACCACCATTTGTTGTTTATGCTTCAACGGGTTTTCTCCAACCGTGCCCTTTAACGCCCACTGGATAGTAGGCTGTGCACCACTTTAGGAGGACAGTTCTTTCATAACAATTTATTTTTGTTGGTGTCCGCTTCCTGCAGAATGGGTATGGTTTGACAACAAATGAACAATTAAATAATTGGTAAGCAGAGTAAGCTTGAGACTGACTGGATGCCTGCTTCAGCTGAACAAGCTACCTCTATCATGCATGCCAGTGGTCGGTGCCTCTTGAGATGAGCTGGGAATTGTCCAATAACTCATACTCTAGAGAGGGGTCTCAGCTGGTTGGACTGAAATTCGAAAGTCCACCAGTTATGTTGGCTACATTGGAATTTTCTGTAGTCCAATAAGTCTGCAGGCATTACTACAATCTTGATGGGTTCATTAGCACAGTGCTGTGACCAACATGGTAGCGCAACATGAAGCCAAGAGATATGCAGCAGCCCAGATTCTCTTTAAGGCAGATACAACTAAAGAATCAATATCCAATTCAATATGTTCAGCCGGTCTAACAGTACAACAACAGATGGACAGGCTAGAAAGGTGTAAAAAGAAAGAAATAAGTAAATGGTGATGACATTAACCATGTATTTAAAAGAAGAAAAATCCCTAGGTCATTGAGAATCCTCACCATCCCCACCTCGCAAGAAATAGATTGAGTTAATAGAAGAATGGACAGAGCATACCAACTTATGTTAATTGTTGATGATTCAGACATTAATACAATTTGCCAGTGAAGATCGAGAAAAGATCATTAAAAAGAATAGTTTGAGAGCGAAATCAGAAAAAAGAAACAAATTCCAAAAGAGACTATGAACAAGGCAGGATATATGCTTTTGCAAAAAGATTTGAACAACCTATAAATGAACACATGACAAATAAGAAAACTCTAATAATGAGTTAAGAGATTCCGATTACTGAATCTACCTCTTCGGAAGTAAAAAGCTCGGACTCCGAACTAAAACCTACAAGAATACATTTTTTAGAGGAATTCAAACGCCTGTATCTCAACAGCAAGAATGAAAGGAAACCCAGGGGAATGCCTCCATGAAGAGGCGGTATAAGAGGAAGACCAGAAGAGGCAGGGTAAGATACCTCCCAGAACTGGATTACTGGTTTTGAGAGAGGGCAAAGGAGCAGAGCACAAGGACGCCAGATGAAGAGCTAAAAGCAAACGTCTTCAATGTTTCCGAGAGGAGCATTACAGACACAGAAAAAAAGATCTGTGTTGTTATTAGGGTATACCCACAAGTTTGATTTTGCCCAAACTAGGATTGATCTGTATAAATTCCTGTGAAAAGGGTGGGAGGAAGAGAGTCTGCCCATTCTCACCTCCATTAAGTCCAAGTCCCTTGTCAGTTAAAGATCTTAATACTTTGATTTGTTTGACTAATTTTGAGGAGGCCGAATTTTTATCTGTGGCCACAGAACTAGATAATAATCCAATTGTGACAAGATTTGAGATACTGACATACCAGTTCAGAGTGGTATGAAGAAAAAATCCATGTAAAATCCCACCTTCGTCTCTAATAAAATGCCAGTGTTTGAGGAGCTAGTTATTAAATATCTCAGATAATTATCAGAGAAGAGGCATCCTCAATATTTAAATCTGACCCTTGCACAACAAACATCATTCTGCAGATCTGAAATAGCTAACACAATTGTCATCAGATAGGCGGACAAGGGCACAGCAACAGCTATCTGACTGTGAATGTTATTAACAGATTGATGTACGGGATATTCAGGCGACTAAATTACAGCTAGATGCACTATTACAGGAATACAAGTACAATAATCTGTTAGATGGGGAAGAAGTTGTGTTTATGAAAAGAGATTTTCCAATCACACCAATCTTGTACTTTATACCCAAGATACACGAGTATATTAAAAAACTGCTGAGGAGACCGATAGTCTCTTCCTGGGGTTCCTTGTTAGAACAGGTTTCTAAATATTTGTCTCACTTCCTTCAGCCATTTGTTAAACATCTTAATTCCTACTTAAGAGATACTAGTGGAATGCTTGGCAAATTAAAATAAAGTAATTGGGGGCCCTTATTGTTTAAAGTTCATACTAGGTGCTGTTTCGCTTTACACCAGTATAAAAGATCAGAATGGCCTCAAAGCGTGCACACATTTCCTTGACTAAAAATCAGTGAGTTACAAACAACATAATTAAATCATATTGGCACTATTAAAATTTTGTTTAGAGCACAATATGTTCTTATTTGAAAATCAATTATTTCGCCAAACATGTGGTACAGCTATAGGCTCGAGTATAACGCCAACCTATGCCAAAATGTATATGGGTTGGTGGGAACAACAGATAGCATGGTGTGTGAAACCGAAGATCATCTCACACGCTAGTCCTCGGGGACATGGCCATCGATTTTGGTGCCGAGTGTCCCCGAGTATCCAGTGGTAGCGCAGAGCAGGGAGCAATTGCCAGACTCCTACAATTCACTACTGATTACCCAACTAATCGAATTGCAGAGATGAGCCCCACAGGAAGAGAAAGAAGTGTGGTTAAAAAGAGGATTTAAGCAGTCCCCAACAGATTTACTGTGGCATCAAAAAACATTGGGCAAAGCAGTTTTGCTGAACAAGTTGCTGGTCGTCACGTTTGACCAACTGCATCACCCTTCCCCTGTATCCAAACAACACATTGCTGTAGATATACAGGAGGACTTGTTTGTCCCCAATCTGCAGGAGGCAATCACTAAAATCGTTGTCAATGGTAACACGTCAGAATTATAGTACTTTATGAACTATCCGTGGTACACTTCCCCACCCTATTGGGCCATTATGAGTTGCACATAGACTACGCGGACATGGGCGAAAGGTGTAATGGATCCCGCTAGCTAATAGTGGTTGTGTGTCCCTTTTCACAGTGGGTGGAGGCTGCTTCTTGCACACACCCTGATGCAAAATGTGCGGCCAAATTCTTAGTGAGAGAGGTCTTTCCTCGATGGGGCATGTGCAAAGTTTTAAGGTCCGATAAAGACACACATTTCTTCAATGAACTTTCAAGGAAATTACTACATTATTGGGTATCAAGCATCAAATGTGTACAATTTACCACCCCCAGGCCAACAGAGTTGTAGAGAGGATCAATGGTCTTTTCAAGAGTAAACTTTCCATCCTTTGCACCACCGTAAAAAGGAATTGGGTGCAATGCTTGCCTCTCACTCTGTTCAACATGCGCATGCAGCCCTGTAAGCGCCCCACGAGGTGGTAACGGGGCATCACATGGTGATGCGTCCGTTCTAGGAGAAGAATTTCATAGCTACTTGTGTGCCCTAACCAAAGCCATAAAATGTATCTCTCTACAGATTGCGCTGCTGAGGTCTGAAGAAACAACCAGTGCTGAATCTGATCCTCCACCCACAACGCTTTCTCTTCCGATTTTTCCTGGCGACAACGTTTTTATTAAAACTGTTGTCTGCCGGTGGAACAAACCCAGATATAACGGTCCTTTTGAGGTGGTCTGATGAAACATTTGATATAGCTCTAAATAATACTCTTGTAACCCAACAACATACAAGCAGTACTGCAAATCTACTCATGTTTCCTAATGCGTTTTCTAACATACTGGTGAATGACATCTTCTTTTCTAATGGTTCAAAAACGTCTCATAAGACAAATTAGAAGGGTCAAATAGGATCAAAGCCAAGGACTTAGGTTACATACAATAGAAGATGTGCACCATCCAGAATGAAGCAATAGTTGGTACGCAGACATGAGCACAGTGGGGAAAACAAATGTTAATGGTAGTTGTTATGTGTACTCCTTGATTCCACATGCATTGGGAGCCCCCAAAGTGTTAATGCCACAAGAGATTCTGATTGTGGAGGCCCAATGCTTACTGTATCTGACATTGTGTGGCTGCGAAACACTTTTCAGGCACGAAGTGTACAACTAGAAGTTGTGGACCTGATCAACTGCAATGTGCCCAAAACACCAAGAGTGTGCATTGTTTGCAACGGCCATAGCTATAACTGTAAGATGTCAAGTTTGTAGCAAATAGATGGTACGAAACAACAATGAGTTGCATGGCAGGAGGAATAGGAGAGTTCGGGGAAGAAGTGATAAAGTGAACGCACATACTTGGATGAGCAGGTGGCATAACTCACATGGATCGAGGCAATGGAAAAACCTGTAAAGGTGCAAAAGCAGGAAGAATACGAACTGTGTTTTTACAACAAAATGAGTGTCCTTGTGAAGGTCACTAGTAGGTGCAACAGAACACTGTACATTCCAGATCTCAAAAAGGGAAAGTTGCTGTTATGGACAAATATTGGTTCTGTGGCTAGCAGGCATTTATACACCGCCTGCCATTACGGACGGGCACCTGCTTGCTGGCTTAGCTGCACTCAGTGCTTCTGGTGGTCCCAGATGAACATTTAATAGTGAGACCAAGGGGTTTGTCGATCCCCCAATGTATAGAACCTCCACCACAGTGCTACCACAGAAAAATATCTTTTGCAACCTGCCAGAAAAGGGAAAAAGAGCAAATCTGCGGAAGAGAAGATTATCGAATTACCTATCAAAAGATTACTCACAATTAGTAAAGGAAATACCAGATTGGTACCGGCTGTATAGCAAAGAAGAGAAATGTTTTGATTCACTATTATCAGGTGTGCAGACCATCATGAATGCCAAGTGGATCCAGGTTGTGTGGTGGGAAGGGATCCAACTGGCAATGACAAAGAGCAAGATCTCAATATGATCAAGATGGAAATGGGCGCAATCAGGGTGATGATGCTGCAGAATCGATACGTGCTGGACCACCTCACTGCTATTGAGGGGGGAGGGGTCTGCAAAAAAGTTGGTGACTCCTGCTGTACTTACGTACCCCCTAACGATGCAGAAAACGGGTCGCTTACCAATACAATAGGGGCTCTGCACGTTCTCCGGAAACAGAGGCGGGCATACAAGAGACTGATTGGTTTGATGGACTTTTTTCTTGGGCCCCATCCTGGATGGGGGGCGATCGTGAAGCTGTTGGTCCCCATGATTGTGTTCGTGTTGGTGATATTCTGCACCTACCAGCTGGGACTTCGATGTTGTGCTAAAGCAGTGCCTAGCAGCGTAATGATGATGGGTACAATGGGCACCTTGTGGTACAAAAGTTAGCGCAGTTCAAACTGACGATCAAAATAAGCCACACGTGGTTGCGATAGAGCAACGTCTTCACCACCCAGGCACCATCACAGTTCCCCCACATGACCCCGAGCACTACACAGAACACTGGGTGGACTTAGCAGGGGATGGCGGATGCATATATATATATGACATGCACCCTTGAGCAATATGCACAGGCAGGAGAAAGTTTACGGTCTGTATGTAGAGGATGGGTACCCAAGGAAGGATCACCTCCCCATCTGGAAGCTGAGAGATTGGAGAGGGAAAGAAGAAGTGAAAAGGACAAGGGGTTGGCATGGGAGTTTCTTAATGTAGTATTATCGAAAGGAGGGAATGTTGGGAAGGAATGGTCCCAATCCACACCACTGATGCCAGGATGTCAGGAGTGCCTAAATGACTGGCACCACCGTGGACTGTGATTGGTCCACATCTGGGATGTCTGCATGAGAGGAGATCTTCAATTGGAAGTCCTCGATTTTGGCACAAAGCTAATCTTGGATAAGAGAATGGGCTCTGCAACCATTCCAGGTTGATCAACTGAGTTCTTCCCAACTACAGAAGGAACCAAGTATCCGCTGGAGACGCTATAGAAGGTTTCAGCACCCTTCACCCTTTGCTGTCCCATCAGGCCCCTGTTTTCTTCATCAATCAAGAAGGCCTGCATAGGCACTTTGCCCCTTTGGAGTAGTGGAAACAACTGCTCCCTGTGCCCCCTGCTTACCAACGGAACGAGCCCCTTACGAAGTGTTCCTGGGCACCCAGTGAACTGTCCAGCTCTACCTCAAGGTTTCTTCGCAGAACCGCTGCCGTCTCGAGTGGAAGCCCGAGACTTGGGACATTGCTTTATTGTCGTCCCGTTCCCTCTACCGCCAACTTTCGCAGCCCTTGCTCCTCTATGTTTCAAATTAGGAGAGTGCGCAATACGGCCCGTGTCTGAGATTCCTGCGTCACTACCTGATGGTGACGGTCACTATAGGTGCCTTGTTGTTCTCCTCTTCTGTGCCCTGAAGCCTTCTGCACCGGAATTTTCTTCATACGTCCTTCTGAAACTGAGAAAACACAACTGTCCCATCACGGACGATCGTTCTATTCCCGCAGCCACTGAGAGCCGGAGCGCCGCAAAACTGCAGGACTCTAACCCACTAGCGACCTCGAGTAAACTGGCAAAGTTTGGTCCGGACTGTGCCGAGGGTTGGTGAGTCCTTGCATCACTTACCATTGGCCCCCTGGCACAACTGATCCTTTTTGCGCATGAATATGCCCCCAAGGTATTTAATCTTGGCTGGGTTAGCCTGTGCTCCCTAGCTATTCTCACCTTTTGAAAACTGCTCTGCCGCCAAGGGCAGACCCTGCTCAAATAGTGGGAACCAATTCTTCATCGCCTCAAGCCCCTTCCAGACTTACTACAGCCCTCCCAAGAAGGCCCACTTTCTGCTTCACTTGTGCGATTGTGTGCTTTTATGCACAATTGTAATGTTAAGCACAAGGCTACGCACTTCTTAGGGCTGGACTCGAAAGTTAGGGAATGACTGCAAAGAATTGCCTAATGCGCCCTGTATGTTAATGTACCCTTCTCTTTACAGGTTGGGGCAGTGTTTTTTGTGGTAACTGTTTTGTGCTCATTGTTGGCTTCTGATCACTCTCACCCCTCCTGAGGCTTAGTCTTGACTGCCTGCCAAGTTACCTAGATTGGGCTGGCTTGTCCAGAAGGTTCCCCTGTTTCACTAACCCGAGGGTGGCCTCCTAATCGTCTGCCCACCAGGTCGGAGTTTAGAAATCCATCTTAAAATGTGCCCTGCAAGGCCACATGGGGGTTGAGAGCTCACTGAGAAAAGGAATCCCACGAGAAAGAGGGCACGAGCATCTGACCTGCCCTGTCCCAGGTTTAAGTAATAGCACCCGAGAACCCTGTCCCAAAATCCCCGACATTCCAAGATACCAGCTAGTTCCAGACCACCAACCATAAAACTGTTAGACCCCCAATTGATCAGAAAATATCTGAAAACAGGGATCAGCTGCCTTCATTATAGGTCGAGTGATTTGTGCTGCGAGGTGCCGGGAGGGATAAACAACATAGCTAAAATGAGGGTGGAGAACTTTGGTTGAGCATCAACGTGTCTACAATGTGTTAGAAGCTATGGCCTCGAAGTATCCTCTTAACCCATGTTTGCAGTACCAGGTGCACATCAGGTTAAAGATAGAGCCTCTATTGTTTTTCTCCACATAATTGCCAATCAGTGGTAGCTTCACGCCAGATGACGCAAAAGGAGGAACCCACATGGAAGAAGATCGACAGAAGGGGCTGGGACCAATGGTGTGGAATCCCTTATGGAGCAGGTAGCCTATGTATAGGGTCTCAACCAAGCAGCTACACGGGTTTGCATATAATGTAATTTATGTCACTGGTGATGATGCTTTACTTTATATAGTGTTGCTCGTACTAATTTGCCCACAGCGTTCCGTGGCAGCAGAGTTATTTGCTGGTGCACTTCTATTTCTGTGGCAATAAAGCTTTGTTTTCCTTGCAAGAGGTGTGCTGGGCTTTATTCCCTACTAGGTTGTATTTTTTCTAGTGTGAGCATTGAGTGGTCTCTCTACACACACAAGAGCCTTTTGATGTGCTGTTGGGTGCTTCCGTTCAGAAAAACCAGTCACTGTGTGAAGGGTTTGCTTCTAGATGGTATGGGTAAATTGTTAGTTTAGTATGTGGGTGAAAGGCATAAATTAGTTTTGCCAAATTGATTAGTCAAAATTGCTACATAAAATGTTTTTGATTAGCAATCTAACCAAAATGGTTAGCAATGTATTTTATCAATGTTTTCAATGGGACAGGGCATTAAATGCAACAACAAATCAATAAATACTCAACAGTTTGTGTGTGTGTCGTTTTTTATTTTCATACATAGATAGTTAGAACATTTGCCACTATTGGCATAAAGGTGTGCAACGGGAAGCAATTGGTTGGTTTAAAAATGGGGTAAACATTTTAAAAGAAATCTATGGCTGAAACGTGTGTGATCAGTGTTTCACCTTGAGTTTTCCTTATATGGCCATGATACTGCTATATTGTTTTCTGCTTCCCAGGCATTATGTGGTTTGTTTATTTTATTCCTTTGTGTACCAGGTGTTGCCCAATCACATTTTTCTGCTCAGATTCTGTACTTTCATACCTGCGAGATGGGGCTTAGTAAATCCAATAGTAGAGTAGAGCGATGATGCACTTGGCCCTCTCCTTGTCATCCTACATGACATATTCATGTGAAGTACCCAGCCATCTTAAATAGGAGCCATTCCAATTACTTGTTATGCAGCTCGCATGTGTTTGGAAGTAATTCCTTTTTGCTACACTCGCTTATGTCCCTACGTGGTCCCATGTGTTGCATGGCTTCCTTAGTATGAGCTGAAAAATGGGTTACATGGTTGTTCCCATAAGCGGCAAGTATACAAGGGCCAAGTGACAACATAGCAACATGACAGTATGTAAATCATTATAGAAATATCTTGAGCCAAAATATTATTGTAGCTTTATTTTCCATAGCCCGCATGAAAAACTACAAGTCCCAGAATGCTAAATAAAGTTGCGTACACACACTAAAACAGACTGCAAGTTTACCTGGGTATTTCAGCTTGTTGATGTTATGCATGATGTAAGAACATTTGAATAAAAACCAAGAACAAATTGCTTGTCAAGCTGTTAAACATATAAACAAATCTTTAAAGGGGAACTTTATTGTGTTACTCGCTTCAATTGTGCTGCAAGCAGACCGATTTGGTAGGAAATAGGTGCTGTGAGGGTCTTCCACTTGCAAATGCACAGGCTACCTCGATAAAGAAGAGTGGCCCTCAGGGGACACTCATGCCTAAAAATGGATGGATGTGCGAGGGGCCACCTGTAATGGTTTCAAGTACTCACCGACCCAAGGCGAACTCCAGACCAAACTTCGGCAGTTGAGTCCACTTCGTTTGCGGGTTCAAATGCAATTGTGTGGTTTTGCCGCTTTTAGCGGCTGAGTTCCAGGGATGATTCCCGTGGTGGGACAGTGGCGATTTCTCCACTCCTGATGAAGGGATCAGCTTGAATCCACTGCAGCTCGATTGAGGGCACAGGGGGGGGCACAGCAGCAACGCACCCTCCAAGTTCGTCATCACGGCTGGTGACACAGTGACCACGGGCACTCGGGTTCAGGCGTACTCTCCTAATTCCAGACCTAGGGCGCCTAGTTGTACGAAACTCGGCTGGAGAGTGCCTTACACCCAGTACTAACGATCTCCAAAGTCTCAAGTGCCAACTCAAGACGGCAGTGGTTCCGGGTCAAAGGTCCTGTGTAAGTTGGTCAGTTCACTGGTTGGCCCAGGAACACTTCTGTGAAGGCTTGCTTTCAGGTTAAGGTGGAGGTGCCGGGAATAGTTGGTCCTACTATTCCAATGGATCTAATCCCTTTTGCAGACCTAGGTTCGATCAGAAACAGAGGGGCCCAGAGGGACAACAGCGGGATCAGGGTGCCAAACCATCCAGCGGGTCACCAGCGGGTTCTCGACTCAGCTTCTTGGTTTCAGGATACTTGGTTCCTATACTAAGTTCGGTGAGAACTCAAGAGATAAACCTGGTGTGGGTGCTTGGGGCCCTTCTCTGATCCAGAATCTCCTTTGCGCCAAAACGAAGAGGACCCAATGAGAGATCTGCTCACATACAGCCACCCCACACGTGGATCAATCAGTAACGACAGTGGTCCTAGTCATTCCCAGTACACCAGACACTCTGGCACCCAGGATCTGTATTGGGCACAAACACAAGGCATGCAGAAGCCTACGACAGCTTCGGTTTGCGTGGGGATATGCATGACCAAATATGGGTTTTCCTGGGTCTGCTCGACCTGGGGAAGTTAAAGGGACAAGATGACCAAAGGACAGAACAAAGAACCTTGTGGAATGGCCATTTTGGGTCCAAGCCACTGTCCTGGTCCAAACGTGGTAAATGCGATATGAACCAAAAGAAAGGGTTACAAATCTATGAAAAATAACAGCTGTCACCAGCTCTGTCCAAGGCACATTTGTACTTCTACCGAAAAATCCTTTGAGGGTGTCTAGGGCCTTAAAAATGAAAGGAAGACCCCAGTGCACTGTACTGCAAGGTACTTTGTGCACTGGTAACATGTTGCTAAAAACTAGCAACAAAGTGAAAGACTAAGGGAAACAAAGTCTCTCAGTACTGACTGTCTTTAAGGGCATGTCCGTTTCCCCATAACAAAGTGAGCGAAAACCCAGCGGAGTGCAGCAGAAGGCTGTGCTCCACTGGCAAAAGTCAGGCTAGGATGGTCAGATAACAGCAAAAAGTTGGGGGGGTGGGGGTTCACAACTGGAGGAAAAATTACACATAAATGGAAATATTTCCTAGCACACGTCATCCATTTATTTCTGCATATTGCTCCTATGTGAGGCCACCGGGTATTGCCATACTTCAATGCCTAACTAGCGGATGGTCTGCATCTGCAACCTGAGCCCCAATCGGGACAAGTTTTGCTCCCCCGAGGTCTCTAAGCCCCTGCGACTGAAAACAGACATGACTTCACTCGGTTCACCTTGATCCCTGATATCTTGCCGAACTTGTCAATCATATCTAACAAATGCGGTAAATTGTCCTCTGGCCTGCTTACATACAGTAACATGTCATCCGCGTACAGGGAAATCAGGTGCACATCACATCTAAAGCTATTTCTGCTTACGCATATTCCTTCCTAAGAAACACAGCCAGCGGTTCTATTGCTAGGATATACAGCATTGGCAAAAACGGGCAGCCCTGCCTATTGCCCTTCTGCACCTCCCATGCTTCAGAAATCTGCCTGCCTGTCCTCACCCTAGCTCTGGGCACTGTGTATATCAGTTTTACCCATCGTAAAACGGTGTTCCCGATACCAAAGTGTGCCAGAGCCACTACCAACCAGTCCGAACCGACTGAGTCAAAGGCTTTGACTGCGTCCAATGATGTGACTGCGCACTTATCCGGCGGGTGATTAGTGCTGTCTATGACGTGGTGTAGCCTCTGCAGATGCCATGTGGTGTTTCGCCCTGGGACATATCCAGTTTGGTCTATGTGTACTAAGTCTCCTATTACCCTCTAGTCTGTTTACCATGGGAGTATTTGATGAGTTTCATCATCCCGGGTCTCTATGGCCTCCCTGGTTCTGGTGTTAATTGCCCCCAAGAGGTCTGGGATTGTTACAGGGGGGGTGGAGGGGGGGGAGGGGAGTGCCTTCCAATCTCGCCTAGGATCGAGCTTGCTGCCTCCGGTGATGTAAAGCATTGTGTTTTCCCACTGTTCTGGATGCAAAACTTTGCCGGGAAGAGCACGGAGTATGGAATACTATGGTCCCTCAGCTGTCTCTTGACCTTTGTAAAGGATCGCCGAGAGGCCTGCTCCGCCGCCAAGAAATTTGTGTATATCTGATATCACCATCGTATTGGAGCTCTCCCTTCATTCTAGCCAGGCGCAGGATGGTATCCCGGTACCTGTAATTAAAGAGGCGACCGATGAAGGGGCAAGGGGGCGCCCCAGGTATTGGTCGAGCTGTTGGTATATTGTGGGCTCTCTCTACCACAAACAGCGGGGGGAACTCAGACCCCCCAAAGAGTTCCTTGCACACGGCTTTGACAAACTCTTCCGTCTTAAGCTGCCCATGCGTCTCGCTGACCCCCACCAGACGGATATTGTTTCTGCAGGCACTTCCCTTCAAGTCCTCATTCTTTGCTGTCACTACTTTAACCTGTACCTCGAGGGTTGAGAACCTGGCGACAAGCGGTGCTGACCCATCCTCCAGTCCGGACACTGTTTGTCCTACCTCATCCAAGCGATCGCCATGTTTATCCAACCGATGATGCAGTAGGTCGACTTTGGAAGAGAGTGGATCCAGCTTGGAGTCGAGCCCTCCTATGCCCGCTTTGAGGTCGAGCACTATTGCCCTGATGTCCGGTGCTGGGGTCATGGCGACTTCCTCTGCCATCGCTCCTGGAGGTTCCAACGTCTCCTCCTGATGCTGTGATTTGGGTGCCTTGGACGAGGTTCCGTCCTCAAATGTGAGTTTCCATTGCATTTTGTAGGTCTTCCCCATGTCGCTGGAGGTTCAGCTCGGGCCCAAGGTGCAGTTGCACTACGTTTACAAATGTGCTCAGGGCACTTTGCCGCAGATGGAGCCGTTCAAGTTCGCATTTCAACACCCAGCAGGCGTGCCAATTATGTAGGGAACTGCAGTAATGTATCAATAAGGTTTTTGCAGTGGATCTCCAGAGGTTCTGCTGGCACGCGATGCTGTCCCAGGGGGCGTGGTGAGGGGGGCGATGGGCCGCTCCTCTCCTCTGGAAGAAAGAGGTCACAAGACAGAGTGTGGGGGGTGAGCATATCGTAGAGACCCCAGGAGGGGTCTCTCCTCAGGGTATTTTTAAGTCTAGGCACTGACCCCCACCTTCCAGCCGTCTCTCCTGGGCCTGCCAGCACTGCGCTTGACTCCAATCTGGGGCAGGTTCCCTCACCTTTCTGCATCAGTCACCCGCTCCACATTGCCCAGGCAGGGGGAGGGGGTCTTCAACTGGATATCCCCGCTTCTGGAGTCCCAGCTGTCCATCACACCAGCTGATATTCCGGGCCAATTTGGTCTGTACCGATAACAGGCTCCAAAATGCCTCTGCGCTCTAGTTGCACAGCGTTAAGCTATGGGGCACTGCTTCCACTGTTTAGCGTGAGAACTCGTCCTCCCGCTGTTCCTCCGGGCCCCAGTCCTGCGACCCACTGGGTGTCGCGTGTGGCTGGGAATGTTTGTGGGGCTATCTGGAGAGTCAGTCAGTGAATTAGAAACCGCGGGGTGGGCTCACCACCGCCCTGCCACCAGAATGTACTGCTTCAGAAAATATGTAATAACGTACATTCTATGCTCCAATGTTAGACCTACCAATGTTGTTCCAGTGCGAGTTGTAACAAAAACTCTACAGTGTATGGTGAGCTTGGGAGCCCTGTATCCTTTGTCTTGTAAAACACTCTCAGCCTATGGAGCAAATAGCACACAAGCCCCATTGCACTGCATGCATAATTATGGCCCTTTATTGTTTTGCTTTATCTTGGCCACGTTGGGAGACCTTGTACCTACGCTCCCCGGACCCTCGCAAAATCAGTTATTGTACTCATGTAGGCAAAGAATTGTACATAAAACGTTGGTTAGAGCTATGATATAAAATGGCACGTTATAGGCCGTTTATTCACTCATAACATACATTAAGGAAAATAAACACATAATCAGTTATATACATGCAGGAAAAAAACACAGTCAGTTATACATAAAAGAAATAACGCATCACTGTTAAGATAGTTGCAGAAGACACCTTCATCTAGGCCACTACGACATAGCTTAGTCCCACAGCAGGTAGGCAAAGAGATTGCTCGTCCTAATGGGATCTGGAGCGGAACGTCCTCCCTCTGAGCGAGACTGCATCACCCGGGGTCCAAATTCTAACTGCTTTCCCAAGAGGAAAACCCATATATTTTCGGTCTGCCCGACGAGTGTAGGATAGTTATTTTGCACCAAGGATATAGAAAGAGCGGAAAGGTGCCAGGCATCGTGCTTTCGTCCTTGTTTCCTCAAAGCACTGCGATATGCCGCAATGTATGCATCATTGGGCTCAATAGTAGTAACAAGCGCGTCAGTCTTGATCCAAATCCCCGACTCCATCAGCAGAATGGAGACATTTGCCACTTCCTCCAGCATGTCCCCGGACCCTCCCAAAAACACTCCACCGCACCTCACACAGGCATTCAGCATACACAGGATCTATAAATGAGAATTCAAAAGCAGGATATCAGCGGAGTAATCACTCACGTAAATAACATTTGTCACCGGGAATATGAGTCTATTTCCTTTTCCCAGATTCCATCACAAGAACTACCTGATCCCCGCCCATCATGGTTTACCATGCTGCCCTTGGCCGAAGAGCAGACAATAAGCATGAGGTGCAAAAGAGTGGAATATTCCAGCTAAAAGCGGAAAAAACCCAGCTTCCTCTTTGCTTTCGTTCCCATTTCCCCCTTATCACTGCACCTGCAGAGCGCTCTGACTCCCTGTCCGGCTTGTCCTTCGGTGGACAATACAACAACTATCCCCCACGGTTTGGTCATCTGACATAAATATGTGACCTTGTCTTTGCTGCAGAAATACAGGTTTACTTGCTGAGCCCACAAAAACGTAGGCTTTCTTTGCCGTGAATGTCCAAGATGGCCGCGCAACAGCACCATGTTTTCTGGCACATTTTGCACACGCACTACACTCCACCCCTTGGAAATTCAACTACCATAACCGAATGAGCGAAAAGGAGGTTCCCAGAACCTGCAAAACAAATGCCATAAATTCGAAATACAAGAAACAACAAACCAAAATATTGAAAATACCAAAAAGCCAAACCAAAGCCAAACGCAATGCTTCGGGAATCCAGGAAAACATTTGACCCCACCAGTCCCTGTCCTTATCCTGTGTCACTCGGGGCAACTAGATCTTTCAAATCTGTAATATGGTTGTCAATGGAACGGGAACAATCTTCTAAATCAAAACAACACATCCCCTCTACAGCGTTACACCCCAAATTATGCTTCAAAAACAGATAATCAAAAGCTGCTCTATTCTGCAATATAGCCTTCCTAAAATGTTAATCATCTAACAATAGTTCAGTTAAAGCCTGCAAAGTCTCATTGAGCCCTTTAACTACCAGGCAAGGCAATTTAATCATAGTTGTATATCCCCAGCTGCCAGTCCCCAAATCCACACTAAGGAGATAGCTAATGCTAACACTTCAGTTTCAGACAACAGATGAACATCGTAATTAGAATCAAGAGTTAGGGCGGTATAGGAGGCAGATCGCGTAGAGGAAAAAGCATCAAGCCAAGGCGTGTTAAAGTGCAAGGACCACCTGAAATATTAGCAGGAATATATGAATAGGTTTGGTTCTCACAGAAAAACAACCAACCTGCAGGAAGTTTCACATGGCTCAGGTGGCTGGCTGTTAGAACAGTACTGTTACACCATATATTATTGGCAATATCAATGTAAACAGAAGTCAGTCGAGCGCATAGGAGCCGCTCAAAATCCATCCTCTTCTCATCATTGTCTAAATTCAGCTATTGACATTTGCCAAAGTTCGGATCATATGTCATTTGATAACAGACATCGGCAGGGGCAATATTGTGAGTAATAATACTTGTCATATTGCTCCAGTTGCGGTCCGTGTCTGCACAGAATTGTCAATATTCATACACTTAAAAGGAACTTCGGACATCAGAGTTCTCAACCAAGGAATCCGTATGCAAGACTCCAAACAAATTCCGTAACACCGGAACAGGCGTTGGTATTGCCACAAGGCATGTGGAAACCAAAGTAGCGGAGTCATGTACATCCAACATACAGGAATGTGAAATGTTCAGCACTCGTCGAGCCAGGTAAACCCATATATTTTCGGTCTGCCCGACGAGTGTAGGATAGTTATTTTGCACCAAGGATATAGAAAGAGCGGAAAGGTGCCAGACATCGTGCTTTCGTCCTTGTTTCCTCAAAGCACTGCGATATGCCGCAATGTATGCATCATTGGGCTCAATAGTAGTAAGAAGCGCGTCAGTCTTGATCCAAATCCCCGACTCCATCAGCAGAATGGAGACATTTGCCACTTCCTCCAGCATGTCCCCGGACCCTCCCAAAAACACTCCACCGCACCTCACACAGGCATTCAGCATACACAGAATCTATAAATGAAAATTCAAAAACAGGATATCAGCGGAGTAATCACTCACGTAAATAACATTTGTCATCGGGAATATGAGTCCATTTCCTTGTCCAAGATTCCATCACAAGAACTACCTGATCCTCCCCTGCTGCAATCACATCCGCCGGAATGGGCGGACCATTCGGTTTTTCGACCCATACCTTTGCAACTGGCACCAATGTGTCCGACGAACCAAAAACACTTGTCCCCACGAATAGTCAATACTGTGGGTGGCTCACCTTTCCTCACCATGGATAACTTCACATGCACTAATATCAATTGGGCCACTCGGTCTCCCTTATGGATAGGCAACATGTTTTAACCCCTATTTATGAGAATAACCTTGATTTCTCCCTGCTAATCTGCATCCACAATCCCTCCTAACACTTCAATGCCCTTCAGGGCTAGTCCAGATCGAAATCAATCCAATATGTTCAGATAGAATTTGCACCCCAATACCTGTATCAATTACGACAATACATCTGGGCTAAAGTTGGATTTCCTCTCTTGCTTGCAAATCCACCCCAGCTGATTCAGGAGTGGCACGATAAGGAGCTAATGCACCAGAAGACATTTCCCAATACCACAGAGTTTCCACAGCTTTATGGGTTCTAAACTGTAAGGCTGGCGTCAACATGTGCATTAATAGAGTCTCACTGTTTGCAATGGGACGGTTATTAAGTATCTGAACGGCATCTAACACACGTTCTCACCACCCTTTCAAGGTATCCTCACCATTTTTGTGCAACTGTGCCTTCAACAATCCATTATTTCTCTCAATTAGCCCTGAAGCCTCAGGGTGATAGGGGACATGAACGATCCATTCGATTCCTTTTTTTGACAATAGTGTAAAACCAACTTTCCCTTAAAGTGGGATCCATTGTCGCTTTGTATTTGCAAGGGAATACCATAGTATACAGCTACTTGATCTAACAAAGTAATCATGTTCAATTGTGTGGCTCTTTTACATGGTAGCACCCGCAAGTAACCAGAATACATGTCCACAATGGTACATGCATATTGACATCCCCTGCTAATGGGAAAGGGACCAAATGTAATCAATTTGCAAAATCTGTCCAGGCAATTCGCCTCGCTTCAATGTGCCTTGAACTATATGTGGAATAGATTTTTTCTTCTGATGTTGACACATGGGCAGCCCTACAGATAAGGTGCGTATCTTGGCTTTATACGCATGGAATTAAAGCCATTACGGAGCATTTAATTTTCTTATGCGTACCGTTTACGCTGTATTTATTTTCATTAAAAAGCATACTTTCCTCCACTAGTTGGCAGTAGAGGGCAATAAACTCCATATCAGAGTGTATTACACAACTTTCTATTAAATCACTGAAAGTACAGTGGGGTTAACTAGATTTTTGGGACTTCGAGTTTACCATTCAGGATTAACATGTTGATGTAAGGATTTACATGTTGCCATGTGGTGTTATTATACAATTTGTGTTTTTGGAAGTAAACTCTTTAAGACATCATTACTGTAGGCCTTGAAATCCAAACTATTTCTTAACAGAGTTTCTAGGCTCTAGAATTTTGAAAATGAAGCTGTGTAAGTACCAGGTACTTGTAAGTTATTTTATGGCAGAATATTTTCCACAAGGGTAATAAAATGGTTAAAGCCAAGCCAGACAACTTTGATCTACAACTTTTTTGGGCTAAGGGTCTGATTTTACGTATGCATTAGGTGTATGTTGGATATGTTTTACTCTCTTGCAGAGGAGAAAACTCATTTTTACTCTCTTGAAATTGCATTTACGCTCCAATTTGAAAAATCATGCGTAAAATACTCCCACAATCTTATCTGGAGCACTGCACATGGACACTGTAGGATTATTGTTTTCACAATCTCTAACGGAATGCTGATTCCCCTGTCTTGTGCCCACCTGATAGTAGATTTCTCTCCGAGATTTCCACTCTTCTGGTGGGCCCATTTAGCAATCCCTTCCAAATCCTCTTCCTCAGCCCTCGCCTCCATGATAGAAATGTTTGCATGTTTGTCTGCAACAGAATTCAACCACTGTTCTAATAAATCTGTTGCACAATGTGTGTCTACGTGATACACAGTTACTGTAATATGCATTAGCATCTCAGCAATGTCTTGCCACAATTCCGTCCCCATACATCTTTAGCATGAATCTTACATCCATTCTTCTGCCAAGTAGGCAACCACATAACTAACCCATTCGCAACGGAACATGAGTCTGCATAAATGTAACAACCTCCGGGCGTCTCTTGTTTCAAAGCCTGGTACACTGCATACAATTCCGCAAATTGGCAACTCTTCCCTTTTCCAGAGGTGGTTTATACCTTTTTCAATTTGATATTATAGGCTACAGCCTTCCAATGTCGCTCTACTGACAAATACTTGGCTGAGCCATCAGTAAAACGTGCATGTTCAACTTGCTCACTCGACAGCTCGCCATATGGGATTCCCCATTTAATGGGCGATTCACCAATTATCCCTTCTTCTTCCGGTTCCAAGTCTGCTAACAGAACCCCTGCCAATTGTTTGTGTAATTTGGCTACTCCGACCTTTCCTGTCTTGGCACGATCTTGAATGTACCATTTCCATTTGATGATACTCGCCTCTTGTGCGTGCCCAATCCAATGTGTTTTAGGGGAGCTCAGTACCAATTGCATGATAGGAATATCCGGTCGGATCAATACATCATGACCCACCGTCATTTGTTCTGTATCCACAAGTGCCCAATAACAGGCCAACAGTTGCTTTTCAAACGGAGTAGATTGTCACCAGCTTCAGGCAACGTGCAACTCCAAAACCCTAAAGGCACCTGCTTCCTGTCCTGTTTTTGCCACAAACGCCAGTTGGCATATGTATCTTAGGCGGATACGTTTAGTTCCACCTCTCCGCCCCTCAATGGCCATAAATCAAGTACTTTCTGAATGGTGTCTTTGGCTAATTGGAATGCTTTATCTTGTTCCTCACCCCATTCAGAATTGAATTTCTTGTGTGCTACTTTGTAAAGGGGTGCCAGAATCTGTCCCAAATGGGGTATATGTTGTCTCCAAAATCCAAAGAGCCCAATAAAACGCTGAGCTTGTTTTTTTAGTCCTTGGAGTAGAAAACTCGAGGATCTTTAGTTTGGCTTCGGGCACCATTTCGCGATGTCCATTGTGCCACTGAATTCCCTGAAAAATCGCTGTCTCTGCCGGACCTTGTGTTTTAGTCTCACTTATTTGCCATCTTTCCTTCCTTACACCGTCCATAATAAGATCTAGGTGAACTCGCACGCATTGCTCATATTTCCCTCGGATTAATATATCGTCAATGTAGTGTATGATCTGCACATCCGGCTTGCACTGGATTTTGGCCAAGTGTTCTGCCACCAGCCGGTGACAGATTGTTGGACTATGCATATAACCCATTGGTAAAAGTTTGAACGTATATTGCCTCCCATTCCAAGAGAATGCAAACTGTTCCTGACATTCCTCAGCAATCGGAACGGTGTAGAAGGCATTAGCTAAGTCTAACACTCTGTACCGTGTTCCCTCAAATTTCTGTACATTTTCTATTAGAGTTACAGCATCAGAGACTGCCGGTATTAGCGGAGGAGTATGTTTATTCAACTTGCGATAATCAACAGTCATCCTGTAGCTTCCATGCGGTTTATTAACACACCGGCTTCCACATACCCTTTAATGGTTTGTGAAATCTCCTTTTGCCCCCCAGGAATCCAATATTGTTTAATGGACACTCTTTTAGTGGCTATCAGAACCTGCACTGGGGGCATCTTTAACTGTCCCACCACCAGAGGGTTACAAGTAAACGCACTGACCCCAAATTGATCTCCCAATCCAAGTGTTAATCCTTCTAGAATGTCAAATCCAATAATGTATTTGGGAATTGGGACAACCAGTACTTGATAAGTGTCCCTTTTCAGACTCCCGATTTTCATACCTATGTTTGTTTGAACGGCAGGGGTCTCTTTGCCCCTCAACCCTGTAATCATGAAATGTCGCCCCTTAAATCGTGAAGGATTTTCATGTATTATTGAGGCCTCCGCCCCGGTATCAATTAAGGTGTTGACCTCCTGTACGTTTCCTGACTGACAAAATAATTTTACTTTTACATGAGGCCGCCTGTCAACCTTAATTTGGGCATTTGTTACCAGAGTTTGACCATCATCCTATTCGTATTTTGAGTACATGTTTTTGGATTCCATCTCCACCATCGTACTCACCATTTTCCTCAAATCTGCATATGGCAGCTGAGATTGCGTAGACATGCCTGATGACACATCTCCCTTATCAGGAGGTGATGCAAAAGAATCCTCGTCCCTCTAGGGTTTATGTACGGCTTGCCGTTTCACCTGTTTATAACGCTCTTTCCCATCCAAACCCCGCTTTTTTTTTTTTTTTTTTTTTTACAGTTGATACATTTCCCATGTTTCAATCCCATCAATATCTCCTCATGGCAACCCATCTTTTCAGTAATGCTAGAAACATATAATTTCTGGATACGCCCGAATCACGGCTGTCAAACCTCTTCCCAGGAGTGCCTCTTTCATTTCACCCCTCCCTCTCTCGATCTCGTGGTCTTTCCTTTGTCTTTTCCCAGTCTCCTATATCCGCCAATTGTTTAATAGCATCCACCTCCTCATCCGTTATTTTGCCAGTCATTCCCACCAATAGGGTCATTATGACATTCTTATATGCAGGGGGGGGCAGTTCGAATAACAGTATTTCTGGCTGAAACAGACAACGCTACTAACCCCATATGCTCGGGATCATCTAAATGTATTGCCTCTTTCATGGCATGTTCCCTCACTCTTTGAATAGCCTCTTTCGGCGTGTACCATTTCTTTTCCTCGGTCAGCCAATCTGAGGTGATAGGATACTTGCGATTACATCCTTGGGCTGCCAATTGCAGCAAGGACATTTGAGACTCTCCCCCATCGCCTTCTCATGGAGTGCCTACACGTAGAATCTCCTGTATTTGGACTTCTTGCGCCAAAGGTAAAAACCGGGCAGAGTCTGTCACATCTACGTGAAGACATGCCGCACCCCCATCAAGTAACCTGACCATCCAGGCCAGCAAGAGTTCTCTGGTCCTCTGCTTCAATCGGTTAACTATTTCCCCAATTTCTTGCTGTGAATAATTCTCAAGTGCGGTCATATCCACTACCCCTCCTCTGGGATTATTGGGGTTACGACCCAGCCTTCATAGTATCACAGGGTTAACAATGATTTCTTTACGATCAGATTACGATTTGGGTATAACTTCTGGTTCTGAACCACTCTCGGTACTAGTACTATCAACTACATCTCCATCCCAATGATCGGGATCCCAATCCACTCCTGCTGTAGCAAACACAGTAGCTGCCTTACGAGAATTCACTCTCCCTCATCTCTTTTTGTATTCATAACGAGCCACCCTCACAGCAGCTCGCTCGGCTACCACCTGATATTTGTCTGCTTTGTCATGATATCATTTCATCAAGAGCTGCTGCATCAATGCAAGTTGTTTTTCAGCGGCCAGATCTTTTTCCAATTTCAGGACAGTCGCTTGTAATTCCATATTCTGCTGATGTATTTTTCGGATGGCATGTAATGAAATCCAGCCCCTACTATCTAGAGCCGAACACTCCTTCCCTTTTTCCACTAGCACCTGTTGCAGACAACCCACCACTTTAGCCGGACTCACCTCTCCAATACTAGTGCCCCGTTCCTTGCTCAAATCCGCACATGCCCAAGTCTGTGCAACTTTGTCATACGGACTCTTAGTCCACCCCGTAATAGTCACCTCAGGACAGCCTCCGACTGCAGAGCTTCATTTTTTCCTAAATGGGGAACTCATGTTACCAAATGGATATTACACGTCCCTATCGTTAATACCTCACCACACACTACTCACTCCCAAACTTTTGCCTCTCCGAATATCTTTTTCGTATATAATATTTGCAGGGAACTTTGGCATAAATATAAGCACAAAGACCCTGCTCACAGCGCCAATTGTTTTGCTCCATCTTGGCCATGTGGGGAGACCTCGTACTTACACTCCCCGGACCCTCGCAAAATCAGTTATGGAACTCAGGTAGGCAAATTACACATAAAACATTGGCTATAGTTATAATATAAAATGGCGCGTTATATGCCCTTTATTCACTCATAACATACATGAAGGGTTGTAAAAGTATACTAAAAAGGTTGAAAATTTGCTAGGGAAACGAGATTACTGCTTGAGGTATCAGGAAGTGACTCCGTGAATTATACGATGCTGTGACATCTGCTCGGGACGCACCACCAAGCGAAACTGAGCCGCGGCATCAAGAGAAAATGGCGGCTACAGCCCGACAACACATGGAGTCACTGGGGAACCAGCCTGGAGTCTGCAGCGCTGTGACCCGTTGAGACTTGGACCTCGCACTCGCTGCACATGCAGAAAATGGACTAATTACGGTCTTTTATGAGACCTCCTAGCTTGTGCCAAAGAGACTAAGCAGCTGCAACGAACCTGGAGTCCACTGGTAGCCGGAGCCTACGATCTTTTATGGGACCTCCTAGCTGCTGCCCGAGGGACTAAGCAGCTGCAACGAACCTGGAGCCCACTGGTAGCCGGAGCCCGAGGAAGTCACAAGAGCCTGGGTGGGGGTGGCAGAGGCAGGGCCGGAGCTCTGTTGCAGCGAGAGAGGGCCCCGGCCGCAGGGACGGATTGAGGCGCACACTAGGTGAAGTGATCAGAACGCTGCTGCCGGGCCCAATAGAGGAGCTCCTGTGGACCAAATGGTTGGATCCGGATCCACGGGGCGCCTGCGGCGGTCTGCGGTGAAAGGAGCGGACCGGCATCAGAGAAGAGGACCCAGCAGTACAACGTGACTGAGGTGAGGGGCTAGCGGGAGAGGGAGACCCAACTGAACGATTGCACTACAAGTACCCACTGGCTGGGTGGGATCCCCTCCCGGCTGCTCCCAGCAAGAAGAGGCAGGCCCGTGTCTGGCCCGGAGAGGGTGATGGACACCCATAGTGCTGCTGACCCGATGGTTTTCCAAAACCGCCACCTTGCATGAGCGGAGGAGCGGCACACGTTCTGGCAGCGACACTATACTACTGTGGATGCTGGACATACATAGATACTTAGAGGGTATGAGCGCCGTTCTGCCCACGGACAGCATCACTAATACTGCCCGCCGGCCCTGGGACTGCTCCTTGCATTGACCACCGTGCGTCTTGGCGCACACTGCTCACACAGGGTGTCGCCCTATAGCACCCTAGAGTGGTCGGGGCAACACCTTCCAGCGCCTCTACTACAACAGTAACCAACGAGTGCGAAGGGGACCAACGCTGCACTCCAGCAGCACGGCACTTACAAGTGACGGATTGCCCCCCCACTGGGAACCGAAGAACCCCTCGCCTTCGGCGAAATGTCCTCAAAGGGAGGGAAAGCAACCACACTGGAAACCTTCACGGCCAGTGGGCCAACAAGACCAGAAGCTATCATTAAAGGCATTGCAGTTGAACTGCCCGGATCTCCCGGGACCATGGCGGTCCTGGGAAACTTACAGATCCTTGAGGCCATCAAGACACTCCAGACAACCATGGAGAACAAGATAGATGCGGAGGCCATAGTTTTGGGCCTACTGAGACAAGATGTCCGTTCTATTGCTGGAAGGACAGATCCACTTGAGGCCCTGGTCCGAGAAAACACGGAGGCTAAGACACAGATGAAGAAGGACGTTGATGAACTTGTACAAAAAGTGAAGCAACTAGAAGACTGAGCTGAAGAAGCCGAAGGGCGGGCACGCCGAAATAACGTAAGGATCTTAGGCCTGTCCGAGGGAATCGAGGGAACTGACCCCGCTAACTATATAGAGAACCTGCTGATCCAGGAGATCGGAGCACAGAAAGTCTCACAAGGATTCACTTTTGAAAGAGCTCATCGGTCTCTCACCAAACGACCGCCGCCTGGAGCTCCGCCAAGACTAGAGATAGGAAAAGTGCTCAATTATAAAGACAGAGAAACAATTTTGGCCTTCTGGAGAACAGGAAGCCAGATCCAAAGAGACTCAGCGAAAATCCGATTACACCTTCTAAGTCTAAATGAAAAGAGCGCAATACATCTACATGAAAGCTAGATTGAAAAAGGCAGGACTATGATATATGCTCCTGTGCCCAGCGAGTCTAAACGTGCTCTACAAAAACCGTGCATTTCTCTTCGAGTCACCTGCTGAAGCCCGTGAATGGATGGATAACGAACAGATCCAGTATCTCGAAGTAATAGAACGCAGCACATGCTAAGGACTGCCTGGAGATGCCTCAGGCAAGACAAGCACGCTAACTACAATGATCAGATCACGTTCACACAAGAATGAGACAGAACCCATACACTATACACAGCAAGATCGATTATATACAGGAGCCACGTTGGAGGAGGACTACTCCTGATTAGAGAGTAGACACCCCCAGAAGCAGTTTGGGTATTATTAACCCACCCGTAGGGCACCAGACGACTAGTACAGGATCAAACGAGCGGAAACGGGTAAGTCCTAATGGGGGAAACCCTGCTGGACAAGTTTTGTTAATGGGAAGTTTAAAGTTGGGGGGAGGGAGGGCAACTGGGAGTTAGTACAAGGGTTAGGGGAACAAAGGGGAAGAAGATACGACTACCCAGGGCTTCGAAGACTGCCAGATCGAGTAGGGGTGCCACCAGATACGCTACCAACAAGAACATTTGGGTTTCCAGACGTTATGGCTGACAAGATCAGGGTTATGACGTGGAACGTCAGAGGAATTAACAATTACGTCAAGCGATGCCGGATCTACGCACACATCAAGCAGAATAAGATCGGAGTCACCCTACTGCAGGAGACCCACCTGGACGCACGCAAGCAAACAGCAATAGCTAGACCCTGGGGAGGTACAGTGATAGGCTCCACATACTCCACTTACACCAGGGGGGTCCTGATCTGGGTGGATTCAAACATCCGTCTTAAAATCATTACCACTAAAACTGATGACGAAGGAATGATGGCCTTATTACATGGAACAATAGAGGGTAAGGAGGTCTGTCTAATAAACACTAGGCCCCCAATCACGACGCCACAGTTTTCTTCCGCTCACTATACAAAAGGCTGAGCCATTCAGAGATAGTATCCTAATATGGGGTGGAGACCACAACTGCACATGGATAATCGCAAAGATAGATCAGATAACAAACATAACCGTCCATCCCCACCCGCTAAAATATTAGCCGCACTGACACAACAGTTCAAGCTAAAAGACCAGTGGAGAGAGCAGCATCTTGAGGGCAAAGAATATTCGTATTACTCTCCCCCACATGCCGTCCACACCAGGATAGACTATATATTCGTGAGCGAAGAGCAGCAGGCCATGTTCATTGATGCACAATACTTAGCTAGAGCTACATCAGAACACGCCCAACTCCTGGTAACCTGGATGGTGTTTACCACTAGAACCCCCCCATACTTGCATGGCGGCTTAGAAGCGAGGCCTTGCTAGATGTCGCTTTCCGCAAACAGGTCAGAGAAAGTATGCAGGAATTTATGCAGATAAATGAGAATAGTGTACAATATGTCGGTACAGTTTGGGAAGCATACAAAGTTGTTATAAGGGGGGAAATGATTGCTGCTACTGGGGGAGCCCAAACACATTAGCACACACTGAAAGGGAACTGAAAGAACTGGAGGCGGGGGCTAAAACAGGCCCAGAACGCTTGAAAAAAGAGGTGGAGCTCAGACAGGCTTGTTTAACGCACTGGGAAAAATTGGGGAAACTTAGCTACATGAAACATATGGAAAGGAGTCACGCCCTAGGCGACAAACCAGGGAAACTATTAGCTTGGCTATACAAGCATGAAGCCCCAAAGGCACCGATATGTCATGTCCTCACCCCGGAGGGCAAGACCGTGCACACACAAATTGAAATAAACACAGTCTTCTCTGTGTTTTACCAAGACCTTTACGCCAACACCCCTTCGGCTACAAATGCCGAAATAGAGGATGGTACTCGACATCATTAAGCTACCCAAATTAGATGCTCACATGGCAGAAGCCTTAGACGAGCCCATTACCCCAGATGAGGTCCTGGTCACCATCAGGTCCCTGCCATCCGGTAAGGCCCCTGCGACTGACGGCTCCCAGGAGAATTTTACAAGGCATACGAAGAAGTCCTGGCACCATTCCGTACCAAAATATTTAATGCTGTGTACGAAGAAGGTATCCTCCCCGACTCCATGGGGGAGGCTGTAATTATCCCACTACTAAAACCTTGGAGGGATGGGGCAGAGTGTGGCTCATATAGGCCTCTGTCTATGTTAAATCAAGACCATAAGATTCTGACAGCACTTCTGGCGGGGAGACTAAGGAAAGTGATCCCTCTACTGATCCATCAAGACCAGACGGGATACGTGCCAGGGCGGACCATTTCCGAAAACTTGCGCAGACTGCACCACGTCATACACAGCACCAATGGCAGACCCGAAAAGTGCACAGTGGCGTGTCTGGACGCCACTAAGGCTTTCGATTCAGTCAGATGGAACTGGCTGTATGCCACCATGACGAAGATGGGGATTGGACCCGTCTTCTTAAAATGGACCAAACTCAAATACACGGGCCCGATGTCCAGAGTGAGTACCGGCAAAACATACTCTGATAAGTGGCAGTTACACAGGGGCACACGACAGGGATGCCCACTTTCCGCCCATGTTATACATCATTGCCTCTGAACCGGTAGCCGCCTACTTACGATAGGAATATAGTGATGGGGGCATAATAATAGATGGGGTACCGCATTTAGTGTCTATGTACGCTGATGACAAGCTAATGTATTCGAATAACCCCGAACACATACTACCATATATATGGGAGACACTAGACGGGTTTGGTAGACACACGGGGATCCATATAAACAAGGAGAAGTCATGCCTCTTCCCCCTGGCAGCCTTGGGCGAGGAAAGAATTGAGAATCTCCCCACCATGGCCCTCCAATGGAGGACTACCTCATTCAAGTACCAGGGAATCACCATCGAAACCCCGAAAAAGAACACACATTGAACACGGTGAGGGCTAGAGAGGGCCGAGAAAAAATCAATGGACTTCTGGAGTAAACTACCACTGTCAGTAGCAGGGAGGGCTGGGCTCCTCAAAATGGTGGCATTGCCCCGGCTGTTGCACTGCTTTAGCAATGTTTCATTGAATGTCCCCCCACTGTTTTTCAGGGACCTGGATAAGCTCTGTAGATGATTCCTCTGGCAGGGGGAGGAGGAACAGAGTCGCAGTGCAAGTACTGCAGAGACCTATGAAAAGGGAGGCTTGAAAATCCCCAATTTTGAACTGTATTTCTTGGCAGGACAATTGCGACACGTAGTGAAATGGATGGCGGATGAGATCACAACGGCCACTCGACTCTTAAAAGCGGCCATCCCGCAAATGCTCCTTAGAGATCTACTCAGGGCCCATCAAGCACTACACAAAACTGTCCCTACTTGGTGACCTTGGCTGAACTATGTGAAACTACGGGACTGCCTGCAGGACAGTTCCTGCTACATAGGGCTGTAATGGAAAGGCACATGGAAAGATGGCCCGACATTAAGAACCAAGAAACAGAACATGAAACTATAGAGAACATACTAAATGTTGCTGAAGGGGGCCATGAAATCTCAAGGCTCTACGAGACACTACTGGACAGTACATCCAATGAAGAGCTTAGATGTAAGACGAAATGGGAAAACGAATTGGGCATGGAATTCGAGGGCACGTCATGGGAAACCATAACCCACTACCACAAAAAGGTCTCCAGAAATGCCAGTGCAGTTAATACAGTTTTACATCACCAACAGAGCGTACCTTACACCAGACGTAATCTCTAAGTTCAAGGGGGCAGGAGCCAAGGAATGCCCTAAATGCAAAGAAACAGGTGCCGGAATGACTCACATGTTTTGGGGGTGCCGAAAAATACAACTTTTTTGGACACAGATAGCTACAAATGTGGCTGAGGTAGGCATAGAGCTGGACATACAGTAGCATGCATTTTGCGCAGATATAAGAAGTCAAAAGAACAAACCACTGAACAAGCTAAAAGTGTTGATGTACATATTAGCAAAAAGACGCATCGCCATGGGGTGGAAAAACACCAAAAGCCCAAGTGTGGTACTGTGGTGGGGAGACCTTCAAAAATGGGTAACGGCTGAATCTGGGGCCTGGGAAAACGCACTACGGGAACAGAAACTAGACAACAGTGAAGATCTGCAACAATGGGTGGCGCTCACAGTGCCTTTATTCAACTCAAGGAAAGAAGACACTACCACGGAAGAAGCAGGCAGCTTGCAAAGGAGCCCTGAAACGGTGGACTCAACGGACAGACTGTGGTCTTGGGAGAGGGAGTGGGAACACGTGAGACTGCTGAACAATGTACCGATTATGATAAATTGATTTGTTGGTATTGTTAAAATAAAAACAAATTTTCAAAAAAAAAACATACATGAAGAAAAATACACACATAATCAATTATACATGAAGGAAAATAAACACAGTCAGTTATACATAAAAGAAAAAACGTATCACCATTAAGATAGTTGCAGAAGACAGCTTCATCTCGGCCATTACAACACTGCTTAGTACCACAGCAGGTAGGCAAAGAGATTGCTCATCCTAACGGGATCTGGAGTGGAACGTCCTCCCTCTCAGGGAGACTGCTTCCCCCGGCGTCCAAATTCTAACTGCTTTCCTAAGAGGAAAACCTCTTCTCTTTATGGGACTACTTTCGATCCCCGCCCCTCATGGGTTACCATGCTGCCCTTGACCGAAGAGCAGACAATAAGCATGAGGTGCAAAAAGAGTGGAATACTCACGCTAGAAGCAGAAAAAAACAATATTCTCACCTTGCTTTCGTTCCCATTACCCCTTATCACTGCACCTGCAGAGCGCTCTGACTCCCTTTCTGGCTTGTCCTTCGGTGGACAATACAGCAACTATTCTCCTCGGTTTGGTCATCCGACATAAATATGTGACCTTGTCTTCGCTGCAGAAATACATGTTTACTTGCTGAGCCCACGGAAACGTAGGCTTTCATTGCGGTGAATGTCCAAGTTGACCACGCATCGGAGTCATGTTTTCTGGCTCATTTCACACACGCACTACATTTATACACATAAAAATCCCTTTGGTGTCTCTACCCCCATACAACTTGGTCAATGACCCTCACCTGAGTAGCTAGAAAGACAACATTTCAGTGCTGGTACCGCAGTGAAATCGCCTGTCTGTCCTCTGCCCTTGAACCTACCTTGCCCACAAAAAAGGGCGAGAGCTGCACAAACTCAGCAGCTCTTGTGTGCTTTCCACTGCCAGCAACATGTGCATTCGGGGTCCGGGATAGGTTCATGAATAGAAACAATGTTTCAGCCCAGCCCGAGAGGGTGCCCCTTCCTCGCCTGCAACCTCCATACACCATGTGTTACAAACATCATCTCTTTACAGTTACTAATGAAGCCTAGCACTGGCTCAATAAATCATGTCACAGTTAGAGCGACATGATTAAGTAAATAAAATGCAAATTGGTGGTATTGAATGGGAAAATGTGAAGGGATACCGCTTATTTCATGCCTTAGAGTCTATATGGGATTGTTTTGTGCATCTGTGGTGTAGTGCTGGCGAATTAGTTTGTTGGGTTGAGTGAGATTACGGAAGGGGGGGGTTTACTGTGTGGCTTTGCGGTTTGTGCTGTGGTAGAAGTATGAGTGTGTGGTATTATTTCAGTTGAGCGGTGATTGTGTATGAAAGTTGATGGTTTTTAGTAGGATTAGTGGTTAGGGAGGACTGAGCGTTCTTATAAGTTGCATTATTTCAATTTGGCTCAATTCCTTTCTTGCGGTTTGTCGATAGTATGCTTGTTTTGGCTCAATTTGGGTTTACAATGGTTTGTGGTGCATTTCCTATTTTCACGGTCCGAATAGAAAAGGAACTAACAAAATTGACATGGAAGCCATAATGAAGAATGAAACTAAAACAAGAAATGTATCAAATGTTTTATGATTACAAGAATTAAGTAAACCCAATCCACATAGCAGAAGGGAGTCAGAAGAAACGAACCTCGCCGTGCACAATAGGGATTATCTTGTTTCGACACACCCACCAAACTGGTCACTGCATCAAATAAGAACAGTGCATTCCTAGAAGACGGGAAGAAAAACATTGAAAAATTGTTGGATAAACTTCAGGGGCGGATATGGAAGGAGACTCTAAGATTGCCTAGTTCTTTTCCCAATTCAATATTGCGACATGAACTCGGTTTATCGTCGCTATCTTCAAAATACCAGTGGAGACAATTAAATAATTACGCGAAAATGAACAGTCATTCACTTAATTCCTTGTATGAAAATGTATCACAAATGCTTAAAGATGCCAACCCGCCCTCCATGTTAATCTATGACTGCAAAATAAAAAAAAAGGTTTAACATCAATGCAAATGTTGAAGATCTCTGCATGCGATCGGCCTATGTGAAAAGAAACTTATATGAATACGCTTGGATTAATACCATTGAGGCTCTCAGTAGCTGTGGCAGTTATAAAGAATACGCACACTTCTCAACAAAAAGAGTTCCTTGTATGGCATACTTACCATGTTTTCCATGTGACAATGCCCAGGCACTCTTTTTGAGATTCAAATTGAATCAATTTCCGACAAATGACAGAATCATTCACTGGCAGTCCAATAGGGAGGCGAATGCTACTGGGTCTTGTCGTTATTGTTTGTGTACTGAACAATCAGAACTGTTACACATTATCAGCGTTGGTCATGGTGGCAAAGCAGGAGATTAGGAAGAACGGCACATAACGTTATAATACAGGCTCCCAAAGCGACGGTGCTTTGTAAGGATGAACGTGGTCTAGTTGTTCCACGCACATCTGACGTTCCTGCGTCTGCTCACGTGACTCCTGATAAGGAAGGAAGTGTTGCTAGCATACGCGTCGCTACTGTGCATACCGAAGCTCTGTAAGTTCGCCGCTAGGATTTCCTCCTTCTGATATTGCTAACTTGCATTCTCCTCTGATATCTAACTTCCCTCTTTCTTTCTGCCTCCCATACCCGCAGGCGCACTCTCAGGCCGTATCCCGCCTCCACCGTAGGTTTCGAGTTAGGAGTTCCGCCCTTGTCAGTAAGTTCCCTTAAACTTTGCGTCCTCTTCAGCACACTCAATCCTGCCATATCTAACATTTATTACTTTACTTATCCGTTCGCTCAGCACCACAGTTCTAATCCTAGTAATCAGACTCTCGGTCATCCGGAGACACCCAAGAACGTCCTCATCCCATTGAGGATCACATTCTGTACATCACGTACGTGTCACTTCCAAACCTTAGTACACTCCTTTTCTCTCAGTCCTTCAACCTGGCACTTACCTGTTCTATCTTGTTTTCCCGGAAAGGTTTCCAATCCTCTTCGCGCTCCAGCTCGCCTAGAGGGACCGTCCAAGCTGCTACCATCCGTTCCGAAGAGCCACTGCGACTCAGGGTTTTATTCCCCAGGAGGGTTTCCCTGGGGATTCTGCCTCCCTCCTCTCTGATATTCAATCCGGGGAGTGAGAGAGAGCAGGACTCCCACGGGGGATTCCTCAATCTCTGCCAGTTGCCTCTGTTGCGAATCACTGTCTGCCCAGGTTAGTGATATTTAAGTCTTTGATTCTACACCAGTTGACAAGAAACCCTAAAACATCTAGTAATATTTTGAGGTCCCTAGAGTATTGGCCTTCAGTGAATTTAACATAGGTGACACTGCTATGTAAAGAGAATGGTCATGGGTCCGATGTATGTGGGGCAACTCTACCTCTTTGGTATTGTCATTGACTCGCCTTTTAACTACCATCAATAATTAATTATTAGCGAAAATTGTTTAACTTTCAGGGAGGTTATGTACAAGGTTTTGGCTTGCAATTTTATTGTATAAGTCAACACGAGTGACTCAGACATATGGCTATCAAATAACGTTAAAAAACATAAGCTATTAACACATTTCGTTTTTAATCTTAAAACTTTTTAATTATATTTTTGAGACTGTTGGAGTTAAAATAAGATGTTTTTCTTTAATTGGTAATCCTAACAAGAGGTCGCAATACGAACTGATGACTAATTTTAAATGTATTTGATATGTTTTGCACAATTACTCTTTGCCCAAGAATGTTGTAACACTGCGACCCTTTTATACTGAGGTTCCTAGTTTCTTTAAAGTAATTTATTTATACGAAATATCTGTAAACGAGAAGCTCTGATATGTCTCAGCTACCAAAAAGAGGTTGGTCTAAGAATCGATAATTAACTTCAAGTGTAATCTATATTCTTATACAATTGCTCTTTGTAAAAGCTGGTCGCAACAATGTGACCCTTTATGGCGAAACTCTACTTTTATGTATGCAATTATACCTGCACATCTATCTCTTAGAAGCTTTGAATATGTGTCAGTTAACTTATATGTAATTGTACTCTTCCTGTTGTATAATCCTACTTCTTGTCTATGTTGATAAATTGTTCACAATAATGTTGTAAACGTTTGTTTACAAACTGAATACAATAAATGTTTTATTTTTTAAATTGAGAAAGGCTCAGCAGCTCCCAGTACTCCTCCTGCATGAGGAGTCAAATACTTGTCCTAGCCCTAAAGACTATGAGGAAACCCAGACTTGGACATTACAATGCGGTGTATTTAACTGTGCTTTGCAACTACCTTTATTTATGCTGCCCCTTTTACTGTTCAATAAATTCAAGGTTACAACACCACTGAGGGTCTGAGTTTCTATACAACACTGCCCCATGTGGGGCGGACCGTTGTGGGATCCCCCATCTGGGAGCATCCACGATGGGCACTGGGGAGGCTGGCACCAAGAGAGGGCTCCAGGGCCCTTTGGCCGTGCTTTAGCGCCGGGAAGAGCGAAGTTTGCCATGCCGACTGTGTGGCACGGACAGGCTGTGTCTCTTGATGGTGCGGGGCGTATCCCATCCTCTTCACCAGTTATGGGGCTGGCTGATGCGTCATGTCCAGTACATTGCACGCTGCAGTGCAGGGTCGCAATAATAGAGCCTCAGACATGGAGTTGGGAAGACGCTCGCCCCTTTCATACTTGACAACCCTACAGATTTAGGCAGTAGGCTACTGCTTTTGAAGCAGCCCTGCCGTCTACAGATTTCAGTGACAGATCCTACTGCTTTTTGCAGTGGCAAGTAATTTATGTGATTCTAAGGCAGGCTCCAGGACAGAGCATGCAACACATTAATTAGTCTGTCTATACAGTGGACTGGTAGGTGATTACTTTGATTGCACTCAGTCCAATCCACTGACCTGACAGCTGCGTGACTCTGTCCTGCATTCTTGCCGGTACAACCATTAGGTGAACCAGCAGTGAAAGCAAGTGGCAGAGTGTAACACCATCCCACATCATCTGCCAAATATTTGGTGTTAGCATTCAGATTTTTATACATTTTTAACATTTCAACATCTTTCCATGTTGTGCTGTTTGTATGTTTTGTATTTTCATGTGGTGTCGTTGTTATGAGAATTATTACTTTTCAAACTTGAAAAATCCCACATCTTTTTGGTCACAGAATGTTGGCAAGTATGCCATTTGATTGACATTGTCACACAGACATGTGACACTGTACAAGCCCTGTTCTGACGTCACAACAAACTACACAAGTGTTAGCCGAAAAAAGGACACCGCAAAGGAGGATACCAGTGCTAATATTCAGAAAGAGTTCAATTATTATTGATTGTCATACACACTTAGCCTCCCCAAAAAACCAAAAGTTTTTTTTAAAAAAGTATTTGTTTCTTAAGCTACATCTGCTTCAATCTCTCACAAAAACATCTTCGAGGACATCACGTCACAGACTTACAGATCGTTGTTTAATGCGTATATACAACTAAAACGGCCGCTTAAACGGAAACGTCTTCATCTGATATCCAACTGAAACTGTGCCGTGAGTCACTCCAGGAAGAGACATGACCGGAGTCTAGTAGTTCTTCCTTGCCCATGTTAAATACTTCAGCCAATCAGTGAAGAAGCCAAAATGTTTTCCTAGTTTCCGGAAGCACCCCATCTTCCAGTGAAATTCCACGCTGCCCACAAGCCCGTATCGTAGAACCAGTCTATTTTCTCCAATCAGGCAAAGCGAAGTCGGCTCCATTACTGCGCATGATATTCGTCACCTCGGTCGTCCAATAGGCGTGTGAGCTGTTTGCCAGTCCTTCGTTACCTGTGTACGCGCGACGGTCGCCATGTTGGTGCAGGCTCTGGTGCCACTGTGGGGGTCGTGCAATATACCGCACCGGAGGGGAGGCGGCGCGGTCTAAGATTTGTGGCTCATCCCATCAGAAGCTGAGAGGCGCGCGGGCCGAGTGCTTCCTGCTCCCCGCCATGAGCCGCCCCTCCTCGGCCGGGGGAGGCCTGGGCTCGGGGAAGGCGGGCGGTGGGAAGCACGGCGGGGCTGCGACGGCGAGCGGGGCGGCGGCGGTGGCCGGCGCGACCCCTTCAGTGGCCGGAATCCTGCCCTCTCCGGTGCAGGGTGCTTCGGCCGCCGCCGGGTCCTCCCCGGCCGGGCCCGCCGCCCTCCCCGCCCAGGCAGCGGAGCTGACAGCGCTTTTTGAGTGCCCAGTTTGCTTCGACTATGTGCTGCCACCGATTCTGCAGTGCCAGGCCGGGCACCTGGTCTGCAACCAGTGTCGTCAGAAGTTGAGCTGCTGCCCCACCTGTCGCGGTCCGCTTACACCCAGCATCCGTAACCTGGCCATGGAAAAGGTGGCCTCCACCCTGCCTTTCCCTTGCAAGGTGAGACTAGATTCCTGGCTGGGGGTGGCACTGATTAGTTCAGTCGTTTCAAAATGAAGTGGGCAGTCGGGTTTGCTCGCCTATGTTAATCTTACAATATGTAATCGGACAGTAATGCATTGCATTAGATTTTCTAGCGTGTTCACGTAAGCCCTCATTAATGATGGACGGTGCCACCGCAGAGCGGACTATCCAAAATTTGAGTGCAGTATCAAAGGACTGCTTTTAGTTCCCAAGTAAACCACTCCGGTGGGTAAGTCGCAAGGCAGGTGCCATATCGTATAGACTAGTGGACTGGTGAGACTCTGCTATGGGGAGGAGGGAGCCGCCTACACGTGGCAGTGATGTTAACGCCGAATCAGTAGCTTGTTGCCTGGAGCGACAAGTGGTCTGACGACTTCTTCCAAAAACAGCCCAGCCAGTGTCCTCCGGTCTAAAACCAGCCCTGTGTGGCAAAAACAGTCGGGACAGGTGCAAGCACTATTTGGGCTGCAACCCGTGAGATGATTCATGTTTCAGAACGTCTGGGCAAGCCATTGACGTCAAGTGTATTAGGGGTACCGACGAAGCCAGCGGAACTGTTAGTATAACATTGATAATGTAGGGCTGTTAAATGTGGGGTGGGTTAACGTCAACCTTCTTGTTAAAAAAAAAAAACATGGACTTGTCTATTGTACCAACATTTGACGATGTTCACTGCATTCACATTACAAGAGCAAATGTTGTAGATATTGTAGCGGCTATAGCAGAACACGCTTAAGCTGGTGGGTTGTATCTGTTATCTATCTTGCCTTATGGAAAATGTTGTGGTACCTGATTGCCACATGCTGTGACATTCATATTCCAGGGTGGAACGTGCATGACGCTTTGGAATGTATGCGAGAGCCCTAGATGTTCCATGGGTGACAGTCCGTTGGGAGAATGGTCCTGCCATATAACTGTCATACGTGTGGTGCATTTGTGATATCCTACTTGCGGCTTCAGCAATAAAGAAGGCAGCGTGACGTCTCCTACCTGTGTGCGTCCTTCATAACTTAACAGAAACCATTTCATAACGGAAGTGTAGTCGTTAAAAATATAAACAGTTAATTTCCGAACATTTATACATTTATCAAATGGTGTACACCTGTAGGGATTCTGTCGACCACTCGTACTTCCACCATAAAAGTCAAAAATATTATCTACAAACTTGCTAAAACAATTTTTGTCTTGCCATTTAGCTCAGGGCAATAAGCCAATATTTGCTTCAAAGCAGTGCCACTGGAGAAATAAACTCCATCAGTCCAAATTATTTCGATCAATGTATTTTGAGCCATCCCCCAAAACAAGGCGCCATAACTTGTACTTTTCTTGCTTTTACCACGCAAGAAACATGTGTATAGGTGCCATACAAATGCCCAATAAATAAGAGGAAAATTGGGGTGACTTCTGCTCATATAAATAGATTATACAATTTAACACGTATACGACTTAATGAGACGATACAGCTTGTTTCAAGAGCTAATTGCCACCCTTCATTTCGCCCCAGCCCCCTGTATATTTGTTCTAATTTTTCTGAGGTAATGTAAAACCCAAATGGAAAAATACTTCTACTTTGAACTTGATATTACTTTTCCATATAAATCTTTACTACTCTCCCCCCCCCACCCCCCAAAAAAACATGACTTTGGCCATAGTAATGTGAAGCTGGAGGCATCATGAATATCTTTAAGCGCGGACCTGGTTTTCGAACCTGTGTTGCTCTGCGTCTTGCTTCCAAGATGAACGCGTTGCAACTGAGCTATACTATCCAAAAATGTTCTTTGTAAAGGAAATGATTTAATGTTGCTTTCAAGCAAAGAAAGGTAACAGAAATGTGCAGGGTTTTAAAAATCTTTCTACGCTTCCACCTAGTCCAGGCTGCTTGCTCCCCGACTACAACAATCCCTTAGCCTGTTGCATCATTGGAGTCAATTTTTGAAGCATTAACATGCTGGAACTTTGACCACATAATCTTTGCTATTGTCCAGGATTGGAACAGGACCAAACATTGGTGTGCACACAATCGGATTCATGTCTTTCTTTATTTCGTAGTTGACCAAAACCATGCACATTGTGTATATTTTACTAAATGGCAACTGTATAAATAGAACACATAGAGTATATTTAATTAGTTTGTTTCTTATGATATACAATCTAACATAAAATACAAGCTGAATATAGCATCTCATGAGAAATATTTACCAGAAATTTAAAAAATGAAATTGAACTACTAACCCATTGTTAATATTCAGTATTTTATTAGACCAATCTCGCCTCACCTGGTTCACAGCATTTGCAATTGTGAAATAACTGGATTACAATCATCCAATATAAGACCCACATCAGTTTTATAAAATTGATAGTTTTTTAATTTTACACTAATCTTTTTATCACCAGATGTTTGTATCCAAGACATAAAATAAGCAACAATACAGCATTTTGTGTGTCGCTGAAGTAAGACCGTTAGTGAGGTAATGTAAAGGTTGGCTGCAAGTATGATACAACTTTGAAAACAGTTTTCACTGTAAGGCTCTCTGCAGCTGCATGCAGTTGGTTTTGCACAGGGCAGTGTCATGTATGCTTGCCTCATCCTTTGCTGTGTTGAGGGAAGTTCTATGAATAAAAACGTTTGCATTGTTAAAGGAAAGTCTTACTGAAGACGAAGTGCACATCGTGGCGTTGCACCATGCAGGTTAATTGTCAACTTCAGGCGGACAAGGTGGCCCTGAACTGTCATTGATGTCAACTGTTTAATAGCTTTTAAATACCATTTTCAGGGTAGGTCAGGACCAGTAACGGCCCTCAAACAATAGCCAGGTAGGTCCAAGCACAGCATTCCAGACTTGCACGCACAAGAGTGCAATGTTTATTGCTATTGGCACTCTGAGCCAACATCTTAGGTGCTGATGCCTTTGTTTTTTAAGGGGACCAGGCGTTGTGCAATTCATGCTTCCCATAAAAAGAAATTACTTGTGTATCCGTGATTGGAAATATCTATTTCCAGGTCCTGGAGCTGCGCAATTGAGTGGGCAGGGGGTTGTGTCAGGGCTCTGGTTGGTTAAGGGTAGTCAAGGTGAGGTACAGCACGGGCAAGGTAAAAGCTGGGCACTGGTGCTTGGGGCCGGCATGACATTCGGACTGCTACTTTTGGATTCCACTTGCATGCTCCTGACTGGCCGGCTCTCTCCCCCAGGTTCTAATATACAATGCTATCCTCTTCAAGCAAAACAAGCTTTGCAGACAACTGCAGTGTAGGTCAGTGGATGTACAGACTGGATGGCACAATTGATTGCTACTTTATGTAAACATCTAGTTAGCTTTGTGTATTCATTATGTAAGAGGACTAAGCAGAGAGGATGGTTTATCTGGAAGCTGGGCAAAGGGGGTGGAATATTGTAGTTTGCAGACAGCTCACTTTCAGGATAGCTGGTTTAAAGCAACAAAGTGATAAACGATGTCAAGGAGTTTGGGATCAGTTTATGGGTTGAGGAGCAGTTGCGCAGATATAGACAACTATCACGTCACAACATTTTCCATCCAAACATTTGCTTGTGTAATCATGTATGTTTTGAAAAGTGCTCACTTGTCCCTTACCCACCAAAATGAAATAAATGTAGTTGAGATTAGATGCTCTGAATTTTTCTGAGAAACACTGAGACAGTGCAGTGTTTTACAGTATAAATACTGTACTTATGCATTATCCAACAACTTCAATTTTTAGGAATGGAATAGCAGGGCTGTCTTTCAGTTGAGACATACTGATCTTTGCCGAACAGAATATAGTTGACTTTAACAAAAACATTTCCCCACGCAGGCCTTTGGCACTTTTAGAGTGAGAGGAAATGATTGCTGCTGCACTGTCTCTCCATTGGCCCGTTTGAACTTGTAGTGAACAGAGAAAAACATAGGGTAAGCAGAACCAAGAGGGCAGGAAGGGAATTCAATGAAAATACAGCTCATCCTGAACAGGGTAATTCAAGCTGTCAGTTCTGCTACACACGTGGAAATTTCATTTGCAAATGTACAGAAGTACGTAGCAAATTGCTATGCAACATTGCTTATTTCATACTTTGCAACACATCATTCATTTAGTTTACTAGTAATGTACGTAAGATTCATTCTCTGGGTCACGCTCTGAGTATTTGAAACCCCAAAGGCTCCCGATCGTTGGTTAAACATGCAGCATTGCAAGTTCACAATGTGTCCCACCTGCCTGCAGAAGGAGGAGTGTGGGTTTTGCCAGTTTTCCTTCAACTCTTTATATAGGGTGTAGCAAGAGTGGGCACTTTCTTGTATATTTAGGTAAATCAGACGATCTGGTACAACCCTTCTACCACTTCTTACAGCCAGTAGTCTTTTTCCAGTGCATAGTTTGCCAGATAGTATCTGTGCAAAAGAGGGCTACAAATGAACGTAGCTTTGAGCTTGTACTCAATATTGTGCTCTTTTCTAGTGATCTCAGTTGGTTGGCCTTTCTATACCCAAGCATTGCATTTACATATTAGGTTCATGCAGGCTTTTCTTCTCTAGGAATGGAAAGAACTTAGACAATGTTTCAAGCTCAGAGCAATCAATGGAAAAAATAGTCTACTCTTGTAGTGATGGCATTTTCCGCAATTCAAAAAGCACCGGATATATTGTGCTGTAAGGACACTAAGAATTGTTTATACAAATGGCATTCTTTTAACTTCAGCTTTATGCGTAGCCGATGGAACCACCCTGGCCTTAAATATCTCTAGCCGAGGTAGTTGCTTTGCTCCCAGAGTGTCTTGCAAAACTAGAAGCTCGTTCTTCGTGCTTTGCCAAAGTGATGGATTTTTAAATTTGGACACCTTTTTGGGGATGCTCCCAAAATTAAAAGACAATATTTTCCTATTGCTAGCAGTTGGAAGCACTGCCAAACCTGGCTTTGGTTTTACTTATGTTTATACAGCAACCCTTGGCAGAACATCCACCAGGTATAGAAAGAGGTAAACTCCCACATTTTTTGTTACCGGGGGATCAATTCTCAAATGGGAGTGTAAAGGTAGAAGTAAGTGAGACAACACAGAGAAATGATTACCCCTCTCTACACGGACCTGGGAGTTTAGAGATTGGAATGGTTGTCACACACTGTTTAACATTCACATAACATAATAGAGTGCTTGCTCAGTAACAAGACCAGCTAGAAGAACAGATGAATTGATTTTTAGCAAAAATAAGCATTTTTAATTATACAATGGTTAAAGGCAGTACTTAGAAAGGCTGCACAAATGAATGCATAATTACAAACAAATGGGACTAAAACATAAGGTCAGAGAGGAGTACGTCACTCATTGAATAATACTTTTAACAGACAACTATCATTAGTAGTCTTTTGAGCGATAGTGTGTCGACATGTTTCGGCTATATATCAAACTAGCCATTATCTCAGAATAGATGTCACAGCCATCTTCAGGACAGAGGGTTTCTTCCAAAAACTCTTCACATTCATGATTTACCCCGAGTTTTGATGTAAATGTAACATCACTGATTTGCTTCTCCAGGTTAGGTGAGAAATAGTCGGCGAAAGGTGCGTCAGACTAGATGGTATTTCTTTTAGAATTGCCACGAAATACTGGAGTTGATAGTAGTTCTTATCACAAAAGCAATCTAGCTAGCACATCATTACCTGGTTAGATTATGCCTATTCAGCACATGCCTAGCAAACCCACACCAGCCATAATGTAAAGGGATAATGATTTGCATTGATCAAATTAGCTTATAACCACTTAACCCAACTTCCTGTTTGTTAGCTCCCACATCATGTTCTGTTCCTGCCATCTCCAAGGTTTTGCCTGCACTAGAAAGATTGGGGAGGAGGGGGGAAATGTGCAGCTCGGGGGTTTTGGAAGTCATCTCCAGCTTTGCAGGTGTTTTGGACTATGGCTTCCATGATCCCCTCACCATGCACTATGTTGGGAGCTAACAAACAGGAAGTTGGGTTAAGTGGTTCTAAGCTAATTTGATCACTGCAAATCATTATCCCTTTACATTATGGCTGGTGTGGGTTTGCTAGGCATGTGCTGAATAGGTATAATCTAACCAGTTAATGATGTGCTAGCTAGTTTAAAAGTGGTGAGGATATTTGGTCATCCTGTTTGATGCTTTATAGTGGCTGTGTTGCTTTGATTCTCTTTCGATGGAAAGACGAGGGGTGAGCATTAAGCTTCAACCTCTTTTGTTTCTACTCTTCAGCAGTTTTGACACTTTTATTTTCTGTATAATTTTTTATTATGTTTTATTAGGAAAGGCAATCAAAGACTGAACTACAAATCCTATCCATCCCTTCTGTTGAGTAGTTTTCCTGATCAACTTCCTTTAGTCTGGACCCTGTATGTCACTTCCTGTTTAGGTCCCTTCCACTTCTTTTCCTGCTCTTCAATCAGATAAGTGCTATCTCATGTTACAGCAGTGTTTTGATGTTTAATAACACAAGGAGCGATCAGGGTATTGTTAAGGATTGTATAGAGTTTAGGCTAGGTGTGTTGCAGTCAGTATGAGAGTAACATGTTAGATCAGCGAGACATGCAAGCATAAGCTCGAGGAGCATCTTTGAAAAGCAGCGCAATGCAACAAAATTGATTGTGAAAGCAAGCAGGATCCCTGAAAAGACAAGCCCCCCCCAGCCCCCTCCCCCCTTCGGGAAACCTGCTCGTACTCTCGAATACAGTCTGTTGACACAGTGAGCGGACCAGGTTGATGCAGGGGAGACGCTCTGCATATTGGCAGAGAAAATGCCTTTGTGGAACGCATATGCAGACCACGTACGCTGTAGTGCCTTTTCAATGTGCACTTCGATGATCTACAAGAGATAACGAACAGAGTTGTATATTGCATAACGCGCTCAATACGTTCTACATCTCCAGATCCATGAACAGATATAAGCGAGCGTCGGCGGGCGTGCACATAAGCCTGCAAGTTAAGGCACCAGTCCAGGGATCGAAATATTGGGATTTGTTGACCAGGAGCAAGTTTGTTCCTGGGTATCGGGCATAATCAGTTAGATGGGAGCTACCTCTGGGGAGCCAGTAGCTAGTACACTGCAAATCTAACTTTGCGCTAGATGTTGTGACCAACTTTTTGTCAATTTTATATTATCCAATATGCTCTAAATGTCTCTTGGGTGTGCCTTATTTTCCTTTATATAAATTCCCAAACATTCACAGATAATATCACATAGCTAGGTTTGTATGGCACTGCTTGCCATAGGAGTCGAAAGTAGCTGTTGGTTTCCAGCTATCCAGGCTCCCCCTGGCTATAGCTCCCAAATCATGGCAATTTTGAACCATGTTTGGACACTATGCCAGCATTAGCCACACTGCCTTTGCCCTAATGTAGGCAGAAAGCTGGAGTGAGGGTATTTGGGAGGACATAATGGCAGAAGACAGAGACCTGACACTCGGCTTCTAGAGAGTGCTTTGGCACTTATTTATGGAAGCACCGGCTCAAGGGATGCAGCCCCTACAAGGTCGACTGGAGATAGTAAAGTCCTTGATAGGAGAGACCAAAAAGAGTAACAATTACAAAGCAGGGGAAGGCACATCCGCTGAACGCACTTAGTGTTGGAAGTACAGCAGAGTTAACAGACCCGGCAGAGAAAAAGCTCTTCTACTCCCTTTTGGTCATGGTACAGGGGGAGCCCAGAGTTGGCCGATGCATTTGGTAAGCTAAAGGACTCTTTTAAATTTGAAGTAGGAAGCCTCCTATCCCCTCACCCTTCCACAGGGGAGCGTAATATAGGAAGAGACCGACACATTATGAGACACATTGCTGTCTGATGATGGCCCGCAAAGAGTAAAAGGTGAAAGAAAAGCATGGACAATAAGCCAAAGAAGAGGTGTCTTGATATGTTCCGAACAGCATTAGACACCCCAGGTCTACAGGATGGCAGCCATCCCCTAAGGCAGGGGTGCACAACTGATTTTGATAGAGGGCCGAAAGTTCCTTACATGAGGGCTATAGTGGCCCGAAAAGTAAATGTGGGCGGGGCGGTAGGCGGGGCGTGGCAGGAGGCTTTTTAAACCCCCAATTTGTACTAAACACATGGAAAAAGAATGTTTTTGAGGGGTAACGATTTTTATTTGCATTTCAAACTTACATTTTCTACTATCATTTTCCATTGTTCTAATTTATTTCTATTTAGTTATTGTATCTCGCCTGTTTAATTAACATATATATATATTTTATTGACCCTAGATACACTATGGCCCATGGCACCCTCACCCCCAACCAAACAATATGCCCCAGGGCCCCCTTACCCCCAACCAAACATTATGCCCCATGTCCCCCTCACCCGCAACCAAACACTATGCCCCATGTCCCTCTCCCCCAACCAAACACTATGCCCCATGGCCCCCTCACACCCAACCAAACACTATGCCCCATGGCCCCCTCACCCCCAACCAAACACTATGCCCCATGGCCCCCTCACCCCAACCAAACACTATGCCCCATATGTCCCTCACCCCCAACCAAACCCCCCAACTCAGCACACAAAATACATTCAAATACAAACATTCATACACATCCGACTCCCCCCCCCACCCCCGCATCTCAACATACACACAAAATACATTCAAATACAAATATTCATACACATCCGACACACCTCCCCACCCCCGCATCTCAACATACACACAAAATACATTCAAATACAAACCTTCATACACATCCGACACACCCCCCACCCCCGCATCTCAACATACACACAAAATACATTCAAATACAAACATTCATACACATCCGACACACCCCCCCACCCGCGCATCTCAACATACACACAAAATACATTCAAATACAAACATTCATACACATCCGACACACCCCCCCCCCCCGCAACCTACACACACAAACATAAAGCAAAACAAACCCGACACACAAACGGAGCACTTACCAGAGACGTGCTGGAAGGGCAGGTAAGCTGGAACGCTGGAATCGTACTACGGCTGGCGTGGTCCAAGGCTGAAATACCTTCCGGCATCAAGCCTTATGGACCACGCCAGCCGTAGTGCTGGCCCTACATTGGTGCAGCACACACGCATTACGTGGCTCGTAGGAGCGACGTGATGCGTGTGTGTGCTGAGCCAATGAGGGCCAGTGTTTTCACCGGCCCCGGAAGACAACAAAGACTTTGCTAATGGAGGGTGGCCGCGGGCCGCCCTCCGTTAGGAAAGTCTTTGTGCCTCGCGGGCCGGTCAAAAGGGCATGGCGGGCCGCAACTGGCCCGCGTGCTGTATGTTGTGCACCCATGCCCTAAGGTGACAATGCGCATGACTCAAAGGTAGTGCATACCTCCAGAAAGAGAAACTAGACTCTGGATGAGATCTGCATGCCTGTGCCCAGAACTTCCAGGCAAGATGGCAGAGACACCAGAGCCGGGCCATAGAGTGTTAACTGTCGTCAGTAAAGAGTCTAAAGAGGTACGCAAAGGAATGGACAGACCATGGAAAGGTTGCCAGAAGAATGGCTTAGATTTAGTGGGACTGAGTGCCAAGATCATGGACCTGGTGGTAAGAGCGAGGCACACCAGTGAACTGGTAGACGCAGATACCACAGGTAGCTGGTCACAAACGGCAGTATGCATTTTGGTCGATTATGCTAACTTTGCCGTATTATCTGACAGGAGAAGGAGTTTGTTACTAAAGATGGACAATAAATTGGGTTAGCTAGCATCATACGAAGTGGGAAAAGCCGCAGAGGGACTCATGTTTGCGAAGCTTTCGTTAAAGAGAGAAGCACGTTTGTGGGCACTTATGGCACTGGGAAAAGTGCAATTGTCGATAAAGATATATTTCCCAGTAGATTTTGCAGGGACCAGCTGACATGGAGGCTGTTCAGTCGGTCGCTACAGCTCACAAAGCCCTCGAGGCGCTAGAGCGCAATATTGGGAGTCGGCAAGATTCATTCTTATGGTCCTTGGTAGAAGCACGAGAGGCAGCAGAGGAAGTGGTTACTTTCCGACATCAGGGAGCCCAGCCAGGTGAAAGCGCAATTGTAGGTAGCAAACTGGTGAGCGCTATGAGGCGATGCTTGGCTATTGCAAACAGTAAGAGGCTTTCATCTAGATTTTGTGGGTAACACATTCAGGGAGCAATTCCCTTGCATTTCAAGTTGTCCCCAGATAGAAGAGGTCTTATTGGAGAAAATGTTGCTACAACGGAACGGAGCTAGAGTCCATCTACAAGTTTCATCAGAAATATGTTTTTAGCGCACAGGAAGGACAAAGTGAGGCTAGTGATGAACTTGAAGGTGCTCAATGGTTGGATCGTGTACAGGACTTCAAGATATGGAGGGTATACACTTCTTCAGAGACCTCCTCGGGAAAGGAGACTGGCTAGCTAGGATATATTTAAGACTAGTACCTTCAGTGCCAATAGCATCCGAACACTGCCTATACTTTGTTTCATGTGGGGAGAGCAAAGGTGGCAATTCAAGCGTCTACACGTGGGGCTTGTCACTGTGCCTTTACCGATCTCATGAAGCTAGCTGCAGCAGTCCTAAGAGAAAGGCGTATACGGCTAATATAAATAGACCTCATCCTAACAGACAAAAAGGCGCTGCAGGAGCAGGTACATTGAGTGAGAGCACTTCTCACTTCACTCTGGTTTCTACTAATTAATCGGGAGAAGTCAGAACTGATGCATCAGGTCAGGGAGCCAGGTGCAGGGCACTAGGAACAGGTGGCAGATGGTCTCAGAAGCAGCCAGACCTGCACATAAACTGCGAGGAGCTGTTAGCAGGGATGTTGCAAGAGACTGGGTGAACTGCATCCTACTGAAGATGGACAATGTGACGGTGGTCTGAGGTCTGGAATACTAGGAGAATTACTAAAGCACTTCTGTCATTATTGCCTAGAGGGGAGTATATCCGTCACGGCGGAATATCTCCCAGGAGAGCAGAACGTAGTGGCAGACAAGAACTCCCGATATAGAGCGACTCCAGCAACTGGATGCTCAACAGGGATGGCTTTGTAAGCTTGGTGACTCTATGGCGACCTCTAGACATTGATCTGTTTACCTCCAGGTTGAACGCACAGACTCGCAGATATTTCAGCTAGAGGGGACCAGTAGGTATTAGCTATGGGTGAATTCCTGCAGAGTTGGAACGGAACAGTTCATTACACCTTCCCACTACTCCTGATGATGACCAGTTGGTGAAAATACGCAGAGAGAAGGCAGAGGTGGTGGTTGTAGCACCCGCCTAGTCTAGAGCATGGTTTCCAGTTATGATGGAACTTTTCTCAGAGTGGTCAGTATCGTGCTCAGAGTATAGCAGAGGGCCTTCCACTGCTTGCCTACAGCGTATTAAGTGCAGATGGAGCCTGCCAGGAATTTCAGGAAAGGTGCCCAGTTTAGAGTCATGGGCATCTTCTATGCTCGAGAGCTAGAACACTGCATGGAACCAATGGGAGAGCTGGTGCAAACGACAACGTCTTAAACCCGTTTCAGCCCTTGTAGTGTGCAAGTACTGAACTTCTTAGCATCACTTTCAGTCTGAACCAGAGCGTTCAGAACTATAGGGGTATACAGGTCAGCCATATCAGCAGGACAAAGCCACGTGGATGAGTGCCAGTGGGGGAGCATTTGCAAGCTACTGAAGTATGCATAGCTATGGGATGTAAGGAGTGTTGAAGCTAAACTGTGAACTACCTAGACAACAGCTGTCAGGGGAAAATGGCAATTCTGCTTTGTCTAATATCTTGCAGGAGAGTATTGGACGTGAAGGTACTAGAGGTAGACGGGAAGATGCATTATCCGGAGGGTGTACCGTTTTAAAATTGCGAAAAGGACTAAAAGTAGCTCAATGAATGTATCGTACCCTTGTCTACCGGAGCAAACAACTGTGTGGCCAACTGTATTAAAGTGTGTGAATGGATGGCAGGAGATTAGGCCACTAGATGTGACTCGACTGCTCATATCGTGTTGGAAAACCTTCAAGGCATTAGCAGCTGCAACAATAGCTGGATGGGTACGTGAGATCATGACGCTGCCAGGCATTCATGTTTCAGTGAGAGGGCTAAGGCCCTCATGTCAGGAGCTAGTCTCCACAAGATATCTTGAAGTCGACAGACTGGCCGAATGATTTCTGCAGTGGCGACTACAGTGGTACTGAGATTTAAACAAGCATACTGTTCGTATCCGGTCTTGACATAGGATAAAGATTGCCCACGGAGTCTTCTGTCTATTAAAGACAGAGGTGGGCATTATCCCACCCGAGATACGTGCGTGAAATATAAGCAGAGATTGAGAGGTGTGTAAACGGGTTTGTCTTATGAACATGTCAGCATATTTCCCACCCTAATATACCTTTTCGTCAATATACAGGTGAGGAACAGAAGAATGGCTAACGTATCCACAGCTCAAGGATGAAGAGGGCAGGTTGACAGTTGTCACAAGGAGCAGAGAGGTGTTTTCATTTGCAGTGCAGCATGGATCGTTGGCAAGGGTCTCAGTTGCCTAAAGAGACTATTTGTTCGGTGATGCTATTTTTAGAGCCTTAAAAGAAGAGGAAGGGTCCTAAACAGGAAGTGACATACAGGTTCCAGGAAAACTACTCCACAGAAGGGACCGATGGGGATTTGTCAGTTTTTGATTGTTTTCCTAATAAAAACACAAACACAGATGAGTATAAATAAAAGATTGAAGCTAATGCTCACCTCTGTAAGTAATGCACTTTAATCAGTATTTCGCCATTACAATAAATACAATTACAGATTAAATTAACATTTGTAAAAGCTCTGACCAAACGTTTAAAAGCTTCAACATATGTACATAGGTTGTTCGTATAATGCACATCTATGCATGACAGAACAAAATTCATAGCTTCTGCAACATGCCTGATTTAGCCTTAAAATGATTTTTTGCCTTGCGTGTCTCAAATCCTGCTATTTTGGGTAGAACAATAAAAAAATGAATTAAATCTTCCTCCGAACCGCTACCACGCATACAAAACTTGGAATTGAAAAGCCATTTCATATGTACCCTCAAAGGTAAAACATTGAGGCGAATCATACCAATGATTAGTCTGTTGGTGAACGGACAGCACTAAGAGCAACATGTTCACAGTAAGCCCTATGAGCTTGCCTTCGAAACCGCAATGAATTTATTTTATCCATGCGGTTTGTTGCTAGCACAACATTTCTCTTTCTGGCTTTTATGAATACATTGTTTGGTTGTACCCTGCATCAACTTGCCAAACCAGACGCACCCCACTTCTGACACATATCAGCACAATCTTTGTGCCAGGGATATAAGACGTGCACCCCAGCCTTTTCCATTTCTCCTTTCACGTTTAGCAGATTAGGGCTCCGATATCCACAAATGTAGTTTACGGTAGTACTCTAAAAACCTAAATTCAGCCTGGACCCCTATGCTGGGCACACCCAAATCTAGTGCTAGGGATCACCCGTATCAATTTTCTTAAGCAGATGGCAAATACTCGTCCACAGAGGCACAGCTTGCCTTTCCCCACAGCTCACTCTCATATAATATAGCACAGTACATTTTTGCCTCTTGTGCTTGAATACATTTGTCAAAGCGGAAACTGCCACATTTTTGGTAGACGTCTAAAAACACATAAACGCGTCCTTAGGTGGTTCTCCGTGATTGACAAATGTGCAGACCACTGGCAATTTCTTGGAAACCTAATGCCCAAATAGCAATGAGCCAACCACACTCTGCTTAATCCTGTCTGTACACTAGTTGTATTTATTTTCGTGTTTTGGCCTAGAAACAACGATCTTAGTTTTTGCTTAAATTCAATTTTAGCACATTGTCAGTACTTGGATGCATAGACCAGGCTACTAGCCAGCCCCTTGAGGGTCAGATCTAGTAGTACTGTCATCTGCATGCCACGGTGAAGGATAATGCATTCCATTTAAGCTAGGAGGAAAAGAGTCCAACCCATTTGTGGGTGGTATAAAATTCGAAAGAAAGATAAACAAAAGAGGGGCAAGTAGGCAACCCTGACGCACTCCTATTTGTAAAAAAAATCTCACGAGCAGAGCCTGCGCTAGATTGACTTCTAACAATGTCCCTAGTGTCTGAATATAGCCATACAATCGATTGACGTAATGAGGAAGGGACCCCCATTATGTTTGGCCCATAGTAGAGGTTGTTCAATAAGAGTCAGATGACTTTGCTAGATCCGGGAAGGCAGCATACAGGACTCCTCTTCTTATCTTAACCTGCTTGTCTAAGATTGTCGAGAGTACAAATGCATGGTCTGTTCTTGAAAACCCCTGCCCTTAAGATCGGGTTTATTACGCTCAGAGACCAAGAAGAAGGGATCGTCCCAGATGCAGCGATTGCATTAAATCATTTACTCAGGACCGGTGACCACCAATACAGGAATTGCCTGTATATTTCAGGTCTTATATTGTCAGGACCCTGCGCCTTGCCCATTTTAATGCCCCCACTAGCCTTCTCCACCCCCTCTAACGAAAAGGTGAGATCCATTTCGGCTTTTGGAATTAAGAGGTTTTAAACTTTCATCATACATAATAGTCCTAAAATGGTCAGTCCACTCATCGGCTGATGACGGCCCAAGTCCGGTTCACCTTCAAAGCCACATGACACCAAAACCCCTTGTGTCTATCATGTATAGTGGCTTCTATGAATCCAAATGGGCAAAAACTCAAATAATTACCTCTTTTGCATCAAAAGATTTTTATATTCCCTCTTGGCCGCAAACCTGGTACCCAAACTTCACCCTGCGGCATGCAGCATTGAACCACTGAGAATCCGAGGGAGCAACTGCCTTTTCCCTTAAGGCTTTCCCTAAGGTCCGGGTGCTGACACAAATCAGCAATGGGAGGACGGCAATTTCACACTGGACTTTACGGAGGTGTTGGGATGATCCTCCAATGCTTGTACTGGGAAGATTCAATTCTTAATGGGTCATGGTCACTCCCTGGGTAGGGAATAACATCAAAGCTTTTCACCCACCCGAAAGGGTGACAATCAAACAGCCCATAATACAGCAAAGAGTTGATCCCAGCCCGGCTAAAGCTAGATTTCGGGGGTTCCTCACCCTGATGCCTCCATTCAATTTCTACCATCATAGTTTTATTTAGAAAGGCATCTAGCCTGACACTGTGTGAATCGCTGCCTCAAAAATATGTTTTGCCTCGGGATTTCGCAAACTGCTTCAAGTGCCTATCGGGGGGGGGGGAATGCCCCAAGGGTGATAGTCTAGCATTGAAATCTCCCACAATAGGTATACTAGAGTCACTATCCCCTAATAGATGATCCGATAGCCATCTACTTGGGGATAGAATATTCTTTAGTTCCTCCTTTTGGGTGTAGATAAATATTACCAATATGTTTTAGGTCACCCCGACCCCCACTCCTCCCCCCGCTGCCCTAATAGCTGTCCAAAGAAGTTGATCCTTTGTTGAGGGGATATGTACTGGAGCCAAATTCTTAGATCGACTTACCAGGGTGGCCAAACCCTTACAAGGGCGTCCAGAACCCTCCCTTCTGACCGCTAACATTTTGAACCAGTATCCCGGGGAAGTGCTTTACCAGTAAGAATTCATCAAGTAACCATGTCTCCTGGAGGCATAATCTGTCGAAGGTTTTTAGCCAACATACCCATCTGGATCATCTAATTTGTTAGCTACCCCCACCCACATTCTAACTCGGCAAACAAACTATTGGAGGCACTAGGGCCGCAACCACTGTACTTACAGCCAACCTGCTCCCAGCCATATTGCACACGGGCACTGAGTGATTAACTACAATGTCGGCCTATACTGCTGTGCAAATCTGTATACCATTTCCTTTGCCTGATTAGACATATTAAAATTTAGAGAACGTAGGAGACCTAGCGTTTGTTCCAGCTCACCTCTGAACAAATATAGTTGGCCCCTTTACAACAGCAGAATTTGTTGCAGCTCCAGACACTTTAGGCTTGGAGTTAACCGGTTGTTTGATAAGGTTTGCATTCAAATGCCATATGTCGTGTATGTGGCAGGCTGAGGTCTTTATATCATCATATACTTAAATACCTTTGCCTGCCAACCCTGCATGGCAATTTAAGATGCATGACCAAAGGTCCACATTTGTTAAACCAAACCGAATGTTACAACCCTTACAATACATGAAGTCCAATACAATTCAGAAACTCAAACTTTTTAAATGAAATGTTATTTATCCCAAGAAGCACTAACGGCATATGCCATGCTTTGGGGATCACATACTTCTTACTTCTTACCACATGATGAGATCTATAAAATTCAAAAGGTGGTGTATTTTTAGCAGGTGTCTACATCACAAAACTGGAGAAAAAGAACCAATGATATATCAAATAATCACGTTATTCATTTTTATTTATTTTATAAAACACTCCTAAAATGATCAAATTACATAAAACTCAATATCAAACACGATGTATAAAACATGTAACAAATACACTTATGTTAAATTTCACACTGGAGTAGTTTGCCATGTTCTAAAATGCAATTGGTATATTTCTCAATTGGTGTATATTTCGCTATATTTCTGTATGTAACACATACACTTATGTTAAATTTCACACTGGAGTAGTTTGCCATGTTCTAAAATGCAATTGGTATATTTCTCAAACCCAACTTGTACAAGTTTCTGTCCTTAAAGCACAGACAAATGTAGGACATTCATCGGGGGTAGAATTGCTTGTGTATTTTTAGTGATAATTCTTCTTTCCTATATTTTTCTTTCTGTCAGTTCCTCAACAATGATCGTGTTTGATATTGGGTTTTATGTAATTTTATCATTTTAGGAGTGTTTTACTCTACAGATTTAATAATAAAAATACTTTTTAACGTGATTATTTGATATATCATTGGTTCTTTTTGTCCCGTTTTGTGGTGTAGACACCTGTTAAATACACCTTCTTTTTGAATTTTATAGATTTATCCCAAGAAGTTCAGAAAGGGCTCTAATCAGCATTGAGTTTTTATCTCCAGGTGTTAGTCCCTTGAAGCATACTATTAGATTCTTTTCCCTCCCGCACCTCAAGGGATCCTCAGTTGAGTGTGGGCCGCCAAAACTCTGGGGCTGATGGGGCAATCTCAAGGGGCAGTTCGGCATCACTGTTACTCGGAACCTTGTTTAGAAACCCCCCCCCCACAGACACAGGAGTCCAGGAGAGGCGGAGAGTGATACCTCATCTGAGGCTTCCCAGGTGAACTTTGAGTGTCAAGGCTAGCAATCTGCCTAACCCTTGAAACGTGGTTTGCAGCAACCTTCTGGATGGTATTCAGGTTTAAGCTAGCCATAGCCCTGTCGCCGCCTATAATAGGGACCGACAGCTTGAGGCTGCGAGGTAGACTGTTTATAAAATCCCTCCATAAGACTAGACATAGATGCGATTTGTCTAGACACTTGTCCATATAGATTGCATCCTTTTCTCTGTTCCACCAGATGGGGTAATGAGAGATTCAACTCATAAGCATTTGTTAACCCATGTACACCGCCAACAAGAAAGCTAGAATTTTGCAAATTTGTTTCTGGGCTGCTAGGATTGTGAGAGTTCAGCAATTCCTCATGTACGTCAAGAGAGGGCCTTCTATGATAGACCCCCGGGCTATTCCCACCTTGAGCCTGCTACGCTTCCTGTACTGGGCTATTTGTTCTTTTTTTCCTTCCCCATCCAAAGGCTCAGTGTTGGTTGACATGGAGGGAAGCTATTGTTACCGGTTACAGGAGACCGTTCAGAAAAATAGTCCACTACACTATTCAGTATAGTGTGAATAGCCGTAAAGCTCAAGATAGGCGAAGGGGGGGGGGGGTAGAAAACGAATCCAGGACATCCGCATCATCCACACTGCCTCCTTGACTTAATGATTGGAGATTTGAGGCCAAAGTTAGATGGTGGGGAGAAGTTTGCATCTTATCCCCATCTAGTTACAGGGCTGTCTACGCACATAATTCTCATGACAATCAATTGAGGCTTCCAGTGCCTTCAAACTGGGTTTGTCCGACCGAGAGGAAGATGTAGCTGGATTTGGCAGGGGGGAATGGCCCCATTTCTCAGTACAGTCATGTCACCACATCCATTTTTAGTCCCTTCGGTGCACCCGTCCTCTTCGGCTTATGAGGGCAGAGAAGGGGGGAGCTAACTTAAGGAGGTAGGAGCAGAGCCATTGTTCATCTCGTTGGATACCATTTGCACCTCTTTTTGGGAGCTTATAGGGCTGCTAGTCCCCATCTCCAAAGAAGCGGCCGATTTACTTTGCAGTGCCCGTTTGATTGTCGACTGCCTTAACAGCTCATTTCATTTGCCTTTCGGATTAAGGGTAGCTCTTAGTCGACCTGTGCCTCTTTGACTCCTTCCCGACTGAGAGGATTTCTTGGATACTCTTTTAATGTAGTAATGTCGCCTGCATACAAAAATAATGTAGTCGTATTGATAGTATCGGTCAGGAAACTGTAGAAAGGGACCAGTACTTTCCCAATAGAGCACCGAGATTGCCATGGTGCTCCAAGTTGTGTGCCACTTCCAAACTTCACACTCACTGGTGGTATGTAGAGAGGTATGTAAAGGGACTTTAGTATACTTCTCTTTATTAGACACAAATATGGGCAGAAGCTGTATATCTCTTGGCCACTACTGCCTTGTGCTCCCCACTCGCAATACTCCCCTTCTCAATAATAACCGCGTGTGCATTCATATTCTGTCAAACGTGTAAATCGGGTCATATTAGTAAAAAATTGTGTGCCCCAAATATTTTAGTTTTCTGTTCTGGCAAGACTACTACCCTTTTCTATTTAAAGAGGTGGATGGCAGTTTGTCCATCTCTCTCTCTCCCCCCCTGACAGGTTGTGCTGTTTTTTTTCTTTTAGAACATCCTCTTTGGTAGCATAATGGAAAAAGCTCAAACAAGGGATTGACTCTCATTGTTTTTTTTTTTTATCCACACCTTCATAATGCTGTATAATGTGAACTACATAAAGTCCCAGGTGTAAACCGTAGTACGCAACTCTTCTCCAGTGCACCCCTTCAACATTTAGGCTCAGATCTGCTGGAAAATGGGAATGTTTGGGCGAGGGAAATATTGTTCACAAAGACCATAAACCTATTAACCATGTTTTCTCTTTATTTTTTTCCTACTCAGTATGCCACGGCTGGATGCCTTCTGTCCTTGCATCATACAGAAAAGCCAGAACACGAGGAGGTTTGTGAATTTCGCCCATACACGTGCCCTTGTCCTGGAGCATCTTGCAAATGGCAAGGATCGTTGGAGGCGGTGATGCCGCACCTTATGCATGCACACAAAAGTATTACCACTTTACAGGGAGAGGACATTGTCTTTCTAGCCACAGACATTAATCTTCCAGGCGCTGTTGACTGGGTCATGATGCAGTCTTGCTTTGGACACCACTTTATGCTTGTACTGGAAAAACAAGAAAAATTTGAAGGTCACCAGCAGTTCTTTGCGATAGTACTGTTAATTGGCACTCGGAAGCAAGCTGAGAACTTTGCCTACAGGTTGGAGCTGAATGGAAACCGTCGACGGCTGACCTGGGAAGCCACACCTAGGTCGATACATGATGGTGTGGCGACAGCCATCATGAACAGTGATTGCTTGGTCTTTGACACCTCCATTGCACACCTTTTTGCTGATAATGGGAACCTGGGAATTAACGTTACCATCTCCATGTGCTGACTGGTTTAGCATGTGGGGTATTTTTGGAGAGCTGCAGCTTGCTTTGTGCTTGCCCCGTTTTTAAGCCATTGAATGCATTGTATTAAATTTCATCAAATCAAGGCATGTTGGAGCACGCAATTCAGAAACTTTAAAAGGTGTTGCACATCTTGCCTATTGTGACTGTTTTACGGTGTGGACAGTATGGCCATCACAAAGGTCAATTGACTTTGGTTGAATACAAGTTTCATTGCCATGTCCCAATTGCTGATCTATGTAAAGAGAACTTGAAGATTTGGACATAACCACTGTGTTACAGAATATAATTATAATTGAATGGATTTAAAACTAATTGTATAAACCATTTTATTCAGACTTAATTTTCTTTATTCATCTGTTCTTTCCAGTTGGCTTATGTAGTTCGTATATCCACAGGCATTTTGTCTCTAATTTTGTGGCAGGTCTGTCTGAATGGCATAATGAGGTAGCATGCCTATCCACGTCTTTAGGTTTTAGTGTGAGTGACTATTGGTTGCTTCTTGGATTCATCAGGGTTCTATTTATCAAGACGTCTCGCCTCATTCATTTATTGACTGTATGCCATATTCTCCCCTACTTTTTATTGTACTGGGAGCTGCAGAGAGATGTGAATGTTTACTAAGCCATCCCAAATACTTTTGTGACTGCCTCTCATCTACTTCCAGTTAGTGAAGGCTGGGCCACTTGGGCTGAGTCTTTCATAACCTTTTGTAAAGTAAGGTTGCATGCAGCCAGTTCATGTCTACCTTTGCGTGCGTGCCACCAGGCCCCTCGCTTGCTGGGCTTAGCTAGATTTTACACAAATTCCCTAGCCTCAAAATCTATGGCATGTTAATTTATGGTGCATGTACCTCTTGTATAAAGAACATGCTTAAAAGACAGTCTCAAATCAGGTTGAGCAACATGATGCATTGGCAGCAGCACTGTAAAAGTAGAGCGTGGTTACATGGTACTACTAAGTCCTGTGCCCTTTTCTTCCTACCTTTGAAACCTTCCAATATAGAATAATTACCTCGGGTGTTTTTATTTATTTTGATTTTATTTAATTAAATCGAGTCCTGGTGCCTCATGGACATTCTGCTTCTTTTCAAATGTATCCTCCATCCCAGGCTTTCCTTTGCATTGGTCTAAGGGCTTTTCCTCTTGTGCTTTGTGTGATGGTCATTTTGTGGTCTCTAATCCTCGCGCCCTCTTGAATGTTTGTATCCAGATCACTGTTAGCATGTCACATTACAGACAAGCATCCCATCTGTCTGCTTAGCTGAATGTGGAGTGCTGAATACTGATGAAAGCAAGTCTTCAGTTTTCCAGCATCATCTGATTTTTTTATACGGTAGGTGATCTTCTTTCAGCAATTTGGGCTGGTGAAGTCTTGCTGGAAATTACTTTTCGGCAGGCCCCTAGTGGTTTTAGAAATACCTTAGGCTCTGATCCACAGAGGCCTAGCCCATCTCAGCCTCAAAATTCCCAGCATTCTTAGTTCCAGATACCATTGCCACATGAGTACAGTGATTGGCGCATACAAAGATGTTGAGTACATAAATATATGGCTCCATCACCTTTCTTGACCGATAATGTCCATGAACCCTCTCAAACTCCTTGTCTGGTCACTGCTCGCCAAAAATTGGGAGAAAGCATTGTTTGGTTTCAAAACCTGACTATGGGTCTAAAATGCTTATTTCAAGGAGTGGATTACTCATCCCAAAAACCTTGTCAGCCAATCCTCTGGTGGTCCCGGTCACATTGCACCTATCGCTTCTCCATTGAGGCCCTCTGACTCTGCCCTCTCGCACTCCATTCTCCCCAACCCCCCCCCCCCCCCCCCCCCCCAACCACACCCCCCGCCAGCCTTTCCTGAATACTCCTATGGATTTGGCTCCAAAGCTTGATCTGATTTAGTTATCCTCTCTGAGGAGGAAGGGATTTTATTATTATTATTATTATTTTTTTATTATTTTTTTAAGCTAGATCTTTTACTGAACGGCTGTCTGGACTAATGGCATTCTTGGAAATGACCCTTTCTGAGCCATCTGTTTTTGCTGGAAGGGCTGTTGTCTACGAAGTCTCCTGAAAGGCCATTTCAGCAGCCTTCATAGCAGCTGAGCAGGTTTTAGCAAAACTATTCAGTCTATAAACGAGGATCAAGTGACGTTATCAACCTCTGAGTTCTGAACAGGTTTCCTGGTCTCCTGTTAAGCCTTCATCTTCATAGAGTATGTATTTCTAGGTCTCTTCAATTCCCTCCCAGTTCCTATTTAAAGAAGATTGAGGCTGTGGAAAGAAGTCAGTCTGATTGTCTTGCTAGTTCAGACACGCTAAACCATGCCCCTGCCATGAGTGAACAGAGATTTTGGAGGAAATGGGCAGTTTGAGCGCCTTAATATATATTTTAAGAATCTAACTCATATGTTGGAGCAGGGCTTATAGATGGTTATTCAGGACTTGTGCAAATCTGTGGCCCACAGTATGTTGAGGCAGCGCCTTATGTGTGTGTGGAGACCAGCTACCTCCTTCGCTAAAGAGGTGCAGGAAAAGCATTTTTTTTTTTCCATTGCTTCACCAATCTGGGGCAGAACAAGGTTTGTACCTTCACAGCCTAGACCAAGACCAAACTATCTTCCAAGCGGCTGTCATCAGGACTTTTGGTCCTGATTAATTTTTCAGGGTTTCAATTGCTCTCCCCCTGCTCCCCAAACCCCCCACGCCCCTTCCTTCCCATTGGTGCAAATATGTAATTCCTCTATCAAAGAGGGGAACCAAAGTTTGTACAGATGGATACTATATAGCAGTGCTCCATCTGGAAAACAGCTTGCACTACTATTCCCACAATTTTCCAGTGCCAACATTTTTAAAAAGGCTGCCCGGTGCACCATCCTCTCCTTTTGCACTTCAATCTCCGCTTTCCCAAAGGAAAACGCAATCAAAGGGCAGTATTTGTTTATGCTGCAACACTCCCATCCTTGTAGGACGGAATGTCCTAAAAGTAAGGAGGGTAAAGGGGCTCGGGCTAGGAGTACATTAGTCTTTACGGTGAGTACATTTGTTTGATCCCTGTCTCTTTTTACCATCTTGTCGTTTGTCCCAACAGGGTGTAAATGATCCACAGTAAAAACGTTCTTCAGAATCCTGCGGGCAGAAGAGCATATGTTTTAACTATGGCAAACATTTTGTAGCTTATTTAACACAGCTGCCTCGAATTTGACCACCTACAGCAAGTTATTTTCCTCCAAGCTATGCAAGCGAATGGAGCACAATTTATACTTGGAATTGACAGTGTTTAAAATGCAATGCTTGCTTCTTACAAACGTTCTTCGGGTGATTCTTGTATTTGTAATGTAAATGTTTTAATGTCCCAATATGAAGGCTTAATCTCCAAATCTGTATTTGATACCTATTGTGGAGCTTTACGGCTGTATGAAGTGGGGCGACGTCTTCTCAACAGGCTCAAGTTGCCCTAGTTGTCCCCAATGAACAGGACATGCATTATACCGTGGGTGGTAAAAAGCTGGCGGCAGGGCTACATGTTCACATCATTGCTCCCTCTTGGGTACTATGAGTGTAGTGTTCGTTCTTTACAATGGAGTACTAACCTAGATGCTGCAACACTGGTCTGAGAGGTGTTACATTTTCGGCTCCTTTTTAATTAGGGGGGCACTTTACAGTGAGGAACAGTTATTTCCACTAACCTGAGAAAATGTACACACTGGTGATGCAATATCTTTATTTTTCCCCCCTCCGTCAATTGAATGATTTGAAGGACCTTTACTCCACATGAGAGCTGCAAATCGAAGGGTGTGCATGAAGAAATGTGCTCGACTCCCCGTCTATTCTTGATCTGGCAGTGTTTTTAAATATTTATCACACAAACCTAATGCCCTAGTTTTGATAATTGTTTTGTGTTTTACTTTATATGGTGTGTAGGAGGACGGGGATCACCAGCCAGTAGGAAAGTGGTTTTAGTGCTTTTTCATGATTCGACTTAGTCCACCAATATGCTTTTACTAAGGCCTTCAGTATTCAACGAGGTAAGATTTCAGTGTTTTGTGTGTTGCTTTTGGCAGTATAAAAACCAAGCACAGTCTTCCATCCGTGTGAGTAGTTTTACCATGTACTTTAGCATTTCAGACTGTGTACATACCGGGGACTGCTGCAAAATCCTCCACCGTTTAAGCGTGTTTGCACAGCTTTTGCATTCGTTTAGAATTAAGAAGATATTTGGCAACGGGAATATAGCTCAAAGAATTCCTTCTTTTTGTTATGAAGATCGTTTTTGCACTTCTTAGAGATATCCATATTCTTTGTCGCAAGCTTGTGCCTGACCGTGTATGTATTGAGAAGCTGTTATGCTTTTTGATCCGTTTCCTTTCCAGTTCTTGATCTGCAGCCAAAACAGATCACAAATCCTGCTTGCATTGGCTTGCATTATTTTCAGATTTTTTTTTTTTGTTTGTTGTATGTCAATACAATGTATGCACTAACTCTCATGTAATACCTAGATGTCGCTCATTTTTTGCATTCCTTTCATGATACTGTGTTTTTCTCTGTCCTGGAAAGGTTGTTTTGCTCGTAGTAGTTGGCTATATTTTCGGAATACATTGTGGTTTGTATGCCGGATCTAAAAATGGTGAGATTTTTATTTTATTCATACTAGTTTAACTTATTTTAAAATTGTATGCTTTCCTTTGATTGGATCGCTGTGCGGTAAGAATCGGCAGCTTTTCAAAGTAGCAGTAAAATGTAAAACTATGGTCAAAACTGCACAGTGGCTTGGTCTCTTGCTTTCACAAATGTTGCTCTTGCTGCTTCGGCTACAGTTCTATAAATCCGTTTGTGAAACTGGTGCTGTAATCTTCTGCAGACGAGTAACTAACTTTATTTGCCCCTGCTCAATTGTTTGCTCCATGCATGGATTTTGGTCATGGTTCGCCAAGAAAACCAACCATTCGTCTGGCAGAATTGACTGCACCAATCCCCCCCACCTCCCTCCAAATAGACGATTATACATGCTTTATTGCACTAGTCACCTGCCAGCAAGCAGTCATTTTATTTTTTTGGCGAGTATGTGCTACATGTGACACAGAGGCGACTACAAAATATTGACCAAAGCCAGAAATAGATGACAATGCAACTAAAAAGGGGTAATCCTTTCAGACAGCAAGCTCCTAGCCAGGCCCAAAAAGTTATTTGCATACACATTTCTCCAAACGCACGCACAGTTCTTACACTACTAGTCCATTCACTCACCAATGGCTAATGGCGGGCAAGCTTTGAGGCCTGTAGTAAATAGAATTTAGTTTTTATTGCCTGTATGTTTGCATTCATCACTGGTCAATGAGTTTAAGCCTGTGCATCTTTATCAGTGTTTGGGGGAAATGCAAGTCCCATGTCCTTGTTCTGGGCTGTCTAGTATTTGAAGTATGTTAAAAATTAAACTGGGTATTTATATCGTGCTTCATGCTGGATTTCTTCGTCCTAAGTGCAGGGCCAAGTGTTGGTATGTTGCTCTGCGTGGTCTTGTTCCCAAGTGCGTTGCCCCTGAGCTTTGGGTAGGTGGGGCCTCTATCCGATATGACTCTTGATCCATCTCACACATTAGCATGACTCAATATATTACTGTGCTAATTTTGTTCGTTCTTGCCGCCTCAGTATGCGTGCTTTTTTTGATGTGTGGTCGGCGACATTCTTCTGCAGGCTAATCTTTGGTTGCGTTTTGTCAAACCTCGATCAATATGCGCCCCTTTCTCATAGCAGAGAGGTGGCAGTCTGTTTAACATGGAAGGCCTTTGTGAGGAGAACGTTTCGGTCAATTCATTCGCTATAGTTTGCTCTTGCCACTCCTCGGGAAGCAGCCATTTTTATTAGGTTAAATATCACTGTTGGGTGAAGAGGTTGCTGGCGTTTACATTTCTGCTCCTCATGCTACATTATTTTCAATTGTATATAGTTTTAAAATGGCATGTTAAACTGGCTAAAACAATCTGGGGGCAGTTGCCGGCTCAGACTGCAAAGAGACCCACTTGTTGGTGCGTGTAAGAAAATCTAAATAAATAGACCAAGGCATTTTCCTCGTCTTTGTCTAGCGTTTGTCCTCCTGATCCTTGTTTGTACTCTAGAGAGCGTTCTGCAACCTGGAGCCGCCTAGATGTTTTGGACGAGGAGTCCAATGATCCCTCCCATAATTGAGCTGGCTAATGCGGATTAGAGTTGTAGTACAAAGTGCCTAGAGGACCAAATGTTGCATTTCCCGTTCTAAGGGGTTAAAAATGGGTAATGAGGTGAGCAAAACGGATTTGAGCTTTGAGGATGGGGGGGGTTTTGTTTTTCTTCATAGATTAAAAGCGGTTGACCATTCAAATGAATTGTCCTAGTCTAAACTGCCTGCTTTTGCCCAGGCAGCAGCAGGGCTATGCTAATGATTGGGGTAACTAAACATGCAGGTGGGTTAGGGCACAGCCTTTTATATCAACTGCTCTGGGGAGCCAGGCCTCTGGAATGTATTGTCTTAAGCTGGTTTATAGTTAATATGTCGAATGACATAGTTTCGAATGCAATAATGTCGGAAAAAAATGCTGAATTTTTCTTTTTGTTTAATTGGGGGGGATCCCCCAAACCCCCGTTTTTTAAAATTTACAATGTATTTTTATTAGCTAAACCCAAAAAAAAATAATAAAAAAACACATTTGAAATGTTTTTTCCGCCATTTTTTTCCCCGACATTTTAACTGGATACCGTCCAAGCTGTGTTGATAATGCAACACCTGTGACATGTTGTTCTTTAACCACAAGTATGACTACAGTTACGAAGCACCAGTGATTGATTCCACAGTGCAGTTGATCTGGTATCTCGCTGAAACCAGGCGCATGGGTAAGTTCTAGCTTGTGCAACATTTGCCCTGGCTAGTAGGGATATATTCTTGTGAGTTAAACATGCAGGTAACTTGTATCCTCTAGAATGTGATATGGTGGACTATTTTCAGTGTTTATGGTTTTAAAATGTGTTGATCTTGCAGTATTGCACATTGTATTCCTCCCTATGTATTGTCCATTTGTTTATTCTGTGATGTGCGTTCCTTCCTGCGACACCACTTCACATTCTCTCATCATAAGTAAATTATTTTTCTTTAAGCCATTTGAGAACATTGAAGAGGTGGAATGCTCTCGTATGGAGCAAATATGATGGTAATTAAACCAACCATGTCCAGCCTCATGCTAAAATGTAAGGCAAACGTTTTATAGCTTCAACCACATGGATAGGGGGAAGGAGGAGGCGAGGGGAGGGGGTGTGCTTGTAGCATCAGAATTAACATTTGGGAATATTTTTGTTCTATTGTATGTTAACACATTTTATTTTCTTAATTTAAATGTAAAGCTCGTAAGGCAGTTGATTCGTTTGAGCCTAGTTATACTTTCTGGCCAAGTACACATATCCCTAGTTTCTTTCTACGAAGCACATGTTTTTTAAATAAATTGACACACTTTGCTTAACATTTTTAGCTGATTAAATAATGTAATGATTAGGTAAGCTTCCTCCTCAGTCTACAGCTACCTCCTTGGTGTTTTCTAGCTCTTATATCGCAGCTCTATTACATACACAGCCAAGACTTTTCTATTTTTGCTTTTTTGCTTTCGCTTGACTCTCATTCCAGAGAGAATGGATGCCAGTAAAGGGTGGAATGCTTGCAGGTGTCTTGCGTGCACTCTTCCATTGTTAACAAGGGACATGCAGGAACAATAGAGTACACCATTGAAATGCTGATCAAGGAAAAACCTGTGTCGCTTTTCATCCTCCAGTTTACCTATTCCTTTCAGACAAGTGCTGAGGAAATTACTTTCTGCACTAATCCTTGTTTTAAAGTAGGTAGCATTTTCCAAGACGTTATTCTATAAAATCCGTTCAGCGTGTAACTCATTAGCAGGCAAAGGAATTGTTTGCATTATTATGGCGCTTTAAGTTTTGCTTTACAAGAGTTTGTAATCTTAGTTTGGAGATTATTCTCCAATTAAAGGAACGTGTGTTCTGGTACTTTATTTTTTATTTTATTTATTTAAAATAAAGGGTTGTTAGGCAAAACCACCCCACACCATGGAAGGAAAGTGGCATAGCTGAATGAAAAGGGCGTCCCATTTGTTGTGAAGGTGATTTTGGACAATGTGTTGCTTGCTAAAGATAAGGGAATGATGTGCAATGGAATACTGTGTATTGTCTGTGGGACTGGTCATATTAAATGTGTATTCTGTAAAGGTTTCATTTTCTGAAACTTGGTGTTTTTTATGTACAGTCTGCCGTTCTCATATGCTTAGTTCAGTTGTAATTCTGTTAGCCTAAACTTTGACTATTTGGCCATTTCTAATTCTATTTTGTATGGTTAATTTTTCCTTCATCTGATTCACAATAAATTGATTTCGCTTGTTGTTCTTGGTACTTAATCATCGCTTCAGCCCATTTGTTTATAATGTGGTGTGCTTTTTTGCTGTACTACGAATTGCTAACATTTGTCATGTACAGGGGTCAAAATCGGACATCAAGGAGCGATAGTTCCTGGATGTCAGGATCTTTCAATAAGCATGAATCTTTCTGGACCAGGAGCTATTAAAGTCCACCCTCCTGAAAGCTGCGAAACTTGTTTTCCTTCTAAACTGCATCATGCATGCAGAAATGCACATGCCTTGAAGCCCTACTTCTGTTGCTTTGTTTTGTACTCCATTGCTGACTGTTTTTGTTGAACCCTCTGTTTCTTCCCCATGTGGCATGACAGGTAATCAGTATTTATGTTCACTTAAAATTGCTTTCCATTTTTATTTCTTTATTTTGTCAGTTCTATCTTGCTGCCATCTCTCATTTATTCTTTCCTTATATTTGCCACTGGGTCTGTTACTGTTGCAACATTTGTCTACTGCCCCCAATATCTGTCATGGGACCTTGCCCATTCTTTCGCGTAAGTCGCAGAATGAGATGCTAATGCACAGCATGGACCAAACCTAGCTTTCAAATGAGATGCAGCCAAAACTTTGTGGACTTTACATATGAACATCCATCCTTCACATGTCTTCTAGAGCTTTATTAATGCAAATTCCCAGACATGCAGTGTGCTGGTCACAGAGGCAAATTTGAATAGCACCAGTTGGCTTCAGGAGCGAAATCTCAGTAATTTCGAACCCTGCATGTATGTATGGATCTATGGATCTATTGTAGCTCTGATTACTGATGGAAAGCAGTACTACACTTCAAGCTATAAAAATCTGTCTGTCTGCAAAGTAGGGATTTGCATAAGGCTATAATACGTAGAGCTGTTGCATGCATTCTTCCCTGAGGCAGAATTGGAGCAATTGAAAAGTGGGTGAGGGCTTTTATCTACGAACCTGGTTCCTTTTTAAGTCTACTGCATCTGGAATAAAAATTAATTGGCGTTAAGTATGGGAAGGAATCTCTCTAGACTCTTGGAGTGCAGGGGCTCTATCACTAAGCAGAGCAGGCTCCAGTCACTGAATGTTTTCTGACATCCTAAGTGTAGAAGTCTTATTAGCCAAGGCACCACTTCTAAGATTTCATTAGAGATATTTGGAAAATATGACAGTATTGTGTTATTGAATTACTGAATGTCTACACTGTTCAAAGCCTTAAACCATATTTAGGTATGTACATTGGTTATCGACCAGAGCAGGCAAGTCTTTCGTTAAATAGTAGGAGTCACGTATAGGAATAGTCTTTGAAGCAATATAAGCACATAAGCTTTATCTAAAAAAAAAAAAGTCTTCTATTCCTGCTTTACATCAAAGCCAGAGTGTGCGAAGACTATAGCTACCACAATGTTGCTTCAGATAGTACTTGCAATTGGTTTATAAAGGAATGTTGTCACTTGGTAGGGAGTTTCTGCTTGCTACTTCAATTAGCATGACTGTAGCTTATTATTTTTGGTGAGCTATCCCAGTATTAATGAGACATGTGCTGGCTTTCTTTTCAGTCCTTTAAAACACACACCCTTCCCCCCCCCACCCCCCCTCTTGGTAATATCAGTACTGGTATTGTCCTGCGGTTCTACACTGCCAATGTGTGGCGCGGTTCTCAATATGTTAAGCTGTCTCCCGTTGTTGAAAGACTTAGATGTGTACGGTCCCTGAATAAAAACTTTTCTCTGGTGCGGTCTAGATATAACACTGTATCACCGTACTCTGGTATGATTTGTATTCTTTTGTTGAAGACTTACTAGATATGTATATTTGGTTAATATCCCTTGGTGGACCATCCCAGTGAAAGCCTTGGTGGTTTGTTTTATGATAAACGTGGGGTGCCTCGCTGCCTAAAGTATCCCACATATTGACATATTGAGCTTAAGTGAGCACCCGCTGTCCTTTCAAATTCGTGGGTTTGTTCAGGTGTTCTTTGGGGAATGTGTGTGGTGGCATTGCTGGGGCGCACAATGTAAATAAAGTTTTCACTCTTCCTGTCATACACCTGTTGCCTCTGGCGAACCATCATCTGTCCAACTGTTACATTTGCCAGGCCTCCCCAGCCATTTGACTAGATTTTGCTTCCTAGCTCTGCAACCTTTACTAGTTATGACTTTCCTATTCTACAAACCTGGTGTTGGTCTTGGCTGACTTTATGGATCACCTCCTTGAACAGCTTCACCTGAAGGGGGGGCGCTGTGTAATAGAGTTGCACTCCCACACAGTCTTGCAATTTAACAGCCCGTAGTTTGTATGAGGTAACCAGAGTCCACGAAATAAGGTTTTAAAAATTCCTTTTATTCAAAATTTGAAAGCATCTGTGCTGCAACACGTGTTTTGTAACTACTCTTTGCTTGGTGACATGATTTGTGCCCCTCCGTATCCACCCATTAAGTAGTGTGCAAGTTTCTAACTGTCCAAGAGGGTACTGCCCATTTCCACTGCGGTCTCAGTCCTATATAAATGGCTGTTGCACTTGTTTTTCCTACGACAGTCTCTATGAACGTGTGTGTACTCTGCCATATCGTATCTAATAATGTGGCCATTTTAGAGAGTTCATAACATGTATAGTCATGTTATGCTGGCAAGCCGACAGTGGCGGCATACGCATAATATAATAGACCTCATTACTACTATAAATGACTGCATTGTTCCGATTCCTGTGTTTGCTAAGCAACATTGTTCAAAGGTACATTACCCTATGTATCACCATTCTAGGTGTGTGTGTGTGTGTGTATATATATATATTTCTGAGGCTTGTGGAATCTGCTTAGATCACATGCTGTGCATAGGCCGACATCTAGTGGAAGCTGCGGAGTATTACAGTTTGTTTTTCGAAAATCGAAACAGGGCGTCGACACAGGGCGTGCCAGTAATACTATCCCTAGTGTGACGTCCACTGTACCCATGATCCCTCACGCGTCTAGGATCCCCAGATTGTTTTTTTCCGCCATTCTGGTCGGAAGCACTTCATCGGAGTTCCCTGGCTTTGCCATATTTGCACTTAAAACTAATTCTAATTTGCCCCGTTTGTCACCCTTACGTCGATCAGCATCTCGACGCCGAACCGGGGAGGAGATCAACGTCGAAACCCGACGGATTGGGCCTTGAGGCTTCCGCCTCGGCTCGGGCCTGGGCCGCTGGCCTCGGCCCTACAAGTAGGGAGAGTGGGGGGTGGTACACTTTCACACTCGGTTATAGACACCTTCTTACCTACACACACTTGCCCGCTGCCCACAGGCGCGTATGGAGGGTACGCCCTTTCAGTTTTGCCCCAAGTGTAATAAGAAATACCCTTGGGTAGATAAGCACGCTACGTGCAACCTTTGCCTGCCCAGAGACCACCCCGAGGCGGGTTGCAGGGCCTGTAGCAGGTTTAAGACCAAAACTCTTAAGGACCGCTCCACCAAGCGTTGGGCCCACCACGCCAAGCTAGCAGCTATGGAGGCGGAGGGTACCTTCAGCGACGGCAGCGACGCCGGACTTTCGGACGGCGAGGGCACCAAGGCGTCGAAAGACAGCTTAACGCACGTCCCCGGCCTCGGAAGGTCGTCCGTCCCGGCGACTATGGGGAAGTCCCCCGGCGACAAGAGCGTTACACATACACACGCTAAACACAAAAAAGCCACCCGAGATTCGACGTCGTCGAAACCTCGGAAAGAGGCACAGAAGGAGCGGTCCGAAAGGACGTCCTCTGGGCGGTCCCGGTCGAGGTCGCCGCACGACGTCCGGCAAGCCTCCACACTTGCACATAGTGCCTCGCCCATTAACATCACAGAAGATCACTCGTCCGGAGACGAACACGGCTTCCATCCCCAGCCTGCACCCCAGGGAAAGGGTACATCACTTGGGAGTAAGGAGGGCCCAGTTTCGAAGCCTAGTTCGAAACACAGGGATTCCACCTCCGATCCTCGACGCCAGGCGTCGAAAGATAAGGGAAAGGGTAAACACACTTCCACCCACGGGGAAGGGGGTAAGCAACAAAGGAAACAACCCTTGCAATCCCCCACAACAATAGAACTGACTTCCCCGTCCAAGTCTTCTCAGGGACAGTCCATAGAGAGTTACAGCAAGGTCACCCCAAGCTCAAAACTCTGGTCATGCGAGGACATTGACAGAGTAATGTCAAGGATGTCCTCCTTAGCAAATTTCTTCGAAAGACACCCTGACCAACTACTAGCTTTAAACCCTCAGGAATCTTCTCCCTCAGGTTCAAGGGACCCTATCCCTTCAAATAAAAGGCCCCGGGTCGAGACACCAGTAAAGGCTTCAGACCCCTTCGAGGTCCAACCCTATTCTTGCCTTTTCCCTACAGGCCAAGGAGACTCTTCCCTTATAGAGGGCCAGGATTTTGAGACACCAGACGATCTCGCAGTGTCAGATTATTACGGGGAGGACGAAGACGAGGATGAGCCAGAAAATAGCCCAGATATTTTCAGAATGGACTCACCAGTAGAAAGGGAAGCCCCAGTGTCTGATTCCCCAATAGATAATCAGCCCCTCCTGAATGAACTGCTCTCTCGGGCTGCTAACCACTTCCACATAGACACACAAGGTGTCCAAGAAGAGAGGGACTTCGCGGAGGAACTAATAGGGGAAAGGAAGACAGTAGCCCAGACAATTCCCATCCTGAAATCTATTCAACGCAGAATAGCACCATCCCTTGTCAACCCAAACCTGACAAGACCTGTAAACCCGAGAGTAGAGAAGCTGTTTAAAGCAGCCCGGTCGGACCCTCTATATATTAGAGGCCAACTTAAGCCAGACTCTCTAGTCGTAACTAACACCCGCAAGAGAGCTGGAACCCCATTATCTTCCTCGGAGGCTCCCCCCGACAAGGAAAGTAAGAAACTCTATGGTTTTGGTAGAAAAGTAGCTTCCACGGCAGCCTACCAAACCAGAATCGCGAATTCCACCACACTGTTGGCCAGCTACAACTGCCATCAGTGGGAAGAAGTGGCAGCACTAATAGATTCTGCTCCCGAACCCCTTAAGAGCCAGCTATCTCGCATTTGTGCAGAGGGAAGAAACGTCTCAGGCTGCATTTTAAAAGCAACTTTAGACGCCGCAGACAATGCGGGTAGAATTATAGCAGAGGGGACTGTCATCAAAAGACATGCTTGGTTGAGGCAGTCGGGATTCAGAGCAGAAACACAAGCTGCACTCTTAGACAAACCAGTGGAAAGTGATCTCCTGTTTGGAAAGGCAGTTGAGGACGCACTAAAAAACGCTAAGGAGGAATTCGACACCCTCAAATCCCTTGGCCAGTTAACTACAAAACCACCTAACCAAAGAGGGAACGGCAATTTTCGTCGCCCCAGCGGCCAAAATTCCAATAGAGGAAATAGCTATTCCCACACCCAGGGTACACAGTGGAACACCAACTCACAACAGTCTACCCAGGGGTATGGTAGGGCTAGTAGAAGAGGACGTGGTAGAGGCAGAGGCAGCCCCAGTAAAGGAGGCGGCACGCCTCCACCAAAGCAGTGACGCTCATTTCAGGGTCCCTTCCCATGCAACCCCAGTAGGGGGACGAATATCCAGCTTCACCCAGGCATGGGAAGGGATAACATCCGACAGATGGGTGCTGTCGACGGTATCCAAAGGGTACTGTATAGAACTACTGCAACGTCCCCGAAACCACCCTCCAAGACAAAAAGTCCACTCTTTAGAACATCAAAAGATCCTCCTCGAGGAAATCTACAATCTGCTCCTAAAGGACGCGATAGAACTCGTCCCAGGACACCAGGTAAACAAGGGTATCTATTCAACTTCCTTCCTTGTGCCAAAGAAAGATTTAACAATGCGCCCAGTATTGGACTTACGGCCTGCCAACAAGTATGTCAAGCCCCAAAAATTCCGTATGACCACGCTACAAGAGGTAATCCCACTCCTAAAAAAGGGGGATTACATGGCAACCTTGGATATGAAAGATGCCTATTTTCATATTTCCATGCTCCCGGCGCACAGAAAATACTTGCGCTTCAAGGTGGACAGTCGCCACTACCAATTCAAGGTACTGCCCTTCGGGATAGCTTCAGCACCAAGGGTATTCACCAAGGTACTGGCGGTGGCAGCTGCACACCTACGCAGGGAGGCAATCCCAGTGTACCCTTATCTGGACGACTGGCTCATAACGGGGGAAACCCCAGGAATCTGCAGATCAAACATTCAGAGGACTATCGACCTCCTCCACGAATTAGGCTTCTCTATCAACGAGAAAAAGTCAAGTCTGGTGCCAAGCACCTCAAAACAGTTTCTAGGAGCCATCCTAGATACTCAGAAAGAATTGACCTTCCCTTCAGAAGAAAGAATTCGGAATATACTTCTGCAAATTCCGCATTATCAGTCAGGTCAACAGATAACAGTACGCAAAGCTATGCGGTTACTGGGCATGATGGCGTCATGCATTTACCTGGTCCCCCACGCGCGTCTGCGCATGCGTCCCATGCAGGAATGGTTGGCGAAACAGTGGTCTCAAGCAAGAGGTCAGTGGGACGATCTAGTGGTCGTTTCGCCAACACTCGTACAGAGCCTACACTGGTGGACAAGAGAGAATCTCGCAAAGAGGAGACCCCTTTATGATCCCGAAGTACAGGCAGTGGTGACTACAGATGCATGCATGCCTGACTGGGTGGGGAGCTCACCATCTCCACCACACAGCTCAGGGTCTCTGGTCTCACTCAGTAGCCAAGAACCACATCAATCTGCTAGAGCTTCTGGCAGTATTCGGAGCGCTGCAGGCGTTCGAGCCCCATCTACTGAACTTGTCGGTGCAGATCAGGACGGACAGCACGACAGCCATGTTCTATCTGAACAAGCAAGGAGGGACTCGTTCGCCAAATCTGTCCAAGCTTGCCCAGAAAATATGGATATGGGCACTCAGACGGAACATCTTCCTGTCATCGCAACATGTTCCAGGGGAGCTCAATTCCCTAGCGGATGCTCTAAGCAGAGACTCCCTCCCAGAAGAACACGAATGGGTCCTTCACAGAGACGTAGTAGAAGATCTTTTCTCTCAGTGGGGTTTCCCCACTATAGACCTATTCGCCACAAGCAAAAACAAACAATGCCCAGGATTTGCATCCAGGTTCCCCCAAACGGACTCCCAGGGGAATGCCCTGTGGATGAACTGGTCAGGGATGTTTGCGTACGCTTTTCCACCAACTCCTCTCATCAGGAAGGTGGTGTACAAGATGAACAAGGAATCAATGACGCTCATCCTAGTTGCTCCCATGTGGGCGAGACAACCATGGTTTCCACACCTACGCAGGATGGCGGTGTGCAAGCCCATCAGACTCCCAGCCTGGTACAACCTTCTGTCCCAGCAACAAGGTCAAACAGTACATCAGGAACCCAACTCTATGAACCTAGCAGCATGAAGTCGTAGAGTTTGGACATCTCAAATTACCACAGAGGTGTATGGACATTCTAAAAGAGTCCAGGAAACCAAATACAAGACACTGTTACTTTGACAAGTGGAAAAGATTTGTTATCTGGTGCCAGAATAAACAAATCAACCCGGTTGATTGCACTCCTTCCAACGTTGTAACATACATGCTCCACCTGCTGGATGCAGGGTTGGTTTTTAACTCTCTGAAAGTACACCTGGCAGCCCTCTCGGCTTACACCACATCCCATAACAGGGTCTCGTGGTGGAAAGTACCAGTGGTTAAAGCCTTCATGGAAGGAGTAAAGAGACTTCACCCTCCTGTTTCGAACCCACCGCCAGGATGGGACCTCAACGTGGTGCTAGCTAAGCTCATGGGCCCCCCCTTCGAACCCATGCATAAAAGTAGTCTCAAACACCTGACTTATAAAACGGCCTTCTTAGTAGCCATTACCTCCATAAGAAGGGTCAGTGAAATTCAGGCTCTGTCAGTGCAAGATCCTTTCTTTACTATCCACAAGGACAAACTGGTTTTACGCACACACCCTAGGTTCTCACCAAAATTCATATCCAAGTTCCATGTAAACCAGTCCATCGAGCTTCCGGCTTTCTTCCAAAACCCACAAAGCTCGGCTGAGGTGAAACTACACACCCTAGATGTGCGTAGGGCGGTCTTATACTATGTAAATAAAACCAGACCGCTAAGGAAAACAGATCAACTGTTTGTCTCCGTAGCTACAGGCAGAGAGGGGGATCGCGTCTCTAAGGGCGCTATCTCTAAGTGGATTATCAACTGTATACAGCTGTGTTACTCTCTTTCTGAAAAGACTCTGCCGTTTAAGCCAAGGGCCCACTCTACTAGAGGCATTGGGGCCACTCTGGCTTTCATTGCAAATGTTCCCCTCGACACCATTTGCAAAGCAGCTACTTGGAGCTCTATTCACACTTTTACTCAGCATTACTGCATTGACACTCATTCCAAGACAGATACACAAGTGGGACAAGCGGTTCTAAGACACCTGTTTGCTCATGACCCTTCTCACATCCCACCTCCTTCTTCTGGTACTGCTCGCTAATCTATGCACAGCATGTGATCTAAGCAGATTCCACAAGCTTCAGAAGGGATACATTACTCACCGTAATCGTATTTCTGATGCTTGTATCTGCTTAGATTCACATGCGACCCACCCTTCCTGCCCTCCGAGAGAAGGCGCATGGTTGCTTGTAGTCTTACCTTTCTGTCTATCTGCTTGGACTATCTGTACTCACGCTACTCCTCATGCTACCTCATGTCAGGAAAAACACAATCTGGGGATCCTAGACGCGTGAGGGATCATGGGTACAGTGGATGTCACACTAGGGATAGTATTACTGGCACGCCCTGTGTCGACGCCCTGTTTCGATTTTCGAAAAACAAACTGTAATACTCCGCAGCTTCCACTAGATGTCGGCCTATGCACAGCATGTGAATCTAAGCAGATACAAGCATCAGAAATATGATTACGGTGAGTAATGTATCCCATATATACACACATACACACGTATCACATTGCACAGTACAAAGACACGGGAAGACTGCTCCAGGGACCTCCTAATTGATCCGAAACACAGCAGTGGAAAACAATTGAATCCTTTATTGAAGTATAAAGCCTCAAGGAGGTGGCATAAAAACGAGCAGCAATGCGTTTCACACTCTTTGCTTTAGCAAAGATTTCCATTTCATGTGTATTTTCCCCTCCAGTTGTGTACCCCCAACATTTTGCTGATAACCTTTTAGTGCCATGGGTATCCCCCCCAGTGCCAAGGCCTTTTTGGTGATTTCGGTATGTAGCCATTCAATACCTTGTAACTTTTTTGTTCCATGAGATATCTCAGCCAAATTTGCCGCCCCCCCCCACATGTAGGCGGTCGTAACATCACCCAGGAATCCTAGGTTGCTGTAGCGCGGGGGGGGGAGAAAATAACCAAAAAGGGTGAACATTTTGTGTTAAAAATGAACAAAATGATGTACAAAGAAGCCTGTGGTTTTTTCCTTGTAAGAGCTAGGAACAAATGGTTTGCTGTGCTGTATTCCCAGATTTCCTGGCTTTCAAGAACAGGTTGAGTGGAAGGTAGGCGATTTTTGCCATTGGACATGCATGGACGGAATGGAAGAAAAGGGGTAGGAAAGCTGAATTGGAGGACAGAAAGTGATACATTTCTGAAAAGTAGACACAATTCCAAGTTTAGGAAGGGGTGATTTGCGCAGGTCGAGCAACAACTATGTAGGGGAGAATGCCATAGATTGGGGGGAAAAGCGGGGAAAATTACTGAAAAAGGGTATGTGGTGGGCATGGTTGGCTTGGTACGGCAATGGCTTCTATAAATTTTGGGAAAAGCAATGCTCCGCTACATTCCCCCGACTCTTGCAGTTAGGAAAGCACACATTTTTTGTAGTGTTTCACAAAACGAGCATTACCACAAGCCAAATGCTGAGCCATGGTACACGGTTTATGCTTACGGCCTGAACAGACGTACTTGGCATGTGTAAATCGGGGAAAACCAATGTGGTGAGGAACAGCAAGCATACATTTTTTGAAAGAGCACAGGTAGACTTTTTCAAGGGTAGGTGACTTGTGCAGGTTACAAAAGTGTATGGTGCCTAAAGCAGCGACTAAATGTAGGGCACATTTGGGAAATTAAAGGGTTGTGTGACAAAGGGCACCAGCAAATGGGTCAAAACGTTCTGAAAACCACACAACAAATGTCAACTTCCCATGTTCCCACAGGTGTCCTGATGAAAACGGTACCTCACATGTGTGGGTGCACCTACCTGGACGCTAAGGGGAAAGCCTAAAAGACCCCTACTCCCCAAGTCTGTTCTGACAGCTGAATTTCACACTTTTTCCAGACTGGCACACCATACAGATATGGGCCTAGGGTGTCCAAGCCACCAAGGAAAATGGGGAACCCCATGCATTTCCCCAAAGAGGACACCCGTGGGAATCCACAGACGTCCGATTTACGCAAATCGGCCAAGAATTTATTACCTCGAACCCCCGGCAAAGACCCACATGGGAGAAGGGTGCCCAAGGCCGGGTTTATTACCACCGACTTTGCTGGAGCCCTGGCTGCCCTGCGTTGCAGTTTCTTCACACCAGGACGTCTCGGCAGTGTGCCAATACCTCCCCGAAGGGAAAAGCTGTAATGCAGCCCCGCCGCAAATCCAGGACGGTTGGAGGTGATGTCCCTGGCCTTGGACATCCATGTACCATGTGGGTGTACCGTCCCCTAAGCACAGCAGCAGCTCCAGGGAGCCCCTGCAGGATCCCCATTCCTCCCTGGAGGTGACATCTGTAACGGAGCACAGACAGAGGTGGAGCCTGGACTTGCAGACGGACAACCCACATGGGAGGGATCCGCTCCCAGGGAAACACCAATGTTCTGCTGGCATGGGGGGGCGCAATTTGTGGCCTGGCCCTGCAATTGTGTCTCAGCCCACCAACATATCTGCCCAGATGGCCCATTCCCAACCACACCAACAACAATCCAGCCCCAGTCTCGCACCCCCCACTGACAGTGGGCCCTAACCATAGAATAATAAAGAACAGTACTCACATAACGTTGCAGCTGCTCGCATAGAGAAAGCTGTAAACAAAACAAAAAAAATGTTACCTACGGTCACACCAGCAAAACCAAATAATTTTCAAGCATGCCCCACCCCTTGCAAGCCATCCCTGGTGGTCTACTGAACCTCACTCCTCACACCCCCTCCAAAAACCCCTTAGCCCCTACCTACGGGTAGATATCTGCTTCCAGGGAGGCCTGCATGAGGTACCCCTGCTACCTATTTTGGGTGAGGGGGTAAGGTTTGGGCACCCTGGGGCCAGATTGGCACACCAATGTGCCCCTCCGCACCTAGGCAAGTTTAGTAAACAAAGAAAATAATTTAAAATGGCAGGCTGCCCTTTAGTGGGGGCTGAGGGGCACCCTACACCGCTGGGAAATGTTTCTAATGTGAAGGGGGGGGGTGCACTTCTCCACCCCACCCCAATTGCAGGGGCGGTGCATCTCATTTAGCCCTCCCTGGGGGCAGATAACGGGGGGGGCTGTCCTACACTCCTCCCTGGGCTCAGGCGTCCCTTCCTAGGAGCAGATATCTGGTCCCAGGGAGGGCTGCATGACATGGCACCCACTCTATTGCGAGTGCGGGGGGGTCAATGCCCCATCCCATTAGAAAATTCCCTGTCCCTTTTGGGGTGCCCAACAGCCCCCCAAAATGCGTTCTACCATTTTCACTTTTTTTCCTTTGCTAACCCAACTCCCCTTGGTGCAGAGGGGCACATTGGTGTGCCAATCTGGCCTCGGGGTTCCCAAACCTTACTGTCCCACCCACTGGGGGGGGGCTGTCCCACAATTTTTGGGGGCCCTCTCCCCCCCCCCAAATGGAGGGGGGTGTACCTCACGCAGCCGTTTGCAGGAGGCCTACATGAGGTGCCCACGCCACCCATTTGGGGTGAGGGGGGGAGGAGCTGCCTGATCCGTGAGCAGCAATGCTGTCACAAAGGGTGTTGTTGGAAAGGGGAGAATCCCCTTTCCAACAACGCCTCCCTCGATCTCCGGCTTGAAATACAGCCATAGATCGAGGGGGAGAAAGGTGAAGACTCACCTTTTAGTTTTCACCGCAGCAGCCTGAAATAGCTGCTGCAGTGAAAATTACTTTCACGTCGGCTTGCTTTATGCATGCCAACGTGAAACGGAAGTTAATCCAGCCCCCTGGCCGTGAGGGGTGGGGGCCTTCCCTTCACATAGCCAGAGGGTTGGATTACAGTTTTGAGCAATCCCTGCTTTACAGGGATCGCTCAAAAAGGAGTGCCAGAAAGGAGCTATCTCGTCCATGGCACTGCAGAAGTAATTCCAAGGATGAGTTAGTTGCCCTTGGCACTGAAGGGGTTAAACACCATAGTCTGGCTTTGCCAGAGGAGCACATCCTTCTGCTACACTCCTCTGGGCTTTTTGCTCACTTTATAATGGGGAAACTGACATGCCCTTAACCTCTTAAATGCCACCGACGAGCCGGCTCGTCAGTAAAAACTGCTCCAGGTTGCCACCGACGAGCCGGCTCGTTGGTGGCACTTAAGGGGTTAATGACGGGGGAAATGTTGGGCGGGTTTTGCGGTGGGTACCGCGATTTTTAAAAAAAAACGTGGCCCTGGGGGGGACAACAATGGCACTTAAAGGGTTAAAGACAGTCAGTACTGGGAGACTTTGTTTCTCTTGGGCCTCGTCAATGTTGCAAGTGCACAATGTACCTTACAGTGCACTTGGGTCTTTCTGTCATTTCTAAAGGCCCGATATACTCTCGAAGGATTTCTTTTGGGAGAAGTGCAGGTGTGCCTTGCACAGGGCTAGTGGCAGCTTATCTTTTAATATAGTTTGTTTGCCAAGAAAAGATGGCCTGGCCATGCCATAAGGTTCATTGGCCATCTTGCACCTTCGCCTTCCCCAGGTTGGCTCGACCTGGGTCAGTCCTTATTTGGGCATGCACTCTCGCGTGCAATGGCAAGCTTGTGTGTGTGTGTGTGGGGGGGAAGGGGGGGGGGTCTAGACTGTCTGGTTCCAATACCCATCCTGGGTGCCTGAGAGTCTGGTGTGCTGTGAATGCCTGGGGCCACCGTGGTCCATGATTGGTATGCCTGTATGTGAGCAGATCTCCCATTGGGTGGTCCTTCATTTTGGCACGAAGGAGATTTTGGGTAAGGGAAGGCTCCACACCCATGCCATGTCGATCTGTGGAGTTCTCACTGAATGAAGAATAGGATCCAAGTATCTTGACTCTAAGAAGCCGAGTCGAGGAACTGCTGGAAGGCTTGGCACCCTGAGCATGCTGTTGTCCTGCTGTGCCCCTCTGCATCTGATCGTCCTAGAAGGTCTGCGAAGGCGCTTCGACCCGTCGGAATAGTGGGACCGACTATTTTCGGTGCCTTCATCAAACCCTGCAAGTAAGCCTTCTCGGAATTGTCCCTGGGCAAACCAGGGGCCTGACCAGCTTGCGGAAGACCTTTTTCCCCTGATGCCGCCGCTGTTTCGAGGAGATGGTTGAAACTTGGTACAGAGTTAGCTCTGTGTTCACAGCACTTGCACCAAATTTCGTACACTTGGCGTTCCCAGGTCTGGAGTATGAGTGCCTGAACCGGAGTACACATGGTTACTGTGTCTCCCAGCCACGGTGACGAACTATGCAAGTGCATGGCAGCTGTGACCCTCTGTGCCCTCCTGAAGCCTGCTACAGCAGAACTGGCCTGATCCATCCACCCGGAACGTAGAAATTGTCACTGTCCTGTTTGGAAATTGTTAGGCAGAATCCTGTGCAGTTCCCTTGGGGAGCACTACACAAGATTAGGACTACAGGTGAGATCAATAAATCCCCTTTGGTATCAGTCTGTACCACAAAGATTTAGTTGGTAGCTGTGGCTGAGCAGTCAGACTTCTCTCAAGAGGGAGATGAGCAGTATTCAGGGTTTACACAATAGGCCCACTAGACTATGGAACAAGGAAACGGTGACCAAAGCTTTGTATTTAAAAAGTAGATATATATTTATTTTACACACTTCTAATAAAACACATGTATCACAGTCATCAAGCAAGTTAAATTAAGTCAAAGGAAAAATATACACCCTCACAAGTTAAATTGTAGACCAAGTGAACCAGAGTGAAAACTGAGCAAAACGGCACAATGACAACTACACACAAGGGATCCTCTAACAATTCCTCACAAGGGAAGGAAAGCACAAGTTATATAGAAATAGGTTCTTACACACCCTAGCAACACTTCACATAAGTTTGTGGACCAGTTTAAGCAAGACAGTGCATCAGTATAAGCAATACTTAAATGAAAACTGAGCAAAATGGCATTTCACAGGGTTTAAAAAGGGGAAGGAAAGGGTAGTTGAAAGAAATAGATGCACCACACAGTTCTAGCTGAGAATCAATCTAAAGAAGGCAGATCTAACAAATGTGACAAATCAGTAGGCCTGTGCCAAAGTCAGTTGGTACAGGGCAAGGGTCCAGGAGCAAAATGTTCTTGTAGCTGCAGTCAAGTCTTTGGTTAACGAAGTGGAAAAGGTGGATGCAGAAGTTGAAAAGACAATGTTAAGAGAGGGGCGGCCAATCCAACAGGTAGGTAAAGGATTTAAACGCCTTTAGTGCTACCATGAAGAAAGGGCGGCCTGGCGGAACATTGTACCTTTAAAATGAAGAAGTGGCTCCTGCGGTGGCGGTTGTTCCTGCAGTTCGGGTGATCCAGCAGAGGAAGAGAGGCTCTCATCGTGGAGGAAGGTTCGAGTTACTGCACTACCCAGGGATGAAACCAGCCACGGTGCTACCCGACAAATAAAAGTTATGCTCCTTTAACTCACGGTCCGGGTGGACTGGTGCCTGGCTATCCGGCCTTCGAGTACAGGGTGCAGGAGATTCGACCAAGGCAGGTCCAGGAAGGCGATTGGCAAACTGGTTGGCCTCACCAGTTCAAGGGAAGAAGGCTCTTGTAGGTGAAGATCTTCTCTCGTGTGGAGAAAAGTGGTGAGACGCTGCAACAGGGCTACACTGGTGGTCATTGGCTTCTCTCCTCTTCGGCTTCTTAGTTCCAGTGGCTACGTCTTGGCTTTTCCAGCCAGTCCTCTGGACCCTGCTTTTATGCAAAAAGATCCCCATTCATACAGCCTAGCTGTCACTCACACAGTGAGTGGTCATCTTGGCGGGAGACCCTCCAGCCTATCGGGATAGAGTGTGATATGGGTTGCTGAGGCAACCCAGTCCAGGGGTTCTACTCTCCCCCTCCCCTCCCTCCCTCCCACACAATGGACCCATCTCAGACTCAGTGGCGCCGAAAAGGACGAACAAAGGATCCCCGACCTGGGTTAGGAGTTTAGAGGAAGACACGAGAAAGAAGTTATATTAAAGTTCTGGCAATTAAAAACCTACCGGAGTAAAGTTAATATTAAAATACACCGGCGGTATGTTAGAGGCTGTTAGAAAAAGTGGTAGCCTCGAACAATGGGAAAATCCCATAGGGAAATATTCACGATCGAATATTTATGGTAGTAACCACTGCCACCAGCAGAAACCTTTGAGAGAGGAACTGTACGGTACCCTCTCGAAAATGAACATGGGGGGGGGGGGGGACTATTAACCCCTTCCAGTACCTCCATAGTAAGATGGGTTGTACTGGTTTAGTTCATAGGAGGTGACTAGTAAAATCAATGGGGGCTTTACATGCACTGGGAGACAGTAGTCAGTCCCAGGGTATGGAGCCTATGTTTGGGGGTCGCTACGACACGCCTGTGTCACTCCACTGAGGGTGCTGTGTAACGCATGTGAATAAAGATGGTTCGTATGGGGTTGAGAAAGATCCCATAGGCATTAAACACAAAAATAGCCTAGAACACACATAGCAAAAATGCCTAAGAGTGGTAAAAAGAGTCTCACTCTTAGCAGGTAAAAAACAAACCCTTCAAAGCTGCTGGGGGACTCTATAGGTAAGGGAAATTAGCCATAGAATGAGAATTTTCCCTAACAGGAATCAATGCTGTAACTTTGTTGCTGAAAGCCGCAGAGCTTATCAGTGGCCCCTAGCGCATCCATCCATTTCTTTACGCACAAGTGGCCCTGAGGGCCCCTCTCCTTTCCTGTGCTAGTGTGAACTAGCGAACGATTCCCGAGTCTTGGAACTGGCTCTGCCCTGTTGGGCAGACCCTCCTCGAATAATGGCAACTTATTCTGGATCACCTCACATGCCTTCCTGAGCTGCTACAGACCCTACAAAAGACCCTGTTTCGCCCATCTGCGCTACTGCGTGCACCAGCATTGCATGTACATTTGAGCAATGGGCTCCTCTCGTCTTGGGGATTGGACTGCCTCTCAGGACTGTGATTTCTGCAGAATTGCATGAAGACCATTTGCATTACCTGCTTCCTTCCCTTTCTAGGTTGTGGACCCATTTCGTGCATTAACCCCTTAAGCCACTTGGTCTTGTGTGTGTAAAATATATATATTTCTGAGGCTTGTGGAATCTGCTTAGATCACATGCTGTGCATAGGCCGACATCTAGTGGAAGCTGAGGAGTATGTTTGTTTTTTGAAATGCGAAAATGGGCGTCGACAAGTAGGGAGAGTGGGGGGTGGTACAACATACTCAAATAAATATATATACATATACACAGGGTGCGTATGGAGGGTACCCCTTTCCAATTTTGCCCTAAGTGCAAACGCAAGTACCCTTGGGTTGACAGACACGTTACCTGTAACCTCTGCTTGCCAAGGGACCACCCCGAAGCGAATTGCATAGCTTGTAGTCGGTTTAAACCGAAGAGACTAAAGGACCGTTCAATCAAACGTTGGGCCCACCACGCCAGGCAACGAGAGGCCATGGAAGCGGAGGGCGCCTTCTGTTATGGCCGCGATGCCATCCTATCGGACGGCGAGGGCAACGTGGCGTCGAGAGACAGCCAAGCACAAGTCCCTGACCTCGGAAGGTTGTCCGGCAGTGCAGCTATGGGGAACACCCCCGGCGACACAAGCGCTACACACAACATATCCACTAAGCACTTGAAGTCCAACTGAGACTCGGCGTGCGCGTCAAGTTCTCCGAAAGAGGCACGCAGAGAACGGTCCACCAAATTGGTGTCCTCTGGTCGTTCGCGATCAAGATCGCCGCATGACACCAGGCAACAATCCACTGTTGCCAAGAGTGCCTCGCTCTCTAAAGTAACAGAGGTTCAATCGTCGGGAGACGAAGACGACCACCATCCCCAGGCCGCACTCCAGGAGTCGGCGTCAGCAGACCACGTAACGGCTGCTCCCGTGCCCTGACCTCCGCTCGCTAAGGAAAGAGACACTACCCCCGAATCTCGATGCCAGACGTTGAAGAGCTCCGAAAAGGTGAAAACACTGGGGAAGCACTCTTCCAGTCACGGGGAGGGGGGAAAACAGCAGAAAAGGCATTCTCAGCCTTCATCTGCACCACAGACACATAAGGACAAGTCACAATCTTCTGAAAAAATATCCAAGAGCCCTGCACAAGGCCATAGGTCCAGTCAGGATATAGCAGGGAAACACTCCCAGGAGAGGGTAATCCCCGGCTCTAAAGAATGGTCAAGTGAGGATAGACAGTTATGTCTAGAATGTCATCCCTAGCAGACTTCTATGCCAAAAATCCACAACACTTCCCCGCCTATACTCCTGACGGGGCAACCCCCTCAGGGTCTAAGGACCTGCAACCCCCTGGTAAAAAACCTCAAGTTGAGACGCCAACACAAAGTAGGTCTTTTGACCTTTTCCATGTCCAGCCATACTCTCAATATGGCGAGGATCCATCTTTTAATGAGGATCCAGAATTGGCCACATTGGACGTCCATACTGGAATGGATTACTATGGGGATGATGAGGCCCAAGATGACGACGAGGATGACCCAGAAGTCTACAGAGTAGACTCCCCAGTAGACAAAGAACCTCTGGTTACTGACTCTCCTGTCGACAACCAGCCTCTCTTAAATGAGGCTTTATCTAGAGCGGCTGAACACTTCCGCATAGATATGCAGGGAGCACAGGAGGAGAGGGACTTTGCCAAGGAACTAGTGGGAGAAAAGAGACCTGTTGCCCGGGCCATCCCTAGTCTCAAATCTATACAAAGAAGAATAGACCCTTCCCTTCTAAATCCCAAACTCATCAGGGCGGTAAACCCCAGGATTGAAAAACTGTTCAGGGCAACCCAATCAGACCCACTCTACATAAGGGGGCAACTGGTAGTGACTAATACCCGAAAGAGGGCGGGAACACCCTTATCGTCTGAAGCTCCCCCCGACAAGGAGAGCAAGAAGATCTATGGCTTGGGAAGGAAGGTAGCCTCCGCCTACCAGGCAAGGATTGCCAACTCCACCACCCTACTGGCGAGTTACAACGGCCATCAGTGGGAAGAAGTTGCAGCGCTCATTGACTCCGCCCTGTATCCTTTTAAAAAGCCAGTTGGCGCAGGTTGCATCAGAGGGAACAGCCGTGTCTGGTTGCATCCTTAAGGCAACCTTTGATGCCGCGGATAACGCCGGCAGACTGATAGCAGAGAGCACTGTTATCAAAAGACATTCTTGGTTAAGAGAATCTGGGTTTAAACCCGAGACACAAGCATCTTTAATAGACAAACCGGTGGAGCACGATCTACTGTTTGGTAAGGCGATAGAGGCCGCCTTAAAAAATGGAAAAGATGAATACGAGACTCTGAAATCCCAGGGCCAGTTAACTAACAAACCCCCAATCAAAGAGGGAATGGCAATTTTCATTGCCCACGCGGCCAAACCTCACAAAGAGGCTCCACCTATTCCCAGGGGCAGGGTACACCATGGAATAATAACAACAACCAGCAGTCTGCCCAAGGTTATGGCAGGGGTAACAAGAGGGGATGTGGTAAGGGTAGAGGCAGCCCCAATAGAGGAGGCGGTACGCCTCCCGCAAAACAGTGACGTTCCGTTCAGGGTCCCTTCTCGCGCATCCCCAGTAGGGGGACGCATTACCAACTTCACCCAAGCTTGGGAAGGGACAACATCAGACAGATGGGTGCTCTCCACAGTGTCCGCAGGATACTGCATAGAACTGTTAGAGCGTCCCCGAAACCACCCTCCATGTCAAAAAGTACCTTCATTAGACCACCAGAAGATCCTCCTCGAAGAGATCGCCAATCTTCTATCAAAAGACGCAATAGAACTGGTCCCGGGAAACCAGGTAAACAAGGGTATTTATTCAACTTACTTGCTTGTGCTAAATAAAGATTTGACAATGCGCCCAGTATTGGACTTACAGCCTGCAAACATGTATGTCAAGCCCCAAACGTTTCGCATGACTACTCTCCAAGAGGTAATCCCCGTCCTAAAAAAGGGGGATTACTTGGCAACATTGGACATGAAAGATGCCTATTTTCATATTTCCATGTTCCCAGCGCACAGAAGATTCTTGCGCTTCAAGGTGGACAGTCAGCACTACCAGTTCAAGGTACTGCCCTTCGGTATAGCCTCGGCTCCAAGGGTATTCACCAACACACCCCTCCGCAGGGAGGCAATCCCAGTCTGCCCTTACCTGGTCGACTGGCTCATCACGGGGGAGACCCCAGTAATTTGCAGATCAAATATTCAAAGAACTATCAACCTCCTCTTCAAATTGGGTTTCTCCATAAACGAGAAAAAGTCAAGTCTGATGCCAAGCACCTCCAAACAGTTCATAGGAGCTGTCTTAAACACACAAGAAGGGTTGGCCTTTCCATCAGAGGAAAAAATTCGGAATCTAATGCTGCAAATTCCGCTATATCCGGTCGGTTGCCAGATAACGGTGCGCAAAGCGATGCGTTTGCTGGGCATGATGGCGGTGTGTATTTACTTGGTCCCCCCACGCGTGCCTGCGCATGCGTCCCATGCAACAATGGTTGGTGAAACAGTGGTCCCGGGCAAGTGGTCAGTGGGACGATCTAGTGGTCGTTTCGCCAACACTTGTACGAAGTCTTCACTGGTGGACAAGAGAAAACTTGTCAAAGTGGAAACCCTTTTACGATCCCGAGATACAGGCTGGAGTCGCAACAGACGCATCCCTGTCAGGGTGGGGAGCACACCTTCTCCTCCACACAGCTCAGGGTCTCTGGTCTCGCTCAGTGGCCAAGAATCATATCAATCTGCTAGAACTTCTGGCAGTATTCAGAGCTCTTCAAGCGTTCGAGCCCTACTTGTTAAACCTGTCAGTGCAGATCCTGACAGACGACACAACAGCAATGTTTTACCTGAACAAGCAAGGAGGGACTCGTTCGCCAAATCTGTCCAAGCTTGCCTAGAAAATTTGGATATGGGCACTCAGACGGATCATCTACCTGTCATCTCAACATGCTCCAGGAGATCTCCATTCTCTGGCGGACGCTTTGAGCAGGGATCCCCTCCCACAAGAACACGAATGGTGTCTACACAGAGAAATCGTAGATTTCTTCTCTGTGGGGTTTCCCCACTATAGACCTATACGCCACAAGCGAAAACAGACAGTGCCCAGGATTCGCATCCAGGTTCCCCCAACCAGACTCCCAGGGGAACGCCCTGTGGATGAACTGGTCAGGGATGTTTGCGTATGCTTTTCCACCAACCCCCCTCATCAGGAAGGTGGTCAACAAGATGCACAGGAAATCGATGACGCTCGTCCTAGTTGCTCCCATGTGGGCAAGGCAACCGTGGTTCCCACACTTACGCAGACTAGCGGTGTGCGAACCCATCAAGCTCCTGTGCTGGTACAACCTATTGTCCCAGCACCAAGTTCAGACAGTACATCCTCAACTCAACTCAATGGCTCCTGAGGTCATAGAGTTTGGACATCTCAATTTACATCCTAAAAGAATCTAGGAAGCCAAACAAGAGGTGTTGCTACTTTGACAAATGGAAGAGATTCGTTATCTGGTGCCAGAATAAGCAAATCAACCCAGTTGATTGCACTCCTTCCACTATAGTCACCTACATGCTCCACCTGCTGGAGGCAGGGTTGGTATTTAATTCACTGAAGGTACACCTTCAGCTCTGTCAGCGTACACCACCTCGCATAACAAGGTGTTTAGGTGGAAAGTACCAGTGGTTAAAGGCTTCATGGAAGGAGTAAAGACTCCACCCTCCAATTTCTAACCCACCACCAGGGTGGGACCTTAATGGGGTGCTTGCTAAACTCATGGGCCCTCCCTTCGAGCCCATGCATAAGAGCAGTCTCAAACACCTGACATATAAAACTGCCTTCTTGGTAGCCATTACGTCTATAAGAAGGGTCAGTGAAATTCAGGCTCTGTCAGTGCAGGACCCTTTCTTTACTGTCCGTAAAGATAAACTGGTTTTACAAACACACCCTAGGTTCTCACCTAAGTTTATTTCCAAATTCCACGTGAACCAGTCCATCGAGCTTCTGGCTTTCTTCCAAGACCCACAAAACTCGGCTGAGGTGAAACTACACACCCTAGATGTGCGTAGGGCGGTCCTATACTATGTAAACAAAACCAGACCACTGAGGAAAACAGACCAACTGTTTGTCTCCGTAGCTACAGGCAAAGAGGGAGATTGCGTCTCTAAAGGTGCCATCTCTAAGTGGATTATAAACTGTATCCAGCTGTTACTCCCTTTCTGAAAAAACTCTGCCTTTCATGCCAAGAGCCCACTCTACAAGAGGCATTCGGGCCACTCTGGCTTTTATTGCAAATGTACCCCTTGACACTATTTGCAAAGCAGCTACCTGGAGCTCTATTCACACTTTTACTCAGCACTACTGCATTGACACCCATTCCAAGACAGATACTCAAGTGGGACAAGCGGTTCTAAGACACTTATTTGCTCATGGCCCTTCTCACATCCCACCTCCTTCTTCTAACACTGCTAATCTATGCACAGCATGTGATCTAAGCAGATTCCACAAGCCTCAGAAGGGATACATTACTCACCGTTATCGTATTTCTGATGCTTGTACCTGCTTAGATTCACATGCGACCCGCCCTTCCTCCCCTCTGAGAGAAGGCGTATGGATGCTTTTAGTCTTATCTTTCTATCTATCTGCTTGGATATCTGTACTCGCGCTACTCCTCATGCTACCTCATGTCAGAAAAATACAATCTGAGGGTCCTAGACGCGTGAGTGATCATGGGTACAGTGGACGTCACACTAGGGATAGTATTACTGGCACGCCCTGTGTCGACGCCCATTTTCGAGTTTCGAAAAACAAACGGTAATACTCCGCAGCTTCCACTAGATGTCGGCCTATGCACAGCATGTGAATCTAAGCAGATACAAGCATCAGAAATAAGATTGCGGTGAGTAATGTATCATATATATATATAAATATATATATATATGATCTAAAAGTATTACTGTGTGTGGAACTTCAAAGGCCTTGAAATAAATGTATTTGTATTTTTAATATATGTACACCTGACTGGGACTGATTTGTAAGTGTCCTTTACTCTGTGCGCACATTGAGGTCTTTCAGTCACCCTCACCACTCCTGAGACCTAGTCTTGACCGCTGCCAATGCTACCTTGATTGGTCTGGCTTGTCCAGAAGGTTACCTTGTTCCAAGAAATGAGGCTATGTCCATTAGGACTAAGCAATTCCAGTATGGCGGTACGAATTTCTTGGAATACCATGTCATTATGAGATCATAGCCTGCATGGGTCTCAGAGGGAGGAGGATGCTGCTCATGCCAGTGTTTTTAACTCTATGGTGATATACGCAAAACATTGATTGACACGGCCTGAGGAAGCTCGTGAGAATGAGCGTAATGCCTGGCGTTATCCACCCGGATGGGTGAGTGCTTTTATTGACTTGGTTGTCATATGTGTTTAAATATCTAATTCATGTTCACCTTTTTTCTGTGTGATGCACTTATATTATTTAAAATCTAATTTTAAACAAATGTAGCAATGTTTTGAGTGCTTGGGTCCTTTTTACATGTAGTCTAGATATTTTTTAGTATTGCCTCAGAGGTCCATGTGTTTTTTGCATAATATCTCTCGTTGTGGAATGTGTGACATGGCTCAAATGAACTTCCCTACTATATAATTTAGTGGAGATCCATAACCCTTTTGTAAAGGCAGCCGTGAGTTTGGTTAACTGGGGGTAGTTTTAATGGATCTATGATGTGTGGTGTTATACTAATTTATAAATGCGGGTAACACGTCCACATTGTGAGAAGTGTTTTTAGCTGTGATTAAACGCCAGATCCGTGTTTTTAAAAGTTCGTATAAACCGTTGTACAATAGAGGCTTTAATTTCGAAGTGTGTTATGAAGTGATGCACCCTGTGTTTTAGAAGGTTATTTATTAACTCCTTACTGGCGACGGTCTGTAGTTTAGCAGGTATTTGCTCGGTGTTAAATATATGCTAAAAAGCCATTGCTACACTGGGCCCGGTCTTGTCTTTTAAAGTCTCAGCATAGGCATATTTTGATAGGACATCTACGACTGCTGGAATACAGTGAAAGCTGTCATTGTCTACCTGGAACTGGCTTATATTGATACTCCTGCCATTCTTGTGCGATATCAGATTCCCACAGTCATTTGTCGCTTAAAACGTTTTTGGACAGGCTTGTGTAGCCATGGGACTGATCTGAGAGCCACGTCTTGACAGCGCTCCATGACGCATTCTCACCATTGGTTCTCAGTTTATGATGCAAGACCTCAACACTGCCATAGCTACTAATACCCCCTTCATCATTTATGACAGCTTTATGAGGGGCATGTTCGACCCATAGCCTTTGGACAAGAGGACACAACTATGTTTTACAAAATCAGATTTGTTTTCAAATTGAAAAGCCGGGGGGTTATCTGCTGTTTTTATTTATTTAATTGTTTTTTTATCACGTTCCTGATACCATACCTGACTTCCGTTTCTAAGCCATGATCCGGGATTTGAACCTCTGTTGCTCTGCGTGTCCTTGCTTCCACGACCAGTGCGTTGCCCCTGTGCTATCTTCCATCTGTGAAAGTAAGCAAACACATGCATATTGATACTGACCTAAATGGAAACGTAACACTGAAGCAAATTGGTGCATATTGAATACCGAACACAATTAAGCAACATAAGTACATATTGAACTGTTGTACAGTTCTCAATCGGGCTACAAATTTTGCAGTATCAGCCATTACTTGATATAAACCATGCCGTTCACCACGTCGATAAACAAACATGTGCAGCATAGCGGTGGCTGATAGAAATTCATAAAGCTCCTTATCAAACAACCAATATCCTTTAGCACCTAGGACATGTTGCATGTTGTACACCGCCAGCCTCAATTATGGTCCCACAGGCGGTCTTGGAACGCCCAAACACCCTTTGTGGGGATTTTCCCTGTAGGTGTCATTGAAGGGTGACATCTGGCAGAACATCTGTTCACAATACATAATAGTCAGGTCTGTATGTCTGCTGCAGTGTTTCCAGATAGCATAGCATCCTTGTAAATACTGCATAGAGGCGCTTTAAAGCCAACTGTAATTGCTGTACACATCCAGTGGCAGGTTTCACATTAAATTGGTGGCATTCCAATAGGTGCTTTTTAAAATTTCCTGCAAATAAGCATGAATAAATGTACATTATACGCTTTCTGAATATTCATAGGTCAGTTTATGTGGCCACTATACACATTTTCTACAGATAAGGGCTTTATTGGCCACTTTTACTCCCTATGAATAGGCAAATACTCCCAAAAAAATAAAAATGGGGAGTAAAAAATATTCCCAACAAAAATGGAAAACTGACACATCTAAGCATGCCATCCTTCTTTCATCCACATAGCTCCATGGTTCTGTTTGGACCAGTAGTTAACATAAGGCCACAGAAGAAGCTCTACATTATTACTTCCTAGAATGAAGAGGAGAAAGTTTACCTTTTTAATGTGCTTGTATAAATTGGTGTGAAGAAATGTCTTACAAAGCTTTTCTATTCTACAGGTAAAACCTATTTTTACTTTTACTATACTCCCACTGGGAATGGAACTTTTTTTTCTCCCTAAAGGTAATTGTACTCCCAAATGTAAAAATTACGTAGCAACATACCCCCACTTTAAAGTCTTATCTGGAGCTCTGGATATACTTTATCTGCCCATCTGTCAACTGTTTTTCAATTACACTTGTAACACACATCGGAGACCCCCTGTCTAAACAGCTTCATTTTGAAGAGGGGCTTATATGCCACTTGTAAAGTCCAGTGTTTTAGACACACATTGCTTCGCCCCTTTCCTACCCTGTGGTTGGGTTGACTGCTGTATTGCACGCTTCATTTTTACAAGACATTTGGGGCTCAACAAATAGCATTTTATGTATCGATATATCTGTAAAGGGTATGTCATGAACCTCCTGCTGCGCGTAGTCAATTCTATGCCCAGTGTTTTCACCACTATAGCTGTGAAGCCCTGAATGGCTAGTGATTGACTCAGGTCAGAACTGCTGTGTCTGCATAGTCTTTAGCACAATGGGTCTCCATTAGCGAGAGACATGTTTAAACAAGCATATATTGTTTTTTTTTCTTTGGGTGGGGGGTGTTTAATTTGATTTGAACAGCAAACACAAATATTAACTGTCTGCTACAGCTTGGCTCTCCTCGTTACTGTCCTTTTGATCAGGGGCTGAACGCCTCGTTAGGTGTTGAACCCCCCCCCCCAACACCTCGACCAGTTCACCAATGAAAATACAAATGCTTGCTTTAAAAATGTATCCACAGGCTGGCAGGACTGCTGTCCAAGCTCAATAATGCCCCCTCACCTGTTTTTCCCAAGAACGCAAGGGGTCGGGGGCTGCTCTCCGTTACCAGAACTGCATATCCGTGGCGTCGCACTGAGGTAACTTTTAGCTGTTTCTGACTGAATGTTTTGAATACAATCTCCAGCAGACTGCCACATGACAGTGGCAATGAGCGGTGGCTCACTGCTGACAAGAGTGTAGCCATGTTCTCGCTGAGATCCCCAGCTTTACGGGCTGCCATCAAATCCTGAGATTCCTCCATTGCATCAAGACTGCTTCATCCTCTCGTAAACTAGTATGGTGTTGAACTGTAATTGGATTTGCCAGAGCAGTCACCCCCCCATCCCCCTTCCTCGTCGAGCTGTTCATAATTGGTTTCCTTGACCCATGTTGGATGTCCCAATGAAGAGTGCACGTTTTCGAGGCCTACAACAACAGATAAATATCCGTGTTGAAATGCCCATTCCCTAACAGCATCATAGCCTTAGAAAGCCCATTGTTGTGTGCCTATTACACCAACGAGGGTGCTATCGGTTATAATTTATATCAAATCAATCAGGGTTCTTAAAGTGTTTATAATGAAATGGATATACTGTTGTTTTGGGGGACATTGTTTTCAGAGTTCCATTAAATTTATAGTAAATATTGGGGTTCTTATCAATTTTATATAAAATGTATACTTTTTTTTAGGGGTCAGTGTTATGGGCGTGTGGAAAGGGGGGGGTGGTGCAACAGACTCTTGATGAAGGGTATCCCACCTTACTACGCCTACGTTCTTCCTTTAATCCTCGGTCACAGCCATCAATCACTTGAGGCTTGTGTTCTGTGCTCCAACCAATCTTCTGCATTCCCGCCATCATTCTCCCGCTCTATGGCTTTTACCTGTAACACATACACCACTGTTCTTGTGCAAGACATGCTGCTTCTTGAATTCTAATGCTTATATGCCAGTCAAAGACCTTGCAATTCTCATATTCGCTATATTTCTACCTTTGTACTGAAGTGGCAGTTATCACAAAAGATTTTCGCCCGCAAACATTTAATTTCTGCACAGTGCATACACTTGCCAAGACTTCCCTCAAAGTGCACATTTAATTCTGTGCTGCAAAATACAAGAGAGACAATTTCTCATTGTATTTGCAAAAGCATGCCTCCCAAGCCATGGAGTCCCTTAAATCTGTTAACATTGTTGCACATTTTGCAAAGATAATTTACGTTACACTCTTTGCTCAAATGTGTACAGTTCTATGTCAAGACGGAGGCGAGCATTACGCTTCATCTTCTTATTTATTTGCTCTCCAGCAGTTTCAACACAACAAATAAAATGTCCATCTATACGATGGCACAAACACATTTTTTCTTTTTTTTTTCTTTTTCAAAAACTTCATTTCCCATCAGTCTAGGCCCTGAACCCAGTGTCCTGGTCATGTGACCTAGTCCTTCCTCTTCCTGTAAACCTCCTCTTCTTTTCCTGCTCTCCAAAGAGATAAGTACCCTTTCACTTAGCTGCGCATTTCTGTCAGCTTTTTGTCTTGGGTTATCAGTTGTAGCGATGATATATAGCGTTTTGTCACGACCTATCATTAGGGCAGCGCGCAGGAGTCGCGCAGCGTAGGGAGGATTCGACAATCCTTTACTTTAATTAGTTTTTAGCCTGGCCCCGTGCTGCAGTATCAGCACCTCAGGGGCCGGCCTAGGACACCACACTCGCGCCGACAGTGAGGGAGCGAGACCCCCACCTTCGTGAGGGAGGCGCGAGAAACAGAGTTAACGCCCAGCGCGGGCGACGCCGGAGGAGATACGTCTTTTCCCCAGCTCCCCCGCGGAGGCGGGGCTTCGCCGAGGAACAGACCCGTAATCTTTACCGGAGAGCGCTCATTCGAGCGAATTGGTGAACTCAGTGTCTACACTGAAAAAGGTAAAGAAGCTGCTTTGCAGTCAGGTGCAGCCTCTAGATAAAGGAGTGAGAAGTGGACGTGCCCCTACACCTTTTTCAGGTACTATCAGGCACCTACCAGCACGTATCATGGCCGATTTTGAGTGGAGTGAGGAGGAGCAAGAAGCCACGTACTCGGAAGACCTGGCTCAGAGCTTCAAGGACGTGCTGGGTAATTCACTCATAGAGGCAGTGGCTCTAGGAGTCAGACCCCTGCAGGACCGCCTGCTAACTATCGAGACTGTCCTAAGCCAAAAGGACAGAAGCACCGTACCATCGACAAGCACGTCCACCAGGGCCACGCCAGAGAGCCCTCAGGGGTGTACGAAGGCCCGGAAGAGCGCGAACTCTTCTGACCCCCCGGGCCAACCTGAAGGGGCAAATCCAAAGGCCCCGGAGGCATCCGACGCTTTCAATAGGCTCAGAGAAGCCTTTATGGCCAAGTCGGAGGTGCCGAGCCTCATGACCCCCTACCCAGGGGAGGAGAATATGGGAGACACAGGAGAGGAGGCCCCTCGAGAAGAGGAATTCGCAGAATCTCCGACATCCTCGCAGGAGGAGGAAGATAAAGACGGAGACGAAGGGAGCCTGCCGCCTCCGAAAAAGAGACTGAAAAAACTGAATCACCTAGAAGTGGAAACCTCAGACATGTTTCAACCCGAGGAGATTAGGAACCCGAGATCATCGGAATGGGTGCCCTCCCCGAGAGTGGCACGATACATGACGCAGAGGCTGCGCAATGCCTTAGACAAGGAAGTGAGGCAAAGAATGAGGGCGGAATGCCCCAGACCGGAACTCCCAGGGAAGGTAGCAGAAGCGCCAGAATTAGACCCTAAAATGCTAGCGTTTGTGGCAAAATCGAATAGGGACCCTAGGAAAGGGATCGACCGCTCCTGGAGGAGTTGCCAGGAGAAAGTCCTGGATCTAGCAGGCCCATTAGCCAAGATCATGGACCTGGCAGAGAGAGCGAAAGACACAGGCGAAGAAATTGACCCGGATGTATTAGTGAACTGGGCCCAAAGAGCCGTATGCCTATTGGGTAACGCGAACTGCGCCATATCCTCAGAGCGTAGGAGGGGTCTGCTTCTGAAGATAGATCAAAAGCTAGGAGACCTGTCCTCCTACGAAGCAGGAGAGGCCGCGCAAGGACTGCTGTTCGGCGAAACCTTCGGAAAGGAGATGGGGAGGTTCGTAGGGACCTACACCTCATTGGAGAAGGCGCAAGCCTCCATTCGAAAGATCTTTCCCGGAAGGGTTTTTGGAGGGACCGGTCGCTACAGAGGCCGAGCGTCCGGTCGTTATCAGTCAGCCAGAAGGCCTCAATCGAACAGAGCGCAATATTGGGAAGATAAGAAGCCAGACACCTTCTTCCAACCCAGAGGCCGTTTCCCCAGAGGAAGACGAGGCAGAGGACAGGGAAGAGGTCAATACGTTCCCACAGGTGAGAGTATCCGCTTACCCTGCAGTAGGGGGGAGGACAGCGAGGTACTGGGAGAACTGGCGCGCGCTTTCCTGCGACGCTTGGGTGCTTCAGTCAGTCAGAGGCCTAGACATACAATTCACGCAGACCCCAGTCCAATACAGAACCCCCAGGTTGATAGTGACAGCGCGAACAGAAGCAGTCCTGTTGCGAACAGAACTTCAGAGTTTAGCGGAGAAACGGGCCATCGAGCCTTGCGTAGCTCCGAAATTTATAAGCAATATGTTCCTGGTCCACAGGAAAGAGAAAGTGAGGCCAGTAATAAATCTGAAGGACTTGAACGAGTGGGTAGTCTACAACCACTTCAAGATGGAAGGGACCCACCAACTGCGAGACACGCTCAGACAGGGCGACTGGCTCACGAGGATAGACCTGAAGGACGCGTATCTCACGATCCCAGTAGATCAAGAATACCGACCCTTCCTAGCCTTCAACTGGGACGGGCGATTGTGGCAGTTCGCCACGATGCCTTTCGGTCTAGCGTCCGCTCCCTGGGCTTTTACGAAAATGATGAGACCAGTAGCAGCAGCAATCAGAGAGAAGGGCATTCGGATCATCATCTACCTAGACGATATCCTAATAATGGCAAGCAGCGAAGAAGCGCTGCGATATCAGACCAGATGGGTAGCGAATCTATTAACCTCTCTGGGATTCTTAGTGAACCAAGAGAAATCAGAAACCGTGCCAGCCAGGAGGATAGAATTCCTAGGTTTCATTATAGATACCAGATCGGCGACCCTGGAGCTGCCGAACAGGAAGATCAGAGATATTCGAAGGGAGATAAGGACCTGCCTCGCCAGACAGACCACATCGCTGCGAACAATCGCAAGAATTGTGGGCCTGCTGGCGGCGTCAATCCAAGCGATATTCCCAGGGCCTCTTCACTACCGAGCACTCCAGAGGTTGAAAATAAGACACCTACAGCAAGGGCTCGGCTATCACCAGCTAGTCCAGCTAGACCAAGAGGCCCGAACGGAGCTGGAGTGGTGGCTCCAGAACATGGAGGCATGGAACGGCAGAGCCATTTTTGGCGACCGCCCGGACATGGTAATAGAATCGGACGCCAGCAGAGCAGGCTGGGGTGCCCGATGCGGAGAACTGCAAACGGGAGGCAGATGGAGCTCGGAGGAGCTCAAGCTTCACATAAACTGCCTGGAGCTCCTGGCCGGCTCTTTTGCTATCAGAGCCTTCACCAAGGACAGAGTGAACTCTTGTATACTTCTGAAGATGGACAACATCTCAGCAGTCAAATACATAAATCACTTAGGTGGGACGAAGTCCAGATTGCTAGCAGAGATAGCCAAGGACTTCTGGCACTCTTGTCTGGAGTCGGGAACAGCAGTGACGGCAGAATATTTACCAGGAGCCCAGAACGTGGTGGCAGACTGGAACTCCAGACATCTCACAGACACCAGCGACTGGATGCTGCACAGAGCGACATTCCAGCGAATAGAGAAGCTCTGGGGACCGTTTCACGTAGATCTATTCGCGTCCAGACTGAACGCTCAAATGGGCAGGTTTTTCAGCTGGAGGCCGGACCCAGTAGCAGCAGGGACAGATGCTTTTCTGCAAGATTGGAGAGGGCAAACGCTATATGCTTTCCCCCCATTTATAATGATAAGCAGAGTTCTAACAAAAGTCCGCAAGGAGGAAGCCAACCTGATCATAGTAGTACCGATATGGAAGTCCCAAGTCTGGTTTCCAGCGTTAATGGAACTGTTGTCGGACTATCCCCGAGTGTTGCCGCAAGAGGAAGATCTCCTCACGGACCCAGCTGGGTCGTATCACCCTCTGAGAGTGAAGGGGACGATGCCGCTAATGGCGTGCAAGATAGCAGGAGACGTTGGAATCTCCCGGGAATTTCGTCTCAGGCGGCGAGCCTCATCGCAGAGTCATGGGCTCCATCGACTAGAAGGAGCTACGATGCAGCTTGGTACAAGTGGTCAAGATGGTGCAAGGCGAGAGGTTTTCATCCCATTTCGGCCCCTCTAGTAGAGATCGTGAATTTCCTGGCAGAACTCCTGCAGGACGGTAAAGCCTACCGTACGATAGGGGTATATCGATCCGCAATATCGACAGGCCATATGCCTATTGAAGGAGTACCAGTGGGTGAGAACGTGGCAGTAATTAGACTCCTGAAGGGGATAAAATATAGAAAGCCTCCGCAACCGAGGTATAAATCGCTATGGGACGTTACAGTAGTGCTTCGACTATTAGCCGACTGGCCCAGTAATAGGTACCTAACAATGGGAAGACTGTCGGAGAAATTAGCGATGCTTCTATGCATGATCTCCTGCAGGAGAGTGGCAGACGTCAGAGCTTTAGAGGTACACAGATTGATATACGGGCCAGACGGAGTGACTTTTCATCTGGCCAGGAGGACAAAGACAGACTCCTCGTCAATAACGTATCCATATATGCAAGATCATCCTAAATGGTGCGTAGCCGCATGCATAAGAGAATATGTAAATAGAACAGCTGAGCTGAGATCAGCGGGGACAACGCAATTGTTGATAGCGCGCAGGAAACCGCATAAAGGCGTAGCGACAGCCACCATAGCAAGGTGGGTTAGAGAAGTCATGAGTCTAGCAGGGATAGACATGGCAAAGTTTGGAGCACACTCTGTAAGAGGAGCGGGGGCATCCAAAGCACTCCGTCAGGGAGCGACATTGCAAGATATTTTGAAAGCAGCCGATTGGGCGAGTGATAGCACGTTCAGAACGTTTTATTTTAAGCCAATTAATACACTGGCAGAAGCTATGGTAAGAAGCTTTGAACAAGCGTAATGCTCGCCTCCGTCTTGACATAGAATGAAGATTCCCCCTGCTAATAGCGCAGGGAGCTCTTGATTCTATTAAAGACAAGGAGGCGAGCATTAATTTCCCACCCGAGATACACGAGGGAAGAATAAAAGATATGTACGGAGTAAATAACAAGTGCATTTTTTCCTCAGAAATAGGGTGTGTATCCGCCGCCCTAATTTGTACTGTTGTTTTCCCGTCTTAGGAGAAGATCAGAAGAACGGCTGAGTAAGCACGTGAGCTGATCGGGAAGCATCGATCGTGATCGCAAGTTGGAGGCGAGATTTCGTTTCACAGTTCTACAGTTCAAAGACCTCCCGGATCAAGTTGCCAGTTCAGGAGATGTTTTCAATGTTGGTTGGAATACAGTCAAAGAAGAGGAGGTTTACAGGAAGAGGAAGGACTAGGTCACATGACCAGGACACTGGGTTCAGGGCCTAGACTGATGGGAAATGAAGTTTTTGAAAAAGAAAAAAAAAAAAAAAGAAATGTGTTTGTGCCATCGTATAGATGGACATTTTATTTGTTGTGTTGAAACTGCTGGAGAGCAAATAAATAAGAAGATGAAGCGTAATGCTCGCCTCCTTGTCTTTAATAGAATCAAGAGCTCCCTGCGCTATTAGCAGGGGGAATCTTCATTCTTTCTACGTAACTCTCAACATCTGTTGTTCAGCAGAGCACTATTTCACAAATGTACTGTAAAACCATAGAAGACCCATCATTGATGTAGGTCTGTAGTAGTTTACTGGCTTGTTCATGTTGACAATGGCTTTTAAATAAGCCCTCTCTTGGCCTGGCTTCTTCCTTCCTATGCTTACGTTGCCAATATATTCAACATTTCTTCTCAATTCATGCTTGTCGCCAGTGATGTGAGTGACTGGGTGCGTTTTTTTTTCTCTCTTCGCCAGAGAACGTTTTTGGGTTTTATTTCCAAGTTGTTCCCCCTTCACAGGTGCTGCTTGACTTGAACATTGAGACCAATTCAGTCATTTACTTTATTTGAAAGCTCTGTTCTCTGTGGTTAGATGGACCTCTTTTGGTGGGATCGTGTTTCCTAGGCTACGTTTACATAGAGACACGGGCAACTGCCACGTCCACTGTTCCGGATTCACACGGCTGGACCATCTACTGGACACGTGCTCTGAAGTAATGCAGTAAGCGCTCCCTTGGAGTATGATTGTATCAGAGGCATGCAAGCACAATATGCAGCTCACCTCGGAGTGGAAATATGAAATAAAACACCAGTAGTATGTGTAATATATATGTAAAAATGTTATCGGAAGTGAGTGCACAGACTTCTGTCCATGCACAAGCGACGCAGCACACCCAGTTTTTCTGCCTTAAAACATGACTGACGTGTGGGGTATAAGATACTCGCTGACCAGCTACTTTGATGAAGCACTAAGCATGGCTCTGTCTGTTTATTTTATACAGACCATAAGCTGATCAAGCGAGATACAAATAAACACACCAGCACAGTGATCGAAAGACTCCTGGCAACTTATACACCTTAGGATAAGACCATGGGTAGGAAACGTATAGTTTTCTCTAAACATTCAAATAATCTTTTGTAAACCTAACAAAATAATAAGTAATGCTTATGAGTCAAGCACATATACTGAAGGAACTAGACTGAACCTCTGTCTTTATGCTTCTGTCCAGGAGCAAAACAATGTTGCGCCATTAAGAGGAAATCGGGCGCTCGAGTACTTGTGACCTGAAACCACTGCCCTGACAAGCTCCCTACGTTTCATCTGCCTTAACGTAAGGTAGCACCTTTCTGTTGGATTACAAGTTTAAGCAAATAAAACATTTAAATAAGCAAGAGAATTTTGAAACCCATATTTGTCATATTCTTGTGTATTGTAGGTTTTGTGAACAGTGGGGTAGTCATCTGATTTATCCTGCAAATTAAGTGGTTATATGTCCTGAAAATGGCTCTAGTAATCAGATACCATGTTCACGTGGGTAGAGTGTAACGCTGGAGAGCTGAAACACGTGTCTACAATCTGGATAAGAAAGCCGTTGTGGTTACTTGTTCTGTGCTCCTAAAAAGGAAAAAGACACTGCTATAAGACTAGACAAACAAGAGAGGAAAACTAGAAACAGCTTTGTTACATTTCCTCTGTCTAAAAACATGATATAATCACTTGTATACTAACCTCGTGATCACACACATATATTCCTGTGTCCAAAATTGTTGCATCAACAGTTCTATGCAACCACTGTGTATGTTCTTTTTATACTGTGTGAATATGTATAAAAATTGTTTAAGCCACCTCTTAATCAATGTACACTATAAAAACAAATTAGTGACATGAGCCTAGTAGCTTTCACTATTTCTCTTGAGCCTGAAAGCACAAGTAATAGCTGATGGCGTTGGAATCCAGGAATTGAGCATATGTGCTTTTCCAGAGTAAGGGAGGGGTTACCAGTCTCCCACAGATAGTTGCCTCAGGGGGAGCCATACAGATGTTTGCGAGTAAAAATGCATTATTTGTACATGTTATGAAACACTACTATGTTTTCCTATGTAGTTGCACACATTCTTTTCCTGAATGTTATAAAGAAAATAATCAATTGAAATATTGCTCTGAGTTCTGGAATTTCAAATCAGGTAGCGCTTTTTTTTTAGATCATGTTATTCTTACTAAATTTACTCCCTCATGGTAACCGTAAATTATAGAAAATCCTTCCATGTCGGAAAGCCTGTATGTTATGGGTCATTACGATTCCTGTACTGAAAGGTAAGTAGTAACTATTTCTGCGACCACTGTCCTTTTTTGAACTGAAGGCTTCAGTGTTTGATTTGCTTTAGAGTGTCAGTTTCAAATGTATTTATTGAAATTTTGAATAAGAAAACTTAATGGTGACCACCTCCCCTTATATCCAAATACCTGTAGCATCAAGAGGGGAAACCACACTTCTCCAGCATTGGATCTTTCATGGATTCACATGCTGTGAATATTTCCAGTTGTTATGCTGGGAAAACCTAGGTAACTTTAATATAGCGTTTTCCTATGGAGAACTTCGACACTTGGTGTCCTATTGATTTCATTTTGGGTGCTTTAGGCTGCACCAATATGGTGTCAAGTATAAATAAGCCCCGCCCCTGTGGCTTCCTACCATCTCCAAACTGTTGGGATCACCTTGTGTTTTATCTTGAGACTTTGCTCGCTGTTCTTTCTACAAAGCCTTCGCTGCTATGGTGTGATTCCAGGCCCCATCATGTCATCTGTGGGACTGAGGAAATCGTTATTCGTCCATTTGAGTCCTGCGGCCTATGTTTATGAAGGGGACGGTCATGCAGACTGTCTGTACTGCCTGGACCCCAATCACTCTGTGGAGAACTGTGAGATTTGCTAAAGGTTCTCCGAGAAGACGCTTACAGACTGTAACCGGCGGCCGATTTGCTGGTTGAAATCTTCTACTTCTTCGGCAAAGAGGTCTCCTTTGCGAGGGTGCAGTCGGCAGAGCTGACGCCAAAGAAACAGGGCATGCGAACAGGCCCGGGATCTGATTTCGGAAAGGGCGGCGAGACTGCTGTGGCATGGCTGGTGCAGAAAGGCACAGGGTTGGGAGTCCCCGCTACAGGCACGCCTGCCTCGCGGGCTGAGAAGTCGAAGGATTTGACTTGCCGGCTGGAGAAGACTGCAGTGCCGTCGCGCAGGCCCTCGACTTCGGACAAGGAGAAGTCGCAGTCACATTCGTCCTTGTCGACTAAAAAGCTGTCTTCGAAGGACTGGCATCATTCGTTATCGGGCAAAGAGTGTTCCAGACACCATTCCAGCTCTGCGTCCAAGCGGTACTCTTCACTGGCGAAACCCAGGCTGCTGGCTCTATCCCTATTCTGGACCACATGTGGCAGGAAGGCCTTCGCATGATGCACCATCCCTTTGCGGAGCCCGCGGTCAAGACCTGCTTGGAGAAAATGTTTAAACCGCCGGAGTCCACGCCAAAGTACCGTACGTCGCAGCCCACTCCGGAGTCAATGGTGGTGGCGGTGGTGGACAGTTGGAAAGCGCGCAGCCAGCTTAAGTGTGCGACTCTCCCGGACACTGAGGGCCGTAATCTGGATGCTTTGGCAAGAAGGTGCTTATGGTGGGGGCTACGACGGTGAAGGCGGCTAACTCATTGGCCATCATTGTGTGTTACAACAAAGAAATGTAGCACACATTGGCGCTGCTTCTGGACCACCTGCCTGAGCAGCAATGTAAGGAGGCAATGCTTCTGGTTTGTGAAGGGGAGGAAGCCTCCAATCATAGCATTAACGTTATGGTGGACCTGGCGGAATCTGGGTTTAAATGGATAAATAATGGGGTCGTTCTCTGGCGGCAGGCCTGGTTGCGCTGTACCGATTTTTGACCTGAAGTTCAGCACAAGGTAGTAGACTTGCCTTGCGAGGGTGAGCAGCTGTTTGGGGTAGAAGAATGAGAGGCTCTGAAGAATAAGGAGGAGACTAGTGCAGGCCCTGGTGATGCTGAATGGGTCGACGTTCGTTTTGTCCCTTTCACAGAGCCCCTTGGAATGCCAGGTTTGCGGGATCTTGCAACAAAGGCCATGGTCGCTCCAGGTGTTTCGAAGGTCTTTCCAGTCAGAGGAACAAGGACTACCAAAGTCAGCAAAAGAGGGGTTCCTCCTTTCCTAGAGGCTTGCAGTCTAAGCTTCAACAATGACTTCCATATGGGCAGTCAACTGGGAGGGATAGTGGCACATCATGTCGACGAGTGGCGTTTGATTACGACGGACGGATGGGTGCTGGATTCAGTCCAATACAGCCACTCGTTGGAGTTCCAGTGTCCGTAACTCCCTATTCCCCCACTGAAGCTCTCACAGCCGCATCTACAGGTCTTGCGGCAGGCGGTGCATCTAATGCTGCAGAAGGGGGCGATAGAAGAGGTCCCGGTGTCGGAGAGAGGAGAAGGAACCTATTCTCTGTTTTTTGTCATCAAGAAACCGAATGGAAAATGGCGCCCCATTTTAGATCTACAACCACTGAACGAAAATGTGAAATGCCAAAAGTTCAGGATGCTAACGTTGCAGTACATCATACTCATGGTTCAGCCAGGGGAATTTTCGGCGTCATTGGATGTCTAAGATGCTTATTTCCACATCCCAATGCATTGCAAGTTTCTACGGTTTATGGTCGGCGACACGCATTACCAGTTCCGGCTTCTCCCCTTTTGGCCTCAAGTCAGTGCCCAGAACGTTCACCAAGTGCCTGGCTCCGGTGGTGGCTTACCTCCGCAGGGAGGGACATCATGTGTATCCGTACCTGGACGACTGGTTGGTTAGGGGGGTGACTCATCAGCAAATGGCGTAGTCTCTCCGAGCAGCTATGCTCTTGTTGTAGCGTCTGGAATTTGCACTCAACGTCACCAAGTCTTGTCTTGCGCCCTACAGGGACTTGGTTTTTCTGGAAGCACAGTTTCATACACGGCTCAACCTGGTGAAGCCGTCGGACGAAAGGAATAGAGAAACTGTTGTTCATGCCAGGCTCCTTTGGGCCGGGAAAGGCGGTCACGGTCCGCGCCTACATGTATCTTTTGGGCACCATGTCATCTTGCATTACGCTCATCCTCAATTGTCAGCTTTTCATGCGGCCAATGCAGTAGTTTCTCGTCTCAAGATGGTCACAGACACTCTGTACCTGGTCCGACAAAGTTCTCATTTCCCGGGCACTGGTAAATGCCCTGCAGTGGTGGACTCGCTCCAACAACATAGCAAGGGGTATGCCCCTGGTGGAACCAGATTTTCGGTCAACGTTCATAATGGACGCTTCCCAGGTGGGTTGGTTGGTGGGGCGGGCGGGCGGGGGGGGGGGGTTCGCACCTTAGCCAGTGTCGTGTCCAGGGCCTATCGACACTCATGGAGTCTTCACTACACATGAACATTCTGGAGTTGAGGGCAGTACACTGGGCACTGAAGTCTTTTCTGCCCCTCATTTTGACAGACCACCACAATGTTTTATCTGCGCAAACAAGGAGGCAACCATTCACAGCCCTTGTTCCGGGAGGCTCAAGCGGCCTGGCACTGGGCCATCGCTCACGCGGTTCGCCTCATGGCTTACTATTTGCCAGGGGTCCAAAACATTCAGGTGGATGGTGCACAAATGGTGGCGAAGATATTCAAGAAATAGGGGACTGCATCTTGGCAGCTGCAAGGGCACGGTCTACCAATGTGTCTTATGGTTGTAAATGGAGAAGGTTCTGTGTCTGGTGCTCTAAGCAGCCTGACTTGCAATCATTACAGGTTTCGCTGCAGCAACTCCTTCCGTGTCTTCTGCTGTTGGCAAAGGAGGGTGCGGCATTGTCATCCAACAAGGTCCACCTGGCTGCCATCTCCAGCATTCCCCCCCCCCCTTCCTACCTACCTCCTCCCCACCGGCCTAAAAGGTTTTGTCCGGTCTGGAGTCTCAATATGGTACTCTCGGCCCTCATGAAACCACCATTTGAGCTGATTTCCACGGCGGAGATGAAGTGTCTCCCATGGAAGGTTGCTTTTCTAATAGCCATCACGTCTGCCAGGCGGGTTTCTGAACTTCAGGCTCTAGTCATTGACCCGCCATATCTGCGTTTCATGAGGGACAGGTTTCTCTTGTCTACGAATCCTCATTTTATTCCTAAGATTCTGTCGGAGTTTCACAAGAACACTATGATAGCCATGCCCACCTTTTTTCCAAAGGCTACCACTCCTGCGGAGAGTGCGCTGCATTCCTCGGATGTCAAGAGGGTGTTGAAGTTTTATCTCGACAGGACTCAGTCCTTCAGGACTTTGAAGCAACTCTTTGTGGCTTTTGGCCCCTCCGCAGGGGAAAGGCAATTTTGAAGCATAGTTTTTTCCCATTGGGTGTCATCTAAGATTTCCTTCTGCCACGATATGATATAGCATTTGTAATGCGCCTATACACAAGTGTTTCAAGGCGCGACGAGGCAGGGAGGGGGGAACAAGGGGAAGACAGACAACGATCCTACTAGGCCAGGTGTCATTCAGACCGTGCAAGTGCAGGGGGAGGGGGAAGGGAAAAAGTGCAAGGGGAAGGGGAGGGGGGAAGTGCAGTACAAAGTAAGTAGAATAAAAATAATAAATAGGGCCAGCTGGTGGCAAGTGCAAGGTAAGTGCAGACAAGTGCTGGGGAGGGGGGGCTGTAGGGATACAGAGACAGTCCCGCAGTGCAGGGTTTGCCAGGGAGGCAGTGCAAGTGGAGAGTGGCTGGGCCCAGGACCGAGGTCGGTGAGAGTGGCCCAGTTGCAGATTCAGTGCAGTTTCAGTGAAGAATTTAGCAAGGGAGAGAGAAAGCAGAAGCAAAGAGGAAGGATTTGAGGTGCTTCTGGAATCGGAGATGGTTCTCCTCAAGTTTCAGGGAGGCAGGAAGGCTGTTCCAGAGGGAGGCCCCTGCCGCGGAGAGAGATCTACCCCCAGTTCGTTGCTTCGAGAAGCAGCTGACCCTGGGGGAGTTGGAGACGGATGAGCAAAGGGCTCGGGAAGGAAGATGTTTAGGAAGAGAGAGTTGAAGGTATTTAGGCCCCAGGCCCCAGAAGGCCTTGTGGACAATGCAAAGGGTTTTGAACTTAATCCTCGCAGCCACTGGGAGCCAGTGTAGAGATTTCAGTCCTGGAGAGATACGGTTCCTGGGCTTGAGGCCAAGGACAAGTCTCGCAGTTCTGTTCTGGATGAGTTGCAGAGGGCAGAGGGCGGAGAGTGGAGGCAGGCAGATTAAGATAGAGGCTGTTACAGTAGTCCAGCTTCGAGAGAACCATGGCTCGGGAGACAGTGAGCTTCTGGGGGACGGCGAGGAAGGGAAGAATACCTCTGAGGAGGTGCAGCTGGTAGTGTGACTTCTTAGAGACGTCAGATATATGAGGAGAGAAGGGGAGTGTGGAGTCGAAGATGACCCCGAGGTTTTTTGCCTTGCAGGTAGGCGCAGGAAAGGGCCAAGAGAGGCTGGCCAGGGAGCTGCAGGGAAGGAGGGAGTGGGTGTGCCGATGAGTAGAATCTCAGTCTTACTGGCATTAAGGCAGAGGTCATTGGCGGCACACCATTCCTGGATAGCAGACAGACAGTCAGAGATGAGGGAAGGAGAGGAGGAGGCAGAGGGTAGCCTGAAAATGAGCTGGGTATCGTCCGCATAGCACTGAAAGTTGGGGCAGAGAGCGGCGATGCGGTGGGCAAGGAGTGCCAAATACTGGTTGAACAGCCAGGGAGAGAGATTAGATCCCTGAGGAACACCACAGGTGGAGAAAAAGATGTCAGAGAGGAAGGACCCAAGTTGGACCTGGGAGGGTCGATTGGAAAGGAAAGAGGTCAGCCATGCCAGAGCCTGACCAGTGATACCCAGGTTATCACGCAGACGGTTGAGCAGGATGGCATGTTTGACAGTGTCAAAGGCAGAAGAGAGATCGAGCAGAATGAGAACACACGGAGTGTTGGAGTCGAGGTCACGACAAAGCCAGCAAGCCTCTGCACTCTGCTCCCAGGGCCCATTCTATGAGGTCGGCGTCGCTGAGGGCGGGCATTCCGCTCAATGGCATTTGCCAAACTGTGACATGGGCAGTGCCGCATACCTTCACCAGACCCCAGTGCTCCAGATAAGATTTTGAGGTGGGAGTATTTTACTCCCTGTTTTTAAACTTTGAGAGTAAATGTGATTTTAAGAGTAAAAATGACTTTTCTCCTTTGCAAGAGTGAAATGTATGTGACATCCAGCCGACGCAGGCACAAACTGTATGGAAATAATTACCGTACGGCAGCTTTCTGCAATGTGACAGAATACACCTTTCATTATTTCTCAAAGGTCTGGTCATTTGATCTCTCCTGTATATATTTAAATGTTGAAGGTGGCTTGCAATTACATCCATGTAGATAAAAATCAAAAGAAGCCTCCTAGTTTCTTTCAAGTAACCTGACCTTTGCACTGCCCTCTGCTCTAAACCTGTGTGTAAATGTAACCAGGAAAATAATAAAGTTTTTGTATTTGCAAGATTTTCATGCGTAAAAAGGCCTGGTACCCACCTTATCTGGAGGCCTGCCAGACACTACTGTCTGGATTAACAACATGCAGAGGATGTGCAGGTGGGGCTTGCGGTCCTGCAGCGCCTGTTCCAATAAGGTAGGCCCTGCAGCTTCCGGGGTTTTCTGGTGTTTGTTTTTACTTATGTTTTCGGTCATAACTGAAAATGGATGTTGGTCTGTTGTTGGTGCAGGGATATTGTTATACATCTCCAGGTTCTTGTACTTCTATCTAGTCTATTCGCATCGTGTGAATCCGTGAAAGATCCAATGCTGGAGAAGGGAGTCGTTTCTGACCTGTAACTCCATTTCTCCACCGTTGGTATGTTTCATGGATTCACATGTGCCCTCCGGCCGCCCCTTGAGGCAAACATACATTTCGGGGAGATTAAAATCAGAAAAGAAACTGCGGGGGTGCAGCTATTTTTACTGGACACCCTATTGGTGCAGCCTAAAGCACCCAAAAGGATGTTGATAGGATACTAAGTGTCAATGTTTTCCATAGGAAAACGCTATTTTAAAGTTACTAAGGTTATCCCAGCGTGAAGATTGGGATCACAGCATGTGAATCCACAAAAGATACGAACGCTGGATGAGTTACAGGTAAGAAACTACTCCTTTAGAAAGCAATAGCATTTTTGCTTCCAGTGATGAGAAATGTTAGCCTGCAAAGGAAGTGGAAATATTTGTTTCGTTTGCTGTGAAATTATCTTGCAAATGCTCTAGCTTTGTGTATAAATCTAGCTATGCAAGCTAGCCACTAAATTACATTTTTCTCTCCAAAATAAACCATACATTTCTACTTTTATGAGCAAGCCAAGTTACACAGAACACATTTTATGTTCTTAAATGTGTGAAGGGAATTCACACCTGTAAAGCAACGGGTGCTTAAAATAAGTATTGGGGCTGTGTCCTGGACATGGATCAATGGAGACATAACTTTCTGATGAGCTGCTGGAGTCCTCCCCCCATGCATGAAGCGGGTGGGCTCTAGGGGGGGAATCTGCTGATCATGTGGAGCAGTCCAACTGAGGATGAGATCTATCGGTCACCCTTAAGGTCGGACTCCGAGGAGGGAATCTCATCCTGTCAGCACTATAGAGCTTCTGGATACCTCATGGATGAGGGTGCAACTGGGTGCTGCAGAGCGTGGAGTGAAGGCATGCTTCGCTCTTCTTCCAGGGACTAACTAGATGGCGATTCCCTGCAGTGCGCATGCTGCCATGGAGTGGCAATATGTGGAGAAGCGGCTGTAAGAGACCTGCTGCACTTCAATATTGGCTTGGAGGTAGGTGTATCTAATCCCACGTGCCTTCCCTGCAGCGTATAGCTCTGAGAACCCATGCAGTAGGTCTGGGGTAATCCCACTGTGGAGCAATCGGATTATGTGAATCCTGGAATGCGGGGGAGGTTCCTCCCTCCTTCTATGCTTGGCAATGCACCCCAGCTAGTTGCCTTGAAATATTCCTGATTTTAATGTTAAGTTGAGCATCTGGTTCTTTAAAGATATTTTTCTAACGTTGCATCCGGTGCATGCACTTTTATCAGGTTTATTACCTAATGAGTTCCCCTTTTGGGTCCTTGAGTGCTTTCTTTCTGATTTCTACCAAATTCGCACACATGCCTATACCCTATCTACAGTCAAATTCTATGCAATGCTTGTGTGGTGCATCAAGTCTGCCTGCCCAAGTCCCACATTGAAAGACTGGCTGGATGTTTGGCTGGCGGGGGAGGATGGGTGTGTGGGGGTACCTATGTGGTCATTGATGATACCCTGATCTCAAGCTACTCCAATGGTCTTGCTGGTAATAACATTGACGAGGCAATACTCAATACCAGTCATCAGAGCCTTTGCTAGCTTGGCAAGATTAACCAAACCGATCGTCCCCCACACTTAGTTTGTGGCCTCCATTTCCCCCCCACCCCCCCAATTCTCTAAAATAATGAGTAACCTTAAGCTCATTTTAGTAAAGTTTCAGGGGCACAATTCCCCCTTGAAACAAGTGTGTTCTCACTAAACTTCAACTAGTAGCTGATATCGCCCTTCTACAGTAGAATCCTCCCTTTGGGTCAGATTGTTAATCCTATTCCCGTCCCCTGCCCTCCATACTTTATGGGCGTCTCTGCATAGGGATGGGACAGAAACCTTTTTGCACTTTAAGTGCATGTTCCCTTCACATTTAAAGTGTGCGGAGGCATGCTTCCTGGCTGTTCCAATGCTCAGCTTGCCTTGCCCTCTGTTCCACTCTGATGGGATCTCACCTTTATTGCTTGCACTCATAGAATGTTCTATTTGTATTCACTTCACCAGCCTCTGGTGTAGCGAGCTTCAGCAGGTGTGCATCCTGCAATGGAACCTTTCCAGCCGCGGATCCCCACGCGCTCTGTCTGCAGTGTATGTGCTCCGACCACCTGTGGGGTGGCTGTGTATTGTCCAATGCTTTAATTCTGCAGCCACTTAACTGATTGACCAGATGAGTGGCTGCCTATGGACCACCTGAAGCACTCCATTTGATGAAAAACCTGATACGGTAAATACCTTGTTTTCCAAAGCACCCCATAAGAGGGCACTCCTTTCTGATGAGTTCACCAAGTCGGAGGGGGTCTAACAGATCCTGTTACTGGTTCTTGTTCCAAGGCTCTTAGTGCTAATGGCTCATGAGATGAGGGGCTTCAAAGCTCTAACACCGGGTTGTCTTCTGAGGGACAGCCCTGCTCTACTACCAGACCCAAGTCTGAGGGGGTGCCTACACGCACTCAGATTACCAGCCCGGAAGGCGCCAAGCCTTCCAGTTCCATACCAGAGGTCTTCACTAGCACCAAGGACACTCTCGATGGCTGCAAGGGGCCTATTCCACAAGGCTGTGCAAAGAACAGTTTCACATGTATTCCTGTGGAGATTACAACAAACAAGATGGCGTTCAAACCCCTGGCCTACAGGGACAAGAAGGCACCGAGCCGAGATGGCTCCTCCAGAAGGGTAGAAGAGACACATTCTTCATGTGGATCCTCACTGTCTGAAATGACACGGCCAGGTCAAGGCAAGACTTCACCCCCAGGGTTAAATGGTCCTCCGATGAGATGCAATGGTGCACAAACCTACCCCTCCTCCACGTCTCTACGTTACTCAGAGGCTGGGTGCATGCAGCCAAGGCAGGCCTCCAACTGCCTTGTAAATGCAACGGTGGCCCCACAAGCCACCTCATAGGCAGTCTGCGAGGAAAAATGTTTTGACTTCATGGGGTCAATGAAATCCCAATAGTCAAACAAGTTTATTCGGATTTAAAAGGGCCATCAAACACCATAACATTTATACAAACAACCCAAACATTACAATAGAAGATGGGAATAAAAATAAAAGAATAATAAGAGATGATGCTATCGAATCCTCCAATGTAACCATTTGCACCTCCAGTGCCTATTCCACCGATGAGTAAAACACTCGGTTCAGCAGATAACTATACCAGTGGTACCATTAACTACTCCTAGTCTTCCACCTACAGTACAAGCCCTGCTCCTAGCATACTGCCTGCAGTACCACGGCCCCAGTGACTCCTCTTGATGTGCCTCAACCTCTCATAACATCGCCTCCTACACTAGGGACTGATTTACAATCTAGAGTGGTTAAAAAACAGATGGTCAGAGGAACATGACCTTGAACTGTCAGCATCTGCCAAGTTATTCCGTGACGGGATGGACTTGCAAAATGTATGTGAGTTCTGGGCAATGTCTCAACATTGAGGGCTTCCAGTACATCTGGCACCGCTCTACAAAAGATGTGGCAATGCTTGCAAAAAAGGGATGGCTCCAACCTCATTCTGCACATCCAGTCAACAAGAGGGTAGATGCTAAACCATCTTGCTATCTGCCCACCCGTAGCCTCATTCTTCTGTGATAGCTGAGGCCTCCATGTATGCTAAACCGGCTTCAGCTGGAACAGTGTCCGGGTCCTCCTCAGCAGCACACCTCTCAGTGGAGGAAAAAGTCTGAGAATCCTTTATCGAAAAGGTTTACCTTAATGCCTGCTTACATTTACGACAAGCCAATGCGGATGCATTATTGGCTGCCGCTAACCAGAAATTTTGGAGGGAGATATCAGAATTTTTAACAGATCCTCCTACCCACAAGCAGCCTTCAAAGCGGGCCTATCTGAAGCAAGGGTAATAGCCCAATACCTTCATGGAATCTTCGTTGCAACGCACATGCTGCAAGCAGAGATTTATGTATAGCAACAGCGTGCATCTTGTATGGTGTGGATGCACGCTACTAAGTTTAATGCAGACGCATAAGACCATACTTAACGTTTGAAGAAACTGTTTTGTTCCACTCATCTACAGATGAAGAACTTACTAAAAAGGTGAGTTCTTAAACTGACAAATCATTAGCTATTTAGCTAACCCTACTCCCAAGAGTTTTGGGCAGGTGCATAGAACAGACCAAAGACCCAAGTCATTCAGGGTTTTTTTTAGAGGCTTCCAAGAAGAGGGCTAGGCAACTGGACTGGTCTCCCAGCCTCCACAAGTGCAAATGGCATACAACGCAGAGTTTTCTTCCCTGTCCCCCCTCAGCGTACCAGCCTCTGTGGCAAAGAAACAATGAGGGCAGCGTCCAGTTCCACAGCTCCCTAGGTTGGGGGCAGACTGTCCCCCCACAGTCCACACAGGATCAAAGTGTCTGAAGATTTGATGCCAATCTGTAGTTTCAACTTGTTTTAGTCTGCGGATCTCCCACTCTTCACCGCCTCTCCTTCAGAAAGGATCAGCAGCACTATTGGCAGAGATTGCTGGGCTCAGGGGTTTACTCCACGATCTTTGCCATTTAGAAGAAGAACCATGCTGGCCTGAGGGTAGTGTTGGACCATCATTCTTCACCCTTTTCCCTCCATTCGAAAAATTCTAGTTGGTGACATGTGCAGATAACGGAAGCTCTCTGTGAGGGAGACTGGATGTGCTCCCTGGACCTGAAGGATGCATACTTGCAGGTACCCCATATAGCAACCACACACCATTTTTTTTAAGATTCACGGTCATGGGACTCCACTTTTAGTGCCAAGTCTTACTGTTTGGCTTAAGCTCAGCTCCCCATGTATTGCTCAACGTGGTGGCAGTAGCTCTCTGTGCCAATGGTTGGCACGTCCATGCCTGACTGGAGGATTGGCTTGTCGGGGTCAGCTCCCCAAAGGAAGCACAGGAGATGATGCTGTATCTCATGAACATACTCTTCAATCTGTGGGTTTTCAATCAACCTAAACAAGTTGGATCTCATTCCATCCCAGTCTTTACTTTTCCGTGGAACCAGATGGGACACTGGGAGACACAAGATTTTTCCGACTGTCCAGGGCTTTCGGAAAACAGTTGGTCAACAAACGGACAACTTTGGCCAAGTGGTACCAACATTTTTTGGGGCTCATGGTGGCAGGTATTCGTCCAGTAACCTGTGCCAGACTCTGAATGAGGATATTTCTGTTGCATCTAGCAATGTCATGGAATCAAGAATGGGGATCCAATTAGACAGCATCTCCATACCACAAGAGTTGACTCAGGGTCTTCAGTGGTGGAGCACAGAAGCAAAGTTGATGAAGGTGGGTGCCTTTTGTTCAGCCAGAAGCCTCCGTTATCACAACACTCGTTCTTGGAGGGCTGGGGAGTCACCCTGGATAGTTTATTGATCCACAGATTAAGGTCAACACAGGATAGAGGGCAACACATGAACTTACTAGAGCTCAATACGATAGGACTGGCATGTAAAGCCTTCCTACCACTCATCAGGTACATGGTGGTCCTCATCAGAACAACAAGTTCCACGTCCATGGTCTATGTGCACAAGTGGGATGGGACACAGTCTCCTCTGCTATGCAGATTAGCTATAAAGATTTGGGATTGTGCTTCTGCCCATAAACTTCAATTGTCAGCCATACACATTCTGAATTTGGAAGCAGACAGGCTGAGCAGGCTAGGAGTGGGGAATTAAGAATTGGGAAATATGTCCAAAAGCCCTTTTCCCACTGTTTGAATCTTGGGGTCACCTGAGTGTGAACCTTTTTGCCACTAAGGAGAACTCGAAATGTCACCACTTCGCTTCATGGATGGTTAGTCTCTAGGGGATGTGTTCCACATTTTATTTAACACCCTGTGGCTCTATACATTCCCTCTAACCCCTCTAATTCAGAGGGTCTTCTGCAAGTTCAGGAAATCAACACGGTGAATCATGATCCTAGTGGTACCTCAGTGGCCATCCAGGATGGGGTACTCTGATCTGATCCACATGGTCATTCAGGGTCTAGTTCCTCTGCGTGCAATGGGCCCTCACCTGCTGATTCAGCAGGGAGGGGGGGGGGGTAATGGTCCACCCAGCATTGGAAGCGCTAGCCCTTGCGATTTGGTACCTCAGCAAGTAACACGTTGGCATCTGGAACTATCCAATCAAAATTTGGAAATAATCCAACAGGCAAAGAATTCAACCATGAGCCAATTCAATTGCAAATGGTCATGTTTTTACTTCTGGGTGAAGGACCGCAATGTGGATCCGGTCACGTGCTCGCTAGCTCAGGTATTCTCCTCAGCGTACTTTGCGCAATCTCGGGGGGGTAGAAACGGACACAAGCCACACCTAATTAGCTGCCATAGGAGTTTACAGGACTTCAGACACCATGTTCTTCACAATGGCTAATCCGGTCGTCAAATGACATTTGCAGGGTTTATCAAGGCTATACCCTCCCCTCAAACTGTCGGCTTGGGACCTGATTGTTGTTCTAGCAGCGTTATTTCATACGTTTTTGAGCCTACGGCCTCCACATATATAAAGTGGGCGACCCTAAAAATGGCACTGTTAGTTGGGACTAACATCATCATGCAGGATTAGTGAAATTCAGGCACTAGGGGCCTCCGATCCCTACACAGTGTTCCACAAAGACATGGTAGTTCTTCAAACTCATCCAAAAATAATATTAATTCTTCCATGTAAATGAGATTATCCTACCAATCTTCTTCCCAGATCCTCAATTGGATGCTGAAAAAGCAATGCACTGTTTGGTCTTCAGAAGAACTCTTCTATCTCAGCAGGACTAAGCCCTTCTGTAAATCAGATACTTTTCTCGTTACTTTTGGTGGTACTTCTCCAGGCAGTCCAGCATCAATGGCTAGATGGATGGTGGCTGCTATTACAGAATCTTACAGTTTGCAGAATAAACCGTGCCCGGCAATCATTCTTGTCCATGCTGTCGGAACAAAAGCTTCTGCTGTGGCGTTTCAGGGGCAAGTACCCTGGGATGTTATGAGCAAAGCAGCTACTTAGACCTCACCTCTGGCATTTTCAAAACATTATTGTTTAGATGTTCGTGCCAGATCTGCGGCCAAGTATTTTTGAGGAATTTATTTGCTCAATAAAAAGTAGCTATTCCTCCTCCCACATGGTTAGGTTTGTTGCAGTTACCCATACAGTATGGAGGAAAGGGGATGGGAAGTAGGAGTAATACAAAAATACTGTAGTAACTAATGTGCTCTAGTCCCTTTTCCTCCATACAACCCACCTTCTTCCCTCCATCCCCATAGTTTAGGCTGTGACTTCTCGTTGATACGTAAAAGGAAGACTGAGATGTGGTGCACGAGGGTGATGCTAGCTGAGTGTAGTCACACTCAGGGCCACGCCTTAAATGTACCATTCTGGTACCGTCCTTATGCAACAACACCCATAGAGTATGGCGGAACAGGGACTAAGAGTACGTTGGTCACCACGGTGAGTAACATTTTATTTCTGCCTTATGTGTAGATGGTTCCCACACCAATGTTTGCATCTACTGTTTATAATAAGGGGAGAATTTCCATTTTGATTAGCAAGAAATATTTTAAGATGTTTCACTCGGTTAAAAAGGATCAGTGCTGATTCTCCAGGAACTAACCTTCAGTGTGGGGAGACATTTGGGTCCATCTCCAATTTATTACCTAATGATCAACAAGTAATTTGTTTTCCAGTATCTTCCCCCGTATAGACCAGTTACAAAAAGGGAAAATAATTATATGGGGTTGGGGGATACCTATTTGGGTGTTATATTTAGATATGAATACATACAACCTACCTATGAATCTCACCCCTCCAAACACCCACCACCAGATTCCCTTTGAAAAGCCATCTATGACTTACACCTGGTGGACATCTAGCGACACCTACACCGCACTACCAGGTACTACACATACCAGTCACACATGCATCAAAGCCTTTCCAGGCTTGATTACATTTTAGTATCTGCCACTTGTGGTATGTGCTCTATACGCCTCCATTGAACTTGCATCAGTTTCTGATCCTGTGCCAATTACATTGCCGCTGGACCTGGTGGGACAACACACCTTTAAATGCTTTCAATGGCGTGCAAATGATTCTCTTTTGTGATCCAGTTCTCCTGGCCTCTTTAAGCTCTAGAACACAGCAACAATGCTACTTGATGATACTTCATTTATAAACTGAAAACCCCTCGGGCATGGAATGCTATAGATGAGCTTCAAGATTTTGATGGTCAAATTTAGTATTTGGTTGCTGCTGAACTGAAAATACTACCCCAATTTATTTTCAGCAGACCAGGTCGATGACACCTTGAAAAGTAATGTTTTGTTTTCTCCCATCTCTTTCAACTCGTGCCTATAACTCCAGAGGAAGTCTCTCAGGTGATAGTCTTTTTATCATCCGGTCTATGGGGCTGGACTTTCTCTACATCCTCAAACAATTGTCTACTATTCTCACCCTGTATTTAGTTGGGCTTCTTAACACCTTCTGAGCCATTGGGGCCATAGCGCCAACAATGGGGGAATCGACCTCAACACTGATGGCAAAACCAGGCAAAGATCGTACACGTTGTGAATCCTATGGGCTTCTTGCCATAAAATATTATAAAGTCGCTTAGCAACAATTCTTCGTGATCTGATACATGTTGACCAGACAGGGTTCATTCCAGGAGGCCAGACCAATGACAATACCTGCACAGTGATAGATATCATAACTTATGCCAATCAACATAAGTCACTTATTAATGGATGTCAAAAAAGCCATTTGATTGCATAAACTTGGGTTATTTGTGTTTTTGGCTTGGACCCAAATGTATTACTTTTTGTAGAGGCAGAGCCAAGTACCCCCTTCCAAAGCTCCTCCCCAATGCTGCCTATATGTTGGGATCCAGAGTGTGAGACACGTGCACTGCCAGTGAGAATACGTATACCAAAGAGAATCCTGGAAGATTCCCATTGAGAAAACACATGAATACACAACCGTATGATGGCCGTTTGCATGAAATCCATGAGAAAATGTGAAAACTGAGCACAAGAGAAGATTGGTGTGAGGAACAGAGTTGATGCTCCCAGAAGAGATGCAGAGACGAGAGAACATAAATATTCTATAGGCTCTAAAGAGGAGGTGTCAAAGATGAGAAACGTTTCTGGCTTGAGATGAAGCTCCTCATCCTTACAGAAATAATGAAGTCATCAAGTCATTTTACAATTGTACAGATGCAGTAATGCAAGTAGACAAAGTATTCTTAAAGGCTGGCTATAGGAAATAAATGTAAGGACTATGGACGATTCCACAACGCACTTTAGCAGAGCTGGATCCAGTGAAAAGAAAGGTTTTCAGTGTGTCACAGTTAGAAATGGAAAACTTAACCATGGAGGTGAATTCAAGAAAGAACTTGGCTGGCTCAACACCAAGATGCCAAGGCCACAGTGAGCCTGAATGTTCATACAGTAGTTACAAGACATGAGACAAGAACAAACTCTAGTCTTAGGTAAGGAGTGGGAACATTGAAGACATCATAGGTTTCTCATTTAATAGTATTTAAAATACAGAAAGACTCGATAACATGGGCTGCAGTCAAGTGGTCAGATGAAAATGGACACTAAGACGAGCTGTATCGAAACCAAGAAGACAGAGTATGCTATACTCCCTCATAGTCTCAAGCACAGCGAACCTTTCCACGGCCAAGTTAAAAGCCTTAATTGACGGGCAGGAGGCAAGTGTGATGATAGATGACAGGCTAATTGGTGGGAAGCTATGGTTATGACCAGCCCGCCAGCACCGGATCTCAGCCTGCATGCTGCTTGCGTATGTGGAATATTACAGGCGAGTACAGGGGTGCCAACTAATTATAGAGTGCCATGTAATAGAGAGCCCTATAGTTTGTATAACCAATGGGACGTGTATTTGATGACGTTCTTAGAAACCTGTACTACAGGAGGGCTTAATAGCCCCACCTGATGTTAGAGACCCAATCGCCTTCTCTGACAAGTATGGAACGTATACCTAGATGTTCCCTGTAAGCCTATCACTTTCCCAAGTAGGTTTTTGTAGGTTGACATCAATGATGACAAGTTTTTAGTACATAACCTGCTTTTTTAATGAAATATTTGAGTGTGAAGATCGAGCGAGTTCGTTGATGTTCGTTGTAACTCCCTGTTTTAGATAATTGATATTAAAACAGACGCACTTTGCCAACTTCCTGAGTCAGTCTGATTATTCATGTTTGAGTATATTTTGCATCTCCTTCCATCTCAAAGTATTGCTGCCTCGTCTTAATGGGCTGGGTCGGTCACCCCATTTCATGTGGTAGCAGAGCTGATGGTGTAAAAATCATCAATCTAGTAAGCTTTGGGGTCCCGGAAATATCGGACGTCCTCCCTCATTTAGCCGGAAGAACATGAAGCTCCCTGTAGCTAGCGGCCATTAGTTTACAAAAACCTTGCAAGTACAGGTGGGGCATGTCCCTCGTTTTTAAGCGAAATCCCCTCCTGACTTCTACAGGAAGCTGAGCGGACTAAAGATTGAAGCGGCTGGTTGATGAGGAGGTGATCCCGAGGGACGGAAGTTGAAAACACGAATGATGAGTAGGCTGAGTGAGGTGGCAAACTGAATAAACACTGAGTGAGGCAGAGTGATAACGGGGAAATAGTAATGGAGGGTTGGTTGGAGTATTTCATTTTTTGAGTTAAGACTAAGAGCGTCATAGTTTAAGGAATATAGACGAGGAGCGATCTATATGATGAGCCCTTTATCCTATGTCAAGGGTGTTAAGAAGGAACTTGTCCTAAATTCTAAGTGGACGTGACTAGGTTACGAACAACCAAGGATTGTTAAAGAGGAAAGTTCATACTCCATCAGAGTCAGTTTAGGGGCAGAAATAGTCATGAGGAGTGCTGACGGAGATATATGTGGGCCGGCCAGTCTGTCAGTATTGTCTGTTTGTCTGTATAGTGTATATGGTAAAGAAATTAAATATTGAAAAAACAAGGAAGAAATAGACTGCTGGAAAAATGAGAGATTTTAAATTTAATTATTTATAGTCGACCAATGGTGTTTTTTGAATACGCAGACTGAAATAAAAGTGAGATGTTTGGAGCTGCGACAATTGGTGCACACTCATTGTATTCTTTTTCTGGAAATCATTTATTTGTGTGAAATAACGGTAAATTGTGACAGTCAATTGTGACTAAGTCATGATGGAGGATATTACTCCGCTTATACACTTGTGCAGACAGCTGCCAAAACACACACCCAAGCTCAAACAGTACAGTGCAGAATGGGTTAAGGGTACGGCAGATAAAATGTTCATGTCATGGCCACAAGGGGATCACTGTTCAAAGCAGTTTTGCAACATGTGATGACATACTTGCACGCAGCATATACGGGCAAAAAGCTAGAAAAAAGGTTAGTGAGCTTATAGCTCTGGAAGATGTACCAGGAAGAGCGGGAAGACCGGCCTCCTGAGGACTGGATGCTTAACCAGTGCAAAGAGGGGGGTGAAGAGCCTTCTGCTCCCCCTACCGCACCTGAACTAAATGGTGATAGTATGAAAGATGAAGGATTATATCCTTTAAGAGAGCTTAGGGCAGTGACAGGGTATAGTAACCCAACGTATAAGTCGCCTGCATGTAACTGGACAAGGAGAGAAGTGATCGACCAGGTATGTCTCTAGACATAGAGAGAGAAATAAAAAGATGGAAAGAAGAGAAAGATAAAGCCGACGAGGTAGCGCTCGTACCGAACAAAAGGATGGGTGCTCAGATATTGCTCCAACTTGATGCAAAGAGCATTGAGGAAGTAAGACAAAAAGGTCAGGATGAGCAAGATAAAGATAGAGAAAGAGAGAAACGGTTGAAAGAAGACAAGGCCAAAAGAAAGAGTAGACAGACGGGAACAGCTGTATCATGACATGAGGACCAAAAGTGAATCAAAGGGTAAGGGAAAAAATGATTGATTTGGAAGTACACAGTCGCAAAGCAAAGAGGGAGGTTTGTTTAGCCTCGAGCATAGAGCCTTGTTTTTGGAAAAGCTGACTCTGAATAGAGACGAAAAAGAGGGAAGCCACGCTAGTTGGGGACAAGATATGTCAGACGAAGACAGGGAAACCTTCTGTGGGGAGGAGAGAGCTAATGCATCTGGTCGTGAAGGGTGTTCTCCTACAAACAGGGAAGTGAGATTGTCAGATCTGGACCTACCTAAATCCAGAGCCTGTGGCATGGCCTGATCGACCTACAGGGCGATCCCATAGTGTGAGGGGGGGGACTCGCCACCTTATGGGGGCAGTCTACGGTTATTACCGGGAAGAAGACAGTGTGGAACCATTGTCCCTGCCATGAACAGGCAGACGATGGGGGATGAATGCGATTTTGGGATCTCACAGTTCCCATTGTTCGAGAAAGGAGGGGTCAGACCACAGTATATACCATGGCCCCAAATGGATAAGGATAATTTAAGGTGTAAACTCCCGAGTCTGATGTCGGGGGCTGTAAAATTGATCTATGAATTGGAGAAAATGATGGGAGGAAACTCGCTAGCTATAGGGGACATTAAGGGTCTTCTAGCAGCTATACCTGGGGAGAGAGCTGATGACATTTGTTCGAGACCAGGATACGCAGGTGTCACTGCTCAAAACACCGCTCCTTATGGAACACCTTTTAATAATTGTAGAGCTGCAGTCTGGAAAGCGCTTCGAGTACAGTATTCGGATACGCCGATATGGGCACTATAATGGCACGTGAGATGCAGGAAGGGGAGGATCCCCTGATTTATATTCAGAATTTCCAAGAGCAGTGGAGCTTGGAAACGTGGGAGCCTTGGGGAAAATCTATACCTGTATTCTATCATATATTATGTCGAGTGCTGCCAGACAAAGTGCAGAGACAGCTCAAGAAACTGGTGGGTATAGAGGCAAAACCATGGCCAGAAATACAGTTAACAATAGCGCATCATTGCCGATTGTTGCAGGAGAAAAGTCAAAAGAAAGAAGAAGGTAGGAAGCTTGAGAAGGCTAAGTTGGTACAGAAAGAGTTATCGAAGTATGCTATAGAAGGGGCAATGTTGACTAGTGGAGAAGGGCAGGGATCACAGCAAACAGTGGGTATGCTGCAAGTGAATAACTAACGGCAGTTTGATCAAGTAGGGAATGGATTTGTACCACGAGGTAGAGGAAACTTCCGGGGAAGAGAAGGCTTTCAGAATAATTGAGGGAACTTCCAGAGTAACCAAGGAGGGTTTCATCTTGTGCAGAACGATAATCATGGCATGCAGGAAGGACAAACTAGAAGGCTCCCTCCTGTATGTTGGACATGTGGAATGACAGGGCATATAGCACGAACATGTGGGAGCCAATGGTATGCGCAGAATGGGCAGTTCTCAAGAGGGGGAGGACCGCTTTTCCGACTGTATATAGCACACAAAATAGGGATGGGTTTGCCGAAGATCAAATGGTGTATCAAGCACAAGCGCTGAGAATGCAACAGGCTTTGCAACCACAGGAAGCACCATTGAGTCCGCCACAAGGACAGTGGCAGCATGCACCCATGCCGATACATCAGAGCGCAAACACAGGACAGTTACTGACTCCTAGGCTAGGGGGTGTCACTGTCGAGGGTGGGAATCTTTTCACGGGCACAGGGATAAGCATGGACCCACAACAGGACAACTCACTGGGTGATTTGATATGTTCAGTACTATCAGTAACGCCAAATCTTCAAGAGGAACCAAGGGTTGACATTTTACTGATGAAGGCATAGTGTGTTCAACACCAGGAAAACATTATTTAAATGTGAGCAAATTAATTATGGCATTTACAGGACAAATAGCCATACGAGGAGTACCGTTCGAACCAGAGGTGTTTCATTATGGGGTATGCATTTTGTTAACATGGCTGCCTGGTTTGGTAGGTAATACTATGAGAATACCTGATGAAATTCTCTTTAGGCCAGAAATTCTCATGGACAAAGAGGGGGGCGACATATTTTTCCCCTGAGAGCTGCAAGCAGCTGTAGTACGAGGGGTTTTGGCTATGCTCGTAGTAGACAATGGCAGATCATGGAGCACAGTAATTGCTATCGGAGAAGGTTTTAGATTAGCTGAAGTTACTGATGAGGATCAGTGGTCGAAGTGTACGAAAAGAAGTAGTGGAACTATGTTCCCTGCTGACCTGCCCCCAATCCCCTCAAATCCTATCCCCACTTCCCCTCCACACACAATACAAACCCCCAAACACTTGCACCTGTTGTTTAAGGGAACGTTCAGTGCATAGCACTGAAAGTGCAAGTTTCAACTTCTTCCTACACTTTAATTTTAAAACGAAACCCTTCCGGAACGGTTTCTTTTTAAAATAAAAGTATAGGAGCTGTAAAACGTAATTTAAAAAAGTAGAGGAGCACCGCTCCCGACCTCTCCCGCTCACTTCGACCACTGATGAGGACATGTTTAAAGATGAGCCATCTGATTACGAAGTTCGACATGAGCATTACATATTGGGTTAGGGCAGAAAGACGTGAGCTTCCACAGAGAATGATGATAGTGTGACAGCGTCCTGCAGTTTTTGAGGAAGACATGGCGAAAGTGCCAGTCTCTTTGTGGACTATGGGCCCTTATGACGTAGGCCTATTGAAGGGGGTTTGAGAAGTTCAGATTAAACTGAAGCCAGGAGCAATTTGACCTCAAGTGTGACAGTATCCCATGTCACGAGAGGCAGACAAGGGTATTTTTAAGACAATATTCGCCATGATGGATCAAGGCATTTTAGTGACGTCAGAGTCACCATGCAATACTGCACTGTATCCTGTCAAAAAATCGAAGGGGGGGTTGTGGCATTTAATCCAGGACTTGTGCCCGATTAACCAGATTGTAGAGGCACAGTTTCCTCTAGTTCCTAATCCAGCAATGATCTTATGTAGCAACCCTGTTGAGGCACGATATTTCACTGTGATTGACTTGAAAAATTGTTTTTCTCAATCCCATTGCATAAAGATGGGCCTTGTTACCTTGAGGTCAGTGGCGGTATCTCTCCATATAACATTATCTTGGCCTGTATTCCCAAGATTAGTGACTCAACAAGTTCTGTGAGTCTTAATAAGGAAAGTGTTGTAAGAGATGACAGAATTCTATCTTCTAAGGGCCGCAAAAGAAAAGAACTTGCGGCTCTGAGGAAAGATGGATTAACACCCTGTGAATATGGGAAACTCAAACGTGCGATTATCTTGAGGCATAAGAACTATGTTAAATCCCTTAGGATGGACGTGTACTCGCTCTGCCATCAAAATATGTTGGAGTCTCTGTGCAAGGTTTAAGATGGATACTTTTGGTCCACAATGAACCGGCTGTTGGGGAATGTTAAAGGGAGCAGGGATTGCCCAATAGAGTCGGCTTCTTGTGTTTCCTTTTATACTAAGAAATATGCTTTACCAGATGCTTTTGGAGCTTTTGATGACTATGATTTGGGCTCTCCTGTGAAGGGACTTTGTAATTGGAACAAGAAGGATATAGCTTGGGCGATTGCCAGACTTAAATCATCTAGGGCCCATGGTCCTGATGGCATTCCCCACCTTTGTTCTTAAAGAAGATCCTGGAACCTGGGTCGAGCTCCTAAAATCTATGATGACCATATCTTTCTGTCTCATACGGTGCCTGCTTCCTGGTCTAAGTCTATCATAGTACCTATTTTTAAAAAGGGCGACAAACTTGATTTGTCCAACTATCGTCCTATAACTTTAATGGATGCCACTAGTAAGGTTTTTTCTATTCTGCTGTTAAGGCACCTTAACTGTGTTATTAGGGAACTTAACCTTCTAAGTAGGTTTCAAGTCGGGTTCGGAGCTGAGCTTGGCACTTCATTGAATGCATCTATTCTTTCTCACCTTAGGCATTATGTTCACCATTCCAATGTTGGGGATGTCTTTCTGACCTCGTTGGACACGACTAGTGCCTTCGATGGGGTGATTAGATCTAGGCTCTGGCATAAAATGCTTTCCTTGGGCATTTCTCGTAAGATGGTCCAGTTGATTGCTCTACTTCACTCAACATCTGTCTGTGTATGATTAACTGAGGATGGTGTTCTTTCGTCTGAAAAACCTACCTATACAGTTGTTAAGCAAGGATGTACTCTTGCCCCTACACTCTTCAACCTCTATACGTGTGATGCTGAGGGACTGTGGCATGGTCCCTTCATTGCACCTACAAGGTTGGGGAGTGTTAGGTTGGAGTGGATGGCATATGCGGATGATTTTATATTGCTCGATAGAATCCCGCGAGGTCTTAGAGCTAAGATGCGGCTCTTCTATGAATATGTGGTGAAAAATAATCTGTTCCCTAATGCTTTGAAATCTAAAGTCCTGGTTCTATTTAGAAGAATCAAGGAGATTCAATATTCTTGGAACATGGGAACTGATACTGTGGAACAGGTCAAGATGGTAACCTATCTGGGATATCATTTGGCCAACAGGGTTAGTATAGATCAATGGAAATTTCTCTTGATTGATAAAGTTAAGAAACTTACTGCTCATATGAAGTTTTCAAAGCACAAAGTATGTAAGTTTTCTTACTTCCTCTGAGACGATAATATCTGGCCAAATTTCAGGCAATTATCCTGCTACTGACTTGACCTTTGCTCCCAGAATATGGGTGACCTCTTGAATACCATTTAGGGAACTCTATGGAAGAATGTACTTTGTCTGTCCATGGCTATCACTAATGCCATCATTAGACACGAGTTGTGTCTGGTATCATTGAAGGCAAGGTATGTCTGGAGACCGCTTTCTCTCTTCAGAAGAATTATTGCTCCGCCTAATAATTCCCTTTATGAGAATCTTAAGGTTGCTATGACAGCAGGATCTGTACCATCTTTGAATGAGCTTAATAAGCGGATGTGTGCCGTGTTGGTGAATATTTGTGCATCTGAAGAGAATTTGATTCTTAGACCGGGGCATGTTAAAAAGACTCTGTTCAGGTCTGACAGGCCTGAGACCGTGGACTGTATTCATTCATATACTAGGTTTGTGGAATATTCGAGGTTTATCCATGCTAGGGAATGTCTGCCTTTATATATTCAAAAGTTTCCTTGCTCTGTTGTACGCATGAATTTCATGCGTTTTAGGTTTAATCAACTACCTGTGTATGAGAAGGTTAAGAGTTGGCAGAGCATGAAATTGATGGATGAGTCCTATTGGACTAAATAATTACTGTAGGTTCTGTGGGGTAAGCAACACCTGTGAAACCATGAAACACCTGATAGTTGAGTGTATGTTCAGAGGTATCGAAAAATTTGTTTTGGTGTCGTTGTATGTGGGGCACTGCTATTTCCTTAGTTTTATCTCTAAATTGCTTTGTTATATTTTTAATGTCTGAGTTGAATAAGAAAAACCTGACTTTTGCATCATAATATTTTGTAAAGTGAAGTATTTTTTGTAAATTGAAGTTATTTTGTATTCTAATATTTTCTTCTTCATTTGATTTTCGAAGACGTCTCTTGTTGAATGGTATTTTATTCTTTTTATTATCTCTTATTGTAAACTGTAAATGCAATAAAAAAAAATTGCATAAAGATTCTCAAGATCCGAGGTCATTTACGTTCAGACAGACCAAGTTAAAAAGAACAAGATTACCTCAGGGGTACTGTGAGTCTCCATCGATTTTTCAATAGAGTCCTGCAGATGGGCCTTAAGCAATATTGATTGGCCAAGTGTCGTGCTGCAATACATAGATGATATTTTGATCTGCAGTAGGAAGGGTGCAGACATGACTCAGTTCAGCTAATGATTATTTTAGCTGAGAAAGGGTATAAAGTGGACAAAGAAAAATTGCAGTATTGCCAAGAAGAGGTGTTATACATATGCCAGTTAATTTTGCATGAAGGAAAGAAAGTTACACCTGAAAGGGCTGAGGCCATTTTGAAAACAGCAAAACCGCACATGGTAAAGCACATTCAGCAATTTCTGGGACTGTGCAATTATGTGAGAGCATGGGTATTTTATTATAGTTCATACACAAGGCCTTTGTTACAGGCCCTGAAAAAGGCTCATCACGAATCGGGAAAGAATGTATGAACTGAGGAAATGGAGGAAGGGTTTGACGTGCTGAAAAAGGCAATTTGCATTGCTCCAGTTTAAGGGATTCCTAATTATTCGGAGGAATTCTTTTTATTCTCGCACACGAATGGAACAATTAGGACAGTAGTACTTGTGCAGAGGACTACGTTGGGGTACAAGCCTTTAGCATATGACAGTGGGATTTTGGACCCAGTTATTAGGGGTCACTTCCCCTGCGAAGAATCTTTGGCAGCCGCCGCCGCATTCGATATTGAGAAGTCTGCTAGCATAGTAATGGGATGTTCCATGACGTTGTTTGTTGAACATGCATTATTTGCTGTTTTGGAGAAACCTAAGGGTACACTGACGTCTCAAAGAACTTCTGCTTATGAGGTGATGATATCGAATGCGGCGATTAAAATAGTAAGATGTAAGACTGTGAATCCTGCCACGTTTGTAGCCGAACCTCTGGCAGAAGACGAGCATGCGCATGATTACTCAAATTATGAGGAATTCTATGACGTGATTCTGAGGGTAAAAAAATGCTTTGGCAGCTGGAGAGATTCTCTTTATTGATGGATCTTCAAAGATCGATCAAACTGATGGGCAAAGATATTCAGGTGCTGCTGTGATTAAGCACACGGCTAACAGAGATTTTGAAGTATTGACAAGCACACAACTACCGTCTGACTTCAGCACAAGCTGCAGAATTGGTGGTGCTTATTTTTGCGCTGGAGAACAACACAGACCAGGAAGTAAGCGTGTACAGTGTCTCTGCCTATGTGACATCGACAGTACATGCAGGGCTAGCACGTTGGAAAAGAAGGGGCTACCTTCAAGCGGACGGCACTCCAGTGCAACACCCCGCCTTATTGGACAGACTCATTAAAGCACTACAACTTCCAGTAGCCATCGTGATAGTTTAGTGCGCAGCAAACACTAAAAAAGCAGACTTTATTTCACACTGAAACCAAGCCGCAGAAGAAGAAGCGAAAAGAGATGCATATTCAGTAGACATTATGATCATTGATATGCCGGATGTGAATGAAAGAATGGTGGTGATGATGATTGTAAATGAAAGTTTTAAGTTTTAAGACAATTGATGGAAGTCCAAGATGAAGCACCACAGGATGAGAAAGATCGGTGGACACGGAGCAGGTGTTCTCTATCGCCTTTCCGAGGCATTGTGGTGACAGGAAAGCACTGGTAAACCAGTGATGCCTGTAGCCTTTTAAAGGTGGCGTTGGAACAGCTACACTAGCCTGCGCATGTCACTAGGGAAAGCCTCACAGCAACTATTGCGGAGGAATGGTTTGTACCAAATTTGTTAGAACAAATTGCATTTTATGTAGTAAATTGCATCTTATGTCAAAGGTTTACTGCTGGGCACACACTGCGAACAGTCAGAGGTGTTATTCCTCGACCGAATGGTCCATTTCAGCATTTATATATCGATTATGTTGACATGCTGCAAGTCTGTAATGGCTATAGATATATGATAGTGGTGGTGTGCCCCTTCTATAGGTGAGTTGAAGCTGGCCCATGGACATATCTAGACGCCACTTGCGCTGCAAATGTTTTTCGAGAAGTATTTTCTAGATGGGGAATATGTGAGGTTTTGAGATCTGATAATGGCCCACATTTTGTGAATGAAGTATTATAACAAATTAGCTTTTTGCTCAGTATAAAGCATACGCTTTCCTCAGCTTATCACCCGCAAGCTAATGGATATGTGAGAGACTCAACCGTCTGCTCAAGGAAAGGATAGCCAAGCTTAAGTTAACTTTGTAAAAAGGATGGATGCCTTGCCTGCCTCTTGCATTATATGCACTGAGGAATCAACCAGGCTCTGACCATCACCTCTTACCCCACGAACTTGTAAAGGGGAGGCGAATGAGAACGCCTCTCACTCCTCCATCGAGGACTGGAAGTGATGCCCAGACAACAGCAGAATTGTTAGGAGATGAGCTACGTTCCTACTTAACAAGTATGACTACAATTATCTCTGTCATTTCAGACCAAGTCAAGCGGACGGGGTGTCAGTATCAGAACACAGATGAAGACCATCCAGCAACCGGATCAAGTGAACTATTATTACCAAAGTTATTTCCCAGAGACCAAGTTTTGATCAGGATCTTTGTCCGCAAATGGCATCAACCCAGGTTTAACAATCCTTTCATGGTAGAGGACTTCACTCCATCAGCAGTGAAGGTGCTAGCAAGACGCGCTTGGATAGTCCTCGGAGATGCGAAAGTCTACACCGGCAAGGCCACTTCACCCCCTCCCCATTCGGAAGCAAGTCAAGGAGAAGGAGTTCAGCATGTACAGACTAGATCGAGGAAGAAGGCTGTAGAGACTGTCCAGTGGACAGGAGTTCATTGGACTGTGGTTCTTCCGAGACACTCTTTGTAGCTGCTAAGCAAGGAGTTATAAAGCTATTGTTCTTGAGCCACAGGAGTTTTCTAACATTGGACTGAGACATATTGAAGTCTTAAAGGGAAAAGAAATACCAGACCTAGAGTTCATCTTTGACGATTGGAAGAGGGAACAGTTCCCAGATTTCTTTCTCGCAGAGTTTCTCTGTGGAGGTGCCCATGGTGGTGCCTAATGGCAACGTTCATCGGATCATTCTTTCTATTTTCCTCTTCATTCTTCGTGCATATTCTTCATTAGTTGGGAGAACTACTGACATTCAAGTGTTTTTGCAAGATCCTAAAAATTGTCAAATCGTGAGGAGACTGCTCACAGCTATCACAGAGAAAATCCTCCAGCTACCCGAGTATAGTACAGCAAGTACAGATGGTCCTGTCTGACGAAGATGCTTACAATCTGCTTGGAATGGTCTTTTATTTCCTGATTGAAGAGCATCCTTATCTTGTTGGACAACAAACCAACACTCGTGTCTTTCTCACAGATCTTAGAAATCGACATGTGATAAATTGGTTGATACATGAAATTCACAGGCAGATCTGTTTATTGCCTGACACATCTCACTGAACGCATGGATGGGTTTATCGAGTGAGGACATCCATAATCTACTGACTTTGGTCTTTTATTATTTGCTAGAAACACATCCTCATATGGTTTGGCGAAAAGATGACTCTTTTGTATTCATCAGGAACCCTATCAACCGTCCTGCAATCAGCCAATTGTTTGTGTAGCAGATCCAGCAATTGCCAGAATATTTTATGAGATTGCCTGATTAAAATTTGTTTTTTCCTTCCTTTAAAGTAATCATGAGCACTATGGGCAAAATTGATAGCAATAACAATGTGGCAAACAACAAGAGAGCGCCACAAAGTGCAAGAAGCTATTGTTGTAGACAATGGACCTACTGGTATATAATATATACATGCATCATGTTCATTATTATTCTTCTCTCTCACACAGTATGTACTGTCTATTATGTAGATCCAAACAAAGCAGTAGTTCCTGTGTAACTTCCTATGCACCAGGAGGGTACAGATGTGGCTATTATAAGTTAGCTAATGCCTTATGTGATTGTTCCTACTCCAGTGGTACATATGAAAGTGCCTAGAACTGTGCCAGATATGTCTGGGCTTCCTTCTGGTCGGCTCTGCAAGTCGTTCATGATATTTGGTTACCTTCGTATTATGCCAATAGGAAGCGACCTTATGTGACTGTTGCTACACCAGTAGCACACGTAAAGACACCAATTCCACTGATAAAGGTCCCTATGATTCCCCCAATAAGAAGGAATTACGCAGACTTACTTCATGAGATGATTATAAAAGCTAAGAGAAGTACAAAGGAGGATGATCATGACTTGAATGATTATCTAGACAGCACAGCACAGCACATTTGGGGAACATCATGTGGTATCAGCACATGAAAGAGGTAGGAAGAAGACCCGCAGAAGAGGAATGCTATGTATATGCACTCTTGCATTATAGTATGGGGAAGTCTAAGAGATTCATAGCTATTGAAATAGATGTTCAGACAGCACACTGCCTATCTCGCATTGCACTTTGCCGTGCAAGAGGTCAGTTCATGGGCCAAACAGCCTTTCTAGCTTGGGCAACAGAATGGACTGATCCAGATGAAGATGATTATGTGCAAGACACAAAGACCAGAGCAAGAGCCCACACTAAAATTCATGTGATAAGATACAAACAACCTGCTGTGAAAGGGCTGGAATCAGATGGGAAGTGAACAGAAGACTTGAGAGTCCAGGAAAATCAGCAGAAGACATTCGAAGATGGAAAAACGGAGGCCAAATGCAGATTTGGGATCAGTACTTTCTACATATGGATGGGAAGGAGTGGTTATTTGCAGAGCGTGGGTAGTTATTGGAAGCTACAAACCGACTATTGACATTGTAGAGAATGGATGCAAACATCAATGGCTGAGACTTTCTAAACTACTGACAAGGGTCGGAGATAAAGGAGGGTCCTTCCAGATAGTACCTCTGGAAAGTGAAAAGCTGTTTTTCAGAAATAATGGAACAAGAAAAAGTGGAGAAAATTAGAATTGTGGTTCAATCTTTGACGTGCCAGGAATGAGCATTGGAACAGCAGTGATAATGGATCACTACTGGGCTTGTGGATCCAAAGCTTATATGAAGCTGCCCAAATATTGGGAAGGACTATGTTATATAGTGAATGTTCATGTTCCATCATTGGTGAATCCTAAAAGTGACTTGAACATTGGCGAGTTTCCTAAAGCAGATGCTCATCTGAGGAAGAAGAGATCTTCTGAAATCCTGAATCGAATGAAGAGAGAGAACTATTTCTCAGCCAAGTCAATAGAGGCATTTGATTCAATCCCATATGAACACAGATTGTTTCCTGAATCGAATGAAGAGAGAGATCTATTTCTCAGCCAAGTCAATAGAGGCATTTGATTCAATCCCATATGAACACAGATTGTTTAGTAAGACTTAGATGATATTATCGATATCTTCATGCCCAGAATCCAGACAGATGCAAATACTAAGTGGTTACACATAACCAGTTGGGGATTGTTGCAGACGATCAACATGACTATAAAGGGATTGAATGCCATCAAGGAAGAGCTGAGAGCCATACGTCTAATGACTCTTCATTACAGATCTGTCCTGGACATGATCACAGCTATGGATGGAGGTGTTTGTGCCAAAATTGGAGAATCATGTTGCACATTCATACCTTCTCATGATGACGAGAATGGCACCTTGACAGGCCATATCTATGTTGACAAAGTTACACGTCCAAATGGTAGACTAACCATTTGGAAGACATTGCTGATGACAGTTGGTTTGGATCATTATTCTGATGGGTTCCACAATGGATGGCAGATATATTTAAGTTCCTTGAAGCCCTGGTAGTGATGATATTGATTAGATTTTGTGTGATCAGGATAATAATCTCACAATGCAAGAAGACTGCAAAGAATGCTGTGAGAATGAAGATCATGATTGATGTTGAATCAGGATGGAAGACCAAAGAGCTGACAGGTGAAGAAATCGGTGAAGGCCAGCATTAATGCACCTGAAGGAACAAAGTTTGTGCACCCAAAGAATCATAAGAAGTACGTGGGGAAATTGATTTACTGCAGTCCAAGTGGAAAATGCATGCTCATGTCCTGGAGTACTGATGAGCATGTGAAATCAGCAGCATGCCTGAAAGGAGTCATAAAGATATGGGTCCCTGTTAAGATGGACCTCTGAACTCTTACCTGGAGGGGCAGAGGTTCAGAAGGCCAGCCTAGTTTCTTGGAACAGGGTAACCTCTGGACAAGCCAGACCAATCAGGGTAGCTATGGCCGGGGGTCAAGACTAAGTCTCAGGAGGGGTGAGGGTGACTGAAGGACCTGAATGAGCACACAAAGCAAGGCCACTTCCAAATTACTCCAGACAGGTGTTATATCAAAAATATAGACACATTTATTACAAAGCCTTTGTAACATAGACCATAGCAGAAGAATCACAGTAACACTAAGTAAACCAACACATCACTATCAATACAATGTATATACAAGATCATTGAGGTCTAAAGGGGTTAAATGCACGAAATATGTCAACAACCTAGATGGGAAGGAAACAGGCAGTGCAGGTAGTCTTTAGGCCCCTTCGACATGGCCAACACACCTAACTAAGAGGCAGTCCAAGCCCTACGAAGAGAGGAGCCTTGTGCTCAATAGTACATGCAATGCCAGCGCACACGGTTGTTCCAATGGACAAAATAGGGTCTCTTCAGGGGTCTCTAGCAGCTCAGGAAGGTGGATGAGGCGATGAAGAACAAGTTCCCACTATTCACGGAGGACTTCCACTTGAAGGCAGAGGCAGTTCCAGAGAGTGGGATGGAGTCGCTAGTTCTTCCTAGCAGTGGAAAGGAGAGGGGCCCCTCATGCATAAAAGGGGCCCTTCCCGCCAGGGGCCACCGGTTAGTGTTGGAAGTACTCACTGGTCCCAGGTGCACTCAGACCCAAACTTCGCCCATTCAGTCCACTCGTGTTGCAGGTTCGAACACAACAAAAAGGACGTCTCTGCGGCTTTCAGTTCCTGAGCTGCAGCGATGATTCCCAAACGGGACAGTGGTGATTTCTCCGCTCTGGGTGGATGAATCGACCTTGTTTCACGGCAGCAGGCTTCAGGGGCAAGAGAGTCACAAATGCAGCGTACTTGTAAAAGACGTTGCCGCGGCGGGGCAACACGGTAACTGCGTTTACTCTGGTCCTGGCACACTTGTCTCACTTCAGACCTGGGAATGCCAAGTGTACGGAATTCGGTGTGAGGGTGCCGGGGACACAGTGCTAGCAGTATACCAAGTTTTGAGGGCCTCCACGAAACGGCAGCGGTGACAGAGCAAAGCAACTGGGTAAGCTGGTCAGTCCACTGGTTGGTCCAGGGACAATTCCGAGAAAGCTTACTTGCAGGGTTTGATGAAGGTTCCAAGAATAGTTGGTCCCACTATTCCAATGGGTTGAAGCATCTTCGCAGACCTTCTAGGACGACCAGAAGCAGAGGGGTCCCACGGGACGACAGTGGGCTCAGGGTCCCAAACCTTCCAGTGGGTCACCAGTGTTTCCTCGACACAGCTTCGTAGTTGCGGGATACTGGGATCCTATCTTTTGTTCAGTGAGAACTCAGGAGATCGACATGGTATGGGTGTTTTTGGGCTCCTCTTATCCAAAGTTACCTTCGCGCCAAAATGAAGAGGACCCAATAGGAGATCTGCTCACAAACACACACTCCATACGTGGACCAATCACAGAACATGGTGGTCCCAGTCATTCATGGCACTCCAGACTCTCTGGCACCCAGGATGTGTATTGACGCTCTAGCCCACATCCTGGAGGCACACACACAAGGCATGCAGAAGCCCACAAAAGCATTGGGTTTCGTGGGAAAGTGCATGATCAAATAAGGACTGACCCGGATCGACTGGACCTGGGGAAGGTGAAGGGGCAAGATGGCCAAAGGACAGGACAAAGAACCTTGTGGCATGGCCATTTTGGAGCCAGGTCACCTATTCGTGCCAAACGCGGTTAACGCAGTTAACATGGCAGGAAAGAGTAAAAAATAATGCAAAAATATAGCTGCTACCAGTCCTGTCCATGACACATCTGCAAATTTCATAAAAAGTCCAGCGAGAGTATCTAGGTCCTTTGAAAAATGACTATAGACCCAAGTGTGCTGACCGGTAAAATACATTGCACACTTGTTACATGTTGCACAAAAGTTGCAACATGGGAAAAGGACTAAGGGAAGCAAAGTCTCCCAGTACTGACTGTCTTAAGGGCATGTCACTTTCCCCATAAAAAGTGAGTGACAGCCCAGAGGAGTGCAGCTGAAGGCTGTGCTTCCCTGGCAAAGTCAGTCAATGGTGTATAAACAGCAGCAAAAGGTTTGGGGGTGTACACATGGACGGAAAAGTACATGCAATTATGAATTCTTTCCTAGCAGTCCCAAAGAAGCATTTCTTCAGATAAGGATGTCTAGATGTGAAGTTTGATGAGAGAGTGGTCGATGAATTGCCCAGACGAGCCAAGTACCCCCTCTCAAAGCTCCTCCCCCATGCTGCCTATGTGTTGAGAGCCAGAGTGTGAGACATGTGCACTGCCAGTGAGAATACCTATACCAGAGAGAATCCTCAAAGTAATATTCCCAATGAGAAAGCCATACATGCATACACAACAGTATGATGGCCATTTAAATGAAATCCAGGAGAAAGTGTGAAAACTGAGCAAAAGAGAAGATTGGTGACGTCATGAGGAGCAGAGCTGATGCACCCAGAAGAGATACAGAGACTAGAGAACATAAATATTCTATAAGCCCTAAAGAGGAGGTGTCAAAGATGAGCAACATTTCGGGCTCGAGATGAAGCTGCTCATGTTACAGAAATAATGTCATTTTACAATTGTACAGATGCAGTAACGCAATTAGACAAAGTATTCTTAAAGGCTGGCTATGTCGTGAATAGATTGCAGCGATGCGCCAACGTATATACATAGGAAATGTAAGGACTATGGATGTTTCCACAATGCACCAGCAGAGCTGGATCCAGTGAAAAGATAGGTTTTCAGTGTGTCACAGTTAGAAATAAAAAACGTAACCATCGATGTATGATATGGCATTGATAACGCGCCTATACACAAGGGTTTCAAGGCGTGACAAGGCAAGGGAGGGGGAACAGGGGGAAGACAGACAACGATCTTACTAGGCCAGGTGACATTGAGATCGTGCAGGAGAAGGGGGAAAGTGGAGAGGGGAGGGGGCAGTGCAGTACATGGGAACAACCGTAAAATAAATAGAATAAATAAGCAATAAGTAAAGGGTGCGGCCAGCTGGTGGCAAGTGCAAGGGTAAGTACGGACATCAGGTGCCAAGTGCTGGTAGGGGGCTGTGGGGATGCAGAAAACAGTCCTTGAGCGCGAGGGTTGCCAGGGAGGCAGTGCAGGGGTGCAACTGGCGGGTGAGAGTCCTGGGCCCTAGATCAGAGGGTAGCCAGATGACCAGTGCAGTTTCAGTTACGGCCAAGAAGTTCAGCAGGGGAGAGGAGGAGAGAAAGCATTAGCAAAGAGGAAGGTTTTGAGGTGCTTGCGGAACCGGAGATGGTCCTCCTCAAGTTTCAGGTAGGCTGTTCCAGAGGGAGGACCCAGCCAAAGAAAGAGATCTACCACCAACTCGTTGCTTGCAGAAGCAACTGACCCTGAGGGAGTTGGAGGCAGATGAGCGAAGAGCTCGAGAGGGAAGATATTTAAGAAGAGAGAGTTGAAGTTATTGAGGCCCCAGGTCCCAGAAGGCCTTGTGGACAATGCAGAGGGTTTTGAACTTAGTTTTCGCAGCCACTGGGAGCCAGTGCAGGGATGTCAGTCCTGGAGAGATACGATCCCTGGGCTTGAGGCCAAGGACATGTCTTGGAGTCCTGTTCTGGGTGAGTTGCAGAGGGCGGAGAGTAGAAGCAGGCCGATTTAGAAAGGGGCTGTTGCAGTAGTCCAGCCTAGAGAGAACCAGAGCTCTGGAGACAGTGAGCTTCTGGGGGAAGGAGAGGAAAGGAAGAATATCTCTGAGGAGGTGCAGCTGGTAGTGTGACTTCTTAGAGACATCAGAGATGTGAGGAGAGAAGGAGAGTGTGGAGTCAAAGATGACCCCAATGTTTTTTGTCTCACATTCAGGAGTAGGTAGAGGGTCAATTCAAGAAAGAGCTTGGCTGGCTCAACAACAAGATGCCAAGGCCACAGTGAGCCTGAATGTTCGTACAGTAGTTACAAGACGTGTGAAAAGAACAAACTCCTGTCTTGGGTAAGGAGCGAGAACATCAAAGACGTCAGAGTTTTCTCATTTAATAGTATTTAAAATATTGACAGACTCGAAAATATGGTCTGCAGTCACGTGGTCAGATGAAAATAGACACTAGGATGAGCTGTATCAAAACCAAGAAGACAGAGTATGATATACTCCCTCATAGTCCCAAGCACAGAGAACATTTCCAAGGCCAAGTTCAAAGCCTCAATTGCCAGGCAGTAGGCAAGTGTGATGATAGATGACAGGCTAATTGGTGGGAAGCTATGGTTATGACCAGCCCACCAGCACCTGGCTGTTAGCCTGCGTGCGTATGTGGAATATTAGACGGGTGCCAACCAATTATAGAGGGCCACGTAATGGAGAGCCCAATAGTTTGTATAACCAATGGGACTTTGTGTATTTTGATGACGTTCTTAGAAACCTGCAATAGAGGAGGGCTTAGTAGCCCCACCTAATGTTAGAGACCCAATCGCCTTCTCTGACAAGTATGCAACGTATACCTAGATGTTCCCTGTAAGCCTATCACTTTCCCAAGTAGGTTTTTTTAGTTTGCCACGTAGGTTGACGTCAATGATGATGTGTTTTTAGTACATAACCTGCTTTTTTAATGAAATATTTGAATGTGAAGATCAAGCGAGTTTGTTGATGTTCATTGTAACTGCCTGTTTTAGATCATTGATATTAAAATAGACACACTTTGGCAACTTCCTGAGTCAGCTACCTCGTCTTAAAGGGCTTGGTCGGTCACCCCAGTTCATTTTGTTTACGCTTAATACCCTCTCCCATAAAAATGAATGGCTAACTTTTCGATCCAAGATCTACCTAGCGCAAGACCTGCCAGGACTGCCCTCTTTCACATCTCCTATTTGCTCTTTCCAAAGGACCTCTGCTCCATCAAGAGCGCCATAATTAAGCTATATAAGGGATAGATCTGGGACACTTCCAACATAAAATAGTTCTATATGCAGGTGGCCTTCATTTCTTTATGCACAATTCCATCTCCACCTTACCCCATATAGTATCTCTTTTGGGCCACTTCTGCCTGGTCCTGGGGCTTAAGATGAACTATTCCAAATCTTATACATGACAACATTTTTCTGTACCTCATCAAACTCCTTCATTTTTTTCATGTGTCCCAAAGACCGTTGCATTCCTCAGACACAACTAGCACTGCAATGTTTGCAGGCCAGGTATGATGACAGAATCCCTTACTGCATCAAAGCCTACCAGAAAATACTTGGATGCCATTCTCTCATCGTGCCTTGGGATCCAACAGGATCGTTAAGCTTTTCTGGTTTCCCACCTAACCAGCAAATTCTTACACATTAACTTGTTCTCACTTTGATCACAGTCTGCACCAAATTCACCAAGAACCTCTAAGGCATACGCAATCCATCAGTTCTTATGTTGGATGTTTTAAAATCACTCCCATGTGTCAACATTAATAAGAGTTTTGTATGCACCAAGTTTCAATGTAGTTATTAGTGTCACGCTTTCTACTATCTCAGTATATGGTTTCGTTCCCCACCCTTTTAATGTTTTTTAAATTAGCACCGTAATTACAGATGTTTGCCTCGTCCTTTGTGTAATTAAAACTGTATCCTGTATTACTGTGCTCTTGTTCTAAACGTGTACATTTCCTGAGTAATATTTACCTTACGGTTGTAATGAAAATCTAACTTTCATAAGCACTTATACAGAAAAGACTTCCAGAGATCAAATAAGTTGCCCTATAATATAACCTGTGATATCCTGTTTGCTTGATAACCTTGTCTATCCCTGTAACCTTCAAATTTCTCAAGCGCCCAGTTACCCTAGGGTCTGGTGCGCGATACAAATAATAAACAAATACAAAAAATACAAATACAAATGATATGTGTGCAGCTGATGTAATTGCCGGATGGTAGCTGCATCCTAGCGTTAGGTGTGGTGTTGAAGATATCAGTTGGATGTGTGCAGTCTGGTGGGTGGACACCCAGACTGTGCTCTGGTTGCGTTAGGCCTGAAGGACGCATATGTGAGCAACTAGGCCGGAATGTGCTCGGCTAGCTGCGTTTTATTAGGGTGATGAGGTGTTCATGGCGTCGTATTCGTATGTGAACAGCTGGGCCAAATTAATCAGGGGTATAGCTGTGTCCTAGTTGAATGATGGTGTATAGTAGAGAGTAAGCGTAGTGATGTGATATGTTGGTTATCTTTAAAGTGCCCAAGACCAAGCACGTGAACAGGATGGCAGGGAACAGATCGACACACGGACACAGGGGGTTGGGCTTACAGCGACAGGAGGGGGGTATACGGATATATAGCAACAGCATGGGGAAAGAGGAAACCAGGGTAGACGGTGACACACGTGTGGGGCATGTTAACATTCTTCACATTTCTATCCAGATGCGATTCAGGCCAGTGTTCATAGCTCCACCCAAGTGTGGGACCATCTGGAAGTAACTCAGGCTAACGTTCACAATCCTAACCGAGTGCGGCATTGCCGACACTCCCAATCCCTTCCGGGCTTGGCGCAGGCCAATGTTCACAACTCCAACAAAGTGCGGCACTGCTAACATTCACAATCTAGTATGGGTCTGGCGCAGGCTAATGCTCCCAAATCTAACAGTGCTGCATTGCCAGCCTTCACAATCCTATCCAGGGGTGATGCAGGCTACTGTTTACGAGTCTAACTAGGTGTGGCATTGCTAACATTCACAATCCTGTCTGGGTGTGGCGCAGGCTAATGTTCACAAATTTAATAGTGCGGTTTTGCTAGCATTCACAATCCTATTGCGAAGTGACGCAGGTTACTGTTTACAGTTCTAACCAAGTGCAGCATTGCTAACACTCACAATCTAGTATGGGTCTGGCGTAGGCTAATGTTCACAATTCTAACGAAGTGTGGCATTGCTAACATTGACAATCCCATCTATTATGGTGACAGGAGGGGGCATACAGATATATAACCTCGTGGGGGACATGAAAGCAGAGTACTACAGTGACACATGGGTACGGTGGGCACATATGGTGACAGGAGGGTTGGGCAATACTTTTTTGGAAAAAGCTCCTGTGCACTGTTGATGGCTAGTGTCGATTGGATTTTTTCCTTGTGCTAACATACCAAACCAATGGCTCTACCCAATTTCTCCAAAAAGTGCAGAAAATCTGCCATTTTAACCAGTTATTTTAAAACATTTCTCAGGAGGAGAACCTCACGAACCACCCTTGGTTGGTTTAGGCTCCATCGCTATGTCGGTTGACCAGCTGCCACTGCCCGTATGTTCCCATCCTCAAGCCAGTATATAGTTCTAACCCCACGTACAAACTGCGCCTGCTCTATACTGGCAGAAGGGCGAAGGGGACTTGTACTGCTTACTACTTTAGATAAAGAGTCCAAAGCAGGGGGTATGAACCTTGTCTGTCCAACAGTTCGAGGATCTGGGGTTAAGGGAGCGGACCCTTATTTCCCCCATTCAGGCTTACATTTTAGCTCACCCAGGAGGGAGACTGTGACAAAAGTGGGAGAATGTAATGTTCTTATTCAGTTTGATCAGGCTGTGGGATATTTTAGGGGGGAGAAAGATCAACATTTGTGTTAACAAGAATCAGGATCCCTCCTGGGGGGCATGCGTGCCAAATTCAGATCATGAGTTCATCGCAGGGGCTTGTGTTAAAAGCTGCATTAACCTAAAGATAACTTCTGCTGCACGAGTCACACATGGTTCCTGTTGGGCTCATAGGCCCAATTTGTTAGTGGGCACTGGGCCAATGGCTGGTCTTGCTCTGTCCACTGGGCACGCAGTGCCCCTCACGGCCCATGCCAGGTTTTATGCAAAAGAATCAGGGCACAGATACATGCGGGTGGACGGCATGTTGGGTGTTCTCGGCAGGGAGCGTCAAAAAAATAAACAATTTTAAAAAATGGTGTGGAAATTGAATGGATGGGTTGGTGGCTTTAATTCTGAAAGACGAATGCTCCTTTGTCTCTAGCAATATTTTGCATTGACAATGAAATGAACATATTTCACATTAGGATTTGTTAATTTCCGGTGACGTCCCTCCACTTTTCTTGGGACTCTTGCTCTGCTAAGAATTATTATATATTTACTCTACTGGGGCAACAACTCAATGCCATTGAATGCCGCTTAGTAAAAGACATAGCAGCACTCCTCTTAAAAGCCACTCGTGCATAAATCCTCTCGCCCCTCATGCACACAGGGCACGGACCTTTGGATTTCTTAATTAGATGGGAACATTAGTGCTCGTGAACACCTGCTGCAATCTCTACAGGACCTGGTGATACTCTAGGACGAACATACAAGCCCTACCATGACCTTGTGAAGATGAGGGGTGATACAAGTGGAGAAGTGAGCAAATGAGCTGCTCAGTTCGTGTGGGGTGTTAGAATGCCGTTTGCTGCTTTGTCTGGATGCTGATTGCATGAGTAGTTTAAGGTGACTGGAGATGTGAGCCATTTGGTGGGGGGCTGGTGGGATTAGGTTAGTAAACTCGAACCTCTTCATTCTGGATTCAGTCTTGCTGAACATCTGAATTGTCATCACTGGGTGAAGTGCTTATCCTGATTCTATTTTAAGGAGTGTAGGGAGACAGACTCAAAGGAGTCTGATCTGAGCGACTTAGCTGAAGCATCAAGTGCATCTATAGCATGTTAGACTGAGATGGTTCCTTCTGGGCGAAGTCTCGGACAGAGAGATTCTTTATCAGTGCAGATTCGAGGAGTGTGGTCTGGTGTTTCAGGATGCTGTGCTAGTGTCCATTGAATAGCCAGGCTTCCGGGGATTTTCTGGAGGCTAGATAGCTTTCTTCCATGCAAAGCTATCTGCTGATAGAATTGGAGAACTTGGTTGATTGAAAAGAGAAAAGAGAAGGATCGTCATCCGTTTACTATGTCTGTTACTTGATTGTAGCATTCTGATTGACTTGTAGTGGATGAATTTCAAAGTGCTAGTTTCCCTGTCACTGCTTTAGAAGGTGGTATGAGCGTGTATAGGTTTTTTTTAATGTAATCCTTTCTTTGAGCGTTTTTAGGGCAGAACAAATGCGTTTGTGTCTTTGAAATCTCCCAAGGAGTCCAGTGGCTGCATTATTTACTCTGGTATGCTCCGTAAGTAAACTTGGAGCCTTAGGTATCGGCTGTTGGCATAGTCTAGACATGAGGACACTAGTGCATTGACTGCCATGGTTCTGGGCGGGAAGGTCTCGGATGACATGGTGCGCTGGATCGTTCAGAGCTTGAAGCGGCAGCTGATTGTGGTGGTGTCAATTGCTAATCTAATCAGACGGTGCTGTCCATTGGAAGTGAGGGGTTTTTCACCATTGATTGTGGCCTCGTTCCGATTTATTTGGGACAATTGATTGGTGGACAACCAGATGCTGTGGTGCTGCAAATCATCGGTTTGCGGTTTGGTTGTGTTGGATTGAGTGTGGGCCTGATATCCATGCTCTGACCTGCACGATGCATGTGGTAAGGTCCGCTTTCTTATTTTCGAGTTGGTAGTGAGCTTGTAGAAGATGTGGGTATTGTCCTTCTAGTTGAAATATGTAATGCTCTAGTTATTAAGTTACAAGAGGAGGTCCTACAGATATTGAAGAGCGTGAGAAAGGCAACATCCTTGGTATACTAACAAATAAGGGTATGTCCTGAAAAGGGAATGTGTGTTATACAATATTTTTTGTGCAGAATTTCGTAGCTCATAATATTGCTAGTGCGCGAGCTTTGGGACAGGAGGTTTACTATGTGATTTATCATCGGTGTTGTATTGCAGCTTGTCCCAAATAGAGGAGAGCGCAGATTGTTACGCTTTGGTATTCTGAATAGATTTTGTGACTTGTGGAGGAGTTTGTTGCTATCCGTATGTTTGTGGTGCTGGTAATCTATACCCTTATTAAGGAGTTTTGTGGGGAACAGTGTTTTGGGGATTGGTCAGTAGGTTCCTAAGTGGGGGAGAGGTGGCTCAGCTGTGTTTTTCTCCCTTCTTTTGGTGAAGATGACGAAGGCTGTTTTGAAAGTTCAGGGTGTCTTGCTCAATCAATGAGTTGAGGGATTGGAAAGCGGCTGAGTCCAGGTTGCTGAGATTTGTAGATTCTTTGGGGAGATTGGTCTTCTTGAGAAGGAGCACAAAGCTCTCAGTGCTGTAATTACTGGTCTGCTCAAGGCTGTTTTTATGGCTAGTATTGGTGATGTTGGTTCTTAGCTATGTGAATATGAAATATCCAAACGGTGTTGCTGAAGTCTACTGCAATAGAGATGCAAAGCTCTTTGAATGCCATGTTTTTGAATTTGTGGATTATTTTGAGCATTCCATTCTGGATGCGTTGTGCAGACTCTATGGAATGTGAATAGTGAGATGTCTTGCTTTACCCATTTCTGCTGTGTAGATATGGAACTGTGAGTGGTAAGTAGTTGTCTCATTAGGTCATTTTCTCTCCACATTCTCTTTTGAGGAAGTTATGAAAAGGAATTTGGGCCAGTTTGTCAAGTGTTTTAAATCCATGAATGAAAGTTGAGTTGTTTGACGTTCTTTACTTTTATCTGAATGAAGGTTGGAATTTGAATGCTTCCAGTTTGATCTCTTTTCATGGTCTGATTGATGTTTGAGAATCTATGATTGACTTTTGGTACTTGTGCTGCTTGGGTGAAGACGCTGAGGGGGATGGCAAGGCGGTCCCTGTGCTGGGGAAAGATGGTAGTGGTGTTTCTGTTACAAAAATGCATGTGCCCATGTGTATGGCAGTGTGAGCCGTTTCTCTAACTGGTTGGTTGAGGTGTAGGGCACCCATTTGTTTGCAGACCACGGCTTCCTATCTTTGTTGTTTCCAGTTAGAGGTTGAAATCTCCCAATATGTTGTGGTATTGACGGTCTACTGAAAGGTTAGTTATAGAATTCACCATGTTATCTGTGAAAGAGGAGTATGAGGGTGGTATGTAAATGAGAAATAAACTGTGTGGAAGTGGTGACGTGGACTAGAGTAGGAGAACATTTTTGTGTTGTTGTATCTTAGATTTTAACTTTGTGTTAAAATTCATTGTCTTCTCTTAGAGGTTCTGTTGTCAAGTTTAATCTAGTCCTCTGTAGGGGTTTATGCATAACCTCCATAATCCTTTGTGAGCCTGGTCTCTATGATGAATAGAAGATCTGCTTTGTCTACCTTGGGAATGTTGTAAATGTCTTGAGTGTTTCATTATGGAGTGGGCATTAAGGCCCCTGGTTCAGAAGTTTTCTTTGCAACTTCCATCTGTTTCCAATTAACTTGGCTGGCTCTTTGCATAGGTAGGACTTCTGACTATTTGTGAGTTAAATGTGTCTTCATAGAGGCTGAGACGATGTTTCTTAAGGGCAGCAGGCTCATTTTGGCTCCATTGAAAGTTTGTGGTGGTTAGTGATAAAAGGAGCTATCTATGCTGACTCATTGGCTGAGACGTTTCTGTATATTTGTCTATTGATGGAGCCTGGTTAAGACCAGTGGTGTATTTGTGGATGAGAGTTGTAGGACAGTTTTGCTTCTCTTGTTGCTGTCCACTATATGTTGTATAGATGGCTTGTGAGGAAGGTGATTATCTGTTCTGTGTGTGCGAAGGTGTCGAATGGATGGTCAATGGTCTTTTTGGTGGGTTGTTAAGATTGCTGCTAATTATATGGGTTGGTTGATTACGTAGTGTCTTGAGGGAATATGCCTAGATATTTGAGACTCTCTTCAGCTCTTGTAGCTTACTGTCTTTTGACCACAGTGGTGGCCTTAATCAGTGGTACAGTAGAAAGCAAACATTTTTATGGTAATGGATGTTTTACGAGGACTGAACCTACTTTTTGGTGATTTGAATCTGAAGGCAGGAAGAGGTCTGTGGTTTTGGGCTTTTTCACAGTGAGGGACAGAACAAAGGTATACATGGGCAACGAAAGTGGTGGCATCTGAGCCTGACCAAATTCAAGATGCACTGGAACAACTGATTATCCAACCGGAGCACCCAGGTGAAATCACGCAGGGGGATGCTTAGCTGCAGAACACAATGGCTGAAACCAGGATTCAAACACAGTGTGGAGCATCTGAATACAAGATGGTGTGGCGGCAGGTGTAGTCAAATAGTGGATAACACAAGAGGGGTGGATCACATGGAAGCAAAGTACATTGGGGGTGGGGCAGGGCAGTCGCCAAGAAGCAGTGGATGCCAGATACCGTGTGGGAAAGCACATGGAAGCCAAATAAAGTGTGGGGAAATTAGCTGTTCCTTTTCTATTTATGGTAGAACTGAAATTCTAATACCTGAACTGAGGATGTCCGGTTTGACCTGTTCTAAGGTACCTGTTTGAAGAGCGGTCTGTATGCTGTTCTGAGTAGACTGGAAGGGTGGTACAGTGGGGTGGGGACACCTCAGAAAACTGGTAAGTAGGCATCATTCTTTGCCATTTGCCTAGTTAAGGCTGCCCTTGTTACTGCGCATGCGCGCGCGACGCATGCGGACCTAATCGCACCAGCTCCTGGCGGCCGCGGCATATATCCTGCAATTTATCCCTCTTCTGCTGAATAGAAACACCCCAGCGACACATAGGAGGTGGCGGATACGGCAGGGAAGCAGTCACAGCATCCCCGAGGCGAATCAGAGCGGGGGACGCGAGGATCGGCCTGAACTTGACAGGCGGGCGATCCGCGGCCATTGCGGCGCGGGTGAAGTGACCGCCAACCCCTCCCCCCCTCCGTGACACAGCAAACGCTGGAGACTCTGAAAGCGGAGACGGATGGCATACGCTCGGCTGGGCTGACTGCAAGACCCAGCAGGGACCCGCCGATACAAGCGGAGAACCAACGGCGGTTCCCTGCATCTGCCGGACCCTGGTGATATCGGCGGAGGGCGAGACTCGAAGCAACCGAGGCCATCCGCGACGACACCCTTCCTGGCCCAGACAGCGCTGCAAGTGAGCGGACCCGGGAGGCATTGGTGGGGTACGGGTGATATAACACACCATACCCCCTCCACAAACTCGGACGCCAACCCGCATATTTGCTCGTGGCCCAGGCCCACATCATCTGCCTCCCCACTGGAGATCGAGGCCCTCCCCCCATCAGCAAGACTGCAACGCGCGGGGTCGAGCCGCAGCACAACAAGAAGGATCGTGTGCTGGGCTCCCCTGCTGATGGACGATACGCTGCACACGGGCCCAGCAACAATCAGGTACGCGTGTGAGTGAGGTGGGGGAATCGCCATATCTCCCCCCCCCCACGGCCCCTTATACACTGAGGACAACAGTAATACGGCTCTCCCCACGTGGCTTATGCGCAGCGGAGCCAAATTCGAAGAGCGGTGGTGGGAGGCACCTCCCCCCACAAACAACTGAGCCACCCCCTGCCCACGGTGGGCCCCCCAGACTCTCTTCTCCCCCGCGGTGCAACGACCGCAACCAGGGAAGACACGCAGCAGAACGACCCTCACGGGGCACCACCACCACAGGGCTGAGTCCCGCCCACGCTGCACCCCTCCTCCCCACACGCCCGGCAGCGCTCGAAGAGAGGCCCATACTCATAGAGACTACGCTCCTCCTCACAAGGAAGCAACTACGGACACACACCCCCCCCCAACAGACTCCTGACCCTCCAGCTAGCGCACCAGACCAGCCAGAACAGGGGATCGGCTCTCACCAATCCACATAGCCCCGCCGAGGCCCGGGAGCGAAGACAGAGTGGCGAAAGATAGACGCCCAGCAAGCCCACCCCACCATGGTCTCCACGTCAATCCCCACTGGGCATCCACAAGATCCACCCGGGCCCAAATCCTCGCACAAATTACCGACTCGGCCATGGGCAAGGACAAGGCCAAGAGGCAGAACCTGCAGAGTAAAATGGACCTTTACACAGTGGAGGCCCCCCCTCGCCAGGAGACACAAAACGTGGCGGAAGCAGGCGATAGAGCGGAAACTCAGGACCCCCAACTCTCCCTGAATGACTTAGTGAAGGCAATTGGGGACTCGAGAACATCGCTGGAACTCAAAATAGGTGGAGTCTCCACGGAAGTGTCTCTCCTACGCCAAGATCTCCGCAACCTATCATCTAGGGTCAGAGAAGCGGAACAAAGAGTGTCGGACGCAGAAGACAACGTACGCCAGTTGGAACAGCAACTCGCCATAATTGCCCAAAAAGTCAACCAACTTGAATACCGAGCCGAAGACAGTGAGGGTAGGGCACGCCGCAATAACCTCAGGATTCTTGGGATCCCGGAGAAGGAGGAAGGCCCCAGTGTCAAACTTTTTCTAGAAGACTGGCTGACTCACATCTTCGCCCCCAAGAAACTGTCGAAATTCTTCTCTATTGAAAGAGCACATAGGGTACCCACCGGTGCTCCAGGAGCCCCGCCCAGAACTATAATTGCACGCCTCCTCAACTACCGGGACCGGGACGCTATTCTGCAGATGGCACGGGCCTCTGGCCCAATCACATACAGCGGCTACAAAGTGGGGTTTTACCCGGACTATACCAAAGAGGTCCAGAAGGCTCGCCAGTCGTTTGACTCTGTCAAGAAGAAACTTCACTCTCTGTCAATCAAGTTCGCCCTCTTCTTCCCGGCGATGCTCAAGGTCCACTACGAGGGCACGACCCACCTATTCTACAACCCCAAAGAAGCATGGGATTGGCTCAAAACACAGATCCTCAATGGGCCTGCGGCCCGACGCTCACCCCCTGGACCGTCCACCCGCAAGCCCGAGCCCGGGCAGAACTCGCCACCTCTCACTCCGATAGACCCGGAAAACAAATCACCATGGCGCCCCACCAGAAATACCACAGAGAACGGATGAGACCTGGGCACCACAGAACTGAATCCGCTATGGGATACCACGGAAATGACACCACTGCGGCCGCCTAGGCACCGCAGTCTCAAGCACAGTCCAGGTAGCTCCACAAGAGTTACCACCCTAGTTCGGGTCATTCCAACGAAGTTTAAGTTCAGCAAGTTATAAGTTCAATGTTTGGGCGACAGGTGCTCACAGTTGGGGGGGAAGTACAGGGTGAGGGGAGTTTTGGAGACTCAAGGAAACGGAATCATGAGAAAAGAAAGCTGGAATCCGCTGAGTTCAGGCAAGGTAAACAAACACTGTTCTGGGCCAGGACCGTGGACGCAATTGACTGCCAGTCTTCAGGCACTCCAATGCGAGGCAACCCCCGGATGTCTCCTCTGAGAGGAAATCGACATGCGCCTCCGGAAAAAGCGCAACTGCCACTAATCCTCCCAGCCACCCCAACAAGTAGACTCACGCAGACAGGATGAACTCAAACAAGGTGACAATACTGTTCTGGAACGTCAATGGCCTTGGCTCCAGCATAAAGCGGAGACTGGTGCTCCAGTACCTAAACTGGCACTCGCCGGACATTGCCCTCTTAAATGAAACACACTTGATAGGCACAAACACCAACTTTTTCAAAAGATCCAAATACTCGAATGTCTACCATGCCGGATTCACGAAAGGTGCTAGGGGCACGATGATACTCGTTCACAAGAGAGTCCCCCTCCAGGTCAGGAAGATCAGGGCAGACCCCCGGGGCCGCTATGTACTGTTGCTGGCGGACATCTGGGGCGAGAAGTGGGGCCTGGCAGCAATCTATGACCCCCCCACGCTGATGAAAGAACTGCTCTCCGAACTACAGAGCTTGCTCCTGGAGGAAGAGGCTGATACGTGGGTGCTTGGAGGGGACTTTAATGAATTAATGGACATCGCAGTCGATAGAACCTATAGGAGAACTGGAACACGCCCCACCCCCACACCGCTAGCCACGTTCGACGAGGCCTCGGGATTGGTGGACACATGGCGCTCACTTCATGGAGACGAGGTAGGGTTCTCCTTCTATTCGGGTGTCCACAAATCGTTCTCCAGGATTGATTACGTCTTCATCCCCTGCAACATAATCCACAGGCTTCTCGACGCTGCATTCCTCGCGAGAGGAATTTAGAACCACTCCCCGCTCCTTCTAACTGTTAAGAACTCCTTCTGCCGCCCGGATCGTAATTGGTGCCTAAATGCATACCATCTCCGTCTTCCTGAAATTGCGGAGGGGCTAGAAAGGAAGACAACAGAATATTTCGAACTCAATGAGGGCTCTGTGGACTGCCCGATTTCGATCTGGGAGGTGTACAAAACAGTCCTACAAGGGGTTTCGCCTACCAACAACGTCAAGCCCAGAAGGTCAGGGAAGCAGAAGCACGCGTCTTGGAGTGCGAACGACAAATCCTCATACAAAACACCCAAGAAGCAAAGGAAGCGATGCTCATGGCGCAAGACGCCCTCAGTAACTTGTCCCTGGACAATGCACGAACTGCCCACCAATTAGTCCGGAGCCAAATATATGAACGGGGCGACAAAGCTAACAAGACTTTGGCCTGGTTGGAGAGACGCACGCAAAGCAGGGGACACGTAAGGGCAATCAGATCTCCGGATGGAACACTGCTGACAGAAGACTTTGATATTGTCGAGGCATTCGCCACCTATTACAGAAACCTCTATACCCCACCCACTGGGAATCCATCAGTTGACCCCTCTCGCTACCTCGACCAAATCGAGATTCCGACACTCCCATAGCACCAGTCAGATCTCCTGAATGCTGACATTACTGATACCGAGGTGCAAGAGGCGCTGGCACAACTCCAACCCGGGAAAACCCCGGGCCCCAATGGGTTCCCGACAGAAACGTGGAAATGCCTTGGTGGCAGGCTACCTACCCACATGCATCGCATGTTTCTACGCAGCAGAGAACTAGGAGCACTCCCTCCAGAGCTCAGGAAGGCATGCATAGTTGTCATACACAAGCCTGGGAAACCCCCAGAGGAATGCGCCTCCTATCGTCCGATATCCCCGATCAACGGCGAAGCGAAGGTTCTCGCCAAAACACTCGCTAACAGACTACTGCAGGTGATTGAGACCCTCGTCCACCCAGACCAATGTGGTTTCATGCCCAATAAATCGACTCAAATGAACTTACGCAGAGTACAATTGGCGCTGTCCAGGGCAAAGGAAATACCAGCCCCACTCGCCCTCCTGGCAGTGGACTTCAAAAAGGCATTTGACTCTGTGGGGTGGGATGCCCTGTGGGAGATCATGGCTAGGATGAACCTGGGGCAGACATCTTGGGTAAAACCTCTATATGCATCCCCAGAGGCCACGGTGAGGGTGAACGGCAGGTACTCCAAATAATTTCCCTTGGGTCAGGGCACGAGACAGGGATGCCCGCTATCCGCACTCCTCTTCCTCCTGGCCATCGAGCCACTAGCGATTGAGCTTAGAGCTAACACCAACTGGACCGGTTTCGCTTGGCCAGGAGGGGGAGAAGACCGTCTTTCGCTCTATGCGGATGACCTGCTCATATACCTCAGTAACCCGAGCATTTCGTGCTCGGCGGTCTCCCTCATACTCAGGGAATACCAGTACTTTGCAGGCCTAAAGGTTAATGATGCCAAAACCATCTTCTTCCCGATTCAGGGCGATGAGTCTGCGATCCCGGAGACCTGCCCATATCATGTCTCTATCAGGGAATTTAAATACATGGGTATACGGCTTGACCCGACGCTTGATGAGTTCCCCCGACTTAATCTACAACCAGTAATTGAGCGGTTCAACAGAGACACCCCCCATTGGCAATCTCTTCCCCTATCGCTAATGGGCCGAGCCGCGCTATTCAAAATGATGACCCTTCCCAGACTGTTATATGTCCTCCAGAACGCCCCATTCCCCATCCCCCGAGAAACCTTCGCACTCATTGACAAGAACCTGCGCACACTGCTATGGGTAGGAAATAATCCAGGATCGCTCTTGACACACTCCAGAGATCGGTGTGGGAGGGAGGCATCGGTTTACCCTGCAAACACACCTATTACCTGGCCACACAGATAGGAGTAGTGAATGACTGGATGCACGCGGACTCCACATTGCCACACACCCGTATTGAGCTGGAGACCATGGCCCCGCTAACACCGCTGCAAATCCTCTACGCCACCCACGATCAACTCCCGGCGCTGCCCAGAGTGACCCACCACATCCGTCGCGCCTGGCGGGCCGCACACAAACTAATCGGCTGGGAAGGACAGCGAACACTGACACAACCCATATGGCACAATGCGCTCCTCTCGGAACTAGTGAAAATGGACCCCTTTGGTCACTGGCAGGCAAAAGGAATACACACACTAGCACACGTGATTCAAGGGGGTCGCCTCCTAAGTTTTGAGACCATGCAAGAACAATTCGACCTGGCACCCATGGACTGGTTCCGGCACGCTCAACTGTCCCATGCCATCCGAACCCAATTCCCCGACACGACGATCATACCCCCCTGCTCTCCCATTGAGACCAACATTCTCCCGCAGCACATCTCTTCTAAGGTCACTTCTAATCTCTATCAGGCCCTTAGCTCATTCGGGGCTGCATAGCTCGACGGGCTAAAGGCAAAGTGGGAAAGAGATGTGGGTCCCCTGGAACCTGAAGATTGGGTGGAGGCGTTAATGTCCCCCAGAGAAATTGGTATAGAATCTAAGCTTAGGCTAATACAGCTGAGGATCCTCCATCGCTCATACCACTACCACTCACGCACTGCAATGGCCAGATGGGTGGGTATAGTAGACGGGACATGTGTTCGATGCAAAACTGAATCCGCCACCTTCTACCATATGATATGGGAATGTCAGGCGATACAGGCCTTCTGGGTGGACTGTGTTGATGCAATCTCAGCCGCTCTGGCGACACCAATCCGTAGGGATCCCAAGATGGTACTTGTGGGCATTGGGGGTGAAGTGGACCTGTCTAAATATGAGAAAATGTTTTTGACAATTGCGCTGGGGGCAGGCAAAAGACTTATTGCGGCCAACTGCGGATCTGCCGACCCACTGAACCTGAACCGTTGGAGTAACGAGCTGGACAGGTGCGCAACCTTAGAGCGCCGGATCTATAATGCAAGGGGCTGCCCCCGCAAATTTTAAAAAATATGGGGTAAATGGCTAGATGCTCAATGAGACCAGCGGGTGGGGGTTCATCACCAACACTGTCAGCATTGTTTGCCTGCCTTGTCCTATTGATGTCTTGCGGTCCTCGACCCAGTGGGCCCACGCGAGCTGTTATTATGGCCAATTGCCTTCAACATGTGTATAACGCTGATTCATGTCTCATTCATGTTCGTTTCTTTATGTTTTGTTGTTTAAACTCAATAAAAAGAGTTATAAAAAAAAATAAAAAAGGCTGCCCTTGTTAATGTGTCTGTGTCATATTAAAGGCTCATTCATATATCTTATGGGGGGCTCCCTTGGTAGGTGGAAAGCAGCTTGGGTTTTGGCCAGGCTCAAAAGATTTCTCAAATTCTGATTGTCTGCTTTAGTCTCCATCAAAATGGATGCCTTGTCCAACAACAAGGAACTCAAGACCATCCCTCTTTAAGGATTGGCCCCTCCCCAACACCTAGGCCCACACACCCTCCATGAGAGTGGTTGATCTGCTCCCCACTGTTTCCTCCCTTGGGTACTTGTAGATCCATTGATACCAACTTGCCTACTTTCGTTTCGCTGCTTTCCTCGCCCCACCCCCGCCCCTGATTGTAAAGCACTCTGTTGCTTCCTGAAGCTAGGTCCGTGCTCAATAACTACCCTAATAATAGTCGTGTGACACAGACTATACTTCTTTAATGATACTAGCTGTATCATCTCTGCCCAGGGCTAATTTCAACTGAGACCATTACACTACAATGGAATCCAATGAGCTCACCCCTTATGCAGTTCCTGCTTGTAACTCTCTCCATTTAAAACTAAATTGTAACGTTGAACTATACCGAAATAGGGGGATCAGAGACTTGGCTGAGTGAGGAGCAGAGAATAAAGAGAGACTGCTGCTCACTAACCTTGTTGGGTACTAGGCTACGTGGGTTTATTATACATTTTTATTTTTTACCATGATGCAATATTGTATTTAGGGGAAGATGGAAATGCATGTTGCATTTAGTCATCGTGTCGTAAGATCATTTTGAATACCTTTGTGATGAAAGAACCAAGAGGGAAAGAACAGCAATATATTTTGCACGACGTCTTCACGAATTTTCTTGGGGGTCTTAACGTTTCGAAGCAGATTACTTCTAACTACATTTCCCTGATAATTTTCAATCATTGTGTCTATGAGCAACAGCCTTCCTTTGCAAGGTATCTAGTGCTGACATTGCCGCATGCCACAACTCCACTTCTGGAACTACTTCTGTCTCCCAAAACCAAACTCACTACACTATTCAGCAGGGGTCAAGTCCTAAAAAAAAGAAGTGGGGGGACTCATTAACAAACGCAGATGCAGCGTCACCAGAAATTAGCATATCAAGGTGAAATATGCACAATTCATTGAATTGGCTTTGCATACCCACTCAAATTGTACGGGATGAATGGCTTTTGCCTTTCATAAAATTGACACACACAAAAAACCAAGAGAGGATATTTTCTTCTAATAGTATTTTTGAAAATGTTCAAGAACCAATACCAATGTTTTCCCTGGAACAGGCAGTACCGAAATGGGACATATCACCTTTAGTTGTTAGTTATTTTTCACCAGGTTATATAGTGCAGTGGCGAAGTATCCGAAGACAATGGTTGGAGCCCCAAGGTTGGTGTTGTATCACACATTCAAAGAAGACACTCAATGTTTCTCATTTTTGCTGGGGGGGATGGAGTCCACCCTCTGAAAAAAGTGGATGGACTCCATCCACCCGCGTGTACCCTCGACTTGAGCCCTGCTATTCCGTCATCCTTTTCAAATTCGTTGCCAATGGAATGAGGTTAAACTGCTCTTAAGGTAATGCTGAGTACGAGATGCCTTCCTACAGACTTCTAGCTTGTCCACACTGGAATAGTCCATTACTGTAGGTACCCCTTTCAATACTGCGGCTGCTACATTATCTGTAGGCAAAGATTTAAGACCAATCGCACACAAAAAACTGTTTAGACACTTCTCATCGTGCGTTTTGGAGTTCATGATAGTTGAGAGCTTTAAGGCTTGCCAAGCCTCTGTGAAAGTTGTTCCTACAGATGACTGCGGGTTCCTCACCTCATCGCAGTGTACCTTTTTGAGACTTTTGAGCAATAAATAAAGCATTTCTTTATGCAGAATTCCAAGCTGTTATTTTTTGTCATAAAGTATGGATCCGTCTTGAGTCTGCTTTGTGTCGGTCACACATGGCTTGCTAACTGAAAACACGTTTCACTGAAAGTAAGGTGCCGACTGTCGTCTGGCTCCCGACCCCTCCAGTGGTTGGCATGAGAGCTTTGATTTTTATCAGTGACATTGAAGTGCCCCTGCTCGTGTTTGTGACCATGGCACTCCAAATGCAGCTACATGCAGCCGTTTGCTACACATCTCCTAAATACATTGAAACCAAAACAATTAAAGGGGTCACGCCAGTGTCCTAAAACAGAGAACCAGTGTACCAGATGTATACTCTGCTACCAGTCTCTTAAATTCACTGGTGGTTGGTGAAGTCTACGAAGATTTCTAAATTGGTGTGTAGGAGTGGACTGATTGCTTTCGTTCTTTGTTGGTTCTTCATCAGTTTCTTCAGCGCAAGTATCCTGTGGGGGAGTTTCCTACATACTTTCACTCAATCAATAGTAAGTTTATTCGGCCATAAGGCCATGAAAGTACAAACTAGCACAGACAAACATAACTACAGTTACAGTACATCCTTCCATCATATAGTATAGCGTTTACAGTTACCCCCAAGTCCCGTGCAACTGTCAATTAAGTTCCAAGTGGCACTGTAAATGCTGGAGGACCTTTTCCCCCCAGTGGTGATGCATTATCCCCAGATAGCACAGGATTATGGGGGCCCAGTTGCAAATGGGAAATCAATGTTCTGGTCAGAATGGGGGCTAAGTAGAACTATGCTGTTAGGTATTGGGGTGCTTTTCATGTTAATACCCAGGATGCTGTTGGCTACTCTGCACCCTGAGTTCTACCTGCATTAAGTCACAGGCGCTCTCCCCCCGATAATGTAATCTGGTACAATTTGTAGGATGACCTCCTGAGTTTCAAATGGGAAGCCATGGACAGTGCAGAGGCAGTGCATACATGTTCAAATGCCTCCCTAGGTTCTAGCTGGTTGCAGGACAATTTGGGGACCTTGTGCAAGTACACTGTAGCCCTCCCGTAATTGTGCTCTATGGGCTCCGGGGCAAGTATATTGAGGCTTGTGTATGTACTGCATGGCCTACCCTGGCTGCATTTAATGTGTTGGTTCTAGCTGCCTGATAGGCCTGTCTGGGTGTGGGCTGCTTGGACGATTGCATAACTTGGTTCATGGTGTTAGAATTGGAACAGGGCGACCAGGGTTAAATGGAGCCAAGTGCACCTGGTTGACCATAGGTCTATTGGAGCGGATGGGTTCTTCATTTACACCAGTGGGCCCCAGCCCCATTGTACTAGGGCTCGTTGTACCTGTTGGGACATTGGAATTGCAATGGGCTGTCACTTTAGATGGTTGGTTGCCCCCCATAGAGTCCACCAGTCCCTTGAAAGCTCCCCTTGTGCCCCCCGCCTCCTTTCCCCTCGGCCTCTATAAGACCCAGAAGCAGCCTCTTTACGGCCCTAAATTAGGACAGAATAAGGCTGCATTTGCATCCACTGTCTGTGGATGCCCCCTTGGCAGCTGGGGCAACACTGGGCTGGCCATATGTATGCACTGGGTGGTATGGGGATGCATGAGGGACTGGAGCTCAGAGGGGCAGTTATCCATCTTCTTCATGTTCTGGGCTGCACCTGTGGGGCGGGAGGTGGGGGAAGCTAGTGGCAGAAACAGGGTGCTGTTTGCCCTCAGCATCTTTACATTCCATTCGATCCGTGGGTCCATGGGGCCTATTCAAGTCTGGGTATAGTGCCAGCGAATTGGGATCTAATTTGGGTCCCCATGACGTTGGGGTTGTGTTGTCTATGTCCTTGAGGTCTCTCATTGGGTTTTTCCTGGGTGGCATCCCTCTCCACCCTGCCCCCGCCCCCCGCCACCCCAACACCCCCGTAACCAATTTGGGGCTGGGCTAGTATTGTGATTCTGTCCTACAGTCACCAGCTCTACAGCAGGCACAGATACCAGTTGCTTCTGCCCATAAAGAGTCTAGTTGGAGGGTATCAGTGCAGTGGGGTGGTAGCGGGCCTAGTTGAGGGCCGCTTGTTAGACATTCATGTCTCAGGGACCGGGATAGTTGGCGCTTCTCCCTTGTCAACCTCTACCCCATCTTCACACAATTATGTCCCCCCCCTGGGCGCTGGACTGGCCCTCAGTCGATGACGGATCAACTGTGGGTTCTGTGATAGCAATGTCTGCTTGGTTAACTCTGCTCGGGGCTACAAATGGCCGATCTGCTGACATTTGGGTGTGTATAGTTTGTCCCTGGTTTTATTCACTGTATTCCCCCCTACCCCCAAGCACACTGGTTGGTACCGAGAAACTGACTGGAGAGGTGTACTGATTAAGGAAATTCACCGGTTTTAAGGGGCAATCAGCTTTTTCCTTTGCCACGCCAGTGTCAGCATCATATGAGGAGGCATCTGTTGCAATGAGGCGCTTAACGGTCAATGTTTTCCGTTTCATCCTCGTACAGTCCTGCATGATAAACAAAAATGGAGCAGGAGTGGAGCCAGGTGATTGCAATAGACGGATTGGCTTGACTTAAGTAGACTTGGTGTCAGGCAGGGGGCATAGTCTCAAGCACTAGTGAAGTCACATACATAGAAGCCATGACTCTGGTCAGCCCTTGGTCCGTGTATTTGCCCTCTGACCTGTGTGGGTGCTTGCAGGGTTCCATCTCCACACGTGTGCTCCCCAATGTAAGGCTTGTGTAGCTATCTTCCCCCACTGCACCCCCTTTTCACTGCAATCTGCATGAGATGCTCAGCATCTGTTTGCTTGGGCCAACACAGTGGACACGCATTCCTTTTCCCTGGAGTGCCTCAAGCCCGACCATTGTTGGGATCATTGCTGGCCATACGACTTGCTTTCGGGGAGTTCCCTGACCAGGCATCTGCAACGCTGGGTGGACATCCTCTCCAGTCTCCTTTTGTATCACCTTCCTGAGTTCTTGGACTGCAAGCACAGGCAACCTTCCTTAAGGGCACCCTATTCTGAGGACTCCTTTTTGAGGTAGCTTGGACTGGGAGAGATCCCAGTGGTCCATGCACTGAGCATTGTTGGGGCTCATCAAGAGGTTCCAGAATCCAGAGCTAAAGTCAGACACAGGTCTGCAGATCCCCTTCATGGGATTGAAGCCAACAGGACAAGGCCAGGGCCTGTAGATACACATGGTGGGGCTAATTTCAAGCTGTTGTCCAAGGATCCTCCGCTAGGGACCAACTTTGGGTTGAGACCCGACGAAGAGTTTAGCCCTCACGCATATATAAGTATAATTGCTGGGACTCATTAAAGTCTCACCACTGCAAGTTGGTAGGTAAGGCCCTTTAAGAGTGGGGTCATGGGGAGTCTATTTTCTTTTTGTTGCTCCCCCAGGCTCACCCGATGTCATCAGCAAAAAAGCAGGAAAGTTCTGCAACTGCACTTCACTGGTGTCCTTGGGGGCCCCAGGATCTTCAGGTTTATGTTCCAGTTAGCCGGGTCCCCTTTTCTTCTTGGTTCACTTCTTGGCACTGGAGTGGTTGTCACAGCTGCTCTGGGTAGATCTTTCAGAAACGTCCTCACCTCTAGTCTACTTTATCAATTGTCCTCAATGAAGGGCTACTTCATCATATAATCTAGGTGATGCTGCTGCCCCTTTGGATGGTGCTGACCGTCCTGATTTAGCCCTTCCAAATACTGCCTGTGGGGCTAGTAGCGCCTCTCGGTGGTGTCTTCCACTTGTCTGTTATATGTTGGGACCAGGTATTATTGTGTAAACTGGGTTTCACGTGAAGTAATGGGCATTCTAGGAGTGACATTTGGTAATGAACGGCAGTGGAATAACAGACTGCATCCTGGGTGGCACAGTGCCGGCCTTCGTGTACCTCCACTTGTGTCCTGCGTGACACGCTAATGTAGTGGTGAGAATAAAGGCACAACTGAATTCACCCTTTGCCTACTCATCTTATGTCACATCTGAGTGTCTCAGTACACCTCAACATAATAGCGATGAGAGGTCACTCCTGCAGGGGGTGCAGTGTCGATGAACGCCGCCACCCAAGGCCATTGGGAACAAGCTGCAGTCACCGGAAGAGACTCCTGTGCCTCTGCTTCATTCACAGCTCTCCATGTCATTGGTATCAGCTGTATCTGGAGATGGGCAGGAGTCTTGTCTGTCAGGGGCGTGGGCGGGAGTAAGCCCTTTTCCGATGCCGACCTGTCAATTGCCACAAATGGAGACAGGCTTGTCTCTTCCAAGCCCTCACAGTGAGGGTTAGAATCAGTCCATTTCTGATGGACCGACCACGTTCGCTATGGGCAGCAAGAGGAGGACGTTGCTGCAGCTGGAGGCTGTGACCGTGTGTAAACACCCCTGGAAGGAAGAGAGTGTTGGGGCTGAATTGAGTTGTGATTGGCTGCTTGTGAATCAAGCCACGAGTCTCCCTGAAGTTGTAAATGGGGAGTCTGTTCCCAATCGAGAAGTTGTTGTCCCTGTGCGGGTTGGTGAACCAGAGTCAACTGGGAATGGCTGCCGGGAATATCCTTCACAAGAGATCTTCAAGGGCGATAACTTGGATGATCGTATCCATCCGGATTTCGTCCTGGAGGAGGGCATGCCATCAAGGTACTGTATCGAGCGTGCTGTAGGAATGTGCACACCCTGCACAGGAATGCTCCGTTGTTCTCAGGAAGAAAATAAGTGTGATGCTTCTTTAGGTTTTTGCTACATTTTTGGCAGTGTTCTCCCTGTTCAGGGGGAGAGAGTACCTCCAGCTGCTCCAGGAACTCGATCTAGATCTTTCAGGTTTTTGTTTTAAAGAAAACATCTTGGTTTTTAAAACTGAGATCAAAGTTTGTGCGCTGGGTACTCCCACCTGTGAAATTGTTGATGTGTATTTTAGGGAGTTATTGGGTGAGAGTGTTTTGACCGTTAATATGCTCAGGTACAACCATTATCAATGGTATTACAGAGAATTGTGCACACCTGAGGTGTGTGTGTGTTTTGGGAATGCCTGTCTCTTGTTATGTGGTGTGATTTAGCAATTGTATATCATTCACTCACGTGTTTTCTAGGTTTTGCAGGTATTTTACTGCTCTTTGTAGCATCAAGATGTGAGCGTTTAAAAAAATGAGTATTGTTCATGTGTGCACGCTGTTTTAGTACCAGTCATACTTTTGCTCACAGTGTGTTTAGTTTAACGCATTTTAGGATTTGTAGGTGAAGAACTTTTCAACTTGCAAGAATATCGGGACTAATGTTAATGCTGTTTTTGTCCTGGGACTAATGCCAATGTTGCCCCCATCTTTTTGAGCTCAGTGGCTGTTATGAATGTTATAACAGCAATCTTAGATCACAGCTTTTTTAAACTTGCATTAAGTAGTAGATTTTGCCACGTTTTTCAAGAGTGCAATTAGCTCTATAATGTGTGTGTAATATTGTGATGATTTCCGGGCATATTGTGTTTTGTGTTAATTAAATGGATGGGTGTTTTGAAAGATCCAGGTAGTATCTTAGTAATTGACAGTGCTGGGGGTGGATAAGTATCTGATAGAATATACCAAGCTCGTAAGATGAGATGTGTGCGGGGTCTTTGCCCACCTTAACACTCGGGGTGTCCCCTAATGTGTGAGATTGTGTTCTATCGGTTTTAGCAGGGCGTATGAAGAGAAAGAAAAGGAGAAACGTCACCATTGTTTACTTGTCTGGTAATGGGACAATCTGCCTGTTTGCATGTCTGTTCAAGGGGGGGGCGGGGGATGAGTATTTTTTAGGGAGTTGTGTGCATTTGTGATTCTCGCTTTTGGGAGTATTTAAGACAGTGGTAACATTTCTGCCATGGAAATCCTGTTGGAATGCAGGAAGACTTGTTTAGGGCATTCTCTATTTTCGATGTCTTGTCTGCTGAGGGGCCATAGGGATGCCAGGTTGAGTCCATGTTGGTGCAGCAGCGCAATGATGGGTTTCCTTAGCGGTTGCCATAGGAGTGCTGAGATGCCATTTAGCATTTAGTGGTCAGTAGTAGATGAGGAGCTTAACAGTTGAGTAGTTCATTTTGGCAGACGTTTGTTGGTTTGTATTATGAGTTGTTTGTATATTCAAGGTGGTTTTTAGGATCCGTGTTTGCTCGTGGGAGTGGCAGTCAGGGGCAGAGGGTGGTAAGAATGTAGTGGTTAGTTGCTCTATTTTGAGTTAGCAAGTGCTCAGCTGTGGCAGGGCTGAGGACGGGGGCGGGGGAGTTAGGGGAGAGGCGGGGTTAGCCTCAGGCAGAAGATGGAATGTTTCCTTGTTGGTTCTGAGTTTTCAACCGTTTTTTTTTTGTTGAGGATTTAGTCCTGGTGCATGAATTGCCACCTGTGAAACATGGGTTTCAAACACATCTTGAACACGCTTTTTTCCCCTTGTGTGTCTTGTTCCGGTTCTTGCACCTTGCAGGGTGTTTATACATTTCAGGTCTCCATCTGGTTTTGTAGCTAGTGGATGCTAGAAAGAGTTATTTTGGTTAAGCATCTGAATTGTTGGTGTTGTGTGTTGTTCTTGTCCTCATTGGTGTGCTCAATGTGGTGGGCATGTCTCGCATGGAATTGTTTGTGTAAGGAAGAAGCTTCCACACTCTGTAAGGCCCACAGGCGTGATATAGTTTGCTCTTCTGCATGTGATCTGTTTGTAAGTGATGAGTGTGCTTTCAAATGTATTGTTTCCCTTTTGTCGAAGGGAATATCAATGATGATACAGTGATCCCTGAGGAGCTTCCCTCCTGTTCCTCTCCTCTGCTAGAGCCTTTCCTGAGAGGGTGTCTGACCTTCTCTAGTTCCTGGACATAGAAATACCACAGACCTAGTCCTGGCTACCAGGGTACAGGAGAAGACCAGTGTCTCTATGGAAAAGAACGTCTAGGCTGAGGTGCAACAATTCTATCAAAAGCCACATGTGACTTGGGCAGTGAGCAGGATTCTTGATGTTATCATACAGGCTGTCACCAACAGAGAAGCTCTGTCCACAGCCACTTCCTTCAGTAATGGCAGGAACCTCGCTATATTCCAAGCCTGGGCTTTGTCATCTTCTGGGTTACGAGAGAAGGATGAGCAGTACAACACTGACACTCTCCAAAGCTGCCAACCAGAGGCTATGGAAGGAGCTCGCTGAATAGCTGAATTCAAGCAGGACAAGTGGGAATACTTCACAGATGGGCTGGTATAGTTACGTCTGGTGAATGAGCTTCTCATGCAGCCTGCCGTGTTTCATATTGATACGGCAGCTTGTGGCATGTTGATAGGTGTGGATGTGAGGTGCCAGGCCCATGAAATTCAATCCTAGTGTACAGGTGCAGATGCTTGACCTACTCTCTGATGGGGTTGACCTGTTTAATTTGGCAACTCATGAGGAGCTGTGCAAAATGGACAGCACACAGACATTAATTCTGTGGCTGTGCTAACCATGCCGCCACAAAAAAAACACATTTCTCTTCAAGGAGAAGCAAATAATTATATCTTTTGGAAGATTCAAGGGTTTTCAGGAGTGGAGAGCTTCACAGATTGATGTCTGGGCATCAAAGAAAACAGCAGCACCCCATCTCTTGCAGGTTGTTCCAAGGTTCCCCCTCTGCTTAATCCGAGGCAACATCTAAACAATGACTACCCCAGTGCGGGAAAAGAGTCTCACTCCACCTGGAGACTTGGAAGGCTTTCTCCATGGACCCATGGGTCATTTGGATGGAGAGGCGTGTGTTCTCTCCCCACCCGTCCTCACTCCATGCCCCCCATTGGCAGTTCACATCTTTCTCTTCTTCATGAGATTCAGATGTTGTTGGACCTGGAGGTGGTGGATGACGTTTTGTCTGCCCAGCTTCTTTTCCAGGTTGTGCATGACCCCCCCACACCTCCATACCAAACAAACCAGGCAGGCCTGTGTACAATCCTGCATCTATCCCACTTCAACCTCCTCTTCTATAGAGAATTGAGAAAATCAAGCCAGTACAAATCTTTATAGCCTCTGTCAGGGTGACTGTCTCTGTGTGTGGATCTCCAGGATGCTTACCTCCACATCCTGATTTGGGTGCCCCATCAGTGGCTTTTGCACTTTTCATTGGGCGTGTGTGAAAAATCCCATATTGGATGCTACCTTTTGGTTTGAGTTCAGTGCTCAGTGTATTCCCCAAGATGATGGCTGCAGGTGCTCCTGACTTTGTCTCCAGGGAGTGCACATTTACTCTAACCTGGTTGACTGGTTGGTGCAGGTGACCAGTTAAGAGAATTCATTCTTTTCATAGTGGTTTCTGTTGGATTTTCTTTTCGATCAGGGGCTCAAGGTCAACCCTGGGAAATCGTCCTTGACAGCTGTGCGCAGTCTAAAATTTCATAGGTTTACTGTGGGATTCAAAGCATGCCATGGTTTTCCCCACACACACGAGAGAATCCAGGATCACCTCCACACTTGATCCTTCATCCATCGTGGCAAGGTAACAGAATGATTTTTCCAGAGACTGCTAGTCCTTAAGGCCTCTTGTATGCTCTGGGTTCCTTATGACAGGATGAACATGAGATGCACAAAGATATCTCATTTCTGTCTGGGCCCAATCTTCACATTCCCAGGAGGTGGTCCTTCCAATTCTGGGGAGTCTGCAGCAAGATCTTTCCTGGTGCAACAACTATGTGAATGTCTTGTTTAGAGTTCCCTTTCTGGACTCTTCTCCCAGCTATGATCATGAATGATCCTTCCCCGCTATGCTGGGGGGGCTTCTATGAACAGGATGGAGATCCTTGGGTTTCGTTCCCCTGCTCAGGTACATTAGCACATCAATTTCCTAGAGCTTCAGATGATCTATACCTTGAAGGCTTTCCTCCTGAGCATTATGGGCCAGGTCTAGTAGACAGCACAACTGTGATGTAGAGAATCGGTTTACAACCTCCTAAGCCAGGCTGAGGTCATCCAGTGGCAGTACCTGATATCAACAGATATTACCTCCTGCCCCAGCAGACACTAGGGTCCTCACTGTCAGGATTTAGGAGAAGCACATATCATAGTCTGAACCAGGAGAGAAGAGCTTCCCTTCCCTCTGTACCTGTGATCAGTGTTGATTTAGCTTTCACAACAAAATTAATTGAGTGGGCCTCTGAATGTTCGCTTTATCATAGCATTTCATCAATATGATCAACCTCAAACCTGCAATGTAATCACGGATTAGGCTATTTTGCAGTCAGCAATTTGACGTGACCTAATGCACAGAGAAGCAGAAACAGCATGTCACACAATACTGTGCTTTAGATTAGAACATTTAAACAATTCACAGACGTGCATAGTGCCATCCGCACGTCCTCAGGAAGCCATAAAAACAAACTCTCTTTGTATAAAAAGAAACCAACTTTATTTACATCTTTCACAAACCCGAATATCACTAGCTTAGAATCAGTAGAATTCCCATTAAAACAGAATCCACCGAATGGATATAACACAAGTCGTGACATTAAATGTGTCGCAAATACTTAAATCTCCAGTAACAACACATTTAAAGGAATCAGCATGTGTACTGTCTTTTAGTATTAACAGCTCAACTTCACTTTGCATCAGAATAGACTTGAACATGAGTAATCAAGGTACAATGCAAAATATCACATACATGAGAGCAAGTTAAAGACAGCATAGAAATATAACATCATATATTTATAAACCATGACATTAAAGCAAAAGCACATGACCCCGTTCTTTTGCTCTCTGCTTCCAGTATCAGCCCAGATCCAGGGGCAGAACAGGTTTTTAGAGGATCTCGATCAACTTGGGATATTCCCTTCTTACCTAATAACCCATTAGACCATCTTCCATCAGGCCCCTCTCGCTACGAACTCCAGTGTCCCTCAGCTCTACTTCCTGTATTCATCAGGAATCAAAAACAAAAAGCATTGAACTTGTTGACCTCCAATATTCCACGAGCGCAGGGATCAACAATCGTCTGGATTATGGCGCCTTCTTGGTTATCAGGCTCTCTTGTCGAAGGTCTCCTCGTGACAAGATTCCTTAATAAGCCATGTAATTCTAGCTGCTAAAAAATTAAATGAGGCCTGCTATGCTGGCACTCTGAATAAGGCCTTTCTCTATACCAACATGTGGCTGTCTGAAATACACATCCTTATCCCAACTAAACTACATGTATATATTACAGGTTGGACTACCCAGTTACTCGCTGCCCTCAATGAGCTAAGTGGTTAATTAAATGCTAAGCCATAAACACATCCCTCTGTATTTGAGATATAACATTAGCAAACCTCATCAATCTGAATAGATTATGCACCACACTACAAAATCTAATATTCCTATTGAAACCTCTCATGCTCATTTAAGATGTTAAAGCTTTATTGAGCATATTTATGCACTTCTAAGCACTAAAGCCTAAACTTGATCAGGCATACATCACACTGATACTTTACATTACACTAACAAGCCTGGTAGGATATGTTGTCACCAAATATCTATTAAAATGAAAGGCTGCAGTGGGCACTTCTGTCGGTAGAAATTTGGGAATGTAGACGGCCGAACAGTATCCTCCAGGCACTACACCCTTGGGGAAGAACAACGAGCAGATGGGTCCCCTCAACAGGAGGTCTTGGACAACCACCTAGATGGTGGAGTGGAGACCTGTGCAATGCCTGCTGTCCACGACTCTTCAGAGAATGGGCCTGAACTGCCCTGTTATTTCTTGGCATAGCCTAGTCATATGGCATCCCCATCTTAATTGACAGTGTACTCAAGAAGTGGCAGTAATGCAATGGACAGCAATGATCCTGGTGGTTTTGTAGTGTCTTGTGCGGTTTTGTTTCTCTCACCTCAAGAACCTCTATTCAGCCACCCGCCCCCCATAAACATGCTTCTGAAGAGCCACTCTGATGGAGGGAACATTCTTCACCCCCTCACCCATTACCCTCAACCCCCGATCACTGAATTCTGAATGTATCTACCTGGAACCTGAGAAACTAAGGTTTGCCCATTTGGGTGAGAACATGCAGGTCATCATGGCGGCCAGGAAATCTAGCACACACGACCAGTGAGAGCATATATATATATATATATTTTTATTATTTATACTTGGGGTTTTGTTCTGGTAGCAGCTTTTTGACCCAGCGACCTAAATACCACTCCTGTTGCTTTGGTGTCGCGCTAGTGTGTTGTTTTAGGGAAGGAAAAATCCCCTCCTTCCCTTGGTTGCAAGGTAAACAAGGTTGATACACACTTTGACTGCGCCACCTCCGTTATTCCTTGAAAGAAATGTGTGGTCACTCTCACTTTGGTGATGTTGGAGCAAGTTTATTAATGGTTTGCTCATGCGAGGAACACAGGCAGAACGCAGATAACAAAGGGATTAACCCATAATTTTTGTGAGATGGAATTCCGATAGAAAGTATTATTTAGCAAATAATTTGCCCTTAAATAAGTTTTTGTTTTGAAAAAGGCCCTTGAGAGGCTGAAACATGTGATAACAGCAATTAATGGGCAATGTGAGCAAACCATTAATAAACCTGCTCCAACATCACCAAAGTGAGAGTGACCACACATTTCTTTCAAGGAATAACGGAGGTGGCGCAGTCAAAGTGTGTATCAACCTTGTTTATATATATATTTATAAATAGCAAATGGGCTTCTTTCTGCTGTTGGCGTTTAGCTAAGCAGGTTTACTCCCTGTCCTGCGGACTGGTTTCCCTCTTCCCCTTTATTGCAGAATTGGCAGCAGCAGGTGTGGGACTAAATATATGTTGAACTTACCCCACTGGTATTGGCTGACATTGCCTTCTCCTTGTCAAACCCTCTGGTTAAGAGACATATCTAGAGCCGGCTGTTTCTCCCTAATTCCCACCGCCTCCAACGTGAGGGCTCTGTGACCTAAATTGGACTTTAATCGGAAGCCATGCCTTCTGCTGACATCTGTTTTGTCTTGTGGAACATTGCATTCTTTGTAGCTGCCGTTTCCTCCTGCTGGGTGGGGGAGCTACAGGTGCATTTGGTATTTTAAGCATTTATTATCTACTATAAGGGTAAGGTAGTCCTGTGGACACATCCAGCCTTTCTACCCAAGAGAGTCTCTGATTTTTACTTTGTGAAGGAGATCTCACTTCTGACTTTCTTCTCTAACCTTTCTTTGGAAGCTGGCTGGTCCAAACAATTTTCATTGTTTGGACTAACAACAAATTCTCAAGTTTTACGTCGATCGTACTAAGGAATCTTTGTTGTATGGGGGTGTTTCATGTGGACAATTGGCATCCTAGGTGACAAGTACTCGCTTGATAGTTTCCTGCATTGCAAAGAGCTATGAGTACCCAGAACCTCTCCCTGCCTAGGTGATTGCATGCACATGTGAAGGTCAAGGTGGCTTTCATGGCGTTCCATAGTCCTACCCCTTGTATGTCATTGCCTGCCTTGCCTTCTGCATTATTCAGTGCTATTGCATGGATGTCCGCTCTTGGTCCAACACCTGATTTGAGCAGTGCTTCTGAATTTGTTTGTCTAGATCAGGTTAGGGCTTCCTCTTCAGTGTGTCTCTGCTTGGTAGTAGCCTAAGCGTATGGATAAAGGAAGGTGGGATATAGGAGTAAGTAAACGTTACTGTAGTAACTACTGTACTCCTTGCCCACCGCCCCCATTCATTCATATGTATTTTCACCTACCCTGCTGAAATGTAGACCAGTCAGATATGGGATGGGTTAATGGTAATGGACTGTTGAGGTTGATGTGAAGCCTGGAGGGTTCTGGCTGCGTTTGTACGCAACTATATGTTAAATTTAAAAGTGAGGATTTTCTGCTAGAAAACCGCTCCAGAATCCCACCCCCACCTCCCTGTAGACCTGTGGTCCCAAGAGTATGAAGGAAAAGTGACTATGGATACAGTAGTCACTGCAGCGTGTAACCTTTCCTTTTCCTGTGGAAATCATTGTGGGTATACAGATGACTTGTCAAGTTCATATTTTGTCCATCCAATAGATGTCGAGAGTTTTGCAGTGTTTAAAATTGTGCTATGGATCAACCAAAGTTGCTGATTACTATGTAATTATTCAATGAGTGACCAAGCCATTTGGCATGTCTCTACAAAAATATTAGATATGTAAAGTCAAACATAATGCTTCTTTTCATAGTCAAGGCAAACATTGCAGTTTTTTGTACAAGAAGCAAGTGTGGCTCGAAGTCAAGCTTCAGAGTCACCTGGCACCATGGAGATGAACTAACTTTCCATGTGAATCATGGCTGATAAATGCTAACAAAAAGAAGCAGGTTTCAAACCCACAAGAACTCTTCGATAGTTTTGGCTGATAGAGAATGATGCAGTAATGGTCAACTATTGTTATGTTTATAGTGTTGGGCTAACGAGGTCGATCAGACTGAGTACTGCATCCTGAATATTCCATCGTTTTGCATGAACAGTAGTAAGTTGCAATATGGATAACAAATGCATCATATACTGCCTTATTATGTAACATAAGTCTGCATAAATAATTATTGAACTTATTTTCTTCATACTGCCCCCTTTCCCCTTCTCAGTGCTTCTAGTCTGCGGAACAGGATTGCCTGGGTCAAGAAATATGGGAAGACTGTATGATGATTTCAACACCTTTTATGTAGGGCCAACTTAAACTATAAATGGTATCTTCCCAAACCCAAAGTGTCGGGATGCTTCTTCTCCTTGGGTTTAACTTTGGTTCTCTTCCTCTGGAGGGCCCCACCCCTTCATTCTAAGTGACCCCGGATTCTATGGCCACTTGAATATTCTCCTTCCTCTCAGTTAAGAAGGGGTTTCACTGCCCCGTTCCATGCCCCTTGGAGTTTCAGGTTTTGGAGTTTCCTAAACCCTTCCCCTGACTATATAGTTCAAGTTTGTCTTGGACCCCGTAATCCAAGATTCGCCTTGGCACATAGTTTTGCTAATGATGAGTTGGCAGGTCAGGAAAGCTGAAAATATTTCTCTTAAAGTCGGTCTTTCCCTGGGTCCCACCTGTTTTTTTCTTTTGTGCCTCTGATCTTAACGTAACCTTCCTGGCTTCTCTCATTCCACCATCTGATCCTGTCTAGAGCTGACCTGACCCACTGGAATCTCCCTGTCTAACTGGCAAGGCTCTCTACCTTCTCCTCATACCCACGTTCACCGCCTGATATGTCTGGCACTTCCCCTTCTGTCTTTACCTTGTGAAGTTAGCCCATACTTGTCCTCACTAGATAGCACCCTCTTGCTTGTGCAGCCTCCACCACCTGATGTTGCTACCTCCAAACTACTCCATTCCCCTCCTGGAGTTGTCACTATGAGACTGCCATCTCCTCTTTTTGATGTTACCCCTTTGATATCTTTTATCGCATTTGGCACATGAGGTTTCCACCTCCTGTGTTGTGCTTTTGCCCCCCCAACTCCCCTGATGATAGCACCTCATCCTGATGACCATCCTCTCCTGCTGTTGCCTCCTCCTCCTTCAGCCCATTAGCTATCACCAACCCCTTGCACTCCAATGCTGCCCCTTCTCTGGCCACCACCAAACATGATCCTTCTGCTCCTCCAACCAACACTGGATATCTGGGTTTACTACATTTTATAGTGCTGCACTCCCCCCCATTGTTGGAATTCTGGTGATGGTATGTACCATTGTTTAATTTGGGCAGGGTTGGGGTTCATTACTGCTTCGGCATGCAGCTGGCCTCACTTTTGGCTTACGGGGGCAGACCAAGCCTTCATCTGGGATGTTTGCCATCTTTAATTGCACTAGCCCGCCCTCTAGTTTCAGTATGTGCAGGAACCAAGACTCCTGTTCTCTAAACACGTGAGTTAAGTGTTGAGAAAACGTTTGATGAGGTGTTTAAACTCGATGGATGTTTAAAAAGCACTGATTTGTGGTGAATTTGCGACCATGTATCCTCTATTAGGGAATGCTCTTCCAGGAGGCAAATTATCGTTATTTTTGTTTCACACAGTTAAATCAATGACTGAGAAACCATTTGCCTACAACATCCTGTCAGGTGTAGGTTTCTGGTGTACCCATGCCAAGAAACCCGAGGTTATAGACCTGTGAAATTGCGACAATGTATTAAACTTAGGAGTCTCACTGGAATTTGGAATTGATTTCAAGTAAATTGTAACACTATCAAAACACAGAGTTGTGTACTGTAAATGAAAATGACTTTCAAGGGCATGTTTTGTTTTCCCTTGCTAGGTCTTTGAGTGTGCTTAGAGAGAACATTAGGCTCTCTTCGTGGGGAAGTTCATGGTTAGTCTCTGGATGCCTTGTAATCATAAAAGTTTAATTTGCACACAAAAAAATCTTAATCTGCACATCTCCTTTTCTTAGACATGCCAAAGACTATGCTCGCAATGTACTAGAAGATTAGAAGATTGTCCAGTATTATATCCTTGGCAGGATGATCTTTGGCCCAAAGCCATTGGTACCTGTCCAGCTCCCTCTCTGTACAGGATTTAGGAGCTTGGTTGGATCCAAAGGTGGCTCTGGAGTGCCATATCTCTACGTTCTCTAGATCTTGTTTTTCTCCCAATTATACTGCTTGGGGAGATTTTTTACATTATTTAGCCTTTCTGCAGAGCAATTGGTTAACACATTTGTGTCCAGCCTGTCGAATGTGTGCTGTTTTTTAGGGGTTACAAATGCACTACTCCATATACTGCAGATAATTCAAAATTCGGCTGCTAGTCTGTTGCTTTATTTAGGATGCAGAGCATGTCTCACTAGCCTTTCATTCACTTCACATGCTTCCAGTTGAACAAAGGATCAAGTTCAAAGCCATGGCTCATTACAATCCCAATCCCTGTTTACTAGCTTTTGGGGAGCCAATGACTAGAGGCTGAGTGTTCTCCTTTTTACCATTTTAACTGTAAATAAATAGATGAGGTTTGCCATATGAATGCTTTGCTGTCACCTTATTACACTGGTGATGAGTAGACTGGAAAGAGAACTGCAGGATCTGAAACTGATAACCAAAGATGGGATAAAATGAAGTGTTCTCCAACATTTCATGTGCTATCAATAATTTTGGTATCCACGGGTAGAACCAGGTTAAGGGATCTAACACCCGAATCTTCCCTTAATAGTCATAATACCACATATTGATTCAGGTTAGTTTTGCTCAAGTATTGCTTTATCTTTAGAGATCAATCAATATTTTGGTGTTCCTGTTGTCCTTTTCCTTAAAATATCTTCTTGCAGAACTTTTCTGTTGTTTTCCACGTGAATATCAACTTTATTTGGTTTCTATGGAATGCAACTAGTTTTAAAAGAAACGTTTCTTGGCCAGAAAAAATAGTTCAATAGACAAAGTTCACGTGTATTGCTATTCACGAAATTCTTAAAAAAGAAGAAAACTGGAGTAACTGGACCGAAGTGGATTGAAGAAAACTCCTATTCTTTGAGGTCCGGAGTTGTATATCTTGTTTAGGCTCCGTTCCTCAGGGTCAATACATGGTCCCTCCTTGTCATTCTTAGGGAGAGGATCAATTTGTGGCCTGATTTACGGACCTCATCTGTCCGTTTCCATGTTTCAGGGCACAAAGCAAAAAGCTTACCGGTTTCAGTGGATAGAGGTTATTTAAACCACTTTCATCAGTGATTCTGCTTCGAAAAAGGTTTCCCTGTGAATACTAGAGGTGAGTCTATAGCGGACACATCCGCCTAAGAGCCTTTATGTAGTAACTTACCCGTACTCAATCGCTGTGAGATGCATTAGCTATGGAGTATTAAAGGCCACTGACCGCTGACACAGGGCAGGATAGACACTGTTGAAGGTGGGATCTTGAACTGTAGGATCCCTGGCACCTGTAGTCCCACCCCCAGGGTGGACATTGGAGTTACCCATTTTTCTGATGTACACTATAGGGCAAAACTCGTGATCGAGTTGACCTTTATTGACAAATGTTTAGCTAGCATTATTTAACTACTGCAAATTGATGCAGCGTGCCGGAAGGCATGGTGTGTTCCTTGAAGTACTTTCCCTGGAACTCAGAGATATAATGTTTCCTCTCTAGGTTTCCAGGAATGCACGTCTGAAAGCACGACATTGGGAAAGAAAAATACCTACGCCCATGCGTGTGCCGATCTAGGACAGTTACACATGGGAGAATCCATCCTAAAGGGTAAGACAGAGATGGTATAATGGTATCCCAGTCGGTAGGGAACCATGAGAATCACTATTGCATCAGTCTTCTAATACAGATTCTCTCTGTCTCTCCCTCCTCACCCCATGTCCCGCTCTCTCCTCTGTACAGGGTGGGCCTCCTATTGACAACCTAGATACTTCTCAACATAGAAGGAATAAGACCACCCACCACATGGGTCTTGTCAAGAAGTCCAATTTTCAGCTTCATCTCCTCAGGGGCATTCTATCTTTCCTCACCTTCCCCTAGAAGCTCAATGTCTCCAGTGCCTTGGTTCTATCCAGGCTTAACTACTGCAGTAGCCTCTTCCCCAACCTTCCTCGCTCCCCCCCCCCTCCGACTAATCCAGAATCGGACTGCAAGACTTATCCTTGGCCTCAAGCCCAGGGACTTTGTCTCTCTAGCCCTAAAATCTCTCCACTGGCTCCCAGTCACTACAAGGATCACATTCAAGACCCTGTGCATCATCCACAAGGCTTTCTGGGGCCCGGGACCTCTCTACATCCAGATTTATCTACCAAAATAACTCCCAGCCAGAGCCCTTCAGTCTTCTGGCACCAACTCTCTGCAAGTCAAACATTTCTCCAAGCAGAGAGTAGGAGGTAGATCCCTCTCCTCGGCTGGCGCTGCCCTCTGGAACAGCCTCCTTTTCCCCCTCAGACTTTAACCGGATCTTCTTAAGTTCCGGAAACCTCTCAAGACCATCCTTTTCTCCTTTTCCTTCCCTCTTCCCCCTCCTGTGCTAACTCTTCATCTGCTGCTGGACAGGGGCCTGCTCCCTTCAGAATCATAGAAGGGCCAGACGACCCCCAAGCATGCTCTACCAGCACTTGCCCTTGGGCTCCCTTTCCCGGACTATCCCAATTTAGGGCCTGATTCATGGAACGTTTTCCTATGGGATTGCGCCATTATAAAACACTTCCATGAATCAGGCCCTTAGTCCCCCTGTCCACTGCACTCCTCCTCCCCTGCCCCCTCTTTCCCCTGGCACTTGCCACCTCGGCTCAACCAGCACTTGCTCGCCCCACCCATGGGGGCACCCCATTCCTGCACTTCTCCTACCCTTCCCCCCTTGCACTTATCACCTTGTTTATGCACTTGCACGGTAGGATTGTCACAAGACCAATATAACTGTTTCTTTGGTGTTGTATTCTTATGATTGTCAATGCCCCCTTGCCCCCACCCCCCTTGCCTTGTTGTGCCTGGAAACACCTGTGTATCTATTTACCCCAACACGTAGACACGCATAACTCCTCGACAATGTCATAACTAGAGAGACGTAACAACACACACCAGACAAAACTCGGGGCAATGAAATGATGCTGGCAAATATACTATGTGTGCATAAACCAGAAGCATAAGAGCACCTGGATACAACAGTCCACAGCCTGATAAAGAAACATCGCGAGAAGCAGAACAATAGAGGAAGAAAGGAAATGTGATGCCACCCAAATATGTGGTCGGACAATAGTTTATACAGATATACTAACATGGAAAGCAACATGCTATCGAACCAAGGTAAACCACGATGACAAAAGGCAGGGGCAGTAACCCACGGTGTAAACCCGGGGAACACTGGGTAACAGTACAATGGATAAATCCTTGAGACTAACAGTGCTGTGCTAAGAGGTAAGGAGCGTTTATAACTGCTGTACAGAAGCCCATGAACTTGTAAAGGAAAATATTAGTCTAGATAAGTTACAATTTAAATTAAATTGGGCAATGCCCAGGATAGTAAAGGCCCACTTTAGAAAGAAATTAAACAGGGGTGTAGGGTCCACGAGAGACTGCATCCACACTGGGATATGTAACTCGTCACCAAAAGAACCAAGCCAATTCCGTATTCACGACAATACGATTTGGTGCCCCCTTCAGAAATTCAAGTTGAAATGAGCAGTGAACAAAAAAAGACTACTTGAATCAAGTCACCTGTATAGTAATCTTAATTAACAGCGTATCTGGATGCTTCATACATTTGAAAGTGGTCAATTGTTAGTAACTCACGTCATAGGCGCGATTTGAAGGCAGAGGTCATGTGGTGTTGCCTCTAGGGATGTGATAGGGGGCCAAAAGGCACGTGATGCCACCTCTCCTACACTGCCCATTTGCAGTAGCTGGTCCCCACGTATACAGGCTCTGTTGGAATGCAGCAGTACCGGTCTGTGACTAGAAGCACAGGAATCCCCCAGTTCTGGAAAAACAGCACCGGAGAGTAAAAACCTTCCCGGGTGTGCCTCGAGAACTGGGCGTCAACCAGAAGGAAAGGGGGACAAGAAGTAGCAGCCTGTGAGGGCCGTGCACTAGTGACTAGGCAGTTATCACATCGGTGGCACTGCTGCTCCACTGTGACACCTGCATGAATGTGCGGATTACTTACTGGTAATCTTCATTACTCCTAGTAGAACTCTTCCTCGTCACAGTTATGTTAGCTTGTATTATACCACGCACTATTACCATTGGCATGGTATCCTGGCACTCACATGACATGAAATACTTGTGTATAGGCACGTTACAAATACCATATCATATCATATCATGACTCTGCAAGAAAGAGGGCGGGTGGGTTAGTGAGGGAGAGAGTGACAGGAATAGGTCCAGAACCAGGAGAAACTGGCGTCTGGGTGTGTTAGCTGGCTGATGAGTTGATTGCGTGCACTGCCTTGTTGTATCCATAAGGAAAAGGTCCAGTGTGTGGGTTGTTTGTTGTATGCAAATGTTTGTTATATTGGGTTTGTGTTTGTGTGTTTGATCTGTAGTTTGGCTAGTACTTTTGATTGTGCACACTGGCTTGTAACCCTAAAGCGTGATAGTCTCCCACTGATAGTGCCGCCCCCCCGATAACAAAAAACTGGGAGTACCCAATTTTGCAACATTGTATCCCTAAAGGAAAGGTCCAGTGTCTGAGTTGTTTGTTGTATGCAGTGTTCGTTATGTTGGATGTTTGTTTTGTGTGTTTCATGTGTAGTTTGTTTGGTAGTTGTGATTGTGCGCACTGGCTTGTATCTGTAAGGCTAAAGTCTAGTGTCTGGGATTGTTTGTTTTATGCAAATGTTAGTTATGTTGGGTGTGTGTTTGTGTGTAGTTTGGCTAGCCCATACGGTGTGTATAGTACTTGGGAGGTATGTTGGAGGCGAGTAGGAGCAAGGTGGTTAGTACATTGTAACCAAAATAAATCATATCTATCATATCGTATCACTTAACTCAAAGGTGGAACACTGACACTTACAAGGTTGTCAGAATTGTGGTCCTCTCAACCCTACTCAGAAGCCCAGGCAGACCCAGGATTCCCTGAGGCCCATTCGAACCGTGTTGTTGGTGAAGGAAGCATTAATAAATTTGATGATGAATGGCACCAGGTGCTCTGAGCAGCCTTTGATAGTAGCTGCTGGGCAGATGTCACCCTTACAGTTGGATGGTTTACAGTTATTTAGCATGTTGGCTTTTTCAGCCCCAGATAATTGCCTGAATTTGAAGGCAGGTGCCGGGTTTACCTTGAAGGGATGTTAGGGGTTAGGAGAGTTGTTTTCTCTCTGTTTCTGTTCAATTGTTTCTGTAGTAGGGATTTTCTCACGCATAGCATTCTGAATGTTTGTGCACCACGTTTCGTCTTTGTCAATGGGATTAGGGGCTGTGGTGCTTTTCTCAAGTTTTCTGAGGATTTTGAACAATTACTTAGAGTTTGGGTTGGCATTGTCAATTCTAGTTTTGTATAACTGGGCTTTTGCAGCTGTGATTGCTTGCTTGTATTGTTTGGCGATTTTGTTAAAGACGTTTTAGCAGCTTTGTGGGCTGTTTTTTCCAAAGCACTTCCGCTTGTCTTTTCTTACTGTGCAAGGTTTGAAGGTCTGCGGTGAACCAGGGGTTGAGGTGGCAAGTGGGTTTAGCCTTTCTGGGGATGAGAGGGGCAACCAGGTTGATAGCATTAGTGCGGGTGATGGCATATAGGTCAGCTAGAGCTTGGGGTCGGTTACCTCCGGAGGTACTGAGGTAAGGGGCCTGAGTGAAGGGGAGATGGAGTCTTTGGTGATTAGTCTCGAGCTACGGGACAGAGTAGGTGGGAGTGTAGGTGATGGGCTGATGGGTTGTTTAAGGGGTGGGAAGGTGAAGCTGATGATGTGTGGTCCGACCATGGGCATGGTTTGTCTTCGGGAGGAAAGCTCAGGGGCAACACACTCGCTTTGGAAGCAAGGCGACGCAGAGCAAAAAAAGTTTGATTCCTCAGGTCTGCGCTTAGAAACCTCTGGGTATTAAGCGCATTATAAATAACCCATTACATGGTGTGTTGGAGGTGATGTTGACCTGGCTGTTTAGTTCGGCTATCCAGTTGAGGGATCTGCCTTTGTCGTGGGTGGAGAGGATAAGCAATGTGTGAAGCACATTGGACTATCCGTGTGGTGAAAGATGCATTTAAGAATTACATGGATGCATCAGCTATTGTAAAAAAATACAGAAGGTCTTCTTGGATCCCGCACAGCTGCTTCTGACCCCAGTGTTTCAAAATTGTCCTTTAAGATTGCGCAAAACTGAGTAGGTATTTGTTCTGCAAAGGAGGGAGGTAAAGGGAAAGGTGAAAGAGACTATGTGGGTAGAGGTGTTGGGGGAGAGAAGGGGAGGTCCTTATCTTTGCTTGGATTTAAGTATCCAAGGAGATTTTTCTTTGGAAGAAGTGTGTGGAAAGCAAGTTATCCAGTTATCAAAGGTTTTTACTACTATCAAAGGGTTTACGAGTAACACATAGAGCTTACCTAACACCGGAAAGGGGCAAATAGACGAGTTTATCCCAAATGTAATGCTGTAAATGCTGGAATATTTCACATGCTTTGTGATTGCCCAACTATAAGGAAGTTCTGGGAGGACGTTGCCCAAAAAATGTTGGAAGGTGAGGTACAACTAAATGTCCAGTCCCCAGCGGCCTGCATGTTGGGACTCTACCCGCGACGCAAGACTGGAAAGTCTGTGGGAAAATTGAAAGACCTGGCTTACATATTTGCCAAGCGCTGCATAGCCATGAACTGGAAATCAGGGGCAGGCCCGCCAGTCGAGATGTGGTGGAGGGATTTACAAAAATGGACAGTAGCAGAGACTGTGGTATGGAAACAGGCAGTCAACATGCATCCGAAGGATCCAGGGGATGATATATCGCGGTGGATCAAACTCGCACAAACCTTATTTAAACCAGGGAGCGCTGGAGAAAGGTGTCACGATGTTGCAGGAGAGATGCAAGATGCATGAAAGGGTGGAGTACATGGACATAGAGTGACATGAGTGAGGGACAAGAAACTATACTAAGGCCAGCTGGGGTATGGAAGGGGAAGTTTTTAAAGAAGGCATGTTATCCTTATACAGTTGGTAAATTTGTTTTGACAAATGAGTGATATAGAAAGCACCATAACAGGATAAGTGGGCTGTCATCAGTGGTTACTGACACATTTGTTTCTTTTGTGTTATTTTTGGTGTATAACTGATTGTGTGGCTGATGTTATTGAAAACAAAAATAAATTTAAACAAAAAACAAAAAAAGGGTTTGCGAGTCATGAGTGGTTAGGGATTGACCTTGTGAGATGAGGGAACAATTCATCCTTGAGGGTAGCTTGCTTTCCATTTTCTGTATAAGGTATTCAGTACATGAGGTTGGCTTTGATGGATTAAATGGCAAATTGACAGAAAATAAAAGAGCAAAGTTATCTACACAAGAACGACTCTGAGGTGTCAAAGCCATTAGAAGATTAGTATGGCAGAAGATAGCATAGCGGATATGACCCTCTGGGTTAGTACCATCAGAGCTAAGGATGTGAAGGTATAGACCTTCTAGATTGGGGATTAATATCTAATTAAGCCTATTCAAATGCAATTCTACCCAGTAGTTGAAATCCCCTACAATATATAAGTTGGAATGTCTTGAAAGAGAGCCTGCAGTGAGGTCTGCTAGTTCCTTTACACATTTAGAATTGTAGCCAGGTGGTATGTATTATACTGCAGCAGCATAGGTTGAAAAAGGGGGCACAGACTTCAAGGTAGGATAGAATAGAGGCTGTTCCTTGAAATTTAGAGCAATTCCACCTGTTCTTTAAAGGGATGGTCTAGTAAAAAATTGTATTTAAAAAATAGATAGGCAACATAAAAAAAAAAATACTAGCATTCTCCGTTTTAAAACTTCCTATGTAAAATTTTGAGCTATTCAAGCTCAAAATTCGTAAAAGCAAGCACATGGGCGCATCCATTTTGTGAAATGGAGCCCCTCCTGTGCTGGCTTTTGCTTTTGCGGCACTAATGGAGGAAAAGCCAGCCAGCTGTAGTAAACAAAAGCTACCGCTGGGTGGCTTTCCCTTCATTAGTGCTGTACGCGGAGGACGGGGACCGGAGACCAGAGCAGGAAAGCTGCAGCGGAATCTCGGTAAGTGCTATTTATTTATTTTTTTAAAATAAGCACTAGCTGCGTTTTTTTTTCTAGGTTTTCTGGGCTGGAGGAGCCCGGAAAACTTAGAAATAAAACCGCAGCTTTAAAAACGTTGTATTTATGTTTGCGGTCGCTTTTGAAGCGGAGGAGCCTGAGAAACTTGGAAAGAAAAACCGCAGCGTTTTCCAACACAACCGCGTGTGTTTCTGCCTGCTGTGGCTATCACTTTGGGTCTCCGGTGCTCCCAGCACCGGAGACCCAAAGTGAAAGCCACAGCAGGCAGAAACACACGCGGTTATGTTTACATGCCGCATAGTGTTTCTACCTGCAGCTGATTTCCCATTTGGGGCTCTCGGGCTCCCCGTGGGGAGCCCGAGAGCCCCAAATGGGAAATGGTAAATGCTGCGTTGTCTGCCTAAATCTGCTTTCCCATTTGGGGCTCTCGGGCTCACCGTGGGGAGCCCGAGAGCACCAAATGGGAAAGCAGATTCAGGCAGAAACAACGCGGTTGTTTTCCGCAATGCCGCGTTGTTTCTGCCTGAATCTGCTTTACCATTTGGGGCTCTCAGGCTCCGCGTGGGGAGCCCGTGAGCCCCAAATGGGAAAGCAGATTCAGGCAGAAACAACGCGGTTGTGTTGGAAAACGCTGCGGTTTTTCTTTCCGAGTTTCTCAGGCTCCTCCTGGAAAGAAAAACCGCAGCGTTTTCCAACACAATAACGTTGTATTTATGTTTGCGGTCACTTCAAAAGCGACCGCAAACATAAATACAACGTTTTTAAAGCTGCGGTTTTATTTCTAAGTTTTCCGGGCTCCTCCAGCCCGGAAAACTTAGAAAAAAAACCGCAGCTAGTGCTTATATTTTAAAAAAAAATAAATAGCACTTACCGAGATTCAGCTGCAGCTTTCCTGCTCTGGTCTCCGGTCCCAGTCCTCCGCCTACAGCACTAATGAAGGGAAAGCCACCCAGCGGTAGCCTTTGTTTACTACAGCTGGCTGGCTTTTCCTTCATTAGTGCCGCAAAAGCAAAAGCCAGCACAGGAGGGCCTCCATTTCACAAAATGGATGCGCCCATGTGCTTGCTTTTGCAAATTTTGAGCTTGAATAGCTCAAAATTTTACATAGGAAGTTTTAAAACGGAGAATGCTAGTATTTATTTTTTTATGTTGCCTATCTATTTTTTAAATACATTTTTTTACTGTATTGTTTTTCAAAATAGTTTTGTAGCCAGTCGAGATATATTCATTCATCACTGGAGTGTGGTCTTCTTTAAGTCAGGTCTTAGTAAGAAAGAAGAGATCTATGGCTTTATTTATACACATGGGTTAAGTTTGTCCTTGGGAAGGGAACTCACATTCAGTAGACTGCAAGCCATGAGGGTGAAAACGACTGAGTCCTTAAGGAAAGGCTGAGAGGGGGACAGAGTGAAGTCAAGAATGCGTAGCTGTTAGCTGGGCTTTTATGTATTGCAAAGGGATCTGTCTGAATTGAGCGTCTAGGTGATAGGAAACCTCCAGGAATAAGGGTGATAGAGGAATTACTTCTAACCTAGTGGGTGTGGTCTAAGAAAACAAAGTGGAGTTGAGAAGGGCTTTGACTTCTTGGATCCTGGACCCAGCAGTGTCCTGTGGTGGTGCTATAAACAGATCAAGCCCCAAGTCCCACTTAATCCAGGAAGAGGCAACAGGAAAGGAATTGTGGGTTGGGGTATTTCTGTGTCCAATCCCTGTGACTTGGGAAATAGGGAGATTATAGTTCTGGGGAATCCATAAGTAAAGGTAGCAATGATTTAACATTGGCGACCAGAGGGAAGGCTATATCCAGGTCATGTGGAAAAGAAATGGTACCTCTTATATTTGCATTCATGTTTATTTAAATAACAGGGATGTCAGTTTTGATCAGAAATGACATACAATAACACATTTACAAATGGCAGAGGCCTTCTACCGAAGGTTTCTTGTACAATAGTAAAAGAAGCAAACAAATGGTCAGCCAGTTTGTGAAAGTGTTAACAAGTGAGACATATACCAGTAACAATCCAAACCAAACAGTAACATTATATAAAAACAGGTGACTGAGACCATCAGGGGGCGCAGACAAGATGGTAGCCTGATCCAGCGTCTCCCTAATCGGGCATTAACATGCAATGGATATTCATATAAAAATGAACCATCCGTTCCAGTGACTGAAAGTTCTGCATCAGGAAACACCCGAGCAGCGGTAGATAAAATTTCGGGCAAAACGGTGTAAGGATTCACAGAGAAAGTGAGCGTTCACAATAAGCCTCTGGCCCTGCAACTGGAAACCGAACATGGTGGCCGCGAGACACCTTCCCAACCATGAGGGAGCCAGCGAGGCACGTCAATACTGAGCCGACCAGCTGAAGGAGAGGGACCGGAGCAGAGCCATTGAAAGCAGGTGCCGACATTGGGAGAAGGAACCGCGCAGAAGAGCTTGCAGCAAAAAGATGCGTACCCTCCCCTCCTCTCTCACGGAGCCCCTGACAGCGCGAAGCTGATCTGGCAAACCGCGAGTAGAGCTCACCCCTCCGGGGACAATAGAGCAAGCCGCCCCGACCCCTTAAAGGAGAGCTAGAGAAGCACCGCTGCACACATGGTGCTAATTAAGAGAGGCCGGGCAGCGGCCACGACCAAACATCCGTCCCCCGGTTCAGGAAGCGGGAGGGGCGCAGAGCAACCGGCAGCCCCCCAAACCCCTCCACCATCAGCCAAAAAAGGGGGACAGGAAAAAAAAAAAATGAAGAATGGACTATAAATAAATAAAAGAAAGTGAACATCACAATAATATAACACGAAAAGGGGGGTCGGGTCCCACCACCACGGTCAGTGGAACTTTCAGACACCTGATATTAACACCGGAGCCAGGCCACGCAGTAACACCGCGGTCCAGGCGGAATGAACTGCACCAGCTGATGCAACATGGCAGGCTCAGCTGCATCAGCATCCGCTGACGGTGAACAGCGTGCTCAAGACAGGCAGCCTATCAGACCCACAGCAAAAATTAATAAACATCCAGTTACCAGGATCCAGGGCCCCTAGAACTCATAAAGATACCATGATTATCAGCCCCCATAGAAGCCAATGAGGACGAGGGCGAGGTCGTGACTCACCGACTGGTGTCTCGCACTTCTTAAAGGAGTTTGTCGAAAGGGGTGGTGAGAAGCACACCCTGCCTGAATTCGATCCACCAGGAAACGGTACAGATTAACTAGTACAGCCCTCCCTGCACGAAGAACGGACCTTGAACAAGACACTAGTCAAAGCAGTGAAAGTGTTTAAACAGAGTGGTATAACACAGACGCCAGCTGGAACGAAGCTGGACCCCAACACCCTAGCTCTACTCCAAACATTTCGCCGAAAGCACACAGCCATGGAGTCAAATGAGGCCCAGAGCTCGACAGACATCCCGAGCAATGACCTAGACAATGCCACCAAATCAGACATTGGGCTTTTGCTTGGGGAAATAAGGTCAATAAAGTCAAGCCTCACGGAAACAGTTTCTGGTCTACAGACTAGAATGGCGAAGGCCGAGGAACGACTTGAGGCTGTGGAAAACAATCAGCAATCAGGGGATATAGCTATGATGCAGTATGAAGCTCGACTTCAAGATCTAGAACAAAAGGAAAGTGACGTGGAGACAAAGCTTGATGACCTCAAAAACAGAGAGCGAAGATCAAACATTCGGATACTAGGCTTAGCAGAAGAACAAGGGGAATACCTGGTAGCCCATGAAAAGAAAGTTAAAACCCTTATCCGGACCCTCTATGATGACACAGATTCACCAAAGCTGGAGTTCAATAGAGTACACAGGGCAGGGGGGCCCTCGCGACGTCCCCGGTCGGTCCTCGTGAAATGCCACTATTACACCCAAAGGAAAGACATCCTGCTGAGGGCGAGGGAGAAGGGCACGATTGAATTTGGAGGCGCAAAAGTGATGCTCTATCCAGATCTCTCGGCCATGACCCTTGCCAAAAGGAGGGGATGCCGCCCCCTCACGATCTGGTTCCAAGAAAAAGGAACTCGCTACCGATGGGGCCACCCCTTCTCGTTGTCATTTGAATATGGGGGGAGAAGACTTTAGAATTACCACAATAGAAGAAGCAGAAAGAGCCTTGCGACACCTCTGAGGCTCAGGGAAGACATGGACATTGATCCCCGCAGGAAGCCGGAGGGGCCAACACCGGACCCAGCGCCAAAGCCACCCAGGAGAGGGAAGGTGCAAACGAAGTGGAAGTATAAGCGCCTGAACCCTCCATGAGCCCAAACACTGACCGTTGATGCTTTGCACCCTGCTCTTCACTTTTTGGTTGTTACTGGTATGCAGGTTAATGGAAAGTGCGAGCCCCTTTTTGCTCTTTTTTGAGCGGGCTCGTCCGACTTAAAGGGGGATGGTTCTAATTCTCTCAAATTACCTAATACTGCATCCTTTGCGTGTTCCTACATATAAGGATTGCATAATTGTATAAAGCCTGAAGAGGGGCCTCAACAGAGTGGCCCTTCTTAGTTTAGGGCATCTCCTTAGTCAACAGAGAATGCTAGGATTAGCTTTTCTCGGGGAAAGGAATGGGGGAAACACTCAATCGGAATTCATAGAGCAACAGAACCACAACGTTGAACCACACACACTAACAACACTTACAACATGGCAAACCAGAGTCACAACAGGGAGGAGGCTACAAAAATAACTAAAATTGAAGAACATGGAGGCTACCCATGCAGAATTTATACACCACAATGGCAAATATTGATGGCATAACCTTTGGGTCCCTGAATGTAAGGGGGTTAAACTCTCCTCGGAAAAGATCTATGCTGGCACAACAGTTTAGGCAATCCCGATTAGATATATTATTTGTACAAGAAACGAAATATGTTCATGGGGGGAACGCAGGATTGTGGGGAGAGACATTGGAGATACAATATGGGCCTCGGGCCCCCAGAAAAACGGTGGAGTGGGCGTCATGTTCAGAAAATCCCTGTCATTCCGTTTAGAGCACATACACAGAGATGCACAGTGGAGATATGTAGCGCTTAAGGGAGAACTACAGTCCCGTAAAATTACTCTTTGTGCAGCCTACACCCCAAATCAAAGTCAATTCAATTTCTTTGAACCCTTGTTTGACTTTCTGGATGACTGGAAGAAGGGTACGCTAATTTGTGGGGGGGATTTTAATGTGGTGGCAGACAGAGAACTGGACTGGGACTCGGTGCAGCAGGTGACACAGACCCTGAGTAATCAGCAGGGTAATTGATTGAGTCAGTTGAAAGAGCACCATTTAATCGACACATGGCGCGCAACTCATCCCAAAGACAAAGGCTTCACTCCCACCCCCCCCACACCAGAGTTTCTCCAGAATCGATTACCTCCTATTGGGGGCAGAATGTGAAAGTGAGATCATCGAGGCAATCATAGAAGTGGTCGCCTAGACAGATCATGAGCTATGCAAACTCATATTGGACTTGGGCCCCCTCTTTAAAGCAGATAGGCGATGGATCTGTAATGACTTTCTGTGTAGAGATCCAGTGTTTAAGGACACCCTCTTGGAATCCATCACAAGTTACTTTGAAGTAAATTATGTAGATGGGATGCCATTAAACATGGTCTGGGAAGCAGCGAAAGCCATGATAAAATGGATCTTGATGTCAGAGGGGGCGTCAAAGAAGAGATTTAGGCTATTCAGGGAAGTAGAACTCAAAACTGCCATTCCTGCCTAGAGCGAGATCTCTGCCAACACCCCGACCAAGCAGAAGATAGGCTGCCTCAGATGGTAGGGCTCAGAGATGAGCTAAAAGATATATGGAATGGAAAGGCTCTTATACATCTTAAATATCTCAAACAACATTTTTACGAGAAGGGAGATAAAGCCACCACGATGTTAGCGAACCGGTTAAGAAAACAAAGAGCTGACAGGGCCGTTTACAGGGTGTGTGACGAAAGGGGAGCAGCGCTCATAGACCCTCTTGAAATAGTGAACCGCTTCTCGAGGTTCTACTCGCAGTTGTTCACAGCTGAAGGGGATTGTGCACCCTCAGCCATAGAAGAATTCTAAGAAGCTCTCCCCTGGCCCCCTTTAGACTTTGAACATGTAGAACAGTTAAATGCACCCATAACCACCATAGAGGTTCAAAGGGTGATCTCTAATCTAAAGGCGGGCTCGGCTCCCGGGCAAGATGGCTATAACCCAGCATTTTATAAAACGAACAGTAGTACCCTCTCACTATTCCTAGCCAAACTGTTTAATTCTATATTAACGACAGGCCAAGCCCCCAAATCGTTCACAGAATCGATAATTATAGTTATTCCTAAGGAGTGAAAGAACCCCCTGGAGTGCACGTCATACCGCCCCATCTCCCTTATTAATGTAGATGCGAAGATCTACGCAAGCATCCTGGCATCCCGTCTTGCCCTGGTTCTCCCCTAGCAGGTACATACAGACCAGATGGGTTATGTGAGAGGATGACAGAGAGCAGACATTATTAGGAAAACCCTAGATTTAATGGTCGGCCTCCGAGAGGCTGATAGCGACCCCCTGTTTACTGTCACTCGACGCCGAGAAGGTGTTCGACCGCATGGAATGGCCCTTCTTGAAGGCAGTACTGAAATGGGTGAGGGTAGGCACGGCATGGACACACGGGGCGAGCGCACTTTACCACACGGCACAGGCTAACGTTTCCATCAACGGTGTCTCTTCAGATCCCATTGTCATCACACGAGGCACTAGGCAAGGATGCCCCCTTTCTCCCCTGATTTACGCATTCGTTTTTGAGCCCTTTGCCCAAGTACTGAGGTCAAACCCCCAAATACATGGCATCACTCGGGGAAATAATGAATACAAACTGGCAATGTTTGCCGATGATATTCTTCTATATTTCACCCAACCAGCAGAATCAAATCCAGCCCTCTTCCAAGAAATACACAGATACAGAGCCTTATCCGGCTTCCGCGCGAACCTCCAGAAGACCATAGCAGTTCCACTTAGAGAGGATGGAAACCTCATCCAATCACTGGACGAGAACTGGGGCCTCAAAACACAATCCCAATCAGTGAGGTATTTGGGGGTTGATATCACTGTGTCCCTTGCGGACCTCTTTGAGGCAAATTATGTCCCCCTGTGGAAAGCTGTAAGGGACGACATGAACAGATGGTCAAAACTGTCCCTGTCGTGGGCTGCCAGATTCACCTCCATCAAGATGCACATTTTTCCCCGGTTTCTTTTTCTCTTTCAATCACTCCCAATTGTAGTAGTGGATTCCTTTCTTGCCGAGCTTAAACGGGTGTTATTGGTATACTTATGGGCTCCACTCTCGTTTTACCCAAAGAATCAGGGGGCATGGCGTTTCCAGATATTCCCGGAATATTACACGGCCTCCCAACTTAGCGTATTGGCTGATCATTTATGGGAAAACCTTGAGAAACAGTGGGTAGCAATAGAGAACATTGCCTTTGCACCAGTCACTTTCGGGGAATGGTTGTGGTTCCCTCAGTCAGCCATGACGCAGAGAATGCGAGAACACCCTGTTCTAAAGGTATTATGGTCACTCTGGCACCCCTCTCGAGCCACGCGAGGTGTCACAACCTGGCCCTCCCCGTTAAGCTAAATCTGCCCCCCCATACAAAATCTAATCTGTGATGTCCACCGATTTCAGAAATGGTACGAGGCCGGAGTGGTGAGTGCGGCTCAAATGTGGAGAGAAGGGGTATACATCTCACTAGAGTACCTACACGATGCCCTGCAGGGGAAGAACGTTTTCCCAACGCAATACCTGCAATTATGAAGCATCTTAACGGATCACCACTGGGGAGACACCCTGCGACATTCCCTCACTCCTTTTGAACTAATTCTAAGTGTCCCCAGTACACGAAAGGGCTCATTGCCCATATGTACAGGGCTTTGATCACTGAGGCCACTTGAGCCGCCCGTCATCCGAGGTGAAATGGGAAGCAGAACTAAACTTGGTAGACCACCCCGGAGTTTGTAAAGCAATACGAAGGGCGGGCTGGGGGTCGTCCATATGCACACAATACATGATGCACAATGTGCGCATACTGCTTAGGTGGCTCTACACTCCTAAAAGGCTGTCTAAAATGTTTCCAGGCACCCCCTCTCCCCCACACACTGCTGGAGAGGCTGTGGGGAAATCAGTGACTACTGGCATCAGTGGTGGGGCTGTGACAAAGTGAAAATGTACTGGAAAGAAGTTTTAGGGTGTATCCAAGATATCAACGGGATCCCCAGAGCACTCACGCCAATACTAATACTATTTGGGGTGGAATCTGACGAGGAAGACTCCCACGTGACTCTCTCAAGGCTCACACAATTTACGAAATGGAAAGCCTTAAAGCGGCAGTCATGGAATCTCGTAGAAACATAGACTCAATCTGGTTACCCTTTAAGGAATATTATGCTGAATACTGAGGTCCTCTAAGCCACGCCAAGTAAAGCCTCCATCCAGTAGCTACCTTCAGGTTACCAGATAAGCTAAGGACACAGTATACTCGCGCAATTCAGCAAGACATGGGTCAATGAAACCCGATCAATAATGAACTCTGGTGATTCTGTGAGATTTTTTCTGGTTTCCAACGCAGCTTAGCTTCTATTCCGACGAGTGGGGGGGATGAGGGGGTATACACAAGTTATGATGTTTTGGTCAATTGCATTTTTAAATTCATTGCATGACGTTAACTAAGAACTAAACTGACCTTTACTGTGATTTAAACATGTGACATGTCAGACTTGTAACAAAATCAATAAAGACTATTAAAAAAAAAAACCAGGTGACTTACAAAGGTAGCAACTATCTATGGGAGGACGAGGTTCAAACGAAAGAAGAGTACTATATACATATACAAACTTACATTATTAAGCATCACTGGAAGGAGTGGTGGAATCAGGAATGGAGGAGAGGGCAGGGGGACATCCTTTCTTAGTAGGTAAGTGGGGTATATCAGAGGAGGAGATCTTGGTGGCAATGGCGCAGCTACAGACGGGTAAGGCACCAGGACCCAATGGTTTCCCCGGTAGAGGTATGGTATCGGCTGTGGGAATGGGTGGTTGGGCCACTGCACTGCCTTTTTAGCCAGTGCAGACAGGACGGGTGTCTCCCGCCGGACCTTAGGATGGCAAGCATAGTGTTTCTCCCGAACCTAGGTAAGCCACTGCAACAGTGCGCCTCCTATAGGACGATCTCCTTGATAAATGGGGAGGCCAAGATCCATGCCCGGGTTCTAGCTAACGGCTTATTGGGGGTAATTGGTTCTCTGGTTCATCCAGACCAGTGCGGATTTATGCCATCCACATTCACTGGCCCTCCTTGTGATTGACTTTGAAAAGGCTTTAAACTCTGTGAGATAGGACTCGCTTTGGGAAATTATGGGTCACAAGGGTTTGGGGGGCACATTCTGTCCTGGGTTGGCCTGCTCTACACGTCTCCGGTGGCGGCAATTAGGGTGAACAGAGTCTCTTCTCGGGTCTTCTTCCTTGGACGGGTACGAGGCAGGGATGCCCCATATCCTTGCTCCTGCTCACGCTGGCAGTTGAGCCACTAACGATACAACTCAGATAGTGCCCAGATTGGGAGGGATTTAGATGGCCCAAGGGGGGGAGAAGAAAGGGTTTCATTATACCCCGACAATCTCCTAATCTATATGAGCAGCCCAAAGCTTTCATGCCTGGTAGTAACCCACATATTGACAGCATACCAAGGCTTCAGCGGGCTTAAAGTTAATTGGCAAAAGTTGGTTCTGTTTCCGGTACAAGGGGAATGACAACGCAATGTCGCAGGACTGCCCGTACACAATTGTGATCTTGAGTTTTAAATACCTAGGCATCCATCTGACCCCAAACTTATCAGACTTTCCCGGCTTAACCTCTCCCCCCGTAGAGAATAGCTTTGCATCAGACGTAACACACTGGCAATCCTTCCACTGACCCTGTTGGGCAAAGCAGCTCTTTTTAAACTGCTAACACTCCCCAAGCTCCTCTGTCTTGCAGAACGCCCGCTCCAAATTCCTAGACACATTTTTACGGAACCTGATGGATCCCTACACAGGCTACTTTGGGGTTGGAAGCTGCTTCGAGTGACAATGAAGATGCTTCAGCGGTAAGTATGTGAAGTTGGTGTAGGGCTCCCCAACCTACGTAGGTACTACTGTGCGGCACAATTGGGGCAGTGAATGACTGGTTACACAGCGACCCAGCACTCCCTCACATTGCCCTTGAGCATAGGAGGATGAAGGGAAGGACATCTAACCAGGTATTGTACGGGGTGGCAAGGAACAAAGGGGCTCAAAGGGATCAAAGGGGTTGACGCGGCACACATGTCAAATATGGGCTGAGCGCATCAGGAAATTGGGTGGGGGGGCAGGCCAACCCTCGATCAGCCCATCTGCCATAACGCTCACCTGACTGAACTGCTGAAAGTGGGACATATTAGGAGCTGGGAGGTAAAAGGGATAGCCACCCTGGCAGATGTGGTGCAAGAAGGTCGACTCAGTTCGTTTGAGATGCTGCAGGGGGAACGGTTTTGGTATGTGCAAATTGCACACACTATCAGTGCTCAATTTCCCTCTCTGGAAGATAAACCGAGGAGCTCACCCCTGGAGGCTAATTTATTCCCAACAGGTATCCCCTCCAAGGTAACATCCACTTTATATCAGGTGATTACAGACTTTAGGGCCAGGAACTAACCCGTTTGAAGGAGAGATGGTGAGAGGATCTGGGACAGATAGAACCGGAAGACTGGGTGTAGGCCTTAATGTCTCTGAGAAAGGTGGGAATTGCGGCCAGACTGCGGCTAATACAATTTAAGATACACCACCGAGTATACTACTCCTGCACCACGCTGGCCAATTGAAGCATTGGGGGAGCGATTGATGTCTTCGATGTGGGTAGGAGGGCGGCACCTTTATCACATACTGTGGGATGGTGATCAGATCCAAGTCTTCTAGGGCAAATTGTCTGCTATATGTGGGTATTCGGGTGCCTCTAGAACCAAAATTGGCTCTGCTGGGGATCTGGGAGGATACCGGGTTCACACACACGAAAAATCATTCCTGTGGGGGACAGTGGGTCTTGTCAAAAGGTTGATTGCAGCATCCTGGCAGAAGTGGACCGATGTTCGTCCCTAGAGAGAAGACTGTACAGAGCTAGGGGCTTCCCCTAAACATGTGTAATAATATAGGGTAAATGGGTAGGGGAGGGCTGAGAGAGTTAGTTTTGTCACAACCCCAGATATTGAAGACGGACTATGAACACCCGCCTGTACCTTGTGTTTTATAATGCCACTGCATTTGTATCACCCTGTGGAATTGGTTGTATCATGCTTCTACACACTTATCCCTGTTTGTTTTCCTGTTTTGTTGTGACTAAATCAATAAAAATATGTTAGAAAAAAAGATCAGAAAGAAGAGGCACTATAGCAGAGGGACTGATCTTCCTTAAATTGCGACTGTGAATCATCAGCGGTTTAGGCTTACCTTTAATTACAGCACCAACCAAGATGTCAAATGTCACCAAGGAATGATCTGACTAGGAGCATGCAAGAACTTGAACAGCAGCAACTGAATGGATGTTATTATTAGTAAGTACCCAGTCTAAAGTGTTGTTACACCTTTTCGTCATCGCTGCTTTGTACACTTACATAGGTGGAAAATGTGCAGTTCCGCGCTTTGTTGTGCAGATGCGTGATCTATTTCTGTCAATACCACCAGTTCTAGCGGTACTGTGGTTCCACGTCATCAGTGCACGTCAAGGACAGGTCACATGATTCTTCCACGCAACCAGCTGACTATTACGACATGTCATGTGACGCTATATCAGAACCGAAGGCTTTCGCCTTCGCGCGTCGCTTCTGTATTTCAGGACGCTCCGTAAGTTCGAACTCTAGGCTCTCCCTATTCTAGGGTATTCAATCTTGCATGGTATCTACCATTCCTTTATTTTTCTCTCTTACCTTATAGTGTGCCCTTCCAGCGCTTCCTTCCAACCATCTCTACCTTTCACTCCGAGAACCCTCCACCTCTCAGCAACAACTAGATTCCTCCAAATCCATCCGTAAGAAACCCCTCTCTTCTCCCAATCGATTCTATTATTCCGCTGTCCTCCTATATTCACCTGTTGTTTTCTCCCGTTAGAACCTGTGATACAGCCATCAAATCGGGAGGTCTGCGCCTTGGATAAACCACCTGTCTGCAAGGATCTCCGACAACACACCTAGGGTTTTTTCCCCCTTGAGGGTTTCCCTGGGGGTCCTGCCTCTTCCTGTTGAAGTTTCTTTCTTCCCTTCCAGCAGAGTAGGGGTCTCAGGACTCTCAGGGAGGCTTTTCAATTCCACCGCTGCTGTCCCGGTTCCGGCGTTCCGACCAGGTTAGTGGAGTTTTATATCTCATTCTGGACTATCAGATTAGAGTGTTACAAGTGTGATCCCTTATATGAGTAGGACCACTAACATTCTGAGTAAACCCCATTACTTGTTAAGTTTAAATGCAGTCGATAGCTGCCTTATCCTCAGTGTCATTAAATCCAAGGTTGAAATCAAAAGCAATAATTAATTTAGGGCCTAATTAACAGAAGCATTTTATAATGGCAAAACCACATTGGAAAACATTCTGTGAATTAGGCCCTTAGTGTTAGTAGTAAGCAAGGAAAGCAGGGTCTCATTAAGTTCAGTAATGTAGTTGGAAAGATCACTATCATGTTGTCCGTATAACAAGAGAAAAAGTATTGTGGTGGTAGAGTTGACTATCAACTTCAGCACAGCACATACACAGGAAGCGAGATGCTGATATTTTATAAAATGAGCAGAAAGGAATGTGTTAATACAAAAACGCAATACCACCACCAACCTTATTTTGTCTGTTTACATTAAAAATGGTGTAATTAGATGAAACAGCAGAGTGTACAGCAGGACCATTATAGTTCTGTAGGCAAGTTTCAGTGACCATAAAAATATCAAATTGGGTATCACAAAGCAAGTCGCACAATTCAGTATTGTGCTTGCCCATAGAAAGTGCTGTTTAAGAGCCCACATTCAACAATATCATTACTATACCAAATAGCAGCAAAATTCACATCCAAAGTCAAAGCATTATCACAAGCCTTTAAACCATGGAGGGTGCCTAAGCTAGCCATCAAAGTACTACCAGCCTCAATATCGGTACTATCACCAGACTTGATAGCAGTAGAGTTCACATCCATGTTTGTCATTATATGCAGAGTCAGAGCATCATCACAAACCTTTACTGCAAGGTTGGTGCCTAAACTTGCTGTTACATGTCTACCAGTCTCACCATCAATGCTGTCTAAAGACATTATAGCAGCAGAATCCACATCATTGCTTCATTTTAACTGTTTTCTGTAGATTCTGCTTTCTATTTTCTCATATGTTTTTGTAAAGGTTTTATAAACCAAAAGAAATAAATAAAATAAACATCTAAGTCAACAACCAATTTACTGCTAACTAAAACAAAATGCATTTTCTTCACATTACATTTCAACATTACTAGATCCAAATCCAACTTCCCTAAAAATACGAACACTTCGCACCATCTTCCCAAAATCCTACATGAACATTTAACTGTCCCTTTCCCACATTCCTTTTACTAATTTATACTGCGCTATCCATGGACCCGAAGGCTTAAGAGTTCCAATACAAATAACAAAACCAGAACACGAAACACAAACAACAAAAGTATTGCATTAAACAAATCCGGTAAGCTAGGGAGAGTTAATTAAAAAGCCAAGTTTTCAGTTTCTTTTTAAAAACGTCAGTTGATTTGATACCCCTTAAATCGCGTGGTTATCCATTCCAGGCTCTGGGAGCCGCATGCAGGTAAGCACCTTTGCTAGCCTTAACAGTATTACATTTAGGTGCATTGAGCAGATCAGTATTATTGGACCTGAGACACCTAGAGTGGCTCTTTTCTTTAATCAAAACCTGAAAATACGCCAGCATCTTGCTCAACCTACATTTATGCACTATTAGAACGAGATGGTAAAGCAGTCTGGATTCAACCAGTAGTCAGTGGAGGCCATGGCGGGCCTCTGAGATATGATCCCTGTGAGCGGTACCTGTTACCACTCTAACCGCGCTATTCTGAATAACCTGCAATTGCTTGCACTGTCCCTTGTTAATGCCTGACAGAAGACTGCCTCATTAATCTATTTATGTGCCCTCTATCATCCTCGCTATAGTCTCTGCATTCTGTTGGGGGATGAAGGGTCGCAACTGAGTCAAAGGTTTTATATAAAATGCAGATGACGACACTAAAACATTGACATGAACCTTCATGCTGCGATGTTGATCCAGCACGACTCCTAATGTTTTAACCTTTTTTTTGTGACAATCTCAACATCCTCTAGACTTAACTTCTCATACGCTGGACCAAGTTTTTTAATCATGTTCTGGGAGTCCACAACCATTAGCTTGGTCTTTTCTCTGTTTAAGGCATGATTTTTCTAAACCATCCAGTTTTCTGTGGTATTAAATACCTTATTAAGATTAATTTCATCCTTATCATGATTACCGGACAGTGGGATGAGGCACTGTGTATCGTCAGCGTAGTTGGTAAATTCGATCACATTTAGCTCAAGGTGCTTAAAAAAAAGGAAAAGTAAAGATGTTATAAACACATGGCGAAAGGCATGCTCCTTGTGGTCTGCCAAATTCTAAAGTAGTGGGAAGGGACTCTACCTCCCCACAGTAGACTCTGCACTCCCGATTGCTTAAGAAAGAGAAGAGCCACTGTGCAGACTCGTCAGAGAAATTGGCCACCTCCCTCAACCTGAGGATCAGGATGGAATGATCCACCAGGTCGAAAGGCAGCTGATAAGTCTAAAAGCATAAACAGGGATGGCAAGCCCTTATCCTGCAGGCATCCCTAGCATAATGGCTCCTAACGAGACTGGCCTCAACTTAATACTAAACTTAAACTAAACTAAACATACAATACTTTGCCCCTCCTTCTTCCTGTAAGCTCTCTAACATAATATGTTTCTATAAATCCATGTCTCCGGTCTCTTATTTTAAGGTTCTTATACTTCATAAATGCATGTTGCTCCATCAATGTGGGGTGCTAAACAACCAGTGCTTCACTGACTAAGCTATCTTGAGCACTGCTCCTGTTTTCCCTCCCCTCTTCTCTTAAAGACTGCAGCCTGTTATCTGTCTTCCACACGCACAAAGAAGCCCACAACCTTCCTATTTGAAGTCTATGAACAGAACAGGGGAATACCATCTCTGCTTTTGAGAGGTTCTTCCCAGCAGACGGCTGTGGATTTTGCAACTCAATCTCTGCACGGCAAAACACTGTTGTGTATCTTCTAACATCTTTCATTTTTAGCTTTAGTTAATATATTATAGAATACGCACATGCTAGACATAAGTAAAATAATATTGTAAAAATGAGCTTCTTTGACTCAGATCTATGAAAAAACGTAGTGCCTCCTTTTTCTAATTTCTTTTTTTTTTAATTTTTTTTATTTTATTGCTTTTATCATTTTTATGATTTTGCAATATTGTTGCTACGTTTAATTTCATTTTCACTTTTTTCCCTTTTTTTTTTTCCGTTTGTTTAGTTCTTATTAAACAGTCCGTTTGTGAGAGTTTCCAGTAAGCAGTTAGTTTCAGTTCAATTAATGCTGTTCACTGGCGTTGGCCACATCTTTCTTAGCGCATTCTTCCAACGCTGCGTTGAGAATTTTGGCTGTTGCAATAGACCACGTGGTCCGTGAACCACTCATTAAACGGGACCACCACACGTCTTCGTCGTACTGTGCAAAGGGTTTCAATAGAGGACCTACAAACGCTCTTCTCCATTTGAAAGTCTTGGGGCAACTCATAAGAAGATGTTTCACCGTCTCCTTTTCTGATTGTGAATTGCACAGTCGACAGAGGTTTGAGTCCGAAAGGCCTCTTATGGACCGAATTTCGTTTGTCGGCAAGAGGTTTAATCTTGCCCTTAAAAAGGTTGAGCGGAGAGCTCTGTCTGGAAATCTTTTGATTATTTCAGGGATCGCATCCAGTTTTTTAGGTAGAGACGGGAGATGTTTTAGAAGTCTGATCTTTTCGGCCATAGTGTGGGTTTCAATCCAGTCCTCTTGGTCCATTTTTTTTTTTACTTTGACTGGGTTACCAATCAATGTTTCTTCTGTGCATGCAATCTTCTCAAGAATAGCTCTTTGTTTGGACGTCCATGTCGTCAACATCTTACAGGTGTTATTGCTCATTTCTGTATTTAGCAGATTATATAGCGGAGGTGATTCGGGCATAAGTATTTTCCTGAATAGTGACATTTCACCTGCCTCTTTAGCTGCTTTCAGCGATCGAAGACCTAGCTCCCTTCTGATACCTGCAATCGGTGTCGAGTTTGGAAGATTAAGGACCTTCCGCCAAAAATACCCCTCCATTTTTCCCCATAAATCCATCGGGAGGTTGGGAAGGGCGTCGGCTCCGTAGACCAGGCAAGGGATTACCTTACCTTTATAGAATTTGAGCACCGGCATCAACGAGAAGCGTCCAAACTTCCTGTCAGTGATCCTTGCCTGAGTTGTTAGTTTTCGGGTTTTATCCCACAGATGATGCTGCATGGCGAGTTCAGATTTGGAGCTATCAATTGTTACGCCAAGGTACTTATAGGTTTTGATAGTCTCCAAAGGTACTTTGTCAATGAACCAGCTTGGTTTTTTTCTTTGTTTCTTCCCCTGGCATTTTTCTATTATCAAAATTTTTGTCTTCTCCTTATTGATTTCCAAGTTGTTGGTGAATATATACGAAGACAAGTTGTTGAGTTGCCTTTGTAGGCCAATTTCTGTTTGATCGAGAAGAATGATGTCATCGGCGTAGAGAAGTCTGGCTAAAGGTGTTTGCCCAATTTTAGGTGGAAAAGATCTTATTTGGCTTGCGCTTTCTTTGAAGTCGCCCAGAAAGGAGATAAATAGGGCCGGGGCAAGGGGACAGCCTTGCTTCACCCCTCTGGAGGTCGATATAGCTTCAGACAATAGGCCTTGACGGTTCAATTTTACTCTCATAGAAGTTGCTGTATGGAGTGCTTTAATCGGTGCCAATAATGATTGCGGACAATTCCAGGCAGAAAGTTTGGTCCATAACAGCTCACGATCAACTTGGTCGAAAGCTTGGGTAAGGTCTATGAAGGCTAAAAAGATCTTTCCGGACCCTTCGATGACTTTGCTCTTCAAAATACTGAGAGTCAATATGTTGACTTGGGTTCCGCAGTTTTTGGTAAAACCCGCTTGGAAGGGGTCATTACATTCTGCCGATTTGGACCATGATTGAAAGCTTTTTTGTAAAAGCGACCCGTAGATCTTTCCAATAGTATCCAACAGTGCAATTGGGCGATAGTTGACCGGGGCCGACCTATCCCCTTTCTTGTATATAGGGGCCACCACTGAAGTAGACCAGGACTCCGGAATTGATCTAGACAGAGTGCAGTTCTTAAACACTTTGCTGATAAACGAGGCCCATTCATCGGGATGGTTTTTTAGGTCGATGTTAGTAATTCCGTCGGGGCCCGGGGCTCTAGATGGTTTTAACCTTTTTATGGCTAGCCTGATGTCGTTAATGTCAGAAAAATCCTCCCAGACGCTGTTTGTAGCTGGTGATAATCTGTTCATCACATTCGTCTCAGGGAGTTGAAAAATGGACGAGAATTTGGGATATCCATGCCGCCTCTCCAACACAGTTAGAGGTTGTGGATGACATTTTGGAACCGTCGTTTTTGTTTATCAGTTGCCAAAACGCTCCCGAATTTTTATCTGCTAATTTCTTGAGCATTTCTTCGGCGTCTTTTTGGTAGAAGGCGAATCGATGGAATCGTAGCCAGGCTTTGTAGGTTTTTTGCTCTTGGCTATAAAGTTTCACAGCGTCGGACGTCCTTAAGGTTGTCGCCTGTCTGTTCAGTTTTCGGAGCTCTCGTCTTTTAAGAACCAGTTCTCGGTTGTACTCATGCAAGGGGTTAATTGCAGTTCTTTTTGGTTGAGTTTTAGAGTAATAAGGAATTAGCAGCAGTTGGTAGTCCGCTAGGTGCTTTAGAGGATTTGCTTCTCTGTATTGCTGCCTTTCATACGCCCCCGTCAATTCTATGATCCTTTCGCTCGTGAGTTTGAGTCGGTTTCCTTGCAGGGTAGGTTCCGAGGCTTCTGATAGAAAGAGGCTAGCGTCTCGCTTGGATGGCCAGCTGGTTTTTAAGATGTTATGGTCGCTTGCCCCAGAGCGCAAAGTTTCAAACGAGGTCAACCGGGCTAACAGGCCCTCTGAAGAGAAAATGTAGTCTATTGTCCCCTTTTGCGTGCCTCTTTCCCATGATGGAATCGGGTTCATTGGGAGTAGTGCTTCCTCGATGTTATGCAGGTTTCTGGTGTTCATCAGTTGCTGCCATTTATCGCCTCGAGAGTCTGTCCTGATTTTTTCTTTTGTGGAGGTGATGCCTTGGCCCTTTCTTGGGCATCTTGCGTTCAGGTCTCCCGTTATTATGATCAGCGGGTCTTCTTGAGTTGTTAAGATTCCATCTATCTCAGCTTCAATGATGTTCTAATTTCTGCAAACAAGCCAGGCTATGTCTAGGCTGCTGTTTTGAAGCTACCTTCACTGGTCATGAATGTGGGTCTTTTATTTCTGCAGAGATGCAGCACACATTCCAGGCCAGCCACGAACAAACTGCATTTCTTTAAAAAATACAAATCCCTGGCACATAAAAATAGTCTCATTTGAATTAAAAAAAATGGATGCATCACACAACACACATTAAGTCAGCCGTCACTGACACAATGAGCTCCTATATATAGTTTTGATGAGTTCAAATTTTGCTCTTGCAGGGTCACAGGTTGGAAGAGGTAAACCCAATGCCTCTTGTAGAAGGTTTGCAAAAAGGTCCTGCTTACCTTTCAATAAGTGTAGACAATTTTGACCCTGTGAGACAAACCTGCCATCGGCATCTGAGACCACACAGAACACTTATCCCCATAGACATAACCATACCTGACCACCTGCTACAGACAATGTGTCTACTATATGACCATTAAAACCACCCTCTAAAAAACACAGCAACACGCTCGAGATCCTTTCTTAAAAGGGGCAAATTGTCTACACTTATTGCAAGCTAACCAGGACCTTTTTACAAACTTACAAATATACAACATGACAAACACTTAAACAATATTTAAATGTTTAAAATTAATCTCACCTGATGTTCATTTCTATATACCGCCCTTCCAAAACTCCATAATGTTTTTCACTTTCCATGTTAGAAACCACCTACTCGGGAAAGCACCAAAACGCCACCCATTTCTCAAAAATATTTTTCAAACAACCTTTCCAAGCCTACACAATAATTTTCTCTTTGCTTCTTTGTTACAGTTCTATCGATTCTCACTCTCCTGCTTTTTTATTGTTGATAATCTAAGAATCTTATTTTTCTATATTTCTTCTCAACTGTTACCCTCCTATGATTGGCGCCAATCGCTTGTTTTTGGGGTTTGATAAACAGTCAAATTATTACTATGATTCTATAAAGCACTTGTCTTTTTTCAAACAAATCAAATTCTTCGACTGACATATTTATAACCCCAGCAAATGTGCATGAATTGGGAAAACGATCGTCTTTTTCTATTAAAAGTATCCCATCTACATTTTACCCCATTTTTTAAAAAGTATCCCATCTCCATTTTATCCCATTTTGGAGTGTAAAACACATCTTTCATATCGGCCTTGCCTCAGGAATCCTCTCTAAAAATACCCCTTCTGGGAGCGTAATGTGTTTTCTTCTACCTCTATGAGGATAAGTATCGAGGTAATATTTCTCTCTTAGACAAGACATAATCCTGTTACTGTTTCCCACACTATTTATCTACACATGCAATACAATCATTCCCCTTAGTTCCATTTTTTGCACAGTGCATACTTCAGCATAATTTATGGGTCCGGCTCTTCCTTCAAGTCTGCTGTCTACAATGCACTGCCAGGGCACAAAGAGGACACATCACTAGATAAATGGGGTCAGACTACATGCCTTTCCCTGCGCATCCCCTCCTCCTCTGTGAGATCTTCATGCCTCTCAGTGCCGCACATCAGAGAAGATTCCGGCTCTTGTTGTAATCTGCAAAAGATTAAAACGTCCCTGATCGCGGTCGCCATATATACATATAAGGTAATTTCTCAGACATAACCCAATACAGCCATCTTTGGATAAACAAACAAAGTGCAAGAAACAGAGACATTTATTTTCCCCATGGCCAGCCGGGAGCATTTGTTCAGTCAACCATGATACAAGCTGAAAAAAAAGAAAGTCTCAAAGTTCTTCTATTTCTAACATACATTTATAACCAAATATATACGACACACCAGTTCTGTTAAAAATGAATCCTATAATATAATTGAACAGGTTTTTCATGAATAAAATACATCGCCCTTTCTTACTGGGTACAAATGCTTCCTGAAATACATAATTATTTTCTATTCCAATGACCTCATACTCTACTGAGCAGCATAAAACTTGTTATTCCCATTTTTAATGAATCACGGAACTTGTTCTGCAACTTAGAGGCTGGATGGAAGCGCTTCTGAAATGACGTGGGCTGGCAACCCTGCCAAGGACATAAGGCGTGCTGTCGCATTGTCATTGGTTCATCTGTTTAGCTTACCTATTTTTCACTTTACTGCCAATTACATTTATAAACAAAGCTCTTGAGCAACACTGCTAAAAACGGTCTATTCCACTGTTTAATGCTGCCAAGTTCGTGTGCCTGGCTCTGTTTGAGCAGACCATCCCTTTTTCTATTTTCTCAACCCTGGCTGATTCATTTGTAATGCATGCTATGGCATCATTTTGCTGTAGCATTTCTATGTTAATGAAATATATCCGTATGTTATTCATGTTATGCACAAATGTATTCATTTCGTTATATATGCGTTTTCCTACATGAATGAGTGCAATGTAATATTCTTAATTTCTCTTGAACGTGTACATATGTACTCCTTTCACCTATTCTTGCCACTTTCAATTTACATTGTATCTATTCCCTAATGCACCTGACTGGGATAAGGGCGGTATGGCTGCCTCTAATGAATAATGCTTCTTACTTTTTCAATATTGGACAGTAGGGCGGGGCACAAGCCCTGAGTGACATGTTCACCTGTCCATCACCAGTGGAGGAGGGGTAGTCGCTTTTGATCTACTCCTCTTCAGATGAAAAATGTTTTTTTCATTAATTGCATTCCTTCCCATGGTTCAGCTATCAGATTCACGATGCAATGTATAGCTGTGCTCTGAGCAGGCGTAGTCTCATTTGGCTGACAGTTGTACGTCAAAGACTGTCAGGTGAAGTGTCTGGAATAAGGGCTGGTATGTGTTAGAATATGTGGGAATTGAAGAGGAAACAGCTTGAAGGGAGGCCCAGGGTGTGGGTGTCAAGGGGTCTATAGTAAGCGGAGAAAAGCCTGCGGCGAGTAAGGGTGCAGTGTTGGCGCTGCTGTGGAGGAACTCTTTGCTACCCATTGCTTGGCCACGTCCCCATCATTTAAATCTGCTGGCTCAAACCCAGAGCAGTGAAAGCCTGCGGCGAGTAAGGGCACAGTGTTGGCGCCGCTGTGGAGGAACTCTTTGCTGCCCATTGGTTGGCCACGCCCCCATCATTTAAACTGCTGGCCCAAACCTGGAGAGGTGAGAGCCCACAGCGAGTAACGGCATGGTGTACGTGCTGAGAGTGGCCAACCTGTGGGAACTCATTGTGCTTGGACCGGACTGGGCGGTAAGCCTCTGAGTACTGTGGAAGGGAGAACGAGAATTGTGCAACCTCACAGAGTAGGAGCCCTCCCACTTGTAGAAGTACTGGGGAAGTGCCGGGAGGTCACACAGGAACCCACCCCTTTGACAAGAAACCTCACATGACTAGAAAGTAAAATGCTTTGTGCTCTTCCGCCCCTTGGAGTGAGCATTCTGTGAAGCAGAGAGCAAGCTGCGAGACAGCCTGCCAATTTACCAAAGATCTTATCTAGCTGCGCATGGAGTGGAGGGGGGGAGTCGGACTCTGGATGCCCCTTAAGCCGTCAGGCCTTCTCTGCTCCTAAACAAGTGCAACCTTTTGGAAACCAAGCAGGAGAAAACTGATATACCAAAACCTTTCGGCAAGCAGGCAGAGTTATGAACCCTAAAGTCCATCAAGCCATATATCTGTGTGCCTGCCATCTGCTCCAGCTTGCTGCCGATACGAGGAGCAAACATTAACAGGTTCTCCAGCTATAAGTGCCCATAAGCTCATTACAACTCATCTATTGCAATAGCAATCATAGGTACCCTCTCTGAAAAGCTGATTATTGGGATACTTTTTGCTTGAATTTGTAGCAGTTATATGTCAGGACTGCCTTAAACCAAGGCTCTGTGTATTTGTACGACTTGCCCATTTGCACCAACTGCGTCCTGCATATCGGACTATAACTGTTTGCATATATTGCACATATCACTCTTTTTTTTACTGCACATCACACTTTGGTCTATGGACATACCACCCGGTTTCCGACCAAGTAATTAAAGGGGTGTTCTTTTTTTTCTTTCCCACTAAATATTGTGACTGCCACCACTCTTTACCCCCAGCATCTTAGAATTATTAATTGCGGTAGGAGCGAGGAAGGGGAGACAGACTAAGGTAGCCCCATAAGCCATTGGGCGTACCTCGCTCTGCCACAGGTCCTGCTGACCATAACACAGAAAATAGGTGGAGATGGGCTGAGTGGGAAGTTGTGTATTGTGTATTGTATATTGCACATTTGTATTTTTACCCACATTATTTTTTTAAATACCTTTTAATAATTTTCTCTTAACTATTTTAAGAATTGGTGTTAAGAGTTGTTCACATCTAGATGAGAAAAGGGAAGGCTGAGAGTGCAATACCGCGGGTTTGGGGGATGGGAGGGGCAGAGTAAGATCTCTAGGTTATTTAAACCTATCAATGAAGTCAATCAGTTGATATCTGAAATCAAAGTTTTCTTTTATATGACATAGTCGGACCAGTTAAAACTATTGACCTACCCAAAGGTCCAGCAGGAACCAAAGAGGTGTTGGGTATTAATGCGCCCCTGAGTTCTGCCCTCAACTGTGTATCCAACGGATCAGACGATGTATTCTCTGTACGTGAAAATTCCCCCAAGAGACTGCAGGTGGTGGGCAAGCAGCCACATATGACTAAAGAGGACCATTTGGTACCCTTCCAAGTCCCCCCCCAAACCACCCCAAACCTAGACAAGAGGCTGGAAAGTCCCTTGTTCTGCAGGTTAACAAGCCAACTCCAGGGGCACATTTAAATTGAGACCCATGCCCCACCAGATCAAGGTATGGGAAGTGCGGGGGAGGAGGTGGGTGCTTGAAGGGGAGTGGAGAATGGGCCCCTCGAGGGGGGTGTTGCCAAAGAGCCCCATCAAACTCGAGAAGGGGAGAGGCACAAGGGGGCCCCGGGGAAGTTAGTCTCCTCTGGAGAAAAAAAACAAGCTCATAAGGGACTCCCATGGTAGAATGGAGGCAACGCCACAGACATTGAAGAAGTTCAATGGTGGGGGGTCATTGCTGGGGTCCTGGGAAATGGGCTCACAGACAGACACCATGGGAGGGGGCTTGGAGGCAACTAATTCCCAAGTGAGTAAATTAGCCAGTACCGTTAGGAAAAGCATCTCCCACCTTAAAGAGGAAATAGCGTCTATTTTCGAGGGGCATGTGGGCCCCCTTCTGGGTCACCTAAAGGACCTTAAGGGGCTGATAGAAATGGTCAACAAGAAAGTAGAGGCTGTGCAGATGGAAACTAAAGCAGGGCCCCCTAAACTGCCAGCCTGCCTGCCCCCCCCAAGTCCTTTGAGGGAGTAACCAGGGGGGGTACGCCAACCAGCACGAAATAGGAGGTGCAAGGGAGAGTAATGGTGGTAATACCCATCCCATAATAGGCCTTGCTGCAAGGCTCCTTGAAAGTGGTGGGGCAGGTAGAACACCCTTTGATGGGTATAGACCTATCTGATGCTTAAGTATGCACGACCCACAGTACCAGCATAAAGGCCTCAGTCATGCAGGCCTATGGATGGACCCTATCGACAGTTGCCTATGGGGGGTAGAAACCCCACTATTAGGGTTGAATCTACAACCTTTGGGGGGACAGAAGGGCCCGATTCAAGACCATATTGGGAGACAAGGGCCTATAAGCTCAAGTCCACCATTGATCTATCTAACATATGTGCTGTGCTTGCCAACAGGTGCATTTGAGCATTTTGAGGGCCTAAGAAATAAGTGTGTACACTGGTTCATGGTGGCGAGGGAATGTCTATCGGTCATCAGGAAAGACTTTGTTAATTTGGTGCGAGGCCCGTTACCGAACTCTATGTTCGATTAAATTAAGATCCACGTGAACCCCTTGTAGATGGATCCTGGTGGGCCCCTTGTAGATGGAATTTTGAGCATCGACCTATGGGTAATATACCCCAGAGGTGTAGGGATTCAGCTATGTTCACAGCACTTTTTGGATCTTAACCACAGACTGGGTAACTCCCAGACTCCCACAATAGCCACCAATGTGACTATACCTACATCGGGGGAGGCTAGATACAGAGAAGTGGCCGGCAAGGGGTGTTCCCACTCAGGGGATGAGGTGCTGGAAGATGTCGATTGACCACCAACCAACAACAGGTCTTTAAGAGTGATATGATGGAATATAGCCAGATTGATTAGATACATGTCTTCCCCCACCTGGACTGCCTTTATAAAGACCCAGCTAGGACAGGAAATATACATTTTTAATGTGTATAACAGGACCAATACCCTGGTTGTCCTCTAGGAACTGTATGAACTGGCAACGTCAATTGGAAGCCAGGGTGATGGACCCAAAATCATAGCAGGGGATTTTACATGCAGCTGGAACCACTAGTGGACCTGGAAGGTATATGGGATGATCAGGATAGGCATGGGACATCCCACTGGTAAGAGCTCCTTATCCTAAGAAAACCCATAGACTTCCCATAGATACCATCAGGGTACTATCTGAGCTAGGTACAATAGCCTGTTATGGGCAATTCACCAACGACTGCCCTGCAAACACACCATATGTGGGGCCAATGAGCTCCACGATAATCGACTACATATTTGTTTCAGTTGAGATATAGTCCAAAATAAGTAACTGAGGTTGTAGTAACATTTGAGAGTGAGCACAGGCCCTTCAAACTGATCCTTTAATGTGAGTGCCTTTTCCTACCATTACCAGACAAGGACGCGCAAAAACCAGGCTATTTCAGTCACTGGCCACGGCTGCAGGGCCGTCCAATGGGTAAAATTGAACCAAGGGGATTTCAGACGACTCATTTATGACAATATCATTACCCATCTTGAAAAGATCAGCTCAAGTGATGTGGAAGCACTCGAGGTGATGGGGAACTTTGGGGAAGTGGTCACAGGAATTTCCCCTTTCGTAACAAGTACCATTAGACAAATACAGTGTAAAGCCCTGTCCGGGGTTGAATGGTATGATCAGGACTGTGAAATAGCAAAGCAAGAGATGGTAAACGCCGTGGCAAAGGGTAAAGTAGCAGATAAAATGGATGATTTAGATTTGTGTCTTTAGATCATGATCTTTTTTCTTTTTTTTTTTAAACACTTTATCTAAATAAAAATTCAACTTACAGGCTAGCAGGTTACATCAGATGCAAGGTTCACACAATTTTGATGCATCGGCATCTTTCATTTCGCAGCATTTATACAACAGTACATTTTATACATTACATATAACCCCTCATGTACTTTTAGTATCTCTCCTGATAAGGTAGTTTCTAAATGCGACCCATATGTCCTTAGGTCTGCTTGACAGGCGGACAGACCAAATGTATCCCTCTTCCATTTCGCTCACAAAAGTCATTTCTCTCAGCCATTTCTGGCAAGTTGGTGCCCTTCCGGATTTCCATTTCATCAGTATTCAATTTGTAGCCAGAATACATCCCATGTTAAACAATCTTCGCATCCCAGTGGATACTTTACCTATGTCCCCCAGTAAATATTTCAACAGTGTAAGTAAGGGGGAGAGGGGATTCCAGTCATATTGTGCAACACTTCCGATACCTCCCTCCAGAACAGTGTAATATATGGGCAATTCCAGTACATATGCATTGAATCAGCCCTCTTGTCGCCGCATTTCAAACATGCATTTGATGTACCTGGAAAGAACCGTCAGATCCTCGACGGAGTGTAATGCAGTTGATTCAGTATTTTGAACTGTATGAGCCATAGGCGAGCATTTAGAGAGACCTCCCTATTCAGCAAGCAGTATTTTTACCATTTGGTTTCATCGATATTCACTGCCAAGTCCCTTTCCCATTTACGTTTTGCTTTACTCTGCTGCGTCTGACCCGTCTGGACCGCTTTGTATAGTTTGGAGACAAGTCCTCTCGCCATCTCCTCTGCCACAACATTTCCCCTACATGTGCAGAACTCAAGTTCTGGCTGAAATGATTGACATCTGCAACGTACCAGGGCTATTCCCCAACTTCTCCCTGAACTCGTCTCTTGAGTTACCAAAGTCCCACCCAGAAACAGATAATATCTGGATCATATGTGGGGAGGGGGGGTCAAGACAGTTCCATAATGCTATTTTACTATTACATGGTGTGTTCATGTTTAATTGTTTGAAAATCAGACTCCATGCATCAACTGTTGTACGCACTGGACAAAATACACACGAATCTGCATATTTTTCTTCTAGGATTACTGCCCTCGGGTGCATGGAGGCTGCGCCATAACTGGGGTGGGGCTGGTGCCTGTGAGTACCAATGTCCCGCATGTTCTGCCTGTGCCACTATGTAATATAGCTCGAAGTCTGGGGCAGCAAGGCCATCCCGTTCATGTGGTTCCGTAGTCCCTCCCAGCTAATCCTGGGCACACCATTCCCCACACAAATTGTATCGCCATGGACCTGAGTTTAGTAAAGAATCTACGCCCGGGACAAATTGGGATCGTGGTAAAGTAATAAAGTAGCTTAGGTACAATTATCATTTTTAATTGCGATAATTAGCCATATAGGGACATCGGAAATCTGTCCCATGCCACCAGTTTTATTGTCAACACATTGAGATAGGCCTCATGGTTATCTTCATAAAGTGTCTGTTGTTTATGTGGAGTGCCTATTTTGTGTTACGAGCGGTGTTCCAAAATCAAGATGGCTGCTGCATGCTTATCCGCTACTCCATCCGCTACTCCAGATCTTTGTTGTTCTCGTTGCCCAGCAAGCTGACTAGCCTGGCCATATAGCCAATCTGTGCTAACCGGAGGCGGAAGCCGGCCTCCTACAACAAAGGCCTACCAACCAAGGCCATCGACCTGTCTGCCCAGTTGCCTGCGGCACCAAGGGGCCATCCATGCTGCCTGTTTGCCTTTCCTATCTGCCATAGCACATGGTAAGAGATCTTCATTGACTGACAGTATGGCCCATCCAGCCCCTCAAGTGCCCTCCTACAAACCGGTGATCTACTTAAACTGTCTGGTGCCCTACTACGTTCTGAACTTCCGAACTTTGCATAACTGTGTGCGCATGCGACTACGCTACTGGTGCTGCCTCAGAACACACTATATTCCAGCTAATATGTCTTTAGCTTAGCACAACCCCACTCAGAGCCGCCCAAGTCTGTATATACAGACAAAGTGGGTGCACACGCCACAGGCTGTTCCAACCTCCTCCCTCTCCTTTATTTGGCACCTCGCATACCTTAGCCACACGCATACTTCACAATACTTTGATACTGTACTCAGCCTAATATGAGCAAATTGAACTAGCCCTCTACAGTATCTGCATCGTACCTTTACTGAACTGCCTGTGCAGTTTGAACTAGCCTATTATAGTAACTGCATTGTACCCAAATTGAACTGCCTGTGCAACTCGAACTAGCCTTCTTTAGTAACTGCATTGTACCCATATTGAACTGCCTGTGCAATTCGAACTAGCCTACTTTAGTAACTGCACTGTACCCATATTGAACTGCATGTGCAATTCGAACCAGCCTATTATAGTAACTGCATTGTACCCATATTGAACCACTTTAATCAAATGACATCAGTACTGAATTGCAAATAGCTTAGTATGCGCAAATTATACCAGTCTATCACAGCAATCACATTGGATCAGCATCTAACTGTATCCAAATCCCCCCACACTCCTGCCTGTCTAGTCCTTGCACTGTTACCTTATCCCAGAACTAATCTGATAACCCACAGCCTCACTCCTCCCACTGGCACTGTCTGCAACACTATTACACCAGGTATGTACATGGCCTTTACACAGTCTTACTTAGGACCATTCTTAACCTGATCTGCATGACCAGCCACACCTGCCCACTAGCCTTTGCCACAATAATACCACTACCCAACATCATGACTCCTGATCGCTTACTTATCCCCAAAGTCCACTTCCTGAACCTTCCTAAAACTGAAATGCCTTGCAGCCCCACTTTCAGAAACCTCAGACTCTGAGCCAGGCTACCCAAACTATTCAAACCACTCGCTAGGTCTACGCTCCCCATTAAAACAGGAAATACTTGGAAAACATGTCCTCGTACCAAACCCATTAACCCTCATTTAAACTCACCCCACCTCCACTCCTCACTCTCACCTGAGAAACTCCAACAGAACAAGCTAGACAAAATGCCTCCCAAGAACAAACTTATCAAACAGGTTTCATTAAAATCAACTACTGGGACTAATACTCCAAATATCAGAGGCGCACTAATAAATGCCCGCTCCATAGTAGCGCACGCTACAGAAATTGACGATCTCTTACAGCTAGAAAATCTCCACTTCTTAGCTATCACTGAATCCTGGCTCCATACCGCACCTGGTCCTGCCCTCATGTTAGCTGTCCCTGAGGACTACACAATACTCCGAATAGATAGAGCTGAGTCTCATGGCGGAGGCCTCGCTATAATAGCTAAAACTAATCTAGCTATGAGACTTGCCCCATCACCCAACACGGAATCCTGTGAATCCCTCACCACTAAAGTACATATCACCAGCACCCAAACCCTCACTATCCTTCTTCTTTACAGACCTCCTGGCCCCTTAGGGTCTTTTGAAGGAGGACCTCACCACCATCCTCTCCGACAACTTAAAAAATACATCCCAAAGCCTACTTCTAGGCGACTTCAACCTGGGGTTCAATGACCACAAAGACCAGCACGCCATACTAATCGCAGGCACCCTGGCAGAACTAGGCTTCAGTCAAAAAGTTATTTCCCCTACTCATAACAAAGGCAGAACTCTTGATTGGGTGGCTGACTATAACTGCCATGCCTCCATCACCTACATCTCTCCTCAGATATGGGCTGACCATTACCTCCTAACCTTCTCACTCGAGGCCCTAACACCTGTCCCCCTCCCCCAACCAACCCGCTGGCCCTGCAATACCCGCTAGAAACAAAAGAAACATCACGGCCGAAAAACTTGTCCCACTTATTCTTCCGACACTGAACTCACTAACAGAGCCCACGGATCCCTTCACCCTTGTTGAGGAATAAAACAAAACAATGACTGCAGCTCTAGACTCCATTGCCCCTCTCAAACTAAGAAAGAGCAAACCCAAAAAGCATCTGAACACGTGGTTCTCCCTGTACCTTAAATCACTCAGGCTTGAAAAAAGAAAAAGTGAACAGATATGGAGACAATCACCATCAGTTGACAATAATACCAACCTCAGCAATATAACTGCCCACTACAAGAAAGAAATATTACTAGCTAAACAAGACTCCTTCAACCAGAGAATTTCCCAAGCAAACTCCAGCATAAAAGAACTGTTTACAATCCTTAAAGAACTGGAAACTCCCATCCTAGCCCCAGCCACCTGCGAGAAAGACAAAAGCTGGTGCACCAGCATACAGAAAGCCATCTCCAATAAAGTAGCGCCCCTACATGTCAAGATTGGCAACAAAAAAGAAGTCCTCTACCACACCACCCCCCTAAACAGTACACCTATGTCTATCCCCACACAACAAGCCACTCTAAAACCTCCTCACTGATACAACTTCTCCAAAGTATCGATCTTAGAGGTGGAAAAAGTCATTCTCACCCTCAAACCGTCGAACTGCCAAGGCGACCCATGCCTATCCCAAATGATTAAAGATGCTGCCAGAGACCTATGACCTTTTATATCAAAGCTCATTAACGCGTCCTTCTCCACTGGTACCATCCCATGCAACCTCAAGGAGTCTTGGGTCCTCCCACTACTCAAAAAATAATCACTGGTCCCCTATACACCCACTAACTACAGACCCATTACTACAGTTCCCTCCCTTCTCAAGATCTTAGACAAGATAGCCTACCTCCAAATACAGCAATACTTATAATATAACCACCTCCTAGGAGTCCGCCAGTCTGGCTTCAGACCCCAACATAGGACTGAAACAGCGTTGATAGACCTCAAGGCACACATTAACACACTCAAAGACAATGGTAAAACCGCCCTGCTACTACTCCTTGACCTATCAGCTGTGTTCTGTTTAGTAGACCACAAAATCCTATGCAACAACCTGGATTTGGCCGCACACTTCTCAAAAGAAGCAATAGGCTGGATACAATAATTTCTAAATAACAGGACCATGTATGTATTCTCACCCTTAGCATCTGCAGACCCCATCCTCATTACTTATGGGGTGCCCCAGGGATCATGTGTCTCTCCCACCTTGTACAATATATTCACAAAGCCCTTTTTTGATGATCTCGATAGTCTTGGTATCACCTACACTAATTATGCCGATGATACCCAGATCCTCATACCGCTGACAGGAGATTATGACAAGGATTTGGCCTTGGTGAATAGAGTGTACCTCATCATCCAGGCATGGATGGCCGCTCATGGCCTATGCCTGAATGATGACAAGACTGAGCCTATAATCCTCAGCACCACCCCCAACATCAGCAAACTCAGTCACAACTACACAAGCTTTAGCATATGTGGCAATACCCTCAAAGAAGCCAAAGAAGTCAAAACTCTAGGCTTCTACCTAGGCACCACACTCTTCTTCAACAGACAGGTCAACTCCATGGCCTCCTCCACCGCCTACACATGCAGACTAATTAGAGCAGCCAAGCCCTTGCTTTCCACCAACAGCTGCACTACTCTGGCAAGAGCCCTCATTTTGTCATAACTGGATTATTGTAACGCCCTATATCTGGGGACTAATACATATATCACCAACAAAATTCAGATCCTATAAAATGATGCTCTCACAGCAGCATTGAGCATCTCCAGAAAAGAGCACATCTCTGACATAAGGAGAGCGAATAATTGGCTCATCACAAAGGACAAAATCTCTCAAATCAGCCTCCCTCACACACAAGTGCCCCAACAACGCTGCCCAACGCTACCTCATAGACAAATTTAAGAGACATTCCTCTAACCGCCCTACTAGAACTGCCAATTTCAGTCTCCTCACAGTTTCCAGATTCAAACTCTCAAAAACTGGAGGAAGTAGTTTCCTGGTGAAAGCAGCCCAGTTGTGGAACTCCCTCCCCCTGCCTTAAGGGTAGACCAGACCTACCAACACTTCAGGCAAAACTTCATTCACTGGATTAAGGAAAAGGACTGCTAAATCTTAGTTTGCCCTATCCTACACCACCTTACCTGTTATGACCGCCTTTCCTTGCCTGTATATACTGTCCTATTGTGTTGTAATCTGTATATATCTGTATATAACTGTACAGCACTGTAACCAAAGCTGAAAATCTTCTTGCTGCCTTCTGCGCCCTGATACCCTCGGGTCTGGTGCGCATTATAAATAATAAAACAAACTAAACAAACAAACAAACAAACCATCACAACGAGATACCTGAATCTAATCGCGGTCGACCTGAATCCCAGCAAGTCGGTAGGTTTAGGTGTGTTCTCCATTAGCAGAATAATTCTGATTTTCCGTTATTAATACTAGGGGTGGAAAATGCACAGTTTTAGGTTAAATGGGGAATAAAGGGTATGCGTGCCTAGGTTTCTAGAGATGAGCCATTGCTTGAAGTGGAGGGTCTTGATCTCCTTCTTGAAATGCCCCCTTTGGTGCCTTCTTGCCCTTTTTCCCCCTGCCCTTCTGATGCGTGCCCTTCTTCTGTGCAGTGTGCATCTTTTCTGCCTCTGGTCAGCACCTTGAAATGCAATGAGTTCCTAGTGATTAGTGTTGATCCTTGACAGGCTATGATCATGCTGCCTTCTTTGGCAGTTATGGTGAGCGTCTGTGGATCAAACATTGGGTAGAATTCCCCTTGCAGCTTCGAGTTCTTCACCAGCACTGTGTCCCCAATGCTTAGTGTGGGTTCTCATACTCTCCTCTATGTGCTTTCTGTGTGGTTGGTCTCTTTGCGCCTTGTTGTGCACTTTCCTGTGTCAAGGTCCTCGAGTACACAGCCTGGGGCTATGGCGAAAGTGGTCCTCGGGTCTCTTCTAAGGGGAAAGCTGGCCGAGGCCACTGCATGGACATGTGCATTGAACGATGTCCACCTCCGGGGATTCCGCCCACTCTGTCGCTATTCTTAGTTCTTGTTGAGAGTGTGCATAAAGTGCTCTACATCCCTGTAAGCTTCGTGCAGACAGGGAGTCATTCTCTGGTGGAGGTTTTCCAAAACTGCTTCATTTCTCCTCTCTGAAATGGTGGCCCATTGCCAGTCTTCATGGATAATAGCAAGCTGTGGCTGACGAACATCTTCTCCAGTTTCCAGATCACAGAGGCAGCTGCTGGGGAGTTGACTATCTCAACTTCCATTTAGCAGGAGAATTCATCAATCACCACAAGGTGTGTTGTCGGTTATGATGGGAATCTGAGGTGGAGCATCACACATGGCTTGACATGGGATGCATCTTGCTATGATGGCCTTCACCGCCTGTTCGAGTCCCTGGAACCATATTTCCTCTCTGAGGCAGGTGTTTGTCTTGCATACCCCTTGGTGGCTGCCCTCCAAGAGGCGCACCAACTGGTTCATCAAGGACACAGGGATTACTATCCAGGAATGAAACACTAGAACTTCTTTGGAGACAGACAGTTTATCCTGGTGGTGAAAGAGACTCTTCAAGCCGGGCTGCACCTATTCAGTCAGGGGCTGTTAAGCTCATAATAACCCGTTCCATCGAGTTGTGACCAAGGTCTCCTTTATGACTCAGATGTACCCGTTGTTGTTGGTGGCCTCCTTAATTTCCTCCAGTGACAGAGGCTTGGGGATAATTCCTGTGATGTCCATCTTCATGAGCTGCTCAAGGTGCATTGAATGGCTGCTCTTATTTTGCTGGCGGTCACTTCCCAGCAGTGATGTGATAGGAAATCAGATGGATTTCCCATCCTCGGATGATATTTTATTGCAAAGTTGCAGTATCCACTTTCCAATGCTGGGGGGAGGTCGTCTCCTCAGTTGTTCAGTTATTATTGCAAGATTGGGATGAACCTTGCACTGTAGTTGATCATGCCCAGAAAGCTCTGGAATTCAGCGGGTTTCGAGGGACTCGGGCTTCCTTGGTTTCTCTGACATCCCTTCCTTCTGAAATATGAACCCACAGTACTTGAGTTTGTCCTTATTGAATTAAGAGTTGTCCTTTTTCAAGCCTGACTCCTTAGTTCTGCAGCCTCTGCAGCAGTGCACTAAATCTACGATGGTGTTCCGTCAGGCTCCAGGAAAAGATTAGTATGCCATCTTTGACATTGATGACAAATGGAATGCCTGTGCTGATCCCCCAGATGGTATTCCGAAATACCTCGGCTGTTGAGGATACTGTGAAGCTCAGATGCCCATAACTAATGCAGGCCCACATGTATGGAGAACATTGTGATATAGCAGGGGTTCTTATGTAGAGGAATCTGGTGGTACCTCACATTCAGGACCAGTTCTGAGAAGTGTTTCACCCCTTGTAAATCTGTGTGGAGGTCATCAAGCATGGGAGTTGGGTATCTTTCTCATGTAACAGCTTTGTTGGGCAGGTCTACAAATATGCACACTTGGTCTGTTATCTTGGGTTTCCACACTACAGCTATAGGCAATATCAAGGACATCAGTCTGTCCTTTTCTCAATAATCCTGGCCTGTCCCATTTTGAAGAATTCCTCTTCCCGCATGGGTCACAGGTTAATTTGGAACTCTTTGGTGTTTGACGGCTTGCGGATGTATGGTTTCATTGATGTGGAGGTGCACTTCCTGCCACTGCAGGCATCCAATTCCTTTAGGAGCACTGGTGTAATGGGGCCCCCCGCTTTGCGGGGGCCCCGGGCGCTCATGCCAGCAGTGGGGCCAAGTGGTGGGGGGGGCCTGAGCAAGGTTGCAGGGGGCCCCCACATTTTGTATCACACCAGTGTTCAGGAGGTTTTCTGTCTCTTCCTCAAACACCCCACAGGCGAGCTGCACAACTTCTAGGCCCTCCACTGGAGTGTTACTGTGTCAGCCATTGTTACATAGATTTACCCAGCGACCTTGCTGCTGCTGTGTTGTAAGGTGCGGCCACCCCGTCGAGGGGGATACGTTCTTCCTCTCTGTATGCATATATTCTCACTTTCGTAGGCCTCACAGTCAGTGGTGGTCTCCGGAGTGTGAATCGGGTCATGCGCATAATGTTTACCGAGGCAGTGGTGTCCATGAGGGCTGGCTTCGGCATTCCTGAGATATGTCCCAACATCGAAGTTGGAGATGCCAAGTTGGCTTGTGCCCCACGGTTGAGATCATAAATACAGCATGGCCATCATCAGAGTTGTCGGGATCTTCTTTGGACGCTGATTCCAGTTGTCATACTCTTTGCCATGTCAGTCAGCTTGACTCCGCCAGCGACATATACATTCCTGAATGGCACACCTTGGAAAAGTGGTTGATTTTTCACCTCTCGCTTGGCAGCAGCAATAGTTGGGTAGGTTGCTGCCACAGTAGTTGTGCAAAGTTTAAGGTCCAATTGGTCCCTTGTTTTCAGCTTTATGCAATTTTTTGGCGAACCATATTTTTCCAATAGTTTATAAAATGTATTAGTGCGTGCTTGGTCACTGGGCTGCACTATGGTTTTCTTTAGGTCTGAAGCTGATCAAACTGTAACTTAATGTAATAAATTGTCTTTTTTGAAAAAAAGACGAAAACCAAATGTGCGCTTTCAACAAACTTATTAATTGAAAAAATAATGAAACATGTAATCCAGTTATTATGGTTTGTCCATAGTTTTGTGTTTATTTTCAAAAATAATAAATCAATCGATGTGCTCAAATTAATGACTTCTGTCCTCAAATTAATGCCCTCTACACGTGTTTCACTGTCTTAAATTGCCAGACAGATCTTCAGGAGTGATTTAGTATCAACAATAAAGGAATATTTTATTTCCGATTTTTCTCTCTGGCCAATAAATATGTATTTGTTTGGATTCACTTTGGTGAACGTTTTCCCTTTATTATTGTCCCAATTGTTGGTAAGACTTCTGTGTCCTTTGTTGCTCAGGCTTTCCCTGTTTGCAGAAGTCTATCGTCGTAGATGTGGGATCGTACGGCCTGATAACCGACAGTAGTTGTATGCTTTTAAGACATTTGACACTGCAGGTGTGCTTCTCCAGATCAGGGGGGGACCATACTGGCCTTATTCATGCTTTTTTCATGGCTATTTCTTCTCCACTGCATGTGATTTCTTAGTCACAACATCTGGAATGTGGCTAGCATCTTATGTGCCCTGGCCTCTGTCAGTTCATGGGAGTGGCCGAGTTCCAGAATTCATTACAGGGGGAGTAATGACTCATGAAGTATCTGTCTCCTCAGTTTGTTGTAGAGCACCCTTGCATAAGTTGGGTGTGGAGCTGATCCGTTCCAACCACAAGGGTGCATGTTGATGCCAGGTGTCGCAGTCTTGTGTGGAATGCATTTTGTGGTTCATGCCCCGCTTGTCATGCTTGGAAACAGTCAACCTCCACATTTGCTTGGCGTTTGGAATAATCTGCCGGGGATGGTTTGGCTGCCTCGTATGAGTTGTCAAATGGAGCAAGGATGTTGAAAGATTTGCGCTCACTCATCCTGGCGTACAACATCATGACTGACTGTTTAGCATCATTGTCAGTCTCTTTCGTGGTGGAAAGTGAGTTCAAGTCATTCCGCTCATAATACCCATTTTGCATCTAATGAAAAGGGGCCCCTCAGGATCTCACGCTCCTGCATGGCATCGAAGCGAAGCGGGACTCATTCCTGCTGTACAAGGGGTGCTCTCTTGTCACCCATCGTCACCAGTTGCTGCGTCGTGTCTGGAGCATGCATCAGTGCCTGCACGTGGGCCGGGGCCCCTTCTGGATGGCTCTGCGGATTTCATCAGAGGGAGCATGAGTAACAAACCCTGTCGCTATGCCCAAGATATTGGCTTCCTAGTCTTCTTTTGTGAGCTGGTGATCTGGAAGGTCACAGGGGGTGACGCTCTGTCTGACTGCAACCACCTTTGTTTGCACTAGAGGAGCCAGATAATTCATGGGCACTGGTGGCTTTCAACAATTTGGAAAAGTGCAACACCAAGAGGGTGGAGTCATGAAATTGTGGGCGTGGCCTTGAACTCTTAGTGGTTAAGCTTAAGGCACTGATTTTAAATGCTTACGTATTATAACATTCCCAAAACAAATGTAGTCAATAATTCATTAATCTTTTTATTATGCGGTAAATAACCAGGAACAGTCTATAAGCGTGGAACCGGCATTTAAACCTGTGTTGTTCTGCATTGTCTTGCTTCCAAGACAAACACGTTGCCCCTGAGCTATCCTCCCAATAATATAGGAGAATGGCCATACCAGCAGTTTCTAAATTTCTTTATTTGCAGGGTGTTTATTTCTGCTTGTTTAAACAACCTGTATCCTTTCAGTAGTCTCAATGTTCTAGGAAGCGGTCAAGTGTGGAAGTTTCCTTACCAATATATGCTAGCACTGCCCTCTTTTAAGTTAGGAGTACCCCAAAATAATTCTAAGTCTTGTCCAAATTATACATGCAGCTATTGCCGCCGCAAAACATTTTCATGTTGTCTGTACAAAAAAGACCATTCAAAGGCTATATTCCAGTGCAGGCCCTCTTTTCAGTTAGGTGTGCTCAAAGGAAATTCAGAGTAATGTCCAAATAATATATGCTAGCACTGCCACTCTAAAACATTTTCATGCATCTTGTGCCTAAGACCATTATTGGTTTGTTACTGTTAACACCCATTGTTACAACGCCAAGATTTCCTTGCCTCAAAATCGTTAGGACAGCCTCACCACTGGCCTAGACCCGCCCTACGCTGCTAACATAATCCACAATAATTGAACTCCTTGCTCTAACTCAACTACCTTAGACTACGGTGTTAGCTTACCTATGTTATGTTCCGACTTGTCAATCTGCCACGAGTTTTAGTTCCCTATCAGCTCCTCGCCATCACCTATGCCTATTATTTGCTGTATCATGCCATTGGATTTTTGCATTACCTTTGCCTTTTATTTGCTGTAGCATGCCATTGAAATTTTGCATTACCTGTGCCTACTATTTGCTGTAGCATGCCATTGGATTTTTGCATTACCTGTGCCTACTATTTGCTGTAGCATGCCATTGGATTTTTGCATTACCTGTGCCTACTATTTGCTGTATCATGCCATTGGATTTTTGCATTACCTGTGCCTATTATTTTCCTGTATCAAGCCATTGGATTTTTGCATTACCTGTGCCTATTATTTGCTGTAGCATGCCATTGGATTTTTGCATTACCTGTGCCTACTATTTGCTGTTGCATGCTATTGGATTTTTGCATTACCTGTGCCTACTATTTGCTCTATCATGCCATTGGATTTTTGCATTACCTGTGCCTATTATTTGCTGTAGTATGCCATTTGATTTTTGCATTACCTGTGCCTATTATTTGCTGTAGCATGCCATTGGATTTTTGCATTACCTGTGCCTACTATTTGCTCTAGCATGCCATTGGATTTTTGCATTACCTGTGCCTACTATTTGCTGTAGCATGCCATTGGAATTTTGCATTACCTGTGCCTACTATTTGCTGTAGCATGCCATTTGATTTTTGCATTACCTGTGCCTACTATTTGCTGTAGCATGCCATTGGATATTTGCATTACCTGTGCCTACCATTTGCTGGAGCATGCCATTGGAATTTTGCATTACCTGTGCCTACTATTTGCTGTAGCATGCCATTGGATTTTTGCATTACCTGTGCCTACTATTTGCTGTAGCATGCCATTGGAATTTTGCATTACCTGTGCCTACTATTTGCTGTAGCATGCCATTGGATATTTGCATTACCTGTGCCTACTATTTGCTGGAGCATGCCATTGGAATTTTGCATTACCTGTGCCTACTATTTGCTGTAGCATGCCATTGGATTTTTGCATTACCTGTGCCTACTATTTGCTGTAGCATGCCATTGGATTTTTGCATTACCTGTGCCTACTATTTGCTGTATCATGCCATTGGATTTTTGCATTACCTATGCCTATTATTTGCTGTAGTATGCCATTTGATTTTTGCATTACCTATGCCTATTATTTGCTGTAGTATGCCATTTGATTTTTGCATTACTTATGCCTATTATTTGCTGTAGCATTCCATTGTTTTTTTGCATTTCCTATGCTTTTATCTGCATTATTATTTCATTGGTTTCTCACATCACACATGCCTTTTATTAGTATTAGTATCTTATCAGTTTTTGATACTGCTTACACCATCATTAATTGGCTTTATGTTATCGCTACCTTAGCCTAATTAGCTAACCTAGTAGCTTTCCCACAATAGCTCTGCCCAACTTCAGACCTTCTGCTCCAGCATGCTGACCCCCAGTTGTTATACTTGCGCCCTGGGTCACATACTCATACGTATCAGCTTTTTGGGTCTCGCCTGGCTCTGCCTTTCTTACCCCCTAGGCCAACTTAACCCTAATCACCCGCGGGTAGGCAATGCTTCCACTATGACACACCTCAATGCCCCTCCTCGAACCTAATTATAAAGTATCCGTGCAATAAGAGTTGATAGAAATGAGGTACGAGGAGGTTGTATAGCCCTCATTGCCAGATCCAATTTGTCAATCAGGTTAGCACCTTCCCTAGATATCAAATCATGTGAAACCCTCACAGCTAAACTAGCTATTAATAAAACCCAGACCCTCACTATTCATCTAATTTACAGACCCCCTGGTCCTATTGGTACATTCGAAGAGGATATCTCTAGCATCTTGTCTAGCGACCTAAAAAACTCTTCCCAAGTCCTGTTATTAGGGGATATTAATCTGGGCTTCAATGACCCTAAAGATTTACACGCTTCAAATGTCGCCAATATCCTAACTGACCTTGGCTTTACTCAGAGAGTGCTCCAGCCTTCCCACATCAAAGGGTGAACCCTTGATTGGGTGCCAGACTATAACTGTAATGCATCTATCTCATCCATCTCCAGTCAAATTTGGACAGATCACCACCTTGTGACATTCTCAATAGCAACTAAACGACAAACACCCATTATTTCCCAGCTTGCCCCACCCCTACCAACCAGGAACAAAAAGAACATCACCCCGTTAACTTACTCCCACTGATTCTACCTACTCTTAACTCTCTTCCGGAAAATCTGGGCCCGAGGCCCTGGTGAATGAATACAATAAAATCATGTCCACTTCACTAGACATAATTGCACCCCTTAAAATGCGACCAAGCAAACCCAAATTCCACCTCTACACTTGGTACACACCACATCTGAAAATATTACGAGCTAAAAGAAGACAATGTGAGGTAGCATGGAGACTCTCCGAGGAAAATAAAGCTAACCTCCAGTCGACTTCTGTCCTATATAAAAGTGAAATAATTGCAGCCAAACGTGAAACCTATGACTCCAGGATTGCTCAAGCCAATTCAAGTATAAAGGAACTCTTTGTTATCGTGAAGGAATTAGAAGCCCCCATCACAGTTCCTGATAACTGTGTTAAAGACAAACTTTGGTGCTCTAACATACAACAAGCATTGGCCGATAAAGTATCAACCCTACAAGCCAAAATCACCATATAAAAGCCTCACTTACAATGAACACCTCCCTGACTAACCCCACCACACCACCTGTAGACAAAGCCTGCCCCCCCATTTCAAATTCTCCAAAGTCTCCATCAAAGAGACTGAAAAAATCATTCTATCGCTCAAACCCTCTAATTGCCAGGGAGATCAATGCCCAGCCCAACTGATAAAGGATGCTGCCAGAGATCTGGCCCCTTTTATCACGAAACTTATCAATGCCTCATTCTCATCTGGCACCATACCAAGCAACCTCAAAGAATCTTGGGTGCTCCCATTACTTAAAAAACCGACTCTTGATCCTGCCATCCCCACTAATTACCGTCCAATTACAACTGTGCCCTTCCTTCTAAAAATTATAGATAAAATGGCTTACGTACAAATTCAGAAATACCTGGAAACCAACCACCTGCTTGGGGTTCGCCAGTTAGGCTTCCGGCCCCAGCACGGGACTGAAGCAGCCTTAATAGACTTAAAAGCCCGAATTGATGAAATCAGAGACAAAGGGAAGTCAGCCCTCCTTGTGCTTTTGGACTTATCGGCTGCTTTCGACCTGGTGGACCATGGGGTCCTTTGCAGGCACTTGGATTCGGCCGCCCACTTCTCAAAAGAAGCTATAGTCTGGATCGAATCCTTTCTTAACAACAGGACTATGAGAGTCTTCTTCCCTACTGCAGTGGCAGACCCTATCCCCATCTCCTGCGGAGCGCCTTAGAGTTCTTGTGTCTCTCCTACCCTGTACAACATCTTCACGGAGCCCCTGTTCAATAATCTGGACCTTCTTGGTATCACCTACACTAACTATGCAGATGATATTCAGATTCTCCTACCGCTTACCGGTGATCATGATAAGGATTTGGCCTTGGTGAACAGGGTTTATGTCATCATCCAGGCATGGATGGCTACACACGGACTATGTCTGAATGATGATAAGACTGAGATCATTATCTTGGGCACCTCCTAAACCCTCAAAAAACTGGGGCATAAATACTCTTCATTCGATATTGATAGCAACCCCATCACGGTCACTAGTGAGGTTAAAACTCTAGGTTTCTACCTGGATTCGACCTTCTGGATTCGACCTTCTCCTTCAAAAAACAGGTTAACGCAATGACATCTGCCACAGCATACACCTGTAAATTAATCAGAGCAGGTAAACCCTTCCTGTCCAACACCAGTTGCATCACATTGGCAAGAGTTCTTGTTCTGTCGAAGCTGGATTATTGTAAGTCTCTCTACCTCAGGGCCAATTTGGAAACTATCAAGAAAATCCAGCTCCTCCAGAACAATGCTCTTAGAGCAGCACTCGGGATCTCTAGGAGAGATCATATCACTGCAACAAGAAAATTAAACAACTGGCTATCCATGCAGGAAAGAATCCAGTTGAAAGTGGCTTATCGCACTTACAAATGTCTAAATAATGCGGCACCCTGCTACCTTACCGAGAGAATTGTAAAAAAAAAAAACTCTATAAAACCTATTAGAGTCCCCAACACTAATTGCCTTTTAGTCCCAACATTTAAACTCTCAAGGGTCGGGGGACGTAGTTTCCTGGTTAAGGCAGCACAACTGTGGAACTCCTTACCCCCTCCCCTGCGAGAAGATCAATCGTACCCACAATTCCGACAGAATCTCATTAACTGGCTAAAAAACTCGAACCAACAATCTGGCATATAACTCCTCATGTTTCTATTTAACTATTTAACTATGGGCCACCATAACTGTATATAGTATTTGATCTACACCCTGTCTTGATCCTTCATCCACTCTGATTTGCACACCTTTATTATGCATATGGACATACGTTTTCTGTAATAACGTCACCTGATTACACATTGTTATTTTCCTGCATCCTGACTAGGTAACAACATATTACCTGGATTGCACACCTTGTATAATGTAAATTATCTATGTAAATGTACCTGCTGTATTTGTAAATGTCTCTATGTAAATGTACTTTTTGTAACCAAGCAAGCTGTCTTATGCAATGCGCCCTGATACCTTTGGCTCTGGTGTGCAATACAAGTAATAAACAAGCAAAATATATGCCATGTAAAACATTGTCATGCTTCTTGTACCCAAAGACTGTCCTGAATCTTGCCTCAACAATATATGCCTTTGTAAATAATGTCTATGCTGCTGTGTCATCACAATTCTTGCCTAACCAATGTTTTTTTACTGTGCATTTAGTTTAATTACAAAACTTTAAGCACATTTCTGTATATCAATAGTTAAAAAAGGAGACGAAAAAAGCTTGAATCGTACATGCCTTAAAAAAGCTTAAAATGTAAGCAGCTTAAGACAAAATATACAAAACAGTTATAAAATTTCATCCACATAAAAACACAGTATCTAATATCAATAAGAACAGTACAGTAAAATTAATCAATAAAAGAAATCTGTTAGCGATATATCCATTGTCATGGCACAACTACCTTTGTCGTAAGATTCCAAATTGAAAGAGCTGCTGTGTTTACCACAACAGATTGAGCCCCTAGCAATGTGGACCAAAATTGTTTGCCATCTATATTGTCTATACGACTCACAAAGCCCCCGTAACCTTTCACATAATAGGTCTTCATTCTGAGGTTTTCCATGATCCAATGCATTCCTTGGTCAGGAGAATGTTGAAGCGGAGATATATATATTAAATCACTTTAGCTCTATACTACAGCATTTTATTAAAAATAGCTATGTGGTGTATCGCCCGTGAATCTCTGATACAAGTAAAGTTTATACCTTTGTAATTGGGAAATTTTTCAATGTTAGAAGCAAGAACCCTTTGCTGGGTTTTAAGCTTAATGTTTTTTCATAATCAGGACTGATGTTGAGATTGCTGTTTCTATGCCCAAATTAAGAAAGTGATGTTTGGTGAACCCTTGCAATACTACTATAAATGGGTTATGGCAGTCGTTATCCATCCCTTCTCCTAAGAGTTGTAACAGAGCATTAGAGCTGCGATCAAATATACACAGTTTAGCATACAGCAAAACTCTTCTGGTACACCACAGCAAATAAAGAGATGGTAAACCATATTCAAGCCTTAGTGCTTCAACAGGTATGGCGTTGGGGCGATTAATGATCGAACGCAAGAGTTTTCCCTCAAGTTTACCTAGCAATTTAACCTGCGCTGAGCAAAGGGCTTCCAGTGCATATAATATAGAAGGAATGATGCTCACTTTATAGATCTTGAAAAAAAACTATGTGTTGCCCCCCACGATGTTCAATATAATTCTTAATGATGAGCCACTTTTTCGTAGTAGGAAGAGGTTGATGGAATTTTAACTGGGAAACCCAAATAAATGTATTTGTGTGTGTGTACCAGAGCAGTGTTGTCCACATACCATTTACATTTTTCCTGCGGCCGTATGGTTTCCACCAAGGTACATCAATCTTGTTTTTAATTTATTAATAATCATATCGTCTTCCCTTGCGTAGTCCGCAAGCACAGTAATTGCTCGCTGTAAACCGATACAAGTTTGATCAAAAAGAATAATGTCGTCTGCATAAGACATGCTGCCGATCTTAGTACTGTTTATCTGCGGTGGAAAAATACGTACTAAGTGCAAGGCGGGTACCAGATCAGCTATATAAGCATTGTAAAGAATGGGGCTTAGTACACATCCCTGCTTCAGACCCCAATTTGTTTGAGTATTATTCGAACAATGTCCTTCAGGACTGAGCCATATGGAAACAGAAGTGGCGGAATACAGGCGCTGTATAAAGTAGAGCAATTGCAGGTCAATTCCTCATTTTTTCAATGTTACCCAAAGTTTGGGTCTAGATACAAGATCGAAGGCCTTGGTGAAATCCACATAACAGCAGAACAGGCTGCGATCCTTCCTATTAGCAGAGCGCGTACAGAGGAACTGAAGTGTGGCAATATTTGTTGTAGTGCTATAAGATTTCCTAAAACCTCTTTGAAAAATGCTGAGAATATTTTTCTCTTCTAACCAGTAGTTACATTTCTCAAGCAATATATTGGCAAACAGCTTTTGGCTGGAGTCCATCATCACAAGATGTCGATAGTTTGATGGCTCTAATCTAGTCTCTTTTTTAAAAATAGGCACCAGTATGGATCTCTGCCAGCTGGCTTGTATAACGTCCGTCAATATGAAGAGAGAGGGCTTTCAATACTTTTGCCCACAGAGCCTGATTATCTTTGAAAAAAATATTAGGAATTCCGTCTGGGCCAGGGGCCTGTGATGCTTTTGATTTGCTGATTATTCTCACTAGATTATTCTCTTCTATGTCTAGATTGTTTAGACAGTGTGATGTAGTTGTAATGTCCGGCAAATCCCGATATCCATCAAACTTGAACTCAGAGGACGGCTTTAATGATGTATAATATAAATCCCGAATGTGTGTAAGCCATATCTCTTGAGATATGGGGTTCAGTTCAGACGGGTATAGGGACTTACGAGAGTCATTATAATGTGACCAGAATTTGCTTGCATTGTTGGTTTTTAACCAATTGAACAGCCTCTGCCAATTCGCTCCTCTAATGGAGAATTTATGCTGTTTAAGCCAGTTGTTGAATTTGGTTGACAAATTTGTAAGGATCCTTTGCTTCTCCTGAATATTGAATTTAAGTTGGCTCTAACAATAGGACGTTTCCTTCGAACTGATCTTTTTTTTCATCTACAATGTGCTCAAAAGGAGCGGAATTTGTAATAATATTGTTGTTTCTAGCGCTTTTATTTTGGCTGTGGCTGAATAATGACTATTATCATTTTACCCAAATCCCAGTCTACAGCAGCTAAAGCAAGCAGTCTAAATAAATCTTGATTTAGAATCACGTTTGCGTATTTAATATTGTCAGCTGACCATTGAAGGCGACTGCCTTGGTAATTAGAGTTTAGCGCAAGTTTTCTCAAGAAGCATGGTAATGCACGTTTCAGTTCCATGCGCCAACCAAGGACCCCATGATCACTCAATCTATTATGTGAGATTGTAATAAGACTACACCGGATGTGTAATGTGGAGCTTGTTATCACATAATCAGTATGATATTTAACAAGGCTGTTTGACCAGGTAAAATGTGACATATCTGCAGCGGTATTAGAAACATTGAGGAATTTTAGATTTTAAAAATCCATTAATTTAAGCCAAGAATTGGTTAACAGAGGGCCGGACGGGGCTCTCAGATGTAAATCCCTTTTATTGAAGTCTCCCTTTATCAATACGTGACCTGTGGGTGACATTTTGAACCAATGGGAGATAGAGCTGCACAAAATTTGCTGAATGGAACTCATCAGTGAGCCACCCGGCGGATCGTATATATTAACAATTAGAGTTCCCTCAGATTCAAGAAAGGAAGGTTGAAAGACTCCCATCAACACATAAGGGGAATTTGGCAAATGTGGAAATGGAGATAGATTTAGATGTGTTTTAGCTCCAATAGCCAGACCGCCACTTGCACGGCACTTTATGGAGGGGATTGTATTTTGTTATAGGATTTGAAAACCATCGATACAAAATGATTTAATACTCCAAGTTTCTTGTAAAAGCAATATGTCTGCAACATTTAATAATTTGTGGCCCTCTGAGTGCGCTAAAAAAGAGCAAAATCCCTTAGTGTTCCATGATATCCAATGTAAACAGCTTGAGAGGACAGCTGGTCACACAGGCATCCAATATTCAACATCAGGCCGACACTCTCTAGCAATAGCTGGAGAGCCCCGAGCACCTCCTGTTCAGAATTTTGGGATGGAGAGGGGATGTTGGAATGAGTCGCGTTTTCTGGAGAATTTCTAAGGCTTTTTTTAACCTTTCAACAGGTAATCAAGATGTAATGTAACCCAACTGGGTAAATAAATCTGTGTGTGGTTTCCACAGTGCCACCATTAAGGGGAGGTGAATTCCACTAATGCCGAATTTGTTGAGCTATTCCACTTAGGTAGCTCGATTTTAGATATATCCGAAGATTAAATCACATCAAAGTAAGGAAGTTGGTGAAAGATAGTCAAGGGGACAGACCTATTCAAAAAGGGGCTAGTAGTAGTTGGACAGTTCTCCTCGAGAATAATCCATTTGCCCTTCTCTTTTAGGGCATTTGGATGAATAATCGGTATATCAGTGTGAGGCTTAACTGTTAATGGCTCGATTTCTATATTTTGTTCGAGATCCAACACTTTTGTTGCAGTGTTTCTGAAGGTAAGGGGTGAATCGACTGCCCCATGTCGGAATAGTTTTTCCCCTGTTCTTTGGTTTTTACGGTCTGGCCAAACGAATAGTTCACAGGCAATTCCCCCCCCCGCCCAATCTTAAGAGGGCCTTGTAGATATGCCTGTCGGATGGTTTCGTCAGGCACCCCTTTGTTCACTAGGGTTTGCTTTAATGGAATGTCTTTATTTGTGGAAAGAGCTCCACTTGGTTTTTCTTTCGCAATTAGATTGGGTGCCATTTTGTTCAGCGATAGGGATAGTGTAAATCCTGTGGAGGCTGTTTATTTTTTAGAGCATGTCTTAACTCAGTGGGAGGAGGGATATGGATTTCCTTGAAATCCCATCCCAAAGAAATGGCTTTCTGACTCTTTTCCAGAAGTTGCGATGGATTTTTTTTTAGAGTTTGCTGATAGCACAATTACAAGATTTACTTGCATTTTCGCTGTTGTTTTTTTCCAGCCCTTCCATTGATGTATGTTCTACAATTAGAGCAGGCTCTTTTTTGGCAGATACAGAAACAATTTCGAGCACTTTTAACAGGAGAGCTTTGGGTCCTGTTGCACCTCAACCAAGGAGGCGAGAAAGGAGGTCTGTGCATCAATCTTTGATGCTAATTCATTAATGTTATTTTTAACCTCACTACTACCCATTGAGATCGTGACCTTTGAAGTGGACATATTGCTATGACTACTTGACTCATCAGTAATCTTTGATTCAGAAAGGGAGGCAAAAGCTGCCATATCTGTAGAGACAAACCAATTGATATCAATGATGTCGTCCAAGATGTTCTGATCAGTCAAAACTGCTCGCCACCCAGGAAGGCTCGTTCCAAGTTGACTACCAGTTTTAGTAATGAGTTGTTGTTATCAATAGTGGGTGATAATGACTGTTCCGGAGGTTCATTTAGTATTATAGATGAATGACGATTCTCAGAAGGTTGCTTGAAGTGAAAAAGGCAGTGATTTCTGATTGTGAGAGAGGGGTGTGCAGTGTGTTTAGTTGCATAGCCTGTTTATCGCAATACCTTTTTGTTGGCCGTGTGTTTTTAACTACAGCGCTGCGCAATGTTGCATTGCGCATCATGGTTTGTCAGAAGAGAAGTGATAGGACCGAGCCACAAAGGGAGAGAGGAAAGTTATCCACACGAGAGTCGCGCACCAAACAAAGAGAGCGAGTGTCTCACAAGGAGGCTAAATCAGGTGAAGCGTTAAACCACAATTAGCTGCGATCAGCTGCTTATCGGACAGCAGCGAGAAGAGCAATGAGGAGACTAAGGCAGGCGTTAAGACGCCTAAATAGACAAGTGTTAGTGCGCCCAAGGGAACAAAGAACAATAAAAACACATCAACACATTTTTCCCACCTACTTATGATGGGGTGCCAGTGTCCGCTTGCAAGGCCGTGAGGTGACTCAATACCACGGAGCTACTCGGCGGGACTCAGGAGAACGATCTCAAAAGCCCGGAAGTACAAGGTAATGGAAAAGCTGGGGTTGGCGCTGGCGAGCCAGAAAACAGCACTTCCAGGCACTTCCACCAGTCCGCATGGGCTCCCGCTTAAGAAGGATGGATTTCACACAAGGGGTGTGGCCACACTTTAGTACTGTTAAATCACAGATTATTGTAAAAAGAAAAAGGAAAAAAGTGTAATATACAGCACAGTCTAGCTCAGGGGAGTTGCTAGGTCTGGAAAAGACCCGGGGCTACGCTGATGTCGGAACTGTTGGGACTGGGGGCTAGCTAGTCTTTTGGCTGTAGCTCCTGAGATTCTATCCGGGGCTACAGCCAAAAGATCAGGGGCTATAGCCCCCTTAGCCCCCCCCTAGCAACGCCCCTGGTCTAGCTGTATAACAGTCCTAGTAATGAATCTTAGAGCCCACGAGGTGCTGAGGGAAAGTGACCTTTTCACAATTTTCATGCAGAGAGACGACACAGCAAACAGTACTTCCAGGCACTTCCACCAGTGCGCGCGCCTAACCAATGTATGCACTGTTAAACGTTTTCATATTGCTGAGTGATAGTCACAGAGAAGGGGGAGTGATAAAGAGATGGATAGTGTGTGGCTGGTGAATTGATTGCACGTGCTATATTTCCTGCACCTGGAGGACTACCAATGTATCGTTAACATGGAGATATTGCTTAACATTTGTAAAGTCAACTCCCTTACCCTTATGCCTGCATTACTTTAGACATGTTTTAAATATTTTTGTAGTTCCTTATGAAGATATATATATATACATTAAAAGGGGTTCATAGCTATCAAGTAGCCTTGTATCAAGCATGTCACTTTCAAACAGTCCTAGCTTGTAATATTAAAGGAGTGTTACTTAAACACAGGAGACTCTTTGAGAGTTCCCAGTTTTATGTTAGTTAATAAATCATGGTTATCTGTGATTCTTCTGTGGTTAGCCACATATGGGCAGAGTATGTGTGTGATATGTACCATTCTTTTCTGGAAACATCAGTATGAAAAAGATAACACATAAATTGGTAACTTCAGTATTATGGTTGTGTATGAAAATAAACAGTCCAAATTCTTTTTACTCACCAAATAAATTTGGTAAACTACACTGTAGTGGAGAAATAAAAGAGCAGAGAGTTAAAGAAAATTAAAGAGGACATGGAGAGACTATGCCTTCTAAGGGCATACTGCTACTCTTAATTTTAATTCAGGGACATGTTTTGCAGGGGTGGAGCACATTTTCGTTTGCATAAGTGAGTGTTCTTCTAGCAGTGCCCATGCTTAGTATTAGAAAACCAGGCTACAGACTTTCCCGTCCAAGTTCATTCATCCTTCTCCCAGTCGTAACCTGGTGAAGGGTGCTGCTAATCTGCAGTGGTGGAGGTAGTTGAGGCAACCTTTGGTGCCAGGTGCAACGAGGTTGATAAGAGGGCACCTCTATTATGAATGATACCAGATCAGTGGCAGCTGACGATTCTTTCATTGATGCTTCATTAATGTTTCCCCTGGATTTGCACGAGGGACCGGGCGTAGGGAGAAAGCCATACAATGTACAATTAGTTATGTGAAAAGAAATCCTATTACTACATGCCTGGTCACTAAGGGCCTCATTACGACCCAGGCGGTAAGTTACCACCATGGCGTAAACTGTGTTTACGCCATGGTGGTTGGCGGACTTACCGCCCCATTCCGAGGTTGGCGGGGCGGTAAGTCCCCAATCCCCATTTACCCTTCCCCATTCCCATTTTTGCCCCATAGGGCATAATGGGAGTGGGGAAGGCGTTAATTACGCCACCGTAAATTACGGTGGCGTAATTAACAACATGGTCCCTTAGCGCCATGGATTTTAACACCTGCTAAAAGCAGGTGTTAAATCCGCCATGGCGCTAAGGGACCTCGGAATCAGGCGGTAAGGGTCGGCGCTATTTACGCCGCCGTAAACCCCTTACCGCCTGGGTCCTAATGAGGCCCTAAGTGTACACAGGGCGTTGTGCAATTAAGGCAGCATTGCCACTCTAAATCACTTGTTTATGAGGCATTTATCTATGGTGTATTATAGCATTGCCTTACGAAACACTTTCCCGCACTGCCTGTGACCAGATACTATGAGACACTTTCATGATGGTACCAAACATATATGCCAGCACTGCCACTGTGAAGCACATATTCATGGTGCCAATGTCTATGAATTATTCCAGCATTGATTTTCAAACATGTTTTTATGTTGCCTGTGATGAAACACAAGCCAGTATTGCCACTGTAAAATATGTTGATTATAATGTCCTGTTCATAATTTTGCTGGCACTGTAAATGTAAAGCACATGTTCATGTCCACTGTGACCTCTAAAACATTTTACAGTACCTGTTCTCAAACAATAGTCAATATTGCCACTGTAAAACACTTTCATGATGATGTCCAGAATATATGTCAGATTGCCATAAATCCCATCCAAGGACTAGCCTCTTACAATTAATGGTGCTGCTACCACACACTGTAACATTCATTCACACACACCCTTGCAAGCTCTTGCGTGTACACACACACACACACATACACACGCACGCACGCACGCACGCACGCACGCACGCACACACACACTCTTTTTTTTGTTTTAAACATGCCTCTTTAATGCAGTGTTTTTCTGGACTCCTCGCGCCCCCTGGTCTAAGGCTCCACTCAGTCCACACCAGTAATACAGGCAGTGGAGGCATGCGACATGCAGCCATGGGAAGGGGTGGGGAGTTAAGAAAACAATAAAGGCACACACTAGAGATGTCCTGACCAATTGGGTGGGTGGGTCAGGGCAGGAATGCTAGTGGGCATTTACAATTAGTAAATGGATAAAGACACATTTCGCACCTCAGAGCTGACATGCCACAGCCAGTCACTGCTCTCCTCCTATCCCCACCTTGAATCAAAGTATAGGGCCTGAGGATTGAGAAAGGCTCCATGCAAAACATGTGGGACCGATCTGCCCGATCGTAACTTCAAAACGCAATGCTAATGCAAGTAAGAGCTAAGCAAGCAGTGACCGGGTCACCGTGACACATGGGAGAGAGCAAAGGCGGAAACTTTTGCACTTATTCCTCCTTCCTCCAGCACTGCTCCTCCGGCAGGCCTTACATATCCCATTTAAGAAAAAACGCCCCTTCCAAAATGGTTGACAATGCCTAAAGACTTCCTGTTTCGATTTCATGGTGCATGCCAAGATGTGTTGTACCACAATCCCATGTAAATCTGGAGCTGTGGTTGGGGTGTCTTTGAGGTGTCCGTGGGCCATCAGAAGGATGGTCCCGGTCAACTGACTACATATGTTGGGCACTGAATAGCATGACTAAACATAACATTGCATAATACAGCATACCAAGGCACAACATCTGTAAAAGAAATATTTATATGGACATAAACAACTAAATGCAAACTCCTTTGATTTTTCCAAGTTCAAAAAGGTTTTTCGGTGGACTGCTGGACAAGGTATGGCAACAATAATCAGCACTAAATTATTCTTCCTCCCTCCCTAACCTACAACACATCTTGACACATTACCCCAGCACCAAAACAACATATTATATGTTAAATGTATTTTATGCCACTCCAATAACCACCACAATGGTCTTACAGCACTGAGAACTTGTCCGATAAATAGGGGCAGAGTGACACTGCCATGGTCTAGATAGAGTAAGAGTAGTAAGGTGAAACATAAAAATAGAGGCAGAAATAATGACATGAACAGATTAATACAGGCACAAAGGAATGCGCTCGATGGGGAAGAGGCGGTGTCAAATTTGCCACGTTGAAAGAAAAGGAAAACTTGATTCCTGATGGAAACTAGCATTTCCCCACGAAGGCAGTTTTCCAAAACCTCAGAGAGAAGTGTTTAGGTAATTATTGATGGACCAATGTAGTGCTTGAACGTGCCCTAGTAATGATAGCACAATAGAAAGTACACCACCCAAGACACGTGTGTCTACACTAAATTTCCCTAAGCACCACACCAACCCACCACAGATACACCAGCACAACCCTCCACAATCTCCTTTCACACCCCTGTTGCAGGCACCACAATCGCACACAGTTCACATTATCATCATGAAGCTCACCCATTAACCACTGCTCCAGATAACTTTCAAATACCCAAAAGACACACTTCACACAGAGCCCTACCTTTTTGGATCTGCACACATGAACGCTGCAATAAAGCTGCCAACTTTCTTCTACTTCTACTTAAGTGCCCTACACCACCTCTTGCACTTGCAGATACTGAAGTGCCTTGGAAAGAAGATAGGATGGAACTTGAAGTGCCAAAAGACCTTGAAATCGCGAACGATGTCCTATACAAGACACAATAAAAATATAATTACATAGCAAATAGTTTATCATTCTACTATCGGGCAGAGCTCAGCCTTGTCCAAGCTACTGGCAGCAGCACGGGAGAAAATTAATATTGGTTCTGCTGCAGCCAATCCACTGTAGTAGAATCTCTGGTGTACTGACTGACAGGTCAGACTATATATCCATATATAAATACTAGCTACTCCCAATGTTTGCAGATAAGACACTATGACATTCAGAGCTCTAATTGGTACAAATATTTAGGTTTTGGCTTTCAATACCTTAAATAATGCTGCCTTATAAAGAATGTTTGCAAAGGTCACAAATCACATAGTAAAGCAACCTAAAAATATATCATGACTTATACAGCCATGTTATGCGAAAGTATAATGTGTGTAGCTTTATTTTTCACATCCTGAATAGACGAGTAAAGGTGATTTTACTTATGTTTACTCCTCACTTTTCCACCAGTTAGTGGAAAGGAGGACAAATTCACAGAGTTGACATTTTGCACACAATTGGAAAAGGAGCCATTCCCCTTTGATGAAATGAACATGGGATTGAAAATTACTCACTAAAACGTCAAGAAGACAAAGCACTGCAGGTGTGCAAAGTCTCTTCTGTTTACAACACTATAAGGTTACATTATAGTAATTGTTTAGTACAAACATCCAAACATCCAGCTTGCTGTTATGCATAGTGGGAAGAAAATATGCATACTCAGTTTCCTGTGGCCATGTGTTAGATGGCCACCCAGCAATGTTTCTTTACACCTTGATTCTGGGACTAGAAGCCCCAGAACACAAAACAATGGATTGTATGGCCCTTTTACGCATGACCACAGGAAAATTGAAATCTCTGTATTTGGGAAAAAGACATACTTTTTTGTGTGTAAAAATAGCAGACATCATGCAAATACACTGAGCTTTACAAAAGGCTTTTTTATCACTCTTTCTTAAAAGTAGGCACATATTTGCCAAGTTACTGGAGCTCTCCTGCAGCCTTTCTGATGGAAATGCCCCATAACTGTTCCACTCACGTGTTTTGCCAGGCTTTTCTTAAAGGAATAGTGCGCTCAAAAATATTATTGTCCCGAGAGCTCAGTCATGTGTTTTTAAGCATACGTTGATCGATCGTACAAACATTTCCTATGCTCCTTACCATAGTTTTCCTCACTTTTACACCTGCAAAAACAGGCAGCAGGGTGCGGCCATCTTGTGCTAATTTTATCCGCTGATGCATCGCCCTAAGGTGAATTGCCCTGGCAGCACTAAATCATATCCGCCGCCCCTGAGGCTGACATCACTAGACGCGTATGGTCCATTTCACAATGCGAATGCACATCTCGTATCAACGTTCTCTGTGCTCCACCTAATGACATGTCTCCATGGAAATGGCAGGACGCCTCTTTCCTCAATAAGTATAAACAGACCGCTTCTCATCAGGCAACATCAGATTTGCTTTTTCAATCGTTTCACTGTCTTTTTTTGTGCATCTTGTGGGTCATTTCTGCTCTGTTCAGCTATCTTCGTTGCTCGAAGCCCGTGCGAACAGATTCTAGTACTATCATTACTATCTATTTTAATTTTGTCGCATAATGGCAACAATACAGCCCTACCGGTACAAGCCAGAGTATTCCAAGGCGGAATCACTCGAAAGAGAAAGATGCGGAAACGATGGGGCTTCGGACGACAGTTGGGAGGACGAATCACCAGATCAAGAGCCTGAGCCTAGTCGCATGGACGACGTCTCCACCTGGTGTACCTGCAATCGGTGCAAGGTAATGCCAACCGAGGAGGAGAACTGCTGCTGCCGAGAAAACTCTGGATGCTTGTCCTACATATCGGAAGACGAGACACGGCCGCAATGCATTACCGAGCTGCATGACTTCAGGGGAGCCTGCCTTAGACGGTCTGTGTTGAGGATTTTGATGGTGCTTATGCACCATCTTCGTGCAACAGTTGGCCCTCGCAATCCAAGTAATGAGTAAGTGAACTCTAGATGTGATGTCACTTAGGCCACTAACATTTCATGTTTGTCTCCTATATTGTCGTAACTTTGATCTATCACTGCCAAATGAATGTAGTCTTGCAATTCTATACATCACTCGCGATTTGGGGAAATCATAGTGGTCATCTTATGTGTCTCACGCACAACCAAGAAACAATATTTCTCTGTGTTCCAAACATTATGGAATGCATGGGTGTTCATGTTTGTAATGTGTCTACACTTTAAAGCCCACATTGATTGATCCATGAAGTAACAGTTGTACTGGCACCAATGCCATAGTATACAAGATTGCATTTTCAACTAAGGTTTGATACACTTATCTTGTTAATTTAAATACAATTTGTATCTTTCTCTTCCACAGGTGGTACAGGCTAGTGACCTATTGTGCGTTTTTAGATGGTGTCTTCATGGGAGACCCGGACTCCGCGTTCGACGAGTAATACCCGACTGTGTCGTTGGCGCCATTAGAGACACATTCCCAGTGACAGCGGTCAGTACAGGGGATTTTCCCACACTGTGCTGCAACCTGAAGTTTACAATGTGTAGTACATTTGTGCCATCAACATAAGCAACAAAATAAAATACAACTGAACCTTTATGAATGGTTGTTTCACTTTTTCAGTGAATCAAGGACACGCTCACTTGTCTGACTGGATGGGAACGGCCGAGGGGCCAAACAGCATGTACACTTCAAATGTATCTTACGCACAGGGGCCATTGTTCACATGGCCTCCCCAGACCCAGTGTCTCCAGGCAGGCTCCCCGGAAGCAGACCGGGCCCCTGCAATCCACATAAGTGTGTCTCCATTCAGCAGTGTTCTGGCCCTTTCCTGCATGCCTCTTGGCCGTCCACCCCCCCACCCTATCAATGGCAGTTTGCACCTGTGTCTGTGCCCTCCCAAGGGGGCTCTCAGGATGGGAACAGCCGAGGTGCCAAACACCATGTACACTTCAAATGTATCTTCCGCGCAGGGGCCATTGTACACATGGACTAGCCAGACCCAATGTCTCCAGGCAGGCTCCCCGGGAGCAGGCCGCGCCCCTGCTATCCATATAAGACCACCCCACATACAAGTCACGTGTTCACATACACGCCCACCTTTCTAATTCTTTATAAAACCCTAATATTTATCATGAGAACATCTGTGAGCACTGCAAGTCAACTCGGGATCATGCTACCTGGGAATATCTGTGACCACTGAAAGTCAGCTCGTCATCGTGCTACCTGTGAACATCTCTGAGCACTGGAAGTCAACTCCTGATCGCGCTACCTGTTCTCTTGCTACTAACCACCATGCTTGCGGAATCTAACTATTTGTTGGTCAAGGTAAGGGCAGGTCACCTAATAATCTCTTCTTGATCTATAAAATTCTACCTATTTCGAACAAATATACCCAGTAGTGTAATGTTCATTTATCCTATTACCATTACCATTCACTTCTGGTTAAGTTGTTCTGTTCTCGATATATAGCAATTGTCATCAGTGTCAATTGAGATAGAATTGCACCCTTCGCAGACCGTGTCTATAAGCATGTTTCCTATTGATGCATGATAGTACATTCAAGGGATGAGCAACATTTTACGATTTGCATCACATCATTCAATTGTGTATGAAGGTTATCCTAGAATACAGTCGGCTGCGCTACACAGGTTTTGCTTCTGTGACCAAAACAAACATTGCATAGAAAAATGTATGATATAATTCCATCTTTCTCACGCATTCATGCAAAATAATTTTTTAATATGTGGACTTTTTTTAACAGATTTTTCAACAATGCCTGTTTGTATGGTTTACGGTTGCCGTTCTAAGACCCATACCAAAACCTAAGGGCACAATAATGCATACATTCCCGAGGAATATAGATCTAATAAGAGAATGGGTCAGATATGGTGGATTTGCACTGGATGAGCTTGAAAGTAGAGCCCAGGATTTCTTGGGGGACTTGAGGGGTGATCGATTCCACATCTGCAGCCTGCACTTTACCACGAATATGTACGACCAGTCGCAGTACACAAAGAAGGATCGACTCAGAACGTCTCGTAAATTGCTTCCAAATGCAATCCAACTCTATTCATGCACACGCTGCCTCAGTTGAGTCATGGTTCATGAATTAGCTGTAGGCCTTGGGGTACTGAACAGGTAACTGCATGGATGGATTGGTGCTTTTAGTGTAAATGTTTCTTATTAAGCTTTGCATATTTAACAGATTGAATTGCTTTATAACTATACCCCATTTTGCTAGACATCTGTCCCTGGTTTTAGGAGCATCATAGAAAATTATTCATGAACACAGAAAACTATGCTATAGTGCCCTTCGAAATGAGCACAATCTTTTTATAATTGGTTGCTTCACATGTCAATTTTTTTAGGTGAGCATATTGCCTGAAGTACAGACTATCGGTAGTGACGACATCACCAACATGTCCAGTATACCAATGGTGAGCCTTATAGACTTGCTGAAGTTCATATTCTTGAGCGTTGGATCTTCCCACATATCTAATGCAAATCTAATTTTCCCTTTACCACTTTGTGACAATGCGCTGAAAATGAAGGAGCAAGATTCTGCATCCATTTCTTTCCCAGAGTCAACAACAACTTTGAGCGCCTATCAGGTAGTTTTATTTCGCTATTCGATTTACGGAAATGTAATATGCATGGAATTTGAGATAATATGAAATAGTTTACGTATCCTGTCGTTTGTTTACATAATGTTTCATTTATGGGTTTTTATTGATATGTACCATTGACTGCATCCGATTGCGTCTGTTCAATTCCACTGTTTTCATCCATACTAAAACAAGTACTGTGTTACAGGGGGATGCTGGTACTTCGACTACAATTACATCATCCTTTGGAGCTGGTCCAGAGCATGAGGTATGCATACTGCCAGTTCCCTTGAATGAAAGAAAGTATATGCTACATCTGATACTATTAGACAGTGACAATATCATAAACGAGCATCTTTTCAAACTTTTACCATTTCAGTTGTAATGTTACAATTTCTATCCTAATGCCGAATACAATGCGAAATGATTGAGTGCAACATTACAATCAGTGGGTTTCGCACAGTGATCTCTGATCGAGTACACTAGCCATCAATCAGGTGAAATTCGTAATGTATATTTTGACTAAATGACGTACACAGTTCACGAGGGTATGCATGTAAGAGATGTATGTGAGGAAAGAATTTGATTTAAAAAACGATTTACTTTTTTTTAAATGAATATTCTATTCAAGGGATGTATACAAGGTCGGGCATTAGAAGAGGAGGCACATGGATCAGAGGTGGCGGACCAGCTTGCTGGTGCGGTCGCTACAGTGAAGAACACGGTTTCACAGAAAATCAAGAAAACAAGGGTAAATAACAAACAATTTTGTTTACAAAAAGTGGATTGGACTGGTGTTGTCTTCATAACATGCTTCTTTTTTTAATTTAAAGTGCTATATACTGTATGTTGGATTTACATTGAGCATGTTTTTACAACCCATCTCCTAGAGGCCCAGAAGAAAATGAAGTATGAAGACACAGACAACAAATGAAACCAAAGATGCTGCTTGCCAAACAGATTTCACCATGCAGCAACTAATATTTGAGGCGTGGCTTGGTCCAGTCAATAAGCAGACTCAGGTGCTTATGCCCAATGGCCAGCAAATGAATTGAATGTGACCGGCGAAGCAAGCAAAGTGTTTTTGGACCATTGCTACAATGTGAGAACTTGACAAGACGAACAAGAAACTGAATATAAGGAAGATGCTTTTGAATTACTCAGTGAAGCCCGCGTCAGTAAAGGGCGCGCTATCTGGACTGTTGGCTGGCTGTGCTGTGCGAGGAGATTTTCTTTCTACATTTCAACAATTCCGCGCATTTACTGCCATTTGGATTCGAGCTGCTGTCTTGGGATAGACACACGCCTGTGCTGAAGTGATCTATACAGCACCGATGGATACCGCATTGTGTCTCATGCAAATTGAAACACTGCAGGCACTGTTGCCTTAACAGCGTGTAGCCACACCCATCCCAGAAGGAAGGGCTACTTAACGGACACACGGCCGCCCTTGTGGCATGAAGCTTGCATTAGTAAAGAGTGCGTCATCTGGACTGTTGGCTGTTTGCTGCACGCTGCCCGCGGACAGCAACCCACCATCTCTTGGTTGAGGAACAGTCACAGAGCCATTCAGACACCCATAAACTGCTGTAAGAGCATGATGCCAGAGGCCGGTCCACAAACAAGGGGGAAAACTTTGCAGCAACGCAGGCAACTGAATCCGTGGACTAGAGCAAATCCACTAGGTCCGAAAAACAAGGTAAGCCAACTGAATGACTGTGAAAACACCATGAAATCGCTTAATGATTTAACTCTAATTCCGTCTGTAGACGGGATCCCTAATGTTAATTCAATTCCTCTAAAAACACATGCACAAATACCATCCTTATACACTCTATCAGCCAAGGCAGCAGGGCTATTGGAAAAATTGGTGAGACATTCTGGTCAAAACGAGAAAAAAATCAATATGCAAATTATTCACTTTACCAAAGCATGTTGAAACTCAACCGCTTTTGGACTTAAGCCAGACTGTGACAGATCTGGAACTTTTGAATGCGACAAATCACTCAAGTGGCACAAAGGACAATAATCTAGACAATGAAAGCATGAATTTTGTCCCTAACGTCTCCCGCATTGAAGCTGAACTTCAAAAAGCAAACTTGGATGTAATATATACAAATGCGGGAGACTGCTCCAAAACAGACAACGTTTTTAGCAAAAACGTAGACACTCAATCAGATGAAATTTTGAATTACAGTACGGACACAAAAACTAAAGATCCAAAAACAGCTCTTCCAACTGGTAATACTAATAACTTGAAGCCAATTCGCAAAGCTTTAGCTCAAAGCAGCGACCTACATTGGATCCCTACAGAAAATCCGACAAAGATCAATTTGAACTTAGCACTAAGTCAGAGGGGAAAGTCGCAAATAGAACAGGCGGCTCACGACTCCCGTCTGATGGAAAAACTAAAAGCCGACTATCTTGCTGTAGAAGCGAAACTAAGCGTAAGCTTCCAAATTGAGCAAAAAAAAGACAAGAGGCGAAAAAACAACTGCACACTGTAGGGAAGAAGAGCAGCCCTGATGTTGGACGACAAGCTATCACCAGCACCCCAATAACAAAATTCATGGAGAAGAAAAAATCGGAAATCAAACTTGTCGACTACTCAGAGTCTGCGCGAAATCTGCCCAAAACAGTTCAACCTTTGCAACAGGACAAAAACAAAGAGGCACCAAGAGAGCATGAAGAAGGCTGTCTATCGACCGAATAGGATGGCGACCTAAATCGAGAAATCAGAGTTAAATCTAACTTATCAACTGCAGCAGCGATACAAATTTACAATAATGTCTTGGCAGCCTCAACCACGGCTTTAACTCCGTTTATCAAACTTTACCAATCCTTGCAGGATACTTTAGCCAACCAAGCAACAACGATGAAAAACGCCTTTTCAAAACTAGCAACCATCGAAGAGTTTATTGGGTCTCTTCAGTTAAGGATCGAGAAGGAAGCAGAGCAATCTGTGCGCTGGCAGTCTCTACATAAAGAGCTAATGGAAAAAGATCAATCAACAAAAGATGATCTGATGGCAACACTATTTGAGTCCGTAAAATGGATGCAACAAAATGAGACCAATAAAACAGTACAACATCTATGACCATGCATGATCGCAGGTTCCAAGGTCTCGCCGAATCCATGAAATAGCGAGGCACGTTTAGCTGCGACCACCAATACAAAAAATAGTTTGCCTGCTGGATTATATCCTGCGGTTACAATTACATTGGCTACTACAAACAATGTTAACCAAAGTGAGATCAAAGACAGTCTGACAAATAAAACTACCAACAAAAGTGAAAATACCAAAATATGCCATAGAGAAAGGACGCAAAAAGCAATGTGTAACAACAGAAATGAAATTATATCAAATATGCCTCTTGATAAAAATAAAGGCGTCACTGATGATGGCTTATTGCATCCCTCTATAAACAAAACTCAAGAATTCTCTGGGTTAAGCAAAGGACAGAAAACTAATCCATTCTCCTCTTTTGGAATCTTCACAGGGCCAGCAAAAATTGGAAATTTGAATTCCAACGAACAAACAGTAACAACAGCAAACTTAAAAAGAGAGATGCACATGGTAGAGCTTAACAAAGAAACAAAGAAGTCAACTCGCCAGAATGCAAAGACATTCATAAGAAATCTGACAACGCCTACTAAGACTCCATTGTCCAAACGTGCAAAGGTGAATAAAAGAACTACTGGAACACAAGAAGTAAAAATGAATACCGATAAACCCCTGACTGGCCTATCTACAAAACAGAAAACAAATTCAAACAAACGTCGCAGAGTAGAGTCTGAGGACCAGGAGTTTGCACGATCTGCCACGTTATCTGATCTATGCGATCTATCAACATACACAGACGATCAGATAAACGATTCAAGTGCCTCAACACCGCAAAAGGAAGTAAGGAAACTCGACATTTCAGAAGGAAAACATAATTCAAAAGACAAACGTTCAAAATTAACTCCTCCACAACACAAAAACATGTCAAGGAACTCACCGCAAATCAAAGACACAAAACCTACTGAACATTGCAAACTAAATCCCAAACGTACGCTGCTGCAGAAGCATAAAGTATCCAACGCAAGCACAAAGTTATTACCAAGGCGGCAACATGGCAATGAAGGTACAAAAGTTAAACTGAGACTACAAAATATTCACTCAGATGATCATGATGTTAACTTAAACCGTGGGAATATAATGAAGCTGTTTAAATGCATACCAGCGTTCCGTACAGTCATCTCTGAAGACATAAAAATTGTGGAATACGCGACTGAAAGAACTTCCGATCAAGTGTTGCTGCACATAAATTCGCAAGCAGTCAGGAGAACACTCCTGGACGCAAAAGATGATTTGCTATTCTATGGATTTCATCTCTACCTGGAACCATATGGCGAGAAGGAAGTTGACAGCATCCCTAAATACACATTTACATCACTGACATGCAATGAACAAAGAAGAGAAACGTTGAGGAAACAACTTACTGTGAAAAGACCAGAAGAACTAAATACAAAGCAGAGAGTTCCTAGTACGAGCCAGCAAAGCACACAATAGATATGGAAGGAACCACAAATCAAGCCTCAGAACTTGATCTCATGGAATACAAGGGGCTTTGTACATTTGTTGAACAATTTTCCAGTGAATTTAAAGGATAACTTTGCGCTATGTTTACAAGAAACATGGCTTTGTGATTCACCCACAAGAGATGGCTATACGATCCTGCTAAACCCTGCCAGAAAAAATCACAGAGGTCGCCCTTTTTCTGGCCTTCTGATGATGATAAAAAACTCACTAGATTGGACTGTAAAAGAATTACCTAATCCAAATCTATTTGTTCAAGGAGAGTTAATTGATCGTTCAAGCAAAGGAAATACGGCAAAATCCACGCTACTGCTGATAAACACCTATTGGAACTCAGCCATGATCAGTGCTTTGAAATATGTTGATTCAGTGACTTCAATGATCGATTCATATTTGACGTCTGACCAAAATCTGGAAATTATAATCTGTGCCGACACATGCTTCGCGCCGAACAAGACTTTTCAAAAACAAAGGCCTATATCGTTTGAAAACCTGTCATTTGAAGCCAAATGGTGGCACTCTGCAATGCGTAGCTGGAACTGTGTCATGCTGAATGGGCATGTAGAGGGTGACACTCCCTCTAAGCCAACATGGCACCAAAAGGAGTGCCACAAAACGCTTGATTATATCTGGTCGTCACAAAATCTATTTGAAAAGGTGTCAAAGCTAAATGTCATAACATCAAGCAGCAGTGATCACAATCCGTTGAAATTAACATGGAGTGAGGCATGTCCGCAGACGCTGTTAAAATATACCAACATTGTAAATACAAATGCAAGTGGAAATCGACTTCGGATAAGTGGGACTCAGATTGGAAATCTGACCGACACAATTGGAGCACACCTGGCACAACATGATATCAAAACTAATGAAAAAGGAATCGCTGGCCATCAACATCAACACAAATTCAGTAGATTGCTAGCCGTAGAAAAGAAATCCTTACTGCAAGTCATAAGAAGGCTCTGTAAAGCGAAGAACATCATGCTCAGTGAGCAAATTCGACACCGACGTCAACGTTACAGAAACTGGGTCAAATAATTTGCCATTCTAAGAGATCATGAACGTGCGGAATTAATGCTAGAATTGTTCCAAAAACATAACACACGTGAAATATGGGCGATTCTAAATTCTGGTAATACAAAAAGTAACCAAATACTAAGTAACGAAGTAGCTCCCAACATTTGGGAAAGCTACTTTTTCACACTATTCAATGACTCTCATGTTGAGCAAATGGAAACTCAGGAGCATAACAGCAAAACATTGAAAGTTGCTGAATCTCGCTCTGATATTGAACAAGCAATTAAGCAGCTAAAAACCTCAAGAGCAGCCGGACCAGACAACATCAGTAATATGATGCTTAAACAAGAGCCTGGAAGGTGGGCTCGGTTTATTGAAATTCTATTCGGAAAAATATCACTCAGGCAAGTGGTCCCTCCATCTTGGTTAACTGCGGTGGTCGTCCCAATCCACAAGAAAGGGCCACGAGATGATCCTGCAAACGTCCGCCTAATTGCTTTGTTAGACACGATTGGTAAAATCTTCGCCTTATTTCTACAAAAAAAACTAGCTTCATGGGCCACTCAAGCTGGGATAGGCGATTGCCGACAAACAGGGTTCACAAAAGGTGTAGGGACAGAAGTCAACTTATTGCTACTAAACCTTCTAAAACTGGAGACCTTAAGAGGAGGCAAAAACCTATTCCTTGCGTTTGTGGACATGTGGCAAGCGTTCGACAAAATAAATCGGAAGCTTTTGTGGCAGAAACTATTATCCTGGCAATGTCCCTCAGACATCTTGAACCCTATAAGATCATTGCACAATAGAACAACCATCCGAATCCGGATGAACCACAATGGTGATTTGACAAACACAATACCAATTTCAAAGGGAGTAAAACAGGGTTGCCCGTTGGCAGCCCTGTTGTTCAAGCTGTTCATTTCTGACCTACCAATCGACCTGAAAGATGTCAAGTGCTTTCCACCGAAAATAAATGATCAACCAATTAACTGCATCACATATTCAGATGATTTGGTGTTAGCAGAGCAGACCCAAATAGGACTACAACGATTGTTGGCAAAACTAAACATCTATTTGACAAAGAATAACCTCGAAATAAATACTTCCAAAACCAAAATAATGCAGATGGGATGTCTAAAAGGATCAAAAAACAAACATTTTAGATGGCATGTTGCAAAAGCCCAAATTGAGTTAATCACGTCGATACCGTATCTTGGAATAATCTTCAGCACATCAATTCGAGAATGGCCATGGTATCAAGATTTGAGAAGTCGAATGACTACATATGCATTGCAGAGTCTGAAATTGCATAATGAATATGGCAAATTCTCATTCCAGCCGATACTAATGTTCTATCAGAATAAAGTATTGGCACCAATAACATTCGGTGCTGAAGCAGCATGGAATCTCAACTTCAGATTTTGGGAGCTACTCGAAGGCATGTTTTGGCGCAAAGTGCTGAGACTTCCACGTCATGTATCAATGACGATACTGCGCCATGAACTGGCAATCAAATCTTTATATAGTACAGCAGTGGAAAGCATGTGTAACCCTACGCAGAATGAGAGAACATCCTGGAGAACCTGCATACAACATTTTTAAGTCATCCCAATCTGGGAGAATATCAAACATGCTAAAAGTTTGGGCCAACAAAATAGATCAAATCCTTGTGGCCGTTGACATAGACAAAGAGTCTCTTCAAAAACATCCACAATTGGTAAAGAAACTCCTCCAAACATGGAGTTGGATTTCAAACCTAGAAAAAAGAGCGACTCTACGTACTGCACTCCGGCTTGGGAGTATAACGAATAAATTAGATGTACAACCAAAATACCTACTAAAATGCCCATCTCGCCATCATCGAGACCAATTTTTGCGTTTACGACTAAATTCATTAAAGACCAAAGAGATTTGCTGGCTAAGAAAAGAGTTTGAATTTACAGACAATCTCTGCAGATATTGCAAAAAAGACATAGAATCGCTGTACCACTTGATCGTAAAATGTAGCGCAATTATGGCCCAAAGTGCATGTCATCTGGGATTTTCATTTCCTCTAAATGGAAACACTGACGAATGGTGGACTCGTGTGATATCGGGTCACAACACGAAGATAACCTGTGCAACTGTCGACTTTTTGGATGTCATTTTGAAAGAAACTTAGAGAGTGTGGTACTTAGGGAACCACATTATTTGACAGGGTAAATGAAATTTTTCGACTAAGGAGTGTAATGGAGGTAACATTGTAGTAAAATTTTGTATAAACTAAAGATTGCAATAAAACATTTTTTTTAAAATTACTCAGTGACCACTTCACACAATCTACACCCGCAAAAAAGGGCCACCCAATAAAAAATTGACATTGATGGTTTCTCCAATTTGTGTGCAAATAACACAAGCTGAAATAACAGACGCTGAAGTCTCAACGCAATTGACTGAGGAACTAGCCGAAGATCTCAACTTCAGTATGTCCTGTTCGGCCGATATGTCCGCCACAGTTGAGTCACAAACCACATCATGCAGGATGATAGTCTAATAAAGGAGCACAAATACATTGTATTCTACAGCTGCCTGGTACCGATTATACTGATGCTGAAATGTGTCCATCCAGTGAGGGGGGAAGTATGCGGGCAGCCATTGGTGAATGCGACTCATGTATCACAAGGCACAAACCTGAAAATCCAAGCCACCTCTGGCCTGCTCCATACTACATTTTCATGGTCCGCTCAACCGATGCTGGGCAAAGTGCCAGCTGGAAATCTACTTTGTGCAACAGCTTTACTTTTCAGTGGCTCTACTTTTAGTAAGTAGTCCAGTTTCTGTGAATTTGTGGGACTTCAGTTGCTTTCTAAAATGCAGTACTACAAATATCAACGAGAATATTTTTTCCCCGCTATTAGTGAAGCTTGGAAAGTTTAACAAATGCCAATTGAAAGGACATTCTCTGACAAACGGTTCAGGCTAGCTGGCGATGGACATTATGATAGCACCGGATATTCTGCAAAGTACTGCACATACCACTTTCAGGAAATGGAAACTAAAAAAATTGTGAGTTTGGTGGTCGTGCAGGTGTCCGAATGTAAATCCTCAGTTGCCATGGAGAAACATGGTTTTATAAAATCCCTGGAAGATCTCCAATCGAGGGGAATGCAAATAGACCTCATAGCCACCGACAGACATGTTTCAATAGCCAAGGCCATGCGAGAGCAGTTGCCAAACATTCCCCATCAATTTGATGTATGGCACGTTGCCAAATCAATCAATAAAAAAATCACAGCTGTGTCATGACCCTTAACCCTGGCCCTCACTGGCAAGTCAGCCTTCCATTTAGGGCCAGGTCAAAGGCCTTAAAACCTCATCCAAGACTCTCTTGGAGTAAGTCCTGGCGCCTTTGGCACCAGGCTCATAAACATCATGAAGACCAACATTAGAATGGGACTATTTACTTGGGACTATTTAACTTGGGGGCGTTCAGCCAACATGGAGGCACACACATAGCTCAGTTACAAGGAACTGAGCTATGCAGTCTAGTCGTTTGGGTGTGGCAGGCCTGGGACTACTTAACCTGGACTACTTTGGGTGTGGCAGGCCTGGGACTATTTTACCAGGATTACTTACCTGAGACTATTTAAACCACACCCAAACAGCAGAACACGCTTTGTGTTATTCTGCTGTGGGCAGCCTAATGCTCACCGTGTCCAGTTCTTTCATACCAGCTTACCTGAAACCAAGGACCTGCAGAGAGAGAAAGAACACTACGAAACTTACCTGGAACACTATCCTGTCTTCAATCCATTGTCGACTTCAGTTCCACTCACCTGAAGGTACGAACTCCATCATCCGGCACCGCATGCATCCTGGAATACCATAACCTGGAAAGAGGAGGAAGAAAGACAGCATTAATAAGCGTTTACTCACGTTTCCTCCCGAATGAAGAAAGCCACACAATTCTTACCTGGGTAGTCATCTCCTGGTCAGTATTCATTGCTGGAACATCACGGCACTCAGCGAGGAACATCGCGACCTGCAAGGAGAGAAAAGACACAGGTTAGCAATATAAAAGGTGAAACAGCACCACGCATCGCGCATTACTCACCGGAAAGCATTGAGCACACCGCGTTTTCGCTTACCGGCCCATGCTCATCTTCAAACTGCATGACAACACCAAAATACCGTTCCATACCTAAAAGGAAAGAAACAAGACATTATTATTCGAACTAAGAGGAACATAAGAACTGCATATAAAGACTGTAAAGCAGCAAACCTACGGAGTCGCAGCAGGCCTGGATTCCCACAGGGGGCTTGCACCAGTGAAGTAACTTGGTCGCTGCTCGTCCCCCTCCCCATCTACGCGCCCCTGCCACAAGGAGCAGGACGGAGAATCCACCTTTTACAATATTAAGGTGAGGAGAAAGTCCAAGGGGGAGGAAGGAGTTGAGGCCAAGGGAGGTGGGAAAATATAAAGACAATCTGGTATTCAATCCAGCACTCCTATATTGCAGACCCATCTTTAACAAGAGGCCTTATCAAGGGACCGGGAGAGGGTTCGAGAGTGCAAATCATCCAACCAGGGCTGGGTGGCGGCCCCGTGGATACCAGGTGAGCGTAACAGAACAAGAAGCCTCAATAATATTATCCACCAGGGCGTCATGGAGACTTCAGAGATTGACCAGTTCGCTCAGTTGTTGGGACAATTACGTGCTGAAGTACATTCAGCCAGGCAAGAAACCAACGCTCTTAGGAGGGATTTGATTGTTACTAAGGATAGTACCGACGAAATAAGTAGACAACTGCTCCAATCACAGGCAGGACAGACCCCATTGCCTGGTAACATTCCGCCAGCACCTGTACCAACTTCTTCCACCAATCCAGTACAAATAACCCTTCCTGGGGGAGTTCCTTTAGCTCCACCTGAACGATTTATAGGGGACCCCAAGAAGTATGCAATGTTCATGAACCAGTGTCGTCTTCATTTCCTTTGCAGACCTGGGTCTTTTCCTAACGACCAAGCGTGGGTTGCTTTTGTCTTGTCATATCTGAGTGGCAGTGCTGCGGATTGGTCGGTACCATTAGTAAGTCAGGATAACCCGTTGTTACATGACTTTGGGGGTTTCCAGATGGAAATGGAAAAACTCTTTGCTCGTCATACCCAAGGCCAAGTATTAGACAACAAACTTTTGTCACTCCGTCAAGGAAGTCAAGACTTGCTTACATATATAGCAACATTTAACAGACTAGTCGTTGAAGCTGGGTGGCCTGAGGAAAAAAGGACCACACTATTTTATCGGGGTCTACGAGGGGAACTAAAGGATGTCCTTGCTCAAGTGGTTAACCCACCTAAAGACTGTGCAGAATTCATCAACCTTGTGGTACAATTAGATCACAGATTAGAAGACCGAAAAGCGGACCGGATAATGTTAGACACTCGAGCTGTGTATGTCCGGTCAAAAGATAATGTTCCACGTACATTGGAAAACATGGTAGAACCCATGCAAATTGGAGGTGTACGGCCCCCTTTAACTAAAACTGAAAGAGACAAGAGAAGGCAACAGCAATTATGCTTATATTGCAGAAAATCAGGCCACTTCCTCAAAGAATGTCCAGTAAAACCACCAAGGAGAGCTGGTGGAGCCACAGAGAAGGAAGATAATAACAAGGAGTCGGTAAACTACCAAGCCCGGCAAGCATAGAGGTCTGCTTGTCGACCGAGAAGGATGAGTCCGAGACCTCACACTTTGCATTACCAGTAATTTTGATCAATCACCAACAACAGTCTCGGATGCATGCTGTCGAAGCATACATAGACAGCGGAGCAGTTGGGAATTATGTAGACCAAGATCTGGCAGCAGAGAAGGGGCTTCCCTTATGCTCTAAGTCGACTACTGAAAAAGTTACTACTGTTGATGGGACAGAATTAGCTTCCAGTAACCCAATGTACAGCAGCACTAACCCTACTGTGCCAGAATGGACACCGAGAATCTATTGCATTCGGTCTCATCAAAGCTCCTCAGTTTCGACTAATCTTAGGGATGCCATAGTTGGTAGCTCACAACCCTCTAATAGATTGGCGTGCCAAGAGTTGGCCTTTTCCGATGATTGTGCTCACACCTGTTATTACCAAGAAAAGGGGAAAACAGACTTATGTACATTCTCTACTCCCAGTACGGCGGCGATTGTACTAGGTGTGACTAGTACTCTACCAAATGAATACCAAGATTTTCAAGACGTGTTCCAGAAAGAACAAGCCAATACTCTACCACCGCACAGGCCCTATGATTGTCAGATCGACCTCATACCTGGTGCGCAAATTCCTTGTGGCCGAATTTTTGCACTTACTGAACCAGAAAACCTCATTTGAAATCTTATCTTGATCTGTACTTGGCAAATGGATTTATCCGTCCATTTAAATCTCCGGCAGCCAGTCCCTTATTCTTCGTACCAAAGAAGGAAGAAGATTTGAGGACTTGCATCGACTATTGCGCATTAAACACATCACAGCAAAAAACTGTTATCCACTGCCCCTTATTCCCGAATTATTGGATCAAGTCAAAGACGCCCAAATCTATACCAAACTGGACCTTAGAGCGGCGTACCATCTTGTTCGAATGAAGAAAGGAGATGAATGGAAAACCGCCTTTCGTACCAAATACAGCTTGTATGAATACTAGGTAATGCCTTTTGGACTTTGGAATGCTCCCGCTGCATTCCAGTACTTTATGAATGATGTTTTGCGGGTGTTAATCGACATTTGCACCCTGGTTTACATTGATGACCTCTTAGTGTATTCTGCTACAATAGAAGACCATGTCAGGCATGTCCGCTCCGTCCTTACTAAACTCTGCCAACTTAAACTGTATGCTAAACTCGAAAAATGCTCTTTTCATGTCACCGAAGTGGAGTTCCTCAGTTTTATCCTCACACCAAAAGGTATCAGAATGGATAGGCAAAAGGTAGATGCCATTCTTAACTGGCTGTCACCAACTTCATTTAAAGGAATCCAGAGTATGTTGGCCTTTGCAAACTTCTACCGCTGATTCATCCCAGATTTTTCCCAAATAGTGCATCCAATTACATCACTAAAGCGAAAAAACAATAAAAATTTCCATTGGACCGAAGAAGCAGAGAAGGCCTTTCAAGAACTTAAGAAAAAATTCACTTCTGCTCCAGTTCTACAGCATCCTCGCCCAGACCTCCCTTATATAGTTGAAACAGATGCCTCTAGCATGGCTATGGGAGCTGTTCTCTCACAAAGGGACCCAGGAACTGGCCAGTTACATGCTGTGGCCTTCTGGTCACGAAAATTCTCACCTCCCAAACTGAACTATGCTATCACAGACAAAGAACTCTTGGCTTTGGCTATAAAATCAGCTTTCACGGCATGGCAACACTATCTCCTTGGTGCTAGACATACTGGCCCTCATTACGACCCTGGCGTTGGACCATGGTGCTAATAGCACCATGGTCCATGCCGGTAACTTACCGACTCCGCCATGGCGGAATGGGGAATTACCGCCCCATTCCGAGGTTGACGGGGCGGTAATTCCCCATGCCGCCATGGCCCTTCCCCTTTCCCATTTTTGCCCCATAGGGCTCAATGGGAATGGGGAAGGCGCTAAGTACGGTGCCGCAAATTGCGCCACTGTACTTAGCACCAAGGTCCCTTTTTTGGTTGGTTTTTAACGCCTGCAAAAAGCAGGCGTTAAAGTCTCCAACCCGCAGAGGGACCTCATAGGGTCCTCGTAATCAGGCGTTAAGGGTTTAACGGCGCCGCCATCTTTTACAGCGTTGTTAACCCCTTAACGCCTGGGTTGTAATGAGGGCCAATGTCACGGTCATAAATGATCATCGAAACCTGCAATACCTAAAAACAGCAAAGGCTCAATCATCCCGTCAACTGCGGTGGGCTCTTTTCTTCGCTGAATATGAGTATGTGATCACCTACCGGCCAGGAGTCTGAAACGGAAAGACAGACGCCTTGTCCCGCTTGGGTGTTGATGAAAAGGAATACATAACTCCAGATCCAGTAGCCATCATTCCAGAAGACAAACTCCTGGGTCTTACGACAACATTGACACAGGGTGAACCCCAAAACCAGATGCAACTCTTAATGGATCCCACTCTCACACAAGAGTGGTGTACTCAAGGAGAACATTACACCATTAAAGACCAGTTACCATATTTTAAGAACCATCTATACCTGCCAAGTAAAGATTTACAAGAGCAGGTTATTTCAGGTTATCACGACTCCCTGATTGAAGGTCATCCTGGAATTGCCAAAACTCTAGCTAAAGTAAAACAAAACTATTGGTGGCCCACATGGCGTAAAGACATCATCCAATTTATCCAATCTTGCGGTGTGTGTGCACAAAACAAGTCCCAAAAGCAGAAACCAGCTAGTCTTCTCCAACCATTGGAAATTCTTCCTGCACCATGCACACACTGTCCCTTGATTTCATTACAGATCTACCCCCCAGTCAAGGATTCAACACCATCTTAGTAATTGTAGACTTGTTCTCTAAAATGGCACACTTTATTCCTTTTAAGGGTCTTCCAAATGCATCCAGTTTAGCAAAAGTATTCTTGGAGGAAATCGTACGGCTACATGGCTTTCCATCGGTCTTGATCTCAGATAAGTTCGTATACAACTTCTGGAGGAAATGCTGTTCAATGGCCCAACTTGACATTCGACTATCCACAAGTCACCATCCTCAAACAGATGGCCAAACAGAAAGAACAAACCAAACCCTCAAGCAATACTTACGTTGCATGTTACATCAAGTGGAAAGAAATTGTTATGGATAGCTGAATGTGCCTATAATAATTCATTACACACCAGCACTGGGCAAACCCCTTTCTGCACTATATATGGTAGACATCCATGTACTTCAGAATTGGATCTCCCAACACCTTTGGAAATGCCAGAGGTTAAAACCCTATATACGACTATTTCCTAGGCCTTCAAAGAAGCAGCAGAACATTTACTCCAAGCCAAGAACAGACAAGATATTTGCTGACCAACATCGTAGTAAAGCCCCCGACTATCAAATTGGAGACAAGGGGCCTCATTACGAGTCCGGCGGTAAGCGAGGCGGTAAAACCGCCTGGTTACCGCCAGACTCGTATTACCATTCCGCCTCCATGACTCCCGGAAATACCAGGGCATTACGACCCTGGTGTCCCGGGAATTCCGAAGGCGGAATTCGGTTAATCCCCATTCCCATTGAGTCCCATAGGACTCAATGGGAATGGGGAAGTGGAAACACTGGCACCATCTCGTGATGGTGCCAGTGTTTCCACCTCCGCCTGCAGGCTGGCGGTGTTAAACCCGCCAGTTCAGACCTGGCGGGAACATCACCTCCCGCCTGCAGGAGTCGGTATCAGGCGGTCCGGAATTAACAGTGGCGGCGGGTTTACCGCCACTGTTAATTCCGGACCGCCCGACCTGTAATGAGGCCCTAGGTCTGGTTAACATCAAAATATGTGCCCATAAAAGGGACTCTGACCTTTCGTCCCCGATATCTGGGACCTTATTCTATTGAATCCATAATAAATCCAGTGGCAGTTAAATTAGCCCTACCACTCACTATGCAGATTCATCCTGTGTTTCACGTATCACTCCTGAAACCGGTACAACCAGGTACTCGGGTTACAACACCACCAAAACCAGTATTAGTTGACGGAGAACCAGAGTTTGAAGTAAAGGATATCCTAGATTCAAAATACACTACCAAACTACCAATACCAAACTACACAACTTAGTTGATTGGAAGGGATACGGCCCTCAAGACAGATCATGGGAACCTAGTGAATACATCCATGCCCTCGCTTAATTAAAAGGTTCCATCAGAATTACCCAGCCAAACCAGGACCAGGCAGATGTGCCACCATGGGAGGGGCCTTGCTTTCATGACCCTTAACCCTGGCACTCACTAGTAAGTCAGCCTTCCAGTTAGGGCCAGGTCAAAGGCCTTAAAACCTTATCCAAGACTCTCTTGGAGTCAGTCCTGGTGCCTTTGGCACCAGGTTCATAACCCTCATGAAGACCAACATTAGAATGGGACTATTTACTTGTGGCAATTTAACTTGGGGGGTTCAGCCAACATGGAGGCACACACGTAGCTCAGTTACAAGGAACTGAGCTATGCGGTCTAGTCTTTTGGGTGTGGCAGGCCTGGGACTACTTTACCTGGACTACTTGGGGTGTGGCAGGCCTGGGACTATTTTACCAGGACTACTTTACCTAAGACTATTTAAACCACACCCAAACAGCAGAACACACTCTGTGTTATTCTGCTGTAGGCAGCGTAACGCTCACCGTGTCCAGTTCTTTGATGCCAGCTACCTGAAACCAAGGACCTGCAGAGAGAGAAAGAACACTACAAAACTCACCTGGAATAGTATCCTGTCTTCAATCCATCGCCGACTTCAGTTCCACTCACCTGAAGGTATGAACTCCATCATCCGGCACCTCATGCATCCTGGAATACCATAACCTGGAAAGAGGAGGAAGAAAGACAGCATTAATAAGCGTTTACTCACGTTTCCTCCCGAATGAAGAAAGCCACACAGTTCTGACCTGGGTAGTCATCTCCTGGTCAGTATCCATTGCTGGAACATCACAGCACTCGCCGAGGAACATCGTGACCTGCAAGGAGAGAAAAGACACAGGTTAGCAATATAAAAGGCGAAACAGCGCCGCGCATCGCGCATTACTCACTGGACAGCATCGCGCACACCGCGTTTTCACCTACCGGCCCATGCTCATCTTCAAACTGCATGACAACACCAAAATACCTTTCCATACCTAAAAGGAAAGAAGCAAGACATTATTATTCGAACTAAGAGGAACATAAGAACTGTATATAAAGACTGTAAAGCAGCAAACCTACGGAGTCGCAGCAGGCCTGGATTCCCACAGGGGGCTTGCACCAGTGAAGTAACTTGGTCGCTGCTCGCCCCCCACATCTACGTGCCCCTGCCACGAGGAGCAGGACGGAGAATCCACCTTTTACAATATTAAGGTGAGGTGAAGGCCCAAGGGGGAGGAAGGAGTTGAGGCCAGGGGAGGTGGGAAAACATAAAGACAATCTGGTATTGATTCCAGCTCTCCTATATTGCAGACCCATCTTTAACCAGAGGCCTTACCAAGGGACCGGGAGATGGTTCAAGAGTGCAAATCATCCAACCAGGGCTGGGTGGCATCCCTGTGGATACCAGGTGAGCGTAACAGCTGCTGGTAAAAAAAAAAAGGTTCTGAAAATATTTTACAGTGGTCCCAGTCTTTGAGCAACCATCTTTGGTGGAGCTCCAAAATTTGTGGTGGATCTGTGGAAATTCTACTTGAAAAATGGTGCTCATTGATGCACCACTGTTCCAACATTCACTCATGGACAGAGAACCAACATTTTCACCAATGTGCACATGGACCTTTTTCGGAGGAGCAGAAACGCAAGAAGAAGTGGTTGGTTCCATCTTCACCTTCACACAAAGCTCTTGAGAAGATTGTGTTTGAGAAGACTCTATCAAGAGATCTGAAGGGAATCACAGAATTCTGTCACACAGGAGATTTGGAGGTGTTCCAGAATATGTGCCTAAAGTACAAGCCCAAGAGATTACATTTCTGCATAGATGGGATGCAATATCAGACATTACTAGCGGTTTTATCGCATAATGAGAACGTGGGGAGAGAACAATCGAGGACTGTGGGAACTTTGGGATGCTTCGCCAATATACCAGGAAATGGAATTCGATTTTGTGAAAGATCTCACTTTGACTGTGTTGGCCATACATACTCATGGAATCGCTCATGACTTTGTTCCTAGGACACATACATTGCCACAAAACATTGCAAACATGCGCTGTCCACCAAAAGCAGACCTTGTGGAACAGTTCACTTCCCGGTTCAAATGATTAGCAGCTATTTATTTGTTGAACAATGTTTATTTAAAGTGTACAAATAAAGCGTCCAAATTGTCTTTTGAAATGTATCCTCTTTGTCAATTGTTTTTGCAATAAGTGCCTTTTGGAGGATGCCATACAGTGTAACATTGTGCTTTCACACTTCCCGCTTTCGTCGAGCTCTTGTGGGTCCTTCACTGATCGGGGGAGGGTTAGATGGATATCAGCATGAAAGCAACTTTGGGGTTCTGCAGTTGCACGTGTCCAAATAGCTGAATAAATATGCGCCCCACAAAGGAATGAGGCCTAGGCTACATAAGAAACTTGGCACGCAAGAACTACTGACTGTAAGCAAAACAACGCATCCAAGGGGGTTGTTGGTGAGAAATAGGTGCATTCCGACCTATATTTTGATGGGGCATGTGTTAGGGGTCGCTGCTTTTGGATCCCTTATCAGAGGGGCTGATCTTTGATTTGCGGCCCTCAGAGTCTTATGATTTCAAACGCAGTGGGGATAGGTGTCAGTGTTACCAAAATATATGACCACTCCTGATTAGGTACATGGGAGGTGAAGTTGAGGTGGTGCTGGGGGTAGGGTCTGGGGACCATATGCATTCAAAGGGAATAGGGGTCATGGGTTCAGGGGCCAGCGGCCTGGCAGGAGGGGGTTGGAGATGGCATGAGTCAGTGAGCAGAGCCGGATTGTGCACTAGGGTTGGAGCAGGGCTTGCTCTGACATTATCGTATAAGCATATTTTGTCAGGGCTCGAGACTCGCTGCTTGCAAAAATGATTAGCTGATTTGCTGTGAGAACAGGAGATGGGCTGAGCTGACAGGTGGTGGTGCCTTGCTGTGCGAGGCACTGGGAGAGTGAGCAGTTCACCAGAAGGACACTAAAAATAAGGAATTTGGAAGTAAACTAACTGTAACTGTTTTCATAAAAAAAGTAAATAGAAATTTTGTGTAGCATTGGTGGATGCCTGCAATTTGTTTGTTTTTCAAAAATATTTCAGATGCCACTGTGGTCTGCAAGGCTATTCGCTCACATTAGAAGTGAAGATCACTGCATTTGAAGTTTGCTTGTGAGCTGTGCACACTTGTGTACGAGCACGATAGAAATAAAATATCAATATCAATATCAACACACAGTATAACGTTAGATTGTTTTTCCTCCTTGGAAGAAAGGGAGGATTCCGAATTAAATGAATGAAGGGAGGTCTGTAATACCGTCAACTATGATAAGGTTCACCATTCCAAAACTGGACAAAGGAACACAGAATTTCATTTTATGAAAATTTGTTGATCTGAACGGAGTCTCTGTGTTACGCCGAGAGAATGGAAATGCCAAATATTACGTAGGTTTTACTGTAGATGATTTTATAGACGAACGAGTCAATGTTTCATTATCCACCAATGCCAGCAAACAATTTGTTTTTCAAAAATATTTCACATGCCACTGTGGTCTGCAAGGCTATTTGCTCACATTGGAAGTGAAGATCACTGCGTTTGAATTTTGCTTGTGAACTGTGCACACCCACACATCCTACACAGTATAAGGTTCGATTGTTTTTTGTCCTTGGAAGAAAGGGAGGTTTCCGAATGGAATGAATGAAGGGAGGTGTGTAATAACATCAAATATGATTAGGTTCACCATTCCAAAACTGGACAAAGGAACATGTAATTTCATTTTATGAAAATTCGTTGATCTGAACGGAGTCTCTGCGTTACGCCGAGAGAATGGAAATGCTGAATATTATGTAAGTTTTTTTGTAGATGATTTTATAGACGAACGAGTCAATGGGCCTCATTACACGGAAGGCGGTAATGGTTAACGGCCACCGTTAATGGTAACGGTGACCGTTAACCATTACCGCCTTACTACGAGGTCCCTTAGCGGGTTGGTGCTTTAACGCCTGCTTTTTGCAGGCATTAAAAACCAACCCGCTAAGGGACCTCGGAGCTAATTACGGCACCGCAAAATTGCGGTGCCGTAATTAGCGCCTTCCCCATTCCCATAGAGCCCTATGGGGCAGAAATGGGAATAGGGAAGGGCAATGGCGGAAGGGGGATTTACCGCCCATCCAACCTTGGAATGGGGCGGTAAATCCCCTTTCCGCCAAGGTGGTGCCGGTATTTTACCGGCATGAGCCATGGCGCTAATAGCGCCATGGCTCACCGCCTTCCGTGTAATGAGGCCCAATGTTTCATTATCTGACCGTTATTGCTGGCTTACATTGTGATGGGTTGTTTGTGGCATATTGCAACGACACACAAAAACAATGTTTGTGTACTTGTCTTTGTCTCGGGCAAATGGGCAGTCCAGCACCGAAATGCATGTAGTCCACATCTGGGTTACCCCAGGTTCCACCAACACCAAATTATATGCTAATATTACGTTAAAATGCTGTCTATGTGTTCTTAAAATTCTTCCGTCAGCGTCCGCACCCCTTTTCAAGCTAAACATACTCCATAGCACTAACCTCTCATCCACAATGTTTTCTCTGTGTTTTCATTGTTTCACATTTGTGTTCATCATTAGTTTTCACACGGTCCAGAATTAATGGGTAAATTGATCAATTAGAATAAAGAACGGATACTGAGACACATTTCTGTTATTTTTTCTACACAGCTACAACCTCCCATTCTGCGAATGTCATCAGTTCCAGATACCAATTGATGGCTTCTTCAGCAGGCAGTTGCAGATACACCTAAATGGCTGGATTAGTATCACGCTGTTGTGGGACGATCGCTCCAGGCCGATATGCCCTTTCACGGTACCAGCGATAAGGAGCAACTTGACATTGTTTACGGTGGCCTAGCGCCAAGCTGATGCCGAAACCTTGCGATTCACGGTGCGTCCAATGCACTTCCTGAAGCCCTGTTTTACCATTTCTTCAACACACAACCCATAGCTGCTGTTCTCATTTTTAAAAACAGAAAGAAAATACATTGAGATGAAAATGATTTGCACAGGATCACACACTTTAGACAAGTCAAGCCTCACCACACAATGTCCCTGTATTTGCTGTCATTAATGGCACTAGTCCAAATAGCACGAATGACAAGAGTATCCTGCTGAAAAATAAATGTTTATCGTGGTTCCTCCAAGCACTAACCAACTAAGATGCAGTTACCTTCAGATTCCACAGAGCGACGCTCTTGGCCCACACATGGATCCACGGAGCAGCAAGAGCGTCACTCTCAGTTCATGCATCGTTCTGTTTTGGCATCTGCACATTTCAAAGCGAATCCCGAATTAGAAAATTGGATATGCTTTAAAATGCGCAGAAAATAGAAACATTTCCCAGCACTTGCTTGGTACAGGTTCAGGTGACATTGCAATTCATGAGAAGGTCTTGTTTAACCTTTTCGTGCATTTGTTTTAATTGGGACAGCAGTGGCCGCAACGACTGCGGTCCCACTTGCATTTCTATCTCCGTAACAAGGCTGTACATGTTCTTTTATTGATACAATATGTCACATTTCTAAGCACTTTGAGGCCATGTCATTGTGAAATGCTGTCCCTGCTGGGACCTGGGAGTCAATGAAACATTTGTGTTGGGAATGCACTCCCGACACTTATGTATGCAAGCTGCAAAGGACCTGGCCTGCACATCCTTCACGCTGGTGCAACGCCCCTCACAAATCCTCGATTTACATTAGTGGATCAGGTGACCTGCGCAGTAGGCATCTGAAAAAACACAGTATTTTTAAATGCCTGATTTTTTGAGTACCAAACTCTATCTCGCCAAACGTTGCCCCAATCGTTTGCTCCACAATGTGTCAAACGAACATCAACGAAGCCACTAGTACAACCTTTAAATGGCAAAGCGGATGCCTGCAGCTGATTGGCATGTAACACTTCCTCAAAGCGTATTTATGTTTGCATTGAGTTGAGTGATTGTCTTAAAATAAAGGCAGCATGCATGCAAATAAAAAACTACAATGCCAGTTGGAAGTATGAGGATTAGGTGTTATTCTTGCACATCTGGGTGTCTGGGAATTAGAACATTTCAACCATTTCCACAAAAAAGCAACCAAGCTCCGAAGCTATCACATGGCGGATCAATTTAAATGTCCTTCATAGCTAAACACAGATGCCTTCAAAGGTGTTTTAATTATCACACGCATGTCGCTCATCCCTGACTGCCTGGCTGCAGTTCAGTCCTGTGCTGCTAATGATCTCTGCCTTAATGCTAGTAAGACTGAGATCATCCTCACTGGGACCCCCGCTCCTGCTTTCCCACTTTCACTCTGGCCGGCCTCCCTGGGTCCTGCGCCCTCACCCAGCAGTGAGGCAAAAATATCTGGGGGTCATTTTTGACTCCACTCTCTCCTTCTCTTCTCACATCTCAGGAATCTCTAAAAAGCCCCACAAGCAGCTGCACATCCTCAGAAGTATTCTACCTTTTCTCACTTTCCCCTAGAGGCTCACCATCTCCAGAGCCGTGGTTCTCTCCAGACTGGACTACTGCAACACTCTCTTTCTCAATTTTCCTACTGCTACTCTCCGACTCCATCAACTTATCCAGAACAGAACCGCATGACTTATCCTTAGCCTCAAGCCAAGAGACCGAATCTCTGCAGTGCTGAAATCCCTCTACTGGCTCCCAGCGGCTGCAAGGATCCTGTTCTAGTCCCTCTGCATAGTCCACACGGCTTTCCAGGGCTGTGGCCCTGCACTACCTACAACCCTCTCTTCCTAAATACTCCCCTTCTAGAGCCCTCTGTTCGGCCTCCTCCAACTCTCTGCAGGTGAGTCATTTCTCCAAACAGAGATTTGGGGGTAGATCTTTATCCTCTGCAGGTGCCTCCTTCTGGAACAGCCTCCCTGCCTCTCTGTCTTGAGCTGGATCCCCTCAAGTTCCAGAAAATCCTCAAGACCTTTCTCTTCTCTTCCTCTTTCTCTCTCCCTCTCCCCTGCTAACCTCCTTTCGCTTCTCCTCCCCAACTCGGCTCAGTTTCGCTGACTGGTCACCTGGTGCACCTCTCGAGCCTCACAGGCCCCAGGCTGCCCTGCCAGTCCTACACTTGCCTCTGGGCCTCTGCACTCTGCCGGGCACTACAGCAATCGAAATACATTCCAGGAGAGGGGCAACCTCTCTGCACTTAACCCAGGCCCCTGATGGACTGGGTGCACTTGTTCTCCCTCCCCATCCCTGCACTTACTGTCTGTGCACTTGCACAACCTTGAATCCACTAGGCCTAGCAAGATAGTTTGTCCTGTGTCCTCCCCTCCTGTCATGCACCTGCACTAGTAGAAATGCTTCAGGCCTAGTATAGTAGTTAACTTTTTTAGATCATTCGGAAACTTGAAGGCTGACATATGACTACGGCATTCCCTTGTTTCCCTTCCCGCCTTGAAGCGCTTTGAAGCACTTCACTTGTCTATAAGTGCTTTACAAATAAACTATTACACTTTCATTGTTACACCCTGCTTTGAGTTCTTAGGTAGTGTCAGTGAAACTCCTTGGGGAAAGAAGTTCAAGCTGTGGCATATAGCATGCAGTCTTTACAATATGGAGTACAAATAAGGGAAAGCAGCTGTTGTTACACACAGCCGCCCTTCCTGCCTTTCACTATGGATTCAAGGTACAGGCAGACAGAGATCTCAATCCACCTCCGTCCATTGTGAACGTCTCACCCGAGCCCATATATTCCTTCGTTTTCTGGGAATTGTAATTTGAGAACCATAATAGGAAATCTCAAGACCACAAGTGTCAGAGTGTAAAAGATAAAAGCATGACTTGAGGATGCAGCTTGAACTCTCAAAACTAAAGGGGTCAGAGTGTAAAAGAAAACATATGACTTGAAGATACACTCTAAACTAACACAGGTCAACATGAAAGCTGAAATCTAAAGGGGTCAGAGTGCAAAAGAAAGAACCATAACTTGAGGGCACACTCTTAACTAACATGGGGCAACTTGAAATCTCTGTAAGCAAGGCCCTGGGACTGCACACGTTGAACAAGGACTAGTCAGTTGTACCTTTAAGGATTAAAAGCAAAATCGTGGAATAGTTGTCATAATGTAGCATCAGGATTCCTGTAATCATGACTTTGTTGGAGGGGGTTGCCTCTCTGGGCACCTCAGACAAGTAGGGTCCAAATGTCAGCACTACACCTAAAATGCGTGTCTCTGAGTAAGAGCCCCTCAGACTAGGACGGTCAGAGTGTGACAGCGCCTCAGACTAGTAGGGTCAGAGTGTGACAGTGCCTCACACTAGGAGGGTCATAGTGTCACAGTGCCTCACACTAGGAGGGTCAGAGTGTCAGAGTGCCTCAAACTAGGAGGGTCAGAGTGTCACAGTGCCTCAGACTAGGAGGGTCAGAGTGTCACAGTGCCTCAGACTCTGAGCGTCAGAGTGTCACAGTGTCACAGTGCCTCAGACTCTGAGGGTCAGAGTGTCACAGTGCCTCAGACTAGGAGGGTCAGAGTGTCACAGTGCCTCAGACTAGGAGGGTCAGAGTGTTACAGTGCCTTAGACTAGGAAGGTCAGAGTGTCAGGGTGCCTCAGACTAGGAGGGTCAGAGTGCCACAGTGCCTCAGACTAGGAGTGTCTCAGTGCCTCAGACTAGGTGGGCCTGAGTGTCACAATGCCTCAAACTAGGAGGGCCAGATTGTCACAGTGTCACAGTGCCTCAGACTAGTAGGGTCAGAGTGTCATAGTGCCTAAAACTAGGAGGGTCAGAGTGTTACAGTGCCTCAGATTAGGAGGGTTATGTGTGTCACAGTGCCTCAGACTAGGAGGGTCAGAGTGTCATAGTGCCTCAAACTAGGAGGGTCAGAGTGTCAGAGTGTCACACTGCCTCAGACTAGGAGGGTCAGAGTGTCACAGTGTCACAATGCCTCAGAGCCTCAGACTAGGAGGGTCAGAGTGTTACAGTGCCTCAGACTAGGAGGGCCAGAGTGTCACAGTGCCTCCGATTTGGAGGGCCAGAGTGTCACAGTGCCTCAGACTAGAAGGGTCAGAGTGCCACGGTGTCACAATGCCTCAGAGCCTCAGACTAGGAGGGTCAGAGTGTTACAGAGCCTCAGACTAGGAGGGTCAGAGTGTTACAGTGCCTTAGATTAGGAGGGTCAGAGTGTTACAGTGCCTCAGATTAGGAGGGTTATGTGTGTCACAGTGCCTCAGACTAGGAGGGTCACAGTGTCACAGTGCCTCAGACTAGGAGGGTCAGAGTGTCACAGTGTCATGGTGTCACAGTGCCTCAGACTAGGAGGGTCAGAGTGTCATAGTGCCTCAAACTAGAAGGGTCAGAGCGTCACAGTGTCACAGTGCCTCAGACTAGGAGGGTCAGAGTGTCACAGTGTCACAGTGCCTCAGACTCAGAGGGTCAGAGTGTCACAGTGCCTCAGACTAGGAGGGTCAGAGTGTCACAGTGCCTCAGACTAGGAGGGTCAGAGTGTTAAAGTGCCTTAGACTAGGAAGGTCAGAGTGTCAGGGTGCCTCAGACTAGGAGGGTCAGAGTGTCACAGTGCCTCAGACTAGGAGTGTCACAGTGCCTCAGACTAGGTGGGCCTGAGTGTCACAATGCCTCAGACTAGGAGGGCCAGATTGTCACAGTGTCACAGTGCCTCAGACTAGTAGGGTCAGAGTGTCATAGTGCCTCAGACTCGGAGGGTCAGAGTGTTACAGTACCTCAGATTAGGAGGGTTATGTGTGTCAAAGTGCCTCAGACTAGGAGGGTCACAGTGTCACAGTGCCTCAGACTAGGAGGGTCAGAGTGTCACGGTGTCATGGTGTCACAGTGCCTCAGACTAGGAGGGTCAGAGTGTCATAGTGCCTCAAACTAGGATTGTCAGAGTGTCACACTGCCTCAGATGAGGAGGGTCAGAGTGTCACAGTGTCACAATGCCTCAGAGCCTCAGACTAGGAGGGTCAGAGTGTTACAGTGCCTCAGACTAGGAGGGTCAGAGAGTCACAGTGCCTCAGATTTGGAGGGTCAGAGTGTCACAGTGCCTCAGACTAGAAGGGTCAGAGTGCCACAGTGTCACAATGCCTCAGAGCCTCAGACTAGGAGGGTCAGAGTGTCATTGTCACGGTGCCTCAGACTAGGAGGGTCAGAGTGTTACAATGCCTTAGACTAGGAGGGTAAGAGTGTCAGAGTGTCACAGTGCCTCAGACTAGGAGTGTCACAGTGTCACTGTGCCTCAGACTAGGAGCGCCTGAGTGTCACCATGCCTCAGACTAGGAGGGTCAGAGTGTCACAGTGCCTCAGACTAGGAGGGTCAGAGTGACACAGTGCCTCAGACTAGGAGGGTCAGAGTGTTACAGTGCCTCGGACTAGGAAGGTCACAGTGCCTCAGACTAGGAGGGTCACAGTGCCTCAGACTAGGAGGGTTAGAGTGTCACAGTGCCTCAGACCAGGAGGGTCAGAGTGTCACAGTGTCACAGTGCCTCAGACTAGGAGGGTCAGGGTGTCACAGTGCCTCAGACTAGGAGGGTCAGAGTGTCAGAGTGTCAGACTACCTCAGACTAGGAGGGTCAGAGTGTCACAGTGTCACAATGCCTCAGAGCCTCAGACTAGGAGGGTCAGAGTGATACAGTGCCTCAGACTAGGATGATCAGAGAGTCACAGTGCCTCAGACTAGGAGGGTCAGAGTGGCACAGTGTCACATTGCTTCAGACTAGGATGGTCACAGTGTCACAGTGCCTCAGACTAGGACGGTCAGAGTGTCACAGTGCATCAGACTAGGAGGGTCAGAGTGTTACAGTGCCTTAGACTAGTAGGGTCAGAGTGTCACAGTGCCTCAGACTAGGAGGGTCAGAGTGTCACAGTGTCACAGTGCCTCAGACTAGGAGGGTCAGAGTGTTACAGTGCCTCAGACTAGGATGGTCAGTGTGTCACAGTGCCTTAGACTTGGAGGGTCAGAGTGTCACAGTGCCTCAGACTACGAGGGTCAGAGTGTCAGAGTGTCACACTGCCTCAGACTAGGAGGGTCAGAGTGTCATAGTGTCACATTGCCTCAGACTAGGATGGTCACAGTGTCACAGTGCCTCAGACTAGGAGGGTCAGAGTGTCACAGTGCATCAGACTAGGAGGGTCAGAGTGTTACAGTGCCTCAGACTAGGAGGGTCAGAGTGTCACAGTCCCTCATACTAGGAGGGTCAGAGTGTCAGAGTGCCTCGGACGATGAAGGTCAGAGTGTTACAGTGCCTCAGACTAGGAGGGTCAGAGTGTCACAGTGCCTCAGACTAGGAGGGTCAGAGTGTCACAGTGCCTCAGACTAGGAGGGTCAGCATTTCACGGTGCCTCAGACCAGGAGGGACAGAGTGTTACAGTGCCTCAGACTAGGAGGGTCAGGGGTCAGAGTGTCACAGTGTCTCAGACTAGGAGGGCCAGAGTGTTACAGTGCCTCAGACTAGGAGGGTCGGAGTGTCACAGTGCCTCAGACTAGGATGGTCAGAGTGTCACAGTACCACAGTGCCTCAGACTAGGAGGGTCAGAGTGTCATAGTGCCTCATACTAGGAGGGCCAGAGTGTCACAGTGTCACAGTGCCTCATACTAGGAGGGTCAGAGTGTCACAGTGTCACAGTGCCTCAGAGCCTCAGACTAGGAGGGTCAGAGTGTTACAGTGCCTCAGACTACGAGGGTCAGTGTGTCACAGTGACTTAGACTAGGAGGGTCAGCGTGCCACAGTGTCACATTGCCTCAGACTAGGATGGTCAGAGTGTCACAGTGCCTCAGACTAGGAGGGTCACAGAGTGTCACAGTGCCTCAGACTAGGAGGATCAGAGTGTCACAGTGCATCAGACTAGGAGGGTCAGAGTGGTACAGTGCCTTAGACTAGGAGGGCCAAGTGTCCCAGTGCATCAGACTAGGAGGGTCAGAGTGTTACAGTGCCTTAGACTAGGAGGGTCAGAGTTTCACAGTGCCTCAGACTAGGAGGGTCAGAGTGTCACAGTGTCACAGTGCCTCAGACTAAGAGGTTCAGAGTGTCACAGTGCCTCAGACTAGGAGGGTCAGAGTCTCACAGTGCATCAGACTAGGAGGGTCAGAGTCTCACAGTGCATCAGACTAGGATGATTTCAGTGTCAGCACCTCTCACACGAAGAGGTTGTTAGAATGATGGCAGCTTTGTTTAATTAAACGTATACATATAAATATATGTATATTTATGGAACCTTTATTGGACATTCTTTTATTTTTAACCTTGTGTACTATTGTTGTTTGGGTTGTTAGTGTCTCACGCTCACACCCCTTCTCAGGCTATAGCCCTCCCTCTGCCCACATTACCCCAAAAGGCAGAGGAGGTATATCTCTTGGCTGGGCCTGTTTTCCCTTTATGATTGGTATCACTTCTGCTTTGCAGAAGTGTGAAGGCTGAGTAGATGGGTGAGCCATTACTCATTCTTGTACTCCTGCAGGGCAGTAGTAATTTCATCAGAGTGTGTCGCCCACCATGGAATCATTTCACTCTCCCGGCAACCCCCTTGCATGTCCATAGACTTCAATGGGCTATCACAAGCCAAAAATGCAATCGTCTGTTTACACCCACCCTGGAAATCAGGTGGGGATTGCTACTGCATCCATGCATTGAACTGATACTTGTAGAGTGCACACACGTATTTATATATTTATATTGATACGTGTAAAGCGCACCGAACCCTGAGGCATCTGGGCGTAGATTATTCGACCCATCTGCCTTCCTGCTTCATTCTTTCTTTGCTCCTGTCATAAAACGTGATTATTCGTTTGCAATGAATTACTTTTATTGATTAGTTATATCTTTTATTTTCAGATTCAGTAATGTGCTCTGTGCTACTTTTTAAACGGACTCCTCTGTTCACGCTACCATGTTATGCACAGCAAAATTGGCCTCAACCAAAGATTTGTTTTAATTCACACCGAGGAACTGATGTGCCTGTACTCACACTTATATTGCGAATTCTAAAATGCAGCCATTGCAAAACAATACAGGTCCAGGGTAGTGTGCAAAACATTAAACGTGTATAGTGTGCAAAAGAAAAATCCCTTAATAGGCTGAGGAGCCATGTATTTGAGAGACTTTCCAGATATTGGGTTTGGGGTTGAATTCCGGGAGGCCACCTCCATTATTCAACGTTGCAAGGTTGATAAAATGAGTATTTTCGACTTTAGTAATTAGAGCGCCAAGAGAGAATTCAGTGTGTTGTGTGTGCTGTATGAATAGTCTTCCTTATAGAACCCAACGGAAATGGGCAGTGAAGTATGGGGCATATACATATGTATGGAATTACTTTTTATAAGTCAATAGCGCACTGAAATTATTTTTCTCTTCTCTTCTTTTGCAACACAGTTTGGAATTCTGTACATAAAGAACGCCTGATGAAGAGCGGTGTCGCGTGAAACACGCTGGGTACAACATTAAAAGAAAAAAGCTTTTTCAATGACTATTGCTTCTGACTATTTGTATCTACTAGTGAAATTGAATGATGCAACTTGTATACTTTAAATTGCTTATCTAAAAATGACATTGTTTCCACAAAACGGTATTCATTTTCTTTGAAACCTAGACATAACAGTCTGGCTGTTTTATGGTCATAGACAGTGTGCAGGGGACGGCAGTTCCCACACATTGGGAACTTGCCACCTTTTGCTTTACATAATTTTACAGGCCCATGTGCGACGGTCGCTACTTCTCCCCTGCACCTCTAACACATTGTACACAACTGACATTCGTTTTTAATATCCAAAACGTTAATTAGAAGGGAGTGCATTGTTTATAAAAATGCCATATAAATCGTGGCCAACTCATAAAAAATTTACCGTGCACCCATGAAGTGCAAGCCAACCTGTTCCCACTGAAATCTTTCCCTTCCAAATCTGTGCCCCTTTACCTGAAGGTGTTTCTAAAGTGAGATGCACACACAAGCTGTCTGCTGCGCTCAGTATGTGACAAGGTCAGCAGCCCACACCGGCATAGTGGTGGCAACCCAAACCGGCCTTCCGCAAGGTTGTTGACAGAAAACGTGACACCCATTCTGTTTATAAATGGGCATAGCACCCCCACAAACCCCCTCCCGACACTGACCCCATCCACTTAAGCTGGACAAAAAGACATGACAAACGAGTAGTGTGTGGGAAGAAAAATGCCTGCAGCATGCTTTATTAGGCAGTAAACGTACAGGTGCTCTGTGTGATGACATCACAGTGTCAGGATTCTACGCTGAACTGCCGTCTTAACTGTGCCAGCGAAGAAGTCTTAGGCCTCTCACCCGGTCACCTGCCGAAGGGCCCTAAGGCCGACCCCCTCGAGCATTCCTTTCGGGGGGAGCAAAGCTCCCTGCAAGAACCTCTGACCAACCCTTTACCTCACTGAAATCTCTAACTCGAAACCCTCCCGTCCCTCCTCCACCCATTCCCCGTTTTCTTTATTTGGTCCTCGCCCCTTTGCAGGACTATGATCACCTGTTGTCTACGAGCTTGGAGCCGCTGCTGGAAGCTGTCTATCGTTGCTGTTCCCAATCCTACCACCCCACATGTCCCTCCCACATTTCAATGCCCCATGGCGTCGATGAAGGTCTTGTACCCCCGGGTGCCATGATCTCTTGGCTTAAACTGAACCCTTGTTGTCTCAACCAGCACTTTCTTCATGGATGCTCTTCGTAACTCTGAAATAAAAATTAAACAGCATTAATACAGCAGGCAATACAAAATGAATACAGCAGAAAATAGAAAAATATAAGGGAGCTTGAGTTCTTTCAGAAACACCCTGAAAACACACCTTTTCAGCTATATTTCTAGGGCTCTATGCCCCAAAGCGCCATTTTCTGTCTTTACATCAAGGGCAGTTTAACTTTCCCTTGTGCTTAATTCGTGCCGGTGTTTGCCGGTGGGCAACACCTGCACACTTTTTTGGGCACCAGCACTCCTTGAGATTTAAGCGGGCAGAAATCATCTGGGAGACAGCCGAGGGGCCGGTCTTGCGCTGGCTCAGGGCTGCCTGCAGGCCTATTCTGCTCTACATGATCAGGGCCTGCAGGCACTGAGACAGCGCGAGACACCATGGCGCCAGTGAAGGAAGTGTTACTTTTTTACAAAACACTGGAGGTGGGCCGGGCTGGTCACAGACCGGCCCACTCCTAGTGTTTTGTAAAAAAGTAACATCCTGGGCAGCATGGTGAAAGGCGGCACGCTGCAATCTGTCAGGGCCACGAGTCGCGACCCTCTCTCTGTTCCGGAACTAGCTCGGGAGTAGGGGCAGATCTGGACAGCTTTATTCCCTGCGACACAAAGAATAACTCAGCCGCCTCGCTCGGACAAGAGCAGCCGTTCCCCACCACCAGCAGCACCCAGGAACGCGCCCTGGAGGAGCTTCATGTTCACATTTGCCCCCCATGCCACAGAAGCCTGTGGACGGGTGCGATGGGTGGCGAGGAGGGAGTGCAGCTGCTCCACATGTGCAACAGTTGTGGAGCACCCCCAAGGCTGCGCACGGCATCCACACATCGGCGAGGCTGCCAGCTGCAGAGAGCTTGCATGATTACATCCACTGTCGTTCCATTGTCCATCTGCCCATCCACCCCCGAATTCTTAACCTGTAACTACACAGCGGAACCCATGTATGTCAAAGCAGAGATGTGTTCCCTGACCTACAGTGCTCCCTGTTTTCAACTTTGCCTCTCTTGGCAGCAGGCGTGCCCGAGCTGCATGTGTTCATGCCCGTTCTCGGGCAGGGAAGGAGCTGCTGGGGTTGCTGTCAGGACGTGCCAGTGGCTGCGACCACCACGTTCCACTGGCCCCGTGCTTGCCCCCACAAGGGCACCTAATATTTCCGCAACATAAATGTCTGTGCTCTGGGTTGGGGTGCAAGTGGACTAAACCATCCCAGCTGCTCTGTCTGTGAGTGGGTATAGGACAGGGAAGCTCGCATGGTTTTCTTTTCTTCACCGCTGCCACCGAGTCTCAGTTTTACACAGAGTTGAAATCGGCACCTGTACAGTACTGAAATGCGTAACATCTGCCTGCCATTAATCATTGCCAGATCTTTGAAAGAGGTGCAGGAGGGGCGTCTACAAATCATGCAACCATTTACATTGACATTGTTAGACTCTCCCAACCACACGTCTGTCATGTTCTCAGTGGGTGGGAATATTGTGATTTTTAATCTGCAAATGTTCATGTTCAGTGGGCACTGAATGCTGAGGCTCTTATGAGCATGGTTTGGGATGGGGGATGGGGGTCGTTTGGGTAGTGGGAGCTCTCCCAAGCATTCCAAAACCTCCCGTAATGGCAACAGCATGCTCATGGCGGTTCCTGCTGCCGTAGAGGAACCGTGGCTTGGGACCACTTGTCTCGAAGGCTAGACCACAGCCACATGGCAAGCTAAATGTCTGTGTTACTCGGGAAAGAAATAATGCACCCCCGGCAGGAGCACTGGAACTAGCCTAATGACAACGGGGTGACTGGGCACGTTTACTAACAGGTCAGCGAACGCTATTAAGATTTGTGTGTCACACACTGGGTGGATGCGGTGAGAAGAAGTGATAGATGGAATGACGAGGATGAGTGGATGGATGGGTGGGTTTATGGAACGCAGAGGGAGGAGGGAAGGATGTTCGAATAGAATGGATGCAAGGAAGAGGATGGCTGAAACGACTGATAAGGATGCATGCATGAATAATCGGATGGATGGATGTAAAGGAGAGAATGGCTGGATAAGGTGGATACGATTGATAGGTGGGTGGAATGATTGGAGGGGATGGAGGAATGGATGGATGGACTGAAGAGGATGGTGCATGGATTCAATGCATGTATGCACGCCAGCCTGCCTGTCAAACTATCCTGGCTCAGGTAACATTTCCCAAGTTTTCCAGGCACCCAACGACCATTGCGCACGCTTCACATTTTTGTGCTTAAACAAGAGCAACTTACATTTATGATTTAAACTATTGTACAATCAATCCCATGTCCCTGTATTGCGCAGTATAGAGACCACGCAAGTTCCCTACGAAGATGCTTGGCAGTACTTCTTAACAGGCCGTGTATTCAATGTGCTTAAGCGAGGTTAATTCACAATACGTCGGTAAACGTATTAACTTTCAAGTCTGGATCCATGACGATAGAAGCACATGCATTTCTGCGCCTGGGTTCTCTGGTTGAGAACACAACCTGTTCCCACTTGGAAGCTTTTCTATGTTTACCTGACATTGTGAGTTGCGGTCTGCTTCAAGGGGAGCCTACCTGGAGACACTGGGTCTGAGGAGGGCATGTGAACAATGACCCCTGCACATAAGATACCTTTGAAGTGTACATGGTGTTTGGCACCTTGGCCGTTCCAACCCCTGCCAGCTCATTTTGGCAGCGCACATCCACTGGTGCCATCTGCCTTTGATAATGGAGGGGGGATGGATGGGTATCAGGTGTGCAGACAAGGCCTGGAACAAGGCTGAATGGAGACACACTTATGAGGATTGCAGGGGCATGGCCTGCTTCAAGGGGAGCCTACCTGGAGACACTGGGTCTGAGGAGGGCATGTGAACAATGACCCCTGCACATAAGATACCTTTGAAGTGTACATGGTGTTTGGCACCTTGGCCGTTCCAACCCCTGCCAGCTCATTTTGGCAGCGCACATCCACTGGTGCCATCTGCCTTTGATAATGGAGGGGGGATGGATGGGTATCAGGTGTGCAGACAAGGCCTGGAACAAGGCTGAATGGAGACACACTTATGAGGATTGCAGGGGCATGGCCTGCTTCAAGGGGAGCCTGCCTGGAGACACTGGGTCTGAGGAGGGCATGTAAACAATGACCTCTGCGCATAAGATACCTTTGGAATGTACATGGTGTTTGGTACATTGGCCGTTCAGACCCCTACCAGCCCTTTTTGGCAGCGCACATCCGCTGGTGCCGATTGCCTTTGATAATGGAGGTGGGATGGATGAGCATGAGGCAAGCAGACAAGGCCCGGAACACTGCCGAATGGAGACACACTTGAATCACTGAAAAATTGAAACAGCCATGGATAAAAGTTCTGTTGCGTTTTATTTTGTTGCTGATTTTGATGGCACAAATGTACTACACATTATAAACTTCGGGTTGCAGCACAGTGTGGAAAATAAGGTTTTATACACTTATCTTGTTAATTTAAATACAGTTTGTATCTTTCTCTTCCACAGGTGGTACAGGCTGGTGGCCTATCGTGCGTTTACATGGTGGCTTCATGGGAGTCTTGGACACCACGTTCGATGAGTAATACCGCCTGTGTTGTTGGTGCCATTAGAGACACATTCCCCAGTGACAGCGGTCAGGACAGGGTTTTTTCCCACACTGTGCTGCAACCCGAAGTATACAATGTGTAGTACATTTGTGCCATCAACATAAGCAACAAAATAAAATACAATGGAACCTTTATGAATGGTTGCTTCAATTTTTCAGTGAATCAAGGTCACACTCACTTGTCCTGGCAGGGCTGACTGGGTGGGAACGGACGAGGTGCCAAACACCATGTACACTTCAAATGTATCTTACGCACAGGGGCCATTGTTCACGTGGCCTACTCGGACCCAGTTTCTCCAGGCAGGCTCCCATGAAGCAGACCGCGCACCCTGCAATCCACATAAGTGTGTCTCCATTCAGCAGTGTTCCGGCCCTTTCCTGCATGCCTCTTGGCCGTTCATCCCCCCTACCCTATCTGTGGCAGTTCGCACCTGTGTCCGTGCCCTCCCTATGGGGCTCTCAGGGTGGGAACGGCCTTGGTGCCAAACAACATATACATTTCAAAGGTATCTTCTGCGCAGGGGCCATTGTACACATGGCCTATCCAGACCCAGTGTCTCCATGCAGGCTCCCCTGAAGCAGGCCGTGCCCCTGCAATCCACATAAGTGTGTCTCTCCCTTCAGTGGTGTTTCGGGTTTTGCCTGCACGCCTCATGCCCATCCATCCCCCCTCCATTATCAACGGCAGTTCGCACGAGTGGATGTGTGCTGCCAGGGGGCTGGCAGTGACGTGAACAGCCTAGGTGCCAGACACCTTTTACACTTCAAAGGTATCTTCCGCACAGGGGCCATTGTTCACATGGCCTCTCCAGACCCAGTGTCTCCAGGCAGGCTCCCCTGAAGCAGACCGTGCCCCTGCAATCCACATAAGTGTGTCTCCATTCAGCAGTGTCCTGGCCATTTCCTGCATGCCTCTTGGCTGTCCTTCCCCCCCTACCCTATAAATGGCAGTTTGCACATGTGTCCGTGCCCTCCCAAGGAGGCTCTCAGGGTGGGAACGGCCGAGGTGCCAAACACCATGTACACTTCAAAGGTATCTTCCGCACAGGGGCCATTGTACACATGGGCTAGCCAGACCCAGTGTCTCCAGGCAGGCTCCCCTGAAGCAGGCAGCGCCCCTGCTCTCCATATAAAACCACTGAAGTGGGAGAATGGAAGACCAGGCTCCCGCCCTTCCCCCCTCGCGCTTGGCCTAGAGGATCACAGCCTAGACACCCGCCACGAGAGGAGTTTGCCTATCTACCAGACGACCAAATACCCTGGTACAGGAACATACGGATGTGCCCATCTACCTGCCCAGCAGCCCGCCCTGTCCATGCCGACACCTGCGGCACGGATCAACTCGACTAAACCTACACGTCGTTAGAGATGCCATGACGACCTAGCCAACGGTCAGCACACCCGTGCAAATATACACACTGGACACTCCCACACCAATCCACACGAAGAATATACTCAGTGCTATGACGTAGGCGACAGACATACTCACGGACGTGCATCTTCATTATTTTCCACATAGGCTCTCAAAATGCAGAAACGCAAAACGCATCATGAACTTATCTAAAAAGGCTTGCTCACGCTTCTTCTAAGAGCCATGTACCATAATGAAGAATATAACGGGGACACGATACTGAGGATAAAGCAATATGATACCGTAACCTAAAGCGCTCTGCATCAAACGGTTCCACCTATGCACCAGGCCCAAGTAGGCCGCAAGCAAAAGCTTCCATGAACATTGAATGAGCAAGAACTGGGTTGCTGACCCTGCAAAATGAGCCCGGCGAAAGCACAACGCCAAGGGCACGATGTTGCAATCTCGCACGCTGCAAGCCAACGCCAAGGTCGCACCTGCAAGATAAACCAGGCACACAGTAGGAAAAACAATATTAATTATGTTGAATTTTGCCTCAAACACGGTCCCACCTCACGTGACAAAGCCAAACCTGACAAGATGCCAAGCCCAGGAGGAAGGAGACGCCTGAATCCCACGTTTCAAGACACAGGCAGATACAATTAAAAGACTCATTGGACATCTGCAGCAGTGGGAGTAGTCGACCTCCCAGCATATGAATAAATCCTCACATTGTTTACACCTACCCATATTAAAACATTGTTGCAAATGACAGGTGCACCGCAAGCTGGGAACAGCGATAGTCCCAGACTGGGAGGCTCGCGAGCGGACCAATCAGAACATGGGGCTCTTATCACTGACGCCATTAACATTGACCAATCCTCAGAGGTCTTCATGTAACAATTTTCATGTATCAAATTGAAGGGACAGCCCAGGTATACCACCTGACTAACCCTCAGCCACTAACACCGTTCTCTATATGTGCGCTATACTAACCCTACCACTCGAGTAACCAATCCAGAGTGGAAATAGGTTTTTTACTAAACTTTGTAAAATGACGCAAGTAGCGCGTCATACTAAGGTAAAAAGGGCCTGCGAGCCCCACGATTGTGTGTGTGTCAGGACGGACGCGTACGCTCCTTGACCCATCCCTGCCGTTTTGTCTAATAAACAGCAGAGTCACCTTGCTTCTTGCGTGTGTCTCATACTCTATCTCTTTTGGGATATACAGGAGGAGTTGGGGCCTCCCTGCCCGGAGGTCTGCGGACGGTCCGGCCGACCCCGGCAGAATTTCCCCCCCGACAAGTTGGAGGCACTGCTGAGATCTGTTTAAGATCTGCTTTTATTTTTACTTTTTCCAGTTACTACTGTTGCGAGGAGGCCCGGCGGCGCGGCCCCCTCTGCCGTTGCCCCCTTCTGAGGACTACAGGACCATCGCGGAACTGCGAGAAGACCGGACAGCGCAATCCGGATATTGGCCTTCGGGAGCCGGTTGAGAAGTATCCCGCCCGCGGTTGGCGAGTGTCCAGACGTGGTCCAGACGAGGGGAGGTGGCGAGCCGCTTGGAGGGGTGAACGCAGTCGAGCGGCCCCGCATCAAGAGAACTTGGTGAGCATGCCACGCACAACAAGCAATGTGAAATTGTGAGGGAGGGGGGAGGAATTAAATACGGGAGGTGGGAGGTGTTGCACAGGTGCGCGGCAAAGGTTTTGACAATTTAGTGTTGGCAATGAAGTGAATGGTAGCCGAACGAGTGCGAGAGCAGTCGGCTACGTTACGCGAGAGAGGGGGCGGAGCACGAAAACATCACGTGCGGCCGCTCGTAGACACTGATTGGCCTAGGTCGCGACTACGTGTAAGGGTGTGTGTGTGTGGTTTCCTACAATTTGGCATTTATTGATCAATGAGTAGATGAGGATCCCTATTGTTCGAGCAAGAAACTCGATAGGTAGATGACGTTTCCCTGTAGGCGGTAGCTAGTCAGTTGCCCAATACGGAAGATAATTGGCTGGTTAAGCCCTCCTGTCGAGGGGCGTATCACACGCGAGGCGACGCAGCGTGCGCAGTCCGATTATATTATTGATTACCTTGTTCCAGGAGTGACAGGAAGACAGCTGTGAGGTTAACGGGGGTAGATTGCAAGTGTATTTTGAACTTAAAGAATATATGAAAAACTTACCAGTAGCTCGAAGAGATCGGTGATGTCACCAATAGGGCTTTCATAGGATATCCCGAGCACAAGGCATCTTTCCTTCTGAGAGTGGTGGGGAAGAGAACTGTGGTAAGGGAGTGGGAACGGAGATAAACGGTCATGAATTGATCAAGGAAAGGCGAAACGGGGGACGTGGCGGCGCACGGAGAACGCCGGCCACGGCAAGTGTAGAAGAAGGAGGAGGAGCAAGTGAAAATAGGGCGACTGTATAAGAACGTCACAAGGGGTGCGCAGCCGCAGGGGGTTACGTGCGCCTCGGCCGCAGGGGGCCGTAAGGGTGTTGTGTAAAGGAAGAAAGAAAGAAGAAAATATACAAATGTAAATACTATATTTTAATAATTTTCTTTAAGCGGACTATCGCAAGTCCCCAAACTTACGGGGCCAGGTAACGATATAAGGCTGTATATTGTAAACTGCTAGTGAGATAACCGCTACCAAATAGGGGAAGGGTAACAAGTGGAGCGCTACTATGTCATACGGGACAGGATCGGGAGGGTGGGGGAACACCCTCACTACCCCACTACAACACATATGTACCACACTGTCACCCCATAGGGAGAAACTGATTATATACCTTCAACTCTCTCATCCCAAATATCTTCCTTCCCGAGCCCTTCGCTCATCCGCCTCCAACTCCCTCAGGGTCAGCCGCTTCTCGAAGCAACGAGCTGGGGGTAGATCTCTCTCCGCGGCAGGGGCCTCCCTCTGGAACAGCCTTCCTGCCTCCCTGAAACTTGAGGAGAACCATCTCCGGTTCCGGAAGCACCTCAAAACCTTCCTCTTTGCTTCTGCTTTCTCTCTCCCTCTCCCCTGCTGAACAGCTAATATCCTTCACTGAAACTGCACTGATTCTGCAACTGGACCACTCTTAACGGCCTCGGTCCTGGGTCCAGCCACTCTCCACTTGCACTGATGCACTGGAACCCCTCTGCACTGCGGGACTGTCTCTGTATCCCTACAGCCCCCCCCCCCTTTCCCAGCACTTGTTCTGCACTTACCTTGCACTTGCCACCAGCTGGCCCTATTTATTTATTACTTTACGCCACTTACCTTGTACTGCACTTCCCCCCTCCCCTTCCCCTTGCACTTTTCCCCCTCCCCTACCCCTGCACTTGCGCGATCTGAATGACACCTGGCCTAGTAGGATCGTTGTCTGTCTCCCCTTGTTCCTCCCCTCCCTGCCTCGTCGCGCCTTGAAACACCTGTGTATAGGCGCGTTACAAATGCCATATCATATCATATCATATCATATCATTAAGTATAGCATAGAATGGACCCAGGGGACGGACAACAAAATGATAATACCGTGGCCGCCTAATGGTAGTTTCGATCCATATGCCCAACATTGACTACTAAACCATCTGCATAATACATACAAAGGGAAGAAGTTGGCAAACCACGTGGAGGTGTTTAACTTATGGAGGATGTTCCAAGGGTCCCGACCAGGACCAAATGGAATGTTCACTGTGGGGGAAATACCGGAAGAAAAAGAGATTAAGGAGGAAGGAGAGGATGGGAAAAAGGGGAGTGAAGACCCAAAGAACACGGGGAACGGACAAGAGGGAGGAGAAAAGAATAATAAATCAAATGAAATAAAAAAGGAACCGAGCAACGATATACCCCTAGCAAAGGGAGTGAAAACAGAGGGAGGGGGGTTGTACCCTTTAAGAGAGTTAGGAGAAATAGAAAGAGGTCAGTTAAGGGCGGCTGAGGGGTACTCGAACCCGGCATACAGCCCTCCACCATATGTGGCTCATAGGAAGATGCCAGCAGGGGAGGGGAGGACTGGAGAAGAACAAACTGTGGAAATAGGAAATGATGAGTGGGTAGCTGCACAGATACTATTAAAATTACGAGGTTCATTAACAGGAGAAGAGAAGGAGGTAGTAAGGAAAACAGACGAGGATAATACCAGGGAGAGTGGAATGAGAGGGGAAGAGCTGTTACGGCAAAAGGAAGAGATTGTGGAGGAACGACTAGCAGAGTTAAGGGATGAGCAGAACGAACTGATCAAACAGCTCGAGAGGGAGGAAAGAGAGAGAGCGAGGAAAAGGAAAGACGGTAAGAACGAATTGGAAAAAATAAGGGAACGAACTGAGGAGCAAAGGAGAGAAGCTGAACGGGTAAAAGCAGCAGCAGAAAGGGTATCAAGAGCAGTGCTGCGAGAAAAGAAAAGGGAAGAAGAAGAGAAAGAAAAAGAAATGGCAATGTGGAAGAGGAGATTACTATCAGAAACGACTAAGAAATACGAAGAAGGGAGGGTGATAGAGAGCATATTAGAAAGGGAAAGGGTGAAATGGGAAAGGAAGAAAGAGGATGAAAGAATATTGGAACAGGTGAGTAGTGAAGTAATGGAGGAATTAAAAAGGAAAAGGGAGGAAAATGGTAGGGGGATGGAGGAGAGAAATGAAGGAGAAAGAGAAGATAGGAGAAGGGAGAGTGAAGTGTGGGGGGATGTATATCGGAACACAGAGGTAGCAACAATATCAGCGCAAAGGGGATCGGTTGATAAAGGAGAAAAAGGAGGACTGGACCTAATAGACTTAAAAACAGTAACAATCAAGGGGAAAAAGACCGAGTGGGGGTTACCGTTTATGACTGACTTTTGTAGTGAAGAAGAGGAAGGAGTGGGGAAGGAAGGAAGAAACAGTGAAAGGGAAAGCCTAGATAAACTATACATCACCCGGACCAACACAGACTCACCATGGATCCGTAGGAGAAAGGATGAACTGGAGAGAAGTGAGGAGGAAGAGCAAGGAATAGTGGAAAGACAGACACATGAGGCCATACCGTCCCCATCACGCCCTCTCCCGTCCCACCCTACATGCTCAACCACCTCACGCTCGTTACGTACAATAAAACTTGCGCCCTTTACAGACGAACTGACACCCTATGCATGTCGGCTTAGAGACCTCCCTAGACGCAGGCAGGAAGGACGAATACACATGCCCATATTAAATACAGGAAGTGATGGAAGAAAGGGAAAAGATGGAGAAGAAAGAGTTACGAGCAGGGGAAATACAGACGAAATTGACGATGTAGAAGAGAGGGAAGAAGAGGAAGGGTGTGAGGACTCGATTTTATGGAACACAAAGGGTAAAACGAGACATAACTTAATGCCACTTCTGGAGAGGGGAGGGGTTAGACCACAGTACGTCCCTTGGAAGCATACAGACAAAGAAAATATAAAGTGCAGGCTCCCATCATTAAGTGGAGGTGCGGGTAAATGGATATATGAAATGGAAAGACACACCGCAGGACAGAAACTGCCAGTGGGAGATGTAAAGGGCCTTCTAATATCGATATTAGGGGATGCAGCGGATGACATTTGGAAGAGAGCGGGATTCCCTGGGGTAACAATAACAAACACATCGCATGATGGGGCACCATTTGCAAACTGCAGACATGCACTATGGCAGGCACTGAGGGTACAGTACCCAGACACATCAGACATAGGAGCAATTACCTCACGCAAGATGCGTGAGAACGAAGATCCTGTTGATTATATCCAGGAAATCCAAGAGAAGTGGCGCATGGAAACTAGAGAACAATGGGATAAAACACCAGCAATATTTTATCATATACTAGTACAAGGGCTCCCGGAAGGAGTTCAGAAACAACTGAAGAAAGTAGTGGGAATGGAAGCAAAAGCATGGCCAGAAATACAACTGACTATAGTGCATCATTGCAGGACATGGCAAGGAAAAATGAAACAAAAGGAAGAGGACAGGAAAACGGAAGAGGCTAAACTAGTACAGAAAAAGCTTACTAAATACACAATGGAAGGGGCACTAATAACTACGCCTACAACAATGACCCAAAGCCCCACACAAGTAGTGGCTGCACAAGATCCCTCCCAAATACCACCTTCACAGACTATAACACAACAGGTGCCGCCACTCCAACCATACACGACCAACATGGGAGGAGGATACCCAATGCCAGGAGCTGGGTATTATAATTACAACAGGGGGAGAGGAGGAATTATGAGAGGGAGAGGATACGGATATAATACCCAACAGCAGGTGGGAGGACTTAGAAATTCCTACCCCACAGGGCAACCAGTATACCAGGACAACACAGGGAGCTTTCCATGGCAGAGTAGGGAACCACCGGTGTGTTGGAGTTGTGGATTATTAGGGCACATGTCACGCACGTGTAGAGTAAGACCAGGAACACCATCATGGAGTGAACAGGGACAACCAAGGCCCACACAGGAACAGCAGGGCATACAGCAACAGCAGACGTTGCAACAGGGAAATGAACAGCAACAACTAATAACACAACAACAGCCACAGACACATTCACTGCCACAACAACAGGTAGCGATAACACAACAACCCCAAGTACAACAAACACAACTGGGTAGGGTGACGGTCCTGGGACACAACCCTTACACAGGAAATGGTCAATCGTTGTACCCTCAATAGGACAGCCCACAGACGGCCTTGGTGTGTCCCATCCTGTCAGTAACACCTAATAGTGCGGAGGAACCACGCATAGAGGTAACGATAGGTGACAAAAAGTTATCATTCCTTGTTGACACCGGGGCGACCCGGTCTTGCATAAGGGAAGGTAAATTTAAGATGTCAGGCGAAGCCATGAACACCCAAGGATTCTCTGGGCTAGAGGGTTGGTTCCTTTTACTGATAACATTCCCTTATCTATAGGAGATTATGACCTGTCAGTCCCACTTCTATATTATAGTGCCTCACCAGTAAATATACTGGGGAGAGACATAATGAACAGGTTGAATATGACGATCTCATTTACTGAGGATGGCATAATTTGCTCCACTCCAGGGATTAACATGCTCACAGCACGACAGATTATGCAAGCATACTGCGGACAGACAGCGATTAGGGCGGAGCCAGTAGATGGCGAGCTCTTCCAGTACGGGACAGACATGGCATTTGCATGGATGCCAGGGATAGAGGGAAAAATCTGGAGGAGGCCAGCAGCTTATCTGTTCAGACCAGAAACACCAGTCAATGAACCAGAAGGAAAGGTGGTTCCAGTGGACATTGAGAGCATTATAGCAACAGCTGATTACATTGCTGTACATGCCCAAGACAGAGAAGGAAGGGCATGGAGGGCAGTGATAGCACTAGCAGAAGGATGTAGACTCACCCAGGTGTCAGATGAGGAGCTGTTCTCAGAAGAAAAGGAGGAAGGTGAAATGGCGTTTATGATGAGTGTGGAAATATGGCTAAGAGTGGCGTACAAACAAGTAGCACAGAAAATTGCAATGGCACTTGAGGCACCCGCATGCACCCCAGTCCCCTTCTTTAAGGAGGATATGACAAAGGTACCCACATCACTGTGGACTACTAGCCCCTATGACGTGGGGTGCATAAAAAGTATAGGGGGAGTAAGGATAAAATTGAAAAAAGGTGCAATACTCCCCAGAGTGAAACAGTACCCACTATCAAAAGAGGCAGATGAGGGCATATATGAAACCATAACGGCCCTTATAAATAATGGCATATTGGTCCCCTCAGAATCACCATGTAACACGGCTGTATACCCAGTGCGCAAGGCTAAAGGGGGTTCTTGGCGCTTCATACAGGATCTCAGGCCCTTGAACAACATAGTAGAAGCAGAATACCCCATAGCAGCAAACCCGGCCACAATATTGTGTGGCATTCCAGCAGAAGCATCACGATTTACAGTGATGGACCTTAAAAATGCATTCTTCTCAATACCATTGCACCCAGACTCACAAGATCTGACAAGCTTCACTTACAGAAACACAAAGTGGAAACACACCAGATTGCCACAAGGGTATTGTGAATCACCCTCAATTTTCAACAGAGTAATACAGATGGATTTGGGTAACATTGAAGTGGAAAGCACAGTGTTGCAGTATGTCGATGACATAATAATTTGCAGTACAAATGAAAGAACATGCAGAGAGGACTCATTAAAGATGTTGACAATATTGGCTGAGAAAGGTTACAAGGGAGACATGGAAAAGTTACAGTACTGTCAAGAACAGGTACTTTACATTGGTCAGCTCATATCCCAACATGGAAGAAAGATTGCACCACAAAGAGCACAGGCCATTTCAAACACACCAGTGCCACAAACAGTGAGGGAACTGCAGCAGTTCCTGGGTCTGTGCAACTACTGTAGAGCATGGGTATTTGATTACAGTTCATACATAGGGCCCCTGCTTGAGGCGTTAAAGGAAGCTAATAAAGGGGAGAAAAAGCTGGGGTGGACAATGGAAATGAAAGAGGCTTTTGATGAGTTGAAAGATGCGATATCAACTGCTCCGGTACTGGCATCCCCAGACTATGAGTGACAATTTTTTATATTTTCACATTGCGACTCAGCAGTAATGAAAGCAGTGTTGGCCCAAAAAACAAGCATGGGCTACAAACCAGTAGCATTTTACAGCGGCCACTTAGATCCTGTGATGCTAGGTCATTTCCCTTGCGAACAAGGTCTCGCCGCAGCTGCTTTTGCGGTAGAGAAAGCATCAGCAATCACCATGGGGTGCCCAACTACACTGTTTGTGGAACATGCACTATTTGCCATATTGAATAAACCTAAGTCCACCCTAACCACGCAAAGGGCATCAGGTTATGAGATCATCTTATCCAGAGCTGAACTATCAATTGTTAGATGTAGCACGGTCAACCCTGCAAGGTTCCTAGCAGAAGTAATTGAGGAGGGAGATTATGCCCACGACTGTACGCAAATAACTGAAATGTACTCATGTACTAGAAAGGTTGAAGAAAACGCACTAGAGGGAGGTGAGCTCTTGTTCATTGATGGGTCATCAACTATCGACCAAAGGGATGGTATAAGGAGGACTGGGGCAGCAGTGGTAAAAATGATGGAGGTACCGGTGTGTGTGGCAATGAAATGTGTACAATTACCACAGCATTACTCCGCTCAAGCAGCGGAATTAGTTGCACTGATCTTGGCGTTGAAGGAAAGCTTTGACAAACGAGTGACCATATATTCCGACAGCGCATATGTTACATCCACTGTCCACTCAGGGCTGTCGAAATGGAGAAGAAGAGGGTTTAGGAGAGCTAATGGCACTCCAGTGCAACATGCCCTCCTATTGGCTGAACTAATTGAAGCAATAAATGACCCCCAAGAATTAGCTTTGGTCAAATGCACCGCACACACCAATGGTGAAGACCACATCTCAAAAGGGAATGCAGCAGCAGACGCACATGCGAAGTATGCTGCATACTTTGGTGAGATATGGAACCCCCCCAGAGTCACTGAGAGGGAGAGGGAGGGGAATGGCTAAGGAGATGTTGATAAGAGAAGGGTACACCCATCTCCCAGCCACACAGATTATGGAGCTACAAGCGGCTGCACCAATGGCCGAAAAAGAAATATGGTTAAAAAGAGGATGCGCAATGTCACCAACCGACGCACTAGAGCGCCAGGGTGACACTGGAAAGATTGTAATACCACTGGCACTATTGAACACCGCCCTGAGCCAACTACACTACCCAGCCCACACAGGCAAGGAAGTAATTGCAGCACGAATTAGGGAAGACTGGTTCTGCCCCGAGTTAAATTCTCATGTGTCAAATTTTATCAGCAATTGTCTCACATGTCAACAGTTTACGGCCGGTCATACTCTGAAGGTGATAAGAGGTACTATACCCCGGCCAGAGGGACCTTTCCGGCATCTCCATATTGACTATGTTGATATGATCAATGTATGTCAAGGAAATAGGTATATGATTGTAGTAGTATGCCCATTCTCGAGGTGGATTGAAGCAGGGCCCTGTTCACACCCAGATGCATTTAGAGCAGCTAAATTCCTACTGAGGGAGGTCTTCCCCAGGTGGGGAGTGTGCGAGGTACTGAGGTCAGACAATGGCCCACATTTTGCAAACGAAATGTTCCAGCACATCACATCCTTGCTGAACATCAAGCATAAATTTGCATGTGCATACCACCCACAGGCCAACGGTGTATGTGAACGCCTGAATGGCCTATTAAAGGAGGCAATTGCAAAGATACAGCAAACAACAAAGAAGAGTTGGTTATATTGCCTTCCATTAGCCCTATTTGAGCTAAGGAATAGACCAGGGTCCGACCACCACCTCACCCCTCACGAGGTGGTTACCGGACGTCAAATGCGCCTTCCCCTAACGCCAACATCAAGAGCATTTACTGACCACGAGAGTACTGCGAGTGTTCTTGGTGATGAAATGTACCAATATGTGTCTTCTTTGATTACTAGTGTAGTGTTTGTGTCTCAACAGCTCGAGCGCACGCGGGGCGGGTCCAACAGCGATCAGCAAGAAGACGTGGATAAAGAATTGGAAAAGGAAAGACTGTGCAAAGTTGCTAAAGGTGACCACGTACTACTTCGCAATTTCAACAGAAAGTGGAACAGTCCACGATTCACTGGCCCCCATCTGGTAGAGGAGGTATCAACGAGAGCAGTAAAGTTACAGGACAAACGTGCTTGGAACCACCTACACGACGTAAAGATCTACAAACTCCAGACCCGCCCCAGCGCCACCGACAGGGCCACTGGAAGAACAACAACAGCGTCACCAACGGAGGAAGAGACTTCTACCACAACTAACAGCCTAAGTGTCCCCATACCCTGCCACCCCCCAGATTCCCCAGAGACAACTATTAGAAAAGAAAGGGGTGATCCCCATACCGCCCACCCCATGGTTACACGATCAAAGGGTAAAGAGACTTCCGCCAGTTGAGCCCAAACCCTCTGCCCATTGATCCCCTGCCCACTATAGTAACAATTGAACTGAAGGACATTGATTTGCACATATACACATGTAAACACCTGAATGTTCTCTTTCTTTTCTCTCGCACATGCAGGTACAGCGTATTATTGTACTGTTAAGAAAGTAGATAACTAACCAATTCACTGCCCAGGAGTAGATGGTACCTCAGACGATAATTACCTGGAAGAATTGTCACACCAATTTGTATATGAAGTAAAAAGGCCAACGTACCTGAAAAGAAGGAGGGTACGTGTCTACTACACAGCATTCCTCTTGGCCATAGAACATTCCATGCCCCACCTCCAACCATACTTGCCTGCCCTGAGAGATAGATCGCTTAGATTGGCGTGGGAACAGCTCTTCGCCTGGGCACTGAATGACTACTTGATAGGGAGAGCTTAATAACAATAACTAACCTTAATAACGAGCATATTAAGAATTTTCAGGCGGGCAACTGTAACGTCGCAAGAATAAGCTGCCGGACTGCAGCAAGGTAAGAGCAAAATGCCGGTGAAATTAGTATTTGTAATAAAATTGATAGGGATTTTAATGATCACCGGGTTCTTGGCTGCCTCTGTATGGCAGTACAGCTATGCTATCAATATTATTGCTGTACCCAAACCTAATACACCCACACCCCCAGCTGCAACAGGTGTTATGTCAGGTGGTACTAGTAAAATCCCACACAAGGAAAATAGAGTTAAACGCAGCACATACTCAGAAAATAAAGGCATTGACAACTACGTACAAGATTCAGCGCACATCTCAAACAACATATGGTATCAACATATGACCCACATAGGTAAGCAGGCAACAGAAGACAGCTGCTACGTTTGCTCATTGATCCCATACGCCATGAGCGCTTCTTGAACATTTGTTGCCACGGAGATAGATGGAAAAATAGCACGATGTATAATATACCTGGCACTGTTCCAGACGAAAGGAAGATTTCAAGGGACAGTGGTGCATCTGGTGTGGAAAACACGAGATACATATCCATATGAAAACAACTTCCTCAAGACTTATTTGAGTTACCACAAGAGCAGTTTACATACTGAAGGATTCAAATATATAACAAGTGGTCCTGAAAAAGGAGAAACAAAAAAGGTAACACTGCAGTACCTACCATGTGATTGGTACGCCACTGAAGTCCCTGGTAAAAACGGATGTTGGGAAAGACCACTGATGATAATAACAGGGAAGGTGTACATGGACAACAAATGGGACATAGGAGTGGTTGGCAGTAACATGGTAACAAGAGAAAACATTTCAACTATTGATGGACATAACCATAGATGTTGGATGACTTGGATCAAGTACGTACCCATGCTCACATGGATGGAGAAGGATGAAGACCCAATAACAATATTGCCGCTAACTGCGCCTAAGGTATGCTACCAACATAAAGGAGAGGTGGATGTAGGATACAATACCAACTGTGAAAGCGTGATGGAGTTACCTGAGGGGGGAGCAGGAACAGCAGTAGTAATGGACCATTACTGGGCCTGTGGAGACAAGGCGTATCACACACTGCCCCCTTTGTGGAATGGTGTATGCACTATAGTACACGTTAATGTACCATCACTGGTGGTACCCCAGAAGCATGTAAATATGGCGAATTTCCCCAAGATGGATGAAGGGAACAAAAGGAAGAAGAGATCTGCGCAGCCTCGGAAAGGGCCAGAAAACAGACGCAACAGCAACGACACTGTCCTCAACAGAAGGAAAAGACAAGGAGAACCTCTGACAGGAAATTACCTGTGGGGAAGGTCGGAAACAGCACTGACCTCAATTCCGCCGGAACATAGACTATTCAGCAGAGCAGCTATGTTCTTCTCCTCAATAATACATCCTGGACTGCAGGCCTACGCAAATGCGAAATGGCTCCAGATAACTAGGTGGGAACTAATGATGACAATTAACTCTACAGTAAATGGATTCAACGCAATAAAAGAGGAATTGCGAGCAGTAAGAATGGTTGCACTACAGAACAGATATGTACTGGACCTCCTCACAGCAATGGAAGGAGGAGTTTGCGCAAAGATAGGACAATCATGCTGCACATTCATTCCTGCTAACGATGCTGACAATGGTACACTCACGGAAGCTGTATCACAATTGGCCCAGATGCACTCAAAAATGATGGATGAAAGTAAAGGTGTGAAAAAGGATGAGAGTTGGTTTTCAATATTATGGTCATGGATGCCATCTTGGCTGTCAGATGGACTGAAGATTATAGTTGGATGTACTATTTTGGCTGGAGCTACACTGATCATAATAAGATTTTGGAAAGCCCGGAAGGCACGCACCACAGACGAGATGATCAAAATGGTTGGTATACACCTCTTGATGCCAACAGATGACGGCCAACACACAGGCACAATCATAAAAGAGAGAGAGAAGTTGCGCAACCAGATCATCACCAACCACCTGGACCCACCATCTGTCAAGCTCGAAAACCCAAGAAACCCAAGGAGCTACATAGGGAAATGGGTATACTGCACTCCTGGAGGAACCTGTGAATATATGTATTGGTCATTTGAAGACCATGTTAACCACTATGGACATTTGGGAGGAATAACTAAAATATGGAGAGTAAGAGGAGATAAAGAAAAGGATATGTTTGTGGTCGACAAGTCGACCAGAGGGGGGACTGAAGTGGGAGAATGGAAGACCAGGCTCCCGCCCTTCCCCCCTCGCGCTTGGCCTAGAGGATCACGGCCTAGACACCCGCCACGAGAGGAGTTTGCCTATCTACCAGACGACCAAATACCCTGGTACAGGAACATACGGATGTGCCCATCTACCTGCCCAGCAGCCCGCCCTGTCCAATGCCGACACCTGCGGCACGGATCAACTCGACTAAACCTACACGTCGTTAGAGATGCCATGACGACCTAGCTAACGGTCAGCACACCCGTGCAAATATACACACTGGACACTCCCACACCAATCCACACGAAGAATATACTCAGTGCTATGACGTAGGCGACAGACATACTCACGGACGTGCATCTTTATTATTTTCCACATAGGCTCTCAAAATGCAGAAACGCAAAATGCATCATGAACTTATCTAAAAAGGCTTGCTCACGCTTCTTCTAAGAGCCATGTACCATAATGAAGAATATAACGGGGACACGATACTGAGGATAAAGCAATATGATACCGTAACCTAAAGTGCTCTGCATCAAACGGTTCCACCTATGCACCAGGCCCAAGTAGGCCGCAAGCAAAAGCTTCCATGAACATTGAATGAGCAAGAACTGGGTTGCTGACCCTGCAAAATGAGCCCGGCGAAAGCACAACGCCAAGGGCACGATGTTGCAATCTCGCACGCTGCAAGCCAACGCCAAGGTCGCACCTGCAAGATAAACCAGGCACACAGTAGGAAAAACAATATTAATTATGTTGAATTTTGCCTCAAACACGGTCCCACCTCACGTGACAAAGCCAAACCTGACAAGATGCCAAGCCCAGGAGGAAGGAGACGCCTGAATCCCACGTTTCAAGACACAGGCAGATACAATTAAAAGACTCATTGGACATCTGCAGCAGTGGGAGTAGTCGACCTCCCAGCATATGAATAAATCCTCACATTGTTTACACCTACCCATATTAAAACATTGTTGCAAATGACAGGTGCACCGCGAGCTGGGAACAGCGATAGTCCCAGACTGGGAGGCTCGCGAGCGGACCAATCAGAACATGGGGCTCTTATCACTGACGCCATTAACATTGACCAATCCTCAGAGGTCTTCATGTAACAATTTTCATGTATCAAATTGAAGGGACAGCCCAGGTATACCACCTGACTAACCCTTAGCCACTGACACCGTTCTCTATATGTGCGCTATACTAACCCTACCACTCGAGTAACCAATCCAGAGTGGAAATAGGTTTTTTACTAAACTTTGTAAGATGACGCAAGTAGCGCGTCATACTAAGGTAAAAAGGGCCTGCGAGCCCCACGATTGTGTGTGTGTCAGGGCGGACGCGTACGCTCCTTGACCCATCCCTGCCGTTTTGTCTAATAAACAGCAGAGTCACCTTGCTTCTTGCATGTGTCTCATACTCTATCTCTTTTGGGATATACGGGAGGAGTTGGGGCCTCCCTGCCCGGAGGTCTGCGGACGGTCCGGCCGACCCCGGCAGAATTTCCCCCCGGACACCACGCCATATACACGTCACTCATTCACATACACACCCACCTTTCTAATTCTTTATAAACCCCTTGATATTTATCATGAGAACATCTGTGAGCACTGTAAGTCAACCCGTGATCGTGTTACCTGGGTACTTCTGTGACCACTGAAAGTCAGCTTGTCATTGTGCTACCATGAATATCTCTGAGCACTGTAAGTCAACTCATGATTGCGCTACCTGTTCTCCTGCTACTAATTACCCTACTTGCTGAATCTAACTGTTTGTTGGTCAAGGTAAGGGCAGGTCACTTAATTATCTCTTCTTGATCTATAAAATTCTACCTATCTCGAACAAATGTACCCAGTAGTGTAATGTTAATTCATCCTTTTGCCATTACCATTGACTTCTGTTTAATTTGTTCTGTTCTCGATATATAGCAATTGTCATCAGTGTCATCCTTCTCGTACCGTGTCTATAAGCATGTTTCCTTTTGATGCATGATAGTACATTCAAGGGATGAGTAACATGTTACGATTTGCGTCACATCAATCAATTGTGTATGAAAGTTATCCTAGAATACAGTCGGCTACGCTGCACAGGTTTTGCTTCTGTGATCAAAACAAACATTGCATAGAAAAATGTATGATATAATTCCATCTTTCTCATGCAGTCATGCAAATGAATTTTTTAATATGTGGACTTTTTTAAACAGATTTTTCAACAATGCCTGTTTGTATGGTTAACGGTTCCGTTCTAAGACCCATAACAAAACCTAAGGGCACAATAATGCATATATTCCCGAGGAATATAGATCGAATAAGAGAATGGATCAGATATTGCGGATTTGCGCTGGACAAGCTTGAAAGTAGAGCCCAGGATGTCCTCGGGGACTTGAGGGGTGATCGATTTACCACAAATATGTACAACCAGTTGCAGTACACAAAGAAGCATCGACTCAGAATGTCTCGTAAATTACTTCCAAATGCAATTCCAACTCTATTCATACACACACTGCCTCAGTTGAGTCACGGTTCATGAATAAGTTGTAGGCCTTGGTGTACTGAGCATGGACGGATTGGTGCTTTTAGTGTAAATGTTTCTTACTAAACTTTGCATGTTTACCAGATTGAATTGCTTTATAACTATTCTCCATTTTGCTAGAAATCTGTGCCTGGTTTTAGGAGCATCATCGAAAAATATTTATGAACACAGAACACTATGCTATAGTGGCGTTCAAAATAAGCACAATCTTTTCGTAATCGGTTGCTTCACATGTTCATTTTTCTAGGTAAGCATATTGCCTGAAGCACAGACTATTGGTAGTGACGACATCACCGATATGTCCAGTATACCAATGGTGAGCCATACAGACTTGCTGAAGTTCATATTCTTGAGCGTTGGATCTTCCCACATATCTAATGCAAATCTAATTTTCCCTTTACCACCTTGTGACAATGCACTAAAAATGAAGGAGCAAGATCAGGTAGTTGTATTTCGCTATTCGATTACGGAAATGTAATATGCATGGAATTTTAGATAATATGAAATAGTTTGTGTATCCTGTCGTTTGTTTACGTAATGTTTCATTTATGGGTTTTTATTGATATGTATCATTGACTGCATCCGACTGCGTCTGTTCAATTTCACTGTTTTCATCCATACTAAAATAAGTACTGTGTTACAAGGGGATGCTGGTACTTCGACTACAATTACATCATCCTTTGGCGCTGGTCCAGTGCATGAGGTATGCGTACTGACAATTACCTTGAATGAAAGAAAGTATATCCTACATCTGATACTATAGACAATGACAATATTATAAATGAGCATCTTTTATAACTTCTACAATTTCAGTTTGAACGTTACAATTTCTACCCTAATGCAGAATACAATGCAAAATGCTTGAGTGCAACATTACAATCAGTGGGTTTCGCACAGTGATCTCTGATCGAGTACACTAGCCATCAATCAGGTGACATTCGAAATGTATATTTTGACTAAATGACGTACACAGTTTACGAGGGTATGTATGTAAGCGATGTGTGCGAGGAAATAATTTGATTTACAAAACAATTTTTTTTTTTAATGAATATTCTTTTCAAGGGATGTATAGAAGGTCGAGAATTAGAAGAGGAGGCACATGGATCAGAGGTGGCGGACCAGCTTGCTGGTGCAGTCGTTACAGTGAAGAATACGGTTTCACAGAAAATCAAGAAAACAAGGGTAACTAACACACAATTTTGTTTACAAAAAGTGGTTTGGGCTGGTGTTGTCTTCATAACATGCTTCTTTTTTGTATCTAAAGTTCTATATACTGTATGTTGGATTTACATTGAACATGTTTTTACAACCCATCTCCTAGAGGCCCAGAAAAAAACAAAGTATGAAGACACCGACAACAAATGAAACCGAAGATGCTGCTTGCCAAACAGATTTCACCATGGAGCAACTAATATTTGAGGCGCGGTGCAGTCCAGTCAATAAGCAGACTCGAGATGCTTATGCCCAATGGCCAGAAAATGAATTGAATGTGACCGGCGAAGCAAGCAAAGTGTTTTTGGACCATTGCTACAATGTGAGAACTCGACAAGACGAAGAAGAAACTGAATATAAGGAGGATGCTTTTGAATTACTCAGTGACCACTTCACACAATCTACACCCGCAAGAAAAGGGCCACCCAATAAACAATTGACATTGAGGGTTTCTCCAATTCATGTGCAAATAACACAAGCTGAAATAACAGACTCTGGAGCCTCAACGCAATTGACCGAGGAACTAGCCGAAGATTTCGACTTCAGTGTGTCCTGTTTGGCTGATATGTCCACCACAGTTGAGTCACACACCACATTCTCATAGTCTAATAAAGGAGCACAAATACATTGTATTCGACAGCTACCTGGTACAGATTATACTGATGCTGAAATGTGTTCATCCAGTGAGGGGGGAAGTATGCGGGCAGCCATTGGTGAATGTGACTCGTGTATCACAAGGCACAAACCTGAAAACACAAGCCACCTGTGGCCTGCTCCATGCTGCATGTTCATGGTCCGCTCAACCGATGCTGGACAAAGTGCCAGCTGGAAATCTACTGTGTGCAGCCGCTTTAATTTTCAGTGGCTCTACTTTTAGTAAGTTGTCCAGTTTCTGTCAATTTGTGGGACTCCAGTTCCTTTCTAAAATGCAGTACTACAAATATCAACGAGAATATTTATTCCCTGCTATTAGTGAAGCTTGTAAAATTGAACAAATGTCAATTGAAAGGACATTCTCTGAAAAACGGTTCAGGCTAGCTGGCGATGGACAGTGTGACAGCCCCGGATATTGTGCAAAGTACTGCACATACCACTTTCAGGACATGGAAACTAAAGAAATTGTGAGTTTGGTGGTCATGCAGGTGTCTGAATGTAAATCCTCAGTGGACATGGAGAAACATGGTTTTATAAAATCCCTGGAAGATCTCTAATCAAGGGGAATGCAAATAGACCTCATAACCACTAACTGACATGTTTCAATAGCCACGGCCATGCGAGAGCAGTTTCCAAACATTCGCCATCAATTTGATGTATGGCACGTTGCCAAATCAATCAATAAAAAAATCACAGCTGCTGGTAAAAAAAAGGTTCTGAAAATATTTTACAGTAGTCGCAGTCTTTGAGCAACCATCTTTGGTGGAGCTCCAAAACCTGTGATGGGTCTGTGGACATTCTACTTGAAAAATGGTGCTCATTGATTCACCACTGTTCCAAAATTCACTCATGGACAGAGAACCAACATTTTCACTAATGTGGACATGGACCTTTATCGGAGGAGCAGGAACGCAAGAAGAAGTGGTTGGTTCCATCTTCACCTCCACACAAAGCTCTTGAGAAGATTGTGTTTGATAAGACTCTATCAAGAGATCTGAAGGGACTCACAGAATTCTGTCACATGGGAGATTTGGAGGTGTTCCACAATATGTGCCTAAAGTACAGGCCCAAGAGATTACATTTCGGCATATACGAAATGGCCTGCACATCCTTTACGCTGGTGCACAGCCCCTCATAAATGCGCAGGTTACGTTAGTGGATCAGGTGACCTGCGCAGTAGGCATCTGAAAAAACACACCATTTTTAAATGCCTGATTTTTCGAGTACCAAACACTATCTCGCCAAACGTTGCCCCAATCGTTTGCTCCCCAATGTGTCAAACTAACATCAACAAAGACACTAGTACAACCTTTAAATGGCAAAGCGGATGCCTGCAGCTGATTGGCATGTAACACTTCCTCAAAGTGTATTTATGTTTGCATGGAGTTGAGTGATTGTCTTAAAATAAATTGAGTATGCATGCAAATAAAAAAAACTACAATAACAGTATGAGGATTGGGTGTTATTCATGCACATCTGGGTGTCTGGGAAATAGAACATTTCAACCATTTCCACAAAAAAGCAACCAAGCTCCGAAGCTATCACATGCCGGATCAATTTAAATGTCCTTCATAGCTAAAGACAGATGCCTTCAAAGGTGTTTTAATTATCACACGCATGTCGCTCATCCCTGACTGCCTGGCCGCAATTCAGTCCTGGTGCGCTGCTTATGATCTCTGCCTTAATGCCAGTAACTCAAAAACAAAAAGGGGGATGCCTGATTACAAACCCTGGTCCCTCAGGCAAAATGTCATACATAGAAACAGCAACATGGACCAGAGTATGAGGGATGACCCTTAACACCTAGTTTATCATTTGCATTATATTGACAATTTCTTAACAACAATTTCAAAATATTTATTCTGTACAATTAATAAAACATTAAATCAATTTCCTTAAATCGATTTATAATACATTACATCATCAATAGAAACAAATACCCATCACTTATTCGCTCACACACCCCAACTGTCTACCATTCATTCATTCACTCTCATTCTATCGTCACATATTTCCCACACTTCATAAAAAATGTGACCATCTATATTGGTCACCAATTTCGACTTCTAATATTTCACAATGTCTGGTTCCCTATTTCCATTATCAGGTGACACAATCTGTATATAAATGTTCCCACAGATTTTATCATCTACACGGGTTTCGGTTGTCTTCACGGACTCCAAAAACGAATGTACCTTTAAATATTGCAACCTTCGTCAGGACCATAAATAGGAATAAATGTTTCCTATTTCCAATGGTAGGGTGAGCCACACTGCCTCCACATCCAAGTCATTGGCAGGTAGTCCAGATATAGGGATGTATCCCCAAGATCGCCTCCAGGCTTTGACCTCAAACTCAGGTCTCACCTCCTATATCTCAAATACATCTAGTGATTTTTACATAATCTGTCCAATACGCCTTCCATTCTCAGATATAGATGGGAAAGTCAAACAGGTTGTTACCTGTCGTCCGTTCTGTTACTCCGCCTGTTTAGCTGTCACGTGGATTAGCCGTATGTCATCCAAATCCCGGGTTAATCCTGTGGAATTACTCCCATCTAGGTTCCGCGACTTCTCACTCTCGCTGGTGACTGATGCCAGTAAAACAGAGATGATCCTCATAGGGACCTCTGCTACTGCTTTCCCATTTTCACTATGGCCGGCCTCCCTGGGTCCTGCGCCCACCCAGCAGCAAGGTAAAAAATCTGAGGGTCATTTTCGACTCCACTCTCTCCTTCTCTTCTCACATCTCAGGCATCTCTAAAAAGCCCCACTACCACCGTCACCTCCTCAGTGGTATTCTACCTTTTCTCACTTTCCCCCAGAGGCTCACCATCTCCAGAGCCATGGTTCTTTCTAGACTGGTCTACTACAACAGTCTCTTTCTCAATCTTCCTACTTCTACTCTCTGACCTTTTCAATATATCCAGAACAGAACCGCAAGACTTATCCTTAGCCTCAAGCCCAGGGACCGCATGTCTCCGGCGCTGAAATCCCTCCACTGGCTCCCAGCGGCTGCAAGGATCATGTTCTTGTCCCTCTGCATAGTCCATACGGCATTCCGGGGCTGTGGCACACACTACCTACAACACTCTCTTCCTAAATACTCTCCTCCTAGAGCCCTCTGCTCGGCCTCCTCCAACTCTCTGCGGGTGAGCCATTTCTCCAAACAGAGATTTGGGGGTAGATATTTATCCTCTGCAGGTGCCTCCCTCTGGAACAGCCTCTCTGCCCCTCTGTCTTGAGCCGGACCTCCTCAAGTTCCAGAAACTCCTCAAGGCCTTCCTCTTCTCTTCCTCTCTCCCTCTCCCCTGCTAACCTCCTTTCCCTTCTCTCCTGTTTCCCTCCTCCTTTATCCTCCCCAACTCGGCTCAGTTTCGCTGACTGGTCACCTGGTGCACCTCTCGAGCCTCACAGGCCCCAGGCTGCCCTGCCAGTCACTTGCCTCTGGGTCTCTGCACTCTGCCTGACACTATGTCACTCGGAATACATTCCATGAGAGGGGCAACCTCTCTGCACTTAACCCAGGCCCCTGATGGACTGGGTGCACTTGTTCTCCCTCCCCATCCCTGCACTTCCTGCCTGTGCACTTGCACGACCTTGAATCCACTAGGCCTAGCAAGATAGTTTGTCCTGTGTCCTCCCCTCCTGTCATGCACCTGCACTAGTAGAAATGCCTCAGGCCTAGTATGGTAGTTAACTTTTTTAGATCATTCGGAAACTTCAAGGCCAAAGAATGACTACTGTATTCCCTTGTTGCCCTTCCAGCCTTGAAGCGCATTGAAGCACTTCTCTTGTGTAGAAGTGCTTTACAAATGTACAATTACAATTTGATTGTTACGCTCTGCTTTGAGTTCTTAGGTAGTGTCAGTGAAACTCCTTGGGGAAAGAAGTTGAAGCTGTGGCATATAGCATGCAGTCTTTACAATATGGAGTACAAATAGAGGAAAGCAGCTGTTGTTACACACAGCCGCCCTTGATGCCTTTCACTATGGATCCAAGGTACAGGCAGACAGAGATCTCAATCCACCTCCGTCCATTGTGAATGTCTCACCCGAGCCCACATATTCCTTTGTTTTCTGGGAATTGTAATTTGAGAACCATAAAAGGAAATCTCAAGACCACAAGTGTCAGAGTGTAAAAGATAAAAGCATGACTTGAGCACACACTCTAGTCTAGCCTAACATGGGGCAGCTTGAAATCTCAAAACTAAAGGGGTCAGAGTGTAAAAGAAAACACATGACTTGAAGATACACTCTAAACTAACAACGGGCAAATTAAAATCTCAAAACTAAAGGGAGGCAAAGTGTAAAAGAAAAAAAACATTACTTGAGGACACACTCTTAACTAACATGGGGCAACTTGAAACCTGAAAACTAAAGGGGTCAGAGTGCAAAAGAAAAAGGATGACATAAAGCTACACTCTAAGCTAACATAGGGCAACATGAAAGCTAAAATCTAAAGGGGTCAGAGTGCAAAAGCAAGAAACATAACTTGAGGACACACTCTTACCTAACATGGGGCAACTTGAAATCTCTGTAAGCAAGGCCCTGGGACTGCATATGTTGAACAAGGACTAGTCAGTTGGTACCTTTAAGGATTAAAAGCAAAATCGTAGAATAGTTGTCATAATATAGCATCAGGATTCCTGTTATCATGACCTGGTTGGAGGGGTTGCCTCTCTGGGCACCTCAGACAAGTAGGGTCTAAATGTCAGCACTACACCTAAAATTGGTGTCTCTGAGTAAAAGCCCCTCAGACTAGGAGGGTCAGCGTGCCACAGTGTCACATTGCCTCAGACTAGGATGGTCAGAGAGTGTCACAGTGCCTCAGACTAGGAGGATCAGAGTGTCACAGTGCCTCAGACTAGGAGGGTCAGAGTGTCACAGTGCCTCAGACTAGGAGGGTCAAGTGTCACAGTGCATCAGACTAGGAGGATCAGAGTGTCACAGTGCCTCAGACTAGGAGGGTCAAGTGTCACAGTGCATCAGACTAGGAGGGTCAGAGTCTCACAGTGCATCAGACTAGGATGATTTCAGTGTCAGCACCTCTCACACGAAGAGGTTGTTAGAATAATGGCAGCTTAGTTTAATTAAACGTATACATATAAATATATGTATATTTATGGAACCTTTATTGGACATTCTTTTATTTTGAATCTTGTGTACTATTGTTGTTTGGGTTGTTAGTGTCTCACGCTCACACCCCTTCTAAGGCTATAGCCCTCCCTCTGCCCACATTGCCCCCAAAAGGCAGAGGAGGTATATCTCTTGGCTGGGCCTGTTTTCCCTTTATGATTGGGATCACTGCTGCTTTGCAGAAGTGTGAAGGCTGAGTAGACGGGTGAGCCATTACTCATTCTTGTACTCCTGCAGGGCAGTAGTAATTTCATCACAGGGTGTCGCCCACCATGGAATCAGTTCACTCTCCCGGCAACCCCCTTGCACGTCCATAGACTTCAATGGGCTATCACAAGCCAAAAATGCAATCGTCTGTTTTCACCCACCCTGGAAATCAGGTGGGGATTGCTACTGCATCCATGCATTGAACTGATACTTGTAGAGTGCACACACGTATTTATATATTTATATTGATACGTGTAAAGCGCACCGAACCCTGAGGCATCTGGGCGCTGATTATTCGACCCACCTGCCTTCATGTTTCATTCTTTCTTTGCTCCTGTCATAAAACGTGATTATTCGTTTGCAATGAATTACTTGTATTGATTAGTTATATCTTTTATTTTCAGATTCAGTAATGTGCTCTGTGCTACTTTTCAAACGGACTCCTCTGTTCACGCTACCATGTTATGCACAGCAAAATTGGCCTCAAGCAAAGATTTGTTTTTAATTCACACCGAGGAACTGATGTGCCTGTACCCACACTTGCAATGCGAATTATAAAATACAGACATTGCAAAACAATGCAGGTCCAGGGTAGTGTGCAAAACATTAAACGTGTATAGTGTGCAAAAGAAAAATCCCTTAATAGGCTGAAGAGCCATGTATTTTAGGGACTTTCCAGATATTGGGTTTGGGGTTGAATGCCCGCAGGCCACCTCAATTATTTAATAATACATAGAAGTCAAGCCAGCGGAAGAGAAAAAAGAAGTTCACTCAAAGGACATCATTCAACCATGAAGACAGGGTAAAAGGACCCCCGTAGCTGCCCCACAGATCATCATATGTGACACAAAAAGTTGGTTTACAATATTGTATTTATTTATTACAAATAGAGTCTTAAAAAAGTATTAAATTGTCTATAGCTCTAGTACAATGTACAGAAATATATCTTGCAATAGTCTAAAAAAGTGCATAATGTTTAAAGTGCTAGTTTCAAATAGTGAATGCTGCGGGAGGTCGCAAACCAATGAATCGCATGAAACCTAAGAGTTAATCTGGGCATGCCGTGAGTGGTGCCCCAAGCGAGTGAAGGGAATCACTCAAGTGGGGGGCCCCTAGTCGCTCTGACCAGACTAAGTATATAAACAATAAGATATATATCAATAACGCAGTCCAAACAATATTGAATCCAAAAAACCAACCAAACAAGGTTTCATTTCAATAATCAAGTCAAGAACAAAAGAACTAGATTTTTTTTTTATATAAAACAGTAAAGCACATACACTAAAATCCAACTATGCACCTCAATTATTTAACCTTGCATGGTTGATAAAATGAGTATTTTCGACTTTAGTAAGTAGAGCGCCTGTTATGTGAGCGCCAAGAGAGAATTCAGTGTGTTGTGTGTGCTGTATGAATAGTCTTCATTATACAACCCAACAGAAATGGGCAGTGAAGTATGGGGCATATACATATGTATGAAATAACCTTTTATTGGTATAAGTCAATAGCACACTGACATTATGTTTCTCTTCTCTTCTTTTGAAACACAGTTTGGAATTCTGTACATAAAGAAACCCTGATGAAGAGCGGTGTCGCGTGAAACGCGATGGGTACCACATTAAAAGAAAACCCCTTTTTCAATGAATATTGCTTCTGACTACTTGTATCTACTAGTGAAATTGAATCCTGCGACTTGAATACTTTAAATTGCTAAATGACATTGTTGCTACAAAACGGTATTCATTTTCTTTGAAACCTAGACATAACAGTGTGGTAGTTTTACGGCCATAGACAGTGTGCAGGGGACGGCAGTTCCCACACATTGGGAACTTGCCACCTTTTGCTTTACATAATTTTACAGGCCCATGTGCGACGGTCGCTACTTCTCCCCTGCACCTCTAACACATTGTACACAACTGACATTAGTTTTTAATATCCACAACGTTATTTACAAGGGAGTGCAGTGTTTATAAAAATGCCATATAAATAGTGGCCAACTCATAAAAAATTGACAGTGTACCCATGCAGTGCAAGCCAACCTATTCCCACTGAAATCCTTCCCTTCCAAATCTTTGCCCCTTTACCTGAAGGTGTTTCTAAAGTGAGATGCACACACAAGCTGTCTGCTGCGCTCAGTATGTGACAAGGTCAGCAGCCCACCCCGGCATAGTGGTGGCAACCCAAACCGGCCTTCCGCAAGGTTGTTGACAGAAAACGTGACACTAATTCTGTTTATAAACGGGCATATCACCCCCACAAGCCCCCCCCCCCCCCGACACTGACCCCATCCACCCTAAACTGGACAAAAACACATGACAAACGAGTAGTGTGTGGGAAGAAAAATGCCTGCAGCATGCTTTATTAGGCAGTAAACGTACAGGTGCTCTGTGTAATGACATCACAGTGTCAGGATTCTACGCTGAACTGCCGTCTTAACTGTGCCAGCGAAGAAGTCTTAGGCTTCTCACCCGGTCACCTGCCGAAGGGCCCTAAGATCGACCCCCTCGAGCATTCCTTTTGGGGGGAGCAAAGCTCCCTGCAAGAACCTCTGACCAACCCCTTACCTCACTGAAATCTCTAACTCGAAACCCTCCCGTCCCTCCTCCACCCATTCCCCGTTTTCTTTATTTGGCCCTCGCCCCTTTGCAGGACCATGATCACCTGTTGTCTACGAGCTTGGAGCCGCTGCTGGAAGCTGTCTATCGTCGCTGTTCCCCATCCTACCACCCCACATGTCCCTCCCACATTTCAATGCACCATGGCGCCGATGAAGGTCTTGTACCCCGGGTGCCATGATCTCTTGGCTTAAACTGGACCCTCGTTGTCTCAACCAGCACTTTCTTCATGGATGCTCTTCGTAACTCTGAAAGAAAAAGTAAACAGCATTAATACAGCAGGCAATACACAATGAATACAGCAGACAATAGAAATATATAAGGGAGGACAAATGGTCTTTGCTGCGGTTATAGTTATAGCATCGAATGCAAAAGCATCAAATGCAAAAGCATTAAAAAAATGCATCAAAAAATGCATTTTCTTTGCTTTTTTAATGGGGGGGCCACCCAATTTTTTTAATGGGGGGCCACCCAGCCCTGTTTTTTTTACCCCTTAAGCCCCATTATAATCAAAATAAAACCTTTATCTTGAAAAAAATGCATTTTGCATTCAATGCTTTGTATTCGATGGAATCACTGGATACCCTTTGCTGCCTCCTGCAGATTCGCTGCTTGGAGGCCGGATGGACCGGAGCGGCTATAACGCTGCTTGAAAGGCAGCAAAAACGCCCCTCCTGAATAACGCGTTACCTGGGCCACTCCCATCTTCCTGCCTGCGGCCCAGACCACGGCCCTAACCCCTCCCACAGCCCAGCCAGATTGTGACCGAAACCCCATCCCTCAAAGTGCCCATATTCTGCTGCGTCTCTGCCCTCCCCCTACCACTTTAACCACCACCAGGGTCATCTTGCTCACAGCGGTGCGTGGTGCCACGAAAGGCTTTGCCCACAGAAAAACCTCCCACTTGGTCGGTGTGGGCTCTGGCATACTTCATAGGTCTGAGAAATGTAATAAAAGGGCGGGATCATTGTTTTGCTAATTAGGGAGATGAAACCTGTATTGATATGTGACAGTATGGCCTATCACACGAAGGAGGTCCCACTTTCAAATAGTTATTCAGTGTAAATACCAATTCACAGATTTGAAGATAAAATAATGTTTTCACTTCCCTGCATTTGACGTTGTACTATAGAGAAAATACAGGCAGATTCTGAAGCCACAAATGGCCTCCTTTTGCTCCTCCTGGTATAGCTGGTGGAGCGGACACTGGCCCTGGCCTCCTCTGCTGAATTTTCATAATTTCCTGCCTGGTGTGGATAATGGCACATATATTCAGGCTGCCGCAGACAGCCGGTGCGCTGTCATCACCGCCATGGCCTTGTGCACAGAGTGGTGATCATTAATGGTGACATACACAAAGAAACATGGCGGCCGTCATTACAAAACTCTGGATTCTGCCTGCTTTTTTCTGACATAACAAAGCTGGAAAAGTTACTAGTGATCCCAGCCCAGCAGAGGCGTTGCTGGGGGAGCAGGGGGGTGGAGGACTGAGGGGCCTATAGCCCCTGGTCTTTTGGTTGTAGCCCCAGATAGAAGCTCAGATGCTACAACCAAAATGCTAGCTAGCCCCGAGTCCAGCCAGTCCCGACATTAGCTTAGCCCCTGATCTTTTACAGACCTAGCAACACCCCTGGAGGAAGCAGAGACACTGCTGTCTTGGTTGTGGGGAGTAGGGTAATGCACAGACTGGATTTCCTGCTCTGCGCCTGTTCCATCTATGGAACCCTATGCAAAGTGGGCAGCCCTGTGGCAGAGAAATGTCCAGCCTGAGCTTGCCTCCTCGTGTCTCCTGGCCTGTCGGCCATTTTCCAGCCCAGGGAGAATGAGCACAAACGTCTTGCAAACATTTCTCCGATAGTCATGTTATTTTGCACTCCTGCTAGTGTAAATCTAGGAATGTGCTCTTTTGGCTGACTTGTGTGACACGATCACACGATCACTGTGTCAAATCACAGCTTATCCACTTGACCATATTGACCGTTGGACTCCAGCTGGGGATGAGACCCCACCAATAAACAACAGAGTTGGGGTAAGACAAGGCTGCGTGCTTGTCCCAACTCTCTTTTGCGTTTTTATTAACCAGATCCTCGCCAAACTAGAAAACCCGTGCACTGCTGCCCCGATTGTTGGGAGAGGCTAGAATACAGTTACTCATGTCTGCGGAGGACACCGTTTTAATTTCCCTGATCCCTAGTGGACTCCGCAATTAAGTGGAAGCATTCCATGAGGATTGCGTTAAAAATGGGCTCACAATCAACTATGGCAAAACAAAATCCATGGTATTTTGACCCCACCCCCGGAAAAGAGGGAAATATAGACTGATCCTAGAGATCGATGGGCGAAGCACAGATCAAGTAGAGGGTTTCGATCATCTTGGCATTAGGTTTAGAAGTGATGGAAATTGGTCAAGCCAAGTCGAGCAATCACTGCTAATCCTTGAAACATCAAGTAGGGCTATTCTAAAATTCTTTATAACCCCTGATAGAAGCGCTTTCTCCCCAACTTTACAACAGGCCGGCTAAAGCTTCAGGCATGTCTGGAGCTGAAATTTGGGGGCACACCAATAGCTCCAGGCTAGCATTAGCCGAGAATACATTCTTCAGGAAGACGCTATCTGTACCCCTAAGCACCCCAAACACAACATTCCGCCTAGAACTTGATCAAAGGCAGATCCCCATGGGCGTAATTTTAGGGGGGGACAGGGGTGTTTGTCCCCCCAACTTTCATGCCACACAATTTTGTCCCCATTCATTTGGTTGGGGCACTTTTTCTTTCAGATGTTATGCCCCCCCCCCCAACATTTTCAGCAAAGTTACTCCACTGCAGATCCCTGATGTAATAGCTTTTAGACCTGAGCTCTTTTGGCTTCGGCTTTGGAGCTCCTTGCAATTAGCCAAATATGGAGCTGCTACGGTGGATCTTTTGCCACAAAGGCGAGGGCCAAATGTAAGCTGGCGCACACATTCCAGGTCCCATTTAAAACTCCCCGGGCCACCAGGGCCTTTGGCATACAGCCTTACCAAAATACTTTTGCACAAAGCACACAACACTTTACTGTTAAATAATTGTAGCATCAATTGGGTCCAATCTAACCAGGCTACTGCATAGTAGGCTTCTAATTCAAATTCTGGGTATGAAAGTTGTACGGATACAAATTCACCTCCTTATGCACGATCCTGTTACATTACATTCTGTTTGGGAGTTCTGCCATGGTCAAAGCTTCAATTTGCTTGGCACATGAGTGTCTCGGAGCAGTTTCCTTTTTGTTCAGAGAACAAGGAAGATATGCATTGTATTGTTTTTTTTTACCATTGTACAGAGGCTTAAGGGTACAATACTTAAAAACTGTTTTAATCACATTTTTCAATGTGCCCCTTTAAAGCTGCACTAGCACTTTGCAAGTCTACGGATGATGCATTAGTCATTTTTGCTGTGTCAAGTTACATGCATAGAGCCTGGGCTAAAAGGAAGAAACATGCCACTACTCCTGCCTTGCCCAGCTAGATGATAGCTGCCCAACTATGATATGATATGATAAGGCATTTATAACGCACCTCTACACAAGTGTTTCTAGATGATAGCAGGAGCATAATTAGGCTACATGGCAGTTGTTACAAAACACATAGGGGCCGATTCATAGGAAAGTGTGCATTATTCCTGCAAAGGCCACGCGCCGAGAACGACACTGTGCGAGCCTGTGCACAGAATGAAAAATGCGCACCCCGCCTATTCATGGAATTTTCTGCGCAAAGTAACCATATATGCAAGTCGCAGCCGGAACGCCCCTGACACGCACCCACGCAAAGGAAAAGCATCCAGAACAGTTACCTTTGCGTGCTCCCCAGGCACGAATGCACGCACCTTTCAAACAGTGCGTGGGGTCCCCCACAAGCAGGCCTGCATTTCGGGGACACTACGTGGGGTCCCCCGTACCTGTTCCTGGCACCCCGACAATATGCGTCCGATGTATCGTAACTCGGGTAAAACTCAGAAAATCTTCGTGTGAAACCCTGCAAACCTTTCCTGAAATACTGCACTGTGTACGCGCACCCCTAAGTCCGATCGGATCCCTGGCTGTGTACATGCACCCCTAAATCCAACATGCAAACTCACCTATGCACTAAGATTCCTATGCGCAAGTGTTCTTACGCCTGCCTTCGGATGGCGGAAAGATGGAGGGATTTGCGTGGGTATTTTGCTGGTGAGATTTTGCACGGTCACATTCATGAATACGCCTTGCTGCACGCATTGTGTGTGTGTACTATGGACTGCCTGTGGCCCGTCCCTCTTAACGCCCACTTTTTCCCTTGTTCTTGCTCATTTTACGAGTTCTGTCCCCTACTCTGCCCTCTGCGCAGCTCTCGCCTGTGCTCTGTGTGGTGTCTCGCGCAAGGCACTCGACCGCTCGCAGTCGAATCCACAAATCGACTAACAGGGTTTTGCTTGCAGAATGGCAGGCAAACCCCAGATTTTCAACGCAAATAATTCCATGAATCGGGCTTTAGGACGCGATTCATGGAACTTTTTGCATGGTTCAAAGTGACTTTGCATTGCTGAAAGTGTATTTTTGCAGTGCAAAGTTCATTATGTATTGCAAAAATTACTTTGCACTGACTTTGCACTGCAAAAATACACTTTGCACAGTTCCATGAATCAGGGTTTGTGTCGGAAGTGCAAAGTCACTTTTCAGCAGTGCAAAGTCGCTTTGAACTGTGCAAAGAATTCCATGAATCAGGCCATAGTGATAAACATATTACAAATTATTGACTGGAGATTATTTGGGATTAAGAATCTCCACTAATCCTTTTCCCCTGTGGACGCACACAGGGAGCACCAGCTCCTTTCAAAACCGGGTTACAAATATTCTGGGAAGGCTATTTCCAATTTGCTTAGAAACCAGAACGCCATTTTCCAGATCTCCCAAGAAATATTCGTAAATTGGCCTGGACTTTGAATGGCACATGCAGGTCAAAGGACCATCTACTGCCTGGCTTGTCAGCCCTGCTGCAAGTATTAAAAAGTGTCAGCACATGTAAGAGAAAGGGAAAAACAGTTCTGTGGACTCGGTGTGCTTAAGAGTTTCTCCATATTGTGAAGTCTGGGGCGGGGGAGAGTATCCCGAGGACTATTGGGGCGCAAGACAGTTTAATGTCTCGTAAACTCATGCTATGCCACAATGGTTATGTTTTTTTGGGGAGGGGGTTTGTAGTTGGGGTGCAGGGATTTACGTTTACTAATACAAATGTTCATTGTCACTGGAGAAACATTAGGATTACAGCCATGCGACAGTTCCCTTTCTGTTTATCTTCTGTTAGGCTTATGTTGATTTTCGTTATGTGAACATGTTTGCTTACTTGCAACCACTGAGGATTGTCCAAGGAATGCAGCTGGATAATCAATCTTGTTGGATCCGACTGCTAGTCACGCCTGGTACTGGTGCAGTAACACAGGCAAAAGACAGCAGCCCCCCTTTTCCCTCTCTGACAGTAAATGGAAAAAAAACGGTTCCATGTCATTTCATCGTGGGATGTTTTTTTGCTGGGTTTTTTACCGTGATTTTTTAAATGAAAAAGCCCATCACATTTTTAAAAAAATTAGTTTTGGGGGGTCCCCTCCAACCCCCCCCCCATTTTCTTTAGTGTGTATTTATTCTCAAACACCCACACCCCATATATATAATTTACTAACCCCCCCCTAAAAAATTAGATGGGTTTTTTCGAAAAAAATTTGCAGCAAACAACCCTGCAAAAAAACTTCCCGCGATGAAAGGACGTCGTACCAAAAAATTAACAGGTGTATGGTGCAGACCTAGGTCTTATGCTGCTTGAGCCATGGATATTTTAAGTAGCTATGCTAGTGCTTCCATCTGGACTGAATGGGCAAACCCCAAGAGCCACTTAAACATGAACATATACAACACAAGGATGTCAGTAAGAAATGTAAATAAAACATAGAAACAAGTACTTGTTTAAAACCTTTAGTAAGTAGTATTGCAATTTGAGTAATGCAGCCACGAAATCTCATATAGTCACAGTCATACCCATACATATGCCCAACCCAGACCCTGAACACCTTTGCTTGGAGGCCAGATGGCGGAAAACCGAATGCTATAGCATCAGGAAAGTAACATGGCGGTTTGGCAGGAAAAATGGCGAATCCAACAGTTATCGCATTAGCCAGCTTATGCATCTGATAAGTGTTGCTCCACCACAAAAGTATAGTGACTGTCGCAGAAAACAGATGTCAGACTCGATCTTGAATGAGGTTGGTTCATAGCAGCACTGCAGGGTGAACACAGACAATGGGAACATACGGTCCCCATGCAATCCAAGACTGTGTTACCCTGCTCCTTTGTGAACTTGTCTTCATACCTTTTCAGTACATTGACAGCAATAGAATGAGTGGAATATTTTAATGACCGCACTTGGGAGAGTTTTAGACCACCCCAATTACCACACTGGATAACTCAGTAGAGGTAGGCAAACTCAGACCCCCATGGTCATTGTCCAGTCTCCAGGAGATAATCAATGCAGATGTGCACCTCTACTACAAATATGCCTTTAACTCTTCTAATAACAGTCATTGCAATTAATGTTATTTGCCTTAATATACTTTTGGCAGTGTAAACATATTTATAAATAATTTGCTAGGACAGCAGAATACAAACGTGTGAGTAAATCGATTGTTAGTTGCCAAGTTTCTCTTCTCCATTCCACCCACAAACACACAATTCTAAATGGATTCATTTCTTCAGGTGTATTAAGCCTGTTGTTAAATATGAAGGCCTAGCCTTTATTGAATCAGCATGCTCTTTTCACTTACATTTAAATTCACTCACATTTACATAGTGCAGCACCGAGCACAAGACTTTCTTTCTTGTGTAGGCCCGTGAGAGTGGGTCCTGATCTCTCCTCGGTGCTTGGCAAACTTGCTTCAGGTGAGTGCCTATACCGACCCCAACCAGCTTTTATTTTTATTTTTTCCCAACCCGCTTTTATTTATTTTGCCTACCCGTGTGTATTTATTTATTTCCCACCTCGCTCCCTTGCCTTCTTCCATAGAACCCCACACCCTCCGTCCTCTCCCCGCCCACCGTGCCCGTGACTGGCTGCTTCATCCAGGAAGTAGCCCTCTTTATTGAGCGCCCCAAGGAAGCCTCACCCAGAGAGCCAGCTAGGCGCTAGAGCAAAGGGCAGCTCACATTCCCTGTTTGCCCCGGTTCGCCCGTGGACGCCTAATGGAACACCCTACAGCTACAACTCAGGTAAGGTGGTACAGGCGGGGAGCACAGCCATTACTGTGCTCCAGTAAAACCCTGCCACTTTTATTGTGCATTACTAGATAGCCATTGTTGCACTCAGATGATCCCTGGGGCGGGCAGTGTGTTGCACCTGCGTGCAATTTGGGAGTGTGTGGTGTGTTGCACTTAGATGAATTCTGGGGGTAACTAGTGTGTTCCACTTGGATGTATTCTGGGTGTGAGGACTGTGTTGTGCTTGGATGAATTCTGGGGGTGCGGAGTCTGTTGCGATTGGATGAATTATGGGGGTAAGTAATTTGTTGAATGTAGATGTATCTGAGATAAGCAATGTATTGCATGTGGATGAATTCTGGAGGTAAGCAATGTGTTGCACTTGGGAAGATTAGCCAAGCATCACATTTAGAAAGAATTATGAAGATTAGCCACGCGTCACATTTAGAAATAACTGTGACGATTAGCCCTGCATCACATTTGGATATAATTGTGAAGAATAGCCATGAGTCACATTTAGAAAGAACTGTGAAGATTAATTATTTGTCACATTTAGAAAGAATTGTGAAGATTAGCTTTGTGTCACATTTAGAAAGAACTGTCAAGATTAGCCATACGTCACATTAACTGTTTAATAATGCTGCACTCAGAATCACACTTTGTTTCTTACAATCCTTGCTGCACACAGATGGGCTGGTGGGAGCAGCTAATGTATTGCACTTAGAGGAATTTGTAGGAGTGGATAGTGCGTTAAGCTTAGAGGGGTTGTTGGGATGGCCAGTGTATTGCACTTGGAAGAATTGGTGGGTACCATTGTGTTGCAGCTGCATGAGCTCTGAGGACATACTTGTAACTTTGAGAGTAGACAATGTGCTAACCACCCTGCTCCTGCACCCCTTCAACATGCCTCCCAAGTACTCTACACACCCTATGGGCTAGTGAAACTGCACACAAACACACACCCAACATAACAAACACTTGTATACAACAAACAACCCAGAGACTGGGCCTTACCCTTACGACAAGCCAGTGCACACAATCAACTCATCAGCAAGCTAACACACACAGAGGCCAGTTTCTCCTGGTTCTGGACCTATCCTATCACTCTTCCCTCACTAACCCAACCCGCCCTCTATCTTGCAGACCCACATGAGCAGCAGGAGACCATGCCAATAGTAACGATTCACGGTACAAGACTAGACAACATAACATTTCTCATCAACGTTATTTAAGCATTCATTGGCATATTTTTGCATTTTTCCTCCATATGGCCTTTGCTTCAACCAAGCACCTCTGTTTGTTGAGAATGTTAGTTCACACAGTAGGTTCCCGTGAAGCGGATACTCCACAAGCGTCTTTCCTTGTGGTGGTATTGTCTCTGTGAGCAGGCCCCAAGTGCGGCTGCTGGGATCAGGGACCTGGGTTGTCTTTTCCAGTTCTCACTCTCTTTTTGTTGCAGGCCCTAGTGGAAAAAAGGGCAGGGTGAGCTCTATCTCTGTTGTTGGTGTGTGCCACACAGGTAGCCTGCCCAAAGTAGAATAGCTACATTGTGCTATGAGGTGTCAGTGGGCTGCTGGTGGTTTGGCTCTCCCGGAGTCGTTCTCACCCTTGCGCCAGGATGTTGACAATCCTATTGAAGGGAGCAGGTTGCAGGGCCCTGAGCGAGTCTGCCCCAGCTCATTGCCCAGAGGTGGGCACTGCTGAAATTCACTTGCAAATTCAAAGTCTGCTTAGTTCAACAGTAGGGTTCCAAGAGAGTTTCCCTACAAATGTATTTCTTTATGTCCCGGGTCCTGTGGGCTGGAACAGAGTCCATTATGGAAAAGGGCCACAGGGGATTCAACAAATCGTGTGATTGTCCTTTTCAAAGCATGAGTCAATTTTTACTGTAATTAATATATGTTGCACACATTGCAAGCTTTGTGTAGCTTCCTTCATTATATAGTGGACAGAAGGTGTCCCTTCCCTACTGTGGTTCATTACTTGCATGAGGTAGAAGGCACTGGCTGCTGATCCCATACATCTTGCCACATTGTACCATCATTACCAAACCACCTGCAATTTCATCTTCAAGCTGCCAGTTGCCTGATTGAGCCACAACAACTGGAACCACCACTCCCTACAACTGAACACTGCCAAACTCCTCCAGCTGCCTGGACAGCAATACAAGCACCAGTGAATGAATCCAGCAGAATCACTTGTCTGCTTTGTCCCATGACTCGCACCATTGAAAAAGCACTAAGAAGACTAGCTTGACATGGCTGAGAACCTTTAAAAGACTACAGTAGGGGGTTTGAATGGATTAGAGGCCCCTGCAAAGGCTTTATTGGTTCTGACCCCTGCCCATCATACCTGGTACTAAGGTCACCATTCCCTAATTTAAAAGACATCTAAAAGTAATAATTCTGTGTTTCATGTGTTTTTTTGCATTTCTGCTTGTTTTTCCTTCCTTGTGTCCTTTATGCACAGTCATCAGCATATATATCTAAATTCACCTTGATATGTGTATTTCTTTTGACAAGGGTGGAATATGATCAGGCTTTAATCAATTATCAGCGGGCCTCATCACAAGTCTGGCGGTAACCCTTAAAAGCGGCGGTAATGGTTATAGCGCTGCTAATACCGCTCTGCCGGATCATGGGCTGGCGCAAATATTGTCGACTGTAAAAGCATGTTGCATTGGTGGCCCCCCAGGCCCAAGAAGCAGTGAACCAAAATCGCAAGTACTAGCACTCCCTCAATGTGCAGGTGACCTGCGACCCCAACATCATCATCCACTGCTGTGCCCGCTACCCAGGTTCCATGCACGACTCCATGGTCTTATGGAACAGCACACTGCCAGGATGCCTGCAGAGGCACAGGTGACAACGGACCTGGATGGTGGGTGACTAAAACTGCCAGCACCTATGCACTGTGAAGCACCTGACCAAATTGGGGAGGTGGGAGGGAGTCTGAATAATGACACAAAGAATGGCATGACAAGGAAATGCGAAACCAGTACCCGTCCAGCCCAAGGAGCATGCACATGTTGAACACACCTGGATGGACATGCAGATGAACACATACAGCAGCAAATAATTCCACACACATGACCACATGTACCACAATGCATCATGCATGATCAAAAGCAACAACCTTCCACATTGCAGCACACAACAGCAACACTGCCAGTGCCTCACCCATGTACCCACGTACACCCACCCTGCAATGCTGACCCACTGCCCCCAGAAGCGTAGGGAATGCGATAGGCAACACAGCATGCCACATGCATGAGAGCAATACCCAGCCACAAGACAGCCACCAGGTAAACATGTCACCGACAGACACATCACAATAGATCTGCTGTAACATAATAGGGTGCATGTGATGCCAAATACAATGCGTGATACCAGTGACACAGCATGCACAGATATTGTACGAGCACATGCCATGGGATGAAGCCCCATATGCATGCGCATGATGACCATTGCCACCCCAGAAGATGATGAAATTAAATGAAATTATTTTTTTATTTATATCGCGCTCGTACACAAGTGTTTCAAGATGACTAAGTGCCTGAGGCAGGGACCACAGCAGGCAACGTCAGAGATGACGTGAGGGATGGGAGACTGGCTCGCCACGCACTGATTGACAATTTCATCTGAGTCATTTCCCTTGCACAAGCTATGCACCACTGTGTGACCGTCACTTCTGTAAATAAGCTCCACAATGACACAATCAGGAAAGTCCTTGCATTGATGTAGTTCAACTGTTTTATTCCAACTATGTGCCCTGACTATCCCCCATATCCCCAGCACACTATCCTCCCTCCCCCTACCCCTTCCCACCACCAGTTCCCCAGCACACTATCCCCCTCCCACCATCAACTCCCTAGCAAGGCCAATCATGGTGGTCAGTATCCCAGTGTTGTTCACAGATGGGCCTCTCACCCCCCAACCCCCTTGCCAGCCCCAGGTGATTTTGGGTGCAGAAGGCACTGCGATTGCCATAGCGGCGTGCCCTTTCATGACCCATCCGTGGGTGTCGTGGAGGTGGATGGAATGGAGCTGGCCAGAATGATATGCTGATGTTGCACTTCATCACCCTGCCGGATGTCTTTCGCAGGGGCAGATACACCCTCCGTCAGTTCACGCACACATTGCGTATATAGCATCAAGACAGACGTGTTGGCACTTGTCTCGACCCTTTTACACACTATCTCCCGCACTACTCTGCGGGTGGCCCCATGAGTACTATGCCTGATGGCCTGCAGGTGTGTAGAGTGAGTCTGATATGATATGATATGGCATTTATAACGGGCCTATACACAAGTGTTTAAGGCGCGAGCCGTATCTGTTCGAACTGGCGCTGCTTGCGCTCCATCTCTTCCAGCCTCTGGAGGATGGTGTTGCTGGGTGGTGTGTGCTAGATGGGAATGGGGCTGTGGAATGGTTCTGGGCTGAAATCTGGTGTACCTTAGGATGGTGTGTCAGTGTCCTGTTCAGGTGTCATGCCCCGCCAGCAGCGGTGAGGCCTCTTGGGGGTTTGTGCCCCTTCTCTGTGCTGTGGAATTGGGTTGCTGTCCCCCTGTGACTGCACTGCGGTCCTGCTGACAGGTGTGGCCTCTGTGCGGGACCATGCAGCTGCAGGAGTGGGTGCAGTCACCCGGGGGGGGGGTGCTCCTGGTAGCCTGTGGTGTTGCAATGGTGCCTGCAGTGGTACCTGCAGCCTTGGCCTTGTTGGGCAGTGGTGTCTTGTGGAGGTCCATGCACCAAGGCAAAGCCTGTTTGCGCCTCAATGGAGTAGTGGTGGTGGCTGCCCTTGAGGTCCAGAAGGCACCACTTCCAGTTGGCCCTGACCCCTTGTCCTCCTTCTACGCCTACTGTGATGCGTGAGTGCCCGTAAGAGATATTGAACATTCCTTCAGGTATGGTTTAACCGCATGCATTGGCATGCAGACTAATTTGCAAAGAAGTTCTATGATTCACCACTTACTAATGTTCCAGATCTCTTAAGAATTGTTGTACCATCTATTCATCATATTGTATTTATGGGTCAATTTCTCACAATGTGAATTTTGTTATACATCACAAAAAATGGTTGTTGCAACAATATTATTATAAATTCCTGCCATGAATCTTTTGTACATCCTAAAAGTTGTTTAGGACATGTTTCGACCTTCAACTTCAGGTCTTCTTCAGAGCTACTGTACCAATAACAAACAACATGAATTATCATACAGAGAATTATTTTGAATGACTTTCATCAACAATAATATATTGGTACGAACCAACCGCCAGGTCAACGATGATTCACAAGGAAAGGGGGGAAAGAAAAATTAAATATTTGTGCATAAGAAATCAAGAATAATCATCAAATTCAATAAGCTCATTTGATAATTCCAGCATTTGAATATTCTCATATACTTATTGCATATACAGCTGAATGTGATCCATTCAGAATCCATTAGTCCGACTGTGAAACACATTATTAGCATTAACCCTTTCTATTAATGCACCGGTGCAGTCCCAATTCCATCACCAATAACCGGTTAGGTGTCACATTCACTTACTAAATTTATGGCAATCCCTCTACTTAATACATTTATCCAATACACCCTCCATGATTAGCATTGATAGCTCATACCTTTGTCATATCCTTGCCATTTATATGTTTCCAATTCACCTATTCCAAATTGAAAATGTTTCAGTAATAATATTGACATCTTATGCAACAACATTTAACCATACCATCTTGATATCTCTTTACTTACTTATATGCTCTGCACCAGCCTAATACTGTCATCAGAGCAATCTCCCCATTCATCACTGTCCATACATTCTAATTTTGACCATTACACATCCCGTAACGCGGAATAGCCGCATCCTGTGTTTTTCAATAATTTATTTTGCTTAGTTTTCTAACCTTAAAATAGTTCCCATGGCATCAGAAGTTGATGTGCTACATCAAAAGCGTCTTCCGTCATTGTTGACATTATCACGTTATACATAATGCCCAATGCACAATTAGTCTAGCTCTTACTAGTAACCTGTAATTAAAATTGTAAATTCCAAGTATATTGAAATCGATTTGGTTTAAGCAATCTACATCTTAAATGTTTTTCTGAAAATTCAGTTGGACTGTATTACAACACACTATTTTATTCTCAATCCATAGTGTCCATGACCATCTCCACGCTCCTCCACTCACCATTAATAATTAATTCATTAAACACAACCAGTTATTGCCCTAGTCTTGCGAGCCCACAAACTTCAGTTGTATCATTGTCTTGATCAGACCAACCATATGGCTATGTTCATCACTAACTAGATTCCTTTCTGCTAAATCCAGGCCAATGTATTTAAATCAAATTTTCTCAATGATGAACCTTCTCATACAATAGTCAGGCGGCACCCAATGTCATCGGTGGTGAAACAAGAACCGCATCCAATGCATTCTCACACAAATAATTCTAAACTTTTGAGTGTAAACATTAGGTACATTATTGCTACATTTGAATGCTCGGCTCATTAATTATAACACATTTCATACTCAACACCATATTGTGAGATAATAATTTAGCTCAAAGTCAATCCTCACCAACACCATCACTATCTGCTTCATATTATCACAGAAAATGACCCATTTCATGATCCGTGTTCAAACCCCTCAATATTGTACTGTACTTGCAAATCATTTTTGCTTCTAATCTCCTAAGTGCCTTTTCTCTGTTCCCCCCTCTTGGGTCTTTAATTGCTATCTTAAGGCCTGTAAGCCTGATTCCTGCTTTGTCCTCGATACAATGGCACTCCTGCCAATCTACTGCTAGTGGTGATCTCATATATGTTTTTTGTAATGCATTAATGTGTTCCCTAATTCTCACACAGTGCATCAGCTTCTTAGGAACTGTTACTATATGATGGGTTTTTATTTCTGCTTTGTTTAGGGGGAAATATTTCCAATTTTGTGGGAAGTAACATTTTTATTTGTGTGATGTAAATATCCATGCATTAGTCATATACGTTGCTATCTTGTGCACATAAACCACCTTGCTGAACCCCCAGAAACGGTGATACAGGAGGTGCTTTTGGAAATACTGAGGTTCTGGATGGAATTTATTAACTCACAAAAACCTTTATTTTTAGTCAACAATGTACTTGGGGAAAGTACTTGAAATTGTCTTAACTTGCCATTAAAAAAATGTATAGGGGCAACCCCTACAAAAGTGCTTTGGCTGTCATGCTGCCCTCGCTTGTCCTCTGATCTGAAGACTGAAGGTGTCCCAGATTTGCTTGATAGAAATATGGTAACCTTACTCTAGTAGAGTAAGGGCCCCAACATACACTCAAGAAAAAGTGCTGGTTTTGATATTCTCAAAAGTAAGTACTGGTAAGAGGAGTAGGACTAGAAGTAATGAGGATTACCGGTAAGTAATGCAGACATCACTCAGCATCATAAATCAACACATAGCTGCTTAAGACCTCAAACAAATATCACTACAGGGCCAACTGTCAACCGTCTAGTCTGTTCACGGTGCAACACTGCACACAGTGAGGAAGGCAGCTCCCTGGTGTTTGGGCAGGGCCGGCTGAAGGTGAGCGGGAGCCCATTTCAAAGTACTGCTTGGGGGCCCCCTGCCAAAACCTGCGTTCAACCCTGCCCACATACGTGCTGTTCATTGTATGCTCCAGGGCCGGCTCAAGAGCTCAGGCCTGGTGCGGGGCCAGTTTCAATGTGATGTTTGAGCCCCCCTCTGTCTTTGAAGCTGCAAAAAACTGTTCATTGAAATAAAAAGCTGTCAGAGGGCTAATAGCAACAGATTATCAAGAGACAGGGTGTCGACGGGGAGCTGAAAACCAAATGTACGCTGAAAAGGTATTAATCGCTGTTTGCAGTGGAAAAACTTTGCTGAAAATGTTGGGGGGGACATGACCCCTGAAGAGAAGGTTCCCCATTCAAATTAATGGGGACAAAATAGTGTGCCATGAAAGTTGGGGGGGACAAACACCCCCGTCCCCCCCATAAAATTACGCCCATGGCTGTTTGAAAGCATGGTGCCAATGTCGAGGAGATGTGATTGAAAAGGCAACTGTGGTGGCCTGCCTCCGGTCACCGGGGTGGGCCACTGACAGTGTCGGGATCACTCGACACGGATAGTTCGGATGCGGGCACGCAGCGAACCTGCTGCAGGGATCACCCAGCAGGGTCCAGCTCACCGGACAGATTGCCTCGGCTGGGGGCACCCAGTACTTGGCGGCCTCGGCCTTGGGGGCACCCAGGCCGGGCCGACCAGGATAGGCCACGTCCACGTGGCAGACACACTCAATAAATGGACACAGACACAAGTTGCCTGGGGCTCTGCGGCACTGCCGTGTGCGTGCCAGCAGAGCCCCTTTTATTAGAGAAGCGTCATGACATCATCATGACGCTTTCTCCTGTTGAACACTAGACTCATACACAACAGCAACGAGGTAATAAAAACGTTGCTGTATTCTCCAAGAGGTAGGTGATTCCCCGAGGACGTCAGTAAAGGCAGCCTGTAACGTGCACACTTCATGTTTAATAGTACAAATTGAATTTCTATGTTTCTGTGTAATGGAACGGCCAACATGGGGCAGCTGCTCGAGGGGGCAGGGGTGTAAAGGGCTCTGTGAGGCCCATTTAAATTGAAATGGTTGAAAGGCCCTGTGTCCTTGTGTCAAGTGTGCAGCATCACTACTTTGTTCCTCGTCTGCACCCATTATGCTGCAAACCCACACACACCCTCCTCATGCACCTTGCACCGACTTTGAGGGGATCGTGTCACAGATTTCCAAATGTGACCACCGCCCCCTTCCCCTCACACACTGGGCCCCAGGCGGGGGTTATGCATTTCACACATCTCCTGCGAACTACGCCCACCTCTCATGTCTCCTCACCAAAAGCAAAGCCAGACTTGCTACCACAGTAAGGACCTTTTCCCTTCCAAACCCTGACTATGAAGGCCCTTTGCATCTATGCTGGGACCAGTCAAGCAGTAGCCCTGTGCACTGCGCAGTCGGCCTTCCCACCCAGGCTCTCCCAGCTTGATCCCTGGCTGCAGTCCAAGAGGCACCTCTGCACGAGGGACAGCCAATCGCGCTCTGTGTTTTGAATTAGCCTAATAGTCTACTCTCTAATTAATATCATGATCACTTATCGTAATTGGAAAGAGTTCCACACATCAATGAGAACACTAACAATGAGCCTCTTGTTGGAAGCGCGTCCTGGATTGCTGTGCAAAGCAAGTCTGTCTGCAGAGGCAGACGCTAATGGGGACTATGTCCCCTGGCCTCAGTGCCCTCACCCGCTGCCTCTTTTGAGTTCTGTGTGTACTATTTTGTCAAGTTTGTAAGGCTTCTTCAGTCTTTTCCGTTTGATTACTTGAATGAAAGTGTAGGGTGCAAATCCAAGGGATCAGGACCGTCTGTGTATGCAGTGATCTAATTATTGTTCAGCACGTGTACACCAACAACAAAAACTCTGATTTAGAGGAAGAACATGTAGCGGTGGATGTGTTCCTTTTAGAAATCCTGCGATAAGGTTTATTTCATGGAATGGCTAATCCCCCTCTCACTAATGTGAGCCGGGGGTTATATTCTATTAAGAGGCACAGAGGCGAGCATTATGCAGTAAACACTTATTTAATTGAACCAGACGCAAAGAAAAAATGCTGAGACTTGCAAACCACAAAACATTTTGCTTGTAAACACTCAACAAAATGGGGCTCAGAACCCCAATCCAACATGGAAGTCCAGGTCCTGGCCCCTCAGCAGCCAATCAGCCACAGTCCCAGAGTTAGCCCCTCACCCTGTTCTGTAGCTAACAGAGCAATCCAGATAGCCACAAAAAAGTCCCCAGGCTGGAAAAGTGCCAGGGTCGGACTGGGACATCAAATTGTCTCGGGCACCAATGAAAAAGTGGCCCAAAGTTGCAAATGTCATTTCATTCCTTTTATGACAGACTGTTTGAGTTGTAATCAAGAGGGAGGTTTTTGATTAAATGTGATGTAAATTGTGCATTTTAAAGAATATTTATTCAGCAGAACGGGTCAAAACTACAAGCCACATGGAGAAGTAACTCATCAAACTGGCCCACGCTAGTGTGATGTTGGGGCCCTTTGCGGAACTGCCTCACAGTGGGTGAGCAAATAACAAGACACTCACTCAGTGTACGTTGCTAGAGGAAAAGACCCTTGGCAGACTTTCTCACTTCTCTTTATTGGCTTGGTCACATGGGCCGTCACGGCCACGCTCTCTCTTGTTACCGGGTCACCTGCCCATCACATCCCTACCCAACTTGGACAACAAAAACATCAAACTGTTTTTAACTAGGTAATGTCTTCCAGTCCATCTGCTAGCACAAAGAAATAAATACTGTTCTATCTTACTGTCTCTTCACCTGTCGCCTTCTCGGCTCTCCTGTTCATCGGTAGATCCGATGCAGTACAAAACCTTGCAGCAGTGTGGATGGTGCTGGTTGTTGTCGGGTTGAGTAGCGGCTGCTTCCTTCCCTCCTCGGTGTCTCTTCTGTTTCAGGAGCTGCTGGCTCTTCTCTTGTTTGCTGAATCGAACCCGGCAACCCTGCCACCGTGTCTGATTTGGGCTCTCGATCTGGTAGGGCACGTGCATTCGGTATTGATGGGTTCACTGGGGCCTCTGGCCAGGTGGTCGCTGGTATCCATCTGAAGTGGGACACATTCCGTGTCACAGTCTCCGGGCCTTGGGATGCCGTCACAATGCCATGGTTCTTGTGGGTGACAATCCACGGTTGCGATTCATATGGGAGAGCCATTTTCCTGGGAGGAGCATGGTTCTTGACTAGTGATGTGTCTCCCAACTGTAGCTGGCTTGGTATTGCTCACCTGGCTCTACTCTCACTTTGGTTGTGTTCCTGTCGTCTTTGCTCGACGTGTTCTCCATCCACCTGTGGTGGGCTCCAGGTGTGGTGAAGGGGGAGTCCTGCCTGGGTGGGGACTCCAAACATGAGTGCTGCCTGTAGAAACCGCTACTTGTAAGAGGCTCATTCAAAACAAGGCTTAAATACGGGGAAGAAAGCTGCTGAACATGAGTATACATAGTAGATGCAGGGATTGAAACCTTACTCAGCTGCCCAACAGCAGAGAAGCTGAAGCTCATTCATTTCACCTTTGCAGTACACACACAAGATATCGACTGCCTATTGGAAAAGCATGAGAAACTTTTCCAGGGAAATGGATGCCTGAAAAGACACACGATGAAGCTCCACATTCACCCCCACCGTGGAACCAAGAGCTGTCAGGCACCGAAGAGTGCCATTCCACATGAGGGCAGCTGTAAAGGCTGAGCTCAACAAATTAGAAGACCTCAACATCATCGAAAAAACAACCGGGCCAACACCGTGGGTGTCCCCCTTGGTAGTCACAGCAAAACCAAAACAGCCTCAGGAGGTGCGCATCTGCATTGATATGTGTCTACCCAATGTGGCCATAGGACGAGAGAGACACACCACCCCGACCATTGACGAACTGATAGTGGACCTCACAGGGGCCACTGTTTTCAGCAAGCTAGATCTAAGGTCGGGATACCATCCAATCTGCCTGGCCAAGGAGTCCCCCTACATTATGACTTTTTCATCCCATCTGGGACCACGGAGATACCGCAGACTCCATATGAGGATCACATCCGCGGCGGAAGTCTTCGAGCACAAAATCAAAAAGGTACTACAGGATTTCCCTGGAGTCGCAAACGTAAGTGACGACATTCTGGTAAACGGGAAGACCAATGAAGAACACAACTCACAACTGGTTGCAGTGCTCCAGTGGCTTGAAGGCTCAGGGCTCAGCCTCCAAGAGGAAAAGTGTGAGTTTGGAAAATCGACACTCAGCTTCTTCGGTTATGTCTTCAAGGACAAACGAGTATCCCCAGACCCGAGCAAAGTGGCGGACATCAAAAATGCCTGAGCTCCCACCAGCATCACCAAGGTCCCCATCTTCCTCGGGATGGTGACCTTCCGTGGAAGGTTTATCCCCGACCTAGCCATCACAGCCACAACCCTGCAGGAACTCACCAAGACAAGAGCAGCGTGGTAGTGGAACGATATGCATTAGGCCACGTTCAAGCGCATAAAAGACTCACTGTCGGGAGATGCCACAATGGCCTTCTTCGATACAACCCAAGAGACTGAGCTACTAGGTGACTCTAGTCCCGTCTGGCTCGGAGCAGTCCTGACCAAAAAGGACCGAGATTGGACCATCCACCCCATTGCTTTCGCCAGCTGGTCCCTCACGCCAACGGCAAATAACTATGCACACATTGAAAAAGAAGCTCTGGCCATCCTGTTGGGGTGCCAACACTTCCACGTTTACATCGTAGGGCACCCAGTAAAGGTGCTAACAGACCACAAGCCGCTGATACCCATATTCAAGGGGTCCACACCACAACCACCAGCAAGGATAGAATGCTGGATGTTCCAACTTCAGCAATTAGGCCTGGATTTGCAATACCGAGCAGGGGCAGACAATGCAGCTGACTTCTGTCCCGACACCCAAGGCCGGCAACCGTGATGGAGTGCAAGGCTGCGAAAGAAACGGAAGAACACGTCTGCCACATGATAGCATATGCCCAGCCGAAAGCGATGCACTTGCACAAAATGATAACGGAAACTGACAACGACACTTGTCTCCAGATCACAAAAGAGGCACTGCTAACAAGGGAGTGGAAGAACTACCTTACAGCTGTGGCCCATCGCACCCTGCAAGCCCAAGAACTGATGCAAAGCCTTTTCGTCATCAGACACAAACTGTCAGTGTCCCTCTGAATGGCTAATACTAAAAGGGCACTGCATTGTAGTACCCGCAAGCCTGCAGGACAGAGCGGTCCAGCTAGCACATGAAGGCCACCAAAGAATTGTGGAAACACAAGCAGTCCTCAAATGAAAGGTGTGGATGCCACAGATTCAACAGCAGGTTATTGCATTGTTGGAGACGTGCACGTCGTGCCAAGCGGCTTGTTGACTAGGGCCCCCAGAACCAATTGCCAGCCCCCCTGTCAGTCAACACAGATGGGACACTGTCAGCATAGACTTCTGTACCATTACAAACAACACATATCTCCTTGTGGCCGTAGACAAGTTCACAAGATACCCGGAAGTAAAGCCTGTGCGATCCACCGATGCGATCTCGGTGACAACGGCACTGGAAAAGATATTCGCCACTCACAGGATACCATCATCAATCAAGAGTGACAACGGCCCGCTATTCGGGAGCCAAGAATTCAAAGTGTTCCTCAACAATGTGGGGGTACGGCACTACCGCATCATGCCATACTTGCCCCAGGCCAACGGAGACTCAGAGAGATTAATGACATCAGTCAACAAGGTAGAGCAGAAATGCAAAGACAAGAACAGGCCCTGGCTCCCAGAGCTCTACCATTTTCTCTGATCATACAGGCAAACACCACACTCATCAACCTTGGTCAGCCTGGCAACACTCATTTTTGGGGTCCCCATCCAGGCAGGACTCCCCCTTCAGCACACCAGAGCCCACCACAGGTGGATGGAGAGCAAGTCAAGCAACGTCGAAAGGAACGCAACCAAAGTGAGAGTAGAGGAAGGCGAGCAACACCCAGCCAGCTATGGGTGGGACACAGAGCACTATTCAAGAACCATGCTCCTCCCAGGAAAATGTCTCTCCTCTATGAATCGCAACCGTGGATCATCACCCACAAGAACCATGGCATGGGGATGGCATCCTGAGGCCTGGAGACTGCGACATGGAATGCTTCACATCTCAGATGGATACCAGCAACCACCTGGCAAGAAGCCTCAGAGAACCCATCAATGCCGAATGCACGCGCCCTACCAGATCGAGAGCCCCAATCAGATGCTGTGGCAGGGTCGCCTGGTCCGACACAGCAAACACCTACCGAAACAAGAGACGAGCCGTCAGCTCCCAAGACCGAAGAGACTCCAAGGAGGGAAGCCAGCTGCCGCTACACACTCTGGCAGCGACCAGCACCATCCACACGGCTGCAAGTTTTGTACTGCATGGGCTCTAAAGACGAGCAGGAGAGCCCAGAAGGGGAAAGGTGAAGAGACAGTAAGATAAAGCTGTGTATATTTGTTTTTTGCCAGCAGATGGACTGGAAGACATGGGCCTCATTACGACCCAGGCGGTAAGGGGTTAACGGCAGCGTTAACAGCGCCGCCCCTTACCGCCTGATTACGAGGTCCCCTAGCGCCATGGTGCTTTTAACACCTGCTTTTAGCAGGTGTTAAAATCCATGGCGCTAAGGGACCATGGAGTTAATTACGCCACCGTAATTTACGGTGGCGTAATTAACGCCTTCCCCACTCCCATTATGCCCTATGGGGCAAAAATGGGAATGGGGAAGGGTAAATGGGGATTGGGGACTTACCGCCCCGCCTAGGTCGGAATGGGGCGGTAAGTCCGCCAACCACCATGGCGTAAACGTAGTTTACGCCATGGTGGTAAAGTCACGGCCCAGGCGGTAACTTACCGCCTGGGTCGTAATGAGGCCCAAAGTTGTCCAAGTTGGGTAGGGATGTGATGGTCAGGTGACCCGGCAAGCAGAGAGAGTGTGGCCGTGACGGCCCATGTGACCGAGCCAATAACGAGAAGTGAGAAAGTCTCCCAAGGGTCATTTCCTCCAGCAATTTACACTGAGCGAGTGTCTTGTTATTTGCTCCTCACCGGACCATTACAACTAGCATTTCGTGGTTTTGGCTCGGGCATAGCCCTAGTGACTTATAGGCCAGTCCGACCCTTATCTGGAGTATCAGAGCAGGCAGCGCCTCTCCTCCATGCGTGCTGTGTGTGCTGACCTTGCAGCACTTTTCCATTCAGGCTTGCAAAGCCTTACTCGTAGGTGAAGGACTATTACGATCCAATACTCTCCAAATGTTTACACACTCTCGTGTGTTTTCGTGGAAAGGGGGACCTCCCGTGTCAGGATCAAGTCTCCCTGGAGACTAGTTTGCAGAAGGAGAAGAATATTCAGCTGTTGGCTAGGATTGTTTAAACCCCATATTGCAGAATTCATGACATTATGGACTGCTCGGCACAGAGTACTCGGCAATGCCACATTTACCTTTTGTTTTCGGGTTAAAAAAGGGAGATACATGCCAACGTCTGGGAGCACGCAAGATTTTGAGACAGTAACAAAGGGAATGTTCTTGTCCATTGACTTGCATGTGAAGAAATGATATGCCAGGTGGGACTTGCATAGTACTTTCTGCTACAAAACTGTGAGGGCCCACCTTCTATATAGGGCCAGCTGGCGTCTGTGCTGCTGAGGCAGGCCTTTACACCTGTGTGCCCTATGAACAGAAATGACTGTCCTGCAGCAGCACTGTGTTGGTAACTGGCAAGCAGCCCTGTCTGCAGCATCCGCTAGCCAGAGAAAATGTCACTGCTTCTTTAAATAGCAGTGGAGGAATTTCATTGGCAAGTAGTCCCATCTGTGCAGTCAAAGCGTGACCCCCTTAAGTGCTAAGGGCGTGTATGTTCATCCTGTATTCCCATAGGAAATTATTGTTGGCCCCACCCACTCCCGCATTTCCTCTATCATGGTTGAGCAGTGCAGCTGTTCAGTAAAGACATGCAGGACTGTGTGTAAGTAAGGTATTTTTATAGCACACACCTGGCTAGGAAGCAACAGAGCCGTTTACAATGCTGCAGTAAAACACAATGGTGTTCAAGTGTTCAGTGCGGAGTTGTGCTCCAGGTGGATGGGAACATGGATGCCCGACCTGTGTCAAATGGTACAAGAGCTCGAAGAGGAATTCCTTAAATAGCGTGGTCTTCAGTCCTGGACTTCAGGAGCAATGATGCTGTGTGAACGTGGGCTGGAAGGGTGCTCCACAGTGCTTGTGCGTAACAGCAGAATGCCTGTCACCTGTTAGTTTTTCTTTTTTAAATATATATTTTTTCCACTCTCGTGATGTTACATCTTATAGAATTGCACGGGCCTCCCGTGAGGACCAGTCGGCCAAGTAGGACGTCGCTTCGGTTGCCACACCCATGTATGTCATACAGGCCGTGTAAAAGATTATCCAGGCTGTTATTGGTATCCGGTGCCGCTGCCCAGGAGGAGGGATGTGTGACTGTATTTATTTATGCTGGTGATTATTCTGGCTCTCGTATGATGTACTGCCATTCGTGGAGCATTAACTCTGGCGGGGATACCAGATAGTGAATTTCCTCCATCCAACCAGGTTTCTACAGTGGTTCTGAAATCAGCTGGTGGCAAGAAAGGTTTGACTTTGTACAGTAATATCGCTTTCACCCTGCGGCGGGGGGCGCACATGGCCGGTAGTGAAGCGAGGGCTTGGGGCCATTATCAGCCATGTCTGCCCCCCGCCGCAGGGGTGAAAGTCATTCACACCCAGGGGTTTATCCGGGTGGCATATGGTTTATTTTTCTTTCCTCTGGAGGTTGGCTGCACAAGCAACGCCAATCTCCAGAGGAAAAAAAAGAAAAAAAGGTGGCCAAGTCCCCTTTCCATTTCTATGGCAGCAGCCGGGAGCGGGAGGAGCGCCGGGACCGGAGCACAATGCTCCTGTCCAGCAGGTAAGTGGGGAGAGAGGAGGGGGTCGAGAAGAGGTTTGTTTTGTTTTGGGAGGAGGTGAAGCAACAGGGAGTTGCTCCTTGTTGCCTCCCCAAATAAAAAAGATGGCATCACCCAGGAAGGACTTAGGTGGCTGGAAATTGCGGGCGGAGAATGTGTATTCTCGCCCGATGTTCCAGCCACCTCATTGGCTAATCGCACTTCCCTGAGTGTGAATGTTCCTTCTTTTCAAACCTGGGTCTTTTGGCCTAGTGATGGTGGAAAGAGAGGTTGCAGTCGATAGTGGAGTCTAGCGATTTGGTCTAGCTTTGGTGTGAAGTCTTCAAGGTTCATGTTTGCCTGTCATGGTTGGGGCGAATGCTTGACTGGTTGGAAGTCTGAGGAGCACGAAGGAGATGTAAAAGCAACATGGTAATCCAAGGCTGGTGGGATCAGGTAAGAGTTGACACACAGTGCACTGTGTGTCAACTACTACTTGGATCCCATCCACCTGTTGTACATCATACGGCCCTCCTCCACATGCATTCTATTAACGGCACATGAGCCCTATTCCGTCTAACCTTAACTTTATTCCTCCACTTTACAACTGCCTTTTCCCCTCTCTCGCCCATCCCCTTTCTCTTTCTTCCCTCTCCCTCCCACTGTTCCCTGTCTTCCTCTCCTTAAAGGGGCTCTGTCCTTAATTCACTTGCAACACCCCCTCCCCCACTTAGCCTGAGACTTCCCGGGCTACATTTGCTCAATAAGCCATTGGGGTCTCTTTGTGATTGATGGCGCCTGCTCAGTTGCTTGCGGATCTCCCCCGCATTTTCTCAATGCAGAGTTTCATATATCTCTTCACTTTCTGTTTCCTCTATCTCGATTGATGTTTCTTTCGTTGGTTCATATTCCTCAAAGTATACCTCGTGAAAGAGGGAGGCCTGTGGCGTCATTTCACTGTGGTCCTTTGTCATGGTTGTCGCTGGTTCTTTGTCCCTTGTTGCTAGGGTGGGATCTTTACGGTGTGTCCTTTCTTTGGCTTTCCTTGCTTCTCCCATACCTTGTTCAGGCATGTGGTCCTTCATCTGGGTTACTTTGAATGATCTATAGTGGATGTTGGTGAGGGTGCGCTGTAGTGTTGTCTGATGGCTGAGACGGCTGTGCCCTATGGCGGGGCTCAGTATCATGCGGATGGTGGCAGGTGCTCTGCGGTCTCCCTGGGTTGGGTCGCATCGTGACTGTCCTTTTGGCTGTGCCGGCTGTGCTGTTCCACACTGGACTACGTGGCTTGGGGTTTGTCCAGGGGGTGCGCTTCCACTCTTGTCTGGTAACGTTGCCTTGTACCGATGTTTACTGTAGCCTCCACATCCCCCCTGTACGACATCTTGAAGGGTCCTGGGTGGTTGTGTGGGTCACGATCGTCTCGCAGGACGGGTGAGGTTTGTGTGCCGTGTGCCGGTCCGTATCTCATTGGGTGACTTAATTCTGGGTAGAGGGGGTGTTCACACCCGTATAGTCTGGGTGGGTTGGTTCCCATGTCCTCGATTTCCTTCCTGACGTCTAGCCGTGTTGTTGATGGACTTGGGTGTTTTATGTGGGGCTGTGGTGACCGGATCTTCCAGTGCATTGGCCGGTCGTGGGGGCCTCCTTATTGTCCAGGTTGTCTGGTCATGCTTGGTGGTGGCATAGATTGGCATGCAGAGTTTGTGGGCAGTCCCGCTCTGCACGCTGCCTGAAGGTGGCCTTCTTGGCCACAGCACCGGCATCTCCGTCCGATGGTTGGACATGGTTGTCTGTGTGGGATCTCCCATCCACACCTGTGGCATTGCGTGTTGCTCAGGCTTTGTTGCCAGTGGGTTCTAAGTCTTCGCCTCCCCCAGGGCCCTGTGGGCCTAGAGTATTCTCGCTGCCCTACCGTGAGGGCTGCAATGGAGTCACATTCGTTTTTGCTTTCAACAGCGGCTGCCTGTGCGTCAACCCACTCGTACGTTTTTGCCAGTGTAAGTATTTTCGCTAGGGGCATGGGCTTTTTGAGAAGGTGTTTTCTGAGCGTTGACGAGGTGCACCCTTCTATGATCCTCAGCCGTATAGCTCATCATTGAAGTTGACGAAGTCGCAGTGCAGTATTTTCTGTTGGAGATGGATGACAAACTCTCCGATGGACTCATGCGGAAGCTGCACGTGTTGATTGAATGCAAAGCGTTCATAGTCTTTGTTGGAGCCTACTATCAGCCTGTCGTTGACTGCAGCGAGAAGGCGTTGGTACGTGGTCCTGTCTTGTGCTGGAATCGTCTTGATAATGCCTTTTGTTTCTTTTCCTGCCAAGTTGATGAAGATGCTCATTTTGTTGGGCAAGTATTGTCCCCCAATTGCTCCTTGGAAGTCCTCGAACTCCTCGACCCAGTCTTCCCATCTTTGTCCTTGGTTGTGATGCGGGTCCAATACGAATGGGTCAGGCTGATGCATAAGGGAGGCGTGTGGTGCGGGCCCTATATTGGCCAGGGCAGGTGTTCCTGCGTCTGCAGCCACCTGCGCTTGGTCGCCCATGATGGTGGGGTGTTGTGGCAGGGGTCCTTGCGATAGCATTGTCAGTCGTCCCTTCCTGCTGGCCTCCAATGGCGTTGTCTTGGGTATCCCTGTGATATCTTGTAGAGTTGGTGGTAGCTTGGCAGGTTGCGGTGTAAGTCGGAGCAATCTTGCTGCCCTCAATGGCTGGTGGCCGTAGTTTGGGAAGGTGCAAACGGTGGTGGCACTTGGAATACCTTCGGCGCCATGCAGGCATTTGTGCTTGCTTGGTGGTTTGGGGTTGCGCCGCCGCACTTGCAAATTTCCTGGGCGCTTGGGCTGATATGGCCTTTGTGCTGGCTGGCGTTGGTGGGCTGGGTGCCTCGCACGTGCCTTTGTCCTTGCTTTGGGAGGTGGCTTATCGTCTGCCTGGTGCCTCAACGTGGGCCTTGTAGGCTGCTGTCTCAGTGTCCCGTGGTATGGGCCTGGCTCTGTGGGTGGCGCCCGTATCAGGGACGTGTGTCACTTACTGTTGTGTGTCCGGGCCCCTGGGTGTGGACACGTTGTTGCTCCCTCTGTGGAAGGGCGTGGGAGCAGCCTTTTTGTGCTCGAGTGATCTGCTTTGTGGTCTGTTAGAGGGCCTCTTTTGCTGTCAGTCCTCGCAGCAGCGCCTTCCTGGGTGGCGTCCACATTGTGCTGCAGGCTGCTTTATGGAGCAGCTCCGGTACGCTGGTCCCGCGACGTACTGCTGGGCTCTGCCAATCTTGCGGGTGCAACTGTCCCGCCTGGACGCTGCTGGGCTCACCCGGCGTAGGCTCGGCGGCCCCTGTACCTGCGCGCTGCAGGGCTCACTGCTCCCTCCTCATCCACGCTGCTGGGCTCTTCTCGGGCTTCTTGGTGTTGCGGCACAGGCTGTTGGGCACCTCCCTCTTTCCACTGCTCCCTCCATCACAGCGTGACCTTCCCGGCGCCGCACTGCTGGGCTCCTCACCTCCCGGCTCCTCAGCTGTGTTCTACGCTTGGTGTGTCCCGCTGGGCTCCGTGTGGCAGGGCTCACCTTGTCGTTGCTTGGCACGGCATCACTTATTCACTGCTGGTTGGGCAGACTTCCTCCGGGTCCTCACTGCTCGGCATAACGTCCCTCCATTACTGCCTGTCGTGTAGACCTCCTCGCTGCCGCTCCACTGCTGGGCACCCTAGTGACTCTTGTTCCATGCTGCGCAGGCTGGGCCCAGCAGCTGTTGCCCGTCCGCTTCCTTGGCCTTGTTCCTTGATGCACCTCTTACGCGACGCGCCTCCTTTGGCTTCCCTTCACTGCTGCGTTCTTGCCGCACTTCAGCTGCTGTGCTCCTCATTACGGGGTACTGTCTTCGTGGCACTGCTGGCGTTCGTTTCGCCTTTTCGCCAGTTTTTGTCCACTATACGGCCCTCCTCCACATGCATTCCATTAACGGCACAGGAGCCCTATTCCATCCACCCTTCACTTTATTCCTCCACTTTACAACTGCTTTTTCCCCTCTCTCACCCTTCCCCTTCCTGTTTCTTCCCACTCCCTCCCACTGTTCTGTGTCTTCCTCTCCTTAAACGGGCTCTGCCCTTTATTCACTCGCAACACCACCGCCCTTATCCCAACGAGTACACAAATATGTATATATATATATATATATATTTACAAATAATCCCCAGTCCGAGATAAGCCCTGAGCTTTCCACACATGACTATAGCATAAGCAGAGTGTTTTTGGTCTTCCCTTCAAATGTCGGGGCTAACTTCAGAGACCCTGGTGGAAGGGGCAAACGTACTTGTGAGAGGGCATCTCATTTCTTTACGCATTTTTAAGAGACTTCGGGTGAAGCTTTAATGTTACAAGCAGTTAACGCTCCCCTTCATGTCTGAAACCAGACACTTATGGACTGCTGTGAGAATGCCTGTTCCCTCCTATCGTTCCAATCACTTCCTGACATGCAAATTCTAACATTACATCACCATTTCAATTGCCTAGAAATATATGCATACAAACGCAGTTACTAAAAATGAAATGCGTTGCATTCGTAATTGCCTGGCCCTTCTTAAAAGTGGAACCGGAAGCACCGTTTATCGTCGTGTCCGACAGCCGGCCGTGTAGGTGAGCCAGCTCAGGTCAACATAAGCCATCATTTTCAGGAGTTGATGGTGGGGGCGGGTCTAAGGCAGTGGTCGAAGTGTACGAAAAGAAGTAGTGGAACTATGTTCCCTGCTGCCCTGCCCCTGCTCCCCACAAACCCCATTGCCACAACCCCTCCCACACACAATACACCCCCCAAACACTTGCACCTGCTGTTTAAGGGAACTTTCAGTGCAGTGTGCACTGAAAGTGAAGGTTTTCAACTTCTTCCTACACTTTTATTTTACAACAAAACCATTCCGGAACGGTTTCTTTTTAAAATAAAAGTATAGGAGTTGTACACAGTAATTTAAAAAAGTATAGGAGCACGCTCCGACCGCTGGTCTAAAACCCAATTTGTCCAATGGTAGTTGCGCCACTAAGTGAATTTAAACCCTGAAGGACTCATTCCGCTAGCCCTTCCGTAGCACACCCCCATGCGTTTCATCAATATTTCTTGAGCGTTCTCATCTGTCCCAGTCCCCTGACTGCTATTAGTTCCTCTTCACCATTCCTCTAAGAACAGGATAGACTGTGCAGTTTGCTTGACAGGTTACATAGTTCTCATAAATAACCAACACAGAAACCAATTGTACTGGTTCCACTTAACTGAACTGAGAAATCGCACAATTGTGGCTACTCAATAGGGCGTATGGAGGCAAATCTGCCATTTCGACGTTCTGCCATGATTGGAAAGCATTGCCGGCCTTATTTAGCTGCGTCATCCTGTGTTTTTTTTTTCTCTCTGTCTTTGCGACTAGCCTCAGTAAATGCATTTTTTTCATCCCTGCTTCTACGTCTTTGAATACTCAAGAAGAAGTAAGTTCTCTGGTTGAAGGCTGTCGAGAAACACGTTCCCTTGAAGTGCATATTATCTGAATATGTGAATTACATACATTTCAGGGCTGTTCTCTCCTAAGTAATGAAAGGGACAAAGTTCACAATTCAAAATACAATAAATACATTCCTGAAAGTAGCGTTCTGGGGCAAGGCAGAGAAGACACACCCGTTATATTCAGCATAGAAACTAGCTTGTATTAATGTAACTCACACTTCCATGAAGGGGCTAATGAGTCTCGTCTTCTGTGCAAAGCATGGGGTAGCCGCATACCCGCTCCTTCCTTTCTGCACAATGTTTTGCACAGATTTGTATTCGGTTCAAAAACAGGGATGTCAATTTTGATCAGAAATTACTTACAATAACACATGTACACATGGCAGAGGCGCAAGGTGCCTGTGCAGTAGCACAAAGATGACAACAAGCGGTGAACCAGTTTATGAGGGTGTAACAAGTGGGAAATATACCAAGGTAAAATCAAACAAAACACAAAATCCGTGGCCATGTAGTTATGGTTAAGTTGGTGTTTCCATAGGAAGAGCAGTTTTTGGGCGGCTTATAACTTCGCTCTCCCTGGACGAATCCTCACCAAACTTTGCAAAAAAAGTATTTGGATCACTCTGAATTTATTTGCAAAGTTTGGTGAGGATTCGTCCAGAGTGGGCAAAGTTATAGGGGAGGTCCCAAAACTTTTTACACCAAATTTACGGCAGGAGCGGCGGCTTGGTCCCGAAAGCATGCTTTGCTTTATTTGGTGTAAATCCGTCCAGTAGTTTTAAAACAAATGACAAAAATGTAAGTGAAAAAAATTAGTGATATCTGTGTTCGCTTCGCGGACACACTTCCCTGTTCGCTCCGCGGACAAGACGGTGATTGGGCAAGCAGCTTGCGTGATGTCCGCGGACATCTGACGTGCTCTCTCATTGGATGCAGTGAAAGCGTGCAGTGCGTCTGGCTTCAGATACGCCCGCCATCTTTGTTCCTCGCCACCTGCACAGTAAGTCTTGTGTCTGTTCCTCCCACCCCTGCTCATGCCCCGTGTGTCCTTCTTGTCCCGCCCACCCCCACTCATGCTCCGTGTCTCCCCTGTTCCTCCAGCCCCCCGCTCACGCCATCGGCACACGGTGGCCAGCGGAGGGCCGAGGAGCGGGATCTGCCACCTGCACACGAACACTGTGTGTCTCTCTCCCTCCCCCCACCCCCGCTCATGCCCCGTGTGTCTCTCTCCCTCCCCCCACCCCCCTCTCATGCCCCGTGTGTCTCTCTCCCCTTCCCCCACCCCCCCGATTATGCCCCGTGTGTCTCTCTCCCACCCCCCCACCCCCGCTCATGCCCCGTGTGCTCTCTCCCTCCCCCCACCCCCGCTCATGCCCCGTGTGTCTCTCTCCCTCCCCCCACCCCCCGCTCATGCCCCGTGTGTCTCTCTCCCCTTCCCCCACCCCCCCGCTCATGCCCGGTGTGTCTCTCTCCCTCCCCCCCACCCCCGCTCATGCCCCGTGTGTCTCTCTCCCTCCTCCCCACCCCCGCTCATGCCCTGTGTGCCTCTCTCCCCCCCCACCCCCGCTCATGCCCCGTGTGTCTCTCTCCCCTTCCCCCCACCCCCCTGCTCATGCCCGGTGTGTCTCTCTCCCTCCCCCCCACCCCCGCTCATGCCCCGTGTGTCTCTCTCCCTCCCCCCCACCCCCGCTCATGCCCTGTGTGCCTCTCTCCCTCCCCCCCACCCCCGCTCATGCCCTGTGTGTCTCTCTCCCCTTCCCCCCACCCCCCGCTCATGCCCCGTGTGTCTCTCTCCCTCCCTCCCCCCCACCCCACTCATGCCCCGTGTGTCTCTCCCCCTCCCGCCCACCCACCACTCATGCCCCGTGTGTCTCACTCCCCTTCCCCCCACCCCCCGCTCATGCCCCATGTGTCTATCTCCCTTCCCCCCACCCCCCGCTCATGCCTCGTGTGTCTCTCTCTCTCTCCCCCATCCCGCTCATGCCCCATGTGTCTCTCCCCCTCTTGCCCACCCCCGCTCTTGCCCCGTGTGTCTTTCCCCCTCCCGCCCACCCCTGCTCATGCCCCGTGTGTCTCTCCCCCTCCCGCCCACCCCCCGCTCATGCCCCGTGTGTCTCTTCCCTTCCCCCCACCCCCGCTCATGCCCCGTGTGTCTCTCTCCCTCCTCCCCACCCCCGCTCATGCCCCGTGTCTCTCTCCCTTCCCCCCGCTCATGCCCCGTGTGTCTCTCCCCCTCACCCCCGCTCCTGCCCCATTTCTCTCCCCCTCCCGGCCACCCCCCGCTCATGCCCCGTGTGTCTCTCCCCCTCCCGCCCACCCCCCGCTCATGCCCCGTGTGTCTCTCCCCCTCCCGCCCACCCCCCGCTCATGCCCCGTGTGTCTCTCCCCCTCCCGCCCACCTCCCCGCCCATGCCCCGTGTGTCTCTCTCCCTCCCCCCCACCCCCCGCTCATGCCCCGTGTGTCTCTCTCCCTCCCCCCAACCTCCACTCATGCCCCGTGTGTCTCTCTCCCCTTCCCCCCACCCCCGCTCATGCCCCGTGTGTCTCTCTCCCTCCCCCCACCCCCGCTCATGCCCCGTGTGTCTCTCCCCCTCCCGCCCACCCCCCGCTCATGCCCAGTGGGTCTCTCCCCCTCCCGCCCACCCCCGCTCATGCCCCGTGTGTCTCTCTCCCTCCTGCCCACCCCCGCTCATGCCCCGTGTGTCTCTCTCCCTCCCGCCCACCTCCGCTCATGCCCCGTGTGTCTCTCTCCCTCCCGCCCACCCCCCGCTCATGCCCCGTGTGTCTCTCTCCCTCCCCCCACCCCGCTCATGCCCCATGTGTCTCTCTCCCCTTCCCCCCACCCCCCGGTCATGCCCTGTGTCTGTCTTCTGTTCCCCCCGCTCATGCCCCGTATCTGTCTCCTGTTCTCCCCATCCCCCCCTCATGCCCCGTATCTGTCTCCTGTTCCCCTCATGTGCCGTGTCTGTCTCCTGTTGCCCCCCATGCCCTCTGCTTATGCCCCGTGTCTGTCTCCTATTCTCCCCACCCCCCGCTCATGCCCCGTGTCTGTCTCCTGTTCCCCCCACCCGCTCATGCCCCGTGTCTGTCTCCTGTTCCCCCCACCCGCTCATGCCCCGTGTCTCTCTCTTGTTGACCCCCACCCCCCCGCTCATGCCCGTGTCTGTCTACTGTTCTCCCCCCCCCCTGCTCATGCCCCGTGTCTGTCTCCTGTTCCTCCCACCCCCCGCTCATGCCCTGTGTCTGTCTCCTGTTCCTTCCACCCCCGTGTCTGTCTCCTGTTGCCCCCCCACACCTCCTGCTCATGCCCCATGTCTGTTCTCCCCACCCCCCGCTCATGCCCCGTGTCTGTTGTTCCCCCCACCCCCCCGCTCATGCCCCGTGTCTGTCTCCTGTTCCCCCTACCCCTCGCTCATGCCCCGTGTCTGTATCCTGTTCCCCCCACCCCCCGCTCATGCCCTGTGTCTCTCTTGTTGCCCCCCACCCCCCGCTCATGCCCCGTGTCTGTCTCCTGTTGCCCCCACCCATGCCCCGTGTCTGTCTCCTGTTCTCCCCAACCCCCGCTCATGCTCCGTGTCTGTCTCCTGTTGCCCCCCACCCCCCGCTCATGCTCCGTGTCTATCTCCTGTTACCCCCCACCCCCCGCTCATGCCCCGTGTCTGTCTCCTGTTGCCCCCCACCCCCCACTCATGCCCCGTGTCTGTCTCCTGTTGCCCCGCACCCCCGCTCATGCCCCGTGTCTGTCTCTGTTGTTCGCCCCACCCCCCCACGCTCATGCTCTGTGTCTGTCTCCTGTTCCCCCACCCCCGCTCATGCCCCGTGTCTCTCTCCTGTTACCCCACCCCCCGCTCATGCCCCGTGTCTGTCTCCTGTTCCCCTCATGTGCCGTGTCTGTCTCCTGTTCCCCTCATGTGCTGTGTCTGTCTCCTGTTGCCCCCCATGCCCTCCGCTCATGCCCCGTGTCTGTCTCCTGTTCTCCCCACCCCCCGCTCATGCCCCGTGTCTGTGTCCTGTTCCCCCCACCCCCCGCTCATGCCCCGTGTCTATCTCCTGTTGCCCCCCACCCCCCTGCTCATGCCCCGCGTCTGTCTCCTGTTCCCCCCACCCGCTCATGCCCCGTGTCTGTCTCCTGTTCCCCCCACCCGCTCATGCCCCCGTGTCTCTCTCTTGTTGACCCCCACCCCCCCGCTCATGCCCGTGTCTGTCTTCTGTTCTCCCTCCCCACCCCCCGCTCATGCCCCGTTTCTGTCTCCTGTTCCTCCCACCCCCCGCTCATGCCCCGTGTCTGTCTCCTGTTCCTCCCACCCCCCGTGTCTGTCTCCTGTTGCCCCCCCACACCCCTGCTCATTTATTTATTTATTTACATTTATATAGCGCACAAACAGCCCAGGGGCATTGAGGCGCTGTTACTTGCAATGACTTAGTTACATGGTACAGGTAAGATAGCGGTAGTTGACACATTGTAAATGTTGCAGGATGACATACTGTTGTTACAGATATTGCTTTTGATCATATGATACAATATACATGGGGTAATCGTGCTAGTATGTCTAGCCTTATGTGAACAGGGTAGTCTTCAGCGTTTTGCGGAAGGTGGTGAGGGAGGCCTTTCCACAGATAGTGTGTGGTAGGGCATTCCAGTGTGAGGGCGCAAGGTAAGGGAAGCTGGATCCGCCCGCTTTTACTTTTTTTACTAGAGGCACTGAGAGCATGTTGGTGTAGGGTGATCTGGTTGGCCTGGTGGTGGAGACAGGGTGTATCCTTTGTGAGAGGTATGCAGGCGCAGTGAGGTGGATGCACTTGTGGGTCAATGTCAGGGCTTTGAATAATATCCTTTCTTTTATTGGGAGCCAGTGGGCTAGTTTTCTGGCCTCAGAGATGTGTTCTCTTTTTGCAATACCTTGGGCTGCCCGGAGCGCGTTGTTCTGTATTACTTGTAGTCTCTCTAGGTTTTTTTTAGAGGTTCCTAGAAAGAGTACGTTACAGTAGTCTAGCCTAGAGCTGGTGATGGCTCTGGCTATGTTAGTGCAGTTCTCTTTGGAGAGAAATGGTCTGACTGCATTGATAAGTTTGGCATGATATGCCGCTGCAGAGGCAATTGCATTGATTTGTCTGTCCATGGATAGGCTAGAATCCAGATAAACTCCCAGGGTTTTGACAGAGTCGGAGACTGGAATTTTAATGGAATCAATGGTGAAGTGACTGAAATGGGCATCTAGATTCTTTAGGGTGTCGGGAGAGCCTACCAGGAGGAGTTCCGTCTTGTCAGAGTTGAGGCATAGACCGTTGTCTGCCATCCAGGCTTGGATGGTATTGTAAAGGTTGTTGAGGGCCAGGGAGTCAGTGTTGTAGTTACCTGTGAGAGTGATGAGGATTTGTGTGTCGTCGGCGTAGTTGGTGTATGAGATGCCCATGGCGTCGAGGATGAGGACGAGGGGGCGTGTAAAAATGTTGTATAGCGTGGGGGAGAGGCAGGAGCCTTGGGGCACCCCACAGAGTATAATGGTTGGTGATGCGGCGGCTAAGTCAGAGAATACTTGCATGGTTCTGTCTTTTAAGAAGGAGGTGATCCACGCTGTGGCTACAGGGGAAAATTTGGCCGTGGTGGAGAGGTGGTGGCATAGGACGCCATGATCCACAAGGTCGAAGGCCGCTGAGAGGTCTAGGAGTAGGAGAAGTGCAGGTTTGCCTAAGTCTCTCACATCGTCCATCTGGTTTTTCAAGTCAAGTAGAGCTGTTTCTGTTCCCTGTCTGGGGCGGAAGTCAGATTGGCGGAGACCAAGGAGTTTGTTCTCTTCAATGAAGTGTTGAACCTGCAGGTAGGCTGCTTTGTCCAGTATTTTGAGGAGGAAAGGGACAGTGGTGATGGGTCTGTAGTTATTGGGGGAGGTGGGATCGAGCGTTGGCTTCTTTAGAAGAGGGCGGACCCAGGCTTCCATGAGGGAGGCAGGGACTATCCCTTTGGTAAAGGAGGCATTTACAAAGGCTGTTAGGAAGGGAGCTAGCGGTTCTGCGCAGTCTTTGATAATGGAGGCTGGGCAAGCATCACCTTTGCAGTTAGAGGGTTTAATGTTCCTCATTATGTTGATGACATCTTTTTCCTGAATGGGTTTGAAGGAGAAGGGTAAGGGGGGATCAGGGGCAGGCGGTGGGACTGGGATGTGCTTGTTCGGTAGGGCTTGTTTAGTGGCTAGTATTTTGTTTTTGAGGAGGCTAATTTTGGATTGCATGGCCTTCTGTATTTCGTCACACCAGTCTCCTGTTCCCCCATCCCCCGCTCATGCCCCGTGTCTGTCTCCTGTTCTCCCCACCCCCCCGCTCATGCCCCGTGTCTGTCTCCTGTTCTCCCCACCCCCCGCTCATGCCCCGTGTCTGTCTCCTGTTGGCCCCACCCCCCGCTCATGCCCCGTGTCTGTCTCCTGTTGCCCCCCACCCCCCACTCATGCCCCATGTTTCCCTCGTGTTACCCCCCACGCCCCTGCTCATGCCCCGTGTCTCCCTCACGTTCCCCCCACCCCCCGCTCATGCCCCTTGTCTCTCTCCTTTCCCCCCACCCCCGCTCATGTCCCGTGTGTGCCCTTTTCCCCCCCGCTCATGCCCCGTGTCTCCCTCGTGTTCCTCCCCACATGCTGTTCATACCCCGTGTCTCTCTCGTGTTCCCCCCACCACCGCTCATGCCACGTGTTTCCTTCCTTTTCCCCCCACCCCCTGCTCATGCCCCGTTTGCACCCTGTTCCCTCTCACCCCCCCGCTCATGCCCATGTGTCTCCCCTGTTCTCCCCCACCCCCCACTCATGCCCTGTTGTGTTCTATATACACCCCGCCTTCCCTTTCCATGGTGGCCATCTTGGTAAACGATTTTCCTTCCTACACCGGGACGTCACAGGCGTCCCGGTGTAGGAAGGAAAATATTTTTGTTTTTTTTTACCACCCGGCGTTCCCACTTTGAGGACATAAGATGTTAGTGGTCTTCATCTATTGAAAAGGATGTTATGGTTAAGTTGCACTAATAAAAACCTATGAAATTCAATGAAAAAACTTTGTTAAAGGGACGTTATGGTTAAGTTGCGCTACTAAAAACCTATGAAATTCAGTGAAAAAACGTTGTTAAAGGGACGTTATGGTTCCAAGTAAAACCGAAAAACCCTTGAAATTCGCCAGTTATGGTAAGCTAAGCAACCATAACTCGCGCCACCACCGTGCACTGCTAAGACTAACACCCAGGACATCAAAGATGACATCACAAATGTTATTGATGACATCACATGTCTGGCTCACTCTTTCTTCTTTTGCTGACATATCTAGGCCACATGGTTTTCTTCAGTAACAGTCAGAAACTAAAAATATTATTTTATTTGTAGACGTATCCTTCAAGTAGGTTCTTACAGTAATTCCCTTAGAGTCCAGTCACATCATATGAAACATATACATAGGGGAAGACACAAGCTTGAAAGACAGCAATCCGTTTTGTGCATAAAGATAATCACTAGACTAATGAACACTTTCTGATAGTTCTGTTGTTTTTTTTTATGGCTGTACTTTCCCTGTATATGGTCATATTTGTATACATTGTACTCACACTACTTTCCTTGGGGTCCAATCACATTAAGTGATACATATACCTAGGGTAAATAGCAGCTTTGAAACAGAGCAATCATTTATTTGCATGAAAATAATCAGTTAAATTATGAATTGTTTCTGCTACTACTTGTATTTTTTTGCTAACTTCACTTTCCTTGTATATACCCATATTGGTATGTGTACTTGTGTCTTTGTGTTTTGTCTATAGTAATGCAATTATGTAATACATGTGTTTTATTAGCTACTTATTACATATTTCACAGTACACAAAAATCTATTAAGAAAACAATTATCATTTCATTATTCAACATGTTAACATTACAAATATTATACCTTCATCTTGTACACTGCACACAATGTTATGTTTCTGTATGAGTAGCTTAGTATATTAGATAGAACCCCATAATAGAATGCTATTTATATCAATGCATCGTTCAATGCACCAATTAGGGTATGATATTTATTGCAATGATCCTTGACACTTGTTTCGCAACATTATAATAAGAATCCCTTGTACACATATTTCATGAAAAGTACATACACATGTGATGTCATCAGTGATGTCATCAATGACATTTGTGATGTCATCTTTGATGTCCTGGGTGTTAGTCTTAGCAGTGCCCGGTGGTGGCGCGAGTTATGGTTGCTTAGCTTACCATAACTGGTGAATTTCAAGGGTTTTTCGGTTTTACTTGGAACCATAACGTCCCTTTGACAAAGTTTTTTCACTGAATATATATATATGTATATATATTACACGGCCACGGTAGTGTAGGTATGGTTAAGTTGCTGTTTCCATAGGAAGAGCACTTTTTGGGCAGCTTATAACTGTGCTCCCCCTGGATGAATCCTCACCAAACTTTGCAAAAAAAGTATAAGGGCCACTCTGAATTTGCAAAGTTTGGAGATGTTTGGTCCATGGTGGCAAAAGTTATAGGGGGGGGGGTCCCAAAATGTCTTTTTTCCCATAGACTGAATGAGGGAAAAAATTTGCGCACGGCTACAGTTCAAACCGCTGGACGGATTTTCACGAAATCTGCGGCAGTAACAGGGGCTTGGTCCAGAAAGCGTGCTTTTGTAAATTTGGTGACCTTCCGTGCAGTACTTTTCTTTAAAATTATCAAAAAGTAGTTCTGAAAAAATCAGTGATATCTGTGTCTCTTTGCGGTCACACTTCCCTGTTCGGTCCACGGACAAGATACCGATTGGCTAAGGTGCTGGCGTCATGACCACGGACACGCAACGTCTCTGCCCATTGGCTGCTGCGAGACATGTTCTGCGTCAGATTGTTTGGATGCGCCAGACATCTTGGATCTGCCGAAAAGCGGAGCAACAACCAGCATACATATGCTCTATTTATAAAACTCTTTTGCTGTGTCACAGACCGTTGGGAAAGGTTCAGACAGCAAGACATGGGTGAACAATGCATTTGTTCTGGAGGTCGGTCTTCATGATGTACTTTCCATGGACAGCTTGTACGCACAGAAAATGAGGGGTGTAATAATGATAGCACTTCAGTCCATGCAGTGGACAGGAAACTTCTAACTGTTGAAAGCACACACGTAGTGGTAGCCAACATTAAAATTGACAACATGCCGTGATTGCATTACTTTTCCCGATGGCTATTTTTATATTCATTAGTACGCCGCCATGGGTGTCACATGCTACAGTGGTTGTGGCCAGGGCCTAGAGTCTTGGAAGCATGGCCGTCGGCCGAAGGCCGAAGGCCTTACTTCCAAGACTGTAGGCCCTGGCCACAACCACCGCAGCATGTCACACCCATGGATACACCCGTAGTATTGCGTTTTGGTTGGCAAGTTGTGGGGAGTGCGTGCACCCAAGGCCAAAGTTATAAGTACTAGACGTGGAAGTCACTGCACTCCCATCCCATGTAAAATCTATGGACATACAGCTAGGAGTGAAGCCTCTGGCCAGAGCACTGAAGGATACCACACCTATATAAAAAAACCCACTTCGACACATCACTGAGGTGGTTGTGGGGAGACCCTGTAGTCCTATGCCTTCTTCACAATGTATTTTCTATGGCCTCCTTGTACGCATAGAAAATGAGGGGTCCAATAAAGGCAGTATTTCAGTCCGTGCAGTGCACAGGGAACTTGTAACAGTTGTAAGGACACGTGTGGTGTTAGGGAACATTGAAATTGATACCATGCCGTAATTGCAATACTTTTTCCTTTGGTTATTGTATTCATCAGTAGGCTGCCATCGGTGGCACATGCTACGGTGGTTGTGGCCAGGGCCTAGAGTCTTGGATGCATGGCTGTCGGCCGAAGGCCTTACTTCCAAAACTCTAGGCCCTGGCCACCAACACTTCAGCATGTTACACCCATGGATACCCCCTTACTAATGTGTATTGATTGCCTGGTTGTGGGGAGTGTGTGTACTCTTGGGTGCAATTCTGAAGGCCATGCCTCAACAACAAAGCTATAACCTCTTCACTTACAAGCCCACATGGGTTTCATGTAGTGCGGTGGATGTGGACAAGATGTGTACTTTTGGGTGCATGGTTGCAGGCTGTATGCCATACACCCAAGCATGCACCCAACAGGAAACTTGTAAGCACTAAAGTTATAAGACACTCACAACCATATATTGAAATGTATGGCCATACACCTAAAATTGTAGGCCCTCTGCACAAACAGTGCAGCATTTCAGAGCTACAGAGACACCCCTAGTATTGAACATCAGTCAGGTGGCTGTGGGGAGAGTCTGCAGTCATGAGTGCATGGCCAGAGGCCATGCATCCAACTGTACAGTTATATGTAGTGTACTTACAAGGCACAATGGGTACGATATGGTGTGGTAGTTCATCACTCTGGTGGCTGTGGGGAGGGGCTGCAATCATGGGTGCATGGCCAAAGGCCATGTCCCCAAAAGTACATTTGTTCGTAGTGTACTTATATGCCACAATGGATGTCATATGGTGTGGTAGTAGTGGCCAGGATGCAGAGTATTTGAACAAAGTAATAAGCACTGCAGTTGTAAGTAACTATGCATTTAAAATACTGTATACCCATACATTCATAATGCTATGGCCTCAAACTCACCTCTGTAGCCTGTGGCTACACACTACTGCACCATATCACAGCTATTGGTACACTTATACTATGCAACATCATTAAGATGGTTGTGGGGAGGGCATAGCGTTTTGGGAGCATGGCCAAAGGCCATGGTCCCAAAACCAAGTTTGTACATAGTAAAATGACAAGGCACAATGGTTCCGATATGCTGTGGTGTTTCTAGCCAGGACCCAGACTCTTGACTGCATACGCAAAGGCCATGCACCCAAGACTGAAGTCATAAGCAGTGTGGAGTTATAAGTGAATATGGCTGTGGTGTAATGCGCTAGTTGTGTGGACGCCCTAGTGTCTTGCCTGCATGGCTGCAGACGATGGTCCAAAAAGTAAATTTATAAGTAGCTAATTTACAAGGACCATGTTTTTGATATGCAGCGATGGTTGTGGCTAGGACCTATACTCCTTGTACCTTGGTCGTAAGGCATAGATGGTAGAGATGGTAGGTAACACACCGAAGATGCAAGGGACAGCCTACAGGCACTGCAGCATATTAGTACCATAGATTAGACGTGTAGATTCGCATGTGTAGAAAATGACTACCAATATACTTACTCCTTACTTTGTTCAGAATCCACATACAATTTGTAAATGGTTATTGTACTTGCCGGAAGTATCCCTTTTTCCATTTCTGTGATAAAAGAAACAGGTATGTTAGTCTTTGCATTTTTTGAAAATGTACTACATTGCTTAATAGACAGTTTACCTTTTTTTTTACCCTCATATTTAGTTTACAAACCAGTGTACTGTGCACTGTGCTCAGTTTCTGTGTATGCTTTTCTAATCCTTGGGTCTGGGGAAACAAAATCCTTGTCGGATTAAAAAAAACCCTTCATTTACTATGGTACTAACTACTTCCTTGTTTGCTTTGAGTGTTTCCTTCATCTTTCTGATCACTGTTATGTTTGTTGCCTTCCTGCCGATTTTTGCCAACAGTTAGATACCTGTAGGCGTATTCTACCTGTGCATTTGTTGCCAACTATCTGTGATATTCATTTGTGTCATTCTTACAACCTCTTGGGTAGTTAGATACCTGTTGGCGTATTCTAACTGTTTGTAGTCTTTCACATAATTTTTTTTAAAAATCTTGAAGTACACATTATTTCGTAAATTTTGGCTTTAAGAACATTAAATACGCATTTGTAAGATTAGCTGGCAATCTCTGCTTTAGAGTAATGGTGCTATCATTACATTCGAACCATCCACAATTCTTTTTAATATATGCAGTGTAGTGACCTGCATTGGTTATAGCTCCTGCATGGTAGATTATACCTACTGTTGTAAAGGTTCTCTTTCCAAGTGACACTTGACCGTGTGTGAATCCAGTCAGTTTGCAGTTGTTTTTGGTGCCATCTGCATTATAACGTAGAAGCATACATATTATGTAGGTACTATGTGATTGTATCAGTAAGGTGGAGCGATTGTCTGAATTGCAAATAGTACATTTTCTGCCATGGTTTGCATTTTGTACAAGTTGCTGAAATGGAATGCTCTCACAATTTGGTATGGAAACATACACAAATCGCTCATTTGGGATTTCTTCCTGTATCACTTTGCTACAGAGAGTGCATGTATGTTTCCACATGTACGAAATCTGGAAGATTTCATTTACAGGTATGCTTTTGTTTCCAATACTAATAGTATGTACATTAGAAATTCTTGTGGATCTTCTTGTGAGTTCATAGTGAATCTCACCATTTCAGCACAGTCGTCCAATTGTTGCCTTACTCCATGAACACTGTATGTGCTGTCAGGATTGCTTGTTGCATTTCTATGCAGCACTAACATTTGCAAACACAATTGGTCTGTACTGTGCAGGTAAATATTGTTAACAATTGGTGGCAATTCAAATAGAATATTCATTGCTACATTTGCATAGCAACTTACCCCACTTTCATTTGCAAATTTGAATGGTCCAGCAAGTTCTGTATCTGAGTGCATTTTTCGGAATTTCTGTTGCTTCTTTGCCGACGTCACTGGTTTACATTCCCTAATGGGTTCTTCTATGTTTGCGGTAATTGATGAAACTTTAGCTTCTTTTCTTTTCTTTCTGGAATTTGCTGTTGGATTTTGTTGCATTTCTGTTTCATTTAGTTTTCTTTTACCATGTTTTACTTTATCTGAAACAGGGTATTGTTTCAGATGGGTGTACAGTGAACGCAATCTATTGTATTCTAGAATGCAAGGAATATCAGCTTCGACTTTATTTACATCAAAGTTCATTAGCAATAGACCGTCAAGTGGACGTAAGCTTAATAATGCTACGTAGCTCATGCCTTCCTTAAAGACTGTGTTTCCCTTATCTATCAATGCTTTGTCTAGGGTAAGACCTTGGGATTTATGAATGGTAACTGCATATGCAAGAGTTAGAGAAAATTGCTCTCTACCTACATACATGTCTTTAAAGAGAAGGAATTGAGCAATTGAGCACCCTATCCTTTTCACTTCTGAAACTTTATCAAAGCGAATATTGACAAACTGAATGTTGCTATCACGTGGGTATGATTGAAAGCCAACAACTGTGCCCAGTGCTCCATTAACTAGCCCTTGCTCTACGTCACGGTTATGTTTAAGCATTACTCTACAATTTAAGGATAATTTCAATATTTTTTCCAACCCAGCTGTGTTGGAGATTGAATTTTCTAAACTATTTAGTCTTATCGTGGCTTGCTCACACATGGGTACTGTCATACCATGTATGTCTAGTTTGTCTGTGGCGCTAATTTCCAGTATTGGTTGCATTTCTTTATTTAACGTTGTTTCATTGAATTTGAAACAGCTTGCAAGAGTTGGCATTAAGGCCATACAATTGACATTTTTGTACGCTATTTGTTCCTTAACATCAGTTGCACATGTATTGTCACCATAAAGTACATGTATGTGCCGGTTTTTCCATACAACTTGTGCTTCTTGCGATAATACACCAATTCTAATACTTTTTAAGATGTTGGCATAAATGAGATCTGCAGATTGCCGCATGTTCTCAGTTAATTCTCTATATTGGAAATGTTGCCAAAGGTTAACATTACCTATACTACCAACAGTTTTCCGGCAGAATTTGTGGCCTAAGGATTTAAAAATCGGTTCACCTTTCACTGGTGTCAATTGTAGAAGATCTCCAAAGACAATAATGTGTTTCCCTGCAAAGAGTTCTTTGTTGTTACTTTTAAGTACTTCTTGCAACCTGAGATGAATCAAAGCCAACATTAGGTTGGAGACCATGCTCACTTCATCTATTAGTAGCATTTTCATTTGTTTCAATACTCTGCGTAACTCCATTGCAGCTTCTGCAGAAAGTTTGTAGTAGTCTAATTTATTTTGATGCTCTACTTGAAGCAGTAGTAATCGGTTTAAAGTGACACCGCCTATGTTGTAGGCAGCTAAACCTGTGGGGCCGTTACAACAGCTGACAGCTTGTTGTTTGTCAATTGTTGAAGGGACTTGCTGATGATTTTGATTAAGAATGTTTTCCCTGATCCAGCTTCACCACTGATGTACAGCAGTATAGGTTTGTAATTTTGGCAGGTACATTCTTTATTTTCGTGTTGTACACCATGTACAATTTGTTTTGTTACATCTTCAAAAATGGTGCGCTGATCGTTGTTAAGTTTTGCTTGTTGTACAGTTAACTCTTCTGTATCTTCTTGATACTGATACATTGTGTTTTCTACTTCTGCCATAGCTACTTCAGCCTCATTTGCTATTAGTGGTTGTCCTAGTGGTTCTTGACTTCCTGTTACAGAAGGTTGATTACTGTCGGAAGAGTCCTTATCTAGTTGGTCCTGGAGTTCTTCTTCCTGTTGCTGCTCATTGTGTAACATTGTTTTGTATTGCGTAAAGTTTGCATCGGTGATAGCGCTTTCATTTGCTTTGAAGGCATCTTCATAGCAGTCATAGTTATCTAGTATGTCTTCCTCTTTTCTCCATGGTTTGAAAAGTTGTAATAGAGACATGTAATATAGTTCTTTCTGTTGAGGAGTTTTGAATGACAATTTTACATGATTAATTAAGCTTCATTTGGTAAGTTTCACTAAGCTCCCTTCACAATCGGTCACTCTATATCTATGTTTGCTTTCATCGGGTTTTACATTATTTTTGTATGCAAAGTTTTAAACTATGTGGTATAGACACATGCTTTCCAGAGTGCTACTCCTGTTCGGATAGTATGTGTCCAGTAAATTGTTTTTTAGAATGTCTTGGCTGTTGGGATCATTTCTAGCAATTGTTTCTATGTCCTCAAATGATTTTAGCACTCTATTTCTAGATTTTGCAGGACCAAGACTGAGCCAAACTATGTTGTCTGATTTTCCATACAAAGCAGTACTGGTTAAACGATCTGCTGCTTCATAGGCACCCCATTCTCTATGAGAGAGCATTTTTATGCCTAGGCTGTACAATTTCTGCGATAATGTTTTGTCTGATGCTAGGTCATCCCAGAGGTCTTGAAGCTCTGTTTTTTCTGCTTTTGTTAAGTAGGCTGTAACATATCATGCAACAGCAGTTGAATTGTCTGCAATGTACTCCACATCTATCTTTGCATTCCATAAACATGCATTGTAATCATTGATATATTTTGATTCTTCCCTTCTTTTTATGTAATACGTGTTCTTAGGTGATTTACCTTTAACACTATGTCGAACTGAAGACATAAAGTTGTTTACTTCACCTGTTTCTGTAACTGATCTAGGGAAACCAAAGCAGCATTTGTAGTATTTACCTTTGTTTTTGTATTTGCGGTGACAATATTTGCCACATTTGTGTCTTTGAAATTGTAAAATCTGCCCATGCAGCTCACTATGTGTCTGTTGAAAAGGGATTTCACAAGTGACATATTTTTGGATAAACTGCAAAACAGTGCTGTCACTGTCGTGACCAAATTTCGGTGCACCTTTGATCCATAACAGCATGTGAATATGTGGTTCTCCTCTCGCTTGATATTCTTTTCTCCAAAAGAAGTGTTGCACTTCTCCAAGGGGAGGAACAGTTTTATTGCAAATAAAGTGTAGCATGGCAATGAAACAATGATGGAAATATCTTGATACATTAACTGGATCTAGAGAGCAAAGTTCTGCAGGTGTTAATATATTAATGTTGTTTTTGTTGCTGTTTGCTATGCGTAGGAACTCATGTAACTCTTCCCATGCATATTCGGCACAACTTAGTGTAACAAACCAAGTTGGTGGTCCAAGGTTTCTGATCATACAATGCACGTCTCCGTGCCATCGGAAACAGTATTCCTTTGTACCACGCATGTTTGCAAACAAATTGATTGTAAAACCTCATCTTTTTCCTGTACTTTTTGTATTAACTGCGTAGCTGACATATTTTGAAAGTGGGTACCAGATTTAAAGGATAGTTCCGGGACTTTTTTTTTATTGTCCCTACGGTTCGGCCATGTGTTTTTAAGCATAAATCGGTAGATCGTATAAAACTTTCCTATGGACCTTACCCGACTTTTCGTCCATTAACGCACTCGAAATCAGCTGCCATTTTGTGATAATCCTATCACTTTCCGCATCGCCCTGGCTGACCTGCTTTTGCGGCACTAAATCAAACCCCCCGCCCCTGAGCCTGACATCAGCAGACGCGCACCGTAACTCCGTACGTAACACTGTAACACTATGTTACAACTCCGTAACATAGTGTTGCTAATTCACTTTCATAGAGTAGGTGGAATATGTATTCAACATTTTGTCTAAATCTGGGATCTTGCGAATACATTCGTAATGAGCGGTATTCTGATGCCCCAATCTGAGTGGGTCTATCATCGTATCTTCCACCTTTGCCAGTAGGAAATAGCAGTGGAAAAGCATGTGCTTCTATACTTTTTTCCCATATACTCATTGGTGACCCTTTAATTTGTCTCATTTGGTAAGTTTCTAGTGCATCCTCTATGCTTTCATTGGAATGCAATGGATGAATTGTGTAATGGTCCAAAAGAGTGGATACTGTAGCAGCAGCAGGATCCAGAAGTTTGAATTGTCCAGTTTCTGATGGATCTTGAATTATTTCAGTTGTTTCCCTTAAGCTTTCATCAATATTTATTTCCTTGTAGTACTTATTATTGTATTTTAGATATTGCAATGCTTGTCTAACTTTGTGTAAGTCCACAAATTGTTGCCAAATTCTTTTGTCCTTTGTTGGTACTCCATTTACCAAGACTATTAAAGAATGCTCTATTGAACGTTCCACTCCTAGAGTGTGTACATTTTCCGTTACATCTAATTGCAAATAAACTACTTTGCCACAAATGCCTTTCACCAATTCAGAGGAAGGTAATTTTGCTGTTTTTGGATGAAGGCGTATAATTGCTTGATATGGGTGAACTGTTTGAATTATTATACTCTCATACAAATTGAGCTGTTGCAGGATTTTTGGTAATGGAAACAATTCCAAATTATTTGTAATAGCACGTGAAGGAGTGTGGTTGTTGTCTAATTTTGTAGTACAGTAACTGCAACATATTAGGCGTTCAGTTAGTTCATATTTGTTTTCTGCTAAAAGGTAGAGAGCTAATTCAAACCATTTAAAATCTTCATTGTCTTCTATTTTGTATGCTATGTTCACATTTTTTGTGTTCCTTTTGTAAAACGTTCTGCGGCAACACACACACACATGGTTTGGTACTTCAGCCGATGACCTTTTAAATTTTACTATTTATTTTCTGTATGTGTGTAATAGAAGGTTGCTATGTGCAGAATTGTTGCTACTATGTTCTAAAACTGTTGCATTTTGTAAGTGGCTCTCACTTCCAAAATACTTTCTCTGAATACGGTCAATTTCTTCTTGTAAGTATTTGGGTGTACCATGCAGAAGAGTGGTATTTAAATTGCCTAATTCTGAAGCTGGACTTTTTGCATAGTATATTTTATACACTAGACTTCTTACATTGGAATGATGTATGGATATCCTTTGGATATCATGGAAGGCGCTTTTACAAATAGGCCCAGAAATGCAGGCTAATGAATGTCCTTTTAGTCCTGTATATTTCCACACTGGACAAATATCCATATTTTGCAGCACTTTCATTTTACTTTTGTTTTTACCTTTTACATATTGGTTGAGGAACTGACGTAAAGATTTGAACGCTTTGTTTGGAATGGTACACATTGATGTGCACGGCCATTTGTATACTGGACGGTGTGGTTCTGCTGAATCGAGAGGTAATTCTGAGTTTTCAGGGAATACATTTGTAAGCAGTGTTTCTTGTTCCATGATGGTAGCATTGATTTTCTCATACCCTCGTCCACTGCTATGGATGGCAATTGTGTTTGTTTGATTTTGTTTGTATGCTTCTTCATTAAAATATGGTTCTGTGGTTGTTGTGTGACTCCATTCACCACCACAAACATGTAAGAAATTATTTTTGTTCAAATTCCGTTTATTGCTGAGTTTCTTTTGTAGTTTAGTATTTAGTTTTGTTAGTGCTTTCATCCTATTTAACACTAATATAAACAACTTCCTTTTGAGAAGGATTGCACTGTCCACGAGAGCTTGTAGGATTAACTTTCTACGGTAGGTTTTAAGGGGTGAGGATGATTTCGGTCCTCTTCTTATTAGATTCTGAAGGACTCTGTGACGAAACATTTTTGATGAAATACTTTTTTACAATGCGTTCTTGTTACACTATCAGGATTATTAGGAGCATTGTTAGCTGTACTGGTAGTCATTTTTTTGACAACATTTTTGTGTTTTGTGACACATTTTGATGGAGAAGGCAAAATTTCGGTAGTTGAGACTTCCTTTGTTTTGCTAACCAACTGCATTAGCTGGTTTGTTCCAACATTCTCTACAAACTCTACAACAGGTGGATGCTTACATTGGGCACTTTTATTTTTATTTGCTCTACTTTTGTGTTCCTTTCTACGGAGTTGCTTTTTGGTAGGCATTCTTTGGTGTCTGTTGAAAAAAAAAGGTATACTTTGGTCTGTTGTCCAATGTCTGTGTGCATGTGTGCATGAGTCTGATGGGGAAGCTCTTTGTCATGGCGTGTCGATGTGCATTGGATTCTTGCAATGATTTGGTAAGGCTACTTTATTGTTTGTATACTACTACAATGTGCTTCAGATGAGAGTACAAAGTGGGCTACTTGTGACGAGAACCATTATTAATAAACGAAATGCCATAAACTTGCAGCAGCAACTTCTTTTCTAAATATAACCTTCTAAGGATTACGTATGTTATTTGAGTTCCAAACACACAGGGATTTGTGAGCCATTGTGCCTGTTATTCTTTGTTCAATAAATGGATATTTGTAGGTAGAATGGTTTAGAAATCAATGTTTGCTTTGGTGCCCAAAATAAACAAATAACCCACACAGCCTCTTTGAGGAGTAGTTACAATATAAAGGTAGTACTGTACTTACTTTTTTTGCAAAATAACCAGGTTTCTTCGGATATGTCGTCTGCAGTGTAGATGCTGTTGATTCTCAGGAGAGACTTGCACTGCGGTGCAAAAAACAAAATCAATTACTTTGTGTGTTTACAGCAGTGATGATACTGCACACATTAATTGTGCTTCTTTCGTCACAGCATTCTACTTTCATAATTCAACCCAGTGCATGTGTGCATTTCACTGCACTCTGTGCAGTCTTTGCATGGTATTTGCAATATGGTACTTGAAAGTCCTTCAAAATTGCTAACAATTTTAAGTTTATGGAAATGGCTTGTTTTTTACACAGTGTATTAAGCATAGGTGAGAGGTTTGTAAGCGATAGGGTACAGTAGTAGATGGGGTAAAATGTTCTACTTGCAAATTAAAAGCACGATGCAGAGAAATCGTGAGACCCTCAGAGGGAGATGTCACCACAGCAATCGGGAGCGCTTACTTTTCTCATACGATTACATTGCGCGTAGCATTACTGTCGCCCGTACACAGTACACAACTCCGACATTTTCACATACAAAATTGAGTTCCTCCCTAAATAGGCATGATTGCAACAAATGTATAGGTTATGCGGAAGACAGTAAGGAGTCGTGCGATTTGTCAATGATAAATTGGACATCTTGCACTTAAAAGGGGATGCGTTGGTATGTATTGCCTATGCACATTGAGCGGCATTAATTTGTCTGAATTAAATCATAAGGGTTGCACATGTTCTCCGATTACAATATACATACCTGTATTCTATACTCATGCATGTGGGCATGCATGGAGCTGTACGTAGAAATTTGCAATACTTGCACAGTAGCTTGTGAAGTAGGTGCTGTGCAATGATATGCGACTTCCATTCAGAATCATCAACAGTAATTTTGAAGTGCGTAATGTTGATGACAGAGTTAGAATTAGCGATGTTCCATGTGATTGGTGGATGGTTGTGTGACTGCTTAGTTGTGTCCAATGAGGGACTCGACTTGCTACTGCTGTGGTAAGGGTGGAAGGACTGGGTAAGAGTTACATGCCACACGTAGGCAACGCTTGTCCGCAGGTAGGGTGTGTCACATACGGGTTTCTACAGAAAATCCTGCATGGAAAGGGGACTGTAGGCATCAGCCAATCAGATGTTCATATTACTCTTTTGTGTCGAAAGACGGTGCATACACTGAAGATGGCAGAGGTGGAGAGGGTCATGGTTTTGGTGCTTGGAGACATTTTTGTGAATGGCTTACAACACTATGCCGAGAGTAGGCATGTGGCACACCATTTCGATGTGAGAGGAGTGGAGGTGGTGTGGAGCGCTGACACTGATGCCAATGCTGCGGAAATTCTGCAAGTTTGCAGAGACATGCGTACAATGACCACTCCTCATGTGGTAATTTTGCACTACGGTGCTTCCCATTTGTGATACGTGACTTCACATACTTTGTTGGCAGATTTGGCACAGTTGGTTGAAGCACTCATGACCATCTTCCCAACAACAAAAGTAATTTTTTCTGCTTTACTCCCTAGAGTAAAATGAGACAACAATTCTCTTTTCTGTCCAGATCAAAGTATTGGGAGGTGTATCATCAATAACGGCATGCGTGAATTCATGTTACGAGCTGGTATGTTTTTCTGCAGCCACGATGACATTGCTTCAAGCAATGTGGATTATTTTGAAGCAGATGGTGTTGCACCATCTTCTTTGGGAAATGCGATGTTCTTTTGGAACGTAAGGCTTGCTTTAGAGAAGGTTCTGTAATGGTTGTAGGAGTAAAGCAAGGACAAAAAAATACCCAAAAATTAATATAATAATAGATGTCTGTACGGTATCTGGACAAAAATTTTTAAAAACCAGCTTGTTTCAGAGCCCACCTTAAAGCGGAAAAAGGGGAATAACACTTTAATGTACCATGGTCACGCTCTGATCCTATACATGCCCGCGAACATGACGCTACTTTGCAGCCTGCGCATATCACCAACGGGGATTCAGGGGTGGAGACGCATGCAAATGAGAATGAGCGGAGCTAGGGATTGGTCCATAAAGTTCAGTAGGTGTGTTCTGAACGGCGAACTTTAGTAAGATCGTCTTGTCCCTGACAGGAGACCACACAGCCATGGCTTTCCATGCTCGAAAACAGATTATCTGGATTTTGGGAGACTCATGGATACATTAGTTGAAGGTGCATGCAGAAAGCTGCAGTTTATCTGCAGATCTCGGATTTCCTCATGTGGAAGTGCACTGGCATGGCGTGCATGGCATGAGATGGCGGGACTTGGTACCTCTCTGTGTTACTTTACTGACAGAACGTCCTCCAGATATACTTATCATTCATTGCGGAGGAAACAGTTTAGGCCATGTCTCTGGAATTTCTTTGCAATTTGCAATGAAGGAAGGACTTGCGACGCTCATGGACATGTTTCCAAATTGTCAAATACTTTTTTCCCGTATTGCACAAAGACAAATTTGGCTGCGTTCTTCTTCTTTTGGTCCGCAAATGGAGAAAGCGAGACGCAATGTGAATAAGGCTGTTTGTGCCTTTTTAAGAGATGTTGGCATGTCCTCCTTCTACAATGAAAACATTTTGTTTCGCAGTTCTTTCATTTTCCGCAGAGATGGAGTCCACCTCGCATATGCTGGCAATCAAATTTTTCTTTGCAATGTACAAAATGCATTGCAACCTCTTTTGAATTCACACTAACCTATCTGACAATCCATTTTCTCCAATCCACAGTTTTTGACCGACACAACACACCACCAAAAGGCTCTTTTCAGAGCCACCACTTACTCCCAGCGTACACTTCATTGTGTTTGCTCCACTTGCACCCTCCCTTTTTTGCCCTATGACTGTCCACAAACTTTTCCACCACTCCGCAGGGTTCTACGACCGTCACTTCATAGTTCTATTTTCAAAATGAGGAAGGCGGCTCTGAAAAGAAGATTTTCTGTAATTTTTGTTGTTTTCACATTTATTGCTTCACAGCACACGACACACTAGGAGAAGAGGCCAAAGGAGGGTAAGGAAGGGACACCAGCCACGGGGATAAGAAAGGGCAAGTGAACAGAGAAAGATATAGGGTGAGCTTTATTTAGACAAGGAGCAGATCTTCTGGTGCTCTGTGACCGTAGCCGCAAAAGCACTTCGAAAACTCTCCCCCCTGCAGAGTACTGCGTCACAATACTTACACACTATTGTTACCTTTGAAAGTTAAGGGTCAACAGCATTTTCAAATGGCTTGTGAGGCAGCTGGAGGGAGGCGCTCCCCCACAGGAGTGTCTCATGTGGTGGGAAGATCGCACAGGGAGGATGCTGTGGAGGAACTCAATCGACTACGCTCTTCACATGGCACCACCTTGCGAATGTCCATATTGTGGAACGAAGTGAGGTGTCGCTTCATGGTTGTCGTACCAAAGCTGTATGAACCAAGTCTCCCGCAACACTACAGCAGTAAAGGCAGTACACCTCAATCTGCTATAGATAGAAGGACAATGAAGATGCGCTCGGGGGTGTGTCCATTTGTAGGGATGGAGGGGTGTGCCTCATGACCGTCTTCATCACTGCAAAGCAGTTCAAAAATGTTACACACCAAGTCCTCAGGTCAGCTATTGCCTGGGATATGTGAAATTATATTTTTACAGTCTACAATACTTTGCTTTGTGTCTACAAGTTCTTTTGGACTGTTGCGGAAGCACACAAACTGCGCAAATTAGTCCACACGCTCAGCGTCGGTGCGGTCACATGATGACATCCTGAACACATCTGCGCCAGAAATGGGAGTCCGCTGGACAGCAAATGCAGAGTACCAAACGTGCGCATGTGCGCACGTGTCCTATGGACAGTGTTCGGGTTCTCAAACTAATTCAAAGTGTGACACAAGTGAGACGGACAGTTAGGGACAGGCGCAATGTTCCCTATACTTATGGTTGTACTGTGCATGTGCATACATTATATGTTCACTGTACGGACAGTTCCAGTGTCCTTAGGACAACTCCATTTTGTTTGCCTACGAACTTGCCGGCCACCGCGCCTGTTCTACGGACGGCACCATTTTGATATTTGCGATGTCATCTTTGATGTCCTGGGTGTTAGTCTTAGCAATGCGCGTAGATGGTGCGAGTTATGGTTGATTAGCTTACCATAATGGGGGAATGAGCAGTGTTTTTTGGTTTCGCTGTGAAGTATAACATTCCTTTAACAAAGTTTTTTTACTAAATGTACATATATATATGGCATGGAACGAAAACAAAGGGACTGAACATGTGATGTCGTCAGTGATGTCATCAGTGACATTTGAGATGACATCTTTCATGGTCTGGGTGTTAGTGTTAGCAGTGCACAGGGGCGGTGGCAGGTTTGGGGGCTTAGGTTACCATAACTGTCGAATTTCAGGGGTTTTCCGGTTTTAATTTCAACCATAAAGAGGAGGTTGAAATATTTTTTTTAGTGAACTGCACAGGTTTTTGGTAGGGCAACTTAACCATAACGTCTCCTCAACAAAGTTTTTTTGTATATATATATATATATATATATATATATATATATATATATATATATATATATATATATATATATATATCTATATGTGAAAACAGGTGATTTACAAATGCAACATTAACCTAAGAGAGCAAGTGCTTCACCCTAAAGAAGATTACTATATAAATAAAAAAAATTACATCATTAAGCATCACTCGGTGGGAGTGGTGGGATCAGTAGGGAGGATGTTGGAGAGGAAAGGGGGAGATCACTCATTAGAAAGTAAGTGAAGTTCAAACCGAGCTTCGCAGAAATCCTCAGTTGGGCTATCTTGGATTGTGATGGGCAGTGAGTGCAAGTGGAGCTGGGCGAGTAGGGAGAAAGTGAGAGGAGGCACAGGGAGGGTATGACGCAGTGAGGCTGCGTGCAGAGGACGATCAGGGGAACAAGATGGTGAGTAAATTGAGATACAAATAGAGAGGTACTGAGGAGCAACACTATTGATAGTTTGAAAACTAGGAGAAGGAACATGAAAAGGGAGCGGTTTTGCATGGAGAGCCAACCAGCACATTGTCGGCCAGGTAAAAGTGGCAGATGATTTGGGTAGGTTGGAGAAAGTGCAGGTAGAAAAGTGGAGGACTTTGTCCAGAAGGAGTATAGAGGAAGGACAAGGAGTAGGATTGAGCAGTAGTCAAGTTTTCTGAGCACAAGGGTGGAGATTAGAGTTTTGTAGAATGGTTAGTAAGAAAATGACACATTTTTCGAATGTTGAGGAGGTTGATTCAAGCAGCAGAGGCACTGATGAATTTGGCGTAGTCGGAGTTTACTATCAAAGAGACCCCAATATTGTGAGTTTTGGGCGAGGGAGCAAGAAAGTCAAGCGGAAAGGAGATACGAGAGAGGAGGATAGAGATGGTATTAGAAGCCAGGAGAAAGATGACTTCAATTTTTTAAGAGTTCAGCAAGAGGCAGCAGGGAGCCATCCAGTGATGGATTGCAGTGAGACAGTTTGTAATCAGTTCTGAGATGGCTGGGGTAAAAGGGATAAAGGGAAAGGAACAAAACATCTGAGTGTCATCAGCAAAAAGTGATAGTGAAAGCCAAAGGATGAGATTAGTCTTCGTACAGCACAGGTACAGAGGATGAAGAGCAGAGGTCCGAGGACTGATCCTTGGGGGACGCTAACCAGGAGAGGGGTGGGGTCAGAGGTTTGCGAGTTCCAAGAGATATTATAGGATTGATCTTTCAGGGTGGGGGTGGGCAATCCTAGAAAGAGAAGATTTACAAATCCCAATGTCCTGGAAAGTGAGAAGGAGAGAGGAGTGGTTGAAGGAGTCTAAAGCGCAATCTTTGCGCACACTTCCCACATCTCTCACTGCACCTTGCAGAGTCCTCCATATCTGTAGCACCATCCAGGTTGTTTTGTTTTGATCAAACTGGAATGAATCCAGTCTGATCTTGCTGGACAACATCAGCATTTGGAGCAGCAACCTTATAGTGACAGTCTTAGGTATTATCTTCCTGTCTGTGTTAATCAAGGATAAGTGGCAATAAGACATAATTGTTGAGGAAGTTTGGTAGTTTTAAGTAGGATTGTTATGAGTGATGTATGTTTAGTGTCCACAGGTTTTCTTGAATTTAGAGCTACTACATATGGGGTGAGATATGGAGAGAAGATATCAGTGGATTCTCAGTCACGCATGATGCTTTTCTTCCTTTACTAATTTTCTTTAGCTGCCATAAAAACAAACCCATTTAACACTTGAACAACTCTAAAACACTACAACTCCCATCTATATATATAAACCGCTTAGGTATGTTTCCTTACTCAGCTGATGGAATTTATCACTTTTAGGTTGCCCTCTGCTGCCAAATGGTAAAGTGCACCCACTTCAACAACAGCTACTATTTCAACAAACAAAATGAGCACGGTTCTATGCGGTCACCTTCACCTTCCACTATTGCAAGCCTTCGGAAGTTACTTCTTTCCACCTCCACTTCTCTTCACACAGGGTACAGTGGTTCCATTGTCAATTGTTAATTGAACAGTTAATTATCGGTTCATCGCTTCAGTCTCTAAAGCGCAAAACGCTGTAGGATGAATACCTCCTCACAAGCTAAAACTGAAAGTAGGTGCTGTAATTATTCTACTACACAATCTTATGCCATCATAGGGACTCTGCAATGGAACAAGGTTGACAATTACGTGTCTACAGAGACACATCATAGAGGCCTGTGTGATCGATGGAACTTAGATACTGTTCTTATACCGCACGTACCTCTAATTCCATCTGATATGTTTAGCCTTTTCAACGACCATTAAAAAGTCACAGGGACCTATGCCCCCTTCCTGGAAACTATCAGGGGTAATTCTGATATTTAAGAAAGGGGGCAGATAAGGCCCTATGAATTACTGACTGATAATGACCTTTAAGATATGCGTTTATTGATATATTTTACGCTGGGAACAGCTAGTCAATTTGTGTTTTCCTGAGTAGTTCTGAACTTTTCCTATTTTCATCTTCTGTCTTTTTTTCAGCCAACTAGGTGCCGGTCTCTCCCTCAACCCCTGGCACCCCCTACCTAACCTTACATCCTGCTCAGACCCAGCCCTCTTGCTTTGCAGCTATTTAGCAGATATGTGTGCATTTGAGAGCACTTTGTAATTTCAGTGTTGGTTTGGGTGCGTCTGTCTTTAATTTTGGGAGCGCTAACATCAGAACTCGGTTTGAGCAGTGTCTGCTTGGGATAATGTACTGTTTCTTTAGGCACCTGAAATGGAGCTGTTTGCTGATGGACTCTTACTTGCCAGTAAACCACAGAGCAGGGAGTCTACAGATGTGCTTGCATCTGTTCCTGTGTATCTTCACTATTTGTTTCAGCATCTGGGTGTGGCTCCTCAGCAGTAGTGTCCTTGTAAGGTGTATTCTGCCCACAGTGAATGGATACTCAATCGCTGTGCAGTTGCACGCCATGTTTAACATTGATTCTATTAAAGACACGGAAGCGAAGGTTGACACCTAAAAAATAATCGTAACCTGGCTCTAAATTACGCCATAAATTTGAGACCATTATAGATTTACTCAAAACATCATGTAGATTCTTCAATTTAAATTCTTTGTAGATTCGTTCTCACAAACCCTCAGTTGCCATTTGTAATTTCTTTGGTTTTTTCCAATGCGCACCATTTTTGGTTGTCACCTTTGCACATCATTCATGAGGCTGTTGGTCTTGATTACATATTAAGCTCTATGGGACAACCAGAAAAACACTGCTTTGCTACGTGGGTCATAATCACATGTTTTCTTCCATAATAAACCAGCAATACATGTATTTTGATGTTTTTAACATACGTCTTCCTCATATTTTTAAAGTTGTACTCATTTTTCAGGTGGTTTTGTTACACTCTTTGCGGGGAATTTCTGATTCCCAATAAACTAATCTCAGCTTCTTCAGGTCAGTGTCATGGGACCTCTAAGAGTATTTGTTAGGTTTCCTGGAAAGATGACTTCGGGTTTGGAGATTGTGGCAATTATGGAAAATCAGGTTGAGGCTTATTTAAAGACCTTTTAAGAAAAGGAGGGCTAACACCATTGGAAAATGGCAGGCTTCATCAGAAAAGGAAACGGGAACAAGTTAAGTGACTTCCGCAGTGATGGTAGGAGATCTCCTTGACATCTTTATTTTGCAACATTTTGGTTTCCCTTGTGGTTGCTGCACACCACGGGTTTTGGATCTTTGTTTCCCGATTCACATTTTGTGTCCTGGCTTCATTGACTTCTCTCTCTGTGCTTGTGCACCTCCCACCCCACTGTGCCACTCGCATTTTATCAGGATTTTCCTCCAGAGTCGTGGAGGATTTTTCCCGGGAATCCATCTTCCTGACCAAAGTATTCCCACTAACCAACCCACATTTGTGTTCCCAGAGCTCCCACATTTCGAGGGTTAGGGGGGTTGGAGTGGTTGCTAAATTTGCGCAGCTGGTCGCTCCCTCCTGGGCAATACTCATGTTTTCTTACATTCATGATACTTCTTGTTGTTTGTAGAAGATGATTACTATTACTCTCATTTAAGTGATCCTAAAAAGAACTCTGACCACAACCTCCCTTTTTTTGTTCCCCCATCTGCCTGGCAGCCCCCCTGTTTTAGGAAATGTGTGTTCCGAGTCCCTGACATGGACCAGAAGGATTAGCGTCTGGCGGTGCTGACTCTCGGATCATGAAAGTATTTCCAAATTCTTAATAACGGTTTAAAAACTTGTTGGTTGAGATTTCTTACAATGGTATCATTACAACCTGCCATTAACATTCATTTGTTTTACAATTTCACAGCATCCAAATTATATTCAACATATATAAGAGCTGCTAAACTCATGTGAGTAAAGAATTATCAGATTCTGGGGGTGAAGTATACTTTCCGGTCAAAAAAGGATTGGTCTACATGTGACTCGCTCCCATACTCTTATAGCACAGTGATATCCAGACAGCTTCAATACCCATTGTAGGAAAAATACCCTTGCCTTGTACTGAAGCTTACCAACTGTGAAGCAACCACAGCTGCGGCCCCACACCATAAAGTTCCCTGTGGCAGGCATTGAGCTTTTTCTAGGAAAGAAATACACCTAGTATGCACATTCTCAAATATAGATTGGCACGAGCTAGTTTAGAACAGTAGGGTATATATATATATATATATATATATATTCAGTGAAAAAAACTTTGTTAAAGGGACGTTATGGTTAAGTTGCGCTACTAAAAACCTATGAAATTCAGTGAAAAAACTTTGTTAAAGGGACGTTATGGTTCCAAGTAAAACCAAAAAACCCTTGAAATTCGCCAGTTATGGTAAGCTAAGCAACCATAACTCGCGCCACTACCGTGCACTGCTAAGACTAACACCCAGGACATCAAAGATGACATCACAAATGTCATTGATGACATCACTGATGACATCACTGATGACATTACATGTGTGGCTCCCCCTTTTTTCCTTTACTGACATATCTAGGCCACATGGTTTTCTTCAGTAACAGTCAGGAATTAAAAGTGGAAAAGGTAGTATATTTGTAGGCTTATCCTTCAAGTATGTTCTTACAATAATTCCCTTAGGGGCCAGTCATATCATATGAAACATATACATAGGGGAAGACACGAGCTTGAGAGATAGCAATCCTTTCTGTGCATTAAAATAATCAGTAGAGTTGTCAGCAGTTTCTGATAGTTCTGTTGTTTTTTTATTACTGTACTATCCCTGTATAAGCTCCTATTTTTATATCTTGTATTCACACTACTTTCATTAGAGTCCAGGCACATCATGTGATATATATATACATAGGGTAAGTAGCAGCTTTGAAACAGAGCAATCATTTATCTGCATAAAGGTAATCAGTTAGTTTATGAACACTTTTTGCTACTACTGCTGCTGTTTTCTTCTTACTTCAATTTCTTTGTATACACTCATATTTGTATGTGGTGTTGTGTCTTTGTGTTTTGTCTATAATAATGCAATTATGTAGTAAGTGGGTTTTATTATCTACTTATCACATGTTTCATAGTATTCAAAAGTCTAATAAGAAAACAGTTATCATTTCACTATTTAACATGGCAAGCTTATGAATATTGCATCTCCATCTTGTTTGCTGCACACAATGCCTACGTTTCTACATGAGCACGTTAGTATACTGGATGGACTAATTAGCCCTTCATATTTATTCCAATGATCCTTCACACGTTTTTTATTAACATTACAATAAGAAACCCTTGTACAGACTTTTCATGAAAGGTAAATGCACATGTGATGTCATCAGTGATGTCATCAATGACATTTGTGATGTCATCTTTGATGTCCTGGGTGTTAGTCTTAGCAGTGCACGGGTGTGGCGCGAGTTATGGTTGCTTAGCTTACCATAACTGGCGAATTTCAAGGGTTTTTCGGTTTTACTTGGAACCATAACGTCCCTTTGACAACGTTTTTTCACTGAATTGCATAGGTTTTTAGTAGCACAACTTAACCATAACGTCCCTTTAACAACGTTTTTTCACTGAATTTCATAGGTTTTTAGTAGCAAAGCTTAACAATAGTAACTTTGACTTTATGTACATGTAATATGGAACATACTGAACCACTTCTACTGAATGTGATGTCCACAAACTTTTTTGATGTCCGCGGACATGTTCGGACAACAGTACCACTACCTAAAATGTCTGGGGGGGTATGCTTAATTGTTATATTACAACATGATAACATTTAAAAAATTCACAAAGTAGTACACATACATATTATATGTAGTAATACATAAGAAATGTAACCCATATATGTACCACACTAACCATTCATTTAAATACAATATGTTCTAAAATGGAATATACCAAGAGAAGATAAATTGGCTTCCAACATAACTACCTCACAGACACTCCACAACTAAGACCAAGACCAGACCTACAGAGTACTCAGAACATATCTTACCTGAAATAGTAAGTGTACATCATTTTACTCATATCTTTATAAACTTTCTGTATTAGATTAAAAAAAAATATTATATATATTTTTTTTTCTCACAGAAATGTCTAGTACTCTGGAATGGCTAGAGGAGCACTTCCCACATGACGAAATGTCAAAAAATAGTGAAGCCAATGGTACACACTTTACAATATAAACCATTTAATTGTTATTATTTTATATATATTTAACATATATATTTCTTTTTGTACAGAGCATACCAAAATAGAAAATATCTTTGAAGAAACTGTTATGGAAAACCCGCTTGACAGCTTAAAAGAAAAAATGGATTTATTATTGAGCAATTTTAATAATTTGAAAACTTTTGTTGAGGATCATTTTAAAACTAAAACCTCATACCATTGTCCCACATGTACTTGTCCCCCCTCACCATATCCCAGTCAATTATCCACAAACCCTCTCCATAATCCAAAACGTTTTGATGAGACTTCCATCCCTTCTTCACCTGATACCAATCATGTTGAAACCCCTAAATCTCCTGTTTTTGTTTCTGTTTCTGCCTCACCTTCTCTGTCATAAATTATTAATATCTGTGAAATAAAGTTACATTTTTATATTGTGTTGTAATTAGTTCCCATTTTTTTATTTTTTTAAAAACAATGTAGATGTCTACGGACAGCGCGGGTGTTCTGAAATGTTCGTAAATAAACGAAAATGGAGGTGTCCTGAAGAACACTATACCTGTCCGTACTGTTCGCTAGCAAGTTGAAACTGTTCTAAGAACCCAATTGGTGTCCTGAAATGTTCGTAATTAAACGAAAACGGAGGTGTCCTAAAGAACACTATACCTGTCCGTACTGTTCGCTAGCAAGTTGAAACTGTTCTAAGAACCCAATTGGTGTCCTGAAATGTTCGTAATTAAACGAAAATAGAGGTGTCCAAAAGAACACTATACCTGTCCGTAATGTTTGCTAGCAAGTTAAACTGTTCTAAGAACACAATTGATGTCCTGAAAAGTTCGTAATCAAACGAAAATGGAAGTGTCCTAAAGAACACTATATCTGTCCGTAGTGTTCGCTAGCAAGTTTAAACTGTTCTAGAACACACGCGATGTCCAGAAATGTTCGTTTGATGTGTGACACTCTTTTAATTAATTCAGGACCCGAACACTGTCCGTAGAACATCAACGCACATGCGCAAACCAATGTCTGTGCATTTGGTGTCCTGCGGACAGGTGCTTCCTTCGCGGACATGTTCGCGAAGGGATCATGTGACCGCACCAATGCTAATCGTGTGTTCTGAATGCGGACTCTGTTCGTGTCCCCGAACAAATTAAAAGTACATTTTCGAGTAATCCACAATATTTTTCCATAATGGCACAAGTCCCACATAGTAATCCTGAGTTTCTACATATCTTTTGAAACTTTTTGAACCCTTTTTGTGTTCGATCTGTCCGTGGACAGCGCGCATGTCTGCGAACCGCGTACAAGCACCCCTATAAAAGACCACGCCCTAGAGCTTATTCTCATTGTGTTTCTGGCTATTCTTCAGAGCACAGCTATTTCTCATGCAACTTGCTGATTACACCATCGAGATGGCATCCCTGGCTGCAGAACTGCCACCTGGTGCTGCACCTGCTTCAGCACCACCCCCACCCCCTCCACCACCACCACCTTCCCAAGGGCCTGAAGAGGGGAACAGGAGTGAGGATGCAGAGGAGGAAGAAGAGGATGACGAGAATGAGGTAGAGGAAATCCCTACTACCCGCACTAGACGTGAGTCTTGGGTGTGTCGGTTATTTTCCATTTATGGGAATGGTCCTAAGGCTCGTGCGAACCGTGTTATCTGCAATGAGTAGTTGAGGGAAGCACGGTTCGTACAGCTTTGGGACCACGACCATGAAGCGACACCTGAGGTCATTTTACTCTGGGGCTATTCGCAAGGTTGTACCTTTCGAAGAACGTAGTAGGTTGATTTCCTCTACTTCATCCTCCGTTTCTGATCCTGTCACCACAAGGACCACCTCTGTGGGACAGCGTCTTCCTCAAGCTGCCTCACAGGCCATACAGAATTCTGAGGACCCTTACCTTTCGAGGGTCACAGTTGTATGTATGTACTGTGACACAGTACTCTGCAGGGGGGAGCAACTTCGGAGTGCTTTTGAGACTATCGTCTTAGAGCACGAGAAGACCTGCTCACTACCCAAATAAAACCCACTCTACATCTTCCTCTCTCAGCTCGCCCTTTCTTATCCCTGTGATTGGTGTCCCCCCCTTTACCCTCCTTTCCCCTCCTCTCCTAGTGTGTCGTGTCTAAAAAACCAAAAAAAATACAAAATTACAAAAATCAAAAAATAATAAGGCTCTTTTCAGAGCCGCCTTTCACAGTTAAAAAATAGAAGTGAAAATAAATGAAGCAGAGCCCTTTGTATTTTTGAGAAGTCTGCGGACAGTTCGCGGACATCAAAAAAATTGGGTTGGTACCCTATCATAACCATTGCAATTTACTCTGGTAGGAAGTGGTGGCTCTCAAAAGAGCCTTTGGGAGGTGTTTGCATGTCAAAAATTATAAATACTTAACACCTACTTCAAAATAGATGCTGTAAATCTAAAAAAGGTTGTAATGCATTTTGTATATTTGTCAAAAAAATCTGATTGCCAGATGGACTCCATCTCTGCGAAAAATGTATGTACTATGAAACATAATATTTTCATTATGCGAATAGGACATGCCAAAATCTCTTAGAAAGGCACAAACAGCCTTATTAACATTGCGCCTTGCTTTTTCCATTCATGGACCAAATGAAGAAGGACGAAGCCACATTTGTGACCTTCCCAAGTCCTTCCTTCATAGAAAATTGCAAAGAAATTCCAGACACATGTCCTAAACTATTCCCTCCACAATGAATTACAATTATGTCTGGATGTTGCTCTGTCTCCAAAGTAGCACAAAGAGGTAGCAAGTCCGACCACTTCATTCCACGTACTCCATGCCAGTGTACTTCCCCATGTGGTAATCCAAGATCTACAGCTACTCCACTGCTTTCTGCATGCACCTTCAACCAATGTATCCATGAATCTCCCAAAATCCAAAAAATCTGTTTTCTGAAACACACAGCCATAGCTATCTGTTGTTCTCTCAACAAAATGAGTATCTGAGAAACTCTCTCCTGGCACAACAAAAAAAGGATAGGACGCTCAACAGCTCGATTCCTTCTCTTCAAAGACATGTATGTACGCAGAGAACAATTTTCTCTAAATCTTGCATACGCAGTCACAATTCATAAATCACAAGGTCTTACCCTAGACAAAGCAATGATAGATATTGGTAACACAATCTTTAAAGAAGGCAAGAGCTGCGTAGCACTATCACGCTTACGTACACTTGACGGACTAATTCTAATCAACTTTGATGCAAGTAAACGCTGATATTCCTTCCATTTTAGAATACAATAGACTTCGCTCACTATACACCCACCATCTAAACACATATTCTGTTCCACAAAAAGTAAAACATTATAAAAGAAAAATAAATCAAACAGAAATTCAACAGGATGTCAATGCAAATCCTCCAAAGAGAATAAAAGAAACTAATACTTCATCAAATACCACAAGCAAAAAAGAATCAATTAGGGAAAATAAACCAGGTACTTCTTCAAAGAAGGAAGACAAACTCCAAAAAAAGCAGTCAGATACAGAACTACCTGGTCCATTTAAACTCTCAAATATAGTTGGTGTAAGTTGCTACGCAAATGTAGCAATGAATATTCTATTTCAATTACCACCAATTATTGACAACATTTACTTACACAGTACAGACCAATTGTGTTTGCAAATGTTAGTACTTCACAGAAATGCAGCAAACAATCCTGATAACACATAAAGTGTTTATGGAATAAGGCAAGAATTGGACTACTGTGCTGGAATGGTAAAATTCACTATAAACTCACAGGAAGATCCACAAGAATTTCTAATGTACTTACTACAAGTACTAGAAAACAAACACATACCTATAAATGAAATCTTCCAGATTTCATACATGTGGAAACATACATGCACTCTCTGCAACAATGTGACACAAGAAGAAATCCCCAATGAACGCTTCGTATATATATCAATACCCTCCATTCCATTTCAGCAACTTGTACAAAATGCAAACCATGGTAGATTATGTTCTACCTGCAATTCAAATAATCGCTCCACATTAGTAATACAAACACATAGTAAATACGTAATACTAACGTTTCTACGTTACAATGCAGATGGTACCAAAAACAACTGCAAGCTGACTGGATTCACACATTATCAAATATCACTTGGCAAGAAAACCTTCACAACAATAGGTATAATCTACCACGCAGGAGCCACAACCAATGCAGGTTACTACACTGCATATATAAAAAAGAAATGTGGATGGTTTGAATGTAATGATAGTACCATTACTCTCAAGCAGAGATTACCAGCAAATCTTACAAACGCTTATTTAATGTTCTTAAAACCAAAATTTGATAAATAAATTGTTCTTAAACCTTAACTAAACTTGTAGTAAAAAAAATATAAACTGTTAGAAAATTTCAAAAGCTATATAACTGCCCAAAGATTCTACAACAACTAATCAGATAAATGAATACCACTAAATTAGAGCAAAAAATAACAGTTAGAATACGCCAATTGGTATCTAACGGTCCCAAAATTTAAAAATATCCAAACAAATAAATCAATACCACTGAAATACATCAATAAATAGACAGTTGGAATATGCCTACTGGTATCTAACTGTTCAAAAATTTTATAATATCCAAACAAATAAATAATATGTTACTGCTCCAAAAAAATGCAACAACCCAATGTATAAACCATTAGCCAGAAGCAACAAGTGAACACTGAAAACAAACAAACAAATAAACTGTAGCATAACAGAAAAAGGTTTTTTTTTAATCCAACATGGATTTATTTTTCTCCCACAGACCCAATGATTTTAGCAACGAACACAGAAACTGAGCAAATTGCACAGTACTCTGGTTTGTAATCTACTAAATAAGAGGGTCCAAAAAAAATAAATGTTGATTATACAATGTAATAAGTCATTACAATATACTAATAGCAACATGCTATTTTCTTTTATCACAGAAATTAACAAGTAATACATGTACTCCAGTTACTAAACCAAACAGTAAGTATATTATACACTCTATGCCATAGCCACAACCATTGCAGCATATCACACCCATTATATCTTATAACTTTGTTCCTTATAAATTTGTTTTTTACCCAAAGTTATAAGCAACTATAACTGTGATATGCTGCGGTGGTTGTGGCCAGGGCATAGAGTGTTGGGTGCATGACCATTGGTCATGACCATTGACCATGACCACTGGTCATGCACCCAACACTCTATGCCCTGGCCACAACCACTGCAGCATATCACAGTTATAGTTGCTTATAACTTTGGGTAAAAAACAAATTTATAAGGAGCAAAGTTATAAGATATTATGGGTGTGATATGCTGCAATGGTTGTGGCTATGGCAAATGGTCATGCACCCAACACTCTATGCCCTGGCCACAACCACCGCAGCATATCACACCCATACACTCATAATTTCAACTATGGCCTATGGAAAATGTTAATGTCCGCGGACATTACCAGTGTTCTTAGAACACTTTCAATTTACCAGCGAACAATATGAACAGCGTCTTCAGGACACCCCCTACGAACTTTTCAGAACACCGCGAGAGTTCTTAGAACACTTTAAATTTGACAATGAACAATACGGACAGCGTCCTCAGAACACCCCAATTTTGTATATTTGCTAACATTTCATGACACCGCGAGAGTTCTTAGAACACTTTCAGCTTGCCATAGAATAATACGAACATTTCAGGACACTGCGTGAGTTCTTAGAACATACCCCCATTTTGTTTATTTGCGAACATTTCAGGAAACCGCGAGAATTCTTATAACACATTCAGCTTGCCACAGAAAAATACGGACAGCGTCTTCAGGAACACCCTACGAACACTTCAGGACACCGCGAGAGTTCTTAGAACACTTTCAACTTGACAACGAACAATACGAACAGCGTCCTCAGAACACCCCCATTTTGTTTATTTGCGAACATTTCAGGACACCGCGACAGTTTTTAGAACACATTCAGCTTGCCACACAACAATACGGACAGCGTCTTTAGGACACCCCCTACGAACATTTCAGGACACCGCGTGAGTTCTTAGAACACACCCCCATTTTGTTCATTTGCGAACATTTCAGGACACCGTGAGAGTTTTTAGAACCCATTCAGCTTGCCACAGAACAATACGGACAGCGTCTTCAGGACACCCCCTACGAACATTTAAGGACACCGCGTGAGTTCTTAGAACATACCCCCATTTTGTTTATCTGCGAACATTTCAGGACACCGCGAGAGTTCTTAGAACACATTCAGCTTGCCACAGAACAATACGGACAGAGTCTTCAGGACACCCCCTACAAACATTTCAGGGCACCGCGAGAGTTCTTAGAACACTTTCAACTTGACAACGAACAATACGCGAGAGTTCTTAGAACACATTCAGCTTGCCACAGAACAATACGGACAGAGTCTTCAGGACACCCTCTACAAACATTTCAGGGCACCGCGAGAGTTCTTAGAACACTTTCAACTTGACAACGAACAATACGGACAGCGTCCTCAGAACACCCCCATTTTGTTTATTTGCGAAAATTTCAGGACACCGCGAGACTTCTTAGAACACACCCCCATTTTCTTCATTTGCGAACATTTCAGGACACCGCGAGAGTTCTTAGAACACAATCAGCTTGCCACAGAACAATACGGACAGCGTCTTCAGGACACCCCCTACGAACATTTGAGGACACTGCGTGAGTTCTTAGAACACATTCAGCTTGCCACAGAACAATACGGACAGCATCTTCAGGACACCCCCTACGAACATTTCAGGACACTGCGAGAGTTCTTAGAACACTTTCAACTTGACAACGAACAATACGGACAGCGTCCTCAGAACACCCCCATTTTGTTTATTTGCGAACATTACAGGACACCGCGAGAGTACTTAGAACACTGTCAACTTGACAACGAACAATACGGACCCCCTACGAACATTTCAGGACACCGCGAGAGTTCTTAGAACACTTTCAACTTGACAGCAAACAATACGGACAGCGTCCTCAGAAAACCCACATTTTGTTTATTTGCGAACATTTCAGGACACCGCGAGAGTTCTTAGAACACACCCCCATTTTCTTCATTTGCGAACATTTCAGGATTCCGCGAGAGTTCTTAGAACACATTCAGCTTGCCAGAGAACAATACGGACAGCGTCTTCAGGACACCCCCTACAAACATTTTAGGACACCGTGTGAGTTCTTAGAACACACCCCCATTTTGTTTATCTGCGAACATTTCAGGACACCGCGAGAGTTCTTAGAACACATTCAGCTTGCCACAGAACAATATGGACAGCGTCTTCAGGACACCCCCTACGAACATTTGAGGACACCGCCTGAGATCTTAGAACACACCCTCAATTTGTTTATCTGCGAACATTTCAGGACACCGCGAGAGTTCTTAGAACACATTCATCTTGCCACAAAACAATACGGACAGGGTCTTCAGGACACCCCCTACAAACATTTCAGGACACCACAAGAGTTCTTAGAACACTTTCAACTTGACAACGAACAATACGGACAGCGTCATCAGAACACCCCCATTTTATTTATTTGCGTACATTTCAGGACACATCGAGAGTTCTTAGAACACACCCCTATTTTCTTCATTTGCGAACATTTCAGGACACCGCGAGAGTTCTAAGAACACATTCAGCTTGCCACAGAACAATACTGTCAGCGTCTTCAGGACACCCCCTACGAACATTGGAGGACACCGCGTGAGTTCTTAGAACACACCCCCATTTTGTTTATCTGCAAACATTTCAGGACACCGCGAGAGTTCTTAGAACACTTTCAACTTGCCAGAGAACAATGTGGACAGCGTCTTCAGGACACCCCCTACAAACATTTCAGGACACCACAAGAGTTCTTAGAACACTTTCAACTTGACAACGAACAATACGGACAGCGTCATCAGAACACCCCCATTTTATTTATTTGCGAACATTTCAGGACACCGCGAGAGTTCTTAGAACACATTCAGCTTGCCACAGAACAATACTGTCAGCGTCTTCAGGACACCCCCTACGAACATTGGAGGACACCGCGTGAGTTCTTAGAACACACCCCCATTTTGTTTATCTGCAAACATTTCAGGACACCGCGAGAGTTCTTAGAACACTTTCAACTTGCCAGAGAACAATACGGACAGCGTCTTCAGGACACCCCCTACGAACATTTAAGGACACCGTGAGAGTTCTTAGAACACTTTCAACTTGACAGCGAACAATATGGACAGTGTCCTCAGAACACCCCCATTTTGTTTATTTGCGAACTTTTCAGGATACCGTGAGAGTTCTTAGAACACACCCCCATTTTCTTCATTTGTGAACATTTCAGGACACCGCGAGAGTTCTTAGAACACATTGAGCTTGCCACAGAACAATGCGGACAGCGTCTTCAGGACACCCCCTACGAACATTTGAGGACACCGCGTGAGTTCTTAGAACACACCCCCATTTTCTTCATTTGCGAACATTTCAGGACATCGCGAGAGTTCTAAGAACATATTCACCTTGCCACAGAACAATACGGACAGCGTCTTCAGGACACCCCCTACGAACATTTGAGGACACCGCGTGAGTTCTTAGAACACACCCCCATTTTGTTTATCTGCAAACATTTCAGGACACCGCGAGAGTTCTTAGAACACTTTCAACTTGCCAGAGAACAATACGGACAGCGTCTTCAGGACACCCCCTACGAACATTTCAGGACACCGTGAGAGTTCTTAGAACACTTTCAACTTGACAGCGAACAATATGGACAGTGTCCTCAGAGCACCCCCATTTTGTTTATTTGCGAACATTTCAGGATACCGCGAGAGTTCTTAGAACACACCCCCATTTTCTTCATTTGTGAACATTTCAGGACACCGCGAGAGTTCTTAGAACACATTGAGCTTGCCACAGAACAATGTGGACAGCGTCTTCAGGACACCCCCTACGAACATTTGAGGACACCGCGTGAGTTCTTAGAACACACCCCCATTTTGTTTATCTGCGAACATTTCAGGACACCGCGAGAGTTCTTAGAACACATTCAGCTTGCCACAGAACAATACAGACAGCGTCTTCAGGACACCCCCTACGAACATTTGAGGACACCACGTGAGTTCTTAGAACACCCCCCCATTTTGTTTATCTGCGAACATTTCAGGACACTGCGAAAATTCTTAGAACACATTCACCTTGCCACAGAACAATACGGACAACGTCTTCAGGACACCCCCTACGAACATTTCAGGACACCGCGAGAGTTCTTAGAACACTTTCAACTTGACAATGAACAATACGGACAGCGTCCTCAGAACACCCCCATTTTGTTTATTTGCGAACATTACAGGGCACCGCGAGAGTTCTTAGAACACTGTCAACTTGACAACGAACAATACGGACCCACTACGAACATTTCAGGACACAGCGAGAGTTCTTAGAACACTTTCAACTTGACAGCAAACAATACGGACAGCGTCCTCAGAAAACCCACATTTTGTTTATTTGCAAACATTTCAGGACACCGCGAGAGTTCTTAGAACACACCCCCATTTTCTTCATTTGCGAACATTTCAGGACACCGCGAGAGTTCTTAGAACACATTCAGCTTGCCACAGAACAATACGGACAGCGTCTTCAGGACACCCCCTACGAACATTTGAGGACACCGCCTGAGATCTTAGAACACACCCTCATTTTGTTTATCTGCGAACATTTCAGGACACCGCGAGAGTTCTTAGAACACATTCATCTTGCCACAGAACAATACGGACAGGGACTTCAGGACACCCCCTACAAACATTTCAGGACACCGCGAGAGTTCTTAGAACACTTTCAACTTGACAACGAACAATACGGACAGCGTCCTCAGAACACCCCCATTTTATTTATTTGCGTACATTTCAGGACACCGCGACAGTTCTTAGAACACTTTCAACTTGCCAGAGAACAATACGGACAGCGTCTTCAGGACACCCCCTACGAACATTTCAGGACACCGCGAGATTTCTTAGAACACTTTCAACTTGACAGCGTACAATACGGACAGCGTCCTCAGAACACCCCCATTTTGTTTATATGCGAACATTTCAGGACACAGCGAGTGTTCTTGGAACAGTTTCAGCTTACTTGCGAACAAAACAGACACATTTTGAGTCCTCAGAACACGACCCATTCAGTTTATTTAGAACATTTCAGAACACCCGCGATGTCCGCAGACAAATCGAACACAAAAAGAACGTCCACCACATAAAAAAGCACAACATTTAACCTATCTCAAACCCTCCCATCCTCCCCAAACACTCCCACACAACAACACACTCTACTAAATACAGATTTCAAACAAACTTTCACCGCGCTGTCCGCGGACGTCCGTGAATCCAAGATGGCGGGTGCTACCAAAAATCTGACGCGCTTCACGCTTAACACCGTCCAATCAGTATACACGCCATATGTCCGCGGACATGACGTAAGCCACTCGGCCAATCAGGACACTGTCCGCGGAGTGAACAGGGAAGTGTGTCCGCGGACCGAACACAGATATCACTAATTTTTTTTTACCTACTTTTTGGTCATTTTAAAAAAAACTACTGGATGGATTTTCACCAAATTTGCAAAAGCACACTTTCGGGACCAACCCGCTGCTCCTGGTCCAAATTTGGTGAAAATCCGTCCAGCGGTTTGGGCTGTAGGTGCGAGCAAACATTTTTTCCCATTCAGTTTATGGGAAAAAAAGAAATTTTGGGACCCCCCCTATAACTATTCCCCCCCCTAGACGAATCCTCATCAAACTTTGCAAAAAATTCAGAGTGGGCATATACTTTTTAGCAGAGTTTGTTGAGGATTCGTCCAGAGGGAGCGAAGTTATAAGCCGCCCAAAAAGTGCTCTTCCTATGGAAACACCAACTTAACCATAACTACATGGCCACTACCGTGGCCATGTAATATATATATATATATATATATATATATATATATATATATATATATATATATATATATATATATATATATATATATATATATATATATATATGTCCATGGATATATGAAAAATAAAGGACTGTTTTGCAGTGGATTTTCCCATCTGGGTTTTGCCATGGTCTCATCTTTTATTGCCTGAGTGCCGCTTCATTGCTTTAGTGTCAATGTATGGCCTCAAGTAGCAATGCAGTCAATGCTCACATATATAACTTTCTAAAGAGTTTAGAAAAAGTTTGCTTATTGAAAATATCATGTTAATGTTAAAGGATATTTTTACCGCGCACTATCACCACCGGAGTGGTCCCCGGGTGCTCAGGCGGCTCTGAAAAAGGGAGAAAGGGGTGGGGGGGACAGTTAGTGGGCAAAAGTTAGAAAGGTGCAAGAGAGCAGTGATGTGCTGCTGGCGGCCTCACCCCGGTGGGTCCGTTGGCTGGGCTTGTGGTGTTTTATGGTTGGTAGTCATTGTGTACTGTTGTGCGAGTCTATGTGTGATTTATTGATTTATTTTGTTGTTGCAGTGTAGTGAATTTTGTGCAGATTGTTGTGTTGTAGGTTTGTGGTTGTGTTTGGTTAGAGTTTGACAGGTGTATACAGAGGGGTGATATTGTTAGTGGATTAATTTATTGGCATTGCTGTCTGGAAGTGAGGCGCTGAGTTTCCGTGTTCTCTCCAGGTGGGGTGCGAGAGCATCTCTGTGTCTTCTGTCCTGATCTGGGCTGTCCGATATTCACAGCCCCTCTCACACATGGCATGCACTCACATTCATAACCCCACCCAAGTTCGGCTCCGCCAGCCTATGTAATGTAAGACTCTATTATATAGGTATGTTTTTTAACAAATAAGATAACCAACCGCCGCAAAAAAGCTACTGAAACAACATCCGTGTCTGGTGAAGAAATGTAAGACTCAGCAATTCGCACTTGATATTACGTTTAATTAGCCATCAAAAACAGTATAAAAGGGGCATCTGATTAGCTTGAGAGGTGAGCCTCAAAACAACCGAAGAAGAGTGAGGTTGATGTGCAGAACTACAGCCATGCAGACGGGAGCAAAGAGAAGCCCAGTAGATCTGAAGATGGGAACAGAGAAAGAAGACCAGCAGCTCTAAAGCTGGGAGAAGAATAGCTGACACACCCATGTAGAAAGAAGAGAGTGCCCAGCAGATATGAAGTCTTACAAAGATTCCAGCTGCTTGCATGGGTATGACCAGTCGTAATCAAGTTAAGCGAAGTCAAGACGGCATGGGTATGGCCAGTCGTAATCAAGTCAAGCCAAAATAGAAACAATTCTATTCAATAATGTACACTATTACATTTTTCAAAGATGTACAAGGAAAGCATTAAGGAAATAATTTCAGAATTTCTGGTCATTTAGGAAAGCATTGAAGAAAGCATTTTGGAAATTCCACTGAGACAGGGAAAGAATTTTGAGAATAGAATTCCTAGTTAATTAGCCGGTACACTAAGATTAATTCAGAGATAATGATGTGTTTAGGAAACTCTATTTTGATTAAACAGTGCTCTAAGTACAGAGATCAAAGGAGCAATTTAAGCATGCTGGTTTGAAGTCCCAAAACATAGATTAAGGACACACCAAGATAGGCCTACATTTAAATAGTGATTGTAGTCAATACACAAAATTACTTTAGAGTCTATTAACAACATGATTCAGGTTAGGGCTACCTGTTCAGTGTGGAGACAATGCATGACAGCACATTTTGGTGGAAAATGACACTTTTAAGTAAATCATGAACAGGCAGACAGAAAGGTATTAATGCACTAAAAGAGCAAAATACAATGTCAACCATTGCATAAGTATTCTTGTGAAGAATGAATTAATGCAAAAAGGATATCGTTTGTAAGAAGGGGGCTCAGCCTACATGCGTTTTGTGTTGCTTAAGATGGTTAAAAGAGCATGGAAACTGATTACTTTTTAATAAATACCTTTTTAAAATAAACCAACTTAGTACTCTCGAAAATCATTCAAAACAAAGACCACTGTCTGAGCTAAAATGGATATATCTGTTACCTGGATGACTTATGGTACCAGCGGGGGCTACCTGGTAGGCGAATCCAAGAGGACCAATGCTGGATCTTGGCAGCATCAACTGCAGTCATTAAAGACTTAGCAAAGGCCAAGGAAAAATGGTGGGACACTGTGTATCCTAGAGAGTGTGAGTGACTTCTGCAGTTTCAAACTGCGCCTTTGATCTGTTTTTATAATGTAGCAGAGCAGTTTTCTGATTAATGCTATAGGCTACGAGATGGGACAGCCTTTCACCAATGCCAAGTTCTACCATTAGACAAGATTCCCCGCATATCAGCCTAATGCTTGTGGAGTATTTTCATCCACAGGGTACAAGTGAGCTGCATCTGGTCCCAGAGCTGCAGGAATATGTAAAGTTAACTGTTGGGTAATGATAATGATGTGTTATTTATATAGCGCCTTAAACCAAAGCACTTTACAGAGCACATATTTACATACAATATCACCTAACTGAAATTGGTACTCATTTATTGACCTCGGAAGGATGAAAGGCTGAGTTGGTCTTGCCGGAATTCGAACCTGTGACCTGCAGATCACACTCAGATTGCAGCAGCAAGCGCTCATCCTGCTGAGCTATCTTACTGGCATATCAGACAAAAAGGGCAGCATCTAACAAACATCGTAATACTTCTTTCAGAAAAAGGAAAATAAAAATGAATGGCGCCCTGTGTTCAAGTGACAAGGCCGAAAGCCTGGGGCCGACTTCCCACTACATGTGACAGATGCACTGAAGTGCAGATTTGCTAAAACATAGAGCTGTTGTGGAGAAATCTTTGCATTTTGCAGCTTGGATGGAACAATGAACATATTAAAGATGAAACTCCGTTGCCAGAGTAATTCAAATATATATTCTAATGTAAAGTTGGAAATTGATGGCATGGTTCAGGAGAAACATGTATATTATGTGATGTAAGCTATTAAAGCAGGCCTCATGTAAAGAATGAAAAATGCAGAATTTAAAAGCACTATGTTCTGTTTATAAGAACTGGCTTCAGGTTTTGCTGAAACACATAAGAAAACCTTCGCTGCCTTAGATCACCTAGGCCAATCACTCCTTCATCTCTCTATTTGGAAACCCCTTTTGAAGCTTAGCAGAGCCAGGAAGGGGGCATAACCTGGCCCTGTAACAAAGGTTTATTGGGGTGGAATGATGACCACTGAGTAAACAAAGATGCAGCCCAAGGATTCTAAACTTTCAAAAATACTCAAAATTAAATTCCGTTTGTGGTGGGGTGCTGGGTTGGCCGACAGTTGGACATTCACCAGCAGATGCCACATGATTCCAGAGGGCAGAGTTATACCGCTTTGCACAAGGAGGTAAGGAAACACATGCTTAGGTCATTAGCCTTGAAAGAATGTTAAGTGATTTTATTGCAAATCAAGTCAACAGAAGGTAGATGGCCAAACCTCCATGTAGGTTTTGGGAACAGAAATGTGCAGTTTTATTGAACTAATAATATTTATATAATTAAGTGACGATCCATAGGATTATATGAAAATCATATGTTTCTTAGAATCTCGGGAACCTTGACAGATACAGGGATGGTTCATGCAGTTGCAGAAAGCACATACCAGCCACTATGTATTGCCAGGGGGCTCCTCATAATTCGACCAAGGGAACCAAAGTTAAAAGCTAAAATGTGGTAGCAGCTTCCCAGAATAAATTACAGATAGGAGGGTCTGGTATCTGGTAGCTTGTGAAATCAAATACTTGTCTGCAGAATATCATGATTCTAATATTAATCCTTTTTGTAGAAATTGCAGAAACCGGTCATTTGCGCATGCAACCAACTTCCTACACCAGAAACAGATCATTTCGGCAAACATGATCAGACCCGTTTAGAAATCTATGGATTGTGACCCTTTTTAGCAAATTGGGGAAAAGTGCCATGTTTCAGATTTTTTAAATTCATATCTGCCTTTTTCATAAATGCTATTTCAGAAGGGTGGAACAAGACCTCCCAGAAAACTAGACTTGGAGACCACAGAACCAATCAAAGGGAAGGGACTAGGCCATGTTTATGGGAAAGAACAAGAGATGCCCAATCCGGAGTATTAATCAATGAGCCGGGACATTTTAATTTAGACATTTTTGTGGTGTGGTTAGGAGTTTTTAAAACTGGACTCACAGAAGATCAGGTTATCATAGAAAAAATGATTTTCAGTTCAGAGAAGGATGAGACAAGGAGAAAGGAGGATATAAAATCTGGAGGGAACCAAGAAAAGGGCAGCGGCTGGGGCCATCCATAACCAGAGGCCAGGAGAGGCAGACAGAAAGGCTTTTGGAGTACCATCCTTAACCAGGTCCCATTGCTTCTGATGTGATGACCCAGGATGCCTGAGTACTGCTCCAGTGCACAAACACAGAGAGACTTAAAGTAAGTACATACGTCCAATAGACCAAACCATTGGTGGGGTACTATTTGAATTAATGTCTTCCCCTATGTAGACATTCATGGGGTGGACATCCAAAAGTAGATTCCTTGCATTTCCTTATTCATTAATAACTTAATTCCCACATAGCCAAAGGACGCGGGCGCGATTATGGGGCAATTGGAAATCTCTGATCTCTCTCCCAGCACTGATAATGATATAGTTGGTAAAGTAATTGTTGCTCACCTATTACCCTTTTGACCAACTCCAAAAATCCCCCGAAGGGGAGGGGTGCATTTAAAATGGAAATTCTGAATTGTTCCACATTTCCCCAAACCCTGCTCAAAAGCAGAAAGGGGCTTCAAATGGTGAACTGAATCTCTGTGTCTGTGCTGTGCAGAAAAGTGCATTCAGGGTTAAGTAAATTGAAAATAACTGATTTAAAAGCACACACTCTCTATAGAGTGAGCAAGGAACTCCCAAGGTGAATGGGGATATGCTCACTGTATAGTGGCAAAAGAAAGATGTTCATTGTATACTGAGAGAGTAGTTTTCTCAAATGTTGGTTGTGCAAGAATATTGCTAAAAGGGAAAGTGCACAGAGGGTTTAGAGATAAAGAGCGCTGCACATGTCTATTCTTTTGCTCAATAGAAAAGTGCTACAATGTATTTAAGGTAGACCACATACAAAGTATATTGTAAAGCACAATTGTACTGTCAGGTTATAGGGTGCTTCATAAAGTATCTTTACATTAGGGGTATTCTTGTGAGTGAGCCAAGTATATGAAGAATTCTTTAGACCTGTGGTTCCTCTTTACATGTTTCCGGGACGAATAGAGATCTTAGATGAAATCCCTCCATGTTGTGGTATTATATGTTCTGTGATCTGTGGCTCTAAAAACCCATTTGTGGTTTTAACCTGTGCGCAATAAGAAATAGTGCCTGGAAGGAAAGGCTTTGCGCCACAGAGTGCAGCGGAGTGCTTCGTGACAATTATTGTGTATATTTGGATTTTGTCTAGTAATTAAAGATACATAAAAATATGTTCTTTGTACACCCTGGCCTAGTCTTTGGCTTGAATGTTGAAAAAGGTGTTAGAAACTACTGTTGCGTTGCATGAATCAAACACAGTGTTAGTCAATAATCCAATTAATTGATCAATATATGTGGTGCTCTTGATTTGAGGGTGGGGGGTGAAACTCCCTGAATTAATTGTTGCCCCAAATATATTCTACATGTTGTACTTCGGAACCTTGTGGTTGTTTTTTTTTCAGATCTCGACCATTTTCAGGCAATGAAAATGTTACTGTCACTGTAGTAACAACATCCTCTAGTAAAAGCATGGGAAGTTTTCTGCTGCAGTTTCTGGGGATGTTGTTGAGGTTTGCGGAAGATCGGGTTGCTATTTGATGCTAAGGGGTACACCAGAGATGCCTCAGGGGCTGGAAAATGTCCCCCCACAGGGCATAGATTATCTTGGCTGTCTCTTTCATGCTGTTCGCCCCTGCCACTGGTAGTAGACCGTGCACACTGGCCTTTTTTTCCTCAGGGCTCCGATGTGCACCCTGAGTGGGTCGCTATCAGTACAGGGGTAGATGATCTGGAGGTGCAGTGACTCGGCTGGTCCCTTGGGAGCAAGGGCTTGTGCTGCCACGCTCGGCCTCTGTGGTCTCAGGAAGGCTAGTGGGCGTTCAGAGAAGCAGACCCGTCTTCAGCAAAGAGTCTTGCAAGGATGCAAGGAGAGCTGAGTGCCATCTGGACGCCTAATCACTGGTGTAGAGATATCGCGAGAGTCACCAACTCTCGCGAGATCTCGCTTTGGTGGCGAGGACCGCCCCCGCGCGTTTCGCGCGCATTACGGGAGCACCAGAGGACGCGGCAAGACGCGTCCTGCCGGCTCCTCCGAGATTAGGGCCTGGGGGCTCGTACCACGAGACATTTCAGTCCCACAGCCCTGCAACAGTTATTAGGCACGTTTGCCTAGCCTTCAGGTTCTGTATTACTTACATGTTCCTGGCAGATGTCCACTGTGCAATAAAAGACATCCAGCCAGTCATCACGCCTCCTGTCATCTGTGCAAGCGTTTACTACATAAATTGGCGACGAGGATCACCACTGCAACCCACGTGGGAACATGCAAGGAGCGACGCCGCCACCCCCCTTCCTGCAAACTCCAGGTAAGCCCGCCATCCCGTGGCCGCAATGGCAACCCCTTTTCACGACGTATGTAGAGGCGCTAGGAGGGGCAGGATTTTCAGCGGCACGGCGTAGGGCTATGTTACTTAATGCCCTAGGAGTGGAAGGACAGCGGGTGTTTGAGAGTCTCACCCCGATCCCGGTGGCTGGGGACAACGATGACGTCTTTACGGAGGCAGTTAGGAGAATAGTGAAGAGATTTGCCAGTAAAGAGAACACGGTGTTGCACAGAATACGCTTTTACACCCGCAGACAAGAAATATCTGAACCTGTCGACGATTACGTCACCAAGCTGCGAGAACTGGCGGCGCTGTGCAGTTTTGGCAACAATGCTGAGAGCCTCATCTGCGACATGTTGACAGTCCACACTAACAGCAGAAAAGTTCAAGATAAATTCATTATGGAGAAAGAATTACAACTGGAGAAGGCGATCGAAATTGCCAGAGCGGTTGAAGAAACGGCGGGAAGACGAAAAGAACTCACGGGAACCCACAGTTCTGCTGAAATCCAAGCAGTCACATTTCACTCAAAGAAAGAAAGACAGACACCCGACACAAGAGAGGGGAGAGGAGGTAAGAAAGAACCTCTGAAATGCCACAGGTGCACCAGCACGAAACACCTGGCGTTCGATATGGAGTGCCCAGCTAGAGACAAGGAGTGCTCCATCTGCAAACGCATTGGCCATTTCTCGTTGGTATGTCGGTGGAGGAACAAGAAAGTTACCAGTGCAAACACGGATCGCAACAGGGAGCGAGAATCGTCCTCAGAAGATGAGGGGAGACCCACAGTCATTATGGTAAACAGCACAAGGGCAAGAAGAGAAAAGCCCCATTGCACAATCAAAATTGACGGTCGCGAAACAAGAGTTATGGCGGACTCTGGTTCGGACCTCACCATAATACCCCTACGGACATATAAGGAAATGGTGGGAAAAGAAAAGGTCCAAGTTCTCACCACACGACACAAACCCACAGTATTTGGAGGGGCGTCAGTTGAACTACTGGGATACATCAAAGGGAAGGTGGAGTTTAAAGGAAGAGAAACCACCACCAGAGTGTATTTCAGCCACGAAGGCCCAGCGGTACTGGGATGGGACGACCAAGAAAAGCTCAAAATCAAACTGGACCCCAGCACAGAAGACCAGGTACTGTCTGTCTGCGCTAGGAATGGGCCCATTGTCAAGAGTGACTACCCAAATCTTTTCTCGGAGGAGCCGGGTCACATCAAGGGCTTTGTCCATAAAATAATGCTCAAAAAGAATGCCGTCCCAGTCAAACATCGAGTGAGGCCTGTGCCAGCAACCACAAGAGACACTCTCAGGGATCAATTGGACAAAATGAGAGCGGAGGGTGTCATTGAAGAAGTTGAAGCGTCAGAATGGCTGAGCCCAGTAGTGCTGATAAAGAAACCGAACTCGCAAGAGCTAAGGGTGTGTATAGACCTTCACAGTTTAAACTTAGAGGTCATCACCGACAACTACCCACTGCCGAGCATAAATGAACTCATTTTGTTGATGAAGGAAGCCAAAATGTTCTCAAAACTGGATATGAGAAACGCATACCACCAAATACAATTGCATGAAGAGTCAAAACCCCTCACAGCATTCATCACACCATTTGGCACCTATCAGTTCACCAAGATGCCATTCGGGTTATCGTCGGCAGCGTCAGCGTTTCAACGCATGATGGATGTCTTGTTACGAAAGGTCAAAAACGTCGCATATTTCCAGGACGACATCCTTGTGTACGCAGGGGATGAACAAACGCATGACGCCACATTGAAAATTGTCCTGACCAAGTTGCAAGAAGCAGGGGTGAGGCTACGCCATGAGAAATGCGCATTCAAAGTGAAAGAGGTCGAATACTTGGGGTACAAAATCTCAGAAAAAGGGATCAGTCCCAAACAAAATCTGATGCATGCAATCATAAAAGCACCGGAACCTACCAGCAAAGACGAAGTAAGATCATTTCTTGGACTGGCAGAGTATTACGCAAAATGTATCCCCATGTTCTCTGAAACCTCAGCACCACTCCGTGACCTACTCAAAAAAGGTTCGGTATTCTCGTGGCAAGAACCCCAGAAGAAGGCGGTTGAAAGTATAAAACAGCACATCATGGAAGCGCCGTGTTTACAGCCATTTAACCCAGAGTGGGATACAGTCATCATCACGGATGCCAGTGCATATGGACTAGGAGCAGTTCTTACGCAGAAGAAGGGGGACACGGAGCATGTGGTAGCCTTTGCCTCGAAGGCCTTGTCCTCGGCGGAACAGAACTACTCTACCATAGAAAAGGAAATGTTGGCGTGCGCATGGGCGGTAGAACATTTTAGAACATATGTGTGGGGCACGAAATTCAAATTGGTGACAGACCACAAACCCCTCATCCACATGCTCAGCCCGGGAGGTACCAAAGTGTCCACACCCAGATTGGCACGCATTGCAGCAAAACTTCAAGAATACACGTTTGAAGTGCAGCACATATCAGGGTGGAAGGATTCGCAGGCTGACTGCATGTCTAGATTGCCAGAAGGTAAAGACAAGGCCACCACGTTTCTACAAGGAGAATGCATAGTGGCATCTATCACCGATATAAAAGCACCTGATTATATGGAACTCAGCGAGAAACATTGACTGGAAGAGGACAGAAAAGACCCGGCCATGTTGAAAATCCGTGAGTGGATCAAGGAAGGGTGGCCAGGTGAAAAAATGGTGCCAGAAGGTATGAGACCCTATTGGAAGGTGGCCGAAGAGATATCTGAAACGGACGGAATAATAATGAAGACGGACCAGATAATCCCACCTGTAGGCATGAGGAGCACCATTCTATGCAGAGCCCACGCTGGTCACCTGGGAAACACGATGACCCGGCGCAGAGTCCGGGAGGCCTACTGGTGGCCGTCCATGGACCAAGAGATTTGCACCATGATAGAGCGCTGTCATGAGTGCCTCAATAGCGACAAAAGACTGAAACTCAGACAGGCACCCCTAATTCCCACAGAAGTACCAGAAGCGGTGTGGTCAAAAGTGGGCATAGACTTTATAGGACCTCTGGAAGCGATGGCACCAGAACATCGGTACGGCATAGTGCTGGTTGATTACCTATCCAAGTGGGTCGAGGCTGAGTTCGTCCCAAACATTACCACAGCGACGGTAATTGAAGTCCTCACGGAAATTTTTCAAAGAGAAGGCCTCCCCAAGGAAGTTGTAACAGACAATGGGGTACAACTGATCTCACGGGACATGGAACAATTCCTAAGAAAGCACAATATAGGCCAAAATAAGGCGGCCTTGTATCATCCCCAAGCCAATGGGCTTGTTGAAAGGGCCAACAGGTTCATTAAGGGAGCAATCCAACTAGCCACGGCTTCTGGGATGGACCCCCTAAAAACTACCAAGGAGGCCATAGCGGCCCACAGACTCACTCCAAACGGAATAACGCAAATATCCCCGTTTCGAATGTTGAGAGGGAGGAGTGCAGCCTCCACGCTCATACCACCATGGTTATCCAAAGTGAGAGAAGATGAAGCAGTGGACATGTCAGAAGTGGTGTGGAGAATTGAAAACTGCAAGGCACGCATGAAAACATGGAGTGACCAAAGAAGAAGAACCAAGCAAGCGTCAGACATTGGAGGGGGGGATTGGGTCAAAATAAGACTACCAAAAAAGGACCAAATCACGGGCTCTCGGTTCAGCAGACCCACCAAAGTAGTCCACAGGGGAACAAACCATGTCCGCACCGAGGAAGGGCGCACATGGAATCTGGAAAGAGTAGCTCTATATCAGAAGAGACAAGAAAGAGCAAGAACCCCGGAGAGACCACATGCCGAAGAAGGAATAGACAACGAGCGAAGGGAACAAAGGGAGCCCGAGAGAAACGACAAAGAAAGGGAAGAAACAGAGATGGAACCGGGATCGCCCATGCCAGAATCCAAACAGGAGCAACAGGAAGATCGCACTGGAAAGGGTGACCGGCCGAAAAGAGAGCACAGAAGACCGGTGAGATACAGTGACTATGTTATGCAATGAACTTCCTCTTTCCGTATCAAAGGGAGGTGTGTAGAGATATCGCGAGAGTCACCAACTCTCGCGAGATCTCGCTTTGGTGGCGAGGACCGCCCCCGCGCGCTTCGCGCGCATTACGGGAGCACCAGAGGACGCGGCAAGACGCGTCCTGCTGGCTCCTCCGAGATTAGGGCCTGGGGGCTCGCACCACGAGACATTTCAGTCCCACAGCCCTGCAACAGTTATTAAGCACGTTTGCCTAGCCTTCAGGTTCTGTATTACTTACATGTTCCTGGCAGATGTCCACTGTGCAATAAAAGACATCCAGCCAGTCATCACGCCTCCTGTCATCTGTGCAAGCGTTTACTACAACTGGACTGCCCTCAGTCATCATTTGACAGGCGTTCTCCACGGGTGATCTTTCCCAGGCGTCTTCCCAGCGTGTCCTTCTGGCATGGCACAAATCTGACACATGGAAGAGGGTAAGTAGAGCGACCAGCAATCTCTCCGGGGTACATACAGGGTGTACACCCCTGTGGAGGTGGCTACTCTCAGCTGGTATGCCGTTACTCTAAATGTACCCCTGGCTGTTGTCCAGTTGACCGTTAACACCGGAGCCTACCACAGCTCCCTCAGACTTTTATTTTTTACTCAGATGAAAGTTGCAGCGCCTCTAAAAATATGTATAACAATAATCTTTGATCAACAATGGGCAAATGAAACAAGTGCCGTACAGCAATGTATGTGCGTTGGTGTGTGAAGACACACATTGTTTCCCTCTGGTGATTGCTGCTGTTTTTTTCTGAAGGGTAAATCGTGTGGTGAGAGAATTGCACGTGCAAGTGGAGGGACATCCAATCACGTGCATTTCCCGGGGGAGGGAGGACTAACAGGGAATGGTGACAAGGAATATGTTTATCTGACGGCTATTGTCCTCGTATGCCGAACGAGTTCTCAGAAATCGCTGTTTGCAAGCCGGATTACAAAAGCTTTATGTATAAGCATGTGCACACACTTCAGGCGCGCGCCTCGCGGAACGGTGCAGCTGTGAACGCACATCATTGAGGTAACCACAGCACAATGCAGAGTAAAGACATTGAGGGAGAGACATATAGAGAGAGAAAGGAAGAGAAAAAAGGAGAGAGATGGAGAGCCAGTGACGTATATATATATATATATATATATAGTGATATATAGAGAGAGCGAGAGATGGGGTAGAGAAAAATAGGCAAGAGAGAAAGAGGGGGAGAGAGATGGAGAGACAGAAAGAGGGTAGACAGATAGGAAAAGAGAGGGAGAGACAGCGAGAGGGAGAGAAAGGGGGTAGAGGGATAGAAAAAGAGAGGGAGAGAGAGGGGTCTAAAAGGGAACGATCGAGAGAGAGCATGCGAAAGAGAGAGCGATGACGAGAGAGGAAAAGAACAAGAGATGGAAAGATCCATCATGGGGGTATAGAGCCACTATAAAACAGAGAAAAAGAAAGAAAAGTGACAGCATGACAGAGAGACCGATCATTCTGCAAGAGAGAGAAACAAAGTGATAGACCACTAGAGAAAGAGAAATGCAGAGGGTGAAGGGACCAGTAAAAGGAAAGGTTGTGCAATGTATGAATGATCAATGTTATCAGTGCAATCCTGTGGTCTGTTAAACCCTGCACGGAGGTGGGGGGGCGGGGGTCTTTTTGAGCAGCGCACCCCTTTATCACTTCTAAGTGATTCAACTTTTGTCAGCTAAGAAAGCAAAAATAGCACAGTGATGTGAAGTGACTTACACAGGATCACATAGTTTGGTCAAGTGGGGAAGTTGGGATTTTAGCCCACGTTTCTGGTTCTACTGTTTGGGAATTCAGGCTGTAGACTACATATCTTCCCACCCAATTCTTAGTTTTTCACCAGCGTATGTACATTTCTACGTAGTTTGGCATCAAATGCTAAACTAGTTCTCTGTTTCAAAGAAGGCTTACTTGCAAACCAACAAACCACATGGTAAATCAAACTGACAATATATAAGAAATCTTTACAGAGACATGTGAAGCAAAATAAGTATGTTCTATTCGGAAAAGCCAAAAGAGCAACACAGATAATTCATATTTGCAAAGTGATTGCAAGGCAATGTAGAAACTGCTTGCATTGAAAATGCATATATGCCATGCTTCATAGTACATTATCCAGTGCAATGAAGAGGAAGAACTGTTTTTATGCTAAAATCAGCGGCACTCAGATTTGTCATGAGTATTTTTTGGAAAAGCCTACGCTCTTTGTAATAAAAATGCTTCCACATATTATTTAGTGAAAGATTAGTTCGGCATATTCAGACAGAGATATGCAACATCCCATACCATAGCATGCAAGACAAAGATGATAACAAACATCAGTGGACTGAATGCCTGCTACAGAGATGTGTATAATATTTAGGTTATCAGTTTGTTCTTGATATAGCCAATTTGGTGGTTAATCCTTCTGAGATCAATAAAACTATGACTATTATGTCTAGCAATACACCTATCATAACGCTGGAATGTGGCGGCCCATCCTCAGATTGTCCAATCTGTGTGTTATACAAAATGGCATAGTCCACAGATTGTTCAGGATGTCACATTCCAAGTGACCCCACGGCAAATGCGGTGCATATTTTGGGGTGGTCAGGGAGGGTCCCCATCATTACGAGGGATACATGTTGCGCGCACCCTGTTGATGACCGGGGGATGGCAGCAAACTGGGTGCAATGTGGCAAACCCATATATGTATCGAGTGCAGTTAATTATGGATGAGATATGTTACTTTTAATGTTACAGTTGTTTTGAATTTATACATATTAGATCTCCATGCACATAGAAATATACAATAGTAAAACTGCAAATGCAACATGAACACAATCTACACAGCAGGGTGCTTTGTAAAAAAACACGGTAGTTGGGACTCTCATGCATGTTGACATTTAAACTGACTTTCTTAGGTTTTCAGGCCACAGAAAAATGAGTAAATCAGTAATTTTAATCTCGGTGGTTAGCTGCTGCACATGACTTTTAAGTAGCAGAAACATTCTTGACGGAAAGAAGAATGAGTCATCTTGTAAGAAGGTCAGCTTTCAAACAGGACAAGGTTTATGATTTAACAGTCCCTCAAGGGAACAGATGTTATCTCACTCATTGTATTGAAGCCCCTAGAGGGAGTTGGTAATTTGTTTGGTGGTAATAATGAGTCTTTCATGTGTTATATGTTGGTAATAAAAATTGGGCCTGATGCCAGGGTATCCAGCGGTTAATTGTTTTTACAGGTCATCAGAGGCTGTATGTTCTGGAGTTGTGGTCACATAAATTAGTAGGTCTTCAGAAGTACCAGGAGTCGGGGGTAGTTGAGATCATAATCAGTAGTTCAAAGAAGATCCTGTTTATTCAGGCTTTCCTCTATTTGCTAAAATATGTAAGCAGACCATGTGCAATCACATGTAAAGTTAAAGGCCCTAGGCTAGTTATTGCTAGCAATGAATTATGTTTTCAAAACCAATGTTCAACCATGTACTGACATCATGGCCTACTACGGACAAATCCTAAAGAAGAGCCGTGTTCTGAATATAATCTGAAGATGACTATCAAGATAAGACTGGCCAATGAAAATCGAAGAATTGGAAAAAGATGTTATTTCTTTGAAGTGTTTTTTGTCCAATCATATTTGGGGGTGGATTGTAAATGAGTATCTGGGAGAGTTTTAATTGTTGTAAAAAAATATATAAAGTGCCAACTGATTTTGTATTGTTGAGACTTGGGTTAGTTTGGTCCTGCAACACCATCTAATCACTCCCTGGAGCTTTGCACACAGAAATGTGTTTTATGTACAATGTGCACTCACTGCGTAAGTGGTAGCCTGTTTGGGTTAAGGTGATTAAAGGCCCACCCACACACTTACCCACAGTCAGCTCCCTATCACTGCGCAGGCAAATTTATATTTTATCAACAGGCCCGCGCATTCCCATTTTTATGTTAATACCGAAGGGGCATTACCCCGGGAAGTCGAGAACGCTAACCCGGCTGTTATTTAGGTTTGTAAACGCCTTCCTTGCATCCACCATTTATGCCCTTTTCACTAATGAAAGTTCAAGGGGTTTTATTATGCTTCATCGACCCAGCCCTCAGACTGTAGTAGGAGTTATGGGCCCGTAAAACTCGTTAAATTCCTTTGCTACCTTCAAGCCTTTAACTGGGTCGTCAGGGCCATAACATCCAGTACAGCCCTCCGGCTGGGTCGTTAATGCTTAATTTATTACATGCAGAGACAATAAAGAGTAGAGGCATGTTTATGGTGAGAAACATGCGGGCACTATCCAGCTGTAAAATAGTTACTTTCCATAAGGTGCCATCTACTAGGTCCAATACCCCACGCTCGTTCTGAAAGCAAACAAAGGCAGTCTCATTCTGCTGAGGGACATTGAGATTGGAATTGGAATGGGCTTTCCCAAATAGCAATTTGAGGGACTATTTTACAGAGGATTGTTTAGCTGCACAACGGTACTATGCATGCAAAGCAACATCTGAGTCAGAGAGGGCTATCGTGCAAGTAATGTTATCAAACTGCTGCCCACTTTTGTCATCTAACAACACTTCTTCTTTTGGGTTTACTGCACAAAAACCCAGACTCGCTTAAAAGTGGAAAAGGTCGCTTTAATATGACAGGCCGAAGCTCACAAATAAACCCTAACCTGGCCCCTGGCCTTACAGACTAAATTAACCGCTTTAACATTTCGCCAAACATTAAATAAATAATTAACTCTTAAAGCCCCCAACTTTTGAATTAATAACCCCAATTTCCTCCCTACCTATCTCCAGGTCCTTACCACCCCCTTACCATCTTCTCCAGCCTTCGTCGCCGCTTTCTGCCACCCTCTCCCCGGGGCCATTCCCCTCCATATTCCAGACCTGCTCCCCTCTCTGCATCCCCGGGGTAGCCCGTTCATGCAAACAGCACCACCCCCATCCTTACCCACGCTATCCCCCCCATTTCTTGCCTCCCCACTCATCCAAAGGGGCCATGCACCCGCCAACTACTTCTTGCACCCCCACAACTCCCCTCAACACCAATCTCCTCCTACCTCAGACCCGCAGCCGGGCCGACCTGTCACATCAGCAACAAACCTCTTAACATAACCTCCAAACTAACGCCCGACCTGTCACACCAAAGCTACCTAAAAACCTCTTACCTTCTGCCCTAAACACACATTAGCGACCTGAAAAATTCCAATACCTGGGGGAAACTTACAAAACCGACTTCCCACTCACAAATCAACCACCCCTACCTCACCCCAATGGACCTCACCAAAAAGAAAGGGGGGGGCGGGGACAAAGACTCGCCCTCAACGGTCGCCTGCTCTCAAACCTTCCCTGCCCCTTAAATACCCCCCACAGAGATGTGCTATGCGCAGGCGAGCTCGCTGGCCTGTGCAGCTCCCAAAACCAATCCCGGGGAAAAAAACGCTGCGCGTTCCCCCCGTGACCCGCCTTTGGGCTTACTGCACAAAAACCCAGACTCGCTTAAAAGTGGAAACAGTCGCTTTAATGTGACAGGCCAAAGCTCATAAATAAACGCTAACCTGGCCCCTGGCCTTACAGACTAAATTAACTGCTTTAACATTTCGCCAAACATTAAATAAATAATTAACTCTTAAAGCCCCCAACTTTTGAATGAATAACCCCAATTTCCTCCCTACCTATCTCCAGGTCATTACCATCCCCTAACCATCTTCTCCAGCCTTCGGCCCCACTTTCTGCCACCCTCTCCCCGGGGCCATGCCCCTCCATCTTCCAGACCTGCTCCCCTCTCTGCATCCCCGGGGTAGCCCTTTTGTGCAAACAGCACCACCCCCATCTTTACCCGCGTGATTCCCCCCCCCCCCCCATTGCTTGCCTCCCCCTCATCCAAAGGGACCATGCGCCCCGCCACCAGAAAAAACCCTCCTCTGAGGTGATCTTTTCTGCCCCAAACCGAGGTGCTCAACACTACCAACTCTTCACCATATCCTCCACCAACAACCTTAAATCCAGCAGATAGTAGCTATTACCGCAAAGTGACAAATATACTCCATCCTCCCTAAAAACCTCAAAATTCTCATATATAATCTCCTTGTGCTCAAGAACTTGCACCGCTGCCAGGCCACAGAACTTTATCATCTCGCTGTTTATCTTCTTTCTTGTACACTCTACCACACCTTCACTCACTGCATCCCTCCACACTCTACTCGGTAACAACTTACACCATACCAAACTTACCTTAGGCCAAATTTCCCTCAGCCATGCCAGGTCCCTCTTCATTTTCTTCAACAAAGCTTACCCCCGCATCCCGCACCAGATCGTTCTCCCCAGCATGGATTACTAACTGTCCGGGGCCCCAAAACGCTCCTTCATCCCCACTATCATGGGCAGCAGTTGATCCCAGCACAGCCCCCCAAGACCCGACCACCTCACAATCCACTCTTCATAGCTGCAGCCCAACTGCATGCCAAAAACCCTCTTTTCCGCCTCCTTGCCCGCCCACTTCACAATCGAGTGCCCGACAAATCTGCCGAATCTGCCCTGGCCTCCTCGCCGTCTCTGAAAAAGAAATCACAGTGTCACTTACGAACCTCCACCCCCCACAAATGAGCCCCCCTCTCCACAACCCCGCTGCCCCTTCTCAACCAGACTCTTTCCCCAGCTCCCTGATATAACCCTTATACTTCCTAGACCTCCACCTACCCAGACTCTTGACCTTCTCCTCCGACAGCCCCAAACGGTTACCCTCAGAATGCGTACTAAAATCCTCAGGCTTTTCCCCCAACACCCCCAATGTTTTCCTCAGAACCCCCAGCACCTGCACTGCCGACACCCCTGACCCCTCAGCATGTCTGAAAACCAACCCCGACCTTCCTCCTGATAACTCCTTCCACGCCAAACCCACCCTCACCGGGCACAGCTCATTACTTCCCCAACCCAGCGACACCCAGCAACCCTTCCCCTTCTGGTCAGTTTTTGACCTTTCAATCCAAATATCCACTTCCAAATCCGAAAAATGGACATTCTCCCACTGTAATCCACCAGCACCCCCTTTAGCTCCCACAAGCTCCGACACCCTGAATGCCCCAAAAACAACCATGTAAAGCAAGGCTGAAACATAACCCCCTCCCAACCCGACCAGCAAACTACTTCCATGGCCCGGTATAATCTGATCAACAGGTTTGCTGATATCGGTCTTCTGCTATCCCTTACCCCACCTTTTTCCCTCGCCCAGCCCTCTAACATCCTGCTCGCCAACTCCCCACCATTAGGTGAAAACCCCCAAAGCCATTTGCCTTAGAAGGCTATTCCTGCCAATTTCCCCGCTATGGTGGCCTTCGACCAACCGTTATCCATACACCACAACAGAAAATTAACCACATCATCCCTTCTGCGCTCCTCAGCATCCTCCCAGCCCTTCCAGCTACGAGCCTCCTTCCTTAGAAATTCTCCCCATGCCCTCCTGTACGCTGCCCTAGACAACGGTGCCAGAGAGCCCTCCATTAGCGACAGAGCTCTCAGTTTCCTAGCTTCCAGAGCTCCTCCTTGATCCGCTGCCCGATCCGGTCTGCTCCAGGTGCCAATCCATGGAATTTCTGCCACTGAAAACGAGATAATGCATCAGCGATGCAGATTTCAGATTTTCCGCCCATCTGCGCACCCTCGGACCTTGGTACCCCAACCTGAAACCGTCCCTAAAACTATCCCCCAGGATCTTCGCCCCTTCCCTATCCGGATAAAAACTGAGTCACCTCTCCAGAACCTCTACCTTAACTGGAGTAGAAGCCTTTCCCCACAATCCCTCGTCCCGCTCCCCCCCGCCCACGGTCTCCTTGCTGGAAGCACTGTGTAACCGGGTGCCGCCCTGCACATCTGGTCCACTTCTGCCTGAACCTGCACGCCGTCCGCGTGCATCCATCCCTGTTGAAACCCCAACTCACTGCTGACGGCTGACCCCTGCCTCCTCCCCCCACCCCCTCGGGAGCGGGGCGACCAAGAAAGGGCCAGTAAGGCACGGGTAGTCCACTTGCTGTGTGTACCGTCGGCGCGGGCCTTGTCGGCGCCATCCATTGCAGCCAAAGGTCCATATCTATCTCCCCCCAAACCGCCTGGCTATCCTCAGCCAATTCCGCCCTAAATTCCTCGTCATATCTCACCCAAGCAAAACCACCAAAGCTTGTGAAAGCCTTCCTAATGGCATCCATATACTTCGAGTATCGAGTGCTTTCATCCTATTTAACACTAATATAAACAACTTCCTTTTGAGAAGGATTGCACTGTCCACGAGAGCTTGTAGGATTAACTTTCTACGGTAGGTTTTAAGGGGTGAGGATGATTTCGGTCCTCTTCTTATTAGATTCTGAAGGACTCTGTGACAAAACATTTTTGATAAAATACTTTTTTACAATGCGTTCTTGTTACACTATCAGGATTATTAGGAGCATTGTTAGCTGTACTGGTAGTCATTTTTTTGACAACATTTTTGTGTTTTGTGACACATTTTGATGGAGGAGGCAAAGTTTCGGTAGTTGAGACTTCCTTTGTTTTGCTAACCAACTGCATTAGCTGGTTTGTTCCAACATTCTCTACAAACTCTACAACAGGTGGATGCTTACATTGGGCACTTTTATTTTTATTTGCTCTACTTTTGTGTTCCTTTCTACGGAGTTGCTTTTTGGTCGGCATTCTTTGGTGTCTGTTGAAAAAAAAAGGTATACTTTGGTCTGTTGTCCAATGTCTGTGTGCATGTGTGCATGAGTCTGATGGGGAAGCTCTTTGTCATGGCGTGTCGATGTGCATTGGATTCTTGCAATGATTTGGTAAGGCTACTTTATTGTTTGTATACTACTACAATGTGCTTCAGATGAGAGTACAAAGTGGGATACTTGTGACGAGAACCATTATTAATAAACGAAATGCCGCAGCAACTTCTTTTCTAAATCTAACCTTCTAAGGATTACGTATGTTTTTTGAGTTCCAAACACACAGGGATTTGTGAGCCATTCTGCCTGTTATTCTTTGTTCAATAAATGGATATTTGTAGGTAGAATGGTTTAGAAATCAATGTTTGCTTTGGTGCCCAAAATAAACAAATAACCCACACAGCCTCTTTGAGGAGCAGTTACAATATAAAGGTAGTACTGTACTTACTTTTTTTGCAAAATAACCAGGTTTCTTCGGATATGTCGTCTGCAGTGTAGATGCTGTTGATTCTCAGGAGAGACTTGCACTGCGGTGCAAAAAACAAAATCAATTACTTTGTGTGTTTACAGCAGTGATGATACTGCACACATTAATTGTGCTTCTTTCGTCACAGCATTCTACTTTCATAATTCAACCCAGTGCATGTGTGCATTTCACTGCACTCTGTGCAGTCTTTGCATGGTATTTGCAATATGGTACTTGAAAGTCCTTCAAAATTGCTAACAATTTTAAGTTTATGGAAATGGCTTGTTTTTTACACAGTGTATTAAGTATAGGTGAGAGGTTTGTAAGCGATAGGGTACAGTAGTAGATGGGGTAAAATGTTCTACTTGCAAATTAAAAGCACGATGCAGAGAAATCGTGAGACCCTCAGAGGGAGATGTCACCACAGCAATCGGGAGCGCTTACTTTTCTCATACGATTACATTGCACGTAGCATTACTGTCGCCTGTACACAGTACACAACTCCGACATTTTCACATACAAAATTGAGTTCCGCCCTAAATAGGCATGATTGCAACAAATGTATAGGTTATGCGGAAGACAGTAAGGAGTCGTGCGGTTTGTCAATGATAAATTGGACATCTTGCACTTAAAAGGGGATGCGTTGGTATGTATTGCCTTTGCACATTGAGCGGCATTAATTTGTCTGAATTAAATCATAAGGGTTGCACATGTTCTCCGATTACAATATACATACCTGTATTCTATACTCATGCATGTGGGCATGCATGGCGATGTACATAGAAATTTGCAATACTTGCACAGTAGCTTGTGAAGTAGGTGCTGTGCAATGATATGCGACTTCCATTCAGAATCATCGACAGTAATTTTGAAGTGCGTAATGTTGATGACAGAGTTAGAATTAGCGACGTTCCATGTGATTGGTGGATGGTTGTGTGACTGCTTAGTTGTGTCCAATGAGGGACTCGACTTGCTACTGCTGTGGTAAGGGTGGAAGGACTGGGTGAGAGTTACATGCCACACGTAGGCAACGCTTGTCCGCAGGTAGGGTGTGTCACATACGGGTTTCTACAGAAAATCCTGCATGGAAAGGGGACTGTAGGCATCAGCCAATCAGATGTTCATATTACTCTTTTGTGTCGAAAGACGGTGCGTACACTGAAGATGGCAGAGGTGGAGAGGCTCATGGTTTTGGTGCTTGGAGACATTTTTGTGAATGGCTTACAACACTATGCCGAGAGTAGGCATGTGGCACACCATTTCGATGTGAGAGGAGTGGAGGTGGTGTGGAGCGCTGACACTGATGCCAATGCTGCGGAAATTCTGCAAGTTTGCAGAGACATGCGTACAATGACCACTCCTCATGTGGTAATTTTGCACTACGGTGCTTCCCATTTGTGATACGTGACTTCACATACTTTGTTGGCAGATTTGGCACAGTTGGTTGAAGCACTCATGACCATCTTCCCAACAACAAAAGTAATTTTTTCTGCTTTACTCCCTAGAGTAAAATGAGACAACAATTCTCTTTTCTGTCCAGATCAAAGTATTGGGAGGTGTATCATCAATCACGGCATGCGTGAATTCATGTTACGAGCTGGTATGTTTTTCTGCAGCCACGATAACATTGCTTCAAGCAATGTGGATTATTTTGAAGCAGATGGTGTTGCACCATCTTCTTTGGGAAATGCGATGTTCTTTTGGAACGTAAGGCTTGCTTTAGAGAAGGTTCTGTAATGGTTGTAGGAGTAAAGCAAGGACAAAAAATACCAACAAATTAATATAATAATAGATGTCTGTACGGTATCTGGCCAAAACTTTTTACAAAACAGCTCTTTTCAGAGCCCACCTTAAAGGGGAAAAAGGGGAATAACACTTTAATGTACCATGGTCACGCTCTGATCCTATACATGTCCGCTAACATGACGGTACTTTGCAGCCTGCGCATATCACCAACGGGGATTCAGGGGTGGAGACGCATGCAAATGAGAATGAGCGGAGCTAGGGATTGGTCCATAAAGTTCAGTAGGTGTGTTCTGAACGGCGAACTTTAGTAAGATCGTCTTGTCCCTGACAGGAGACCACACAGCCATGGCTTTCCATGCTCGAAAACAGATTATCTGGATTTTGGGAGACTCATGGATACATTAGTTGAAGGTGCATGCAGAAAGCTGCAGTTTATCTGCAGATCTCGGATTTCCTCATGTGGAAGTGCACTGGCATGGCGTGCATGGCATGAGATGGCGGGACTTGGTACCTCTCTGTGTTACTTTACTGACAGAACGTCCTCCAGATATACTTATCATTCATTGCGGAGGAAACAGTTTAGGCCATGTCTCTGGAATTTCTTTGCAATTTGCAATGAAGGAAGGACTTGCGAAGCTCATGGACATGTTTCCAAATTGTCAAATACTTTTTTCCCGTGTTGCACAAAGACAAATATGGCTGCGTTCTTCTTCTTTTGGTCCGCAAATGGAGAAAGCGAGACGCAATGTGAATAAGGCTGTTTGTGCCTTTTTAAGAGATGTTGGCATGTCCTCCTTCTACAATGAAAACATTTTGTTTCGCAGTTCTTTCATTTTCCGCAGAGATGGAGTCCACCTCGCATATGCTGGCAATCAAATTTTTCTTTGCAATGTACAAAATGCATTGCGACCTCTTTTGAATTCACACTAACCTATCTGACAATCCATTTTCTCCAATCCACAGTTTTTGACCGACAAAACACACCACCAAAAGGCTCTTTTCAGAGCCACCACTTACTCCCAGCGTACACTTCATTGTGTTTGCTCCACTTGCACCCTCCCTTTTTTGCCCTATGACTGTCCACAAACTTTTCCACCACTCCGCAGGGTTCTACGACCGTCACTTCATAGTTCTATCTTTAAAATGAGGAAGGCGGCTCTGAAAAGAAGCTTTTCTGTAATTTTTGTTGTTTTCACATTTATTGCTTCACAGCACACAACACACTAGGAGAAGAGGCCAAAGGAGGGTAAGAAAGGGACACCAACCACGGGGATAAGAAAGGGCAAGTGAACAGAGAAAGATATAGGGTGAGCTTTATTTAGACAAGGAGCAGATCTTCTGGTGCTCTGTGACCATAGCCGCAAAAGCACTTCGAAAACTCTCCCCCCTGCAGAGTACTGCGTCACAATACTTACACACTATTGTTACCTTTGAAAGGTAAGGGTCAACAGCATTTCAAATGGCTTGTGAGGCAGCTGGAGGGAGGCGCTCCCCCACAGGAGTGTCTCATGTGGTGGGAAGATCGCACAGGGAGGATGCTGTGGAGGAACTCAATCGACTATGCTCTTCACATGGCACCACCTTGCGAATGTCCACATTGTGGAACGAAGTGAGGTGTCGCTTCTTGGTTGTCGTACCAAAGCTGTACGAACCAAGTCTCCCGCGACACTACAGCAGTAAAGGCAGTACACCTCAATCTGCTATAGATAGAAGGACAATGAAGATGCGCTCGGGGGTGTGTCCATTTGTAGGGATGGAGGGGTGTGCCTCATGACCGTCTTCATCACTGCAAAGCAGTTCAAAAATGTTACACACCAAGTCCTCAGGTCAGCTATTGCCTGGGATATGTGAAATTATATTTTTACAGTCTACAATACTTTGCTTTGTGTCTACAAGTTCTTTTGGACTGTTGCGGAAGCACACAAACTGCGCAAATTAGTCCACACGCTCAGCGTCAGTGCGGTCACATGATGACATCCTGAACACATCTGCGCCAGAAATGGGAGTCCGCTGGACAGCAAATGCAGAGTACCAAACGTGGGCATGTGCGCACGTGTCCTATGGACAGTGTTCGGGTTCTCAAACTAATTCAAAGTGTGACACAAGTGAGACGGACAGTTAGGGACAGGCGCGATGTTTCCTATACTTATGGTTGTACTGTGCATGTGCATACATTATATGTTCACTGTACGGACAGTTCCAGTGTCCTTAGGACAACTCCATTTTGTTTGCCTACGAACTTGCCGGCCACCGCGCCTGTTCTACGGACGGCACCATTTTGATATTTGCGATGTCATCTTTGATGTCCTGGGTGTTAGTCTTAGCAATGCGCGTAGATGGTGCGAGTTATGGTTGATTAGCTTACCATAATGGGGTAATGAGCAGTGTTTTTTGGTTTCGCTGTGAAGTATAACATTCCTTTAACAAAGTTTTTTTTACTAAATGTACATATATATATGGCAGGGAACGAAAACAAAGGGACTGAACATGTGATGTCGTCAGTGATGTCATCAGTGACATTTGAGATGACATCTTTCATGGTCTGGGTGTTAGTGTTAGCAGTGCACAGGGGCGGTGGCAGGTTTGGGGGCTTAGGTTACCATAACTGTCGAATTTCAGGGGTTTTCCGGTTTTAATTTCAACCATAAAGAGGAGGTTGAAATATTTTTTTTAGTGAACTGCACAGGTTTTTGGTAGGGCAACTTAACCATAACGTCTCCTCAAAAAAGTTTTTTTGTATATATATATATATATATATATATATATGAAAACAGGTGATTTACAAATGCAACATTAACCTAAGAGAGCAAGTGCTTCACCCTAAAGAAGATTACTATATAAATAAAAAAAATTACATCATTAAGCATCACTCGGTGGGAGTGGTGGGGTCAGTAGGGAGGATGTTGGAGAGGAAAGGGGGAGATCACTCATTAGAAAGTAAGTGAAGTTCAAACCGAGCTTCGCAGAAATCCTCAGTTGGGCTATCTTGGATTGTGATGGGCAGTGAGTGCAAGTGGAGCTGGGCGAGTAGGGAGAAAGTGAGAGGAGGCACAGGGAGGGTATGACGCAGTGAGGCTGCGTGCAGAGGACGATCAGGGGAACAAGATGGTGAGTAAATTGAGATACAAACAGACAGGTACTGAGGAGCAACACTATTGATAGTTTGAAAACTAGGAGAAGGAACATGAAAAGGGAGCGGTTTTGCATGGAGAGCCAACCAGCACGTTGTCGGCCAGGCAGAAGTGGCAGATGATTTGGGTAGGTTGGAGAAAGTGCAGGTAGAAAAGTGGAGGACTTTGTCCAGAAGGAGTATAGAGGAAGGACAAGGAGTAGGCTTGAGCAGTAGTCAAGTTTTCTGAGCACAAGGGTGGAGATTAGAGTTTTGTAGAATGATTAGTAAGAAAAGGACACATTTTTCGAATGTTGAGGAGGTTGATTCAAGCAGCAGAGGCAGTGATGAATTTGGCGTAGTCGGAGTTTACTATCAAAGAGACCCCAATATTGTGAGTCTTGGGCGAGGGAGCAAGAAAGTCAAGCGGAAAGGAGATACGAGAGAGGAGGATAGAGATGGTATTAGAAGCCAGGAGAAAGATGACTTCAATTTTTTAAGAGTTCAGCAAGAGGCAGCAGGGAGCCATCCAGTGATGGATTGCAGTGAGACAGTTTGTAATCAGTTCTGAGATGGCTGGGGTGAAAGGGATAAAGGGAAAGGAACAAAACATCTGAGTGTCATCAGCAAAAAGTGATAGTGAAAGCCAAAGGATGAGATTAGTCTTCGTACAGCATAGGTACAGAGGATGAAGAGCAGAGGTCCGAGGACTGATCCTTGCGGGACGCTAACCAGGAGAGGGGTGAGGTCAGAGGATTGCGAGTTCCAAGAGATATTATAGGATTGATCTTTCAGGGTGGGGGGGGGGCAATCCTAGAAAGAGAAGATTTACAAATCCCAATGTCCTGGAAAGTAAGAAGGAGAGAGGAGTGGTTGAATGAGTCTAAAGCGCAATCTTTGCGCACACTTCCCACATCTCTCACTGCACCTTGCAGAGTCCTCCATATCTGTAGCACCATCCAGGTTGTTTTGTTTTGATCAAACTGGAATGAATCCAGTCTGATCTTGCTGGACAACATCAGCATTTGGAGCAGCAACCTTATAGTGACAGTCTTAGGTATTATCTTCCTGTCCGTGTTAATCAGGGATAAGTGGCAATAAGACATAATTGTTGAGGAAGTTTGGTAGTTTTAAGTAGGATTGTTATGAGTGATGTATGTTTAGTGTCCATAGGCTTTCTTGAATTTAGAGCTACTACATATGGGGTGAGATATGGAGAGAAGATATCAGTGGATTCTCAGTCACGCATGATGCTTTTCTTCCTTTACTAATTCTCTTTAGCTGCCATAAAAACAAACCCATTTAACACTTGAACAACTCTAAAACACTACAGCTCCCATCTATATATATAAACCGCTTAGGTATGTTTCCTTACTCAGCTGATGGAATTTATCACTTTTAGGTTGCCCTCTGCTGCCAAATGGTAAAGTGCACCCACTTCAACAACAGCTACTATTTCAACAAACAAAATGAGCACGGTTCTATGCGGTCACCTTCACCTTCCACTATTGCAAGCCTTCGGAAGTTACTTCTTTCCACCTCCACTTCTCTTCACACAGGGTACAGTGGTTCCATTGTCAATTGTTAATTGAACAGTTAATTATCGGTTCATCGCTTCAGTCTCTAAAGCGCAAAACGCTGTAGGATGAATACCTCCTCACAAGCTAAAACTGAAAGTAGGTGCTGTAATTATTCTACTACACAATCTTATGCCATCATAGGGACTCTGCAATGGAACAAGGTTGACAATTACGTGTCTACAGAGACACATCATAGAGGCCTGTGTGATCGTTGGAACTTAGATACTGTTCTTATACCGCACGTACCTCTAATTCCATCTGATATTTTTAGCCTTTTCAACGACCATTAAAAAGTCACAGGGACCTATGCCCCCTTCCTGGAAACTATCAGGGGAAAGGGGGCAGATAAGGCCCTATGAATTACTGACTGATAATGACCTTTAAGATATGCGTTTATTGATATATTTTACGCTGGCAACAGCTAGTCAATTTGTGTTTTCCTGAGTAGTTCTGAACTTTTCCTATTTTCATCTTCTGTCTTTTTTTCAGCCAACTAGGTGCCAGTCACTCCCTCAACCCCTGGCACCCCCTACCTAACCTTACATCCTGCTCAGACCCAGCCCTCTTGCTTTGCAGCTATTTAGCAGATATGTGTGCATTTGAGAGCACTTTGTAATTTCAGTGTTGGTTTGGGTGCGTCTGTCTTTAATTTTGGGAGCGCTAACATCAGAACTCGGTTTGAGCAGTGTCTGCTTGGGATAATGTACTGTTTCTTTAGGCACCTGAAATGGAGCTGTTTGCTGATGGACTCTTACTTGCCAGTAAACCACAGAGCAGGGAGTCTACAGATGTGCTTGCATCTGTTCCTGTGTATCTTCACTATTTGTTGCATCTGGGTGTGGCTCCTCAGCAGTAGTGTCCTTGTAAGGTGTATTCTGCCCACAGTGAATGGATACTCAACCGCTGTGCAGTTGCACGCCATGTTTAACATTGATTCTATTAAAGACACAGAGGCGAAGGTTGACACCTAAAAAATAATCGTAACCTGGCTCTAAATTACGCCATAAATTTGAGAGCATTATAGATTTACTCAAAACATCATGTAGATTCTTCAATTTAAATTCTTTGTAGATTCGTACTCACAATCCCTCAGTTGCCATTTGTAATTTCTTAGGTTTTTTCCAATGCGCACCATTTTTGGTTGTCACCTTTGCACATCATTCATGAGGCTGTTGGTCTTGATTACATATTAAGCTCTATGGGACAACCAGAAAAACACTGCTTTGCTACGTGGGTCATAATCACATGTTTTCTTCCATAATAAACCAGCAATACATGTATTTTGATGTTTTTAACATACGTCTTCCTCATATTTTTAAAGTCGTACTCATTTTTCAGGTGGTTTTGTTACACTCTTTGCGGGGAATTTCTGATTCCCAATAAACTAATCTCAGCTTCTTCAGGTCAGTGTCATGGGACCTCTAAGAGTATTTGTTAGGTTTCCTGGAAAGATGACTCCGGGTTTGGAGATTGTGGCAATTATGGAAAATCAGGTTGAGGCTTATTTAAAGACCTTTTAAGAAAAGGAGGGCTAACACCATTGGAAAATGGCAGGCTTCATCAGAAAAGGAAACGGGAACAAGTTAAGTGACTTCCGCAGTGATGGTAGGAGATCTCCTTGACATCTTTATTTTGAAACATTTTGGTTTCCCTTGTGGTTGCTGCACACCACGGGTTTTGGATCTTTGTTTCCCGATTCACATTTTGTGTCCTGGCTTCATTGACTTCTCTCTCTGTGCTTGTGCACCTCCCACCCCACTGTGCTACTCGCATTTTATCAGGATTTTCCTCCAGAGCCGTGGAGGATTTTTCCCGGGAATCCATCTTCCTGACCAAAGTATTCCCACTAACCAACCCACATTTGTGTTCCCAGAGCTCCCACATTTCGAGGGTTAGGGGGGTTGGAGTGGTTGCTAAATTTGCGCAGCTGGTCGCTCTCTCCTGGGCAATACTCATGTTTTCTTACATTCATGATACTTCTTGTTGTAGAAGATGATTACTATTACTCTGATTTAAGTGATCCTAAAAAGAACTCTGACCACAACCTCCCTTTTTTTGTTCCCCCATCTGCCTGGCAGCCCCCCTGTTTTAGGAAATGTGTGTTCCGAGTCCCTGACATGGACCAGAAGGATTAGCGTCTGGCGGTGCTGACTCTCGGATCATGAAAGTATTTCCAAATTCTTAATAACGGATTAAAAACTTGTTGGTTGAGATTTCTTACAATGGTATCATTACAACCTGCCATTAACATTCATTTGTTTTACAATTTCACAGCATCCAAATTATATTCAACATATATAAGAGCTGCTAAACTCATGTGAGTAAAGAATTATCAGATTCTGGGGGTGAAATATACTTTCCGGTCAAAAAAGGATTGGTCTACATGTGACTCGCTCCCATACTCTTATAGCACAGTGATATCCAGACAGCTTCAATACCCATTGTGGGAAAAATACCCTTGCCTTGTACTGAAGCTTACCAACTGTGAAGCAACCACAGCTGCGGCCCCACACCATAAAGTTCCCTGTGGCAGGCATTGAGCTTTTTCTAGGAAAGAAATACACCTAGTATGCACATTCTCAAATATAGATTGGCACGAGCTAGTTTAGAACAGTAGGGTATATATATATATATATATATATATATATATATATATATATACATATATATATATATATATATATATATATATATATATATATATATATATATATATATATTCAGTGAAAAAAACTTTGTTAAAGGGACGTTATGGTTAAGTTGCGCTACTAAAAACCTATGAAATTCAGTGAAAAAACTTTGTTAAAGGGACGTTATGGTTCCAAGTAAAACCAAAAAACCCTTGAAATTCGCCAGTTATGGTAAGCTAAGCAACCATAACTCGCGCCACTACCGTGCACTGCTAAGACTAACACCCAGGACATCAAAGATGACATCACAAATGTCATTGATGACATCACTGATGACATCACAAATATCATTGATGACATCACTGATGACATTACATGTGTGGCTCCCCCTTTTTTCCTTTACTGACATATCTAGGCCACATGGTTTTCTTCAGTAACAGTCAGGAATTAAAAGTGGAAAAGGTAGTATATTTGTAGACTTATCCTTCAAGTATGTTCTTACAATAATTCCCTAAGGGGCCAGTCATATCATATGAAACATATACATAGGGGAAGACACAAGCTTGAGAGATAGCAATCCTTTCTGTGCATTAAAATAATCAGTAGAGTTGTCAGCAGTTTCTGATAGTTCTGTTGTTTTTTTATTACTGTACTATCCCTGTATAAGCTCCTATTTTTATATCTTGTATTCACACTACTTTCATTAGAGTCCAGGCACATCATGTGATATATATATACATAGGGTAAGTAGCAGCTTTGAAACAGAACAATCATTTATCTGCATAAAGGTAATCAGTTAGTTTATGAACACTTTTTGCTACTACTGCTGCTGTTTTCTTCTTACTTCAATTTCTTTGTATACACTCATATTTGTATGTGGTGTTGTGTCTTTGTGTTTTGTCTATAATAATGCAATTATGTAGTAAGTGGGTTTTATTATCTACTTATCACATGTTTCATAGTATTCAAAAGTCTAATAAGAAAACAGTTATCATTTCACTATTTAACATGGCAAGCTTATGAATATTGCATCTCCATCTTGTTTGCTGCACACAATGCCTACGTTTCTACATGAGCACGTTAGTATACTGGATGGACTAATTAGCCCTTCATATTTATTCCAATGATCCTTCACACGTTTTTTATTAACATTACAATAAGAAACCCTTGTACAGACTTTTCATGAAAGGTAAATGCACATGTGATGTCATCAGTGATGTCATCAATGACATTTGTGATGTCATCTTTGATGTCCTGGGTGTTAGTCTTAGCAGTGCACGGGTGTGGCGCGAGTTATGGTTGCTTAGCTTACCATAACTGGCGAATTTCAAGGGTTTTTCGGTTTTACTTGGAACCATAACGTCCCTTTGACAACGTTTTTTCACTGAATTGCATAGGTTTTTAGTAGCACAACTTAACCATAACGTCCCTTTAACAAAGTTTTTTCACTGAATTTCATAGGTTTTTAGTAGCAAAGCTTAACAATAGTAACTTTGACTTTATGTACATGTAATATGGAACATACTGAACCACTTCTACTGAATGTGATGTCCGCAAACTTTTTTGATGTCCGCGGACATGTTCGGACAACAGTACCACTACCTAAAAAGTCTGGGGGGGGTATGCTTAATTGTTATATTACAACATGATAACATTTAAAAAATTCACAAAGTAGTACACATACATATTATATGTAGTAATACATAAGAAATGTAACCCATATATGTACCACACTAACCATTCATTTAAATACAATATGTTCGAAAATGGAATATACCAAGAGAAGATAAATTGGCTTCCAACATAATTACCTCACAGACACTCCACAACAAAGACCAAGACCAGACCTACAGAGTACTCGGAACATATCTTACCTGAAATAGTAAGTGTACATCATTTTACTCATATCTTTATAAACTTTCTGTATTAGATTAAAAAAAAATATTATATATTTTTTTTTTCTCACAGAAATGTCTAGTACTCTGGAATGGCTAGAGGAGCACTTCCCACATGACGAAATGTCAAAAAATAGTGAAGCCAATGGTACACACTTTACAATATAAACCATTTAATTGTTATTATTTTATATATATTTAACATATATATTTCTTTTTGTACAGAGCATACCAAAATAGAAAATATCTCTGAAGAAACTGTTATGGAAAACCCGCTTGACAGCTTAAAAGAAAAAATGGATTTATTATTGAGCAATTTTAATAATTTGAAAACTTTTGTTGAGGATCATTTTAAAACTAAAACCTCATACCATTGTCCCACATGTACTTGTCCCCCCTCACCATATCCCAGTCAATTATCCACAAACCCTCTCCATAATCCAAAACGTTTTGATGAGACTTCCATCCCTTCTTCACCTGATACCAATCATGTTGAAACCCCTAAATCTCCTGTTTTTGTTTCGGTTTCTGCCTCACCTTCTCTGTCATAAATTATTAATATCTGTGAAATAAAGTTACATTTTTATATTGTGTTGTAATTAGTTCCCATTTTTTATTTTTTTAAAAACAATGTAGATGTCTACCGACAGCGCGGGTGTTCTGAAATGTTCGTAAATAAACTAAAATGGAGGTGTCCTGAAGAACACTATACCTGTCCGTACTGTTCGCTAGCAAGTTGAAACTGTTCTAAGAACCCAATTGGTGTCCTGAAATGTTCGTAATTAAACGAAAACGGAGGTGTCCTAAAGAACACTATACCTGTCCGTACTGTTCGCTAGCAAGTTGAAACTGTTCTAAAAACCCAATTGGTGTCCTGAAATGTTCGTAATTAAATGAAAATAGAGGTGTCCAAAAGAACACTATACCTGTCCGTAATGTTCGCTAGCAAGTTAAACTGTTCTAAGAACACAATTGATGTCCTGAAAAGTTCGTAATCAAATGAAAATGGAAGTGTCCTAAAGAACAATATATCTGTCCGTAGTGTTCGCTAGCAAGTTTAAACTGTTCTAGAACACACGCGATGTCCAGAAATGTTCGTTTGATGTGTGACACTCTTTTAATTAATTCAGGACCCGAACACTGTCCGTAGAACATCAACGCACATGCGCAAACCAATGTCTGTGCATTTGGTGTCCTGCGGACAGGTGCTTCCTTCGCGGACATGTTCACGAAGGGATCATGTGACCGCACCAACGCTAATCGTGTGTTCTGAATGCGGACTCTGTTCGTGTCCCCGAACAAATTAAAAGTACATTTTCGAGTAATCCACAATATTTTTCCATAATGGCAGAAGTCCCACATAGTAATCCTGAGTTTCTACATATCTTTTGAAACTTTTTGAACCCTTTTTGTGTTCGATCTGTCCGTGGACAGCGCGCATGTCTGCGAACCGCGTACAAGCACCCCTATAAAAGACCACGCCCTAGAGCTTATTCTCATTGTGTTTCTGGCTATTCTTCAGAGCACAGCTATTTCTCATGCAACTTGCTGATTACACCATCGAGATGGCATCCCTGGCTGCAGAACTGCCACCTGGTGCTGCACCTGCTTCAGCAATACCCCCACCCCCTCCACCACCACCACCTTCCCAAGGGCCTGAAGAGGGGAACAGGAGTGAGGATGCAGAGGAGGAAGAAGAGGATGACGAGAATGAGGTATAGGAAATCCCTACTACCTGCACTAGACGTGAGTCTTGGGTGTGTCGGTTATTTTCCATTTATGGGAATGGTCCTAAGGCTCGTGCGAACCGTGTTATCTGCAATGAGTGCAAAATGATACTCAGTTGAGGGAAGCACGGTTCGTACAGCTTTGGGACCACGACCATGAAGCGACACCTGAGGTCATTTTACTCTGGGGCTATTCGCAAGGTTGTACCTTTCGAAGAACGTAGTAGGTTGATTTCCTCTACTTCATCCTCCGTTTCTGATCCTGTCACCACAAGGACCACCTCTGTGGGACAGCGTCTTCCTCAAGCTGCCTCACAGGCCATACAGAATTCTGAGGACCCTTACCTTTCGAGGGTCACAGTTGTATGTATGTACTGTGACACAGTACTCTGCAGGGGGGAGCAACTTCGGAGTGCTTTTGAGACTATCGTCTTAGAGCACGAGAAGACCTGCTCACTACCCAAATAAAACCCACTCTACATCTTCCTCTCTCAGCTCGCCCTTTCTTATCCCTGTGGTTGGTGTCCCCCCTTTACCCTCCTTTCCCCTCCTCTCCTAGTGTGTCGTGTCTAAAAAACCAAAAGAAATACAAAATTACAAAAATCAAAAAATAATAAGGCTATTTTCAGAGCCGTCTTTCACAGTTAAAAAATAGAAGTGAAAATAAATGAAGCAGAGCCCTTTGTATTTTTGAGAAGTCTGCGGACAGTTCGCGGACATCAAAAAAATTGGGTTGGTACCCTATCATAACCATTGCAATTTACTCTGGTAGGAAGTGGTGGCTCTCAAAAGAGCCTTTGGGAGGTGTTTGCATGTCAAAAATTATAAATACTTAACACCTACTTCAAAATAGATGCTGTAAATCTAAAAAAGGTTGTAATGCATTTTGTATATTTGTCAAAAAAATCTGATTGCCAGATGGACTCCATCTCTGCGAAAAATGTATGTACTATGAAACATAATATTTTCATTATGCGAATAGGACATGCCAAAATCTCTTAGAAAGGCACAAACAGCCTTATTAACATTGCGCCTTGCTTTTTCCATTCGTGGACCAAATGAAGAAGGACGAAGCCACATTTGTGACCTTCCCAAGTCCTTCCTTCTTAGAAAATTGCAAAGAAATTCCAGACACATGTCCTAAACTATTCCCTCCACAATGAATTACAATTATGTCTGGATGTTGCTCTGTCTCCAAAGTAGCACAAAGAGGTAGCAAGTCCGACCACTTCATTCCACGTACTCCATGCCAGTGTACTTCCCCACGTGGAAATCCAAGATCTACAGCTACTCCACTGATTTCTGCATGCACCTTCAACCAATGTATCCATGAATCTCCCAAAATCCAAAAAATCTGTTTTCTGAAACACACAGCCATAGCTATCTGTTGTTCTCTCAACAAAATGAGTATCTGAGAAACTCTCTCCTGGCACAACAAAAAAAGGATAGGACGCTCAACAGCTCGATTCCTTCTCTTCAAAGACATGTATGTACGCAGAGAACAATTTTCTCTAAATCTTGCATACGCAGTCACAATTCATAAATCACAAGGTCTTACCCTAGACAAAGCAATGATAGATATTGGTAACACAATCTTTAAAGAAGGCATGAGCTACGTAGCACTATCACGCTTACGTACACTTGACGGACTAATTCTAATCAACTTTGATGCAAGTAAACGCTGATATTCCTTCCATTTTAGAATACAATAGACTTCGCTCACTATACACCCACCATCTAAACACATATTCTGTTCCACAAAAAGTAAAACATTATAAAAGAAAAATAAATCAAACAGAAATTCAACAGGATGTCAATGCAAATCCTCCAAAGAGAATAAAAGAAACTAATACTTCATCAAATACCACAAGCAAAAAAGAATCAATTAGGGAAAATAAACCAGGTACTTCTTCAAAGAAGGAAGACAAACTCCAAAAAAAGCAGTCAGATACAGAACTACCTGGTCCATTTAAACTCTCAAATATAGTTGGTGTAAGTTGCTACGCAAATGTAGCAATGAATATTCTATTTCAATTACCACCAATTATTGACAACATTTACTTACACAGTACAGACCAATTGTGTTTGCAAATGTTAGTACTTCACAGAAATGCAGCAAACAATCCTGATAACACATAAAGTGTTTATGGAATAAGACAAGAATTGGACTACTGTGCTGGAATGGTAACATTCACTATAAACTCACAGGAAGATCCACAAGAATTTATAATGTACTTACTACAAGTACTAGAAAACAAACACATACCTATAAATGAAATCTTCCAGATTTCATACATGTGGAAACATACATGCACTCTCTGCAACAATGTGACACAAGAAGAAATCCCCAATGAACGCTTCGTATATATATCAATACCTAATTGTGAATCCATTCCATTTCAGCAACTTGTACAAAATGCAAACCATGGTAGATTATGTTCTACCTGCAATTCAAATAATCGCTCCACATTAGTAATACAAACACATAGTAAATACGTAATACTAACGTTTCTACGTTACAATGCAGATGGTACCAAAAACAACTGCAAGCTGACTGGATTCACACATTATCAAATATCACTTGGCAAGAAAACCTTCACAACAATAGGTATAATCTACCACGCAGGAGCCACAACCAATGCAGGTTACTACACTGCATATATAAAAAAGAAATGTGGATGGTTTGAATGTAATGATAGTACCATTACTCTCAAGCAGAGATTACCAGCAAATCTTACAAACGCTTATTTAATGTTCTTAAAACCAAAATTTGATAAATAAATTGTTCTTAAACCTTAACTAAACTTGTAGTAAAAAAAATATAAACTGTTAGAATATTCCAAAAGCTATATAACTGCCCAAAGATTCTACAACAACTAATCAGATAAATGAATACCACTAAATTAGAGCAAAAAATAACAGTTAGAATACGCCAATTGGTATCTAACGGTCCCAAAATTTAAAAATATCCAAACAAATAAATCAATACCACTGAAATACATCAATAAATAGACAGTTGGAATATGCCTACTGGTATCTAATTGTTCAAAAATTTTATAATATCCAAACATATAAATAATATGTTACTGCTCCAAAAAAATGCAACAACCCAATGTATAAACCATTAGCCAGAAGCAACAAGTGAACACTGAAAACAAACAAACAAATAAACTGTAGCATAACAGAAAAAGTTTTTTTTTTAATCCAACATGGATTTATTTTTCTCCCACAGACCCAATGATTTTAGCAACGAACACAGAAACTGAGCAAATTGCACAGTACTCTGGTTTGTAATCTACTAAATAAGAGGGTCCAAAAAAAATAAATGTTGATTATACAATGTAATAAGTCATTACAATATACTAATAGTAACATGCTATTTTCTTTTATCACAGAAATTAACAAGTAATACATGTACTCCAGTTACTAAACCAAACAGTAAGTATATTATACACTCTATGCCATAGCCACAACCATTGCAGCATATCACACCCATAATATCTTATAACTTTGTTCCTTATAAATTTGTTTTTTACCCAAAGTTATAAGCAACTATAACTGTGATATGCTGCGGTGGTTGTGGCCAGGGCATAGAGTGTTGGGTGCATGACCAATGGTCATCATTGACCATGACCATTGGTCATGCACCCAACACTCTATGCCCTGGCCACAACCACCGCAGCATATCACAGTTATAGTTGCTTATAACTTTGGGTAAAAAACAAATGTATAAGGAGCAAAGTTATAAGATATTATGGGTGTGATATGCTGCAATGGTTGTGGCTATGGCAAATGGTCATGCACCCAACACTCTATGCCCTGGCCACAACCACCGCAGCATATCACACCCATACACTCAAAATTTCAACTATGGCCTATGGAAAATGTTAATGTCCGCGGACATTACCAGTGTTCTTAGAACACTTTCAATTTACCAGCGAACAATATGAACAGCGTCTTCAGGACACCCCCTACGAACTTTTCAGAACACCGCGAGAGTTCTTAGAACACTTTAAATTTGACAATGAACAATACGGACAGCGTCCTCAGAACACCCCAATTTTGTATATTTGCGAACATTTCATGACACCGCGAGAGTTCTTCGAACACTTTCAGCTTGCCATAGAATAATACGAACATTTCAGGACACTGCGTGAGTTCTTAGAACATACCCCCATTTTGTTTATTTGCGAACATTTCAGGAAACCGCGAGAATTCTTAGAACACATTCAGCTTGCCACAGAAAAATACGGACAGCGTCTTCAGGAACCCCCTACGAACACTTCAGGACACCGCGAGAGTTCTTAGAACACTTTCAACTTGACAACGAACAATACGAACAGCGTCCTCAGAACACCCCCATTTTGTTTATTTGCGAACATTTCAGGATACCGCGACAGTTTTTAGAACACATTCAGCTTGCCACACAACAATACGGACAGCGTCTTCAGGACACCCCCTACGAACATTTCAGGACACCGCGTGAGTTCTTAGAACACACCCCCATTTTGTTCATTTGCGAACATTTCAGGACACCGTGAGAGTTCTTAGAACCCATTCAGCTTGCCACAGAACAATACGGACAGCGTCTTCAGGACACCCCCTACGAACATTTAAGGACACCGCGGGAGTTCTTAGAACATACCCCCATTTTGTTTATCTGCGAACATTTCAGGACACCGCGAGAGTTCTTAGAACACATTCAGCTTGCCACAGAACAATACGGACAGAGTCTTCAGGACACCCCCTACAAACATTTCAGGGCACCGCAAGAGTTCTTAGAACACTTTCAACTTGACAATGAACAATACGGACAGCGTCCTCAGAACACCCCCATTTTGTTTATTTGCGAAAATTTCCGGACACCGCGAGAGTTCTTAGAACACACCCCCATTTTCTTCATTTGCGAACATTTCAGGACACCGCGAGAGTTCTTAGAACACATTCAGCTTGCCACAAAACAATACGGACAGCGTCTTCAGGACACCCCCTACGACATTTGAGGACACCGCATGAGTTCTTAGAACACATTCAGCTTGCCACAGAACAATACGGACAGCGTCTTCAGGACACCCACTACGAACATTTCAGGACACCGAGTGAGTTCTTAGAACACACCCCCATTTTGTTCATTTGCGAACATTTCAGGACACCGCGAGAGTTCTTAGAACACATTCAGCTTGCCACAGAAAAATACGGACAGCGTCTTCAGGGCACCCCCTATGAACATTTCAGGACACCGCGAGAGTTCTTAGAACACTTTCAACTTGACAACGAACAATACGGACAGTGTCCTCAGAACACCCCCATTTTGTTTATTTGCGAACATTTCAGGACACCGCGAGACTTCTTAGAACACACCCCCATTTTCTTCATTTGCGAACATTTCAGGACACCGCGAGAGTTCTTAGAACACATTCAGCTTGCCACAGAACAATACGGACAGCGTCTTCAGGACACCCCCTACGAACATTTGAGGACACTGGCCCTCATTACGACCCTGGCGGAAATCGAAAAACGATGGCGGAAATGCAATACCGCCATCGAATAGCGCTCGGTGCGACTATGACCCGTCACCGCAAAGTACGAAGCCATTAGCGACACCGTAGTGAACGCCAACGCTAACTGCACCAAGCACGCGCGCGCGCGCCATGCCAAACCGCAAACACCACCATGGTGCAACGGTACGCCAATTCCGACCCTAGCGGACATGTACCTAACGCCATCAGGCATGGCGGAATGTACCATTCCGCCATGGCGAGAAGTACGGCATCGCGAATCAACCGTAAACGGCCCCACTGAGTGCCTGTACACCGCTCCCTGCCCACAAAGTACAACTCCCCCTAGGTGCAATGAAGCCACAATGCAACCATTGAAATGTACAAGTCACCCATGCATGCCAACGAACAAAAGAAACACAACAGGGGCCAATGGGAGCTGCAGGGCACAGATGGCACGAATACAGAAGCCATCCCAATGGACATGACCACAGTCCCCCACCAAGAAACGCACGCAAACACAGGCACCTGTGACCAGCAATATACCGAAAACCACATCATTCAACCAGTCCACCTGGCTGACCGGCATCTGTTACACAAAACCCAATCCCCCGCCCCTGAGCATGACAACATTCAAACTGGCATATTGGCAGCCCCCATCCCTGACCTCACTGGGCTTCGTAGGCAAACGCGCACAGCACAGTACCACGCAACTAAACCCCGAAGCTGGAACCCAATGCAGATCTCCTCACAATACATCGCCCCCCAAATAGGCATATGCCACATCACTTGCAAAGAAAAACGCTACACGGGCCAAATCAGAATAGATATTTATGCACATCAAAATCACCAAGCACATACAGCCATCAGGCCATGAAATCCAAAACACCAATCACCATTGTGGGCTGCTTCCGCAAGAAATGACCAGCCACTACCTGTGTGTCGCCCTGTTCCCCCATGGTACACAGAGCCACATTCACGTCCGAAAAGGCAACATGGAAGCGCACAGAACCGCAGGGCCGTCCCAATGGGGAGGCACTAGTCCAGCTGAAAGGCCGAAATGTTGCTCCGAGCCACCAGTACTGCATAAGGGCATGTGGGCCATTGGCGATCGTCCCATAAGATCGTAATGCTGCTCCACTGATTAACACGAAGCAGCAGGTGTCGGGAGTAAAATCCATCTGCAGGAGTGGCATACAGATGGCAGTGGCAAAAGGGGAGGAGATACCTGTCAACCAAAAGAAAAGAAAAAGAACAGAATGGCCATCAGAACTACATACCAACAACTCACTTCAATGATCACACGAAATCCACAGCCATATGCATGCTAGCCCACTCCAAAGGAACATCACCACCCCAAAACCACTTGCGACTCATAACCATCTATATCGAGGTGCAAACACCATCGCAAACGAGTGTCTGAGGGCGCCTCGAGACAGGGAGGGCTCAACAAGGCCAGATAGACGATGGTCCCACTATGGCAGCCCTGCATCACATAGCGTAGGGGAGGCGGATAGATCCCAAGAAGCCCTGTACATGGCAAACTCTGTATCAAATCACCTGCCCATGCATCCATCCATCATTCCCTCATCCCGGGATCAAAATGCCTGAATAATTACTCACATGACATTAGAAACATCCATTGAGTCTGTGCGTTATGCAGCCTGCTAAATCCACAGTGCCCCAGCCCGTAATTCCAGTGTTGTGAAGTAACATGTATTTGGGAACGGACGGCCTCATCGCCCACGTAGCTATTGCGCATCCCAAACTATTCATATCAATCATTGCTCCCTCGCCATGGGCCCTGTCTCAAGGACATAGAACAATAGAACGTTACATTTGCAGTCAGACCTGTGGCCATCTCCTCGCCGCTAGCTGGAAACCGAAAGCGCCGCCCTTCGAATTCCTCATTTGCAACATCACGTCGAAAAGGCATCTGTGGCCGTTTGAAATCACTAATTATCCCATCGAGTGCGGCTGTGTGTGAAAATGGCAACTGCCTTCACCCACGAATGGGACGCCCCGCCCGTCGTTGCAACTCGGTACAGTGATGCATGAGGGCCCACCGTTACTCGAGTACTACGTCCCACTGACCCCTCACAAGTCTGTTCGCGACTGCACAGATAGTATGTGAAACAATGGGACCACAGCAGAATGAACATATCAACCAATCTTACACGGCCATCGGGTACTAATACATGATTGCAATAGCAAGATACAATTCCCCGAATTGCAGCGTTGTGCGCGGGACGTGCTCGGCCAAAGGGGAGAGCAGTTTGCACAGGTGGAATCAATCACCACAGGTGGAGGCCATACAGCCTGAAAACACATAAATTGCACAGCCAGTCTCCTCCCACAACCACACCGAAATGCTACCGGCAGGACTCGCGATGTTGGCCCTGGGGGACCTGATAGCACTGCAAGTGCTCCGACTCCAAGAAGTAGACGAACACCAACTACAACCAGCCGCACGGAGGAGACGCAGGAGGAGGAGGAGGCCAAGGCAGGGCCAGCAAGGCCCACCAGCACAGCCACTACCACCACGCAGGCAGCCCGCAATTCAACGCCTCCGAGCACATCCGTTCAACCTCACTGATGAGCAGATCCACACCCTCTACCGTCTGGACCGGGACACCATAGCCGCCATTGTGGACATGACACAGGCTGACCTTGTCAGCATGATAGATAGCCCAACCGCCATCCCACCCCTACTGAAGGTGGTGTCTGTACTCCACTTCCTGGCCACAGGCACCTACCAGCACACAGTCGGACAGTTGCATGGCATTTCTCAGCCACTGTTCTCACGGACACTATTGCAAGTGCTCGATGCCCTCCTGAAGCACGCAGACGACTACATCTCTCTACCACGCTCGGAGCAGGAAATTACCAACACAAAAGTGGGATTCCATGCACTTGCCGGCATACCGGGTTGCATTGGTGCCATCGACTGCACCCATGTTGAATTGGTCGTCCCACATGCCATGGAGGCCCAGTACCGCAACCGAAAACAATTTCATTCCCTGAATGTACAGATGGTGTGTGACTCCAACAGGATCATTACACATTGTTGTGCCCGATTCCCTGGATCAACCCATGATTCTATGGTCTTGAGGAACTCTACAATACCACGCTACATGGAACGACACGCAGGGAACAGATCCTGGCTACTCGGTGAGTCTCATTACATGCATGATGATGTGGGGTATGTGAATTGTCAATGACCTGCCAGGAAGGGGGGGGGGGGTGTGCGTACGTATCAATGGCATTCCACATCATACGTTTCTCGTCCACATACAGGTGATGCTGGATATCCACTGAAGAGATGGCTCCTCACACCAGTCCGGAACCCACGGGACCAGCATGAGGAGGACTACAACCATGCCCACTCACGTACCCGTGTAGTCATAGAACAGGCATTCGGCCTACTGAAGACTCGTTTCCGCTGCCTCAGCAGGTCTGGCGGGGCACTCCTGTACCACCATGAGAAGGTTGCAAAGATGGTGATGGCATGTGTCATGCTCCACAACATGTGCGTACGTAGAAATGTGCCCATGCCCCCTGACGCAGAACTGCAAGCACCTGATGATGGTCATGATGAGGGTGGGGATGTGGCAGCACCTCATGGAGTCTGCGAGGCACCGGAGGCCCGTGACATTCGTCAGCATCTCATTGATGTATGCTTCTAGCACTCACGCCTGGTGGCTGATGCATGGACACGGGACTCGTGGCACTGCGTGTGTCTGGGACATGCACAATATGGACTGTACGCCTATGATGGCCTAGTACACAAAGATCAATGTCCACACTTCTCATTGGTTGATCGTGCACTTTTTATGGCATATGTGATATCATGTTGAACACCCTATCGACCCGCCACCCAAGTGAGCCCAACACACCCCCTCCACCCTCCTACCTCCCACCCGAACACCAGTGTCCAAAGATGCTCATTGTCAGTGGGCTGTCGCTATTGCATGCCCCCTCTGCGGGTATCAGGGGCACCCCTGCCTGTGGAGCGCAGGTTCCTTCCAGATCTACGTTGGGGGCTGCCCTGGACGGAACTTGCAACGGATGATGTGTCTGCCTGCTCACGTCCATGCATGTCCCTAAGGGTTTGCGAGAGCTCAGTGAGCACACGGCGCACTGCGGCAAGTTCGGCACATACGTCTTTGGACGTCGCATGCAGTTCCCCCCTCAGGCTATCGGTGCTACTCTCCATTTGGACTCTCAGGCTCTCGGTGCTACTCTCAATTTGTGCCCTTAGCGTCTCTGTACCTCTCTCCATTTCTGCCCTAAGTGTCTCTGTTGATGTTTCTATGTCTGCCTTGGTGCCCCCACATTCATCGGCATGGCCCTTGAGGAGTGTGGCCATTTGCTGCTGTTGGACGATTAACTTGTCGAGGGACTGTTGCCTCTGCTGGGCCATGGCCATTTGCGGTGGTGTCACAGAGGGGCTGTTGTCCTCATGTTGCCTTGCCACAGGGCTTGTGGGGGATGGCCAGTCGTCGTCTTGTGGCTGCACCTGCGTGGTATCCTCATGTTGTACGGGAGGGGACAGACAGGGGGATTGGGACAGGTCATGGATGGATCTGACCTCGACATCCCCGTCTTCTGTGTCCGAGCATGCTGCCATCAATGGGGTGTCACCTATGGTGCTGCTGCCACCAGAGGCAGTGCCTTCTGTGGCATCCATTGGGGGGACCTGTGGTGGTGGTGTTGTGGCCATGCTGGCTGCTGGGGTGCCTGTTGATGTTCCCTCCTCTGTGCTGCCACCTGATTTGTGCTGCTGCCGTGTCTTGATGCGTGCAGCTGAGGTGGAGGGTCTCTGGCCGTTGGTCTTGGCCCTCTTTGCAGGTGTGCTGGTAGGGGTGTCCTGTAGCTCGTCGTTTGGATCGGACCCTGTGGTGGAGTAAAGGAGGGCGAGGGTTATTGATGGGTCAGTGGGAATTGGAATGGCATTGTATCACATGCATTGGGGTGGTACCTGAGGGTGATTTGGGTCGGGGTCTTGGAGGTGCTTTGATTTGTGTGTGGAGTGAGGGTGCAGTTGTTTGGCAGCCTGCAGTTAGGGTGTGCCTGCTGCACGTGTAGTGCGTGTATTAGGGGTTTTTAATTATTTATGTATTTATTGTGGGTTTTGACGTGCGCTTTCAGGCCGATGTGTGTGGACGTTCTCCTGGACATGTGTTTCTGTTGCACTATGTGGACGCATGGTACTTCACATGGTTGGACTTTGTGGATTTGGCATTGTTTTATCTGGCCCTCCTACCTGAATCTTCGGATGTCTGCACTCCTTTCTCCATCCCTCCGACTCCCTCTATGCTCTCCATTCCGATGGTGGAGGCACAGATTTCTTCCCAGGGGGTCAACTTGATGGGTGATTCAGGACCTCCCCCGGTGGCTGTGGCAATGTTGCGGTTGGCAGAGAGTATGCTGCGGACGCGTATCCGCAGGTCGTCCCATCGCTTGCGGCATTGCTGTGGGGTGCGGGGTGCGGTCCCCACCGCACTTACCCGCTGTGCCACCAGAGCCCATATGGCCTTCTTGTTTGCAAGTGCCGTCCTGGTCATTTGCGTGGAGAAGACGACGGCTGCATTCTCCTGGAGGGTCTCTGTTAGCACGGTGAGTTCCTCACGGGAGAAGTGGACCTGCCGCTTGCGGTCGCACGCTTTCTTCGCTACTTTTCCCATTTTTCGTGGTTTCGCTAGGGTGGTTGACGGGTTGGGGTGTGTTTCAGGGTAGTGATTTTAGTGGTTGTGTGGTTTTGGTGTTTTTATAGGTGTACGCCGGGATGTTTCCCGTTCCGGGCCCATGTTTTAACTTCCGTTTCCGTATATTTCCGGGCACCGTACTTTCCGGTAGGCGCACACTGCGGTGACCGCTAAGTGGGGTGGCGGTATTGCACCTAGGGCGCCGTACGGCGGCGGTGTGGGCCGTTTTGGGGTCATTTCCGCCATCGCGGACTTTGCACTTCCGCCGTGGCGTGGTGCTCGTGCCCGATGGGTCGGAATGGGCCGCACTTTGCTCCTTCGTACAATGGCGGAAACGCTATTTACGCTGTGGCGCTCCGGTCAGTCGCTTTCCGCAAGGGTCGTAATGAGGGCCACTGCGTGAGTTCTTAGAACACATTCAGCTTGCCACAGAACAATACGGACAGCATCTTCAGGACACCCCCTACGAACATTTCAGGACACCGCGAGAGTTCTTAGAACACTTTCAACTTGACAACGAACAATACGGACAGCGTCCTCAGAACACCCCCATTTTGTTTATTTGCGAACATTACAGGACACCGCGAGAGTACTTAGAACACTGTCAACTTGACAACGAACAATACGGACCCCCTACGAACATTTCAGGACACCGCGAGAGTTCTTAGAACACTTTCAACTTGACAGCAAACAATACGGACAGCGTCCTCAGAAAACCCACATTTTGTTTATTTGGGAACATTTCAGGACACCGCGAGAGTTCTTAGAACACACCCCCATTTTCTTCATTTGCAAACATTTCAGGACACCGCGAGAGTTCTTAGAACACATTCAGCTTGCCAGAGAACAATACGGACAGCGTCTTCAGGACACCCCCTAGAAACATTTTAGGACACCGTGTGAGTTCTTAGAACACACCCCCATTTTGTTTATCTGCGAACATTTCAGGACACCGCGAGAGTTCTTAGAACACATTCAGCTTGCCACAGAACAATATGGACAGCGTCTTCAGGACACCCCCTACGAACATTTGAGGACACCGCCTGAGATCTTAGAACACACCCTCATTTTGTTTATCTGCGAACATTTCAGGACACCGCGAGAGTTCTTAGAACACATTCATCTTGCCACAAAACAATACGGACAGGGTCTTCAGGACACCCCCTACAAACATTTCAGGACACCGCAAGAGCTCTTAGAACACTTTCAACTTGAGAACGAACAATACGGACAGCGTCATCAGAACACCCCCATTTTATTTATTTGCGTACATTTCAGGACACCGCGAGAGTTCTTAGAACACACCCCTATTTTCTTCATTTGCGAACATTTCAGGACACTGCGAGAGTTCTAAGAACACATTCAGCTTGCCACAGAACAATACTGACAGCGTCTTCAGGACACCCCCTACGAACATTTGAGGACACCGCGTGAGTTCTTAGAACACACCCCCATTTTGTTTATCTGCAAACATTTCAGGACACCGCGAGAGTTCTTAGAACACTTTCAACTTGCCAGAGAACAATACGGACAGCGTCTTCAGGACACCCCCTACGAACATTTCAGGACACCGTGAGAGTTCTTAGAACACTTTCAACTTGACAGCGAACAATATGGACAGTGTCCTCAGAACACCCCCATTTTGTTTATTTGCGAACATTTCAGGATACCGTGAGAGTTCTTAGAACACACCCCCATTTTCTTCATTTGTGAACATTTCAGGACACCGCGAGAGTTCTTAGAACACATTCAGCTTGCCACAGAAAAATACGGACAGCGTCTTCAGGGCACCCCCTACGAACATTTCAGGACACCGCGAGAGTTCTTAGAACACTTTCAACTTGACAACGAACAATACGGACAGTGTCCTCAGAACACCCCCATTTTGTTTATTTGCGAACATTTCAGGACACCGCGAGACTTCTTAGAACACACCCCCATTTTCTTCATTTGCGAATATTTCAGGACACCGCGAGAGTTCTTAGAACACATTCAGCTTGCCACAGAACAATACGGACAGCGTCTTCAGGACACCCCCTACGAACATTTGAGGACACTGCGTGAGTTCTTAGAACACATTCAGCTTGCCACAGAACAATACGGACAGCATCTTCAGGACACCCCCTACGAACATTTCAGGACACCGCGAGAGTTCTTAGAACACTTTCAACTTGACAACGAACAATACGGACAGCGTCCTCAGAACACCCCCATTTTGTTTATTTGCGAACATTACAGGGCACCGCGAGAGTTCTTAGAACACTGTCAACTTGACAACGAACAATACGAACCCCCTACGAACATTTCAGGACACAGCGAGAGTTCTTAGAACACTTTCAACTTGACAGCAAACAATACGGACAGCGTCCTCAGAAAACCCACATTTTGTTTATTTGCGAACATTTCAGGACACCGCGAGAGTTCTTAGAACACACCCCCATTTTCTTCATTTGCGAACATTTCAGGACACCGCGAGAGTTCTTAGAACACATTCAGCTTGCCAGAGAACAATACGGACAGCGTCTTCAGGACACCCCCTACGAACATTTGAGGACACCGTGTGAGTTCTTAGAACACATTCAGCTTGCCACAGAACAATACGGACAGCGTCTTCAGGACACCCCCTACGAACATTTGAGGACACCGCCTGAGATCTTAGAACACACCCTCATTTTGTTTATCTGCGAACATTTCAGGACACCGCGAGAGTTCTTAGAACACATTCAGCTTGCCACAGAACAATACGGACAGCGTCTTCAGGACACCCCCTACGAACATTTGAGGACACCGCCTGAGATCTTAGAACACACCCTCATTTTGTTTATCTGCGAACATTTCAGGACACCGTGAGAGTTCTTAGAACACATTCATCTTGCCACAGAACAATACGGACAGGGACTTCAGGACACCCCCTACAAACATTTCAGGACACCGCGAGAGTTCTTAGAACACTTTCAACTTGACAACGAACAATACGGACAGCGTCCTCAGAACACCCCCATTTTATTTATTTGCGTACATTTCAGGACACCGCGACAGTTCTTAGAACACTTTCAACTTGCCAGAGAACAATACGGACAGCGTCTTCAGGACACCCCCTACGAACATTTCAGGACACCGTGAGAGTTCTTAGAACACTTTCAACTTGCCAGAGAACAATACGGACAGCGTCCTCAGAACACCCCCATTTTGTTTATTTGCGAACATTTCAGGATACCGTGAGAGCTCTTAGAACACACCCCCATTTTCTTCATTTGTGAACATTTCAGGACACCGCGAGAGTTCTTAGAACACATTCAGCTTGCCACAGAAAAATACGGACAGCGTCTTCAGGGCACCCCCTACGAACATTTCAGGACACCGCGAGAGTTCTTAGAACACTTTCAACTTGACAACGAACAATACGGACAGTGTCCTCAGAACACCCCCATTTTGTTTATTTACGAACATTTCAGGACACCGCGAGACTTCTTAGAACACACCCCCATTTTCTTCATTTGCGAACATTTCAGGACACCGCGAGAGTTCTTAGAACACATTCAGCTTGCCACAGAACAATACGGACAGCGTCTTCAGGACACCCCCTACGAACATTTGAGGACACTGCGTGAGTTCTTAGAACACATTCAGCTTGCCCCAGAACAATACGGACAGCATCTTCAGGACACCCCCTACGAACATTTCAGGACACCGCGAGAGTTCTTAGAACACTTTCAACTTGACAACGAACAATACGGACAGCGTCCTCAGAACACCCCCATTTTGTTTATTTGCGAACATTACAGGACACCGCGAGAGTACTTAGAACACTGTCAACTTGACAACGAACAATACGGACCCCCTACGAACATTTCAGGATACCGCGAGAGTTCTTAGAACACTTTCAACTTGAGAGCAAACAATACGGACAGCGTCCTCAGAAAACCCACATTTTGTTTATTTGGGAACATTTCAGGACACCGCGAGAGTTCTTAGAACACACCCCCATTTTCTTCATTTGCGAACATTTCAGGACACCGCGAGAGTTCTTAGAACACATTCAGCTTGCCAGAGAACAATACGGACAGCGTCTTCAGGACACCCCCTACAAACATTTTAGGACACCGTGTGAGTTCTTAGAACACACCCCCATTTTGTTTATCTGCGAACATTTCAGGACACCGCGAGAGTTCTTAGAACACATTCAGCTTGCCACAGAACAATATGGACAGCGTCTTCAGGACACCCCCTACGAACATTTGAGGACACCGCCTGAGATCTTAGAACACACCCTCATTTTGTTTATCTGCGAACATTTCAGGACACCGCGAGAGTTCTTAGAACACATTCATCTTGCCACAAAACAATACGGACAGGGTCTTCAGGACACCCCCTACAAACATTTCAGGACACCGCAAGAGCTCTTAGAACACTTTCAACTTGACAACGAACAATACGGACAGCGTCATCAGAACACCCCCATTTTATTTATTTGCGTACATTTCAGGACACCGCGAGAGTTCTTAGAACACACCCCTATTTTCTTCATTTGCGAACATTTCAGGACACCGCAAGAGTTCTAAGAACACATTCAGCTTGCCACAGAACAATACTGACAGCGTCTTCAGGACATCCCCTACGAACATTTGAGGACACCGCGTGAGTTCTTAGAACACACCCCCATTTTGTTTATCTGCAAACATTTCAGGACACCGTGACAGTTCTTAGAACACTTTTAACTTGCCAGAGAACAATACGGACAGCGTCTTCAGGACACCCCCTACGAACATTTCAGGACACCGCGAGATTTCTTAGAACACTTTCAACTTGACAGCGTACAATACGGACAGCGTCCTCAGAACACCCCCATTTTGTTTATTTGCGAACATTTCAGGACACCGCGAGTGTTCTTGGAACAGTTTCAGCTTACTTGCGAACAAAACAGACACATTTTGAGTCCTCAGAACACGACCCATTCAGTTTATTTAGAACATTTCAGAACACCCGCGATGTCCGCAGACAAATCGAACACAAAAAGAACATCCACCACATAAAAAAGCAAAACATTTAACCTATCTCGAACCCTCCCATCCTCCCCAAACACTCCCACACAACAACACACTCTACTAAATACAGATTTCAAACAAACTTTCACCGCGCTGTCCGCGGACGTCCGTGAATCCAAGATGGCGGGTGCTACCGAAAATCTGACGCGCTTCACGCTTAACACCGTCCAATCAGTATACACGCCATATGTCCGCGGACATGACGTAAGCCACTCGGCCAATCAGGACACTGTCCGCGGAGTGAACAGGGAAGTGTGTCCGCGGACCGAACACAGATATCACTAATTTTTTTTTACCTACTTTTTGGTCATTTTAAAAAAAACTACTGGACGGATTTTCACCAAATTTGCAAAAGCACACTTTCGGGACCAAGCCGCTGCTCCTGGTCCAAATTTGGTGAAAATCCGTCCAGCGGTTTGGGCTGTAGGTGCGAGCAAACATTTTTTCCCATTCAGTTTATGGGAAAAAAAGAAATTCTGGGACCCCCCCCTATAACTATTCCCCCCCCTAGACGAATCCTCATCAAACTTTGCAAAAAATTCAGAGTGGGCCATATACTTTTTAGCAGAGTTTGGTGAGGATTCGTCCAGGGGGAGCGAAGTTATAAGCCGCCCAAAAAGTGCTCTTCCTATGGAAACACCAACTTAACCATAACTACATGGCCACTACCGTGGCCATGTAATATATATGTATATATATATATATATATATATATATATATATATATATATATATATATAGATATATATATATATATATGTCCATGGATATATGAAAAATAAAGGACTGTTTTGCAGTGGATTTTCCCATCTGGGTTTTGCCATGGTCTCATCTTTTATTGCCTGAGTGCCGCTTCATTGCTTTAGTGTCAATGCATGGCCTCAAGTAGCAATGCAGTCAATGCTCACATATATAACTTTCTAAAGAGTTTAGAAAAAGTTTGCTTATTGAAAATATCATGTTAATGTTAAAGGATATTTTTACCGCGCACTATCACCACCGGAGTGGTCCCCGGGTGCTCAGGCGGCTCTGAAAAAGGGAGAAAGGGGTGGGGGGGACAGTTAGTGGGCAAAAGTTAGAAAGGTGCAAGAGAGCAGTGATGTGCTGCTGGCGGCCTCACCCCGGTGGGTCCGTTGGCTGGGCTTGTGGTGTTTTATGGTTGGTAGTCATTGTGTGCTGTTGTGCGAGTCTATGTGTGATTTATTGATTTATTTTGTTGTTGCAGTGTAGTGAATTTTGTGCAGATTGTTGTGTTGTAGGTTTGTGGTTGTGTTTGGTTAGAGTTTGACAGGTGTATACAGAGGGGTGATATTGTTAGTGGATTAATTTATTGGCATTGCTGTCTGGAAGTGAGGCGCTGAGTTTCCGTGTTCTCTCCAGGTGGGGTGCGAGAGCATCTCTGTGTCTTCTGTCCTGATCTGGGCTGTCCGATATTCACAGCCCCTCTCACACATGGCATGCACTCACATTCATAACCCCACCCAAGTTCGGCTCCGCCAGCCTATGTAATGTAAGACTCTATTATATAGGTCTGTTGTTTAACAAATAAGATAACCAACCGCCGCAAAAAAGCTACTGAAACAACATCCGTGTCTGGTGAAGAAATGTAAGACTCAGCAATTCGCACTTGATATTACGTTTAATTAGCCATCAAAAACAGTATAAAAGGGGCATCTGATTAGCTTGAGAGGCGAGCCTCAAAACAACCGAAGAAGAGTGAGGTTGATGTGCAGAACTACAGCCATGCAGACGGGAGCAAAGAGAAGCCCAGTAGATCTGAAGATGGGAACAGAGAAAGAAGACCAGCAGTTCTAAAGCTGGGAGAAGAATAGCTGACACACCCATGTAGAAAGAAGAGAGTGCCCAGCAGATATGAAGTCTTACAAAGATTCTAGCTGCTTGCATGGGTATGACCAGTCGTAATCAAGTTAAGCGAAGTCAAGACGGCATGGGTATGGCCAGTCGTAATCAAGTCAAGCCAAAATAGAAACAATTCTATTCAATAATGTACACTATTACATTTTTCAAAGATGTACAAGGAAAGCATTAAGGAAATAATTTCAGAATTTCTGGTCATTTAGGAAAGCATTGAAGAAAGCATTTTGGAAATTCCACTGAGACAGGGAAAGAATTTTGAGAATAGAATTCCTAGTTAATGAGCCGGTACACTAAGATTAATTCAGAGATAATGATGTGTTTAGGAAACTCTATTTTGATTAAACAGTACTCTAAGTACAGAGATCAAAGGAGCAATTTAAGCATGCTGGTTTGAAGTCCCAAAACATAGATTAAGGACACACCAAGATAGGCCTACATTTAAATTGTGATTGTAGTCAATACACAAAATTACTTTATAGTCTATTAACAACATGATTCAGGTTAGGGCTACCTGTTCAGTGTGGAGACAATGCATGACAGCACATTTTGGTGCAAAATGACACTTTTAAGTAAATCATGAACAGGCAGACAGAAAGGTATTAATGCACTAAAAGAGCAAAATACAATGTCAACCATTGCATAAGTATTCTTGTGAATAATGAATTCATGCAAAATGGATATCGTTTGTAAGAAGAGAGCTCAGCCTACATGCGTTTTGTGTTGATTAAGATGGTTAAAAAAGCATGGAAACTGATTACTTTTTAATAAATACCTTTTTAAAATAAACCAACTTAGTACTCTCGAAAATCATTCAAAACAAAGACCACTGTCTGAGCTAAAATGGATATATCTGTTACCTGGATGACTTATGGTACCAGCGGGGGCTACCTGGTAGGCGAATCCAAGAGGACCAATGCTGGATCTTGGCAGCATCAACTGCAGTCATTAAAGAATTAGCAAAGGCCAAGGAAAAATGGTGGGACACTGTGTATCCTAGAGAGTGTGAGTGACTTCTGCAGTTTCAAACTGCGCCTTTGATCTGTTTTTATAATGTAGCAGAGCAGTTTTCTGATTAATGCTATAGGCTACGAGATGGGACAGCCTTTCACCAATGCCAAGTTCTACCATTAGACAAGATTCCCCGCATATCAGCCTAATGCTTGTGGAGTATTTTCATCCACAGGGTACAAGTGAGCTGCATCTGGTCCCAGAGCTGCAGGAATATGTAAAGTAAACTGTTGGGTAATGATAATGATGTGTTATTTATATAGCGCCTTAAACCAAAGCACTTTACAGAGCACATATTTACATACAATATCACCCAACTGAAATTGGTACTCATTTATTGACCTCGGAAGGATGAAAGGCTGAGTTGGTCTTGCCGGAATTCGAACCTGTGACCTGCAGATCACACTCAGATTGCAGCAGCAAGCGCTCATCCTGGTGATCTATCTTACTGGCATATCAGACAAAAAGGGCAGCATCTAACAGACATCGTAATACTTCTTTCAGAAAAAGGAAAATAAAAATGAATGGCGCCCTGTGTTCAAGTGACAAGGCCGAAAGCCTGGGGCCGACTTCCCACTACATGTGACAGATGCACTGAAGTGCAGATTTGCTAAAACATAGAGCTGTTGTGGAGAAATCTTTGTATTTTGCAGCTTGGATGGAGCAATGAACATATTAAAGATGAAACTCCGTTGCCAGAGTAATTCAAATATATATTCTAATGTAAAGTTGGAAATTGATGGCATGGTTCAGGAGAAACATGTATATTATGTGATGTAAGCTATTAAAGCAGGCCTCATGTAAAGAATGAAAAATGCAGAATTTAAAAGCACTATGTTCTGTTTATAAGAACTGGCTTCAGGTTTTGCTGAAACACATAAGAAAACCTTCGCTGCCTCAGATCACCTAGGCCAATCACTCCTTCATCTCTCTATTTGGAAACCCCTTTTGAAGCTTAGCAGAGCCAGGAAGGGGGCATAACCTGGCCCTGTAACAAAGGTTTATTGGGGTGGAATGATGACCACTGAGTAAACAAAGATGCAGCCCAAGGATTCTAAACTTTCAAAAATACTCAAAATTAAATTCTGTTTGTGGTGGGGTGCTGGGTTGGCCGACAGTTGGACATTCACCAGCAGATGCCACATGATTCCAGAGGGCAGAGTTATACCGCTTTGCACAAGGAGGTAAGGAAACACATGCTTAGGTCATTAGCCTTGAAAGAATGTTAAGTGATTTTATTGCAAATCAAGTCAACAGAAGGTAGATGGCCAAACCTCCATGTAGGTTTTGGGAACAGAAATGTGCTGTTTTATTGAACTAATAATATGCATATAATTAAGTGACGATCCATAGGATTATATGAAAATCATATGTTTCTTAGAATCTCGGGAACCTTGACAGATACAGGGATGGTTCATACAGTTGCAGAAAGCACATACAAGCCACTATGTATTGCCAGGGGGCTCCTCATAATTCGACCAAGGGAACCAAAGTTACAAGCTAAAATGTGGTAGCAGCTTCCCAGAATAAATTACAGATAGGAGGGTCTGGTATCTGGTAGCTTGTGAAATCAAATACTTGTCTGCAAAATATCATGATTCTAATATTAATCCTTTTTGTAGAAATTGCAGAAACCGGTCATTTGCGCATGCAACCAACTGCCTACAGCAGAAACAGATCATTTCGGCAAACATGATCAGACCAGTTTAGAAATCTATGGATTGTGACCCTTGTTAGCAAATTGGGGAAAAGTGCCATGTTTCAGATTTTTTAAATTCATATCTGCCTTTTTCATAAATGCTATTTCAGAAGGGTGGAACAAGACCTCCCAGAAAACTGGACCTGGAGACCACAGAACCAATCAAAGGGAAGGGACTAGGCCATGTTTATGGGAAAGAACAAGAGATGCCCAATCCGGAGTATTAATCAATGAGCCGGGACATTTTAATTTAGACATTTTTGTGGTGTGGTTAGGAGTTTTTAAAACTGGACGCACAGAAGATCAGGTTATCATAGAAAAAATGATTTTCAGTTCAGAGAAGGATGAGACAAGGAGAAAGGAGGATATAAAATCTGGAGGGAACCAAGAAAAGGGCAGCGGCTGGGGCCATCCATAACCAGAGGCCAGGAGAGGCAGACAGAAAGGCTTTTGGAGTACCATCCTTAACCAGGTCCCATTGCTTCTGATGTGATGACCCAGGATGCCTGAGTACTGCTCCAGTGCACAAACACAGAGAGACTTAAAGTAAGTACATACGTCCAATAGACCAAACCATTGGTGGGGTACTATTTGAATTAATGTCTTCCCCTATGTAGACATTCATGGGGTGGACATCCAAAAGTAGATTCCTTGCATTTCCTTAATCATTAATAACTTAATTCCCACATAGCCAAAGGACGCGGGCGCGATTATGGGGCAATTGGAAATCTCTGATCTCTCTCCCAGCACTGATAATGATATAGTTGGTAAAGTAATTGTTGCTCACCTATTACCCTTTTGACCAACTCCAAAAATCCCCCGAAGGGGAGGGGTGCATTTAAAATGGAAATTCTGAATTGTTCCACATTTCCCCAAACCCTGCTCAAAAGCAGAAGGGGGCTTCAAATGGTTAACTGAATCTCTGTGTCTGTGCTGTGCAGAAAAGTGCAGATTTGTCATGAGTATTTTTTGGAAAAGCCTACGCTCTTTGTAATAAAAATGCTTCCACATATTATTTAGTGAAAGATTAGTTCGGCATATTCAGACAGAGATATGCAACATCCCATACCATAGCATGCAAGACAAAGATGATAACAAACATCAGTGGACTGAATGCCTGCTACAGAGATGTGTATAATATTTAGGTTATCAGTTTGTTCTTGATATAGCCAATTTGGTGGTTAATCCTTCTGAGATCAATAAAACTATGACTATTATGTCTAGCAATACACCTATCATAACGCTGGAATGTGGCGGCCCATCCTCAGATTGTCCAATCTGTGTGTTATACAAAATGGCATAGTCCACAGATTGTTCAGGATGTCACATTCCAAGTGACCCCATGGCAAATGCGGTGCATATTTTGGGGTGGTCAGGGAGGGTCCCCATCATTACGAGGGATACATGTTGCGCGCACCCTGTTGATGACCGGGGGATGGCAGCAAACTGGGTGCAATGTGGCAAACCCATATATGTATCGAGTGCAGTTAATTATGGATGAGATATGTTACTTTTAATGTTACAGTTGTTTTGAATTTATACATATTAGATCTCCATGCACATAGAAATATACAATAGTAAAACTGCAAATGCAACATGAACACAATCTACACAGCAGGGTGCTTTGTAAAAAAACACGGTAGTTGGGACTCTCATGCATGTTGACATTTAAACTGACTTTCTTAGGTTTTCAGGCCACAGAAAAATTAGTAAATCAGTAATTTTAATCTCGGTGGTTAGCTGCTGCACATGACTTTTAAGTAGCAGAAACATTCTTGACGGAAAGAAGAATGAGTCATCTTGTAAGAAGGTCAGCTTTCAAACAGGACAAGGTTTATGATTTAACAGTCCCTCAAGGGAACAGATGTTATCTCACTCATTGTATTGAAGCCCCTAGAGGGAGTTGGTAATTTGTTTGGTGGTAATAATGAGTCTTTCATGTGTTATATGTTGGTAATAAAAATTGGGCCTGATGCCAGGGTATCCAGCGGTTAATTGTTTTTACAGGTCATCAGAGGCTGTATGTTCTGGAGTTGTGGTCACATAAATTAGTAGGTCTTCAGAAGTACCAGGAGTCGGGGGTAGTTGAGATCATAATCAGTAGTTCAAAGAAGATCCTGTTTATTCAGGCTTTCCTCTATTTGCTAAAATATGTAAGCAGACCATGTGCAATCACATGTAAAGTTAAAGGCCCTAGGCTAGTTATTGCTAGCAATGAATTATGTTTTCAAAACCAATGTTCAACCATGTACTGACATCATGGCCTACTACGGACAAATCCTAAAGAAGAGCCGTGTTCTGAATATAATCTGAAGATGACTATCAAGATAAGACTGGCCAATGAAAATCGAAGAATTGGAAAAAGATGTTATTTCTTTGAAGTGTTTTTTGTCCAATCATATTTGGGGGTGGATTGTAAATGAGTATCTGGGAGAGTTTTAATTGTTGTAAAAAAATATATAAAGTGCCAACTGATTTTGTATTGTTGAGACTTGGGTTAGTTTGGTCCTGCAACACCATCTAATCACTCCCTGGAGCTTTGCACACAGAAATGTGTTTTATGTACAATGTGCACTCACTGCGTAAGTGGTAGCCTGTTTGGGTTAAGGTGATTAAAGGCCCACCCACACACTTACCCACAGTCAGCTCCCTATCACTGCGCAGGCAAATTTATATTTTATCAACAGGCCCGCGCATTCCCATTTTTATGTTAATACCGAAGGGGCATTACCCCGGGAAGTCGAGAACGCTAACCCGGCTGTTATTTAGGTTTGTAAACGCCTTCCTTGCATCCACCATTTATGCCCTTTTCACTAATGAAAGTTCAAGGGGTTTTATTATGCTTCATCGACCCAGCCCTCAGACTGTAGTAGGAGTTATGGGCCCGTAAAACTCGTTAAATTCCTTTGCTACCTTCAAGCCTTTAACTGGGTCGTCAGGGCCATAACATCCAGTACAGCCCTCCGGCTGGGTCGTTAATGCTTAATTTATTACATGCAGAGACAATAAAGAGTAGAGGCATGTTTATGGTGAGAAACATGCGGGCACTATCCAGCTGTAAAATAGTTACTTTCCATAAGGTGCCATCTACTAGGTCCAATACCCCACGCTCGTTCTGAAAGCAAACAAAGGCAGTCTCATTCTGCTGAGGGACATTGAGATTGGAATTGGAATGGGCTTTCCCAAATAGCAATTTGAGGGACTATTTTACAGAGGATTGTTTAGCTGCACAACGGTACTATGCATGCAAAGCAACATCTGAGTCAGAAAAGGGCTATCGTGCAAGTAATGTTATCAAACTGCTGCCCACTTTTGTCATCTAACAACACTTCTTCTTTTGGGCTTACTGCACAAAAACCCAGACTCGCTTAAAAGTGGAAAAGGTCGCTTTAATATGACAGGCCGAAGCTCACAAATAAACGCTAACCTGGCCCCTGGCCTTACAGACTAAATTAACCGCTTTAACATTTCGCCAAACATTAAATAAATAATTAAGTCTTAAAGCCCCCAACTTTTGAATTAATAACCCCAATTTCCTCCCTACCTATCTCCAGGTCCTTACCACCCCCTTACCATCTTCTCCAGCCTTCATCGCCGCTTTCTGCCACCCTCTCCCCGGGGCCATTCCCCTCCATATTCCAGACCTACTCCCCTCTCTGCATCCCCGGGGTAGCCCGTTCATGCAAACAGCACCACCCCCATCCTTACCCACGCTTTCCCCCCCATTGCTTGCCTCCCCACTCATCCAAAGGGGCCATGCACCCGCCAACTACTTCTTGCACCCCCACAACTCCCCTCAACACCAATCTCCTCCTACCTCAGACCCGCAGCCAGGCCGACCTGTCACATCAGCAACAAACCTCTTAACATAACCTCCAAACTAACGCCTGACCTGTCACACCAAAGCTACCAAAAAACCTCTTACCTTCTGCCCTAAACACACATTAGCGACCTGAGAAATTCCAATACCTGGGGGAAACTTACAAAACCGACTTCCCACTCACAAATCAACCACCCCTACCTCACCCCAATGGACCTCACCAAAAAGAAAGGGGGGGCGGGGACAAAGACTCGCCCTCAACGGTCGCCTGCTCTCAAACCTTCCCTGCCCCTTAAATACCCCCCACAGAGACGTGCTATGCGCAGGCGAGCTCGCTGGCCTGTGCAGCTCCCAAAACCAATCCCGGGGAAAAAAACGCTGCGCCTTCCCACCGCGACCCCCCTTTGGGCTTACTGCACAAAAACCCAGACTCGCTTAAAAGTGGAAACAGTCGCTTTAATATGACAGGCCGAAGCTCACAAATAAACGCTAACCTGGCCCCTGGCCTTATAGACTAAATTAACTGCTTTAACATTTCGCCAAACATTAAATAAATAATTAACTCTTAAAGCCCCCAACTTTTGAATGAATAACCCCAATTTCCTCCCTACCTATCTCCAGGACATTACCATCCCCTAACCATCTTCTCCAGCCTTCGGCCCCACTTTCTGCCACCCTCTCCCCGGGGCCATGCCCCTCCATCTTCCAGACCTGCTCCCCTCTCTGCATCCCCGGGGTAGCCCTTTTGTGCAAACAGCACCACACCCATCCTTACCCGCGTGATTCCCCCCCCCATTGCTTGCCTCCCCCTCATCCAAAGGGACCATGCGCCCCGCCACCAGAAAAAACCCTCCCCTGAGGTGTTCTTTTCTGCCCCAAACCGAGGTGCTCAACACTACCAACTCTTCACCATATCCTCCACCAACAACCTTAAATCCAGCAGATAGTAGCTATTACCGTAAAGTGACAAATATACTCCATCCTCCCTAAAAACCTCAAAATTCTCATATTTAATCTCCTTGTGCTCAAGAACTCGCACCGCTGCCAGGCCACAGAACTTTATCATCTCGCTGTTTATCTTCTTTCTTGTACACTCTACCACACCTTCACTCACTGCACCCCTCCACACTCTACTCGGTAACAACTTACACCATACCAAACTTACCTTAGGCCAAATTTCCCTCAGCCATGCCAGGTCCCTCTTCATTTTTTTCAACAAAGCTACCCCCGCATCCCGCACCAGATCGTTCTCCCCAGCATGTATTACTAACTGTCCGGGGCCCCAAAACGCTCCTTCATCTCCACTATCATGGGCAGCAGTTGATCCCAGCACAGCCCCCCAAGACCCGACCACTTCACAATCCCCTGTTCATAGCTGCAGCCCAACTGCATGCCAAAAACCCTCTTTTCCGCCTCCTTGCCCGCCCACTTCACAATCGACTGCCCGACAATCCAAATCTGCCGAATCTGCCCCGGCCTCCTCGCCGTCTCTGAAAAAGAAATCACAGTGTCACTTACGAACCTCCACCCCCCACAAATGAGCCCCCCTCTCCACAACCCCGCTGCCCCTTCTCAAACAGACTCTTTCCCCAGCTCCCTGATATAACCCTTATACTTCCTAGACCTCCACCTACCCAGACTCTTGACCTTCTCCTCCGACAGCCCCAAACGGTTACCCTCAGAATGCGTACCAAAATCCTCAGGCTTTTCCCCCAACCCCCCCAATGTTTTCCTCAGAACCCCCAGCACCTGCATTGCCGACACCCCTGACCCCTCAGCATGTCTGAAAACCAACCCTGACCTTCCCCCTGATAACTCCTTCCACGCCAAACCCGCCCTCACCGGGCACAGCTCATTAATTCCCCACCCCAGCGACACCCAGCAGCCCTTCCCCTTCTGGTCAGTTTTTGACCTTTCAATCCAAATAACCACTTCCAAATCCGAAAAATGGACATTCTCCCACTGTAATCCACCCGCACCCCCTTTAGCTCCCACAAGCTCCGACACCCTGAATGCCCCAAAAACAACCATGTAAAGCAAGGCTGAAACATAACCCCTTCCCAACCCGACCAGCAAACTACTTCCATGGCCCGGTATAATCTGATCAACAGGTTTGCTGATATCGGTCTTCTGCTATCCCTCACCCCACCTTTTTCCCTCACCCAGCCCTCTAACATCCTGCTCGCCAACTCCCCACCATTAGGTGAAAACCCCCAAAGCCATTTGCCGTAGAAGGCTATTCCTGCCAATTTCCCCGCTATGGTGGCCTTCGACCAACCGTTATCCATACACCACAACAGAAAATTAACCACATCATCCCTTCTGCGCTCCCCAGCATCCTCCCAGCCCTTCCAGCTACGAGCCCCCTTCCTTAGAAATTCTCCCCATGCCCTCCTGTACGCTGCCCTAGACAACGGTGCCAGAGAGCCCTCCACTAGCGACAGAGCTCTCAGTTTCCTAGCTTCCAGAGCTCCTCCTTGATCCGCTGCCCGATCCGGTCTGCTCCAGGTGCCAATCCATGGAATTTCTGCCACTGAAAACGAGATAATGCATCAGCGATGCAGATTTCAGATTTTCCGCCCATCTGCGCACCCTCGGACCTTGGTACCCCAACCTGAAACCGTCCCTAAAACTATCCCCCAGGATCTTCGCCCCTTCCCTATCCGGATAAAAACTGAGCCACCTCTCCAGAACCTCTACCTTAACTGGAGTAGAAGCCTTTCCCCACAATCCCTCGTCCCGCTCCCCCCCGCCCACGGTCTCCTTGCTGGAAGCACTGTGTAACCGGGTGCCGCCCTGCACATCTGGTGCACTTCTGCCTGAACCTGCATGCCGTCCGCGTGCATCCATCCCTGTTGAAACCCCAACTCACTGCTGACGGCTGACCCCTGCCTCCTCCCCCCGCCCCCTCGGGAGCAGGGCGACCAAGAAAGGGCCGGTAAGGCACGGGTAGTCCACTTGCTGTGTGTACCGTCGGCGCGGGCCTTGTCGGCGCCATCCATTGCAGCCAAAGGTCCATATCTATCTCCCCCTAAACCGCCTGGCTATCCTCAGCCAATTCCGCCCTAAATTCCTCGTCATATCTCACCCAAGCAAAACCACCAAAGCTCGTGAAAGCCTTCCTAATGACATCCATATACTTCAACAGTGCTACACACCTCTCCTGGAATTTCTCGCAGTAAACACTTGCGTATATGATAAACGCTGATGTCAAATTCTCTATTGTCACCGGAACCTTCGGATGCAAAGCTAATTCCCTTTCCTCCTCCTTCGAACCCTCTTTTGCTCTGACCTCCCTGTGTAACAGCTTGAAAACATCCACAAATTCGCCGGCCCAGATCTTATCCTTTGTCGAAGCCATCAAATGCGCCCCCAATGGTTTAGTGATGCCCATATACGGCAGCTTCTTGTCCTCCACTTTACCCTCTGTCTCCTTATCTTTCGCTGCCTGCACCTCTGTTGCCCCAGGCTCCATCGCCCTGTCAGTCTGGATCTCCACTGATGACACCTTTCCCTCCCCGCAAGAAACCCCCGCAGCCTGCGTGCCCACATCTCTCCTCACCCCTTGCACCCTCACCCCCCCAATTGCCCCCGACCTTATGTCACCCCTTTGCCATGCAGCTGACCACTTCCTACCCTGCTCACCTCGCTCTGCCCTGCCGTCGCCAGGCTGTAGCCTTGCCTCCACTCCAACGCTCCTCATCTCCCTCCTCAAGGGGCTCCTGCTGCGGGAAGACAACAAGTCAGCACCCTCGCCTAACCAAATGTTCCCCCTGGCCGTTCAGCTGCTGCCCTCCAAACCTTCCCACCTCCCCCTCCCTTCTTAACCCTTCACTCCCTCTCCCCCACCTGTCCACCCTGTAACTGTCATCACCCCATTGCCCGCATACTCTTCCACCCCATCATCATCCCCAATGCCATACCAGGGCAGTTTCGAGCACATGCTCATTCCGGGTAGTTCCTCCTCAGGTGAACTCAGGGCGTCAGCCCCACCGCTCCTTCTCCTTCTTCTAGGCGGGGCCGTCGAAACCCCTGCCTGTTCTTCTCTTCCTGGGCGAGGGGTCCTCACCTCCACCCGGTGCTCCTTCTTGCTAAGGGCTGTGCTGCGCCCTCTAGGCTGCCCACCGACATCCTGTAGGGGGGGCCGTTCTCAGACCCTCCCTTGCCTGCTCCTGAAGAACTGTGGGGGCTGCCCCAAACCCTCCACCTGAGGCCGTCCTTCGTGGGGAGGTCGTTCCGCACCTCTCCCTCTCCTCACTGCTATCTGATGACGTCGCCCTCCTTCTCCCCTTCGTGCTCTTCTGTAGATACTTACCTCCTCTACCTCTCTGTGCCTCCGACCCCTTCTGCGCCACCTCTCCCCCTCTCTCCTCCCTTGTCCGCCCCACCCCCCCAAGACCCATCCACTCCTCCCCATCTCCGCCTGCATCCCCACTTCCACAAACCTATATCCTCGTCTGCCCCTCCCAACCCTCCCACCGCTCTCCTGGGGGTCTCCCTCCTGGACCCCCTGCCCACCCTCCCAGGTTCCCCCCTTCCCAGCTGCAGGGCTGCAAGCTACTACCGCTGCAAGCGCTCCATCCACCGCAGCTCGCCTCTGCGGTCTCACTACCTCCCCCTCCTTACTCCCCGTAACCTCCGACACCGCCCCCTCAAGCTGTGCTTTGGAAGCCCTGCTGATAATTGCCAGGGCCTCCCTCAGAGCCTTGGCATCAATTAGTCCTTCCTTGTTCACCTTACGGCCCACCATCTTCCCCTTACCACCGCACCGCCAACGGACCACCCAGCGACTCACTGCCCGCTAACCAACCCAACCCCTGGCACACCAAAGCGCACACCGCCCCCCAAGAAGACAAGAGGGACTACAACTGGCACAACTTCCTCAGCCCCAGAGAAAACCCCAGTCGCCGTAGGCTGGCCCTGGTGCCTGCTACGCACCAGCTCTGCCAGGTGCTTGACAGACACCCCCACTGCCCGGCCCCAACCGCATGTGCTGTAAAGACCACCAAGCACCCCAGGAGCCCCCCACCAGTCGGTGCCCCACAATAACCTACTTCAATGGGGACCCACTACTGAGCGCACGGCCCTGCCGATAAAAAAGGAGGGAAAGTAGCAGGTATCCCTGCCAATCCGCTATCCCTACCTAAAAGAGGTAAGACACCTGGAAAAAACTGCCTTAAGAAACTGACTAACCTACCTAAATACCAACTGCTTATTCATACATTTGTACCATATATATGTTTTTTAAAGTTTTTTTTTAAATATTATATATTCCCCCCCACCTACCCAACTCCCCCAACGCCACCGTCCCACTGCACCACCAGCTCCGCGGAGGTGCCAAACGAAAGCAGCAGCTGCTGCTTAGATATTCTGCTACCGCCCCCGGCCCCTCCCACTCCCAGCGGCGATCCGCCCACAACACGCGGCGTGCACTGAGGTCCCAGCCGCTCAGCCACCAACGTGGGAGCCGCTGAGGGGTGCAGGCCTGCCCCTGTCAACAAGCTGGCGAGGCTCGCGGCTCTCAACAACTCTCCCCATACCTACGGCGCCTCCCTGCTGAGCCGCCGCAGAGCCAGCAAGCTCCGAGCCAGCCACCGTGCACCACGTGCAGCCTGGCGGAACAGCCAACCGATGGGCCTCGCGCCCTAGAGCCGCCCTCAACCAAGAAGCCACCCCCAGCTGCCTGGCTCCGCCAAAAGAACCCGCCGGCTGAAGGCTCTGCCTGCCCCTGCAGGTACGTGAAACTGGGACCGCTTTATTTACAGCAGGTCCCCTATCGTACCCCTATGTTAACTTTCTGTCTCTTTCGTTTTTTTTCTTTTTAAATTGTAAACTCCCGCCCGAATTACTGCCTGCGCTATACCCGCCTACCTTGCTACCCAAAACTCCGGTCTCACGCAGGGAAGGATCGAAGTAGGTGACCTGGACAAAGACTCGCCCTCAATGGTCGCCTGCTCTCGAACCTTCCCTGCCCCTTAAATACCCCCCCCCTGGAGATGCGCACTGCGCAGGCTCGCTCGCTGGCCTGTGCAGCGCCCAAAACCACCCTGGGGGGAAACGCTGCGCGTTCCCCTCCAGATCCCCCCTTTGCACTAATTTGTCAAAAATATGCAGGAACCGACGATCTCTTGCTCTCTCTAATTTGTGATTTAGTATTTTTTTTTTGTCAGTCCTCTTTCTGGCTCGCATCAGTTTGCTCCATTACATAATTCAGATGTCCAGTGTTCCATTTATGAATGCAGGAATACAAGTAGGAGATTTGCTAGTTGGGCCTGGAGTCCAGGACCAATGAAGTGTCTTGGTCTGAGACTTCTAGAGAGGGGAGACTAAATTCCAACATGTCTTAAAACATTGCTAAGTGGTTGCACGACACATCTGATTCCTCCATGCAACCCTGGCTTTTCAGTCAACAGCGGTTTGCATTCTAGGACTTATAGTTTTGCTCTTCCCATAAATGAAGACCTGCAACTCATCAAACGCAAAGTGCAATTGGCTAAAAAACAGAGAGAGGCCCCTTGCCAGCTACTTTCTAGCCATTACCTACTGACTTTGTATGGTGGTTGTGGAGCAGAGATATGTTCCACCACACCATGTATTGTAATGTAATCCAATTAGTCATTTTTATAGCACCTTTTTCCATTGGTATGACCTCAAAGCGCTGTAGGTGAACACCCTAAGGGGACCGAAGTCCAAGGTATGGGAAATTTGTCAGAGGAGTTTAGAATGCATGTGCATTTTAGCCAATATGAAGGTAGGTAGGGGTTGCCAAGTCCTTGTTGGCTACCCACGTTGAGCTGGCATGTGGATGGGAGCTGTGAAGTAGTCTGGAGGGTATGCGACTGCAGGAGACTCATGTGTCCAGCTTGACTGAATTTTTGTCGTCGGGGATAGCTGTATTCTTATGGCAGAAGTGTTGTGCGATGTGACTTAAAGTATTGTATGACAGTAGTTGCCTGTGGGTTGGTGACTGTGCCTTCGGCTATTTTCCATAAGCATGGAGTGTGATATGTACCCGGGTGTCATGGCTGGTTTCTTGCCTTCGTAGATGTGGCATGGATCTGTCCTGTGGTCTGCTGGAGTGCATTCTCTCCATCACTCGGTACATTCAACGGCCGGTTCATTGCTGCCCCAGCCTACCTGAGAGGTGGTTAAATAACCCCAAGTGTTGCACAGGTTCGGCAGGCTGCAAGGGGGCAGGGCAGGCCTTGAGAGCCCTGTGGAAAGCAAGGTGATCCTCTAGCAGCGAATGCTAGGGGGAATTATATTCCAGATTGAGGGGGCTTGGACGGAGAAAGATGAACTCCCTATTCTTGTCGATTTGAAGGAGGGGTTCACAAGGATGGGTGTGGTGCCTGATTACAGGTTTCTATTGGGTTGGTAACTGATGAGTTTCTGTTGAAGTTATTCAGGGAGGCATGATGAGTTTATTCTGCCTTGGTGGTTTCTTTTCATTTTTGGCCCCATTCCTCTAGAAGTGCCCCTTTATGCCTATGTCACTAGGACTGTGGGTGGACGAAAAAACTAAATCTGTTCTGGGTGGACTACTTATACCTGACATTGGACAACCCGAGTTGTCTATAATATTTGAAGATCATGCTGCAGAGCACAAATAAAAGGATAGTGTGTACTGCAGTTTCCAAACTCAAGCGATCCAACTAGGCCCGGGTCAGGTTTGAGTGGTGCATCCTGGTACTCACAGTTTAGCTTTCCATTGTAAATGCAAAACTGCAAGTGTTAGTACTAACCTCTGGGCAGGGCTGAGTACTGGCCTGCAGACATGGGGAGGAACAGTGGGGGCAAAAGCGAGGGGCCCGTAGCAAACAGATGGAGGGCTAGGTTGGAGCCACATTGACAGATATTTCAGTATTTGGGTTAGTGGGTTTGGTCAAGGATTATACCTTCCATCCATCTTTGATGGAACCGGATGTCAAGACCGGCACCACCCATGGAGCTCCCCCTCCATCTCCGCTGGAGTGATCGGCCTTGTGGCGGCATAGCCGGGCCTGGTGCCAGAGCCCAGCTATCTGGAAAGAACGTGTTTTGTGTTAACAAAAAGGGTCTGATTACGAGTTTGGAGGTATTACAATAGGTAATGCCACCACACTTGTCGACCATTACCACATGCAGTAATTATCAGTTGACCCAGTGGGTCTGCATTATTAAGAGTCATGCAGACTATACCGTTATTCCCAATTTTAAAGTCCTATAAAACTCCATGGGTGTCCGGTAATTGCTTCATGTGTTAACCGCGCACCTGTTTTTGTGTGGTGGTAAAATCCGCCACACGAAAGCAGTCAGAAAAATTAGTTTAAAAAATGAAAGGCATAATTTGGCTGAGCAGTGAAATGCCCGATAATGGCAATTACTGTGTGTTTCACCACTGCCGCCCACCGTGTAATCAGGTCCATAGTTTGCCATTTGAGGCCCTAACCCTTTGGGAAATGACTGTGCAACCGCGCAAATTGAAAGGTAAGTGCAGAATCAAGGCACTAGATAAACAATCCTCATTGCTGAATGTGCACTGACAGTGCATGGTATTGTATTATGGATTTTATTAAAAGATGTTATGAAATATGTTATGAAAGGCGTGAGAACCAATGTGTTGGCTTCAACCTCTGACCGCCAAGAAACGGACAGTCGGCCTCTACATCCTGACATATATATTGAGTTACACTGCTGAGAGTTCATGCTTGAGAGGAACCCATGTGTGAGAAACCTGTGAGGCAACAGAGCATTCATATTGCGCAGTGCATTGCAAAGTAATAAGGTCTGAAATGGTGAGGCTTCATCACTGGGATTGTATGTTGTTTTTTCCTTGAATTAATCACGACACCTATGCAAAATGTACCCTGGCCATCATTTCCCAAAATTGAATACATCTCCACTTGCGATTTCCCATTGTACTTTTATGTTATGGTAAGTGCCAAATAAATTTCCTTCACTTCCTTCACACCAGATTCCTTTTCAAAAGTTGAGTATTTTTATTCCGAATTTAATCTTCTCTCAACCTCTTATTAACACTCTCTACACATGTTTCACCCTTGTTTTTACAGGGGATCATCAGTAGAGATTTGACTGCTGTTATAACAAAGAAAAGAAAAAAGAAAACCATTCATACCTTTGTATTTGATTCAACAAAAGAATTATTAAAACAGAAAACGCATTGCTCACATGTTCTAACACATTTTTCAAGAAATGGTCATGTCAAAAAAATGTCTGTCAAAATGACACTCACCAATAGTGATATCTTTTTAAGCTTGTTGTGCCACATTTAAATCCTCTGACTTTAAGTTTCCCTTGGGTGCTGTACCCTGTTTTAGCAAAAAAGAACATATATTTTAAATTAGAGGTTTCAAAGTAGAACCTAGTTAGGTAACACCCTAAGTGAGCAAATAATTTGCTCAAAATAGCTTTGGGGGAATCAAAGTTTCCTCAGCTTACCTTAATGGAATGATCCGCTTGTCACTCTAACGCTTATTTCCTGACGCGTTTAACAGTATCCCTTTGCGCGTTTAAATACTCTTTTCACGTGTGACGTCATCACGTCCGCGCTCCCGCATGCGTGATGACGTCATCACGAGATTACGTGCTCGGCGGCGGCCATTTTGAGTGTCGCTATTGCTTTTTATATTTTAAATTGGCAACGTGTCATTTAAATAAGTTGACGGCATTATTTAGTGCCGCTCGAAATAGGTGAGCTTTCTGTGATCTACATTCTGGTCTAACAACATTCTATTGATCTAATGGTCATTATTACAGGCACGAAAGAAAAAGTATTCAATTCTTGAGGATAACAAACAGATTCATGTAGCAACCAAATTTAAATTTCTCAAAGCCAGTTACAAAATTCTTTTTCAGAGTTTAATCCAGTCTCACAAGTGTCCATGGTACAAATCCATCTGGATTCTCTTTGTCTTAGGATTCTTTCTTTATTCCCTCCTCGTGGCAGATCTTCAATTTTGTCCAAGCCATAGATTTTTAAATGATCCACATTGAGTCCCTTGTGTTCCGTAAAACAGTGACATGCCATTGGATACTTTAGATCCTGGTTCCTTATGGCTCGTAAATGTTCAAATATTCTTATTTTCAGGCTTCTTATTGTGCTTCCTATATATTTTTTATTGCAAATGCACTCAATTGCATAAACCACAAATTTACTGTTGCAATTTATGAAATGTTTCATCTTGTATTATTTTCCATTCGGTAACAAAATCACTTTCTTTCCGTTATCCATTTGTGGACATAGTTTGCAGTTTCCACATTTGAATGAGCCATATATCGGTTTGTGATGGAGCATGCTTCTAATGTCTGGTTTAGCTGTAGATTTAAGATGGCTGGTACTTAATATGTTTCTTAAAGTCGGAGCTTTTCTGTAACATATACCTGGATATACTATAGACCGAATACCAGCAAAGCGGCCCAGGAACAAGAAATTACTCGGTCTGCTAAAGGTTCTGATAACCTAAACCCAATGCTCAAGATAACAAAAGCTTCCGAGACGCTCGCCAGACCCAAACATCTAAAAGAAGACCTAAAGCTTCAATGAATAGTCCAGAACGAGTTCTGCCTTGCGGGAGCAACTCCACCTCCAAGCTCGTCTCTGCACTCCCTTTGGTCGTGGCTGCCGAAAGCCTTGAAGTCAAACCAACAAAAATAGCCATTCGAGAAAATGATCCACAGCAACGCATCTGACAGTCGGAACCCGAATGGTCAAGACCAAATAAAAATGTGTTCATGGAACACACAAGGTTTTCTTCACTTAACAGCACCGGGTTCCACAAACTTAACTGATTACGATATTATCTGTTTACAAGAGACATTGCTTCTTCACTCTCCAGTCCTTGATGGCTACGAGATTCATACAGTGTTGGCCAAGAAAGGGCCTTTAGGCCGCCCAACAGCGGGTCTTCTGATTGCAATCCAAAGTGGACGAGGCCTAATCGATTCACAAAAACTAAAGGAAAACCATTTCATGCAGATGGTAAAGCTAAACTGGGTAACAAGAGATGGAAAATCAAACAAAATACTGACGAAGACATTAATAGCCGTCACTATTTACTGGAACCCTGCCACCATTGAATGTGCCAAATTTATCAGCATAATGGAACAAGAGTTGGATTGGGCGCAAGTAACACCAATCCTTTGTTGATGCAAAGGGGTCTAAATTGAAAAAACCACCAACTGACCAGAGGTCAATTAAATGGCAAAATCTTATGAAGTCCAGATCTTTCGACAACTTGGACCAAGTTTTCTCTGACCCAAACAGACTACCAACCTGGGAAAGAGCGAAATCGAATTCCACAATTAATCATATCTTTGTATCACGCTCTTTATTACTGCACACCAATTCTTTAAAGTGATCAAAACAAGGGAAAGCGATCATAACCTCCTTGAAACTACTTGGTCTTCAAATTCACCGTCTAACCACACCATGAGCGCAGATATCGAAGTTACCACGCAAGTAACAAGACTCAGGATAACTGAAAAGGCAATAACCACTATAACAGCACTATACAAAGACTGCAGCAGCAATCAATCTTCTAGGACGGACGTGGACTACACACCACTATTGACCACCTTTAGAGTCCCACAAAGAAAAAAGAAGACAACTACATCAGACCAAAATCATACTTATGAAAAATTGATCGCCGAAAAAAAGAGAGAGCTGAGAAAAACAAAAAGACAAGCTCGGAAACTTGATTTGCCACAGTCCTCCGTCATCATCAAAGCCGCTGTCAAAACCTACAAATCTTGGCTAAGGGGCCATCGCCACAAGCTTTATGAACAAGATGCAGAAGATATCCTTAAAGCTATTACTGGCAACCATGCCAGAGACTTTTGGTCCCTGCTTCATTCAACAACGCCAGGCGCCCGGCCATGTCAATTAAATGGAATTGGCCAATCCGCATGGGAAGCTCACTTCAGAAACCTCTTTAAGAGTACCACAACCGTAGCTCTTACGACGGATAACAACGACACTCCTTGGATCTGTTTGGACAACATTGAAGATATCACAGCTTTAATCAAAAAGTTAAAACCATCACATGCTCCTGGCCCTAATGGCATCACGAACCTCGACATGAAATCCCATTCTGAAGTCTGGTCACCTCTCCTGAGCCAAATCTTCAGACACTGTTCTGCCAAAATCCATCCCACCATCGTGGACATGCGCAAATGTAGTGCCTATCTACAAAAAGGGAAACAGGTCAGACCCAGTCAGTTATCGCCCCATCGCCCTCCTCGACCCAATAGGCAAGTTGTTTGGGTCCCTACTCCTAAAACACTTCACCACTTGGGCCAATGAAGCTCCGTGCTAAGACAAACTACAAACTGGCTTTAAAAAGAACTTGGGGACAAACGCCAACATCTTAATTCTGAGCGCTCTCAAAAGCAAAATCTTGGAGGGACGTCCACGTCTATTCCTCGCCTTTGTCGACCTTACACAGGCGTTCGACAAAGTGGATCGCGCTAGATTGTGGCAGAAACTCGACTTATGGAAGTGTCCTCCCGACATACTCTACCCAATTAGAGCTCTTTACTCCAATACTTCCATGCGGGTACGCCTCAACCAACAAGGAGCTCTAACAGAGGAAATAACTATGGCCAGAGGTGTTAAACAGGGCTGCCCTCTGGCCCCAGCACTGTTTTGGTCTTATTTAGGCGACTTTCAAGAAACTGAAAAAGTGGTCTGAGCTTTCCCCCCTAAACTCGGAGGAGACCAGATTAGTCGTCTTCTCTATGCTGATGACCTAATCCTTTTGGATAACACCCCAATAGGCCTACAACGCCAACTCACAAACCTACAACAATACATGATGGCAAACAACTTGGAAATCAATGAATCAAAAACAAAGATGATGGTTATCGAGAAATTTCCAAAAAAGAAAGCCACATTACCACTAAAACTAGGCTCGACCACCATCGAGAAAGTCTCCAGCTTTAAATATCTTAGAGTTATCCTAGACAGCTTGCTCAGAGAAAAAGCGATGCAAGAGGCCTTGTACGCAAAAAACTACCAAACTGGCCACACAAGGAAAAGCAATTGACATCAAATTTGGCAGATTCTCAATCATCCCTGTACGAGACTTCTACAAAAAGAAAGCCATACCATCCTTGACATATGGCGTCGACGCAATGCCGGACCTCCCCCCAGAATTGTGGCCAAAACTAGAAGCTACTTTCTGGAGATCAGTCCTTGGTCTCCCAAAAACAACTCCGATAACACTAATCAGACGCAAACTTACTCTGTCATCTCTAAAATCAACTACTGACTGCAACAGTGTTTTGTTGTACCGGAAATGCATACAGAAAGACGCCCCATACGCTTATCAACTGATAAGCGAAGAAATTCGGCTCGGTACCTGTCAAATGCTCTCTCGATGGGAAACCAAAATCTTGACCATCTTAGACTCAGTCGCCTGCAACACGGAAGAACTTATCACCAATCCAGTCAGAGTCACTAAAAAAATCAAAGAACTGGACTGGATCAATACCAACGAAACTGCTACCAAGTATAAACTTACTAGCCATCTTCCTCCCTTCGCCAAGAAACTAGATTCTATTCAACCATACCTGAAACTATTCCTAAACAGATTGGAGCGAAACTACTTCTTGAAAATCCGACTGAATCTTCTGGAAACCAACGAAATTCTGGCGATTAGACAGCTATCTTCGACCAGCTGCTGCCGTTTCTGCAATCCTGCCGCGGCCAAGGAAACCATACGACACCTACTTCTGAACTGTCCTGCGACGGCAGATATTCGCCGCACTTATCTGAAAGACATTTTCTCAAACTTCACCCTTCAAGACGAAGAATTGTGTTGGAACAAATTGCTAGACGGTGATAAACAGACATGGCAGCTAGCTACAATAAACATCATGAAACACATTCTCAACGTGCTCCTCCTGATGCAGATCTAACGCAATGTTCCACCGGCATCCTTGAAACAATTCTTCTTCTTCGTTTAGACCTTCTTTCGTCCCGCAGGCACGCAGGACAGTTCGACATGTTTCACGAGCACCTCGATATTTTGTTAAAAAATCTATAAAGATTACATACAAATAAAAAAAAAGTTTCATCCAATTTTAACATATTCCAATGTTTTTTTAGGGTTTTTCTTAAGATTGAAGCATCAGATCCATAAGTGGTAATACATTTCGTTTTAGATGGTTGCTTTTCTCTTCTTGGTTTATCTTGCAGTAGGTACTCTCTTGAAATTTTTTCAGCTTTTTTGATTGATTCCTTTACTTTTTTAACTTTGTATCCTCTTTGTAAAAACTTGATGGTCATTTTCTCTGTATTTAATTCAAAGGCCTGTTTTGTACTGCAATTTCTCTTGATCCTTAATATTTCTCCATAAGGAATTTTCGATGTGTTATGTTTCGGATATGATGTGATATGTACCCTGGCCATCAGTCTGGTTACCCTAAAATCCCGAACCCATCCACTTCATGATACCCAAATCCTCTTTCCATCGTGGCTCTGGGCTGCCCATTATTGGAAATCTGTGTCCACGCAGCCAGACGGGCTCATCCCGCCACTGTGGAGAAGGTGGAGCTTGGTGACAGCAAGCGACAGGAGGCAAGGAAAGGAGGCACGCTGGATGTGCTGCTGTTCACGCTGGCACGGGACTGCCTCAGATGTCTGTATGTTCTCTTGTGTGTTGTGTTCTCAGAAAATCTGTGGGGTTGCTTGTGGTTCTGTGCAGAGGGGACTTGGCCTCTAGTTCGGCCACGGCTACTCCTATTGGTGGCAGTACTTGACTGATTTGCATATGGCCGAACCCCTTTTGCAATGGTGCAGACGGGCTAAAAATGGTGGTGTGGAAGGTTGCTTGGAGCAATGCCAGTGGTTCAGATTAAATCGAAACCTTCCACCCATCCCTTTTTTGGTTTTAGTTCGTCTTCCTATGTGAGAGAGGGGATGCCCAGACGTAGGTCACTTGCTCGCTGCCATAGGGAACCAAGCTGCACCTCACTGAGGAGGCCAAACAAGGCCGAAACATGTCTGGGGTTGCTTGTATTTCCGTGCAGAGGGCACCTGGCCTAGCAGTTCAGCAGGGCTGCTCCCATTCGTGGTAGTACCTGACTGATTTGCACATGGCCGAACCCCTTTTGCAATGGCACAGATCGGCTTAAAAATGGTGATCTGGAAGGTTGCCCAGAGCATTGCCAGTGGGTCAGATTAATTTGAAACCTTCCACCCATCACTTTTTCGATTTTAGTATTCTCAGAAAACGTCACCAAACGAGTTTGAAACAGGCATACAGCTCGCTGTCATGCAGTGCATGGCTGAAATGTGCGGATCGACAAAACAAGCACACTGGTTTGTACCTACACATTTTTCTATACATTGAGGGTTCATTGCATTTGGCTTGAAAGGTTACGGTACCACTACAGTGTTAACAACTGAATAGCTCTCTTTCCCTGTACAATTTAAAATGTTCACATCTGAGGGTTACTGGAGATGACCGTGCCCTCTCCACCCATTTCCGGTTCCATGTCTTTACAACAACACCGTAAATAGTGACATACTTTTAAAACGACACCTGAATAACGAAAACAGTTTTTTAATTTTTATTTGGGGGTTCCCACTCCAAGCTCCCCGTTTCTACTGCTTTTTTACCCTCCCCCAGCTGCCCCCATATACACTTCTACAAAATAATTAGACTTGTTGTTATTTAAGTGTCATTAAAAAAGTGTGTTGGTATTTTTTTTTCGTTACAAATATTCCATACCCCCATTTCCCATTGAAGATGGCTGCTGGGAAGCGCTTACCTAACAATAGAACCAGAAATAAGCTTCAAGGAGCCGCAGTCATTACAGTTTGTGTCCGGATGGACACCTTTAGACTGCGGTCTGGTCAAGTGTAAATGTATTTAACACTTTTTACTGTAATAAGCAAAGCGAACACTAACAAGAACATGAACCTTTGATAAGCGCTACACCATTGATTTATATAGATATTTTGACTGGATAGAAAACAAACTGTGTGGATTTGCTGCAGATATAGCTTAAGGGAGGGTTCTTGCCAACCGCTAACCATAACAAATGGCTGAAAGTCAGAGAAGAAGCCTTTACCAGCTGAATTTCTATCGAAGTTCATTGTCAGCGGACCAATTGGAATATGTTTTCATCTTTATTGCTACATCATAAACATTGTGATGCACAAATATAAATCACATTTGGAATAAAATGAATTTACACTTCCTGTTTATGTACAACTTTTGTACAACACATGCTATGGGCCTCATCACGACTTGGGCGGTAACGGTAACGCTATTAGCGCGGGCGGTATTAGCCCTACTGCCGAACTCCCCGGCGCTAATAGCGCTGGATCACGAGTTCGGCGGTAATGTAAGTCCCCATTCCCCACTGAGCCCATTCGGGAATGCCCCATTCCCCATTGGGCTCAATGGGGAATCTTGGCACTAATACCGCCGGCGGATTTCCCGCCGGCGGTAATAGCGCAAATTTTCAGCGGATTTCCCCCCAGCTCAGAGCTGGGGGGAAATCTGCCGAAGCCCTGATTCGTGAATTGTCTTGCATGTAATAGCTGTGTATATGTACAACATTCACATAACACGTGAAATAATCTGAAGAAATGGTAGCGGATATGGGGGCCTTTGTTGTGTCTTTTTTAAATATTGTTTGCAGCTGCTAGATAAGACAGGGTTGTGTATATGTACATATATGTACAGTTAAGGTGATTGCCTAGATCCATAGGAAATCTGAAAATTCTATTGCTAATAACGTTTGATTTGCATGACGGATGGGCCCCCATACTGGACAAAATCAAAAGGTTAAGAAAGCAAAAAATGCTGTTTTCACCTACTCCCATTAATTTTCCAATAGAGAAAAAGTCCAAATATTTGCACGCCAAAGCACAAAAACGACTCGATGGAATTGGACCAAATAAGAAACAACATCAGTACTAAGCGTTGACTTAATTTCCAGGACAGGTTTGGGGTTATTCTGTCCAGTAGGTTTAAAAATATCTGACATGGAAAGGGGTGTCCCCTTTTTCCAAAAGTATAGCTATATGTCACATGGTGCTTTGCAGCAGAGAGGCTGAGAGACTTTTCAGAAATAGAAATGCAGTCAATTTTTTCAAAAATTCTATTGCTATCAACTTTTGACTTGCTGGATGGATTTGGATGAAATTTTCCAAACTAAATATTTGTCAAACCGCCCCCCAAATCCCCCCAGCCAGAATTATAAATGATTGGATCAATCCATTATAAAATGAAAAAGTTATTAAGGAAACAGCCTTGGTTCTCGAGACTTGTCCTGTATTGTCAACTCTTGATACAAAAAAGCCCTGCCCCTAATCACGCGGCTGCCATTAATTTGACTGAGTGTGCGCACCTGCTGCACAAGTGCCCTCAGAGTGCTGACTGCTGTCCTGCTGGATGGTCTGCTCCCCTGCTACTCTGAGCCTTGCTGTTACCGTGGACCACATTAAGGACTAAGAACAATTCCTAATTCCTCGGATTCATTTGGATGACCCACCCCAGAATTACTTGGCTGCCATAAATTTGACAGAGCGAGGGAACCTGCACAAGTGCCCTCAGAGTTCTGACTGCTGTCCTGCTGGATGGTCTGCTCCCCTGCTACTCTGCGCCTTGCTGTTACCGTGGACCACATTAAGGACTAAGAACAATTCCCTAATTCCTCGGATTCATTTGGATGACCCACCCCAGAATTACTTGGCTGCCATAAATTTGACAGAGCGAGGGAACCTGCACAAGTGCCCTCAGAGTTCTGACTGCTGTCCTGCTGGATGGTCTGCTCCCCTGCTACTCTGCGACGTGGTGTTACCGTGGACCACATTAAGAACTAAGAACAATTCCCTAATTCCTTGGATTCATTGGATGACCCACCCCAAAATTACTTGGCTGCCATAAATTTGACAGAGCGCGGGAACCTGCACAAGTGCCCTCAGAGTGCTGACTGCTGTTCTGCTGGATGGTCTGCTCCCCTGCTACTCTGCGACTTGGTGTTACTGTGGACCACATTAAGAACTAAGAACAATTGCCTCATTCCTTAGATACATTGGAGGGTATCCAAACTACCCACTTATGTACTTTTTAGTTATTTTATATTAATTTATATATTGAATATACTTAACTTTTCTTCTTTTCTTTAGCCCCGCCCCCTAATCACGTGACTGCCATAAATTTGAATGAGCACGTGCACCTCTGCACACGCACCTGCACGAGTGCCCTCAGAGTGCTGACTGCTGATCGCTAATTCACTGGGTCGCAGTCTAGCAGTCTAGGGCACTTACTAGAGTCAAGGTTTTCCCTGTTAAATTCCACACTCTGTGCATCACGCTCTTTCTCGCTCCTAATCCTTAGCGGAATTTGTGAAGCTTGTGATTCTTAATGATTGCAAAACAGCCCATCTATTGGCTAACTACGGGCGGCACATGGTGCTTTGCAGCAGAGAGGCTGAGAGACTTTTCAGAAATAGAAATGCAGTCAATTTTTTCAAAAATTCTATTGCTATCAACTTTTGACTTGCTGGATGGATTTGGATGAAATTTTCCAAACTAAATATTTGTCAAACCGCCCCCCAAATCCCCCCAGCCAGAATTATAAATGATTGGATCAATCCATTATAAAATGAAAAAGTTATTAAGGAAACAGCCTTGGTTCTCGAGACTTGTCCTGTATTGTCAACTCTTGATACAAAAAAGCCCTGCCCCTAATCACGCGGCTGCCATTAATTTGACTGAGTGTGCGCACCTGCTGCACAAGTGCCCTCAGAGTGCTGACTGCTGTCCTGCTGGATGGTCTGCTTCCCTGCTACTCTGAGGCTTGCTGTTACCGTGGACCACATTAAGGACTAAGAACAATTCCTAATTCCTCGGATTCATTTGGATGACCCACCCCAGAATTACTTGGCTGCCATAAATTTGACAGAGCGAGGGAACCTGCACAAGTGCCCTCAGAGTTCTGACTGCTGTCCTGCTGGATGGTCTGCTCCCCTGCTACTCTGCGCCTTGCTGTTACCGTGGACCACATTAAGGACTAAGAACAATTCCCTAATTCCTCGGATTCATTTGGATGACCCACCCCAGAATTACTTGGCTGCCATAAATTTGACAGAGCGAGGTAACCTGCACAAGTGCCCTCAGAGTTCTGACTGCTGTCCTGCTGGATGGTCTGCTCCCCTGCTACTCTGCGACGTGGTGTTACCGTGGACCACATTAAGAACTAAGAACAATTCCCTAATTCCTTGGATTCATTGGATGACCCACCCCAAAATTACTTGGCTGCCATAAATTTGACAGAGCGCGGGAACCTGCACAAGTGCCCTCAGAGTGCTGACTGCTGTTCTGCTGGATGGTCTGCTCCCCTGCTACTCTGCGACTTGGTGTTACTGTGGACCACATTAAGAACTAAGAACAATTGCCTCATTCCTTAGATACATTGGAGGGTATCCAAACTACCCACTTATGTACTTTTTAGTTATTTTATATTAATTTATATATTGAATATACTTAACTTTTCTTCTTTTCTTTAGCCCCGCCCCCTAATCACGTGACTGCCATAAATTTGAATGAGCACGTGCACCTCTGCACACGCACCTGCACGAGTGCCCTCAGAGTGCTGACTGCTGATCGCTAATTCACTGGGTCGCAGTCTAGCAGTCTAGGGCACTTACTAGAGTCAAGGTTTTCCCTGTTAAATTCCACACTCTGTGCATCACGCTCTTTCTCGCTCCTAATCCTTAGCGGAATTTGTGAAGCTTGTGATTCTTAATGATTGCAAAACAGCCCATCTATTGGCTAACTACGGGCGGCCTGCCTTGTCCTCCGCAGGCAAGACCACTGAAACAGGACACCCATTTGCTTACTAACACAATGGCTCATGTCCTTTCGCCTTCGCTGAAAATTAATTCTAACACGGATATAAGAAGTTTCTTAGCCTTTAGTGAAAATCTCACCAAGATTCTGGAACGGGAAACTTCGCTCAAATCAATCACGGCAGCGGTTACAGCGCCGTTCCCAGCCAGCCATCAAGCAGGTACTGGCACGACTAGTGAGCAGCACCTCTCAGATCTTACAATGCAGGTGTGTGCTACGCCGTCTGCTTTAGAGTCGGATATTGAACCTTTCCATACCCCGACATTTAACTTTGATGTCTCTGCAAAAATGCAGGCGTCAGCTATCATTCATAATATAGATGCATCATCTATTCTGTCCCTTTACCTACAGATTGTGCAACGTGACGGGCTGCATAATGTGCCTCATCTTCCCGTCTTTCCTGCTGTGGGTTTAAAGGCATGGTTTAGTAAAACATTTTATTTAAAAAATAGAAAAGCAACATAAAAAAAAATACTAGCATTCTCTTTTTTAAAACTTCCTATGTAAAATTTTGAGCTATTCAAGCTCAAAATTCGCAAAAGCAAGCACATGGGCGCATCCATTTTGTGAAATGGATGCCCTCCTGTGCTGGCTTTTGCTTTTGCGGCACTAATGAAGGAAAAGCCAGCCAGCTGTAGTAAACAAAAGCTACCGCTGGGTGGCTTTCCCTTCATTAGTGCTGTACGCAGAGGACGGGGACCGGAGACCAGAGCAGGAAAGCTGCAGCTGAATCTCGGTAAGTGCTATTTATTTTAAAAAAAAAATAAGCACTAGCTGCGGTTTTTTTTCTAAGTTTTCCAGGCTGGAGGAGCCCGGAAAACTTAGAAATAAAACCGCAGCTTTAAAAACGTTGTATTTATGTTAGTGGTCGCTTTTGAAGCGACCGCAAACATAAATACAACGGTATTGTGTTGGAAAATGCTGCGGTTTTTCTTTCCAAGTTTCTCAGGCTCCTCCGGCTCGGAGGAGCCTGAGAAACTCGGAAAGAAAAACCGCAGCGTTTTCCAACACAACCGCGTTGTGTTTCTGCCTGAATCTGCTTTCCCATTTGGGGCTCTCGGGCTCCCCACGGGGAGCTCGAGAGCCCCAAATGGGAAAGCAGATTCAGGCAGAAACAACGCGGCATTGCGGAAAACAACCGCGTTGTTTCTGCCTGAATCTGCTTTCCCATTTGGGGTTCTCGGGCTCCCCACGGGGAGCCCGAGAGCCCCAAATGGGAAAGCAGATTTAGGCAGAAACAACGCAGCATTTAGCATTTCCCATTTGGGGCTCTCGGGCTCCCCACGGGGAGCCTGAGAGCCCCAAATGGGAAATCAGCTGTAGGCAGAAACACTACGCGGCATGTAAACACAACCGCGTTGTGTTTCTGCCTGCTGTGACTTTCACTTTGGGTCTCCGGTGCTCCCCTGGGAGCACCGGAGACCCAAAGTGATAGCCACAGCAGGCAGAAACACAACGCGGTTGTGTTGGAAAACGCTGCGGTTTTTCTTTCTGAGTTTCTCAGGCTCCTCCGAGCCGGAGGAGCCTGAGAAACTTGGAAAGAAAAACCGCAGCGTTTTCCAACACAATAACGTTGTATTTATGTTTGCGGTCGCTTCAAAAGCGACCGCAAACATAAATACATTTTTAAAGCTGCGGTTTTATTTCTAAGTTTTCCGGGCTCCTCCAGCTCGGAAAACTTAGAAAAAAAAACGCAGCTAGTTCTTATTTTAAATAAAAAATAAATAGCACTTACCGAGATTCAGCTGCAGCTTTCCTGCTCTGGTCTCCGGTCCCCGTCCTCCGCGTACAGCACTAATGAAGGGAAAGCCACCCAGCGGTAGCTTTTGTTTACTACAGCTGGCTGGCTTTTCCTTCATTAGTGCCGCAAAAGCAAAAGCCAGCACAGGAGGGCATCCATTTCACAAAATGATAGTAAGAGTTACTAATCTGTGTGTGTCCATAACACACACACACACCACCATACATGCCTCAAAGCAAGTAAATCCTCCACAAACACTCTTGTCTGCTGCTTTGTACCCATACGTAAGACTCCCCCGTGATGGTTCATACACTGTCAATGCAGTAAGTCAGGCGCACGTGGGCGCGTGGCACATGGAAGACCAATGTGTCAAGATTCACACATCATGCAATGGTCCCTGGCTAAGCAGCTACACGCATATAGCGAGGTACGACTTCAGTACAAGTAGTGTTCTGGCATCCCCCAAATAAAAGAGGTAGTGCATGTGTCAATTTGAACATGCAAATGATATGCACTGCACACCAGTCTGTCCCTCGCTGGGTGTCCCTGTGCACAGCTCTATTTTTTCAGGCTTTGAACGCTAATGGGCTTATACATCTGCTTCAATGGAGCATGGTGGACTGGAGGATATGTGCGACAGCCCCTGCATGTGCCCCTGACAACTTGGAAACCAACTTGCCATGTGTCCACCAACTTCTCTTAGCTGTACTGTGCCCTTCAACACCAATAACTGTCCAAACTCACCGTCAGTGGCGCTACTTAGCATGCATGTGCAACAGGCCTGGTGGAAGGTTGGCTGTGGTGTGTGCCCCTTGTGCTGCTCATCTTGCATGGAGTTCCTGGAAACACGTCTGCTTCGGTTGGATGTTTGAGCACAAGTCCTGTGGGATTGCCAGCGCACACATGTGCATGTCTGCACCACCAAACGTGGCCAGCTGCCAAACGTACACTGGACATGTCTGCCGGCAAAGGTGGTCTGGAGGCTCATTCTGCTGCAGAAGGGGCACAAAATTAATGCAGGAAAGTCACCTGCGTGTGTCTCTTCATGCTGGTTGTGACTGGACCATGTCAGAGACGTACATCAGATTCCATCCCACCATCAGTGTGACTTTGACAGGCAAAGGGTGGCAGACACTCTCTACAGCATGAAGTGCATCAAGCACATGTACAGTAAAGAAAATAAACATACAACACAATGTATAGCAATTAATGGACACCTGATTCCTGAAACCACCCATTTCTAATGCTGAAATGCCGTCGATAAGACCCCTACAATCTCCACTAGGGGTGTTAACACAAGTAGTACAGCAGCAGACAGGCCACAGATATGACAGTCCAAAGCCCTTGTGAAATAGACACTAACACCGAACCATCCTTGCAAGCCCATGGATAAGGGAAGCAGGAGTGGCCTATGTGAGTCAGGACCCCAAGCTGCAAACACATACACGAGACAAGCTTGAAGGGCCCAGCTGGAACAGACAATGGATGCTTTCAAAAGCCACAAAGCACCACACTGTCACATGAAAGCACAATAGACAAGCAATTTTAAACTATATTAACTAATTACACTAACTATAAAAAACCTACATTACATAAACTCAGTATACCTCGGTGGTGCGCGGCCACCAAGTTGCTGGGCTTGACACCTGCGGGACCCAAGGACCGTCTGTCCTCGTTGGGTTGGCACAGCCCGCGGCTGCATGACTACATGCCCCGTCGATGTGATGGCCCAGGCCCATCAGCGACTGGTGTGGAGGGTGACCCTGCGTCCTGATCCACCACAGGCGGAGGTCCCACCACTGTCTGACCCCTCAGTGCAGGTGTCGTGGACAGAGGAGTGTCCACATCAGAATCACTCACCCCTGACGTATGGACCTGATGCACATCCAACTGGACATGGACGTCAGAGTGGTCATCTGGGCTGGACTCATTGCCAGCCAAAGACAAGGTTGACTGTAGCACATGTGGGTTCTCGTGGTCTACCACCCCACGACCCCCACTTGTGCCGGGTTGCTGTAGTGATAACAATCCTGTGCCTGGCATGACAACACCATCCTCTGGCTCCATTGCGTCATCATCTGAAAAGTAGAGAGAAAAAAAGATCACTACAAATGCTAGAAGCACACAACACACACACACACACATAAACATCACACAGACAGCCAACACATGAAGCAGGCATGTCACACACACAAGAGAACCTGCCATGCATGCCGGGTCAACTTGACATTGCTTCTGTGATTAGGCATGTAGAAGGGTGTTATACTGCTCAGAAGTGGCTCGATGCAGTGCAGAACATTTGTACGTTACTCACTATCTACATGTACAAGTACTTCATGATGTGTATCAGAAAATGTGAAGGCAGTTGTCACGACTCTCGCCCAAAACCCCCTCTGGCAAACCCATTGGCCAGGTGGAGTCAGGACTCGGGCCTCTAGAGCCTGGCATCCTCTTACAAATCCCTCTTGGGGCCACTCCTGGCGCCAATGGCGCCAGGCTCATACACCATGAAAAACATGTGCTTAGGAACTACTTAATGTGTTGTCAGCCAACATGGAGGCATCCACATAGTTTGGTTCTAAGGAACCAAGCTATGCGGTCTAGTGTTTTGGGTGTGGTAGCCTAGGGACTACTTTACCTGGAATATTTTGTTGGGGCTATTTAAACCACACCCAAGCAAGATAACACGCTTCGCATTACTTTGCAGCTTGCAACGTGACGCTCACCGTGTCCAGCTAATCCCTCGAACCTCCGAGAAGCAGAACCTGCAAGGAGACAAAAGGAACATCATTAGCAGCAGCATCTTACCTGCAGTCTTCATCTTTAGCCACTCGTAGCTACTGAGAACAGCTTCCTCGAATCTGCACGCCTCCCAGACAGAACGACCTGAAAGAGGAAGATAGATTCAACATTAAAGAAATCAGTAGAGACATTTGCAAATTACGAACTGCTCAAAAGGCTTACCTGGCTGGTCACCTCTCAGCTGGCACCACTCTGGACATTCCACTCGCGCTGAAGAACACCGCGACCTACAAGGAAGGAGAACACAGGTTAGCAAAGGCAAGACTTTGCAGCGCTGCGCATAGCACTTACTTACTGCATCATAGCGCTCTTAATGCACCATCATTTACCAGCGGGGCTCAACCAAGCCAGTTCGCCACGCTGAAGCTCTGCATACCTAAGGGAGAAAAAAGAGACATTTTAAACAAAGAAAGGCATGCAGGATAGCAACAAAACTAAAGAGCAGCAATAAGACCTACCTGAACAATATCAAACGGGCCGGCGTCAGTGGAGTAACTGGACTGCACACACCCATGAAAGACAATGCGCCCCTGCAAAGAAGGCAGGACGGAGAGCACGCCTAACTCTACCACAAGGTGAGGAGAGGGCGCCAGAGGGACTGAAATCATACGGGGGTGGAGGGAGGATGCTTACCCCAGTCGGTCAGTCTTGAACACAGTCCTACTGTATTTTCAGGCAGAACCTTCCTCGCAGACCACATCAGGGCAAAGCTGAGAAGCATACCAGTGAGTAACCCGGCTGGGTGGCGTCCCTGTGGATACCAGGTGAGCATAACAGAACGCAAAGCCTACCATAACAAATCCACCTGGGCACCATGGAGACATCAGAAATGGACCAATTGGCCCAATTACTAGGAGAGCATCGTGCTGAGGTTCATTCTACCCGACAAGAGACTAATGCCCTCCGGAGAGACCTAATACTGATCAAAGAACACACTGAAGAGATTAGCAGGCAATACTTGCAATCACAGGCAGGACAGACACCTCTACCTGGAAGCAATCCAATGATGCAAAACCCTGCCATACCACCCACTCCGGTACAGATCATGTTACCTGGAACAGTGCCCCTGGCACCACCAGAAAGGTTCTCAGGCGACCCACGGAAGTATGCGGCATTCATCAACCAGTGTCGCCTTCATTTTCTTTGTAGGCCTGGAGCATTTCCAAACGACCAAGCTCGGGTAGCTTTTGTCTTATCATAACTGAGTGGTAGTGCAGCAGATTGGTCGGTGCCGTTGGTAACCCATGACGATCCTCTATTACATGGCTTTGGGGGGTTCCAGAGAGAAATGGAAAAACTTTTTGCTCGCCATACCGAGGAACAAGCAGTAGACAATGAACTCTTGTCCCTCCGACAGGGGAATCAGGACTTGTTAACGTACATTGCTACCTTCAACAGACTGGGTGCCGAACCTAGGTGGCCAGAAAACAAAAGAACCACGTTATTCCATTGAGGCTTACGAGGCGAATTAAAGGACGTCTTAGCCCAGGTGGTTGATCCACCCAGAGACTGTGCAGAATTCATAAATCTGGTTGTGCAGCTAGACCTCCGGTTGCAGGACCGGAAGGCAGACCGGTCTAAGACGGACCCTCGGACCGTGTATGTTCGACCAAAGGAAAACACACCCCGTGTACCTGAAAATGCTGTAGAACCCATGCAGATTGGAGGGATACAGCCTCTATTAACAAAACAAGAGCGGGACAAAACAAGACAACAGCAGCTTTATTTGTATTGTGGGAAACCAGGACATTTCCTGAAGGACTGTCCAGTAAAACCCCCAAGAAGAACAATCGGGGCCACAGAGAAGGATGAAGCTAAGGAATTGGAAAACTACCAAGCTCGACAAATGTAGAGGTCAGTTTGTCAAGTGAGAAGAAAGAGTCGCTGTCCTCGCACTTTGCAATACCAGTGATCTTAATTAACCACCAACAGTCGTCAAGAATGCATGCCGTTGAAGAGTACATCAATAGCGGAGCAGTTGGAAATTATATTGATCAAGAACTGGCAGCAGAGATGGGGCTTCCTTTGTGTTCTAAGCCAACTATGGACAAGGTAACCACCATGGATGGGACAGAAATCGCTTCCGGACCAGTAAACCAGTGCACATCCAGGGTAACTTTGCTGTGCCAGGATGGACATCGGGAGTCTATTTAATTTGATCTCATCAAGGCACCTCAGTTCAGGCTAATACTAGGGATGCCATGGTTGGTTGCTCACAACCCTTTGATAGACTGGCAGGCACGAAAATTAACTTTCCCCGGTGACTGCTCCCCTGCCTGCTATTACCAAGAGGAGAAACCCGACGTCTGTATCCCCATGACTCCCGGAGCGACAGTATCAACCCTGGGAGCAACTAATACCTTGCCAAGTGAATACCATGGTTTCCAGGATGTTTTCTGAAAGGACCAAACCAATACATTGCGCCGCACAGGCCCTAGGACTGTCAGATCGACCTTGTTCCTGGTGCACAAATCCTTTGCAGCAGGATCTACGCTCTCACAGAACCAGAAAACCTTCATTTGAAATCCTATTTAGACCAGTACCTTGCAAACGGATTTATCCGTCCTTCGAAGTCCCCCGCAGCCAGTCCTTTGTTCTTCGTACCGAAAAAGGAAGGACACTTGAGAACCTGTATTGACTACCGCGCATTGAACCAGATCACCGTGAAGAACCGCTACCCCTTGCCACTTATCCCTGAGATGCTAGACCAAGTTAAAGATGCCCAGATTTATACCAAATTGGACCTTCGAGGAGCGTACCACCCGGTCCGAGTCAGAAAAGGAGATGAATGGAAAACCGCCTTCTGTACTAAGTACGGCTTATTTGAATATCAAGTCATGCCCTTCGGGTTATGCAACGCTCCTGCGGCATTCCAATATTTCATGAATGACGTCTTGACGGAGTTAATTGATGTGTGCGCCTTAGTGTACATAGACAACATCTTAGGATACTCAGCCTCGAAACAAGATCATGTCAGGCATGTTCGTTCAGTCCTCAACAAGCTCCGTCAACATCGCTTTTTTGCAAAGCTTGAAAAATGCTTTTTTCACGTCACGAAGTAGAGTTTCTTGGTTTTATCCTTACTCCAGGAGGCATCAGAATGGACGTGCACAAGGTAGATGCCATTTTGAAATGGCCTTCACTGACCTCTCTGAAAGGGGTACAAAGCATGCTGGGCTTTGCGAACTTCTACCGCCGGTTCATGCCAGACTTCTCTCAGGTTGTGCACCCAATCACAGTAATATTACGGAAAAACAATAAAAAGTTTGCTTGGACCGAAGAAGCAGAAGAAGCCTTTCAGGAACTTAAACGAAGGTTTACCTACACTCCAATCCTGCGACATCCTCGTCCAGACCTCCCTTATGTCGTTGAAACTGATGTGTCCAGTCTCGCAATGGGGGCTGTCCTTTCACAGAGAGACTCGGAAACCGGCCAGCTACATCCTGTTGCCTTCTGGTCGAAAAAGTTCTCACCTCAAGAGATTAATTATGCCATCACGGACAAGGAACTCCTGGCTATCAAATCCGCCTTTAAAGCCTAGAGGCACTACCTTCTGGAGGCCAGACACACCATTACAGTCATCAAAGACCACTGAAACCTGCAATATCTCAAAACAGCCAAGGCCCAGTTCTCGCACCAATTACAGTGGGCCCTTCTCTTCGCCGAATATGATTATGTAATCACATTTCGACCAGGAGTCAGAAACAGAAAGATGGATGCCTTATCTCACATGGGCATAGATGAAATAGTATATACAACTCCAGACCCAGTACCTATTGTACCTGAAGACAAACTCTTCGGTATCACGACAGCCTTAGCACAAGCAGAACTACGAAAAGAAATCCAACGGACAATGAATCCTGATGCCTTCCTCGCATGGCAAACTCAAGGAGAACAATAGATCACCAAGCACCATCTACCCTTTTTTAGGGATCGCCTATATGTACCCAAGAAGGAATTACAACAGCATATTATTTCAAACTATGACGATTCACTGATCGAAGGGCATCCTGGGATCGCCAAAACCCTAGCTAAGGTGAAAGAGAACTTTTGGTGGCCTACCTGTCGTAAGAACATCATTCAGTATATTCAGTCCTGCGGTGTCTGCGCACAAAATAAATCACAGAAACAAAAAACATCTGGTCTCCTACAACCATTGGACATTCCTCCAGTTCCATGGCACACTCTTTCCCTTGACTTCGTCACTGATCTACCGCCAAGCCAAGGGTTCAACACCATCCTTGTAGTTGTGGACTTATTCTCGAAGATGGCCCATTTTATTCCTCTCAAAGGCCTCCCAGACGCAGCCACTTTAGCAAAAGTGTTCCTGGAGGGCGTGGTTAAGCTACATGGCTTCCCTTCGGTTTTGGTCTCTGATCGAGGCAGCCAGTTTGTTTCAAACTTCTGGAAAAAATGTTGTGCAATGGCGCAGATCGATATTCGACTATCTACCAGTCACCATCTCCAAACGGACGCCCAAACCGAGAGAACCAATCAGACACTCGAGCAATATTTATGGTGCATGCTGCACCACGAACAAAGGAATTAGAAAGACCTACTATGGATAGTCGAATATGCATATAACAATTCTTGGCATTCAAGCACGGCACAAACGCCCTTCTACACCCTTTATGGCAGACATCCAAGTACCTCTGAACTAGACCTTCCAGCCAGCTTGGAAATGCCAGCGGTAAAGACTCTACACACAACCATTACTCAGGCTTTAAAAAGGGCAAAGTAACACCTTATTCATGCCAAAGAAAAACAAAAGAGATTCGCCGACCAACACCGGAAAAAGGCCCCTGATTATCAAGTAGGAGACAAAGTTTGGTTAGCCGCTAAATTCGTACCCATCAAGGGAACCCGGACCTTTCATCCTAGATTCTTAGGACCCTATACCATTAAGGCAATTATCAGCCCAGAAGCCGTGAAACTAGATTTACCACCTAATCTACAAATCCACCCGGTATTCCATGGGTCCCTCCTGAAACCAATGCAACCCAGCACAAGGATTGGGACACCACCTAAGTCCATACTTGTTGACGGAGAACCAGAATTCTAAGTCAAAGATATCTTGGACTCTAAATACTCTAGGACAAAGCTATATTATCTCGTCGATTGGAAAGGATTTGGACCACAAGATAGATCCTGGGAGCCCAGTGAGAATATCCACACACCACGTCTAATCAGGAAATTCCATCGGAACTTCCCAACCAAACCTGGGCCAGACATAAGGAACACCATGGGAGGGGCCTTAGGGGGGAGTGCTGACACGACCCTCGCCCAAAACCCCCTCTGGCAAACCCATTGGCCAGGTGGAGTCAGGACTCGGGCCTCTAGAGCCTGGCATCCTCTTACAAAACTCTCTTAAGGCCACTCCTCGCGCCAATGGCGCCAGGCTCATACACCATGAAAAACATGTGCTTAGGAACTACTTAATGTGGTGTCAGCCAACATGGAGGCATCCACATAGCTTGGTTCCAAGGAACCAAGCTATGCGGTCTAGTGTTTTGGGTGTGGTAGCCTAGGGACTACTTTACCTGGACTATTTTGTTGGGGCTATTTAAACCACACCCGAGCAAGACAACACGCTTTGCGTTACTTTGCAGCTTGCAATGTGACGCTCACCGTGTCCAGCTATTCCCTCGAACCTCGGAGAAGCAGAACCTGCAAGGAGACAAAAGGAACATCATTAGCAGCAGTATCTTACCTGCAGTCTTCTTCTTTAGCCACTCGCAGCTACTGAGAACAGCTTCCTCGAATCTGCACGCCTCCCAGACAGAACGACCTGAAAGAGGAAGATAGAGGCAACATTAAAGAAAGCAGTAGAGACATTTGCAAATTACGAACTGCTCAAAAGGCTTACCTGGCTGGTCTCCTCTCGGCTGGCACCACTCCGGACATTCCACTCGCGCTGAAGAACACTGCGACTTACAAGGAGGGAAAACACAGGTTAACAAAGGCAAGACTTTGCAGCGCTGCGCATAGCGCTTGCTTATCACATCATAGCGCTCTTAATGCGCCATCATTTACCATCGGGGCTCAACCAAGCCAGTTCGCCGTGCTGAAGCTCTGCATACCTAAGGGAGTAAAAAGAGAAATTTTAAACAAAGAAAGGCATGCAGGATATCAACAAATCTAAAGAACAGCAATAAGACCTACCTGAACAATATCAAACGGGCCGGCGTCAGTGAAGTAACTGGACCTCACATGCCCATGAAAGACAACGCGCCCCTGCAAAGAAGGCAGGACAGAGAGCACGCCTAACTCTACCACAAGGAGAGGAGAGGGCGCCAGTGGGACTGAAATCATACGGGGGTGGAGGGAGGATACTTACCCCAGTCGGTCAGTCTTGAACACAGTCCTCCTGTATTTTCAGGCAGAACCTTCCCCGCAGACCACATCAGGGCAAAGCTGAGAAGCATACCAGTGAGTAAACCGACTGGGTGGCGTCCCTGTGGATACCAGGTGAGCGTAACAGCAGTGCAAGGTCAAGTTCAGGCATCACGTGCAATGTGCATGCAATGGGTTGCATGGCTACAAGCAAACCACCCCTCCCCCTAAGTGGAAATGCAGGGATGCCTTGCATGGTATCAAAGGGATGACCAGAGACCTGTGTATTGGCAGACAGTGTTGACTAGCATCAATTGCATCATCTGAGTCAGCTGACAACACAGCAGATGATGATGGGACAGTAAGTAGGACACATGATGAACCCTCAGTAGTACACCCACGTGTGCAGAAGACACTACACCAGTTGGAAAGAGTCAGTGGGCCTGAAACAGGCTGAGGCCTGTGACCCACACTGTCACACCCTAAACATGTGTGGGACGGAGGACTGAGCCACAGTGGGCATGGGAAGGCTGATGAAATGCCATGCAATGTAGGTCACCCTGGACACGTACAACAATGATCATCCAGTCAAGGACACATAGGGGCATGCATGGAATGCACATGGAGCATTAATGGGCACTCATGTCCCTGCGGAGCATCTGACATCTGCACAGTACAAGTGAGACACCCTGCATCAAGTACAAAGGATGTACCCCACTGCATGTGTCTGGCAGGTTGGCTGGTGGAAGTTAGCATGTTCACAGTACGCATGAACAGGCCATTGCATTACAGCAAAATGATGCAGACCAGTGCAAAGGTGATATTGGGGCGCAGGGGGGGTGGAGGGGCAAGGGAGCATGCCTACGTGGAGTACCTGCATGCAGGCAGAGGAAACATGCACGTCAGTCATGCTATGACATAGTCCCAGTGCTGAGAGGAAGGAAACCCCAAGCTACATGCAGAAGGGCCAGTGAGCTGGAACATGGACCGGAAGGACATCCAGGTGACCAGCATGTGAGTAGGGTGCTAGTGTGGTGATGAGGACAGTCCCTGTGTGCTTCACATGTCCACCATCCTGCAGAGCAGCCATGCATCAGTGTAGCATTGCATTACTTGTACATCTGAACCATGTACACATGACATGTAGTGGCAGTCATGCAAAACACATCACACAAGTAAAACACACATGGCCTCGACAAAAACACAGCAACACTCACTGGACTGGGCATCAAAGTCCGGCATCTCTCCCACTCCTTCGACTGATTCAGGTCGTATAAACTCTGCAACGAGTGACTCGTACGGAGTGAGGTCTTCCTCCTCAGGTGCCGGCCCACTGCCAGTTACCAGAGTCATGTTGTAATTTGAGGCACGCTTTGTCTTAGCGCTGCGTTTGAGGTCATTCCAATGCTTTTTGTACTTTTGCGCCGTGCCCACCTCATGGCCAAATGCACTCACATGTTCCGCAACTTGCTTCCAGTGGGTATCATGATGGGCAGCCGTAGTTTGACCATTAGGCCCCACTAGCATGTCACGGTTGTGGTCCCGCACGTAGTCCATGAGGAAGTCCAGTTCCTGCGCACAGAACGGCTTCTTCCTCGACGTGCAGGAGGTCGTGGCTGTGTGTGGGGTCCCAGCCTGTGCTGCAGATGCAACCTCCCTCCTCTTGGATAGTGGCGCGGACCCTGGCTGGCAAATGCCGCCCTGATCAGTATGGCCAGTAGCCCCGGTGGATTGAGCCAAGGGAGTGGCAGGTGGAAGGACGACCGAAGGCCTGACTTGCGTCAGTGGCTGCTGGGTACCCTGGAATGGACCCTGCGCAGCAACATCCGCTGTGGCAGGGTCATTGACCGCGACTGTCCTGGTTGGTAGACTCACAACTGGGGTGTTGCTGGCTGCATCTGCCCCTGCACTTGCCAACACCCGGCTGGTCGGGGCAGCAGATGACATTACTGCCCCAGGGACACATGTCTCGGTCAGGGCAGCCCTGCGTGCACCTATGGTGTTCCTCCTGACCTGTTGGAAATCTTCCATGGACTCTTCAAGTGCCAACGCAGCCTGCGCTGACAGACCCTGAACCTGGGTGGTGGTGTCCACAGCTGCACCTGCAGCTACCACTAACCTTGGGCCCGTGGCAGTCGATGAAACGGACTGCCGGGTCACATGGGCGCCAGTGCCAGGTGCAGAAGCTGCATCTCCCGGAACCAAAGGGGGTGGTGGCATGACTGCACCAACACATGGCACAACATCGTGCCGAAGTGGCGCACCCCTGCCTCTTCCCCCTCTGCGGCTACCCTGGACACCCTGGAGTCCCCCTACTTCCTGGTCACCCCGGCCACGTCCATGACCATGTCCACCACGAGGGGTACGCCCAACTTAGGCGCCCCTCACCTTTGGTGGCCTCCCAACCATGGCACAGATGGAGTAGTGCCGGCACAGATGGAGAAGTGCCAATGGGAGGTGTACACGACAATTGTCCTTGGCAATTGGGGTGAAGGGAGTGGGATGCAAGATGTTAACAGCACCCCTGCACCTGCAAGGCTGTATGTGACCCCGGTGATTAAGTGACGGGTCACCCAACACTCAGGCACCCCAAAACTGCCTTAAAACTGTGCACACAACCCCGGCAGCCTACGAGCGTGGAATTAACCTCCCGCAGTACGCCGTGGCACCCAGCAACACGAAAAAGGCGCACGCGTGGGATACGCAGGCTACTATGACCTCGAAAACGGGTACGCGATACACAGGTGCACCCGCAGTGGGAAAAATAGCGTGCGCGACTCAATGTCAGTCTAGCGTGATGATGAAAAACACACATAGCCAATACCCCCACCAAAAGAAGAGATATGTGCTTGATCCGCTGTGAAGTTGTGATGGCCCGCGAAACAACACAAAGTAGCAACACACACGTCAGTCTCCACGAAAGGCACATACAGTGAACTGCTGGCCACGCTCACCTTTTACCGGGTGCTGAGGGTGACGCCTGCGTGCATGACGCCATTTACACGCTTAGGCCCTTTCTTCGGATTGCACGCATTCACACACGGACGTGTGGTTTTTTTCACGTGCTGATCCACTATGCACCCGTGTTGAGGGAAACGCCCGTGCGCATTACATCACAGATGCGCTTACGCGCTAAGGGCCTCTCCTCTAATTACACACTGACATGCACTTTTTTCACGTGCCAAATCACTCCGTATCAAGCTGGCCACGCGACAACACACGGAAGACCACGCTCCTGCCCAAAAGGCCATTTTCCTGCCCCCCAGAGCCCCGAGCACGCTCCCACCTGCCATCTGCTGCTGCCTGCCTGCCTGCTGCCCACATGCCCTGCTATTTGGTGCCTGCACGTCAGCCATCTGCAGGGGTCCAGTTGCTGTGTCCACCCCTGCTGGAACAGCAGACTCCCGACTGGGATACCATCGCCCCACAGCCAAGCCTCAGGACCCAATAGCCCACCCACACCTGCCTCGGGGGTCGCCATGTCGGGGCAAACACCATCAGAGACCACTGGCGACCAGCTTCAGTGACAAGGAAGTTGGTATCCTATTGGAGCAAGTTCTGGGGCATTATGATGCCCTCTTCACACCATTGCGCGCCGACAAGGAAGGACGGGAGAGGATCTGGGAGGACGTAGTGGTTGCCATCAATGCGGAGGGGGTGACAACCCGCGACATCAAGCACGTCTGGAAGCGCTGGGAGGACTTCAGGTCCAGGACCCTCAACAAGGCCCAGCGCCTCTTGAAGGCAGAGGATGCAGAGGGGTGCCGGGTCAGTCTGACCAACATCCAGATGAGGGTCCTAGAACGCATAAGCCCAGCGCTCCACGTCCAGATCCTTCGAAGGAAGACCTGTCTGGAGTCGAGCGGTAAGTGGCCATGCATTGCTGTGTGAAACAGGACATGTGTCAGTGTGCTTGTAGTCAGCTACTTGCCTGTATGTGTTACATAGGCCATGTATGGATGTGTGCGTGCAGGGACGTCATGGTAAAGCATGTGAGACCAGTAATGCCTGAACCACATGGATGGTGCATGTGTTCCAATGCAACATGGGGAGCAGCATGGGGAATGCACACATGAATGCATGCCTGTCTCTGTTCTTGGACATGGATGGGGGTGAGAGATGGGTGCTGCTCTCATGTACATGTATGGTGTACATGTCTGTGTGTCTGAAAAGCGTGTGTGTGACTTTGAAACGCCATGGATGCATGACACATGTCCGTGACGATGTGTTGATTCACTTATGCAGTCTAGTCACCCTTGTATCCACTGTGTCTGTGGTGTACGAGCCCTGATGCATGACCCTCCGGTGATGTTTGTGCATGGGAGGACGTAGTGGTTGCCATCAATGCGGAGGGGGTGGCAACCCGCGACATCAAGCACGTCCGGAAGTGCTGGGAGGACTTCAGGTCCAGGACCCTCAACAAGGCCCAGCGCCTCTTGAAGGCAGAGGATGCAGAGGGGTGCCGGGTCAGTCTGACCAACATCCAGATGAGGGTCCTAGAACACATAAGCTCAGCGCTCCACGTCCAGATCCTTCGAAGGAAGACCCATCTGGAGTCGAGCGGTAAGTGGCCATGCATTGCTGTGTGAAACAGGACATGTGTCAGTGTGCTTGTAGTCAGCTACTTGCCTGTATGTGTTACATAGGCCATGTATGGATGTGTGCGTGCAGGGACGTCATGGTAAAGCATGTGAGACCAGTAATGCCTGAACCACATGGATGGTGCATGTGTTCCAATGCAACATGGGGAGCAGCATGCGGAATGCACACATGAATGCATGCCTGTCTCTGTTCTTGGACATGGATGGGGGTGAGAGATGGGTGCTGCTCTCATGTACATGTATGGTGTACATGTCTGTGTGTCTGAAAAGCGTGTGTGTGACTTTGAAACGCCATGGATGCATGACACATGTCCGTGACGATGTGTTGATTCACTTATGCAGTCTAGTCACCCTTGTATCCACTGTGTCTGTGGTGTACAAGCCCTGATGCATGACCCTCCGGTGATGTGTGTGCATGGGATCAGTATGAGCCATGATGCATGTGAGTTTGAAGCCAAACCTTTATGTCAATAGAGGCCCTTGTACATGGAGGCTGATGTTGATTGCATGCGCCGTGCCTGTTTCTGCATGTGTGTTGCCTGCATTGACCCATGTGTTGTGGAGGGACAGGATGGAAGTGACGTTTGACAGTGCCACTCATGTGTTATTGCTTCCTGTCTAGGGGACTACTGTACAGTACCCTGATGCTTGTGTTCTATGTCTCCCTCTACGCAGCGTCGAGTGAAGAAGAGGGTGGAGATGGCGCTGTGGAGCAAAGCGGCGGGGATGCCTCCACCGGGCGGCGACGCAAGGCCCAGCCACCCTCCCAGGAATTGCCATCATCCGGGAGCGAGAAAACTGGTGCCGCGTCTGCCACTACGGCATTAGCGGAAGGGCCGGGTGAGCCCCCACAGGGGCTTGCAATGGCGGAAGACGGTGCAGAAACATCCAGGTTGGTGGTCTCCACCGAGGAGGAGGAGGCCGCTACTGAGCTGCACATGGGGCCTGGTGGCGGTAGTACCACTGGTGCAAGTGGTGCAGTCCAGGGCCAGGAGGCGGCACAGGTCACCACGGAGGGGCCTGTGCATGTCGCTGTCCCTGACCCTGTGACTGCACCACCATGCACCAGCAGGGATGCCCCGTCCCAGGCCCGTCTGCAGGTAGGGGGGAGGCCCACATCATCTGGCACTCCAACACCTGCAGACGAGGAGAGCCATGACCATATGGGGTCCGTCCTGATTGGTGTCGTGTTGCGCACGCGTGTCATTCGTGATGACGTGCGTGCTCCCTGGGGGGACCACGCACACCATCACGAAGAGCTGCGTAGCAATGTGGCACAGTTGGGAGGGGACATGGTCGTAGGGTTCCTACATGTGTCGAGCACTCTGGCGGCCCTCTCCTCCTCTGTGGAAACTATGCGCCAGTCGTTCTCCCTGCCGTCTTCCGGTCCAGATTCCACCAGGGCCCCCTGTGGACCTGGCCCGACCAACACAGCCAGCTTGTTGGAGATCCCATCCCTGCCACAGTCGGGAGTCGGAGGTCCAGCAGGGGTGGACACCCCACCAACTGGAGACCTGTAGATGGAGGATGTGCAGGCATCATCGGACAGGGCACATGGACAGCAGAAGCAGCAGGCTCAAGGTGGGAGCGATGATGGCTCGGGGCCATCAACATCAGAGGGGCAGGCATCGGCCAGAGGGCAGGAGGACCCTGGAATGGGAGTGTCTTCTGTGTGGCAGCGGTTGGGCCAGCGATAGATGCAGAGCGGTGGCAGGCAGAAGAGGCGCGGCTCACCATGGTCAGGGCGGAGTTCTCCATGCGCCGGGCGTTGAGGCGGGCTGAGTGCCTCGAGGCAACTCGCAGGGAGATGGAACAGGAAATGACTGCATCCCTACGAGACCTCGGGGCCAGGGCAGAGGCCCGCCTCCGGGATATTGACATGGAGTTCGATGATGCCCTGGCCCGGGACATCACAGAGTCAGCCGTAGGACTTGCCCGCCGCCAATGTATATAGTTAGTTAGTGTTAGGTTTCCTTTCTGTTTTTATTTATTTTGGGGCACTTGGACAATGCCCCACGTTTTTGTACATAGTTCTTCATTAGGTAGTGTTTTTTTTATAGGTTTCATTTCAATGATTGGGCACATGGACCCTGGACCTGTACTTTGTAAATAGTTCGACAATGGATTTGGCTTATTATTATTTTTCTTCCATGGATCAATTTTTTTGTATTGTTTTTGCACTTTGGATTTGTTTTGCCGCACTGACCCTTTGGACACATGCTTTTGGATTGCTTTGGATTTTGTTATCGTGCATTTTTGGTTTATATTTTGGACATGCAGCTTTTTATTATTTATTTCCATTTTTGTGTGTTTCATTTCATTCCCTTGCTTTTGTATTTAATACATTTTTATTTCCTACTTCAATGTGTGGTCTTCTCTATTTGGTTTCATGCATGTCACAATGTGTGTTTTCTCAATCACTTGCACCCATTGTGTGGGTGAGGTGGAATATGTTGATGTGCATACTTGCCATTTGGGATCTATAATGTGATGGGGATTTCATTGTGGGGTGGATGTCATACCTGGTTGTGTGTTTGGACTGGGGTAGTGTGGGGTGTGGTTTGGGTGGCCATAAGGCCCATGATTGTGGATCATCATGAGGTGTTGGGGGGGGACATGAGTCAGGGCCTGCTGGCAGGTGCCTGTCACTGCTGGGTGGGTGAGTTGGTGGGGGGACATGAGTCGAGGCCTGCTGGCAGGTGCCTGTCAATGCTGGGTTTGTGGGAGTGCAGGGGGACATGAGTCTGGGCCTGCTGGCAGGTGCCTGTCACTGCTGGGTGGGTGGGGGAGCAGGGGGACATGGTCGGGGCCTGCTGTCAGGTGCCTGTCACTGCTGGGTGGGTGAGTGGGTGGGGGGACATGAGTCGGAACCTGTTGGCAGGTGCCTGTCACTGCTGGGTGGGTGGGGGTGCAGGGGGACATGAGTCGGGCCTGCTAGCAGGTGCCTGTCACTGCTGGGTGGGTGGGGGTGGAGGGGAACATGAGTCCGGGCCTGCTGGCAGGTGACTGTCACTGCTAGGTGGGTGGGGGTGCAGGGGGACATGAGTCCGGGCCTGCTGGCAGGTGCCTGTCACTGCTGGGTGGGTGGGGGTGCAGGGGGACATGAGTCGGGATCTGCTGTCAGGTGCCTGTCACTGCTGGGTGGGTGAGTGGGTGGGGGGACATGAGTCGGGGCCTGCTGGCAGGTGCCTGTCACCCCTGGGTGGGTGGGGGTGCAGAGGGACAAGAGTCGGAGCCTGCTGGCAGGTGCCTGTCACTCCTGGGTGGGTGGGGGTGCCGGGGGACATGTGTCGGTGCTCACTTGTGCATGGTGACATGTGGGGTGGCTGGGGGGCATGGCCAGAGTGGATGGGCTGCCTGCGGGGCATGGCCAGAGTGGCAGGGTAGTCCCCTGTGTTGTGGGCTGCCTGCAGGGCCTGGGGAGGGGTGAGAGGGCACACCTGGGAGGACACACACTGCCAATTCGTGTTGGGGCACACCAGGAGTACACGTACCCCTCCCGTGACAGCGAAAACACGTGTAAACCTCCCCACGCACCCCCCAAATACATGTACCTCGCTCGCACAAGGCCTATCGCGTGTGAAATTCCCTGCGCACCCCAGTAATACACGTACCCCGCTCAGCCAAGGCATATCGCGTGTGAAACTCCCCACGCACCCCAGTAATACACGTACCCCGCTCGGCCAAGGCCTATCGCATGTGAAACTCCCCGTGCACCCCAGTAATACACATACCCCGCTCTGCCAAGGCCTATCGCATGTGAAACTCCCCGTGCACCCCAGTAATACACGTACACCGCTCGGCCAAGGCCTATTGCGTGTGAAACTCCCAGCGCACCTCAGTAATACACGTACCCCGCTCGGCCAAGGCCTATTGTGTGTGAAACTCCCCGCGCTCCCCAGTAATACATGTACCACGCTCGGCCAAGGCCTATCGCCTGTGAAACTCCCCGCGCACCCCAGTAATACACGTACCACGCTCAGCCAAGGCCCATCGCGTGTGATTCTCCCTGCGCACCCCCAGAATACACGTACCCCACTCGCACAAGGCCTATCGCATGTAAAACTCCCTGCGCACCCCCAGAATACACGCAGGCAGCCCATCCAACCTCCCCATACCCCGCAGGGAGCCCCTCACCCCTGGACATGCCCCGCAGGCAGCCCATCCGTATCCCCATACCATGCAGGCAGCCCTTCACCCCAGGGCATGCCCCGCAGGCAGCCCATCCACCCTCCTCATACCCCGCAGGCAGACCATCCACCGTGGGCATGCCATGCAGGTAGCCCATCCACACTGGGCATGCCCCGCAGGCAGCCCACTCCACAGGGGGGACTTTTCCCACATTTTACACGCGATTTCACTGGCGCGAGAAGGGTACATGTATTGTGGGCGTGCGCGGGTAGTTTTACATGCTATTGGCCTAGCGCAAGCGAGGTACATGTGTTCTGTGGCGTGCGCGGGGAGTTTTACACGCTATTGGACTAGCGCGAGTGGGGTACGTGTGTTCTGGGCCATGCGCGGGGAGTTTTACACGCTGTTGGCCTAGCGCGAGCGGGGTACGTGTGTTCTGGGGCATACATGGGGAGTGTTACACACTATTGGCCTAGCACGAGCGGGGTACGTGTGTTCTGGGGCGTGCGCGGGGAGTTTTACATGCGTTTACGTGGTTGGGGGGCTGTGTGCTGGTGCACTGGCCTTTGCACCATGTACTGGATTTGTGCGCTGTTCATGGCGCACGGGGCGGGGTTGCTGCGCCACTCTGCGCCACGGCTGGTTATGGATGTTGAAATTCATGAATACGCTGTGCGCTGAAATGGGTTTTGGCACACGTGGCTGGCGCAGACTGCCGCACACGCACACTGTGCCCCTGCCGCATTCGCCACTTGTGCGCCGAATTATATGAATTACCCCCAAAATCCAAGACCATCTTTCGGATTTGCACCGACCTCAAACTTAGCTTTGGACTCAGCCATTACAACGATCAATGCTAATATCTTTTTATTAGTGAAATTGTATGAGATTCTTGATAACAAAGCGATAATGCATGCAGCTGCTGTTCAATCTATAATAGCCAAAGTTGATTGGCTTGCCTGCAGCTTAATACCACAATTGGCAAATACTGAACATTATGATGCTAATATAAACCAATTACCTGGAAGAGCTCTGGAAACGGGGACGGAGAGCAATGTGATCATTATCAATTCAGCTCCTGAACATATTAATTTAAAGAGCCCCCGAGTCTACCTATATCGGAAGAGAACGATTTTGCTCATGACATTCCCAAAACAATTGAAATCTCTCCAGGTGAGACCTCAATGCATGAAGTATTTCAGCGCAAGCATGGCGCCAAAAAAAAAGAAAGAAAAAGAAACAAAACAAAAAAAATCCCTTCTGATCGTCGAAACAAAAAAGAAAATGAAAAACATGAACACCCCGAAACAAAAAAATTAAGTAAAAAAATCCCCCCTTGTTCAAGGAGCCCGTGCCTGAGTTGCTCATTTTAGAGAATTCCCAGGTGGGCGAAAAAGCTGGTGACCATTCAGCTTCTGTTGATCAATCATCTGCTGCTCTCCCTCCATCGTTATATCCAGCACGAATCCAAAGTAAGACATTCAATGCTAAAGAAAAGACAATATGAATAATGATAATGACTTCATGTCTAACAGCATTCACAAGCATGGTGAAACAATAATTGATAATGAGGAACTGATGCCTATCTGTTTATTCAACTCGCACATTGCCAGTGACAGAGTCTGCACTGTCAGCAAGCTCCATCTAATAAGCCTAGACAAACATTTTGTGTGAATATTGACTTAGACTACTCTAATTTCAAAATACTAGAGCAGAAATGAACAACTTCTTTAAGAATTGAGGGGCCCTGTGCAAACCCAACACTGAAAGGCACTCGACCCATAATCCAGAATTTGTTAACACAACAACAGCATGAATTGTCTACCGATTTTTCTTTTTTTCAATATTTATTTTAATAATTTCAGATATTTCAACAATAAATAACCAAAAGTCCAACAGAGTAAATTTCTCATCACTCCGCATTACATAGGTAAATATATTAAAATCAATTCAGTGTATTAAGAACTACTATAATATTTCAGATAACTTAAATAACTCCTTCTATGCATATTTACCTAATCATAATCCCCTTGCACATAAAACACCACCACTGAACAAATACAAAGACACTCCACAGACTGAACAAAAAAAATAAAAAGGGGGGATCCCAGATCAACATCTATGCTCACTGCCTATTCATTAAAACCTATAGGGCCTCATAACGAGTTTGTAGGCAGCCATGCCCTTAATAAGCCAAACTCGGGACCGGGGTCCCTGAATGGGGAAATACCGGGCCATTCCAACTTTGGGGGGCTGGTATTTCCCTTTTCAGGGAACCCGGACCTTCCCCATTCCCATTTGAGCACCCATAGGGCTTACTGGGAATGGGGAGGGAGCTAACAACGGGCCCATTAATAACGGGCCCGTTATTAGCTCCCTGGTCCCCTCACAGGACCAGCTATGGACGTCTGGTAAAACCAGACGTCTAGAGCGGGTCCCGCAAGGGAACCTCGTAATAGGGTGGAGAGGGTTTAACGGCACCGGCACCATTACCGCCGCCGTTAAACCCATTCTGCCAGCCTCGTAATGAGGCCCATAGACTTAAACACTCCTCAGGTACACTTCCACCATACATTTCATTAAATGGTGACCAAAGAGTTAGATATTTATCTTCCTTGCCCTATCTTTGAAACATCACCCTCTCAAATTCCGACAATATCAATACATCATTTATCCAATTCATCACTAAAGGCTTTTTCCTTGTCTTCCATACCATCAACACCTGTTTTACTGCAATTACAAGCACCGTATCAATCCACTGCCCATATCTTCGAGCAACCTCGCATCGTCCCTTTCCTGACAAAAGCAACACCTGCAAAGGCATCCTAGGAATATTTATGGACAATAGTGCATCTAGCCTAGCTAATATTCCCACCCAGACGTCCAACACACGAGAACAATACCACAACATATGAATTAGTGTCCCTTTCTCCTTCCCACATCCCCAACACAAATCATTGTCAGCTAGTCCCAACTTACACATACGTAAGGGTGTCCAATACAAACGCCCCAATATTTTCAGGCGCATGAGTCGCTACTTGAGATCCAACTTGCTCTTATATCCCACACCCCACATATTTTCCCATTCCTTCTCTGTCATCTCACATCTCAATTCCTCTTTCCACTTCTCCAATACTCTCTTCCCAGAATCAACAATCGCAGAATTCACTGGCATTAAATTAAACATATGTGCTCACCATCCGTGGCGACGACATGAGAATCTTACTACCCGATGGCACCTCCTCTAATGGCCTCGTCAGCATTGCCAGCCTCTCACTCAATAGCGCTTTCAATGTCACAAATCTAATAATTTCCCTCTTGGCTAAATGAAACGTCGTCCAATATATGAGCTTATTGGAAATTTTAACGGAAAGGATCCTGAATCAACAAAAAAACAATCTATCGTCCAAAAAATTGCCAATGCATATACACTTACATCAAGCAACTGCTGCGATCTCAGTGCCAATTAGTGAAGACAATATTATTGACTCAATTGAAGTACCATTAATTGATACACACACGCTTCTGGCAACAATGCTAAACAGGGTAAAATCTGACTCATATCCCAATAGGTCAACTATTTAACGATCTTTCATTCCATCCAGGGTCTTGAATCAATCACTTCAAATGACATTGAAGCAATAAGATATATAGATCTATTTAACCATGATACAGTGGAATTACAAATCCCTTCCAAGGTGGTTAGGAATGGGATTTGGAGTATGAGAGAGAAGCTAAAAGCCAGCAGTCTTCTTCTTGAAGTTCGCAATTCTCAGCCACCATTAACAGAAAAAGTTAATCAACAGCTAGTCCCTATGCAAACCTCGAACCAACATAACAATTCCCCTCTCTAGAAGGGAGCCATGCTTGCTGTAGGTGTCATGAGGATTTACAGTCAAATTTTAAACCACAACAAAAAGAATTGAAACCAGCTCCTCTGATCTCCAAATGGCCATGGATTCGCCAACCAGCTCCATCCTCAGCTAAAAACACTACATCATAGATATGTAGTTCTCAACAGTCGCATTCTTGCAGTTTAGCTGTTTGGAATACTAGAGGGTTTTCTCACCAAAGCACAATGCCTAAATTCTTATGACCTAGTGGTTTTACAAGAAACGTGGCTCACTTCTGAGCCAATTTGGTGGGATCATCAGATTGAATGGATTCCAACAAAAAGAAGGACCTAGAGGGTGACCAGCCGCAGGGCTTCTATTTGCAGTGACACTTCAATCCCAAGTACAATTGAACCGATGGGATTCTCCTGACCCAGGCATTCAATTAGTTAAGATAAATTGTTCTAATCCTAATCATCCTCTTTTTCCTAGCTCAGCACTTCTTACTATCTACTGGAATCTGTTGGCTCCTGAAAGTGCCCAATTTCTTAAAAAGGTGGAGTCAATGCTTGATCTTATTCTCTTTGATCCTACAATCCATACTACAATTATTGCGGGAGACCTTAATGTAAATTGGTTACCAGACATTTGGTCGAAAAAAATTGGTCGACCAGACAAATGGTCGAACCAATTTGGTCGAAAACCAAATGGTCGAATTTTTTTTTAAATTATTTTCACCTTTTTCAACCCCCTTTTAATTCTAAAACCCATTTTTGTAAAAAACGAAAACCCAAAAAATAAATATATAATTAAAAAAAAAAATTCGACCATTTGGTTTTTGACCAAATTGCGTCGACCAAATGTCATTCGACCAGTTTTAGGTCGACCAAATGTCTGGACACCATGTAAATTGTATTCCGACAGCTAGAAACCTTTTTAAATCACAAGCAATAGATTGCCTTGCGCTTATGCAGATCAGAAATTTAAGGATGCTTAATGACTCAACATCTGGCGATAATCCACCAGCCCCAACATGGTCCAGAGGCAGCAGTTCTTCTACCCTTGGCTATTTATTTATATCTTATTTATAACTTCTGAGGCTGATAAGCTAATTGCCTCCTTAAATGTTATTCCAAATGCTTCGAGTGACCATGAAATATTACAGGTTCGCTGGTCCTCACATTCAGTGAAATCCTCACTAGTTTATACAGTTCCAGTAACACTTAATCAAAGCAGAAACCGTCTTTGCTGGAACTTGGCGTACCTAATTACCCTGACAGATCAGCTAGCTAAAGAAAATATATACAATATTCCTCTATTGAGGGCAGGTTACACTGATCATATCAAAGTAATAATTGAGTCGCAACAAGGATCTATCCGGCCACAGTTCAAACACAAACATGCAGATCAATCTTCTATTCATGAGACAAAGAACAAAGTAAGGAAGGCACTTAGATTTACTCAACTCAACTACAGGTGAAAAAATCAAACTAAAAACAAAATATAGGAACAGGATTAAACAGATCCTGTTTATAAAAAAACAACAGGAAGCAGAAACAATGCTTCAAGCTCTATTAAAGAAATCAGCCTCTGAAAATTTGGCATCTAATTAATAACACTGTTTCAAATGCCAACAAAACCTGCTTGATTTTGCGAGATTTCAGGAAATGGCTTAATAAAAGGGAGCTGTTAGACAAACACCAGTCTGGTTTTGTTAAAGGAGTAGGTACAGTTTTAAATTTAATGATTTTATCTACAATCAAAAGGCAAGCAATCATAAATAAAACTCCAGTGTGTTTAGCATTAATTGATTTTAGACAGGCTTTTGATTCAGTCTCCAGATAGATTTTATGGATAAAACTTTTACAAGCCAAGTGCCCTCCTTATGTAATTTATCTAATTTATCAATTTTATCCAAATACATCAGTAATAATTAAATTAACTACCAATGGACTTCTATCAAAAGCAATCCCGAACTATGTGGGACCTAAGCAAGGCTGTATCTTTTGCATCTACATTATTTAATGTTTATATTAAAGATATAAATAAAGCCTTCGAAGCAGTTTGAGCTTTTCCGCCAAAACTAGGACAGGTGGAAATATCATGGCTACTCTATGCCAATGACTTAGTCATCCTTGATAGGACACCTATTGGGCTCCGAAGAAAACTAGCAGCCCTAACTACCTATGCTCAAAGTAATCACGTAACAATTAATATTCAGAAATCGAACGTCTTGTTTTTTTCATCATCACATACCCAAAACAGGTTACAAGTTCAATTGGTTTCTATCAAAAATTTCACCTAATCAAGTTATGCAATATAAATACCTTGGGGTCAATATAAATACTCACCCCTCTGACCAGCCTGATAAGAATGAACTTAAGAGCAGAATCAAGCTCTTAGCAAAACAGGGTAAGGCAATTCAAAATAAGTATGGAAAATTCTCTTTAAATCCAGCACTGATGTTTTATAAGCATAAGGTAGTTCCAATAATAGCATACAGGCCCAAACAAAGATCCTGCAGAACCCACCAAGATGGGATTTATTAGAGGGGTGTTGTTGGAAGACTATCCTCTCATTCCCCTTGAGCACACCAATCCCCATGATTAGATTTGAATTAGGCCTCTCTTCACTTGCTGATGATGTACACTGACAAATACTGACCTTGTATAGGAAATGTATAATGTAGTTACCAACTTCTCAAAATCTGCTCAATTTACGAAAAACAAGTTTAACATCTTTGACAGCTGACTCTCTACAACTATGGAAAATAATGTGCCAGTCAATCCTCGAAGTAGCAGACATTAGTCTGGTACTCCTAATAGAAAATCCGGATACGGCCAAATTGAAATTATGGTGGTGGGATTGGCGAAGTACATGTGAAGCATGCGATACATACAAGTCCTTTCGGATTACCCCATTTAGGCCAAATCGATGCATAAACCAGCTCATTACTTACTCAAATTCCCAGATCCTGTCTATGCCACTACAATTCTACAGTTTTGCCTAAATATTTGGCCGACAAGAACTAAATTAGCATTGTACAATAAAACAACAGCTATGGATACTACTTGTAGGTTTTGCAAAAGTCCTGATCAACAAGAAACTCTACAACATCTGGTTATAGAATGTTCGGCATTAAGAGAGCCTAGGAAAATATCATTCTTCAAGTTCTTTACAGAATTCACACAACTGACTAAAGAGCAAAAAGTGGGCAAGCATATTTAATGCAACCAATATATTGTTAACATTGCAACTGTACAGTTTCTCTAAATCTGAAGCTATCAACTGACCTTCCAGATGTTTGATTAGACATAAGGAAAATTCTAGATGAAATCTGACTTTTATCTTATATTAATCAGTATTGTTAGAACATGATTAATTGCAACAAATATCCAAGCAAATTGGTGGAACATGAATGCTATTTACTTGATCTCATGTACTTGGTCTTATTAACCATTGGTTTTAAATATGTTTTAACAGCTAAATTCTGAAGTGCAGTGCAAACCATTATTATGAATAGGCAGCATGATCATAGTACATGATGAGCAAGTGAAACGAATATGCAGATTTGTGGAAAGTGAAATTCTGTGTAAATTATTTTATATATTTAGGTTTATCAATTGTTGGTCCTACATATAGGGGCCGATTTCATGGAACAAACATGCGCCGAAAATCTCAAGCAGGCGCAAGCGGAAAAAAAGAGGCGCACGCGCACGCGTGTGATTCATGGAAGTCCCTGCGCGTGTCTTCCTCGGGATGTGCGCTAAACCCGTGCATGGCGCACACGTCACTGCAACATCCCGAAAGACGTGCGCGACGCGCACAGTGAAAGCGCACAACCTCTGCGCATACACTAGAAAGTGGGCGGAACATGGGGCGTAACGCGCGGAATGGGGAACAACTCGCGAAAACAAGGGCGTAACTGGGGATGTACTGCAGGGAAGCAGACGCCCACACGCATCCGAACCACACGTATTCATGGAATCGAATAGGGCAAAGCCACGCACAGCGAAAGACACGCACAAGCCCAAACACGTCCGCCACACGAAGGCAGGCGGTAGCGTCCCTGCGCATTACAAAAGTGGCAACATACATCAATAGTGCCTGTGCGAGCGGGGCATGTGTATTTCGGGGTTGCGCGGGAAGTTACACACGCGATTGAGCGGGCTACGTGTATTTCAGGGGTTCGCGTGAACTTTCTCACGCGATCGGGCCTGGGGGAGCGGGCTACATGTATTCCAGGGGTTCGCGTGAACTTTCTCACGCGATCGGGCCTGGGGGAGCGTGCTACGTGCATTTCAGGGGTTCGCGTGAACTTTCTCACGCGATCGGGCCTGGGGGAGCGGGCTACGTGCATTTCAGGGGTTCGCGTGAACTTTCTCACGCGATCGGGCCTGGGGGAGCGGGCTACGTGCATTTCAGGGGTTCGCGTGAAGTTTCTCACGCGATCGGGCCTGGGGGAGCGGGCTATGTGCATTTCAGGGGTTCGCGTGAAGTTTCTCACGCGATCGGGCCTGGGGGAGCGGGCTACGTGCATTTCAGGGGTTCGCGTGAACTTTCTCACGCGATCGGGCCTGGGGGAGCGGGCTACGTGTATTTCAGGGGTTCGCGTGAAGTTTCTCACGCGATCGGGCCTGGGGGAGCGTGCTACGTGTATTTCAGGGGTTCGCGTGAAGTTTCTCACGCGATCGGGCCTGGGGGAGCGGGGTACCACTCACCGTCTGCCTTGTGTGTAGTAGAACGCGTAGCCAACACCCGCTGTGAAGTAATAGCGTGTGAACCCCAACGGATGGAAAACACACGCACCGCACGAAAAGCACGTACCGAACATAAAGGCACGCGGGATCTCCAAGCCCTGCCAGGGCAACGCCCGTGCGCAAAACGTCACAGACGCGCTTACGCTGTAAGGGCCTTTGGTCCAATGAAATCGCGTACGCGTGCTGACGCGCTTACGCGCTAAGGGCCTTTCCTCGATTTCTACGCTGATGTGCAGGATTTTCACGTGCCAAATCACTCTGTATCAAGCTGGCCACGCGAAAACACACGGAAGACCACGCTCCTGCCCAGAAGGCCGAATTACTGCCCCCCAGTGCCCCGAGCAGCCTCCCACGTGCCATCTGGTGCTGCCTGCCTGCCTGCCTGCTGCCACCGTGCCCTGCCATTTGGTGCCTGCACATCAGCCATCTGCAGGGGTCCAGTTGCTGTGTCCACCCCTGCTGGTACAGAAGACTCCCGACTCGAATAACATCGCTCCACAGCCCAGCCCCAGGACCCAGTTGCCCACCCACTCCTGCCCCTGGGGTTGCCATGTCGGGCACATCCACATCTGACCCCAGTGGCAACCCCCGGCCAGAGGGGCAGAGGGGCACCAGCTTCACTGCCACCGAAGTTGGTGTCCTGGTGGAGCAAGTCCTGGGGCAGTATGATGCCCTCTTCGGATCGTCCCGCGCCAACAGGGAAGGACGGGATAGGATCTGGGCCGACTGTGTGGTTGCCATCAACGCGGAGGGGGTGGCAACCCGCACCATCCAGAAGGTCAAGAAGCGCTGGGAGGACTTGAGGTCCAGGACCCTCATGAAGGCCCGGCGCCTCGTGGAGGGGGGCCGGGGCCGCATGAGTTCCATCCAGTTGAGGGTCCTGGAACGCGCACACCCAGCGCTCCACGACCAGGTCCTTGAGAGGGAGACCCATCTGGATTTGAGCGGTAAGTGGCCAAGCATTGCTGTGTGAGACAGGGCATGTTGCAGTGTGCTGGTTGTCTGATACTTGCCTGCATGTGTGACATAGGCCATGTACGCATGTATGTGTGCAGGGACATCATGGGAATGCATGTGCGACCTGTAATGTGTGAACCGCACGGTTGTTGCATGTGTTTGAATGCGACATGGGGACCCCTGTGCAGATTGCACACATGAGAGCATGGCAGTCTCTGTTCCTGGACATGGGTGGGGGCGAGGGATGGGTGCTGATGCCAGATACATATGTGGTATCCATGTCTGTGTGCCTGACCTGCGTGTCTGTGACTTGTGAGTGCCATGGATGCATGACACATGTCTGTGACAATGTACAGATTCACTGATGCAGCCTAGTCATCCTTGTATGCACTGTGATTGGGGTGTACGGGGCAAGATGGATGTGACTGAGGTGAAGTGTGTGCATGTGATAGGCATGACCCATGATGCATGTGAGTCCCATTACATTGTATGATTCGAGAGTCCATTGGACATGCATTGAAATGTCCATGGCACGCACCATGACTGTCACTGTGTGTGTTTTGCCTGGACTGACACATGTGTTGTGGTGTGACATGATGGAAGTGTACTTTGACAGTGGCACTCATCTGCTATTTCTTCCTGTCTAGGGGACCATTGTACAGTACCCTGATGCTTGTGTTCTATGTCTCCCTCTACGCAGCGGCTAGTGAAGGAGAGGGCGGAGACGGCGCTGTGGAGCAAGGCGGCGGGGATGCCCCCACGGCTGCAGCGGAAGGGGTGGGTGAGCCCCCACAGGGGCCTGCTACGGCGGTAGACGGCGAGGAGCCATCCAGGTTGGTGGTTTCCACAGAGGAGGAGGAGGCCGCCACTGAGGCGCACATGGGGCCTGGTGGGGGCATCCCTGCTGGTGCAAGTGGTGCAGTCCAGGGGCAGGGGCAGGAGACAGCACAGGTCACCGTGGAGGGGCCTGTGCATGTCGCTGTCCCTGAACCTGTGGGTGCACCACCTTGCACCAGCAGGGATGCCCCGTCCAAGGCCCGTCCGCAGGTAGAGGGGATGTCCATGTCATCTGACTCCCCTCCACCTGCGGACGAGGGGACCCCTGGCCGTGTGGAGAAGGTCCTGATTGGGGTCGCGATGCGCACGGCTGTGATTCGTGATGCCGTGCGTGCTTTCCAGGAGGAGCAGGCACGTCATCACGAAGAGCACCGTGCCGACGTGGCCCAATTGGGATCGGCCATGTTCGGGGGTTTCCTGCATGTGTCGGCCAATCTGGCGGCCCTCTCCTCCTCTGTGGAGACTATACGCCAGTCGTTCTCCTTGCCGTCTTCCGGCCCAGATGCCACCAGGGCCCCCTGTGGACCTGCCCTGACCAATGCAGCCAGCTCGGTGGGGATCCCATCCCTGCCACAGTCGGGAGTCAGAGGTCCAGCAGGGGTGGACAACACAGCAACTGTACCCCAGCAGATGGAGGATGTGACAGCATCATCGGGCAGGGCACGTGCACGACGGCGTCGGTGGTTTCCATCATCCTGGATGCCGTCGTGCTGGCAGAGGCAGTGGCGTCGGAGGCAGCAGCAGGCTCGATGTGGGAGGCATCATGGCTCGGGGCCATCAAGATCAGAGGGGCAGGCATCGGCCGGAGGGCAGGAGAACCCTGGGATGGTAGTGTCTTCCGTGTGGGAGCAGTTGGTCCAGCGGATAGGTGCGGAGCGGCAGCGGGCGGAAGAGGAGCGGCTCACCATGGTCAGGGCGGAGTTCTCCATGCGTCGGGCGTTGAGGCGGGCCGAGTGCCTCGAGGAAGCTCGCAGGGAGTTTGAGCTGAACATGGGGTTATCCCTGCGAGACCTCGGGGCCAGGACAGAGTCCCGCCTCCAGGACATCGACATGGAGTTCGATGATGCCCTGGCCGGCAACATCAAAGAGTGAGCCGCAGGACTTGCCCGCTGCCATTGTATATAGTTATATAGTTAGTGGTAGGTTTCCTTTGAATTATTTATTTTTTTATTTGGTTGCGATTGGACAATGCGCCACTTTTTTGTATATAGTTCAGTTTTTAGTTAGTTGACATAGCTAGGTTTCATTTGGTTGGGCTCATGGACCCGGGATTGTCTTGTATATAGTTCTTCTATGGATTTTTTGATTTTTTGGATTTTTTTCATGGACATTCATCTTCTTTTTGTTGTTTTGCTTTGTGGTTTTTCTAATTTCATTTCCATTCTAGTTGATTTTCAATACATTTTTATTTTCATCCTTCAATGGGTCGTATCATCTCATTACTTTCATGCATGTCATGTTGGGTGTTTTAACATTCACTTGCAGCCATTGTGTGTGACAGACATGTGTTCATTTGCATTATTTACATTGGGTGTGTAACATGTAATTGCCTTTGATATGTGGGTGGATGTGATAGTTGGTTGGGCCTTTTGGCAGGGGAGGATGGCCATTACGGACATGATTGGGGATTGTGGGGACCCAGGTGCAGGGGGGCATGGATGGGACATGGGCGAGGGCCTGGTGGAGGGTGCCCCGCAATGCTGGGGGGTGGGGGTGGTGGGGGACATGAGTTGGACATGGGTGGGGGCCTGCTGGCAGGTGCCCCACAGTGCTGGGGGGTGGGGGTGGTGGGGGACATGAGTTAGACATGGGTGGGGGCCTGCTGGCAGGTGCCCCACAGTGCTGGGGGGTGGGGTGGTGGGGGACATGGGTTGGACATGGGTGGGGGCCTGCTGGCAGGTGCCCCACAGTGCTGGGGGGTGGGGGTGGTGGGGGACATGAGTTGGACATGGGTGGGGGCCTGCTGGCAGGTGCCCCACAGTGCTGGGTGGTGGGGGTGGTGGGGGACATGAGTTGGACATGGGTGGGGGCCTGCTGGCAGGTGCCCCACAGTGCTGGGGGGTGGAGGTGTTGGGGGACATGAGTTGGTGTTCATTAGTTCAAGGAGACATGTGCCTTTGCTGGGGGGCATGCCCATGTTGGGTGGGCTGCCTGCGGGACATGACCAGGGCTGCAGGGTAGTCCCCTGTGGTGTGGGCTGCCTGCAGGGGCCGTGGAGGGTGTACAGGGAACACCTGGGAGGACCCACACTGTCAAATCACATGTAGGACTCCCCGGCACCCCTGAAATACACGAACCCTGCTGAAATCGCGTGTAAAACTTCCCGCACACCCCTGAAATACACGTACCCTGCTGAAATCGCATGTAAAACTTCCCGCGCACCCCTGAAAACCACACGCGCCCCGGCTATTCGCGTGTGGAACTTCCCGCGCACCCCTGAAATACACGTACCCTGCTGAAATCGCGTGTAGAATTTCCCGCGCACCCCTGAAATACACGTACCCTGCTGAAATCGCGTGTAAAACTTCCCGCGCACCCCTGAAATACACGTACCCTGCTGAAATCGCGTGTAAAACTTCCCGCGCACCCCTGAAATACACGCGCCCAGGCTATTCGCGTGTAAAACTTCCCGCGCACCCCTGAAATACACGTACCCTGCTGAAATCGCGTGTAAAACTTCCCGCGCACCCCTGAAATACACGCGCCCAGGCTATTCGCGTGTAAAACTTCCCGCGCACCCCTGAAATACACGTACCCTGCTGAAATCGCGTGTAAAACTTCCCGCGCACCCCTGAAATACACACGCCCAGGCTATTCGCATGTGGAACTTCCCGCGCACCCCTGAAATACACGCGCCCAGGCTATTCGCGTGTGGAACTTCCCGCGCACCCCTGAAATACACGCGCCCAGGCTATTCGCGTGTGGAACTTCCCGCGCACCCCTGAAATACACGCGCCCAGGCTATTCGCGTGTGGAACTTCCCGCGCACCCCTGAAATACACGCGCCCAGGCTATTCGCGTGTGGAACTTCCCGCGCACGCCTGAAATACACGTACCGTGCTGGAATCACGTGTAAAACTTCCCCTGCACCCTGAAATACACGTACCCTGCTGATATCGCGTGTGGAACTTCCCGCGCACCCCTGAAATACGCGTACCCTGCTCGCACTGGGCCAATCGCGTGAGGTACTTCCCACGCACCCCAGTGATACACGTAGCCCGCTTGCTGTGCTGGTACAGGGTTAGCGCAGCCCTTTGCGCTGGATTGGGTATGTTGATGGCTTTTCCCTGCGCGGGAGGCGTTCTTGGGGGCGTAACTGGCGCTCCTGCAGGGTCGCTGCGCCACTGTGCACCACGGCTGGTTTTGGTGGCTGGAATCCATGAATACGCTGTGCGCGGAAATGGATTTCAGCGCACGCGGCTGGCGCAGGGATTCGCACGCGCACACTGTGCGCCAGCCGCGTGCGCCACTTGTGCGCTGAATTCTATGAATTACCCCCATAGTGTTTTAAGAGCTAAATGAGGAAATATTGGAAACTGATTTTATCTGTATCTTATATAGTTTTATGAACTCCCATTCTACATTGCGTCATTGTATGAAATGAGGAGTGAACCTAATTTTGTAATAATTAACCACCCTCGACAAAGAAAAGTTGAGATCCGTGATCGACCAGGTTTAATTGCTATGATCTATAACTTGAAATGTATTTTGACAATGTGAGCCTATGAGAGATGATTCATATAAAGGGCCTCATTACGACCCAGGCGGTAAGTTACCGCCTGGGTCGTGACTTTACCACCATGGCGTAAACTACGTTTACGCCATGGTGGTTGGCGGATTTACCGCCCCATTCCAACCTTGGCGGGGCGGTAAATTCCCATTTTCCCATTTACCCTTCCCCATTCCCATTTTGCCCCATAGGGCATAATGGGAGTGGGGAAGGCGTTAATTACGCCACCATAAATTACGGTGGCGTAATTAACTCCATGGTCCCTTAGCGCCATGGATTTTAACACCTGCTAAAAGCAGGTGTTAAAACCTCCATGGCGCTAAGGGACCTCGTACTCAGGCGGTAAGGGTCGGCGCTGTTTACGCCGGCGTAAACCCCTTACCGCCTGAGTCGTAATGAGGCCCAAAGTCTGAGTTGAAACCTAATGTTACACATTGATGGATGAATTAACAGTGAATGATGATTTTACGCTGATTGTTAAATTGTACAATATTGTTATGGAACATGTAGCAATAAAATGAAAAAGTTGAAATATCAACTAAAACAATTTAAAATAAAATAAATACAATTTAAAAAAATAAAAATAAAAACTCTACAGTTTTCAGCCCATTCATTTTCCCATAGAGAAAAATTGCAATTTATGAACAGCCGTAGCACGAAAAACAATTGTCATGACCGAAGGCCATGGCTAGTGGGCCTTAAAGAAACCCATTGCTGCAACATGTACAGTGGCAACTGGCCATGGCTAAAAGTGATGGCTAGTGGATCCCAAAGAAACTATAGTATAACAAATCCCTTGAAATTCAGTGAAAAAAACATTTGTTAAGTGAGAGCTAAGGTGATCCAATTTAACGTAAAAACTTTGTTTGAAAACACTTGAGATGAGCAATACATTGCAACAAGACCTTTCAAATACAGTGAAAAAACCTTAGTTAAAGAGACGTTAAGGAGGACATTTAATGCACCAAAAACCTTGATATTTGGCAGACAATTCAGGAAAAGACTACAATGACAATGTCAGAGATTACATCACTGATGACATCACTAATTACTTCATATATGACATCACCAATAACATCAGACATGAGATCACTTATTATGTATGTCAAAATATGTTTGGGTCACTCTCTTGGTACATATGTTATTTCAATATACTTAATAACAATAAGAACATGTCACAGAACAATAGAAGGGTACACATGTACTTGTGGAACATTCATTTGTAGAACTTATTAAAGGAGGACATTTGAAATATAAATATGTAATATTTTAGTTATATCTTTAATTTAATTTAATAGCAAGCAATTACAATAGTGCATTGCGTAGAATGTACCTGATTGTGGCAAATGTACGTCAGTAGATATTTGTAAGATAATATAATATGCCCATACAGAAGTAAACAAATGATGATAGAAACAGAAATAGAAACATGTTGAATCCTGATTTTTTAGGAAAATGCTAAATGTACAGATTTACATTTTCTATTGTGCTTATAAAAATAGTAAATACACGCGTATTGTTTTCTAAATGAGAAGTGTTAAAAAACACATGTAAAACAAAGCATATGCACTTATGTATTGTGATATATTAAAATAATTCTAAGCATGGGTATTCTAAAAATAATTAATACTACATAATTACATGTATACAAAAGTAATGAAGCCTAGAAATGGAAGATTTACTTTTAGACATGTAATTGGATTTATATTACTTTTAGTTATTTCTTTTGTAAATGAATTACTATTTATCTTTACATACTATACTATTTTTTGTTGTACTCATTTTTGTATGTACTTCAAATTGTGGAGCATACACTATATTTAAAGAAATTACAGCAGAATAAAATGTGGTTTGAAAATATGTACATTTTATGTAAAAGAAAATAGTCCTAAAAGTTGAAAATGTAATTAAAGTAATCAGTGCTTTTATCAGTCAAGTCATATATGATGGTCTGTCTGATGTCATCAGTGATGTCATACATGATGCAATTAGTGATGTCCTCAGTGATTTAATCGTGGATGTCATCATAGCGGACACATGCTGCACAACAGGGGGCGAGTAGTTAAAGTGGCTTTGCCTGAATTGTCTGCTGAATTTCAGGGGGTTTGTTGTGTTAAATTCTCACCTTAACGTCTATTTAACAAAGGTTTCTTCAATGAATATATATATATATATATATATATATATATAGTTGGGGGTTACATTATTTAGATTGTACTCTTAGACTTGTGCTCACCTGATTTGTTGTGATTTAAAAAGGAGAAGGGCAACAAAAGTTGCTGGACTTTAAAGGAACTGCTTTGCCCTCTTTCCATTTCGGGCAAAGCTGAAGAGTGCCCTGCTAAAAAAAGAACAGTGCATCGGACACTATGGTGGTCAGTGTCTTTAATGAGCGGGTGTTGTAGTGGTAATAAGGTGTTGTGATGAGTTTGACAGCAAGTGCAAGATTAAACTAGGGGTGCATATGCAAATTATGGGTTTTCAACATCCACAAGAATAACGAAAGACTGGCTTGTCAGAAGCTGAAGAAAATCCTGGAAAATATATTTATCTGGAATTCAATACATTACAGTACTAATACATTGATACTATTGTTGCCTTATTGATATGATATTTTGGGAATTAAGTGTTTAAACAGGAACTTTTATTATGGGAAGATATCAAAAATAAATAAAACAAGAAAGATCGTCCGGGCAAGAGAAAAGACATGCAGCTTTAAGCAGAGAAAAATGTATTTGTGTTAAGTGACTGGCTTTCTCTTGAATGTCACACACATTTATGAAATGTGTAAGCCAAATTGTAGCCTTATTGGAAACCTTAGTATAGAATCCTCTGATTAAAAGTGCACAGGGTTAATTTAACCAAGAGAATCTGAAGTGCAGGAATAAAGCTGAAGCAGTTTTGGGCTTCAATTCTGCTTTGCTAAGCAAATTGTAAAGGGGAAGCATGGAAACTGCTGGGAACAAAACTTGAAATACTTTGCATGTTTACCTTTCCTGGCCTGATACAGTTACAGTTAGAATGTACACAAAGGACACACATGATATATATTTTTTTTGTCATCTGGTTTATTTCAAATCTTTGTCACATTGAAATTTAAAAATACAATACAATTCCAAAATAATACAATGGCATATAGAAACAAATTAGAACAAAGAAAGAATAAAAATAATCATTATTCCATGTCAAGTAATGTATACAATGTGACTAAAATGTATACAATGTATACAAAGTATGGTGAATCGTGAACAACCACCCTAGTGCATCAGTAAAATTAAGCCCTTCTAGAACCAAACCCATAATAGATTATTTCAATCCAGCCTGGGCTGGCTCGAAAGATTGGATTAACACGCTCTACTCCAGAGGCCATATAATGTGTCCAAAGCTTACCTTCAAAGAAAATCTTTAACATATTTTATCATTTATCAAAGTCAGAGGCTTGTAATAATGCATTAGCCATGAGAGGTCAACAGAGAAAGTGACTGAAATTCAGATGCTTGGAACCAGACATCTTCCTTGGATTAGTCAAGGTGAAAGGTCACTGAGAATATGCACACCAAAACAATTTATTTTGAATATTGGTAACATAAAAAGAGAATATTTAGGTGCTGTATCATCTTTGCCCTTTTGTAGTGAAGTGCTGTAATTGCACACCAAAAAAACGAAGGGAAAAATACTTAAAATGTGTAAAAATTAAATTAAGTTGTGCATCGCAGCAAAATATTTGATTGACCCCATATTTGGACAGTTTGTAGATAAGAGTAAGCTGTATCAGAATCTTGAAAATAAAATGTATGTTGTTGCATTAAGGATTGTCTGAAAAGGCAAAATAATTTACAATCATCAAAATGTATTAGATGTCAATCATCCAACATCTCAAAATGTTCTCCCCGAATTGCGAGTCAGAAATTATAAAAATTAAATTAGTATTTCTTGAGAAAGAGCAAGCGCCCTCCCACCAGATGGCTAGAAAACCACACCTCTGACAAGCCCGGGGTGTGATTAGAGGAAAATATAATTGCTTACATATAGGGCAGAGGAGAGAATTATTATGGAATATTGGGGTGAGGATGATTGAGAAGGGAAAAAAACTGGAGGTTGGAGAGAAAAATGACTGATTCTACCCTGAGGAAAGATTTGTCTATTGACCCAGGCATAGAGGAGAATATACCATAGAGGGAAGATTGGTCGACGCTTGGTGATTGATTTCCAAATAGCCACCTCAATAGAGGGTTTGCTGACAGAAGGATGCCTGGCTGACTAAGTCCATTGCTGGTCCTCCCAAAATCAGAAGTTACATCTTGAAAGGTAAATCAATCGCAACCCCCAAATTGTCCAATTTTGATCGGGGTAAAATCTGGAAAGATAAAAGGACTGTGAACGCAGAGGATAGCAATTGGAAAACAGGGAAACAGATGTTAATATCCCAAAATTCTGTGTTCCTCATATATATCACATACAAAGTGAGATGTGGGTTCTTTAAGGTTCAGTCCACTTTCCAGTGAAAAATGAAATCCAAATGTGAAAGCTTTTTGGCTGCCACTATAAGGTAGAATTGTTTTTGTGAAGCTAAGTAATATTTGAAATATAAGTAGTGGTTTAATCTGGTGTGGAGTCACGATGGGTCATAATGCAATGGCAAGTACTATCACCTGGGATGATATCATGCAATTAATGCCACTGTTGGAGAGGATGGTATGAACTGAATGTGTGTGCAACAAAATGTGTGTTGAAATAATTAATTCTATTCATTAGGAGCTCTGTGAAGTGCACATCCTGTGCGTTCCCCTGTCTTTCAATGCATAGGCAAAATCAGATGTAATGTGAGAGGGAACTGGGTTTTGAAATAAGTATCTGTTACTAGAGAAGAGTACATCTCCAGCCCAGAAGTCTAACAAGACCAGTCCTTTTAAAACTGTGCATACATCTGGTTTGAATGGAATACATTAATGTTCAAGGAAACACATGCACATATACACTGATAGATGAAAGAACAAATCTATGTTTAATGAAATACATATGTACATGCCTTTAGAGAGTTGCACCCACACATTCATAAAACCTAAGATACATGTGGACTCAGAACAGAACATACAGATTCCCGAAAACATTACCTGTGAATTCAAATATACATGAGACAATGCAAACAAGTCACCTTTTGCACATACAGGGCTTCACATAGTCCTATGCTAGCTAGTCATTGTCTATTTGTCAAGTGGCCTCTTATTGGGCAACATATTAACCATCTCATACCATCATAGGGGGATAGATGGAATAAAAACAATCTTTGATTGATATTTTTCCCTTTGCTTTGTCCAGTACCATACTTGTCTTGATGCTGGAGAAAACCAAATGTTAAATCAAACTTGCATTATGTGAAATGGTTTTAGTTCTGTATTATAAACAAGACAAGCCAATGCTAAGTAGAATTTTAGGATGTTTCGTGTTTTTTATTTTATCAAAATATTTAGAAGAAGACTATGTGATTGAAAGTGGATGCCTGCATGGACTTACAATAGTGATATTCATACAGGCAGTTAACATTTCATTTTGTATTGTTTTGTGCATATGTATCATGTTGTAGTGATCTCCAGGATAAGTCTGTAGACCCAGTTGTCTGAAACTGAACACTTTCTTTAAATACATTTCAATTTGTGAACACCTCACTGTTTGTTCTTTGCCCTGAATTGTAGGTTGGGATTGTATAAATGGGAGTATTAGTTCACTGTTTCATGTCTGAGTGAACCACTAGCCAAAACTATAGCTAAATACTCAGTGTTAACATTACTCTCTTCTACTAATTTAATGATTTAGGGAAACTTATCTTACCCTTCCATCTTGATTCCCTGCTTTCCTGTACCTATTGCCCATCTATTCTTCAGCACAAACCCTGGGTGATCCGAGAACACAAGGCCACACAGATACAGGAGAGACAGGTAAGGGGCAGGCAAGGATGAGTCACAGTGCCATAAGTAAAAGAGTGTATGCCATCTATCTTGCCTGTCTGCACCTACCTGTACCTCAGTGAATTCATACCATCACTTGCAAACATTTTTGGAGGCACAGCCGAGACTTTCGAGTGGGGCTGTGTGCCTTCATGCCTACCTATTTAAAATGATCCGGCCCTTCATTTCCTTTCTGCTTCCTCCCACTTCTTGTTCCTCCCCTTCTTCCCCTTCTCCTCGCAACATTGTCTTATTGCTTATTTAGCCTGTAATTCCACTTGATGCATATCTATATCACTATCCTTGTCTCTTTTAACTATATCACAAACACAATGTTACCACTCACCACTTATCACAATCCTTGATTTTTAAACACAACAACAAGGGCAGTTTTGCCCCAAAAATGTTACATGAAACTGTATGTACTGTGCAATAATTCGGCCTTGAGAAAGACCCTCCGGGGTTGAAACACGTGTCGGCTGACCTTCACCCAATATGTTGATATGCAGCCTGGGAAGACAAGGTTAAAACAAGCTTGCCGACAAATGGGAGTCTCAACCATTTATCATTGAGCATCAGTTGAGCGATCACGTCATCTAAACACTGTTTGGGAAAGGACGACCAAGGAATATCGAGACCTTGCAGCAAAATCATCACTAGATGCTGAGGAACCTCCACCCACCCAGGCTGTGATGAGACAGCAGCTCTGCACTGAAATTCATCAAGATCTAGAGAAACACTTCCCTATACAATGCAATAACGCTGTTTGGCAGCTGTATTGCATTCTTCCACACAGTCCACTGAGTGGGTATCTAAACTATGTGAAAGAATGCATTTTGGGATAAGCCACCCTATGGTAGAATTTGGACAGGGTGGTGCCAATGAAATATGAACATTCAGTCATGCTAGGAACCTGTACTGGGTGAGGCACAGTTAATGCCTGTAGTGACATTAGTAGAGATTGGGACATAATGCATCCTGTAACTTGTGGTCCTGTCTCAATATCAGTACCGAGTGACACAATGGCAGGTTTGTTGAACTTCTGCATTATATAAGAAGAGTGCATTCTAGGAAATGTATTCCTGTGGTGCCTGTGACTAGACGAAGGGCAAAGCATACTGGCAAGTGTGTGATGTGTTTGGGGGACACCTGGCATGTTCTAGGGTTATCTAGGGTGATCAACTAGTCTGCAAGGTTCCCGGCTCTAGATATGCTGGCAGAGGAGACAGGAGTATCTCAGTAGTGATCCTACTTTATGATTCCACCTTCCCAGCTACATTTGTCAAGTCACCACCCTGCTACAATTTCCTAAACTTCTGAGACATGACAGTTCATTCCAGGTTAATGAGCCTGCAGGATAGACTTTTATCTCTACACACAACTTTTCCCTTCTTCCGACCTCCCTTCACTGCATTGCATCGCTTCAAGGTCTCTTTTAGCACTAATAAAAATGTACTTTGTGGTGTGCGCTAAACATGTAAGTAGACATATTACACATAGGATGCTCTACCCAATGTGCAAATGCAATTGCTTCCTACCAGGATTAGTACCTGGGAAGGACTCAGCATGACAGCCTAAAATTAGGTCTTTATCTACACTTACAATGTCCGTACACTGAGCATGGCCCTTACGTTGTGCACTTACAGTCCCCAGGCCTTTTCTAACAGACAAAAGTGAGGATTTAATGTGTGTTTTAAAGAAGCCTGTGTAATTACACACTTTCTGTGTTAGGTCAGGCTGAGCCCTTTGACCACAAATTATGTTGTCATAGTCTTACAAGTGATCATAAATAAGGTCTAAAGCCCTAACTGATGTGGGTGGATTGGCTTATCTATCCCGAAAGGGGAAAACTGGTCCCACACCCGGCCCCCAAGGACCTCCGCTGGTTCCACCTGATCAATGTTACTCTGGCTAAAATCCAATTGCACAGGAGAACAGTGTTAATCTCGCAACGGAAAAGGTCCAATGATGCATGACCCACTAAGCAAGACGTGTTAGCTTCTTTCTCCACAATGATACAATGTTGCAATAATGAGGACCACGTGCATGCGCGCGCGTGCGCACACACACACACACACACACACACACAAAAACACACACACAAACACACACACACAGACACACACCTGAAGTGCATTAATTTACTATTTGTCCCCCACTACTCATATCTACTTTAATTACTACCATTAGTCTTACAGTCCTGTGTTTAATGTTTAATGATCATAGTTTAGGATAATGGGTGGCACCTGCGGTGGCCAATCACATTCTAGAGGTAGCACGTGCCAGCCCAGGCCACTCCCTGGACACGTCACTGGCAGCCTCAGGCTCTGCACGCTCTCCCACCACAGCAGGGAATGTCCCCTCTGTAGATATCCTGGCACCAATGTGAGCCCAATAAGTACAGTTGGACTCAAGGGCAGGTCTGTGTCTGGCAAAGACCTTCAATCAATATACAAGTTTTGCCTTGTGAGTGTCGATTCCTTCGCTTTCAGCCTCAGTTACACCCTCAATCCTTACTTTTGCCTCAAATAGGGCACACAAATCCTCCAAAGCAATATTATGATGGTCATCCAATTCTCCAACAGCCCACTTGCATCGGAGATCATTCGGCCAAGTCAATTTCCCTACTTACATGAATAGATGCTTACAGTTTCCCTTCCATGTCCGAACTAGGGTTTACAATTCTCTCACTATGTAGGAAGTGCCCCTGAGGAGGTGAGATGCGTTGGCAATATTTGATGAGTCAGCCACCTCAAAGGGATGTGATGCCTGCGCCATCAAAAAGTAAAGGGCTGAGCCCAGAATGGTCTAAATGGGAGCATTAATACAGTGATTGCAGGGAAAAGCTACCACAAAGGTAGCAGTGTAAACGGTGTGGTAGATATCAAAAACAGGATTACAAGGGACAAAGAGATGAAGAGTCACTCACTACCGTCTTCTGCCCCTCCTTGCGGCAACTGCTCCCAACTTCAACTGCACTTATCAGTGCATTTCGTGGGAGCCGCGTACCAAGTGAAAGTTTTTAAAACAATGTCATCCTTAAAGGGCCAGTTTCAAGTTAAGATCTAGCACAGCTCAAAAGGCTCACCACTCCTGCTCCCAACTGCAGCTGCACTTAGCAGTGCGCTTTGCGGGTGCTTCGCACCAAATGGAAGTTTTTAAAATGTCCTCCTTAAAGGGCATGCCCGAGGTTAAACTCTGTATTGAAACTCGGTGTATACCTTCAGGTGCTCACTGCTCCAGCTTCCAACTGCAGCTGCACTTAGTAGTTGTGACAGATTGGATTCGGCTCTGCAGGAGTATAAAGATGATTAGAGATAAAAATGCCTACTCAGCCCTCACACTTCTACAACCAAGACCCAATGCAATCATAAAGGTAAAAGAGGCACAATTAAGAGATATACCTCCTTTTAAAACACACCATTTGCAAGATAAATAAATACAAAACTCACCCCTGTGGAAAGACAGAGAAAATTAAAACAGACTGAAAAAAGCAGCATTCTTGAGTGTGAATACAGGCGTGATAGGCAAATTACCAACAGCAAATAAGGATATGTCTTTGGGTGAATGAAGGTGCTGAGGTGGCCTAACCAGTCTCAAGAGTACCAGTGGACTGGGGAGGGCAATTCGAGGTCAACAGTATCTGGTGTGGATTCTTGGTGGGTTTGCGGATGTCAAACCCAGTGTTGAACATAGATGCAAGTGGATTAGGCTTAGTTCGGGCATGTTGGATCTTGTGGGCCCATGCAACAAGTGGATGTCGAGCAGGGGCAAGTGTAGTTTCTCTGTGCAGTCAAAGGGAGGCTTCCAGCAAAGCACAGTGTGGTGGTCCCAGGATTTCTTTGCAGTTGGGCCAGAACGAGTCGGATTTCTAGCCGCTGAAAGGGGCTGATGCATGATGCTCTAGCGGATTGAGTTGGGGGTTGATGGTATCAAAGATGGTGATCTCGGGGGCATCGATGTACAGGTCAGACAAGGCAGCCATTCAAGGGCTAGCTGGGCCAAGACAGGGTTGTAACTTCTGGTCAGAGCCAGTGTGTGACTCGCTAGTGATTCGAGTCGGGTCCCGAGGTCGAGCAGTAGCTTCGGGCCTACCAAGTGATGGGTGCAGCTATGGCACAATGAAGCGTCAAGCTAGTGGAAGCGCAAGCAAGAGTTCAGATTGGGAGGGACGCAAAAGCCAGCACCAGGGTGTTCCCTCTTATTCAAGGTGCAGTGAACATGGAGTGACCGGTTTGGCCAAGAGGGAGCTTCATCTGCTCTGCTCGTCCGGCTACTGTGAGGCCCACTCAGAGGGACTCGAGGACAGGAGGTTTTCGTTCAGGGTCTGCTCTCCCAGCTTTAGGAGATTCCTTTGCAGAGTGGCAGGTCGTGGTCAACAGCAACGATTTACCCCCAATGTGCCCTGTGAGTGGGTAGGGGCAGATCTTTCTTCTGCCTTGGACAACTCGTTCTTTACCACAGGCTGAGGGATTTGAAAAGTGCAACTTTACCAAAGGAAGCCCAGTGAGTACTTATTAGGAACTTCAGAGAGAATCTTTAGGTTGTCTTGAGAGTTTCTAAGAAGTGGCGGGAGAGCCCTTCTTTTAAAGGCAAACACCAGCAAGTGATTGGACTAAAGCTAGCCTGCTTTAGTTGTCCAATCACTGTTCTTGAAAGAAGTGGGCTTTGCCCTTCTGACATCACACCCAAAGTGCTTTGCTCTAGAGAAAGCAGAGGCGACAGGAAAGAGAGAGCGAGAAGCAGAGAGAAACAAAGAGGTGGAAGTCTTCTTCCACTGAACAGGTCGCTCCTGACTACTCTAACTCCACCTTTTCCTTCTCACTAGGATCAAACACCTTTAGATATGCAGCACCGCGGTGTGAGGCTACTCCCTATGAATGGGTGTGCTCCTTTGTTGCCTGGGCCTAGGGCAGCTGCCTGCTGTGCGGCTGTCCCTGATGGAGGGTGTTATCTGCCCCCACAAAGAGATCAAAGAAGAGGCATGGCCATTCATGTTCCTGTCCTGCCAGGTTCACCCCGTCTGGCCCAAATACTCATCACCTTCCACAGATGAGCTTGGCTCAAGGGAACGGACACATTTGTGATATCAAACTGGATGTGGCTGTAATAAATCCACTATACCCTAACTCAGGTGGGGCGTATATTTAAAGATTATTCTGCCACCAAGGGGTAGACCCATAATTATAGGGTTTTGGAACAGGGGTGCATATCTTAAAGGCAGCAGCCCCTGTGCTGCAGAGACTTGGCTATCAATGCAGCTGTCAAATGGGCATATGTGACCTCTGAAACTGCACTATGCCACTGGTAGAGCAGGTGCTGCAAATCAGGGCATTGATGCAGCAGGACACAGTTATACACTATGCTTTTGGAATGGTCCTTATGAAAGGGGAATCTGATCAGCAGATTTCCCTTTCAGAGATGGAATTACCTGTATCATTTCATTGATTTAATAAAAATCAAAAAAGCCTGGGCTTCTACACCCTTGCCAAATGGTTATCTGTCATAGTAGTGCACTTCCCCACCTTCACCTAATTGACGCTGCACTTAGCAGTTCACGTCTTACATATTGCTGTTTCTTGTTCGTGGAAATTGCCTTCTATGGAACCTGTGAAGCGGGCAGACTGCTGTGCACAGCTGAATTTGACATATGAACTGAATATGGGTATATAATGGCTAAGCCTAACCCTGAAAGCTGGACCTGGGCGTTGGCTGAATGCAGATGGCTGTCTTTGGTTGCACCAGAACAATAGCGGCAGCAGTAACTTGCCATATGAGGCTGCACCTAGCATTTGATGATGGCACTTTTGCACGTGAGGCTGACTTAAGGCACATGATGGCTGTAGCTGGGTATATGAGAATAAAACCAGAACCAGACCTATTGGCTTTGTCAGCGCTTGTTTTTTTTTGTTGTTGAGAGTATTTGGCTAGTTTTAGGCTGTGTAAATGAGAGGTCACCACTTATCTAATGGTCTGGGAGGATACTTCATTTGTCACATTGGGTTTTGGGATGGATGTTGTGTCTGAAACCATATGCTCATTCCCTTTCATTTAACATGACAACCTCTGCACACACAACACTGGAGATGTGACTGCCTAAGATAATGAAAGCAGCGCTCCCATGTTTGGACAAGCTGTGCACATAGGCGTTGTGTCAGCACCTGTGTGACCTCCACGTCGTTGGTGAAATCAGAACATTTTGAGCAGTGGGATTTTCCTGGAAACGTTCACAAACGTGGCCACCATTTCAGGACTTTGCTCTTCTCTGGATGGATAACATGAGGTTTTAAATGTGAACAAAGTGAGACTTCCAACAAGAACTCGAAATTTCTCCCGAAACATTTCAGCCAATCAATTGTGTGTGATCTCATGTTTAGTTTTGCCCACTCCCATTATGTGGAGGGGAAAAAACTGAAGTTGTGCGCCGGTGATGCTGACAAAGTGTTATTGGCTGACAAGGACTAGGTGGCGACACGTAAAATAATCATGTTTTGCCACACAGCTTCTGGTGCAATGGATGCAGTTTGAAAAAACAGACATGAATTGTGACAATTTTGCCCTGCTGGTGTTAATTTCTCGAATGAGTCATCATCCCATTGCTCCCTGTGTGTTCTAGAATCCACATCACAATCAATTTCTTTAATTGCAAAATAAATGAAATATTAGTACCCGGGGTGCTAGTCAATCAGGTGCTGAGGAACTTGGGATGAATGTTGTGATCCAAATCTGCATTCCTTCCTGTGGCCAGCATCTTCCTCCCTGAGCCTCTGTTGCTCTGCTATGTCATTGTTCCCTGATGGCCTCTCACCACCCACTCCCTCCTATACCTTCCCTGCCACCTACCTGCACTTCCCTTCTCTCTGCCCCCAGCCAGAGAAATGGAAGAGAGGCTTTGGGCGATGCACACACTGCAGATCACATTTTATCACCCAAAATCACATGCAATTATCACCTTATAGTAATTACACCCACGGCAGAGAGCCGCTCTTGCTCCTCATTCAGGCTCATGGGTTCCGCTATTATTCATAGGCGGATGATACCCAGATCCTTGTCTGTCTGGACCTCTCTCAATCTGATACAGTTCACCAACTGAGGAAAGGTCTTGAGAATTTGGGGGCATGGATGATGAGTAATTGGCTAAAGCTTAACGGCAGTAAGACCAAGGTCCTGGTTCCGGGCACTACATCTCTTCATCTGTTTTGGACTGCAGACGTCTGGCCCACCTCCCATGGCCCTCTCCCCATGCCTGTCCAGTCGGTCAGGAATTTGGGGGTAAAATCCCTGCTTCCCTTGCCTTGGATGAGCAGGTGGCAGTGGTTTGCGAGGCGGGCCATTTTAAGCTTTGCATTTTGCAGAAGGTCCTGACCTTTATTCTCGCAGAGTGTTAGGCCCCGGCAGTTGCAGCTCTGGTTTTAAGTACACTGGGCTACTGCAACTCTCTTTATTTGGCACAACCAAACTATCTGATTAATAGACTCCAACTACTGCAGAACTCGGCCGCCAGATGCATTGTCCGTCCCCCTTTTGGAGCCAACATGTCTCCACTGCTAAGGAAATTGCACTGGCTTCCTGTTGCTAATCAGATATTTTTTTAAATCCATGTGCATTGTGCAGCGTGCTTTCTACGGCGTGGGGGCAGAGTAATTGCAGGCTAAATTCTCACATTATGTGCCGACTCGCTCTTCGCGATCCCAGTCTGCTCTTCTTGTAGTGGTACCCTGGTACAGACTGTCATGGAAGGGGGGGGGGGGAGCAAGCATTTTCTATGGCTGCCGCTAAAGCCTGGAAAGATCTTCCTCTGGTTCTACGTGGGACTGTGGACCAGGACCACTTTACCTTCCGTCGGTTACTGAAAACCACTCTATTTTAGAGTTTGATACATCTTTAAAATTGGCAGTCACGCTTCCAGCGCCATGATGCCATTCGGGCGTACGTGCGCTTAATAAGTTTACTTAACTTAACATGGAGAACAAAAAATGGGGGCTCCAACCACATATACATTTCTAGGCATTACATTTCTGTTAGAATGCCTAAGTTATTTTGTTGATTCTGTTTCAATAAACTGCTTCAAATAATAAGCCAAGTATCCTTCTAGGCGTAAAACATAGCTACAAAATAGGTCCGGTATCTAACATTACCGCTTTATTGTATTAGCAGTTATTTTATTCCATTTTTTCTTTTTTTCTAGTCATAATCTGGAACAGTATTCATACAGAACATAAATGCAGTACAAAAAAACATTACAAAACATATATCAACCAATTTCAAAGTCATTGGTGGGTTAGTACTATCCATGTGCTACAGAGCCACATCAAAACATACAGGGAAAAACTAAATATAGAAATATTTGTTATATACAAATGGATTTCAACAACCAAAAAACCACCATATACTTGGTAAAATCAAGCAAACAACCCAGATCATTTTTAATTCTATTATTGTTTCCTCATATATTTCAAGGAAGGAGAAAGCTTCTCAAAGTTTTTTTGTGTTGGAGGCTGAAATACCAAGTGTGTTGGTCCACTAGTTTAGCAAACCTAATTGGTTGCTTTAGTATACTAAGAGGACCGAAAACAGAGGGGGAAACGTGAAGTGAATTTAACAGAGGACCAAACACCATTTATGACTTGTAGTAAGAAAAAAACAAACAATTTAATAAAATAACTGCTAATACAATAAAGCGGTAATGTTAGATACCGGACCTATTTTGTAGCTATATTTTACGCCTACAAGGATACTTGGCTTATTATTTGAAGCAGTTTATTGAAACAGAATCAACAAAATAACTTAGGCATTCTAACAGAAATGTAATGTCTAGAATTGTATATGTGGTTGGAGCCCCCATTTTTTGTTCTCCATTGTACAATAGCCCTTTATCCTTCCACATTAGGGGCCATCCCTTTCGTTACTAAGTACTTAAAATAACATGACAACACTGCTTGCACACGCCCACTTTATTCCCTCTCTCCAGAGTCCCAGCTGCTGCCTCCTCTTGCGCATCACCTCCCACTTACCTGTAGGTGTTGAGGCCCTGTCACGCCACACCAGCCATGACTCTGAAACCCAATGGAAATTAAACAGGGGTTCCGCTAGGAGCGTTGCTTCCATTTCCATGGCAGCCATGTTGGATGATTCTGATTTGATATGTTATTTATAACGCACCTGTACACATGTGTTTCTAGGCGCGGTTTAATGGGACACGTGTTAGCTGTGACCTATTAGTACCCTAGACTTTAACTCGAGGGTTAACAATTAAAAGTTCCCTTGGACTATTCAAGGTAGCACATTTCTGGGGACTCGTGTTAAAGGCCTCCACTACACTCCGGCCTATTAACTCAGATCCTAGGCTGTTAAAACCCTATACAGCCCTGGTGCCGTAATTATTGCTTAATTACTTCAGTTGTATCTAGGCTATATAAGTCTCACGCTAAATGATATAATTTACACTGCCTTTAAAATCTCTCAAAACATGTGCTGCACTAAGGGAAATTGTGAAAAATGCACAGTATGAGCATTGACGGCTCCATCAAAGACTCTAGGCTTCTATTTAGACGCTACCTTGAACTTCACCAAAAAAAGTCAACTCCCTGGCCTCTGCTACCGCGTACACGTGTAAATTAATCAGGGCTAGTAAACAATTCCTCTCTTCTGACAGCTACCGTATTCTCGCTAGAGCCCTCATACTTTCCAAATAGGATTACTGTAACGCGCTCTACATAGGTGCGAACAAACAGATCACCCACAAAATACAGGTTCTCCAGAATAATGCCTTGAGAGCAGCACTCAAGATTAATAGAAATTAACATATCTCCGCTACTAGAAGAAAACATAAATGGCTATCTACCTCGGATAAAATCCAAGTTAAAATCGCCACCTTTCTCCAGAATAATGCCTTGAGAGCAGCACTCAAGATTAATAGAAATTAACATATCTCCGCTACTAAAAGAAAACATAAATGGCTATCTACCTCGGATAAAATCCAAGTTAAAATCGCCACCTTTCTCCAGAATAATGCCTTGAGAGCAGCACTCAAGATTAATAGAAATGAACATATCTCCGCTACTAAAAGAAAACATAAATGGCTATCTACCTCACATAAAATCCAACTTAAAATCGCCACCCTCACATACAAATGCCTCAATAACAGACCACCACCATACCTTACTGATAGAATCTGCAGAAAAACATCTCTCAGACCAACTAGAACAGCCAATTCTAATTGCCTCCAAGTACCACGATTCAAACTCTCCACTATTGGGGGACACAGCTTCCCAGTTAAAGCTGCGCAATGGTGGAACTCCCTACCTCCCAGTATCAGAGAACAGCAATCCCTTTCCAAATTCAGACAGAACGTAACTAACTGGCTGAAAGAAAATGATAAATAACCATCCGGGTAAACATTCCTTCAACCATGTATACTCTCCATCACCGCACATTCTTTTGTTCATGGATTGTCCACTGTTAGTCCCTTCTGGACAGCCTGTCTATGATGTACTGTGATCACTTTTGACTCCATCTATTCATGCAATCTATACTGTATTTATCCCTTTGTATCTCACGTACCTAATGTTGCCTGTGCATTCCATGTACCCATGTAACTAAGCTGCAAGTATCCTTATTTTCCTGCGCCCTGGTGCCCCTGGGTCCGGTGTGCATTATAAATAAACAAAACAAAACAAACAATTGTCAAAATAAGTGTCTATCCGTGTTAAAAAAGATGTGTGTGCCATTCTTGGCAACCTTTTCATAAAAGGATCTGGCAGGCTGCTATTCTCTTTGTTTACCACAGAGCGGCGCTCTCACTCCACAATTGTGAAGCTTTTCGAGAAAGTCATTAATGTTCATCACTTTCACTTCTTATCGGTCTGGCTGCATTTCTGTAAAACAGCACTACAGAAAATGGATGACCGGAGGGAACTGTAAAAGCAGGACACGTTCAGTTTTGCAAGATGCGGCTCGGAGTGCAGTAGGAATTCCTCTGATCGGAGTGGTTTCAACGCGGTGTTTCATTGATTAGCATTTGCCATTAGATGGAGACGTTTAAGTGATGATTTTGGCGCTAACCACGTCCCCGTCAAACCTCACTACCTGAAAAACAAAAGTCAGAAATCACGTCGACACATTTTGTGGCTTTCTTTTACAGTTGTACCCTCTGCAAGTGGCGTTAGTTCATACACGTGTCTTGGGATAGAGGGAGTGGCTACACAGGAGTTTTGACCCCTGGTGACATTACACAAACAGGGACGTCATTTCACCAAAATGCTAGGGGTAGCGGAAGTGACATCACACGAACATGGACCTCTGGTGACATCATACGACCCTTGACCTCTGATGACATACAGGAGTTGATGTCATTTGACCCAACCCCAAAGTGACATCATGGGAAGCAATGAAGCACAGCCTTTTAACCCTTGACAAAACAGGAAGTGGCATCACATAGCATTATTCCTAAGTACACTATGAAAAATATGGTCAATAGAACTAATGTGATATACATTTCATACAAGAATGGACCACCATATGCATCATTAATAGCAGTGTGTATAGGTCCATATTACCAAATTACTGTGAATGCAACCAGACGTCCAAGGCCAAATGATAATAATATGTTATTGTATAGCACTTAATTGCTTTATATAGAACAAATATCCATACAATATTACCCAACCTGTGTTGGCACTCATTTATCGACCTCAGAAGGATGAAAGGATACATGCCAACATTTTTCAGCAGCTTGGAGGAAGATTTTTTGCAAGCAATCGGGAGAGCTGCATTTCCCCATTAGAATGCGTTGGGGTTCGAATGATTTTAGGAGGAAGGCAGTAAAAAACAGCTACATTTTTGCTAATAAAATCAGGAATCTCCCACCCAAATCGGGAGGGTTGGCATGCATGTGAAAGGCTGAGTTGCCCTTGCCGGGATTTGAACTGACAGCCTGCAGATCTCACACACAAAGCAGTGAGCAATCTCTCAACCCACTAAGCTATCTTCCCGGCTATAGTAAAATGTCTGAATGTTCGGAAAGTCAGAAAGCAAATTACACTCTGTAGTGGATACCATTAAACTGGTAACTGAGATGCAACAGCAGGCCAGATAATCTGCTGGTCTAGTGCAAAGTTGGCCTCATGTCAAGCCTGCGTGGATCTACTTTTCAGGCTTCAGAGGTTGGCAAAATAGGGAAAGCAGCGCACTCACACAACTTCCCATACTCTCAGCACTTGTTACCTCATACATGCAAACAAACATCCTGAACAGCATGCCAGGGAGATGGAAAAATAGACACATAAAAACAACGCATTAATTGCGGCACAATGAAATCAATGGCCACGTGATGTGCTGAGGTCAAATATTTTTACACTGCACGTAAGCTTTTAGGCACAAGGATTTTGTCAAGTGACTGAGGACACCGAGATGGAATGTTTTGTGATGATCGTAACAGAGGCAATGGCAGACAAAACATGCTATAACTGCAACTTGAGAAAATGCAAAATACATAGTCCGAAATGGATGCTTTTTCTACTCCAATTGCTTTTTGGAGGTTTTTGCCTGCATTGTGAATTTGAGGCGTTTAAGAACAGACTACACCAGTGACTCACTCCCTGAAGTGTGCCATAAATAAACCTTTAATGAGTCTAGCAATTATTGTATAGAATTCCAGAAAGACAAATTATTTGTTATTCCAATTCTTTCTTATTTAGGGTCACTGCTCAAAGTGTTACACTTGTGGAAGCCCCTGTTTTTTTAAAGAGGCCTGAACAAGAATGCCAGTCACTCCAGAAACAAAGAGCCACACGGCTCTGGCCACAACCCAGGAGCTTCCATTAAAAACAACAACAAAAATATTGTTTTGTTTTGTTTGTTTTTTAGGGGTAGGAAGCAAAGCCACAGTGGTAGCAAGGGAGGCCTCAGGGGTCACAATTGCGACCCCTGGTGACCACCAAATGACATTCCTGTACACCAAGAGACATTTTATTTATTTGATGTTTGGTAACATGCCTAAACTTTGACCCAGAGGTCATCCCAAGAGTGATTCTACAGGGCCTTTATTTAGTTAAAACATTAATGAAGCACTATTGAACACTCCCAGGTATATCTGACCCAGTGCTGCGCACAGCAAAGCGATCATCATAAAACTATTCAAGATATTGCTGCTAAAATAGCTTAGTGGGTTGAGCACGTGCTGATGCGACCTGTGTGTGATCTGCAGATTGAAAGTGAATCTTGGCAAGACCAACTGTGCCTATCAAAGATGAATGCACTATGCACTTTAGTGGTTGCACGCCTATGTGTTTCGATGATGCTGGAGAAAGTCTGGGCTTAGATCTATATGTGGGGATAATGTTTCACTGTTTTTAAAACTTCGTAGGTTCTTCAATAATATTTTTCCTATTGCATCCTCAAAATGTTTTTTTAAGTGGGTTTTGATTGTAAATAATGTGGAGTAATTGATCTCTTGTTTTTATGGTTTTTCTAAACAACTGTGCCTAGCATCCTTCCAAGGTTATCAGATACAAACCAACTTCTGTTGGTTATTAATAATTTTATGTGGAATGTGCAAGCTGCGGATGAGGACCTAGCCGAGCTGTCTCCCGGCGGCCGCTAACATCCTAACAATTATCCTTATACCCCCTGCAATAAGGTACTGCGAATAGCACACCCGCCGACTGGGGAAACAGAACTCCAATAGTCAAACCCTTTTCCGACACAAATCGGTGCGGATAAAGGGTACAAACGGCCGAGCAATCCCGCCTGGGGAGGACCTGCCGCCTTCTTGCCCCCGCTGCGACAACCCCCGTCGGGGTGGGAGAGACTGCATCCAAGACCCCCCTCCTTCCCGACCTCTGAGCGCCGAGGGGGAGCGCGACCGCACCGAGTCCTGCGCTGGTGCCAGAGGATCTCAGCAGGCCCGTATGGGTGCCGTCTGGGTGTCTATGTCTGGAGGGGTGAGTGCAATCTAGCCCCTGGTGGCTGCTCCAAGGGGAGCCGTGGTGGTTCCTCTCTCCCTCCCCTCCTGCCGCCGCCCCCGAGGTAGTGCCCCATCTCTGTTAGCGGGGGAGCATCGTTGCGCCCCTGCAGCATCTGAGTCTGAAGCGGGCGACGGCCCCGTGGCTGTTGAGAACTGCTCCACTGTGACACCCGTGCAGCTGAGGGGCCCTGCCACGTATTCCTCCCATCAGAGGCCAACACATAGAGAAGGACATCTGTATGACCCTGACACCCCCCTGAGGTGGGCACGCAGCCTCTGAATCTTCTGGCCTGAGCGCCACCAGCCACCCAGAACATTGCAACCTTGAGCGCCAAACCCTACGAGACATCGTCAATCAGACCTAACTGACACTGGGCACAACAGTGGCAGCCCCCACACAACTACAACGTGGAACCCCCCCTCCCACACGCCACGTGAACAATCAGCCAGTGGAGGGGTGCCAAACGGGATCCGTTGACCACTGCCTCCATAACTGACACTGAAGACACAGTTCGACAAATGGAAAAGCAACTGGCTGCAATCTCCAAAAAGGTTGACCAATTCGAATACCGCGCAGAAGATAGCGAAGGAAAGGCACGAAGGAACAACCTAAGGATCCTGGGGATCCCCGAAAAAGAGGAGGGCCCTAGAGTGGAACTTTTTCTTGAGGACTGGCTCGCCCATCTCTTCGCCCCCCAGAAACTCTCCAAGTTCTTTTCAATTGAATGAGCGCACAGGCTCCCCACAGGACGGCCCATCTCTGGGGCCCCACCAAGGACGGTCATCGCACGGCTCCTAAATTTCCGGGGTAGGGACACCATCCTCCAGATGGCCCACGCTGCCGGCCCTGTCACATACAACAGCTACCGCACTGGCTTCTACTCGGACTATACCAAAGAGGTACAGAAGGCCTGTTAATCCTTTGACTTTGTGAAAAAAAAAACTCCAGTCCCTCTCGATCAAATATGCACTATTCTTTCCAGCACTGATAAAGGTCCACCACGAAGGGGCCACACATCTGTTTTACACACCCAAATAAGCATGGGAATGGCTGGAGACTCAAATCCTTAATGACTCCGGATCTCGGCACTCTCCAAACGGACCAACCAGACACCAGCCAAGAATGGAACACTCTCCTCCGCTCACGTCTCCATTGCACCAGGAACTGGTGGCGGCTCTATGACATGGGGAGAAAACCACCGAAAATGGGTGAACGCTGCCGAAGCATGTTCTGTGGGTTGCAACGCATTAAATAACCAAGGGGTTTGACACAGGTAGCCGCCACCCAGAAGGTGAACTTTACTATCACAGTGGGGGTAAAGACCCCATAATGGTTTGTTTAAAAGTTACGTGCCCTTTTGGCGCTTGGTTCAGGCTACAGGTGCTTCTGTTTGGGGGGGAAGTATGGGGTGGGGGCAACTGGGCAGGCAAAGCATTCACTCTTACTGCTCAGTAACAAAGGCAGGTCCAATCTTGGGGTGGTCATGTCAGGATACAGTAGGATATGGAGGGAGGCCTAGGAGGGTGTACACCGCCTCTCGGGGAAACCAGGGTACCAAACCACGACAAGGGGGGGGACTTCACCCCCGACGCAAACACAACCACCACACACATACCCATCGCACTGATTTGCCAACTAACACTACTCACATGGAACGTAAATGGGCTGGGTTCTGGGGTGAAAAGGCGACTCGTCTTTCAACAACTGAACAGATACTCACTGGACATTGCTCTCTTGACCGAGACACACCTCATGGGCAAGGAGTGTCCATTTTTCAAGAGGTACAACTATGCAGCCGCCTTTCATGCAGGGTTCTCAAGCGGGTCCCGGGGCACCATGATCCTCTTGCAAAATCGGGTCCCATTGCTACTGAAAGGGCTCCATACGGACCATAGAGGGCGTTTTGTGGTATTGGGCGGAGATTTCAATGAAGTGATGGATGTGCGCAAGGATAGAACACACGTGGGTAATAGGAACCCCGAAACACAAGCCAAGCTCCACTCCTTCACATCGGCACCCGGGTGGGTGGATGCATGGTGCTCCCTTCACCCCACGGATGCAGGATATTCCTTCTTTTCCAACGCCCACAATTCCATGTCCCGATAGACTATTTTTTCGTTCCACAAGGCATGTCAAACTTACTGAAATCTGCTGCCTCTCTCGGACCACTCCCTCCTTCTACTCAATATCGAACATACTAGAACCAAGCCCAATCTTCCTGGAGTCTCAAGACATACTACCTGGGAGTCCCTGAGATCTGTGAGGGCCTCGCACAGAAGACAACCAAATACTTCTCCCTGAATGAAGGCTCTGTAGCCAGCCCCATAATACTCTGGGAGGGATACAAAGCAGCGCTCTGGGGGGAGGCCCTCTCCCTCGTCATAACACACCGGCAGCAGCAAGTCCTAGAGATCACCGAAAAAGAGGAGGCCGCAGCCAGGGCGGAGGAAGATTTTCTCACCTCTGGGACACCAGAGTCTAAAGAGGCGATGATCACGGCCCAAGAAATATTTAAGAACATGGCGCTAGACAATGCCAGGACCACTCATTGGACCATGCGCAGCCAGATCTACGCCACTGGGGACAAAGCCAGTAAGACCCTGGCCTGGCTGGAGAAGAAGGGTAGTACCCGAGGACATGCTAGGGCCATCTGAGGGGCTGAAGGGGTTTTGCTCCAAGAGGATGTAGACATAGCAGAGGCTTTCACCGCCTATGAAGGTCTCTACGCCTCCAGAGAGGACATGCCTGGGAGGGTGTACGCCGCACTATCTGGACTTCATTGAGCTCCCCAGACTCTCGGGGGCCCAGACTGAAAAGCTGGAGGCGGAGGTCACAGAAGAAGAGGTGGCTGCGGCTCTGTCTCAGCTCCAAACCGGCAAGACCCAGGGCCTGAATGGCTTCCCAGTGGAAACCTGGAGGCGAATGGGCGAATCTGTGGTGAGACACATTCACAGCATGTTACTGCACTCTCGGACAGATGGGGTGCTCCCACACGACCTTAGACAGGCTACCATAGTCGTAATTCCCAAACCTGTGATGGTCCCGGACCTCTGTCCCTCGTACAGGCCTATCTCGCTCACCAACGGGGAGGCAAACATTTTGGCCTGGGTCCTGGCCAACAGAATGCTGGGGGTCATTTGTTCCTTAGTCCACCCGGACCAATGTGGGTTTGTGCAGGCGAAGTCCACCAGGATGGACCTGCGCAGGGTCCACTTTGCAATTAGCCAAGCCTCAATGATCAAGGAGCCACTCACCCTAGTCGCAGTGGACTTCGAAAAAGCTTTCGACTCTGTCGGATGGTCTGCCCTATGGGATATCATGGACCGCATGTGGTTTGGGCCCAACTTTATGACATGGGTTAAGATACTAAGCACTGCCCCCGAAGCGGTCGTGTGGGTGAACATGATCTCCTCTAGACCCTTCCCGCTGGGCAGGGGAACCAGGCAAGGATGCCCCTTCTCCCGCGTCCTATTCATACTAGCCATCAAACCCCTAGTGATCCGGATTAGGACGTCCCTCGGGTGGTCTGGGTTAATGTGGCCCTGGGAGGGGGGGCGGGTCTCACTGTATGCGGACGACCTGCTCATCTACATGAGTAACCCCAGAATCGCATGCCCCGAAATCACCGGAATCCTCACTGAATACCAGGAGTTCTGTGGGCTTAAAGTCAACAAGCACAAGACCATTTTCTTCCCGCTCCAAGGTGGGGATGACGCAATCCCACCGCACTGTCCCTACCAGGTCTCCATCCAGAGTTTTTTGTCTACGTAGGCATCTCAGTTTCCCCCAACCCTGACAATTTCCTCCGGCTTAACCTCCACCCAGGGGTGACCAGATTTGAAGTGGATGTTGCCCACTGGCAATCCCTTCCCCTAGGCTTGCTTGCTGGGGAGAGCCGCACTCTTCAAAATGCTCACCCTCCTGTGGTTTCTTTATGTCCTGCAGAGCACCCCTATCCACGTTCCCTGCTCTACCTTCTTGGCCATAGACGCCACTCTCCGGAAACTCCTTTGGGGTGGGAAGCAGCCCCGTATAGCCCTGACCATGTTACAGCAGTCAGTCTGGGAAGGGGGCCTGGGCATACCCTGTTTCAGAGCATATTATTGGGCTGCTCAGCTGGGGATCTTGAACGACTGGCTCCACACGGACCCAGCGCTTCCACATATCGGGAATGAGACCAGATGCATGGGCAAGAGAACGTCATTCTGAGTATTTTACGGACCAGACACAGCAGTTACTGACCTCCCAGGGATAGTACGGCAGATACGTAAGGTGTGGGAGGAGGTGCTTCAACATATCGGGTGGGGGAGGCGAGTGATATTGGGTCAACCTATATGGGATAACGGGTATATGCCGGAGTCCTGACCATTGGGCGCTTTCCTAGCTGGGAAGAGAAAGGGATATGGACCTTAACGGAGGTCCTACAGGATGGACACCTGAAGCCGTTTGTAGCAATACGAGAGGAGTTTGATCTCCCTACTGGGGACATATACAGATACAGATTTAGCACATGCCCTGCGTGCCCGATTCCGTGTGCTCTCAGAGGTTCCCCAAAGCTCCCCTTCGAGGTGAATGTCCTTCACGCAAGGATTCTGGTAAAACCCACGTCAACACTGTACCAGGTGATTACAGCATTTGGGGCCCGGGACTTATCCTGCCTTCGGGAGGGAAAGGAGGGGTTGGTGGGTCCCTTGGAATCAGAAGAGTGGGTGGAGGCACTAATGTTCCCACGCGACATAGGCATAGACGCCAAACTCAGGCTTATTCAATGCAAGATACTTCACCAGGCCTACCATTCTCGGGCTGCAATGGCTAAATGGGGGCTGGTGGAAGACACTGACTGTTTGAAATGTAGGAGGGTCGCAGGCCCTTTTTATCATATGCTGTGGGAGTGCGAGGTCATACAGGGATTCTGGCATAAGTGTATCCGCGAAATCAACATAGTCCTGGATACTCCGGTTCAACTGGAGCCTAAGGCTGCTCTGCTGGGGATCTGGGGGGATGGAAACCATACATGAGCCGATAAATCGTTCATGGCGGTTGCAATGGGCCCCAAGAGACTCGTGGCCACTATGTGGGGGGGGGCCCGAAGGTCCAGCCCTGAGTAGATGGATCAATGAGATGGACAGATGTGCATCCCTAGAAAAATGCACATACACTGCCAGGGGCTGTCCCCAAACATTTCTCAAGATATGGGGTAAATGGACAGCCACGGCATAGTTGGAGCAACCACGGGTAGCAGACTGGATTCAGCGGCTACCACTCTGTACCCTACCCTATCAGTGCTCCCTGTTTTTTCATCCTATTACTGTCTGTTTGTCACCCACAAGACCTGTGATGTGATATACTTCACCTGTCTTTGCTTGCTTGCTTGTTTCTTTGTACTAAATGCGATATCTGCTCCCTGTTTTGGATCTGTTCTACTGTACAATATTCAGCTGCTATTGTGTTGGAACGATGGGTATGCCCATCCTTTGTTGTTATAATTAATAAAAATAATTTATTTTTAAAATAAATTGTATGTAACAATGTTCCATGTCAAAGCTATATGTACTTTTAATATGCTTTAATACTGCACCAAATCACAACTGTAGTAGTATCAGAGTGCCTAGCCTTGCCTGTGGGGTGACATACTGAGCCCCCACCAAGGGTAACCAGAGCTTAACCTGTAGAAGAAAGCAAATATGCGAGGGGAAATTAAGAGGACAGGGAAGCGGGAGATCGATGCTACAAACACCGGGAGGGAGGGATGCAGCGTGGGAGGAATGTTTTATGATAGCATGGGTACACGACAGTCCTGTTAGGTGGACCATGGTTTTGCCGAAGGGAGGAGGCAGATTTGTCCTAAAGTGTTTTGATAATAAGGTTGTGTTTCCAAGATAGATTTGGAGAAATCTAAGTTAGTTCACAGTTTAATGTAACTAAGAGGAGGGCAGGGAAAGGATAACAAAGGTCAGGAAAACACGACAATCCCAGAAATCCCTCAATTCCCACCGCACCCTTCATGGGGTCAACTCATGATTTGTTAATACGGATGAAAATGCGCAGAATGGGACTGATTGTGCATGATTCAGGAAAAGATGAAAACGCCCCTCTGTGATCAGTCAGTCACACAAAGACTGCAGTTTAATGTCCAGGAGGGGGTTACATTGCAAAGTGCACCCATTTTGCATATTCACAATGTGTGTCTGTGGAAGAGTGCCAATAGCCGGGCAATTTAACTACACCTGCAAGTGCAGTGATATAACTCGCAAAAAGAAAGATGAAACACACGAGAATCTGCAGGAGCACCTTTTTGTCTGAAAATGCTTCTCTTTTTCCAAACATTGCCATCTCTGTAAGGTAAAAAAAGGTAAAAATGTCTAAATAGTTTTTTTCACTTTCAATCTTTTTTACTCAGAAAACAGCATGGGGGTTGACAGCGGGAATTTCCTGGGGGCAACTACAGTGGAAGATATAGCAGAGGGGAAAACAGGGCCATGGTCCACTGCCAAAGGCCAAGGCGGGTGGGATCTTTTTTATGAATTGGGGCAACATAAACAGTGGCCGTGGCCAGTGGGCCCCAGAGATGATATAGCATAGCAAGACCCTAGGTATTCAGAGAAAGCACTTTAGTTAAGACAGACTGGCTATTGGGTGGTGTGCAGTGGCTAGAGGATCTTGTTGAGGAAGGAAAATTGATCAGCTTTAAAAGACTGAAGCAAGTTAAAGATCTCAGGGATTGCACAATGGGAGAGTATAAGGAACAGAAAAAAGCTCGGGTGAACAAGACTCCGGATGGGTGCAAGAGGTGGCATGTTTGGCTGAAAGATTATAAATCAGAAGGTGGCATGGCTGCAAAAGTGTACAAGAATCGTGAACAGTATAAAGAACCAAACTATGACTTACTATTAAAATGGTCAGACATAATAGACTCAGAGATGTCGGAGGGCAGATGGAGAAATCTGTGCAAAAATGTGGCTCTAACATCCTTGAATCTAGGAGAAAGGTGTAGACAGATCAAAATTCTGAACAGAGTTTTTTGGACGCCACAAAGATTGCATGCAAGAGGTTTGGCAGATTCGAGTGCCTGTTGGAGGTGCAAACATGCTAATGGTACTTTTGAGCATATGATTTGGGATTGTTATGAACTAAGGTCATTCTGGAGTGGGGTCACCATGAGGATGAACGAAGTTCTTCTAATACATCTTGACTTTGATTATATAACTGTAATTTTGGGTGAAGATGACATGGTGGAGGATCTCTCTTTTCCACAGAGATGTTGGTTTTTCAGGGCACCAAATTCTGCCAAAAAAATCATATTGAGAAAATGGAAAAGTGATGATAGACCGACAATTTCAGAATGGATGGATGATCTGAAACAAATATCCAGAATGGAGAGATTGATTTTATACAGGGATAAGAAAATGAACTTGTTTGATCAAATCTGGGGCAGATTTTAAATTTATAAGACTGTTGTTTTCCTGATTTGTATCGAATCCGTAATTTTCCTATAGGGAATGTGTATTCATAAATGTAATGATCCTGGCTTTTATGTTTTATGCTCATTTATTGGCTGTATATTTTGTGTTGTATTATATTAAAATCAATAAACATGTAAATAAAAAAATAAAAATAAAAACATAGCATCATCCCATTTTTACATTTCTTGAAATGGATTATGCCTTATTTTTCCTCTGCCCTTACACTACTTTCCTATTTAACTCTACAGTGAAGAAAAAGGCCTCGGAATATGTGCAGTACTTCAGTAGCTGAGCCATTCCTGGAGGAAGGGACCTGAATGGGGTCATGTTGATGTCCATGAGGACAACCAAAGGGCACAAGCCAAGGGTCAAGCACAACCTGTGCAGGGTCCACAAGGGACCCCATACAGGCTACCGGACACGCTAGCAGCCCAGATGCCAGGTGCATTTGACGTCACTGACACCAGCAACATGGGTCCTAGGTGGATCAAATGCATCAGAGACTTTGATCTATACATGGGAGTCACAGAGCCCAGAGAAGACGCTCGACAAATGTGTCTCTTGAAGTTGGCAGTGGGCTCCGCCACCCGTGCCATCATCGATGAGATGCCCCTTGATTCCATCGACTCCATCCAGGACCTCAAAGATGCGTTGGCAGCATAATTCACCCCACACACCAACGTGGACTATGAGAGGCATCTTTTCCATAGCACCAAGCAAATCAAAGGTGAGACCACGGACGCCTACGTCATGAGACTACGCATGAAGATGAAGCATTGTGACTTTGCCAACTACTCGAACACCGAGGCGCTATGATCGCAAATCATAGCGGGATCTGGGTCTCAGACATTTAGAAGGAAATTGCTACAAAAGCAATGTACCCTGGACAAGATACTTCTGCTGACCCGAGCAGAGAGGGCCATAGACTCACCGGTGGAGAGCTTCAACAACCCAGCTCCAGGTGAAAACATCCATACACCCCAGTTAGAAAGGAAGTCCGTAGAGCTTTACTGCTACAAATGCGGGTTTGAATACCCCCACCACGGCACCTGCCTTGCCATAATCCAGTGCGGTGCCACATGGGGTAAGGAAGGTCACTTCAAATCGGTCTGCAGACTCTTCCGGGACAAAGGGAGAGATCAAGCTAGAGACACGCTACCGAGGCCCAGAGTGAAGACCATCCCTCCATCCGGGAGCCACCCTGGCACCACATCGCAAGGACCATCAAGTCAGCCTCTCCCAGAGTCAAGAGAGAGGGACTCGGGGAGGACAGGCAAATGAAGGAGAGAAGACATAGAAGGAGATAGGTCATGCGCTCGAGGCCAGAAAGAAGATCCAGGCGCCACGTGCATTTTCTTGTGGAACAATCACCTTCTGACTCAGATCCCAGCTCATCGGGAAGCGACCTAAAGAAAAAGGCATACGTATATGCCCTAGGAAATCCCACGGCCGCAGCGCACAGCCCTACCTTAATCATCAAATTGAACAAGCAACCTACAGAATTCATGATTGACATAGGGGCCACGGTGAACGTGGTCAGCAAACACATCTTCAAAGGGCTACCACAAAAGCCCACGTTGAGCACCGCGACAGTGGACATATATGCCTATGGTGACAAGACACCCCTTAAGTGCCTAGGTCACTTTGATGGCACCTGCCGGTAAGAGGGCCACGAAAAGAAGATACCCATTCACGTCCCAGCGACTGAAAGCGACAGTGGATGTGTCTTACGTTTCAAGGCCGCTGTCGACATGGGACTCATCCACCTTTTATACAAAATCATCGTCCATAAGTACATTGACCCAGTCAAGATGATAAACAACCTATACTCACACCTATTCCGGGGCACTGGCAAACTAAAGAACATACAAATAAAGCTACACATAGATGAGTCCATATGCCCCGTAGCGCAACATTACAGAGGGATCCCTGTCAACATCCAACGAAAGGTGGAAGACGAATTGCACAAGTTACTTGAGCAGGAAATTATCGAGCAGGCCACCGGCCCTACCACCTGGGTATCCCCAATAGTGTCAGTTCCCAGGAAAGGATTGGATGCAATTCGGAAGTGTGTGGATATGAGGCGCCCCCAACCAAGCCATACAGAGAGAGAGAGACACTTAGCCCCGTGCATCATAGACATGATTCACCTATTGAACGGGGCTAAGGTGTTCTCCAAACTGGACCTACAAAAGGGTTATCATCAACTCGTCCTGAGCCCTGAGGGTAGGAACATTACCACATTTGTCACTCATCTGGGCCTCTTCTGCTATAAGAGACTCAGTTTCGGCGTGTCCTCGGCCACGGAAATATTTCAAGCTGAGGTGCACAATTTCATTAAACACATACCGGACTGCCTCAACTACAGATGTCAACAAACATGACTGGGCCCTCATGAAGGTCTGCAAGGCACTAGAGGCAGCTAATCTCATGCTGGACCGCGACAAGTGCGAGTTCCGGAAGGGCACGTTGTGATTTTTCTGACATATCTTCACGTAGTCAGGCATGACACCAGATCCCGACAAGGTGGCTGCATTAAACGAAACTGCACCCCCCAGCAAACCTATCAGAGCTGGGCTCGTTCCTGGGGCTAGCCAGCTACTGTATGTGCTACATTAAGGACTTTGCGACAGTGAGTGAGCCATTAAGACTGTTAACCAGACAGGACGCCACCTTCCACTGGACCGACAAGTTCCAGAAGGCATTTGAAATCATCAGGGAGAGAGTTGCCAAGGCAGAAAACATATCGTACTATGACCCCAACCGCCAGACAGAACTAACAGTGGATGCTAGTCCTGTGGGACTAGGGGCCATACTGGCTCAAGTGGACCCGAGAGACCCCTCTCAGACACATGTAGTCGCCTATGCCAGCCGGAGCCTCTCCAACATCAAGCAGGGGTACTCCCAGGCAGAGAAAGAAGGCCTTGCGGTGGTATGGGCATGTGAACACTACCACCATTTCCTATCTGGCAAGCCCTTTTGGGTCATCACAGACCATCAGGCTCTATAATTCCTGTACGGCAATCCACAGGCAAAAATGCCACCTCGAATAGCCCGATGGGTGCTATGGCTGCAAGACTACGCCTTGGAGATTGTTCATTGGCCAGGGAAAGGGGAAAACCTGGCAGACTTTCTTTCTAGAAGGCCTCGGGAGGGGTGCACACCAGAACCCTCTGTGGCAGACAGGTATCTTTGGTACCTCATTCATCAGACCACCCCAGAAGGGAAATGATAGCTCGGGAGACCGAGAAGGAAAGTGAGAAAACCCCAAAATTACACTTTAAACTCCCCAATAAGAGACACTAATAGACACACTTCAGGAGGGAATGAGACCAAGACCAAGTGTGGGTGAAAGTAAAAGGTAAAGTTTATCCAAAACCAAAATAGAGCCAGCAGAGAACTCTGCAAACTCTGAGAGCGCTCTGCCCAACAGTATTAATTCATTGCATAAAACGGGTTACCGAGTCATCAGTGACATCATTACATAGGATACATTATGACATTCTCATTGGTGAAGTTCAGAGTACACTATAGTTGTGTAGGCGCTGCCTCCAGTTGATTGGATGGTTGCTTGGCGGGAAGGCGGGCATCACGTGCTTCATCTGGGCTGGTCAGTGTGAGGTGAAGGTCTTGGGGCCCAGGATGGGGCGATTGATACTACCTCTCTAATCTAGACACCTCTTCAAAGTATATAATAAAAAGACACTCATAAACAATATCGCTGACATCCTTACACCAGGGAGGGGAAAATCATATATTTCACACTTATCTATACATAAATTTCTCTTGTGCACCTGAAAGAGAAAGAAGGTGTGGGTGTCATTTTGTGTCAGGGGGGAAAGGGGGTGACCACTCTGTGAGGCTCAACGTAAGGGTGAAAGGCTCCATTTGTTGCACCGAAACATCAGTGAGATATGGGCCTACGGCCATCATAGCATCATGGGTGTGGAATGGTGGGGGCTGAGTGTGCGCTGTGGTGCGCTGCTCTGCCGGAGAGGGGAGAGAAGGCCTCGTGGCTTGTTACGTTTAACCCAGTGCAATTAGTGGGATGGTATGTGAACTATTAGAATAAGGTGAAAACAAGTTACTTCCACTTCATTTACAACAAATAATAAGGAGGTTCTAACTACAATGAGGGTTCTGCTTTCACATTCAACATGGTTATTGTTTTACAGGCTGGCTCCATACACATTAGCCTCATGGCCTCACCGTTCATATTGTACACATGGGAATCTTATACTGTTTGAATACATTTATGAATATACATAATAGTGGAGAACCAATGAGTATACCGATCATACATTTTGCATCATAAAAAACAGACCACTTAGCGTCTCATATATTCAAGAGGATCTTTGGTAGGGAACAATAGGTAACCATCATTATAGGACACCGACATGTGGGTCATAATATCATGTTCATTGCAATTGATTTAGATACGTTAATTAATGATCGTTCTGTTACATCCCTTAGAAACAGCCCCCTATACACAAACACAAGAGGGGATTTATAGCTTTACAGAGGGGATTAGCTTTGCGGGTGAAACAGGTTGGCACACAATCGTGGGACATACATCTGTTACATCAAAAGGGGTATGAGGTCGGGGGGTTAGCCACAATATATATTTTATGGGTAGGGTCTGCAAGTGACAAGACATTTTTGTGGAGAAATTGTTTGTTTCTGTCCCAGGAGGTGGGGGAAGTAGCTGTCTCGCTGTGCATGGTGCCAGGGGGAGAGCTGCAGGCCCCCAGGCTGGTTTTACTGTGAGGCCTGCTTTGGCATATGCAAAATGGAGTCGGGTTCAGCGTAAAATGGAGTCTATACAGATACAAAACGGAGTTGATTATCAGCCCTGTTGAGGTGTGCATCTGTGTGTGTCATCCCGCGGTTGTCCCGCACCCTGGGCCCAAGTTGCGTGGCCACCTGAGGGACGAGCATAGCGTGTTCACCTTGAAGGGAATGGAGGAGAGGTGGCCTCATGACCTTTCCTCCCATACATTCCCCCTTTCGTTACTTAAGTAACGAATATTGTAGTTCACCCAGCCTTTTGCAATCCTCATCTGCCACCACTTCATCCCATGCTGGTGTCCCTTTTCGTGGCATCCATGCTCTACACACTGCCCTCAGACTCTCTCCTGCCTGGGCATACTCATCAGGGGTGCAGGACATATAAATGCAGCCCCCATACCCCTCCAAATCTACCCACACCTCATTATACCCTTCTAATTCACTGGGTTTCTTTATTGTGGTGTGCTATAACCTGTCTACAATGTACCCATCATTGTATACAGTCGTCATTCTATATTTTGGCCCAGAGTCATCCCCTCTTTGTGCTTGTGCCTCGTGTTTTATCTGTACCACTCCTTTTTCATGGCCCATTGTCACCATCATCATTGCACTGTTAGGTACAGCATGTGCGCAGCACCTAAGTCCTAATTGGCACACACAAAAAAATCAAAAGTAGCAAAACGATGGTGGGTATCAATAGTTTGACAGTCATTCCGAGCCAGGACGGGACCCACGAAAACAGGTTGTCGAGCCAAGTACTGGGCTGCACCCATCCTTCTTCCATCATACGCTCGCCAAGGTTGCGCACGGCTGCTATGACATGTGAAAGGGTCCCATTGTCCGCATCTGCAGAAGGTACGAAAGTGCAACATGCACTCCCGATTTTTCGGCAAACACCTCCATCCATAGCTGTCAACAGGTCTAGAACGTACCTGTTCTGCATCGTCATCAGCCGCAAGGCTCGTAGCACCACCTTTATTACGTCAAATCCTGTTTCTGTGTCCTTGGCCAATTGGATCAGCTCCCAGCGGGTTATTGGAGCCATTCTGCATTGGCGCTTGCCTGGATGCTTGGAATGAGGGAGGCAAAGAATGTCTCAGCGAGTTGAACAGTCGGAACCTACCTGGAATCTGTGCCAAAAGTTAGGAAGATGCCTTGGAGATATAGTTTGACGATCTTCTTTTTCTTGAGACTGTGCTTTGCAGCTGTTCTTCGGATAGGGCGTATACGGGGGTATCTTCAGCTGTTGGTAGGGGCACTGGATCTTTGAGTGTTGCTGGCCCCCTGCCCCCTTGGATATGGCTTTCAGGTATCACCATGAAGGCGGAATGCAGCGTTGCCAGGGAGCACTTGCCCCTCCATGACTGTGGAAGGTGCAAGTACGCCTGTTTGCCGCAAATCCAGTAAGTGTCAATTAATGCAGCGGTTCCTTTTTTCATGCCCGGAATGATGAGTGTTTTGCTGCAGTTCTTGTTTGTCCCTATATTTACTTTTCCTTCTTCATGGAAGCACAGCTCATAAGATATCTCCTTCTGCAGTTTGAATGTTTTTTTTAGGGCCATTACCCATGTGAGCTTTGCGATGGGTTGTGTCCATATAGAGGCGCATGTTCTCTGTATCTGTTGCAATTTTTCCTCTGACAAACCTTGCAGTGCTTCTGCTTTGCATGTTATTTTCTCTTCATGCCACTTACTGTCTGAGTACAATGTTCCTTTTATTACTAAAAAAGGTTATTTTAGGCAGATCACCCCTTCTGGTTTGCTGTAGCATGTCTTCTAGGTTTGCAGCATCTCAAATAAAACAGTGTGTGCTTGAAAATTATTTTTTATTCTACATAGTGCAAAATGAAGGAGACACTGTGACTCTGCAATAGGAGACTTTTGTAGTAACAGCACTTTAGGAGTACCCGAGGCATGGGGTATCAGAGAGCACACATAGCAGCTCTCATGTGTTGTCTGTTTTGCGGTAGTGCTCATGTCTGCGTACCATTTGTTAGACTGGTGTGGGTCTTCTATTGTGTCTAATCGCAATCCATGGTATTCGTCATATCACTTCCATCCCGCCCACCTTTTCCGCCTTTTATTTTCTTCTTGGATGTCCCAGTACTTTTCTACCTTCCCCATATGGAATTGGGAATATACCATCTGCCTCCCCCCTTTCCCATTCACTATATAATGCAGCATATTTTTCAAGTATGTTTTCATCACTATTTGTTGCACCAATCGCGTCTGATGTGTGCGGTACACCTGTGTCTGGTGTAGGGAATACAGTAGGATAGGGGCCCTTCTGCAACCATGATAAATCGGAGGGATCTGGGTTATTCATATCATAGATACTGAATTCAGATTCATTATAGCGGGTGGTGGGTTTTACAGGTATGGGAGTGCTTGTTGTATTTTTGCTACTGTGCGAGCCGTTTCTGTCGGTCCTGTGCACCCAAATCAATTTCACTCCATCCCATATGAAATGAGACCCTTCTTTTACCAATGTTGCCCCTTCCCCCCCTCATTCAGATCAATAGATATGAATGCTATGGCCCAGTATACCACATCATTGAGAATAATAATACTGCACAGAAAAACAAGCCACATTCAAACTTTTTAAATTAAAACCACTGTTTCTATTTCTATCTAAGCTCCTGTTGTTGTCATTGGGGGCCCCCTCTGTTGCCATGGCTACTCCTACAGAATGAGATATAAAAGGGCGTTAAGCATACATTCATCCTAACAACTTTTATTTTCTTACTTTTTTTCACATAAAATTATCCAGGGAGAGAGACAGAGCGAGAGAGAAAGAGAGAGAGAGAGAGAGAGAGAGAGAGAAAGAGAGAGAGAGAGAGAGAGAGAGAGAGAGATAATTTAATCAATATATTTATTTTGTTTTTATTGGTTCTCTTTTCACTTAGAACTTTTTATTATACATTATATACATATTATTTCTTCACTTGTTATTTTCAATTTGTAATGTTTTGTTTGTTCAGTTTCTGGGGCAGTTTTCTTACTCATGGTTCTTCCCTTATTATGTTGAGTTTCTTCTCCTGACCTGTTTTCTTCTTCATGTTGCCCTACACTGTCGTATGCTTTACTTACGTCGGGCAAATGCACCCAATACCTCAGGCCCTTTACCTTTACTGCTGTGGGTGTGCAACATACTACTTCATATGGGCCATGGAATCGCGGTGTGTTCCACCGACGTACAAAGCTTCTTACATATATCATTTCCCCTGGCATCAGCTGGCCGCTTGTGCTATCAGTTGCTTGCTTTACTGCGTCACTCTCCGTTTCTTGTGTGAAGGGGGGCGCTAGTTGTTTTGAAGTCATGCAAGCTGCTTTTGACAGTTGTCTTAAATATTCTTTAAATTCTTCCCCTAATACTGTTGCACGTCTATGTGCATCTGACTGTCTTCGTAGCGGGAGTGTGCTGTATGCATGCATCCGCCTGTCACTACTTTCATTGGGGGACAAGTGGTGGTCCTTGCTAGGCTGGTTTCTTAACTCAAATAGGGCCAGTGGTAAACAGTACACCCAATTTTTATTTAATGTGTGACACAATTTGGACAGCCTACTCTTAAGAAGACTGTTTATTTTTTCAACAACGCCATGTGATTGGGGATGATAAATTGTGCATTGTTGGAGCATATGATGTCACATATTCCCCAGCGAGAAAATACCTCCCCCACTAGGAACTTCATTGCGCATTTTGCGTCTGGGTGGGTGCAGGGTCCTGCTTCCACCCATCTTGAAAAGGGTCAGACCACCACAATTAAGTATCTGGCCCCATTACACCTTTCCCCCATGTCGGCATAGTCAATGTGCAATTCTCGAAAAGGTCCAGCTGGCCTAGGCAGTGGTCCTCGTAAGGTTCTTAATGTCATTCCTGGATTGTATGTTTGGCACGTAGTACATTCTATCACCAATTTGGATATCTGTTCTTGTAATCCTGGTACAAACCAAAATTCCTGGATATCTGCAGCAATATGCTGTTTCGCATTGTGGGCTGGGAAGTGGAGCTGTTGGAATGCTATTTCTAGTAGTTTCCTTGTCATCACTACTTTACCTCTGTTGTTTTGTCACCAGAGAAGGTCGGTGGACGATTGACTGCACCCCCTCTTTTCCCATAATTCCTTTTCCTCTGCTGGTGCATCCTGCTGTAGCTCTAGTATTTGTGATACAGGCATGGAGTTGTACCCTTCCCCTTGTTCTTCTTCCACATGTTTCTGTAATATGTACTCACCTGTCATTTCCCTTGCTAAGTATGAGGCTTCTTTTGCAGCAGCATCCGCTGCCGCATTTCCCATTGAGATGACGTCATTGTTGTTTGTGTTGGCCTGGTATTTTACCACCACTACAACTGTTGGTTCCTTTAGTGCCTCAATGAACTCTGCAAGTAGTTCAGCGTGCTGTACAGGGGACCTATCTGCCCTTCTGAATCCTCTCCTTCCCCATCATGCTAATCCCCCATGTACTGTAGTGGTCATGTATGCTGAATCAATATATATTGTTACTGCACTTCCCCTGGCTGTGTGTAGTGCTTCAATTAGTGCCACTAATTCGGCAGCTTGTGTAGAAAAGTGGCAGGTAACCTCTTTTGTACAATCACTTCATACTCTCCTTCCTCCAACCGTACCACTGCTGCTCCGACATGTTTTTCTCCTGTTTCACAATTTATTGACAATGATCCATCCACAAAATATACTTCTGCCTCAGTTAGTGCATCTTCATTGGCTACGGGTGTGTCTTCATCCCCCCCCCCGTATTTGGCACAATCATGGTTTTGCATGGCCTCTACTGTGCATGCTTCGACAAGGAATGTGGCTGGGTTCACTGTTTTGCAGCGCACTATGTGTATGTTTGCGCTTGATAGTATTATTTCATACGCTGTTGCTCTTTTAGTTGTCAGTGTGCTCTTTGACCACTCGAGTATGGCAAACATTGAATGCTCCATGTATGAAGTCACGGAGCAGGCCATTACAATTGTTGCACTCTTTTCAATGGTGAACGCTGCGGCTGCGAGAGCCTGTTCGCAAGCAAAGTGTCCCTGCATCACAGCGTCTAACGTGCCGCTGAAGTACGCTAGAGGCTTGTGGCCTAATGACATCTTTTGTGTGAGCACTGCGGTCATGAGCGTCCCATCACAATGTAAGAATAAGTAAAATTTGCACTCATATTCTGGTGTTGCTAGAATGGGTGCTGTCGATATCAGTTCTTTCAGTGTAGTGAAGGCAGTGTGCATGTCTTCTGTCCATTGTACTGCTGTATTTTCTCTCTGTGCTTCCTTTAGTGCTTGTAGGAGGGGCTTTGTGTATGCTGCGTACCCTAATATCCATGCACGGCAATAATTGCACATGCCGAGAAACTTTTGCATCTCCTTCACTGTCTTGGGCTCAGTTACTGCTCGGACTGCTGATGCTCTGTCTGGTATTATTCATTTGCCATCTTTTGATATCAACTGACCCAGATACAGCACCTCTGTCAAACAGTATTGCAATTTCTCCCTGTCCCCCTTGTAGCCCTTTTGTGCCAGTAATGTTAATAATGTCACTGAATCCTTCCTGCACTCCTCCTCATTTTTTTCACAAATCAAGAGGTCATCCACATACTGTATGATTTTGCTTTGTGTCAATATTCCCAGGATCTTCATGTAACACTCTGCTGAATATACTTGGGCTTTCACAGTGTCCCTAGGGCAATCTGCAATGTTCGTATCTTTTTCCCCCCAGGGTGAAGGCTGTGATTCAGGGTCCAGTGGTATCGAGAAAAATGCCTTTTTCAAGTCCACTACCGTGAAGCAGGTTGCATCTTTCGGTATGCTGCACAAGATTGATGCAGGGTTTGGCACAAGTGGGAATTCTTTTTGTATGATGTCATTGAGGGGGGTAGGTCCTGGATCATCCTCCAAACCCTCCCTTCACCTTTTTGATTGGGTATATACAAGTATTACAGGGAGAATTTGAAGGTTCTATGATCCCCTGCTGCAATAATGCATGTTTCTTTTATTCCTTCTTCTGCTTCTCGTGATAGGGGGTACTGTTTTACCCGTGGCAATAATGCCCCTGGTTTGAGAGAGGGGGCGCTGTTGCGCAACAAGATGGCCGCTTGAGTGTAGGGCTCCTCTTCGGCATGAATCCTAATTGATTTACACCCTACTTCCAGTGTGCCTCGTCTCTTGAAAACCACCTACGCTGTTCCCAGAGCTCACCCTTAACTTACGGGTGAAATTTCGAGCGAAATCGGACATCCTAAGCCCGGAAACGTAAGCGGACCCTGAGGCGGTGGACCCGAGCCGCCCCGTGCTCCACAAGAATCCACGAGAGAGCCGCTGCTCCTTTCCACACCCGGCCTTGCAGTGGGCGGAGTGGGGCTGGCGGACGGCGAACACGGAGCGCCGCAGCACACCTACTCATACTCCGGGACATCCTGTATGCCGGCCTAAATCGGGTGCCCTGCTGCATTCATCTCCCGGCCTGCCGTGTGCGGATCAGGGCTTTCCCCCTGCTCCTCTGCTCTTGCGGCCCGAGGCCGTGAAATATACGCCCTCCCCCAGATCTTTGGTGCCGGTGACCGGGATGACGGCGGCGCCTCGCAGCACGGTGCGGGGGGTGGCCAGTGCTGGTGCGCGGGCCTGATGAGACCGGGGCACCCCGCCTCCTGCTCCCTCTTAATCAGGCTGGAGACTGCCCCGATCAATGACACAGTTGGACACGATACACCTACTACGGGCCGAGGCATACCCCTGGTGACGGCCCAGCGGCCCGGGTCGGACATCCCTGACGGTGCCCGTCGGCTGCTGAGAGGAAGGTACGGAGGAGGGGGTGGACGTGGCAGCGAGGTGCGGGGTGGACCACGGGGGCCCAAGGAATTGGCGCTTCCCAAAGATACGCTGCACCTGATTTCAATGTTGGGAGATGGGGGCCTTGGTGCCAGGTGCACACAACAACAGTGGATAAAGGCCCTACTGCACATTGGAGGCTACAACAGAACCCCGGCGACCATCCCCCCCTGGGGAGCCTGACCCCACAACCTTAACCACTGTCCTGGAAACGGCGCTCCAGACTTAAGTCTGCCCTCCGCCTCGACACCAGTAAGTCACCTCATGGCAAAACGCTCAAGAAATAGACTCCTATCCAGGAACAACGCACAGCTAGTACCCATATAAACGTGGGAAGACACAATCCATTCAGCATAATTCCTTGTGGTTCAGGTTAGGCGTATCCTGATACAGACCCTGTCAGACACGGCTGGCACCCATTGAGTCATTCCGAACCTCCCTTCTGCCGACTCTGATCCTGCCGCCATCCAACCATGCTGTGAAAATCCGGGCAACCCAGCTCCAGAGAACATTGGCCCGTGCAGGCCACGGAACACACTATTTGGGACAATTGTCATCGCAGACGCACCAAGACCCCTGCAGGCTCCATAACCCTCCCGAGCCATCCTCTACTCCATCTCAGCAGACTGCCTTATCATATTAGCTGGCACAGGCTGCTTCATCATTTTCACAATGCCTGGAAAAAACGCGGGCAAAAGCAGAAAGACAGGACCCATGGACTCCTTCACGAGCTCACAATCGCCTCCCGAAAGTCCGGTTCCACAACTCCCGGCCTCCTCCTTGGCGATGGAAGATACAAAATTTGACCATCTACTAACTACGGTTCAAAATGGGTTCCTGGCTATCAATGTCAAGCTCGACGACATTGTTTCCACAATAGGCTCTCTTAAAACCCGACTGGACAAAGAAAGTGGCAGGATTACAGAGACTGAAAATAGAATTGGCGCGAATGAGGACTCGACTCGGCAAAACACCCAGGACATATCTCTCCTGAGAGGGGAAATGAATAAACTCCGGGACAAGTGTGACGATTTGGAATCTCGTTCCAGACGGGACAATATCCGAATAGTCGGCCTTTCAGAGACCTTCTGCAAAGGTCCCATGGAGTCTCGAATCGAAGACCTTTTGAAATCCCTCCTTGGGGAAGATGCATTCTCACCTCAGTTCCTGGTTGAGCGGGCGCATCGCTCTCTAGCTCCACCACCCAGGCCGGGGGCCCCTCCCCGTACAGTTATAGCCAAACTGCTGAATTATAGAGATAGGGACGCCGTCCTCAAGCTGGCAAGAGAGAAAGGACCCCTGAGGTTCGGCAACGACAACATTCATATGTATCCGGACTTCTCTGCAGGAGTGCAAACTCCAAGACGATCCTACGAAACAATCAAGCACCAGCTGCGATTGAGACAGGTCCCCTACTCCCTTCTTTTTCCGGCAAAACTCTGTATACAGCACGGTGGAAGAGCGCACTTCTTTGAATCTCCTACAGCGGCGTTGGCCTATATGGAAGCCTCGATACCCCTCCCACCCGGGAGACAGGAACTCAACCAGAACGATCTGCAGCAGCCAGTATAACCTGAATCGCAATTCCTAGGGATCAGCCACAGTCATAATTGGCTTCTTTTGGCCACTGGAAAGGTTGGAAGCAAGGCGGAGAGGGGGAACTCCTCTGCTCCGTGTCCTTGAACACTGCCGGATGAGACCCGCTCGACCACGAAGCGGAGTTGTCACACTCGTCCCCTTCTTTGGGAATATCCACAAGTTAGTAAAAAGGGATCCTCATCAAGTTGGGCACGATGGTGTGGGAGGGGGTGGGTACCGGCAACACGGGACTGTTCTGTTGTTCGGGAACAATGTTAACGCCTCAGAAGGCCCCAGTTGGGCATAAGGCACAAAGTTTAGTTGGTTTATTCATCATGAAAATTGCACTCACTGCTTCACTCGCTGTCCTCTATGAAAAAAGCCACCCTCCCAAGCTTTATCATGATGCACGGAAATGGCCCAAAAAACAAGAACATCCATGTGGCTAAAACTGAAAATGCTTACCTGGAACATTTGTGGATTAAACAATAGGTCGAAAGCCAGCAAAGTAGAGGCAAACATCAACAGGCATCACCCACACATCGCTATGCTCCAGGAGACTCATGCATTAAAATGTACTAACGAGGGTATCTTGCGGCAATGGGGCAACAATGGACATTATACGGAATATTCCTCCCAAAACAGAGGGGTCATCACGTTAATACACCCCTCATTGGGGTTCTCCACCGAGAAAAGCAAAATCGACCCACAAGATAGATATGTCGTGATTTGGGGCATCGTTGCAGGCGAAAAGCTTATTTTGGTTAACAAATATGGTCCAAACCTAGATGACCCTGAGTTCTACATACATCTCCTTGTAGAAATAGGCCCGACTGCGAACGCTTGGGTTTTATGGGGAGGGGACCTCAACACTATCCTTGATACCACACTGGACAGGTCCTCGAGTAAAGATAGAACCCTCACTAAAGCGGCCAATGTTATACGCCAAGCCCAAGAGGAACTAACCCGGACCGATGCCTGGAGAGGGATCCATCCAACAGATAGAAAACACACGTTTTACTCTTCAGTTCACGATACTGAATCCAGAATAGATTACTGGCTTGTCTCGTCCCCCCTGATCACCTCTATCGAGTGTTGCGAAATCCTCCCTCGCACACTCTCGGACCATTCCCCGGTCATTCTCGAGATATTGTTCCCCGACATCAAACGCTCAGCACAGCGATGGAAAATGCCCCCCAACATATTAAAAGACCCGAATGTAGTAGAAGCTCTGTACACTTGATGGAAGAATTCTTCCAACTGAACAAAGGCTCTGTGGACAACTGGGCTACCATATGGGAAACATTTAAGGTATGGGTACAGGGCAATTTGATGTCCAAAACGACTGGTCTACTTAGATCTGTCAGAGCCGAATTGGATAATACGGAGTCACTCCTACAAGCACTCGAAACCGAATACAGTATGACTCATGACAAGCGCACATTGGCCGATATTAACTTACATCTCCAAACCTTCAATGAACTGGCGACCAAAGAACAACAATACATGGCCACCCCAGCCAGGGCACGCAGATACGGGGAGGGCAACAGAGCAGGTCACCACCTAGCCCGTATACTACGCAACGATCATACCCATACCCCTATAACAAGCATCCTAACAGATGAGGGAATAGCTGTTCACGGGGAGGATGAAATAAACTCTGAATTCATAGAATATTACACTAACCTCTATGCCAATCATGATAGATGTAAACGAGATGATATAAAGACATACTTGAGAAAGATTGTCCTCCCTAGGCTAACATTAGAAGACAACCAGACCCTAGAACAACCAATAACGAGCGATGAAATTGCTGAGGCGATTAAATCATTGGCAGCGGGCAAAACTCCAGGACCGGACGGTCCGACCGCTGCCCTATACAAGGCATACTCCTCGATACTCGCCCCGATATTAACCCTCGTATGGGAAGAGGCTATGAATGCTGGTTCACTCCCAGAGCCAATGTCAGATGCATTCATTTGCTATTGAAACCCAGATGCCCGACCCACGAACGATCCTCCTACCGCCCCTTATCCTTGATCAACACAGACGCCAAAATGTATGCAAAAGTACTGGCCACCAGACTGTTTCCCAAAATTACCACATTTATACATCCCGACCAATGCGGATTTATCCCAACGAGATCCATGGCCCTAAATGTGCGCAGACTATTCAGCATCCTAGCACAAATCAAGCCAGAGGCACAAGCAGCAGCCATATCTCTGGACGCCGAAAAAGCGTTTGACTCGGTTTCATGGCTATACATGTTCGAGGTCCTTCATAAATTCGGATTCGGCCCATACCTGATAGGGTGTGTCAAACTTCTTTACTCCTCGCCCAAAGCCACAGTTCTAACCAATCGGACACTATCCAGTCATTTTACTTTATGCAGAGGAACCAGACAGGGATGCCCCTTCTCCCCCATCCTTTTCGCTCTTACAATAGAACCTGTTGCGGCCGCAATCAGAACCGAGCAAGACCTGAGGGGTATAAAAATGGCCAGGGTATACCAAGCCATCTCATTATATACAGACGATGCGCTGCTATATATTCGGGAACCAGAAAAGAACAAATCCCCTACACTAGCCGTGATTAGCGACTTCACCACACACTCAGGCTACAAGACCAATACTGCCAAATCTAAAATCTTTCCGTTAACACGAGCCACTACTTGCTCCACAAACACACATGGTCTATCATGGGCTCCTGACCACATCAGATACTTGGGAATCCTTGTCTCTCTCAACAAGAATTCCCTCTATATAGACAACTATGAATCCACTCTACAAACTATATACTCTAAACTTCAAATTTGGTCTAAACTCCACATATCCCTTGCTGGCCGAATAGCGGTACTTAAGATGACAGTACTCCCTAAGCTCCTATATATCTTCTGTAATGTTCCTATATGGCCGGGCAAACCCTTTTTTGATAATCTTTGATCCATGGCCACCACTTTTGTGTGGAACGGAGGTGCAAACAGAATGAAATGGGACAAGCTGGTTGAACCCTACGAAATGGGCGGCTTTGCTGCCCCTGATTTCAAACTATACAACTATGTGGCACAGGTACACTACGCAAAGTTTTGGCAAGACCCCTTGGACAGAACACCACATCGAGCGACATTCAGTCCGCCCAACCGATTTTCGATCCATTATATTCACAAAATCACATAAAGACGATTGTAAGTTCGACCCAGCTTCCTGTACAGTTGCAGCATGGGCCGCAATTAGCAAGTGACTCCACATAGATACCCCCTACGACTCCCAGGCCCCTTTCTGGAACTTCCCAGGCATCAAGCCGACATACGACATCGGCATCCAGAAGAATTGGCTCCCAGGATATGATCTTACAATGAAAACTATGTTCCCAAATGGTAAATTTGTAACCGCTGAAGAATTTGCATACTCGGTTGGGAGAAACCAACTGGTCACCCTACAATTCCACCGTATGAAAGCGGCGTTCAAAAAACGGTGGCAACATTCCCAGATAAACCCCCCGAACATACATGCTACCAGTCACTGTACTCACAGGCGGGCACCGGGGTGTCCAAACTATACAATATTGTCCAGACACACACGCAAACACTGAACACCATTAAGACATCGTGGGAAAAGGACATGGGCATCACAATCGAGACAGGGAAAAGGTCCAGATACTCCCTCCTTTCTAAGAAGATTTCACTAAACGCAGGCCTAAGACTTATACAATTCAAGATCCTGAATAAGCTACACTTTACCCCAGCAAAAATGTCAAAGTTCTATAACACTAAGTCCGATAGCTGCCCGAAATGCCGTGCCCCAGGTGCGGACTCTTTTCACAAATATTGGGCCTGTCCCCAAATAGCAGGTTTCTGGCGCACAGTGGCTAATATCCTGGAGGAAATAACACAAATCCCTGTACACCTCAACCCTCCAAAATACCTGTTTGGCGACATCGGGAAGGTCCCGGAAAAAACGAGGAGACTGTTTAATGTCGCATGCGCAGTAGCAAAGAAATGCATCCTTCAGAAATGGAAGAGCAGTCAGGCTCCGACCGCAGAACAGTTCCTCGCAGCATTGACCTATGTAAATGAATGTGAGGAAAACTATGTGGGAATGGTCCCCGCTCCATGCAAACCAAAGGACATTTTGGCCCTGTTCAGAGCATACCTAGACGAAAACCCACCAGACATAGATAACTCAGCTAGCGAAAGTGTGAATGATATAACCTGTCAAGCTGTTACCCAAATGTAATTTTGAACTGTATAGATGTGCGATGGCATTCACCTGATGTAAGAGACTGAAAAGGGACGCGGGTTATCAATATGTAATATTCATTTGTACCATGTAGAGGAGAACTGCAGCGAGTGTAATGTGACATGCAAACCAAAAATAAAGTTTATAAAAAAAAATAATGCCCCTGGTTTGAGTTTGATCTTTACAGGTGTTACCTCGCACAACAATCCCACATCATGTGGGCCTGTTGTCCACACTTCTGGTGGTACGTGTTGCATGTCTTCATTAAAAAATGCTGGGGACGCGCTCACTATGGCCGTGAGAGGAACTGGCACTTGTCTGCTCAGGATCATTATGTCACATGGGATTGCTATCTCCATTATTTTCCCATCGCTATCTGAATCAGAAAAAAGGTCCTCATCTGACAAATCTCGCAATGCTATATTGGCATTTATTCACAGCACTGTTCTCCATTCACATCCATGTATGTCTAATCCAATCACTGCTATTCTTTGTAATGACACCTGCACCCCGTTTAAGTCTAGGGACACCACTGACCTTGTTACTATTTCTGGGCGTGCAATGGGGCGAAACACAAACTCGGATGGTACCCGCCACTCTTGGCATTTTAACTCAGGCACCACTCGTGCTAGGGCCTTTAACCCTTGAATGAACATGACGGGGTCCACCGGTACTCCACGCACCTGCTGGGCTGTGGCTCATGTGTGTATTACTAGCATAGCTCGCATTGCACAGATCCCAGGAGTTGAACACACTATCCCTCTTTCTGTGAATGAGAAGGTCATGTTAAGCTTGCTTAGGAGGTCCCTCCACAGTAAGTTTATGGGCGAGTCTTTGTAGTATAGTAGGTGTGTTCACACTGTTTTTCCTCCTACTGTTACTTCCAGTTCTTTTGTGTATGGAACCTTGACTACTGCCCCAGAAAACCCCTGTGTTTCAATTTTTTGGTTAGACAGCGGAAACCTGCCTTCTCTCAGACACGGTTTTTCTGTTCCTGAGTCGTCAATAAAGATCAATTGCTTGTTCCCTATCTCCGCCCCCACCAGTGGTTCCTGTGCTGCGTCGAGGGTCGTAGATAGTACTGGGCACACAAGTGCTTTCTGTGGGCTGTCCTATGCTGAGTATCTTGTGTTTTCCCCATTGTCAAAAACATGCCTGCCACTACTGTAGTCCCTCTGAATGGTGCAGGGGCTCTGTTTGCGGTGGTAATGAAGGGATTTCCTCATGCTGGGGCCATGTGTTCTCGGGACTGTGGATGTTGTTGTGTGTTTTGTGAGGGTGCTCTGCACCCATCTGTACATCTGGTATCTTGCTGCTCTTCCCTTCTCCCACCACCCATAGGCAATCCATGTGGGCTTCCTGGGTGGGGGTGGCCATACTGTTGTTCATTCTGATTGGGGCTCATAGGGCAACTTCGACACTCTCTTGAAAAATGTCCCCATCTCCCACAATTCCAATATGTCCCTTGACCTCCCCCTCTAGGGCCTTGTCCTCCATAGCCTCCATAACCATTTCCGCCCCCTCTTGACCCCCTGTACACACCTCTTCCTCCACGGGTGCTCCTTACTTGCCACTGTGGCCCTCCTTATTGGTCCTCACCTTTCCACTGTTCTTGTCCATTTCCCACCCAATTCGCGGCCATCCTTGCTTGTATCGCTATCGGTCCTTCCTCCTCCTCACATTCTCTGTCTGCTGGGAGGGTGGCTACTGCTGCTGTGACCTTCACTAGTTTTGTTTGAATTAATTTAGCCTCGTCTGCCAGTCTCTTTTGGGCTACCTCCCGCTCCCTGTCTTTGATTCTTTTGCAATGGTGTATTATGATGCTCTGTATCTGTGGCCAGCCCTTGGCCTCTATCCCAGCTATTTTATCAAGGGCCTTCTGCACTTCTTTCAGGAGCCCTCTTTTAATTATAAAATAAAAACAAAGAGGTTGATAGATCCCAAGCCGTACCCGTCTCAGCTCTCCACATCTCCTGCACCCGAAGAATGTAACCCATCACATCTTCCTCCTCTCCCATTGTGCATTGCATTACTGATTGCAGATCTGGTGTGTCTGAGAAAGTTTCTCTCAATGCATCCCATACTCTTGCTCTCACTGTGTTAAAAGATGCCCAATCATGGCGGTCACAATATAGTTTTATTTTGGGGAATCCTGCTTTCACCCATACTCTGTTAGCTTGGTCACCTACTGCGGACACTAATAGGTTCTTGACATCACCTATTGCTAATGGAACCCCAGCAGTGTTTTTCTCAAAGGCGTATATCCACTAACTTGCCCCTCCCGATAGCAGAGGTAGGGTTTTTAATAAATTTGCTTTATCCATCTGGGCCCAGGGTATATAATTTGGTCTCCCTGCCCTCCTGTGTAATAATGGCAGTTGCAATTTATTTTTTACCTCCCCAGCACTCACCTTCCCTCCTTTCTACCTCAACACCGCCATTCACCCCATTCTGTTCCTTAACCTTCCATTCCACTCTTCTTCCATTGCTCTCCCCAAGGGAGTTTGTTCTATTCATACTGATCCTCCACCGGTTGCACACCCTAATCTTCTCTCTTCTTCTTCCTGTTCCCCTATATCACACCAAAATTCTTCCTCCCTGTATGATACCATCTCTCCTCCTTCTGAAACCGCCTCACCCGCCGCTTGCTCTATTTATATTATTCTCGTGGGCATGTCATTAATTCTGAACAGTATTTCTCGTTTCTTCCACCCTTCTTCTCTTGATCTCTCAAGTTGTTGTGACATCTGTGTCTGTCCTGCTCTGGGGGATTGGGAGCCCCCCTGTTCGTATATGTCTCGTAACCGTGATAATTCTGTCCTGGCCAATGTTAACCATGAGTCTAAATCTTGGGTAAACTTCTCGATATCGAGTGCAGGGGTACTCACCTGCCAACCTGCTCCCCGACCCACATATGGGGGGTGGTTCTGGGGCTGTTGGTTTTAGTGCAGAGGGCGAGGTGGGTTTGGACACATAGACCGGGTCACTATATCCCTCGGCTTCAGTTGCTGGCTTCGGTAGGAGCAGGTACAACCTTGCTACCTCCACCTCTTTTTCTTTATTTTCCTTTTCCCCCTCACCACTACCTGCTGCCAGGGGAGATGTGCCTTTATTTTATTGGGGGGGCATTTCCTCGAAGAGCCTCCATAATTCTAATATTTCTTTTCTGTTGTGAAACTGCTTTACTTTGTATTTTATAAAAAGACATGTCGCTACCATATCAAGAACATTCTTGTCAAATGATCCTCCTTGGGGCCATACTTGTGGCAAACCTTCCCCTTTCAATTCTGTGACCCACTGTTCATGGTACTTGTTGATCCTTTCTGCGTACCCTGGCAAACTTTGACAAATATGTGACAGTGGTGTCTCCGTACCCATCCTGTCACAACAATACCTTTCTGCCCTTATGAATCAATATAACAGTGCAAGTCAATACCGTTCACTGTACACCAACAATCAACCTTTTCATGTGTCACCTCCATGATACTATACCTTATAGACCACACTCTGACACACTTACCATGACAGGGTGTGTACAAACAATTATGCAATATTACTTCTTACCACTGATTATCAATTCATATTATATGCACAGACATAAGCAGGACAGTTACACAACGAATGACATTTAGACATACCACGTTCAACATTTAACATAAATCCTCCCTACCTGTCTTCTTAAAATATTTCCCTTGATATTCCAGCCGTTCCCTACTTTTAGTCTGTTGTGCATTACCCCCGTCACAATTATGAGAGTCCCCTTGTCAAAGAGTGGAAAAAGAAAAAAGTCGAAGCATTCCTAAATACTATTTCTGAGTCTTCCTTACATAAGTCTCCTACCGTTTCCACTTATTTTTCTTCGTTATATCCTGTACTATGCAGCACCGTCTTGCACCCCGTCTCGGAGCTAGGTGCCCGTATCCCTTTTTCACCTCGTAATCTCTTTACCTGTCCTAATGGCCATATGCAGAACAAAAGAATAGATAGAGCCCGCAAGTTCTCCCTTCACTATGTGCCCTTTCACCCTTCCACCTTCCCGTCGTTCACTCCCCACTGTCCCCTTATCTGACTCCTTGCATTACTTTTTCACTCCCCCCTTATCACCTTTCCACGTCACTTGCACTTTATACTCATGTGTCTGTCTTGATCCGAGACCCTCCGGACCCAGTCTGTCAAGGCGCTGCCCTGCACTCAATAGCCGCACCCGGCTCCGGCGAGCGGTACAGCAGGTTTTTGCAAAGCCAGGACCCGTACCCTCTCGCCCTATTGCATGCGCACGTCTAGGTGTACCGGTTGCCATGGGCGGCCAGCTCTTTTGAGGGGGGGTCGCTCTGTGTCTCCGCTGTGGCCGGGGACGTCTCGTGCCAGAAGGAACAAAAAGAACGCGTCGGGGTCACCAAATGAAAGTGAGCAATACCCAAAATTACACTTTAAACTCCCCAATAAGAGACACTAATGGACACACCCCAGGAGGGAATGAGACCAAAACCAAGTGTGGGTCAAAGTAAAGGCAAAGTTTATCCAAAACCAAAATAGGGCCAGCAGAGAACTCTGCAAACTCTGAGAGCGCTCTGCCAAACAGTATTCAGTCATTGCATAAAAAGGGTTACAGAGACATCAGTGACATCATTACATAGGATACAGCCTCATTACGACCCAGGCGGTAAGGGTTTTACGGCGGCGTAAACAGCGCTGACCCTTACCGCCTGAGTACGAGGTCCCTTAGCGCCATGGCGGACTTAACACCTGCTTTTAGCAGGTGTTAAAATCCATGGCGCTAAGGGACCATGGAGTTAATTACGCCACCGTAATTTACGGTGGCGTAATTAACGCCTTCCCCACTCCCATTATGCCCTATGGGGCAAAAATGGGAATGGGGAAGGGTAAATGGGGATGGGGACTTACCGCCCCGCCAAGGTCGGAATGGGGCGGTAAGTCCGCCAACCACCATGGCGTAAACGTAGTTTACGCCATGGTGGTAAAGTCACGGCCCAGGCGGTAACTTACCGCCTGGGTCGTAATGAGGCCTATTATGATATTCTCATTGGTGAAGTACACCATAGTTGTGTAGGCACCACCTCCAGATGATTGGATGGTTGCTTGGCGGAAGGTGGGCATCACGTGCTTCAAGGGGAGGAAAACACACAAAAAGGTTGAACCAGAGAGAAATTTATTGGATAGACAGGCTGAGTAGCCTGACCCCTAGGGGGATGAACGAAGACTACAGTTTGGGAGTATTCTTGTGAATATTGTTGTGAATGTTCTTGGTGAATTTTTGGTGAACAACTGAAACTGAATCCCTTAGGATAGACACTATGAGTAACCATGCAAAGTATTCAGTAGAGTTGAAAGAGGGATACAACATGCAATGTATATTGAACATCATGGAAAATCATAATGTGAGCATACTTTTTCATCCCATAATTGCCTATATACCAGATATAAGAACATTGAGCATATGAGGCTATGGTACTGCATAGTGCACTTTTTTGAATAAGAAGATGAGTACAATTTTGGACATTTGAGGACTCAAGGTAGTCATATATTAACATGTATTCCTAAGTGCTTAATAGAATATTTTGTTTACCTAGTAGTATGACTTCAATTCAGGTTAAATGGACAATGAATAATAATGTTTTGAAGTTCCAATCATTAGAAACATCATGATTACTCTAAATAGGCTCGCGCCGCATGAATATCTATTTATTGACAACGGACGAGCGTGACGTCATCATGCACACGCGTCATTGCCGTGACGTTTATATAAAGATGGCGGCCATTTTGCAGGTCCTTTTACCGCGGAAGCACACCAGTTAAGGAGAAGAAACGGAGGTAAGAATGAGAACGCCTAATACCAAGGGAAATCCTGTGCTATAAGCTATGGATTTACTTTTAACCATTAAGGACACAATAGATTAGGGGTACGAATACAAAGCATTATTATTAATATGCAATCCCCAATTCTTTACAGATCTGCCACCGGGTGAAAAGTTCAACCATTAGACTAGGAGAACCAATTGAATACCTGTTACTGGTAAGCATTCTTTAGACTTTATACAGTCACAATACCAATATAGGATGACACAGTAGAACCCTTTAGTAATAGATATAAATGTGGATCTTCCTAGGGGACAAGAATATATACCAACAGACAATCCTACCGGTTGATCTCCAAGACAGAGACCACCTCCCTAGTTTCATTAATACTTGAAGAATAATGATGTAGAAGAGAGGCATCTGAGCATCCATTGGTGCAACGGATGAGGACAACAAGCAGGTAACATTGGAACCATTGGGATTACACCGTGACTCTAAATACCCACACTTGGGTTTTTTAATAGAAAATTTCTGGAAATTTATAAAGTAGTAGGTTTACCCTTTTATTTATTTTTTTAATTTTACAGGCAGAATTCTCTAGCATATCAGAAACGATCACTAGAAGAAGAAACACAGGTGATTATGAGATGAAAATGAACGACAGATAGAAACAGAAAATGTAAACTTAATAGAAGAGTGATAATACCCTATTTACTTATTTGTTATAGATGGGATAGCTGCACATGAAAAAGGATAGACAACTCCTGAAGAAGGGGATATAAAACCCCGAAACGCGTAGAGACACACAATCTAATATCGGATGTTCAATAAGAAGTATTATTGAAGGAAAGAAAAATTGTCTGATATCAATGATTTGTATTTGTTTATCCATGTTATGTTAAAACAAGACAAAGCACAAAAGTTGGCACTGAATATGAAATGCACTTTGGTTGAATGTTAATGAAAACTAGAACAGAACATTCCTTTTTACCATACGTTGGTCTATGAAATACATCACAAGAGTGTTCTACACTAATTTTTTACTTTAACTTTTGAGATTTAATTTTTGTACTATGATTTGAACCTACAAAAATATATTACTTTTTGGTTGTGTTTACAATAATTATTGGGTGCGCAGGGGACGGGAGAGATCCACGAGGTTGTGGACATCTGTTGTATTTTAACTTAGTAACACAGCCCAGTGTCAGGGTTGTTTTGTCTCCCCGGCAGCCCATTACCCAGTATTTTAACATAACGAGGTAGAACGCCTGCAGGTGAGGGACGAGCTGGCACTTTTGGATGATCACCTCCTTCTGAAGGACTGCAAGCTGGTAATTCTGTGATCATTACGGGCGAAAGTCATCGAGCTCGCCCACGAAAATCATAGAGCAATGGTATCAACCAAGCGCATGCTTCGCCAAAAGGTCTGGTTCCCCAGCATGGACTCCATGGTTGTGGAAGCGCTGAAGTCCTGCCTCACCTGCAGCCTCATCACGCCTAACCGACACCCGTAGCCCTTGAACATGTCAGAACTTCCACAAGGAGTACGGGAGATGTTGTGGCTGCAAAGCAACCCCAGACTCACAAACACACCTCTCTCTTCCAGGAGGAGCCGTTATTCGTTACTCAGAAGAAAGGATCCATGATCACAGCGCAAGGCTCGTGAGGTCCCATCACCCGCAACTCATCCCATTTCAAGGACATCCCACTATTGGGGTCAAAACAGTTAAGCGGACGGGTGGTCGTCCCCATCGACTACGCTTCAGACTAGCTGTATCAGGGAGATCATGGAGACACGGAGGAATCCGACCTGCAGAGTGTGAAACTACGGTACCCCCTCCAGAGTTCATTAGTTCACGTCTGCAGCGTGCTCAGAAACAAACCGCGCCGCTGGATTGAAGAAATGGGTTAGAGACCCCACCAGATGGCCACCTGTTGTGAAGGTCCGGTGACTGTTTAAAAAGGGGGGAGATGTCATCTTGATGTCCCCATGGACACGAGGAGGCGGGTGGTTGGGGCAGAGGAAATGAATGACGCAGGGAAGGGAAGTGACGAGCTGGGGGAGGCAGGGCAGGGGCAGTGTTACGTTGTTTGAAATAAAGGAGCTGCATGTCCTCGCTTTATTTGAGGTGCGTCATCCTGCCTGCTAGGCCCACACATGACTGCAACAAATGGTTATTCCTCATTGTATAACTTCTGCCCTGTGGTAACAACAGAGTCACATCAGAATGATATATAACGGAGTGTGCACCGACTGTAACTTTCCTATTTAACTCCACAGTGAAGAAAAAGGCCTCGGAATATGTGCAGTACTTCAGTACCTGGGCCATTCTTGGAGGAAGGGACCTGAATGGTTACTCCTCATTGTATAACGTCTGCCCCGTGGAAACAACAGAGCCACATCGGAATGATGTAACGGAGCGCACATCATCAGTATTCCACAATAGTGTTCAATGCCACATCTGAATGATGTAACGGAGCGGGCACAGACTGTAACGTTCCTATTTAACTCCACATTGAAGAACAAGGCCTCGGAAAAGTGCAGTACTTCAGTAGCTGGGACATTCCTGGAGTAAGGGACCTGAATGGTTATTCCCCATTGTATAACTTCTGCCGTGTTGAATGCCACATCTGAATGATGTAACGGAGCGTGCACAGACTGTAACGTTCCTATTTAACTCCACATTGAAGAACAAGGCCTCGGAATAGGTGCAGTACTTCAGTAGCTGGGACATTCCTGGAGTAAGAGACCTGAATGGTTATTCCCCATTGTATAACTTCTGCCCTGTGTTGAATGCCACATCTGAATGATGTAACGGAGCGGGCACAGACTGTAACGTGCACTAGTTCAGTAGCTGGGCCATTTCCGGACGAAGGGACCTGAATGGTTATTCCTCAGTGTATATAGCTTCTGCCCAGTGGAACATGCATCATCACTATTTCAGAAGAGTGTTCAAAGCAGTTGAAAGGCTGTCCCCTGTATAGAGGAAGCCCGGTCTCAGAGCTACTACACCCAAAATATCAACGAATGAACTGCAGAACGTCGTACGTTAGCAGAATGCATATCGTCTTTATGATGAAATAATTTCATATTTCCTCTTTTCCGTCATAAGATAAAGCCATGCAATTGTGCCTTCTGTAAGGGTTGAGTTATTTTAGGCACCTTTAAACATCTATGTTTTTGTAGTGTCCTTTTAAGTGTATATAGAATTGCAGATGGGTGACTATCAACATGTTCTGATAGACAGGCCAGGTTGCCTGTAATTGTAATTGGTTATTTAAAACGGGCTTAATACCCAGAGGTTTCTAAGCGCGGACCTGGGGATCGAATCTTGCTTCCAGGACGAGCACGTTGCCCCTGAGCTATCCGCCCGAGACACATGTCATGGCACTCGACACCCCAGTGTGAAATAAACCCTTTTGTATATATGTGCCCATCTCCTTTTCTATTTGTTTATCATCCCCTCAGTACCCCTTTCCCATACCCTGCATTATCCCCATCAATCACAGTACAGGGAGTGAAGGGAGGCATGAGGAACATAGATGACCGGGGCCCAAAAAATACCTCTGGTATTGCTACACTGCCCCCCTTCCTCTGCTGTCTCCCCGCTTCCACCTCCACAGCACCAGAGATCTGAGAGGCAGGAACAATGCAGAACGCACCCGATGAGTTATCACGCCCGCGGAACACACCTGGAGGGATGTCACAGCTGGAGCGTTCTGCATTTAACACTTCTGTGCCTGCTAATGTTGTACTAGTTAAGCCATAAAGCACAAAACAAATGTATACATAACTTTAACACTCTGTTGCCACCACCACCACTGCTTAAATAATTACACTAGGAACTGAACGAGGCCTTGTTTGCGTGGCTAATGCGACAGACAACAGCTCTTTTAATATAAATGTATCTTATGTCTAATACTGTGATTTAGTTTATTTTCTTACTAAGGTTTATGAAGTTTATAAAGAAACGCGTCGCAATACAAATCATTTATATTAAAAGACTAAACACTATTACATTGTAACACGTTGCTTACATCAGAATTCCCTTTACAGAATGTAACTTTACTGCGGTTTTACATTTTACTTTTTTGTTATTTATGTATGCTCATTTTTCTTACTTTTGTGGCTGTGAAACTCTTTCCAGTTACTGCCACTGCTCAGAGCAACCTGTTCAATTACATGTGAACAATTTCAGGGTGTCCTATACTGTTCCTGGTCACTTAACCTTGCCTCTCTTGCACTTCTTTGTCTCCTTCCTCTCATCAGTTTCGGCTGAAAAGCACGTGGGCCACAGGGGTCACACTCATCCACAGCGAGGCCTGCCATCTCGTGTGTATGTAGGTTGCTTGTATAGCACTTAATACCACACGCAGACCTTTCCACAGCATTGCGGGGGAGAAGGGAAAGAGGGAGTGGCAGAATAGGAGAGAGAGAAGGTGAGTAAAGAGAGTGGCCAGCATATGGGCGTACCTTGACTCGGATGGCGAGTGTGTGTTGGATTGGGGTACACCATGAGTTGTGCAGGATCACAGTGGGCAAGGTTGAGGGACTGCAGCCCACGCTTTTATTATAGAGCCACCTGGCTTTTGAGGCCACTCTGAACGTGTGTCTTGCGTTTGTCCTATGTGGTGGCAGCATTAACGCTTACTTGCAACCACTGTCATTTTATTGTGGGGGTCACCTGTTCAATAGCAATACTTGCCCAACCCCTTCAAATCCCCTCTCCTGTGATGGAGGACTCCTTTTTGCCAGGGTGGAGTTAGGTACTATGCAGGTGGGTCAGAACCCTCCAATCAATGGTCAAGCCCCTCCAACTATTTTCCCTCTGGGGCTCCGAGTCAATGGAAAAGGAAAGTGGCCCTGTTGTCTGTACAGTTCTGCCCACAGAGTGAGGGTCGCTGTGAAAGTGACAGCTGTTTACCTCACGCCAGGTTTTGCAATGGGTGCCTTGTTGCCCACCAACTCGGACTCCAGATGCTTGGAGCATCAATTCTTGTCTATGCTGGCGACGGGATTGGTGCTTGCATTTGTCAGTCACCAAGGATTGAGAGGAAGTGCCCGGACAGTCTTCCTCTGCAAATGATCTGGGTTCCGTGTCCTCCCTTCCCTGGAGCTAAACAGTGAGGCTGACTGGAGGGGCTCAGGAGCCATCAGGGTCCAACACCTGGCAGCTCATTTCACATGGGAGAGCCCAACCAGACTCAGTCAAAGATATATTTGGGGGATCCGGACGATTGCTCTTTTATTCAATTCATTGATTTAAGAACTGTGTTGTCCGGGTTACTTGGGGTGTCAGACTATCAGAGTAATACATAAAGTGCATTGGTGTAAGGCACGTTCCTTAGCACTTCTGGGACCAGATTATAGAAACTTTGCACCGGTGGAAGTGTAATTTTTCACGGTATTAGAACGGGGGCAAAAACCTCTTTCAATACATTTGTGTGCCAAGGCAAGGTTTGCTTTAGTGCTAATATGAAATGGTATTATCACTAGGGTGAAGTTTGCCCTGGTGCAAAAATGCATTGAAAGTATACTTTTTTTTGCACTAGGCAGTTTTTGCCCTATTGTTAATTTCACGCAAAATTACACTTGCACCGGTGCAGAGGTTTTCTAAAATGGCCCCAATATTTTTAGCACTAGTGCAAACTTTGACCTAGTGTTAATACCTTGCAAAATTGCACTTGCACCAATGTGTTCTGACAGCCTGGCAAATCTGAGGCTGAGAAGGGTGCATTCCTGACCCTCCACTGTGACAAGGGAAGTCCTTGAAATGTACACACCTGGAAGCACATTCACATATGTCACTGTGCCCCATTTATATTTATCCAGTTCTAATAATATGCTTAGGTTATTGATTGAACATGCAAAACGTGAACATTCACACATTGGGCCTCATTACAACCTTGGCGGAGGACCATGGTGCTATTAGCACCATGGTCCATGCCGCTAAGGTTACGATTCCGCCATGGTGGATGGCGGAAATTACCACCCCATTCCAAGGTGAGTGGGGCGGTAATTCCCCATTCACCATTTGCCCTTCCCCATTCCCATTTTTGCCCCCATAGGGCATAATGGGAATGGGGAAGGCGCTAATTACGGCACCGTAAATTACGGTGCCGTAATTAGCTCCAAAGTTCCTTTGCGGGTTGGATTTTTAACGCCTGCTAAAAGCAGGCATTAAACACCAACCCGCAAAGGGACACTTGGAATCAGGCGTTAAGGGTTAACACCTGAGTTGTAATGAGGGCCATTGTCACACAAATAGATGCCCTAAAGGAAGAGATTGAACTTTTTGATGCACCTAGTGCAACAGTAGACAACAGTAGACAAAAACTTTAAAACCCTGTATAGCAGATTTCGCAGACATCAGGATGAAGTCAAACTTCGTAAACCTGCAAATTCTCACGTGATGATCGTGACTATAGCGATAATCGGGTATATACTTATCAAGCCAAATATGATGAGGTCGCTAGATCCAGGAATAGCAGTGTTGTTTCATCACCTGCAAGCTCAGACTTTGAAAGTGATAGTGAATGACTAGGGACAAGTCAGGAATCTGCCACTGCGGTATCTAATGGAGACTCTGATCTGCCAGACATTGAGAAACCAGCAGACGCCCCAGTTCTGAGGGGTGATAATGTTACTAATACCGAACCGTCACCTTTTTTGGAGCAAATACGACGCTACAAAAAAGGAAACAGGCAAGTTGCAATTGCAGCAATGAAAAAAGTCAGATTTCAAGTTCCCCTCGCAACAAATATCTGAAGCCCAGGTCCAAGCCTCAGGGCACAAGGGGTGGCAAACCTCACAGGAGGAAACACCCCTCCACCTCAACGCAAAGCAGCTACAAACTCTCTTCAGATGAATGTGCAGTCCTTAACAGGGGCCTTTCCTTTGCTCCATCAGGGCATAATGAATTTGTACAGCTACAAATCGATCTTTTCAAATTCATTCACAAGATCAAACTTAAAAAGTACTTTGCTACACAAGTTAAATTCTATAAGAGTAAATCCACTTCACCTAGTCATTCGGATATCACAATGCAAACCATGCTTAACACACATGTACTTCTTTTCTTGGAAGAATGTGAACAGAACCCATTTGTGAATGTAACTGAGCTTATGCATGAACTTGATATTCAACAACAGAACTTGAAAATTAAAGAATTGTCCAATAAATCCAAATTTGTACCAATTTTTCCAAAAGACAATGTAATTGATACCTTTCATCAAGCCATTCTGAATGACATCCATCGAATACAGGATAATTCCAGAGGTAAAAAAGGCAATCGCAGATATAATTTATCATCTTCTGAACAAAAGGCCTTACGCCAGTTAGCAGCCTTAGATTCATTCATTATTAAGGAAGCAGACAAAGGGGGGGAATGTGGTGATCATGGATAAAAAGGATTACATTGCAATGGGATTGAAACATCTTGCCTCTCCAGGTTGCTACGAGCAGCTCCCATGTAATCCCTTACCACAGCTGAAAGCAGCAGTGAGAACATTAATTTGTACCTGGCATTCTCGTGGATTACTGACTGATGTTGAGAAGCAGTTTCTCTTAGTAGATGGTCCCATTATGCCTACGTCTTATTTTTTGCCAAAGATACACAAGCCATTTGATACCATACCAGAGGGCAGACCCATCCTTAGTGTTGGAGAAGGCATATTAGAACCTCTATCTATTTATATCAATGAATGTCTATCCCCATTAGTCATTACCATACCGACCTTCCTTAGAGATACAATGCATACATTACAAACATTGGGAGAACTTGAAGTTAAATCTAGATTACTTTTGGTAATGCTTGTTGTTAAGGCTTTATACACCTTGATAGATCATGACAAAGCGATTGCAAGTGTAGACTACATCTTTAGGGGTCATTCGGCATCATCATCATTTTTTGATCATGTAGAAATGATAAAAGAATTTTTGTCTTGTGCATTATTCAATAATGTATTTTTATTTAATAATGTGTACTATAAACAGTGTATTGGTGTTGCTATGGGAGAAAGTTATGCCCCTGCACTTGCTAATATTTTCATGCACCATTACGAACAACAGTTTGCACTTGTTAATAATCCTTTCGTACAATACATCCATATTTGGAAACGTTATATAGATGATGTGATCATGGTTTGGACAGGTACATTGGAATGTCTCAATGCATTTGTTTCATTCTTGAATACCAATTTATGGGGCATTCAATTCACATATGAATATAGCAGTGCCAGCATTAATTTCCTAAATCTTACGATTAGCTTAGTAAATAACAAACTTGTGACTAAGACGTTTTGTAAATCAACAGTAGTGAACAGCAGTGAATTCAGTGTTACACGCCTCATGTTGCCATAAGAAGGTAGTTATCTGTAACATACCAAAAGGGGAATTAATCAGAGCTAGAAGAAATTGCTCGAATGATGAGGATTTCAAAGAGGAATGTCATTTTATATGCAGGCAATTTTTGACAAGAGGTTATGATAATTGTATTGTGAAAAAAGTTGAAGCATCAGTCAGGAGTCTGAAGAGAATTGATCTGCTTACTCCCAAAATTAAAGAGAATGTACCTTATAGTAATAAACTTCAATTCATCATGAGGTTCAACGCAGATAGTTCAGATTTATACAAAATTGTTAGTAAACATTGGCATTTATTGAGGCTAGATCAGGATATCATACCTTGGTTGGACCCTCTGCCCAGCTTTATTTACAGCAAAGCAGGGAATCTTAAAAATATTTTGTCTCCCTCATTCATGGCCAACCAACAATCGCCAAGGACTTGGCTTAGCCAGGCCAGCAGTCACGGCTTCCACAAGTGTGGAAGTTGTTCCATATGTGACTATGCTTTGGAAACCACCATAATTGACTTTGACAAACTGGGTATACACCGAATTAATTCTTTCATTAATTGCAATACAAAATTTGGTGTTTACTGTATCTTGTGCATGTGCGGTCAGCGCTATATTGGGAGTATTATTAGACCATGAAAGATAAGAATACGTGAACATCTTGCTACCATCTCGAATCAGGACTCCAAATATCCATTAGCAACACATTGGCAAAAAGAACACCAATTAGATAATAAGTACGCATACCAGATAACACTCATGGGGCCTCATTATAACCCAGGCAGTATGGGGTTAACGGCACCAGTAAAGGTGCCGGTGCCATCATCCCCGTACCACCTGATTACGAGGTCCCCTAGCGGGACCCGGTCTGGTTTTACCAGACGTGCAGAGCGGGTCCCGCAAGGGGAGGAGGGAGCAAACAACGGGCTGCTCGTAATCGGACCATTGTTTGCTCCCTCTCCCATTCCCATTCAGCCCTATAGGGGCTGAAATGGGAATGGGGAAGGTCCTGGCCTGGGTTCCTAGAAGGAGGAATTACTGGGCCCTCCGAACTCGGAATGGCCCGGTAATTCCTCATTCTGGGAACCCAGACCCGGATGCGATTTCGGCGGCAGTCATGCCGCCAATATTGGCATGGCTACCGCAGAGATCGTAATGAGGCCCATATTCTTTAATTAAATCCTAGTCAGGTTGACTAATTTCACGGAACGTAAGGTAAGCAAATAATCTTCTCTTTTGCTTAATTTGGCATGAACATTAACTGGAGAGACAATTGATACGATAGTGTAATCTTTTGACTATAACTAATTTAGTAATCTTTTGACTATAACCAAGGTAAAAGAGGGAAACCCGAAAATATACATGGCTTTCATCGACTTCTCCAAGGCTTTCGACCGAGTAGATCGTTCTAGACTTTGGGAAAAATTGTCATTATGGAACTGCCCAAGTGCTATTCTAAATCCTATCAAAGCCCTCCACACAGACACCAACATCAAGATACGGCTGAATCAACTAGGAAGCCTTTCTTCTGAAATCGCAACCAGTAGAGGTGTTAAACAGGGCTGCCCTCTGGCCCCGGCACTCTTTCTCGCCTATATGGGAGACTTTCAACATACAGAATCCCGGATCAGGTCTTTTCCACCAAAACTTGCAGAAACGAACATCAGCAGACTATTTTACGCGGACGATCTTATCTTACTAGACATGACCCCGATAGGCCTTCAACGCCAACTCTCAAACCTACATGAGTTCTGTTCCGAAAACAATCTGGAAATTAACATCGAAAAAACAAAGATAATGGTGATGGAAGGCCAGTCACAGAAACAGGAAAAATTCAACTGGACCATTGAGAAAACAACGATTGAAAAAGTTAAAAACTACAAATATTTGGGTGCGTTCCTCGATACTACAATAAAAGAATCAGCAATGCAAGAACACCCTCTGGGACAAAATTCGCACCCTAGCCACAAAGGGAAAAGCCATTGACAAAAAATTTGGGAAATTTTCGACAATTCCTCTCTTAAACTTCTACAAAGCAAAGGTGGTCCCTTCCGTGACATACGCTGCTGAAGCCATGCCTTACCTTCCTAAAACTCTCTGGCCTAAGCTAGAAGCCTACTTCTGGAGATCGACTCTCTTTCTACCAAACTCAACTCCTATACCACTGATCTGTCGAGAATTGAGTCTGTTATCCCTCCGGAGTACGGTCGATTGCAACTCAATCATGCTTTACAGAAAATGCATACTTCCAAACGGTACTTTCGCTCATGGCCTGATCCTTAAAGAATTACAAACATCAAGCTGCAAAATGCTGACCCAGTGGAAAAAAGAAAACGCATACCTACTAAACACAATAGAGTGCACTGAAGACGAACTGATTAACAATCCATCAAGGATACTTAAGAAACTAAAAGAAATGGATTGGATCAATACACTAAATACAACAACTAACTACAAATTCACCTCACATTTGCCGCCTATGGCAACGAAACTGAATACCTTACAAAACTATATTAAAAAATTCCCGAGCCGAGCAGCACGCAACTTGATAATGCGTGCAAGGCTAAACCTCCTTGATACAAATGAAATACGACACATCAGAGGCTTGTCAGAATCAAACAGTTGCAGATTCTGTAATACAGAAAAGGAATCACTGCGCCATTTATTGCTTTCATGCCCAGACACAAAAGAGATTCGTTTGCCCTACCTTAAAACTTTTCTGCTACATTCTTTCATGACTGATGAAGACACTTGGTGGGCTCGGCTGATTGGCGGCCACCGAACAACATGGCAACTGGCGACCTTCAAGATCTTACAACAGTTAACAGAAAAGCTAGAACTCAAACGAAAGGAACACAACTAGGATTCTCTGTCCTCAGACTTAACATTGCAAGTATAAATGTTGCAAAAAAATCAATTATTTGATTAAAAATTGCAAAATAAATAAAAAAAAAAAATAATAACTAATTTTACTTTGGTTATTCTTTATGTCTCCATTTCTCCTTGTATTTTTTCGTGGATTTTCCCACTGTGGCTGCACCACACAATATCCTTTTTTACAATGTGATTTATGATGCAATTTACTGTATATGTTTGGTTTAATTTTGCTTTGCTTATGATTTACTTACCAGTGGGGTTGACCGCACATATGTCCCATGCTTGGATCTGTCTTTGACCTTTTATTTATACTTTTCATGCTTAATTGTGCTCAACCTATTTTTGTATCTTTTGAAAACTTGTGTAATCAACTTTCAGCCTCTGATGATGAGCTCTTTAGCTCGAAACACGTGTCAGGCTGTTCAAAGGCTTTTCAATAATTAAAATTCATCTACAATTGTCATTGTATTTGTGTTCTGTGCGCAGACAACAGGCAAACCACCTCTTCATACAACCCATTTATAAGGTAGCTGCAGATGCAGTCTATATTTTGTTTTAATTTTGAGACTTTTTTCACTTTTCACATATTAGTACCTGGTGAGAGAGAATCAGATTATTACCCAACGCAGAATCCCTCGAATGTTAAACTTCCTTCCTATCCCCGGTGGGTGGGGGGGGCGGTCGCCCCTCAGCCAATGAGGAGGCTCGAAACTGCGTAATCCCCGCTCCGAGACACCACATGGCTGGAGACTGCCACCCTGCCCCACCGGGGATTCAGGTGTTTTCTCCCCCTCTGCCTTCTCAACCCCACTTACCTTCTCTTTGGTCCTTTTTCGAGAGCAAATGTGCTGGGAACAATTATGTACCCAGCGCGTCCGCTCCCGATGGCCGCCATGGAAAGGGAAAAAGGCGGGCATTATTTTTCAAATATTTTTCCTGTTCCAAACAGCGTTTCGGAACCGAAAAACAATGCTATTAGTACCTCTGTCTTGCGGGCCGGTGTACTAATAGCAATAAGCCCCTTGTCGCAGGGGCATTACCAAGTCAGATAATGCCCCTGGGCCTTCGTTAAGGCCCTAGCTTTGCTCGGGCCTGTAACTATAGGCCCCAGGGCATTACCTGACTATGTCTGTCAGGTAATGCCCCACCGGCTCAGGAGTATTGCTTAAATAAATCTAGGTCTACAAATCCTGCAATGCTAACTAGAAATCAGACCATGGTGAGCATCCCCTGAGTGGCATGGGGCACGATGGCGTGTACGTGCCTGTAACAGAGGGATCCCGCTCACTCCTTGGTATAGTTATTTTTCATTCGCTGACCTCTGGTTGTCCCACAGTGTAGTTCACCTGTTTTAGTTCTGCATTTTGAGACTTTTAGACCTGTAAATCAAATTGCAAAATAATAACAACACTTACAATTCTCCAATGCAAGGAAAGACACATGAGGGGATGTACTTTGAATAAAACATGGGAACATCTGAGCTCTTTAGAGCTAGCTCTGTGGTGTAGGAAGTGCCAAAAAGGGGCAGCACAACAACTGCCAAGGTGTATATCTATAAAATGCACGTGAGTGCTTCAAAGCACCTCACTGTTGGTAGAATAAGCAGTACATGAGCCTTTGGTTTGCTCTTCTAAATTGGTCATTTCTGTCCTGGGGAATCACTCGACTAACATAGAAGACATGGAAATGTGACACATAGCACACTGCAAACATGCCAATGAGTCACATAAGCAAAAGCCTGAATGATCCCCGGCTGCCTGACATTCAAGAGCTTGCCCATGTCTGAGAAAGTCTGTAAGGGCAACCCTTCAGTGCAATGGCCAGTGAACGTCTTAATCAGCTTCGACAGAAGACAGTCAGCGTTACTCTTCAGCCAGTTGATCGCAGCATGTGATGTTTTGAAAACGCACAATTCTGCTCCTATTTTATGAACAGATCTTTGGGGAAACACTGCCTTATAAATGAAACCAGTATTTCATGTGGACCATCTAAGCCATGGATCTGCAACCTTTGTCTCTCCAGATGTTTTGGACTACAACATCCATCGACCTTAGTCATTGAAATCAATTGTAGAGGGTCATGAGAGCCGCAGTCCAAAACATATGGTAAGCCACAGGTTGCAGACCCCTGATTTTAGCTGGCTCAGCACAGTGGGGCCCAGGCTTCCTCCATCTTAAATCCCTAGCACTGCCCATGCCTTGATGTGGTGTCTTTAGCTTTACCAGCTGTTGATAGCTTCTCAACAAGACTTGGTGCTTCCATCCCCAATTTTCGTAATCTACCACGAAGGATGGGAGAGCAATGTCAAAGGTATTAACCGTCATATCAGCGCTTCTGTTAGGGACTGTTGGATTTTCGAGCGCAGTGATAATTCACACCTGAAGAAGCAATACAGTCTATGTAATGTTTTGTTCCATACTTTAGATATGGTAGCATTTTATTGAGAGTATGCAGGAATCTCTCCACATCCCCATTGGCCTGCAGCAAATATTAGCGATGCTGAGTTGGGCCAAGAAGTCCCTGAATGTGCGTTCCAGAAATACCATCTTATTGTCTAACCATTTCGGTATTGGAAGCCAATGATTGTCCAAGCTCTCCTGCAGCAACAGGGAGAACTCTGATGTGGCCGCGTAGGGCACAAACACATCCTCAAAGTATACATGTCCAGTACAAGGGAGAACCATCTGTCAGAGGGCTGAATTGGATGCTCTGACATTGCCACTGCCACTGCAGTTCGGGCTACGAGGTGGGAACAAATGAGAACATGGCAACTGACAATTCCTGTGGCCTGCAAGAGAATGCACTTGACCACCAACATGTCTGCTTTGTGTTCGAGACAATGGAACTACACTTGCTCAAATAAGCACCCCTTTGTCTTTTTAGTGCTTACCTGGTCCCCATGAGCCAGAGTGATTGCCTGATGCATCAGACTGCTTAGACTCACAATTCTGGAGTCCTTGAAGACTCAACCGTCAGTGGTAACTCAGAGCTTGCGACTGGCTAATTGGCGTGGATAGTGAAACACTATAGAGTATGTGCTTGTCAAGGAACCTTGTCCAACGAGCTACCTGGAGGACTGCATTTACAAGTTGCAGACATCTGTCCCCTTCTGTGGCCTGCACAATGTCATCGAACTACAGGCCTTTGGAAGAAGGTGTTGTACAATGAAGTGTATGTATGTTCCTAAAACTCAACATCAACTTCTCAACCTCCACCTGGGAGTATGGGGCCGTCCTGGCTATGAGAGTAAAGAGTAGTTCTCTGTCAGTCACAAGCACAAATGGGTTTCAATACACATATAGATGGAAATAACGACGACCAGAGGAGAGCAATAGCCTCCTCAATCTTTGAGTAGGCATCCTCTAATGAGTCATCAGCCATGTCCGAAGAAGAACAGTGACCAGGTCACATGGACTAGCATCAGAGACCAGCACAGTTTTCTTCAGAGTCAAATTAGGTCACTGTTGTGTTTGAAATGAGAGCCTCTTTGATGAAAAAGAATGCTATTCGGTAAACTTTGACCTACAATTTTGCTTTCAGGAATTCACATTTCTTTTGATAAAGAGTGAAAATATGATCCTGTAGTTGTTGATGCGCTTTATGGCAGAAGTGATGGCATATAACCGTGTCACGTCATAGATGAGTGTTAAGACAGAATTCCTATGTTTGGAGACTCTACGGATATTTTGAAGGGCTCCTTTTTGAGTCACTGACATATTTTTGTTGGTGAGGGGGCCTTCTCCTGCCATTGCCTTCCTTTAGGCCTTACTTTAGGTATATAGTATTGGGTCACCCTACAAGAGCCCGATTTTTGCCATAGGGTGATTATATCACCCTATATTGGTTTTAGGGAGTAGTTTGGTGGAAGCTGTACTTTCGTTGTGGCTTCACCAAGCTTACAAGCCATCTTACGTCATTGGTAGCCCAATGTGAATTTTTGGTAGCATTGGGTAACAATGTATTATTATTTGTTAAAATCCTAATACTGGCCATTTTGTATCTAAGGGCTTCCTTTATTTAGGTGAACCCTAAGGTAGGCTCAAAATAGCCGCTCTGTCTATATTGTTTCTTTGTGAGCCGATATAGCAGCCTTCATATTGGTTCTAACTGGCTTAGGACACTGTAGGTCCCTGGGTTGTTCATTGAACTTCCTGAGGGCTAGTCTTGGCTTAATGACAATCTTACCAGTATGGGTGGTCATCTGACCCTTTGTCCATGACCCTCTCTAGTGATTAGTGGCTGGCCTTCAGCTAGCCCCCTTTGCAAGGGTACCTGAGGCTTCTGCCCAATCCCTGCCTCTCTCTCTTGTTCTCTTGTTCTGCATCGTAAAAGAAGCAGGCCTCCCATCCTACTTAAGGATTTTTCCCAGTGACTCTCGCAGTTTTTTCTGTTTTCAACTCTCACTTTGAAATACTGGCTGAGTGCAGAAGTTGGGCATATTCTGGTTTGGGTTTTCTGCTCCTGGTAGTCCAGTGTACTGGCTTTCTGAGTTCTACTGTTTTCTTCCCCAATGCATGGGTCAAGCCTTCCAAGCTAGAACAGTTTTCTGGGCATTTTGCTGCCCATTTTCCACCACTTACCACAAAAGTCTTCCACCTTGGTGGCTGCTGTCACCCACCAACACCCCACCTCATCTGCTTTTTGGCACACTCTACCCCATGTGTACTCTCAGTGCTTCAATCGTGTTCTACTGTGCTGCCATCCTTTTTTGTCCACGAGCCACCACCACCCAATTTCACAGGTTCCCTTATCTTTCCAGAGTCATCCTCACGGGATCCTTCATGCCTGGATCAAAGGTTGTCATTGTGGGAAGGCTGTTTGTTGTTCTTTTCTGTTGTGGGGGTCTTCATTGGCTCAGGTTTCAAGCCCTGGGCAACACATCCCCTAAACCACACCTAGTAAAGAACCCTGTACTTACACAAGATGTTTTACCGTGCTGGATCAATTTTCTCAGTGGTGGGCAATTATTTACAAAACTCACTCTCATGGGGCCCCTCTAGGCCAGGGTCGAGATTTTTTTGGCGGCAAGTCTCAGACACATTTCCCATTGGCTTACATGTGGGAGGTTCTACTGCCTTTCTTCAACTTCTCCAGGGGCTTGTGGTTCTGCAAAAGACCTCTGGTTAGGAGACCACTGGGGTAGCAACACTACTTGCCAGTGCCATATTCTGCACAATGAAGCTCAGAGGTTGGTGCTTACTACTTACCCCTGCTTGACTTATTATTTTCATCATTATTATTAGGGTATTTATTGAGCACAGCCCTAGCATCAGGAAGCAACAGAGTGCTTTACAAATCATAGGGAAAGGACACAGTGAGGGAAGCAGAGATAAAGGGCAGGAGTGAGCGAACAATGGGACATGGGGTGGAAAGGCAATTTGGCAGCAAGGGATCTATAAATCACCAAGGAATAGTGCGGAGCAGATTACCCAGTCTCAGGTTATGTAAGGAGCGGAGGGTGTGTAGACTTAGGTGTTAGGGAGAAGCCATTCCTTGAAGAGGAGGTTCTTGCGTTCCTTCCTGAAATGTAGAAGAGAGGGGGCAAGTCTGGTATTGATGGGGAGGAGGTTCCAGAGTCTGGGGTTCCAGAGTCTGTGGACCTAGATAGAGAAGGCTTGTCTTCTGGTTCTTTCCCTCCTGCACCAGTGAAGTTCAAGCACATGTGCTTAGTTCTGGTGGACCTTAGATCTCCGGAGTTGCTGAGTTTCTCAGTGAGGTGTCTTTGGGACTTCAGGACAGCAGCCTTGTAGATGATGCAGCAGGATTTAAGGATGATACTGTCAGAATCTGTCGTACTGTTGACCCCGTAGTGTAGCCAACTGATTCTTTCTAGCAATAGAACCCCTTGTCTGAAATGAGTGCAGAACAGGAGGATGTATTCCTCAAAAAAATGGAACCAGCGAACACAATACAAGAAGAAACAATCAATACCTCTTACAACGAGAAAATAACTTTGAAGTTCTGATGGACAACAACTAACCTCTAAATAAGAGGTAGCCATAACACTCCCACTCAATGGCCCAAACGGAGTCAATAATGAAGACCACACGATATCTACAGTATCTGTAATGCCAAAGACCACTGAATAATGGCACTAGATAAATGAGGGCGTTTGTCTATAGTGTCTGTGTGGGATGGTACTGTATTTACCGTGAATGAACAAGGAAGGCACTTGTGCGAGTGGAGCAACCCAAGGAGCTGTTCCGACGGAACGAGGACACCTAGAATGGGACGAAAGTCTCTAGTCCCAAAGACTATCCCAACGGAACGCATACGCCTATAAGGAATACCGCCAACACACTTGAATCCCAGTTTGTGTGAGGCGGTGAGTACAGGAGGGGTATTCTTCACCAGGCGACGTGCCAGGTCCACAGGAAGGATGGGTCCAGATGGAGAGGGGCTGCATTTCGGTATTTGATGAAAACAATGGCTCGGGTGTTGCTAAAACAGCTGTGACAATGCGCTGTATCCGATAACAAAAGAAGCAGTAGAAAATGGGTGAAAGCACAAGGAGTTTAAGTATGAGTTCAAAGGCGAAGTACCAAGGGAAAACGAGGAAGTAGCAATCCAAGGGACAGTCCGAGTTCAAGCAGGAGGGAGGCAAGCAGAGTCCAAAACAACACAGCCGACGAGGGACAAGCCAAGCAGATCTGATAGCAAAAAACAGTGGTCAAAAACAGGATTCAAGAAAGTACGTAGGCAAACACTTCGGCAGATTCAGAAGCAACGCAGCCGGGGACTGAGATGCTTAAATGACGTGGTCAGCGTCACATGACTGAAGCGAACGTCGGGAAATCGCAGCTTCTGTACGCGGCCACAATCTCCATGGTAACCTCCATTCACTACCGTAGCGGTTCTTGTGATTGAAACGCCGGCATTTGTGGGAGTTGTAGTGCGGGTTGCAAAACCTGATGCTCGTGTGTACAGAGCGGAATCTTGTGCTGTTACTTATTGCATGGATGTGTGTCATGTTTCTCTGTGTAATAGTGTTACCTGAAAGAGTAGTGGGGCGTGATTGAACCATAGGAGTAGCCGCAGGCCTGTCAGATACATACTTGATGTGGAAGCCAGTGCAGTTAGATGAGAGGCTGGGTGATGTTCTCGATTTTGTAGAGTCCTATGGTGAGTCATGCTACCAGATGTTGGACTGATTTCAGGTGCGGCAGGGTAGCCGTCGGAAGGCCTGCCCACAGGGTATTGCCACCATCCAGGTAGGAGAGGGCCAGGGCTTCGACAGCAGATCTGAAGTTGTTTTCTGGGATCTGGGGCTTGATTTTCCATATGAGAGAAAGTTGGTACAAAGTCGTTCGTTAATTTCTTTGTTGCTGTGTGCTCTTTGAAGGAGAGGTGCGTGTCGATGTCGAACCCAAGAGACTTGGCAAAGGTGGCCAGCTGGGGTGTGAAGCCCTCAGCTTTCAAAGCAGAGAGCCAGGTCTGGATTTCAGGGTGTCAGTGTTGTTGGTGAGCAATAGTACTTCAGTCTTGGAGGAGTTGAGCTTCAGGTAAGCACTGGACACCCAGGACTGGATCAATGAGAGGTAGGCCTTGAGTCTACAGATGTCTTTGATGGAGGATATCTTAAGGTAGAGCTGCATGTCATCTGTGTATTGGTGGATGTGGATGTTGTGCGGAGCCAGGAGGGTTCTGAGCAATTCCATGTAAAGATCACAGGGAGAGGATGGATCATTGCAGGACTCCAAAGGCCATTGGCATAATTGGTGATGTGGAGGACTCCATTTGGATGAATTAGTGGCGGTCAGCAATTTAGGATTTGAACCAGCTGAGGACAATCTTGCTGATCCCCATGTGACAATGAAGAATTTTGGTGAGTGTTTGGTGGTCTACTGTGTTGAATGGCTGGTGAGAGGTCAATGAGAACCAGGAGGCAAGGATGGCCATCATCAAGGATTTTAAGGGCATCATCAATCACTTTTATGCTAGTATTTTCTGTGCTGCATCTGGGTCTGAAGCCAGATTGGTTGTACTGAAGGAGGTTTTTGGTTTCAATGTATTCATATGTTACAGGAGTTGCATGGCTATTGCTTTCTCAAGGATCTTGCCTAGGAAAGAAAGATGGGGGATGCAGCGGTATTTGCTAAGGGTGTCAGGATCCAGTGCTTGTTACTTGTGAAGCGGGAGGATTGGTCTGGTCTTGAGAGTCAAAGGGAAGAGGCCTTGAGTTAGGGAGCAGTTGATGACTGTCAGGTAAGGAAGGAGTGCTTCAATTGAAAGGGTTTTGAGTATGGAGTCATGGAGGATGTCGACCAAATACAATTTGGCCTTCAGGGACGCTAAGGTGGCAGTAGGGTCTTCGTTCATGAGTGTCATGAAATTTGTCCAGTATGTCATGGCTTTGCGAGATGGCACATGTAGCTTGCTGTCAGTTGTGGCATTGGTATATATGTGTTGGCAGATCATGATGATCTGGATTATTAAAAAGGGGCTGATAGCAGTGGATTTTTCAATGGAATGTGGTGTGTGTGGGTTGTGCAGATGGTTGTTTCATTGCTGGATGGCTTTGAAGAGGGCTCTGCTTTCTTTTTGGGCTTCGCTATGGTGTTTTGGCAGTGCATCAATCAGCTCATGAGCTCGTTGCACAATAGGGACAGACCAGGCTCTTCTAGGATCTACTTCCTGAGCCACTAAGAATAGCACCCGCGACCAAGGTGGGAACAGGTCCCATTGTTCTCATCAACATGCACATGACCACCAGCTGATGCAGGCAAGCCTGCTACAAGCCCAATGATTCCTGGCAGGCTTGCTTCTGCAAGCTGGAAACTCTCCTCGCCTGCGTTTACCTGGGGGCTAAAGTGTGCAGTGAGAGTAATAGCCACAGCTGTGCAGGAATGATCCACTGCCATCAGAGTCTTGAAAAATGCAGTGAACCCCATCACCTGCATGATATAGTAGTAAAACTTTCTGCACTTTATCACCTGTCTTTCTAGCTGATGACTTCGAAATATACCTCCTGGCTTCCTGAGACAAAGACCATCTAGGCCCCAACACGGAAAGCACATTAGGAGTGTCAAATTCCGCTACTGCGATGGACAAAGCAGTCAGTCACCACACGGGCAGTGACGGCACTAGGCACATTGTCCTCCTCAGTGTCATGCTTGTTCACCCCCCCCCCCCCCTCACCAGTTCATTTAGAGGCTCCAAACTCTCATGGGCATAGGCTCTTCAGTACAGGTGGGGCAGAAAGGAAACAGGCCCAACTCCATCATCTGGAGGGCTCTGACTCTGCACGAGCACGTAGTTCGGCCACTTTTAACACTCTAATGCTCCCCACGTCAGAGTGTGAGTGCGCGCATGCATGAATTCAAGGCAGCCGAACTGAGGTCAACGTGACGTGACCCTGTCCATTCCGAACATGAGCGCACTGCTCATATCAATACCTGCGTATGCACCAGAACGGGTGTTGCTAGGTCTGGAAAAGATCCAAGGCTACACTAATGTCAGGACTGTTGGGATCTGGGCTAGCTAGCCTTTTGATTGTAGCCCCTGAGCGAACATCTGGGTCTACAACCAAACGTCCCAGGACTATAGCCCCCACATCCCCCCGTAGCAACGCCTCTGCGCATCGGCATTTATCACTCTCAGGCGAACCAGCTACAAGGATACACGGTTTGCAAACTCGTAGGCAAACCCCTGCAGCAGCGTGGCCATGTATCCCCCCCCAAACACCCTCCCCCCCACCCCAACTCGCCCGACCTGATTTCTGGCTCGAGTGGCGATACTAATGAATTAGCTTTTGCTGGCAGCAAGGCCCTGCCTTGTATCGCTTAATCATGATCACTTCCTATTGTGTGCATTCACCATTAGATGGAGTGTTTAGAACAGAAGAGCATGTTAAAATTAATAATACTGATAAAAGTCAAATGCATGATTTATTAGTGTATTTAGCAATAAATTAAATTTCTAAAAGGACAATCTATACAAAGCGTTCGCTGATGTTACTGTGCACTGATCTGTGAATTCTGGTGTTTTTCAAGGGAAGTGGCACCTTTGCTTCTCTTGTACATATTAGGAGGCCTTTCATCTTTGTAATTGTTTGGTTTGTGCGTTGAATTGATTGATTCCTAGTTAAAAGCCAGTTGTAACTGACAAATTAGGCCTTGCCAGTGACTAAATATCATCACAGAGCTACCAGGCAAGCATCAATCAAAGTGTTTCACCCCCAAGCGGGGACATAGTCCGTATGGTCAGCATGTGTCTTTTGAAGAGTCAGGTAAAATAATAAATGCATATGTACATGTAATAAAAACAGTTGTGCAGGTCCAAACTCATGCATACATACAGGAATCTGGGCAGACGTGGTACTCCATTCAGAAGAGGGTCTCCGTGGGTCAGCAGTGAGACTCTAGCATCTCCAGATGTTGCATATTGCTGGGACTGGGACTGATTTGTTTTTTTTAATCTGACAATCCATCTAAAACGCATTATCCAATCTCAAAGAGCAAGTCTACTCCCACCCCAGTCTCCGCTATCTTTGCGCCCTCATGACAGCAGCTGCTCCCTCACCCCCAGCCACCTTCGTACATCAGACCTATGCCTTTTTTCCATATCCATTGCCCCATCCAATCTGTTATTTAGCCCTCACATTCCATCTATTTTCCAGGCTCATTCTTTCATCAATTCTTTTCAGTTTGTTTCTTTTCTTTTTTCTCTCATGTTTTTATACAATCCTTTCCCTAGGCTACACAGATTATATTGTTGCATTTTCCACCTTATCATTCTATTTATGCTTACACCCAAATACGGGGACCTTCCCACTGCATTCCTTCCCTATGCTCAATGCTCACCCCCTTTCTCCCTTTCTCCTCACAGCCTTAGGTGACTCTTTCCCGTTTTAACATGTGGCCTAGAATTTTCTCTGTCCCATTCCCATGAAGTGGAACTGGCTGCTTATTTGCAGAAACCATCCTGCCCTATTCTGCTCACTCTCCTACCATGTTTTATGATGGCTGCATTCCTGTGCTCACAGAGCAACAGGGGCCTATGCTCTTATCTAATCGCTATCGCCACCCCCACCCTCATGGCAGGAGATATCTGTACCATTCCATATGCAGTTTAGATTTTGCCCTTTCCTCTCACAGCAGCTCAACGCAGGGGTACAGCATTTTCTGCTCTCTGTCCTCCGTAATATCCCTGTTTCTTTTCAATGGGTGTATGTGAATGTCTGGACTGTGGAGATGGGTAGAGACTCTACATTGGCCCAAAGAGATTTTCTTCCGGATGTACCAATTCTGCCCTAGAGCTTGTACATATATATCAATGTAAATATATAATGTCGATTCACCAGAATGGCAGGTGTAGCAGAAGTGATACAGCACACTTCATGACATCCCAGGAAGTGATGTGGCAGAACCCTTGTCCATCATGAGATCACAGGAAGTGATGTCACACCCCCTTTGGTGATGCACCTGGGAGTGAGGTTGCAGATGTACAAACAACTTAATTAATTGATTAATAATTAAGTAGTATTAAAGCAGAAAAATTAAACTATTTTAGTTATCAGCCATATTCTAACTAGGGCGCTGCCTTGACATGCCATGGGTGGGTTCATGATATGACAGGGGTACACCAGCAGAATCAACTTATGCCCGGGCACTACCTTCATGTGCCAGCACAGCCAAATGTAGCCAGTTAGTGCAATACTATCGTAGTGTTAGCTTTAGATTTCAGGTACTGTAATTGTATGATTAATGCATATCCACACTTCCAACATCTGCATAATATGACAAGTGTATTCGACTATGTGCACTGTCAAATCTTTTTTAGGTGAATAATTGCAAAAGGGCCAACTAAAGTAAAAAGACCAAATTGCCAGGGTGGTCCTTTCCTTAGCTTAATCAGGTCTCTCCACCCCTGAAAGACACACTCAAGGTTCCTTCCTCGTAGTCCAGTCTTTCTAGTTCAGGAAGTGGTTATATCACAGGCTTCATGATTTCCATGACCTTACTTAAGTTGCAGGCTTTACGGGGTCTCACACCCCAAGACTTGTTTTGGTGTGCAGTCTTGGCAGCAGATGGGTCAGTGGCAGCCAGCAAGGAGAACTCGATTGACATCTCTTAAGATCTGTCTTAACCTGGGGCCCATCATGATTCTTGCTCACCTTTCCAATATCAACATAACCTTCCTGGCCTACTCTCTATCCTGTACCCACCTGCCTAGGGCTGAACTAGACAGTCAGAAACCCCCTGTCTTGTCTGGCTATGGCAAAGTTCTCCCCCTTATGTTCAGTTCTGCCTTCACTACCTGATGATCACACCACCTTCTCTTCTGTACCATCTTCACTTCCTGACGCTACCCCATCCTCTTCCTCCTCCTCGCATGATCCTAACATGTGGCATGCGCTGCCTTCACCTAATAATATCACCACCTTCAAACCACATTCTTCGATTGACACTATGTCTTCCAGGATACCACCACCTTCCCTTGATGTTTTTATTTCCACATCCACTGTACCACCTTCACCACATGATGTTTTCACTTCCACTGTGTCACTTCCACCAGCTGAAGCTATTCCACTTCCCGCCCCTGATGTTATCGCCTTCTCCTGTCCCCTTGATCATACTGCCTCCTCCTTACTGCCGCACTCTCTTCCTGATGTTGAAACCTCTTCCTGCAGCCTGGATATTGCCACCTCCTTCCGACTACCACTTGGGGCAGGGCTGGGATTGGCTGCTTCTTGGTGCACCTGGCCTCACTTTCAGATGAGAAGGGCCCAGTCCAGACTTCATTTGGCCCATCCTTCATTTTAGCTTGCATTGTCCCTTTCATAAACCTCCCTGGTGCTGCCTGTGCAGGGCCCTGCTCTCCAGTTCAGAAGGACACGTTGGAGAAATTAATTGTACAATTTCAAAGGATTCTGAATGATTGAAGCATGTAATTTTGCTGTGAGTTTACAAGGTTGTATCTCCAGCTAACGGTCGCTCTGCTATAGAACAATGGATGGTTAACTGTGTATCATTTGCTGCTAGCCCCAAGGTCAGAGAACTGCAAACTTGCAACAGTGTAGCAAGCACAGGTGTCTGAAGCTCAGGCAGCCTCTTGTTGGAATTTTGGCATGACTTTCCTGATCCTGCGTTGGAGAACCACACATGTGAAGCCTTGTATCAGGACATACACTTCTAATGCCATCTGAAGGAAATTGACTCTACTTAAATCAAAGGGTTTATTTTTTCATCGCTAGAAAGGTAGCTCTGCTCAGAGAGAGCTTCATGCTTTCTCAGTTAGTTAGAGGGTTCACTATAACAGTCCTGGATGGTCTCCGTGAGGTACTGGGCAGGGGCAAAACGACCAAAACTGGCCAGCCCTAACTTACTGGCAAGCGAGGAGGTGTGAGGCACCCAGGACTACCCTGCTATGGAACACTGTGATTGACCCCTGCCCAGTGACAGGGATTAAGGGAGGGTGACTCGGGTATCCGCCTCATAATGCCCTCCGGTACAACATGATACCCAACCTCCTGAGTCAACCAATTGACATCCCCAGAACTAGACAGGAAACTTCATCACAAAAGATACTGCCATCTCATGGCACTTATAGCCTCACATGTCAACGATGTTAGGATATTTTAGGTACAACCTGACAGATCAAGGTGCTGCCACCACATTTCAAGAGGAATCTTAAATATCCCAGAAATGCCATTTAATGCAACCTAATGTCTCAGACCCCTGGTATGGACACCACGTGTAAGGTGCAGCCTTACATGCGTCGATGACCCTTAATATGCCAAGCATATCCTCACAAGCTTCTATAGTGCCATCTAATGGCAGTTCATTTCTCTATTGCGTGGTATAGTGACTATATGCAAAGTACAGTCTCACATGCCTAGGTGCTGCCAATATATGCAAGTGTAGCCTCCAATCACCCAGCAACGCCATCTTATGCCAGTAAGGACATTAAATGCCTGGTAAACATATCATACGTAAGTACAGACTGATGTTTGCAGGTTTTGCCATCATATGCCAAGCTCAGTCTCAAATGCCTTCTAATGTTAATTAATGTCTGCTATCATGTGTAAGGCACATGCTTCCATGTCCAGTTAATGCAATCATATGCCAAGTGCAGCCTCAATTGGCTCCTTAATGACATCTAATGCCAGGTAATGCTGCACAATAATGTAAGGATTTCATATAGTTCATACCAGTTGCTTTTGCTCGTAAGTGCTGTAATATTATTTGTTATTAATTTCCAATTTTATGGCAGTGAATTTACCAACCTCTGAAGGATGACGGGCTGTACTGATTCTTCTGAGTTTAGAACTAGTGAAGTGCTGGGATGACTTAGGTCAGTGGCTAGCGCTTATCTTATTTGGCTGTTCACCCTGATAATATGCATTATACAGTCCCCCGAAGCAGGGTGCAGCCTCTCATATCCAGAGGCTACCCTCATGTGCCCCATAGTAATATATTATCAACATAGCACACCCTGTGCAATTACTTTGCTGATACATGAACAGATAGTCAGAGAATGCATTCTTCAGTTCAGACTTTATCCCGTGTCACTTGTTTGAAGGCTGTTGGGAACTGTTTTTTATTGCAAACAGGCTGGATTGTCACGGCAGTGGACTTTAGGTGGTCTCTGAAAAGATGGAAACAAGACAGAAATCAACCTCTCTACTCCTCACTTAGAAAAAAGCAGCAATGGTGGGTGACAAATACGATTGAAAGAAGTCGGCAGCCTGCTCAGATCTGTTAAGGAGGCCTGGCCAGCACAAACTGTAGTTACATGTCAGAAGTGTGCACGCCCCTTCAGTGATGTTTAACTCCTAAATATTTGGAGACATGGGTGAAAGCTGGGCCTAGGGACACATGCTACAAAGGTAATGTACTCCATACTGCACAGGGTTGCCTGGGACCAAGAAGTAACCAAAAGAAAACTGTCTCTTCTGTCCCCTGCACACTCACTGGCCACCAGTCGAATGCCAGAGGTAACAAAGGAGTGGCAGCTGCTGCCACTAACATCCTTAAATGGCATCCCTGTATATGTGTCTGTTGTGGAAGAGTTCTATTTTTGGAGGCTCTGCTGTATCATTTTATTGGGGCCCTAAAACATTTGCCGTTTCCTCTTGATTTTCTTGGCTCTTAGACCTTCTCTTGTGGCTTAAGGTACTTATACTGAAGCCATGCCATTGCAACCCTATTTTTGATGGGGTCACCTTGTGAATTCCTTAGAGTCCACTTGACTCTTATCTGAATTTCTGGAGGATTTACCATGACAATGGAATGCTGATCTTCGATCTTCTAGGACCAGGTTTGGGCATACTGGCTGTATCCTGGGCTCTTTGTCCTTTCCCTGGTGTCTTCTTTAGGCTGCTGATGGACATCCTTCCTGGGCTCTTGTTTACCCCCCTTCCTGTCCTCCTTGCTGGCTAGACTGGCAGTCGGTGCTAGGCCAATTCCTGGGTTGCTTTGGTGGCGCTTTCCATGAAATCCTCATCGACCAAGCATCTTGAGGCATGAAGCTTCCAACACCTTATCTCCAGCCCTGCGGATGAAATCTCTTGTGAACTGAATCCTGAGTTATTAGCAGTATGAGTATATTTGTCCAGGTCGTAGGGTCCTGAGATTTTTTCAGAATCCTTTTCAGCATTACCTGGTTCCTGGAGTAGTGGGGATTTACAGGCTCCCCTCTACCCAGGTTCAGTGTTAACTTTCATTGACTCGAATCCTCCTTTGCTCCTTTCCTGCTCTGGTTGCCTGGGCTTGAACATGGACTGGAGCTCTTCAAGAGTGTTTCCTCTGGTGTGCTCTGAGGCTGCTTATTTCTTTGTTAGCACCCGTGGGATAGAATAAGTGTCTACCTGTCTTTAGCCTATAACCGTAGCTCTGCCTACAAACCTTGTCCTGTTGATTCCTGTAGTGAACCTCAGCAAACTTTAAAACTCTTTCAAAAGTGATTAAAAGGGTACTTACCTGAAATATCCCATTTTTTTGTGCCCCCCCCCCTTGGGTCCTAGGAGTTTTAAATCAAAGACTAGAATTTTAGCAATTTAACCTGATTTATTATAGATGGTAATGTAATAAATCTCTGTACTGCACTCCTGCCAGGTCAAATGTATTTGGTTAATGTGTCGAATTTTTGTACCATTGTATTCTACAATTTCTAGGAGTGTAGTAGGACCATGTATGTCCATAGTCGCTCATCCAAGTGAGTTTATTGCTGTATGCCCACACCTATACCCATCTTCCGCAGGTATGAGAACTTTTCTTCTCTTGACTGGACCATTTAGGCCACTCACATTCCAGCATGCGAAAGAAGCAATTTGTAGCAATTCTCTCTCTATAGTAGTTCCAAGGCAAAAAAACATGTCTTTGTATCTTTGTATGCATAAGACAAAGGTGTACACAAAAGGGAAAAACAAGAGGAGCCACAAAAAATGGTGGACAAACAAAAAATAGAACAGCATTTCAGTCTAGACTACCTCCTTGCATATTTAATGATGCATCTCGCCATTACCCATGAGAGCTGCAGTCGGATGCCAATACCCCACCCGTCCACCAATTTCCCCGTATGTAAATACAGCTTACACTACAGCTTGCCACCCTCTACCCTAAAAATCTCTAACACCCACCACAGGAAACATATCAGTTAGCTTAATAAATAATCAATCCTACCCCAACCCTTTACCATCAAGAACATTCTGACAAGACTCTTATTTATTTATTTAACTCTTCCCTTATTACCAATAATAACTACATTTTTCAAGAAGGGTAATTGGGCAGACCCAGCTAGTTACTGTCCCATCGGACTCCTTGATGAGGACAGCAACCCGATCCCGGGGGCCATTTTGAAAGAATTGTAGAATTAGGCCAAAGAAAATGGTATACTGCATAAGCCCCAAAGTGGCTTCTGGAAGAGGATGTTGACTTCCTTCAATGGCCTGATTATCAACATCTTCCAAGCAAAGGCTTGGTGTAAGGATAGTGTATGAGGCTACTGGACCCCCTGAACCCTTCAAATTGAGCACAGATAACATGATAGGCTGATCAATGTTTCCAGTATTGCAAAAATCTGAATTGTAGTGTTTTTTGAAGGTAAAAGAGTGCATTTGGGGTGACATATATTTTTGGGGTCAGAATGACTCAGGAGGTGAAGGGTGCCTTAGGTATTACACGCACATCATGAATATGTAAAATATATTTTGGAAACTGGATAGAAAATGAGTTAGGCTCAAAAGTAAATTGAATCACCATTTGGTAGTATGCCGAACAAATGGAGAGAAAGATGATTCAAAATGGATGCCAAATACAAAATGGCGTCTTGTCGCAGGTTTATGTCAAAAGGCCTGCATTATGCTTACATAGTAAGAAGGTATTTGGCAGCATCTTGCTGTGAAATAATTGGGTCTGGGGATTAAATTTGAAACTTGGCTGGGGAAAACCAGACATGATTGATAGTAAATTAGATAAATGCAAGAAAAGTTACCAATTAGTACAGATCTGCTGCATTAGGTGGCAGCAAACAAATGAGCTCATGAGGTTTTCCATGGTATGAGCTGCCAGTTATGTTTGGCTGGACCTCGAGAAGCAGATAAGGATTGGTTCTTGGCAGGAGTTAAAGGATGTGTAATTGTTTCCGGCTGGGCCTAAAATAAGCTTATCAGTCTATGTGTCAGTCAGCCAGGGCTTGCCAAGAGTGACTAATGTGGGCTTAGTGAGTGGCAGATAAGACAACCAATCAAAGATAAGGAGGGCTATTATTCTGGCTAAGTGAACCAATCAAAGATGTACCCTGAATTTGTATGAAAGTATTACATCATTGGAAAGACCTATATAAGCAAGCTGATTGCAGCAGCTCTGTGTGCCTTCCAGCATATCTTTTTGAACTTGTATTAAAGATGACTGTAAACCAGTCCCCAGGCGTCCCTTTCTTTATTCCTGTCCCACTGCCAGAGTCCACAGATGCCAAGAGCTGATGAGTTGCAGAGGGACCTTCTGTTCAATAGTTTACCACTCTACAGGGCTTTTATAGACCGAACGAAACCCTTTGATACTAACAACAGAGGGCACTTGTGGAACAAGCTAAAACAATGGGAGTTGCCCACGCACTTTTTATCCATAATCATCTATCAGCACGAGAACTCGGGAATTCATGTCAGGCTGGATGGTCAGGGATACTTGAGTAACCCTATAATCACTAAGGGAGGAGTGAGGCAGGGGTGCATTCTGGCCCCTGTCTCTTCAACCTCTACTTGGCGGATTTAAATGAGGCATTCATAGATCAGGGTGGGGAGGCTAAAAGTATGTTGGATTGCCTACGTGGATGACATTCTGCTCCTGGATCATACTCTGCAGGGATCCAGCATCTTATCTCCTCCTTAGGGGCTTATGCCTTTGCAGACAATCTACTCATCAATCCCTCCAAATCAAACTTTCTTCGATTAAGTAATCCCATTCAAAAAGCCACACATTTAAAACAGTCTCTGCTTGGTCAGGATGTGTGTCGGTGCAAGAAGGCAACCTACCTAGGGTTTCAAATCATGTGTTACCCAAGTGTTCTAATTGTGGATAGAGGCCTTGAAGGAAAAGTAGACCAACTGAGTTCTCAAATGAGGAAGTTGATGACAAATGATTGCTGATTTTCCATCCTCCCTTTGATTAACTTTAAAAAGACAAAGGGCTCTATCATGAGTTGGGCAGTATCCCGGCGCTAATTGCACCGGGATAACACCCAATGCAATTAGCATTACCTCAACTCGGTCCGGCTCAATTTACGCTGGATCCCGAGTTGCTGGGGGAGCAGTAAGTCCCCATTCCCACTGGGTCCATAGGACCCAATGTGGTTTGGGGCACTTTTACCGCTGGCAGTAATAGCGCCAGCGGTAATAGAGACACAAATGGCCTTAAAGCCAGCGCATTCACCTCCAGCTCTCACACAGGATTGGGCGGAGCTGTAAATGTGGCGGTAATAGCATTACCACTGTATTTTCCCACTCCGCCCAACTCGTGATGACCACCAAAGTCATTCCAACCTTACTCTATGGGATGGATGTGGGGTCCCAGTCCTGGAGGCTCAACCGGGATAGGCTCAAGGGGAGGTTGTGGACAAAAGTATTACAACCACCACTGTCTCTCCCAATTGCGAGTCTCCGGAATGAATTTGGGGGTTAATCTCTCTTAAACTCTTCCCTTATCCTCCTTCCACGCTACACTTGGCCTCCAGAAGTACCCTTTCTAAAGTACATTGCCCCAGAGTAGGACTCATATGTATTGGTTTACCTAGCAATCTAGTGACCCCTTCCCAGTGACCAGCATCCCAGTCTACAAAAGTTGATTCATCAAGAAATTACCCATCCACACTGTCTGCCACCACACACCTCACACACTACACAAGGAACAATAGCAAACAGATTTCACATTTTAGAGTAAACTTCTCAAAATTAGGCAGCACGGCCATCTGCACATGTTATTCACTGTTATACACATTTACTCAAAACCACAAACTAACCTATCACTTTGCCATGTTTGCAACATTCCCACACAGGTGGAAAATAGCCAGAATGTGGTAGAGTCTCACCTTGATGAACATGTATAAAGTAATGTAAACTTCAATGGTGGACAGAACAGTTTGCAAAGTTTCTGTGATTCCAAAGATGGCCCCTCCGGGGCCCTCATTGGTAGGTCAGCAGATTTGTTTCAAAAGCTGTTTGGGCTGACACAACCCTGTCTACCAATGACTCTGGGACAAGACAGCGCCTGGTAAAGAAGCCCCTACATCAGTTTTCCCTGCCGTCCATCCCGCCACATCTTCCCCACTTAGACATGTGTGGGTGTGTATGTCACATTAAATTCCCCTGTCCCCACATTGATAATGGGGGTGTACAAGTCCCATACACACCCTTGGATCCTACACTCCTGTCTGTGCCATTACTTTGGTGGTCCAAAAAGCCCCAGCCATGTCCATAATCCACCATCTTCCATAACTTAGAAAGTGAGAGACTGAGTTGATGGGCTTAGGGACAGGGGTGCAAGGGATTCTGAGCTGACTTTCAGGGGTGGGTCACAATCCTCCCCACTTAGGTAATTCTGTCATGGGACAGGTGGTCATGTTGGAGTGATGCAGAGTAAATTCTGTGACATGAAGTCCTGTGGAGACATCTGTGAAGAGTGGGGAGGAGTGCATTCTGGCAAGCGTTGTTCTTTCCTGCTCTTGTACCGAGTGTGGCAGCATGCATTCCTGCAAATGTAATTGCATGAGCCCTCTGTCCTGAGTGAGGCAGTATGGATTCTGGACATGTGACCCTGCTTATTGAGTGACGCAGAGTGCATTATTTGATATGTACAGTGGTCCTTAGGGACGTTGCACTGAATCAGATAGAATGCATTCAGGGAAATGTAGCTATGTAAAACCTGTGCCCTGACAGTGTGCTTCCTGGGACAGGCAGACATCTGGGGTCTCTATACTAATGGAGACAGAATGCATGCCATGGAATACAATGTGGAGAGTATTTTGATTAAATCTCATACCAAGTTCGTGAGCACCGGAGGGCTGTACAGAGTATGGGTAGCCAATGTTTGGGCTGGCATCTTTTAACAGTAGCGTTGTATTGTGAGTTGAGGTCTGTGCGAGCATCAGTATGTTCGCCCACTGGAATTAGTCCTTGGTCAGGTGTTGTTAAAAAAGGCATGTTTTGAGAGATTTGTGAAATTGGAGAATAGTTGGGGCATTCCGAGCCAACACTGGGATCGAATTCCAGAGGGTGGGTGCGTGGCAAGTGAAAAATTGTTTGAGGGTCCTCTCTTTGCAGGTGAGTTGTGATTGAAGCCTGTTGGTCGAGTTGTTGTGCGAGGAGTGTGTGCCACCTGATATGTGGATCTTAACCGCCAGGTACGCTGGTGTGCCATTGTGATTTCTTTGTAGATGATACATGGAGAGTGTGGTCAGGAGCACTGTCCTCAGTGAGTGAATGCATTTTGGGACTTGCAATCCCATGGAAGGGAATCTGTACTGAGTGAATTACAGTGTATTATGGGTAAAGTGGCCCTGTTGGATGTTATCTGCGCTGACACAATTAACTTTATAACAATACTCATGTGAAGTCATTTCTGAGTGCGGTACGGTGGGTTCACAAACATAAAGCTAAAGGTGTAAAGATTGCTGGTTCAAAGAATGGCCCCCCTGGCATGGGCCAATCAATTACTGAAGCCACTGTGTCTCCAGGGGTTTCCTTGAAGTGTGTACTTCTTCAGAGCAGGCTCAGGGCTAGATGGAATTCCACTTCCTTCCACCCCAGTGAGCTACAAGGGCTCACCTAAGACACTATATTATGCCACTGGCGTCTGATCATAATAGCTCTCAAATGCCATCTGTAAGTCTTTGTAGAGCTTTGCTTGTTGTGTGGTGCTTCATTGTAATGGCAGAGTAGATGAACAGTTTCCAGGGTATTGAGTGGAGTGAGGCCAATTTTGAAATGTAGTCTAGAGCTTTGCTTGTGTGTCTATGGAGCAGAGTTAAGTGTTTGTTGTAGAGGAGGGAATTGTCGTGTCCTGGCAAGGACACAGTTAACCTGTGACGAGCGCTCCTCATTGTGGCGCTGCCCGATGACGGGCTTACGCGGCGGCGTGACGTGTCACGCCGCCGCGGTGTGCATAAATAAAGGGGGCGTTCCCGGCCGCGTGAGAGCGACCGGGAAGCCAGAACAGGAAGGACTGGTGCCCGTGTGAGTCCTTTGTGTTGAGGGGCTTACAGGACCGCGTGGGGGCTCCGACCCGCCCCCAACAGTGGCGACGAGTGGTGAGGGAGACCCGGGCCTGGCGGTGAAATCCTTTGGATTAATTTTTTCTAACGAAGCGGAACGAAGCTTCACCTCGCTTCATGCCAGGTCGCGGGACGCACACGCGGCCGGCGGCCACTTTGTCTTGTAGGCCGTGAAACTTCACGAGGCTCCGGTTTGGAGCGTGAAGGCAACACGGGCCCAATTTTTGGAAACATTGGTAGCAGGAAGTCTACCCTGCACGCCCATGCCTGGTTTGTGGTTTTTAACCCAGTTTTGGGACTCCTACGTCGTGTGAAAGCTAGGAGAAGGATTAACATGACAGGGCCTGTCTAGGCCAATCCATCGCCTCAGCTCAATTTTTGGAACTCCCAGCTCTATTTGGACTACGGCAAGGTGGATCCACAGTGTTCTCTTTGTCCCCTTCATCATCAGAGCGCTGTGGCTTCTTCTTTGTCTCCTTCATCATCAAGTTTGGCTGCTCTGGGTGTCTTATTCTTTTGTGCCTCCATTGGTGCCCTGTCCGGAAGCCCCCCCTGTTTGAACTGTTCGTGTGCCCGGAAAGGAAGGGGTGAGTTGCACTATGATGGTGGGAGTTTGAGTTGCGGCCCTCAGGACAGTAGGTGGGGGTGCCTGTGCGCTCAAGCCCATGGGTGACTCTGAGGATTCTGATAGTGGTGCTGCAGCTGCGTCACTCCCCCGCGATCGTGGCCAGGCAGCAGCTCAACAACAGGCTGTCCTACCTCCGGTGATTCAAGCCCCTGCAGGACCGCTACCTGGACAACCAGGACTTCCCATCATGGCTCAAGCACGAGCACCCGCGGCCCATGCTGCCTTGCAGCCCATCCCGGAGTTCGATGCATCGGGCCCACCCTCGAGCATGGGGCCCCGATGGAGAAGATGGGTGAGTCGCCTGGACATGTATTTCAGGGCTGCTCAGGTGACGGATGACGACAGCAGAATTGCCACCATGCTGTACTCGGCAGGGCCGGCAGTCCAGGAGATATTTGAATCACTTACACCTATCAATTACTCTTATGATGCGGCCAAGGCGGCACTCCTTGCACATTTCCTTCCCCTTGCAAATGTGGATTATGAGAGATTTGTCATGCTCTCGGCTAAGCAGAAGGAAGAGGAGACACTGGACACTTTTTATGGTTGCCTACGCCGCCTCTCCCTCGGATGCGCATGGGGGGATGCAGACGACATGATACGCACGATGCTGATCCAGGCATGCTCCTCTGGCAAGCTCAGGAGGCAAGTCCTGAGAGAGCCGGGCATCACGCTGCCCCGCATACTGGAGCTGGGCAGGTGCCACGAGGTAGTAGAAGCCCGAGCCAACAAGATGGAAGCAGGGTCTCGGTCGGTGAGGTCGGAGGAGGTGTGTGTCGTGTGGCGAGGTGGCTGAGGAGTGAGACGCCCGGGTGGAGGACCCCGAGATAGGGCAGGAAGAGCCGGGGAGTCATGCCAGAAGTGCGGGTACGACCTCCCTCACATGGCAGAATGCCCGGCGGTTGGAAAAACCTGTGGGAGGTGTGGACTGGCCGATCACTTCTCGAGAGTATGTCGTGCAGCCATGCCGGTGATGGTGCCGAGAGGTCAGGCACAGACGTGGACTCCGCGCCAGAGCCAACAGCCCAGTGTAGCCCAGGTAGAACAGGGTGAAGTCGAGTCCCATGCTGAAGGAGCTCAAGAGGAAGACGAGGAGAACATCTTTTTCGTCTCCAGCGTGGGAATACTCAAAGGAAAAAGCAGGAGACAGCCGAGATGTGTGGTGGAGATCAACCACTCCCCAGTCCCAGTGCTCGTTGACACAGGCGCCTCAGTCAATGTGATGGCCAGAGGGTATTATGACTCTCTCAAACCCCTCCCAGGTCTGGTCACACCGAAGGCCCGCATATTTGCTTTTGGGGGTCAGGAACCGATACCGCTAGACGGTGCCTTCGTGGCAGAGGTGGAGCATGATGGCTCTCAAATCAAGGCTCGATTCTATGTGACCCCGGTGAGCAGCAATACCTTGCTCAGCTGTGCAGCTGCGGAGGCCTTAGGTATCGTCAGTTTTGCATACTCCGTCCACCTGGAGGACATTAATGATCTCCTTGACAAATATGCTGCACTCTTCAGTGGGATCGGAAAGATGACTGGGGAACCAGTTCGACTACACATCGATGAGTCGGTGCAGCCCATCGCATTGAAACACCGCCGAGTACCATTCCATTTAAGGGAGCAGGTCGATAAGGAGCTGGACAACTTGGTGAGCCTGGATATCATCGAGAAGGTTGAAGGCCCAACCCCCTGGGTGTCTCCGATCGTGGTGGCCAGAAAGCCCAAGCAACCCGACTCGGTCCGCATCTGCGTGGACATGAGGCTCCCCAACAAGGCGATCAAAAGGGAGCGACATCTTACACCAACGATCGATGATATCATTGCTGATGGTCAAGGGGCTCGATTTTTCTCGAAACTGGACCTCCGAGCCGGGTATCACCAGGTCGTCCTTCATCCAGAGTCCCGGTACATAACAACGTTTACCACCCATCGGGGACTGTATCGATACAAGCGGTTGAGCTTTGGAGTACCGTCTGCCGCTGAAGTGTTCCAAAATATCATCAGGGGCGCCCTAGCAGATCTAGAGGGCGTCCTTAACATTAGCGATGATATTTTGGTATTCGCCAAAACCGAAGTGGATCACATGAAGAGGCTCGATAAGACTCTGAAACGACTTCAATCGTTGGGCCTCACCCTTCACAGGGAAAAGTGTGAATTCATGCGCTCCTCTATTGAATTCTTCGGCTTCATATTCAAGGAAGGCGGGGTGTCGCCAGACCCGAAAAAGGTCCAGGACATCAAAGCGGCGAAAGCCCCCGAGTCTGTGACGGACGTGAGGAGTTTCCTGGGGATGGTAACCTACTGTGGGCGGTTCATCCCGAACCTAGCCTCGAGATCTGAACCACTCCGGGCGCTGACCAAGAAAGAGTCACCATGGCATTGGGGCCCTCTCGAACAGGCCGCCTTTGAGGACATTAAGGGTGCCCTCACAACGGGGGACACCATGGCGTTTTTCGACCCTGCATTGGAATCAGAGATCGTGGTCGATGCAAGTCCTTTCGGGTTGGGAGCAGTGCTGACTCAAGTGGACCGCAACGGGATTGTTCGACCTGTGGCATATGCCAGCAAAGCGCTCACTGAAACGGAACAGAGGTACTCCCAGATCGAGCGGGAGGCCTTGGCGGTGCTGTGGGGCTGCAGACATTTCGGGCTCTATGTTTTGGGGCGTCCGGTGACGGTGGTAACTGACCACAAACCACTGATTCCAATACTGGTGGGCTCCTCTTCAAAACCACCGGCTAGAATCGAGAGGTGGATGCTCGCCCTCCTGGAGTATTCCGTCACCCTGGTGTATAGGCTGGGGGCCAACAATGCCGCAGACTACCTCTCTCGTCATCCGGGAGTGGGTGGGGGAGAGGGATATGACACCTGCGGAGAAGAAGCGGACAGTCATGTACGAATGGTGGTGGAGGCGGCAACACCAAATGCGATGTCCCTAGAGGAGTTGGAGGCTGCGGTGGCTGAGGACGAGTGTTTTCGAATCTTGAAGGACTCCATGCGTAATGGGTCTTGGAAGTCCATCCTCGGAGCTGTGTCCGGGCGCACCCAAGAAGCCAAAACAGTACTGGAGCAGTTGTGGAAGGTGAAGGAGGAGCTGTCGTTCTCGGACTCGGGGCTGCTACTCCGGGGTGACCGAATTGTTGTTCCACGGTCAAAGGTGAGGGGGGTGATCAGTCTCGCCCACCATGGACATCAGGGTGCCGCCAAGACCAAGGCGCAGCTCCGTTTGAAAGTCTGGTTTCCGGAGTTGGAGAAAAGGGTGGACGACTTTGTGGCGGCATGCGTATGGTGTCAGGCGGCCTCTCCTCTGCAACGAGAGCCTGCCATTGAGGCAATGCCCCGAGGCACGAGGCCATGGGAGATAGTCCACGCCGACTTTGGCTCAACATCAGTGGGCACCCACTTCCTGGTAATAGTTGATGAACACTCGAGATACCCGGAGGTCGAGTTCGTTGAATCTGTGGCCTTTGAGCATGTGGTGGTGGCGATGGAGAAAATATTTGCGGCCCATGGTTTTCCCCACACTCTATGCTCTGACAACGGATCACCCTTCCAAAGTGAGTGGTTCTCCGAGTTGATGGAGAGCTGCGGAATACAACACAGGAAGATATCCCCACTGTGGCCCCGAGTGAACGGGGATGCTGAGAGACTGACGCAGACTCTGAACAAAACCTTCCGAATTGCTCAGGGGCAGGGTCAATCATTACAACGCGCCCTCTATCAGTTTCTGCGGGTGTACCGCACCACCCCACATGCCGCCACGGGAGTGGCTCTGGCAGAAGTGTTATTCAAGAGGTGCCCCCGGGGCTGTTGCCGGAAGTTGGGGAGAAAGAACCGGGGGTCATCGATAGTCAGCGGGTGGAGGCTGAAAGGCGAGTCTGAACTGAACAGGAAAACCTGCGCAGGGGTCTCCGACCTCAAAGACTTGAACCGGGAGATGAGGTCCTCATCCGCAACCGACACCCCCACGGGAAGCTCTCACTCCCCTATGAACCGGAGGCATTGGATGTAGTGGCAGTGAAAGGGTCCATGGTGACGGCCTCGGATGGACGATCTGCTGTCACCCGAAATGTGAGTTTTTTCAAGAAGCTGGGTGATCCACGAACTGACACCCCACCCGAACCTGATCCACCAGACATGCCTGCTGGCGGAGGCCTCTGGGACGAGGTACCCGAATCCCCAGTCCGGGGAGAAGCGGCGGAAGGACGTCACGTGCCGGAGGCAGGCAGGAGGTACCCCCAGAGGGCTGGGCGAGGGAAACCTGCCTACCTCAGCGAATATGTCGTGGGGCACTTGGTTAGTGAACTGGGGTGAGAGGATTTGGGTGGATGACATTAAAGGGGTTTTGGGTGTGCAGTAGTGTTTATGATAGATGTGTGGGTTTCTGGTTAATAAAGTTGATGTTAATCTGTTTTGTTGTTCCTCCCGGAAAAGGAGGAGTGTGGCGCTGCCCGATGACGGGCTTACGCGGCAGCGTGACGTGTCACGCCGCCGCGGTGTGCATAAATAAAGGGGGCCTTCCCGGTCGCGGAGCCCCCACCACTCATCACACAGACATTATAACAATAGGAGCGCACATTCATCGCTCATGCACAGTGTAGCGTTATCACGCGACAGTTGCCGGCACAAAGAAAAAAAGAAAGTCACATCCTAACCGGCTCTGTGTACTCTTGTATTCATAACTCCTCATTCACCTGGACGCACAACAATGGCGACAAGGGTGGGTTGAGGAACTGAGACCCCAGTCTGTCCCCACTTCATGGGCATTTTTCAAGATTGACACACCCCGATTAACTGTCAGGCTACATGGAATCAGTGCTTGATACTTTCTCAAACTAAATAAGCCACACAGACAGATATCACAAAAGATGTCAGATAGTAAACACACTGAGGAAAACGCATCCAATGCAGTCACTTTTCGCCAGCCTACATCATTAGATATGAATGACCAGCAATCGCTTGTCATGGCCACTTGCCCAGGATCACAGGAGCTGCACCACCAGGTTGTGGGAGCAAGGGGTAGCATGGTTCACGCACGTCCCTTTGGTACGTTTATACACAGGGGGCCTGGTTGGACTCTGTCCTGGTGCCTATAGCGCCAGGCTCATGGAGAAACATAAGCAAGACTCTTTATTATAGGCAAGAGTGCTTTTCAGGAACTGCAGTCAGTCCGGGTGTGGCTTTCCATCTTGAGCTGCACGTGCAACTTTCCATCTATAAACTGCATGTGCATCTTCAAGGAGTGGCAGGGTGTGGCAAGCAGAACAGAACTAGCGGGCGTGGCCTTAAGAGCTCAGCTATAAAAGCCAACCCAACCCCAAGGCGCATCTTCGCGTTAATCTGCATTCATATGCAGCATAACGCTCACCGCCGCCTGGGATTAAAGCAGCACTTACCTTTGGGAATCTAGTCTCCTGCCCATGCGCTTACCTCCTGAAGTCAGCATTCAACTGCATTCTTCACCCCTGAGCCTGGCGTCAATTCTTCATCCTCTGGAATGCAGGACTTCAGCTCTGGGCACCGCAGCACGACATCTTCTTCATCCTCCGGCACGCAGGACTTCAGCTCTGGGCCCCGCGGCACGACATCTTCTTCATCCTCCGGCACACAGGACTTCAGCTCTGGGCACAGCAGCACGACATCTTCTTCATCCACGAAGGCGGACCCTGTAAAAGGACAAAAGGCAAGGGTAGACATTACAAACCTTTAGTTTGAGGTCGCGCTTGCAAAATTCTTTGCGCTTATCCTTAAAAGCTCACTTACCTGCTGCCGGACCGCCGCAGGATCCTCCGCTCCTCATCTGGAGCCACCTTGTGTGTGTAGTTCTGCTGGGCTGCAATCACACCTATTTGGGAGAACGATAGACATTATTACAGAGATGACAACAGGCTGTGAGAAAGACAATACAAATACTTCAAGACAAAGAGAAAACTGAAAGACACTTACCAGAAAGGTGTGGAATAGTCGCAGCTGGTCTGAACACCACATACGAAGGACCAGTGAAGGAACTCGGTTCTCATCCTAAATGCGCCCCTGCCAGAAGTAGCCGGACGGTGAGCTCCCCATTGATAATCTACAGGTGAGCCTTAATGGGTCGATGCATGCTCACGGAATCCACGCTATGGAAAGAAAGGTTTGAGAGGGAATTCACTCACAGGCCAGCAAACGTACTTCTTCTCTTATCTACGCAGGAGCAGGGTTCCAATTCATCGCAGCAGCCCACAGCCTATTTGCAGCAGGAGAAAGCAGACAGGGGGTGTTCTACTTCCTGGGAGGGCTGCAAGCGTGCTCCAATGTCCCCGCAGAGACTAGGTGAGCGTAACATCACTGGGCCCATGCTAGGAGCAATGGCTCAGAAGATATGAGAACTACTTTGCAGCCTATGATGAACGTGCATCTGACAGGTTTGCCAGGAGATTGCTCATTGACTTTTTTTTTAAAACTTTAGTTTTTATTGGCATTTTATAATACAACAAACAATTGAAAGAAACCAAAAAACCCACCACCCCCCTCCATCCATTCCCCCACCCCCGTCCCTCCCTCCCCCCTTCCCCGTGTCCAAATCAGCGCTTTTATCTAGGGAGTCTCCCGATGTTCTCCCCGTTTCCTGTGTCTCAGAGGTGATGCAAATCGTGACCATATCACCGATTGGCTTGCTGCCGCCGTTCCCCAGGACGTGGGCTCCCAGGTCGATTTGTCTTGCAGTCCATGAAGGGTCCCGATCTATCAGGACAGGGACCGTATCTCGGGTTCAATGTACATCCCATCCCCAGGATTGCTGCACTCCATACCAATTCTTGAGGAATGAACAAGTGTCATTATTCACTATTGCAGTTAGCTTGTCCATCAGAAATATGTTTTTCACTTTTTTCAACCAGTCTCCTTGGAGGGGGTCTCCAGGCTCTTCCATTTCTGGGCAAGGGCTACTCTGCCTTCCCTCAGCATGGTTTCCCACATCCTTGGATATCGGTGTAGCTCCGTTTCCTCCGGGGAGAGGCCTAGTAACATCGTTAGGGGGTTCAGCGGTAGTCGTTCCTCGGTTACTTCCGCTATCCAGTCCCTCACCGATCCCAAGTAAGCCTGGACCTTCGGACAGAGCCACCACATGTGGCCTCTGGAGCCTATCTGTCCACACCCTCTCGGGCACCTCGGTGACACCCCCGCAAACATCCTCGACAGTTTTTAAATATTCTAGCCCAGGCGTCCTCTGAAATTTCTTCACCTGCTAGCTCGTTCCAAAACGTTTGGAAGCTCCTCCTGCCTTGAAGGTTACAGGTATTCAAGATTTTATACATGCCGGACACCGCTCCCTTTCTGGATGTCGCTGAGTCGAAGAATTTCTCAAAAGGGGTCAGCTGTCTCCTCAGGTTCGGGCCCCACGACTGGTCGCAGAGGATGCCCTTCAGGCGTAAATATTCAAAGATGGAAAGCGACCCTCGTCCGAGAGCGTCTCTCAGGTCCTCGTAGGTTAGGAATTCGCCCTCTCTGAACATCTGCTCAGCCCATTCCATTCCCATGTCAGACCAGATCTGAGAGTGTCGGAACCCCGTCCTTCCCAGATTAAGGGGCCCCAGAGAGAGGTCATCGGGGACGGCCATGTGGTGAGGTATGCGGTCCGGGGGCACTCTTTCCAGATGTCCCAGAGGACTCCCAGGGTCGGATGGAACCGCAGGTGTTTCGGTATCGTCCCGCGAGGAGCCCACAAAAGATCACAGACCTTTAGGGGGTGGGCAACCATATCCTCCAAATATGACCAGTATGTTCCCATTCCCTCTTTCATGTGTTCCAGTAGGACGCGCAGTTGGGCGGCGCAGTAGTAAAGGTGAAAGTCCGGAAACCCAAATCCCCCCTCCTCCCTTGGCAGAGTCAAGGTGGTCCTTCTAGTTCTTGTGGTTTTCCCTTGCCATACAAAGTCGCGGACCCCATTCTGTAGATCTCTAAAGGTTTGTGCTGGGACGCTGGTCGGAAGAGCTGTGAAAAGATACAGAAGCCAGGGCAGTATGTTCATCTTAACTGCAGTCATTCGGCCATACCATGAGAGGATCATCCTACCCCATCTCCTCAAATCATAAGTGATCTCTGTCATCATAGGATCATAATTAGCGGGCCCCAATTTCGATATGTCTCTAGTGAGGAGCACCGCCATGTACTGTATAGCGGCCTTCTCTACTTTAATCCCATGAAATCTGTCCAGGGGGTCCAGCACTGGGCCTAGTTTTTTCATTGGGTGCAGGACCGATTTAGCAGTATTAATTTTTAGGCCAGAGAAGCGTCCAAAGGCGGCCACCAAAGCCAGGAATTGGAGGAAGCGGGGCTCACCAGATAGGCCAGAATATCGTCCGCAAACAGGGAGAGCTTGAATTCCACCTCACCCCTTCTAATTCCCTCGATGTCCGGGTGGGCTTTGATCGCTATTGCCAAAGCCTCCATCGTAAGGACATATATCAGGGGGGAGAGCGGGCAACCCTGCCTCGTCCCACGGGAGAGGGGGAAAGAATCGGACAGCTTCCCGTTAATCTGTACCCTTGCCGTGGGGGCTCTGTAAAGGGCAGATACCCAGCTCATAATGTGAGTCCCGAAGCCCATTCTTTGGAGGAGAAGATCCATATAGCGCCACTCGACCCTGTCGAAGGCTTTCTCCGAGTCCAGGGGTCCAGGGAGAGGACACATGCGTCGAGCTCCGATGTTTGGGCAAAATGGAGCAGGCCTATTGTCTTGCGACTATTATCTGATCCTTGCCTCCCCCTGATGAAGCCCACTTGGTCCCCATGGTCTAGCTTCGGCATTATTCCCTCCATCCGCCTCCCCACCACTTTGGCCAAGATCTTAACATCAATATTTAACAGAGATATGGGGCGATAGGAGGAGCATTCCGCAAGATCCTTCCCTTCTTTGGGCAAGACCGCTATTATGGCCCCATCATTGATTCTGGGAGGCTGTCCCCCTCCAACACAGAGTTAAAGACTCTCACTAGGTACGGGGCCAGGGAGGAGCGAAATCTCTTGTAGAAAAAGACAGTGAAGCCGTCTTCCCCAGGAGAGGTTCACACCTTCATCCCACCAATCACTTTGACCACCTCATCTTCGGTTACCGGACTCTCCAGCCCCTCTGCCATCTCCTTCGAGAGGGATGGGATCTGTATAGAGTTCAGGAAGTCTTCTATTTGGGTATCGTCTCCATCATATTCGGAGGAATAAAGGGTTTTGTAATATTGGCGGAAGGCCTCTCCGATATGTGGGGAGTCGCAACCAAGGAGCCCCTGGGCGTCCCTCACCTTGTTCACCCTTCTGCTTCTCGGGACCTCCCTCAGCTTTCAGGCTAGGATCCTGTCCGCTTTATCCCCTTTTACGTAGTATTTTTGTTTCACCATTTGGAGACTTCTCTCCGTTTTGTGCATGAGGAGGTCTTTCAACTGGAGCCTACAGTCTTCCAGTGCGGCCATTCGGTCATGCTCCATGGTGTGCTCCGGGGAGCCCCCCAGCTGGAGACGGCTATTTTTTCTCGCAGGGTTTTCTCTTGGGCTTCTCTCACTTTTTTCTTCAGAGCACCTATTTTTATGAGGACTCCTCGTAGGGTTGCCTTAAAGGCGTCCCAAAGCGTGTGCGTGGGCACCTCCCCGTTATCGTTAAGCTCAAAGAACTCCGTGTTGGCGTCTAAGACCTCTTGGCCATGGACCTCATCTTTCAATAGGGCATCGTTACATTTCCAGCGCCCTCTACGTTCTCTGCACCAGCCCATAGCTAAAGTAACTCGGACTAAATCGTGGTCCGACCAGGGGTCTACCCTATAGACTGCTACATATGGACGGAGAATCTCGTCCACCAGGATGTAGTCTATCCTAGAGAATGTTGTATGTATGGCTGAGTAGTAGGTAAAGGTGGGGACCCCCGTTCTGGGGGTTGGGATTGTATCTGTTAGACCCAGGTCTCTGTTAACCCTCTGAAAGTTTTGAGCCATAGCTTCGTACGCGGGTCTGAGGCTTCAGGGGCCTACCCGCTTTCTGTCTATGAGTGGGTCTAAGACCATATTGAAATCTCCCCCCACCACCAGCGGCCCTGCACGAACAGCCTGAGCCTGTCCCTCACTTCTTCCCAGAATTGGGCCTGTCCTTCGTTTGGGCCATACACTACTGCCAAGGATAGTGGGGAGCCCTGTAGGGAGCCCCGTACCAACAGGTATCGGCCCTCCGGTACTTTCAGGGAGGCCTCCTTTTCAAAACCTACATCCCTTGCCACCAGGATGGCCACCCCTCTTTTCTTAACTTTGTGGGATGCATGAAAAACCTCCTCAATTCCCCCCCCTTGCATTTTGGGTTCTTTCCCTCTTGCCCAGTCTGTCTCTTGCACGAAGAGCACGTCTAGTTTCGCCCTCCTGAACTCTCTGCAAATCAGAGACCTCTTTGTGGGGGTATTTAGCCCTCGCACATTAAGGGTGCCCACTCCCAGGGCAGGTCGGGCATCAGCCATAGTCTGTGTTTCCCTCACCCTTGGTCAGCAATTTCGCATCGATCCTCCCTTCTCGCTCCCTTTGTTTCACCGTTGGAACACTTTTAAAACATTTCCCCGAACCGTCTCCCTAACAAACAACCCTCAACTAGTTCACATATACCCCAACCCCCACCCCGGCGTCCAGCCAATTAGTTCAGCCAATCCTGGCATTTTGGCCGGACCACCAGCCTGCCCCTCTCGGCCAGGCGATCATTTGCTAAGCTAAATTTTTCATGAGCCCCCTCCCCCTTCCCCCCGCTTCGTCCCCTCGGTTGCCCCAACTTTACTTGCATATCTGGGGGACGCCAGATTCTGTTTGGCCTCCAGTCTTTCAGGACACCAACCTTTGGGTGCGCCGCTTCATTTGATCCTCTCCGTGATCCTTGCTCTCGCACCGTTGTTGGCCGGGTTCTTTAAGTATTTATCCCTCTGAGTCTTTTCGCTCTCCCTCCTTTGCAGGTGAGGGTGTGCCCATTTTCCTAAATTTTCGAGCACCAGTTTTCTTCCTTCTGCCACTCGATGGGCCCGGATCATTTGCACCTCCTAAAATTGTCCCAGAAGGCCCCCTTCGGGGGTTTGGGTCCGACACATAGTCCTGGATGGCTCCCTTGATGTCCTCTTCTGTGATCAATGTTGTCCGCTGGCCCCGGTATTCAAAAGTGAGGGAGAAGGGGTAGCCCCACCTGTATCGTGCCCCCTTCTCCTTCAGCAAATGCGTGATGGGGCGGCACATCCTGCGTTTGGCCAATGTGTATGCAGAGAGGTCTTGAAAAATGGAGACCTGGGAGTTATTGTATGTGATCTCCCGAGCTTGCCTGGTGGCCTCTAGCACCCAAGTTTTTTCCGAGTAATAGTGGAACCGGACCAGGATCGATCGGGGTCCCCCTGCTCTTCCCCCTGCTCTGTGCACCTGATCAAACGTGAGTTCCGTGGTCATCTCTTCTTCAAAGAGGAGGGTGATAATGTTACACACCGTTCGGGTGACCTCTCTCTCCGTCTCCCCCTCTGCCTCCGGGACCCCAAAAAATCTGAGGTTGTTTCTCCGTCCCGATTTTCAAAATCGTCCATTTGTCTCAATCTCTCCTCTTCCCTCTTCTCGAGGGCAGATAATCTCATATTTGTCTCTACCTCTAGGGTTGCTGCTGACGATTGATTGGATTCAACCTGTAGGAGTCTATCCTCTACTTTATCCACCCGTTGATCCATTTTTTCAAACTTTTGGGCAATGTCGGAACGCATGTCCCTGATCTCTTGTAAGATGGAGGCAAAGCCCCTTTCCATCACCGCCGTTGAGGGTGCCGAGGCTTCTGAGTGCGCCATTTCTCTGGCTTGGGGTGGGCTGGATTCGTTAGGATCCGGTGTTTGATACCGATATTTCTGCAAGCTCCTATGCCAGTCCATCGGGTTGTCCCTCGGGCTCGCCTTGGGGCGCTCCGCAGCTCTATGAGGGCCAAGAAGGACCCTGGGTGGCCAGCCAATGATGCGACGTTGGATGTGCCCACGGGGGAAGGGGGGAACAAGCGGGGGCCGCCCGCTCACGCCTCTGTAGCTCCTGGCTGTGCCCGGGAGTCGCAGCTGGGTGGGCACACGCCCCGCCAGCCTCAGGTGGGGGCCTCACACCCAGAGTGTGGGTCCCATGTCCTTCCGCGTCCCCTGTTCTCCAAACGGGGGGCTATCCTCTTCTCGCTTCAGTGTATCTTCGCTGTGCACAAGGGGTCGCCACCGGGCGGGGACACGCCCCACCAGCTTTGGGCGGGGGCCTCGCACCCAGAGCGGAAGCCCCAAGGCCTTCGGTGCCATTGATTCACTCCGTGGAGGAGGAGGGGTGCTTCACTTGCTAGGAAATGGAGGGCCGCGTGCCCGATCTCTTTGCATTGTTGGCGGGGGTCCCTTCCCAGCACGTCCTGTTCTCCCACCCTGCGTGTTACTGTTGGCGGCGGGGCCTGGGCCGGGGCCGGGCTCCGACAATGTTGAAGGATGAGGAGGCCCCTCCCCCATGGGCGGGCAGTGGCGCGATCTCGGGGCCCCCGTCCCGCTCTTGAATGTTAGAGGCCTCTCGATGGTGTGGGGAGGTCCCCGGGCCCGGTGCCGCCGCTCCCCCTAATGCGGGGACCAGTCCTGGGAAGCGCGTCCTCCTCCTGTCCGAGTGTGGGTTTCAAGCGAACCCGCACGATGTTCCGTAGGGAGTGCAGGGAGGCCGCTGCCTCGGTCCAATGTGGCGGGCTCCCGCTCCGAAGGCCACACTCCCAGGGGATGGCGACTTGTTACGGCGCGGGGGGTCGGGGCCCTCCGCTCAGACCCCCGGGCACAGCTGGCCTCCGCTACCCCGAGGCTGCTCGAGTCGCATGCTGTGTCTTCGCCGCGGAGGCTGCGGCTCAAGATCTCTGCCTTCTGTGGGTCCCCGAGCGTCGCTGTTTCGCTCGGTGGGGGCCCCGGGGGTTCGCTGGACGCTCCAGCACTTTTTTACTCCTAGCGGGGATCGGGGGGGCTCAATCCCTGCTGCGACCTGGCCTCTGAAGGAGCTCGGGAATCAGGCAGCCATCGCCTGTGCGCCCCCTGGTGGCCTACCCTCATTGACTTATTAATGAGAAAATTGAAGATCTCAACTCCATTCTCCTGCCAGATGAGGTCAACTCATACACAGGGCTTGAAGAGGCTCTGAGCACCTACTTTGACCCTCAGAGGAATATTGATCATGAGCGTCACATGCTTAAAACCACATGCTAGATAGTGGGTGAATCCATGGACCCTTTTGCAAGCCATCTACGCAAATTGGTGGCTCACTGCGATTTCCACATATCTACAAACCAAGATGCAATTTGACTCTGAATCAGAGAATTTTAGTCTTCGTCATTTAGAAAGAAACTGCTCCAAGAACCGCTTCCTCTTACCACAATACTTCTGATGGCCAAAATGGAAGCCAGGGCAGATGCTCAAGCATCCCAAATAGAGACCAATAAAGGATCTGCGAAGGAACAGATATATCCGGTCACCCAAACAGGAAAGAACAGATACCCTAGCATCAGTTCCTCAAAGAGATATCCATCATCAGGATGATGTTATCACTGCGGCCTGCCATTTCCTCATGAAGAAGGAGTGTGATGCCCTGCTCTTGGACAAAATGCAGCAACTGTGGTTGAGAAAATCATCTATCTCCTGTCTGTAACTCAGTACCCGCTCGATCACAAGAAAGCAATTTCACACCAGCCAGACCAGATCCTTGTGCACATGGCCCTGCACCAATGGCAAGAGAGATGAACGCAAGAAGAGATCTTGTAAGCCATGTTTGACAAGTGACAAGGAGATCCCCTTCACCCACCCTTTTCAGAGATAGAGATGAGAGTGACTACGCATATATGGTGACTTAACTAGCGACACCACTGGCAAGTGACATTGGTATATTCATAGGAGAACATCAAGCCAAGTTTGTCATTGACACAAAAACAACCCTAAACATCATGTCTGTGTCAGAGTTTTGCAAAAGAATTTGCCCACCACGATTGTTACCGCCAGTACTGAAGGTATTTAAATGTGCTGCGAAAGGCCCACAACTTAATCAGGGAAAGTTCTCCACAACATTTTGTTACAAAGGGAAACAAGCAGTTGCTGAAGTCCATGTCCTCCAAGGAGAAGTACCTGGGAACAATCTATTGAGATGAACATCACATCCGCGATGTATGCCATGCAACATGTTGTTCCAGAGGTACCAAAATGTCCATCTTTATTCAAAGGCATTGAATGCTTCAAAGGAAAATGAGTAGCACTCCACATTGATGAATCAATCACACAGATGGCACAACATCCTCTGAGAATACCTATTTACCTTCAACCACATGTTGAATAAGAGATACAATGCCTTCTAGCTGGTGACATTATTGAACAAGCCAGCGGCCCTACACCATGGGCTCTCCCATTGTAGAGGTACCCAAGAAGGATGTGCTTGACAAGATTTGCATATGTGTCGACATGAGGCAAGTCAAAAAGGCAATTGGACAAGAAAGGCAACCTGGAATGCACTTGGACGACATGATCAGCATGCTCAATGGCGATAAGGTCTTCTCAAAGCTCAAATAAGGGCTACCATCAAATCAAGTTGGATGTGCACACCAGATAAATTAACACATTTGCCACGCACATTGGTCTGTTTCAGTACGAAAGACTTTGTTTTGGCATATCATCGGCAGCTCAGATCTGTCAAGAAGGCATCTGAAGGGTCATTCATCATGTGAGGAACATTTTCAACTACAGTGATGTTATTCTAATATTCAGAGCATCTGTTAAACACTGTTGAACAACATGATCAGACCTTGATGCAAGTGTGTACCACACTGATCAAGGCAGGGTTGACTCTCAATCTTCAGAAATGTATCTTCCATAAGTTACTTCTCAAATTATTTGTCATGTCTTCTCACATCAAGGAATGAGTCCTGATCCAGGACAGGTGGCAGCCATCTCAGAGATTTCATCCTCTGAAGATGTCAGCGATGTTTGATCATTCCTAAGAAGGGCCAGCTACTGCAGCAGGTATCTCAGAGATTTCACCACTAACAGTACTCCACTCAGAGATCTCACTAAACAAGGGATGACATTTCAATGCTCCTGTGAATGTGAAGAAGCATTCATCCAGATCAAGAAGGACATTGCATCGGCGGAACACATGGCGTGCTTCGACCCATTTAGTAGCACAGAACTAGCGGTAGATGCCATCCCGGTTGGACTAGGAGCAATACTATCTCAACATCATCCTGTGCGAGAAGCTCCAAGAACTTTAATAGTGTACACCAGCAATAGTCAGATGTGGAGAGACAATACTCTCAGCTAGAGAAGGAAGGACTAGCTGTCATGTAGGCGTGCAAGCACTTCCAAATGTTCCTCCACAGCAAACAGTTCCCAATAGACACAGATCATCAGACTCTGGTGACCATATACGGCAACCCTCAATGCAAAATGCCACCATGAATAGAGAGATGGGGCATACAGTTGCAAGATTTCAACTTCACAATCATACACAAACATGAGAAAGAGTACAACCCAGCAGACTTCATGTCATGACACCTACAGCCGCCTGCCGGAGCTGTCAACTAGCGTTTCCATGGCAGAAGAGTATGTCAACTTCCTCACTCAGTGTGGTTCGTCTAGCTCAATAACACCAGCCATAATTAAGGAGAGTAGTCTACGTTCAGGAACTGATTAAATCCCAGAGGTGGAGATTTGTATTCCCTGAAAGGATCCCACAACATTGTCGTGTCCATGGTGGAAATAAGCACTTTCAAACAGGTGAAGGAAAAACTGTCCATATCAGCAGTAGGACTCATCAAGCGAGGTAACAGACTGGCCATTCCCTCGGAACTACAACAACATGTAGTGGACCTTGTGCATGAAGGCCATAGAGGCATAGAGGCCACCAAATTACAAATTAGAGACACCATGTGGTTCCCCAGAATTGATGTACTAGTGGAGCGCATGATCAGAGCATGACAGGAAAAAATAATCCAGAACCATTCTGTATGGCAGAAATGTCAGATTCACCATGGGGTCAGGTATCTGTCGATTTCTTTGGACCCTTGGCCGACAGCAAATACTGGCTGGTCGTCATGGAAAAATACTCTCGATTTCCCATTGTACAGGTGGTCTCTTCCATAGGAGTCAACACTGTCATCCCAGAACATTTTCCCAGCATGGGGGGATTCCTGACATGCTCAAATCAGACAATGTACCACCCTTCAGTAGTGTAGAATGCACTACATGGAGAGTTATCACAGGAAAATTGCCCCCCTATGGCCACAGGACAATGGAATGGTTGAAAGATGTATGAGCAGTCTAAAAAAGGTGATCCAACAAAATGAAGTGCACTCCATGTCACTTAACCAAGCATTGGTTAACATGCTGCGAGACTATAAAAACTCGCCACAGGGAACCACAGGTAAATGTCCCTCTGAGCTAATGTTTTGGAGAAGGGTGAAGACAAGGCTCCCACATCTCTCAGGACCATCCAACAAGGAGGATCAGGAGCTGTCTGCCAGGGATAGCTCTAGAAAACAGGACATGAAAAGATATGTTGATTAATGGAGAAACGCCAAGGCTTCATCAATGCAAACAGGACACAAAGGGCTTCATTACGAGGTGAGCGGTATTCCGTTGGAAAATCTGGTGGAATACTGCCTAATGGAATTACTGTTACCGCCACTTGGTCTGGCAGAATTACCGCTGGATTACAAGTGGCGGTGGTGGAGTAATTCCCCATTTTATCAGAGTCCATTGGACTCTATGGGGCTTTTTTGGTGGAATTACTGTAGCAGTAATCGGCACGATCTCCCAGCCGAGTAATCACTCGCAACATCTCTCATTTACAAAAATACATATAAGGAGAAGAAGAAAATAGTGACGAGGAGAGAGATGAACTGAAGTGAGTGAGTACTCACGAAGTAGGAACTGAAGTTGTACCAAGAGACACGCACACAACAAACTAGATGTATCTGAAGACCGGTGTGCCTCATTGAAGAAATGTGAGTGAAAAGTGATGTGAGTGTTAATCTTCTGCCCCGGAGGAGATATCGTGTCCTGGCAAGGACACAGTTAACCAGTGACGAGCGCTCCTTGTCACACAAACCTTGACCAATAGTAGCGTGCATTCATTGTGCATGCATAGTGTAGCTTTGTCATGCTTAGCAGTTGCTAGAGCAAAGAATAAAAGAAAGTTGCATCCTAACCGGCTCTATGTACTGTTTCTGTCTCCTCATTCACATGGACACACAACAGGAGCTGCCTTTGTATAGATGAGTTGCTACACAGGTGCTGGAAAAGTTTTTCCAAAGAGAAAAATGTCTGATATCAAATGTAATGTTCCACAGTTTGTCAAAGTTCACAGTGCTGCTTAATCTGTCACTGTAGGAGATGCATAAGGTGCTGGGTCAAGAACATTAGAGACAATAGTGCTCATGAAGTTGAAATAATTCTGATCCATTAACTAAGTTCATCTTTATAGGAGACACCAGTCCTAATTATGGCTTTCCTACTATTTTTTCTTGTGCAGCTGCCTTAATGGGAGCCTCGCCAATATACAGGTCTGCAAAAGAAGCTGTATGCTAACCACCTCTTCACATACTGAGGCATGCAAGCACTGAGGTTGCTAAAAGTCTTGCACCCCCAGTGACAGTTTACCCAACAGCGTTTCATCCTGACACCCACTAGAGAGAAGCCAAAGCAGGACCAGTGAATAACCTATGTGCTCCTTCAGCTGCATTGAGCAAGTAAGGTAGCACTCCTGGGCCAGCCTGTAATATTCTTTTATTTTTTTTTATTTTATACACAGGGAGGAACAATGCTCTTTTTTGGGTGGAAATCTAATTTGTATTATTATTGTTGTAACACATCAAATCACCATTATTTCGTTACATTTTCAACAAGACAACTTTGGTTCATCTCAGTGTTCGAGATGTCTTCTCCCCTCTCACACACCCCTCCCTCCTTGCATAGTCCATAACCAAAATAGAACAAATAGAATGAAACAAAACTTTGTCCACAGTCACATCTGCCTTGCACCTCCGTAAACCCCCACTGGTTTCCTCGCCACTCAGAGTCCATACCTGTTGAAAAAAGGGAGCCGTTCACCATCTATGTCTGTGCAGGTTTCATCCAGCAAGTATGTGAGGTACGCCATGTCATAAATTGTTCACGCCTTCTGCACCCACTCTCTCTCCGAAGGGGTCCCTCCCCTTTTCCAGTGTGGGGCCACACAACTGCATGCAGCCACCAGCAAGGTGCGCACCATGTGACCCTCTTCTCCCGCATCTACGTGCACCACCTTCACCCAAACAACAGCAGGCTTGGCAATAGTTCCCTTTGTATCCCATCCAGGTCTTTAAGCCACGACAACACTTCATTCCAATACCTCTGCATGTAGGAACACCCTCACCACATGTGAAAATAGTCGGCGTGCGCCTACTTGCATCGCCAGCATCTCAAGTCCTCCCCCATGTACATTATTGCTAACCAAGCCAGCAGGTACTGCCAACGATGGATTATCTTGTAGGCCTGCATTCTGTTTTGCAGGGCCTGCGTGGACTTCCTGATCCCCCTGCAGATGGTCACCACGTCTGGTTGGAGAAGTCCCTAGCCCATTTATTCCTTACTGGTACACATTCTGCCAGCACCCTTTGGGGCATATCTCTTTCTGGAACCCAGAACCATTCTCCCAGCATGATCGGAGTCAGAAACTGATTGACCATGTGGACCCATTGCTTCTCCTTGTTTGTGTCCGTATTGTCAACCATGATCCACAATTGTGACGCTTTATAATATGCCACCAGATCGGGAAGACCCACTCCCCCCTCGTCCCCGGGCTGAACCAGTGTTCTGTATGCCACCCTTGGTCTCACACCCGCCCACAGGAAACATAGTGCACTCTGAATCTTGGCCAAGAAGGGGGATGGGACCATTATCGGGAGCATTTGGAATAAAAATAGAAACTTGAGGAGGACTGTCATCTTTATACAATTAAGACGGGCCGCCCAAGAGAGTGTGATCCGCCCCCATTGATGCAGGTATAGCTCTGTCTTATCCCAAAGTTGGATGTAGTTTTTGTCGAAGAGATCTGTCATTTCCCGAGTGACTTCCACTCCCAAATATCTGAATCCCTCTTTTTGTAGCTTGAACTCCATGTCTTTCAGGAGGTCTCCATCTTCCCCCGTCCCATTCCCAACTTGGAAAAAACACTACCGAGTTCTCATGGTTGACCTTGTACCCTGATAGCTCTCCATATGTCCGGAGACCCTGGAGGAGCGCAGGGATCGATGTCCCTGGTTCGTAACAAAGAGGAGCACATCATCCACAAAGAGGCTCTCTTTATATTCTATTCCCCCTAAGCGGACTCCCCTCACCTCAGATTTTTTCCTCACCTCTATTGCCCAGGGTTCCATCACTAACGCGTATAACAGGGGAGAGGGGGCATCCCTGTCTGGTGCCCTGGCTCAAGCGTATCGCTCTGGAAACCCCTCCATTAACCACTATTCTTGCCTGTGGTGCCGAAGTCAGGGCCTCAATACACCCCATACACCTGGCCCCCATACCAATCTTCCCCAGTGCCCCCGTCATGAATGCTCAGTTCACACGGTCGAAAGCTTTTTCGGCATCTAGTGAGAGGAGCACTGCTCCCTCTCTCCTCACCTCTGGGCCCTGGAGTATGTGTAGAGTCTTGCGCATGTAATCCGAGCCCTGACTGTTCCGAATAAACCCTGACTGGTCAGCGTGCACCAACCGTGGCATGAGTACCTCCAACCATGACACCAGTATCCTAGCAAATATCTTGGCATCAGTATTCAACAGAGAGCTCGGGCGGCATGAACGACAATGTGTTCGATCCTTACCTTGCTTGGGTATAACCGCATAACTGCTTCCAGAAAGGAGGGGGATATCAGCCGCAAGAGGTTGGCCATGGGTTTCACTAGCAGTTCCTGATATTGTTAATAGAAGGCTGAGGTGTAGCCATCTTCCCAAGTTGCCTTACCCGACTTTAGGTGGGTTATGGCCTCCGACACTTCCTTCCCAGTAATTTCCGCCTCTAGGGTATCCCTTTTCCCAGTGGTCATTCTTCGCATTGGGAGCCTGCCCAGGTATTCCGGTATAGCCCGCCCTTTTTCTACCAGGGCCTGCTCATGAAGGTCCTCGTAAAACTGAGCAAAACATTGGGGGATGACGCCCTGACCTACCATAAAATCTCCCTCTGGTGCCGGTGCGCGTGCCACTCTTCGCTCCACCCTTCGCTCTTTTCTTCTGGTGGCTAGTAGGGTCCCTACTCGATCGCCTCTTTCATAATATCGCTGTTTGGCATATCATATGTTTTTTTAAACTCCCCCAATCAAGAGTGTATGCTACTCCAGTTGCTTATCGTGCATCATTGCCAGCAACCCCTCCTGGTCGACCGCCGGTCGCGTAAGTTCCACCCGCATGGCTCCAAAGTCCCCCCACAATCTCTGCTCTGTCAGCCCTCTCTCTCTTCTTCCGGACTCCTTTCTGTATAATGAGGCCCCTAAACATGGCATTTGCCGCATCCCATACCATTTTCCACTGCACCACCCCTGTGGCGTTTGTCTCAAAGAAGTGCTCAATCTCTTTCCGGAGATATTCCCTAAAAACGGTGTCCCTGAGAAGGCCATTGTTACATCTCCACCTCGGGGTTCCGCGTCCTCCCATCCCCACTCCCCATCCCATTACTACCATCGCGTGGTCCGACCAGGTACTGACTTCACTCTCGTGGACTCAACCATTACCCCCTGCTCATTGGGAACCAGTAAAAAAATCTATTCTTGTGTAGGTTTGGTATGCCTTGTGTTCCCTACTCCACTCTTCCAGCACAAAAAGATTTTCCTGAGGAAGGACATTTGATGTACACTGGGGGGACTATAAAGACATCAGGGTGATCATTGTCCCATTGAGACGCCCTTTACTGCCATAAACCATCCTCCAAAAACCCTCCGCACTTGACCTCCGTCAACTGGGCTGAGGGCGCCAGGTCTATGCCCACTCCCTCCTTCTTTCTAGCACTGTAAGAGGCCCAATACAGCTGACCAATTTCTGCCCCTTTCGGTGCCCTCTCCCCCCCTTGTATGTAGTGAGTTTCCTGCAGGATAAGTACCTGCAGCTGTGTTTTGCAGAATAGAGCAGCCATTAATGACCATTTGTTCGGGGAGTTCAGTCCCTTTACATTAAGTGTCGCCACCTTCCAACTAGCCATTGTCAGGCTGCAATGAGATCCGTCTTAACACCCCTCCCTCCCTTGGCCACTGCGACTGTGCAATGCATGTACCCCTCCCCCCCTTAAAACCTTTCCAACGCTGTATCTCCGAGACGTCTGGGCATCCCCAGGTCACTAGGGTGATAACAAGCACCACCCCACTGAACATGTACCTTGTTGACCACTCAACAAAACCACCCCCCCTTACTTTATTAATTCACTTCATCACAAGCTCCCTTGTTCAGCTGGTTGCCGTCAGCTGATTCGCCTGGGCTTTCTTGGGTTTCCTTGAAGCTGATTCCTTCCCACGACTCTTTGTCTGGGTGAAAGTGCTGTTGAATCGCTCTCGCAGCCTGTGCTGTCCATCCTTCTCTTGGAACATCCCTTCCTTCCTTAACTCCGCAAAAAAAACGGGTTGCTTTTTCACCTTACTTTAGTTCGTACTGCTATCCCCCATGCTCAAAAGAGAGGGCAAAAGGGAAGCACCACACACCTCCTCCTCCTGCAGCCATTGTGTCAAGGGTCTACACTTCCTCCTCTGCTCCAGCGTGTAATTGGACAGGTCTGGGTAGATTCTCACCATGACCCCTTCCCACTCAAGTCACCCACCTCTCGAGCCCTCTTTAGGATATCCTCCTTGTCCCTGTAGTTGTGGCACTTTGCCACAACTGAGCGGGGTCCTTTTACTCCCATTGGACCTGGTAGAAGCGTATCTCTTAGTCATAGGCCTCGCCCATGAGCTTCCTCAACATTTCCGACAGCTTGGCATAGAGGTCCCTGGGGGCCTCGCTGTCTCCTACCTGGAGTCCTCGTATCCTGAAGTTGTTCCTCCTCTCCCAGTTTTCAACAGCGTCTAGCTTGCTTCGGGTCTCACTTTCCCTTCTGTCTAGTTCCTTGACCCAGAAAACCAGACCAACATCAGCTATGTCTGCAGCCATCTGGGTATGTTTCAGGGCCTCCCCTCTTTCCTCCACCTTAGTGACCCTGTCTGTAATAGCGCTCATCAAGCTCTGCACCTCAGCCCTGATGGCCTTCAGTTCTGTCAGGATCACCTGCACATTGCTCTTCAGGGTTCCCAGTCCTCATGTCGCCATGATGCCCCTTCCTCCACTTGTACCCCTTCTAGGTGTAGAGGATCACCTCCACGGGGCTGGGTGCGGACAACTTGGTGGTGGCCCCACCTTCTTTCCTCAGGGTCACCCCAGTGGCAAGGGCTATGGGTCCCCTCCTCACCTTCCACTGCCTTATGTTGATTCACAGGATGCCACCTCGGGTGTCACCTCACTCCACAGCAGTTTCTCCACTGCCTCTCTGTCACCCTGGTTCACTGTAGAGAACAGTGGTGTGCTGTCCTTTCACCCCTATTGGCCCAGGCTTGTCTCTCTGCCCCACCGCCCGCAACGTTCTTTTGCCGTGCTCTTGCAGTATTTGTCATGCATCTGTGTTCACCACCTCAGCGACCGGGGTCATCCCTGTCTGCTGGTGCATGTTGACCTCTCCCCGCCTGCTGGCTCGGGTACCCTGCTTCCTTAAGTGCTGTTATGCACCAGTGATCACCACCTCAAGGCCCAGGGTCATCCCTGTCCGCTGGTGCGTGTTGCCGTCTCACCGCCTGCAGGCCCGGGTACCCTACTTCCTTGACTGTTGTCATGCACCTGTGATCACCACCTCGGGTTTGGGGTCGTCCCTTTCTGTTGGTTCGTGTTGCACTCTCACCATCTGATAGCCAGGGTACCCTGCTTCCTTGCTTGCTGTCCTGCACTTGTAATCACCACCTTAGGGCTTGGGGTCGTCCCTGTCTGCTGGTGCGTACTACACTTTCACTGCTCGCCGGCGTCGGTACCCTGCTTCCTTGACTGCAGCTACAGCCTCCGCTGCAGCATCCCCCAACTCCTCCTCTTCTGAGCCAGGGGATTAGCTGCTTACTGCTGTGCCTCTGATAAGGTGAGCCGCTGGGTTTTCCCTCTGTTCAGGCCGATCTGCGGCCTGGTATGCCGTTGGTGGCCTTGTACCTTTGTTACAGCAGGGCGCTTGGTCCTCCTTCTGGTCCGGCCCTTACTCTCCCTCTCGCTGGGTCCTCCCTCTGGTCCGGCCTCTCCATTCCGTGGTCAGGGATGTGTTAGTGCCCTTTCACCTCTGCTTCAGCAGGGTGCCGGGTCCTCCAGTCCGGTCCTTTCTCTGCCTCGTGGCCTGGGACGCCGTTGGTGGCCTGCTGGCTGTCCCTCAATCGCGCCCTGTCGCTTCTTGCTATTTACTTTGTTGTTTTTCACCCGCTGCTGTAGGGAACTGGTTTGCTTGACTTTGCCTCTCTTCCGCTTGCCTGGGGGCCTCGGCTTAAGCCCTGGGGGTGGGGAGGTCAGGCAGTGCCATTAATGCTGGTGGGGTGCAGAGCTCCGGTCTCACACTGCCATCTTGCTCCTCGCCCCCTAGCAGTCCAACAATGCTTTTTTGAATACAAAATAATGCACAACGTATATAAGAAATCAGATCTGACAGGAAGCAGTCAGCTTCACGAAAATAGCATACGTTTGAGTCACATTCTGACCAGGTTGCGGCGGGGAGTAAATGGAACAGTCATCGGAGACAATACATGTGTGGACCTACATAGATTAAGGACAAGGAACATTAGTGCATTTTAAGTGCAGGTAAGTAGTATGGTCAGCTGTGTTAGGGATAGAGCCATGATGGATGAAGTTCTAGAGTGGTGGCAGAGAAAGTGAGGGATAGAGGCAGGTTAGAGGCGAGGCAAAAATGTTAGCTAGAAGGCAGATGAGAGGTAGGTTAAGAGTATAACTCGGATGCAAGGAGGTAGGTTTTAGTTTTGTTTTGAACAAATCTGTGTGGCCTGTTCCTCTGATGTCTGGGAGAAGAGAATTCCATGGAAGTGGAGCAAGAAGGGAGAAAGAGTCGAAGCAAGAGGAAGCACGGGGAGGGAGAAGAGCCACAAGAGTAGTTGAGGAGGCAGAGCAGAGATTACGAGAAGGCTTGTAGAGTTGGAAAGAGGAGGGTAGATATGGTGGTGCCTTACTGTGGATAGATTTGTGAACCAGGAGAAGAAATATAATTTGCACCCCGAGAAGGGCACTGAGCCAATCAGGTGACTGGAACAACGGGCGAGAATACACATTCTCTGCTTGCTGTTTCCAGCCACCCGATGCCCTTCCCAGATATCTTTTTCTTTCTCAAATGTTGGGAGGCAAAAGGGGCTTCACTCTGGCCTACCTAGGCTCGGGCTGGCGGGCCATTGAAGGCCATGCCCACCCCCCACATGGTGTTGAAAGCCATAATCTTGCCGCTTTTTGCATTGTCAATCATCCAGCCTGGTGACGGTATGAGTAAGTAGGTGTGAAGTGAGGCAGTTTGAAGAGAGTCCTGGTAGCGAAGTTAATGATCTTGTCTAGAGGACAGAAAGCATAGTTTCGGAGATTAAAGTGTATGCTGGCAGAGTAGTCCAGTTTAGAGAAGACAAGAGTGGTTAAGAGATGCTTGGCAGTGTTGAAAGGGATGAGGTGCCTGATGTTCCTAATATTTAGGATATTGAGGCGAGCCGCCGTTGCAGTTTTGGAGATGAAAGTAGAGATTGTGTCATAAATGGTCAGTGATGATGACGAGGTTTCTAGCTGACGAAGGGTACGGTAAAGTAACAAGTGGGAGCTGGATAGGCAGGGAAAGAGATGAGAGTATTTAGCAGGGAAAAAGAGCACCTCTGTTTTGGTAGAGTTTCACATCAGAGAGTGTGAAGCCATCCAATATTTAATGTCAGAGAGACAGTTGGAAATAGTGATAGAGCGATCAGAGGAGAGTTCAGAAAAGGAAGAATATTTGTGTGTTGTCCGCGAAGAGTTGGTATGAGACCCCAAAGGAGGAAATTAGTGCCCCAAGAGCAGAGTGTAAAGAGGAGAGGACCCAAGAGAGAGCCTTGTGGAACACCAACAATTAGAGGATAAAAGCCATGTTCCCTCATGACTCGAAGTACCCGGCTATGATGGCAGTAATGCTGCACGCCCAAAATTGCGTGGAGGATGCTCCGATGCAACCCTGCTCTGCAGGCCTGTGAAAGCATTGAGACCCAGGCGCTGGCTCATTCCAGGTACCAGGATTCAGGGAGACGTGTTGATTGAAACCTCCCCCTTCTGTGGTTAGAACCAAATTCCCTGTGCTGTGCACAGGCCTACTGGACAATAGTTCTTACTTGGGCATCGGATCAGACATAAGCCGGGAACAAGCATTTATGAGCCTATTTTGGTTATAAGGAGTGTTGTGGGAGACTGGCCATGTCAGGACCTTTTCAAATAAATAGGCGTTGATAGATGCAGAGGCACAGACATTAACAAAATATGCCTGTGCTCGTGGAATTGCAATGTGAAGGCTGCTTTTTGGAGCTGCATTGTTAATAAAACGATTTGATGAATACATGCATCAATAATGGGACTTATTAACCCAAATAACAATGAACATTGCCTTCAGTTGCAGGCCAGCCTTGTCTAATGCGTTTTCTAATTTCAGATGCTGTTCCATGCCATTGTGCTCGGCAGTTAATGGAAATTCCTCATCAGCATAGATCGCATGAATATTTCTCCCTTGGACAGAGAAAGCTCCTGTTGCAAGGGATGTTGTCTTCAATCACCTTTAAAGCATGTGTGCAAAAATTGGTATGCTGCTCTAGGTCCCAAGCCGAAACAATGGAATAATTGCTACTGCCTATGTTTAATATGTGTACAAACAAGGCTCAGCCACTGGAGCGAAGTGCAGTCACTCTGGAACTAATTAATAATAATCTAATTACCTTCTATCTAATTAAAAACTTGACTTAATGGGAATTTAAAACGACGACACTCAACTGCTGGCGGGTAATTCTTCCTATGTATGCCTAGAAACCCTGCATTACTTTTGGGCAACCACCCCATACCCCCCTGCTAAGGTGCAGGTAATCGGATACCAGTGGCCCTGCCAGAACTAGGGTGGGAGTCACTCTCTCAGGATCAGCTTGTTGGGGGCTGCCGAAATATGCATTGTGATGTCTCAAATCGCTTTGCTGAGAATGAACAGCAAGAGAAAAAAAACTGCATCCATTTATAGAGGAGCTCAGAAAAGAAGAGCTGGAGGGGGCGTTATGGAGCCCCTCTTATGGCGCAGACCCCATCACTACACAAATGGGGTCACTGCTTCCTGCAGGATGTATCAAAAGGCTTGTAAAGAACATTTCACACATTATTCACATTAAAGGCAGTTATCACCTGCTAAAAGGTTTTCTCAAAAGCTGTGCTGAATTTCGTTCCTTTTACTTTTAAACATTACCACTTGCATTACTGGTTATTACCACATGCATAATTTCATGGCAAAACATGGATGCCAGTATTATGAAGGCTGCTTCTCTGCTCTCAGCTGCAAAGATCGACAGAAGGCCAGCGCGTATTAACAAAACGCCCACATTTAGCTTCCCAGGTAGCCATTAATAACTTCAAAAGGGTAAAGTGGAACTTAAAAGTAAATGGAACTTGGCGTGTATAAGACTTATATATTTAAAACTACTAGGTTAACATTTTTTCTTTGTTTTTAGTCCGGCATGGCAGGAGCTGCTTGCGAGCGAACACTGTATTCAGACTATGTGATATAAAAACATATGCATATTTTGTAATGAGACCAGGACCCTGAGGGCTGTTTCGCATCCCCATGCAGATGTGAACCTTAATCCCCCTTTCTAGGCCCCTGCGCACAGCAGCGCAGAAATGTGGGACATGGAGCCAAGAGAACGGGATACTTTTCTTTATTCTTACTTTCTCTTTCTGCCACAAACGCAGCAAAACCACTTTGCGCATCCGCGAGCATGCATGCGTTTAATTGGCTGTGTCCAGCATGGCACGACATCTCTCCCTCTTGGACAAAATAGAATCCCATTAATCACAGTTGGCCTCATATTTCCTCCATCAGTCTCACAGGCCTTGTAATGCATCGCTTTGGTCTCGTCAATCGCTTTGGTCTCGTCAACATCTCCTCGGGCTGCCCATTCTCTGTCCACGCCACATCCTCATTTTCTGGTCTTTATTGACAATCTGCCTTGACACTCTCATCGTCCTCGAGTGCCTTTTCTCCCTCTCGGTAGATCCAGAATTGTGACACATTTTGTGTGATCACCCTGCCTGGGGACCTTGATCTGCGTGATGACTAGATGACCAGGATCAAATCTTGACTCTGACTTCCGTTCCTGCTTTTGACACACAAGAACTTTGTCCCCGGTTTGCAGTGTTGACGACTTTGCTCCCCGCTTTTCAACCGCATACCTCTTCATCTTGCATTTCCTCGTTTCGTCCTCGGCCTGTAGCATCGTGAGGTCTGTTTTCCCAGAGCTCTTCCCTGTGGGGCAATCTTGTCTTCACTTTTCTTTGAAATACCAACTCTGATGGGCATCTTCCCGTTGTTCCATGTGGTGAGTTTAGGTAATCCCAGAGCATGCTGCACACTGCTTGGTTCAGCGACATCTGACTCAACTTGTTTTGTTGCAACACTTTGTTTAAGCTCCCCATAAACTCCTCAGTCATCCCATTGGCTTGTGGCCACAACGGTGTGATTTTCCGGTGGCGTATATCCATGTCGCTCATGAATCGAGCAAACTCCAAACTGCTAAATGGAGGCACATCGTCTGATTTCAGCATCTCGGGAATGCCCCATGCCAAGAATATAATGTCCAACTCAGAGATGATGGTGCTGGCTGCTGTGGACGAAATCATCTGAACAAGAGGGAACCGCGAGAATTCGTCCATCTCCACCATCCAGTACTTTCCACCACCAAACGGTCCAAAGAAGTCAACAGCGACATGGGTCCACAGAGCATCTGGAAATTCTGACCTTTTGAGTGGCTCTGGATTGCTGGGTTTCGACGTGCTTTGACATAAGTGGCATCTTTTTACAGTGTCTTTCACCATTGAGTTGATCCCTGGGAACCACACAGTGTCTCTTATTTGTCGCTTGGTGGCCATCATACCTCAATGCCCCTCATGTGCCAGGTCCAATACTTGCTGTGTTAGGTCTGTAGGTATGATGATCCTCCTTCCGCAGTATCTGACAGCTCATCTTTCACCTGCCTGAAGGCTTGCATTTCTTGCTTCAAGGTCTCTTGGTTCCCTTGTGTAAATTCTAGCTCACTGTCTCTCCACCTTTCCGATGTGATAAGCTCCTTCACATTCTGCAGTACCCTGTCACTCATGGTGTGATCTCTCGCCATGCTCGTTTTAAGTGGTCTTGGAGGTCTCTGCTGGGCGAGGAAGTTTATGTATTCCTCTGTCATGGACGGGTCACGATCTTGTTTCACAAGCGGGTGTCGAGACATGAAGTCTGCCGGATTTTACTCCTTTCCCGGCATATGAATGATGGTGAAGTTGAAGTCTTGCAGTCTTAAGCCCCCACTTCTCAATCCTAGGAGGTATATTACACTGAGGGTTTCCATAGATCATGACTAGTGCATGGTGATCAGTTACTACTGTTAACGGTTTTTCCAACAGGAACATCTGGAAGTGCTCACATGCCCAAACAACTACCAACCCTCTTTTCCCGGCTGTGAGTATTTTCTTTTGACATCTGTCAGACCTTTGGATGCATAAGCGACTATAGCCCTTGCACTGTCTCTGCCGGGCTTGTGCTGCACCAAAATGGCTCTCAGACCTACCAGGCTTGCGTTCATCGTTAGTTCAGTGCATTTGGCTGGGTCGTAATAGGCCATGCACTCGGCAGATCCAATGTCTTTCATGATCTGTGCGAACGCCTTTTCACAGGATCAGTCCCACTGAAACTCCTTCCCTTGCTTGGTGAGTTCTCTTAAGGATACACTAATGTCACAAAGACTTCTAAGTATCTGCTGCAATAGCTGGCCTTCCCCAGAAATGATCTTACATCGCTCACATCTTACGGGTGTGAAGTGTTTTCGATCGCGGTTACTGTCCAAGGATCAGGGCTCATCCCCTCTTGCAAAAACACATGTCCAAAGAACTTGAGATTTTTCTTGTGAAAAGCAGACCTTTCAGCATTTAACGTCAACCCTGCCTGAGAGAGAGCTAGGCACACCTGATGTAACACCAGATCATGTTGTTCAAGACTTTCTCTGAAAACCAAAATATTGTCTCTGTCGTTGAAACAATTCTTTATGTGCCAAATTACCCTCCCAATGCTCTCTTGCAAAATGTTGGCAGTCAACGATAGCCCAAAGCTTAACTGCTTATACCTAAACAGACCTTCATGGGTTGCAAAGGTGGTTATGTAGTGTCATTGTTCATCTAGATGTATCTGGTGGTATCCTTTATGTAGATCAAGTTTTGTGAATACCTTGGCTCCATTTAGCATGCTAATCATGTCATCTAGATGCATGCCAGGGTGTATCTCTCATTGAATTGCTTTGTAGGCCTGGCGCATGTCCTCCCACAGGCGAATCCTTTCATATGATCCTTGCTTGGGTACGGCTACCAAGTGTGAGACCAAATGGGTGGGGCCACAGGCAGGTTCTATGATGTCCTCCCTTAACAGGCACTGAATCTCTTTCTCTACTTGCAATTGCAGGTGGATAGGTATCCGCTGTGGGTGTTGCGCCACTGGAGGTATTCATCCGTCTATGTGAAGGCTGACTAGGTCTCCCTTCAAGCACCCAATTCCTTTGAATAGTTCTGGAAATCATTGTGTCACTGAGACTCCATGCTGCATTGTCTACATCACAGCAGCAATCTTCATTTCAAGAGCCGTGGGTCGGCCTAACAGATTGCTTCCCGGCACTTCTCCTTGAAGAACTCCATGGCTCATCTCCCTTTGTAGTTCAGTTGCATCGAGAAATTTCCATGGTTCTGAACTGGCCCCTGGGCGGCTCACTGAAATATCTTCAGTTCAAACGGTTCCAGTTCCGGAAGATGTGCCATCTTGTGAAATTCGGGTATGCACATGATATTCAGGGTGGCTCCTGTGTTGATGAGGTATTTGGCAGGGTGTTGACCCACTTGAATGTCAATATTGCCTGCTGGGGCCGTCACCACATCATTCATCATGTAAGCATAATCATGTTGGCTTCTCTCTTGCACTGGTGGTGGTGATTGTGACCGCACAGTGATCTGTCGAACGTGGCTGACCAAGTCTCTTCTCACTTAGGTGTCTCTTCTGGGCCCTTCAGCACGTGGGTTATAGTCCTGTCTAGTCCCACCAGGACCACCTCCTTGTGTCCTTTTCGGCGGCACATTGCATACTCTCCCCATATGGTTTTCCCGGCTGCAGTTGGTGCAATTTTGTCCAAAAGCAGGGCATTGTGTTCCTTCCTCAAGAGGAAAGGGCAGACCACACCTGTAGCACTTTCCGGTGGTAGCATATCTTCTTGACAGAGCGTTACCTCCATTGTTGCTTCTCCGGCCTTGACTGACATAATACGCCTGCTCTTTCATCTGCCCCTTGCTGGTCTCCATCTGCGTAGCTTGTGAGTCTGCTCTCCCTTCCGTCTGTGCCATTTGTAGAAGGCAAGTGGAAACGGTTCACGGAGCAATCTCTTCCTAAAGGTGGACGATAAACACCCTCCAATGATCCTTAACCTGATAGCCTCATCATTCAAGAATTTATAAAAGTCACTTTGAGCCACCAATTTGCGTAATCGAGTCGCAAATGCTTCCATGGACTCACCAGTCATTTGACAGGCTGTGTTGAAAGTGTGTCTTTCATGGTCTATGTTGGTCTATGGGTCAAAGTATGTATACAAAGCCTCCTTGAGCCCTTCATACGTCTTAACTTCTTCAGGTGGGAATGTGGGGATGAGATCTTCAACTTTCTCACCAACCAGGTTGATGAGTAATCTCCTAGCAAACCTGTCTGTAGTCTTTTTGTCGTAGGCTGCCATGCAATTCTCGAATCTTTGGAAACATCTCTCCCATCTCTGTCCCAGGGCTTGTTGATCACCCAGAACGAAAGGGCCTGTTGATGAAATGCCGCTGCACTGGGCTCTTCATCATCAGATGCATCGCTTGTCCATCTCTGACTCCTTGTCTCTCCTCATTCGCAGACATCTTGATGTAGTCAGGCACCCTTCAGTTGCACACATTTTGTTAAAGAGACCAGGATGCTCACCAAATGTTGTATTTCTTTTTCTTCTTTTTTTTCTAAGTCAGGAGGCGTAGGAATCCCATCCTCGTCTCCAGATTTCGCATCCCGATGCAGATGTGAACCTTAATTCCCCTTTCTAGGTCCCTGCTTGCAGCAGCGTGGAAATGAATGACACAGAGTCAAGAGAACGGGATACTTTTCTTTATTCTTACTTTCTCTTTCTGCCGTGAATGCAGCAAAACTCCTTTGCGCATCCATGAGCGTGTGCACGTTTAATTGGCTGTGTCCAGCGTGATGAGGCTTTCGTCACGCCAAGTTAACTGTGTCTGTGCCGGACACAACAGGCTGGTGGTATAATGCGCTAGGCGCATTGATTAAACAAACGATGGCTGCTCCAGATGTAGTCAGTAGCTCATCCCCCAACCATGCACAGGAAGCCTTCCTTTATTCTCGCACTGACATTTCCTGATTTCACTGCGGTGTGCATGGGTGTGTGCATGTCTGTAGTATAGTGGTTGAAGTGAGAGGGAACGGTATGGAGCTCAGTTCCACTACTTTTATTTTTTACTGTTAACAGTTCTACTACTTTTTGCAACCATTTTCACCATTCTGGAACTGTTCTTTGTGAAGTTAAAGCACATTTCTCCACTTTACCACCCAATAGCAGTTACAGCTGAACTGAAATCTGTTTTAACTCAATTGTCTGTCAAGCAGCATGGCTCTAATGCTTGAAAAATGCTTCGCTTGTTGCTGCCCATAAGGGTCACAGTTCCACTACTTTTTTGCTATACTTCTATCACTGCTGTAGGAGCACAGGCCGTGACATCTCACCCACTGCTACACAGCACTACATCCAGTTATCATCACATCTCTCCTCTTAATAATAAAATTCCCATTGTCAACGCTTGCAGAGCCTGTTGTGATGTAGCCCGTCTTGTGAAGTAACATGCGGGAGGAATGACATGTAGAATGGATTGAAGGGCTTCATCACATCTGGGCATGGCCAGTGGAAGAACACAAACACCAGTGCCTGTGTGTTCTTTACTTCCCAACTTTACTCCACCTCTGCCAGACTCTGCACTTTCACCATATTCCGCCCCTTCAACAAACTGTCAGTGCTGTCCAAACTTCACCCCCATTTTGTCCCCCATTTTGGCTCCATAACATTATAAGAATGTTTTTGAGGATGGAGGGATTAGAAAGTTATTGCTTCCTCTCTATTCATTCACGCTTGTCATCCTCTATGTTATGTTAGTTGAAAGAGTGTTTTCAGATCTCTGCTGCCCAAAATTTGGAGAAGGCAGTGTGTTCTACAGTTGAGTGCACTATAGGTAATTGTTACGGCTAATTTTCTACTTTCGTTTAGGTCCAAAAACAATCTTTTAGAAGAAGCGATAAGAACATAAACTGTCTGCCAACTGGAGACAAGTAAGAGAAGGTTGGAATGAGGAATTTTGGTTTCAATGCTAATATCGGCTTTCTCTCACAAATGCAACATAACTAGGTTTCTACATCCGGTCTTGTCAAATGGTAAAGTTTACATATTAAATATATGAAAGTGGTACATGCACATTTTATAAAAATGTTGAAAAAAAAGAACTCAACCCCCTTCTCATGGTTACAGCTTTCGTGTAAGCAGGAGGCAAAATGGAAATAAGGCAAGTTACCTGCTGCAGCCGATGTAACTCCAATCCCTTGGGCTGGAACACCATTAAAATATGGCGAAATCACAAGTGAAGTGTGTAAACTCTGCCTGGTCATAAACACCTCAGTAGAGAAAAAACAGTTGGCGAAAGTTCTTGGAATTCTCATTGCATTCTCATTGCATGGACAATGCATTCTCACGGTGGAGTAATGGATAAGGGTTTACCTGAACATTCATGTGTAGGAAGCCACAGCATTAGTCGTAACTGCACAATGCAGGCACCTTTAATGACAAATGAAGTGGTTCATACTGTAGAATAGTAAAACTAAGCAATGGATCAGGCGTTCCAGCACAATATTACCCATGTGGGTGTGGTTTAGGCTATGAGTCTCGCCAGCTTGTGTTTAAGGTCATTTAACATGTTTGTTAACTCCTAAGAGTTGGTTGGACTGTACAATACGCATGAACATTTTGAGATGTGTGGGTATATAGATGTCCTGCTGTTGTTTGAAGTAATGTTTCACAGTAAAAGTCCTACCTTGTATTTAAAATATAATTGATGTAAAGATTATTTTCATATTTTTGTTAAAACAAGTGTATTCAATTTATTTAATTACAGATATCTGAATGTATCTCAGTGAACACATCCATAACAAACACTGTATACTGAATAGTGGTACTCACCCCCCCTCCTTAAATATGAACTAAAACAGAAAAGGTTGATTGAAGAAGAGAAGACAGAGAATGGAAAGATAAAAAAACATTACTTATAAACATCACAGTTATACAATGTGTAACATACTTTGCAGTTGGTTCTCCTGGTAGTACTGAGCATGCAGCAGAAAGTCATCAAAGGCACATGATAAACCCAACAGCTTCTGTAAAGATAGATGAATGGATATCTTTACAGGGTACTTTTACAGCTGTGAAACAGTGTGTAGCTTTGGCACACAGTTTTTGTTCTCGCCTTTCTATGGCTTTGGGTAACCTTTCACAGGTTTCTAGATGCAATTGCACATTCAGATTTACTCTTCGCCATTTTAACTTCTCTATGATCTATTTCATGCTTGCACCTTTCGGGCAGCCACAAACCTCTGATATTTGAGGCTGGGGAGGCAAATGAGTGCTTGCTTCTGAACATCATTGTTCTGCCACCTGTGGGAACTTTGTGCTTGACCTCAGCATAGGCATGCATTTAATATTTGTAAAATGATGCATCATTTTTAACCCTTACTTTTCTGAAGGGAAAACCCTCATTTTTACAACGGTTTAAAAAATGCATGTTGTGTATTTGAATATAAAAGCTTAACACAGTGCATGTGTGTATTGATTGGAAAGAACTCCGAAGATAATGTGAAGTGGCACCAATAAAATGAGATTTTAGCTGTTTTGCATATGAAAGAGCATTTGGGGAAGTTAAGAATGACCAAAGAGCTTTATAGCTGTCAAATAGGTCTGTGAGAGTTGTATGACTGAGTCCATAAATGCCTAAAAGCATGCTGGGTCTGGTACACATGACCTTTCTTTTTCTTATTAAAACAAATGTCTCCCTAACAATAATGTTTTTATAAATATCAAGCATATATGCACATTTGGCCATTAAAGACTTCAGCTGTCTGAGTGGAATGACTGCTAACAGCTCAGAATTACTTGCAGTGTTGTGGATCAGCCAGACTCTGAGAAAAAGAATTGGTTTTATATTTAAAAATGACAATCAGTAAATTGAAAATGTACTGCAATAAATTACTGCTCCTCTGCCAATCTGCCGGCCTTGTTGTAAATAGGTGTATGCTTTCGAGTGCAGTCTCCCTATACCTTGGTGTCCACACCATGGCCCCGGCATGCTGGGGGCCCCCAGAATTGGCACCAGGGAGTCGCTGTGGTTCCGGGGCGATTTCCCAATGCACAGCCTGTGGAGTGCCTGGCACAATGCAGCTCCTGTACTCCACAGAAGTGACACAGGGTTTCTATGTGTGTGCACTCCACATCATCGTTCAGTGGCTACTCCATTTCAACGGTGGGATGCTAGAAGGCATGTTCTACACACAGGTTACATATGACAGAGTGTCCATGCCTGTGGTTTTCTATCTAAAGTCAGAGGCAACTGACACACTGTTGAGCTGTCATACAGCAGAAGACTTTGGGCTGATGCACTTCACCTTCAATGTCTATGCAACTAACATTGAGACATGAAAACTGCATTCTGAGTCTTGTTCATGATAGTAGGCTGGCTAAAGTGGCAGGAAGTATGCCTGCATGTGGATGACACCACCCAACCAGTGGCACTAAGTCATCAGTGGATTCCATTTCACTTCTGAAGAAAAGTGGAAGAGGAGCTCAGGGGACTTGATCAAGCAAACACTATTGGGAAGGAGGACGGTACTACACCGTGGGTCTCCCCTATAGTTCTAGCAGTGAAGCCAAAGCAACTGGATGCAGTACCTATATGCATTGACATGCAGATACCAAGTCAGGTGATAAAACGGGAACACCACCCAACCCTCACAATTGATGACATCCTGGCTGATCAGCAAGGAGCCAAGATATTCTCCACGATTGATCTGCGGTCCAGTTACCATCAAATTCCGCTGCACAGGGATGCTAGATCGATCATCATGTTTTCATCCCATGTTGGTTTGTTCAGGTACAAACAGCTAAGTTTGGGGTATCCTCGATGGCTAAGGTGTTTTAGAACACAGTGGGAGGAGTGTTGGCTGGCCTGGAAGGGTACATACTCATCCATTCCACAATTGAGGAAGAACAATTGACATGCGTGAAGGCAGTTTTTGAATAATTACGCCAAAAGGGGCTAACCCTTCATGAAAGCAAAAGTTATTTTCTGCAAGAGAAATAAAACTTCTTTGGATTCATCTTCCAAGATGCGGGCATCTCGGTTGACCCTCAAAGGTTAGCAGAAGTCAAGAGGTTTACACCACCAACATATGTTGCGGTAATACGCAGCTTCTAGGGCAGGATCAACATCTGCGAAATTTGATACGAGAGGATGTGGTATGGTGCTGGAATGACTGTGCTCAGAGGCAAATGCTGCCCTGGCAGAGGGCACTATAATGGCATTTTACGATCCAAAGAGAACATTGGAAATAATCTGCGTGGTAATAGGTGCTGTGTTGAACCAAATCAATTTGGACTGGGCAAGATGCCCATTAGCTATCAACAGGTGGTAGCAGTGCTGTGGGGCTGTTGGTACTTCCACATTTATGTCTTTGGTTGCCCCATCATGGTGATCACAGATCAGAAGCCTTTATTACCAATATTACAAAGATCGGTGCTGCGCCCCCTCTGAGATTGGAACAGCAGATGTTGCAGTTACAAGATTATGGGATAACATTTAAATTCAAAGCATTGGTGACCAACCCCCCAGACTATCTGTCACGACACCATCTTCGGTGGTCACAAGTTCATCGTAGATGATGGGAGAAACGGAGGAGACGATTTGCAGGATTACTGTGGCTGCGGTCCCCAATTTATTGTCCCTCACTGACATTGCAAATGCCACAGCTCAACACAGAGGGATACAAATGGTGGTGGAGCAGTTGCAAGTGGGACAATGGAAAACTGAGCTAGCGGATTTTCATCATTGCACTTATGATACACAGTCCTTCATGAATGGGCTGTGGAGAGTACATACTGAGTTATCTGTTGTGGCGGAAGGGGTACTACTGAGGGGCACCAGAATTTTCATAACACCTAATTTCATACAACAGATCATGGCCAGAGCACATCTAGGACACTAAGAGGCTAGCAAAACATAAGCTCTGTTATCATTATAATCATAATCATAATTGATTATTTATAATGCGCTCAATACAGAAGATGTTTCTAAGTGTTAACCCAAGACTTGAACCTTTCTTGCTCTGTGTGGTCTTGTTTCCAAGATGAGCGCATTGCCACTGAGCTATACTACCCGCATCCGTTTGCAAAAAAAAGGTATGGTTCACAGACTTGGAAAGCAAGGTGGACACTACATTTCTGTCACTCTGACACTTAAGGTACATTTACTGTTGTTGTTTTAGATCTCACTTTCCAGTTCAGCAGGGACTCAGCAGGCATTACTCCAGTTGCTGTGTGTGGGGATGGTCCTGTAGGCCATCTACTGGCTGGCGAAGTGCAACTGGTGCCAAGTAGCAGGGATATTTTCAAAGGTCGCCCAGATTGAGTCTCCTGGGAGGGCATCCATTATTCTCTCTCCATATGCTGTGGTCAGGTTTGTGGGTTCCATAGCTGCTGAGGTAGTGATTCCTGTGACTGAAGATGTATATTTGAATCATGGGTTGCCCCACTATGTCCGCACGGATAAGGCCCTCCATTTCAAGATGGTGCATTCAAGAAATGTATGAGGTTCCATGACATAAAGCACAGTCGCATCACCTCATGCTGGCCAAGGGCTAACTGGGATGTGGAACGGTTCATGCGAACACTGAATAAAACGTTCAAAATTGCTGGAGAAGATGGTACTCCCATAAAAAAGGGAGTTAAGGACGTTCATGAGAGCCTACAGGACCACCCCACACACAGAAACTGGAGTTGTGCCTGCTGAGACCCTATTTAACAGGAACATGATATCTACGGTCCCTGAGCATGAGTCAAGAAAAATGACACCAGTGAATGTACCTGAAGTGTCAATGCGACAGAAATCTCACAACGACAAGGACTCCTGTAGAAGAAAGGTGACACCATCTCCAGTATAAGTGGGAGATGAAGTGCTTCTTCGAAATAGGAGAGTATGCCAAAGGTTAGTCCTACCACTGGAAACAGCATCAAAGATGGTCACAAGACGACAAGACTCCATGGTCACTGGTCAATGTCGAGGGGAGGAGATGGCATGGAACTGTAGCTGATTCAAATGATTTGTATCACAGGGTCATGGAGAAACACAGGCAGAGAGCACAGCGGACAGTGATGTGGGCGAAGACTCTACAGAACCATGGAATGAAGAGTGAGCTGTACCAGACATGTCACTGGTGATTCTGACCAAGGAACAGAGACAGAGAATATATCAGTGAGAAGATATCTGAGAGGAGAATGGGGAAGGCCTCCAGATAGGATGAAGGACTTCATAATGGAGCAGTAGAAGATGTACCTAATGCTTGAGGAAATGTTATGGATATGTTGTGATAACAGTTATGCTTTGATTATGGTGGGGGGGATGTTGTGATGTAACCCTGTCACGTGAAGTAACATGCAGGGGAAATTACATGTAGAATGGAATAAAGGACAGTGTCATGCCAAGGGTGTGGCCTGTGGAGAACACTAATACCAGTGTCCATGAGTTCTTTAGGTTGCGGTCTCCCAATACCTTGGAGCCCACACCGTGGTCTCCTTGCGTCCACACCCCCAACAGAGCCAACCCTCTGCAGGCTTGGGAGAACCCTGTCAAGGAATAGGGTGTTTTCTTGGTATTCACACATGAATTTGAGGCCCTCTGGGTCATCCTTGTGGTCAATGCATTCCTCAGCACCTTATTGAGGGCACACATGAAGAATTCAGCATCCCCATTGGCTTGTGTACAGTATCGGGTGATCCCCTTGGGATTGATGTTAAGGACTACTGTGAGAACCTGACGGTGTCTCACTTACTAGCCCAGGGGTCTGTCATCCAGGTGGCCAGGATATGGCCATTACTCTTGGATCCAGTTCCTGGGGGTGGAACAGTGAGGGAGGATCACCTGGATAGTGTCCTGGTCCTTGGGGAGTGGATGTTGGACATTGATGGGTGAGATGCGGTATCCCCCTTGTTGCAACATCTTTTCCCCATCCTGCCACGTAGGATAGTCAGAAACTCTAGCCCCTCCCTTTTCTGACACAAACACTTTCGCACACCACAAAAGACGACGGATTAACACCAGAGCCGTTTATCTGACATTTTCCAATACAAGGGTAATTGACCAGAATCACACACACCTGACTGCCCTTTCCCACAGGGATAAAAGGTGGAGCACGAGAGCACACTACGAGCAAGGCAGACTGGGCGACGAGACAGCTATCCAAGTCCAGCAGTTTAAGAGGAGGAAAAAGGCGTAGAGAACCAAAGGAGTGACAAGGAGAGAAGCGACCTTGCCCTTTCCGAGCCAGACTCCTGAAGCCTCTGTGAAAGGAATCGTAAAACCACGAACAATAGCCAATGGGTGTTGCAGCAGATGTCAAGGGTACATGAAGCCCTCCTACACTAATAAGCAGGACAGCGAGAGACGCTTGCTACCGTGGGACCATCCTTGACTTCAAAGACAAGAAAAGCCAAGCGGTTCATCACAGCCAGTGAGTCAAGGGGAGAACTAATAAGAAACCAAACTGTGTTGAACGAAAGTTGCAAATGGCAAGTTAAATGGAAATCCAATCAAAAAATGTTTAACTCTTCAGGGGAAAACCAGCTGCAGAGGGGTCCGGCACCACGTGGGTGGTCACTCGGGAGACTGTGGTTAATTCCCCTATTGTTGAAACTACCAAAACCAGAAGGCCATAGGAGAGTCACAAGGAAAAGGGCAAAGTGGTCATAGAAGGGTCTGGCAAAACCCCCTGTACAGTCGAAAATCTTTGACCGACAAACAATTGGAAAGCTAAGGGGGGTGAATCCTGCATAGTAAGGAAGCAGAAGGATCTGTGTGGTTGGCAAGAGTGACCCCGATAGAGGGATTCCAACAGAAAGGGGCGAAGCATGATGCCCCAATGAACATTGTGTTGACAAGAATGAACCCGATGGAGGGAAGTCCACAGTGAATTATATAAAAAGACATTAAGACTTGTGAATGCAACAGTTGAAATCTTTTGGAATAAAAGCCATAGTGAAACCGACGGAGGGAGGGTAACATTCGAGAATGGTGTGAGCCCGAAAGAGGGGGATCCAGAGGTGAAAATCCATCACCCAATGGCACATGAATGCCGTAGTGAACCTGGCGGAGGGAGGCAAACATTTGAGAAGTGTCTGAGCCCGGAAGAGTGGGATCCAGGGGTGAAACGCCATCACCCAACGTCACGTGAATGTGGCAGATGAAATCTTTTTGAATACAAGCCATAGTGAACCCGACGGACGGAGGATGACATTTGAGAGGGTTCTGAGCCCGGAAGAGTGGGACCCAGGGCAGAAGAATCATCACCCAAAGTGCAATCAGAAATGAACCATTGTTTATTATTGGAACATATCACGCCCTCGGAAGCAAGAAAATTAACCACCAAATGTCCTGATATCGCTAGGAACTTTTGTAGATCTGAGCCCGGAAGAGGGGGAGCCAGGGGGGAAAAGTCATCACCTAATGTATATACTGAAAGGAACTTTGTGTTTGTTGTTTTGAACACATCAGGTCCTCGAAGGCAAGAGACTTTTTGCAGAAAAGAGACTTAACCAGTGAAGGTCCCAATACCTGAGAACAGAACTGTAGTGTTGTGCTGGGAAAGCTCAAACCTGTGCTGTGCTCCGGAGTCCCGCCTTGTCCCATGCCCAAAACGTGAGGAAGGGAGATAACCCGCTATCACATCCTGACTTATCATTTATGAACACTTCTTTGTTCCTTGTGAACACTATCCCGCACTCTTTTTGTATTTAGTTGTAAGGATTGGCAATCGTTGTTTTGTGTATAAGCCCTTTTATTTGACAGGATGCCACCAGGACTGCCTTATTTTTATTTGATGATGGTAGCTTGCTCCCATCATAGATTTGGGTTCTGATTAGGCGTTTTTCCAACCTACCTGTACAGTTTAATAAACACCCTTGAACTGTGATCACTTGTGTCTGTTTTTACTGTTGCCACCATGAGTTCCTTACACTACCAAGTATTGTCTAAACCCACCCCCTTTGAAAAATGGGCCCATTATCTGTTCTTTGGAGGTGTGCAGCCGTGAATCCTGAGCCTCTTTTCCCTTCTTCCACAGGTGAGCTTTGGTCTTGCACTGTCCTTGCTGATCATTGTGCGTGAGCTGGACCACCCTCGTGGTCGGGGCTACTGGAATCACAATTCGGGAGCCGTGTGAGAGGGGCCCTTCATCAGAGATGGCGAGTTCTTCCTTTCTAAGGAACAGGCTCTTCAGAGTTGTACATACTCTGTTCAACACTGCTAGGCTTGTAGTACGCCTTTTCCAATTGCCAGTGGTGGGCTCTTTATTTTCCATTACTATGCATTCTTCACTGCCAGTAGTTTTCTGTCTTTCTTCCGGTGACAGTGCTTTTGGAGGGCTTTCAGCTATCATCATGTTTACATGCTGTTCTAGTTACAGTGCCACTTTCACCACCCTAGCTGTTGCTTCTCTCAGACGGCATCAGAGGAATTCTGCTGCTTACCCTGTGCGAGGGCAATATTCAAATTTCTGGGGCTGGAGAATTCACTTATCAATCCTGGGGGAGAGCAGAATGCTGATCTGTTGAATAATGGAATAAGGGGCTTGGGGTCTGCAGTGCTCTGAAAGGGCTGACGTACAGCTATAGGTGAAAGTGTTAGCACCCCCGCACTACATCGATGGCCTCAAGGCAGGTCAACTCTGTGCATGCAGATGCTACAGGAACAATCCCACCTGCCTGCATGCACTGTGGGCCGTCTGGTTGGCATCTATGACTAATTGGTTGAAGTACTCCATAGTTGTATCTCCTACAAAGGCGTCTTTCATATCTTGGAATACGACCTCCTGCTGCTCCTGCCACTCCCAGGGTATCGCCAAGCTGGTCAACCGTCACAGTACTTCTGTGAGGGAGACAAGGTTTGGGATGAACCTCCCACAATACATCACCATGCCAAGAAAACTCTGCATTTCTGACTTGTACTGGGGGACTGGTGCTGCCTTGATGTCTTTGACCTTTTGGTGGTCTGCCGAGACTCCAACGATTTGGAACACAATGCCAAATCATTCTAATGTGTCTTTGTTGAATTCACTTTTCCCCTGTTTGTGGGTGAGGCCTTGTACTTTCTGCTGTTGAAGAATGGTTTTCAGCCAATGATGGTGTTCAGCGGGGCTTCTCTTGAATAAACAAGGTCCGCTTTATTCCCACTGTAATGTTTCATGATGTCACTGTGTACATGAGTGTCTGCATAGGTACCTGTTGGAGTGTGGGCCAAGCATTGTCACGTATGGCCGCACCACGTTGCATCCAGTTGATATCATTACACAATCCACGAGAGAGACAGACTGTGCATGGTTGAGCATCTTCTAGATGTGACATGATAATTTTTTCCAGATGCCACTGCACCTCTGAGTGTGACACGCATTTGTACTTCCAGGATACATTTAGCTGCCAATTAGCAGTTGCAACACCCTTGTAAAATAACGTTTTAATTGGATTGAGGCAGAATAATTGTTTCATCATAGGAAATTCTGTTTGTATGCACAAAGTCAAGTCACGTAAATGGTATTCTGCCCTCTATAAGGCTTGTTTAGTTCAAAGGTGTTTCATGGATGCAAGTGACCTGATGAGTTACCATTTTCTTATTTGGGCTCCCTGTTTGGATTGAAGACTTTGTTACATATATGTGGGATGACTGATTTGGAGATTGGGGTTGCTAGGGATATTGACTACCCAAAAGTGGTGCAAGGATGAGAAAGCTTTGATGAGAATTGACGAAGTATGTTGCCATTGAGACCAAAGTGGATGTTTTTGGAAGTCTTGTGTAAATGTAGTTTCGCTCGCCAAGCTGAAGAAACTATTCCACACGGGCAGACACTGGCACGTACTAAGTATGGCCTCTGTAAAGGAGAGCTGCGATGGGCACATGCAGTGTGTGATTCTCGGGTATGTGCGGCAGAGCAGTAATATTGTAGCCTCCTGGATCCAGACAGGACTGATGGCGAGGCAGGTTAAGATGAACAGTAGTGATGGTGGTGTGACCTACCTGGGCCAGACTGAATAGCTTAAAAACAAAACAATATACAGTATCTTACAACACTGTGGAACTGGGGTGTGAGGCATGAGCTGGTTGCCCTCCAGAACTTAGCTGAAGGTCTCTAGTAATCTTGGAACCCCTGATCAGGATGTGGCCTGTCCTCAGACACGTGCATCGCCTAAGCCTGGTAAGTCATTGAGCCTCTTTTTGGACCCCGCAGATACAGTGATGGTGCTTCTAGAGAGCACTGAGCTTCTGGAGGTGAGATTGGGTCAATGGGCCCAGGATGATCTGTGTTACTTGACTAAATGTCTACTAGGATATTTATTTACATGTTGTAAGACCAGGCATGGGTATAAGATGTCCCCTTATGGCAGTCCATTGACGGCTTGATAGCTGTACTTAGTTTCTAGCTGCTTCTGGTGCCTTCCTTGTGCTTTACATGACTCCTGTCAATGGTTATGGCTTGTTCTGTTTCTGGATTTGAGGCACAGCCTGAATCTGAGTGTTTGGGACACCTTAATGCAGCCTCAGGAGGGCTGGAGGAGTAGTAGAAGATGTGATCTTTGCCCCAAGGTGGGTAGGTAACAGTCAGAAAACGAAGACAAACCATGACAAGTTAAGAGTATTGAAAGCTTTCTAAAAGTATCTGGACAGTTTATACCTTGTGATGGTGTGGGTAACAGTACAAAACCCTTTTCCCTAATTACTGGAAAATAAGGAAACAGTAATTTCACCATTATTTACTTAGAATATTGGAATAGAACCTATGATGATTCCCAAATTGGGCTGGCAATTGATTATTGTGTTCAGGAGTTTTTTCATTGTGTTCATGTTTCACTGGGATTATCAAAATACATGTGGGTGGAGGTGCAGAAGGAATAATATGACCTCCTGTTGACATAGAAACTGGTTGCTAAATCAGAGTACATTCTCTTTAGGCAGAGCTCCTCAGTGAGGGATATTTCTCAGTTTCTGCCACAAAACTCTCCTTGATGTTGCTGACATGAAGCAGGAGCAGCTGAGCTGGCTGTCAAGGCACGTCCAGCAGTGTCCTTTCCCAGAGTGAGGAAAGAGCATCAAGTGTGAGGGAGGCTGCGGGCTGATGTCACATGCACTGTTCCCTTACATCCATAGGACAAAGGGATGAGGGAAGACAGGTGCTGCACAATGACTGGCTGCCTATGCATGATGTGACAACTATTTCGAGTCATACAGGGAGGCGAAATCTGTTATTGCTGCATCATCCTTTTCACAATTAAAGGTGTTGAACAAGGGATACTCTTGCAAGCAAGCTTTAACATACTCTATTGGACCTGAATTTCATATTTATGGGACATACAGGATGTAGATGCATTTCCTAGCGAATCCTGTAAAGCTAATTAACATATTGCAATTTAAGACATGCAAGGCACAGCTAATCCCCAAGGACAGATAGGCAGGTCAAGCTAGACAACTGGATAAAACTTGAATTTATGAAAGGTATAGGGGTCTGCAACCTTTGTCTCTACATATTTTGGACTACAATTCCAATCAGCCCTTGCCATTGACTATGATGGCCAGGAATGATGGGCGCTGTAGTCCAAAACATCTGGATAGCAATAGGCTGCTGACCCCTGGTATTGAGGGAGCCAAAATATGGCTGTCTATGCAAAAGGAAGTGGCAGTGCAAAGATTCATCAGGCACTCCATGACCATGCCTTCTGGAAGAAGTGGGTGTACTCAGTCAACTGTGTGGTGCTCCTTTAAGAGAGACACGTGGTCGGAGTGATGCAACTCCATTGCATGTGCAATAAAATAAATGGGGCACGCCTGGAGCCTGGACAGGAAGCAGAGTCTTCGTTGTCATCTGTGGGGCTAAGGGGGCTCACGTTGTGGCAGACCTCATACAAGGCGGCGTTCCCACATTGGCGACAAGGAGGTTGTCCATGCCTGCACAGACCCGCTGGGCTAGGCGGTGGTGAGATCTGAGCTACAGCACAAGGGGAGATCATTCACCAGCCGTGGAGCCGACGCTTGCAGTGTTTTTGACTGCCATCTTATGTCGATATAGTCACAAAGAGTGCATCTCCCCTGGGGAGTGCTTGTGCATTTCCTTGGCTCTGTATTTGGACTCCCCCCACACACATGGGTGAATATATTCAGCTGGGATGTTTGTCCCTCACCTGGATGACTGGAGGTGAGAAGCACATGTCAAATATGTGATCCTGGAGGAGGGTGTTTGCGACACTCCTATTTTGCTACTGTGTTTTCTGTGCTGGGTGCTGCTGGAGGAAAAATCAAAGGAAGACACTTTCTGTGGTGATTCCCACGTTTGCTTCTGGATGCTCTATTTTTCACTGATCCTCTGCCCTGTGTGGAGGAGGATCTGGCTAGATTGGGCGAGTATGGAACAGCTCGTGGTGGAGGACACTCCAGGTGGTTGGTGTTTCTTTTCTTCTGGCTCCTGTGTGGGTTACGGCCCCTAGTTAAAAGGGGTGTTGGTGCGCTCACCAACATGGCGGATGACCAGAATGCAGGAGGTGCTCTGGGTGGGGCCACACAGGCTGTACATGGACTATGAGAGGTTTGTGGTGTGCAGTGGAGGCAGAAAGATGGTGAGTCCTTGGAGGTTTTCCAGGGCCTTCTCCAGCACATGGTGGCAACCTATGCATGGGACAAATAGCAGGGCATGATTCGCAACCAACAAATCCAGGGATGTGCGTCTGGCAAGCTATGCTGTCAGGTACTGTGTGAACCAGGCCTCACAATGCCCCGAATCCTTGAACTCAGACGATCACACGAGGTGACAGAAACAAATGCTTCCAATATGGACAGTGCTACACGCTCGCTCAAAATTGCTGAGGTCTGTGCCATAGGTCGTGGACAAGGGGCGAGAGGGGTCCGACGGCCCACAGTGCAGCTGAGGGAGAAAAGCAACAGGTCGCTGGAGTCGTGTTTGAAGTGTGGGTATGACCTTCGACACCCTACAGAGTGCCCGGCAAAGCGAAAAGCCTGTGGGAGGTGCAGGAATGTAGACCACTATGCACACATGTGCAGGGCTCCACTGCCGGTGGTGGTCAAGAGAGGTCCCATACTTGCCGGATTTTTCCGTCAGCAGAACCTGCTAAATGTGGCCCTCGTGGATCAGGAGGAGGAAGGAATAGGCCAGGAGATGGAAGATGAAGAGGATGAAGAGAACATTTTTTTCATCTCCAGTGTCAGTGTTCTGAAGGCAAAGGCCAGGAGACAGCCAAAGTGCTTGGTGCGAGTGGATGGATCGCCTGTGCCAGAATCGCTGGATACAGGTGCCTCGGTCAACATCATGGCAAGGGTGCATTTTGATTCCTTGAAAGACCAACCTGGCACTGCAGTGTCCGAAGGAGCGCACATTCACGTTTGGGGGTGACCAACCTGTCCCGCTAGTGGGGGCATTGATGTCGCAGGTGGAACATGGCAGCAGTCTGATCAGGGCTAGGTTTTATGTGACGGATGTGAGCACCAACACCCTCCTGAGCTGCGCTGTGGCGGAAGCACTGGGATCGTGAGCTTCGCATACAGCGTGGATGTGGAAGACATGCAAGAGGTCCTCTGAAAGTTTGCAGAGGTGTTTGTCGGCATTGGTCAGATGGTCAGTTAGCTTTTAAGATTGCACATTGACGACTCCATCTGACCTATCCCTCCGAAACATCAGAGAGCCCTGTTTCATTTAAGGGAGCTAGTGGACAAAGAGCTGGAGAATCTTGTGAATCTGGACATCATCAAGAAGATCTAAGGCCTGACACCCTGCATGTCGCCCATCGTTATTGTACGAAAGCCCAAACAGCCTGACTCTGTCAGGACAGGAGTTGATGTGCGGCTGCCCAACAAGCCTATCAAGAGGGAGAGACACCTTACCCCAACGATTTACGACATCATCGGTGTGCTTCAGTGTGCGAGGTTCTTCTCCAAAATGGACTTGAGGGCTGTATACCACCAGGTTGTTCTACACTCGTAGTCCAGGTCCATCACCACTTTCACGATATACCAAGGGCTGTACAGGTACAAGCGGCTCAGTTTTGGGTCGTAGTCGGCTGTCGAGGTGTTCCAGAACATAATCAGGGATGCCCTAGCGGACCCTGACAGTGTCCTAAACTTGAGCGATGACATCCTGGTGTTTGCAAGGTCGGAGGTGGAGCACATGGAACGGTTGGTCAAGACGCTTGAACGCATCCATGCACTGGGCCTAATGCTCCACAGAGAAAAGTGCAAGTTTCTTAAGACAAGCATTACATTCTTTATCTTCGTGTTCAAGGAAGGCAGCGTGTCACCTGATCCCTGTAAGGTCAAGGATTTGATGGAGGCCAGATCCCCCGAGAATGTGACAGAGGTATGCAGCTTTCTGGGGATGTTAAAGTACTGTGGGTGTTTCATAAGAAAGCTTGCCACCCAATCTGAGCCCCTGAAGAGCCTCACACGAAAAGATGCTAGCTGGCCCCCTTGAGCAAGCAGCATTTGAGGATGTGAAGGTTGCCCTCACGGCTGAAGACACAATGACGGTCTTCGATCCCTCTCTCCCATCAGAGGTGGTGGTAGACACCAGCCCATTTGGTCTCGGAGTGGTCCTGATGCAGATGGACACCAAGGGCGAGGCCAGGCCAATTTCGTTAGCTAGCCATGCCGCTGTCTGAGACAGAGCAGAGATTCTCACAGATTGAGCGTGAGGCCCTCGCGGTGCTTTGAGGGTGCAAGCATTTTTGGCTGTACGTGTTGGGCAGACCGGTCACGGTTGTGTCGGATCACAAGCCCCTGCTGCCGATCATGGCAGGCTCATCGTCTAAACCACCAGCCTGGATAGAGCTGTGGATGCTGGCACTGTTGGAGTATGGCGTGTCGCTGGTGTACCAACCAGGTGCGAACAATGCGGCTAACTATTTGTCACAACACCCCCAGGACAAGGAGGCGGGTGGAGCGACAAATGTGGAGGAGGCTGATGAACATGTGCAAATCATTATTGAGTCTGCTACTCCAAACACAATGCCTGTTCAAGAGCTGGAGAAGGTGTCAGAGGACAATGATTGTTTCCGACTTCTCCGCAGGTGTTGCAGAAAGGGAAATGGAAGTCGATGTTGGAGGGCCTGGTTAAGAGGACTCAAGAGGCCAGGACCGCATTGGAACAGCTGTGGAGGTTCTGTTTCAAGCTGATATTCGCCGACTCAGGGCTGCTACAGCGAGGGGACATAATGGTCATACCTGCTAGCAAGGCTCAGCAGGTGATTGAGCTGGTGCACCATGGCCATCAAGGAATGGTCAAGACCAAACCCTGTCTAAGGCTAAGGGTTTGGCTTACTAACCTGGAGAGGAAAGTCAAAGAGTTTTTAGTGGGCTGTGTGTGGTGCCAGTTGTCAGCCCCAGTGCAGAAGGAACCCCCCATCGAGTCCATGCCTCGAAGAATACAAATGTGGGAGGCGGTGCATGAGGATTTGGGTCTGCTGGGAGAGACATTCACTTTCTAATGGTCGTGGAATTCCTGGAGGTGCTGTCATTTGTCCATGTGGCAATGGCATTAGAAAAGATCTTCGAAACTCATGGTCACCCCACCCCCAGGTGTTGTACTCTGACAATGGACTGCCATTCAAATGGGAAAGTTTCAGCCAATTCATGAGGGAATATGGAATACACCATCAGAAAATGACTCTGGTCTGGCCGAGAGCCAATGGGGAGGCAGAACGGTTCATGCAGTTTTCCGAATTGCTCATGGCAAAGGACAGTGTCTCAGAAGGGCCCTCCATCAGTTCCTAATGGAGTATCGGGCGATCCTCCACTGTTCTACGGGGGTGACTTCAGCGGTAGCAATATTTACAAGATGTCCAAGAGAACTCCTGCCAGACACAGACGTCCGGAAGCCGGCAGTGATTGATGACGACCGAGTGGAGGACGAGAGGAGATCCAGAAATGAGGGTGAGAACACCAAAATATTGCTCTGACCATAGCCGTTGGCCCCTGATGACGAGGTGATTGTGAGAAACCGGCACCCCCAAGGGAATCTGTCTCTGCTGTATGAACCTAACCCCATGGACATGTTAGCAGTAAAGGTGTCGATGGTGACTGCATTGGACGGGAGTGCCAGGGTCACAAGAAATGAATGTTTCTCCAAGAAGCTGGGAGAAGGCACCCGGCCAGAGGTGTACCCGGAAGGGGGTGTGCAGAAGAGTCAGGCGAAGGTGGAGGGTCTGACTGTACTCAGGTTCCCCTGGCCAAGGGGATTCAGATGAGGAGAGTCCGAGCTGGCAGGGGGTCCGATGATATCCCCAACAATTAGGGAGGGGGAGACCTGCACGCCTGAAGGACTATGTGCTTGACACATGAATCGAACAGTTGAGGGTATCATTGGAGACTGACTAGCCCTGTTTATTTGCTAGTGTGTTAATGGGCTGTTGTTGGTGTAATGGCCTCGTTATTATTGTTATGAAAAATGAGGAGTGTGGTGTCCCTTTGAGAGAGACACGCGGCAGAGTGACACAACTTTGTTGTGTGTGCAATACAATAAAATGTCACGTCCATGCTCGCCAGAGCACGCGTAGAACCTGAACGGGAAGCAGTATCTTCAGTGTCATCTGTGGGACTGGGCGGGGGGCTGGTGTTTGTGCTTGCATTGATGATGTGAAAGGCGTGGATATTTATGATATAAATGTACCTAAACAAGCACCAATATCACTAAAGGTGAGTTAGCTAATGTACATGATACACTAAATCAGTTGGCGCATCATTCTATAACCACAAAATCAAAAGACAGATTATAAGCGCTGAGAGTTGGTGGAAAAGAGTGTAGTGTCATAAAGGGCATTATTACTTTGTCTTTAGAGAGCTCTGATTGCTGGTGTTCATGCCACTTGCCGGTAGGAAATCAGACTACACGTGTGGTTTCAGCCAGTAGATCAGGAGAGTTAGATAAGTTAACAGCATTTTTTTACAAAATCCCTTATTTGTTTTAACTCCGAAGTCCAACTCCACCTCAGTTCTGGGGTATGGGCACCAATAGATTGCAGAGCACATTAATTTCTTTTATCAGCAGGGCGATCTGAAAGAGATGCGACATACCAAGTGTAATGCTGCACCCTTAAGGGACGCGCACGCGGCGGCATGACGTTGCACGCCGCCGCGTGCATTATAAATAAAGGGGGCGTTCCCAGCCGCGACAGTGCGACCGGGAAGCCCGAGCAGTGCAGACGTGTCGGTGTCAGTCTGTGGGCATCGCTTCTGGGGGTCCTCACAGACTCCCAACAGTGGTGACGCGGTCGGTGTAATGCCTGGGCCCAGCGGTGAAGGTTCCTTCAAATTTTATCCCGAAACGGAGACCTTTGAAGTTTTTCGTTTCACGCCATAGGCCGTGTAGATAGCACGTGGCAGGCGGACATTTTGAATTTCGGGCAGTGGATACTCGCAGGGCTCCGGTTGGACCTGTGAGGGGCATCCATGCCTAATTTTTGGGAAAACTGATTGCAGGCAAGACAAACCTGCACATACATGTCCAGATTTGGAATTATTTTCGATTTTTGGGCCTACTACGTCGAGTGAAGACGAGGAGAAGGGGTAAGATGCCTAGGCCTGCTTAGCCCTTACACCTCCCTGGCTCCATTTCTGGAACATCTATGCTGGGACACAGCACTGGGCAGCTGAGAACTTCCATCTTCATTGTCCTCTTCATCTTCATACCCAGCTGCTGTGTATGTGTGTGAGGCACACTGCTGGTCCGGAGTTCTGCCACCTATCATCATCATCACCAGGTCTGGACTTTGTTTGCCTGTGTGTGTTTGGACTGGTGGGAATCAAGGCCCCGGAGGGGATTGAACTGTGGTGGTGGGGGTGAGTTGCGGCCCCCAAAAGTCACGCTGGGGGTGCCTGTGCACTCTAACCCATGAATGTGCCTGATGACCAGACCTGCAGCAGCCTCAAGCCCAGCCACAACATGAAGCACAGCCTCAGGCTCAGCAACTGCCTCAGGCCCCACCAGTAGCACAGCCGGTTGTGCAGCAGCCCCCTCCAGTCATGGCGCAGATGAGGGCCCCGGCGGCACTGTAGCCCATCCCGGAGTTCGATGTCTCGGGCCCACCATCCAGCCTGGGGCCCAGATGGAAAGGTGGGTAGACTGTCTGAACATGTACTTCCGGGCCACGATGGAGATAGACGATGACAGCAAGCTTGCCACCCTGCTGTATGCGGCCGGACCTACGGTGCATGAAATCTTTGAGCCCCTCTGACCAGCTGACGCCTCCTATGCGGCAGCCAAGACTGCACTTCAAGATCATTTTCTGCCTCTCGCAAATGCTAACTATGAGAGGTTTGTGATGCTCTCAGCACAGCAGAAGGAGGATGAGACATTGGACACCTTCTATGGCCGTCAAAGACGCCTATCGTTGGCATGTGCATGGGATGATGCGGACGACATGATCAGCACTATGCTCATTCAGGCGTGTTCATCAGGTAAACTGAGACGGCAGGTGTTGAGGGAACTCGGTACCATGCTTGCCCGCATCCTGGAGCTGAGGCGCTGCCATGAAGTGTCCGAGGCCTGGCCGTCTAGGATGGAAGCTGGCTCGCGCCTGGTAAGGAATGAGGAGGTATGTGCCATGTGGCAGGGTGGCAGAGGTGTCAGAAGACCCGGACCCGGCCTCTGTGGCAGGGGCGGGAGAGCTGGTGAGTCATGCCAGAAGTGTGGATAAGACCTACCCCACCCTGCTGAATGCCCGGCGGCGGGAAGAACCTGTGGAAGGTGCGGTCTCGCGGATCACTATTCCTGTGTGTGCAAGGTGGCCCTACCGGTGATGGTGCCCAGAGGCCTGGTTCGGTCGGGGTTCCTCCGTCAGAATCACCCCTGTGCTCGTAGACATGGGTGCCTCGGTCAATGTGATGGCCTGTGGACATTATGACGCGATGGACATGCCTCCCAGGTTGGTCAGCCCGAAGGCCCAGATCTTCGCTTTCGAGGGGGTCGGAACCTATTCCTTTGGACAGTGCTTTTGTGGCAAAGGTGGAACACGATGGCTCGCAGATCAAGCCCCGTTCTATGTCACACCGGTGAGCACAAACACTCTCCTGAGTTGTGCTGCAGCAGAGGCCTTAGGCATTGTCAGCTTTGACTACTCGGTATACCTCGAGGACATTCATGATCTGCTGGACAAGTATTCTGCTCTGTTCAACAGAATTGGACAAATGGCTGGTGACCCGGTGAGACTGCACATTGACGAATCTGTGCAGCTCATAGCCCTGAAACATCGGAGGGTGCCTTTTCATCTTTGGGAGCAGGTAGACAAAGAATTGGACAATCTCGTAAACTTAGACATCATCGAGAAGGTGGAGGGTCAGACACCGTGGGTATCACCAATTGTCGTGGCAAGAAAGCGTAAGCAACCAGACTCCGTCCACATATGCGTCGACATGATGATACCCGATAAGGCAATCAAAAGGGAGAGACACCTAACCCCAACCATCAACGTCATCATCGCGGAGGTGCAAGGTGCTCGGTTCTTCTCAAAGTTGGACCTCCGGGCCGGCTACCATCAAGTTGTCCTGTACCCAGAGTCAAGATACATAACCACATTCACCACCCACCGTGGACTCTACCGATACAAGAGACTCAGTTTTGGTGTGTCGTCGGCAGCGGAGGTGTTTCAGAACATCATTCGAGTTGCCCTTGATGACCTGGATGGCGTCTTAAACATTAGTGATGACATCCTAGTGTTTGCCAAGACTGAGGTGGACCATCTGCGCAAGCTGGCCAGGACTTTTGAAAGGTTGCAATCACTGGGCCTCACGCTCCACAGGGAGAAGTGTGAGTTTCTGCACCTGACCATTGAATTCTTTGGGTTCATTTTCAAAGAAGGAGGTGTGTTGCCAGATCCGAGGAAGGTGCAGGACATTAAGAAGGCCCAGCCGCCCGAGTCGGTGTCGGATGTGAGGAGTTTCCTTGGCATGGTAACATACTGTGGCCTGAGAGCCCTTTCAAAGAAGGAAACGACCTGGCATTGGGGTCCTCTCGAGCAGGCGGCGTGCAAAGACATCAAGAGCGCCCTCACGGCTGAAGATACCATGGCGTTCTTCGATCCTACCCTGCCGTCCGAAGTCATTGTGGACGCCAGCCCTTTTGGTTTAGGGGCTGTGTTGACACAGGTTGGTCGGGATGGCGGCGTTCGCCCAGTGGCCTACGCCAGTAAGGTGCTGTCCGACACCGAGCAGCAATACTCACAAATTGAACGTGAGGCCCTGGCAGTGCTGTGGGGTTGCAGGCACTTCAGGCTCTACGTCCTGGGCCGCCCGGTGACTGTCGTGACAGAGCATAAACCCCTGCTTCCCATATTGGTGGGGTCCTCGTTCAAACCACCGGCGAGGATAGAACGATGGATGCTTGCCCTCCTGGAGTATGGGGTCAACCATGTATACTGGCCAGGCATGAACAATGCGGTGGACTATCTGTCCAGGCATGCCGGCGTGGACTGCGGGGAGGATCAGGACACGTGTGCTGAGGAAGCAGACGATCACGTTTGCATGGTGGTGGAGGCAGCAACCCCCAAAGCCATGCCCCTCGAAGTTCTGGAGGCAGCCGCGGCTGAAGATGAGTGCTTCCGAATCCTGAAACACGCCATGCAACAGGGTTCGTGGAAGACGGTGCTGGAGTCCCTGGCCGGGCGCACGCAAGAAGCCAAGGTGGGGCTGGAACAGCTGTGGAAGGTGAGGGAGGAGTTGTCATTCTCGGCATCCGGCCTTCTGCTAAGGGGCGACTGGATTGTCGTGCCCCAAGGTGGGGGGTAAAACAGACAAAACTAATTCAAGACTCTTTGATTACCGATGTGACAATACATGTAGCAGTGACTAATGAAAATGTGCTTTTCTTTATCTCTTGACCCCCAACATCGCTCCCTATCCCCTATTCCATTTTTGTCTGGCATTTTGGTTTCTTTGATTTAATAACTATTATTGATTATGGTTTGTTGTAATTAACCTATTATTTACTGGCATAATTGGTTAAATATGTGAATGAACATTTCTATCTTCATTTAAATTTTGCTTCTTTATGTTTGGAAAATGCCCACATGATTTTTTGATTTTTTGATCTATATATAAAATCAGCCCTGATTTGAAAAAGTTCCTAAAAGGGTCCGAAACACGTGTCATCACAAAGGGCATCCATATAATAAACCATGTTTTGAAAAAATTGAGCGCAGTCTCAACCTTGGATTTCCCTTTTTTGCTTTAAACATTTGTCATGTGGTCTTCACTTGGCTAAACCACTACCCAAGGGGACGCGACCGAAGTTTAAATTTATCGAAGAGAAAAGAGCATTCTCAATAATCATTAGAAGAAAGATGTCGCCATGCTAGACCTGACCAACATAGCCAAGTTCTTTTGTAACTACGAACAAGGACCCAAAACATGAATTAACTGGGCCATTCATGCACACTCAGTGGATCAGTTGGATCAGAACTCACCCCCAGACCTAAATCCTATCAACATTTGCTAGAAGCATGTTCGCAATGTTCAAAACAAGTCTAAGCTACTGGATGGGATAAACCACTTTTGGCCAGAAGTACTTTATAAAGACATTTGCTGCAAGATATTTGGCCTTATAAAAAAGAAACTTCCAGTTCTCACTTCATGGAATGGGGCTGAGATGAACATGTGACCCTTGAACACATATGTTCCACCACATCACCCCCACTCTGATCCAACTGCACTGGGCCCTGCTGCAAGCCTGTATCATCTTCAAATCCTGCTGCGACATGTACAGTGCTGTCCCCCTGAAGTCCCCAAGCTATCTCACTGAGAAACTCAGCATCTCTTGAGGTCCACGATCCACCAGAAGTAAAGACATGTGCAGACTTGAACGCAGACGGTGCTGGAAGGAAAGAACCAGAAGACAGGCCTTCGCTCTCTACACACAAGACTCTGGAACCCCCTCCCCGTCAACATCATAGTCGCCCCTTCACTTCTACAGTTCAGGAAGGAGCTCAAGACCCTAATCTTCAAGGAATGGCTCCTCCCTAACCCCTACATCCACACACCCTCAAAATAGCCCCCTTCCCTCTCCCCTGGTGTTAGATCCCCATTCCCTGGTTTCTCTCCGCCCCTCACCATGTTCTCCCCCCTGTGATTGTAAAGCTAGGTCCGAGCTCAATAAATACCCAAATAATAATAATAATAATAATAATATTATACTGGTCAATACATGGCACCTTTCCGCTTTTACCCTGGACTGTGCAAGTACTGCAATGTCTTAGAATTGCGAACATTGCATTCTTATCACATGCTTTGCCGAAAAATAAGATATAATAAATAAAATATTATGTCGAGACTTTAGTCAGAGGTAATATGGCAAATAGTGCTTCCATTTATGATCAAGCATCCCCTACCTGTTGCGTTGACCCATATGCTCTTGACCCTTGTGCTCTCCCCTTCATCCACACATTTAAACAGAACAAGAGGCTACTTGGCCCCAACTTGACCAAACCGTAACAACTTCCCATTACTTTAGAATTGACACCATGCAGTCATATATGTGCCGACATGCTCAATTACATTCTGGAGCAACACCGCATACTTCCGATCTGCCCATTCTAAATCTTGGACTACAGAGGCCAGAAGGACAGCATACAACACCCTTGACATGATTTACATTGTATGATGAAAGGAGTACCATGTGCGGCTCCCTGATATACAGCACTGTACCATTTGCATGCTATAGCCCCAAGGCCACTTAACAGCGGTGCAACTGTGCTTTGTTGAGGCAGTTTCTGAGTAAAAACAATGCCCAGTGGCATTGTTGTGGAAATAGTTGTGGCTGGGCCTACACATTTTAGTCAATTCAGAGGAGCATTTCTTTAGTGATTGATCAAGGTTTTCTGGGTGGGTGTTAAGAAGGTGATTTCCCTTGCAGGCATGGAGCTTGAAAAATTGGGTATAATTAAGATGTCTATATATATGTTTCTGACATTTCTCTATGTTATTGTTTAGTTTCAAAACTGGGTAAACAACAGATCAATACCCCCATATCAACCCTTGTTGAGGCTCACACAATCTGTATTGGTTTTAAATGGTTGGCAGGTTGTAACCATGGCGTATCGTCATGTAAGTAGGGAGTGCATAAAATAGAGGGGCAGAGACCGAAAGAGACATTCCTTCGCCAATGTGCCCTTGTTCCACTTCTCAAGTATTTTACAAGGAGGAGGATGTGTGTCCTTTTTGCATAGACTTGCATAATAGCCTGGCAGTTAAGGGGTTAAGGTAGGTACTGTATGTCCCACAGGGCTATCACTGAACTTCTGCTGTTCCAGTGGCATAGTCCACATAGCATAGAACTTCTTGGCCTCCATTTACAACTAGGTGCCATCTCTCGATTGGGTCTTGATAAGTACAGTGTTCAGACTGGCACCTGGAGTAATGGTGGTACTTTTGAAACGCTCTCTCATTTTTAAGTGCTTTTTTAAAAAAAAATTATTTGTTTGGCTCAGTATTTCAACCTTTCAAATTTTTCAAACAATTAACATTGAATTACAATAAGACACATTCAATTTCATAAAATACATTCAATTAATAATCATTCAATTTCATATGGTACATTCATAAAGTGCTATTTTAGTTTTGGGAAACCCACAGACAAATACTGGACCAAGGCAATGTGTATTGATGTTATACCGCTGGTCAATAAACAACTCCAAATTTCCTCTTCTGAGTAATAACAGTAAAATTGAAGCAAATTATTAAAGTATTTTTGCCATAGTATTGTTAGTGCAGGGTAGCCAACTACTACGTGAGCTAAAGATTCTTTCTGCATATTGTTATTACAGTAACAACACCAGCTTTTGTCTTTTGGTACAAGCCCCCGTGTAGCCAGGATTTCATTAGTAGGATACAAGTTCAGACAGATTCTCAGTAACTGAGTTCTAACAATACTCGAAGGACACTTTTGAAGGTATCTTTCCATGTGCCCAAAGCATTTATGGCCAAACAATAAGATAGAGTATTCTACATACTTTTTACATTGGTTCTGAGTGTTGATCCAATCCCAACGGTATAGTACTAGCTTCGTTTTAGCTGGTTTAAGGATCAAAAGTTCTAATGTTATATTCGCTTAAACTAGTAATGGCAAAACACACCTATACCAATTATTGGGAAATTTGTCAGACGAAGACAGTGAGCTACAGAATTCAGTACATTTTTCGCTGACGCTCCTACCAAGCATTTTCTAGAAAAGCTACACATCTTCCAGATTACTTGGCAATATATCGAGATAGTACCCAGTTCATATCGCAAAAGTGGGGTTGGAGTAGATCCCGGAAGTTTGAAAACTGATTTCCAAAATCTTCCTTCCTATAAATCCCAATAGGTTCTTGGTTTAGGCACTAGTGTCTCAGAACCATATGTGATTATTGGACTGAGTTTTTGTAAATAGAAGGTCATTATATGACTAATGGTAAACTTACCATACTTACGCATCAGTATGGTATCTTGGGAAGCTGGAGTTCTAATTTTGGCATCAAGAACCAGGGTATGGACTGAGTCACGAGAACATCTTGCACACGGTAAACCCAAATACTTAGAATTGTCTACAACCAATAGCTTTTGCTTGCCCACAGACCAGCTTAAATTTGCTGTCTTCTTTTGAACTTTTTTTTGGCATATTACAACTTGTGTTTTTTCTGTGTTAATTATCAAGTTGTTTTTGACACTATAGTTATGCAAACAATGAAGTACGTTTTCTAAGCCTTGGGGCGTTTGATAGAGAAGCACCAAATCATCGGCATATAATATCCAACACATTTTCTGGCCACCCAGCTTAGGAGCATCAGTCAGGATGTCATCAAATGCGGCTCCCAAATCTAAAATAAATAAAATGAATAAAGTTGAGGCCAAAATGTACTACTGTTTAACGCCTCTCTCTGTTTTAATTCGAGAGGACAGTAGACCTTCAAGAGATGACCTTATTTGAATAGTGGTGTCAGAGTGGAATTTTTTGATTATTGTCAAAAGAGAGGGTGGGCAGTTATATTGCTTCAGTTTGGAAAAAAGCAGTTGACAATCTATCGAATCAAACGCACAGTGAAAGTCCACAAAAGCCATATATAGATCTTGATTACGGTTAATATATTTGGACTTTCGCATGTTAAGAGTTATCATGTTCGGTGCAGTTCCAAGACCGGCAACAAATCCAGTCTGGAAGTGATTGTTTAAGCTGTTGATGTTCATCCATTCATTTAGCTCCTGTAACACTATACGGGAGTACATTTTCCCCGGAGCATCTAACAGTGCTATGGGTCTATAGCTCTCGGGTTTACAATGATCCCCTTTTTTAAAATGCGGAACAATTATTGAGTGTTTCCAAGACAATGGAATGGTCTGTGAGTAATTAATTTGTTGAAATATTGAGTATAGAATATAGGTCCAAAGTTCCAGATGTTGCTTGAGAATTTTATTTGACAAGCCATCCGGGCCTGGGGCTTTTGACTGACTTGCTGTGTTGATGAAATTAATTATGGTGTGCAGGCATAATATCGAAAAAAAGTCAAAAGTCATAAACTAGAGAAAAAAAAACGCCAAAAAAAAGTTGAATAATTAATTTTTTTATTTACATTTATTTTTTGTCTCTAGCATGTAAAAAAAAAGGTAAAACCTAAAAAAAAGGGGGGGGGGAGCTTGCAGGGGGAACCCACCCATTTTGAATAAAAAACGTCCGAAAAAAATGCGACTTTCTTTTTTCAAGGTTTTTTTTTGAGATTTTGCCTTTTAGATGTTTTGGTTTTCGATGTTATGACTATAAACAATACATTATATCAGATTTCTCAATGTTGAGATGAAATTGCCCCATCTCGCTGTCTACTTGAGACCCATACCTTACAGAAGAGCGAGCATAAATCTTCCCAAAATAGTTCACCCATGCTGCTTCAGATACATTCTGAACCTGTGTAGATACTTGGGAGGCTGAGGTTAGGTTGATAATCGTTTGCCGCATGCGAGCTCTGTTTTTGTCCCGTAGCAATTCTAACATCTTTTCCCCATCATTTTGGTATAACTGTGTACGATACGCTCCAGTCCAATTTTTGTACACAGTCTTTATGTGCGTTAAGATTTTATAGCGCACACTTATTGGGAGTTTTGCTGCTTCACGTTTCTCCTGACAGAAAATCGTTTTCCTATTTTTAACTATTACGTCAAATGCATGGGTCCTCTGAATATTATCTTTACGTCTTGTGTTGCAAGCGTCAATTTTTTGTATAGCATCATAATAAAAGGATGAGCTCATTGCCAGATCAAATTTAGAATGGGTAAAAGCGCCATTTAACAAACTGCCTAGTTGCAATATTGATTTTTCTGTCCACTTTACTCAATTGACACTATTATTTCCCAATATTGTTCCTGACCATTTTTGTCTACTAGGCATCGAATGTCATGAAGTACTGGCCCATTGTGCACATAGCTTGTTGTGGTCACTACATGTTGTTCCTTCAACCTGAAACGATTTGACTTTAGAAAGCAACCCATTGTCCAGATATATGCAATCAATTATACCTTCTATACCTCTTCGTGACCATGTCGCTTGTGGAGGACTATCATAAATGCCAGTACCATTCAACATTTGCAAATCTTGTGAGTTCAACAAATGTTCCCAAGGTACCCGTCTTGTCTGCTCATGTGACTTATTGTGGTCAGAAAATGCAAATTTAGATCTCCAGCTACTACCGTATGTATTATCTCCGGTACACTGGAAATATAATCCAACATCATTGAAACATCATTGATGAATTTCTGATTCTCAATCCCATTTGGATTCCAGTATAAGTTAACTAGAGCATATAAAGTAGTGCAGATGGATATGATAGTCAGTTGTGAAAAGGGGTTAGGTGAGTATGTGTGGATTATAGAAATGTCTGTACTGATCTTTAAACTTGTAATGAGGCCAGACATTGGTCGGCCTCTAATACCCTTTATAGCAGGGGTTAAATTATGTAATTCATGATCATTCCACAAAAGAGAATTTGTGATCCAAGTTTCTTGCAGCATAACTATACTGAATTTTGTGAAATCACAGTTTTGATTATTGATTAGATGTTGGAAACTGTACGTATTCCATGATACTAATGAGATCACTGAGTTTACTTCTTCATGCTCTAGTTAACTTCTGGTCTCCACACATTTACAACCACAAGCAGGATTTATACGACCTGCCATGTCCTGGCTATTGTTACTCAGAGACCATGTCACACTTTTTTTGCCCACCTCTTTATGAGTAGCCTCATCTGGGATTTCTATAGGGCCAGATAACAATACAAACCCCATGTCAAACAACTTCCCTTTTGATTGCCATATGAGATTTCTCACAACTCTTGAGTGAAACCATAATCTTACTGTGCTCAAGAGCTTTTTGTTTATGAACTCTACCTGTTCGATGTCCGAACTGTGAATATCATCAAGCAAAGGAACATCAGAAAATAATTCCATGATGCTATGCCGATTTAGGTCACATTGCATCAGGGATCAGGCCGACAACCAAGGATCAGTGATGACATATTTTTATAGTTTAAATTTGTTTGATTTTGCATCTTTAATGCAGGTGCTGCTTTAACAATATTTGTGTGTGGCAATTCTCACTCACTTTCTCACAGTGTTTTGGCAATAGTGCCGGAAGCATGCGGGCTATCTCCGCACCCGAACTCTCAGAACCAGGTGCAAGTTTGCTCAGGCCAGAATAATTGTTTTCCAAGGTTCTATTTGGCACATTTGGGTTCAAATAATTCTCGCTGCTAAGAGGATTTTTTTCACAGTTGCCCGTTTCATTCACCACTGTCGTGGCCAGTGGCCAGTTTTTGTGTTTCAAAAGTAGATGTATGCCTATTATCTGCTGGCACATTTAAAGGTTGTTAGAGTGGTACGGGTGCCTTTAGTTCTCTCATAGATGAAAATTGTAACATATATGCATCAACTTCTTTCCTACTTTCTTTGTGACGTAACTCATTTTCCTTTTGTTCATCATATTGCAAAGGAGCTTGTGGTAGTTCAGTGAAATGGGCAATGATCGGGCCCAATGTCTTTCTTTTAGACAAGCTAGTTTGCTGTTGAACAGCTTTAACTAGATCATCTAGAGGCTCATAGGAAACAACCGGTTGTTCCAAGTCTCCTACTGAACCTGATTTAGATTTTCGAGCTCGAGCCAATAGCATATATTTTTTAGAGACTGCTGAAGATGCCATTAGACAATTTGTAGCCAGAGCCTTCAGAGTTTTAATAAATAGCTTTGAGGCAGTTGTCATAGATTGTTTGCTCCCTTTGATGTTTTTAGTTTTCTTTTCCGTTTTACTAATGCCTTGTACAGAACTACTCTTTTTTTCCACATTCTTGTTTTTGGAAGAAATTGTGTATGCGTTCTTTGTCTCTATTGAGTTTGCTTTTATTTCACTGCAGCTTTTATCAAACAATACATCATTTGACAAGCTTGTAGAGACTCTGTTGGTAATGATATTAGGAAAACATGGTAAAGAGGAGCCTTCTTGCAACTCATTGGCATTTGCGTTTATTTTGGCATTTGTTTTAACTCCTTCCAATGATGTTATTATCGAGGGTGAGGTTGCTTTGTCTACACATTTCGTATTAGCCACATTTTTGCAAGACTTCTCCAACGTTACACTTTTCTCGGTGCAGAGTATGTCGTGCTTTGTATGCCATGCTACAATATAAGCTAATTGCGTGCTTTGAATGTTCATTTTATCATTCAAAGAATGAAATAGCCTAACTATAGTACTCATAGTAGTTTGCATCGCATCAAAAGTCACTGCTAATAGCTTTGATACACCATCATGTATGTGTTGCGCTACATTGGTGTTTAGCTGACGGGTAGTAGGCGCTAAAAAAGAGGATATTACACTTTTATTTCGATGTGTGATTTCAGCAATGTTTGAACAAAATGACACATTTGGTGAAAATTACAATTTTTCCATTAGAACTTGTTTTGAAGATACTGAATCTCATATATTTATATCTATGATGGCAACATCTTCAATATCCTCAGTTTTAGAACCCGAGTTGTCTAGGGCCTCAGGTGCCAAGGATTCCCCTCTTAGAACAGTACTATCGGACAATGATATATTGCAAGCTGTTAATTCAATCACATCATGTTCGAGCTGTGCAGCAGAAGAAACAACCATCAAAACTTTACCACTCAATTGAGAAATGTCCTTTTGCCTGCCGCTTTTTACGGGGGCACCCTTAGGCTCTGTTGGCAAGCAAAAGGTTATAATGTCTGTAGTATTTGCAACACTCTCACAATTTCTGCCTCGTTTCTTACCATTTAGACAAGGTTTCTGTGTTGAGCAGGCAGGTGGAAGGCCTGCTATTTTTTCAGAAACAATGTCTGCTTTCTTTAGATCCGGTACGGGATGCCAATCAATTCTTGGAGGCGGCATATCTGTTCTCAAAGTGTATACATTTCACCTCATTGAATAGTTCACAGTCAGTGCAGTCCTCTTGTTTGTATAAGACTATAATTGCAGTGGCAGAAACTGCCTCAAAACAAAAACAGACTAACCAAACTGACCAAAGTAAACAAAGCACAAATGAAGATTGCACCAAAAAGGCACAATCTCGGCACCACGGCACCGCAACGCCGCGGCAAAGTGGTGCTTTCCAGGTGTTTTGTGCTAGGTGCGCACGCGCTGGTGCGCACGATTGCCTCCTTTTGAAGATTGGAGCACAAAAGGGGCGGAGCCAATGCTCGTTGGATACAATTATTCCAATTTTAATCCAAAGCTGAAAAACAAACGTCCAAACAGCAGCAGTAGAGTCCGGTCATTTTTAAGTGCTACAAGAACCACTGTCACATCAGCAGACATTCTATCAAGCAAATAATTCTCTTTTTTCAGTGATGCATGTTATGGATGCAGTAAAGCCATTTCTGTTTTTTTGAGATGCAACACAAGCACAATGTACCCTCGATGGCCTCAATTGCTGTGCTCAAAACGGGGCAATGTCTTTGCTATTGGGTAGATGAAGGAGAGGCGCGTTGTGTAGTCTCGCAACCTTTTGGATGACTTGCACAAAAGAGACCATCAAATTAAAAAGAAGTGAAAGGAGATCATATAACGACATTTAGTATAATGTATTTCATGAAGTAACACCAAAAACTGCATTTTACTTATGGCACTTTGCTCTAATGGAGCCCTTATTTTTTATTATAATAATAATGTATGTAAATATGTGCTATGTAAAGCGCTTTGGATCAAAGCGCTATTTAAATATCAAATTATTATCCAATGATTATGAGCTCATCAAAAGGCTGAACTAGATAAAAAATGTATGAATAGTTAGTGTAGAGCATTGGTGATAAGGCTCAAATCCAGCACTCACGGCTGCTTGCTATCTATTTTTGACTAATGAGGGGAGCAGAAATAATTACATTTATCAGTAATGGGGAGGATTAAACCCACTGCTCCTGCAGATGCTTTCTTAACAGGCAAGTCTTCTAAACTCTGGTCCCCCAACACTTCTGCCTTCCTCCCATGATACCCGTGCACTGATACACAGCGCCTCAATTAGCTGCATCAGCAGAACCTCAAGGTGGGTTTTGATCTGAACTAGAAATAGTCAGGATATCCGTTGAGGAAATGACTGTTTTAGGCGGGAAAGAAGACTGGCATATCCAAATGCCACTCTCAAGTACACTATGGAATACCGAAAACCCTATAACCCATAGATAGCACAAATCACCCATACAGGCAACAGCGACCAATCCTCATGTTCATGTGAATTGGCTGGCGTGCATAGCATCCATAACTATATGATCTGAAACTCGCTGTTGCTGCTCATTAACATGAACATTCATTCGCCTGGATCCATCCATGACTCGGGCATCTTTCAAAACGGCGGGCATCGTGACTAGCAGGATGCCGGCCAACAACGAGCAGTGGCAGGTACTGGCTGAGTACATGCACGCACTACACTGCACACAGGACGAATCCAGGTACTGTTTAGACAGTGGCAACCTATGTTCTTTAAGAAACAGGACAGGGCAGCCATCACCGTAGAGCCACCAACACTTTAGGTGGGGGTCTTGTTTTTAAGAAATGCTTGGCCTTGCATAAGAGAATGGGGGTGGGAGGCAAGGGAACAGAAGAAACAGGGAGCAGTGGAAAGTGTGTGTTTTTGGCAGGTGCCCCTTTGGTATGTAGTCATGGTGCTGGGGCAAACGTCACCAGAACATGCATGTGTTGTGTGAGCAAATGCACTTATGCCTTTGACTATGCAAAACAAATAAAAGTCAACTCCACGGCTCTTTGTAAATGCAAAAAATACCTGTAGACCACCACACACAACAGTGACACTCCCCACACAACCTAAGAGGCAAGGCCGTGTAGCAGACACACATGACTAAAGCTACCTGAATGCACAGCATTGCTCATTAAATGTGTGCACAGCCATCCCACAAAGGGGGCACTCTTTTATGGCTAAAAATGCAAGACTGGATGCGCAGAGTGCACTGTTTCACATGTGTGTGTCATGTTCAAAACACAACATACATGTAAGGCTAAACGCAGCACATAGACAACAATCAGCCATGCAGGAAACCAAATAAGAGGCATGATGATCAAGACACATCTACTGCTAACACTATTATGGTTATCCACGAAATATCATTCCCAAGTGTGGCAAATGGAAACGTGCACAGATTGAGTGTGAGCATAAAATGCTTACTAGTGATGGAGCCATTTTGTTCCACTCCAGTGACAGCAGCCACATTGCTCTGGTACTAGACATCCTCCCCTCTTCAACCCCCAAACTGCTGCAGAAAGGCATTACAACCTCTCGTGTACACATGCAGTCATTGGGCGAGCAACCAGCATTCCGAAATCCAGCCTGCATGTGTGGGCTCCATTTTACACTTGCATGTGTGATAATGCACAGCGCTATGGTATGTCACAGGTTGGCCCTGTAAAAGGAACCCGAGGACAAACAACAAGGATGTTGCATATGTGTACATGCCAAGGGGAGACACCAGGCAAATTGCCAAGACAAATGGGCCGAGGGCACAGCAGGAGTTAACACACAATACGCGCTCAAGAACCAATAGCTCAAAACACACTAACGCGCATGCTGAGTAGGCATTTAGAAATAAGAGAAGACATCTATAACACGCTCTTCATCCAAATGCTGTTAGAGTTACTGGCTGGGCTAAGTTCACATATAGGGAAGGCCAAGAGAAGGCATGTTTCATGAACACCAAAAACAGCCCCTGGTTGACAGCAGCGTCTGCAGTAGGTTCTAGTGAAACAGGAACACGAGCAGCTCTAATAATAAAGGGTCGAAAGGAAAACTATGACAATCATACAGCCGCAGGCAGGCAAGCCACATCCCATAACCATAGAGAACCTAGGAAGCACATCAAGGGAAAAATAAGAATTATTCCAATTTTCAACAGCCCTCCCCCCTTCGCCCATCCATTGAAAAAAGTAGCAGAGGAAAAATAACAAGGCCTACAACTTGCCCCTCCCCGCCCAGGAAAGAAAGGGGGAGTGAAACTGAAAAAAGGAATAAATAGCCCATAGACAAAGCAAGCCCAGGAAACCGGAATGCACTGAATATCCGTGGAAGGCACACAAAAAACTTAGAGTATACCTGAAGAACAAATGTGTGCTACACAGAGCAGAAAACTGAAATTAAGAAGACACCAGGATAACCACTACTCTGCCGAGTTTCCCAGTTCCGTGTGAGACACCTCGAGCCAGTCCTGGTTTTTGCTTCCAATTGCATGCTGGAACTTGCAGTTTCGTGTTTCTCTCTGCAAGGGTGGGCCTACAATCCCTAGCATGCAGTGTGAAAAGAAAACGGGACTGGCTCGAAGAATTCGCATGGAACTGAGAAACTTGGCAGCTATGTCATCAGGAGCTAGGCACACTGTATGCATTACAAATGCGGGAATTAAGCAAACTGAGGACTTTGAGGCTCCCCAATGTACAGCTGCCTCAGTTGGGATCAAATGTGTTTTTTTTCTCTTTTTATTGAGCAATTTCTGGAAATGTACAGAAAAAGTGCACACACACACTGTGTGATCAAATGTTAAGGCCTGACAGCCACGTGTGGTCTATGAATTCCACCCATACTTGGCCTGCAAGAGGAGGGACACAGCGGTGCCTAAAGCATTCTGTAAAACATAGTGTTTATAACAAAAAAAGCATGCTGGCTGTTCAAAAACAAAGACTGCTGCTGCTTCCAGACCAGTACTGCCATTTGCCACGCGGTCAAACGTCAAGTTCAATATTGGAAATGCCCCACAACATGCATCGTGCTGTTGGGAGCGTGAGTGAGGACATAGGGTCAATACAGTACACACCCTCCCAGAGCAGCCTTCTGGTCTGGGTCACCGGAACTGGGACACTTGCCTTACTGTGAGGGGATCATTGCCATCTGAGCTGGCACTGAAGCAAACAGCCCTGGGAGCAAAATCAAATAAACTGGACACTTGATAATCAAGTATAGATCAGGGGATTGTGACAAAGTCACTGACCCTGTTAGGGAGAATTCTCATCTTATGTCTAATTTCCCTTACCTATAGAGTCTCCCAGCAGCTTTGCTGGATTTGAAGGGTTTGTTTTATTCTCCTGCTAAAAGTGAGACTCTTTTTCCCAATCTTAGGCATTTTTGCTATGTGTGTTCTAGGCTATTTTTGTGTTTAATGTCTATGGGGTTTCTCTCACCTCCATAGGAACCATCTTTACTCACATGTGTTACACAGCACCTTCCGTGCAGTGACACAGGGGTGTCGTAGCGACCCCCAAACATAGACTCCAAACCCTTGGACTGACTACTGTCTCCCAGGGCATGTAAAGTCCCCATTGACTTTACTAGTCAATTTTTGTGAACTAAACCAGTACAACTCATCTTACTATGGAGGTACTGGGAAGGGTTAATAGTTTTTCCCTTATGTTCATTTTCGAGAGGGTACCGTACAGTCCCTCTCTCAAAAGTTTCTGGCTGGTGGTAGTGGTTACTACCGTAAATATTCGACCGCAAATATTTTCCCATGGGGTTTTCCCATTGTTCGAGGCTACAACATTTTCTGACAGCCTCTAACACACCGCCGGCGTATTTTAATATTAACTTTACTCCGGTAGGTTTTATTTGCCAGAGCTTTAATATAACTTCTTTCTCGAGTCTTTCTCTAAACTCCTAACCCAGGTCGGGGATCCTTTGTTCGTCCTTTTGGCTGGCTTCTGCCGAGAAGCCCTCCTTTCGGCGCCACTGACTCTGCGGTGGGTCCATTGTGTGGGAGGGGGAGTAGAACCCCTTGACAGGGTTGCCTCCGCAACCCATGTCGCACTCTATCCTGATAGGCTGGAGGGTCTCCCGCCAAGATGACCACGCCACTGTGTGTGTGACAGCTAGGCTGTATGAATGGGGATCTTAAAAGCAGGGTCCTGAGGACTGGAAGAGCAAGACGTCGCCATTGGAACTAAGAAGCCGAAGAGGATAGAAGCCAAATACATCTGCAACAACTGAACCCCCGGAGAAGCCCTGCTGCAGCGTCTCACCACTTTTCTCCACACGACGAGAGAAGATCTTCATCTGCAAGAGCCTTCTTCCCTTGAGCTGGTGGGGCCAACCAGTTTGCCAATCACCTTCCCGGACCTGCCTTGGTCGAATCGCCAGTACCCTGTACTCGGAGACCGGATAGCCAGGCACCAGTCCACCCGGACCACGATTTAAAGGAGCGTATCTTTTATTCGTCAGGCAGCACCACGGCTGGTTTCATCCCTGGGTAGTGCAGTAACTCGAAGCTTCCTCCACGACGAGAGCCTCTCTTCCTCTGCTGGACCCCCAGAACTGCAGGAACTACCAGGAACAACCGCCACCACAGGAGCCACTTCTTCATTTATAAGGTACATCGTTCCGCCAAGCTGCCCTTTCTGCGTGGTAGTGCTAAAGGTGTTTTAAATCCTTTACCTACCTGTTGGGTTGGCCGCCCCTCCCTCATCCTTTTTCTGAGTGGCCTCAGATTCCTTGTGAGTAGCCCTGTTGGCAATCCACAAGTCAGAAGCCGTGCCTAACGTTCTAGGATCCATTTCCTTGGAATCAGCCAAGTGCTGTCAGAGCTCAGGAGAGCAGGCATCATAGATAGACTCCAACATTACAAGATTTCTCATTCCTTCATAAGTGTTAACTCTGTAACCCTTAATCCATCCCTCTAAGTTCTTCAAACACTCATTCACCCAAGTAGCCCAAGGGGTACTATCATGCTTTTTGAGGGTCCTAAACCTCTTAAGGTACTGTGAAGGTGTGTTCCCAAATCTAGCTATCAAAGCTAGCTTCACACATTCATAATCCATCCTATCCACCTCCCCCAACTCCATTACCACATCAGATGCAACAGGGGGGAGCCTAGAGAATAACCAGGGGATCAACTGATTCCCAGTGATATCCTGGAGCCCATGATTATATTCAAACATAGCTAACCAATCTAATACATCCAACTTAGGTTCATACATACCCACAATCTCTTTAGGCATCCAGGGTCTTTTTGGACTGGAAGATTTAGAGGATTCGGGGAGAGAAGCATTTTCCAAAGACAATTTCTTCATCTCAAGCTCATGATTGAGCTCCATTTCTTTGAGCCTTAGATCTTGATGTCTCTATTCAGTTTGGGCACTAATTCTTTTGAAACAACATGACAGTGAGGTTTCCTGTCAGTGTTCAGACTGAGGTGCCTGGGAGAGTCCTGTTGGGGAATGATCTAAAAACTCTAGGAGTAGTATCCAGTACCCCCAGGCCTCCCAGAATGGAGAAGCAGAACCAAACCAAATTGGCTAGAGAGGCCACCTTAAGGGAACACTCTAAGCCCGTGGGAATCTCTACAGAGAACCCCACTAAAAGCCCTGGTGTTAGTAAGTTGACCTCTAACCCAGGCAAATTTCTGGCTAGTATGTTAGAAAAATGGGAGGCCTAACCAAGCTCCATCATTGTCCCCACAGTTTTAAAGTCTCTGACTCCCCCTGCTTCTGAGGAAGAGGTGGATAGACCAACTGGACCGCTCTCTAGGCCTAAGAGAACTGGTAATTCTCAGTGCTGGTGGAAAACCAGAAAAGAAAAGTCTAAGGCCAAAAACCTTCAGATTGATGGACCTTCTACTGAAGACTCCAACTCAAATCATAGCATTATGAGGGAAACTCCTTAAGTAGGTAAGGTTAGATCTAAGAGGAATGGGAACCAGGTACATTGCCTAACCCCAACCCCTCCACCCAAGAGGCCTAAGACCCAACCTTCTCCCAACAGAGAGGTGTTGAGGAACCCTAGAGGCCTCTGTAGATCTAAGGGAATCCTTTATAAGGACCCCTTGAAAAAGCCTATCACAGGTTCAGGAGTTGTACCAACTTCTGAGGGACTGGTCAACCAGATCCCCTATAGCTTTAAAAAGAAATATGTTTCTCAAAGGATTTGTAGGTCATATACCTTACAAAGGAAAACCTTTGGTTGTACCCTTAAGCACAGGTCAGGATGTCACCACCAAAATGCTGATGGTCACTCTAGGATGTTTTTAACCGACTAGAGGAAAGAGACTCATCCTGGAGTGGATTAGATCCTCCTGTCCCTTAGTCTGGGGGGGGGGGTATTCGAGTGTTAGGGAGAATTCTCATCTTATGGCTAATGTCCCTTACTTACAGAGTCCTTCATCAGCTTTGCTGGATTTGAAGGTTTTTTTTGTTCTTCTGCTAAGAGTGAGACTCTTTTTCCCACTCTTAGGCATTTTGCTATGTGTGTTCTACGCTATTTTTGTGTTTAATGTCTATGGGGTTTCTCTCACCTCCATAGGAACCATCTTTACTCACATGTGTTACACAGCACCCTCCGTGTAGTGACACAGGGGTGTCATAGTGACCCCCAAACATAGGCTCCATACCCTGGGACTGACTACTGTCTCCCAGGGCATGTTAAGTCCCCATTGACTTTACTAGTCAATTTTTGTGAACTAAACCAGTACAACCCATTTTACTATGGAGGCACTGGGAAGGGTTAATAGTTTTCCCCTCATGTTCATTTTCCAGAGGGTACCGTACAGTCCCTCTCTCAAATGTTTCTAGCTGGTGGCAGTGGTTACTACCGTAAATCTTCGACCACAAATATTTTCCTATGGGGTTTTCCCATTGTTCGCGACTATCACGTTTTCTGACAGCCTCTAACATACCGCCGGTGTATTTTAATATTAACTTTACTCCGGTAGGTTTTATTTGCCAGAACTTTAATAAAACTTCTTTCTCGAGTCTTTCTCTAAACTCCTAACCCATGTCGGGGATCCTTTGTTCGTCCTTTTGGCTGGCTTCTGCCGAGAAGCCCTCCTTTCGGTACCACTGAGTCTGGGGTGAGTCCATTGTGTGGGAGGGGGAGTAGGATCCCTGGGCAGGGTTGCCTCTGCAACCCATGTCGCACTCTATCCTGATAGGCTGGAGTGTCTCCCGCCAAGATGACCACTCCATTGTGTGAGTGACAGCTAGGCTGTATGAATGGGGATCTTTTTGCATAAAAGCAGGGTCCTGAGGACTGGAAGAGCAAGACGTCGCCACTGGAACTAGGAATCCGAAGAGGAGAGAAGCCAAAGAAATCTGCAAGACTGAACCCCTGGTGAAGCCCTGCTGCAGCGTCTGACCACTTTTCTCCACACAACGAGAGAAGATCTTCATCTGTAAGAGCCTTCTTCCCTTGAGCTGGTGGGGCCAACCAGTTTGCCAATTGCCTTCCCGGACCTGCCTTGGACGAAACGCCAGTACCCTGTACTCGGAGACCGGATAGCCAGGCACCAGTCCACCCGAGCGTACCTTTTATTTGTCAGGCAGCACCACAGCTGGTTTCATCCCTGGGTAGTGCAGTAACTCGAACCTTCCTCCACGACGAGAGCCTCTCTTCCTCTGCTGGATCCCCCGAACTGCAGGAACTACCAGGAACAACCGCCACCGCAGGAGCCACTTCTTCATTTATAAGGTACATTGTTCCGCCAGGCCGTCCTTTCTGTGTGGTAGTGCTAAATGTGTTTTAAATCCTTTACCTACCTGTTGGGTTGGCCGCCCCTCTCTCTTAAACATTGTCTTTCAACTTCTGCATCCACCTTTTCAAAATCGTTAACCAAAGACTTGACTGCAGCTACAAGAACATGTTGCTCCTGGGCCCTTGCCCTGTACCACTGACTCTGGCAAAGGCCTACTGACTCTGGCTAAATTTGTTAGAACTGCCTTCTCTAGATTGCTTCTCAACTAGAAATGTGTTGGTGCACCTACTTCTTATAACCACCCTTTCCTCCCCACTTTTAAACCTTGCGAAATGGCATTTTGCTCAGTTTTCATGTAAGTATTTTTATACTAATGCACTGCCTTGCTTAAACTGGTTCACAGACTTATGGGAAGTGTTGCTAAGGTGTGTAAAAAGGAATTTCTGTATACCTTGTGCTTTCTCTCCCTTGTGAGAAATTGCTAGAGTGCCATTTGTGCTTGGTTTGCACTGTGCCGTTTTGCTCAGTTTTCACTCTTGCTCAAACTTGTCTACAATTTAACTAGGGAGTTGTGTATACTTTCTTTGACCGAATTTAACTTGCTTTAAGAACTGTGATAGATGTGTTTAACTAGAAGTGTATAAAATAAATATATATATTCTTTTCCTACAAAGCTTTGGTCAGTGTTTCCTTGTTCCATAGTACTGAAGGCCTATTGTGTAAACCCTAAATACTGCTCATCTCCCTCTTGAGATAGGTCTGACTTCTCAGCCACAGCTAACAACTAAATCTTTGTGGTACAGACTGATACCAAAGGGGATTTATTGATCTCACCTGTAGTCATAATCTTCTGTAGAGCTCCCTAAGGGAACTGCACAGGATTCTGCCTAAAACACCCACGCCAGCCAACTGAGACCAGAAGTGATAAATGGATGGATGAACTTGAGGGCTCCCCAGTCCTCCCAATTGAGGCAACAGATTCCTAGAGCACAGTGACTCCCACAAATTGCTGGCAGAGAATACATAGCTGAATTGGAAAGCTCACATATGTACACAAAGCGCACCAAGAACAGACAGAAATGTACATCGTCCAAAATCGCTGATGTCGCTCCAAGGGTGAAATGGTAAAATGTGCAGATTTTGGCCAAAATTAAAAATGATGTCCCCTCAGCAAACTTTGACAATTTAGTTTACCCATCCCTACAAAGGTCTTGGCACAGCTGGCTATATGGATCCCACCATTAGTAACACATTTGCTGACCTCACCTTTGACCAAATGTCGCTACTGTGGATCAGAAAAGCTTGTAGATCGATGAGAGACACTACAGTAAGTCTGCTAGTGGGTTTTAGTGGCACTACACATAAGAGAGGGTGAAGAGATGCCACAGATAGCAGGCCTCGAATTTCCCCCCAGAACAACGCAGGCATACATTCCACCCTGAAGGTTCCCAGAAGCAAGAGGGTATCACCTGCATAGTACCCATAATTACGTAATACGCTCAGAGGAAAGGGGCCTATCGGAAACCAACACAAAGGTCAAGGTCTCACCTGAGCATTAGGGGATAATTGCACCACTCTTAGGACACTCCTTCAGGGAGGGATACTGAGATCTGATAGTCTTGAGCCAGTCCTCTCGATAATGGCCTCCACTATTAAAGCACAGCCCAGGGCCAAGCAGTTCAGAACCTATCAAAGGACCTCCTTAAATGGAACTGAAAGGCTTGTTTTCCTCCTGGTGAAGTGGAGCCCTAGAGAAGACCAGAGGATGTTCTTAAAATGCCCCTATGATTTGTTTCCCAATTCTTCTGACCTTCCATACCAGGAAATATAGATATCATTCTATGTATTTTAGCTGATGGGAAGAAATCCCTTTTCAGAAGATAAGCACAGGAAGGGGGGCAGAATCTATGAGGGGGTTGAAAGAAAGGGATGAGGTATGCTACAGTCAATGTGGCCTCACCATTCAGGGAAGACTGGGACACTCTGGGAGCCATGCTCTGTGATGTGACCCCAGGAAGCTGTAAATGGCGGATACCCCAGAGTGCCCCCAGTTCTCCAAATGCAGACCAGAGAGACCAAGAGCACAGGTATCTCCTACAGAAAGCCAGCAGAGAATCCATAACCAAACTAGAATGCTCCTACAAATACACTCAGGCGAATAAGGAGAGATAAACATATTCTGCTTAATGTCCATGAGGTCATGCATGGAAAGGGAGTCCTGCCTTGCCACACATCACTCCACAACAGGGCCAAACCAATCAAGATAGCCCACAACTGTTTCAAGGACTTCCCCACTCAATGGAAACCTCTTCACTTTGGCCTCCACCTCCAACCCCTTGGAGAATTTCAATGCCCACCCTGCTCAGTGCACTCAACTATGCCCCCACTGAGATCACCAACACCCACACACCACTGAAAACTCTTATCAAACAATATAAGTTCTCAACACGTTTGTATGCAGCGGAACTCACCGACAGCATGCGTCCCAACACGGACAAGAAAATTGCTGGAGAAATCCCACCAACTATAGTATTACATCACCCTGAGAACCCTCCACTCAGCAGGCAGGACACTCATCACCATAGCATCCAACAATAGCAGAGCCATCTTCCAAGCCATGAAGCAATGCACCAATCTCATTGCAGATCCTGCAATATCGCAACCGCTGAAAAATGCAATGCCATCAACATTATATTCACAGACAAACAGACAAGACAGACAGGGTAAGGCAACATTTGACAGCACCAAACACTCCACAAATGTTGCTCTTATACCAAGTCGCAATGTATAAAGATGGACCAAATTCAGGATACTTACTCTAGAAAACCTGACTACTCTTGCAGCCCTCAAACCCACCACTTAAAAAGACAATATCCCTCCCATTTCCATTGTAAAGATCAGCACAGGGAAAACACTCACAGTACATCTCAACATCTTTTATGCATCCCTCAAACAAGGCATCTTCCCAGTTGGAAACAACCCACACTTGAACTGAAAGACGTGGCCAACTATTGCCCTATCACGCATCTACCCTTCTGTGACAAAGTGATTGATAAACCTGCTTCCATCTAGTTACACCCAGCACAATAACCTACAGGACCACTAATCTGTTTCCGTCGCCGATGCAGTACAGAAACTGCTACCATCCAGGTTATGGATGAAGCTCCTCACCTCCTGGACAAAGGAGACCCCTGCTTACTCGCCCTTCTTGACCTCTATGCCATCTTTTACACTGTTCACCATGCATCCCTCCCTAAGCGCTCTTGCTGTTGAATATCAGCGGTCAGCCTCCTACCTCTCCAACCGGGTTCTATGTGATATTTCCACTTTTTGAAGGCTGCACACCAAAAAGACCTATTTATTTCGGCTGATTGTGTGCATCCTTCAAAAAGCAAAAATATCAGATTCCTTGGGGAAAGGGGGTTAACCCCCCAACCTCCAAGGTAAGTCGTTCCCCTGCCCACCCCCTCCCCCACTCTCTCCGGCACTGGTCAGATTCCTAAAAAGTCAGGGGGTTTCCCCCACCATCTCCCTTCCCCCAAGCATTCGCTCTCAGTCCCCACCACATACACACCCAGACACACAAACATACAAACAGGTACATTTACCCGCTCCCACGCCCTCTTCCACTGTCACAAATATTCCCCCATGTCCCCACACAGACATACGGACACACACACAGGCACAGACACACACACAAAACCACTCCTGTGACTTCTCTTCTGGGCTCTCCCACGCCTGTCAGTCCCTGTACGTGTGGTAAGGTTGTGACAGTTTGATTTCTAAATCACTCCACACCTTCTAACAGATTAGATCCCAGCACAGCGCAGGAACCTGCAGATTCCTGCATTTCTATTTCCACCCTGACCACGTTCATCTTCAACCTCTGCATAGTACCTCTGGGGGAACTCCTCACCAAGCCTGACATCAATATGCAGATGACACACAACTGTGCCTAAGGATCGACTGTAATAGCTACATCCATTGAATCAAGCACTGTCTGTCCCTCATCTAATCCTGAATGTTAAGTGCCTACCTGAAGCTCAGTCCAAACAAAAGACCAAATTAATTCTCCTAGGAAACCCCACCAAACATTCCCAAGTTCAGAATTAGCTGATTGACTGGAAGCTTACCGTATTCATGGTTCAACTCTCACCCAACGCAAACTCTCTTGGCTTTACCATTGCCTGTCATCTTGCATTCAAAGCACACATAGCAGCAGGGGACCAGGTTGCACTTCTAAGCAAACTCAAACCATTCATCCCTGCCCCGAGTACCTGAACAGTTGTCCAAGCCCTGGTCATTTCCCATCTGGTTGGTGGCAACACTCTATTTGCAGAAGTGCCACGTGCCACCTTGTCCCCTATAAAAGCACTCCAGCACTCTGCAGCATGCCTCATCACAGGACTAAGAACATTCACCCACATTGCCTCTGCCATCAAGGAGTGAGATGGCTACTCTTTCAAGCACACATCATCTCGAGATTAGTTGCCACATGATCACTAATAATATTTGGGTAGATCACTGTGAAACCTATTGCTGTAGTCCTTTGCGTCTTAAAATTTTTGAAAAATTGTGTTCAAGACAGTCTGCATAATCAACAGAACAGTGACTATCAAAATACCAGTCTACCTGGCTGGGAACTCAACATCTCCAGGGGGAAGCATATTAACAGAAGCCACAACATCACCAGACTGGAAATAGAGATCTGCAAGAGGGGACAAAGAGGAAATGTCTTTTTTCCTGCTAATGACCCTGTCTGTAGAACAAGTTACCAAAGCAGATGAGAGTGGTCCCTTCAACCCTCCACTTCAGGAACTACCTAAAAACCCCACTCTTCAAAGAACAGATCACCAATTGCTGACCACCCCATTCAACCCTAATTGTCCTGATGATGCCCCATAATCTGCTGCTTACCCTAGACCAATCCTAGCTGCTCCTCTTTTACCCATGCACCCTACCTGATCCTCTGGGTTTGTCCCCTATGTGCAGCACTTTGTTGCTTAACAGCTAGTTTTGCTTTGTATAAATCCCATTAAATCGTACATACACGGAGTGAGGGGGGAGAAACTAAATGTTTATCAGGAAGTGGAAGGGAAACACAACTGGAACGGAAGTTGTGGGGAATATTGAGATGAGAGGTGAGAGAACAGGGAAGGGTGCAACCTGTCAGGGGGAGAAGGAGAGAGATATCAAAGAGAGACATCAGGAAGAGGTGGTTACTGAGGAAGGCAAGCCTGACCCTAAAAGAGGGAACAATAGAGGAGTAGGGGAATACCTTGAGCCACCAAGGGGTGAGCCTGGAGGGGTGGCGGTATGAGCAAATGGTGCAATGTCGAGGTGGTATAGGAGAAGCTGACTGAGACTAGCTAGGCAGATGTTGGGGCAGAATACCATGTTTGGGGTTCTTTTTTTTATTTTAATAATTTTTATTGTTCAAGATACAGATATTACTACATGTGTTAGCACATTACAGACTTTGAGTAGATATGGTAAACATAAAGAATGAACAGAGATAACAATTTTTAACAAGGAAGGGTATAACCGTATTGAAGATATATAAAATTTGATGCATTAAATTGAACAAGGATGGAGTAGAAATTGTAGATAGTGCTAATTAAACCTGGATTAACATAATACATATCTGTAATGAGTAACTGATATGGAGATATGAGTAGAGAGATGGGGAGACAAAACAGGGAAACAGACAGCTAACATACCAGATACAGAAGGGAGCGAGGTGGAGGGGGGGAGATGGGTATAACAGATTATTGCATAAAACTGATTCTTCTATTACAGTGATAATTAAAAACAAGCATTTTATATAAATATAATCATTCGATTAGTAAAGTAAGCATAGGAATGTATATTCAGGAGCCATGAGCAGTTGCATTGAAACAGTTGAGATAACATGTGAAATAGTACCATTTAGCGTTGTATTTAGGGATTGTATTAAGATTTTTAGCCATGCACATTTCCAATTTGTGAGTTTGACATAAAGCATTCCACCATGCTCTGGTAGAGAGCGATTGAAAGTCTTTCCAGTTTGCTGTAATACATTTTAATGCTATGCATATGAGTAGGTCGTATAATCTAGCAGAGTCCGGTGGAATATATGTTGCAATGGCTACGCTTCCCAAAAATATGCTTAAAGGAGAAAACGGAACATCTACAGAGAAGATGCGCTGAATACATTTCCAAATATCGTACCAAAATTTGACAATATATGAACATTCAAAGAACATATGCATATAAGTGGCAGGAGATAGGCCACACGACCAACATTTAGCGTCGTAGTTCGGGTTAGTCTTCGCTAATTTCGCCGGAGTAATAAATGATCTATGTATAAAGAAATAGTAGTGTTGTGTAATGTTAGCTGAGACCGATACTTGTTTGATTTTAGAAAATAGGCGGAACCATATGTGGTCCTCAAACTTATATCCTAAGTCAAGTTCCCATTTCAGACGAATAGGACAAATATTAAATGTTGAGGTTAGCATATTACATATTTTTGAGGCTCTGACCTCACCCGTCATGGTTAGCTGTAGTAGTCTAAAGGCGTCTGGAGAAAAAATCTCATAGGAGAAATGATTTAGTGCATCAAGGCAGGAGTTGATTAACTTATTGTAAAACTGAAAGTCAGTCTTGGGTATGGTGAATATGGTAGAGAATTGTTGGAAGGAGAGAATAGAAGGACCATCTATAATGTGTTGGATGAATCTAATTCCCTTTCCAATCCATGCTTTACGATTGAGGATCTTTTTATTAATGACAATATTCTTATTATGCCATGGTAAAGGGGATAGGTATTTATTGGGGTTTTTGATATGGGGGAAGAGAAAGGATTGTAGAGCTGAAACGGATGCTTTAATAGGTTCCGAAATGTTCTCAGAAGAATACTTAAATATGTATATATGGTCAGTAACATCGTGTGGATGAACTATATGTTTCTCTATTGTACACCATATAGGGATATCGGCAGATTCGGGGTCTGTGAACCATTGGCGAGATTGTTTTATGAGAAATGCAGAGTGGTATAGCTTAAAGTCAGGGAATTTAACACCACCCATTTCATAAGATGCTTTGAGTTTAGTTAGCGCAATTCTTCTGCTTTTTCCTATTCCCCAAAGAAAATTTAGTAGTATGGAATATATAGATTTGAAAAAGGAAAGGGATAGTGGAACGGAAAGAAGCTGAAGATAGTAAAGTACAATAGGGGACAGCATCATTTTAATAGTATCCAACCGCCCCCACCAGGAGAGGTAAAGAGGGGACCATTTGGATGTAAGGTCTTTCAGGGTGTCCAATAGTGTTTTAGTATTGAGCTTGATGGTTTCTTGAATTGTAGGGGCAAAACGAAGTCCTAAATATTTGATGGATCCACTATACCATTTGAGGCCAAAAGATTCAATGTCATGCTTGAGGCAATAGCGATTTAATGGCATAATTTCTGATTTTTGTCTGTTAAGTTTATATCCTGATACATGACCAAACTGAGATAGAGTGTCTAAGAGGTTAGGTATATGGAATTTATGGTTTTTGATTAGGATAAGAATATCGTTGGCATAAGCAGCAATTTTGGTTATTGAGGTGCCTACTTGAATCCATGGGATATTTTTGTTTAATCTTATTGATTCCAGCAACGGTTCAAGTGAGAGAATATATAATAACGGTGAGAAGGGGCAACCTTGCTGTGTGCCTCTGAGTAAGGTGAAGAATGAAGAGGTTTGTCCATTTAAATATATAGCGGATTTGGGGGCTGAATATAGAAGTTTTACCAGTGAGATACATTTCTCACCAAATCCGTGCCATCGTAGGGATTGGAACATGAAATTCCAATCTACACGGTTGAAAGCTTTTTCCGCGTCCAAAGCGATGGCAGCATATCCTTGTCTGTCTTTTTTGTCCTTGGCTACTAGACTAATGGCATTCAGTAGGAGTCTAGCATTTGAGGATATATTACGTCCTTTTACATAACCTGTTTGATCTGCTTTAATCAAATTTGGGAGGGAAGATTCAATTCTATTAGCAAGTATTTTAGCAAAAATGTTGCTTTCTATGTTGATAAGAGAAATAGGTCGATAGTTACTGGGGAGGGAAGGGTCTTTGTCAGGTTTAGGGAAAATGATAAGTAGAGCTTCTGAAAATGATCCAGAGGTGGATTTTTGCGATATAAAGTATGAAAAAAGTGTTTTGAGTTTAGGTGTCAATATTTGGGATAAATTGATGTAGAATTCAGTTGATAGTCCATCTGGACCGGGTGTTTTGCCTTTGCCCAGGCTGTGGATGGCTTTAGTGATCTCTGAGGAGGTAATATCGCTATCAAGGTGAGAAAGGTCTGATCTGGGGTATGAAGTACGACTGATGTTTTTAAAAAAGGAATCAATTTCATCTTTTGGAATAGAACTTTCTGGAGTGTATAAATCAGCATAACATTTTCTGAAGCATTCAAGTATATTGTCAGGACGGTGATGAGATATACCTTGAGTGTCTTTGATATGTGAAATTTGAACTCTTTCTTTTTTAGTTTTTAAATATGAAGCCAGCATTTTGCCCGCTTTGTTTGAAGTTTGGTATATCTTTGTTTTATATTTGAGTATGGTTCCTGCTGCAAGTTCTGTTATTTCTTTGTTAATTTCAAAACGTAGTTTTATTACTTGTCGTAAGATTGTTGAGTTAGTGTCCACATAATAGCTTTGTTCAGCAAGGGTGAGTTTCGAGTAAAGGTCATCTAGATGTTTTTTCCTAAGTTTTTTGTTCCTACCGGAGAGGGCCATTATGTGACCTCTCAAGGCGGCTTTGAATGCATCCCAATTATTGACAACCGAGGTATCACTATCAATATTGTTAGCAAAGTATTGTTGAATGAAGGCTTGAACCGATTGATTAAACTGTGGATCATTTAGAAGGAAGTTATTGAATTTCCATCTAATAGCAGTTTTGTTCGTCTCAGCGAGGCAGAAGGAAGTAATAACCTGATATGATAATATTAGCGATTTTAGAGTCAATAAGGAATCCAGATAGGTTTTTGGTTGGAAAAATATAATCCAATCGTGATAGTGTATTATGTGGGGGTGAATGGAAGGTATAGTCTAGTTGTGTGGGGTGGGATAGTCTCCAGGTGTCAATTAATCCTGTCTCCGCTAGGCAATTAGTAAAAGATTTATGAGATTTATTTGGTATGAACATGCAGCTGGATTTTCGGTCTAAAAAAGGATCAAGGACCTGATTGACATCTCCGCACATTATCAGATTGATGAAGTTATTTTTGAGTATCATTTGTTTGATTGCGGTCCAGAAGGGGGGATCTGGTAGTGTGGGACCATAGATGTTAAGAATAGATACTTGTGTAGAGTCAATTAAAAGTTTTACCCAGACCCATCTACCATTTGTATCTGTGTCTTGATCAAGGATTTTGCAGGGTTGTTTTTTACTAATTAGTATAGCCACTCCATTTTTCTTGGAGATAGCAGGACTGGAAATAACCTCCTTAACCCAAAGAGATTTAAGTTTCATAGATTCTTTGTTAGATAGGCTCGTTTCTTGTAGGCAAGCTACCGTTGGCTTAAATTTGTTTAAATGAGATATTACTTTGCATCTTTTGATAGGATTTTTACATCCTTTGATATTCCAGGTTATGCACTTGAAGGTCATTTAGTCAGATATATAATGATAAACATGCAACCTATGGCTGTGATACGATAATAGAATCAGATCTTTAGTAATGTTGTTAAAAACATATATACACAGACAGTGATACAGAAGGATAGAACATTGAGGGTCAGGAAGGGGAGAAAGGGGTTTGATCACATTTTGGGATAATTCAGGCAATTAAATACAAGAGGAAATAGAGATCAAACAGGACATGGGAGAAGGATTCAGGAGAAAAGAGATATCGGGGATAGGTAATGCCAACTGGGTCGCCAAACGGAAAAGAGTGACCATCAGTGGAAGAGGGACACCTGAACGGTACCCACCTCATAGTGTTAGAGTAATTGGGTTATAACTGCATTAGGTAATTGCTAGTATAAACATACCGTATAATAAAACACCTTTATCAAGAATTGAAAACAAGACTTCAGGTTGTAGTTGATGTTGAGGTACTCGGCGGATTGGAGGTATCCATGCCATCACATTTTAGGGATTGTATGAAAGATCTCAAATCAGCTGGATCATCAAATATAGTTGTGCGACCTTCATGTGTTATCTTAAAGGAGCATGGATGGTATAAGCCATATCGGATATTTAATTGTTTTAGAGCAGGGCGGAAGGATAGAAAAACCTTTCTTCTCTGAGCTGTGCTTCTGGCCACATCCTGCAAGATATATATCTTACTACCACGCCAGATAAGTGATTTACGCTCCCTTGCTGTTGAAACAATGAGTTGTAGTTGAGAATATTCCAATAGGTAGAGTATCATTGTTCTAGGCAGCTGACAAGATGTGGAGGAAACTGAGGGTTGACCTATTCTGTGAGCCCATTGTATGTTGAGTTTTGTGTCCAAGGGCAAATGTAGAATAGCTGGTAAGAATTTTTGTAGGAAGATAATAGGGTCGGATCCCTCAGCTCCTTCTGTTAAACCTGAAATGCGTAGATTATTGCGCCTGCTGCGATTTTCCAAGTCTTTGTTATGCCTTTGGAGGTCTTTAATAGATTTTTCTAACTGTGCTACTTTAGGGGATATATCTTCGAGAACACCAACTCTTTTCTCTACTTCTTCCACTCTGTTATTAACACCCATCCATTTTTCGCCTAGTTGCTGTAGCTTAGTGTTGGTGTTTTCCATGAAGGGTTTAAGTGCCCTAATTTCCGCTAAGATGACTTCAATAGCAGGATCGGAAATTCCTAGTGGGGGTGGTGATTCACTTTTAGGTCTTTTCAGATTTGTTGAGGAGGGAGTGGTATCCTTAGCAGAGGAAGCATTTTTTTGGTTTGTTTTATTTGCTGCCATATTGGAGATTGTAGACTGAGCTTAGTAATTAGAGCGTTGACCACTGCGTAGAATTGTAGATATATTTGAGTATGTCAGCTCAGTGGATAGTTTGAATTTAGTTATATTACCTCCTTATTGTAAAGAGTTAGAGAGGTTTGTTGACTTGAAGACATTTAGCAAATCCTCTTTATGAATATTTTCTATGACGTCCTGCAGTATACAATTATTACTTCCATATTGTTTGTACTGTTTTACTGTTGTGTAAAGAGACCAAAATGGAAACACAGAAGAACAATAAGGCGTATACTGCAGAAACTTTTGAAGTATCTTGGAGGTATAAATGGTAAAATAGACGAGTTCCGAAGCAGACTTTCAGTGCAATGTATAGTTATAGAGGTGAGGAGATTGGGGGCTGGGGACAACAGTGAAAGCTATGACGCTTACAGATGAAGTAATTATGGCAAAATATATAGTGTTGAGATTTCTGTTATGGTTTGTGATAGATTTTCAGATTGTACACCTCCACTCATATATCCTTCTCCCCTTTTAACATTCCCTTCCTCCTCCTCTCCTCACCTTCTTATTTCTTTTCACTTTGATCCAGTTTTTTTTTTTTCTTTTTTTCAGTGGGTATCTGTCCTCAGCAATCCTTTGGAAGTGGTTTCCTCTCTCCTTTTTTTTATTTTATTTTTTTCCTCCTTTACATATGCCCACCAGTTGGCAGCATGTTCTTCTGAGCCTGTGATGTTAGGCCCAGGCCGGCGCGTCACGTGAAACGCGACGCCGTGCTTCTCCTCACGAGGGGCGGCACACCTGGCACACTGTCATGGAGTCCTCCCACGAAGCGCGATGCGGTTGGCAGAGCGGCACCTCCTGCAGTCCGGAGCTGCACCGAAATCACTCGTTTCTGTTCCCTGCCACTTCACAGGATGAAACGCGGTAAAAAAGGTAGGTTTATTTTTTTATATTTAAATACCTAATGCATTGTTCGTGTTTTGTGAGGCGGAGCGGCGCAATCAAGCGGCCATCTTCTGTGGCGCTTAGCCACGCCCCCCCGTTTGGGGTTCTTTTGCCGGACTTCAAGAAAGTATAAAAGGGAGCAAAATATTTAGGGGCCCCACAACTTTTTTTTGTGATCAGTGGGTCTCCTACTGAAGAAGTTCTGTGAAAGCAATCCTTTTGTTATGTGCTGCCTTAGTAACCCATGAGGCAACCATGGTAGTGGTGCTTTTAAAGAACCGGATTTTGGTTCAAGAGTGTTTCTTTATCACCCTGAAAGTACGTTAGGGAGTAGGCTGTTGGAAGTTGTACTTTTGCATTGGCTAAAGCGCGGTTGTTCAACTTTTTAACACATCAGTAGCCCAATGCCCATATATGGTGGCCATTGCAGAAGTAATGTATTTTTTGAAGCCCTACCCCAGCCTATTTGTTATAGCCGTTACCCATAACCTCGACAGGCATAGTGGGTTTGCCGCATTGATCCCTATGGGAGAACTTCTGGAAATGTTGTAACCTCTGGAAAAGCGATTTAAACAGGTACTTGCCAGGACTGTGACATTTTCCCCTGGTCCCACTTGGGGCCTAGATTTTCCTGGACAATGTGTGTAATTTTAAACAGTACCACTGATCCCACCTATAGTGTATATAGTTCTTTGCTTCTAGGATTTGTTTATCATAACTGGTTTAGGATGTAGTAGGGGAATGTGGTTAACCCATTTACTGTTTTAATATACTTACAGTGATGATTGTGTATGTCTTGATAAAGTACTTATCTGACTGTCTGTATATTCCTATACAATATTTAAATAGTATATATTGTGAAGTATTTTAAAACCTCATGGTGTATGTGTGTGTGTGTGTGTTTGTCTGTATGTGGATAGACCGAATTATACGTTGGTATCAGCCCATCCCTTCTTAAATGTGAAGCCTAACTGCTTAGCCACACTAGCCACACTACAAATTGTGAGAGTTGTGACTAACTTGATGTTTACCCTGCTATATCTCTAAGGATAGGTTGTCTACACCCCTCACCAGAGGGCTGTGGAAAAACCTCCTAAAAAGAATAGAACAAGGAACATCCCACCAGGGACATGCATGTGGTGAGGTGCTGAAAGTTATAGAGGGTTGGTGGGCTAAAGAGTCAGGACTGAAAAACAGGGAGGTGACCAAAGCCCAGAGAAGCAAACTCCGGAGCTCCTTAGGTTTCCTTTTGCCTTGGTGATGACATTGGTGTTTGTGAGATGTTTATTCAGTTTTCCCGGCACCAGAGAACTGGCTGTCGACAGATACCAGGATTTGGGACACTAAGGGCCTCATTCTGAGGTGGGCGGTAAGGGATACCGGGAACCGGTAAGGAGACCGGTGCCAGTAATCCCTTACCGGCCAATTCCGAGGTCCCTTAGCGGGACCCGTAAAGGACGTGTGGTCTGACCACACGTCCTTTACGGGTCCCGCTAAGGGACCAGGGTGCTAATAACGGGCCTGCTATTCGCGGGCCCGTTATTAGCGCCTTCCCCATTCCCATTGAGCCCTATGGGGGCTCAAATGGGAATGGTTTGGTGAATGGGGACTTAGCGGGTCCTCCAGGGTCAGACTGACCCGGTAAATCCCCATTCAACCAGACCGGTGCCGGACCCGGTATTGGAGGCAGCCATGGCGCAAATAGCGCCATGGCTACCTCCAATCTCGGAATGACCACCTAAGACGGATACCCCACATACAAGCGCCAAAAGAAATCCGCTAGATGACCTACGAACATTAAGGGGGAAGAGAAGGAATTCTTGAACCAAGAGACTGTAAGCGGGGGTCTGAACCATGGAGAGACTGATTTTAGAAAATGTATAGACATTCAGGGTAATTCATAGAATTTCGCAGAAAAGTGTCGCAAGCGGCTGGCGCAGAGTGTCTGCGTGCGATTGCCTGCGCCAGGCGCGTGCGCCAAAACCGATTTCCGCGCACAGCGTATTCAAGGATTTTAGGCTCCCAAACCAGCCGTGGCGCAGAGTATCGCAGCGACCCTGCAGCAGTGCCAGTAACGCCCCCAAGAACGCCCTCGCGCAAGGAAAAGCCATCAAAATCGCTAAATCATCGCAAAGGGCTGCGCTAACCATGGACCAGTTTACAGGGCTGCCAAATAAGGAACGCAAAGCAGGTAACGTTCATATCAGGGGTACGCGGGAAGTTATACATGCGATTAGCCAGGGTACGTGTATGACAGGGGTACGCGTGAAGTTAAACACGCGATTAGCCAGGGTACGTGTATTACAGGGGTACGCGGGAATTTTCACACGCGATTTGGCTGGGTACGTGTATGACAGGGGTACGCGTGAAGTTTTACACGCGATTAGCCAGGGTACGTGTATTAGAGAGGTGCGCAGGAATTATCACACGCGATTTGACTGGGTACGTGAATTACAAGGGTGCGCGGGAATAATCACACGCGATTAGGCTGGGTGGGTCCTCACAGGTGTACCCTGTACACCCTCCACGGCCCCTGCAGGCAGCCCACAAAACAGGGGACTACCCTGCACACCTGCTCATGTCTCCCAACCCAGCAGTGTGGGGCACCCTCCACCAGGCCCCCACCCATGTCTCCCACCACCCCCACCCCCCAGCCACCATGGCCATCCCCCACCAGGCTCCCACCCATGTCCACCACCCCCCAGCCACCATGGGCAGCCCCCACCAGGCCCCCACTCATGTCTCCCACCACCCTCACCCCCCCAGCAGTGTGGGGCACCCTCCACCAGGCCCCCACCCATGTCTCCCACCACCCCCACCCCCAGCCACCATGGGCAGCCTCCACCAGGCCCCCACTCATGTCTCCCACCACCCGCACCCCCCCATCAGTGTGGGACACCCTCCACCAGGCCCCCACCCATGTCTCCCACCACCCCCACCCCCCAGCCACCATGGGCAGCCCCCACCAGGCCCCCACCCATGTCTATCACCCCCCCACCCCCCAGCCAGCATGGGCAGCCTCCACCAGGCCCCCACTCATGGCCCCTATCACCCCCAACCCCCCAGCAGTGTGGGCACCCTCCACCAGGCCCCCACTCATGTCTCCCACCACCCCCACCCCCAGCCACCATGGGCATCCCCCACCAGGCCCCCACTCACGTCTACCACCACCCCCACCCCCCCAGCAGTGTGGGGCACCCTCCACCAGGCCCCCACCCATGTCTCCCACCACCCCACCCCCCAGCCACCATGGGCAGCCCCCACCAGGCCCCCACTCATGTCTCCCACCACCCCCACCCCCCAGCCACCATGGGCAGCCCGCACCAGGCCCCCACTCATGTCTCCCACCACCCCCACCCCCCAGCCACCATGGGCAGCCCCCACCAGGCCCCCACTCATGTCTACCACCCCCCAGCCACCATGGGCAGCCCACACCAGGCCCCCACCCATGTCTCCCACCACCCCCACCCCCCCAGCCGCCATGGGCACCCCCCACCAGGCCCCCACTCATGTCTCCTACCACCCCCACCCTCCCCAGCAGTGTGGGGCACCCTCCACCAGGCTCCCACCCATGTCTCCCACCACCCCCACCCCCTAGCCACCATGGGCAGCCCCCACCAGGCCCCCACTCATGTCTCCCACTACCCCCACCCCCCAGCCACCATGGGCAGCCTCCACCAGGCCCCCACTCATGTCCCCTATCACCCTCACCCCCCAGCCACCATGGGCAGCCCCCACCAGGCTCCCACCCATGTCTACCACCCCCCAGCCACCATGGGCAGCCCACACCAGGCCCCCACTCATGTCTCCCACCACCCCCACCCCCCCAGCAGTGTGGGGCACCCTCCACCAGGCCCCCACCCATGTCTCCCACCACCCCCACCCCCCAGCCACCATGGGCAGCCTCCACCAGGCCCCCACTCATGTCTCCCACCACCCCCACCCCCCAGCAGTGTGAGGCACCCTCCACCAGGCCCCCACTCATGTCTCCCACCACCCCCACCCCCCAGCCACCATGGGCAGCCCCCACCAGGCCCCCACCCATGTCTACCACCCCCTCCACCCCCCAGCCACCATGGGCAGCCTCCACCAGGCCCCCACTCATGGCCCCTATCACCCCCAAACCCCCAGCAGTGTGGGGCACCCTCCACCAGGCCCCCACTCATGTCTCCCACCACCCCCGCCCCCCAGCAGTGTGGGGCACCCTCCACCAGGCCCCCAACCATGTCTCCCACCACCCCCAGCCACCATGGGCAGCCCCCACCAGGCCCCCACCCATGTCTACCACCCCCCTCCACCCCCCAGACACCATGGGCAGCCTCCACCAGGCCCCCACTCATGGCCCCTATCACCCCCACCCCCCAGCAGTGTGGGGCATCCTCCACCAGGCCCCCACTCATGTCTCCCACCACTCCCACCCCCCAGCAGTGTGGGGAACACTCCACCAGGCCCCCACCCATGTCTCCCACCACCCCCACCCCCCAGCCACCATGGGCATCCCCCACCAGGCCCCCAATCATGTCTCCCACCCACCCCCACCCCCCAGCCACCATGGGCAGCCTCCACCAGGCCCCCACTCATGGCCCCTATCATCCCCACCCCCCAGCCACCATGGGCAGTCCCCACCAGGCCCCCACTCATGTCTCCCACCCACCCCTACCCCCCAGCCACCATGGGCAGCCTCCACCAGGCCCCCACTCATGTCTCCCACCACCCCCACCCCCCCAGCAGTGTGGGGCACCCTCCACCAGGCCCCCACCCATGTCTCCCACCACCCCCAACCCCCAGCCACCATGGCATCCCCCACCAGGCCCCCACTCATGTCTCCCACCACCCCCACCCCCCCAGCAGTGTGGGGCACCCTCCACCAGGCCCCCACCCACGTCTCCCACCACCCCCACCCCCCAGCCACCATGGGCAGCCCCCACCAGGCCCCCACTCATGTCTCCCACCCCCCACCCCCCCGCAGTGTGGGGCACCCTCCACCAGGCCCCCACCCATGTCTCCCACCACCCCCACCCCCCAGCCATCATGGGCATCCCCCACCAGGCCCCCACTCATGTCTCCCACCACCCCCACCCCCCAGCAGTGTGGGGCACCCTCCACCAGGCCCCCACCTATGTCTCCCAACACCCCCACCCCCCAGCCACCATGGGCAGCCCCCACCAGGCCCCCACTCATGTCTCCCACCACCCCCACCCCCCAGCAGTGCAGGGGCAGCCTCCACCAGGCCCCCACTCATGTCTCCCACCACCCCCACCCCCCAGCCACCATGGGCAGCCTCCACCAGGCCCCCACTCATGTCCCCTATCACCCCCACCCCCCAGCCACCATGGGCAGCCCCCACCAGGCTCCCACCCATGTCTACCACCCCCAGCCACCATGGGCAGCCCCCACCAGGCCCCCACTCATGTCTCCCACCACCCCCACCCCCCCAGCAGTGTGGGGCACCCTCCACCAGGCCCCCACCCATGTCTCCCACCACCCCCACCCCCCAGCCACTAAAGGGCAGCCTCCACCAGGCCCCCACTCATGTCTCCCACCACCCCCACCCCCCCAGCAGTGTGGGGCACCCTCCACCAGGCCCCCACCTAGTCTCCCACCACCCCCACCCCCCAGCCACCATGGGCAGCCCCCACCAGGCCCCCACCCATGTCTACCACCCCCCCACCCCCCAGCCACCAAGGGCAGCCCCCACCAGGCCCCCACTCATGGCCCCTATCACCCCCACCCCCCAGCCACCATGGGCACCCCCCACCAGGCCCCCACTCATTTCTCCCACCACCCCCACCCCCCAGCAGTGCAGGGGCAGCCTCCACCAGGCCCCCACTCATGTCTCCCACCACCCCCACCCCCCAGCCACCATGGGCAGCCTCCACCAGGCCCCCACTCATGTCCCCTATCACCCCCACCCCCCAGCCACCATGGGCAGCTCCCACTCATGTCTCCCACCCCCCACCCCCCTGCAGTGTGGGGCACCCTCCACCAGGCCCCCACCCATGTCTCCCACCACCCCCACCCCCCAGCCACTAAAGGGCAGCCTCCACCAGGCCCCCACTCATGTCTCCCACCACCCCCACCCCCCCAGCAGTGTGGGGCACCCTCCACCAGGCCCCCACCTAGTCTCCCACCACCCCCACCCCCCAGCCACCATGGGCAGCCCCCACCAGGCCCCCACCCATGTCTACCACCCCCCCACCCCCCAGCCACCATGGGCAGCCCCCACCAGGCCCCCACTCATGTCTCCCACCACCCCCACCCCCCAGCAGTGCATGGGCATCCCCCACCAGGCCCCCACTCATGTCTCCCCCCCCCCTCACCCCCCCAGCAGTGTGGGGCACCCTCCACCAGGCCCCCACTCATGTCTCCCACCACCCCCACCCCCCAGCAGTGTGGGGCACCCTCCACCAGGCCCCCACTCATGTCCCCCTGCCCACAGGCCCTGACAATCCTCAAGCATGGGCCTCATGGCCAGCCAACACAGCCCAAAGACACAACCAAGTATTACATGCGCCCATGATACTACTCCAATGGAAACAATGTAAATCAACACATGTGTCTCATACACACACAATGGTTGCAAGTGAACCTGAAAACCCATATCATGACATGCATGAAAACAATGAGATGAAACCACACATTGAAGAATGAAAAAATCCAAATAATGTATTAATAACAACAGTAATGGCAATCAAAATTAAACAAAATACACAAGTAAAAAAAAAAACAAAAATAAGCTGGCTGTCCCTTTTCAAATTAAAATCAATAAATGATAATCCAAAAAAATTTCTTCCAAAGTTCAACTCCATAAAAAGGAAATGAAGGGAAAAAAGAAATAGAAAAACATTGCTCCCTGGGAAAAAATATTCATAGTAAAAAAAATGTCCAAATCCAAAGTCCAACTATGTACAAAGTATTCAGGGTCCATCATCCCAACAGAAGAAATGAAACCTACCAAAAATCTAAAATCGAACTATATACAAAAGGTGGAGCAGTGTCCGTCGACTCCAAATAAAAATAAACTATAAAGGAAACCTATCACTAAATAACTATATACAATGGCGGCGGGCCAGTCCAGCGGCTTACTTAGTGGTGTTCCGGGCCAGGGCATCATCGAACTCCTCGTCTATGTCCCGGAGGCGGTCCTGTTCCATGGCCCCGAGGGTCCGCAGGGACGCCGACATGTTCACCTCCAACTCCCTGCGGATTGCCTCGAGGCACTCGGCCCGCCTCAGGGCCCTCCGCATGGAGTTCTCCGCCCTGACCATCGTGAGCCGTGCTTCTTCCGCCCGCCGCCGCTCCGCATCTATGGTGTGGCCCAACCGCTGCCACACGGACGACACTTCCTGTCTAGGGTCCTCCTGCCCTCCGGCCGATGCCTGCCCCTCCGATGTTGAAGGCCCCGAGCTATCGTGGCTCCCACCTACAGCCTCCTGCTGCTGCAGCTGCTGCTGTCCATGTGCCCAGTGGTCGAAGTGTACGAAAAGAAGTAGTGGAGCTATGTTCCCTACAGGTCTGCACCGCTCCCAGCAAACCCCATCGCCATACCCCCTCCCATGCACAGTATAAACCCCCAAATGCATGCGCCTGCAGTTTAAGGGAATGTTCAGTGCACTGCACTGAAAGTGCAAGTTTCAACTGCTTCCTACACATTTATTTTAAAACAAAACCGTTCCGGAACGGTTTCTTTTTAAAATAATAGTGTAGGAGCTGTAAAAGGTAATTTAAAAAAGTATAGGAGCACTGCTCCCGACCGCTCCCGCTCACTTCGACCACTGCATGTGCCCTGTCCGATGGTGCCTGCACATCCTCCTCCAGCTGGGGTGCAGTCGTTGATGTGGCCACCCCTGCTGGACGTCCGACTCCCGACTGTGGCAGGGATCTGTTGTCCACCAGCCTGGCCGCACGGTCGGAGGCAGCTCCACAGGGCACCGAGGTGACACATGGGTGGGAAGATGGCATGGAGGACGACTGGGGCATAGGGGGTTCCGTGGAGGAGGGGGTCGGAACAAGGTTCAGGAAACGGAGGAATCCAGCCCTGGTGAGCTGTCCCAGTTGGTCAACGCAGTCAACGAGCCATGCGAGAAGACGTGCAGACTCATCATGAAAAGACTGCAGGTCTGCTCGCAAGGCCCATTGACGCAACGCCATCCCACCCTGGACAGGCTCAACCTGGTGCAGGATAGCCACATCTGCAGGGAGAGGAAGGCCAGGTGTTGTAAGCCAATCCCCTCCCTGAGAACGGGTCTGGAGGTAGGCATCCCCGCTGGTGCAAGATGATGCAGTGACAGGAGCAGGGACAGGATTGCGCACAGGCACCTCCACGGCAGCCTGTGCTGCCTCCTGTCCCAGATCCTGCACTGCACCAGTAGCACCAGTGGAATCCCCACCTCCAGACCCCGCCTCTGTTGCTTGCACGGCCTCCTCTTCCTCCAAACCCCACACCAACCTGGATGACTCCATGCCATCTTCCTCCGTTGGGCCCTGTGGGGTCCCAGCTGCCCCTTCTGCTGCCGAGGAGTCCAACTCCAACCTCCACCTCTTGGACCTCCCCTCGGCAGCTGCGGCCTGGGACACGGCACCGGACTCCTCACTCCCCGACGAGATCACAACCTGGGAGGGGATCCGGGCCTTGCGTCTCCGGCTGGTGGTGCGACCCCTGCCGCTGTGCTCCACAGCACCTCCTCCGCCCTCTTCATCAGTTGACGCTGCAGACAGGGAGAAAGAAAACACAGGCATCAGGGCACTGTCCAATGGACTCATACACACATGACAGTCATACATGAGTGGCATTGGTAAACCTCAGACATGGCATCACAATCCCCAACACACATGTCATTTCAACTTGCACACATGAGCCATACCACAGCCATATTGCAACAGCCAGCACCATCCATTCACATACAACAGCATGAGCAGCCAAAGGTCATCCACACATCACATGCAACATAGGGAGTACACTACACATGCACACACACCACCAAACTTGCATGCATGTGTACACCTCCGCCAATTGTCGCAGTGTTCCGATCAACATCCATGTCACACCTGACAATCATTCCTCCACATCCTGTGCCATGCAAGCCCACACACACAAGCACCATCCATGTGTCACACATGAGACCCCTCGCATGTGTCACCCTCACGGCCCTGTACACCCCACCCTACTTGCCCACATAAAAATACATGTTCAACCTGCACACTCCTGGCACACCACACGCACAGCTCACAATCAGTATGCATGTACACTTACCGCTCGACTCCAGACGGGTCTGCCTCTCAAGGACCTGGACATGGAGCGCTGGGGATATGCGTTCCAGGACCCTCATCTGATCTTCCGACAAGTGGCCCGGCACCCCTTAGCATCCGCTGCCTTCAGGAGGCGCCGGGCCTTGTTGAGGGTCCTGGACCTGAAGTCCTCCCAGCTCTTCCTGACACGTTCGTAGTGGCGGACTGCCACCTCATCCGCGTTGATGGCAGTCACGATGTCCATCCAGATCCGAGTCCGTCCTTCCTTGTCGGCGTGCAACCTTCCGAAGAGGGCATCATATTGCCCCAGGACATGCTCCACCAGGACACCAACTTCGGCGGCAGTGAAGCTGGTGCCCCTCTGCCTCCTTGGCCGGGGGTTGCCACTGGTGCCAGATGTTGCAGTGCCCGACATGGCAACCCCAGAGGCAGGAGTGGGTGGGCAACTGGGTCCTGGGGCTGGGCTGTGGGGCGATGGAAAAGCAGTCGGGAGTCTTCGGTTCCAGCAGGGGTGGCCACAGCAACAGCACCCCTGGCTCATGTGCAGGCAGCAAATGGCAGGGCACGTGGGCAGCAGGCAGTCAGGCAGCAGCAGATGGCAGGTGGGAGCGTGCTCAGGGCTCTGGGGGACAGTAATTCGGCCTTCTGGGCAGGAGCGTGGTCTTCCGTGTGTGAACACGTGGCCAGCTTGATACGGAGTGATTTTGCACGTGGAAATCCAGCACGTCTGCGTGTAATCCGAGGAAAGGCCCTTAGCGCGTAAGCGCGTCAGCACACGTCTGTACATTCATTGGCCCAAAGGCCACCAGCGTATGCGCGTCTATGAAGTCACGTGCACGTTGAATATGGCACACATTTGAAATGTTGCGTGTTAAAAAAATGAAAGACACGTCCGAGTGTCAAAGCGTGTAATTAGTGGAAATGGCCTAGCGTGTACACGCAGAATTGACAAAGCGTGTAATTGGTGGAAATGGCCCTACATGCGGAAGTGACAAAGCGTGTAATTGGTTGAAATGGCCCTACAGGCGGAAGTGACAAAGCGTGTAATTGGTGGAAATGGCCTTAGCGCGTACACGCGGAAGTGACAAAGCGTGTAATTGGTGGAAATGGCCCTACATGCGGAAGTGACAAAGCGTGTAATTGGTGGAAATGGCCCTACACACGGAAGTGACAAAGCGTGTAATTGGTGGAAATGGCCCTACCGCGTACAGGGCCTGCATAAAAGGTACGTGTAGAACACCATTTCCTTGTACGTGCTTTTCGTGGAGAGCGAGTGGGTAAAATCTGTACTTCTTGTCGTTTCACACGCGATTTACTTCACAGCGTTTCAAGTTCGTACTCTCTGTTACCTCTGACAGTTTTTTCTCTTTTTTCTCTTTTTCTGGTTTTCCTGGGCCTGTTCCCTCAAACAGCATTCCCTTCTACTGTTGTCCTGTCTCCTCAGACAGCGTACAATTCTTCTTTTGGCGGGGGTGTTGCCAACACGCACATGCTCTTCTTTTTCACGCTCTTTTTCCTGGAAGACGGTGAGTCACGCACGTATCTAACATCTGTGCTTGCCCTGTGTGTAGCCTACCCCTTCAGAGGTCATTCTAGGCTGCGTGTGACACGCATACGTTCATTCTTGTGTTACTGGGTGCCACAGCGTAGTGCAGGTTTTTTTTTCTGCACACGTGCTCTAGGAGGGCTTGCGTGCACGTCATCTCCCTTTTTTGGGCTTCCTGTGCGTTGCGTGACCCGTCATCTTTCCCCAGGGGTCACATTCAGCCTTGCTAGAGCACTAGGGTACAATTACCATCTGGTACCCAACCCCTTTGACCCCCAATTGCCCAGGACAATAGTTTACAGCCACTCCCATACGCACATTAACATCAGTGCCATGGTTGGGAGGCGTGGAATCCGTAAGGGTGGCAAAGGTGGACGAGCCACAAGTGGTGGCCGTGGTGGATCCGGTAGGGGACGTGGTTGTTACTTGCAGGGTGACCCTGTCCCCCCATGTGTGGAGGACCAGTCAAAGGCACCCATAATTCCCCCCGGCCCCCCTGGATGAGGCTGATGTGGCTGACACCATCCATGCTCAGCCCTTGCTGGACCAGCCTATTGTGGCACCAGACCTGGCTGACTCCATGGCTGACTTCCAGGTCAGCAGGCCTATGACACGTGCGCTGGTGCACGTTGATGTCATCAGGCCACGTGGATCAGGGGCAGCAAGGTCATCTGTCCCTGTGCAATCGGACCATTTTGGACTGGCAGCTCCAGGTGAAAAATCAGACCTGTTTGAATTAGAAAAGCTATTACATGAGGGAACTGGACTGAATGAATAAGTGCTGCCCTCCTCTCCATCTTCACTCAATAGCAATGGTACATGCCATCTGTGTGATGGCATGTGTATTTCACCTGGCAATCACTGGCCAATGTGTGATGCCACTGCCAGGCAGCATGCAGAAAATGTGTTCATCTTCCATCTTGGTGTCATCAGTGTGTGCCATTTGCCTACCCTTCATACGCAGTGAGGGTGCATGCATGGGAGGGTTTTAGTCATGTGGGACATGTGTCAATCAAGTACTGGTTCTGTTGCTTCTCAGCCCTCATTGTGTGCCATGGTGCTAATGCCTGTTTCCATTTGTTTGCTTTTATGTCTTTGCAGGGGAAGACGCACCTGATACTGCTGGGGTTGTGGAGATGGTGCAGACCCAGGAGGGGTCTGAGGACCGACCGACCACCAGTCAGGGACGTGGTGTGGTGGTGGGTGAGAACCCACAACTGCTGCAGGTCATGCTCTCAAGGGGTGTCTCTGGCTGCACTCCCCCGAGCTGTACTCAGGTGTTGATTCGGATGATGAGACCTACGTGCCGTCGCAGTGAGTGTTCCTGGGAGGGATTCTGTTCTGTCCCACCCACCTACACCATGGTCAGAACCCTCAATGGGGATGTCAGTGTTGGCAGCTACACCTTTGGTGGTTACGGATGCAGGGTCACACTCCGCGACATCTGATCCTGTTCCTGGGCCAGCAGATCAGAGGGGGAATGCAGTCCTGCAGCCTCAGGCAGTGCCGGCACAGCAAGGCGCAGTTCGCCTTGCCCCAGACAGGTGTGGTGTCCGCCGACGTGGTGGCCGTACGCCACCTGGCAATACCGCATGGGAGCAATCTATTTACGGTATGGCAACCCAACAGGCAGCATCATCAGAGATGATGGCTCAGGCCATGGATAGGGTGGCCACGTCCATTGTCCCCCCCGAAAGGCTGATGGAGCGACTACAGCAGGCAACCGACTCCATCTGCCAGTCACACAGGTAGGACATGTTGGCATCCAACAGGGACAGGCGGGCGGCACTGGAGACTCTGCAGGAAGCCATCTCCATAGAGTCCCAGGGCCACAGGGAAGCCCTGAGGCTGGAACTCCTTCACCTCAGGACGACTCTTGTTGAGCTTGAGGCTTCAACAAACCGAAGGACAGAACAGCAGCTGGAGCGTCTCACCCGTACGCTCTCAGCTGAGATGCAGGCAACTAGGGCGGAGGTCCGGGCATCCCGTGAGTTGTTGCATGGGGACCTCCGCACACTCATCCTCCAGAACGAGACCTACCACACCCGCATGCTTGCAGCCATGGAGGAACAGACTAGGGCCTTACGTGGGCTGCCTCCCATAGTGCCACCACCTCCGGATGCAGCTGCACAGGGTGATAATATCGACAGCAGTGATACTCCCACAATAGGGTAGCCGTGTGGGCCATGAGCCCATGGAGGTGTTTTTTTTCCGCAAGATCCACACAGGTGGGTTTTGGTGTGCACCCTGTCCTCGGACCTCCTGGGTGGCCTCCCCAACCCCCCAGGCCCCATTAATGGCCATTTTTTATTTTTATTTTTATTTATTTATTTATTTATTATTTTTTTATTTGGGACAGTGTGTTGCCTTGTGTGGCTCCCATGGGCATACGCTGCATTGTGGCTGGGCACATGCAGGCTTGTAATGTATTTGGTTCAGATGCTTGGGTTTTTGTCACACACACCCCTCCTGCTTCCCGTTTCCATGGGCTTGCAAAGGGTGTGCCCAAGTGACATTGACGTACATGGTGACATTGGACTCCCACTACATGTGTGGGTAGTCTAGTCAATACTGTGTATACATTCCTAGTGCATATTGCTGTTGTGTTGTACACTGCATGTTGCATTGATGTGTAACTCATCATCCATGTCTACCTCCTAATTTGCAGGTCCTTTCCTCATGTCTACACAAGGCCCTCTACTTTGGAGATGGGGTCCATGTTGGCAGCAGTGCACCTACAACTCTACATGGCGGCAACACTGTACAGTTGGAAGTGGTGGGAGTGCAGGCATTTCCAGGTGGTGAGACTACTGATTCCTTACATTCGTAATGTCATGTTAATGGTAGTTTTGCAGGTCAGTAGCTGATAAGTGTTATTGCTAAATACCTGCTCATGTGTGTTGTTGGTCCTGCATTACTGTGAGCATTTCAGGTGTCGCGAGTTTCAATTAGGGACACTGTACTTTGTGACACTTGTGTCATGTTGTGGGGATTACTTTGTTTACCTGCACATAGCATGACATGGCACGGTGTGTTGTGTGGCGGTGCTGGGGATGGGTTGGGTGACATGGCACTGTCCTCATGTTGCATTTTGCAAGTGGGTATTCATTTTAGCTGCATGAATGTGTTTTTTCACGAAACTGCATTGGTGGTGTCTGTGTAGGTAGGGATGCACACATTGTAACTCTTCCAGGTGAACAATCTCAGGCTGATATGGTTTTGACAGTTGATTCTCCAGACATTCAGGATCAGTGTCAGGTTGAGTCATCATTGATTGTCAGATGGTATGTGCCAGGGCAGTGTGCACTCCACAGGGGTGTGATTTCTATGTGAAGCAATTATTCATTTTAGCTGCTTGAATGTGTAACTTCACAAAACTGCATTGGTGGTGTCTGTGTGGGTAGGGATGCACACATTGTGACACTTCCAGGTGAACAATCTCAGGCTGATATGGTATTCACGGTTCATTCTCCAGACATTCAGGATCAGTGTCAGGTTGAGTCATCATTGATTGTCAGATGGAATGTGCCAGGGCAGTGTGCACTCCACAGGGGTGTGATTTCTATGTGAAGTAATTAGCCACTAGCTGTGTACGGGCTGCCTCCCCCGTGCCCTTTCCCCTCCCATGCGCAGCGGCTGTGCATGTGGTTGGGGATGTGGGGCCACCACCATGTCCACGGCCAGGCCCCGGTGTGTTGCAACGTTGTGCAGGACACATGCTGCCACTATGATCCTGCACACTACTGGGGGAGCATATAACAGCTGCCCGCCAGAACGGTCAAGGGAGCGAAAGCGTGACTTAAGCACTCCGAATGTGCGCTCCACTATGCCCCGGGTTGCAATGTGGGCTGTGTTATATCTTACCTCGGGTGGCGTGGTGGGGTTCCGAATTGGCGTCATCATGTGGGGGCTGAGAGGGTAGGCACTGTCCCCTGTGGAGGTGGTGATGGGTATCATTGGTGGGGTTGTGACCTTGCTCAGTATCTGACATGCATGCATGTGCAGTGGCATTCATACTCGCCATGCCGGCCAGCTTCTAGGTCCTGGCTTAGGGTGGACATTCGGTAAATGAAGCTGTTGTGGGTGGACCCAGGATAGTTGGCATATACTGAGGTGATGATTCCCTTGGCAATACATACTACCTGCACGTTGATGGAATGCCAGTGCTTTCGGTTCCAATAGATGTGCTCAGATGCCCTGGGGGGACGTAGAGCCACATGGGTGCAGTCGATGGCACCTAGCACTTTGGGGAATCGTGCCACACCGTAAAAATCCAGGGCGGCAGCATGCCTTTCTGCAGGTGTTCTGGGCAGGTATATGTGCATGCGGACTGATGGGTGTGCAGTGATGATGTTTAAGACCTGGTGTAGGCAGTGTGACTGCGTGGCCTGTGACACCCCACCCACTATGGCACTTGTCCGCTGAAATGATCCAGTGGCTAAGAAGTGCAGTACATTGAGGACCTTCTCCAGGGGGCTGAGAGCTTGGGAGCACAGGGTGGGTGATGTGAGGTCATCCTCCCACTCACTCACCAGGTCCAGTATTATGTGTGGTGGAAACCTGTACCTCCCATACACCTGGTCATCAGGCATCCCGAAAAGGCTGGTTCTGGGTGTGAAAATTCTGGCCCTCCTCCTCCTCCTTTGGTAGCCCACGGCCACTGCTGCTAGGAATGGTATATTCATCCTGGCGTCTGAGCTTGTTAGTTTTTTGCGCGCAAATTTATGCATCGCGGGTCGACGTATGCCTGCTTCCTACTGGCGTACGTGTTTCTTTGCGCGTGTTGTAGGCGAGCATGTGAAACTTCCCACGCACCCCTGAAATCCAGTACCCAGGCCAATAGCGTGTGGAAATTTCCACACACCCCGGAATACACGTGCGCTGATGTACTCGCGTGTGTAAGTGCCCGCGCACACCTGAAATACACGTACATAGGCCAATCGCGTGTACGCGCACTTTTGTCCAATTACACGCGATGACACTCTGACGTGCAGTCTTTCCACGTGTGCTCCGTCATCACGTGCTATGAGGGAAACACCCGTGCGGGTCACGTCACAGACGCGCTTACGCGCTGAGGGCCTTTGGTCCAATAGAATCGCGTATGCGTGCTGACGCGCTTACGCGCTAAGGGCCTTTCCTCGAATTTCACGCTGACGTGCAGGATTTTCACGTGCCAAATCACTCCGTATCAAGCTGGCCACGCGAAAACACACGGAAGACCACGCTCCTGCCCAGAAGGCCGAATTACTGCCCCCCAGTGCTCCGAGCAGCCTCCCACTTGCCATCTGCTGCTGCCTGCCTGCCTGCCCTGCCATTTGGTGCCTGCACATCAGCCATCTGCAGGGGTCCAGTTGCTGTGTCCACCCCTGCTGGAACAGAAGACTCCCGACTGGGATAATATCGCTCCACAGCCCAGCCCGAGGACCCAGTTGCCCACCCACTCCTGCCTCTGGGGTTGCCATGTCGGGCACTTCGACATCTGGCACCAGTGGCAACCCCAGGCCAGAAGGGCAGAGGGGCACCAGCTTCACTGCCACCGAAGTTGGTGTCCTGGTTGAGCATTTCCTGTGGCAGTATGATGCCCTCTTTGGATCGTCCCGCGCCAGCAAGGAAGGACGGGAGAGGATCTGGGCCGACTGTGTGGTTGCCATCAACGCGGAGGGGGTGGCAACCCGCGACGTCCAGAAGATCAAGAAGCGCTGGGAGGACTTGAGGTCCAGGACCCTGGTGAAGGCCCGGCGCCTCGTGGAGGGCGGCCGGGGCCGCATGAGTTCCATCCAGATGAGGGTCCTGGAACGCGTACGCCCAGCGCTCCACGCCCAGATCCTTGAGAGGGAGACTCGTATGGAGTTGAGCGGTAAGTGGCCAAGCATTGCTGTGTGAGACAGGGCATGTTGCGGTGTGCTGGTTGTCTGATACTTTCCTGTATGTGTGACATAGGCCATGTATGCATGTATGTGTGCAGGGACATCATGGGAATGCATGTGCGACCAGTGATGTGTGAACCACATGGTTGTTGCATGTGTTTAAATGTGACATGGGGAGCCCTATGCAGATTTTACACATGAGAGCATGCCAGTCTCTGTTCCTGGACATGGGTGGTGGTGAGGGATGGGTGCTGATGCCAGGTACATATATGGTAGCCATGTCTGTGTGCCTGACCTGCGTGTCTGTGACTTGTGAATGCCATGGATGCATGACACATGTGTGTGACAATGCACAGATTCACTGATGCAGCCTAGTTATCCTTGTATACGCTGTGTTTGGGGTGTATGAGGCCAGATGGATGTAACTGAGGTGAAGTGTGTGCATGTGATAGGCATGACCCATGATGCATGTGAGTTCCATGTCATTGTATGTTTCAAGAGTCCATTGGACATGTATGGAAATGTCCATGGCATGCACCATGCCTGTTACTGTGTGTGTTTTGCCTGGACTGACCCATGTGTTGTGGATGGACATGATGGAAGTGTACTTTGAAAGTGGTACTCATCTGCTATTGCTTCCTGTCTAGGGGACCATTGAACAGTACCCTGATGCTTGTGTTCTATGTCTCCCTCTACGGAGCGGCTAGTGAAGAAGAGGGCGGAGACGGCGCTGTGGAGCAAGGCGGCGAGGATGCCCCCACGGCTGCAACGGAAGGGGTGGGTGAGCCCCCACAGGGGCCTGCTACGGCAGAAGACGGTGAGGAGCCATCCAGGTTGGTGGTTTCCACAGAGGAGGAGGAAGCCGCCACTGAGGCACACATGGGGCCTGGTGGGGGCATCCCTGCTGGTGCACCACCATGCACCAGCAGGGATGCCCCGTCCCAGGCCCGTCCGCAGGTAGAGGGGATGTCCATGTCACCTGACTCCCCTCCACCTGTGGATGAAGGGACCCGTGGCCGTATGGAGAAGGTCCTGATTGGGGTCGCGATGCGCGCGGGTGCAATTCGTGATGATGTGCGTGCTTCCTGGGAGGGGCACGCACGTCATCACGAAGAGTACCGTGCCGACGTGGCCCAATTGGGATCTTCCATGTTTGGGGGTTTCCTGCATGTGTCGGCCAATCTGGCGGCCCTCTCCTCCTCTGTGGAGGCTATACGCCGGTCGTTCTCCTTGCCGTCTTCCGGCCCAGATGCCACCAGTGCCCCCTGTGGACCTGCCCTGACCAATGCAGCCAGCTCGGTGGGGATCCCATCCCTGCCACAGTCGGGAGTCGGAGGTCCAGCAGGGGTGGACACCACAGCAACTGTACCCCAGCAGATGGAGGATGTGCCGGCATCATCAGGCAGGGCACGTGCACGACGGCGTCGGTGAATTCCATCAGCCTGGATGCCGTCGTGCTGGCAGAGGCAGTTGCGTCGGAGGCAGCAGCAGAGTCAACGTGGGAGGCATCATGGCTCGGGGCCATCAACATCGGAGGGGCAGGCATCGGCCGGAGGGCAGGAGGACCCAGGACAGGAAGTGTCTTCCGTGTGGCTGCGGTTGGGCCAGCAGATAGGTGCGGAGCGGCGGCGGGCGGAAGAGGCGCGGCTCACGATGGCCATGAGGCAGGCCGAGTGCCTCGAGGCAATCCGCAGGGGGTTGGAGAAGCAGATGGCATCGTCCCTGCGGACCCTCGGGGCCATGGAACAGGACCGCCTCCGGGACATAGACGAGGAGTTTGATGATGCCCTGGCCCGGAACACCACGGAGTGAGCTGCTGGACTTGCCCACCGCCTTTTTATATAGTTCTTTAGTTTTAGGTTTCCTTTGTTTCTTCTTATGATTTGGAGTCGACGGACACTGCTCCACTTTTTCTATATAGTTGCATTTTAGTTAGGGTTTTTTGTAGGTTTCCTTTGTTCAGTTGGGCTCATGGACACTGTTTGTACATAGTTCTTCATTGGATTGTTTTATTTTTTTTAATTTTATTTATTCACCATGGAGCAATGGTCTTTGCATTTATTTTTCTCTCTCGGATTGATTTTATTTTTAATGTGACTTTGGACAACATTTTTTTGGATTTGGATTTGTAGTTTTGATTTTTTTTGAACAGACACGCAGCTTATCGTTTTTTCATTGCCATTGTAGTTTGTTTCATTTCATTTGCATTCAATTTTTTTTAATACAATTTTGTTTTCATACTTCACTGTGTGGTATCATCTCATTGGTTTCATGCATGTCATGTTGGGTGTTTTCCCATTCAATTGCAACCATTGTGTGTGACGGACATGGGTTCATTTGCTTTATGAACATTGGGGGTGTAACATGTAATTTCCATTTCCATGTGGGTGAATGGGTTACTTGGTAGGGCCTTTTGGCTGTGGAGGCTGACCATAACGCACATGATTGGGGATTGTGAGGACCTGGGTGCAGGGGGACATGAGTGGGGGCCTGGTGGAGGGTGCCCCTGCACTGCTGGGGGGTGGGGGTGGTGGGAGACATGGGTTGGACATGAGTGGGGGCCTGGTGGTGCTGCCCCTGCACTGCTGGGGGGTGGGGGTGATAGGGGCCATGAGTGGGGGCCTGGTGGAGGGTGCCCCTGGATGCTGGGGGGTGGGGGTGCAGGGGGACATGAGTGGGGGCCTGGTGGAGCGTGCCCCTGCACTGCTGGGGGGTCGGGGTGGTGGGAGGCATGAGTCGGACATGAGTGGGGGCCTGGTGGTGCTGCCCCTGCACTGCTGGGGGGTGGGGGTGATAGGGGCCATGAGTGGGGGCCTGGTGGAGGGTGCCCCTGCACTGCTGGGGGTTGGGGGTGATGGGAGACATGAGTGGGGGCCTGGTCGTGCTGCCCCTGCACTGCTGGGGGGTGGGGTGATAGGGGCCATGAGTGGGGGCCTGGTGGAGGGTGCCCCTGGACTGCTGGGAGGTGGGGGTGATGGGAGACATGGGTGGGGGCCTGGTGGAAGCTGCCCCTGGTGGCTGGGGGGGTGGTGGTGGTAGACATGGGTGGGGGCCTGGTGGAGGATGCCCCTGGTGGCTGGGGGTGGGGGTGCAGGGGGCCATGAGTGGGGGCCTGGTGGAGGGTGCCCTGCACTGCTGGGGGTGGGGATGATGGGAGACATGAGTGGGGGCCTGGTGGTGCTGCCCCTGCACTGCTGGTGGGTGAGCGTGATAGGGGCCATGATTGGGGGCCTGGTGGAGGGTGCCCCTGCACTGCTGGGGGTGGGGGTGATAGGGGCCATGAGTGGGGGCCTGGTGGAGGGTGCCCCTGGATGCTGGGGGGTGGGGGTGCAGGGGGACATGAGTGGGGGCCTGGTGGAGGGTGCCCCTGCACTGCTGGGGGGTGGGGGTGGTGGGAGACATGAGTTGGACATGAGTGGGGGCCTGGTGGTGCTGCCCCTGCACTGCTGGGGGATGGGGGTGATAGGGGCCATGAGTGGGGGCCTGGTGGAGGGTGCCCCTGCACTGCTGAGGGGTGGGGGTGATGGGAGACATGGGTGGGGGCCTGGTGGAAGCTGCCCCTGGTGGCTGGGGGGGTGGTGGTGGTGGTAGACATGGGTGGGGGCCTGGTGGAGGATGCCCCTGGTGGCTGGGGGGTGGGGGTGCAGGGGGCCATGCGTGGGGGCCTGGTGGAGGGTGCCCCTGGATGCTGGGGGTGGGGGTGATGGGAGACATGAGTGGGGGCCTGGTGGTGCTGCCCCTGCACTGCTGGGTGGTGGGGGTGATAGGGGCCATGAGTGGGGGCCTGGTGGAGGGTGCCCCTGGATGCTGGGGGGTGGGGGTGTAGGGGGACATGAGTGGGGGCCTGGTGGAGGGTGCCCCTGCACTGCTGGGGGGTGGGGGTGGTGGGAGACATGAGTTGGACATGAGTGGGGGCCTGGTGGTGCTGCCCCTGCACTGCTGGGGGGTGGGGGTGATAGGGGCCATCAGTGGGGGCCTGGTGGAGGGTGCCCCTGGATGCTGGAGGGTGTGGGTGCAGGGGGACATGAGTTGGACATGAGTTCGGGCTTGGTGGAGGGTGCCCCACACTGCTGGGGGGTGGGGGTGCTGGGTGACATGAGCAGGTGTGCAGGATAGTCCCCTGTGGTGTCGGCTGCCTGCAGGGGCCGTGGAGGGTGTACAGGGAATACCTGGGAGCACACAGCCAAATCGCGTGTAGAATTTCCCGCGTACCCCTGAAATACACGTACCCAGCCAAATCGCGTGTGGAAATTCACGCGCACGTACCCGGCCAAATCGCATGTGGAACTTCCCGCGCACCCCTGAAGTCCATCTACCCTGCCAAATCGCGTGTGGGACTTCCCGCGCACCCCTGAGATCCATGTACCCAGCCAAGTCGCGTGTGGAAATTCCCGCGCACGTACCCGGCCAAATCGCGTGTGGAACTTCCTGCGCACCCCTGAAATCCACGTACCCTGCCAAATCGCGTGTGGGACTTCCCGCGCACCCCTGAGATCCACGTACCCAGCCAAGTCGCGTGTGGAAATTCCCGCGCACGTACCCGGCCAAATCACGTGTGGAACTTCCCACACACCCCTGAAATCCACGTACCCTGCCAAATCACGTGTGAGACTTCCCGCGCACCCCTGAGATCCACGTACCCAGCCAAATCGCATGTGGAAATTCCCGCGCACGTACCCGGCCAAATCGCATGTGGAACTTCCCGCGCACCCCTGAAATCCACGTACCCTGCCAAATCGCGTGTGAGACTTCCCGCGCACCCCTGAGATCCACGTACCCAGCCAAGTCGCGTGTGGAAATTCCCGCGCACGTACCCGGCCAAATCGCGTGTGGAACTTCCTGCGCACCCCTGAAATCCACGTACCCTGCCAAATCGCGTGTAAGACTTCCCGCGCACCCCTGAGATCCACGTACCCAGCCAAATCGCATGTGGAAATTCCCGCGCACGTACCCGGCCAAATCGCGTGTGGAACTTCCCACGCACCCCTGAAATCCACGTACCCTGCCAAATCTCGTGTGAAAGTTCCCGCGCACCCCGGAATACATGCACACGTTATTTTTCGGTCAGCGGGTGTCCGTGTTTGTGGGTACCCCTTTGCACGTCATTTGTCCTGGAGGGCCACAGTATAGGACATTCATCATAGCTGTGTATAGGTGCTATTTGTTGGCGCACCTTTTGGCGCACATTTATTACAGGCGCAGAGACGCTACCGCCTGCTTTCTTGTGGCGGTCGTGTTTGTGCCTGTGCGCTGGTTTGACCGTGCGCTTTTTTGCCCTATTCGATTCCATGAATTCCTTTTTGTTGGCGAGCTTGTGGGCGTTCCGCGCGTGATGCCCACATTTTGGCAAGTTGTTCCCCATTCCAAGTGTTACGCCCCGTGTTCCGCCTACTTTTGTTGTGTGCGCCGCGCTATGTGCGATTTTCGCTGTGGCCTGTGCAATTTTCGCTGTGACCTGGCGCGCGCCGTTAGATGGCCTGTGCGCCAACGTGCGCCGCGCACTTCTTTAGCGCACATCCGATGGTTTTCTCACGCACGGCCTTCCATGAATCGATGTGCGCTGCTTTTCGTGCGATTTTCGCACTTGCACTGCGATTTTCGCTATTCCACTGTGAATCGCACATTTTTGGCCACTTGCGCCGCGCTAATTATTCCATGAATCGACCTAATTGTTTTGCGTATGAACTGAAGCCAACATGTTTTGTTAGTTTAAGTTCATTCCCTTTGTTTAAATAGATTATCATGCTGATATGTTTTAAGCAAAATATCTTGTCTAAAGACCTTTGTGGAGCCCACTCTGCTTCGTGACAGCTCATACTAAACTCTTCCTAGACAAGAATCATCTTTCTCTCTACCTCCAATGTCAGCCCCACTCCCCCATCTCCGGTCTGCCACCTCTCTGGCCTCACTCCACTGCCCCATGGTCACAATCTTGGGGTCCACTTCAATAGCGACCTTAAACTCTATCATTCCATCCCAGGCATTGGTAGGTCAGGATCAGCCTTCTCGACATCAGAAAGGTACTCCCACTCCTCAGTGACCACTCTCCAAAAACTCTGTTCTCTTGCCTGGTGATGAGCAGACTGCACTGCTGCTGAAACCTGCTTCTTGGTCCCCTCTCTACTCCCTCGCACCTCAAGACAAAGCTCTCCATTACAACCTATTCAGATCATCTCCAACCACAACATACCGCCACCAAGTGGTATGCCTCTTTTCAAAATCTCCCCTTCTTTAGGCTTCTACCCCTCATCCTGAAGTCAGTACATGATTGTGAACCCCAATTCCTTGCTGACTGCATCTTCTCTCTATCTCTCGAGGTATCTTCTTCATTGTGCCTTCAGTTTCTTGGTCCTTGCTGGTTTGTGGGTTCGAGTGACACCACCCACAGCCCAATAGAGCCTGCTAGTTAAACCTAACCCAGATATCCAAATTCAACTGTGCGCCCACTGCCATGTCTGGGCTAAATTCGGGGTAGCCGGTTCTGCGAGCACCGGGCCCAGCTCCTGGGCTCCAGCTTCCATAATAAGTAAAATCTCAGGGATTCCTGGGTTTGGGAGCAGTGGGGGTTTAAAGCCCCCTTGATCTCAATTTTCTGGAGGGGGCTTTGTGCCCCCTAATCAACCAGCTCTTCCTGGCGTGCTGGTTCTCAATTCCTGGAATGGAACGCCTATTTGGGGATCTTCTAGGGTCCACTCTCCGCTGGTTGCCACTCGTGTTGTACCTATGGGATAAAAGCAGAACTTACCGAAACGATCCCCATAATGGCAGCATATTGATACCTGTGGGAGAAACGTTTGGAAACTCCTATTAAGTGACTTTAAAATGTCCTTCTTGAGGGGCTGTAGTTTCTGGAACAGAAAGTAGAATTTGAGCTCATAGTACTGATTTTATAAGCAGTAGTGCCTGACTACTCTGCTACTACCCATTGAGAGAGATGTGGTTAAGTCTAACGTGGTGGACACTCTAAGGATAGGTCTCTTCACACCCCTCACCAGAGGGCTGTGGAAAATCTTCCCTGCAGCCGATAAAGGATGTTTAACTCTGGAGATTTCCAGGTAGGTCTCTGCACCCTGGGCCTCAAATGTTCTCATAGGAAAAGGGTTGGGCTTATTGAAAATGTGTAATGTGAGGTCACTTTTAACATTATTTTCAGGGCCTCTCTTGGTTCCCAGCCCAGTAATTATTTGCACGGCCTCTTTTGCTTCCCAGTCCACCCCTGGATGTTTTCGAAACACAATTCATGATGCAATGCTATTGTATACACTCTGGAAAGAAGGTCGTTCAGAGCATTCGCTTAGCTCCTCGTTCTCGTTTATCTACAGTGGTTTAACTAGTTTTATTTTCCTTTTGCTGTTCAAACCTAAATTACAATCGCAACTGCCGAGCCTTCAATCTGGGACCGCTTAATATACTTTTATATTTTATTTATTGTGCTATTTTTCTGTACGCAGCGTACTTTGAATTCATTAGTCGTCTAGCCCTGGTCCACGCTGGCATTAGCGACTCCGACGGTGACAGCCTTATTGCTGCGGTGCCGCACCATTAGCAAGAAATATGGCTGCGCACCGCCCAGCCAGGCCATACGTTTATTGCACTGTATTTTATTCATTTGCTTTTATCCAATTACTTTTACAGTTCCTCGCTGTAATCTTGGATTGACTCAAACAAAACCATTCCGCTGTAATTATTATGTGTACACTGTACTTCAGGGAACACTTCTGGTCTTGCTTACTCCTCTCAAATACCGACTTTGGGATAAAGGTACAATGTTTTAGGATTGGTCAAGTGTTCCGAGGACCTGCTGGTAGGTCATTTGGGGTGGTGTAGACTTAGGTATGTCAATGTCACTCTACAAATCGAACCTTAGCTGGATCAATGACAAAACATTGTCAAAATTGAAATAATCACAGAGTGAGATTAATTAATTGGGATTCAGATATCAGCGAAATTTCTACATCGGGATGGCATACTGTAAATCCATAAAGCAGATAAGCGGGGAGCTGAGAGGGAGGGACCACTTAACTCTAAGGGGTTTACTCACAATGCTAACTAAAGGAGAGAGACAAAGTAACAGGGGGTTCATTCACGGTATAGGCAGGGGCTAGAAATCTATGAAAGTGGGGGGGGGGGAGCCAAAAAAGAAGGGGGCGGAAAGGAACACATTGGGGCTCATTGTGTGTTCCCTGGTCCAGAAAAAATGCTGGAAAAAATGGCAGTAATTCTGACAGTGGCCTTTTTTCCGGAACGGGGAAACACAAGTTTGCCAGAGGGGGCAGTGATCTACCGGAAGGTCTGACCTGCCGGGAGTTTAGGCCCCTATGGGCAAATTAATGCCAGAATTACCGGCACCTTTACTACTGGTGCCAGTAATTCCCGCAATCCCATCCATGGGACCCTATGGGACTACATGAAATGGGAACTTACTGGCATCTCTGCCGCCTGTAATAACCCGTTAATACCAGGATATCGGGTGGTGGAAACGGTAAGGCAGTTTTGCCGGTATCACTCACTGCCGGAATTACAGGAGGGATACTGGCAAAACTGTAATGAGGGCCATAGACATGTACAGTAAGCACCCATGCATTTAAAGAACAATGGATAACGAGTAATCACCTATAATCAAGTGCTGATTCCAATAACAGAAACATAGGGAGTCATTACAAGTTTGCCGGTCTGGTAAAAACAGTACCGGTAAGCTTGCCGGAACCCGTGTTACCGGACCGGCAAACTACGAGGTCTGCGGGCAGGTGCCTTTCCACCTGCCAGGTCTGACCAGGCGGGCGGAAAGGCACCCACTCGCAGACCTTGACGGATGCACCGCATCATTCGTGAATGGTGCCGGTGCATTCTTCCTCCACATTCCCATTGAGTCCAATGGGTCTTGAATGGGAATTGCAAGTCATTTGTTCCGGCGCTGGGCAATAGGGAATTACCAGGACCGCTGGGGCTGTAATGCCCTGGTAGGTCCCCATTGCCAGGAGCCAGAAAAAAAATTACTCAGGCGGCAGCCGTGCTGGTATTTACTGCCACGGCTACTGCCCGACTCATAAAGAGGCCCATAGTCCTCTTGTTAGATATGGGAATTGTAAGAAAACCAACGGTGTTCTCCCAGATAGACCCCAAGGATCTTTTATTCAGGTGACTTGGGCACAGCCATCGCCTTTGGAACCAGACCCTGGGGCTGGTCCAGTGCGGGAGGATCACCTGGACAGGTGGTCCTTGGGGACTGTGGAAGGAATGCCCTCGGGAGAGACACAATATTCCCCCCTTTCTGACACACCTCTACCTGACACCCCCTAAGTATACATGGGATATGTTAAACCCAATTTTCCCATAATTATCAGAAAACACTATGGCCCTCATTACGACCCTTGCGGAAATCGGAAAACGATGGCGGAAATGCAATACCGCCATCGAATAGCGCTCGGTGCGACTATGACCCGTCACCGCAAAGTACGAAGCCATTAGCGACACCGTAGTGAACGCCAACGCTAACTGCACCAAGCACGCGCGCGCGCGCCATGCCAAACCGCAAACACCACCATGGCGCAACGGTACGCCAATTCCGACCCTAGCGGACATGTACCTAACGCCATCAGGCATGGCGTAATGTACCATTCCGCCATGGTGAGAAGTACGGCATCGCGAATCAACCGTAAACGGCCCCACTGAGTGCCTGTACACCGCTCCCTGCCCACAAAGTACAACTCCCCGTAGGTGCAATGAAGCCACAATGCAACCATTGAAATGTACAAGTCACCCATGCATGGCAACGAACAAAAGAAACACAAGAGGGGCCAATGGGAGCTGCAGGGCACAGATGGCACGAACACAGAAGCCATCCCAATGGACATGACCACAGTCCCCCACCAAGAAACGCACGCAAACACAGGCACCTGTGACCAGTCATATTCCGAGAATCACATCATTCCACCAGTCCACCTGGCTGACCGGCATCTGTTACACAAAACCCAATCCCCCGCCCCTGAGCATGACAACATTCAAACTGTCATATTGGCAGCCCCCATCCCTGACCTCACGGGCTTAGTAGGCAAACGCGCCCAGTACAGTACCACGCAACTAAACTCCGAAGCTGGAACCCAATGCAGATCTCCTCACAATACATCGCCCCCCAAATAGGCATATGCCACATCACTTGCAAAGAAAAACGCTACACGGGCCAAATCAGAATAGAAATTTAATGCACATCAAAGTCACCAAGCCCATACAGCCATCAGGCCATGAACTCCTAAACACCAATCACCATTGTGGGCTGCATCCGCAAGAAATGACCAGCCACTACTTGTGTGTCGTCCTGTTCCCTCATGGTACACAGAGCCACATTCACGTACGAAAAGGCAACATGGAAGCGCACAGAACCGCAGGGCCGTCCCAATGGGGAGGCACTAGTCCAGCTGAAAGGCCGAAATGTTGCTCCGAGCCACCAGTACTGCGTAAGGGCATGTGGGCCATTGGCGATCGTCCCATAAGATCGTAATGCTGCTCCACTGATTAACACGAAGCAGCAGGTGTCGGGAGTAAAACCCATCTGCAGGAGTGGCATACAGATGGCAGTGGCAAAAGGGGAGGAGATACCTGTCAACCAAAAGAAAAGAAAAAGAACAGAATGGCCATCAGAACTACATTCCAACAACTCACTTCAATGATCACACGAAATCCACAGCCATATGCATGCTAGCCCACTCCAAAGGATCATCACCACCCCAAAACCACTTGCGACTCCTAACCATCTATATCGAGGTGCAAACACCATCACAAACGAGTGTACCTGTGCATGCGTCTGTCAAAACAGAATCCATCAGATGGGAATGTTAATGTGCATGGACACAAGTGTCTGAGGGCGTGTCGAGACAGGGAGGGCTCAACAAGGCCAGATAGACGATGGTCCCACCATGGCAGCCCTGCATCACATAGCGTAGGGGAGGCGGATAGATCCCAAGAAGCCCTGTACATGGCAAACTCTGTATCAAATCACCTGCCCATGCATCCATTCATCATTCCCTCATCCCGGAATCAAAACGCCTGAATAATTACTCACATAACATTAGAAACATCCATTGAGTCTGTGCGTTATGCAGCCTGCAAAATCCACAGTGCCCCAGCCCGTAATTCCGGTGTTGTGAAGTAACATGTATCTGGGAACGGCCGGCCTCATCGCCCACGTAGCAATTGCGCATCCCAAACTATTCATATCAATCATTGCTCCCTCGCCATGGGCCCTGTCTCAAGGACATTGAACAACAGAACGTTATATTTGCAGTCAGACCTGTGGGCATCTCCTCGCCGCTAGCTGGAAACCGAAAGCGCCGCCCTTGGAATTCCACATTTGCAACATCACGCCGAAAAGGCATCTGTGGCCGTTTGAAATCACTAATTATTCCATCGAGTGCGGCTGTGTGTGAAAATGTCAACTGCCTTCACCCACAAATGGGACGCCCCGCCCGTCATTGCAACTCGGTAAAGTGATGCATGAGGGCCCACCGTTACTCGAGTACTACGTTCCACTGACCCTTCACAAGTCTGTTCGCGACTGCACAGATAGTATGTGCAACAATGGGACCACAGCAGAATGAACATGTCAACCAATGTTACACGGCCATCGGGTACAAATACATGATTGCAATAGCAAGATGCCATTCCCAGATTTGCAGCGTTGTGCGCGGGACGTGCTCGGCCAAAGGGGAGAGCAGCTTGCACAGGTGGAATTAATCACCACAGGTGGAGGCCATACAGCCTGAAAACACATAAATTGCACAGCCAGTCTCCTCCCACAACCACACCGAAATGCTACCGGCAGGACTCGCGATGTTGGCCCTGGGGGACATGATAGCACTGCAACTACTCCAACTCCAAGAAGAAGACGAACACCAACTGCAACCGGCCGCACGAAGGAGACGCAGGAGGAGGAGGAGGGCAAGGCAGGGCCAGCAAGGGCCGCCAGCACAGCCACTACCACCACGCAGGCAGCCCGCAATCCCACGCCTCCGAGCACATCCGTTCGACCTCACTGATGAGCAGATCCACACCCTCTACCGTCTGGACCGGGACACCATAGCCGCCATTGTGGACATGACACAGGCTGACCTTGTCAGCATGATAGATAGCCCAACCGCCATCCCACCCCTACTGAAGGTGGTGTCTGTACTCCACTTCCTGGCCACAGGCACCTACCAGCACACAGTCGGACAGTTGCATGGCATTTCTCAGCCACTGTTCTCACGGACACTATTGCAAGTGCTCGATGCCCTCCTGCAGCACGCAGACGACTACATCTCTCTACCACGCTCGGAGCAGGAAATTACCAACACAAAAGTGGGATTCCATGCACTTGCCGGCATACCGGGTTGCATTGGTGCCATCGACTGCACCCATGTGGAATTGGTCGTCCCACATGCAATGGAGGCCCAGTACCGCAACAGAAAACAATTTCATTCCCTGAATGTACAAATGGTGTGTGACTCCAACAGGATCATTACACATTGTTGTGCCCGATTCCCTGGATCTACCCATGATTCTATGGTCTTGAGGAACTCTACAATACCACGCTACATGGAGCGACACGCAGGGAACAGATCCTGGCTACTCGGTGAGTCTCATTACATGCATGATTATGTGGGGAATGTGATTTGGCAATGACCTGGCAGGAAGGGGGGGGGGGTGTGCGTACGTATCAATGGCATTCCACATCATAGGTTTCTCGTCCACATACAGGTGATGCTGGATATCCACTGAAGAGATGGCTCCTCACACCAGTCCGGAACCCACGGGACCAGCATGAGGAGGACTACAACCATGCCCACTCACGTACCCGTGTAGTCATTGAACAGGCATTCGGGCTACTGAAGACTCGTTTCCGCTGCCTCAGCAGGTCTGGCGGGGCACTCCTGTACCGCCATGAGAAGGTTGCAAAGATGGTGATGGCATGTGTCATGCTCCACAACATGTGCGTACGTAGAAATGTGCCCATGCCCCCTGACGCAGAACTGCAAGCACCTGATGATGGTCATGATGAGGGTGGGGATGTGGCAGCACCTCATGGAGTCTGCGAGGCACCGGAGGCCCGTGACATTCGTCAGCATCTCATTGATGTATGCTTCTAGCACTCACGCCTGGTGGCTGATACATGGACACGGGACTCGTGGCACTGTGCGTGTCTGGGACATGCACAATATGGACTGTACGCCTATGATGGCCTAGTACACAAAAATCAATGTCCACACATCTCATTGGTTGATCGTGCACTTTATATGGCATATGTGATGTCATGTTGAACACCCTATCGACCCGCCACCCAAGTGAGCCCAACACACCCCCTCCACCCTCCTACCTCCCCCCCGAACCCCAGTGTCCAAAGATGCTCATTGTCAGTGGGCTGTCGCTATTGCAAGCCCCCTCTGCGGGTATCAGGGGCACCCCTGCCTGTGGAGCGCAGGTTCCTTCCAGATCTACGTTGGGGGCTGCCCTGGACGGAACTTGCAACGGATGATGTGTCTGCCTGCTCACGTCCATGCATGTCCCTAAGGGTTTGCGAGAGCTCAGTGAGCACACGGCGCACTGCGGCAAGTTCGGCACATACGTCTTTGGACGTCGCATGCAGTTCCCCCCTCAGGCTCTCGGTGCTTCTCTCCATTTGTGCCCTTAGCGTCTCTGTGCCTCTCTCCATTTCTGCCCTAAGTGTCTCAGTTGATGTTTCTATGTCTGCCTTAGTGCCCCCACATTCATCGGCATGGTCCTTGAGGAGCGTGGCCATTTGCTGCTGTTGCACGATTAACTTGTCGAGGGACTGTTGCCTCTGCTGGGCCATGCCCATTTGCGGGGGTGTCACAGAGGGGCTGTTGTCCTCATGTTGCCTTGCCACAGGGCTTGTGGGGGATGGCCAGTCGTTGTCTTGTGGGTGCCCCTGCGTGGTATCCTCATGTTGTACGGGATGGGACAGACAGGGGGATTGGGACAGGTCATGGATGGATCTGACTTCGACATCCCCGTTTTCTGTGTCGGAGCATGCTGCCATCAATGGGGTGTCACCTATGGTGCTGCTGCCACCAGAGGCAGTGCCTTCTGTGGCATCCATTGGGGGGACCTGTGGTGGTGGTGTTGTGGGCATGCTGGCTGCTGGGGTGCCTGTTGATGTTCCCTCCTCTGTGCTGCCACCTGATTTGTGCTGCTGCCGTGTCTTGATGCGTGCAGCTGAGGTGGAGGGTCTCTGGCCGTTGGTCTTGGCCCTCTTTGCAGGTGTGCTGGTAGGGGTGTCCTGTAGCTCGTCGTTTGGATCGGACCCTGTGGTGGAGTAAAGGAGGGCGAGGGTTAATGATGGGTCTGTGGGAATTGGAATGGCATTGTATCACATGCTCTGGGGTGGTACCTGAGGGTGATTTGGGTCGGGTCCTTGGAGGTGCTTTGATTTGTGTGTGGAGTGAGGGTGCAGTTGTTTGGCAGCCTGCAGTTAGGGTGTGCCTGCTGCACTTGTAGTGCGTGTATTAGGGGTTTTTAATTATTTATGTATTTATTGTGGGTTTTAACGTGCGCTATCAGGCCGATGTGTGTGGCCGTTCTCCTGGACATGTGTTTCTGTTGCACTATGTGGACGCATGGTACTTCACATGGATGGACTGTGTGGATTTGGCATTGTTTTATCTGGTACACCTACCTGAATCTTCGGATGTCTGCACTCCTTTCTCCATCCCTCCGACTCCCTCTATGCTCTCCATTCCGATGGTGGAGGCACAGATTTCTTCCCAGGGGGTCAACTTGATGGGTGATTCAGGACCTCCCCCGGTGGCTGTGGCAATGTTGCGGTTGGCAGAGAGTATGCTGCGGACGCGTATCCGCAGGTCGTCCCATCGCTTGCGGCATTGCTGTGGGGTGCGGGGTGCGGTCCCCACCGCACTTACCCGCTGTGCCACCAGAGCCCATATGGTCTTCTTGTTTGCAAGTGCCGTTCTGGTCATTTGCGTGGAGAAGACGACGGCAGCATTCTCCTGGAGGGTCTCTGTTAGCACGGTGAGTTCCTCGCGGGAGAAGTGGACCTGCCGCTTGCGGTCGCACGCTTTCTTCGCTACTTTTCCCATTTGTCTTGGTTTCGCTAGGGTGGGTGACGGGTTGGGGTGTGTTTCAGGGTAGTGATTTTGGTGGTTGTGTGGTTTTAGTGGTTTTATAGGTGTACGCCGGGATGTTTCCCGTTCCGGGCCCATGTTTTAACTTCCGTTTCCGTATATTTCCGGTCACCGTACTTTCCGGTAGGCGCACACTGCGGTGACCGCTAAGAGGGGTGGCGGTATTGCACCTAGGGCGCCGTACGGCGGCGGTGTGGGCCGTTTTGGGGTCATTTCCGCCATCGCGGACTTTGCACTTCCGCCGTGGCGTGGTGCTCGTGCCCGATGGGTCGGAATGGGCCGCACTTTGCTCCTTCGTGCAATGGCGGAAACGCTATTTACGCTGTGGCGCTCCGGTCAGTCGCTTTCCGCAAGGGTCGTAATGAGGGCCTATGACTTCCCAAACACCCCCCACCCGCTTTTCTATACAAACACTGAGACAAAGAAGAGCGGGATTGAGAGAATGAAGATCACTGAGAAAAAACCCACTCAGACACAGAAGAAAGACTCTTTCCTTTTAACAACAGACTGTCCCCTTAACAAGGACAGGCAAGGTCAGGCCTCCCTTGACAATCAGTCTCACCTGAGACCTATTAAGCCCCCCCCTCACTATAAAAGGCAGAGCACACAGGCACACTTTGAGCGAGCTGGCGATGCTGGATGGTGCACGGAAGCCAGAGGAATAAAACACAAGCTGGAGAGACCCTGGAAGGGCTGTAGGAAGAAGGACTACGTGATTGCTGGGCCTGTGAGTACAGGGGAGGCTGCAGTGTGGAAACGGAATTGCGCCTCCAGGTAGCCAAACCAGGGACAGCTGGGGTTACCTGGCGGTTCCCACACCAGAGCTCCTCCCCTAGGCGAAACAGGCAAGCCCAGGCCTCTGAGGGGCAGGTGGCGAGACCCTGACCTCAACAAGAATCCCTATAAACTCCTGCAGCTCCCAAAACCGCCAGAGTGCCAAAAGGTGGAGCTAGAGAAGTGGGAGCAAAATCAGAAAGAAGGGTTCTGGGACTGGAATTCTAAAAACATTTATTTTGTGAACTTTAAGAGGGGTCCAAGCCAGGCTGAGGAAGACCCATCTGTGAACTTTAAGGAGTGGGTCTGAGCCCGATCGAGGGAGACCCTTGGAGAACACAAGGAAACTGAATTGTGCTTCAAAGACACCAGCGACCCTCCTAGGTGAATGGCAGAGTTGGGGAGATGAAACCAAGCCTGTGGTGTTAGCCTTCACTCAAGGAAAACTGCAGAAACACGAAGGAGGATGCACACAGCCGGTGAGTTGGCAAGTGACCTGAGAGACTGGTGTGTGCTAAGAAAGATTGAAGTTTACAACAGTATATCCTAAGTGAAGGCTGTACACCAGGGACGTCATTTCACCAACATGCCAGGGGTAGCGGAAGTGACATCACACAACCCTTGACCTCCGATGACATCACAGGAAGTGATGCCATTTGACACCACCCCAAAGTGACATCACAGGAAGCGACGGAACACAACGTTTTGCCCCTTCACAAAACAGGAAGTGGCATCACATACCATTGTTCCTAAGTACACTACGAAAAATATGGTTGTGATATCACTATAATGTGATGTGCATTTCATACAAGAATGGATCACCATATGTATCGTTAATATCAGTGTGTGTAGGCCCATATTTCCAAATTACTGTGACTGCAATCAGAAGTCCAAGGCCAAATGATAATGATGTGTTATTATGTAGCACTTAGGCTTAAGCGCTTTCAATAGAAAAAATATACATACAATATCAACCAACCTGTGTTGGTACTCATTTATCGACCTTGAAAGGATGAAAGGCTGAGTTCATGTGTTTAAGAACAGACTAAATCAGTAACTCACCCTCTGAAATATAATGAGTCTACCAATGATTGTATATCTAGAAAGACACATTATTTGTTATTTCTATTCTTTCTTATTCAGGGTCACTGCTCAAGGTGTTACTTTTGTGGAACCCCCCTGTTTTTGTTAAGAGGCCTGACAAGAAACCCAGGCACTTCAGAAACAAAGCGCCACATGGTGCTGGCCATAGGCATACATTTAAAAAAACAAAAACAAAAAAAAAATTGCTTTCTTTTGTTTTCTTTTAGGGGTACCAAGGGAGACCCCAGGGGTCGCAGTTGCGACCCCTGGCGACCCCCAAATGATGTCCCTGCTGTACACGTGTGGATGAGACGCGAGGAAAGCCAGACCTGCAAATTAACTTTAAGTTAAAGACAGCTGTGGAATCAGCGATACTGAGTAGCGAGTGTTCCGGCGAAAAGGAGTAGCCCACTCGAAAGTCTCTGTGAAAGGTGCATTGTTTAAGGTGATAGAAGGCAATTAACTGTAAAAGTAAAAATGAACAAAGTTAACCCTGAGAGAAGGGGAGAGGAAAAGCTGAACATTGAATTCTGAGTCGAAGTGGTCCTGCTGTTGATTCTGTTAACTAACAGTTCATTTTAACTACTGAAACTGTAATTGAGTATTGAGGTTTCGGTTAGAGGAGGCCAAATTCAACTGTAAGTGGCAATTATTAACGTCTACAATCTTCTGATTCAGAATACCAAGTAGTAAGCACTAACCTGGTCTGACAGCAGATATGGGAACAGCAATTGCAGAACGCAAGGACCCCCCGGAGGATCCTGCCCCCCCATCACTGGGATAGAACAACCAGCAAGGGAGAAGCACGAATCCCAGGGAAACCCTCTGGGGGAAAAAACCCTGGGCAATGTCGATGGATGACTTCTAAAATGGATCGAACTCCTCCGGGCGTAGGATCACAGGAAGACTGTGGCAAGGGTTCTACAGAGTAAAGAAAAGAAAGGTAAGTACTGAAGAAAGAGAGGTAAGTCTGGAGGCAAAAAAAACAAGGGAGTGGGTTTGCACTTACTGGTAACTCCTAAACAGGTTTGGCATTGAATAAGGCTGCAGAGCCAACTCGGTTCAACTAATAGATCCGTAATCTTGGAAAAGGGGGAGCGGGAGGTCACTAGGAGAAGATAGAGAATTAATCACTGGAAAGAGAAAGGAAACTCGATATCAGATGTAGAAGGGGAACTCACTTTCTCTAGAAGGACGGGATTCCCACTATTTGCAGTTTTCTTGAATGATGGGTAAGGAGCAAAGGGTAAGATGTGAGCGGAGAAGGAGGTCAGATCGGAAGCACAGCGGAAAGAAGACGCTGCTGAGGATTTCTAAGAATGGAAATAGTCAGAAAGGGGAAATTAGGACAGAAAACACAAGCACATCAGAGGTAGAAGGCAATGCCCTGATTGCATCTGTTGAAAGCGTGAAGTAACTAGACTGCTGCAACCTGCATAGTCGAGATCCGCAGCCATCTTGAATGCATGAGGTTGTATTGATTCACACAACCTCCTGTTTTGCAAAAAGGACCAACTTCTGGATGGTGTAACACCTGCAGTGGTCTGTAAAGGAGCCATGCACATTCGAAAGTCTTGGAAATCCGGAAATTGGTCTGAGCCTGACTGAGGAAGACCGGAAGTGTTAAAGCTTGGGGAAGGGAGCCCCGGCAAGTGTGGTTGAACTGTGATAGGTCTGAACCCGACAGAGGGGGACCTACATGGGGTCTGAGTCTGACAGAGGGGGATCCACATGAACTTAGTACTTTGAAAGGTCTGAGCCTGACTGAGGGAGACCTACCTGAACTCTGTGTTTTGGAAACGGTCTGAGCCCGAATAAGGGAGACTGGCGTGAACTTTGTGGTTTTGAATTGGTCCGAGCCCGACTGAGAGAGACCGATGTGAACCTTTTGTTGAACTATATACTGAAGCTGGAAAGAGAGACTTTAGCGTGGAAGGCCAGGTGGGCCTTAATCCACGTTATGAACTTCCTTTAATTTTGAAGAACCTGAGGTGGAGTGTGTCATCCTCTCTACGGGGGCCACCTTTCTCCGTGCTGTACAACGTGGGGAGGAAAGCTGACCCAGCCACATTGATTCATTATAGTTTTGCACATTATTCCTTTTGCATAAACATTTTTCCCGACACACATTTTGTTACATTAGAGTAAGGGCTGGCATTCAGTTTTGTTAGCATAGGCCATCTTGTTTTGACAGACTCCACTAGGACTGTGTTGTTTATTACTTGATGGTCGGCCTTCTCCCATCCTAGACGTAGTGAAAGATAGGTGGTCTTCCAACCTCTGTTTCAAGAACAATAAAGGTTTTCCAATTGTATCTTTTGTGTCTGTCTTGCTTTTGATACCATGCTTCTCTTACAAAATGTAGTCATGGGAATGCAAGAACCATTGATTTAAAAAGAGCAACACATCACATCAGATTCCGTTGAAGAATGGAGCCCAGGTAAAAGCTTTTCTTTTGTTGATCAGCTTGTCTTGCAAAAATAATCCAGGACCACCAGCAGCGATTGGACAATAGTTTATCATCCTCCTAGTTTGATGTAACCAGTATGAAGCCACAAGAGATAAGAATGCCAAACATTCCACAACCCACCCACCCCCAGCCCAAGTCAGGAGGCAAGCTAACATATATGGCTTAGGATGTGAAAACAACTACAGGGTTGTGGAGGGCACAAGATGCTATAATCGTGAATATTTGCTTGATGACAGACCATAGTCTCGGAAGGATAGCTCAGGGGCAACGTGCACGCCTTAGAAGCAAGACGATACTGAGCAACACAGGTTTGATTCCCGGGTCCGTGCTTAGAAACCTATGGGTACCAAGCCGTTGTAAATAACCTGTCATATCAAATCATATCAGAAAACCATTAACATTGGGACATTCAAACATTGTATTGTTTATGGTGTTTGACAGGACAGGGACCTGACTAGTGCATGTGCACTGGTGACAAAAGGATCTACATAAAATGTGGAGGTCTGCTTGTGAGGATATATTGTGACAATGACAATGATCCCACTGGAAAAATATTACAACTCAGAGTTCATCTGCATGCCACACAGTAGCATTTGAGGTAAGAGAGTCTTCCACAATGTGTCTAATTGGAGGACAAGCAACCGAACATTTTACATTTTGCAACATTGGATACCAGCTTGGGTAATAATGGGGTGTGGGTTTGTTTTACTCAATTTGTATTTAGAGATGATAAATAAGGTGCAGCAGTGTCATGAATGCATTTGAAAACGACGAATTGTAAATGGAAAGAAGATGGGACTCAAAAGAATGCCAGGAAATTGAGAGACTAGGAAATTGGAGTACCAGGAGAAAGACAGAAGAGAATACGGACAGAAGAATGAAACACCAGGCCCAGAGGAGCAAGCTGGTAAGCAGGCGCCCAACTAAAAGAGCAGAGTTATAATCGAGAGGGAAGAGAGAAAGAGATGAAATGAGTAATCTAGTAGCTTAAAAAAGGAACATGCTTTCGAATATTGGAAAATTGGAAATGACAGGAGCGGGAGACATTAGAAATGTGAAGAGAGAAAAAAATAGATGAATTAAAGGTAAGACCTAGTTTGCGACCAGATGAGGAAAGAAAAATGACAGAAGGAGAGAATGACAAGGTGCAAGGAGGAAAGGGGAGGGATAGCTGAAGCTGATAATAAGACAATGGGCCTCATTCCGAGTCTGGCAGTAGCTGTGCCAGAAAAACTGACAGGCTGCCGCCGGACCCGGAATGATTACCACCTCTGGACTTGCCGGATTTACCGGGGCATTACAGCCCCGGTGGTCCGGTAATTCTGGATGCAGAATAATGTTACTCCCATTCCCATGGAGGACTCCATGGGGATGGGGACCATGGAAATACCAGCACCGCAGTTAACGGTGCCAGTGTTCCATTTCCGTCTACAGGCGGGTGGTGTTACTCTCGCCAGGTCAGACCTGACGGGAGTAACACCACCTGCCTGCAGAACTCGTAGTTTGCCAGTCCGGAAACAACGGTGGTGGCGGGTTTACCGCCACCGTTGTTTCCGGACCGGCAGGGTCATAATGAAGCCCAATCTCTTTTTTTATAAATATTTTGAATAGAATTTTGTAAAGCTTCATTATATTCAACATACAACAAATAACCACAACATTCCTTGCATCCACACTCCCCTCCCCTTCTTAGACCCATTTATCATCCACATGTTCGACAATCCCCATCCTGTTGACAGATAAATTATGTTACCAATGATATTATTGCTGATGAAAACAACAAGGGTGACTCGATATTATTGTAAAGGCACTAAACACCCTCCCCAAAATATTCTAGTACTTGTGCAATTATATAAACAAACTCCAGTCCTAGAATATTTGGGGCAAGTGTTGGATAGTGCCTTCAAAAAAGTATCGAGTCACCCTCGATTTTTTCACCAGAGATAATATCACTGGATACCATAAGTTATAGTCGAGGTGTTTCTTCCAAGTCATATTTCTTCTCACTCATCTCGTTGCCTATATTGTGATCTTATTTCACATTGTCGAGTTCCATTTCCCCCAGATCCTACGATACTTGGACCTCGTTGACCCCCCAAGTTAGATGCCAGATCTCTTTTGGCTACCAGCAATGCAATATTAATCATTCTCTTGTCTCCCCTTGTACCTGCATTGTACCCCATAATATGTAGCAGGGTCCATTTGGGGCATTGCGGTATCACATTTCCCAGTACCCCGGTCAGTATTGTTAACACTCTTTCCCAATATGCTTGCATCTTCCTGCAACCACATAACATGTGGAAGAAGGTTACCATTTCTCCCCCGCATTTTAGACAGATATTGTCTGCCGTCCTATCGATCTTGTGTAGTCCCACCCTAGAATAGTACACCCTATGTGGAAACTTAAGTTGTACTAACCTTGGTCTCATGAACATATTGGCTTCTGTGAGTAGCCAGCAATGAGATATGGACACAGAAGTCTTAGGTTTGTGGTCATACACTTTTATTTAAAATAATAAAGTGGTTGGAAAATGCCCCACTATCCCTAAACTAGGAGGTATTTCCCTACCTTAACCAAAACTAATGGGTCTGTCCTTTGTCAAAATGTCCAAAGCAAAACATTGTCCTGTTTCTGAAATCCTACGCTGGCCCTCATACACTAAAACTAACTCTAAGGTGTAAAGGATATTGTTTCTGGATTTCAAGGTGCACAAAGGTTCAAATTCAACACAAAGATGTATATCCAACCAAAATGTTCTGAGTGGACACATGTTCACAGTTCCAGGGAATAGCTCCCTTCCCCAGATTCCACAACAACAAAGGTTCCAACAAAGAATAATCAAGCTCCTTCTCAGTTCTGGTGAATGATTTTCTCTTCATGTTTCAGCTATTGTATACAAGGGCATGTGACTTCTTAGTGATTCTCTTCTTTACTGTATTACAATTTAGGTGTGGGTCCCAGACTTGCAGGTTTCCTGGTATACTCTCCTGCCAGGTTCTTCTTCACTCTTATAGCACTTCAGAATTTCAAAGGCATGCGTCTTCTTTGAGATTTTCTTTCTTTGTGTACACACTTCAGACTTAAGCCGTTACACACACTTGACTCTGCCTGGTATACTCTCCTTTCAGGACTTTCACAAAGTTACTTCTTGACACTTATCTTGACCTGGTATATTCTCCTTCCAGAACTTTCACACAATTACTTGTAAACAAAACCCTTCTCTTCGCCTGGCATATTCTCTTGCCAGAATTTTCACACAATTACATTTAAACACTTCTCTTCACCAGGTGTACTCTCCTGCCAGGACTTTCACATAGTTACCTTTCCCTTTTATCCATGAAACGATATTAGCCCAACGTTGCTGTATCGTTCCCAGCTTAACGCTTTTCATTTCAATAATAGCTCTCGTTTTCATACAATGGACTTTTGCCCCTTTACCAAGCCCATTCACAATTATTTGACTTTCTCAATTCTGTCCCTTTTGGGACATGTGCTGAGTGACCCGTTCGTGGAACGGCTTACAGGTATGTAAACTGTTGTTCCTTCTATGTTGCTTCTATAAAGCAGTGCACACTTACAGGCAACCTGGTAACCCTTCCACCTTCCCTGGGCTTGCCTGATGCTTGAAGTGTCCCTTGTGCTTCTCTGCTTCGTTGTCCTCTGTGTTGCTGGCTCGGCGTGTCCCCCGTCAGCTGCTGCACCTTTGCTGTGTACTTCTCTGCTACATGTGGTTCCCGCTGCCTTGTGCTCTTGGGCAGCGAGCCGGCTGCATTCTGGTTTCCTCTTCTGATGTTTAGATCTGCCCCGACACTGTTTCCCACAGCGTCCTATTCCCCAGCGTACTGGTCGGTATCTGTGCAAGTCGTTGTGCATCCCAGAGTCTGCAGCTCTCTCTGCTGGCTGTCAGCTGCGCTGGTTTTAAATTTACCTGCATGAATTTATGATCTTCAAAGACTAGACAGCTGTGTGGGCTTAACAGTCTTAGTGATGTTCGTTATTCTGTCCCTCTTCCTCATCTCAGTGGTTACCATGTCATCCCTTATATGATGTTGAGGAAGTTGCTATGATATCTTTTTGGGAGTGATCATTACTGCTCCCCGTCTCTTCCTCCTCTAAGCCGTTAATTTACTGGCCTTGGTGTCAGTTTGGGGGATACTAAGAGTGGGTCTGGCAAGGGGTTGAGGAAAACTTTTACAGTATGCCATTAAGGTATGAGGAATGGAGGGAGCATCTGCAAAAGGGAATGGAGGGCATGTGAGTTCCTCCACTGATGTCATGTAATTCCCCTGAGGGTCACTTCCCCCCAGGTGGTCCTCCCACATATAGCCACCCCCAGGGTCAGTATAAGGTAGCAGCTGCCATCCCCTGGTCACATAGTGTCACGTTGCAGCCGTGGAAGGTGTGGCAAAGATGGACGCTCCATTGAGACACTGCACCATGCTGGTGTAGCGTACTAGTCTTCCTTGGCTGTTTGTTTATAGGGAGACCACGCCCCCTGCCAGTCACGTTGCAAACCGCTTCTGACAGTCTAACCCAGACTTTCTTCTGTGTCACAGTGCTACGCTCGTATCTAGTGTTACTCTCTCCAGGCAGGTACCCAGCACGCTGCCCCATCTCTCTCTTTCTGTCTTTCCTGTTACGCTCCTTTCTCTCACCGGTTTTACTTTTCTTTTGTCAATCGTTCCTATTATCCTTATCTCTGAGTCAGCTCCTCCTCTTCGGTTGACATCAGAGCTGGTGACGTCTTTCCTAGCCTCTACCTTCTGTTCATGTTCTTTTCTTATTACTGCTTCCGCGTCCCTCTTCCCTTACCTTTTTGTGGAAGCGCCTTCACCTTTTTCTTCTTTTGCCGACTTCCGCAGCTCTTCCTATTCCTGCCTGCCGATCAGGATTCGCCGTTCTGTTCTCACTTGTTCGCTCTCACTCTCCCGCTCTCTCTCTCTCTCTCTCTGTCTCTCTCTCTCTCTCTCTCTCTCTCTCTATCTTTCTCTCTTTCTCTCTCTTCCTCTCTCTCTCTCTCTCTCTCTCTTTCACCCTTGCTTTCACACTCGCTCTCGCTCTCTCTTTCTCCCGTTCTCGTTCTCACTCTCTCTCTTTCTCTCTATCTTCCTCTCTCTCGGGCGTTCACACTCTCTTACTTCTCTTACCTTTCCGCTTACCTCTCCCTTTAGCCAATCCTGTGTCAGTTCTCCGGCTGGATATCTCTGCACTCCGTGTTGTGTATACACACTGCTTCCCCAACTATCACTGGCAGCTTCAACCACCATTGTAATACTCACTTGCAAGTTCTCCTTTTCCTCATGGGGATCGCAGTGGTCCTTGCTCTTACCTGCTGGAACGTTTTTCGTGACTTCAGAGTTCAACCAGTCTATCCAGCCTCTTCAACCACCTCTTCAGACCATCAAATCCACCCTTCTGCAACATAGGGTTTTTTTATGCATCAACAGGCTTTTTCCCTGTTTTAGGGGACAGGCTCCTCTGGGTTCTCCTGACTGCTGTCACTACCACGGTCAAGGTGGCCTCGGGTGGAGCCCGTCCCTACCTCTACGAGCGAAAGAAAGGGAAGAAGGCTTTGAAGATAGAGGACGACCAGGAGACCATCAAGAAAGATAAAAGGAGAAGACAGAATATATCCTGTCAGGACAGCTCTGCAGAAGACCCAGGTGAGGAGACTCAGGGGGAGGAAGATTTAGACTCTGACAGCTTGCAACGCCACCAGACAGACATGGCGTCCTTGGAACAATACCAGGAGATAGTGAATGCTGTAAAAGGACTCCAGGCTGAGGTCCAGAATCTTCAGACCGAGAATGTTAATTTACGTCAGCAAGTAGCCGCACGAGAAAATTTGCAAGGAGACCTTCCCCCCTTGACGTTCCCCTTTGGGAAGTACAACAGCAACCCCAAGCTTCTGAAAGAGTTTCTGGATGCCTGTATGGTGTATCACACTTTTTGACCTAAGGCATACGAATTGGACAGAGCAAAGGTCAGCTTCCTAGCGTCCAACTTGGTCGGAAACACCCTGGTGTTGGCCACCCCGCTGATTGCCCAGGCTGATCCTGCAATAAATGACTACACACAGTTCACGCAACTATTACGAACCTGAGGTCCAGTACTCCTCCTAGGAAGCCCTCTTGGACATTCACCAAGGGGCTCAGGATGTCCATACATATGCTTCTGCATTCATGAAGTTGGCAATGGACGCGTGCTGGGCTGACTCAGCCCAACAAACTCTCTTTTGCCGAGGCTTGCATGAAGAATTAAAAGACGAGCTAGCTGGAGTGGCTAGCCCCACCTCCTTTCAAGAACAGGTGACTTTGACCCTTCAGTTGGAGTATCGGTTGCAGGAACGGAGACAGGAAAGGAGAAGAATAAGATTCACTCCTTCGGTAGGGACCCCCTGCATCGAGTCCTCCTACCCATACGCAGACTGATGAACCCATGCAAATAGGCATGACAAGAGGTCCTCTGACCCCAGAAGAACGAAAAAGGCACAGAGATCAGGGACTGTGTATGTACTTGCTCCGTAATTGCCCTGAGGTACCCCTTAGGCGTTCGGGAAACACGCCGCCCCGGTCTTGAGCAGGGAAAAGTTCCGGGCAGAGGCAGCTGGTCCCTGCAACACCACTCAACAAATCAAGGACACAGATGACCATCGACTCATTGTGTTTACCGTTCGTCTAACTTTTCAGTCAACACCCACAGTGGAGATCCTGGCCATGCTGGATTGCGGAGCAGTGGGGAACTTCATAGACATCCAGTGGGCGCAAGAGCAACAGATACCTTTACGCTAGAAGAACATCCCCCTACCAGTCGAAGGACTGGATGGATCGCCTCTTACAGCCAGACCTATTGTCCAAGAAACAGGTCCTGCCACAATGTCTATGTTCCAACACCAAGAGCAAGTAACCTTCGATTTAATCAGGGCCGCCCACTTCCTGGTCATCTTGGGCATGCCTTGGCTGCGTTGACATAATCCTATGAACGATTGGTCAGCAAACACCATCTGCTTCTTTTCACCGTACTGTACCCTAAACTTTCTGCCACAAGCCATCCCTGTCTCAGGTGACGGTACCACCGTTCCGGTGTCTGCTTCGGTTATCCACACCGTGCCTCCTTATGATCAGCAGTATGCTGACATCTTCAAGGACGAGCTAACCCGTTCTTTGCCACCACACCGTGCCGAGGACTGCGCCATAGATCTTAAGCCTGGTGCTTCCGTACCTTTCGGTCGATGTATCCCATGTCTCTCCCGGAAAGAAGAGCACTTAAGGAATATTTGGATGCCAATCTCCAAAACGGACTCATTCAGGAGTCTCATTCATCAGCTTGGGCTTCTATGTTCTTCATCCCAAAGAAGGGTACTGCAGAGCTGAGACCATGTATATATTACTGCAGATTAAACAGTTTGACCATACAAGACCGGTACCCATGCCCCTGATAAAGGAGGTACTAGAAGCAGTGGAAGGGGCATGTATTTTTACCAAACTGGATCTACACGGAGCCTATCACCTGTTGAGAATTAAAGAGGGTGACGAGTGGAAAACGGCCTTCAGACCCCCCTGGGGCACTTTGAATATAGGGTGATGCCCTTTGGACTTGCCGCCGCAGTGTTCCAACGTTTTGTTGACAAGATCTTTTCGGACCTAATATATGCCTCAGTAGTGGTCTATTTAGACAACATCCTGGTCTTCTCTTCTTCTCTCTCGGAACGTCGATGGCACGTATTGGAAGTTATACAAAGCCTGCGAGAACACCAACTTCTGGTTAAACCAGAGAGGTGCACATTTAAGGCCTCCTCTGTGTCCTATTTGGGTTTAATCGTCTCTAAGGAGGGGGTGCAGATGGAGCCCAAAAAGGTTAAGGCTGTGTTACAATGGCCAATCCCTAGGAACCCAAAGGATATCCAGCGGTTTCTGGGGTTATCAAACTTCTATAGGAGGTTTATTCCTAACTTTCCGGACATAGTGCTGCCCATAACCAGGTTGTTGAAAAAAGGAAAGAGATTTGAATGGGATATGGAAGCTGATCAGGCCTTTCGTCAGCTCAAGAAGGCCTTCACCACCGCTCCCATTCTAATCCAACCCAATCAATCCCTTCCTTTTGTGGTGGAAACTGACACCTCTGGAGGGGCGATGGGTTGGCTCTACTGCAAACAAGTGAAGAGGGTGATGAACACCCAGTGGCGTACTATTCCAGGACGCTCACCCCTAGTGAAAGAAATTACTCCATCCTGGAAAGGGGACTTTTGGCCATACGCCAAGCATGCATCGAATGGAGACATCTGCTGCAGGGATCCTCACATCCTTTCCTTGTACGCACAGACCACCGGAATCTAAATTTACTCCAACAGATGGAGTGTCATAACTCCAGACATGCCCGTTGGGCCTACTCTTCTCCCAGTTCGATTGTAGCATGTTCTATCTTCCAGGAAAGGAGAACGTGCTGGCTGACGCTTTATCCCGAAGCTTGCAAGAGAACCCCAGTGATGGTCAAGAGCATGAAGAAATACTACCAGGGAAACGTATCCTATGGGGCTGTCTGTTCTTTTTTACAGGAAGTTGAACACTCTACTAGTCTGACACGGGTACCACAGAACCACAAGCCACTCCTGGAAAAGAGGAGCATTATACTTCCATCATGGTATGTTGTACCTGCCGTCTAAGGAACTTCAGACACACGCATTGTCCTGGTGTCACGATCTCCCCTCTGCAGGTCACAAGGGCCAAGGATCGACTTTGAACCTTGTATCAAGGTATTTTTGGTGGCATACCAGGGCTAAGGACGTTAAGGCATACGTGGCTGTGTGTCCGGTATGTGCTTCCAGTAAACACTCAACTCAAAGGCCTTTAGGTCTTCTCCAACAAGAACCATTGCCATCCCAACCCTGGGAACACATATCTACCGACTTTATTGTTGACCTTCCACCTTCGCTGGGGTCCACTGCCATCATGGTTACTGTAGATACCCTAAGCAAATTGGCACATTTCTCTCCTCTTCCTGGAGGCTGCCGCAGGATTTTTGAGAGATGTCGTGAGATTACATGGCTTGCCCCAAACTATAGTATCCGATAGAGGATCTCAGTTTACATCAAGGTTCTGGTCCACTCTGTTTAGTACTCTGGGTATTAAGCGAGCATTATCATCACTAGTTCTTTCTCAGTCTCCCGGGTATATCTATTGTCCATGGGGCCTCCCTTCCTTTTCTTGTCTCCTTGCTCCAATGGAGGGGCGAGCGAGCAGTGTTCTCACAGTGTATACCGCCTGTTCCCAACCTCCATCACTGATGTGGCATGTTATCCTTGCCTCGTTAAGCTGCTGGTTTCCTTCCCCTTTCCCTGATGGATTTTGGCCTCGCTCTTATGTGTACACCGGTGGCCCGCTCCCTTGAGGGGTGAGGCCACCCCATACCAAGCACTCGAGTTGGGACGATCCCAACTCTCTGCTTCCTACCCTGTCTACCATCCCCCCCAGCCACTGGATGTTTTCTGTGGCACTTTGTGTGCCGAGGTAGGGGGCTCCCCCCGAACACTTACCTTTTTCGTCTCCTTCGCCTCCGTCAAACCGATGTGCAATTTCCCTGACCGGGTGTCGGTAAACAGTTCAGGACGAAGCGGTTCAGTGCCGGTGCCCAGCCGCGGCTCCCGTCGGCAGCGCTACTCCTCCACACTTAAGTCCTGTGACAGAGCCCTACGGCCATCATCTTGCCTGTTGTCCCATTGCCTCTACCGCCTGCAAACTCTGTCCTCTTCCTCAGCCACCAAGCCTGCAGAGCTCTCCCTGCTGCTACTGTGTCTCTTCTGGGGGTTCCCCCTTTCTAGTATACTTAGCAGGTTAGGGCAGTACTCGCTATGAGCAGCATATTTCTGCTCCAGCTTCCCTCATCAAAACAGACAGACACAGTGTTTAGTCCATCTGCCTGCGCAACACCGCCCCTCAATCTCTTTTTTTTAAGCATTAAGATAAAACAAGTGTAAAAGCATCCAATATTGGATAGCAAGCAGACAGTCACTAAGAGTAGAGCAAAGATCATCAGAATAGGAAGAACCAGAAACAAAGATTTGGGAACTGTCTGCATAGAAGTGACAGGACAGACCAAAAGAGGAGACAATGGAGGAAAGGGGAATAGTATACAGTGAGATATGGAGAGGCGCAGAACTGATCCTGGACCCACTTTCCGCCCAGGAAATAGAAAAGGTGTGACAAAGTAAGTACTAGTGAAACAACTGTAAGACAGAGCCAGAGAACCCCAGGGATACAAGAGCAGGGAGGAGAGTAGGGAGGTCCACAGTGTCGAAAGCAGCCAAAGGGCAAGAAGATTGAGAATGGAAGATCATTTAGGATGCAAGTGGAAAATAAAACGTTAGTAACACAAAGTTGAGCAGAGTAAGAGGAATGTGAAAGATGAAAAACAGACTGATAAAGAGGACGAAGAGTGTGATGGCCAGAGTAGGTTGCAACATGGGTGCAGCCCACACGTTCGATTATTTTAGAAAGAAAAGAAGTAGGGACATTGGACGATAATTGGCATGGAGGGATGGGTATAGGGGGGATTTTTCTTTAGAAAAGAAAGAATAATTGTGTGCTTAAAGCCGGTGGTAAAAACACAGGTAGAAAGGGAGATACTGAAGAGAGATATCAGAAATTGGAGGATTTGGAGGAAAACCTTGGAGATGAGGGAGGATGGTAGAGGATGTAGGAGTGAAGCAGTGAGTTGACCAAGGGGGAGGAAGAGAGCAGTGTCAAAATCACATAGGTGAGAAAAAGGAGGGAGTTGTATGTATCTGAAACATTCTTGAAATGGGAGGGCATAATTCTCATTAAGCACCTCAAATGTGGACATCCCTCATGAGTCAGTGCACCTACTATACAATCTATGCCACAGCGTATCCAACTACACCAATACAGTGGATGCTTATCAATGAGTAATTTATGGTTCCACCAAAGTGCTAAAGTGCCCTAGGATTCCACACACTTTGCAACCACACTACAACAATAGATCATGAATGCATGCCTGTATAACCGAGGCCCGCAGTCATTGTGGAAACAAATGCCTGTTAGAATGTCAGTCAGATGGTAAGGAACATTGAGGCATCTTTCCAGCAATAGCTCCTTTGTACAGAGATGAATCTGAGGACTTTGTCTCTTCTTCCCTAGGGGGAGACATTTTGCATGGTGCCAGGGCGGTGCGTCCACAGTACAGTAGCACCCCTGCGGTTGGGGTACCGAGGGAGGATCACAGAGGGAAGAAATTCCCCTATGGGATTGGGAACGACCACCATCAGAGAACGCAGTATCTCCCTGTTGTACAGGTCCAACCCCTCTTCTTGTCCCTCTGTCCGCATGTCTTGATACAGCTAATATGTATTGCTGTCGGGTTAGCCAATTTGACTCACATGAAATCATTGAGAAACCCAATAATGCAGCGTATTATGTATCCAGTCCATCTGGCCTACATGATAATACTGAGAGACCAAACAATACAGGGTATTATGTCTGCAATCAAACCAACAGACACAACAATGCTGAAAGACCAAGCAATAAAGGTATTATACATGTACCTTGGAGGCTGATACTGTGACGAAGAAGACGCCCACAACCCGAATAAGATCAAGCGTTCTAGTTTTCCGAGCTTAGTGATTGGATTTTATGCATATATGAATCCTACGCGTGAATTCCAAAGCCAACCAGGTGTAAGTTCAGTCTTGAACTAACGCATAAAGGAGACACGGGAGAGGGAGAGTCATTCCCTGAAGTGGAATAGTGGGAGCCAGATGCTGACCGAAGGTGAAGCACAGAGAAAAGAGAACGTACAACCAGAGAGAAGGCTCGGTCTGCAGGGATGCTGCAGATGCCGCTGGATACCGAACGCAACAAGTGCCGCCAGGAACAACACAGCTGCTCGGGAACCATCCGGACCGCCAAGAAGGAAGCAAACAGATACGTAGGTTCCCAGGAGCTGTGAGGTGTCCGGGGAAGCAGAGGGATGAGCTTGGGAACTGAAGAAGAGGGTCTGGGAACCTGAAGAAAATAAGGAGAGCCAGTTGTATAATTGGCAGCAGAGTAAACCACGCGGATACAACACAAACGTGTGAGTCTGGAACCCGCAACCTGGAGAAAGAGGGTCTTGACCCAAAAGGAGGGGAGAGTCTGGGACCCTGAAGAAAATAAGGAACAGTTGTATATTTGCCAGGAGAGTGAACCAAACAGATACAATGCAACTGTGCAAGTCTGTGACCTGCATCCAAAAGCAATTTGGTCTGGGACCCTGATGAAAGAGATGGTATGGAACCCTGAAGTAAATGAGAGAAAGTTGGATACTTGACAGAAGAGTATACCAAGTAAATACAACACAAGCTTGCAAGTCTGGGACTCACCCCATATGTGAAACCAAAGTTCAAAGCAAAAAAGGGTCTGGGATCCTGAAAGAAGAAAAGAGACACTAGAAGAGAAAATACTTGCTTGTGGGTGAAGCGAATAAAATTGTGTGAGTCTGGGACCGGCACCCACATGAGAGATTAAGGATAAAAGGGTCAAGAACCCTAAGGAGAAGGAACCCTAAGTTTGATACCAGAGTGTGCCAAGCTGATAGGTTACCAGAACTATGAGGTTAAAGAGCAGATCCTTTTAAGTTGTACAGTGACTATTAATAAGGAGAAGTCTAGAGGAAAGGAGCCCAACCCTAGCTTTTGGAAGTGTGTATTTTGGAACAAATATTTCCATCACTTTTTTACTAGCTAGACTTGTAACTTTTCTGTTGTTGGAAAACACAAGGAACACTTTTTACTTTTGAAAGAAACCATCCTTGAACAGTTATTTGAGATTGTTAGTGTTAGGGACAGTAGTAGGTTTTGGACAAGACAGTGACAGACTTTTTAGTTTCGAAATTCTTGACAATTTCACCAGTTTCCTTTGAGGTAGGGAAGCCCCTCTTAGCTTTAGGGATAGTGAAGCATTTTTCCAACCCTCTTATTACTAATACAAGTTTATATCCAAAAACATGCCACCCTTGTGCCCGAGCCGTACTTCTGCACCCTTACAGTACTGAATGCTGGTTGGTAAGCAAGCGTATTATAAATGCTTTGTGATATGACTGAAATTCAGAGAGTTGTAGACCTCTCCTGGCCTTCAATTTACGGGCAGCAATTCTGCACTTTATACTGAACCCCAGAAAATCAAAAATTGTATAGGTTGCAGGCACCATGAGTGTAGGACTTGCAGGGCTATCACAATACTGATGGCCTAAAAGCTACCCCTGTAGTAGAAAAAGTGTGAGGAATATCTATTGGATCTCGCTAATTTTATGTTCAATTGTTTGTAAACATGGTTGCCAAATATGTAATGCTATGTTTGTTTCAGCACAATCCAGAGTAACATCTCATGCCGAGGGCGCAGAGAGGTCAACAATCTATTTTGAAAGTGTTCATGGAGTCAGGTGGCATCTTGGAATATCTCTTAATAACAATGGGAACTTAGGGTAAATAGGTTTATGGTTTATAAATGTGCATTAGGCTGTCATCTGCTTAAGCAGAGAGAGTGATTCTTCCACCTAATATAATGATGTTCACGATTTGCTTATCACTCCTAAGGCTGCAAAGGAGAGGTTCCAAAACTGGCAGGAAAAGAAGAGAGGCAAGGGGAAACATTGTCTAGATCCCATGGTCAAGTTAAAATGAGGGGGGGTTAGAGACCTTCCACCAAGATCATCAGCTTGTGATTGGAATAAGGTTCTTTATTATATCTGCAGAATAGAGGGCCAAAACGGAAGTGATCTAGAGTGCAGAACATAAAAGCACACAATAAGTGGTCGAAGACCTTCTCCTCATTGTAGGTCAAAGGACCTGGTTGTGTCTGTTGGTGAGGTCTGGTATGCTAGAGGTCTGGGGGTTACTATGAGCTTACCCATTCAGCTCCAAGGGCTCAACAACCATTCCCCCAGAACAAATGGAGTACTCAGCCAAGGGCAAGTTACACTGTCCTTTATTACAAAAACTGACAGGGATCATACCAGACATTAAAGAATCTCCAGAGTCACCACTCCCAAATCTGTGTCAAGCCTTTTTTTTGCAGAGTATCATCACAACACAGGCCCCTCCCCAAAAAACCTATCCCACTTTCTGGTTAGGTGATCGGAGTGGTATACACTATAGATTGCCACTATGGATCTTAATTAATTGTCCCTCATTCAGGTCAGGTGGCTGGCCTACCCCTTCCCTAAGGAACTACCTATTACATTGTTGCAGGGTCGCAGGATTACCATTGGCCCTTTCCCACTGCTAACCACCCCTGGATTTCTGTCCCTTGATTGGCTGGAACTGGTCTCCCCAGGCCTGGGACCCAGCTCTGTTCTCAGCACTATGTGCACCTCCTCAGGGTGATGAGAATGACTATGTGTTCCCAATGTACAAAACAAAGAGGGGTCTGGGAGTCTCTCTACCAGCACAAACCCAGCCCATTGACCCTGTTCTTGGGTGGATGGCCCCTGGGAGAGTCTCATCCAAGTCTTTAGCTCACTGTCCCTTTCACAGAGGAGAAATATCCCTGCATATAAGTCTTTGTCCTGCCCAGGGGCAGTCCAGCACCGAAATGCTAGGCAATTCTTCTCTGAACAAGAGTACCAACAGCAACCCCATACACGTGTTTCAGTCTTGTTGGGCATCATCAGTGAAGTGGAGCTGTGCCTCTCTGAGAACAGTGAGCAAGGTGTCCACGTCTGGATTCCCCTGTTAACTTAGGGTGAGACCCAAAGTTACTTAATATGCAAAACAGAGGGGTCTGGGAATCTCTCTACCAGCATGAACACAGCCCATTGACCTGTTCTTGGGTGGATGGACCCTGGGAGAGTCTCAACCAAGTCTTTAGCTCACTGTCCCTTTCACAGAGGAGACATACCCCTGCATATCAGTCTTTGTCCTGCCCAGGGGCAGTCTAGCACCAAAATGCACGAAATAATGAGGGAGACTGCATTTTTGACTTTTTGGGACCAGTGGTCGAAGTGGGCGGGAGCGGTCAGGAGTGGTCGGGAGCAGTGCTCATCTACTTCTTTTAAATAAGTTTTACCGTTCCTATACTTTTATTTGAAAAAGAAACCGTTCCGGAACGGTTCCGTTTTAAAATAAAAGTGTAGGAAGAAGTTAAAACTTGCACTTTCAGTGCACTGCACAGGACGTTTCCTTAAAAAACTGGCACATGTATTTTGGGTTTTGTATTGTGCATGGGAGAGGGCACAGCGATGGCGTCTGTGGGGAGCGGTTCAGGCCAGTAGCGAACATAGTTCCACACTTCTTTTCGTACACTTCGACCACTGTTTGGGACGTCATGTTCATGGGGTCGAGGAGGGGCATTCCAGGGACCCTCTCTTCAGTAGGACTGAGATTTAGCAATCACATGGCACACTAATCCTAGCATTACCCTTTTAGCAATTTAGACTGGTCTAAAAGAAGCAGCATTAGTCGTACTGCGGATAAACAATTGGTCAGGACACTCGCATAGACTATACCATCAAGGTTAATGAAGGAAATGGGGTTGTTATTGGCCAACACTGCTGAGTCCTTCCCTGGTTTAGGAATCACCACAATAAGAGCATTACAACATTTCTCCAAGACCTCTCCAGAATTTGTAAAGTGAGAAAAGACCGATTTTAGTTGGGGGACAATTAGATCAAAGAGTTTCCTGTAAATGTCAACGCCGACACCATCCTGTCTGTGACCCTTTGCAGGACCCAAGGCACAGATGGCTATGTCAAACTCCTCAGAAGTGATTTATTATCCGAGGGTATCTCAGATTTGAATGGGGAATTGGAGTCATTTGCAGCATGTTAGGCATACATCACTGTCTGTGCAGAAGGGAAGGGTTCTGTAAATATGTGTTTGTAGAAACATAAAGATTCAGTAGCTATCTCCTATTGGTGGCAAACATCGCACAGTCATTTTCAGTAATGGAACCTACGTTAGACTTTGCACTTCTGGCTCTTAAATATCCCACCCACCCTTTTCCAGCTCTATTTACCCGCAACATTTATTTTGCTCAGAAAATATGGCCATCTTGCCTACTCTTGAATGAATAATAGTTTATTGATTATTCAAATCGGACAGAGCAAAAGAGCATTTTAACTATCCTATCCATTCAATAACTGTTAATGTTTATTCTATACAGCATGCTTAATAACAATGAACAATTTCCAGGCACTGAGGATCGGCATTATTATTAGTTAGCTGAATGATACTCTATACATCATCAATGAAAAGACGCGAGATTGAGTGGATGCAATGTGGTTCCACTTTTAAACTGCAAGTTACACACAGTTTTCTGCATAGGAGGCATGTGTTCACTTAGCCAGTCTCAGGCCTCTTTTCTGCAACATCTCCAATCCCCTTGACATCCTTGCCCCTGCAATGAGGATCTGCATGAAGCCTGCCTCCAATGGCAACGATTGGTATGATTCTGACCTAGCCTTGCTGAAATGCAAGTGCAGAGTTGCTGAACAGAAGTGGTTGGCTTCTCGCACATCCTCTGACAAACTGGCCTGTCACCTGCTCCAGAAGCATACACACTCTCCATCTGGCGGGCCCATATTCAAGGCCGCATCTTTGGGGCCACCAACAACATGGCTGAACCTTTCAAAATCTGTGAGGAACTTGCCAATCCTACTGTAGTCTCTACTTCCCCTTTGCCTTCCCAGGCCCTCTGCACGGCTTTGGCATCCCACTTCACTACCAAACCTCAGGACATCCTGTCCTCACTCTCCTCTACTCCCCTCCCTCCACCACCTGCACCTATGCCTACCTTGGCCACTCTCACTCCATCCCTCCTAATCTCCTCCTTCTTACCCATACCTCGGATGAGGTCACCAAGACTGTTTGCTCCATGAAAGTCTCCTCCAAACAGGTGCTTCCCTACTCCTCTAGAACTTTCAAGGACAATATTGCTGCCCTTGCTCCCTCTTTGGCTGAGTTCTGCAATCATTCCTTTGCCACTCGCTCCATCCCACTACCTCTCAAGCACTCCTGTGTGCACCCATTCCTAAAAAAGCCATCTGCTGACCCTTCCTGCCCAGCTAACTACCACCCTATCTCCACTGCCCTCTTCCTGGGCAAACCTTTGGAGAAGCTGGACATCTCTCAAATAATCTATCACACTGAATCTGTTGGCTTTCTCCATGACCACGAGTCTGGCTTCAGAGCAGCCAGAGGCACTGAAACTGCTCTCCTGAACACCCGCGGTGACTTGCTCTATAACCTCATCTCCAACTCTCCTTCTGTTCTCATCCTCCTTGATATGTCCTCTGCTTTCGACACTGTCAACCATGTCACCCTTTTAAATCGACTCCATGATACTCTGGGCATCAAGGACTGGGCACTGGCTTGGCGGACCACTTTCCTTTGTAACCACCCCTCCCAAGTTCAAATGGGCCCTTTTCTCTCCTCTACCTAACTCTCCACATATGGTGTGCCTCAGGGCTCTATCCTCTCACCGTGGATTTTTAACATTTACTTTGCCCCTCATGCCCACCTGATTTCCACCTTCTCTTCTCACTTCCAGTGTTATGCGGATGCCACTCAGCTCGCCTTTAAAATGTGGTTCCCTGGCCTCCTCTCCTTCCTCTCTCATTCTCAATTATCTGACTGCTATTCAGGTATGGTGTGCTGCCAACGATCTCTGCCTTAGCACCAGTAAGACTGAGATCCTTCTCATTAGAACTCCCCCCTTGTCTCTGGCCGCCCTCCTTGGGCCCCCTCCCCTCACCCTCTTGTGAGGCAAAAAGCCTGAGTGTTCTCTTCAACTCCTCTCTCTCCTTCTCACCTCATATCGCTGACCTTGCCAAGAAGACTCACTTTAAGCTCCACCTCCTCAGCGGCATTCTCCCTTTCCTCACCTTTCACCAGAAACTCAACGTCTCTAGAACTCTGTTTCTCTCCAGGCTGGACTAGTGCAACAGCCTCTTCCTCAATCTGCCTCTTTCCTCCCTCCACCCTCTTCATCTAATCCAGAATACGACTTTGAGACTTATCGTTGGCCTGAAGCCCAGGGACCACATCTGTCCAGCCCTAAAATATCTCCACTGGCTCTCGGTGGCTGCAAGGATCAAATTCAAGACCCTCTGCATCATCCACAAGGCTTTCTGGGGTCTGGGACCTCGCTACATCCAACTTTCTCTCCCTAAATACCACCCTGCTAGAGTCCACCATCCCTCTAGCCCTAACTCTCTGCAGGTCAAACGTTTCCCCAAGCAGAGAGTTGGGGGTAGATCTCTTTCTTCGGCAGGAGCCTCCCTCTGGAATGGCCTCCCCGCCCCTCTCAGACTTGAGCAGGAACTCCTTGAGTTCCGGAAGCTTCTCAAGACCTTCCCTTTTCTCCTCCTCTTTCCCTCTCCCCCTTCCTTGCTAATCACCCCTGCCGCTGCGACTGGCTGCCTGGTCCCTTCTGAGTCATACAGGGGCCAGGTCCTCCCTCGACCAGTCTGTCCCAGCACCCCCTGACTAGCACTTGCCTTCGGGCACCCTCCCTGACTAGACCACTGAGTATGGTCTACCCCCCTGCTCGCACTTGACCCTTATCCCATCCCCAGTGCACTTGCCCTACAGGCTCCCCATAGCACTTACCCAGCCCTTGGGCCCCTCTACCTTCCCCTTTTTCTGATCTGCCCCTCCCACCTGCACCTCCTGGTTGCTGAACTTGCACGATCCAATTGTCACAAGGCCTCGAAGGACCGTTTATTGCTGTTAATACTCCTATGTTCCCCCCTCCACCTTTATTCTTGTGGTGTTTGGAAACACGTTCTGCTGTATAGGCGCCTTACAAATGTGCAATAAATAAATAAAACATTTAGCGCCTATGATCTGTGGGACCAGAGACTACTTCACTATCAGAACAATCCCTAAAGCTCTGGCCTTCCCTAGAGAATCCATGATCCTCTGAATCCTCTGAAACCAAAATGAAATACATAGCCAGTTCTGGAAAATGTAAAATACATCAAAACTGTCATTATTAACACTGCTAAATATTCTTCTTTGTTTATTCAAAATTGCACACATAGCAGGTGCTTAGTTTACAGGTTCATAATTATATAAAAAGAACCGAATTCAGTCATGTTAAAGAACTTCCTTGTCACAAATTCCAGATAGAAATATGGATGAGACCACACCTTTTTCACGTTTTTTGTCCCTTTATGACCAAAAATACACTTTTTTAAAGCCTTGTATAGAGAATAAAATGAGCACATGAATTTGGAATAGCACTTTATTAATAGATCACCCAAGACTCAAAGTTCTGACCAATTCAACTGTGACTACATTTCTCCCAAAAACGATAATTTAACAGGCTGCAGAGAAAGGCATGGTTGTGTGTGCATTGCAATTTACATACAGTGGCATGGATCACAGAATAATTCTCCCATACGTACGAATTCCAAACATTAGAGACTCTATTACTCAAACACAACATCAGAACTTCCCCCGTCAGGTGGCTTTCCCCAGAGAGGCCCCACACCCACACCAGCATTTTCACAAAAACGAGACATGTTTTAGGGACGCAGGTTTTGCCACAATGGCTGGGCTCTGGTCCACATAGTCAATTAAGGGTCTCTAGGTAAAAACGTACTTATTATATGTCCCCCCACAGATGGCAGAAATGTTTTCCACTACCAAGGTGTCCTAAACGTGAACCCACCAGATTTGAATTATGGGACCTTCAGGGTTTTTCCAAGTACGGGCCATGGCCAGTTTAGCCGATAGCAAGAGATGTCTTATGAGGGAGGCCATTTTATCCGAGGCTGGAAATACCCCATCTCCCGTATCCCCCAATAGCACAACTGGGGGGACGATTGGTAGCTGAAGCCCGGTAAAGTCCTTTATGTGACCCAGGATCTCCTTACAGTAAATGGTGGCTTTACCGCAGGTCTATAACAGATGGAAAAGAGAGCCCACATCGGCACATCCCCTCCAGCAAGAAGCTGAGTAAGCTGCATTCATATGGTGCAGCGTCTGTGGCATAAGGTACCATCTTTAGCACTGTTTGTATGCACATTTTTTGTCAGACACATACTTTCCTAGTAGTGGTGGGAGTTACCCACTGGCGTAGTTGAGCATAACTAAATCTTTCATTCTAAGTAAGGGGGCATACTTCTTTACATTCATTAAGGTCCAGGGATTCCCTTCTTTGTATAGTTGCTGTAAGGTTGTGAGCCCTCCATCGATCCAAGCCCCAAATCCCTCCCCGTTGCATCCCGGCTGGAAGGCTGAGGAATTCCACACAGGGGTCAGGGGATCCATCCCCAGCACCATGCCCCTACTGTGAAGTGCCATTTCCAAGTGTTAGAGGGTAGTCTTAGTCGAGGTTAGCATCATGGGTCCCCCTGCGTGCGTCCGGACCAGGTGCAGCAACATAGGAAAGGTGAGCCAAAGGCATTACATGGTAAGCCTGCTCTATCTCTTTCCATTTGGGCATCAGTTCTGCATTGACCCAGGTAAGAACATGAGAAACCTACACAGCCACATTGTAACGATATACATCAGGAACCCCCAGACCTCCCAGTCGCAGTGGTCTCAACAGTACCTTCTTAGAGATTCTCGCTCGGTTGTTACCCCAGATGTACTTCAAGATATGCTCCTGTAACCTACACAGCTCCCCATCCAGGATCCGAACTGGAAGCGCTAAGCAGTGGCACAGCAGCTTGGGAATCAAATTCATTTTTACCACTGTAAGCCTGCCATATCAGGAGATATCCTGCACCCCCCATCTAGTTAAATCCTCCGCTAGTTCCTTAAACAGTGAAGGGAAGTTATTTTGATAGACCCCCAATACCCTACATGGAATCTGTACCCCCAGGTAGGGAATGGCTACGCGGCACCATTGTATTAGGGAACGTGCTTCCAGTTGGTCTCTATCTGATGGTCACAACGAGACATCCAGCCTCCGGGATTTGTTATAGTTCATTCTAAAGCCTGAGGCCCTTCTGAAGTCGTCCAATTCACCCAGAAGGCATTGTAAGGAGGCGCAGGGGTATTGCAGGGTCAGGAGAACCTCGTCTGCATATAAAGACAGCTTTTATTCCCTGCCACTCGCCCCCACCCTTTTTTATTGCTGGGTTATATCTAAATGTGGATAAAACAACAGATGTCCACAAACGTGTGGACATCTGTCGTTTTATATTCATTGGTACAACCTAGTGTCAAGGTTGGTTTTATTCCTGGCACCCCACTACCTTTCCGAAAATAACTTCATTTTCAGATCACAATAGGTGTGCACTGGACCCAATATGACATACACTTTATTTCTAAAAGTGGCAAATTGAAAGGCTCCATAGTTAAAGCATACAATCTTTATTTCAGCCATAGAAGTACATGTAAAAATGACAAACACATAAGACAAAATGGCACCACAGTCAGTACAATTCAGACAAATGGGAACTAAAAATTGATCAGGAAGAAATGATTAATTCGGCAATCCGGTATAAAATTACATAAAATGAGGTCATACAGTATACATATAGTAACATAAAATCAAGCTAGGTTAGGTTCATAGTGGAGTCTAACCGTGGGTGGTGAGGAGAGAAAATCTTGCAGCCTCACCCCATATACAAATTGAGTAGTTAAAAGACTGGGGGACATAGACCCAATTATAGTCCTCAAGACTGCGTCACATGATCAGTGCATTATGGTGACATGGACGACGAGAGAAAATCTTGCAGCCTCGACCACATCAGTATATATCAATATTGCCTTCCATCACCCACAAACACTTCCTTCTTAGTAGCCAAGCCCATTGAATAAATCGAGCAGTTGCAAAGATTACATGCAGCTTATCACATTGGCTCAAGAATCTTTCGGCCACTGCTCTTTGGCAAATCCCCACCTCTCTCAAAATTGGCTTTAAATAATAATTTCTTAGTTTAATGGATCCATCACACATTAACAAAAAATGCACGGTTGTCTCATTTGCGGCCCCACACAGGAGGTACGCACTTGTGTTAGATACCTACCAGTTTTTAGTAAATGATGCGATTGGTGAAATACCCAGTGCAAATCTCAAATATAAAGATCTTTCGAATGGGGGGAGATAATATCCAAATATGAAGTAAAGCAAATACTAGCGGGGATAGGGGGCACCCCTGTCTAGTACCTCAGGTTATGGACAGGGAAGGCAAGCAACATCTGTTTCTTCTAATGGAGGTTGGCTGCTCTTAGTAGTTAGCTAAAACGAGCTTGGTGAAATTAATGCTAAAGCCAAATGCTCCCAGAGTTTGATGAATAAAGGCCCAATCTACCTTATCAAACACCTTATGAGCGTCTAGTGCCACAACGCCCAAACTTTTCCCCGATGCGTGGACAACCTCAATCAGTTCCATGTGTTAATATCCCCGCAAAAATATCGCCATACCAAAATATCACCATATTTTTGCCGCGATATTAAGGCATGAAACCTGCGGGGGGCACCCCCGCAACCTCTGCATTATTTTTAAAGGAGCAGGGGACACCCCCTCAGCCCCTCGCTCCTAAAAACCCACTAAATTATCCCCCCAAAATATCACCTATGACCGTTCCTGACAACCATATATATGGCGATATTTTTGGTGAAGATAATATGTAGTGATACCCCTCAATCAAATTCAAGACCGTTTGCACACTGTCATTGGCACTATGTCCAACGATAAACTCTGCCTGGTCCCGTCTACAATGTCAGGGAGGACCTCCATCATGCGGCGTGCCAAGACTTTAGAAAATAGCTTTGAAAATAGCTTTGAGTCATTGTTAGTAAGCATAATTGGACGGTAGGAGTCACAATACGCGGAGTATTTCCCTGGCTTGGGGATCAAAACTGTGGTGGCGGACCCCGTTGTGGGGATAGTTCTACCATTCTCCAGGAACGAGTAGAACAAGGCCATCATGCGAGGAATTAGAAGTAAATTAAAATGTTTATAAAAAAGAGTTGTAAAACCGTCAGGTCCTTATTTTTCAATGTCTTGATAGCCCAGTCAACCTCCCTAGAGAGCATAGGACCCCCTATTGTGTCGCAATATGTTGGGGTAATTGTGGTAGCTTTGCCCCCGCCCCAAGATATTCCATTTGTGCCAGGTCAGCGGCAATGCCCCCCCCCCCCGTAAACATCCCCTCGCAGTTGGTCTGTAGTATTCTAAGTTCATCTGGCTCAGACCGACAGAGTATCCCCTGTTCATCATACAATGCTAAGATGCAGTTGTGTGACTTGAGCCTTTTTAACTTAGATACTAGAATGTGATTGGCTTTATTGCTATCATAAGAAGGCTTTTCGGTTTTCAAGAGTGCATGCGCCCATCTGTCTGCCAGATGACCCTCCAGTGTTTTGCGCACTAGGGTCAAAAATTTGAGCAAAGCACGCCTGTGACTACATTTCTATTTGAATTTTCATTCTAAAGATTAAAATAATTCTATGGTGTTCCTGAATATAACACATTTATTGATAGCGCACTTTGATCTGATTCTTCTTCAAACAGATATCTGCAATTAATGAATTGACTGAAAATATTGCTTTTTATTAATTAGTATGGTTTATCAGAGCTTATACATGCATTTTATGAGAATTATTCTAGGGCACTTACATTATTCTGTGCATGTTATGGAGCAGCTTTTTCTTGGTAAAGCTTCAAGAACCAATTGGTACCTCAACATTTTATAATTTCATAATTATTTGCTAATAGGTAATATGTGTGACTGGAAAAGATTCATTAAAAAATGGCAAAGTTATTAAGAAAGCAAAACAATTCAGCTTTTGCCTACTCCAATTAATTTCCTCATAGACAAACAAATCTACATTTATGTGAAGCACACAGCAAAAACCACTGGATGGAATTGGACCAGGTACGAAACAAGTTGGGCACGAAGCATTGATTTTGGGAGGGGTCTGTGGTTATTCGATCCAGTAGTTGTTCAAATATTTGTGGGAGAAGGGGATCCCGCCCTTCTCCCAAACCTATAGCTATATCTCCCATGGGGCTTTGCAGCTGAGAGGCTTTTTAGAAATGAAAAAGCTGGCCTTTTTTCCCAACTTTCGTTTGCTAATAACAGTTGACCTACTGGAGGGATTTGGATGAAACAAAAGGTTTGTCAAGAGCCCGCCTCCAAACTGCTAATTCTGGAAACAATATGTTAAAAATTAGAAATGTATAGAATTAAAACACCAAAGTTTCACAGTTTACAGCCCATTCATTTTCCCATTGAGAAAAAGTGAAGTTTTTTAACAGCCGTAGCATGAAACCTGCTGGGCAGATTTGGACCAAATAAGAAACAATGTGGGCACAAAGCCTTGACTTAAATTTCTGGACTGATTTGGGGTAAATCCTTCCAGTAGTTTTTAAAATGTTTGACAGAGAGGCAGGTGCCCTCTGCTCCTTAAAGCCTTGATATCAGCCTTGGTGCTTTTTATAGCAGAGAGGCTGAGCGAGGCTAAAAGCTTTTGACTTGCTGGATAGTTTTAGATGACATTTTCTAAACCAAAGGTTTGTCAAAGTGCCACCCAAACTGGACATTTAGGAACTATTTGCTAAAATATGAAAACATTATTAGAAAAAACATAAAAACACAGTTGTCAGCCTACTCCCATTTGTTTTCCCATAGAGAAAAAGTGCAATTTTTTAACAGCCATAGCGTAAAAACCGCTGGGTAGATTTGGATCAAACTTTGGAGTGAACTCCCCCACAAATTTACAGAGTCTAATAATGTTCTCAACACCAGAAGGAGACTCAATATTCTTCTGTTTATCATAAATGGTAGCAGGCGCCCCTCTCCAGAAATAACACGCCACGATAACCTGTTCAGTGTTTTTTTCCCACTATGAGAGTTCGCAGCCATGCCTATGGCATTCCCTTTCTGAACAAGAGTACCAACAGCAACCCCATACACGTGTTTCAGCCTTGTTGGGCCTCATCAGTGAGGTGGAGCTGTGCCTCTCTGAGCACAGTGAGCAGGGAGTCCACGTCTGGGTTCCCCCAGGATAACTCAGGGTGACCAACCCCAAGTTCCTTGCAAACATTTTTCATAAATGGTAGCAGGCGCCCCTCTCCAAAAAGAACACGGCATGATAAACTGTTCAGTGGTCTTTTCCCACTCTGAGAGTTCAGAGCCATCTGCTTTTTGCTCACTGTACCTTTCACAGATAGGAAATATTGATTAGCATATCAGTCTTTGTCCCACCCACATGGGCAGTCCAGCACCGAAATGCTATGACAATTCCTTTCTGAACAAGATTACCAACAGCAACCCCATACACGTGTTTCAGACTTTTTGGGCCTCATCTGTGAGGTGGAGCTGTGCCTCTCTGAGCACAGTGAGGAGGGAGTCCACGTCTGGGTTCCCCCAGGGTAACTCAGGGTGACCAACCCCGAGTTCCTTGCAAACATTTTTCAAAATGGTAGCAGGCGCCCCTCTCCAGAAAGAACACGGCATGATAACCTGTTCAGTGGTTTTTTTCCCACTATGAGAGTTTGCAGCCATCTGCTTTTTGCTCACTGTACCTTTCACAGATGGGAATTATCCATTTGCATATCAGTCTTTGTCCCACCCACATGGGTAGTCCAGCACTGAAATGTTATGGCAATTCCTTTCTGAACAAGAGTACCAACAGCAACCCCATACACGTGTTTCAGCCTTGTTGGGACTCATCAGTGAGTTGGAGCTGTGCTTCTCTCAGCACAGTGAGCAGGGAGTCCAAGTCTGGGTTCCCCGAGGGTAACCCAGGTGACCAACCCCAAGTTCCTTGCAAACATCTTTGTGAAAACTACAGTGAGCAAAAAGCGATGGCTGCAGAACAGGTTATCATGCCATGTTCTTTCGAGAGTGGCACGCCTGCTACCTTTTTTACATTTTTGTAAGGAACTTGGGGTTGGTCACCCTAAGATACTTGGGGGAACCCAGACGTGGACCCCTTGCTCACTGTGCTCAGAGAGGCTCCACCTCACTGATGAGGCAGCCCAACAAGGCTGAAACACGTGTATGGGGTTGCTGTTGGTACTCTTGTTCAAAGGAGGTTTGCCTGGCATTTCGGTGCTGGACTCCCCTTGTGGGCGGGACAAAGACTGATATGCAAATGAATATTCCTCCTTTGTGAAAAGTACAGTGAGCTAAAAGCGATGACTGCGGACTCTCACAGTGGGTAAATCCACAGAACAGGTTATCATGCCATGTTCTTTAGGGAGAGGGGCGCCTGCTACCTTTTTTGCATTTTTGTAAGGAACCTTTGGTTGCTCACCCTAAGATACCTGGGGGAACCCAGACGTGGACCCCTTGCTCACTGTGCTCAGAGAGGCACCGCTCCACCTCACTGATGAGGCCCAACAAGGCTGAAACACGTGTATGGGGTTGCTGTTGGTACTCTTGTTCAAAGGAGGTTTGCCTAGCATTTCGGTACTGGACTGCCCTTGTGGGCGGGACAAAGACTGATATGCAAATGGATAGTCCTCCTTTGTGAAAAGTACAGTGAGCTAAAATCGATGGCTGCAGACTCTCACAGTGGGTAAAACCACAGAATAGGTTATCGTGCCATGTTCTTTCAAGAGAGGGGCGCCTGCTACCTTTTTTGCACTCTTCTGTTTATGTAGTCACTCCTAGGGAACACTGATTGTTTTGAACAACAGTGCTTAGATGGCCTGACCATAGGCACTATATAAATACCAATAGCAATCACATCAGGCTAGAGGTAAGGAGTGGGAAAGAAGATACCATGCAAGATTGGGGATTTGAGGGTATGTTGGGGAGCCAATTACAGGTAGAGTGTTTTCAGTTTCACAGGGGAAAACCATGTGAATTTCTGTTATTGGAAAGGATTACGCTGTCATTTTCATGGGAATAAGGATTAACATCTACAGTGCCTATATCTACAGGGCAGAGGGCAGTGGGTGTTTGGTAACAAATGAAAGTTATGACATGGCCCATGGCCATGGCTAACAGGCCCAAATGAAAGATATTGGTGCAACATGTACAGAGGCCACGGGCGAAGGCCATAGCTAGTGCGATCTCAAGAAATAATCCAACATGTTTGGCCATGGCTGCTGGGCGTGGCCGCTGGAAATGATCGAAGGGCATGGCTAGTGGGCTCAAAAACAAACTATTATGTACAGTGTCGATGGCCGAACACCATGACTAGTGGGCCCCAAAGACACCTCTCGGTTAAACATGTGAAGTGCCCATGGCAGAAGGCCATGGCTAGTAAGCCCTGAGGAAACTACGGTATATCAAAACCCCTGAAATTCAGTGACAAACCATTTGTTAAGAGAGAGTTAAGATTATCAGATTTAAGACAACAAAACCCCATAAATTCAGCACTCGTATTTCAACCAAGTCCACCCCAGAGAAGAAAATGTGTCACGTGAACCAAACAGTGATAGGGGGGGGGGGGTAATGGCCATGGAAGAAAAAAGCAATTGAGGGAGTTGGGGTGAGGGGGCATGGAAAGAGGAGGGGGCACTTGGTGAGTGCCTGTGAGGGCAGGGAAGAGTTTGAGATTTTCAAGTGTTATCAGGGGAATGCTGGGGGAATCCTGCAGGAATCCCACAGGTATGGGTAGTTCAATGCCTCTGTATGTGTAGTTTGTTGTCATTATCAGGGAACATCAGGGGGATCCCACGGAAATGGTGAGAGAGTGAAAAATCCAAATCTTTTTTTTAAAAAACTTTCCTTATTAAGCACTTGGCAGCACACATTACAGACATAGCATATGAGAAGTAGTGCAACAATAAACAATGCTATCACATGTGTCTTTCATTTAACATTGAGAGTACGATGTACTAAACATTGGAGTAGGTAACTTGAAGGTGCACGTCTAAAAAGATACAGTTGTGTAGGCTAAAGTGTGCCCAATGAGGGCCTAAATGTAGCAGCCATATCAGTATTTTGTTCAGGGGTCTACATGCAGCTGTTGTAGATAAGCCGTAGATAAGCCTGGAGGAGGCGCAATATATTTATAGGACGACTACTCAATGTCTGTAAGGATGCCCATTGATCCACGCAATCGTTAGCCCAGACCACAGCACACAGCCATTGCTTGAGCGACGGGACAGTAGGTTTTAACCAGTGCAATAGTATACATCTCAAAGCAAGCAACAGACACATATCAACAAGCTTACGCGTAGAACAAGCAGTGCATAAGGTTGCCTTCCAGCCTAGTATCAGCTATATCAGACAGGACAGCACACACTTCCCCTCAGTATACTTGCCAAAAAAAACAAAATCTTTTTACAACTGCAGTGATCACATCTCCTAGGCACGGGGCAATGGGTCTCTGTGCGGAAGGTCATGGCTAGTGGGCCAGAAGAAACCTATTGGCAACATTTACAGTGGCCACAGCCAAAGTCCATGGCTAGTGGGTCACAAATAATCCTGTTGGTACAACATCCCTGGCCGAAGGCCATGGCTAGTGGGCCCCAAAGAAACATATTAGTGCAACATGTACAGTGGCCACGGCTGAAGGCCATGCCTAGTGGGCACGAAAGAAACCTACTGGTCCAAAGGTCATGGCCACTGGCCATGGCTGAAGGCCATAGCTAGTGGGTCCCAAAGAAATAATAGTATAACAAAACCCTTGAAATTCAGTGTAAAAACTTTAGAAAGGAGAGAGTTAAGGTGATCAGATTTAATGTGGAAAATACATAGCAACAAAACCTTTGAAATTCAGTGACAAAAAAGAGAGAGTTAAGGTAATCAGATTTAATGCAACAAAACCCTTGAAATTTAGCAATCACATTTTGAGTAAGTCCACCTTAACTATGCGCCCCCTGTAGCGCACCGTATGACCACAATAATGACATCACAGATAACATTACTGAAGACACCACTGATGTCACTGGTTTGATTAATGACATTTTGAAATATGACTACTCTGTTGTTTAACATAACATATGTTCACATATTTCACACTTACACAATACAATGTATTCTGCCCTTGTTTCTTTAAATGTAATGCCTGGGATCCAATTATGTAGCATAAGTAACAGATTTCTTTCAAATTACCCAAACTTCGAATTCTTAGATGCAATGGAATTTGGACAGAGGAGACAGTTAGAGACAGGTGCATGAAGCGAGCCAGGTAGAGGAGGTACAAGCTGGAGAAGGTCAAGGTCAGGAAGGGGGAAGGAAATTTCTGAGAGAGAATAGAGGTGAAGAAGGGCATTATAGGAATGTAGAGGAAGGAGGAACAAAAAGGGAGAGAATGGAGTCGGAGGAGGGACAGACCCAGAAGGAGAAGAGTTGAAACAAGTTGAGGTTGGTGGGGAGAATCCGAAAAAGGACGGAGGGGGTCATTGGAGGCAAGACCCTCAGAGGGAAAAAGAGAGTAAAGAAAGTGAAGGATGTAGGCTAGCTGGGAGCCATAATGTGAATTTGGATGAGACTATCAAGCCCACCAAGAAAATAAACAACACTTGCCATAAATCAGATTCTGTTCGAACTGACAAGCCCACCAGGAAAGGAATTAAGGCTTGCTTGTTGGGCAACTGAGCTAGGTGGGCTTGTGTATTTTCCAACATGTTTTATTCCATTTGATGCTAATCTATCTTGTCCCTAGGTGCCAGATTTAGATTTCTACACTTTTGAGTCTATGAAGGGCTTTGCGTCTTCAGAGAAGAGATTACACTGAAACAATGCAACTCCCAGCTAATAAAAAGAAGCCAGGTTTCCCTTCCTCTGGCGTCATGCCCAAAACAGAGGAGCAGCTTTCCAAAATCAATGTCAGCATAAAATGGCTTCTCTTTGAAATCACCAACCTTAGAGTTTTGGCCTTCTTCAGTATCAATCATGAAGGAACCTGTGCCAATATGCAACATAGCCTGAAAACAGCCATGAGAGCAGTGCGCGATACAAAGCTTTGTATGTCAACATGTAGTTCAGATAAGAGCCAGAAGCTTTGCAAGAGTACATGACCTACCTATTCCTTCTTTTTCTTCTTTTTAGTTTTCTTCTGTGAATCCTCTGTGAAAACCACAGTAAAGTAAAATACATAAAATAAGGAAATGTAGGTTAATTTGTTTATCGCAACAACATTTGAAAAATAATCTGCCACAATTTGGTGAATTCAAGAAAATAAAATGGTGTTATATCAATGACTTTGCAAGTGGGGTCTCTCGCATGTCTTGAGTAATTTTTCAGACAGTGGGTCTCATTACGAGTGTGGTTATGCCAGGAATAAATTGCAACAACGGCTTTACTGCCATTTTCACCACAGCATCTTATTCCGAATCAGAGAATATACCTTCAGCACTTGGTGGTATCGCAACAACATTTCGAACATAAGTAAAACTAATGTAAGTTTACTGCGTAAATGGCACTAAACGTAAAAGACGAAAACCCATTATACTGTATAAGGGGAGCGGGGGTTACAATGGGTTGAGGGGGTGTTGTCATGATCTCTGCTTCCAAAAGGTCAGGGTTTTCCCAACTCCCTTGGAAGCAGATCCATAACCCAGGTTCCGAGTGCCAACCAGTCCCAATTGGGACCTTTTGGACCCAGTCCTGGCGCCAGTGGCACCAGGCTCATAAATATGCCCAGTCCCAGCGCTGGAAGCGCCGGGCTCATAATGCTTGGGTGGACTTACCTGCAGCAGACCATGCTGCTTACTTGCCTGCCAGTTGAGCCTCTGATCCTCTTCTGTTTGGAACTACTTTTCCTGTTGGGTGGGGCAGGAGCCACTCCCTAGATTCAGAACACTGGAACTCTTCTGGAAAGCAGGAACTCTTTTCTTACCTAGGCGTGGCTGTGGAAGGAGACACCTAAGCACTACAGGAGGCTATTTAAACCACACCCGATGGATGAATCTTGCTTTGCGTTATTCTGCATCCTCTGCAGCAGAACGCTCATCGTGTCTTCTGCATCTGATCCTGGGCCTAAGGAAAAAGGCTTACCATCCTGAATCCAGTCTTCAGCAACACCTATAAAGACAAGAAAGAACAGGTTAGCATTACGGTCTTCAGTGACAGCTCTTCACTTACCTGGTCCATCGGCTGTCACCAACGCCTCGCGCTGCATTCCGGCATCTGAAAGACAAAGGCTTACCTACTCTTCGTGCGCTCCGGAGGTCTTCACACTGCATTCCGGCATCTGAAAGACAAAAGCTTACCAACTCTTTGCACGCTCCGGAGGCCTTCGGCGCTGCATCCCGCATCTGAAAGACAAAACAAGGTGCGTTTAAAGACATTGGGGAACTTTAATACTCACGTGCCATTACTCCTTTCCACATCTAACCCAGTGGGTATTCCGGCACCCTGCTTCCGCTCCGAACTTGTACCTGCAAAATAAAAAGACAGTTAGAGCGCATCGTGAAGCAGGCAACAAGCGCTTACTTACGTGCTTCCAGGCGCTTCTATTCATCACACGGGCTCCATCTTCAACTCACTTCAGCCCGTCATCCGCCATCGCCGGAACCCTGCAAAACAAGAAACATCATTACTAAATTCTTTAAAGACATTAGAATTACTCGAAACTTACCGTTCGTGCAGTAAACGACGGACAGCAGTCCTCTGAAGTCAAGAGGCCTGCTCCCCTTATCCAGTGAAGAAACTGGTTACAGCACCCTGCCCCGAGGCAGATGGAGAGCACGGCGTTCACTTACCTAAGGTGAGAGCGTTAACCTTTGGGGTTCTACAGGAGAAGAGAAAGGGAAGAAGAGAGAGACATTCAATAACCCAGTTCCTTAATCCCATATTTTCTATCTGCAGACATCTTACCCTTCGAGCCAGACATACAATGCACAGAGGTCCAGCCCAAAGAGCCAGCCGTGTGTTACACATCACCTTTGAAGATACGGTATACACCCAGTCAAGACCGGCGCCTCTACGGGAATCAGGTGAGCGTTACAGGTGTCCCCTGCATTTGCAAGGCAGGGACTGTGGCAGGAAAACATAGATGTGCAATCTATGTGGTCACTGCACACCTATATCATTGCATTTGGAATTTCGGTTTGCAAAATGTCCGGCCGCGCAGTGATCACATAGAGATCCCACTTCACTCGTGGTATTTTTGTAAGAGATACTCTTAGTGAAACTGATAGTTTTTAGGGATATTTTACAGCAGGTATTTCCATTCCCAATGTGAGACTCCATAATGGGGAATAACCTCAATGTGTAATCTTGTGGATTTGTCACGATTACAAATTGTGGTAATTTTAAACAAGTTTGACGGTATTACCAGTGGTAATTGCACAGAATTCCCGATGAAGCCTGAAATGCGTTTTTTTTTCTTCCCAAATTCCACCATAACAACATGTGGGGTTGTGATTAGTAGTAGCCTCCGAGTAAGGGATATTTAGGGGGAGAGAAAGATTACTAGAGGGAAGGTAAAGGAAATGAACGGAAAGGAAAATAAGGGAAAAAGAAACATCAAACTACGAAGAAAGAAGAATAAAGAGGGGGTAAGAGTAAGGTGAGGAAGGACATGATGAAGAAACCACCCAAAAAAAGAAGCTTTGAAACTAACCAGGAAATCCTCAACAATGACATTGGTGAAAAAGCCTAAATATTTGATGTTTTCATCACGAAAAGGGTTCTCCCCACAAAGATGCTCCCTTATCCCGCGAGTGCGGAAGGCTCAGAACACTTGAGGACTTTAAGAGAAATTTTTCAGGTTTTGGTGATACGAGAATCTGATTTGTGTACCTGTGGCCTCTTTCTCCCAGAATCCCGGCTCCAGAATGTATCATCTAGGTGGACCAGAGGTCTTATTGGAGGGGCCCAATTTCCAGTTGGTGTGAGAGTAGTAGAAGAACTATACAACAGGGATTTAATTAGAGATCAGTAACGTCAGTATCTCTAAGATTTTTTAGAATTGATTGTACATGATGTTTGTCTTTGTTAATACGATACATATGTATCTTTTTAGAGGGTTTAATCATGTATTTTAGACAATTTTGTCATTTCTATTAAAATTTGTACTTTTTGAACTAATTGATGGCATTCAGATGAATGGGTAACTGTTGATAAAGGACCAAGTCCAATCCTTTCGAGTCTTGTGTAGAATTTCAGTGTGCCAGTGCCACATACTTGCCAACATTCTGTGACCAAAAAGATGTAGGATTTTTCAAATTTCAGAAATAATAATTCCCATAACAATGCCATCACAGGAAAATACAAAACATACATTGTTGGCACCATTGAAGCATTCTAAAATACACAACCCATCAAACATCACAACATGGAAAGATGTTGAAATGTAAAAAATGTATAATTATGTGTTGCATGCTTGGTTCTGCAGCCTGCCGTAGAGTCACATAAATGACTACTCGCCACTTTAAAAAGCAGTAGGTTCTGTCACTGAAATCAACCCTACAGATTTAGGTTGTAGGCAGTAGGCTACTGCTTTTTAAAGTGGTGAGTAGCCATTTATGTGACTCTACTGCAGGCTGCAGGTTCAGATTATCTGTAGGCTGTAGGACTGCTTAAAAAGCAGTAGCCTACTGCCTAAATCTGTAGGGTTGGCAAGTATGCCACCCCGGGGCTACGGCAGACTGGCCTCTGCCTCCTCCACCACCTACCTGCAACTGAAATTCTACTCTCTGTCTCAGAGTCCGACTGACTCCAGCCTTGGAACTTGGGAAGTTCCAATTGTAGGCGCACTGACACTGCAGCTGGCCAGACCCGTGTGTGCATTCACTGCAGTATGATGTTTGTGCCAGCAAGGGAAGGGTGTTTAGGCTTGGCCCACGCCTGCGCATAGTGAGGGCACGTGAAAATGCTCAATCAATGCGCAGGCGTGGGCCAAGGCAGCCTGTGCGCCGATCCAGCACCAGCTGAGCAGCCTTGTTCTGTGTTCCTCTGCGTGCGTGCGCTGTAAGTGACTTAGCCACTTACTGCAGTGCTCCAGGGTTAAGGGCAGGCAGGCTGCTGCGGCTGCCTTTTGGAGTCCAAAAAGCGGCCGCATCTAATAATAGCAGCCCACCTGCCCTTAACCCTATTCTTGACCACTGTGCGATGTGCGCGCTGTGTGCATGTACCATTTTCTTTTGTTCACGTTCATTAACGTAACTAAAAGAAAACGGTACGCACACAAGCAGCAACAACTTTTGGTCTGAGCAGAGGCCTCCTTCTAGGGGGGGCCAGAGCAGTTTCTTGGGGGGGCCTGGCCCCCCTGTCCCCCCTGCTGGAGCCGGGCCTGCCCAGATGTATCTAGGGGTACATATGGTGCTGCACCTGCAAGAGGCAGGAGTGGGGAAGGAGAATCCAAGAAAGGGGTATTCTACCGAAAAGGGGGTGACTTAGGTATGGAGCTCTGAAAGTGGGTAGGGAAATTGCAAAATACAAATAGGCTCTGTGAACGCTAGAAGTTGTAAGAACTCTCTGTTCCTTTTGCCTCTCATTCTATTCTCTCTTTTTGATCCTTTCTCTCTTTCTTCCTATTCTCTATATCTATTGTGTTGGCTATCTCTCTCTTTCTCTCTCTCTCTCGATCTCTCGCTCTTGGTTTCTTCTCTAAACATATGATGCTTTGTTTGTCTCTTTCCTTTCTTTCTCTATCACTATTTTTCTGTCGCTTTTCTATTACCTTTCATTCTCATCTCTTTTTCCGCTTTCCTCTTATATCTTTTTCTCCCTCCTCTCTCTTTCTCATTTCATTTGTATCTCTTTGTCCCACTCTTCCTTTCTCCTTCCTCACTTTCATTCACTCTCCTTTATCTTTTTTCTCATTTCTCTCTTTATTCTTGTTTCACTAAATCTATTGTGTTGTTGTTTGCTCTCTCCCATCTTTCTTCTCTGCCCCCCCCCCTCTCTCGATCTCCCTTTCTTCTCTGGCTTTCTCATTTCTCTGTATTTTTCTTCACTCATCTCCCTCCTCCTCATCCTCTTATCTCTGCTTCTCCCTTCACTTTCTTCTCGCTGTTTCTCGTCTCATTGTCATCAGATTTCTTTCTCTCTTTTTTTCTGCATTCTGCCTCACTTTATATGTTCTCCCTCTCGTTTCTTTCTTTCTTTCTCCCTTTTCTCTCTTTTCCTCCTTCATCTCTTCCCTCCCCATTTTCTATTACCCATTGTCTTTTGTGTTCTCTCTCATTGTCCTGGTATGTATATGTTGTACTCACGTTCTATCTCTTCCCTTTTTTCTCTTTTACTTCTCTGCCTTTCTACTTGTTCTGTCGCTTTTTGTTCCCTCTAGTTCTCATATCTCTTCTTCTCACCTTCCTTTCTCTCTTATTCCCTTCTGTCACTCTGATCTCCCCCTTTGTTATTGTTTTATTCCCCTCTGTCTTCCTGTCTCTTGCATGACTCTATCCCTCTTTCCATTCTCTCTTTTTATGTTTCTTCCTATTCTCTATATCTACGGCGTTGACGCTCTCCCTCTTTCTTGCCTTTCGATATATGTATTTGTAAATATAGCACTGCTTCGTCCTCTCTTTCCCCTCTCTAATTGTCTCTTTTTCTTCACTGCATTGTTCTCTCTTTCACTTCCCCTTTTCACGCCTCTCTTTCAGACTCATTCTTACTGCTTCTTTCTTCCATTTCTCTTCACTTCCCTCTCTTGTTCTTTCCATTGCACACAGCATCGGCAGCTCGCTGCTGCTAGCTAACTTTAGTGTACCCACAGATTGTCCATATCGGTGCAGCCAAAGAATGTAGGGACGCGTGGACCTACCTTTTTGCTGCAGGTGTTCCACGTACAATGGCCTTCCCAGGACAGGCTACAGGAGAGCACCTGTTGCACTCCTCCTTTCAATCTTTTGCTCTCCTTATTATTATTATTATTATTATTTTTTTATTTGGTTAACAAAAACCTTTTACAAAAACAAACATAGGATGCATAAAAAAACTTTTGCTCTCTTTATCTCTCCTCTTTAAGGAGGAGAGTAACACTGTTCTCCATAATTTGTTTCCCCCGGGTCCTGGCAAAAGTAGGGACTTTGCTGCAATCTTTATGGATGGTAGACTCTAAAAGATATTCATTTTTTTTAGCAAGTAGAACAGCCTTTAATGAATATCCCTGGTTACAGTTGTTTTAATTAAATATCTGTGTACCTAATTAAGGCTGTGATGAACAGCGAAACTCAACTGCATAATCGAAATGTTTTAATTGTCACAATAAAGATTAACTTCCCTTCCCTGTGATAAATAAATAACTATAATTAAAAGCAGCGTTTAGTGTTATTCACAATCTGTTAAGAATTAAGATGAGACTTTAAAAAAACGACTCATTCCATCCAGCACAGAAAGCCCACCGGCACTGGAAGGAGTAGGGCATTTATTCAGACGCTCTTTGGCTGTAGCTGGCTCATTGTAAGTGAGCGCTCACACCTGAATGAACTGCTTTCCTAGCTGCGATCACATGAACAGTCTGCTCAGGTGGATTTTTATGCTTTTTGCCATTTTAGTGGTAAAGAGGATCAGGAATCTGGGCAGTTTGTGGGTCCCTGTGACTTATACTGCCTGACTGGGAAAGGATTGGGAAGGAGGCCACCATTACCTCCTCGTGCGTCTTCCTTGTCACAGGCATTACTGGGTAGCTGATTTTGCTTTTCTGAATGACCTCACAGGCCATTTGAATGATTTAAATGCAAAGTTGCAAGGAAGCCAAAATCTAATCTGATCTTTTGGAGGCAGTTTGTGCCTTTGAAATAAAGTTAAGGCTTCTGACAGCCCAACTGGTGAAAGGGATGCTGGTACACTTCCCAGCATGTGCGGAGGTTTTTCCCCCAAGTATGTAGGATGGTACCGGCATGTGAAGGTCCTGAAGGAACTGCAAAATGTTTTTGAGAATCGTTTCACACATTTCAAATCACAGCAAGCCTCTTCTAAACTTTTTGCAGACCCTTTCTCTGCTGATGTTGACAGTGTGCAACCTGAACTTCAACTGGAAGTGATTGAACATCAGTGCAGAAGTGCCCTCAAGAATAAGCGCAGAGAGATGCCCCTATTGGCCTTTTATCAGCCTCTGAACACTGCTCAATTCCCCAATCTGTAACGAGAAGCATTAAAGAGGGTATTTATATTTGGCAGTACTTGCGAGCAAGTTTTTTCGCAAATGAAACTACATAAATCCAGCCTAAGGACAAGACACACTGACCAACATCTCCATGCAATCCTGAGAGTAGGAACAACATCAGTGGAGCCCGAGATCCCGAAACGGACAACTGAGAAACGCTGCATTGTTTCTCACTGATCAAGTATGTCTGGTTCACTGTTTCATCCTGTATGATTTGCATATTTATTCTAGTGCCACTATGTCCTTTGCAAAGAAAGAAATTATAAAAGTGGATTGGAAAATGTGTACTACAAAATCTAAGTTTGAATTACAAATAAAAGCCAGTACACCTCCAAAAAGGTATTCTTTTTCCATGTGTCTAATAAAATTTGAGGGTTGAAAAGGCCTCCCGCTCAGACCCCCACCCCTCTGCGCCCCTCCTAGCCCCCAACCCCTCCCACATTTACTTTTTGGCCCACTATAGGCAGCATTAAGGTACATTCGGCCCTTTGCCAAAAATCAGCTGTGCACCCCTGCTCTATGGGGTCAGTCCTCACGCAGAAGGCAGATGCTTCACAAGCCACCACATGTTTTGCTTTGACCACTGTTTTCTTTTTTGTTACCACATTCCTTCCCGAAGCTGTGAATAAAAGCACTAAGTGGGACTTGCTGTTATTTCTGTCGCTGCTGGAGTCAGGTTCACATGTGCCTCCTCTGTAGCATACCATAGTTAAGCAGCATTGTACTATTGGGACATGACTTTGGCTAGATTTTCTGTTATAAGTATGTTCTTCCTTTTTAGGAAATGCTCTGGCCATTAGGTCAGATGATTGTGTGCAATATCTACAGACCAATCGGACTCCCACTGATCCCTGGTGTCCCCCTTTGCCAGCTTGCTCCCAGCTTGGGTCCCTCTGGCAGTGCACCCGGAGAGCGAAGGTCTCAGGCCGACACCTAGCCCCCATCTTCAGTCCGACGTCAGAGCTCCTTGTCTCGCCTAGCGGTCGCCGCAACCCATTCCAAGTCGGGGCTCACTCCCCAGCGTGCACCTCTGAACCAGGGCATGGGATCCACCTCTCAGGCCTGGAGAAAAAGTTTTGTTGCTGGCATTTCCCAGAAGGAGCTCAAAGAGTTATGTCTGCTGCAGAGTCGGCGCCATCTTGGAATCCGGGAATTACCTTTTTATTCCCTAGTTAACAGTGGTTGAAATCGGAAAACAATTGGTGGGGGATCCCACAAAGGCCGGGGTGGGGTGGAGTTTGCGGGGAGTGGTGCCCGAGGAGGCAGGGATTACGGGGGGCGGAACTAGCAGTTGACCTCCGATCAAAGGAAATGTTTAAAACAGCGCTATTTCTTTCATGCTTCTTCTTTTCCAATCTATCAATTCAACTTTAAACCACTTCCATGGCAGTGGTGATGAGTTTCTTCACTATGCGGATAATAGTTTTGACCAGTGTTGCAGAGTAAATATTCTTTAAAATGCACAATTTGCATCCTATTTTATAAAAAGAAATCCCCCTTGGGTATTATTCAAACAGGGTGATTTCTGTTCGCCATAAGCAACGTTTTTTTTTACTTGAACCACACCCGACACAGCTCCTGCAGCTCGCCTCTGAAAGCATTTGGGTGGCTGCATCGTGTGTGATAGTTTGAATGTTAATAGGGGTATGTATTTATTCATGCAATGTTTGTGGGATACATGGACCCGGATTATTTATTTATTTATGCAACGTTTGACGGATACAGGTTGACATACCTTGCATGAATAAATAAATAATCCGGGTCCATGTATCAGACAAACATTGCATAAATCAATAAATAATCCGGGTCCATGTATCAGACAAACATTGCATAAATCAATAAATAAACCGGGTCGTGGCTGAGGACTGTAACTTCCTCTGGTGACCCCATGCACGTGGTCACCAAAGGAAGTTACAGTTTGCTCGTGGGCGCTTTCTTTCTTTTTTTTCTCCCAGGCCAGAGCATGGGTTTGGGGTGGCTGACACTAGCCGGATCCCGAGATCTGTCTACACATTTGGTGCCGGATCTTGTATCCGGCGAGAGCCAGCCCAATCGCCAGCGCTGCTAGTTAACGATGTTACTCCAAGCAGATTTTTATAGCGGCCAATCTAAAAATGCACAGTTGCCCATTTAACTGTCCTGCCCAAGGTAGTACTGTTTCTATATTGGTCATACTCTGTATGTAAGTGTAAACATATTGTGGGTGGCCATATTTATGTTGCCAACCTTTGGCACATGGCCACATAATCGAGCAGGCCTAGGCCTCGTTTTAAACCCCAATTTGTACCATTGTCAATCATGGACAATCCTTTTTTGGAATATGTTAATGCCACCAGTTCTGAGCCCTGGGTACGCCGGTTCCTCTCTAAGTGATACATGCTGCCTGCACCCGTATCCTAGCGCCCCCAGCTGCACTGTTCGAATATGGGAATGGGACATCGTATAAAAGACTCAACCTTCTGTGGGTGTTCAGAAATGTGGTACATTAATGGTCTTTGCTGGTGCATGATGTATTCCACACTTCAGGAAAACTAAACAATTGGCGCCCGGCGTAGATTGCAAAGTCTGCTTTCACTGTTCTTTGCTTCCTCACAGCAGCATCTTCCTAGTTGCGTTGTCTGTCCTGTCAGGGACATAAGATAAAGCAGACCCGAGTTCACAACATAATTGGTGGGTCCAGAACAAATGATCACGTTTGAAAAGAAACGTAAAACGCAAAGAGGGACATTGAAGCAGAAGGGAAGGTTTGACAATGCAGATCAACTGGAACCAAGACAGTGCAGTTTGCTACCTGTATATTACCTGATGTGATTAAACTGCATGTCATCCATTCATATAGAAGAAAAGAGGTCCGCGTATTTAATGAATCATCTCCACCTTCCCTGAGTTATTGCCTCCTTTCCCCATGGATTAGGACAGTCTCCGATGATCATTCACTATTTTAAGATTTTGTATATTGGGTATTAATAAGATACATATGATTAATATTTGATTGATTGGTAACAAACTATAAAGACTATTTTCCCTTTCGGAATTAAATTACAAAGGCTCTGAAGAAGCACACAAGCCTCATCAGGAGTCTGGCGGTATCCCAGCAGTACTACCGCCGGGATACCGCCAGCGCACATAGCGTTACTGCTACTCGGTCAGGCGCTATTAGCGCCGGATCACGAGTAGCAGTAAGTTCCCATTCCCCATGGTGCTATTACCGTCGGCAGAAATTGCACCGGCGGTAATTGTGCCTGTAGTACCGCCACATTTAAGGGCTAAGGCCCAATTTATGATGAGGCCCAGGGTTTATTAAACCCACAAAAGTAGGACACAAATGTTAACAAAGCCATTTAGCCATCTAAGGGGGCTATAGCCCCTGGTCTTTTGGTTGTAGCCCCGGATAGAATCTCAGGAGCTACAGCCAAATGACTAGCTAGCCCCCAGTCCTGACAGTTCCGACATCAGCTTAGGCCCGGGTCTTTTCCAGACCTAGCAACTTCCCTGCATTGCAGCATAGTAATGATTTAACAGTGCCAACTACGAGTCCAATTATGAAGATGTAATGGTTTATTCCTCTCCAAAGTTCTTTTGATACAAATATTATCTAAAGATATCAAGCATTGTAAACTAGAGATCAATTTAATTCTTGGAAAGGGAGTTTTAGCGAAAATTATATTGTCCAAGAAAATGATTTATTGTGAAAGAATAATTAATATTGTTCTTTTTTTTTTATATATAACGAAAATGGACAAATAAATTCAAGTATCAGCGCAGTGGTATTGTTCAAGATTCCACACAAAAGCAAACGGTTTTTGTGGGTTTTAATTTTCGAGCTTTTGAATTTGGCAGTGCAGTAAAAGTGGCAGTAACTCCTTTAGCGCCAGTTCTTTTTTACAGCACTGCCAAACCCTAAGCGAGACCCTTCTCCGTGCCCAAATCCCTGCTACACTACTTGAGCAAGATTGCTGTGATCCCGGTCAAATGAGCGCACTTCCCCATGCTCTGTCCTTCCATTTGTTTAAATTGTAAGCTGTAAGTCATAGATTGAATGCCTTTGTCAAGGCCTAATTAAAGAATGAGTCAGTTCTGTTCGCCATGGAAGAATCGAAAACTATTGATCTTGCTATATGTTGCTATGCGTGTATCGTTACGCACTCATTCCTATCGATCTCAGCGGTAAGCGGCCATTTAAAGGGATATATACCAACCAGACAGCTGCATCCAAAATCAGGCACTTTGCAGGTGTTTGCAAAAGAACTCTCTTTCAATAGACTTTCCTTTGCAAAATATATCTGGTGTAAAAAAAAATACATCTTTACCACCGTAATTTAAAAGCTCCAAAACCAGAAGGCAAATATTGTTGGTTTGTCTTTCTGCATTACTCTCCACAGATCTGATGTTATCTACTTTCTATGCAGTTCTTTCCTTCTGGCAAATTACATTTTCGTCAGATGTCACCCACAGTTCATTTGTGGAAGAGTTTCTTCTAAACTTCATGTTTAGCTTGCTGCCATGGTTTATATGTCAGTGCACTTTTTCTGAATAGGGACCACCCTATATGAATTGAATGGATTAATTCTGACATTTCCCAGTGATCTGTCCCATAAAGCAGCTGGTACTTTCTTGTTTTACTTTGAATATCTTCATTGGCAATCATGCAAAAAAAGCAAGAAGACAATATCAATTGATGTTCATTTATGCAATAAAAAAAGTCTGTTTTAGTCAAAATTGTTATGTTGCCATTTCCTGTATTTAATGCCTAATAAAATGTACATAGTTTCTATGAAAAGCACAAACAGATATAGGACCTGATATACAGAACGTGTTCCTATGGCATTGCACCATTATAAAACACTTCCATGAATCAGGTCCATCATTTGTGCTCATTGTGTTGAAAGATCTTGCTCTAAGTGTCCAGAAATCATTGCATCTAAACACTCATCCCTCGCTGATACAGCAGCTTACATTTAGAAACTTCAAATCTGGCCATTTTAAATGAGTGTAGATGCTCTGTTTTGGATGGATGTATAGGCCATTGTATCATCAGAGAACACTAACAGTTTCCCTCTTACACTGCACACATATCATTCCCTATATATTCTATCTGGGCATTTTGCAATTATTAATTGTTCATAAATGCCGATTGGGCAAGATGCCTGTATATCTACAGGCGCTGATCAAAGAAAAGGTTGATGGAAGATCTCTTAGATCTATTAATACTGATCAATTGAAATTACCCAAACGTAACACCATTAAAGCCAGAATTGAGGGGCCTAAAGTCGACAGAACTTTGCTTTTTAACTGAATTCATTTATCTCTAGACTCTCCTCTCTGTTTTCCTGTTACGTGTTGATCCGTCAGATGTGTGTGTATTGGTGCCCTTAGGCCTATGGGTCCATGGTTTGCGCGGTACACATTAGTAAATGTAAAGATTCTCTTACTCAGTCAATGCATCCTCTGTGATGGATCGCTATCTGGTGCGGTTGTTTAAGCCCTCACTTTTTTAAATATGTATTACATAATAAAATGATATGGGAATTCTGTCTCAGAAATGGTGGTATGCTAATCAGACTCCCCTTTCCTAAAGCTCCATGCCAAAAGCATAGCGCACACGTGCTAAACTGCATCAGTCTCTTGACAGCTGCAGCACCTGCTCTCGAATGGCACATGGCGGGTTGAAATCTCACATGTTCCTTTTTAACAGCTGCTGGGACCAAAACTCGCTGCAGACCGATGCTGCATTTCACTTCTGGACCACTGAGCCAAAACATTATAATTGTGGCCCTACCCGTCAGGTGGCAGGGTAAACTCTAAGAATAAGCTATGACTGTTTTCCATATGGTGACTGATTGTGCCCCCAATTATTAAAGCCACAATACATTTGTGTCATACAAATGTCTACCCTGCGAACCCAAATCAGCTATGTGAAGGCTATGTGGATTCACAGCTAGCCTGTCTGTCTCCACTTCAGCAATGTGAAGAAAGCTGCTCTCCTTTGATTCTCTGGCAGGCAGGGTAACACCCACCCTCAAGTCCAGCATCTCTCATCAGGAGATCTCCTGGGACCCACACTTAAAAGAGGCACATGACAAGTTAGGGAGGATGCAGAGGGGAGTGTCTGAAGGAGTGCTGAGTGTGGGAAGAGTGCTGGAAGGTGAGCATTGGGATTATTTGCCTGTTGGACTTCTTCATTCAACTGGCATTCAACTTTCCACTGTCTTAGTAAGTGAGGAGTTGGCAGTGGCAGCCAAAGCCAGACCCTGGATGGGCTCTTTGATTGTTGCGCTGTGCGGGTTATGCTGACCATGCTGGCATCTGCCATAGTGGACGGCCCACAGAAGCTAGTAGAAGGTGCAGGAGTTTGACCAAGAGACTTGGAAATTAGGCACTGTCCAGTGAACGGAGATCTAGGTAGTCCTTGGAACTTTTTATCAACACCCTTTCCTCGTGGAATTTGTGATGGGCACCCTTCACTTGGACCATTGTGTCCCCCTGTGACTGACTGCCTGTTGACTAATGAGAGGAGGTACTAGGGGTCTACAAGGTGGCCAGTTGAATTTCATCTGACCTGGCATCCCTTCATTTAGCTCAAGGGAGAAAAGGAGGCGTATGGACATGGTTAATGGCATTGCTTCCCTTCTACCCCCTTTGTTTATCCCCCTCTCTCCCTTATGCCCACTTCCCCCCCTCCTTTTCTGCTTGCGCTGTGCACCTTTTGATTGTCTCTGAAGCCGCAGGGGAGGGGGGGGAGCATGGCATGGTTTCTTACAGGGTGTACTCTGGGACCACCCAGGAGGTGTGGAAGGCACATAAGTAGCGACAGCTTTCTCCCTGCTGTTCTCTTTCCTCAGTCTGGCATTTTGAGGGGTGCTATGAGTTTCAGGCGTCTTCTCAATGGACGGGTTCGACATTTGATGGGCGCCCTCCCTTCTGCCCGCTTGCCTGCTGGTCTTTACAAACATGTGTCTCCTTATTTTCTAGCGGACACTATGGATTTGTATGTCATTGTGATTTTGTATTCTATCCTTCTTTTTTTACTTCACTGTTTCATTTACCAAGACTGTGTACAACTTCTTTCGAGCGCCAAGTAGCCCCTTTCAGGCATGCGAGTGTTCTATCGAATAAAAATACAATGCGCTACACACATAATTAAATCAGTGGGCACAAATCACACGCACATAGATTCTCAGGACAATAAACACACGTATACAAATTAATTTACCAGATACATATAGCTCAACATAAAGTTACCCCCACTGCACACGCTTTAACATACACGGATTATGAAATACATTACATCTATATCGACAATTATGGACCTACCTACAAAGACACAGCCATTTTATTGTATCTATCTACGAATAAGACGCCCGTTAAGACTTCCATGGAGCGCATCCCGACTAATGACCGGGAAGTCTGCGCAGGGATTACATTTTTGTTATACTCTTGACTTCAGGTGGCGGGGCTGTCAATCAAAGCCGGAATCTCCCTGACCCGCCTGACTTCCGTGGCGCTCGCCCTCGCTTTCTGTAGCTGAACTGCTTCAGAGCTGGTCCCTGCAGATTCCACTGCCCTCTGAAAGGTTAGGCCATGGCACCCATCCTACTCGTGTTCCCTTATCCTTTCCTCCGAGGACTTTGGCGTATTTGACTGCTAAAATAGAGCAACACCAAAGCCGCAACACTCTCAACATGTACACAGTGAAGACAGCAGTTAACATCGCCAGTGACCTTGATCTTGCACTCAGTCACTCTCCCAGACAGACATATTAATCATCTCTGCGACGGACTCACGGCTGTGAGAAGTGCAGGCCTCAATCACGGCACTCCATCATGTGTCAGGAACGTATTTGGTCGATATTGACCGCTGCGGATGCTGCGCAGAAAGCCTGCCTCATCGCCAATGCCGCATAATATGTTCCTTACGAAACTGCATGACTTGCCTTGACTAGTAGGACCTGCTTATTTTCATGTGTAAAGCAACTGGGCACCGCGGTCAGTTCTGGATTAAGCGAGCTGGCCTAGAAGGGAGATCTTCAAAATACACACTACTCAAACGGAGTAGCGTTCCAAGCAGGGGCAGCCCCATCCCCTGGCTCGGCAGGGTTTAAGCCCTCCCACATTAAGGACGTTTCTGCCGTGACTCTCGACCTGGGGCACCAATAGGGTAAGGGCGCTACAGCAAAAGACTGTCCAATATCTCATCTGGGAGAGCAGAGTATTTTATGATCAATCATGAATGTGGCGGCTGCAGCTGGGCTGGCAGAGGACACCAGCCTGCCCATGCAATATAACTATACCCCCTATGATGAAGACAAAGGCTTGACTGCTGGGCTCAGCTCTTTAGATGGCCAGTGCCTCCAATGATCAGCGTCCCTTTGTGAAACCAAATATCCTCTGAACTGGGTAAGTGAGGTGCATCGAATGGGCCAAAGATAGGCATTGGGCCTCATTACGACCCAGGCTAATAGCACCATGGTCCATGCCGGTAATTTACCGACTCCGCCATGGAGAAAGGGGGAATTACCACCCCATTACAAGGTTGGCGGGGCGGTAATTCACCCTTCCTCCATGGCCCTTCCCCATTCCCATTTTTGCCCCATAGGGCTCAATGGGAATGGGGAAGGCACTAAGTACGGTACCGCAAATTGCGGTACCGTACTTAGCACCAAGGTCCCTTTGCGGGTCCCTACTTTAACGGCTGGTGTAGACCAGCCGTTAAGGTCGGGTCCCGCAAAGGGACCTCGTAATCAGGCGCTAATGGGTTAACGGCGCCGCAGCCTTTTACGGCGCGGTTAACTCATTAGCACCAGGGTCGTAATGAGGCCCATTGTGTACTGGGTTCAGGGGAAGGCCGGTGGGTCGACAGCCCGATGGGTTAATGTAATGGTCCCACTCACGACCAGCTTTCACAACTGTCACCACCCCATCCCCACATTTTAGTTGTTGTTGAGGTTGCCTCCACCTGACTCCAAGCTATCAGGCACACTATTATATTTAATTTGCCGTAGACTTTACTTAAACATACAGACCTTGTGAAGTTGCTGTCGGAAGGAGGTGTAAAATTTGGGGATACAAGAGATGCATATTTGACCACTTTCTACCCACCCCTGAAAGAGAAACCAAGAAACTCTTAACCTTTCTAGAAATGCAACCAACAGCACAATAACACCCTTATGTACTCACGACAATACAACTGTAGAACTAGAGGGGACTCTGTGGGACATTGTACTCCATTTGTGGTAGAGTCTCTCACACAGCATACACACTAAAGGATGGCCCACAGGTTATACACTCCCCACAGAGGTGGGGTTGGCCTTCCTTTCGCAAGTGTGCAGCCAATACACCCTCCTATTGAAGGGGAGGTAAATACAGGAACAAGAGGTTTGATATCAGCGGTGTACAGAGCACGGGTTACCTCAGAGTACACTGGATCCGATGGGGACAGGGTGAAGTGGGAGAGGGTCTTGGGTGTAGGATTTTAGGGTGCTTAGTGGTGTTTGTTGGGTTCTAAAGCCTCTCTGTCCTGTCAATGCAAACCGCATGGGATTCAATTGATCCAATGATGGCAATATGCTTCCAAATACTAACCAATACCCTCTGTTGAAGGGATCTGGGGGAGTTGGGCTCCTTCTGGCACTTATGATGGAAGTGTGATATAATCCAACTTCTTAGAAGGGAGTGCTGGGGTATATGAGGGAGATTGAATACACAATGAAGGAACTGAACCTCATGCTGATTCTGTTTGGTCTACCTTTGGAAGACACGGGTCATGTTCCCTGCCGCGTATGGCGTAATCTACTCTTGGAGGAGAGAGCAAACCTGGCATCGAATTGGAAACAGCCACTGCCCCCCAACGAAGGGGCGTGGTTGCTGAAGTGGGAAATCTACCGCATGGAACTGCTAACTAACTTGATTAATGATGCCTTTCAGAACATAGTGGTAGACTGGGATCAGTTTTTGGAGAAATATTGGGGATGCCAAACACCCCCAAAGTTTGGCCGGTTCAGAGACCTAGATGAGGATCTCTGCCGGGTAGTGTTGGTGAGTCGTACTGAGTGCCAGTCTTCATGTGGCCAAGTGGAAAGGCTTGCATTGATGTATTGGATTGTCATTACTCCCTGGGGTGGTGGATGGGAGAGAGGGTGATGTCTTAACTGTTATTGCTTGTAAAGGGGAATTGAGAATGGTATATCAATGTGCTAATTTCTGTTTATTTTATTGAAAATGTTAGTAAAACAGATCTTGCAAAGTTCATAGATAGACCACCTATTTTTACAGCTCTCAGTAGCATGTGGAATCCAGCATAAAGTACTACATTCAAATACAATATTATTATTACTTATTAATACCTGGTAGGTGATGTCACAGGAACTGTTAGCCAATCATAGGGCTCTGACGACAGCTTTACCTCATAGTATTGCCTGGAATATGTGCACACTGATGGGCTTGCTGTCTATCCCGGTCTTCCTCTGCCCCCATCTGCCACACAACCAAGCTCCCCAAAGTCCTTCCTCCACCACTGCCCACTCTTCCATTCCCCTCCGTCTTTGGCCTGGATACCACCTGACTTCTCTATCCCTACCCACCGAAGTGTACACTCAGCCCATTGACCCTGGCACTTACCTCCTTAACTCAGCTCCACTGCATGTCCAATTCGCTGCAAAGAGGTACACTAACGAACTAGAGAAGGGTCTACCAGTAGTTCCTTTCTCCTTTTCAGCGGTCGCCATCTTCTTCTGTTGTTTCCATTAAACGCCCACCTTTACATTTATCAATTTAAGAAAGTAAGGCTATTAGCACCTCCGGCAACACTTCGGCTGCCAAAATCTATAGGTCCCTTGCAGTCTGGCTTTACTAGCCGAAACAGCCCTCAAACCCGGCTAAATGCCTTGACTTCATGTGGGCCTTTAACTTGGTGTTCAGGTCAGCTGATTGCCAGAGGACTCAAGCCAACATAGAGGACTCGATGCTTGTTGCACGAAACACGTATCAACTTCGCTTGTGATTATGTTTGACTTCATTTGTGATTAATTGGAGTTTTTGCAATAAATGAGTTACAATACTATTATGATTCCTATCCTCCTCCCTGTCCATGAACGATCAAGTGTCTTCTGTTTGTAAGAAGGGCTGTTTACATCTTATAACTTTAAGAATATCCTACCCATGTTAACGGCTGCTCTCCATCACCCGGTGGTCGCTGCCCTTGTGCTGAGCAGACTTGATTATTGTAATTCCTTATATCTATCTCAGCCCAAGGGCATGATCCAACGGCTTCAGCGCTTACAAAATCATACTGCTAGGGTAGCTACAGGATCTCCGTATGGGGCCCACATCTCTTCGGTGCTACGCACTGTTCATTGGCTCCCAGTCATGCAGCGGATCAAGTTTAAGGCTCTCTGGAACGGGGGCCAAGTAACTCCAGGAGAAATTCATCCGCTATGTCCCCACCCTTTCTCTCTGCTCATCCTCTGCGGGTCGGCTGTCGGTGCCCATGTTTCATAGATGACGCATCAGTGGTTGGGCTTTTTTTATCATAGTGGCCCAAATGTGGAATAACCTACAGCTGACAATGAAAAACCTGTCTGACCACTTTAGCTTCAGGAAAGCGTTGAAAACATGTTTGTTTTAATTTCCCACTCTGGCTCCTGTCTACTCTCCTCCCTCTCCAGAGCCAAGACACCTCTGGGCGAACGTTGCGCTCTATACATTTTATTAACATAACATCATTTGAGAGCTTAAGGAGGAAAAATCAAATATAACATTTCCCACATGTTGGCAAGTGGGTAGAGTACATCCTATCGGTGGACACGTTTCTGGAGTTTTCTCTTTCGTTGAGCCAGCACACGGTGCTAGTGATTGTGTGTTTCCCTCATGACCCACAATATTCAGAAGAATCTATATTTTCCAGTTTGTGCGGCTAGCACTGACGTAGGTGCCATTTTCTTTCACCATGGACACTTGGCTCCTGTGTTCTATGGTAGGGGATACAATCATTGTTCAGAGGTAGAGATCCTCATTACTGTGTATCCCTGTGTTCTTTGTCAGGTGGCATGTTGTGAGCTGTGTGCTCTATGAGGAGGAAAGTAAAGAATGATCACTGTAAAGACAGAAGGCTTCATTGGAGTACAGGCTTGTGATCATGATGGTCCAGGGCTATAGTGAGAGGTTCTCTTTGCCGTAGGGAGGAAGTGGTTAAGGCCAGTGCAGTCATATGATCTTTGGTGAACAGTTTGGTCTGACATTTGTGTTGCAGCCTTGGGAAGAAAGCTGTCAGCAGAACAATTGGATCTTGCGCTTGGAGTGACTGACAGTGCAGTCTTGTGACCCTGGGAAAACAGTGCACCCAGATCTATTGTGATGCAACCAAGAGGAGAAATGGAAACAATCACCAGTGAAAAGTGTTTCTTTTTCAAATTGCAGAGCACCCTTGTGATCTTGGTCAAACAGTATGTTCTAAAACTATTATGAAATATGACACAACACATTGTGCAGAAGCCCTTTTTCCTGTGATACGGGTTTCTCCTCCATCTCACTCACCTTTCATGAGAACTCATTCTGCAAATCGGGCCAGCTTCCCCTACCATCTCCAGGCTCCTGAGAGAGTTATTGCCTGGGGCAGGCTCAAGAATCAAAGGCCTACACAGAGGCAAGTTACTCTCTAATAAACTGCTCTGCTTTATCCTCAGTATCTATTTGTAGGTGCCTAGACTGTCCCTTAGCTGTTCCTGCAACCTTTCTGCCAATTGGCACAAGCATATTTTGAAGATGCACATAGCTACTTCTCAATGTGAATTCAGGGCTTGGGGCTTACGTCAAAAGTAATTATTTTTGTATTAATCTGTAACCTACATTAGGTCATTCTTTTAATACCTTTCTATAAAACCTTTTTTAATAACGTTACACATTTACTACATTTAATAGAGCTGTTGAAATGAAAAATAGATCAATCCATTTGATGAGTAGACCTGTACATTTCTCAAATGTTCTTGTTTAAAAAGAAATACAGGGCAATCAACTTTCTTAACACATTGAGTTTGTTATTGACCTCCTCCCACCCAATGAGGATCTCCAGAGTGCAGTCAATAACTGCTGGTATTGACTGCACTCTGAAGATTATGTCTTCAAAAGCAAACGGTGAAACAATAATGCCATTTCCAGGTAAGATCCTTTTCAACAAGGCCCTTGGTGCCTGGAAGGAGATTTTATTTGCTGCAGCATCCTATTTAGCAAAACAAAGACTTAGCTTAAACATTAGAAAATAATGTTACTTTCTTATAGAGAAATTGTTTACTTTTACATGACTCCTAATGCATGCTCATATTAAACCTAGTCCATTATAGCCAGGTTTGAAGTTTAAATGCTTAATTTATGAGGACAATGTTATTTAAATATTACAATATAAAAACAGACTTAATTTACTACTTACTTTTTAAGTAATGTTTCTACTGCAGCACGAAAACTCTAAAACATGTATTGCTATTACCACTAAGTGCTACTAGCCTTACAGGCTGCAAGAGGGGTCATTATCACTTGGGATAAGGACCTTCCCCAACTTATGGCCTCGGCTTCGCATCAGGTCATGACTTGGTGGCGGGTCATCATCCCGTAGTAATGACCCCTCCTTCAGTCTATATGGCTATGTTAGATCATGGAAGAACAGAAGACTTGAGATTCATATTAGGGTTTAACAAAAAACGTTTATTTGGTCCAAAACACAGGGAATGTTGGAGTAAGGGCGGGTAAATGGAGATAACCAAAACAAGGAAGCAGAATGTTCATCAAGCCTACGCTCCTGGAAGCACTGTCTTCCAAAGTCACAAAGTTCTATTGTAGAATAGTTTGTGGTCTGGGTCAAATCTCCTGACTGATTTACTGGAGTCACGTACAGTTCTCAAAGTTGAAGGGTGTACATTGACCTCTGTGGCAGATGGTAGCACCCACCGGCCCTCCTGGTTAGAAGTAGTTGAGCTTGATTGCATGGTAGTTAACTGGTCTCCCTAAAGTTGACCATGCAATACATGCCTCAAGCCCAGGCATCATATCTCTCCAGGACTGAATTCTCTGCACTGGCTCCCAGTAGCTGCAAGGATTAAGTTTAAATCCCTCTGGATTGTCCACAGGGCCATCTAGGGCCTGGAGCCTCAATACCTCCAACTCTCTCTTCCTAAATATCTTCTTTCTCGAGCTCTTCGCTCATCCGCCTCCAACTCCTTCAGGGTCACTCACTTCTCCAAACAACGAGTTGGTGGTAGATCTCTTTCTTCGGCTGGGGCCTCCCTCTGGAACAGCCCTCCGGCCTCCCTGAAACTTGAGGAGATCCATCTCTGGTTCCGGAAGCACCTCAAGACTTTCCTCTTTGCTTCTGCTTTCTCTCCTCCTCTACCCTGCTGATCTCCTGACTTAAACTGCACTGGTCACCTGGCTACCCTCCGATCTCGGGCACAGGTCCCCTCCCCCACCAGCTGCACACCTGTAAGTGATTTCAATCAGGCACACACCAAAGTGTCGCCCAGCATGTAGTGCGCAAATGAAACCCTTATTTATTTTTATTTGTAAGTTAAATATTCTGAATGATATACCACTCATATCACACCCTCCTAAAAATACCCCCCCGGTTACACTGAACCAGGAATCAGGCTAGTTGTAAACATAATTATTTATTTATTTATTTAGAATTTAAAATCAGAATATATTTTTAATGGGTAACAACAATCACCAATGGGGTGACAGGAACAATGAATAATATCTTTAATGCACTAGGGATGAAGTAATGAACACAAAAAGAATGCAGCAAAGAAAAGAATACTTCTGAATTGGTTTGGAACTGATAGCACTATAGTTAGGGGTTCCCTTTGCAACACCCCTCAACCCACCAATAGGCAATGTAAATAGATGTGAGGAAAGAGCAGGTATTCAGGAAAAATGCAGACCAAACAGAATATCACTCCCACCTTAAACACAAGAGAAAAACGGATTTGACTTTTCAACTGTCAGGATGGCTTTGAAATTGGCTGAGCAAAAACACAAAATATGTTCAAAATGCTTAAATTATGATAAATTCCTACAAGAGCCGCTTTGAACAGATGCAAGCAAACACAAGCAATGATTTAATCAAAAGGAAACAGTTGGGATCTCAAAGGCCAAGTGGGAAATAATTTAAAGGTAATTCACACGTGTAAAAACATTTCCAAATGTCAATTTGTGGCAAATTTTACTTATACAATGTTTCATATAAAAGGGTCAATCGCACTGTATTTGAGTTGTAGAAGTAGCTAAGGATGTTAGGTACAAGTGAGAGTTGAAATTTCGCTTCTATCTTAAACACTGAGGGAGTAATGGTGGTTTTAGTGAGAGGTGTTTTTAGAAAATAAAGACACGAATTTGGACACAGACGTCAGTTTAGAATCAGAAAATATGGCTTATGCTTTCATTCAAGGCTAGAGCGTTCAGGCTAGGCAACCAAGTCGGGACGAAGGAAGCTCTGAGACTGATTCATGACTTCAGTAACAGATCCCCATCACCTTCCTCGGCGGCACCAGCCCGAACCCTCAAAGTGGGATTTATGGATCAGAGTTACACAAATAAAGATGACTATGAAAATGGTGCTTTAGCAACTAGACAGAATAAGATAGCACTAAAGAGTTTGACACTGTAACTGGCTAAGAAAGTATGGATAGTTCAGAGATCAGAATGGAACAAGATAATGCAAGGTATACAATAGTTCTGTAGCATCCTATTAATACTCATAATCCACTGGGATTTTAAGATTTTTGGACAGTCACGATTCGGGTCAATGGATTGGATTTATCAAGGAAAGACAGCACATTAGGAGCGGGACTGGATCAGCTAGGCCGTCACCAGAACTGCACAGGATCTGCCCTTCTTGTTTCTGGGTATTTCAAATCAGCGGGATGGCAAGTTCATCAGGCAAGCATTATGGCAGCAAGCCAGATAGTTTCAGGATGCTACTTTCAGGATACTTTCTCACACCACTGCGCTTCACTGGGTTGTAAGGATAAGTTGAGGATTGAGGCCCTACTGAAAATGGTTCAACTACTTTTTGGCCTGGCCCTTGGCATCTGGATCTGGAAGGATGTTGAATGCTGGATGTTGACTGCTGGATCAGAGTGCTTCGCTTCGCTGGAATCAGAAGAGTGAGTCCCTATGTGTTGTCAGCTGTCTCTATTTATCCTTTCAAATGACATCACAAAAATGGGTGTATGGGCCGGCTTAACTAAACTCACCCCTGTGGACCGGGATTGGATCAGAGTTTATGGTTTGGTTTTTACAATCCTTAGAAACCTACCCTAGCCATTAGTATCTAAATCGAATTTTGTCCTAAACACATATTTATATATTTGTAACCTCTATGAAAATTACATACAAGGATTCCATATTTTATGGAGTATCTGTTCATCAAAATCCCACAGCTGTGAGATCTTGTTTCGCCTTTTTGCAGCATTTTGTCCATTTGTTCATGAAAACAATGTCCATCCTTTCTCCAAATTTCCACAAATATGTGTGTTTACCATAGGGATTAGTGTGTAAAGTTTAACAATTCTAGCATAAATACAGTTCCCATAAAATCACAAAATCACATATATCACCATTCCTGTTCATAATATGCTACACAATTCCACCACATTTTGAAATGTAGTGCCAAAAATTAGACTAACAAATCTGCCATTTTGATATTTTTCACCATTTATGATAAGGTATGAGTCTCAAAAAAATTGTTCATTACATGTTCTTAGCAGCAAATGGTCCGCCTTTCGTCTCTCCCTGGAGCTCAAGAAGTAGCTCCCACCTTTGGGAACCTTCTGCAAGCCAAGTTTACGACTTCTTCACACGTCCATTTCCTGGCCTGGAGAATCTGCCATTGTTCAGTCTCTGGCTGCAGACTAAAGTCTGTCCTACCCCACAATTATCATATGTCAGTGAGTATCTGCTGAGAGGAATGCCCTCCCCTTGGGGGAAACCTGTTTTTCCACTTCTTGCAGACCCAGCCAGGACTTAAAATCAATCAGAAAACAAACTTGTTGCATCAAATGACATAAATAAATTACTTTCTTAGATTTAAAGCTGTGGGATCAAAAACAACTGAAATATGTGTTTCTTTCAGCAACAATCCTTTTATATTTGCTAATCCGGCAGACTTTTAGTTTAAACAACTTTAAAGCTTAATCAGGAGAGCCCATTTGACAGGAACTGTTATTCACAGGCAATCCAGTTTTGCTGAGGAGGTTTTGCACTTAACATTTCAGGACTTTGTACATTCACAGTGCGTCCTTAGGTTAAATGGATTTTAGCACCAAGCAGGATTTTGAGTGATGAGAAGTGTTGTGTACAGGCATTTTGGAGTTTTAGCAGCAAAGTAAATGTCATTTACAAGCGAATTTTGGAGTTTCACTTGCAAAGCGCTGTTTTTCCCTCTGCACTCTATGTTTGCTTGTCATGGAGCCCGGCACTTTTTCTGCAGCGTGTGCTCTATTCCAACACACATGCACCATGGGTGGCAGATTGTCCAGCCATCTTCTTGTGTGTTGAAAAACGTGGTTTGGGAGGTTTTGGCGCGCACAAAGGTTTTGCTGCTATTTTTGCTGTTTCTTGCCCCATAGATAGCAGAGCAATGCCGCGTAGTATAGCAGAGTGAGTCAATACACCCCACACACCTGCACTGCCTCCCGGGCAACCCCTGCACTTGGGGGCTGTTTCTGTATCGCTACAGTCCCCACCAGCTCTTGACACTCGATGTCTGCACTTACCCCCGCACTTGCCACTAGCTAGCCGCACTTTTACGTACTGTATTTACTTATTCTATTTATTTTTTTACTGTTGTTCCTATGTATTGCACTGCCCCCTCCCCGTATCCACACTTTCCCTTTCCGCCCTCCCCTGCACTTGCGCGAACTCAATGTCACCTGGCCTAGTAAGATCATTGTCTCTGTATTCCCTCTGTTCCCCTCCCTTGCCTCATCGTGCATTGAAACACTTGTGTATAGGAGCGTTATAAATGCCATATCATATCATACCTACATCGGCGGGTATACGTCTAAGAAACAATCTATCAACAGACTTGAATAAGAGCCTCTATATATCAAAACCCCTGAAAAACATATCCATAACAGTAAATGAGTCTTTAAGATCATTACCACTAAGCCCATCTCAATATCAAAGAAGGTTCCCCCTGCTTCCCCACCAGGTATAAAAAACACAAGATGGTTGCTCTTAAGATGGCCGCCATGCTTCTCGGCATGGAAACAAGGCTGTGTACCTGTTGCTAAGCAACAGAACCCTTTTTCACCCACAACGCCCCGCCGGCAGGCGGAAGCCGGCCCTCCAACGCAAAGGCCCGGAATCAAAAGGCTCTGTTCTGCGCCTTAGCCTCACTTGCCACCAGACGCAGGAGCAGGCAGGAGCCCCTCCTAGCCTCATTCTCTTATCAGCCGTTATAGCCTCTTTACTATGCAGACGCCACAATGCAGATGGAGAAGTATGCCCAGCTGATCCGGGTAATCATTGGATCTGACTTGCAAGCAGGAGCTTGCACAGGACCACGCGACCGTGGCACACCTCCTGATACAGCCGCAACGATTGCCCTTCTTTCACATATACCATTGAGGTGAGCAGTTGATCTGCACATTATACCAGTAATACATGATATTTCCCCCTATCTGAGGCCTTTGTCCACACAACGCCTGCTCTTAAGATGGCCGCCATGCTTCACGGCATGGAAACAAGGCCATGTACCTGTTGCTGAGCAACAGAACCCTTTTTCACCCACAACGCCCCGCTGGCAGGCGGACGCCGACCCTCCAACGCAAAGGCCCAGAATGAAAAGGCCCTGTTCTGCGCCTGTTCGCGCACTGGTCATGTGTTGGAACCCTACATATCCTTATTTGCCTGCACTGGAAGGCAAACCTTTATGATTAGCAATGACTTGCCGAAGGCTCAGCCCCCTCATCCTGTGCACAGACTACTAACCTAACGTCCCTCGAGTGCCGCTAACGTCGACTCCATCACAGGTCACCCCACTATACTAGTAAGCAACATGCAATGCTAAGCACCATTCTATCACTGCTCACTATTGACCCTTCCTACCTTGAGCGGCGCAACGCACTACTGCATTCATGAAACTAGGACTGTCCATACCTAATTAATGACGTGTCTAAATGTATACTCAGCCTAGCAAAGGCCACTATGCTGGCCCCACTAGCACAGTAGAGCATAACACCTATTGTTAATATCTATGCACCATCCCTTTTCGCACCTCATTGAACATTCTTAACTAAAGGCTAACCCTATCTATAAGAGAGCCAAAGGTAAGAGCATGGCACGTAATACAAACTGAGCTTACTTGAGTACTTTAATCCCAGCCTTCCTACTTGATCTCAGCATATCTACGCATTTTTGGTTTTAACCATTTGATTCTAGCCATTTTGTGCATTTTGATTTTAGCCTACCTGTGCATTTTTGATTTTAGCTTACCTGTGCATTTTTGATTTTAGCCCACCTGTGCATTTTTGATTTTAGCCTACCTGTGCATTTGGATTTTTAGCCGTTTTTTGCATTTTTGATTTAACCAACCTGTACATTTGATTCCAGCCATTTTGTGCATTTTGATTTTAGCCTAACTGTGCATTTTTTTAGCCTACCTGTGCATTCTTGATCTTAGCCTACATGTGCATTTTGATCTCAGTATACCTACACACCTTGATTCTAGCCATCTTGCGCATCTGATTTTAGCCTACCTGTGCATTTTGATCTCAGTATACCTACTCACCCTGATTTTAGCCATCTCGTGCATTTTGATTTTAGCCTACCTGTGCATTTTGATTTTAGCCTACCTCTGCATTTGATTTTAGCCTACGTGTGCATTTTGATTTTAGCCTACCTGTGTATTTTGATCTCAGTATACCTACGCACCTTGGTTTTAGCCATCTTGCACATCTGATTTTAGCCTACCTGTGCATTTTGATCTCAGTATACCTACGCACCTTTATTTTAGCCATCTTGTGCATTTTGATTTTAGCCATCTCGTGCATTTTGATTTTAGCCTGCCCATACCTCTAGTTTACTGCTAGGACCCACCTCATGAGTTTCACAGTGACAATTATCTAAGTGAGCATCTTGCCTCTGCGCATGACTAATAACCTGAGGACCCAGCCCTTAGTACTTGTACTTGGACTTCTCGCCATAATGGCCCTTGCCTCCATCCTAACATGCCCAACCAAGGAGACAAACTTAAGACTTAGATCTAGATTGTCCCTCCTGTATGAACCAAAAAAAAACTACCTAAACAACCACCCGTCGCTCACTACCGCCCAAACTCTCAAAAGCCTACCTAGGCACGCACTGGGCCTTAGACCTAATAACGTAATCTCCACTAGGGATATTACTACTACCCCTAAAAATGGGGCTAGCCTTAATTCAAAAACAATGCGACCTACAATAAAACCTTGACTTAATAGTATACTGACACTATCTTGCTCACTTATTAATGACAGATCCTTGGTAGACACGCTAGTGATATCGCTGAAATTCTAAACAATGAGAACTTGGATTTACTTGCTTTAACTGAAACCTGGCTTCACAAATCAGCAGGACCAACCCTCATGGTTGCACTATCTGATGACTATCAGATAGTTAGAGTAGACAGGCCTAACGCTAGAGGCAGTGGCCTAGCCATCATATTTAAAACTTGCTTACCTATCAGAATTACCACCTTACCTCCCTGCTCCTCATGTGAAGTATTAGCAGCTAAACTATCTCTGTCTAATAACCGGACTCTAACTATCTACCTGATATATAGACCACCAGGCCCTTTAGGAACATTCAAGGAGGACCTAACTAACCTTATAGCCAATAATACTAAAGACCATTCACAAACTTTACTATTGGGAGACTTTAACCTTGGCTTTAATGACACCAGCAACAAATACTCCCAATTAATAGCAGCTTTGCTAAATTACTACGGACGTACTCAAAAAGTTCTTTCGCCTACCCATAGTAAAGGTAGGACTCTTGATTGGGTGGCTGATCGAAACTGTAACATTACCATTACCGATACTATCCCGCAATCATGGACCGACCACCATCTAATTACCTTCTCCGCCACGCTAGATCTCCTCAGCCCGAAAATTATTGATTTGGCACCTCCATTTCCCACCAGAAGCAAAAAAGATATTTCTGCAGAAAAACCTATCCCTTACCTCCTCCCACCTATCAACAATTTAGACACTAACTCAGATCCCAAACTATTAGTGCAGGTCTTCAACAATGCCATAACCAAGGCCTCGGACACTGTTGCTCCTATTAAAATGCGCAAAAAAAGACAGAAAACCCACCTCAATGCATGGTTTACACCCCAACTGGAAGAATTAAGGCTACAAAAAAGAAAGTTACAAGCAATCTGGCTTCACTTCCCCACTAACGATAACAAGGCTAAACTTATGGACCACTTCAATTACTGCAAAAAAGAAATAATTAACACAAAAAAGAATATATTCAATGAGAGAATTGCGAAGGCCAAGTTTAACACCAAGGAGCTTTTTACTATCCTTCGTGAAATGGAATCCCACATCCATCCGGCAGACAATGCCCCAAAGGACAAACCATGGTGCACTGCAATACAAAATGCCCTCTCGAATAAAATCTCAATGCTTCAATTTAAGATAGCCAAAAAAAGGCCTCACTGACCCCCTCAGAGCAGCAAATCCCCCAACAGACAGGGAACAACATGACTCTACCTTTCAGCTTCAAAGAGATCTCTATCCTCGAAACAGAGAAAATCATACTCTCCTTAAAACCCTCAAACTGCAAGGGCGACAGTTGCCCTGCCCAAATCATAAAGGATGCAGCTAGAGACCTAGCACTATTTATTACTAAGCTCATCAATGCCTCCTTCAGAACAAATACAGTGCCCAACAATCTTAAATAATCTTGGGTCCTCCCCTTGCTTAAAAAACAAACTCTAGATCCTACCATCCCCACCAACTATAGACCCATCACCACGGTGCCTGATTTTCTCAAAATGATCGACAGAGTTGCCTATATTCAAATACAGAAATACTTACTAATCAATTACTAGGATCACGACAATCTGGCTTCCGCCCCCTTCATGGCACTGAAACAGCCTTGCTAGACCTCAAGACTCAAATTGACGAACGGAAGGACATTGGGAAAACGGCAATGCTACCTCTCATGGACCTCTCTGCAGCTTTCGACCTAGTAGACCATGCAGTACTATGCAACCACCTCAGGTCGGCAGCTCACTTTTAAGGAGAGGCCATAGCCTGGGTCAGTCCTTCCTGGCAAACCGTACAATGAGAGTCTTCTCCCCTAAGCCTCTGCCGACCCGATTCATATATCGTGCGGAGTACCACAATGATCCTGCGTCTCACCCACTATGTACAATATCTTTACTAAGCCGTTGTTCGATACGTTGGACAGACTGGGTGTCACATATACAAATTACGCTGATGACACCCAGATCCTTATCCCCCTTTCAGGCAAATTTACGGATGACACTGCTTTAATAAACAGGATATACCTCTTCACTCAGGCATGGATGGCATCCCATGGCCCGAATGATGACAAAACTGAGATACTGATCCTCAGCTCTGAAACTAACATCAAGAAACTTAATCCTAGCTACAGCTCCTTCAACATTGACAACAAATCCATTAAGGTGATGCCTGCTGTCAAGACATTAGGTATCTATCTTGACTCCACATTTACATTTAAAAAACAAGTGAGCTCACTTGCATCTACCACAGCCTACACTTGCAAGCTCATCCCGGTCTGTAGACCGTTCCTTTCCACTTAGAGCTGTATCACCCTAGCCAATGCCCTTATAATGTCTAGATTAGACTATTGTAATGCCCTGTACTCAGGCGCAACACATATGTTACGGATAAATTACAAAGGCTGCAAAATAACGCCCTAAGAGCAGTACTGAATATCCCCCTTAGAGAACATATCTCTAACTTTAGAAAAGACATCCACTGGTTAAAAATAACTGACAGAATCCTCTTGAAAATAGTCTCACTCACCTCCAAATGCCTGAACAACCTAGCACCACCATACTTGGCCGAAAGGATAAACAGGAGAACCACTACCCGCCCAACGAGAGCTGCTAATGCCCATACCCTTGAGATCCCTAGATTTAAACGAACTACAGCTGGGGGCACTAGATTCCCAGTTAAAGCTACACAATCTTGGAATGCGCTCCCTACTGACCTTCGAATGGAACAACCATACCCCACATTTAGACGTAAGCTACTCAAATGGCTATGAACAAAGGACCTTTAACTCCACCTAATTTATGCATGACATCCTCTCACTGTACTTGCCTTGACTTTATCCATTAACTTGTAACATGTATAGCCAATGCCTTAGCACTACACTGTAACCAGTAGTGCTGTAACTATATATTACCTGTATGCTTATATGTATGTATATGTATTTATCTAATATTCCTCTGTAACCAAGCTTAAGTTATCTTGTCCTTCTGCGCCCAGCTACCCAAGGGTTTGGTGCGCAATATTAAATAAACAAATATGTAAAAATGATAGGTGGCTACTCCTAACCCCTCTCTCTCTCCGAAGACCCATCCCATCTACAGTACGGTTGAATGATTGGCCATAGTCGTAAGTGATCATACATAAATAAGTCATTTGTACGTAAGTCTCTAAATGCAGAACTTGAACTGTGGTTTACAACCAGGCTCACCGTTACCTTAATGTCCTGATTTAGAGGGACATTTTTTGCATAATCTATGCCATGAAAGTAAAATGTGCCAGTTATATGAAATTATATGGTAAAAAGTATGTTGGCATGTAATAATAATTTCAGCTGACAGTTGAGCAATATGTACACAGTCTACATTGTGTTAAGCTCAGACGTTTCAGCTCCACCTAATGTGCATTGTTCACTGGGGATCCCAAACTTTCTCTCTGTCGGTCTGTTGTCCCGTTCAACGTGTGTTCCCAATGTCCGTCACCAGTTTCATCCTAACAGGTATTCATTCGCCTTAGGATAGATAACTCTTTTCTATTACTATGTTGTTTGACCGAGTTTATATTCTCGTGAACTGGAGGTGTAGAGGTGCACCCTAAGTAAATAATTCAAGAAAGTAATTTAAATTGTTTGGATTCTTAAATGTTAATTTAGGTGCTCCCGTGTGGCTCTCGGCTACAAGACCTATATAACATATAACAATGGAATGGACCACCCTAGACAAAGGTGAGCAACACAGAGCACACTTTTGTCTGACAAACGTCAGTCGTAAACATTCACTTGATTGTTCACAAAGTAAATTTAATCTTAATTAGATTAATTTAAAGATGCCACAAAAGGCTCACTTAAATCAGTTTACAAATATATGTTTTCAAAAACATGTTCATTTGTACTTGAAACCAAAAAAGGGTTACTAAATTTAAATAAACATCATTATATTGAACACTTTGCACATAAACAATTACAACCTGTAATTCTGATTTATTTTGTCTGACAAACGTCAGTCGTAAACATTCACTTGATTGTTCACAAAGTAAATTTAATCTTAATTAGATTAATTTAAAGATGCCACAAAAGGCTCACTTAAATCAGTTTACAAATATATTTTTTCAAAAACATGTTCATTTGTACTTGAAACCAAAAAAGGGTTACTAAATTTAAATAAACATCATTATATTGAACACTTTGCACATAAACAATTTCAACCTGTGATTCTGATTATTTGCACACAGAAAACTGGACTTTCATTTCTTTTTCAGTGTAAACCAATATCTTCCAAATCCTAAATTTGTACGACGCGTTTCAGGACTAGCCCTTCATCAGGAACAGTTTCAATTAAATTCTGCGAATAAATCAAATAAATCAATGTCAATTTGGATTCTATTAACGTTTTATGTGTTTTTAGTTTATATTCTCGCCTTGTTCTAGGGCTTCAAGCTTTACTAACTTGAAGTGTCCGCTGCGGCCTCTTCTTGTTGTTCGAGGAAGATTTTTAAGTCCACTTGGTCATTAAGGGCTCTTGTACGACCGTCTTTTGTAACAAGCATCCTTGTTGGCTCTAATGGACTGCACTGCATGTGCCATTATCTTAGATCTGGTTTAAGCGCTAAGAATGTCTTCGTTACATTCATTGACACTTTGAAAAATTCGGGTGCAACATCTATTTTGAGTCCTTTTCATATTCGAGGGTTTTTCTCCATGGCAGAGGCAATTATCTTTCTCACATGCAGATGTCTCAGGAAAAAGGCGGTGGTCGGCCTTGGAGTTTTGGAGTTGCCAATTTCTTTATCCTGACGGTGTGCTCGTTGTATCTCTAAGCATTAAAGAACAGTGGTAAAGCCTTTGGGGTCCATTTTACTAAGAAAGAAATTCTATATTTTCAGGAAAGCCTAAAAAGCAGATGTTGTCAAGCTGGCTTCTAGCTTCCGAACCTACTCCCGCCAATTTCAGCTCATCGTTTTGCACAAGCAATGAATAAATACGATCTGGTCTTTCCTCAGTTTTATTACCCGGTCTTGGATTTCGAAGAAACCCTCCTTAAATGTGCACATTTCCATTATAAATGTACCACTGTGAGTTCATGTGTCCCTTTCATTTGAGCGTCCACCTTGCTCCTTGTGTTATTTAGAGTAGACATCTATTCTATTAGCAAATCCATGGCAGAGTGGTCGTCAGTGGTCTCACTGACATCATTATAATTGGTTATTATTTAAAGCTTAATGCCAAGAGGTTTCTGAACAGGGACCGGGGATCGAACCTGTGTTGCTCCACATCGGCTTGCTTCCAGGAGATCATGTCAGTCACGAATATTTCTCTCAGAAGCCAAAATTTAGCCTTTGAAGTAGGAAGTCTCAGCCAAATAGAGGGTGCTCACACTTCAGGTCTGGTAAAACACTTGATTTTAAGAATACCACAATGTAATACTTGCTGTGAGGGTAGTCTTTACAATGACAAGGACGGGCCGACTCTCAATCGATAAGTTTCAAATGTGGTTAAGTTTGTTCAGTCCGCTATACAAATAATCCAATCTTCCCATGAACAATACATGTTAAGAGTATTGGTAGATCATGTATTGACAAGGAATGCATCCTCATACAGCTTGTATATGCTGGCAATTGCATGGGCTACATTTAACATGACCCCAATATGTGTGTACCTTTAGATTCAAAGAGTGGTTTAGTTTGTATCTACCACTATTCCAGCAGGCCCAGTCTACATGCACTGGAGAAAGAAGAGAGATGTTCCCAGTAAATTCTCTTTGCATCAGCCAGTGGCAGCCACCGCACCGTCTTTTCTTCCTCGGAAGAAACTGCTACCTTCCTCCAAGGTTTGTCACACGAAATGCCGCTCTGATGGTGGGCATGGGCCTCACCTCCAACGGTTGCCCACACTTGCAACCGTCCAAGTCCAGTAAAGGAAAGATTTTATGCTGCCACTTTCCTGTCGAGCATCACCTCGGAAGTTGGTCCGATGTGCAGTGAGGGCCGGTGGCTCCGCAAACAGTCTGAAAGAACCTTTTGGATGGTGTTGATTGGGTGATTGTTATGTTAAGTTGATTTGTACCACGCACTGCTGCCATGTTTGTGGTCCATTAAAGCAGGAGGATACGTCCCTTAGAGTTATCATGGAATGGAGTGAGTATGGACCAGGTAGGAGAGAGCACCATGCTCAGGCAGTCTCTTCTTATGTCTGTTAAGCACACACCATGCATCCCCTCTTTATTGTGCATCACATACAGGTACATGTGAACGTGCAGTTCATTGTTCTGTACTGTGTCTCTGATGCGCCTTAAATCTGGGTATCCTTAAGATATACTATTGACCTATTCTATATTGTAGTCTGTGTTTTCACACCTGGATAACGCTTTTTAAAGTGCATTAATCTATATTTTGCTCTGTGATCCAGGTATCTCTAACAAAACACTGTGGGCCTCATTACACGGAAGGCGGTAAGGGTTAACGGTCACCGGTAAGGGTACCGGTGACCGTTAACCCTTACCGCCTTACTACAAGGTCCCTTTGCGGGACCCGACCTTAACGGCTGGTGTAAACCAGCCGTTAAAGTTGGGACCCGCAAAGGGACCTTGGTGCTAATTACGGTACCGCAATTTGCGGTACCGTAATTAGCTCCTTCCCCATTCCCATTATGCCCTATGGGGCAAAAATGGGAATGGGGAAGGGCCATGGAGAAAGGGGGAATTACCGCCCCGCCAACCTTGGAATGGGGTGGTAAATTCCCCTTTCCTCCATGGTGGTACCGGTATGGTACCGGCAGCAACCATGGTGCTAATAGCACCATGGTTTACCGCCTACCGTGTAATGAGGCCCTGTGCATTGTTTTACAGTGTTTGTTTTCTAAATGATACTCTGTTATGTTCACAAAGATGCATCCCTAATGACCATAGTACATTATTTTTTTTATATTTACATTTTTATTAGATTAGTAGTATACAAAATAAGCAATAACCATATAACAAGAAAATAACAGTTCAATGAAAAAACAAAAACAATACAAACAAAAATATCACAAGATACATGACAGTAGGTTTGAAAGACCATAGTACATTCTTGTTTTATTGTGTCTTGCTGTGATTCACATCTGGTGACCCTAGGCGGGTGGATCAACATTTAAATGAATAGCTTCAATTCGTATAGTGCAGTGTTTTCATACATGGATGTCCCTGTGAACATGTAATGCCACCTTTTCCCAAGGTCTCTAGCAAAAAAACAAGAATTGTCTTACACAATGGGCCCCATTTCGTAACACTGTTTCTACCACCTGATCATCTCCCAGTGCCACTGAGATATTATAAGTCCCAGCGGCTCGGGATGTCAGGCGGCAGAAACTGTAAGTCCCCATTCCCGTGGAGTCTGACAGGACTCCACGGAAATGGAGACACAGAAGCACCGGCACTGTTGCCAACGGTGCCGGTGTTTCCGTAAAAACAATGCCTGCAGGGGCTGGAGCTCCCAGCAGGTCAGACTAAGGGTGCCGGTACGTTGCTACCGCACCGTTATTTCCAGACAACCAGACTTGCAATTTTTATTTATTTATTTATTTGTTTATTTATTACATTGGTATAACCCACAAGCTGCCCAGGGGCATCGTGGCACTGTTACAAGAAGGCTTACTTAGTTGCACCAAAAACAGCAGTGGGGAGGCAAGCAAGGGAGACAAAAAGAGACCGCCTGACTGTGCTTCGTGGTTACAATGAACCTGCTAGCAGTAAGTTAACATAAAGTTAATGACAATGGTGTAACGGAATAGGTGACGATGTTACAGCAAGGCCGGATGGTGAGATTCCGTAGAGGAAGAACTAGGGCCGATGATTGATGTAATAGGGCCCACTGTCTCACTTGAACTATCCCTAAGAAAGCGTGCTGCATAATTCCTAATTTGTGCTCTGCCGGTTGCCCATAGAGGCTTTTCCCAAAGTTCACTCATACTGTACCGTTTTGTGTTTCACATATGGGTGCCCCTGGAATGGGGCTTTGAGTTGTTGTATGTTGTACTCCACTTTGTTTTAAATCTAGATGCTCCTGTGAAATTGCATCGCCACACTATATGCTCAATGTTGCCTACACATATGGACCCCTAACAAAAAGCCTTAAATAGTCTTACACAATGCCTCACATTTAATTATCCCTGCATTGCTTCGAAATTGTACTCTGCTGCATTGACATGTATACATCCCTGAGGGGCCCATTGCTGTATTTTCCTTTGTGCCATGTTAAGCTCACCCTAGGCACTCCTGGAATGGTGAATGTATTGTTTAATCTTCTTCACTATTGGGTTTAATATCTGGGCATTACAGAGGAGGCACTTTACCACATATTGGGCTTCAAGTTGTTTCGCATCTAGGTATCCCTCCCTGTTGCACATACTGTGCATATCTAACTATCCCTGTGTTATTCTGCTGCATTGTTTCCAGGTTGTGACGTGTGTCCACATTTAAACACCAGCGATGCACATTACACGGCGTTATGTTACGTTTAGCTTCTGGATGTCCCTGAGATGGATGACTGAGTTGTTTCATTAGTTTGGGCTATTTGATGTCACTTGCAACAATTATAAGGCGAAACTATTGCATTAGAGTACAGATAGGGAGGAATGGCATGTGAGGTGCGACACAGAGTCTGTAGGTGCTGTTTCGTTATGTGCCCAACCATTGACTGTCAATGGCCATACTACTCCCTATGGCCATTTGCACCCAGTTCCTGCCCTCACCACCAAAAAAAAACCCTCCTCATGGGAACTCTTTGAGCTCTCTTTAATTAAGTCTTACCATCCAGCTGTGCACTCGGAGTACCTGATAGTCTTTAGAACGTTAAGGAATTAATTGGAGATGTTAACCCGCTACTGGTGTAATAAAAATGTCTTACCAGGTCTGCATTCAGCCACTCGATTTATAAGCACTCTGCATGTCCTTCACTGAAGTCCTGTTAAAAACAGTATTGGAAATGCCAACAGTTTTGGCTTGTGTATTAGTGTCAGGCATTTGCCAGGCACTGCTATTAGATGCCCAGGTACTTGCACCATTATGCACATGCTACCTTCAATGGCCATTTAATACCACTATGGCTGTAACTGGCAAGGTCCTTTCCCATGCCTACACAAAAGCCTATACTGTTGGCTTTGCCAATGCTTGTTTATTGTGTGCCATTGTGTTGAATATCTGGGCGTCCCTTTGATAGTGCATATTGTGCTCTGCGTTGCTCATAACCAAATAGCAAAAGTCCTAGCATTATTTTACACACCGTCTCACATCTAAATATCCCTGGCAGGGCACTGATTGTATCACACTCCTGGTATGCCTTTAAGAAAGCTCACTGAATGTCTTGCTCTATTTTGTTACCGCCCACTCAGCCATCCATAGTTTAGTGCTATATTTCGCTCTATTATTATCTCCCATCAAGATACTAGAAGAAAAATGTACTAGATTGCATTCACATCTGAGTTGTTTCATTCATATGCTGTTGTGTTTCATATCTAGATGCCCTTGTGAGGGCGCTGTGCCATATTTCGTACCCCATGCTAACAAAACCCTTGCACTGTTTCACTTACAGTCTTGAAAGCAATTGTATTGTCTCTAAATTGTAATTTTTTATTTGTTTTATTTATTTATTTACATGGTGCACTGAACCCTGGGGGTCTTGCATTTGCACATAGGAACCCCTAGAAAGCACCTTCCCTTGCTAGATATTGTGTTCTGTTGTGCTCTATATATGGGTGCCCTGGGGATAGAACATTGAGTTGTGTATTTTTGATACTGTTTTGTTTCATATTGTGTGTGTGCCTGGAATTGATGGATTGCATTCTACTCACACTAAAGTATAACTAGAATGGCACAATTGTTTTTCCACATTGTACACAATTGTTCTTCGCTCTAAGGGCCTCATTACAGGGACGGCGGTAAGGGTTAACGGTCACCGTTAATGGCAACGGTGACCGTTAACCCTTACCGCCGTACTACGAGGTCCCTTAGCGGGTTGGAGTTTTAACGCCTGCTTTTTGCAGGCGTTAAATACCAACCCGCTAAGGGACCTCGGAGCTAATTACGGCACCGCAAAATTGCGGTGCCGTAATTAGCGCCTTCCCCAGTCCCATAGAGCCCTATGGGGCAGAAATGGGAATGGGGAAGGGCAATGGCGGAAAGGGGATTTACCGCCCCTCCAACCTTGGAATGGGGCGGTAAATCCCCTTTCCGCCAAGGCGGTGCCGGTATTTTACCGGCATGGTCCAGGGTGCTAATAGCACCCTGGACCACCGCCTCCCGTGTAATGAGGCCCTAAGTGTTGACGTGAAAGGGCATTGCATAGCACACACATCCAAACATCACTAAGAGAACACATTTGGCCTCATTACACGGAAGGCGGTAATGGTTAACGGTCACCGTTAATGGTAACGGTGACCGTTAACCATTACCGCCTTACTACGAGGTCCCTTAGCGGGTTGGTGCTTTAACGCCTGCTTTTTGCAGGCGTTAAAAACCAACCCGCTAAGGGACCTTGGTGCTAATTACGGCACCGCAAAATTGCGGTGCCGTAATTAGCACCTTCCCCATTCCCATTATGCCCTATGGGGCAAAAATGGGAATGGGGAAGGGCAGTGATGGAAGGGGGAATTACCGCCCCGCCAACCTTGGAATCGGGCGGTAATTCCCCTTTCCACCAAGGCAGTGCCGGTATTTTACCGGCATGGACCAAGGTGCTAATAGCACCTTGGTCCTCCGCCTTCCGTGTAATGAGGCCCCTTGAATTGCTTCTTTCCATGTGCGTTTGTGTTTCATATCTAGGTGTTTTGTGAGGGGTACCACATTGTATCTTTCCATATATGGGTGTCGCTGTGAAGGTGCGTGGCCATATTTTAAGTTCCCTGTTGACCAAAACCAGATACACCTCACAAAAGCCTTGTATTGTTTACATACAGAATTGCATTTAAATACCCCCAAGAAAGCATGATACGTTTGTACTCAGTTGCGCTAACATATAGGCATCCCATAAAAAGCACATTGAATAGCTATATATTATGCCCAATTGTGTTCCACATCTCGGTCTCTTTGAGATAATGCATTGTTTTGTCCATTTTAAATACTGTTCCGTTTGAAATCTGGGCATCACTAGGATGGCACATTGTGTTTGTACACATTTAATGCCTTTGTGTTTCATATAGGCACCCCAGAACTCTGGTCCTCTCTAGGCTGGACTATTTCAACAGCCTCTTTCTAAATCTTCCTGCCTCTACTCTTCGACCTTTACAACTTATCCAGACCAGGACTGCAAGACTGGTCCTTGGCATCAAGCCCAGGGATCGTATCTCTCCAGCTCTGAAATCTCTTCACTGGCTCCCTGTGGCTGCAATGATCAACAGCAAGACCCTCTGCATTGTCCAAAAGGCTTTCTGGTGCCTGGGACTGCTCTACCTCCAACTTTCTTTTCCAGAACATCTTCCTTCTCAAGCTCTCTGCTCATCCACCTCCAACTCTCTGAGAGTCAGACGCTTCTCCAAGCAGAGAGTTTGGGGCAGATGTATCTCCTCGGTTGGGGCCTCCCTCTGGAACAGCCATCCCTGCCTCTCTCAAACTTGAGCAGAACCACCTATGGTTCCGGACGAAAACTCAAGACCTTCCTTTTCGCTTCCGCTTTCTCTCTTCCTCTTCCCTGCTGATGCACCCGACTGCTCCGCGCACTGGTCAACTCGGGCCCAGGCTCCAGCATGTCCAGTTGCCCTGGCACTGCCTCCAGGTTCCCCAGCAATTAAGGGTCTGTATCTGCAACCCTGCAGTCACTTCTCTCTGCACTTATGAGCCGCCCGCTGGCTGCACTTGTGAGTTAACTGCACTTCCTCCTTCCCCTCCTCTTGGCACTTCTCCCCTTCCATCAACCCTGCACTTACACGATCTGAATGACACAAGGCCTAGTAAGATTGTTATTTTGCCCCCCATTGTTTCCTCCTCCTTGTCGTGTCGCGCCTAGAAACACTTGTGTACAGGCGCATTATAAATGTCACCTCTTATCATATACATAGGTGGCCCCATCTTACGACATTGCAATGTACTCACATCCAGGTATCCCAAAGATAACATACTGAATCCCTTAATTTAATTAAATATTGTGTCTCTTATCTAGGTGTCACTGTGAAAGGGCATTGCCTTGTACTGATGTCTAGGTATCTCTAAGACAACACATTGAATGACCTAATTGATACACTACTGTGTTTCATATCTCAGTGCTCACAAATACGCAATACTAAAAAAGCACATTGCATTGCTGTGTATTTTGCCCAGTTATATTCCACATCTGGGAGTTTCTTGTAAGGCGCATGTACTTGTTCCTTTTATATACTACTGTGTTTCATATCTTGGTGTTCTTTTTGTATACTGTGGCATTGCATATCTGATCATCTCTGTAATAGCGCATTGCATTGCACTCACTTCTAGTCCTCCTTTAGTGCATTGAGTTGTTCCAATTTGTATAACTTTAATTAAATATTGTGTCTCTTATCTAGGTGTCACTGTGAAAGGGCATTGCCTTGTACTGATGTCTAGGTATCTCTAAGACAACACATTGAATGACCTAATTGATACACTACTGTGTTTCATATCTCCATGCTCACAAATACGCAATACTAAAAAAGCACATTGCATTGCTGTGTATTTTGCCCAGTTATATTCAACATCTGGGAGTTTCTTGTAAGGCGCATGTACCTGTTCCTTTTATATACTACTGTGTTTCATATCTTGGTGTTCTTTTTGTATACTGTGGCATTGCATATCTGATCATCTCTGTAATAGCGCATTGCATTGCACTCACTTCTAGTCCTCCTTTAGTGCATTGAGTTGTTCCAATTTGTATAACTGGTTGCCTCTTCAAGAGTATTTGGTCACCTACTGTGCTCCATCTTGCCCACACCTAGAGAGCCCTAACTGAATGCCTTGCATTGTTTTACACTCTGTTCCACATCTATGCTCAGGTGTGTATGCATCATTTTTTCTAGGTCATACTGTCTGTGGTCAGACATTGGAGTCTCTAAAAAGCAAATTTCCTTGCTGTATATTGTGCCCTCTTGTTTTTCACATCTCTGTATCCCATAAAACTCAGACTACAACAAACTACCCCAACGATTTCACATTCCACACCTAGTCTTCCTTAGAGTAAAAGTGTGCGGCTGTGTATTTTCTCGTTCCATGCACCCAGGCACCTTCTAATAAGAGATACCAAACGAAAGTAAAATATTCTCAAAATCAGAATCCTCAAGTTTCCCAGACCAAAGTGTACAGAACTATACAGTGACAATGAAACGACCAAGGAAGGAGAGCCGAATCAGAAGGAAACTAACCTACAGACGCACCACCAATAAATACTACAAATATCACTCAAGCGTCTGCCGACTGGCTTGCATATACAACACTGAGCAACAACAACCCCCTCCACCTTAGGGAGAAAGACTAACAACCAGATCCAAAACCTGATTTATTTCACGCAACCCCACTACATAGAAACACACCCCATGCCCTTCATAGACCACACAACTCGAGTCAGTAAAACGGATAGGTGAGGACAAGAACCGGATCCTTGGAAACCCCCACTGCCAACTTTCCACACAACCAACTCAAGAATTCAATTTTAGAACATCAAGTTTGGAATCATGGCTCACTCCTCTCGGCACAGATGCCCAAGACTACATGGCCTTCAGAAGGACCCTCAACCAATACAGCTTTCATCGTCACACAATTTTGCTAGAGAGACAAAATAAACAACCCGATCCATAACTTCCTGAACTTGTTCAACAATGAAACATCAATGAAACATCAGACCTTATGCATCTGCCCACACAAATCAAACATCAGACCCCGGCTCACACACAGAAGACAGAAGCAACCGAGGGCATCAAAGACACTGACACAACTTCCAGAGGCTGGCGATATGACATTCTGCTGCCTGATCAATCCCCGCTCCGTTTCTAAACCCAGCAGAGATTCATGAAGTTCTCAGCGAAGGTGGAACCAGCGTGATCTTTAGAATAGAAACCTGGCTGTTAGACAATGACACAGTAATAGCACACAAGCTCATCCCTACCAACTTCAAAGTTATCTAAGTTAACAGGATCCGCAAAAGTGGAGTAGACCTTGAGATGGCACACAAGGAAAACCTCAAAATGTCGACTTCACACCACATGGACTTCCTGGGCTGTGAAGGCCTCCTGATCCCCATCACACTTCACCGCCAAACCAACCTCTCCTTCCTACTTTTTTATAGACCACTGAGGCGAACCAGAAGAAGGAATCAGACTCAAGGATAGCATTTCAAGGGTGTTTATTAAACTAAAAAGAAAATGCCAGTCTATCCCTGCTGCCAGTAGAGATTTTTCCTACCTATAAAACAAATACTAAGAGCGCTTGTCTGTTGTCAAAATCAAGAGTAGTCCTCAGCCCAAACCTAATCGCTATCTGGCCCTATCACTATGAAAAAAACAACATAAAAATATATGCCCAAGCAATAGCCAATCCCCTTAGGCTATGTCCAGCCAATTGTCCGTTGGATCTCTCTCTAAAGAGGGTTTTCAGTTCATACAAAAAGAGTCTTAGAAAAGAAGTGTTCTCAGCTCCCCGGTTAGCCTCTTCAGAAAGACTTGCAAGTCTCTATGTAAATCAACAGTCTCAAGTTTGTTATGTGGAGGAATTTTTCCCTTTATTGATTTATTTATTGGGTATTTATAATGCGCCTATACACAATGTGTTTCGAGGCGCAACAAGACAAGAGGGGGAGGGGACAGAGAGGACACAAACAAAAACGGTCCTACTAGGCCTTGTGACATTCGGAACTTGCAAGTGCAGTAGCAAGAATTGCAGGGGGAGGGGAGGGAGATGGGGGAGTGCCAGTCAGGGCGGAAGGGCCCTGAGGAAGAGAGTGTCAGGGAGGCCAGATGGACAGAGCCAGGGGAATACAGAGAGTGCAGGGAAAGGAAGGTCCATAGGCTAAGTACGAGATAAGGGACTGGAATGGCTCAAAGGTGCAGGCCCAGCCAGGCTAGTGCAGGGTGAGGGGGCCCAGAAGTGCAAGTGCAGGTTGAGGGGAAGGGGTGGGACCAAATGCAGGGGTAGACTGGACGTGGGGGGGCCTGGTGCCCTATAAGAATCCAGGCAGCCCGTCAAGTGGCAGACATTAGCAGGGGAGTGGAAGGGGAAAGGAGGAAGAGAAAAGGAAGGTCTTGAGGAGCTTCCGGAACTTAAGGAGATCTGGCTCAAGTCTGAGAGGGGCAGGGAGGCCATTCCAGAGGGAGGCACCTGCGTGGGAGAGAGATCTACCCCCCACTCTCTGCTTGGAAAAGCGTCTGATGTGCAGACAATTGGAACTAGAAGAGCCAAGGGCTCTAGCAGGAAGGCATTTAGGGAGAGAGAGTTGGATGTAGCGGGGTCCCAGGCCCAAGAAAGCCTTGTGGATGATGAAGAGGGTCTTGGACTTGATTCTTGCAGCAACCGGGAGCCAGTGGAGAGATTTTAGGGCTGGTGAGATGCGGTCCCTGGGCTTGAGGCCAAGGATAAGTCGCGCACTCCTGTTCTGGATTAGTTGAAGGGGCTGAATGGAGGAGTTAGGCAGATTGAGGAAGAGGATGTTGAAGTAGTCCAGCCTGGAGAGGGACAGTCCTCGGGAGACATTGAGTTTCTGTGGTAAGGTGAGGAAAGTGAGAATACCTCTGAGGAGGTGCAGCTGAAAGTGGGCCTTCTTGGCAAGGTCAGTGATGTGAGGAGAGAAGGAGAGAGAGGAGTTGAAGATAACAGCAAGGTTTCTTGCCTCACAGGAGAGTGAATGGAGGAGGCCCATGGAGGGTGGCCAAAGTGTGGGAGGGAAATAAGGAGCAGGGGTCCCAATGAAAAGGATCTCTGTCTTACTGGAATTAAGGCAGAGATTGTTGGCAGTGCACAAAACTAGAATAGCAGACAGGCATGAGAGAGGAAGAGGAGGGAAGCTTGAAGGAGAGCTGCGTGTCATCCACATAACACTGCAAGTTAGGAGAGAAATTGGAGATCAAATGGGCTTGAGGAGCCAGGTAGAAGTTGAAAAGCCAAAGCAAGAGGATGGAGCCCTGAGGGACAATGTATGTGGAGGGTGAGATGGAGGAGAGAAAAGGGCCCAGTTGAAACTGGGAAGGTTGAACAGAGAGGAAGGAGTTCAATTAGTCCGGAGCCATATATGTGATGCCAAGGGTATTACAGAGCCGATTTATAAGAGTGGCACGATTGACCATATCAAAGGCAGTGGAAAGGAGAGTTAGAATCGAGATTAGAGAGCAAGTCTTCACGGGTGTTGAAGCAAGACTGGTGGTCGTGGAGACAACCAACAGATTCAGCATGGTGAATAAGCTGGGAGATGGCCAGCTTCTCCAAGAGTTTTCCCTGGAAGAGGGTAAAAAAGTTAGCCGGAAAGGAAGAGTTGGCAGAAGGCTTTTTGAGGAGAGGGTGCACAAGGGAGTGCTTGAGGAGTGAGGGGAAGGATCCAGTGGCAAATGAGTGATTGCAGAAATTAGCCAAGGCTGGAGCAATGGAGACAATGTTGTCTTTGATGGTTCGGGAGGAGCAGCGGGGACCTGTTTGGATTAGACTTTCATAGAGCGGACTAATCTAGAAATCTCATCAGGTGTCATGGGAGAGAAAGAGGAGAGTAGGAGGGGAGATAAGAGGGTGGCTAAGGGAGGCCTGAGAGCGGCTAAGGCAGAAGGGTGCGGTGCAGAGGAGAGTGAGGACAAGGTGTCCTGAGTTTTAGAAATGAAGCGAGAGGCCATAGAAGTTCATAGGACCAGGGAAGGCAGATAAGAAGTGGAGAATGCAGTAGGGTTGACGAGTTCCTTGCAGATTTTGAAAAGTTCAGCCGTTTTGTTCCTTTTCCAATACCTTGGCCACTTTCTCTCAAATGGTTTTGTATCCTGAACAGATTGATTGAACCCTCTGGGTTCCCTTTTCTCTATGGTTGTATCAATATCACTTATTTCTCTAGGACTCTCCAAACCCCTCTAGCTTTCAAGGTCCTTTAACCGCTCTGGTTGTGTATGTGCTTCTTGCCAATATTCAGTACTTGGGTGTGTAGGGCTCCCATAACCTTCCTTGTTGTTTTCTTTCTCTTTATTGGTTTCCGCTCGCCTCTCTCCACTGGGCAAGCCTGATACCTTCTATGCCTCTGGGTGTGCTCCAGCGGGATGGCGTCCTAACAAAGATGTTGCTGTTCCACCTTCTCCATGGCATCGCAGGCACAAAAGCCTCAGCTTCTCTTTGTCTGCCTGATTCAGCAGTCTGTGTGGTCCTTGCGTTCCACTGTCCTGGCCTTGGCCTAGTTTCCCGGGTCCCTGAACCACCACAGCTGCAGCATGGTCACAGAACCGGGTAAGATGGTCCTTTCGTCCCTGTCTTTTACTGCTCTACCTCTGCCCAGTTAGGCAGTCTCTGTGGCCCTTGTTTTCCAATGGGAGGAAGTGTTCATCCATTCTGTCCTGGCCTTGGCATAGTTTCCCAGGTGCCAGACCTACCACAGCTGCAGCATGGTCATGCCACACGGTAAGACGGTCCTTCCATCCCCATCTCCTACTTGGCTGTATCGCTTTTCTCAGCACCGGCCTTACAACGTCTCTGCCTTCTCTCTGTGTCTCTCTCTACGCTAGTGCTGGCTCCGCATTCTAGTGTGGTTCCACCCCTCCAGGACGTCGTTACTTCAGAGGCTTGCCTCAGAGTAGGATCTTTCCTCCTACATTGAAGTTTTCTTGTCTTTTTATTCTTGCCGGTATACTTCAAAGGGGTGTGTGTTACTTGTCATCAGTTTCAAAGTTCAAGGAAATGTCAATATTACCTTGAGCCAATAATGTAAGAGCAACATCAGTATTTGTTGGATAAAAACAGAAGTCACACTAGTCTCTCCTATACCCCTATATGCAGACAGACTATTCTTCATAGGGAGTTCCTTGTAGGAATGGGAGTCCCTGCCCCCCAGGGAGGGTCTTACTTTGTGGGCTCACCTCTCTAGCCTCAACGGGGGTGGCTCCCCCCTGGGAAGAAGGGACAAATTGTCCAGATTATTCACACCACCATCATACTACCCAACCTTTGCAAAAAGGTTTGCAGATGTAATTGCTAACCTAGTGATACAAAACACACATCTAATGATCCTCAGTGACTTCAACATCTGTTTCAAGCATCCATTCAGCTCCTCCATGGCAAGATTTCACCTAAAAAATAAATGGTCATGGGAGTGGCCCACACTGCCAGTCGCACCCTTGATGCAAGCTTGTGTGAGGAAGCTCTAATATACCCCCCTCAACCCACTCAAGTACTATGAACAGATTATCTAATGATTCCTTTTACTATTAAAACACCAATGCGTCAACTCCTGATTCACAAACAACAAACAACCACCGCCAGTTAAATCTGGAAAACTATAAAACTGTAGGAACTCTGACATCTTATAGAAGAGACCAATCTCAAACCCAATGAAATGGAAGGAGTTTTAGTGACACTAGAACACTGGATAACAAATGCACAATGACCCTAACCCCACTAAACGAAACATCACTCTCAGACAAAAAAATATTTAGCAAGATGGTTCACACCCCACCTACGAACACTGAACAAAAGAACATTAATTGCGATGGGGTGCTGTGGTGCAGTCAACATGGCGGCTATCTAACCTGAGAGCTCCATGCCATGTCAACATGCTACCTAGAAAATAAGGTGGTCTAGCAGGGCTGTGGCCTGCGATCTTGGCCAGCGTAGCAGCGAGATTGCCATGTGAGACTAATAGCACCGATCCTGAGAGGTGCCGGCAGCCGAGCAAGGAATCCTTGCTGGGCGGCCCTGGTTGCAGAGCATCGGGGGACCCACGTGCCCCAGTGCGAGTCATCTACTAGAAGGCCAGGCAATTGTGCAATTACCGCCTGGATGCTGTGGTGTGCAGGGGTGTTCACCACACCAAGGTTTGCCTGTGGTTATGTAACCATGGTCAGCACAGCCTCGTGCCTGAAAGCGAATGTTGTCCAGGCTGCTCAGTGGGCATGCAGTTGCTGGAGGGCGCGAGGAGGTTGGATGCTCATCCTACCTCTGGCTGCTGCCCGTTTGGTGACGTCCGAGGCCCCTAGTGGCTTCCTGTCTCATTGGTCGATGATTTTTGCCCTTGAGAATTAAGTCATGGAGATCTTCCTATGAGTGGGGGCCGGCGTGGTGGGTACAATAGGCCCAGTGTGGAGTGGGCAGTACACAGTGAGGATGCCATGGTGAACTCTGGATCACCCTGGAACATGACAGGTACCTGTTAAATGCTGATAAGGTGTGATGTGTGGTATGCCATAAGATTGAGGTGGTGAAGCATGCGCCGACATGACCCATGAAGGGTGAGGCAAAAAACAGAGTGAAATGGATTCTGAGACAATGAGTAAAACAACACAAACAGTGCTGTGGCCTGGCACCAAGATGGAGAAGGCTCAGGGAGAGTTTACAGCCAATATACATATCATACATTCTAAGGAGTGCATGTGAATAACTACAGCTGAAAAAACAAGAATTGGTAATGCAAAAGACAAGACTATGGAGCTATTGTCAGCCTGTGCTCATATGGGTAAAGATCTGAAAATCGTGAAAAAAGTGAGATGCAAGGTTACTCACAACCATTAGTAAATATGTTTTTGTTGATTGGATTATTGGGTCACACTGCAATGTTTGCTATTGTGGTGAGGGTGGGATTGGGTAAATTGGGAACAAATGAGTTAAAATGCACTTGGAACATTCATAGTGACATGTCTCTGATTGGTTGCAAAGTCATCAGTGAATATATTAGGTATGATGTGATCAATGGTGACAGATTTAGCAGGGGGCGGGGGTGGAATCACTTTTTTAAGTTGGTATATTCATTGCCCAAGTAACCCCGTTAACGCCTGAAAGCTTAAGCGCAAATTATTGTGCTACATCCAACACACGCACTCAATGCTACACATAGTTAATTTGCAAAGAAATGGGGTCCACAGAGGTACTACACAAACTACTCTCTGCAATTGAGGGGTGTGTTCACTTTAATCCAAAAATCCTTACTGTTTAAGTTTTTATCATCTACTGTTGACCCCATGGGGAGGTTTTTTATCGTTCACTATATAAATTGTCGCCATGAGTTGCTCCTTGTATGTATGGCCCCAATGCAGACGACACAGATTTTTACCTGAAAGTGTTTTTTTATGTTATCAAAACACCCAAATGAACATATTGTATTGGGTGGGGACTTTAACAGCAATCTGAATGCAAGCATGCACCAGACTGGCATAGCTCACAGAACACTGATGTTATGAATCGCGGGAACTCATCACTTCTCCCCATGAGGCAGCACCCTCTATGAGGCTAGGGAGGTGAGCCTGCTCCGCAACACCATCCCTAGGGGTTGAGGCAAGTCGGACCTCACCGGTGGATACTCCCCCTTTCGGGGACAAGGTCTCACGTTCCCGTGAGGAGTTCCCTGAGGCCCTCCACATGATGGCTTACATGAACTTGTATAATACACCAGAGTGTTATCAGTTTCATGCAGATATAAAATTAAACAATATCATTGCCAACAAGAAACTGAGGATATTCAATTAAATCAGACTCTCAATGGAATGTGCAGAGGAGGCTGATAAGAGATGATATGCCAAAGAACCAGAGAGAGAGGGAGGACACCAGAGATGGGGCAGAGAGCTGAGAGAGAGCTGAATACTGAGAGAAGCAGGGGAAGTCCCCTGTATGTAAGAGAATGGAAGAAGGCAGAGCTGTGGTAGCACACGGAGCCCTGTAAGCCAGAACAGCTCTGACACGGAGAGAGAAATGCTGGGAAACCGACGTGTCAGAGTGAAGGAAATCCAAGACTAGTGGAAGAGAGACTTTAGTGGTGGTGTGACCATGAAGCAGTCGTGGTGGGCAGTCCGCCCACACAACAACGCTGACACCACCAACGAGGGCAAATCACTCCCAATCCGAGTCACAGCACCAGTGACATTTAAAAGACGATAGCGAAGCACAGAAGAAAGGGACGCTGCGGAAAGTAAGCCGCGGGGCTACAAAGCAGACGAAAGAGAATCCGATGAATACCAGGTACCGGTACCATTGCCCCTGAATACAGAAGGTAATGCGGGAAAAGTGAAGGGACTCAATGTAAAGCAAACGAAACTCATCCCAGTATTGGTGGGGAGGTGAATATGAAATTAAATAAGAAATCAGAAATGTGTTAATAAAATAGAAAGAAACACAAATACTACAGAGTGGGAGGGGAGAAAAGTTGTAAACTTCTTACGTTGGGAAAAGGGAAAAGACAACCCATATGCTGAAGGTAAAAAGGAGACTATAAGAGGAAACGACACTTGGGGAATACAGTCTTCTGACAGCCAGAAGATAAACTTCCAACATGAAACAGCACTCTCGGAAAAGGTGAATTATAATTGGAAATTGAACCAGTTGGTGAGCAGATGCAAGTGGATATAGGTCACCTGGCCTAAACCCCACCCACCTTCTTAGACCTACATCTTCCTTTCTGCTCTTAACTCTTAGATCAAGGGTGACTCTCACCCTGGGTACTCTCGGCCCGAAGGGCAGATGAAGAAAAAGGGCAATTCCTGTTTGGACCTGTTCGGACCGGGAGGACCCAGGGCCTGAACCCCAGCTCAGACAACAGGTAAGCACACGCTGACATGTGTTTTCTCCCTCTGGCCCCACAGGCCATCCCCATCATTACCAGCAACGCCAATGTCAATGACATCACCCCTCCTCTAAGGCATGGACTCCGCAATGCAGCAACCACACCCACATCAGCCAGAAGCCCATCAACAGCCCCACACCATCCACAACACGGAAGTTGATGTTAGTCAACTTCCGCTCAGCTATCACCCATGGAGCAGACATCGCCTATCGCATCACTACACACAACCTTGATGCCATCTTCATCACGAGACCTGGATAACACCCACATCCTAGATGTCCTTTTCCCCGACGGCTACAGCATCGAACACAGAGAATGTCCAAGCAAGACAGGCGGAGGCCTTGCTGTCATACACAAAACCTTGTGTCCATGCACCAGACCTGACGTCCACAACATTGGCTCCTTCAAAGTCCTCTCCTGCCACTTCCCGCTCTCTCCGACGGACACAGTCACCTTCCATCTCATCTTCAGACAACCCAAGCCCAATACCGCCTTTCTCTGAGAATTCACCAACCTGGTCACCACCATGTCCCTCACGCATGCAAACATGCAAACAACATCTTCCTAGGAAACTTCAACCTCTCAGGCAACAAGCCCATCACCCTCAGCCTCACACACCACACGAAAGACTCAACACACGAGAAAGGTAACATCGTCGATCTAATCATCACTGCACTGTCTTCACTTCACTACAGCTCTCCTCTCCCACTTGACTGATCTGACCACCTAGCCGTGCCTTTCAATATCTTGCACACCACCCCAGTCAAGCACTCCCAGCAGAAACTCAGCAGACAAACCTTCAGGTCCTTCAGGAACTTCCCAGTGGAAGCCCTCCCCAAAGACCTCACCAACCTACACCTTACATGGACCAAACAACCCCAACCAAACTGCCACTCGCTACTGGAAACACTCAACGCCACCCTCTCAGCCTTCATCAACCAACACGCGCCTCTGAAACAACGCACCTGCAAATCGAAACTGTCCGCACACACAACAACTCAACCTCAGCAAAAAAGTAATCCGGAAACAAGAGAAACCCTGATGCCGCTCCAGGTATGCCTCTGACCTGGCGGTCGTCAAGGAACTATGAGCAACCCGCCAACAACTAATGAACTCAGCCAAGGCCCCCTACTATCAGGATACCATAGCAAAAGCCGACAACAAAACCAGAGCCCACTTCAAAACGGTCAAGAAGTGTATCAACCCACTTCCCAACCCTACCATACCACACTCCATTGAAAAATCCAGCACCGTCAACATCCTCTTCAGAACCGTCTAGTAACATGAGCAAATTCTTGCCACCATTGATGTGCATCCATCAAGGAAAGCTCCAGGCTTGGGCCCCTACCTCCTCCAGTTATGGGAAGGGTTGTTAGCAGCAGGCACTGTTTCTTCCTCTGTACTTAAGGCTATAATCATAGTCTCTTGAAGCCCAACAAACACCTGAGGAGTGTGGCACCGGCCCTTGTCATTAATGAATTCTGATGTTAAAATCTTCACTTGTGCTCTGGAGTCTAGGTTGCAGTCATTTATGCCATACATACTACATCCAGACCAATCTGGGTTAATGTCTGCTCACTCTAACGCTGACTCTTTGAAATTGAGGCACCTATTTAATGTAAACCAGACATCCCTGGTTGATGCCAATGTCCCGACAGTTGAGGTGTTATTAGACACCGAGAAGGCATTTGACTAGTTATTTTTGGGATTTCCTCTTCGATGTGATGGAAATCAACGGATTTGGTGCCTATTTTTCGGCAAATATTACTTTATTATACTCACAACCAGAGGCTAGAATAAAAATAGGAAATACCTTCTCCTCACCATTTCAGATGTGCTGGGAAAACAGGCAGGGTTGACCCCTGTCTCCCCTCCTTTTTGCCCTCAGGCATACGCACAGGCACCAGGGGGTTTCGATTGAGTGCTGAGCCTCAGATAGTCCCTATGTATGCAGACGATACACTCTTGCAAATACTCTTGAAGTTGGGCAAAGTAAGCCCTGCTGTCTGCGGCCTCCGAGGTGAAGTGGAACTGTTTGTGGGAACTGCCTTGCCTGGTTGTGAGGGTGTGTTAATCACAGCATAGCACTTTTCATCTGGATTGCACTCGGTGTGCATTCCCTGCTATGTCCACTCGCTCTCCCAGTGCAGAGCGTTAGTGTTGCCAAGCAACATCAGATGCCACGCCCCCAGTCCCACTTTCATCCCGTGATAATATCCGACCTGGGCTAGGCGAAGTCGGGCAAAGTCAGCCACTGCTGTCTGCGGCTGTCCGCGGTGAGCAGCTCCTCTACCTCCTTGTAGAATCTTCTTCCAGATCGGGATACTATGCAATCGAAGGCACTGCACGTACTATCTAACTTACCTTCATGTTACTGGAACGTCCTTTTCATCCATCTAGGGGCCAGATTGGTGTTCCATCTGTGTGAGTTGTTGAGTTGTTTCATATTCCAACACAGCAATACTGCTGGGTGGCTCATTTCTTGCGCTTCTTATGCCACCTTTTAGCGCTGACTTTGAACACCCCACTAACACACGTAACCTTGTTAACCTGGCCTATCATCTTTGTGCCTCTAAATCTATGTCTCTTCATCTTGGAGAATGGAATGCTAGGTCATTATGCAACAAATCATCAACAGTACTTGACATGTTTTTACGTTTATATTTACAATTCCTCTGTATTACTGAAACCTGGATTTTGCCCACTAATACTACCAATCCTTCCATCATTGTTTACCTCTGTTACATATATCTACCATACCCATCGTATCTCTTCTCGGGGGAGTGGCACTGGTATGCTATATCATTCATCTTTTTCTCTTATTCCTCATAATTTGACTTTTCCTCACTTTTCCTCATTTGAATTCTCATACTCAATTTTTTCTGCTGTTTCATCTACATCTTCAGTTTTATTCTTATGTATTTATCGTCCACCCGGTTCTGTAGCCCCATTTTGTGAGAACATTGATACATTGCTGTCTTTTCTGCTTCCTACTACTACCCCACTTATAGTTCTTGTTGTCTTTAATCTTCATCTCTCAACTACTCACTCTGCTCTCCCATTCCTTTCTATTCTTTGCTCTCACTTTCTCGCTACTGTTTCTACTCCCCCTTCTCATATCTCTGGATCTTGTCTAGATCTTATATTTACCTCTTCCATTCCTGCATCTCCTGTGTCTTCTCTTCCGGTCTATCTATCAGCTCATCAACTTCTTTTGCTCTCGATTTCTCCTGCTCTTCCCTATCGCATTTTGCCTCCTGTAACTTCTCCTCCTTTTTTACATCTTGATCTACGTAAATTCAACACTACAACTTTCATCTCCACTAGCACCTCTAAATTGGTGTCTCAAGCATCATTTTCCACTCTGACAGCAGGTGAAGCTGCTACTGCTCTTTCCTCCTCACTTTCAACATCCCCCGACTCACTTTATACTTCTTCATTTCACCCTTTACGTAAACCCCCCCCAACCGTGGCTTTCTCCTCATCTTTGAGCAATGCGATGTGTTCTTCAGCACTTAGAAAGGTGCTGGCTAAAACTGAGGACAGCAGGGAACTACAGATCTTATGCGTCTTACCATGCTCTTTACAATAATTATCTTCATTCTGCTAAACAATCTTACTTTTCCAATCTACTTCACGCACAGTCTTCTCATGCTAAACGGCTTTTCCAAATTCTATCCCATCTGCTCTCATCTCCTATCCCGGATCCTTCAACTAATTCTACTCTTACTGCTACAGATCTTGCACTTTACTTCTAAAGTCTCTTCATTTCGATCAGTTACTGAATCTTCTCACGCTCAGTTCAATTCATTGACCTTTGCTCCTCTGGTGTATCCTAAAGACATTTTTACTGTATTTGTTCCCATCACTAATGAAGACACTCTCTGTCTCCTTGCCGTGCTCACCCTACCTCGTCCCTACTGGCTCCTATCCCATATGCGCTCATACCTAAAAATCTATCCTTAACTTGTTCCTTATCTTACAATTTGATTTAATTCTTGTTTACCTTCTTCTGTTTTTCCTTCTTCAGTTAAGCACGCTACTATCATCCCGATCTTGAAAAAGCCTTCTGCTGATGTATCTTCTGTCTCCAATTTCTGTCCCATTTCACTCTTGCCATATCTTTCTAAAATTCTTGAATGCATAGTTTACACTCAGGTTTCCACCTTTATCTCTCGTAACTTCATCCTTCCCTGTTTTCAATCTGGGCTTTGCCCAGGGTATTCTACTGAGACTGCTATTCTCTCTGTTGTGGACTCTCTTCATTCTGCATGTCATGCTAAACAGTCTTCTCTCCTTACACTTTTGGATCTTTCTGTTGCGTTCAACACTGTTTATCACACACTCCTACTGTCTGCTCTTTCCTCATTTGGCTTTTCTGGTTCTACCTTAGCTTGGTGTGGTTTGAATCATATCTATCCCAGAGAACATTTTTCGTTTATTGGACGGGCGCTTCTTCTGAAACATGTTGACTTACTTATGGTGTACCTCAAGGTTCGGTCCTTGGTCCTTTTATTTTCTTACTTTACCCTTCTTCGTTAGCTGGGGTTATTTCCTCTTTTGGGTTCTCACATCACTTCAACGCTGATGACACATGGCTCTTTCTTTCGTTTTGACACTTTACTGATGACATTCACCATAAACTTAGTGCCTGTCTTCTAGCCATCCAATCATGGATGTCAGATCATTTTTTAGTACTTAATGCTGCAAAAACTGAGGTTGTCTTTTTCCCTTCATCTACTATTTCTCCTTCTCCATCACCTCCCTTCATATAATTTCCTCCTTCACAGTTACCTATTTCTTCTGCGTCTCGTAACCTGGGTCTCTATCTTGATTCAGATCTTTCTTTCAGTCATCATATTTCTTTATCTGCTTGTTCCTGTCGATTTCATTTTCATTTGTATAATATTCGGAAAGACTGTCCTTTTATGAATTTTAAAGCCACGCAGCTCCTGGTGTCTGCTTTAATCTTTTCACGGCTCTTCTACTGTTCTTCTGCTCTTTTTGGACTTCCTCTCTCACTTAGCTCCTTTGAAATCTGTATTTAATGCTTCTATTCATGTTCTCAGTCTGCTTGCTCCTCGTGATTCTATTTCTTCTTCCTCGGCTAATCTTGGATGGCTCTCCTTTCATCACTGTTTAAAATGTAATTATTTATGATTAGTTTTCAAAGCTATCCATGGTCTTGCACCCCATCTCTTTCCTCTCTTGCCGCATTCTACCTTCGCACTCGCCCACTTCGTTCTGCTTCTCATCTCCTTACAGTTCCTCGTCCCCCCTGTGGTCTCTCACATTTTCAGTCTTTCTTTCTCTTAGCACCCTTAAACTGGAACGCACTCCCACTCTCTGTACGTTATATCACTGATTATTCATTCTTTTGGGTCTCTCTACGATCCTACCTTATCTCGTCTGGTTAATGAGAGTTACTGCAACCACAGAAATATTCTGTGTTTTTAAATGTTCATTAATTATTTGTACTGTGCTTGTTCTTATGTTCAGTGCTTTGGTGTAAAGCACTATATAAAACAAAATCAAATACAAACACGTAATCCTGCTGTTAACCTACTTCGTATTATACATCTCTGTGTTTTGAAGGTATTCAGAACTAAGAATAAACTGGTAAAAGTCAGTGATATTCCCCCTTAATGGTAATACAACAAAGCCATCAGATACGACTGCTCTAAGGTGGGAACCTCAGGCAGTAAAATACCTGGGTGTAAAAGTGTCTCAAGAGCATGCCACTTTGTTTTTAGGTAACATAGGTGCATATCTGGCATCCCTACAGTTGCAAATAACTAAATTGAGTTCCCTACCTATCTCATTTATGTGCAACATTGATTTCCCCAAAATGGTTACTGTGACCAAATTGCTGTGCCTCTTTTTGAATATAACCATATGGATTGGTATCTCCCCTTTCAGGGAACTGAACATCATGACAACAGGTTTTTCATGATACCTGGATACCTGGGTATAGCCTGCATGAAATTCTCCAATATGGCTAGATCCTACTTGTTAGGGTGTTTACAGGTTCTGCATGTTAAACTGTACTACCTAGTCACACAAGCCAGCATTATTAGCTATTAGTTGAACTGGACTGAGGCTGTGCTGCATGTCAGATTTGAACAAAAAACTGATGACATAAATAAATTGATAGCCGGGATTCTGGGCACACAACCTTTAACCCAAAAGACATGGTTGCCTACCAAAGACAGATCTGAGCTCTACAATTCATACACCCTTAAAGGAATGGTTCGGTCAAATTTTTTTATTGCCCCTACGGGTCGGCCATGTGTTTTTAAGCCTAAGTCGCTCGATTTTAGAAAAATGTCCTACAGACCTTACCTGTGTTTTCGCCCATCAAACACACGCGAAAACAGGCACCAGGCAGCTGCCAGTTTGTGATAATCCTATCATTTCCCCCATCGCCCTGGCTGACCTGCTTTTGCGGCACTAAATCATATCCCCCGCCCCTGAGCCTGTCATCAGCAGACGCGTACCGCCCATTTCACAACGCCAAAGCACGTCTCGTGTCAACATTCGCTGCGCTTCAGCTAATGAAGCGTCGCCATGAAAATGGCAGGACGCCTCTTTCCTCAATAAGTATAAACAGACCGTTTCACAACACACAGCAGCAGATTTCCGGTTCCATTCTTCTCTCTGTGCTACTTTGAGTATACTGTGACTCGTTTCTGTGCTCTGGTCAGCTACCTTCGTGGCTTGTAGCCCGTGTGAACAGATACCAGTACCACCACTATCAGTTATTTTAGTTTGTGCAACACACAATCGATACAATAATGCCCTACATGTACGAGCCCGAGTATACGGAGGAGGAACTACTGGAAAGGGAAACACGCCAAAACGATGGGTCTTCGGACGGCAGTTGGGAGGACGATTCAACAGCTGAAGAGCCTGGACCTAGTCGCATGGACGGTGTTTCCACCTGGTGCACGCGTAATCGGTGCGAGCTAATGCCAACCGAGGATGAGAACTGCTGCTGCTGTGAAAACTCGGGATGCGTGGCCTACATTTCGGAAGGCGATCCACGACCGCAATGCATCACCGAGCTGCCAGACTTCAGGGCAGCCTGCCTCACACGGTCCGTGTTGAGGATAATGATGGTGCTTATGCACGAACTTCGCGCAACTGTTCGTCCTCGTAATCCGAGTAACGAGTAAGTATACTCTCCTTGTCATGCCACTCCTATTTCATGGTCATCTCCTATATCCAAAATTACATATACATATCATTGTAACGCATGAAAGTCGTTCAATAGCGTGCAGTGTCTAGATAGCATTTGTCCGAGCAGAATGCCATTAGTTACAAGAATTGTCATTGACAACAAACGTTTATTAAACTTATCTTGGTCATTTAAAAACAGTTTGTTTCATTCCTTTTCACAGGTGGTACAGGCTGGTGGCCTATCGTTCCTTTACATGGTGGCTTCACGGGAAGCTTGGACACCGCGTTCGAAGAGTGATACCCGCCTGTGTCGTTCGTGCCATAAGAGAAACGTTCCAAAGTGACAGCGGTCAGTACAGGGGATTTTCTCTCTCTGTGCTGCAACCTGAACTGTACAATGTGTAAAGTTTTGTATTTTTGTGTCATCAAAATAAGCTACAAAATAAAACACCACATATATTTTAACAACGGTTGTTTTGATTTTTTAAATCAATCAAGTGTGTCTCCATTCAAGGATGGACGTCAGACACCTGTGCTCGGAATGGGTGAAGTTCAGGTCGCTGTGAAGCGGGGTGGTCACTATCTAAGCTAACATAATATATTATCAATGATGAATGCACTAAATAACACTTGTTCAAAGTCTTTCAGTCGGTTATGTCTCTATAAAAGTCACACATATATCAATACTATCAATTAACATTGGATTATACAGGCCTTAGGTCAAGGGTCTTGACCACTATAATACACTGTTTGAAGTGTGGGTCTGTGCTCACAAGAATCTCCGATATGTGGCATTTGTTATTGATAGGCAACGATATACTGCAGTAGGGGTCTAATGTTAGTTGGGGATCTGCTAGGTGGGCATCATGGCGTGGTCAGTGGTCTGGCACATGAAGAGAATACCTTGCAGGGACACAGGGTCAGAATGGCAGTAACTTTCCACTGGCGAGGGTGCGTGGGCAAAGACACGTTTGTGGAGATGAACGAGCCATGTGCTTGGTTCAGGCCGGTTCACATGCAGGACCGTGATCTCAGAGAGTGATGTGTTACATTTATTAGCTGTTGTAAATACCTCTGGAGTTTTCCAGTCAGAGTGGGAACGAGGCTGTGGGCCATATGCTCTGCCTGCTGTACTATCGCAGTGAGGCCTGGTCACCAAAATGGAGTGGAAAGTGGGTACAAAAATGGATGCCCCGTGTCCTGCTCAGTGTTCCCATCTACGCGAATGTCATGCAAAGTTAACATCACATAAGAGCAAGGGACGGGCGCGAACGGCCAAGGTGCCAAACAGCATGTACACTTCAAAAGGTATCCCATGCCCAGGGGCCATCGCTCACATGGCCTCCTCAGACCCAGTGTCTCCAGGCAGGCCTCCCCTGAGGCAGGCCGCCCCCCTGCAATCCACATAAGTGTGTCTCCATTCAGCAGTCTTCCTGTGCCTTATCTGCACACCCCAGGCCCATCCATCCCACCCCCTCTATCAAAGGCGGTTCGCACCCGGGGATGAGCGCTGGCATGGGGGGCTGTGACGGGCGCAAACGGCCAAAGTGCCAAACAGCATGTACACTTCAAAAGGTATCCCACGCCCAGGGGCCATCGCTCACATGGCCTCCTCAGACCCGGTGTCTCCAGGCAGGCCTCCCCTGAGGCAGGCCGCCCCCCTACAATCCACATAAGTGTGTCTCCATTCAGCAGTCTTCCTGTGCCTTATCTGCACGCCCCAGGCCCATCCATCCCACCCCCTCTATCAAAGGCGGTTCGCACCCGGGGATGAGCGCTGGCATGGGGGCTGTGACGGGCGCAAACGGCCAAGGTGCCAAACAGCATGTACACTTCAAAAGGTATCCCACGTCCAGGGGCCATCGCTCACATGGCCTCCTCAGACCCCGTGTCTCCAGGCAGGCTTCCCCTGAGGCAGGCCGCCCCGCCGCCATACCACATAAGTGTGTCTGCATTCAGCAGTCTTCCTGTGCCTTATCTGCACGCCCCAGGCCCATCCATCCCACCCCCTCTATCAAAGGCGGTTCGCACCCGGGGATGAGCGCTGGCATGGGGGGCTGTGACGGGCGCAAACGGCCAAGGTGCCAAACAGCATGTACACTTCAAAAGGTATCCCACGCCCAGGGGCCATCGCTCACATGGCCTCCTCAGACCTCGTGTCTCCGGGCAGGCCTCCCCTGAGGCAGGCCGTCCCCCTGCAATCCACATAAGTGTGTCTCCATTCAGCAGTCTTCCTGTGCCTTATCTGCACGCCCCAGGCCCATACATCCCACTCCCTCTATCAAAGGCGGTTCGCACCCGGGGATGAGCGCTGGCATGGGGGGCTGTGACGGGCGCAAACGGCTATGGTGCCAAACAGCATGTACACTTCAAAAGGTATCCCACGCCCAGGGGCCATCGCTCACATGGCCTTCTCAGACCCCGTGTCTCCAGGCAGGCTTCCCCTGAGGCAGGCCGCCCCGCCGCCATACCACATAAGTGGGTCTCCATTCAGCAGTCTTCCTGTGCCTTATCTGCACGCCCCAGGCGCATCCACCCCACCCCCTCTATCAAAGGCGGTTCGCACCCGGGGATGAGCGCTGGCATGGGGGGCTGTGACGGGCGCAAACGGCCAAGGTGCCAAACAGCATGTACACTTCAAAAGGTATCCCACGCCCAGGGGCCATCGCTCACATGTCCTCCTCAGACCCCGTGTCTCCAGGCAGGCCTCCCCTGAGGCAGGCCGTCCCTCTGCAATCCATATAAGTGTGTCTCCATTCAGCAGTCTTCCTGTGCCTTATCTGCACACCCCAGGCCCATCCATCCCACTCCCTCTATCAAAGGCGGTTCGCACCCGGGGATGAGCGCTGGCATGGGGGGCTGTGACGGGCGCAAACGGCCAAGGTGCCAAACAGCATGTACACTTCAAAAGGTATCCCACGCCCAGGGGCCATCGCTCACATGGCCTCCTCAGACCCCGTGTCTCCAGGCAGGCCTCCCCTGAGGTAGGCCGCTCCCCTGCAATAAACATAATACCACGAGATACACACGTCATTCATTCACAAACACACCCCTTTTTCTAATACTTTATAAACCACTTGATATGTCTCATGAGAACATCTTTGTGCTTTGCAAGTCAACTCCTGAACCTTCTACCTGAGAAGCATTGAGATCTATGCTAATCTGCTTGTCGCCGTGCTATCTGTGACCGCTTCGAGCAAACTCGTCAGTGTGCTACCTGTGGCCATCTACCTGTTCTCCTGCAACATACTGCTCGGCCTGCTGAATCCAACTGTTTGTTGGTCAAGGTAAGCCCATGTATCCTAGTCATATTTCGGTAATTTTTACATTTCAATCATATTCCTATTACAGTACCCAATAGAGCTATGGTCATTGGTCTCATTGCTATTGACTTGAGTTTCAATTGTTATGCTATCAATAGATCTATTTATTTTCATCTGTGTCAATTATCTTCGATTTGCATCCTTCGGGGGTCCAGTCTATAATGTAAGCATGGTTCCTTTTCGTGCAAGACAGAACATCCAAGAGACGAGTCACATGTTCAGAGTTTAGTCACATAATTTAAAAAATGTCTGTAACTTATGCAAATACTAAGCCGCACATGATGAACTGGTATAGTTCCGGCGACCAAAACAAACCTTGCATTGAGCATGGTATGGTTCATTTACTTTTTTATGACATTTTTATTCATCAAGGTTTTATAATAATCTTGATATTTACTTTTCAGAATTTTCATCAATGCCTGCCTGTTCGATTAGCGGTTGCCCTTCGAAGACCCATGCTAAATCTGAAGGCACTACAATGCATGTATTCCCGAAAACTGTTGATCGAATAAGAGAATGGGTCAGACATTGCGGATATCCACTGGATGAGCTGGAAAGTAGAGTCCAACAAGTCTTTGAGGACAAGAGGGGTGATCGATACCGCATCTGCAGCCGGCACTTTCCCTCGAACATGTACACCACATCTTGGGTAACAAAGAAGAAGAAACGGCGATTAACACGAAAATTGCTCGCAAACGCTATTCCCACTCTATTCGTCCACAATCCGCCACTGGTGAGTCAAGTGTCAGTTTTTAGCTTTAGGCCTTGCGGTAGTGTGTAGGTAGCCGAATGGATTCATTGATATTTTAGGTGTTGTTTCCAATTTGTAATACTTTCGACATTGATATGAGTGTATAGCTTTTTGAATAATGACATTTATCAATATATTATTTTTAGATTTCATAACCCACAAACGAAATCTATATATGGGCACAGGGAACTGTGCTATATTGAGCATTACTCAAGTATTCTGTCTCCTTACATGGCAATTTTAAATATTGGCATTTCATAATCAAACAATAATTTACCTTTACAAATTCTTGACTATCCCTTGAATCTGAAGCAAGAACATTCTACTTCAGTCACGTGCTTGTAGTTATCAACCACTTCTAGCGCGTATCAGGTAATCATACTTGGCTATTCCGCTACACACTTGTTTTATGCATGTCAAGTAATAGTTTGTATGTATCGTGTGATTATTTTACCAATTGTTTGGTTAGTGCTTTCCAATTGATATACACCTTAGTGGTTGTCCCCTGGTGTTTGTTTTCAGTTATAATTAGTGTTATCCATACTAATGCAAGTACTGTCTTTCAGGGAGATGCTGAAGCATCCACCACATTGACAACAACCCTAGATGTTCTTCAGCAGCCCGAGGTATGGATACTGACAGCTCAACTGACCGTGATCATCAGGACTGGAACACTTGTCGTTTGATTGTTGTACACCATGTTTCATTTGTGGTTAGCCGTTGTTATGTACCTGTCGGTCGACCCCAAGCGTGTGTTGTGTTTTCAATATTGTAATCCTTACTAATGCAAATACTATGTTTCAGGCAGTTGTTGAATCGTCAACCCACGCACTTGATGCGGAGCCTGACATTCAAGTAATTCCGGTGGAAGCGGGACCATGCGGATACGAATCGGCGCAACAGCTTTCGGAGGCGCGCACCACATTGACAACAGCCCTAGATATTCTTCAGCAGCATGAGGTATGGATACTGACAGCTCCATCGAGCGTGATCATATAACGTGATTCCATTTGCTATACTTACTTCCCTATTAACACAAGTACTGTGTTTCAGGGAGATGATGGAGCTTCCACTACAATCACAAGATCCCATTTAGATGATGCAGATGTAAAGAAATCAGAGAAATAAGTCGATTAAATCTGATCATTTTTAAATATTCCTTGATTCTTTTAGACAATGCAACATTTGTGGTTATCTCTTTATATGTACCTGTGCCGTCCACCCCAAGTGTGTGTTATGTTTACGATATTGAAAACCATACTAACGCAAGTACTGTGTTTCAGGGAGTTGCTGATGCCTCCTCTTCAATACAATCATTCGTGGCAGTCCATGTAGAGCCAGAGGTATGGATACTGACAGCTCCATCGAACTAGGTCATCAGAGCTCGAATACTTGTCGTTTGATTGTTCCACACAATGTTTAAATCGTGTTTGGCTATTGAGATGTACATGTGTGTTCGTTCTCACGTGCGTTTTATGCTAACAATATTTTGATACACAGTAATGAAAATACTATGTTTCAGGGAGTCGATAGAGCCTCGTTCCGTGCTGTCTATGCGGATACAGAAAATATAGTCGTTGCTGTGCAAGAGGAAGGGGAGACATGCGGATACGTATCGGAGCAACAGCGTGCAGATGTTGAAGGTCGAGTCAAAAAAGTTGCAAAGAAAAGAAACAAAAATAAGGTTAGTTACAAACAGTTCATAACTTTAGAAATTTTTTGGTGCTGGGGACTATTTTATGTTTTTTTCCAGTCAATTGTACTATACTTTATTTTGTGTTTAAACTGAACATCCCTTTTCCAATCTGTCCTCTAGTTACCCGTGGGTCTACGAACTATACATACTCAGACAGTGAAGCGAATGAGAGATGTTGCTTGCCAGACCATTTACACTATGGAGGAACTATTAATTCAGATGCGGCATGTTGAGACTCGGGATGCTCATGTCCAATGGCCAGAACATGAAATGAATGTGTCCGGAGAATCCAGCAAAGTTGTATTGGACCATTGCTACAGTACGACCGCACCGCCGCAGCAACATGATACTGGACGTATTGAAGATAGCTCTGAAGTAGTCACAGATCAATTCACACAATCTACACCCGCCAAAAAATTGCCACCAAAAAAGCTGTTGACATTGTTGTGTTCTCCCATCAATGTTGAGGTAGCAGATGTTGAAATGGCAGAGAATGAACCAGCAGCAGCATTCACCGACGCATCAGAACTTGATAGCAGCGATATTTCTTTCAAATGTGGTGATATGTCCTCAACGTCACTGGCCGAAACAACTTTGATGCAGGATGACAGTCTAATGAAAGAGGGCAAATACATAGTATTCAACAGTTGTTTGATGAATATTATAAGTATGCTGAAATGTGGGCATTCCGTCAGAGGGAAAGTATGTGGGAAGCCATTGATTCATGTGACTCGTCAAAAACAAGGCAGTAACGACACAATACATGCCGCCTGTAGATTACATCATACGTTCTCATGGTCTGCACAACCGATGCTGGGGAAACTGCCAGCAGGCAATCTACTGTGTGCAGCTGCATCACTTTTTAGTGTCTCCAGTTTTAGAAAGTTAGAGTCTTTCTTTCAGTTTGTGGGACTCCATTTCCTTTCAAAAACGCAGTACTACAAACACCAACATGATTATCTGTTTCCGGCCATTAGTGATGCTTGGAAAATTGAACAATTGTCTCTAGCAAGTACATTCGAAGGCAAACGATTCAGGCTAGCTGGCGATGGACAGTGCGACAGCCCTGGATTTTCTGCCAAGTACTGCACCTACCACTTTCAGGGCATGGATAGTAAGAAAATTGTGAGTTTGGTGGTCGTGCAGGTAACGCAATGTACATCCTCAGTGGCCATGGAGAAACTAGGATTTATAAAATCAGTGGAATATTTACAATCGAGGGGAATGCACATCGACCTCATAGCCACGGACAGACACGTTTCAATTGCCAAGACAATGAGAGAACAGTTCCCACATATTAAACATCAATTTGACGTATGGCATCTTGCTAAATCAATCAATAAGAAAATCTCGGCTGCAGGGAAAAAAAAAAAAGGTTTGGAAAGTATTTCAGAGTGGTCCCAGTCTATCAGCAACCATCTTTGGTGGAGCTCCAAAACTTGTGAAGGGTCAGTGGAAATACTACTTGAAAAATGGCGGTCACTGATGCACCACTGTACCAACGTGCACCGCTGGTCAGAAAACCTACATTTCCACCAATGTGAACATGGCCCTTTATCCCTAGTGGAGGCACGGAAGAAGTGGTTGAATCCATCTTCACCGACACACAAAGCCATTGAGAAGATTGTTTTCGATAAAACTCTATCAAGAGATTTGAGGGGACTGACAGAATTCTGTCACACAGGAGGTTTGGAGGTGTTCCAAAATATGTGCCTAAAGTACAGGCCAAAGCGATTGCATTTCATCATACAGGGCATGAGACATAGGACTCTACTTGCCGTCTTGGCCCATAATGAGAATCTCGGCCGTGAACAAGTTAGGACTAAGGGTAATGTAAGGATGCCTTGCTACACTAAGGCCTTTTCAAAAAGAAGCAATGGGTGATCAAACCAGTCTATGAGGAAATGGAGTTCGACTTTGTCAAAAGCCTTATTGTTGCTGTATTAGAGAAGCACAGATATGGAATTTTGAACGTTTCTGTGCAGAGCACTGATCCATTGTCACCCAACATTGCCACTGTGCCATGTCCACCCAAAGGAGAGCTGGTTGTGAAGTACAAATCCCGGTTTAAATAATTGTAATACGATTGTCTTTTTGTAAATACATTTTATTGTACAGTGTGCATACAAAGTACGCTAACCCTAACCCCTACCTTCACCATCCTGGGTGCTAAACTACCTGGGTGTCATCTTTGAATTCTCTCTCTATTCACCTCATATTGCTGACCTTGTCTATATGTGTGTGTGTATATATTTTTGTTGATGTAACTAATTTTCGCAATCTCTTATAAATGCTGGGCACTGTTAACCGAGGGGAGGCTTGCGTATTGCAAATAATAAAACAAACAAACAATAAATCTCACTTTCAACTCAACTCCTCAGGTACTTTATACTTTCCCTGACCTTCCCCAAAAAATTAAAAGTCTCAATAGTTATGGTTCTTTGGAGCTTCAAAGCTCACAGACAACGAGGACAAAATTGGGGCCTTAGAACGCGCCAAGCGAGCCGTTGCAGATGGGAGAGAGGCCAGTTCGCATTTGCACATTGAGGCGCACTACATAGATGGATTCGAAACTTCAAATTCTCACAGATGGCTTTACTACGGGATGTTGCAAAAAAAGAATGTATGCTCATTTCTAGTGAAGGTCAGCGGCTTTGATTTTCAGCTCGCGCCCTGAAGAGGCCCACAACTCGCACTGGCAGTATAAGGTTCTATTGTTTTTTGACCTTGAGAGACAGGGACCATGCAGAAAGAACTTCATTTGAAGGGGGGTTTGGGGGTTGCAATAACGTAAGAGACAATAAGGCAGAAAATTCTTAAACTAGACCGAGTTTCATGTTAGTTCAGTATACGAAAAATCGTTGTCAAGAGCACAGTGGGATTTACGGACTGCATTACGCAGAGACACAATGAAAATTGCAAATATAATGTAAGTAACTCTTTAGATGCTTTTATACCGGAATGAAGAATTAATGAATGGATGCATGAATAAATGAATGAATGAAGAGCTTTGAAAAGGTTTGTGGGATCGTCCTTGTAGCGGGCACATGGGCATGCAGGTCCACATTCCACATGCATGTAGACAAAAAGTCGTTTCTCATTGTGTACTAACCTCGATTTATTTCGTTAGTTTTCGCATTGATTTTAGAGCCGAACATACTTCATTGCACTATCCTTGAAAACAAATAGTTTCAGCTCGGCCGTAATAAATAAAATGAATAATATTAATAAAGATCGGCTGGCGAGACTAATTATAAATTTTATGTTTTCAAAATAGGTATTTCCTTCCCTTTTGCCCCTGCCACCAGTTTCAGACACCGGCAGATGGTTTCTTCACCCGCCAGCTGCAGCTTAATGTAAACAACTGCACCATTCTGATGATCTTATGGGACGATCGCCAAGGGCCCATATGCCCTTATGCGGTACTAGCGGCTAGAAGCAACATATCAACCTTTACGCTGGCCTAGTGCCTACTTGATGGAACAGCCTTACGGTTCAACGTGCGACAAAAGTGCTTCTTTGAACGAAAACCAACACCCTGTGTACCATAAAGGAACAGCGCGTGACTCACGATAAAATTTTACGGATTTGCGGATAGAGATAAAAGAAAATAAATGACTTTCGAGTTCATATGGCAATTGCAGAATTTTCTATAAATATTTAATGTCAAATAAATGTACTTTACCAAATGTCCCGTGTTGCTGTTTGATTTGAATCAAATTCATATTCCGAATTGTGGCGCGCTGTGTTGTGAGTTGATCTGTGTTGGTTTCCAGGTTCTGTGTGAAGTCGCGTAGAAGACGACTGGGCGCATTTGCCTACGCAGCACAGTAACGACATGGAGAGAGGTGGGGAGTATGAATGTTTTGATAAAGTCAGGCTCGGGGGCGGGGGATATGGTTTAGTGCCGCAAAAGCAGGTCAGCCAGGGCGATGGGGGATATAAAAGGATTATCACAAAATCGCAGCTCCCTGGTGCCTGTTTTCGCGTGCGTTTAATGGATGAAAACTCGGGTAAGGTCCGTAGGAAATTTTTCTAAAATCGAGCGACTTAGGCTTAAAAACACATGGCCGACCGGTAGGGGCAATAAAAAATTTTGACCGAACCATTCCTTTAAAGCAAAGAAAAGTTTTGCTTCTGAACAAATCAAACATGCAACTCATCCAAAGAAATTGCTTTACCAGATCATTAATGAGATGAGAATCCCTGCTTCCTGCAGCAGAAATTCCTTCACCTAGCCAAAAATGATTTGATGATATCATCAATCATTTCAGAAGCAAAGTACGAAAAATAGAGCAAGCCATCAATGCTGCACCAAAGAGCCAATTGGAAGTAACATTCAAACCATGATCAACGACATTCAGGCTATAACCCCACCGACAAACAGCTGTAAACGACTATGTGAACCAAACTTAAAAATAAATGGTGAAACTGAGAAACAAAGCAGTTGAATGACTGACCCCAGCCCCCCAAAGATTTACAAAGAGATCCTTAACAAGGAAACCCCAACCTTCTTCTTTCACCATAAACTGCTAGCTTGAAAAAAGAATTGTACCAAAAGCTTTCAAGTCTCAAATATATCGTACCCACCAAAATTCTAGAGACCTGTGCATATAGCCAACTCTTGGAGCATGTAGAGTCTTATACCTTTTAGACCTGTAACAGGCACTGCATCTGCACTAGTTTCCATTTTGGATGACCTTAAAATCACAACAGCCTCAGCACTAATACACCATAACACCTAAATGCCCTTCAACACTCTTAACTGCAGTACACTAATTAGAAGGCTTGAAGAAACCAGACTCATAACTCAACAATAGATTTTCCTCAACCGACAGAACAGAAATCATCTGGCTCCCGCCTTTCAGTTAAAACCCACAACCCATTACCTGTCAAGTCCCCCAGGGATCAGAGATCTTGCTGATCCTGTGAAACAATTATGTGACCCTTTTGATGAAGAACATAAAATCTCCTGAGCTCACCTGTTACAACTATGGGGATGACAGACAAATCATATGCAAAATAACTGATGCCAGATCCGCCAGCATTACCCTCAGCAACTGTATCTAGCGGATAAGCGAATGGAGGTCAGACAACTAAATTCAGCTCAGACAAAAATAATTATAGTCTCACCTTTAGCCGCGCCTAAAACGCTGCAACCAATGGGCTTTGGAAATCGATAACTGCCCTCAACCATCTAAAGTGATCAAGAAGGCCAATGCAATAGTAAAAGAGTGCTTCTACTAACTCCACTCAATC